>NC_140585.1:720383114-722890111 GCF_964204655.1 Triturus cristatus
TCTCATTGGATTATGGCTTCTGTTTGGATACCGGTGGTTGTCTACCCTTCACCAACTAGCCTTTTCAACTGCCATACCTCAGAGTACCACCTTATTATCCCCACCATCTTGGTTTAACACACTAAGCAATAGTATGTGGCAGAGATGGGGGTCACAAGAGCTCCTTTCCTCTGGCAGTCTCCCATCTCATAGTCACATCTGCACTGTCACCGCATTTGTGGAGTTTTGAAGATTGTCAGCCTGTGCAGGATCTTGGGCATTACCTTAGTCTCTTTTGCTGAGGCTCTCTGGTTAAGAACTCCTTCCAAAGTCCTGATTACTGATATAACAATAAATGGTTGATAAAAATATATATATATATAATATATCCCAACAACTCTAGGAAAATGTCACTCATACTTCAATTGCTCAAGTCCTTGGACAAGAATCTGAAATTCTTAATTAAAATAGTAAACCACAATCTTATGATAAAAACAATCTCTAAAACTGAAATAATATTAAACAATAAAAACATAATCCATCCAAAAAGATCCATATCATATTCTTTGACAGCCTTTACAACCCAAAAAATAGATATGAACACAATAAACTTGCCATGAAAACTGCAAAACATTTAGGAAACATATTAGGAAGTGTGTACATAGAAGTCAAACATATTTTCCTGGTTTACAATAAAACACAATCTGGATAAAAAAACTCAGTACAGGTATCTAAGATACAGTGAACAAACATACAAAAGACACCTGTAAAAACATGATTAAAATATTTACATACTATATCTACAACTAAGCTTGAAATAAACACAAAACCTTAGACATTAGAACCTACCTCTGTCATGTAACCAACTCACAAAAACACAGTAACTACGCTGACTCTCACATACTAAGCTTTCTAATAGCTCAGCCGACCCAATAGCACATATTAATAAATAGTAAAATAGGTGTCCTCACATCAAAATGGAGAACTGCTTTCAGGACAGCAGCTGAAGACTTCAGAAGAACAAAGGATACAAAATGCATACATCAGCCAAAAGCGGCAAAAATGACATTACCACAAATGTAGAAAACTTTTTTTGTTAATGTTTGGAAAAAGTATTACATTGTGCAAGTGGACAGATGCTCTATTCACATGCCAAAATAAGCAACACTGGGGTACAAATTTGCTGTTCTGGAGGGGTCAGATTCACTATTCCCTCTCCAACCTAATCAAACAATAGGGAAAATGTTAGTCTCTAGATGGGTGAGATGTTCTATTCCCACTCCAACCTAAGCAACATTAAGGAAAGTATTTGACTCTGGAGGGGTCGAATTTACAATTCCCACTGCAAACTAAGCAACATTCAATAAAGGTGCAGAGCAAGCTTTAGGACACTGGTTTGGTGTTGGAGGCTTGGGTTCCTATGCAGTCCTGAAATGACGAATGGCAGAAGCTCCATGCTGAAGAGTATATTTGAATAAAAGGGAAAAGGGAACACTTTGTGGTGATGTTGACTGTATTGAAAGAAGGCCGCTGCTGGGTGCATCTCACCCATAAGCCATGGCGATTGTTAAAAGAAATTGCAGATTTGCTGTGGTGGTGCTGTATGACTCTCTAAGAGTGAAGAGTATGCCCAGAAATTGATCTTTTACTCACTGTGCTACTGGAACTAAACTATAACCTACTGACAACATAAAAATAGGCCAAAACCAGACTGGACTTGTGTTACAGTTCAGAGAAGACATAGCCTGGCAATTTGAGCTGAACTGCTCCTAGCTTTTTGACCTTTGAATTGCAGCTGCAGCTCTAGCCATTCCCAATGCATAAAAGACCCATGCTTGAATTCCGTGTAATATCTCTGTGAGTGTAGTTACATACAGAAGAATGGTAGTCATGAAGCCCTTTCAGTGTCTCATCATTACCGATGCATCAGACACTGTGAAAGTATAAGAACAGGGAACAGCTGCAGTGCCAAAAGTCTAGACATTTTCTTCTGCCAGTAACTTGTGGTTGTAAAAAAATTGGGTTACTGGTTGAGGGAGGGTGAACAACAACAATTCTTCCCAGTGTGAAGTCGAGTGAAGTTCCATGCAATCCTAGAACTGTCAGGCTTAATTCGAAGACACAGTGAAAACATACCACAAAAGGATCCCACAGTAGTTCAAATGAATGGCAAAATATGGTTAATAAAAGAAGACCAAACAAACAAAAATCCGATCAGTAGACCCAGAGTTATAACTTTTTTTTATCATTTAAGTGTAAAATAGTGCTAAAAAGCAAAAAGCTCCAACCATGGCTATCTGCTCACACTGGACTGGGACAAAGTCACAATTCTAGGCCAACAATGTTGGAGTGCAAGTTGGCTACAGTCACCAGTTTGGGCTGTATAAAATATACCTTCCCACATCCACGCCAAGTGTCTTGTTCGCGAGGGGGGCTGTGAGGAGCAGGGAGAGAGCCATGGGAGGCTGCCAGAGTAGCGCTAAAAGCAGGCATGGCAACGTGGGGAGCTGCTGGAGCTTCGCTTTGGGTGTCCCCCACTAACAGTCAATTCTGTAGCATAAAGAGGCAGCTGCTGAAGCTTCACATTGAATCAAAATCTGAGTGGTGAGTTCTCAGTGCATATGGGGCTTTCCCCATTGTCAAGATCCCAAAAGCTTGAATGCAGATCCCTGAGCCACAACAACCACCCAGGACCTGATGGGCTCCACTTTGGGTCAGGAACTCACTTCAGCTGAGATCATGAACTGGTGCAGGTTGTTGGGGAGCCTTTTATGTCCCTGAGGCTCAGATCAGGAAGCCAGCAGACTAGCCCTTGGAGCCACTCTGGTGTCCTGGATTCCAGGGTGAATTTGCAGGTCCAGTTTTCTTCTTATTCAGGCAAGAGGGCAGCAGGTAAAGGCAGCAGGTCAGCACAGCAGCACAGCAGGGCAGCAGTTTCTTCAGAGCAGCAGTCCAGCAGCGTGGCAGTCCTTTCAGCAGCACAACAGTCCTTTTTCCAGGCAAAGTATCCACAAGTCGAGGAAGGTAGTGAAGTAGTGGGGTCTGAGGACCAGTATTTATAAAAGGTTGTGCCTTTAAAGTGGGGAAAAGCCTCTAGAGGCACAACTTTGATTGTCACAGGTGCCCTGACTTCCTTGCCCTAGCTCCAGACTAACAATAGAGGGTATGCAGCCCTTTGGATGGTGACATGACACAGCTTATTCAAGTGTAAGTGGGGCTGGGTCCACCTCCTCCCTCCTATCCTGCCAATCATGGCCCAGCCACTCACACCTAATCCCTCTATTGAGTGTGGCTCTGTAGGAGGAATACACAAAGCCCAACTCCCAAGCACACCCAGTCATGTGACCCAGAGACAGGCTGCAGTCACCAAATGGCTTAGGCTAGAAAACACCAACTTTATTAAAAGTGCCATTTTCAAATTTGTAATTAAAAATCTGACTTCACCATCAGTTGTGATTTTTCATAACAATTCCACAATTCCATAACCACCAATCACAAACTAGTTACCTGGTCCCGTTTGGAAATTACACTTATAAAATGTAATAAAGTAATTTCAATGCTATCCACAGGGAGAGGTATGTCTTACAGTAGTGAAAAATGAATTTAACTGTTGTTCACTACCAAGGAATGTAAAACCTAAAAGTACATGCCCCGCTTTTTAAATACAAGACACCGTGCACTTTGGGCTGTCCAGGGCCTACCCTAGAGTGATATATGTATTTAAAAGGAAGGTTTGGGCTTAGCAAAAGGTTTACTTTGCCAGGTCGAAATGACAGTTTTAAACTGCACATATGCAGGCTGCACTGGCAGGCCTGAGACATATTGAAAGTGCTACTTAAGTGGGTTACACAATCAATGCTGCAGGCCCACTAGTGGCATTTAATTTTCAAGCCCTGGTGCATGAAGTACCATTTTACTGGGGACCTATAAGCAAATTAAATATGCCAATTGGGCACACACCAATGTTTCCAGGCTTTGAGGAGAGAGTAAGTGGTAAAGTGCACAGAGTCCTAAGGCCACCAAAATGAATTCAGCAAGAAATAGAGAAGGAAGCTAAAAGTCTGGGGAGAACCCTGCAGAAAGGGCCATGTCCAACAGTGGGTGTAACAAATTGAGGACTATTGAGAATACAGTGACGATTATTTTCAGGCTAACATCTGAAATTACCTGGAAGAGAGAGGGGTTATTGGGAGGTGGGGAACATGGAACACTGATAAGAATCATTTAGCATACTGGATAATCCATGGGGCTATTTGTTCCATTCAAAATGTTTATTTCAGAAACTAGCTGATAAAACACATTAGGGCTGATTACAATGTCGTTTGGAAAGTCTTTGACCGACATTGTAGGATTACACTCTGACCACTGTTTTACAATGACGGTGGTCGGAGTCTAAACCGGCCAGTGATTCAGACTCGCTTCAGACGGGCTCATGGAGCTCGTCTGCCAGTCAGAATGGCCTCATAATGCCTAACGGATGGCGTTTCCATTGTCGGGATTATGATGGGACTTTCCAACAGCAGTTCCATGTTGGCCTTCCCGACAATGAACTGCTGTCGGAAAGTGTCTTTGGGGACCCTTAGCGGGCCCCCTATTCACCTGGCCCTCCGGATGTGGCCCTAGGGGGGCACCATAGGTGTCCCCCTGAAAATCCCAGCACCGTGTGGCAGGCACCACGGTGCAGGAACAAGATCTCATTTCTTTTTAAATGGGAGTTTGTGACTTCACCATGTGCGGTCGCATCGTAATGATGCATCGTGTGAGAACATGTAGACTTTTGATGTTTGTCGGTATCAAAAAACAACCTGTAATACATTGTTTGCCCTACCGATACTGATTGCCTTGTTACGAATATAGGTAGGTCTATGTAGGAAGGCTCGATCCTGACACAGGCCAAAGATTAAGCTCTAGATAAAGGATGACCCACTAATGAACCAACCATGCCTCAACGTTATTCAGCTTGCAACAGGAAAATAAATAAGCACTATGCTGCAAATTGAATGCGAGTTGCTGCAACGCAACAGGCGCTGAATATAATAGGATGTATGCTTATAGTGGTAAATTTGAGACAGTGGTTGCAGGTGGGGCCCCTCTGCACTTATTTTTGGGGGACCAGAACTTATCTTTGCTCAACAGACTTGCATCCAGAGCAAGAGAAAACACAAAAGAAGGAAAATTGGAGGAAGAGAAAAATAGAAAAACAATCACAAAAGAGAAAGCAGGGATGAAAAAGAACCTGGTAGAGTGATATAAAGAGGCAGAGAGTGCATGGTAGTGTATTAAAGAAGCATGATTTGGAATCAAGACTATGTAGTCGTGGTATTCGACACAATGACCTTCAGGGTTCTAAGCAAAACTTTGCGCCGTGGCTCGTATTCCTTTACAGATTAGGAGCTAGGTGCACATTTTTCCTACCTGAGAACGTGTAGAATTTGTGTTACATTTCGTCTAGTGTGTGATTCACTTGGTAGGTCTTTCAATTGCTAGGCTATTACGTCCGGCCAATCCAGACCCATGGTTCACCTCTGGCTCAGCTCTCGTTCCAGTCTTTAGTTAGGCAGGGTCACATCATTTCTGGTAATATATATTTTGCCAGTAAAATTGAAAAGCCTTTAAATATTAAAGTAGGAATTTCAAAGGGCAAGCTACTAGAGTCCATGCCTAAAAAATGTGCGCTAACATTATTTCCGATCTTCTTCCAGAAGGGCGACTACGTTTTAAGTAGGTTTTGCATTTAAACATTAATTTGACATTAGAACGAGTTAGAAAATGGTAATGTTTTAAACGGTCAATTCAGAAAAATTGTTGTAGTTTGAAAAGCAAAAGCGGGATCACACCAAATTTCGATCCATGTGCACACATACATGGAAAAAAGAAACCTGCAAAATGATGACACTGGGGACAAAGGTTTCTATTATTTTAAATATTTTCATTAAGAATAAGATATAGTTATGATGATGCTAGGGAGAAATTAAATCAATATATTAACTGCATGAGCTGAGAGGCACTTGATTTCTGTGTTTATTTGTGTGAGCCCACGGCAGACGTTCTCTTTGTTAGCTTAGAGTTTTGCTTTTTTTTGGTTCAAAATTATAAAGCATTTTATTTTATTGTTCGAACGTCTGTTGATCACGTGAATTCTGAAGATGCTGCACCAGAGGGAAAATATTCCTCTGGCCCATCTTCCATAAATATATGACTCATGGGATGCTATGATTGACAAGTTTGAAAGGCATGCAAGTGCATTTGTTGTTGGGAACATCTGCCACTCAATGCAGCTGTTTGGGTAACGCGTGGTGCAAAAGCTGTCAGGTTCAGCAGCTGGATGTTTATGTTGGTATATGTGAGCAGATGCCAATGAGCTTACAACTCTGCTAATAGTCTCGAGGCCTCTTCAATGGCTTTCTACCTCAATACACACATTTAACCCCTTGCTTTCTAGCTATAGGTAAGTCCCTTTTATTAAGGGAATGCGTGCATGAACTATATGTGTAGTTGTTTAGAGTGCAATATTGGATTTATTACCTTTGTTAAGGGATGAGAGGAGCATACTGACCCACTCAAAATTTCACCTCTTGTGAAGCATGCCCAGTCTCCATTACAACAATGATTATCCATCCACCCACCCACCCACCCACCCATCCATCCATCCATCCATCCATCCATCCATCCATCCATCCATCCATCCATCCATCCATCCATCCATCCATCCATCTATCTATCTATCTATCTATCTATCTATCTATCTATCTATCTATCTATCTATCTATCTATCTATCTATCTATCTATCTATCTATCTATCTATCTATCTATCTATCTATCTATCTATCTATCTATCTATCTATCTATCTATCTATCCATTAAAATTAAACTATGGTTAGGATTGATTACAAAAGAACACATTTTACTTTTAAATTCCGAAATTCACTTAACGCACACTTAAAGTACAGGTATGGTGAAGTAATGACAGACGCCAATAGTAAGTAACTTCTTCTTTATTCATCTGTCAGTACAGCTGCACCTCCAGCTTGCCGCCAGTGTGTACCTCGTCAGGCTCTCAGTCAACATTCCATCAGAGCCTTCATCCCAACATTCTAAGAAGGTACCACCCGTGGAGGGAGGATGGGGGGAACCGGGGCATACCAACCGGGGAAAGATACAACACATCTCCCTTCCCAAAGAGAACCCAAAACAGGGTACCTGCGGAGAACATGTAGTCTTTGTGCCATGTGGGAGCATTTCTGGATCTGTGCCCCCTGCTCTCCAGCTCCTCTTCCCGTCTGCTACCCTGCCCCAGGGTCTTGTCTACTCCTCTAGTCCTAGTTTCCCCCTGATTCGTGGCCACTCTATCCATACTCCACATTTTCCCATTCTCTAGTATGACCACATTACTCTTTACCTCCTTGATCTTCTCTGGAGGAAAGAATTTGTCACCTTTGCTGCCAAAGCCAAACGGTTTTCTTATCCACACTCTTTGTCCCGGGACTAGTGACTTGTGTCTGGCCCCCCATTTCCTGTCGTACCACTGCTTGTATTTTTGCTGTTTCTCTGAAACTTTCTCTTTGAACTCACCCGGGTTGACTACCCCTGTTTTTCTTCGACGCATCCAATTTGGAGACAACTTTGAGCCCGCCTTTCTCCCCCTCAAAAGCTCAAACGGTGAATACCCAGTGGCTAGATTGGGAGAGGTATGGTATGACCACAACATGTCTCTTACGGCCGATTCTATGGGCTTGCGTGATGTTACAGCCAATTGAATGCAACCCTTTAACAGTCTATTTGCTCTCTCCACCTTCCCATTGGCCTTTGGACAATACAAAGGTGTACGTATGTGTGTAATAGACATATCTGCTAGAAATTCCTTCATTTCCTCTGATGCAAATTATACCCCATTATCTGTGATGATACTGCTTGGGATGCCCTCTGTAGAAAACACCTCTGTCAAAAACTCTAAAAGCGTCCTTGTGTTGATTTTACTCACAATTTTATGTGTGATCCAGTTTGAATAGTAAGCAATCCGGACCAACATATACATTTCCTGTGGACCTAACCCATGCAGGGGGCCCGCAATGTCCAGACCTAGCTTGCTCCATGGATCCTCAGGTACCTCTACCGGTCTCAGAGGAATCCGCCTGGTCACCTTGCTTTTGTCACTTAAGCTGCACGCCTCACATTCACTCACTTTCTCCTCCATCAATTGATCCATGCATGGAAACCAAAAGTCGGCTCTTAATCTAGCTTTGCACAGACTCTTGCCTAGGTGTCCCTCATGCGAGAGGTCAATAATACGGTTCCTGAGACCCCCCGGGGGAACTAACTTTCCTGACTTCAGAAGAAAATCCCCTTCCACCGACAACTCATCTCTTACATTCCAAAAGGGATGTACTTCTTCAGGAAGTGCCTTGCACTTGGTTGGCCATCCCTTAATTACATAGTTTTTTACGGACTTAATGATACCATCTCGTTCCATATGGAAGTTCCATCGGTCTTTGTCCACTGCTTTTACTGAAATCTCCAGAACTTCCTCCTTCTCCCCTTGACTCACTACATCCGAATCCATAGGAGACCTTGATAGAAAATCTGCCACCTTGTTCTGTGGTCCTGGTACATACACCATCTTGTAGTTGTACCCTTGTAGCTCCAGCACCCATTTTGCAATGCGAGGAGTCATATTCTCCATTTCCTTCTTTGTGAAAATGGCCAGTAGGGGTTTGTGATCCGTGCACAGTTCGAATGGTGTGCCCCACACAAAAAACTTGAAATGTCTTATTGCCCAGTACACTGCCAATGCCTCTTTCTCTACCGTCGAGTAGTTTGCTTCTGCACTTGTTAATGTTCTTGATGCAAATACTACAACACGTACTTTATTTTCCACTCTCTGAGCCAAGGTAGCCCCAATCCCCTTGCTGCTGGCATCCGTTGTTATCAAGGTATCCCTTGTCACCTCAAAATTTCCTATGAAAGGGGCTGAAATTATGGCATCCTTTATCAGCTTGAAGGATTCTTCTTGCTCTTTTCCCCAAGTGAATGTTGAATCTTTCTTTACTAAATCCCTTAAGGGCTGAGATAGCATTGAGAAGTTCCTTATATACTTTGCCATAAATTCTGCCAAGCCCAGGAATGACAAGACATCCTCCCTACACGCGGGAGTGCATGCCTTCCTGACTGCATCCACCAAATCGATTTTAGGTCTTATTCCTTCCTCCGAAATGGTGTGCCCCAAATAGTCCACTGATGTCACCCCCAATTTGCACTTACTCTCCTTGGTAGTGAATCCTGCCTCCTTCAATCTGTTGAGTGCCATTTTTACATTTTTTCCATGTTCTTGCTCACTTGAACCGT
Source organism: Triturus cristatus (assembly GCF_964204655.1). Taxonomy (NCBI): domain Eukaryota; kingdom Metazoa; phylum Chordata; class Amphibia; order Caudata; family Salamandridae; genus Triturus; species Triturus cristatus. Next base: position 720,392,437 of record NC_140585.1, read on the forward strand.
ACACCAAAATGTCATCTTGAAAACACATGGTTTTCTTACAATCTTTTAGTATATGTTGCATTATTCTTTGGAATGCAGCGGCGGCCGACGCCAAACCAAATGGCATCCTCACGAATTTAAAATTGCCAAATGGGGTGGTAAAGGCCGTCAAAAGCTGCGACTCAGGGTGTAGGTCCACCTGGTGGTAGGCCGACGATAAGTCCAGCACACTGAAAAATTTTGCACCCTGAATTGTGCTCAACATTTCATTTATCCTTGGTAAGGGATGTCTATCCACTAGAATATTCGCATTCAAGCCTCTCAAGTCCACACATAATCTGATGATGCCCCCTTTGTCCTTGGTTGTAATCACAATGGGTGCCAACCACTCAGAACTCTCTGTTTCCTCTATCACACCCTGCTCTACCAACTTCCTAAGTTCCTCCTGTAAAGGTTCCCTCATGAGCAGTGGAATAGACCGGGTCTTGTGCACCACCGGTTTCGCTCCCTCCTTCAAGACAATTTTGTGCATGTAATTCTTCAATTTGCCCAGTTTATCAGAAAACACTTCTGGAAATTCTCTAATGATTTCATTGCTCACTCCCTTTGGTCCCACCAACATAACCTGTTCTACATTGTTTGGGTCCAATGTAATGCCCAAATCCTTCTGGTGCTTCCACCCTAGGAGATTCGACCCTTGCTTGGTGATGTATACTTTACCTACAGTGTGCCTATCCTTAAATGTTATTCTCATTCTCACCATCCTCACTAATGGAATGGGTTCCTTGTTGTACCCCAAAGGATTGATGTCTGCATTCTCTATCTTTATTTTTTTCTCTGTAAATTTTTCTTTAAATCCCTTCTCCTCAATGAGTGTAAATGGTGAACACGAATCTGCATACATTTGAAATTTTTAACCATCCAAGATAACATCACAAGAGGGATATTGTACCTTCTCTTCTATGCTCCCATGACCAATCTGGAACATATACTTTTTTCCATCCCCCAACTCAGCCTCTGCACACCCTATTTTATGTACTCTGGGTATAAATGCTTTACATACCTTCGCCAAATGTCCCTTCTTATCACATTTCCTGCATACCATGCTCCTAGCTGGGCACCTCCAATTATTTACCAAGTGATTTGGACTGCCGCACCTGAAACACAACCAGCTCTCCATCTGTTTCCTGGGAGCCTCTTTTACTTTTTCACCAACCTTACATACTGTCTCTTCTGTTAGACCAGCTTTAGCTTCTCCTGTGTCTCTACTCTCACTTGATGATGCTCTTATCTCCTTCATGCATATTGCAGTGTGTTCTAAACCCTTGGCAATGTTTATCGCCTCCTCTAGGTCTGGGTTCCTTGTCAACAATTCTTCCTGAACCTTCGTATCAGTGGTACACCGCACCAACTGGTCCCTGATAAGGGAATCCGTTAAAGCTCCAAACTCACAGGTCGCTGATAGACCCCTTAGGACTGCCACATACGATGAAACCTTCTCCTCCCTCTTCTGGCTCCTTTTAAAAAATGTATGCCTTTCTACTACTACATTTATTCTATGTCTGAAGTGCTCTTCCAACTTCCTCAAGGTGTATTCATACACATCCCCTCCTACCTCCTCATCATCTGTTTCATCCTCAACTAATCTCCCTGTGATGTCCTCAAATACCTTCCTTCCCTGAACTCCAAGATTGTGCAATAAAATGTGCTGCTTTCTCACATTCGAAAAATTACCACCCCCAATGGCAATAAGGTATGACTTAAAAATACCCTCCCATCTGTGCCATGGTATATCCGGTTCTCCTACTTCATTCAAGAACGCGGGTGGTTGACTCATGCCCGCTCCTGCCATTTCCTGGTAGGAAAGGGATAACTTGGAAGGAAAAACAAACTATTCAGAGTGGCCTATAGATACACCCTCCCCTTGTACGAGCTATGCTTTTCACTCTATACTCAGGAATATGCTATTCACAACGTAAACTGCTTCACATGTGTGACTACAGACCATCAGTTACCTCACTCTGTCCCTCTGAAAAGGAAAAGGTTAATAGCATCCCCTTCACACTTATGCGCCTTGCTTCCGCCTCCTACTGCAAATTTCACTGTATTTGTCCCCCAAAACACCTTTGGTGACATCAATCACTGGCTTTACAGTTCCCTCCATAGGCTCAGCCCCTCCGAGCCGGAAATTCTTTAATTGGCAGCGCAAATGTAGATAATATTCTCCAGCGCTGATTCCCATCCAACAGCATTCAAAGTCACAGTCTTAATACGCAAGTATAGTTTGTTGAATCTGCTGCGAGAAATCACCGTCACGTTTACTCACTCGACCGCTTGACCCAGAACTCCTCTGTTCGTGTTGAAGAATCACCTCACATACTCCTCTCACTGCGATGACTGAGCTTCAGCGCTCCTCCTCACGCGATCGCGCTTGCCAAATTCCTTCCTCTGTTCGTGTGGAAGAATCTCCTCACATACTCCTCTCACCGCGATGCCTGAGCTTCAGCGCTTCTCCTCACGTGATCGCTTTGCCCAAATCCTTTTTCTGCTCTCTCTCCATCAGCTGTGGGGACCCGTCCCGGTCACACGACCACGTAATCCTCTTGGCTCCTCACCTTGTCTGCCAGCGGAACGAAAGTTGTATGTTTACCACCACATTGCGCCGCATAACCTGACTGGAACTCCTTTGCTGCGCCTTTCTTTCAAGCGCCACTGAAGACCCTGCGGGGCGCTCGCTTCTTCAGCTGTCCACACCAGTTGTACGACGCACCATAGCCGGCTTAGCTTAACACCCCTCCGTGTCCTCTCCACAGTACACCAGACCGAGGTGACCATCCAGGGCTGCTACAGCGTCAGTGCAGCGTCCACGCTCAAAACTTGCTCCTTAATTTACCTTACTGCACCTTCATATTTTCTTCAAACTTTTTCTCATCCAGTGGCAGCAGACTCGCCCGGACTTTCCTCATGAATCTTGATTCATCACCACTGAATCAATTGCCTGACTTGTGCGATGAAATCAACAGCCAGCTGGCAAGACGAAACTCACAGGGTGAAGATGCAGCGCTGTCCCTTCACAGCATCCCGTCCTCGTCGCCAATAAATGAAGTAATGACAGACGCCAATAGTAAGTAACTTCTTCTTTATTCATCTGTCAGTACAGCTGCACCTCCAGCTTGCCGCCAGTGTGTACCTCGTCAGGCTCTCAGTCAACATTCCATCAGAGCCTTCATCCCAACATTCTAAGAAGGTACCACCCGTGGAGGGAGGATGGGGGGAACCGGGGCATACCAACGGGGAAAGATACAACATATGGTCAATTGCATATCACAATTATAATAAGTAATATGAAAGAGACAACTGTGAGTAAAGTTTTATTATTGATTTAAGAGTGTATTCTTATTTAATAGTCTTGTGCTTTCAGACGTTGGTACTTATTAATATAAGTATTGCGAAGTTATACACATTACATATGGGGTCATATTGAGGAGATGGGGTCAAGAAGGCGGACGAGCAGCGCTGCTGCTGGCTGGCTCTTAGTGCTGCCTCCGTCCTAAGCTCTACTGTAATAGAAGGTTGAGGAGTGGAAAAGTTGAGCTACTGGTGCTAGAGGAACAGTGGAATGCGCTTGAATTCCTGTCGGTGTACTGGCAACAAGACCACCCGCTGGGGCTGGTTTGTATTGGCATTTCAAACTGCCTTTGTAGTCGAGGCTGTTTATTGGATTAGCATCAGTAGGGGCAGGTGCAGAATTAGAGGAGCTGCAGCACGTAAAGGCATCAGTATGCGAAGCGTCCGAAGCATGGCGTCGAAGAACTCCAGAGCCGCCTGAGATAAAACGGAGAGCGTTGTCTCAGGATCCTGTGCGGTGTCAGCATTGGCGTCAGCGCCCAGAATATTAAGGCAGAATAAAGGAAATGGAAGCACTGGCGGGAGGTGAGACCCCAGGGCTACCAAGAAGACCAGTGAAGTGTCCACGGTAACTGGGAAGTGCAGTGTTGTGCTGGACACATTCTAGTGTCTCAGCAGACACTTAGGGCCATATTCTCAAGGAGCTATCGCCGAGTTAACAGCACCTTAACGCAGCCAAATTTGTGATAAATGTACCACCCTATTCACAAGCTGGTGCAAACAGACCATATCACCAGTTTTCTGGCGATAGCAGCAGCAAAAAACATCACCAAGGGTAACCCTAGCAACTATCGCTGAGATGCAGAGTAGGCGTTCCCGAGCAAAAAGCTGCATTAACACCACACCACAACATTCTCAACGACCAGCCTGATCTGCGATAAGAGCACAAAACATGCGATAATGCTCGTTAGCACCAGGAAACTAACACCAGCTCTGACCTGGTGCAAAGTCGAACTACAGCCCGCACCACAAAAGAGAGCCCAGCCCAGAGCCACAACTGAAGAACAATAGATGCCATGGAGCCACAGAACATGCATCCCGGAGCCCCAAGAGGGCAACAACACCCACCGCCATCACTCCCAGGACCCGACCTTCCATTCCACTGTGCTCCACTCCAGGCACCCCACCCACCCCTGGACAAAGATATGTCACATCAACCACACAGAGTCATATACCAAATAACCCGCATGATGTCGCACAATCACATCTGGTGACATGCATGTGTCGTCACAAAAATGAGCATCACACATTCACCTTCGAAGCAACAAATGATAATTTATTAAAATAAACACAGAACAGAAATGAAGATACATGTCGGCTCCCCTCGGGACAATCCATAGTTAACAGCCTGCAAGACAAAAATCATGATAAGAAGGTGTGTCTTGTGCACATCTAAGAACAGAGAGAGAGCGAAGGAGAGGGGGCAAGAGAAAGACGGACAGAGAGGGTAAGAGAGAGATCGACGGACAGAGAGGGTGAGCAAGAGAAAGACGGACAGAGAGAGAGAGAGAGAGATAGACGGACAGATGGGGGAAAGAGATAGACGACAGTGAGGGGGAGAGAGAGATAGACAGACAGAGAGGGGGAGAGAGAGATAGAGAAAAGAAGAGAGGGACATGGAGAGAGAGTGCCAACACTGCGCACCCAGACCACACTACTCACCTGCTGTCACTGGTGTGTCTCCAACCACGTGCCGGTATGTAGTGCAGTTCACCATGTCCCACATCTGAGACAGACCCGTCATCTGGAACAGATACATCAATGGCACAGTACATACAATTGCACATTACATCATCGTCTGTCTGCCCCTGCGCACCCAGGTAGCTGCACCCCAGCCCCTCCCGCCACCCAGCAGTGCATGCCCCGCCCCTGCTCACCCAGGCAGCTGCACCCCAGCCACTCCCGCTGCCCAGTGGTGCAAGACCGCCCCTGCACACCCAGGCAGCTGCACCCCAGCCCCTCCCACTGCCCATCAGTGCATACCTGCCACTGCGCACCCAGGCAGCTGCACCCCAGCCCCTCCCGCCGCCCAGCGGTGCATGCCTGCCCCAGCGCACCCAGGCCTCACTGCTTATCTTTGGCACCCTCCACATCATGCAGCACCACTCCGCAGGCCACCAGATCTCACATTTGGTGCTGTGTCTTAATTACTCCATGGCAGAGGACATACTAGTGCACCCGGCCTCATCGCAGGCTGTACACCTGCTCAGCCTCATAGGTGCCACTGACTCAGTGATAGAGGATGCAACGCCATGTGGTGGTAGCCCCGCAGTGCCTGCTGGGTCAGGCCTACACTGCAGTCCAGCAGGGCACACAAAACCTGAACCATCCAGACCGCCGGGATGAGGCACCATTGCAGGCTGCAATTAAGGTGCCCCTACCTCAGTGTACCCAAAGTCACCACCCCGTGGCGGTGTGCATGTGCCGGCCGTAGTGTATCCAGTGCCACCAAGTCTCTTCCCCCAAAGCATGGACCCTCTATGATTGGGTATTGTGGTGCGGATGCCATCATGTCCCCTCCGGGCCTGTGGAATGTGATGTCGCAGGCCCCTGGGCCCCCATGCCTACATGCACACCACACAGATACACCCCTAGAGAGGTTGGAAATGACATCGTGCATGTGCGCCCAGCAATTTTTATTGGCAGGGTCACATGTGCTGTGACGCGTGTGCTGGATGGGTGTGGTGTGGGTGTAAAACAGCCATGAGGGAGTGGCCGTGGCATGCTGACAACTAGACCTTTGAGCAGCAGATCACTACAGGGGAGTCCTGGCACATGTGGCGTTGTTACCCCCCCCCCGGAGCGAAAGCGTAGTGGGATTGCCTGGCATATGCCAGTCCAGAGCAAGGGTTTGAACGATGACCCCAGGGCTCTTGGCGTGGTTCCATACGGGGCTGGACAAGGAAGTAACAAATGCGTGTGTCGCTGTTGTTGCGTCGGCGCAACCTGGACGACAATCGGCAATGTGTCACCCTGTGACCCAAGTCCAACGACATGAGCCACATGGACGTAAGAGGAATTCACTGACCCTACATTCATCCATACTAACACACTTGAAAGAACATAGACACAACACATCTGTGTGATTCGTAATGGTTAATGCACATTCAGTGGAGTGTTGCATCTGGAGCACTACAGGGCCATGCAAAGCCCACTTTCAAAGGTTGGCCCATGGAGGGCCAGCCAGAGTCCTTCAGGGAATGAGAAGTCCAAAGGAAGAGGAAGAGTTCAGTCCGCAGTCTGATAGCTGTGTCATAGGCGATCAAACAGAATATGGCAGTCCATTGTGAGGTCCAAGGTGAGTGTCGCAGAGTGCATCGGAGACAATGGAAGGTGATGATGCAGAGGGCAGAACCAAGCAGAAACCGACCATATGGCGGAGATAAATGCTACAGTTTTCTCCATACCAGTAAGGCAGTTTCATCCGCATCTTCATCCTCTGCTTTCTCATGTGCCTCATGTGTGGGTGGTGCTGGCCTTTCTCCAGCACTGTGTGACAGTGACACCTCAGAGGCCAGAGGTGGAATGACTGCCGCACTATGTGGCACTGACACTTCAGGGGGCGGAGATGTGGATGTAGTGCTAGCAGCAGCGTGCATCAGTGCCAGGCCTTGTGGCAGCAATGCCTAGAGGATGGTTTTGAGGTAATTGTGGAACCCAGCTACCTCTCGCTGGTGTGCAGCCGTAGCAGACGCTCTTTCAACATTGGCTCGCTCCATGTTCTCCATGAGCCTCCGCATGAGTCCCAACTCCCGGGCGAGCTTGCTGGAGCCACTCTGACTAGACAGTTATTCTTGTCTCACAGTCAGGACTCTAGCGATGTCAGCCATGGTTTGTTGGAGAGCGTGGAGCGGACTGTTGGTGTCCGTTAGGGACTGTGAATGGTCCCTGATGGGACTTAGACACCCACGTATGGCGTCTAGTTCGTCTGCATTTGGTCGAAGCTCACCCACACCTGTTCAGCCAGCTGCTCCTGGCATGCCAACACATGGCGTTGGAAAACCATGTGTTCTTCGTGGGGGTCCTGGGAGGCAGCCGTGGTGGTGGGTGCTGCCTGATGTGCGGTCTGTGCAGAGGGTGGGGTGTCCTCGTTGCAGCTGGGCTGCCCTGCACCTGGAGGTGGGCTGCGGAGACTGTCAATGAACTGTTGGATGGCGTCGGAGTCGAAGCTGTGGTGGTCCTCTTTGTCATCAGAGAAGAGAGGTTGGGACTGCTCTGCAGGAGGTGTTGCTTGTTCCTCTGCAATCTGAAGGGGAGATGCAGTTTAACAATGTGTTCACATGTGTGTTGTTGCATTGTACATGTTTACATACAGACTGCATGACTGTGTTTATTGTGGCTGTTTCGGAGGGGCTGCCCATTTGCTGTGGGACAGTGGACATTTCGACAACATCACGGCTGTGTGTTTGTACTATTACATTATCAACTCTCATTTCCCCGCAATGCCACTTGTGATTGGCCTGTGTCTACACCCAGTCGGCACCAGTTGTGTCCTGTGTTCTGGTGAGGACGTGTTGCGGTTTGTGCCAACTTGTTGTCAGTATTGATGTGCTCTGTATGTGATGTGTGTGTGCTGCATTTTGGGGGAGTCTTCCCTGCAGCTCTGATTTGGATGCCCCTTATCCTTTACATGCGGTGTGCTTTTGACTTCTGTGCTTATACAGTGCTGAGATGTTGCATACTTGGGTACATTGTTCTCTTGGTGGGAGTTGTGGTCCAGGGTATGGTTTGTCTGCAGATATGCTCAGCTCAATTGTGCATGGGTGCCATTGTGCTGATCTCCCCCCGTCCCCCAGTCCCTGGTCATTACTCACCCTGTTGCTGTTGTGTCCAGTCCTGTTGAGCAGTGTCCGGTCTCCCAGCTCCTGCCACCGTCTCCCCACTGATGACTGGACACCATTTCTTCCATCTCGTCCAGCTCCTCCTGTGGTGCTGGACTCCCACTTCAGTCTGCATTGTTGCCTTCCAGGTGTTGGCGAGTTTCAGCTTGGTTTTTTGCTTGACATAATTCCAGGGCCTCTTGACCTCATCCATTGTCTTCTTCAGCACTCTGACTGCACTCACCTTGTCCACGATGGCCTGCCATAGTCTATTTTTTGCTGCCAATGACACAGTGGAGGTGACGAATAGTTGTTGATAGTGTTTGACCACCTCCGTTTTCAGGATCCTGTTTTCCTCCGGACTAAAGCGCTTCTTCCTACTCTTTTTGTCCTTAGCCTTCCATGACCCCGCGGTCCCAGGCAGGTCCCCAGGGGGGCTCGTGGGGTTCTAGTTCTCCTCCATACTTGCTCCGGCAACATCCGTGGTTCTTCGCTGTTGTTTGGCATTTGTTTGTCAGAGTAGTTACATGAGAAGCTGCACAGGCAAGGGGCAAACAGCAGTGACTAACAAGGCCATTGCCCAGCAGAAAGTGCAGAGTAGTTACATGAGAAGCAGCACAGGCAAGGGGCAAACAGCAGTGAACAACAAGGCCAGTGACCATCACAAAGTGCAGAGTAGTTACATGAGAAGCTGCACAGGCAAGGGGCAAACAGCAGTGAACAACAAGGCCAGTGGCCAGTCCAATGTGCAGACTAAGTCAATGAGAAGCTGCACAGGCAAGGGGCAAACAGCAGTAAACAACAAGGCCAGTGGCCAGTCCAATGAGCAGAGTAAGTCCATGAGAAACTGCACAGGCAAGGGTCAAACAGCAGTGAACAACAAGGCCAGTGGCCAGTCCAATGTGTTATGTTATGTTATGTTAAAACCAATTTATATAGTGCACGTTCACCAACGGTTTCTTACCGCTAAGCGGAGTCAGTCAATTGCTGGAGCAGTAAAAAAGAGAGTTCAGTTATAGGCCTGGACAAACAACCATGTTTTAAGAAACGTCCTAAACTGAGTATAGGAAGAAGACATGCACAATTCGAGGGGGAGAGAATTCCAGAATTGTAGCGCCAAAATCGAGAGTCTAAGACCCTCGTGTTTTTTATGTTTAAATAGACAAGTGGTCAACAGATTCACGTTCGCAGAGCGCATGGCTCGAGAGGGGACATAGCGTTGTACTCTAGATGCAATGAAAGCTGGGCCACAGTCCGAGAGGGCTTTGTAGATAGTGCAGCTTAATTTAAAAAGACAGCATTGAATCACGGGAAACCAATGCAAGTTTTTCAACAAAGGTTTCACATGGTGAGATTTAGGTTCACCATGCACAAGCCTAGCTGATTGGTTCTGCACCAGTTGGAGCTGGCGTAGTTGGTAAGCTAGAATACCGGTATACAAGGAATTAGCGTAGTTAATACGCGACATAACCAGGGCAAGTACAACTTGGATCCAGGCCTCAAAGGTTAAATATCTGCTTATTTTGCGAATTCTCCGGAGAAGAAAGAAACAAGCAGATACCACAGTATTAATCTGTGCCTTCATCGTGAGGTCATTGCTAATCACGATTCCCAGGCTTTTGACTGAGTTGACAGGAGATGGAGGGCATCCCAGAGAATGTGGCCAAAAGCTGGAGTTCCAGGGATTCCCTGAGCCGCCCGTGAGAATCAGCTCGGTTTTATCTGGATTTATCTTAAGGTGGATAGCATTCATCCAGTTGCTAATGAATATCATAGTAGACTGGAAGTTTTGTGCAGAGTAAGTCCATGAGAAGCTTTACAGGCAAGGGGCAAACAACAGTGAACGACAAGGCCAGTGGCCAGTACAAAGTGCAGAGTAAGTCCATGAGAAGCTGCACAGGGAATGTGTGTGACTACCCTGCCATGGTCAGCAACACAGTCAGAGGGGGTAACAATGAGCAGTACAGGCACTGCTGTGGGTGAGACAGATGTGTGAGGGTGAATACCACTCATACTTGGCTGTCAGTTGGACTGGGAGCTGGCTGTGTGTTGGGGACAGTTGGAGGACTTGACCGGGGAGAGAGAGGCCCAGCTGAGGTAGAGGCTTTAGTGGCTTGGGAAGCCGGAGGGCTGCTTGAACTGGGTGGTGTGGTGGTACAAGGAGGTGGAATCATCCTGCCGTGAGAAACAGTGTGTGTGGGAGAATGTTGAGGGGTAGCTTTCCACTTTTTGGGGATTCTAAATGGCTTTACTGTCTTGGAAGTAGTGGTAAGTGGGGCAGGCACAACAGGCACACTCTCCACACAAGCTGCGTCAGGTGCAGATGGTGGCCCTCCCTCTGGGAGCATGCTAGATCCAGCTGTTCGCTTGGCCTGGCCTTGCCTTTGCCCCTCCATTCCCTGGTTACCAGGTTTACCCCCTACAGTGCCCTCCTTTCCCTGCTTCACAGGGCTTTGGATGGGAGTTGAGGTTGTGGGTGAATCTGCCTTGGAGCTCTTCTTCTGTGTACTCTTAGCAGGCACCACCTTCTCAGCGGGCACGGAAACTGTCTGCTTGTCTTCGCGAGACGCTTTTGGGACAGGCATATCCTTGGCTGGGGATGCTTTTGATGCATGTGATCCTTAGGCCAGCTTCTTGGCTTTGTGGCCCTTTGTGTTGCCTGATGGGCTTTTGTCTTTGCGCTCTGGGGTGGCTTTAGTTTTCTGTGGGGATGGTGTCTGCGCCCTGGACCGCTTGGGCTGCTGCTGATGTGTGCTGCATGTGCTGTAGCTTGTCCTTGATGTCTGTGGTGCGTGGTCACTATCATCAGATGTGGCCACTGGCAGGGGGTGGACAAAGTGACTGGAGCTGGACTTCAAAATTGTGCCAGTTGAATGGCTGCCGTAACTGCGGAGGAAAAAGACCGAACAGTCCGGTGTAGCCCTCCCACGTCATAAAAGCAACCAACTGTGCCAACTTTTTGTCGTGATCTAGGAAGGCATTGAGGAGAGCTGTCTGGCCCACACACAGCTGGCGCAAAAGGGACACAGACTCAGCACTGATGGCAGCAATGTTGTGTGTAGATTTAGATTCCATATATAGGTTTCCCGATGTATGCCCTTATATAGGTACAATTCATATTGCCCTTATTTAGGCATAGAAAATCCAGCCCTTATTTAGGCATTGTCCATGCTAACCAAATACAGGCATGGTCTCCTACATCTGTCAATCCATGCCACAACGAGTTCTTGGAAAACCAGACTCTTAAGCCTTTAGGAATGTCCCTTGCTTGGATATTGATTTCTCCAATAACTCAATTAGTATGCAAGAACATCTATTCCTTAGGGGTTTATTCATGATGTTCCGATGCCCGACTTTTACGTCAATACAGGCATTCCTAAACACCTTTAAGGTATAAATATACGTCCACTTGCCCTGGCAAACCACGGTTCCGGTACGGTCCAGTTCGACTGCCTACTTGCGGTTCGTCACAGCAAGTTCGGAAGGAGATCGAGTTCCCGCCTGATGCACTGACCAGACGCTGTCATCTTCCTCACAGAGAATCCAGCTCCAGTGTTTCTGACTCCCCTTGCGGGGTGTTAGATATCGAGTCCCGGAAAGAGATTCCATCCTCACACATTCTAAGGTATGGAGCAGACTAGAACTTAGAGAAACTTTCAGTAACTCTTGGCAAAACTAAAACTATAGCTAGCTATACTTTAGAAAACAGCGCCTACTTCTTACCTCGTACTACACTCAGGTTAGGTACACTGGGGTACACTGGGGTAGAACTAGTTAGAAGCATCAGATGAGTATTCACATGTTATTTATGTATGTATTTTATGAATATATGTCTTAGCTACAAGCCATGATATTGCAGTATTGTTTTATCTTACAGCTAACTCTGTACATATTGTACTTCACATCCTGTCTTATGATTGTAGAAGTTCATATCTCTTGCATGAGAAATAAAACAGTTCAATAAACCCCTTTTAATTGAAACGCCCATCTCTCTATTTCTGTGCAACTCTGTAGAAACGAAGCATGCACGATTTACTGAGTGAAACTGCTATCTATTGTTTCCATGGTTCTGAGATTGTTCCGACTGTAAGGGAAACAAAGTTGTCATGTTTATGCGGTTGTCAGAAACTAATCCCTTCTTGTATATTCGAGAAGTTTCTAGTGACCTCTGAGTTAGCTGGCACACACAAGTAATTAAGTTTAATGTACTCGATAGAGACAGACTGACCTCAGTCCTATGTCAAAACTGTAGTATATATTATTCCAATGCGCAGAGCCTATCAGCCACACTACATGGCACCCAACGGTTTGGTAAGGCACTAATTTAATGCTAGATACTGAATAGGGGTGGGCGGAATTTGCGGAATTGCGTTACGCAAATCTCCGCGAAACGGTAAAAAATCTCCGCGAACACGCAGAAATTCCGCGAACACGCGGAACTGCTTGTTCGCGATTCTTTTTTCCTGTTCGCAATTGATGTTTGCGTGCTCGAGGAGAAATATCTCGCGAACATGCATTTTGAGAACGCGAACAAGCAAAAATTTCGCGAAATCGCGGAAAGCAGGCTTTTGAGCAATTTCGCGTTCTCCGCGGAACGCGAAATTACACAAATTATGCAAATTCCGTGAGCGGAACGGAATTTGCCGCCCAGGCCTAATACTGAAGTAACTCAGTCGTGCGTTTCTCAGAAACCCCTATACATAATACTCCATAAGATGTCTGGAGTGGGTAGGGATAATATCCGCCATTGCTGAGTAGGACAAAAATCCTATGTATTATCTGTTTGGTTTGTTCAACGTTGAAGGAAACAGTGTTCCCAAATATTGTGCACCTAATCTTTGTTCCCTTCAAACTAGTTCTGCGTTTTTCATTAAACAATGTCCGACAACGAGGTCGTTAACAACGGTACAGCTACGGCTGACCTTACAGGTTTAAATGAAACTGAGGCTGGTGTTATACACATCCAGCCAAATTTAAGGAGAGCCATCCCTCTAAAACTTATAAAACATGGCCTAACACCAAGAGGTGGTAGAGCAGTTTTTGTGATAGATGCACATGAATCTCACCAGACAGAGATATTCTATTCAAGGATAGTATTCCCAGAATCAAATCCAGTAACTAAAACGTTTCACTTCTACAAAGAAAATGAACCACCTGAGGAATATATTCCTTTCGAGGATATTGAAATTCCACTCACATATGAGGAGCATGATCTCTGGTTTAAAGGCACCCTAAAACATTACAATCACATTACCAGACTCGGTCCACTAGGTAGACCAGGAGCAACATGGCCGATTTTAGCCAGCTATATACACCTCATCCTAACATTGAAGAAATGACGGATGTAGAATTACTTGCTCAACTCAAAGAATTGATCGGAATTTATAGACAATTGGTTCAATATTTCATGAGGACTTTCACAGTCCAACCAACAATAGAAATTCCAAGACAAATCTCTCACCAGGGAATGCGCTAAAAATCACTCCACAGACTCTGCATGCAGTCATGGGTAAAATGCCCACAAAACGTGAACAAATTCCATCCTGGATAGCTCAAAAAATGACTCAAATCGAAGCAGTATTTCTTAATACTTGCCCTAATGAGAAACACAGAATTCTAACAATCTGTTTACCAATGGGGATCACACCATATCTGGAAGACTGCATCACTTGGGGCAAAGTGTTTGCTGCAATCTACACAAAAACACATGGTGTTCCGTCTATAGCGGTAATACCTGATGTCCTGAAACAGATTCAAAACGAATACAGGGCAGAGCCTGCTCTGAATTTAGATATGAAGTTACTTAAAAATGTCGACAGGTCTCAACAATAATATTATCTAATATTAAAGGAGAAGCAGCATCAGTGGCAATCCACCAAAAATTAAGGGAATTTGATGTAACAGACCAAACACAAGAACTAGCCAGAATAATTAAAAAATCCTATGAATAATTAGGCAGAGACAGTTTGGGAGGGGAAACCAGTTAAACCACAACTGTCTGAAAGTCCTGATAAGGTCTTTACTTAAAAAAAATCCTAACTCTTCTAAAAAGAAGTGGGAAAATAACAAATAACATTCAAAAGAGAAAGATTCTCAATCCAGAGGTAGGTCTCCTCAAAAGGAGCCCTCTGAAAGGAGGTACAACCTCAGGAATTGGTATAATTTGAGAAAACCTGACAGGTATCAAGATACTGAAACACGTTCCTCTCGTACCTTTCAGATATCATCACAGACATCCGAAAGAAGAGGACACTCAGAGAACAAAGAAGAACGCGTGAAGTCCAAAGAAGATCAACACGGTCAGAAAAACAAACCAAAACCTAAATTCTTCAAAAAGAAGGTAGCAGATCTGAAGATCAGACATGCCGAGGATACTGAGAACACAACTCAGGAACGGAGAATGGGCTCAGACAATGTTGGACAGTGCAGCAGAAGTTACAGTAGCTTGCCAGAACCTGAAGGGGCTTCTGGAGACAGTGGACTTGAATGAGGACATTCAAGTTAAAACTGCAGATACCAGAGTTAGTTCTCCACAAAGGTTATATGAAATAACACTCCGGATGGAGGGAGACATACCAAGAAAAGTGAAAGCACTCTTTTGGGAGCGACTTTCAAAGGGTTATGATATACTTCTAGCAGAACAAGGCTGGCCACCAAAATTTGTCAGGGAGTGCCCACATGGCGAAGACATCATTATGCCATCCTTCTCCAATGATGTTCCAGTACACTTAAAATATACTTATGCCAGGAAATGGGCAGTGGACAAGGTCCCAGCATTATATAAGAAGCATGTAGGATGGGATGAGGACTCGCCTCACCACAAAATCCAGTTAAAAAAATCAACCAACTGCGCAAAGGCAGTACCCGGTTAAGCAAGAAGCTAAAAAAACAAGTCAGGGAGATCTTAGATCAACTTGAATACCAGGGGGTGATTAAAACATGCACCTCATCAATGAACAATCCTTTGTTTCCTGTCTCCAAATCCGACAATAAATATCGTCTAGTTTTGGATTACAGACACCTAAACGCTTGTTGTAAAATATTTGCAGTGCAAAATGCACACAGTACTGCATTAATGAATAACATTGTGCATAAAAAGTACTAAACCACATTAGACATTTCAAATGGTTTCTTTTGTCAAAATAGTGCACCTGAAAGTAGATATTTGACCGCTTTCTCAATAATAGGGACCTAGGGTCAATTTTGTCGACTCCCACAGGGGTTCAAAAACAGCCCGGGGTTATTCTCAGCAAGAGTAACAGAGTTACTACAAATCTATGATGACATGGCATTGTCATATGTCGATGACATATACTTAACAGACGATGACCTGGACAGACACTTGAACAGGGTGAACACCATTATATTGGGTTTCGCCTCTGAGGGTTAAAAAATTAAACTTTAAAAAGTCCAGAATTGCCCAACTCAACATCCTTTTACTTGGATATGAACTATCAAGTGAAGGAAAAAGTCTGGTAGCCAACTTTTTAGAATAGCGTGCGCTGCTCCAACCTCCAAAAACGCTAAAAAACCTACAGTCGATTCTAGGTTTCCTGAATTTTGGAAGAACATACATTCTAAACTACGCAGAGAGGGTTAAACCTCTCTATGAATTAATCAAACCTGATTTCAAAGCCACAACTTGGACACAAGAACACACAGAAATTCTGCGTTCACTTCAAACAGACATGTTAGCAACAAAACACTTACAAACACGCGTAAACGTACACAACTTAGTGATCCGAATCATTCCAGGTCAATGCGGATTCACCTACTTAACTTTTAACGAAGGTGAAAAAGTACCAATTGCTTTCAAATCACACTTGTTTACAGAAATGAAATTCACTTCTACAGAAAAGATTCTGACAGCAGATCAAACGGCTGTAGCAAAAGAAAGAGCCCGAGCACAGGGAAAATGCATTATGGTCATACTCATATACTCATAACCCCTGTACCAGCCTTAGAGGCAGTTACTAAAGCTAGCATTCCGAATGCAAAAGCTTTACATCCAAGATGGATACAACGGGTTAATTCTCTTGCTGCAACTGATGTTGAATATGTTTATGATCCTTACTTGAAAACACAAGCATTCCTGCAATACGAACACAAATGTCCTCTGCCTACTGAAATTCTCCCTCTTGATCAGTACGAATTTATAATTTATACTGCTGGATCTGCACAACCCGCTACGGAGAGTAAACAAGCTTACAGTGCAGCATGCGCAATCGTTAAAGGTCATATGCGCGATGGCAAATTCAGACCAATGGTCACAAAACGCAATCTCTAGGAGATTGTACAGCTCAGAGAGCTGAACTACAAGCATTTAAAATGGCACTTGAAAATACGGACTGCGAATTCCCCACACTCATAGTGTGCAATTCTTTTTACTGTGTTCAATCATACAATCAATATTTACAGAATTGGCTTCAAAATGGTTTCAAAGATGCAAAAGGTGGCACAATCAAGCATAAAACGCTTTGGGAACAAGTTGTTCAGTTGCAAAACGGACTACAAATTACTCACGTGATACACACGCTGAGTCATCAATGTGATGGCGTTCATGTTGAAGGGAATTCATTAGCTGACAAAGCCACAAAGGGGGCTGTGCAAACGGCTTCCGTAGCTGCAATCACTCATTCAAAAACGAAAATAGACAGTGAAATAATGCTGGCTGTCAATGCTTCAAGCAAAGGCAGTGGTGCAGTGTTACCTAAAACATTTCCGCTCAAAAACTCATATATAATTAATGCAAACAATGTTCCGTTTTCTCGAATCCCTGGAGAGGGGGATAGGGTGATTCCAAACATGGAACATAGATTAGGAATAATCCTAGCAGCACATGAAGGGATCTCCCCTGCCCATGCAAGTGTTTCCGCCACAGTATCGTTATTAAAACAGAGATACTGTTGGCTAGGAATAAGGAAACAGACCTGGAATTATGTTTTGGAATGTGAAATATGCCAGAAGAGGAAAGTCTCTACTGTGAAACATCCTGCGCAGAGGCCCATGTTAATTTCAGATAAACCATTAGCATGTGTTTACCTGGACCACTGCGGTCCCTTACAAAGGGATGGTAACTATAAATATATCATGGTCGCAGTGGATTCGTGTTCTAGTTCCTATGGATGTGGCCTCAGCGCTCGGCTGCCGCTCGAACTGTTATAAAAGATTTGCGAGTCTTTATCGGCACATACGCAATTGGCACACTACATTCTGACCAGGGTCCTGCGTTTAGCTCTAGAGCTTACAAAGAAGCCATGGACAGTTTGGGTGTAGCATTGCGGTATTCTTCTCCATTCCATCCTGAGGTAAATTCTGTTGTGGAAAGAAAAAACCGGCACATAAAGCAGTCTGTAACAGCTCGGGTGATGGGTGGGTCAAACACCTTTATGGGGTCCAGCGCGCACTTAACAACTTGCCAAGAAGTTATCTAGGGGGTGTCACTCCATATGAAGTTCTATTTGGAACTAGAATGTTCGTACCGGACCTTGATATGCAAGGCACAGTGATAACAAATAAGAAATTTGATATCAAACATCGTTTGACTGTTTTACAGGACTTAAATGAACTAAGAACGAAACAAAGCAACGTGCTCCTGAGGCCAACCATCACTGGGGAAAAACCGGCCGGCCCAGCAAGGCCTGTCTGGATCCCAAAGCTTGGTGATCTAGTCAGAGAAAAGATCGGGGACAAGAAGGAATTTGGGCCTTCTACCAGTAACTGTCCTGGCAATCCAAGGATCAAGAACAGTACTTTTGCTGCCCCTTGCTGGTAAAAAGGAGAAAAGATTTGTGTCCATCGACCTGATCAAACCACACTATGTGGCCTATACTAAGCAGTAGGCCACGTGGACTCCGCCAATGTAGCAGACGCACTCCTCTAGCTACAATCCAAGAGGTTCAAACTGAGAGACTCATCACCTTTGAAGATTCTACAGGGAGAAATGAAGGACTAAGCAACAAAGCTATGGAACTCGTCCCTCTTGAAACCCAAATAATAGTTTGTCCTGATACACCTGTCTACAACGAAGTAACAAGTGATCAACTGGTTCCAGCGAATTCAACAAATCCTGATGCAATTCCAACCATTGACAGAACTGCCTCTGGCTATTTCATGAACTTTGATACGTTGTTTGAGGATCCCAGCAAACCTGAAACGACGCCAGCACAAACAACTTTCAAAGAACAAGCAACAGACTTGTTTCATCTTCTGAAAAAGTCTTATCTGGTTTCACCATTGATTGAACTATGGATTGTTTTGGGAATATTCTTCTTTCTACTTTGGTTAGCTCTGGTAATAACTCTGGGTATGCTGATAAATGGAAGATTTATTCAAATGGACACAGCAAGTAAAAGAGTGAACTTACTTCTCCAGCCACACAAAGCATCCCATTGTGAAGCAAGAGGCTTGTCAGCAGTGAACATCACAGCCGTTCCTATACCAGATGGTATAGTTTGGGACAGAACTGAAGATGACATTTTTGGCACGTCGGAGCTTTTGAAGATTCCACATTTATTTAAGATTTCATTAATTGACTTTATTACCTCTAGTACCTTTTCTGATGATTGGGACTTCAAGACTATTAATAACATGATGTCTGATCTAGAGATGTCTACAGTATTCCCAAATCATGAATATTTAGAAGGTTCATCAGACTATGAACAAATGTATTGTTATAACCACTATGGTCATCATTTCTTACATAAATCTGCAACACCTAGGAATGTATTTATGTATAACCAATGGGATCATTGTCCTACACCTCCAAAGGATAGCTCGAAAACGCAATTACATTTACATATTTTTCAGGCTTCAATTTGTCTAATCCTGAAACGTTTTACTTTAAAAATGTGAACAAGACAGGAACGAAAAATATGTTAACCAATACGAAACAGATTTATTCTGCAGCCTTTATTGCCCAACTGTCTAGAGAGGGTTTTGACTTTTGGAAAGACAACATTGAGACAAAATCTGTCTGGGGTACAAAAGATTTGCAAGTGCAGGGGGTAGAGGTTTTGTTTAGAGCCTGTATCATCCCTGAGTAAATTATGTTTTTGAATGACACTGTCCAACAAACGTCTTGCCTTGGATTAGCCAAGATCAAAGACATGAACACACCGACCATACCTATACCTGCAAGTAATAGCACTACACGGGGGGAGGACGATGTACATAATATTTTGCATCACAACAGATCAGATCCAGAATGGAAACAATGGTTGCTCTGGCCCACGGATACAAATAACTGTCAAGATCGATTCCTGAACAAAACACAGGGTTTCACTATCAATAGGCCAGACCCATGCTTTGTTCAGTGACAGCATCCAGGGGTAGTAACAACATACAATGTAGGGAAACTTTGCCTTGGTTGGCTACAGAAAGCTACACTGAAGGATGTAAAACAACACTTAACTTTACTTCAAGAAGGTGCAGACCTTAGGGAATTCTTGCTAGGACCAAGAAAACCACGTAAAAAATGTTTCATATATGCCGGTATCTATGCTGCTTATAATGAAGCATGGAAGGTTACCCAAGCAGAGACTGCAGAACGAATACGGAAAATTGATCGTATTAATTTAGAGAAAACTCTCTCTGTAGTAGACAATGGGTTAACGACTCTGTCGTCCAGAATATATTCATTGGACCTTAATCACAGTAAAGTACTCCACTATTATTCTCATCAGATCATTACTTGAGAAAAAGGAACAAAGAGAACAGTAAAAGAGACACTGGGATGTCCCTACGTGAAGCAGCCCCTGAAGGGGTCGTGTAGGAAAAATCCTTGTTTTTATTTATTTTCCCTCACACACCCTAGTGGTGTCATTCTTCATCATCTGGGTATGGCCCAGAAGAACGAACCTGGGAACCGTTAACTCATCTAAAGAACGCCCCCAGATTAATCAAGGCCTTCCATACTCGATATCCCCAAAAACACAGACCGATTGTGAGAATTTTAGGGGGGATCTTGAGAGGGGAGTACTGTCAAGAAATACGACTGGGGTTGTAGGGCTGGTCCCACAACATACTTGGTTCACGTAAACCAGCGTCATTTCTTTTATAAAGACCCACCTCTTTCCCGTGCACCTGCACTTCCGAATGTAGTGTGTGTTATGTAACATGGTTTAGCTGAGAAAAAACGTCGGGAAAAAACGTTTGCAAATGACTTTAGTGTTCTGATGTTTTGATTTTCTCTTGTAAAATGCTTAGGAATATTATTCGGTTATTTTGTAACTATTTATGCTTTGACTTTCATTTGGGCACTGAAACACTTTATTAGAAATGCTGCATGATGCTTTCACCGCGTTTCACAGTCAAGAACCTGAACGATTAGGCAAATGGAAATCAGCACGCACCGCCCGTTCATCGTGGCGGTACGTGCGAGCGCTTGGGTGCGGTTAACTATTTAAACTGCACCCATCGTTCTGGAAGGCGCTTTGCGTTCCGTTTGTTTCACGCGGAGGATCGCGTCTGAACTCCTCCCATTTGGAAACCTGCAGACTTACCTGAACATCTTCAAGGCAGATTCCAGCAGCTCCGGTCTTCCATTTTTGATGGCTTTCTTCCCTACGTCGGCAGGACCTTCAAAGGAAACAAAGAGAAGGAGATAAGTACTCTTTAGCATTTAAGGCACCCTACACAAGAAAGGCTCACTTAAAGAATTAAACCAATTTTTGGAACCTTCTGTTTCAGACGGAATGCGATTGCCATAATTTACGGACAAAAGAATAATTCATGGACAAAAGAGAACATAGCTGCCAAAGAAGGGACAAAGTGAATATTTTGGGTATTTTGGGTATAATTTTGACATTAGAGCTTTGTGTTTCGATTTACGTTGCTGAAATACCACAAATTAAGATTGATTTCTATGACCTTTTTTACCTACAAAAAGAAGTCAGAAAAAAGTCTCTGAAGAGCAGAACGGAATCTTAATCTAGTATCACCAGATTAGAAGAGTCAAGTAAATTGCAAGATAAAAAAAAGAGACAGAGATTAAATGAACAGGGGGCATATGTATGAAAGGAAAAATTAGTCGCAAACGCTGCGAATCGCAAAAAACAGCGTTTGCGACTGATTTTTCGCTATTTCATATGTATGACACACTTCCAAACAGAAAAATAAGAAATCGCTAAATTAGCGATTTCTTAGGCTGCGAAACAAGAAAACTGCGAATTTACTAGCGAATACCTAATTTGCGATTTCTTAGCAGTGCGAAAATCGCTAACAAGAAATCGCTAGCTAAGAAATCGCAAACACATGTATGAAAAACTCGCAATTTGCGATTTTACGAAATTCGCAATTTAAGAAATCGCTATTAACACCAATTGCTTGCAGGTGGTAAACTGGTGCAAGGTACAAAAACCAGCCCACAATGCAACGCACACACCCACAATGGCTGCAATGTACGTGATAGCCAGGAAGCTGCGTATTCGGGCCCTTGCACACAGGAGAATGAGACAGGAACGTATCTTCAGGCTGCGCATCACCCTGTTCCAGAACACTGAAGAGGAGATGTATGACAAGTACAGACTGCACCCACAGACCATAATGGACCTGATTGAGGAGCTGAAACACCACTTGGAGCACCCTACTCGAAGGACACAAACAATTCCCACACATGTGCAGGTCCTGTGCTCCCTGCACCTCCTGGCGTCAGGGAGTTTTCAACGGGTCATAGCGGAGGTTGGTGGGGTGTCACAGAGTGCACTTTCGCGCTTCATCCATGCCTTCCTAGATGCAATGCTACTGAGGCTCTCACATCACATATACTTCCCCACCACCCAACAGGCCTTACAGCAAACGATACTGGACTTCTACCAGATTGCACGTTTCCCCCACGTCATTGGCTGCATTGACGGGACCCATGTGGCCATCACACCCCCAGCAGAAACTGAATATGTCTACAGGAATCGGAAATGCTACCATTCCCTCAACATACAGATTGTGTGCAACGCTAAGTATCACATCACAGACATCGTAGCAAAATACCCCGGCAGTACACATGACTCCTTCATCTTCCGACACAGTGGAATACATAGACGTCTGAGTGCTGGAGAGTTTGGGGAGGGGTACCTGCTCGGTAAATACATTGCACACATCAATACATCCACTACATCACTTGAGGGGGGGGGACATTGACTCACCTATTGTGTTTTTTTCCATGCAGGTGACAGTGCCTATGCAGTGCGCGACTTCATCCTGACCCCATACCTGGATCCTGCAAATGCAAGTGAGAGGAGCTACAACAGGGCACACAGATCTACACGCTGTGTCATTGAGCGAACCTTCGGAATCCTGAAGAGCCGCTTCAAATGCCTGCATAAGAGTGGAGGCGCACTGCAATACAGCCCTGAGACCTGCTGTAAAATTGTGGCAAGCTGTGCAATGCTACATAACATGGCAATGAGGAAATGCACCACAATTGATGTGACCGATACAGACACATCGGATGACGAGCGCCCTGCTCCCCCTGCCAGACCAGCACCAGGAGTTGGGGCAGCTGCTGGACGCCAGAGACGGACTGAGATCACACGAAACTATTTTTAGGTGAGTATTGAGGAAATGAGACTACAAAGCCTGATGATGTGTCAAGTGTTTAATCACACTTCACATGAAAGAAATTGTAATTGTCCCCAGCACATGTTGTACACACAGTGCAGAGAAGGCACAAGAAATAGGGCAAACAGCCTTTTGCGGGTTAATGCACCCGTGTTGCAGTCAGTGTCCCCGCAGATGATCACCTCCGTCAGTGCCGTCCAGGGTGAGTGCCCCCCATGGTGCGCCCTTGGCCTGCTACCTGTCTGCCACTGCGGCGTCTTTCACCTGGCAAGGTGGGAGTGATGCTGCTGCGACTCGATGTGTCCTCACTCTCAGCAGAGGCCATTAGTGCGCTGCCACCAGCATTGGCTGTCTGCAGCTGTTCCACAGCAGTGGTCACCTGCGCCAGCCCTCGTGCTATGTCCTGGCAGCAATGTGCCATGTCCACCTGCATGGTTACGCTTCTGCGTGTGAGTGCGCTGGTGGTGGTGCAGAGGCAGTTGACTGCCTTAGTATAATTGTGTAGCCGTGCATTGGCACGTCGTCCAGCCCTGTCATTGGCAGCTTGGGTGTCCCTCAAAGTGGCACAGAGCTCTTGTATTGCCGCTACCATGTGTCGATTGTCCTGATGTATGCGGCCTAGCTGGCGATTAATTGACCGTATTGCCTTGCTTTGCAGGCGCTGTTCCTGCAGCATGCACTGTTCCAAGCCGGAGAACACGGTGCCCTCTCCTTCTGTTGCAGTGCTGCTCCTGGGCCTTGACCTGGAAATGGGCTGTTCCCTTTGCCTTGGTGTTGGTGCGTCATGACGGGGCATGTCTGTCACACCCTGACTCCCCTCCCTCCTGTCGGTGTCATCGCCTGTTGCTGGGACTTCGTCCTCGAATGGAGGCAGTGGGGGCACATGTGCGCGCTTCCTGCGCTGAATTGGCTGCTGCTCTGTCTCATCGCTGGAGTCCGCAGGGTCTGCAGGCTCCTCTCCCTCTGCGCTGTCTTCTTGTGGCATGCCGTGTGCTGTGGATGTAAAGGGGACTTTATGAGTTTGTGTTACTGTCTGCATGTGGCACTCAATAAAGTTACAAATCTTTGACGGCTAACCTCTGACACATTTCTATTCAATGATCCCCAAAACACATATGTTGCATTTAATTGTGATGGTGTCATGGACACACAGTCAGACACAGTACTACGAGTCCCATGATGCATTGCTGGGTGTTCTGTAAGACCTGGGCTGGATTGGCATGTTGGGAGTTTACTATGCGCATTTGGGGGAGTGTGCAAGGGATGGGGAGGTGTGCAGGGTGATTTGGCATGCATCTTACCTTGTCTGCTGGATGAGGGGTCGGAGCTGTCTATTGCAGCCACACCACCAACGCTCTCAGGCAGGAGGGTAGACTCCACGAGCTCCTCATGGGGGGTTGGCTGCTCTGCAGTGGATGGTCCTCCTCCAGTCTGATTGGCATCCTTGAGTCTGGCTGCCACCCTCTCCTTGGACCTCTGGCGCATGTCATACCACCGCTTGCGCAGCTCCTCGATGGTGCGTGTGGTGACTCCAACAGCATTCACCTTGCTCTGTATTTCCAGCCAGATTTTCCTCTTCCTGGCCTCTGGGACTTTGAGTGCCTTCTTCCCAAACAGGAGCTCATGGCTGCAGACCATCTCCTCAATGAGGACCTCCTGCTCCTTTTCTGAAAACTTGTGTTTTCTTTTTCTTTTTTCTGCATCTTTGCCCTGCTGATTTTGTTTGGGATCCATTGCTGGTTGCTGTCTCCAGGAAAGCCTCCTCACACTCCACAAGCAGCCTCTGGGTGTGGCTCAGGTGAGCAGGTGCAGGCAATCAGTACAGTTTCCTGTTTGTGATGTCATCAGCCTGCACCAGGCTTGCAGATTCCCGTTTTTGTGATTTCTTAATTAGCGAATTTCGCTATTAAGAAATCGCAATACGGGATTCTGCGAATTATTTGCGAGTTTTAAGGAATCGCAAATGATTAGCGATTTATTTTATACATCCCGTTTAGCGAATCTGATTTTGCGAATCGCAAAACCTCGCAAATTGGGATTCGCTAAAGGGGAGTTTGATACATATGCCCCCTAGTTTAGAATAGGATTTAATTTCTTATTTTCTTTTTCAGCTCAAGTTATACATGAACAGCGATGCACATACAAGAAACTGCCTGACTTCTCATCCACCAATATCAACACAAGACAAGAAATAGTGGGACATGGGCCAGACAAGATTTGCTCGCAGGTAGGCAAATTTAGTTAGAGTCTAACTTCAGAACGAGCCTAAAAGAAACCAAAAATAGAATCTGTTAAAAACGGACGTATTATGGTAGAATATTTGAACCTTTATTTGTTATCTCGCAGGTCGACAAACAAGAATCCGAACCACGTCCAGTATCTGGCCCTCCTCCCTAATTCCTAAATCTTATCTTGTAGTATGTACAAAAACAATTACAAGTTTTAACTTAGTGATTTTGGGAAGTAGGTCCCTTGCATCCCTGCGAAATTCTACTACGTCTCAGACAACACATTAAGGTAAGAGACGACGTAGTACCTTGACAGACACATGTAGCACTCTGTACATTCAGTGATGGTCCTTATCACATTGGGCGGTGACTGTGCAGGCCAGGTGGGCTCATAATGAGAAGGACAACAGGGACCCACACAGCCATTCGCACAATCAATCACTGTCCTGACTCCAACATTACCAACTTTGTGTGTGACTGTATGGCTGACAAGACAATAAATGTCCCTCAAATCTTGATGTGCAGGCAGGGAAATGTGTGAAACAGGCTACACACCCCTTTCTCCAGCAGAAAGCATGCTAGGCAGTGCATGACAAAACCCAACACTCTCAGGCACATATTGCAGCAGCTCAACTTCATGTGTGCCCCCCTACACTCTCACTCCCACTGTTGAGGACTTACCACGACATTTGGTGGCACCATATAGCCTTGGATACTGTGTGAGCACCTCGTCCACCAGGACCTCCAGCTCCTCGGTGGTGAAGGGACTGGCCTGGATCTTCTCAGTCTTCACCATCACTGTGGCCAGGAGACAGAAACAGCAGCAATTAGTGTTGAGGGGTGGCAGGCAGAATTCCCTGGAGACAGCAGCAGCTGGTGTTGAGGGGGGGGCAAGCAGCAGTCCCTGGAGACAGCTTCAGTAACAGTTGGTGTTGAGGGGTGTCAGGTAGCAGTCCCTGGAGACATCAGTAGAAGCAGTTGGTGTTGAGGAGTGGCAGGCAGAAGGATCTGTGAGCTGTTGAAATGTGAGGCTCTTCCTCACACATATATAGCCTCCTGGGCTAGTTTCAGTGGTTCTAAGCTGCTGCAATTGGTGTTCCAGGTCAGCCTTTTTCAAATGCATCCAATACCGGCTCTGCGGTGGTGGAGCATGCCTACCACGATTTTCAAAATTGCATTAGGCTACCGCAATTGCGGTTTCCATTGGCTGCAAGGGCATAGTCTGTGGCGGTGACACACCGCAGGGGCCAGGCGGGCGCTACCGCAGTGGTGCATCTTTCAATTGCATCCAATGACTGGCTCCGCGGTGGTGGAGCACACCTACCGCGATTTTCAAAATTGCATTAGGCCATCACGATTGCAGTTCCTATTGGCTGTAAGGGCATGGGCCATGGCGGTGACACACTGCTGTTGCCAGGCGGTAACAACTGCAATTTGGGTGCCATACATTGACATGAGTGAACGTTATTTGGGTGGCGGAGCATGTCAACCACCATTTGGCAATACTCAAATGCCTATCACTACCGCGGTTGTGTCTTGGGCATTGGTGGTGACACACCGCTGGTGCCAGGCTGTAGCTACCACGATATGGGTGCCATACATTGACATGAGTGACCGTGATTTGGGTGGCGGAGCATTGCAACCGCCATTTGGCAATGCTCAAATGCCTATCACTAACGCAATTGTGTCTTGGGCATTGGTGGTGACACACTGCTGGTGTCAGGCGGTAACTACCGCGATTTGGGTGTCATACATTGACATGAGTGACCGTGATTTGGGTGGCGGAGCATGCCAACCACCATTTGAGCATGTGTATATGCTTATCGCTACCACGATTGTGTCTTGGGCATTGGTGGTGACACACCGCTGGTGCCAGGCAGTAGCGACTGCGATTTGAGTGCCATACATTGATATGAGTAACCGTGACCTGAGTGGTGGAGAACTTTGACAGCACCTATGGACACATCATGCTATGTCAATGGCCAATGGGCACTTATTAACAGTGCACAGTGGCCACATGATTAATGACACATCATTGTGCACACAATGCCAATGTAACATTTACCCCACTGCTGACTACACATGCCATGTTTGTGTATGTGATTTTGAACATTGGCATGTACTCCTTCACATGTCACTTGTGATATTGATGGGCATGTACACAGAACAGTGTTGTGATGGACTCTCCAATGTGTACACATGTCAATGTGTGAAAGTGTTGGGAAAATCACAGTGATGTATGTCTTAATGAACAATGTGCAGATTTGACGGTTTACTTTTCTTAGCTCATGCACACACTTGTTTATGCACAGCCTGTGGTCATTTTGTTGTTGATGTGTGCCATGTTCAACTTATGCCTGGAGGTGTGGCAGGTACAGAAGCTAGGTATGAGACAGTAGTGTTGCAGTTTCACACATACATTGTATGAAATACTCTCAGGCCTGCTCATGCAAGATGCGGCCAT
This sequence comes from Triturus cristatus, assembly GCF_964204655.1. Taxonomy (NCBI): domain Eukaryota; kingdom Metazoa; phylum Chordata; class Amphibia; order Caudata; family Salamandridae; genus Triturus; species Triturus cristatus. The sequence continues at coordinate 720,419,892 of NC_140585.1, forward strand.
ATGCCTTTGTGCATTCTCATAGTCAGATGTTGTTTTGGAGGTACTTGCTGTGTGAAAGGGGACAAGTGTACAAGTAGTGTTGCTGAAAGTTTCCCTACATGTAAGCTGGTCTGTAACTCAAATGTGATGACAGTCATTGTTGGTGTTGTGTCAGTCAAAACGTAAGATGTTGTACACATCTCATGGTGTATTGAATTGACATGTGTCCACTTTTATCTCAACTAGGAGGAGACCAAATCTGCATCGTCCCTTCACAGTGCTGGCAGACATGGAGAATGAGGAGGTCTATCGAAAATTCCATCTGGATAAAGCCACCCTACAAAACTTATGTGCTATGTGGGAGCCCCACCTTCAGCCCCGCAAAACATATCCAACTGCTTTTACCCCAACGTCTAAGGTGATGAGAGCCCTGCATTTTTATGCCACTGGATAATTCCAGCACACAGTGTCCAGCACAGGTGGGATATCGCAACCTATGTTCAGCATGGTGCTCCATGATGTCCTGTCCGCTATGATGATCTTCAAGGACAGATATATCCATTTCCCCAGGGGGGGGTGAATTGGAGGCTATGAAGGGAGCTTTGTATTCCCTTGGACACATCCCCCATGTTGTTGGTGCCATTGATGGCACTCATGTTGGGCTTGTTCCACCACAGGCACGTGAGCACATCTACAGGAATCGTATACATTTCCACTCCATAAATGTGCAAGTGGTGTGACAGGCGGATATGATCATCTGGTACGTGTGTGCCAAATTTCCAGGCTCAGCCCATGAATCATACATCATGCATAACAGCATTGTACCACAGCTGATGGCTAAACTGCTTCCTGAGCGTGCATGGATTGTGGGTGAGTATGCATAGTCAAATAGCGTGCTGTGTGTGTGAGACATGCTGTCCTCTGCCACAGTAACATTACAAGGTTTCTCTGTGTTTCTCCCACCTAGGTGACTTTGCATATCCCAACCGTCCTTGGTTGCTGAGCCCACTGCAGGATCCCAGGACGCCAGCTGAAGTCCGCTACAATGATGCCCATGGGAGGACACGTCGTATGGTGGAGCATACTTTTGGTCTCCTGAAGTCATGATTTTGCTGCCTGGACAAGACCGAAGGTGCACTGATGTACTCACCCAGGAAGGTGTGTCAGATTGTGGTGGCATGCTGCATGCTCTACAACCTGGCTATTCGGAAGGAGATCCCCTGCTACTGGATGCTGATGAGCAGCCAAGGGCCCCGCCTGCAAACCAACCCGTGTCCAGTGACGAGAGGAGGAAGATGTCGACCTGCGTCAAAAGCTCATCAACCGCTACTTCACTTGAAGGTGAGTGATGATGTACAATGGACCCATTGTCTGATGATGTTGCTGTTGTTGTCAAGGTGCATGTAAGCTTTGTGACTGCAGCCGGTTTTTTACTCAGTGGTGGCTGACAATGTTTCTGGGACAGGGTAGTTTGGTACATCTACAGGATGTGTATGTTGGCACTGTTGCTCATTGTGATGATCGATTTGCTTGATGGGAAGTGTTGTGTGATGTCTGTGATGTCACACCCAGACTAGTGAATATTGTTCTGTTGTGCTTTCCTAGGTACCTTCAGCCTCTCCTTGCCTACATATATTCAATACTACTGGTACATTGTAATCATGGTGAAGATCACAGATCCTGGAATAGACACAGAGCAAAAACAACGGCATGTGTGTAAGGAGTATTTATTTGCAATGGTGACATGTGAGGGGTGAACATTTACATTGAGGTGATTAGTGAAGCAGTGAGTTGACAGTTATGGAAAATGAGAGAATCGAGTAGTCACCACATTGATGTGGTGACCCAGTCCAACAGACAGATGCAATTCACTAGGCAGTGTGGGGAAGGACATTCCAAAAAGTCAGTGCAGTAGTCAAGAGTGTTGCCATCATGGCTTGCTCCGTGACTGACGTTTAGTAGGTGCTTTGCCATGGGATACTCCCAGGGATTTCTTCGGACAGCCACTTTGTTGCTTGGCAGGGGGGGCCTCTGCTGTAAGGCCAGTGGGGTCTGAGGACTCACCCCTCTCTGTGGCCACAGAGGAGGATGCTGTACTGTCATCCTGCGGCCCACCAATGGGAGGTGGAGGTGTTGTTTGTGGTGCAGGCCTGTCCCTCAGTACCGCCACTATCTGGCCCAAGAGGTCCACAATTTGGCCCATGCGGGTGTCCATGGACCTCATCAGCAGGAGGAGCTTGCGGGAATCTTCTTCTGACCGGCCCGTTCATCCCTGGCCCCATTCATAGGCCCCGAAGGACTCTGTTTATGTTGTCCAGGGCTTCGGTCACAGGCTCTGGTTATCTGTGACTGACCCTGCCCCTCCCACCTGCCCTGCTGCCATGGACCTGTTGCCTAACCACTGTGGGCCCCCGCATCCTCTCCCTGCCCTCCTCAGTCGGTGGTGTGGGGTGGTCATCCTCTGGGAGAGGGAGAGTGTTGCAGGCAGCACTGGTGGTGGTGGTGGAGGATGCACAGGCCATAAAAAGCAGGGGTCTGCAGAGAGGTTGCTGTTGCTGCAGATGTGGTGGGGGGACGATGGGGTCCTGGGAACTGTTGCACCCTGGCACACCAGATGGGCTCCAAGCTCCTGGTCCTCTGAATCCCAAGAGTCAACATCCGAGACTCCATGTTCCAGGGGGCAGACTGGCTCTGCTTGTTGCTGATGTTGTCCTCTGCAGTCAGTTCTTGGTTACCTGTGGGTCAGATGGGAAATGGTCATTGTTGTGCATCCCACAAGCTTTGTGTTAGCAGTGTATTATTCACTGTCTGTACACCCCACGGTTGACTAATTATCACATTGTTTGTATGTGCACTACTGTGCCTCCTGACATGATGTTGAGGTACATGCATTAATTGTCCATGGTGTGAGGTGTCAAAACATACCATGCACCACGTGCATAATTTGTGATTACAGGGACATGTTGCCATGTAGGGACTATCGCGACAAAGAATTTCTGTGAAGCCTGTTTGCTTATTACTCTGCCCTGGGAGACGTTACATCTGAGCATGAACTGGCCATTGTCATCTCATGCATACCTTTGTCATGTCATGTGCATATCTGAATTTGTACCACCAACCATGCTTCCTTTGTTTTCATATGGTCCTTGCTGCTCTGGCCCCATGGCACTTACACATGGCATTCAGTGCTCTGCATGATTGTGCAGAGACTTTCTTCTACATGTGAATTGGTGTGTCACACTTTGGTTGCTGTGACAGTTTAATTTGCTTAGCTATCTGCACACTGTGAGTGGCAATAGGATCGGTGTGTATATTTGTGCAAGGAGAGGGCTGGTGTTGTCATATGGCACCATGCTTTTTGAGAGGAATGGCTGGGTGCATGTACTGGCTACTTACCAGTTATGTTTTCACATTTGGCTTGGATTTGTGACACAACTGTGTGTGTGTGGTGGAGGCTTCCATCCTGCTCAGGGGTGGGATAAGAAAGCATAATATGTCTACCTACATGTTAGTGTGAAGTGGACAGTGCAATGACTGACATATGCATCTAGGTGGGAGGGAGTTCTCCATCTTGATGAGCTGGGGAACAAGGGGGCATGGTGGGAGTAGTACTATAGTCTTCCCACCCCCAAACCCCCCTCCCTGTTAAGATGGCTACCTACTTGTTAGTTTGATGTGAGTGATGCAATCTATGCCACATGCCTCAGGGGGGGAGTGCTCCATCCTGCTGAGCTTTGGGACAAGGGTGCCTGGTGGGGGTTGATGTGCAGGCCTCCCACCCCCAAACAGCCCTTCCTGTGAAGATGGCTACCTATGTGTAAGTTTGTTTGTAGTGATACAATGGCTTCCAACTGGTTCTGGGTGGGAGGGAGTGCTCCATCTTGATGAGCTGGGGAACAAGGGGGCATGGTGGGAGTAGTAGTGAAGGCCTCCCACCCACAAACAATACAACCTTGGAAAATGGCTGCCTACCTGTTAGTTTGGAGTGTACAATGCAATGGCTGACACATGCATCTGGGTAGGAGGGGATGCTCCATCTTGATGAGCTGGGGAACTAGGGGGCATGGTGGGAGTAGTAGTGCAGTTTTCCCACCCCCAAACACCGGGGAACAACTTTTACAACGCAACTTTTACAACGCACTACACTTACAACGCATTTTTTACAACGCAAAATCCATTACAACGCACCACACTTACAACGCATGACACTACAACGCATTTTTAAAAACTACCTTTACAACGCATTCCATTACAACGCCTACCATTACAACGCATAATATTACACTACACTATCCAACACTTACCCTACTGTTGCACCCCCTGGAGTTAGAATAGTAATTTTTACCCCTATACTATCCAACACTTACCCTACTGTTGCACCCCCTGGAGTTAGAATAGTAATTTTTACCCCTATACTATCCAACACTTACCCTACTGTTGCACCCCCTGGAGTTAGAATAGTAATTTTTACCCCTATACTATCCAACACTTACCCTACTGTTGCACCCCCTGGAGTTAGAATAGTAATTTTTACCCCTATACTATCCAACACTTACCCTACTGTTGCACCCCCTGGAGTTAGAATAGTAATTTTTACCCCTATACTATCCAACACTTACCCTACTGTTGCACCCCCTGGAGTTAGAATAGCAATTTTGACCCCTATACTATCCAACACTTACCCTACTGTTGCACCCCCTGGAGTTAGACGAGCAATTTTTACCCCTATACTATCCAACACTTTCCATACTGTTGCACCCCCTGGAGTTAGAATAGCAATTTTTACCCCTATACTATCCAACACTTACCCTACTGTTGCACCCCCTGGAGTTAGAATAGCAATTTTTACCCCTATACTATCCAACACTTACCCTACTGTTGCACCCCCTGGAGTTAGAATAGCAATTTTTACCCCTATACTATCCAACACTTTCCCTACTGTTGCACCCCCTGGAGTTAGAATACCAATTTTTACCCCTACACTATCTAATACTTACCTTAAATGCAATTTACTATTATGCGTTGTAATGGTATGCGTTGTAAAGGTAGTTTTTAAAAATGCGTTGTAGTGTCATGCGTTGTAAGTCTAGTGCGTTGTAATGGATTTTGCGTTGTAAAAAATGCGTTGTAAGTGCATGCGTTGTAAAAGTGTGCGTTGTAACGACATACATCCCCAAACACCCCAACCTGTGAAGATGGCTACCTACCTGTAAGTTTGTTTGTATAGATACAATGGCTTCCAGCTGATTCTGGGTGGGGGAGTTCTCCATCCTGCTCAAGTGTGGGACAGGTGGCCTGGTGGGAGTTGTAGTGTATTCTTCCTTCTCCCAAACACCCCAACCTGTGAAAATGGCTACCTACCTGTAAGTTTGTTTGTAGTGATACAATGGCTTCCAACTGGTCCTGGGTGGGAGGGAGTGCTCCATCTTGATGAGCTAGGGAACAAGGGGGCATGGTGGGAGTTGTAGTGCAGTCTTCCCATCCCCAAACACTCCTCCATGTGAAGATTGTTACCTACCTACCTGTTAGTTTGTTTGTAGTGATACAATGGCTTCCAACTGCTTCTGGGTGGGGGAGTGCTCCATCCTGCTCAAGTGTGGGACAGGGGGCCTGGTGGGAGTTGTTGTGCAGGCCTCCCACCCCCCAAACAGCCCTCCCAGGGAAGATGGCTACCTACCTGTTAGGTGTGGGTAAACCATACAATGGCTGCCAACTGCTTCTGGGTTGGTGTGGAGTGCTACATCCTGCTCAGGGGTGGGACAGGGGGCATAGTGGGAGTTGTAGTGCTGTTTGCCTGGACATATACAACCCTGTAAATGTTGGCTACCTTTGGGATGATTCAGATGGAGTGAATGTTACATCTGTGGGACAATGATGTGTTGGATATTGTGGTGAATATGGATACACTTCTAAGATTTAGCTTTGTAGTTGTGCTGGACAGTACATAGCTGTGTAATGGTCTACATTTGTTTGTACTTACCAGTCTGCACTCCCCCAGCTATTACTGCAAGACTCTCTGGATGCAGTATGGCAAGCATCTTCTCCTCCCATGCAGTGAATGTTCTTGGTGGAATGGGAGGGCCACCGCCAGTGCTCTGAGCCAGCTCATGGTTCTTGCACCTCTTCTTCTTGACAACACTCTTCAGGTCATGCCACCGTTTCATGATTTCCTGTCTGTTGCGTGGGGCGGTACCTACTGCATTGACCTTGTCAACTATCGTTACCCACATTTGATTTCTTGTGGCTAATGGTGTCTGTTGGACCAGGTTACCAAACAGTTGTGGTTCTACTCTGATTATCTCATCTACCATGACTGTCAACTCACTCTCTGTAAATTTAGGAATTTTCTGTGGTGCCATGGGTTGTGATGTGCATAGGGGTTAGAGGTGCAGGTGTGTAAGTGGTGGGGGTGGGGATGATGTGTATGATGTGTATGGTCTGTGATGTGCAGAGGGGTTAGATGTGCAGGTATGGAATTGGTGGTGGTGCTGTGTGTGGTGTGAGTGGTGATGGTGTGTTGATTTGCCTCTCCTTTGTGCTCTGGTGTTGGGCCCTTCAGTTGTGGAGTATTGCAAACGAATCTGGTCAGGGAAGGGGCTAGTTTTATATTCAGCTATGTGGGTGTGTCCAAATGGGGTATTGCTGTCAGGTGTGTTCTGTGGGTTGTCCTGGGATTTGTACTTTTGTAGTTGCCATGTGGTTGTATCATTGGGGCGTGTTCTGTGTTTTTGGGGGCATTGCTAGTTTGCTGTGTGCACTTTGTGGCCTTGTGAGTTTTTTCTGTCATCCACCATATTTGTCACGGAGCGTCCGCAGCAGTGGCTATGCTACAGCTCTTCTGCTAATGTAAAAAGACAAAGGTTCCAGTGGATAATAAGGAATTAATATAAATGATAATACGGCACAGTCGCAATAACACTGTAAGGACTATAGTGTCAGGGGGCAAAATAATTTCTCTACACAGTACATTCAAGTAATTATTTATGAAAGACAGCAATCAGTATATACACTTCATTAAATCAAAACCGCAAAACTTGTGCGTAGTGTCCCCAAGTGAAACATGGAACCAAAAAGTGACTGTACATTGTGAAACAAATTTCATGATACAAGGTTTCCATAAAATTATGTAGAACGGCCAATTGGATACAATTTGAAGACAGTCCACATATACAATGATGCAGACTGGGCAATGGTCCGTCCTATACACTGGTCGACGGCGTTTTGATCCTTCTGCATGTAGGGTCTCTTCAGGACTGTCAATACAGGGACATCTGAGTTATGAAATTATTCTTAGTGACGTTGTGGTGCCTTGTGAAAAAATGTGAAAAGGAGAGAAAATGAACTCACGCGAGTACCCAGCCGGGTTCTCACGAGATGAACCGTGATTTCCTTTGATGTCTAGGGTCTTGCTAACGCTGCGATGTGCAGACTTTCTTCAGTGTTGCCTCATGTGCACAGTATGTGAAGTCATGGTGGAATAGTTCAATATATGGTATGTAATGCGGGAGGACGAATCTCCGCGGATAACGCTGCTCCCTCCCTGGATCCCTCCCTGGATCAGCTCTTCTGCTGGCTCTCCCATTCATCACTGTTGACGACCGCGGCGGTCGGAAACAGCAGAGCGTACTGCGGTCACATTGGGTATATCCCAATTTTCCGTGCGGTGTCTCCGCTGTCATGGCGCTGGTTTGGTGATTTTCCGCCACAAGTCCAACTGCCGTGGACGGATTTGAGCCTTCTCTGCCTGCTACGGGCTGTTTTTCATTTCCTTGTCCTGCCGCAGTCCGATTTATTGGTGGTTGATCCTAATTGTACCGCCAGTTTTTCTGCAGTACCGGCGGGCGGTTGATTTCCGCTACCATGGCGGTTGGGGTGGTTTTCCGACCGCCATCCTAATAGGGCCCTTAGTCTCTCACAACAGTACAGTGTACACCCTTGCAGCTAGTGTGTATTGTCAATAAATAGGGAATATAACTTACCACTGCCCGTCACTGCTGTTGGCTCACCCACTCCTGCGGCTGCCGCATCTACTCGCTCCTGGCTGGTGTCACCTTCTCCGCTGACCCCGGCACTGGTAGTCGGTACACCTAGGAAAAAATTACACATTTTTTAGATGTCATATGCCTCCCCCTCTTTTTTTTTCACTAGCAAGATTGAAAATACAATACATGCATACACCACACACATCACTAGTACAAATCAGGTACTAGAGTAGAGTAGACGGTAGTATGGCCTATCCTATCAAAAATAATGATAAAATATCTGGTTTATGCATTTTGTTGGTCACAATTTTCGAAAAGCCTCTCAAGAAGAGGACAACCCAAAGGACTAGACTCAGTGGCTAGAGCTATTCATAAATATGAGTATTACAACTTTTTATAAAGGAAAAGATTGACCAACTGGGCTGGGGCGGACAATTGGACATGAGGTCTCTCGAGTCTTGAGATCTCTCTTGGTTGGAAAATATAATTGTGTGCTCTTCCTCCACATACTTTCTTCCAGCCACTGTGCACGGTAATCAGTTGTTCACAATGAACTGTTGCTGCTAATAATAATAGTACTAGGCCTAGACGAGAAAAAGTAAACATACTCTACTTTGGGGTGTCCAACGTGACCATCATTTTATTTACTGATTGAGCATGAGAAAGAAAGTGAAAGAAAGCCTTATAGTCTCAAAAAACATGTGTTGGGCATGCAATCTGCACCACAAAGTAGTAGTAGTAGTAGTACTAAAGGACCGATGTGTTTTCTGAGTCTTAAAGTAGTACCTCCACTAGGCAGTCCACAAAATGGTTCACAGATAGAATATCGATGCTAAAAATATCAATGTCAAAAATATCAAAAACATATTTAGGGGTTGATTCTGATTCGTGTCGGACAGCTCTCCGAGAGCTGTCCATAGCCTTACCGTGCGATCGACCCATACCCGTAGCCGGTCCATCCTGTAGATGAAGTACGATGCACATAACTGCTAAAAACGCGACCAACACGTAGGCTGTGATTCAAGCTTCATTCTCCGTCCGAGCCGTAACTCCGAACGCCGAACCGAGTCGCCTGGAAGCAGTATCCATAGCAGTTTCCGCCCTGACAAGTACGATGCGTACTTCCTACGCGCCGGACGGGTTCCCACGTACGGCACGTCACAGCATCTGGAAAAGAAGCATATCAGCTACGATTCGTGCCACAACTCAATCCACGGCTACGAGCCGGACTAGCTTGCAATGGGTACGAGACGGAGCAACAAGCAGCGTATACGACACGAACACATCATGCAGGTCATACCAGTACTCTACATCTATGACCGGATCAGAAACCGGCGCAGACGGTAAGTCAGACACCTACCACACAAGCAAATGCCACGTACCTGCAACATGGCACACACACACACAGGAGATCCACATCCTGCCCACTAACAACAGGCCACCATAGGGGTTGTATGGCCAGCAGTACTACCACCCCCACCCATAGGGCTCATGTTGCCCATCACTACTGCCACCCTCACACATAGGGGACCTGTTGCTCATCACCCCTGCCACCCCAACCATAGGGATTATGTTGCCCATCACTACTGCCACCCCCACACATAGGTGACCTGTTGCCCATCACCCCTGCCACCTCCACCCATAGGGCTTATGTTGCCTATCACCCCTGCCACCCCCACCCATAGGGCTTATGTTTCCCATCACCCCTGCCACCCCCACTCATGGAGACCTGTTGCCCAGGACTACTGCCACCCCCACCCATAGGGCTTATGTTGTCCATCACCTCTGCCACCCCCACTCATAGGGGACCTGTTGCCCAGCACTACTGCCACCCCCACCCATAGGGTTTATGTTGCCCATCACCCCTGAAAACCCCACCTATAGGGCTTATGTTGCCCATCACCCCTGCCACCCCCACTCATAGGGGACCTGTTGCCCAGCACTACTGCCACCCCCACCCATAGGGCTTATGTTGCCCATCACCCCTGTCACCCCCACTCATAGGGGACCTGTTGCCCAGCACTACTGCCACCCCCACCCCTATGGGACCTGTTGCCCATCACCCCTGCCACACCCACACTTAGGGGACCAGTTGCCCAGCACTATTTCCACCCACACCCATAGGGCTCATGTTGTCCAACACTACAGCTATGAACAATAGTGACACAGATGTGGACACAGTGCCATACAAAAGTAAACCATCATTGGGACACCCTTAGTGGGCAATCAGGCATTGTGAGATGAGAGACAGCACAACAGACACATGTGACACAAGCTGGAATGAACACCAACTAACACAGCAAGAGACTGACACACAACAGCACTACCCCCAGGGACCAGACATTGGGGTGACACAAGCATGCATGACACCTCCTCTGTGATGACAAAGGTAGATATCGTACAAACTGGGAAACCCAGACATGTGTCCTGTGCCACAAACGTACATCACACCTACACAAACACAAATCACTCAGCATGGCCCGTCATCCATGGACAAACGGGAGCTAGGGGCCCATCCATGCAAACATTTACATCAGTCCACCCTCAACACCACACACCCTGAACTGCACCAATGTGCATCTGTGAAGCCCACATGGACAGGTGACATTGCACATGCACCCATGACAAACACAGTAATGGTGGGAGGAACTAAGGTGCACAGACTCGTCACACAAGGACAGTTTACAACCCTGGTGAATGACAGACATACTGCACAGTATGCGGTACATGGCCATGACGTCAAAGCTCACGTAACCTTCCGAATACCTGCCACAGTCCCAGGGCAATGCAGAACCCAAGGAGAACCACAAGGCACACATGCTGACACCTGCAAACATTGGAGCCCTGAACCCGACAAGTGGGAGCAGTCACATACACATGTCTCAATCACTGAAAGGTACCACCTAGGGACAACTACATGATATTGTGAACAAACAAGTGCCTTGGGGAACCCTGACTGTGTCCCATCTGCATCTGACCACATCATCACCACTCAGAACCGACAAATCCCAATGACGAACCACCAATTAAAAGTAGTGTGTCAGGCACCCACACATCTGGTAGCCCATGGCAAAGTTGTGGGATGAACACAGTACCACTCAGCAAGCATAAACAACAGGAACATATCAAGGGAACACTGCCTGTGTATGAAAAGGGATGTAGAAACACACACATGCTCATACAACACACACCATGGGCCCAGGCTATGTCACAGGACAACACATCCGTGACATAGCTTGAGGGGACCCAACTCCTGTGTAAGTCCAGCTGTGCCAAACATAGTCACAGCACGTCTCACTCATGTCAGCAGAACAATTGGACAGTCAGCCATCAGTTACCACACAATGAAGGCTCTGGTCACAACAGCCTGGGTACGTGAGTCTCCCCTAAGTCATCTGCACATACTCAACACATATGTACAGCAAGTTGCACAGAGGACCCAGTTGCTCCTATACCAATGATGCCCACACCTGTAGGTCCAGTGGAGATGCACCCAAAGTCAGGGAAACAGACAAATTGGACAATTGGAAGCACATTATATGTTCATGGGTGCAAGCCACAGCTGTGACCATGCAAATGAAATGTTTACAGAGATGTTCTCAAATAGTTAATCATGACACACCCAGTTAGCTGCAAAGGATGACATGGATAGGATACATAGCTCATGGACCACATATAGCACCTCACATCAACACCTCAGTATTCAACATTGGAAATCAAGCATTACAGGTGCAAGGGCATGCTAAACATTATCAACCTAATGTACAGCTAAATCAAGTTCACAAGGATAAAGAAAAAAGCTTTATTCTGCATATGAAAATTGAAACGTCCGTTCAAACAAAAGGCCAATGGCCAGTCCATCATCAAATCACAAGGAGTGAACTTCAGTGACAACTGTCACACGTTGCTTGCCTGCACTGGAAGGACAGGGGACATCACCTCGGAGGGGCATACATGGGGGCAGGCCAGGCACCACAGGGACAGGATTAGTGCGCAGCAGAAGGAGGCAGTGAAGGGGTGGTGGATGCAGGAGAGTCACTTGCAACTGCAGTGGAGATGACTGAAGTGGTGGGTGCAGCCACAACTGTGGGGCACAAATCAGATGGGGTGGGTGCTGGCACAACTTCAGAGGGCAGGTCAGATGGAGTAGATTGGGTCCCCACTGCAGTGCCCAAGTCAGACGGGGTGATCGTGGACTCCACTGCAGTGCCTAAATCCATGTGAGAGCGTAATGGGGTGCAGGTGAGCTCGGCTGGACAGAGGGGGGGCATGGTCCCCACATCAGTAGCACTGACCATATGATAGGGTGTGGAGGAGCAAGTGGTAGGGTGAGAGCCTCAGCATTTTGGGGATGGTGTATCTGTGGGTGGGGGAACCCAGGGCAGGGTGTGGCGGTGGAACCTCTGGAGTGGTGGCCTGGGGGATGGAGGATGGAGACTTTGCCTTGGAGCTGCATGTGGGTGGTGCGGTCTTGCTCTTCCGGCTCCAGGGGGACTTGCGGGTGGGGGTCTCAGTTTGACTGCGCCTTGGGGAGGGTGTCCGGGTGTGAGTGGCACTCCCCTCTCTGTGTGGGGACTTACATTTCCCCTTGTAATCTGGATCTGCTGGGTCGGTGGGGAAGAGGCCAAGGTCACAGAGTAAGAGCTTCTGTGGAGATGGGGTTGCAGGTGAGGTAAAGGAAGGGGGCTGGGAGCGAGAGGTTTTGGAGGACTGCAGAGTGGTTGTGGATGACTGTGTGTGTTTCTGCAAACCATCCCCTGTGAGTGTGGTATCAGTCCCCTGCGCTTGCTTGTGTGCACGTCTAGCCCTTGGTTTGTGTGTTTGTGTGCTGCCCGTGTCTGTGGCTTTGTGGGAATGTGCAGGTGTGTGTGTGCTTGGGATAGGTAGGCGGCTAGGAATCGTGGATGGTGCAGGGGTAGGAGGGGTGCGGGACTGTTGGAGGAGGGACACTACTGCCGTCAGGGAGGAAGCCACGGACTGATTGGTCCTCTGTAGGCAAGACATGCCCGATGAAATGCCCTCATGAACGACACCACTTACGTCATCAGAGTGGTGTGTGCATGGAGGACACTCAGCATCGATGTCTTCCCTACATGGATCTGTATAAGTAAGTCCACAGACTCCTCACTCAGGGCAGCAGGGGACACAGGGGCAGTGGGTGCGGTGCCTGGCACAAAGGAGACATGCTCCCGAACACGGGAGCCTCCACGTACCTCTGGGATGGGAGCCGATGGGAGGGTGGTGATGGTGGTGGTGGGGGCGATGGCGGGGACAGCCTCACTAGCTGGGGTTTGGTGGCTGCTGACACCCGCCTCCACAAGGGAGTCATCCTCAGAGCTGCCGTGGCCCTCAGCTGGGGGGGATGGTGCTGACAACTCCTTGGTGTGGTTCCACTCGCCCTCCGTGCCTGACTCCTCTCCTCGTGTCCTTGTCAGGCTCTGTGGCTCCTTCTGGTCTGTGGAGCTGTCCCCTCCTGTGGCCGTGGATGTATCTGGATAGGAAAAGGAAAAAAGAGAACAACATCAGTCACCTGCTCTGACTGCACACATCACTGTGAGTAGATCACATCACAGGGCAAGCCCTGGCATCATCAGCTGAACACTGCTCAAAGTGCCAACACTGTTTAGAATAAGCCAATTTTCATTCTCAACATCAACCATGGCACACATATCCCTCCTTGACTTGCACCCATATGTCTGTTGCATGTTGGATGCTAATACCTCAATGTCCAAACATGCACCACCCACACATCAGTTGGACAAGCAAGTGAACATGTAGGAGTATGTCACTATACACACAGCACATCTCTTGCCACTGACTCAGTACAGGTGTCCGGATGAAGGGATGGGCAGAGACTCATTTCACATGCTTGTGATGCATGCCAGCAACACACACTATGATGTTCTCATGTCCTGATAGATAATGCCACAATGGTGTGGATGGTGCACACTTGAACACAATGCAGGATCACTCATAACAAATGCCATGCAACTGGCATGCCTGGAAAGTCAGTCAACACTTTCACCTGTCACAGGGGCAGGGCATCCAGACAACAACAGTATGCACTGTGCCACAATCATAGATCAGGGGTAAAGCAAACTCTGCAGCTGACAAGTGCACTTGCCCATCCCCTGCAAACAACATATCCAGGACCCAGAAGACCCCACACAATGCAAATCAGACATATGAGTCTCTGCAAACACAACTCCATGTACATTAGCACATCACAGTCTGCTGTGCATGTAACCCAGCTGCCTGAAGTACACAGTTGCATACACCATTGTGCGCTGTCAGATGATCACACACATATATGTCACACAGGTCTTGTCTCTCACAGTCACAGCTCAGATGTCCTACTGACCCTCAAAATCATGGACACCCAGTTGTACGTGACAGGAAGCCACACCATAATGACACAGAGGCAGACACCTAAAGGCACATGTCACGAAGCACAACCTGTAAGTTGATACACAGGACTGGGATTACAGAGTGTTTCTAAATGCCCTTGAGGAGGCATGACTGCCCAGGTCTACGTGAAACTGTGCTTGGACCTGGACAGTAGTCAGGTGGCTAAGCAAGTGTGACATACTTGATTTGATATACATACTCCTGAGGCCCCCAAATTGGAGTCCCCTGCTGCATGGGTTTGTTTGAAATACCCCAGCCACATGTGGCGAGTCAGAACAGCACCTGGAACACATATCAAGGGCACACACAGATCACATGTCAGATAACAGGCATTGGGTAAACAATTGAACCACCCATGAAACACACAACAGTGTCACGGGAACAGATGCTGTCCGTTAGCTGAAGCGTAGCTGACTGCAGGGACACAGTGCCCTAGCGACACAAGCAACAGACTGTAGGGGCCACACCTGTGGAACAGATGAGTAGGGTGCATCACACAATTGAGGACCTGAGTATTGGACTACAAGACCTACGTAATGTGGAAGTGTGACCAGGCCAAAAGTCTGCAATTAGCATGTCAGACATAGTACACAGATTAGGCATGGACTTACCCCCTTCTTACTGCTGTCTGGCCTTCAGCTGCCTATCCAAGTCCGGGAAGACCACCGCCAGGATCAGGAGCATGTGGGGGGTCAGGGTCCGGTGTCCACCCCTCCTACGTGGAGGTGACAGCTTCAGCTGGACTCTAGCTATCCTCCAGGTCCAGCCCCGGAGGTCCTGCCACGTCTTCTGGCAGTTGCGGATCCGGCGCTTGTAGTCCCCCACCGAACGAACTGCCCGGGCGATGGTCAGCCATATCTCCTGCCTCTGGTGGGCATCAACCGTGAGGATGACAAAGTGAAAAGTACATTAACACAGATGCCCCATATTTGTGCTGCACACATTTGGATATACATGTCATTATCACAAAGGGAAATGAGTTACACAGGTAGTGCAACCATGGGTAAGGACAAATTACCTGCATGTCTGACATGTTAACAATGCCTGGGAAGTTTAAGCTTTCACTAATGCACTTTAGCAGCAGAACACCTATTCATTACAAGTACCTACACACTTTGGGGGATGAAAGTAGTCAGTGAAAATGCTTGCCACTGGTGTACACACTGCTAGTACTGCTAGTCAGACAACATGCACAATTAGGAAAGCAGTGGACTGCACACTCACCTGCTCCCCTGGTTTCCCATACAGCTTGCTGTACTGTGGAAGGAGCCCATCCAGCAGGGCCTGGTTCTCCTCCTCAGTGAAGGCTGGGGCCCTCTCCAGAGTACGTGCCATAGCAGGAGCCAGAGGATGCAGAGACAGCAGCAGTGGTAGCAGGGATGTGGTCCAGGAGCATGTAGTGCAGGCAAGTGAGCTCCCTGGGGGCCAGCCAGCCTTATATCTGTGCTGCAGAGGCAGAATCTGAGCCATGTGTCCCAAGTGATAGGTCCTACACGGTTGCATTCTATGAATCTGGCCAATCCATGGAAATGTACGACTCGTACACGCCTTCCTCATAGTTCAAATCTTTACCTTCATGAAACACTAGGAATTGCAACATTGTTGTAGGCATCCAACTGAATTTTCAGTGCACAACTCGTACAAGTTTTGAATCCGCATCCATCTGACTGTACAACGCGCATTTTGAAAATACACATGCACCTGTCTCCATACGATTCAATGGCCAAGGCGCACTCCTGTCTCGGACCATGCCTGCCTGACATGTATGCATGATAGTCACCCACGTCAGACCTCATTGCAGTCAATGGCAAAGCGTACCCACGGCTCGATCATGAACTGTGCAATGCGTACACATTGTCACCCGCGTCGGTCCTCATTGCAGTCAATGGCAAACCGTTCGCACGGCTCGGTCATGAACCGTGCATTGCGTACGCATTGTCACCAGCGTCGGACCTCATTGCAGTCAATGGCAAAGCATACGCACGGCTCGGTCATGAACCGTGCAATGTGTACGCATTGTCACCCACGACGGACCTCATTGGTGTGACTATTCGACGGATTCAACACACAATTACTTGCCAGGGACACCTGTGCACACCTACCACACTACAGCATTGGCCACACAGTGTCCCATGGCATGCAAGGCTGCATTCCCTGTGTGTTGGGGGGCCACATTTGGTTTATTGGGTGGCACTTTTGTTCAGCCACTCCCAGGTTTTGCACATGTACATGGGGCCAGAATCCTTTGTGTGTCGTGCACATTACCACTGTGATGTGCAAATGTACAGTAATGGGCATGAGTCACGGACACAGTTTCATGTTGGATATGTTTAGGACATGTCACATACACCCTGAGTCCTGGTGGTGATGGCATGTACATCACAGTGAGACCTGTAGCCACAATTCCGATGTGCACCCACAGTCTGTGTTCATGTTGTGTCTCAGATGTGGCTGATCAAATGTGCCCAATGGGTGACAGTCTCCACATCCATGTGGTATATGCATCTACCTTGATGGTGTGCGTGTCTAAGACGTACATGTAGGGCATGCACGGACAACAGTGGCCACTACCTGTGGGACTCACGCTTACTTGTGGTGTGTACGTGATAAGCCATGTCCATGGCATTGTCGATTTGGCAATACAGGGACCCTGGGTATCTGCATGGCAAAGATCTGTGATGCCTGGGAGACATCAGGCCTCACTTGTCACTATGGTGTGTGTTTGTAACGTCACAGCAGTATATAGGTCGGGTGACACAGCCAGATGATTGGCCATTGCAGTACATGGGACTCATGTGGACATGTGTAATTGAGATGTGAGGTGATGGTCATGTAGGTGACATATGTGTCCATGCCCAACAGCACACACCTCAGTACATTGTGTAATGTCATGATCTATCATGTGATATTGAGCCTGGTCATGGCCACATGGGTGGATGAACCGAGAATCTTCCTTTGTTCATCTCTGTTCTGCAGGGCACCAGCTGTCCATCGACCATTCCCAGACCTTGCAACCATGCAGGAACGCGACTGCATCAGACGGTACCGCTTCACCAGGCCACTGATTGCAGAGTTGGCGGAGCAGTTGGTGCCACATCTGCTACCTGGCCGGACATACCCTACAGCACTGACCCCAGAGGTGAAGGTGATGGCAACCCTACACTTCTTTGCTTCTGGCACCTTCCAGATAGGCCTGGGCCAAAATTCTGTTCCCTTCGCGGAAATTACGATAATTTGGCATTTTCGCGTTCCGCGGAAAGCGCGAAAATGTCAAAATTTCCGCATTCTGCAGCTTAGCGATAATTTGTTTCTTGCTCGCGGTGTAAAATAATACATTCTCGCGTGCGCGCGATCGCCTTACCTGAATCCCCGCGTTCGCTGACAAGTTTTCCCGATCCGGTCGCGTTCTCCACGAGATGTTGGATTGTTGGTAGCCATTTGCACTGTCTCGCAACAGTTCGCGCACGCAGTAGCGTCATGCGTCGCGCGATCACCTCTTTCTTCTCCCGATCATGCACCGCGAGACAAGTGAAAACAAGATGGCCGCGCCCGCGAGCAACAGCATGGGTAAGTTTGCGAGCCGCGACCACGCAGAAAATACCGCGAACGGGCGGGAAAAAAACTTCCGCATCTTCGTGATATTTCCGCGTGTTTGCGGAGATTTTTAACATTTTCGCGATAATTTGCGAAAGGGAATTTTGCAAATTTCGCCCACACCTACTTCCATTACACTGTGGCTACAGCAGATGGTATGTCTCAAACTATGTTTAGTCGTGTGCTACGCGATGTCTTGGAGGGGATGTTGCATTTCCTTGACCTGTACATCAAGTTCCCTAGCCCAGCTGAACTCCCTGAAATAAAGGATGCCTTTTATACACTGGGGAGGATGCCGAACATCATCCGATCTATTGATGGGACACATGTGGCCCTGATACCACCACAGGCACATGAGCAGGCATACCGTAACAGGAAACATTTCCACTCGATCAATGCTCTGGTGGTATGTCTTGCTGACATGTCAATCACACATGTGTGTGCACGGTTCCCTGGTTCCCTGTGAGGCGTAGTCGCATTGCAACGCTGATGTCACAGATGCCAGCTCAGCATGCCTGGCTTATTGGTGTGTACCGACTGTTTCTCATTGTGTGTGTTTGTCAATGTTGTATTCCGCACTCCTACAAAACTCAGCTACTTGTTCATTTTTGTGTATGTAGGTGACTCCGGATACCCCAACATGCTGTGGCTGCTGACAACCCTCAGGAACCCTGTGACACCAGCCGAGATGCGCTACAATTAGGCACATGGTCGGAGCAGGAGGGTAATTGAGCGGACATTCGGCCTCCTGAAAAGCCACTTTCGCTGCCTGGACAAGACCAGAGGGGCCCTCCCATAAGAACCTGCAAAGGTGTGCAAAATATTCCTTTTATGCTGCACGCAGTGCGGAAGAAGGGTCCTCTCATCCAGGTTGACAATAACGATGGCCAACCTCCGGTACCTGTGGAGGATCCTGGCCTGGGCCACGATGCCAGTGATGATGAGAATGAGGGTGACATCCGCTCACAGTTCATCAACAACTTCTTCACCTGAATGTGAGTTTCCAGTGTTGTCATGTCAATGTATGGAGTTAGTCTGGAATGTTTTGTGGCTGCTCTGTTGCTGTCTGAGTGTTTCTGTGTGCCACTTGACTGGATGTGTGCAGTGATGTGTCCATTCAGGTGGTGTGTACTCCACAATAGGGTAGTACTGCTAACTTGTTTTTGTGTAAGTATATTGTGACATGTTCTGTGCATGTGTATTGCATTTCTCTCCTGTTTTGCTGTGCTTTTGACTGTGTTTTGTGTCTGTCCTTCACAGGGTAATTTGCCTGTTGTTTGGTCAATACTGACCCCCAACACCCAGAGTCCGACACCAGTGTAGGAGTAGTCAATAGACATCAAGTGATGTGCCACACACCCCTGGACTACAATTCTCAGACACTCTGTGACCGTGTGTCCACTGTAACATACAATTGCCTTGCAACTATTTTTTAATAAACATGTTGCTGATGTGTAATGAACCTGTGCTATGCTTTGTTAGGTGCGTTGTCTGTCTTCCCACATCTGAGTGACATTTGCTTATCTCACTTGTGGACTTGTTACCACTGACTGTGGATAGTTGTTGTGGTTGTGCATACCTATGTGTTTCAGGTCAACATCATTGTGTGTGATGAGTAACATGGCCATGGGGAGTATGTGTTGTGTTGCCATAGTGGTGTGTCTCCCTCACATGTGTCACATCACCATGACTCACGTTACATTGGTCACATTGTTGCAGTATTTGGCATGCACTGTGTTGTGTAGCAGATCGACATCTCCATGACACATGACAATTTGGAATCACAACAGAGGCAAGTATGGTGTACTGGTGAGTTTATTTTAAAACATGTGTGAGGAAAGTGCACAGGTTGGTGGGTGCTGTACATTGGTTTTGGAATCCAAAGTTCACATTAGAGTTGGATGTGCTGGTAGATTAAATGTCCGGGGATCGCTCAAACCATTGTGGGGATCGCTCAAACCATTGCCGGATAATTATTGCCACTGCCACTGCAGGGGAATTGACTCACCTGCCTCCAGACCTGCTTTCGGTCCACCGAGGCTCTGCTGCCTGCCCTTTGCGCCACGGAGTGAAGGCTGTCCTGGGGTTGCTGGCGGGCCAAAGGGGAATCCAACTCTCTGCACCCTCGAGTGGCACTCACCGCCCGCGTCACCTCATAGTGCCCGTAGGCGCTTAAATCAGCTGTGCGCCTCCCGCAGCGCGGGATCGCTCAAACTATTGCCGGATAACTATTACCACTGCCACTGCGGGGGAATTGACTCACCTGCCTCCAGCCCTGATTTCAGTCCACCGAAGCTCTGCTGCCTGCCCTTTGCGCCGCAGAGTGAAGGCTGTCCTGGGGTTGCTGCCGGGCCACAGGGGACTCCAACTCCCGGCACCCTCGAGTGGCGCTCACCGCCTGTGTCACCTCGTAGAGCCCGGAGGCGCTTAAATCCGCTGTGCGCCTCCCGCAGCGCGGGACGCACGTGGGCAAACCTGGGCGAAGCCCGGGCGAAGGACGGGCCCGTCTGCGCCCCGCAGAGGCCAGAGGAGGCCGGGCTGGGCCACGATATCGACATATTTGTGCCAAACTGTAGCATCATATTCCCTTTTCAAGGGTTTACTTTCTTTGTAAGCTTGACTGGCTGTAGTTAATTGTTTGGCACTGAGGTCCCTTGAAACATGAGCAAAAGAAAGGTTGTGGACAGGGTGGTGGGTACTTTAGATGCTTTCTTAAATCGAGCAGAAACGGTTCTATTGCATGAGATTCAGGCTACTGAGCGAAGGCTCTCATTGGAACCTCTACTTCCCTGGGGAAGCTCTCTGCCCTGTGCCCAGTTTCCACAAAATCTAATCAGTAACGACGCAGAACCAGCCTGTGACACAACTCCTCCTAGTCTGTCATGCGAAGCGTCTTTGTCCTCTTTTACGGCTAATCCGCAAGCCCAGGTTGGCATACAGAGCCCTGTTATGGTAACACATAGGGGGAAGAAAGCCAAGGGGGGGTCAAACGGCTGAACCACCAACTAAAAAAAGGAAAGGCCGAACATTACCCAAACCCAACTCACTAGCGACCACAAAAGGACTTGATGGGGTACATGGTTTTGGGAAGCCGGGTTGTTATTCCTGCCACTAATTTAGCATCAACTCCACTAACTTCCCAACTTAAGCAGGTAACTTGTTCCAATATTCAGCCCAATGTAGAGGAACTCTGTTCACTATTATGTGAACAAATAGCAGCTCTTATCGACCCAATATCTAAGAGATTAGATTTAGTGGTTGAAACGCTAGCTAAGATTGAACAAAGTATATTCCTTACCAACCCAAGGAATACCGCCCAACCCTCTACCCATGCTAATGGGAACGTCCGAGGTTATACCACAGGGGCTGTATCAAGTATGCAGCCGGGAAGCTTGGTAAATGTACAACCAAGCCCTGGTATGGTACAACCTGTGAAATTTCCAGCCTGCCTCCCCGCTCTTAGTTCAAATAACGGTACCCATGCATCGGTGTCACTGCAAAGTGGGGATGAAGGTAATAGAAGGAGACAGGCTGCTCAGGGAACAGAGGGGGATACTAATATGCTGTCCAGTCTTCATCTACCCCCCAAAGCCACCCCCTATACAGTTGTTTTAGCCAATAAGCCCCCTCTTCCCACGGGTACCCTCGAGGATTGGTCGACACTTAAAAATTAGGCTCTCCACTTAGTGAGTAAAAAGACGGCAATCAGACACCAATTGTTCGACGAATTTAAAGTGGTGCATCAAATCCACTGGGTAGGTTACTCACATAAATCTATGGCTGGTGATTGTGTGGTTTTGAGTTTCAGGTCACCCTCCTTGGTCCAATATATTCCTGAAATGTTTGGACACTACTCTCCAGTGGCCGAGAATATTAGAATACTTCCCCTAGGGTACTTTTATAATCCTCGGAACATGCCTAGACACAAAGAACTGAGGGCTTATAATGGTGGCTTCAACCCGGTTGACAATCAGGTACTAACTAACAACCGGTTTGAGCCATTATCATCCCTAGAAGCTAATGACTGACTGAGAGAGAGGAATAATATACCACGGGTTAGAGGCAGAAGGGCAAAAAAAGGGGGAGATGGGAACCGGGCTAAAAACCGTGGTAATCTGCTGGGAAGTGAGAGTGTACTCCCATGCGTTATGCCATTAGCTGGCAGAAGGAGCGTCCGCATGGGTAATGTTCTGCGGGACACTCTCACCAATTCTAAGGCCCAGCACTCTAAAGGTACACCCAGTTTAGGCCTGCTCCCACCAGTTAATGGGAACACTGAGGAGGGTCAGATAAACTATAGGATTAATGGTCTCAGCCTCCCAAAGCCATGCCTGACCCTATCCTCCTGGAACGTAGCAGGTTTAGGAACAAAAACAATGTCTACAGATTGGTCACTATGTATTGAGTCCACAGATGTGTGGGCTTTTCAGGAGACTTGGTCAGTGGAGGGAGTTTATCATCCAGGCTATTTACATTTTTTCAAAGCAGTGACCAGGGGTTTGAGGGGTCGGCCGGTTGGGGGTTGACCTGTTGGGTGAGACAAATTGAGGGGGTAAGGGTTGAGGAGCTAACTATCGATTGCCCGGACATAATGGCTATCCGGGTTATTTCATCGAAAGGGCTAGACCTCACACTATATAACGTTTATTCGCGGGGCCAACCGGGTGGCAGGAACTCAAATGTAATTACAACTCTTGAAAGGTATCTTATTCCAGATGCAAATGCTAGTAGCTTGATTATAGCCGGGGATTTTAACACATGCTTAGAACCCTTAGATTGCGAAGACGGAAGGCTGAGTGAAGAGGTGGATGCAATATGGGGCATCCCACAGCTGGACCTTGAACCAATTAGGAAATGGTCTGAGGCTGCCCTCCAACTGAAGGGGCTTTGTTTGGTAAGGGGCCTGAGGGCGGTTAACGGGAGGACACAGTCTGATAGGCAGGGAGCAAAGACATTTGACAATGGAAGAACAGGTAGTCATATAGACTACATTCTTGTCAATGTGGAATTATGGCCATCAGTCTTAGATATGGAGGTCCAGACGAGGCCTGAGAGCGATCACAACCCCCTGATTTTAAAATTTAATGATAGAAGTTTTTGTAGTTTTTTACAGAGGGAAGGTGATACAATCCAAGAAACGGCATTTATTGCAAACGATCAAAGAAGGGTCTGGTGGGCTAGGGTAGTTAATAATGATAGTAATGTTAAGCAGATTAGGGTTTTGGTTTCGGGTTCCTTGACATTACTCTCTGGCCGTAAGTCTCAGGAGGAGTTAAAATCAACTTTATTGGGTGTTTATAATGAACTCTTAATGGGTCTGAAAAAGTTCTTTATCAAGAATAACCCTTGTAATAAGAGTCGTCCCCTCAAGCTAAGTTCATGGTACAATAATACCTGTAGGTTGGTGTATAAAGCCCTTGTGGTAGCTATTAGGTCGAGGTCACAGGGTGATATCAGACTGTGAAGAGCCAACTATCAGCCTCGCAGAGACAAGCCAAGAGAGAGTGGGATGAAAATAGATGGAAGGACCTGCTGCAGGCATGTGATGGGAGAAACATGACACCTACTTAAATGGGGAGAACAATCAACAGCAACAGATCCCATGCAATCATGTCGAGCCCGAACAATGGGTGTCGTTTTTTGAAGCTCAGTTTAGGGCATCTAATAGTAGTGATGTGATTGTTCAACTCAGCTTATCTGTAGAACCACTGAACTTCACCTGCAGAGAGGTGGAGTCTGTGTTGAAAATAGTCCCAAGTGGAAGGGCCCCAGAGCCAGACTGCATCCCTGCAGATCTGTTTAAGAAAATCAAGACTTATGGGTTCCCTATATACATCTACTAGCAAATGCCATAGCTAGTGGTGCCCCGCTCCCAGCATCCTGGCCACGTGCAGATATTATACCAATTTATAAGAAGGGAGATCGCTCTGCACCTATAAATTATAGACCCATTAGTCTAATCGACGCTGTCCAAAAGATAGTAGCAAGATTACTTCTGGGGAGGATCCAGGGATGGATAACTGAAGGGGATATTTTAACATCGTTACAGGCAGGATTTCGGTCTCATATAGGGACTCTTGACCAGGCCTTCAGATTTGTGTTAATCTACTGAAAGGAGGTGGTTTTAGGGGGGGGGGGCCTGCTTTTTGCAGCGTTTAGGGATCTAAAATCTGGATTTGATTTCGTTCCAAGGGAGAAACTGTGGAGGGCATTATTGAAAATGGGGATGTGTCACTGTCTGGTAGCTATTTTGGTCAAACTACATGAACGTACATACCCGCAGGTTCGATGGGGCAAACCAGGTGAAACCACAGAAAGGTTTAAGGTCAGTAAAGGGGTTCGTCAGGGGTGTGTGCTGGCTCCCACCCTGTTTTCTTTATTTACTTTGAAAATCACTGATGCCCCAACATTAGCTGGTATGAAAGTACCACTGCTCATGTTCGCGGACGACACCTTGCTTATTTCTAAAACGAAACAGGGCCTACAGTTGGCTCTGTCCCGCTTCGAGGTGTTCTACCGCGCACATGAGCTGGTGGTCAACGTAGGGAAGACAACGTTTATGGTGCTCCACAGGTCCAGGCCAGTCAAGGCGAGTGTGTACATGGACGGCGCCTTACTGGAGCAGACAGATGTCTTTACCTACCTGGGCGTTACATTTGATGATAAACTAAGTTGGAAGTCCCAAGTGGAAATGCTTGCATTAAAGCATGCCCAGCTGGCTGGTGCCCTGGTTAAGGAGCATAGGCTGTCTTTAACTATACCTATAGCCCCTATTGTTAAGATATACACAACCAAAATTAGTCCAGCCATATTATATGGTGCTGAAATTTGGGGTTTTAGTAATTTATCTCCACTTTCTACAGCCCAAAATAAGTTTATGAGATTGTTAACAGGATTGCCGCAATCGTCCCCTCTTTTACCACTGTTTCTTGACCTTGGCTGTCACGCATTCGCAGATGTAGCACGATATAGGCCACTCACTTTCTGGAGGCATCTCTGGACCACCCCAAGACTTTCTTTGTACGCTAAGGCTTTATTGGAAGTGAGGGGGATGAGTCGATCACATAATATCCCATGGTTGTCAGCAATAAGGTCCTTGCTGCTTGATATGGGGATGAAGAATCTATGGGAGAACCCAGATGCTGCAGAATTTCCCCCGAAAAGGTCCTTTAGAGCAGCTTACTGGGAGCTGGTTAAAATCAAGAGATTCTCCTCCCATATCTCCCATTCACTGTCTAGGGATTTTCTCGAATTAAAGGATGAAACTCTCTTGGAAGGATACTGGGATCTTATTACGAAGCCCCATGATCGCAAATTGTACCACCAGTTTAGGATAGGTGCTCTACCCCTACGCAGGTTTACAAGTAAACGGAATTCTACAAGTAGCGATAAGTGCGCATTTTGTCATGATCTTAGCGAAAGTATTGATCACTTTTTATTTGTTTGCCCTGTTTATCATCAGCTTAGGAGCATCTGGTTGAAACTAGTATGCGTGGCTTTAAATACAAGATCGGCAATGGTTGCTAAGAGAATACTGAAATCAGACACTACAAACCTTGTCGTAATTGGTGTAACAAAGTTTATGAGCTGGGTGTGGGCTTTACGTAATAAAAAGGGGGGGGGGCAAAGTAGCTGGTCAATGATGAAACTCGGGACTTCTTAGCAGCGGGTAAAGTTTGAACATTAACTTCTGTGTGGTTTACAAGTTGTTTAACCCCTGTAAATGAATCGATGAAGATTACGCCTTTTTGCTGAGTTATATATCTAATCTTTTTTAAAATACTTTTTTAACATGTATTTATTTATATATTAACTTATTAATTATTGTTGTTGTGATATAGTTTAAGTCTTAGATTTAGTTTATGATGGTGTATTTTAAAAACGATTAAATCTGTTTTATCCTTGGAAACTCTTGTCTTTTATGATGAAAAATCAGAATAAAGACTTAATGAACTGAACTGAAATGTCCAGAGTGAAGTCCACAGTCATCTGCTACATTGGCCCAACATGAACCCTCCATGTCATGTGGGTGAGTTGTGTGCGATTGAACATTGTGAACGGGTTGCGCACAAAGAACATTGTCCAGAACAGGTTTAGAGTCCCTGGGGGATGTGCTGGGACATCTGCCTCTCACATGTCCTTCTTTGGACGACCCCTCTTCTTTCTTGGGGGGGATCCTCAGGTGCAGGCCTCTGCGGTGTAGGGAACTCTCTGCCAGAGTCCTCCTCCCTCCCTGTGGCACTGGCAGATGGTGTTGCAACAGATGTTGTGGCCACATAGAGAGGTGTGGACAGGTTTGTGTTGATCTGGTGGAGGCATTGGAGTATGTCCCAATGCACCGCAGTAAGGGCATCCCACTTGGCCTCCATGCGGGCATGGTGGGCAGCCTGCTCCTGTTGGATCCCCACTACCTGGCCAAATCCTCCGGTGCTATCCTGGTACGCATCTATGATGCGTGCCATTTGTGGGTCATCATGCAGTCCGAACCCCTCTGCAAGGCGCGCCCTCTGCCTCCTACCCCTCCCTGTACCCCTATCCACACAGGCAGGACCAGCAGCTGGATGCACAGGTGACACTGGGACCCCTTGGGTGGTGTTGCTGGTGGTGTTTGCTGTAGCTTCCGGGGGGTCCTTTGTCCCTGTGCTGTGGGTGTTCAGTGGCCTTGGTCTGTCCGTGTTGGCGGGGGTGCCCTGTCGGTCTCCAGATGCTGGAGGCGTGGGTACAGGGGATGCAGATGTTGATGCTGCTGGTGTTGCATGATGACTCACACCGGAGGGGCCAGGTTGGTCGTCGTCATCCGAAGAGGACAGAGGCAGAGTCAAACCAGAGAGCTCAGTGTCCACCAGAGTCTGGGCCTGGGAATCCTCTTCATCCTCTTCATCCTGTGTTTGGAAGAGACACACAATGTGAGTTATTTTTCTACAGGCATCAATGGTTCACAAACATGACATTTTCTGCTGTACGAACAGATGCCTGCCTGTACACTGCTTTTTTCCAGCTTGTCACGGACAGAGTTTGATATTGTTGTTGCCCATTTCCCAGCAGGGCCTTGTGCTCCCCACAACAGAGCCCAGTGTCAGACATCTTGTCAGTCCCTTCCCACTGCCTGTGAGGTGAGCATGGTTCAGTGTAAGCTTGCTGGGCCATGTGGGTGGGTGTAGATTGTCTGTGACTGCAACTCCCATCATATTCTTGGCTACACCCCCCTTCCCAGCATGCCCATACTTCCTCCCTCTTGACTCTGCTTCCCTGTGAGGGGTGTGACAGCAATGGCAAGATGGCTTACTGTGAAGTCCTGGTGTTTGTTGTTACCCATTTCCCAGCAGGGCCTTGTTCTCCCCACAACAGAGCCCAGCGTCAGACATCTTGTCAGTCCCTTCCCACTCCCTGTGAGGCGAGCATGGTTCAGTGTATGCTTGCTGGGCCATGTGGGTGAGTGTAGATTGTCTGTGACTACGACTCCCATCATACTCTTGGCTACACCCCCCTTCCCAGCATGCCCATACTTCCTCCCTCTTGACTCTGCATCCCTGTGAGGGTGTGTGACGGCAATGGCAAGATAGCTGACTGTGAAAGGCTGGTGTTTTTTTGGATTCAAGTCCAAAGAGAGCCCCTGTGCTTCACACAGCAGCACCCAGTATGGGGTATCTTTTGATGATATTTCACAGAGGTGTGGGTCAATGCATTCTACCCAGTGAGTTGTGTGGAGTTTGTGTTGGGGGGTGTGTCTCCACATGCTGGTAAGTATGGTCAGAGCTGTCAGTCCTCCTTCCCAACCAGCCAGACATCCCATCATGAAACGTGCTTCCATTGTAGGGCATGCAAGTTGTCTTTCAGGATGTCAGTCAGTGGTGGCCTGCTTCTGATTCGCACACAACCCCTATTAGGGCCTTGTTATCCCCACAGCAGGACCCGGTGTCAGCCATCTTGTCAGTCATTTTCCACTTCCTGTGATGTGGGCATGTTTCAGAGAGGTCTTGATGGGCCAATCAGGAGGGGGAGCAGTATCTGTGACTACAGACCCCATCATGCTTTTGGATACACTCACTTCACCTGCATCCCCACTATTCCTTCCTGTCAGTCAGCTGCACTGTGAGGTAGTGTGTTTGTGGTGGCAAACTGTCTGGCAGTGTCGATTTAGCTTTGTGCCACTGCCTTGCTCTATTTGTTTGTAGGTTGGTGCATGTCATGACACAGTTCCAAGTCACTATGAGATGGCAGGTATTGTGTTTCTCTGACTGGCATACACATCTTGGGATGATTATCTATTGGTTACTGTAGCTTTGCTTGCGGTGCATGGTTTCACTGTCCCCTTACCGCACAATCTTGGCTCTGTTGTTTGTGTACTCACCAGGCTCTGGTATGTCTGTTAGTCCATGGATGCTCTCTGGTGGTAGGATGTCCCGCAACTTCTCCTCCCAGGTCCTGAAGTAGACTGGTTTGGCAGGAGGGCCTCCGCTGGTGCACTGACTCAGGGCATGATCTTTTTCGATGAGTTTCTTGACCCTCCTGCGCACGTCATACCACCTGTTCTGGATATCGTCCTTTGTGTGCCTTGCTGGTGCTTGAGCGTTCACCTTGTCTACAATCCTCTCCCACATCTTGGTTTTCTGTGACGTGGGGGTCCTTTGGACCAATGTACCAAACAAATGTGGCTCTACTCTGATGATCTCGTCTACCAGCACTTCTAACTCACTGTCTGTGAACTTTGGATTCTTCTTTGGGGGCATGGTGATGGGTGGTGGTGGTGGTGAGGGATGTGTGTGTGAGGGTGCAAGTGAAGGTGGGTTGGTGTTTGTTTTCCTGGCTGTATGTGTGTGTGCTTTTGTATGAGGTGCTGATCGTGTGTGAGTTGTGTGATGGGTGAGTTGTGAGTGTGTCTGTGGTTGCTGTGTAATGGTGTTTGCTGCTGGCTGTGTCTCCTGTTTGGAAGGGATCATGGTAGTGAACGTAGTCCTTTATATTTTTGGAGTTGTGGGTGTGTCTTTGTCCCAGTTTTTTTTTATATTTATTTGCTTTGTCATCGCTTGTTTGGTCCTTTTTTTGTCTTTTTTCCTTTGGGTTATGTAGGCATGAAGGAGACGTTCATCTGACAGAAACGGACGCTGATGTTGGCTCGTGCAGGCTTCTCCACCTCGTTCACGCTGCCTACCTTCTGTGTTTCATACGCGGTGGTCGCGGAGATCTCTATTACTTGTGGGCCTGGTTTTCTTTGCGTGTCGGTCGTGCGCCTTGGTCTCCGTGCGAGTCGGTCTGGGTTTACACGCATTACATTGTACTGCGCGGATCGGACATCGCGGGTACGGATCGGTCGGGTTCATTCTGGGTTCATGTTGGTCGGTGAAAATCGTGTTGGTTTTCCGGGCTGTTCACTATTTTCCCTACGGCTCGGTAGTACGGCTTGTATTCCGTACGTGTTGGTTGTAATTCACACGCGTTGCATCGTACTGCACGGGTTGTACGGCGCTGGTCCGTGTCGGTCGGTATCCGGTCCGGGTCCGTGTCGGTTGGTACGATTTGCGACCGGAATCGGAATCGGCCCCATAGTCTACAAACATCGACTCCCATACCCTAACAGGTAAGTACAAAAATATTGAATCCAAAATACGGATTTAAAAAATATAGATGTAATAAATATTGATTTTACTATATATATATAGAAAATAAAATAACATATCTTAAATATATATAATATTAATATAAATTTTAACAAAATACACTACATTTAATATACATTTCTACAAAACTAACAAATAAACTTAATTAAAATATAAACACACAAACATAATAATGTATACATATATATTTACTTTAAAATATTTAATAAACTATTATCTTTATTTTATTTTAAAACTTTAAAATTATATAAAAATAAAATATATATATCTACACATAATTTAAAATACTAAAACACATTTTAAAATAAATAAAAAAATTAAACAATGATAAAATAATTAAACTTAAAATGCCCAAGACAATCAGTGCAACAGTAGGGAAAGGGTTGGATAGCAAATAATTAAATTTACTATTCCAGCTCCAGTGAGTGCAACAGTAGGAAAAGTGTTGGATAGCAGAGGGGAAAAATTACTATTCCCATTCCGTTGAGTGCAACAGTAGAGAAAGTGTTGGATACCAGAGAGGTAAAAATTACGATTCCCACTCCACTGAGTGCAACAGTAGGATAAGTGGTGGATAGCGGAGAGGTAAAAATAACTATTCCCACTCCAGTGCGTGCAACAGTAGGGAAAGTGCTGTATAGCAGAGGGGTAAAAATTACAAGTCCAACTCCAGTGAGTGCAACAGTAGGGAAAGTGTTGGATAGCTGAAGGAAAAACTTTACTATTCCCACTGCAGTGAGAGCAACAGTAGAGAAAGTGTTGGATACTGGAAGGTCAAAGATTACTATTCCCACTCCAAAGAGTGCAACAGTAGGGAAAGTACTGGATAGCGAAGGGGTTAAAATTAGTATTCCAACTCCACTGAATACAACAGCAGGATAAGTGTAGGATAGCGAAGGGGTAAAAAAAAATTATTCCCACTCCATTGAGTGCAACAGTAGGGAAAGTGTTGGATAGCGAACGGGTACAAATTACTATTCCCACTCCAAAGAGTGCAATATTAGGGAAAGTGCTGGGTAGCAGAGGGGTAGAGATTACTATTCCATCTCCAGTGAGTGCAACACTAGGGAACGTGTTGGATAGCAGAGAGGTGAAAAATATTATTTCAACTCCAGTGAGTAAAACAGTAGGTAAAGTGCTGGATAGCGGAGAGGTAAAAATTACTATTCCCACATCAGTGAGTGCAACAGTAGGGAAAGTGCTGGATAGCAAAGGGGTACAAATTACTATTCCCACTACAGTGAGTGCAACAGTAGGGAAAGTGCTGGATAGCGGATGGGTAACATTTTCTAGTCCCATTCCAGTGAATGCAAAAATAGGGAAAGTGTTGGATACCGGAGAAAACAAATTACTATTCACACTCAAACAATTTAAAAATATATATATTAAAAATATAAATACATAAATAAACATATTTAAAAAATATTAAACAGATAAAACAATAGCATTTCATAATAATAATTACATATAACAAAAACCTACAAATATTCTATAAAATAAAATAATAAATCCATTTTCAAACAAAATATTTATTTTACGCTAGAAAATATTTAAAAACAAAAAAAAGTATTAATACATACATTTATCTATATTTATCCTACCCTATAACACCACACAAATAACAAAACACTTCAACGTTTTTAATTAAATATTTTTACATAATTAATAATGAATAAAAAATATTATTAATAAAAAAACTTTCATTGATTACACAAACGTTAACAATATAATATCCACAACATACACTTAAATTAAACTATAAAATAAAAAAACACAATTAAAACTTATTTTAAAATTAAAAACTATTACTTTTAACAATTAATAATTACATAATTTAAAAGTAGTTAATACTCACCCTTAACCCCTTCAAAAGAAAAAACAACACACACAAAAGTAAACAACTACCCAAAATAAATATCAAAAAATTAACATTAATTAAAAACTGATAAACTAGATCAGAGCTGCACCACTCATGAAGTAATCAACTTCATACAGGATTTGATGTCAAATGTGATGTTTTGCAAAAGGGTTTACGTTTTTGTCCCTATCAATGAGGTGATCCAGTGGATATGATGTTTGATTTGTATAAATTTACACGACTTTTGAAATTAAAAGATTTCTTCTACGCAAATCCTCTTAATGCATGATCTATGATAACACCAGTACAAACTGTGAGGCTGTTGCTCTTTAAGAATAAAATAATAAAGAAGACATTTTCTTACTCCACGCCTCATTGAGCAATAACTTCCTGTATGAACTTGATTACTTCATAAGTGGTGCAGCTCTAATCTAGTTTATCTGTACAATTTCCCCTAGGGATAGGGGGGTGCTCTTGGACAGGGGTCACTTTTAGAAGCTTTCACACAATATAGTTCAAGATTTTGATTTCATTGTTGATTTCTTTGTGATTGGTGCCGCAAGTGCTTTTGGTTGGTCCACTGTCCAAGTTTTGTGTTTCTATTAATTAACAACTATATATTAATTAATTAAACACAAATTACTTCCCACCCTTTACACCTATAAACACCACAACACACACCTAAAATTAATTACACAATTACCAGAGGGAGGAAGTATAGGCATGCTGGGAAGGGGGGTGTAGCCAACAGTATGATCGGAGTCGTAGTCACAGACAATCTACACTCACCCACATGGCCCAGCAAGCATACACTGAACCATGCGCGCCTCACAGGGAGTGGGAAAGGACTGACAAGATGTCTGACACTGGGTTCTGTTGTGGGGAGCACAAGGCCATGCTGGGAAATGGTCAACAACAAACATCAGGACTTCACAGTCAGCCATCTTGCCATTGCTGTCACACCCCCTGACAGGGAAGCAGAGTCAAGAGGGAGGAATTATGGGCATGCTGGGAAGGGGGGTGTAGCCAAGAGTATGATGGGACTTGCAGTCACAGACAACCTACACCCACCCACATGGCCTAGCAAGATCAAACTGAACCATACTTGCCTCACAGGGAGTGGGTAGGGACTGACAAGATGTCTGACACTGGTCTATGTTGTGGGGAGCACAAGGCCATGCTGGGAAATGGCCAACAAAAACCATCAGGACTTCACCGTCAGCCATCTTGCTATTGCTGTCACACCCCTCTCACAGGGAAGCAGAGTCAAGACGGAGGTAGTATGGGCTTGTTGGGAAGGGGGTGTAGCCAAGAGTATGATGGAACTCACAGTCACAGACAACCTACACCCACCCACATGGCCCAGCAAGATCAAACTAAACCATACTTGCCTCACAGGGAGTGGGTAGGGACTGACAAGATGTCTGACACTGGGCTCTGTTGTGGGGAGCACAAGGCCAATGTAGGAAATGGCCAAAACAATATCAAACTCCGTTCGTGACAAGCTGGGAAAAAGCAGTGTACAGGCAGGCATCTGTTCGAAAAGTAGAAAATGTCATGTTTGTGAACCAACGATGCATGTAGAAACATAAATCACATTGTGTGTCTCTTCCAAACACAGGTGGTGCTGGGCACCCTGCACCAAATGATGAGGATACCCAGTCCCAGACTCTAGTGGACACTGAGCTCTCTGGTCTGACTCTCTCACTGTCCTCTTCGGATGACGACGACCAACCTGGCCCTCCAGTGTGAGCCATCATGCAGCAACAGCAGCATCAACGTCTGCCCCCCCTGTACACACGCCTCCAGCATCTGGACACCAACAGGGCACCTCCACCAACACGGACAGACCAAGGCCAATCAACACCCACAGCGACACAGAACCCCCTGGAAGCTACAGCAAACACCACCAGCAACACCACCCAAGGGGTTCCAATGTCACCTGTGCGTCCCGCCGCTGGTCCTGCCCATGTGGAGAGGGGTGCTGGGAGGGGTGGGAGGCATAGGGCGCGCCTTGAAGAGGGGTCTGGACTGCATGATGACCCCCACCTGGCACGCATCTTAGATGCGTACCTGGATAGCACCGGAGGATTTGACCAGGTAGTGGGGATCCTCAAGGACATGCAACATGAGCAGGTCGCCCACCATGCCCACATGGAGGCTATGTGGGATGACATTACTGCGGTGCATCGGGACATACGACAATGCCTCCGCCAGACCAACACCAACCTGTCCACACCCCCCTGTCTACCCACAACATCTGTCGCAATACCATCTCTCAGCGCCACAGGGAGGGAGGAGGACTCTGCACCGCAGAGGCCTGTACATGAGGATCCCCCCGGAAGAAGAGGGGTCATCCGAAGAAGGACATGTGAGAGGCAGATGTCCCAGCACATCCCCAGGGCCTCTAACCCTGTTCTGGACAATGTCCTTTGTGTGCAACCCTTTCACCTTGTCCAATCGCACACAACTCGCCCGCATGATATGGAGGGTTCATGTTGGGTCAGTGTATCAGATGACTGTGGACATTTCATCTATCAGCAAATGAACAGCACCCACCATACTGTGCACGTCCCTCACACATATTTGTAAATAAACTCACCAGTACACCATACTTGCCTCTGTTGTGATTCCAACTTGTCATGTTCAGGGAGATGTCAATCTGCTACACAACACAGTGCATGCCAAATACTGCAACAATGTGACCAAAGTAAGGTGAGTCATGGGGATGTGGCACATGTGAGGGAGACACACCACTATGGCAACACAAAACATACCATGGCCATGTTACTCATCACACACAATGATGTTGACCTGAAACGCATTGGCATGCACAGACACAACACCAACCCCAGTCAGTGGTAACAAGTTCACAAGTGAGGTAAGCAGATGTCACTCAGATGTGGGAAGACAGACAACGCACATAACAAAGCGTGGTACAGGTTCATTACACATCAGCAACATGTTTATTTCACAATAGTTGCACGGTAATTCTATGTAACAGTGGACACACGCTCTCAATGCGTTGGAGAATGGAAGTCCAGGGATGTGTGGTACATCAGTTGATGGGAATTGTCAACTTCCACACTGGTGTTGGCGTCTGGGTGTTGGGGGTCAGTGTTGACCACACAACAGGCAAAGTACCCCGGTAAGGACAGACAAGATACAGTCAAAAGCACAGAAGAACAGGAGAGAAATGCAATACACATGCACAAAACATGTTGCAAGACACCTACACAAACACTAGTTAGCAGTACTACCCCATTGTGGAGTACACACCAGCTGAATGGACACATCGCAGCACGCATCCAGTCAAGCGGCACACAGACACACTCAGACAGCAACAGAGCTGGCACAACACATTCCAGGCTACCTCCATACATTCACATAATAACACTGGATACTCACATTCAGGTGAAGAAGTTGTTGTAAAGCTGTGAGCGGACGTCACCATTATCTTCATCATCACTGGCATCTTGGCCCAGGCCAGGATCCTCCACAGGTGCCGGACGTTGGTCATCGTCATCCTGTATGAGAGGCACCTCCTTCCGCACCGCCATTTTTTGTAGCATGCAGCAGACAAGGATTATTTTGCACACCTTTGCAGGCTCATATGGGAATGCCCCTCCAGGCAGCAAAAGCGGCTTTCCAGGAGGCCGAATGTCTGCTCAATCACCCTCCTGCTCTGACCATGTGCCTCATTGTAGCGCAGCTCAGCTGGTGTCACAGGGTTCCTGAGGGGTGTCAGCAACCACGGCATGTTGGGCTATCCGGAGTCACCTACATACACAAAAATGAACAAGTAGCTGAGTTTTGTAGGAGTGCAGAATACAACATTGACAAACACACACAATGAGAAAAAGGCAGTACACACCGACAAGCCAGGCATGCTGAGCTGGCATCTGTGACATCAGCGTTGCAATGCGACTACGCCTCACAGGGAACCAGGGAACCATGCACACACATGTGTGATTGACATGTCAGCAAGACAGATCACCAGAGCATTGATCGAATGGTAGTGCTTCCTGTTCCGGTATGCCTGCTCATGTGCATGTGCCTATGGTGGTATCAGGGCAAAATGTGTCCCATCAATAGATCCGATGACGTTCGGCATCCTCCCCATTGTATAAAAGGCATCCTTTATTTCAGGGAGTTCAGCTGGGCTCGGGAACTTGATATACAGGTCGAGGAATTGCAACATCCCCTCCAAGACATCGCGTTGCACCCGACTAAACATCGTTTGCGACATCCCACCAGCAGTAGCCACAGTGTACTGGAAGGTACCAGGAACAAAGAAGTGCAGGGCTGCCATCACCTTCACCTCTGGGGTCAGTGCTGTAGGGTATGTCCGGCCAGGTAGCAGATGTGGCACCAACTGCTCCGCCAACTCCGCAATCAGTGGCCTGGTGAAGCGGTACCGTCTGATGCAGTCGTGTTCCTGCATGGTTTCAAGGTCTGGGAACGGCCGATGGACAGCTGGTGCCCTGCAGTACAGAGATGCGCAAAGGAAGATTGTCAGTACATCCACCCATGTGGCCATGACCATGATCAATATCAACTGCTAGTTCATGACATTACACAATGTACTGAGGTGTGTGCTGTTGGTCATGGACACATATGTCACCTACAAGACCACCACCTCACATCTCAATTCCACATGTCCACATGAGTCTCATGTAGTGCAATGGCTAATCATCTGGCTGTGTCACCCAATCCATGTGCTGCTGCAACGTTCCAAACACACACCACAGTGACAATTGAGGCCTCAGGTCTCCCAGGCATCACAGATCTTTGCAATGTAGAAACCCAGGCTCCCTGTATTGCCACATCAACACAGCAATGGACATGGCATAACACGTACACACCACAAGGCAAGCGTAAGTCCCACAGGTAATGGACACTGTTGTTCCTGCCGGCCCTACATGTACGTCTCTTAGACACCTACCCCATCAAGGTTGATGCATATGCAACATGGATGTGGAGACTTTCACCCATTGGGAACATTTGATCAGACACATCTGAGACACAACATGCACACAGACTGTGTGTGCACATCAGTATGGTGGCTACAGGTCTCACTGTGATGTACATGCCATCACCCCCAGGACTCAGGGTGTATGTGACCTATCCTAAACATATCCAACCTGACACGGTGGCCGTGACTCATGCCCATTACTGTCCAACTGCACATCACAGTGGTAATGTGCACAACACACAAAGGATTCTGCCCCCATGTACACGTGCACAGAGTGGCTACACAAAGTGCCAGACAAAAAAACAGTGAATGCAGCCTTAAATGCCATGGGACACTGTGTGGCCAATGCTGTTGTGTGGTAGGTGTGCACAGGTGTCCCTGGCCAGTATATGTGTGTTGCATCCGTATAATTGTCACACTAATGAGGTCGTACGTGGGTGACAATGCTTACACATTGCACGGGTCATGTCCGAGCCGTGCGTACGCTTTGTCATTGAATGCAATGAGGTCTGATGCGAGTGACAATGCATGTATACGCATTGCACGGGTCATGTCTGAGCCGTGCGTACGCTTTGTCATTGAATGCAATGAGGTCCGACGTGGGAGACAATGCGTACGCATTGCACGGGTCATGTCCGAGCCGTGCGTACGCTTTGTGATTGAATGCAATGAGGTCCGACGAGGGTGACTATAATGCATACACGTCGGACAGGCATGGTCCGAGACAGGCGTACGCCTTGGCCATTGAATCGTATGGAGACGGGTGCATGTGTATATTCAAAATACGCATTGTACAGTCAGTTGAACGAGTCGGGCACACCCATTGGCTGAGGACTGTCATGGAGACGGATGCAGATTCAAAACTTATACGAGTTGTGGACTGGAAATTCAGTTGGATGCCTACAACAATGTTGCAATTTCAAGTGTTCCATGAAGGTGAAGGTTTGAACGATGCGGAAGGCATGTACGAGTCGCACTTTCAAATGGATTGGGCAGATTAATAGAATGCAACCGTGTTGGACCTATCACTTGGGACACATGGCACATAGTCTGCCTCTGCAGCACAGATATAAGGCTGGCTGGCCCCCAGGGAGCTCACTTGACTGCACTACATGCTACTGGACCACATCCCTGCTACCACTGCTGCTGTCTCAGCATCCTCTGGCTCCTGCTATGGCACGTACTCTGGAGAGGGCCCCAGCCTTCACTGAGGAGGAGAACCAGGCCCTGCTGGACGGGCTCCTTCCAGAGTGCAGCAAGCTCTATGGGAAAGCAGGGGAGCAGGTGAGAGTGCAGTCCACTGCCTTCCTAATTATGCATGTTGTCTGACTAGCAGTACTAGCAGTGTGTACACCAGTGTGAAGTGTGATGTTGTTTTGCTCTGATTTAATTCTCTGGTCTGGAATTTCCCTCTCCCCGTGTACGCTAGCACCAAGATACTCCTCACGGAGTGATAGCTGCGCATTATAAATAAACGATCAAATTCAAATTCAAATTCAAAGCATTCTCACAGACTACTTTCATCCCCCAAAGTGTGTAGGCACATGTAATGAATAGTTTTACTGCTGCTAAAGTGCATTAATGCAAGCTTAAACTATCCAAGCATTGTTAACATGTCAGACATGCAGGTGATTTTTCCTTCCCCATGGTTGCACTACCTGTGTAATTCATTTCCCTTTGTGATGATGACATGTATATCCAAATGTGTGCTGAACAAAACTGGGGCATGTGTGTTAATGTACTTTTCACTTTGTCCTACTCACAGGTTGATGCCCACCAGAAGCAGGAGATCGGGCTGTTCGTTCTGTGGAGTCTACAAGTGCCGGATCCGCAACTGCCAGAAGAGGTGGCAGGACCTTCAGGGCTAGACCTGGAGGATAGCTAGAGTCCAGCTGAAGCTGTCACCTCCACATAGGAGGTGCGGACACCGGACCCTGTCTCCCCACATGCACCGTATCCTGGTGGTGGTCCTTCCAGACCTGGATAGGCAGCTGAAGGCCAGACAGCAGCAGGAAGGGAGTGAGTCCATATCTGATCTGTGTACTATGTCTGACATGCTAATAGCAGTCTTTTTTCCTGGTCACACTTCCACATTACGTAGGTCTTGTAGTCCAAAACTCAGGTCCCTCAATTGTGTGATGCACCCTCCTCATCTGTTCCACCGGTGTGGCCCCTCCAGTCTGTTGCTTGTGTCACTAGCGCACTGTATCCCTGCAATCAGCTATGCTACCGGTCAGCATCAGTTCCCGTGACTTCGTTGTGTGTTTTATGGGTGGGTCAATTGTTTACACAATGCCTGAGATCTGACATGTGATCTGTGTGTGCCCTTGAGATGTGTACCAATTGCTGGTCTGACTTGCAACATGTATCTGGGGTATTCCAAACAAACCCATGCAGCAGGGGACTTCAAATTTTGGGCCTCAGGAGTATGTATATCAAGTATGTAACACTTGCTTAGCCACCTGACTACTGTCCAGGGTCAAACACTGTTTCACGTAGACCTGGCCAGTCATGCCTCCTCGAGGGCATTTAGAAACACTCTGTAATCCCACTCCTGTGTATGAAATTGCAGGTTGTGCTTAGTGACATGTGCCCTCAGGTGTCTGCCTCTGTGTCATTAGGGTGTGGCTTGCTGTTACGTACAACTGGGGTGTCCATGATTCAGAGGGTCAGCATGACATCTGCGATGTCACTGCGAGAGACAAGACCCGTGTGACATATAGGTGTGTGATCATCTGACAACGCACAATGGTGTATGCAACTGTGTCCTTCATGCAGCTGGGTTACATGCATGGCAGACTGTGATGTGTTAATGTACAGGGATTTGTGTTTGCAGAGAATCATATGTATGATTTGCATGATGTGGGGTCTTCTGGGTCCTGGATATGTTGTTTGCATGGGATGGGCAAGTGCGCCGGTCATCTGCAGAGTTAACTTTACCCCTGATCTAGGATTGTGAGTCAGTGCATATTGTTGTTGTCTGGATGCCCTGCCCCTGTGACAGGAGACAGTGTTGACTGACTTTCAGGGCATCCCAGTGCCATGGCATTTAACTTGCTATGTGTGAGCCTGCATTGTTCATAAGTGTGCACCATGCACCCCATTGTGGCATTGCCCATCGGGACATGAGTACATCATAGTGTGTGTTGCTGGCATGCATCCCAAGCATGTGAAATGAGTCTCTGCCCATCCCTTCATCCAGACACCTGTACTGAGTCAGTAGCAAGAGATGTGCTGTGTGTATAGTGACATACTCCTACATGTTCACTTGCATGTACAACTAATGTGTGGGTGGTGCATGTTGGCACATTGGGGTGTTAGCATCCAACATGCAACAGACATATGTGTGAAAGTCAAGCAGGGATATGTGTGCCATGGTTGATTTTGAGAATGAAAATTGTCTTATCCTAAACAGTGTTGGCAGTTTGAGCTGTGTTCAGCTGATGATGCCAGGGCTTGCCCTGTGATGTGATGTACTCACTGTTTTTTGTGCAGTCAGTGCAGGTGACTGATGTTGTTCTCTTACTTCTTTATTCCTATCCATATACATCGACGGCCACAGGAGGGGACAGCTCCATGGACCAGGAGGAGCCACAGAGCCTTACATGGACAGAAGGAGGGGAGTTGGGTGGACCTAGTGGCATGAAGGGCGAGTGGAGCCACACAGAGGAGTCATCAGCACCATCACCCCCAGCTGAGGGCCACAGCAGCTCTGAGGATTACTCCCTTGTGGAGGCGGGTGTCAGCAGCCACCAAACCCCAGCTAGTGAGGATGTCCCCGCCACAGCAACCACCACCACCACCACCACCCCTCCCATCGGCTCCCATCCCAGAGGTCCCTGTGGGCTCCTGTGTTCGTGAGCATGTCTCCTTTGTGCCTGGCACCGCACCCCCTGCCCCTGTGTCCCCTGCTGCCCTCAGTGAGGAGTCTGTGGACTTACTTCGACAGATCCATGTAGGGCAGACGTCGATGCACACACAGTTCTGTTGACACAACTGGTGTCACTCATGAAGGGCATTTCCTCGGGCATGTCTGCCCTATAGAGGACCAATCAGTCTGTGGCCTCCTCCCTGATGGCAGCAGTGTCCCTCCTCGAACTGTCCCGCACCCCTCCTACCACTGCACCACCCACGATTCCTAGGACCCTACCTGTCCCAAGCACAGAAACCCCCAAACCAAGGTCTAGACGTGCACACAAGCAATCGCAGGGGACAGATTCCACACTCGCAGGGGCTGGTTTGCAGAAACAAACACAGTCATCCACAACCACTCTGCTGTCCTCCGAGACCTCTCCCTCCCAGCCCCCTTCCCTTGCCTCACCTGCAACCCCATCCCCCCAGAAGCACTTCAACTGTGACCTTGGCCTCTTCCCCACCGACCCTGCAGATCCTGATTACAAGGGGAAGAGGAAGTCCCCACACTCAGAGGGGAGTGCCCCTCACACCTGGACACCCTCCCCAGGTGCAGTCAGACAGAGACGCCCACCCGCAAGTCCCCCCGGCGCCAAAAGAGCAAGACCCCCGGCCACCACGCAGCTCCAAGGCAAAGTCTCCATCCTCCATCCCCCAAGCCACCACTCCAGAGGTTCCCCTGACACTTCCTGCCCTGGGTTCCCCCACCCACAGATACACCATCCCCAAAATGCTAAGGCCACCCCCCCTAGCACTTGCTCCTCCACACCTGGTCAGACGGTTAGTGCCACTTATGTGGGGACCATGTCCCCCCCTGCCCTACCGACCTCACCTGTCCCCCATTCCCATGGATGTAGGCACTGCTTTGGAGTCCACGACCACCCCGTCTGACTTGGGCACTGCAGTGGTCAGACAATCCACTCCATCTGACCTGCCCACTGGAGTTGTGCCGGCACCCCCACCATCTGACTTGTGCCCCACAGTTATGACAGCACGCACGACTTCAGTCAGCTCCACTGCAGTTGCAAGTGTCTCGCCTGCATCCCCCACCACTTCACTGCCTCCTTCTGCTGCACCCTGATCCTGTCCCTGCGGTGCCTGGCCTGCCCCATGTATGCCCCTCCGAGGGGATGACGCCGGTCCTTAGCAGTGCAGGCAAGCAAGGCGTGACAGTTGTTACTCTAATTCACTCCTTGGCATTGAGACATGGACTGGCCAATTGGTCTTTTTGTTTGCACAGACGTTTAACTTTTAAAATGCTGAATAAAGCTTTTTTCTTTCTCCCCGTGAACTAGATTTAGCTGTACCTTATGTTGATTATGTTTAACAAGCCCTTGCACCTGTGATGCTTTGTTAACAATGTTGATTTCTGATGTGTTGCTGTGAGGTACTCCCTGTGGCCTATGAGATATGCATCCTATTCTGGTGGGTATCCATGTCATCCTTTGCAGCTACCTGGGTGTGTCAGGATCAACTATTTCTGGACATCTCTCTGTGAGCATTTCATTTGCATGGGCACATCTCGGGCTTGCAACCCTGCACATATGATGTGCTTCCCGTTGTCCAATTTGTCACTTCCACATACTTTGTGCTCATCAAGCCTGGACCTACAGGTGTGGGCATCATTGTAATAGGAGCAACTGGGTCCTCTGTGCAACTTGCTAGACATATGTTTTGGGTATGTGCAGATGACTTAGGGGAGACTCACGTACCCAGGCTGTTGTGACCAGAGCCTTCATTGTGTGGTAACTGATGGCTGACTGACCAAGTGTTCTGCAGACATGAGTGGGACTTTCGGTGAATATATTTGGCATAGCTGGGCTCCCATAGGAGTTGGGTTCCCTCAAGTAAGTGCGTTGTCCAGTGACAGGGCCTGAGCCCATGGTGTGTGTTGCATTAGCATGTGTGTGTGTCCACATCCCTGTTCATACACAGACAGTGTTCCCTTGATATGTTCCTGTCGTTGATGCTTGCTGAGTGGTACTGGGTTCATCCCACTACTTTTCCAATGGGCTACCAGATGTGTGGGTGCATGACAGACTACTGTTAATTGGTGTATCATCATTGGGATTTGTCAGTTCTGAGTGGTGATGATGTTGTCAGACACAGATGGGACACAGTCAGGGTTCCTCAAGACACCTGTTTATTTGCTAAATCATGTAGTTGTCCCTAGGTGGTAGTTTTCAGTCATAGAGACATTTGTATGTGTGTGACTGCTCCCACTTGTTGGGTTCATGGCTGTAAAGCTGGCAGGTGTCAGCATGTGTGCCTTGTCGTTCTCCTTGCCATCTGCATTGTCCTGGGACTGTGGCAGGGATACTGAAGGTTACGTGAGCTTTGAGGTCATGGACATCTTCCGCATACTGTGCAGTATGTCTGTCATTCCCCAGGGTTGTAAACTGTCCTTGTGTGATGTGTCTGTGTACCTTCGTTCCTCCCAACATTCCTGT
Organism: Triturus cristatus; assembly: GCF_964204655.1. Classification (NCBI taxonomy): domain Eukaryota; kingdom Metazoa; phylum Chordata; class Amphibia; order Caudata; family Salamandridae; genus Triturus; species Triturus cristatus. Next base: position 720,462,668 of record NC_140585.1, read on the forward strand.
GTTTGTCATGGGTATATGTGCAATGTCACCTGTCCACGTGAGCTTCACAGATAAACATTGTTGCAGTGCAGGGTGTTGAGGGTGGACTGATGAATGTTTGAATGGATGGGCCCCTAGCTCCCGTTTGTCCATGGATGAGGGGCCATGCTGAGTGATTTGTGTTTGTGTATGTGTCGTGTACGTTTGTGGCACAGGACACATGTCTGGGTTTCCCAGTTTGTACGACATCTGCCTTTAGCATCACAGTGGAGGTGTCATGCATGCTTGTGTCACCCCAATGTCTGTTCCCTGGGGGTAGTGGTGTTGTGTGTCAGTCTCTTGCTGTGACAGTTGGTGTTCATTCCAGCTTGTGTCACATGTGTCTGTTGTGCTCCCTCTCAATTCCCAATGCCTGATTGCCCACTGAGGGTGTCCCAATGATGGTTAACTTTTGTATGGCACTGTGTCCACATCTGTGTCACTGTGGTTCAGCCCCCCTCATGTATTGTGTAGTTGCCTGGGGATACTGTGACACACACACACACATGTTGTGTCAGATTTGCAGTGTGAGTTTGCCTGTTTGTGTTTGTGCATCTGCACCAGTGCATTTGTATTGCTATTGTGGGCGCTTATCTGGATGCTGTTTCTGTGATTTTGCATGCTGTCCATGTGAGTCATATCACATCATTGTGCACATTCATCCTGGTTGTTAGGTGCCATTGCTGGCATGGAATGGGAGTTTGTGAGCTGACACCTACAGTCTACACATGTTGTTTTGATTGGTGTGTCTATTTTCCAGATGTGCTCATGCTTGGTGATGGTCACTTCTGCTGCTGTGTCATTGTTAGGAGTGGGCGGAATTTGCGAAAGTGCCTTTCGCAAAATATCGTGAAACGGCAAAAAATATATGCGATCACGCGAAATTTCGCGTGATTGCGGAGATTTTTGTGTGCTGAATTAAAGCGTTACTGAATTCCTGTTGGGGTTTCATTTTTGTGACAGCAGCATCGTGACAGAATGAATCCTGCCCTGCATATTTACCCAAGAAGATGCCACCGTTTTGTGCAATAACTCTACTCAACTGGAGTACTTTCTACTGGCTAATCAGTAAGTGCTACCTCGTTGGGTAAATGTATAGTGCTTTTCCCACACTCGAGTCAACTGTCCATCATAGTGGGGGAAAGGGAGGTAAGACGTTGCCCACTGCAGTTCACATGCCTCTTGTTTATAAAGGGCCAGAGACCGATCAGAGCAACCAATGAGGAGACAGAACCTCCTGGCGTCAGCAGCTACACGGGGATTGCGCTCGAGAAAGTTGTGGATGCACAGAGCTCCATCAAGGATCATAGCTAATTTTTGACGGTAGATGTGGGGAGAAAACAGCACACCTGCCCAGCCTCGACCTAGCTCCCGAATGTTTTGTGCTGATTAATGCGTTACTGAATTTGAGCTTCAACTAAGTCCCCTGCTTTATTTATATCTGTAAGTGCTTCCTGTTGAGGTTTAATTTTTGAGACTGGAACATCGTGCCAGAATGAATGCTGTCCTGCACCTGCATATGTCCGTTCCGGCCGCGGATCGCGGAAGTTTCTACATTTTCGCGTTCCGCGCGGAACGCGAAAATGTAGAAATTTTGTAATTTCCGCGAGCGGAACGGAAATTGTCGCCCACCCCTAGTCATTGTACACTGTATGCATTGTCAGCCCCTATGTGTGGTGCTTGTCTGCACATGGACGAGAGTGTGTTATGTTTTCACAGCACTGTTAGCCTCACCACATCTCTGTGTGTATGGGACATAACCACTAGTTTGCCGCAGAAGTGTTTGATGTGTTGGGAGCAGGGATCATACATGCTGTTTGTTATTTGCAGCTTTGACCATGATGACACTAACGTTTTGGTCACTGTGATGAGGGGGATTTAGTCTCCATCACCACAATGCTCAACATCTGCTGCATTTTGGAAGCCCACACTTAACTTCTGTTCTACACAGTGAAGGTGTGATCTTTTTACATTGCCACAGTGCTATGATGATGCTTGCCTTGTGTATGTCACACTCATGTGTTGGTCACACATGTGCTGTTACTTACATTGTATGTTCGTAGCCATAATCACTGTTGTGGGCATTTGTCACAGACTACACACTGTTGACATAATGTTAGGGGGGATCTATTTTGCGGACATACCTGATGTTGCAGTATGCTGGATGTGTTGCGCATCACCCATCCTATGGCTGGGAGTGGCAGGGGTGATGGGCAACAGGTCCCCTATGGGTGGGGGTGGCAGTAGGGATGCGCAACATGGTCCCTATGGGTTTGGGTGGCAGTAGTGATGGGCAACATAGTCCCTATGGGTGGGGGTGGCAGTAGTGATGGCCAACATAAGCCCTATGGGTGGGGGTGGCGCGGGTGGCAGGGGTGATGGGCAACATAAGCCCTATGGGTGGGGGTGGGGTTGGCAGGGGTGATGGGCAACAGGTCCCCTGTGAGTGGGGGTGGCAGTAGTGATGGGCAACATAGTCCCTATGGGTGTGGGTGGCAGTAGTGATGGGCAACATAGTCCCTATGGGTGGGAGTGGCAGTAGTGATGGGCAACATAAACCCTGTGGGTGGGGGTGGCAGGGGTGATGGGCAACAGGTCCCCTGTGAGTGGGGGTGGCAGGGGTGATGGACAACATCAGCCCTAAGGGTGGGGGTGGTAGGGGTGATGGGAAACAGGTCCCCTATGGTTGGGGGTGGCAGTAGTGATGGGCAACATAGTCCCAATGCTGGGGGTGGCAATAGTGATGGGCAACATAGTCCCTATGGGTGGGGGTGGCAGTGGTGATGGCAACATAAGCCCTATGGGTGGGGGTGGCAGGGGCGATGGGCAACAGGTCCCCTGTGAGTGGGGCTGGCAGGGGTGATGGGCAACATCAGCCCTATGGGTGGGGGTGGCAGGGGTGATGGGCAACAGGTCCCCTATGGATGGGGGTGGCAGTAGTGATGGGTAACATAGTCCCTATGGCTGGGCGTGGCAGTAGTGATGGGCAACATAGTCCCTATGGGTAGGGGTGGCAGTAGTGATGGGCAACATAAGCCCTATGGGTGGGGGTGGCAGGGGTTATGGGCAACAGGTCCCCTGTGAGTGGGGGTGGCAGGGGTGATGGGCAACATCAGCCCTATGGGTGGGTGTGGCAGGGGGGATGGGCAACAGTTCCCCTATGGGTGGGGGTGGCAGTAGAGATGGGCAACATAGTCGCTATGGCCGGGGGTGGCAGTAGTGATGGGCAACATAGTCCCTATGGGTGGGGGTGGCAGTAGTGATGGGTAACATAAGCCCTATGGGTGGGGGTGGCAGGGGTGATGGGCAACAGGCCCCCTGTGAGTGGGGGTGGCAAGGGTGATGGGCAACATCAGCCCTATGGTTGGGGGTGATGGGCAACAGGTCCCTTATGTGTGGGGGTGGCAGTAGTGATGGGCAACATCAGCCCTATGGGTGGGCGTGGCAAGGGTGATGGGTAACATAGTCCCTATGGGTGGGGGTGTCACAAGTGATGGGCAACATAAGCGCTATGGGTTGGGGTGTTAGTGGTGCTGGCCATGCAACCCCTATGGTGGGCTGTTGTTAGTGGCCAGGATGTGGATCCCCTGTGTGTGTGTGCCATTTTGAGGGTATGTGTCTTTTGTTTATGTGGTAGGTGTCTGACTTACAGCCTGCGCCGTTGGCGTCGGTTCCTGATCTGGTCATAGATGTAGAGTACTGGTATGACCTACGCGATGGGATTCATGATGTGTTCGTGTCGTACACGCTGCTTGTTGCTCCGTCTCGTACCCGTTGCAAGCTGGTCTGTCTCGTAGCCATGTATTGAGTTGTGGCACGAATCGTAGCTGATATGCTTGTTTTCCGGATGTTGTGACGTGCCGTACTTGGCGACCCGTTCGGCGCATAGGAAGTACGCATCATACTATTCATGCCAGAAACTGCTATGGATACTGCTTCTGGACGACTCGGTTCATCGTTAGGAGTTACGGCTCGGACGGAGAATGAAGCTTGAATCACAGCCTACGTGTCGGTCGTGTTTTTGGCAGTTATGCGCATCGTACTTACTCTACAGGACGGACCGGCTCCGGGTACGTGTCGGTCGCACAGTAAGGCTAAGTACAGCTGTCCGACCGGCTATCAGAATCGGTCCCATAATAGTAATACATTAGCTACTCACCAAGCCCCACGACCTCAATACCTGGCAGGTTCAGCAGGTCCTGCTCCTGGTCCAGGATGTCAGACCACTAGTGAGTCATCTGGTCGTGGGTGCACCGGACCTCAGAGCAGTGAAACACTGCCCGGCGCACTCTTGCCCACCGGTGGGATTGCTTCTGGATTCCATAGCCAGAACTAGGCCTGCCGTCTGCTGCCAAGGTTAAGGGGATGTGGTGCTGCATGAAAAAAGCTAGGGCGGCCACCTCCACCTCTGAGAATATGGCCCGGGATTGCACCCTTTCTGGCTCCTGGTCACACTATTTAAAATTAGCCAGGGTTCTGGGGGTGCGGGGCAGAATTTAACATAAAATAAAGTCAGGAGAAGAAGTAGGGAAGTAAAAAATAAATAAAAAGCAAATAATAGATAAAACACAAAATATACACCCTAGAAAGAGAGAGGGATAGATAATAAATAAAAAAGACCCAAATAAACAAAGGATTGAAAAGATTTGAGAGGATTCAAAAACAGGCGCCAGAACCAAAACAAAGAGTAGAAAAACAGGATGGCCGCGCCCATTGGCGACTGCGTGGTAAAGTCTGCACAATATTTTCCCCGCACACGCAATTCATCAGAAACATCTTGTGAGCATGCACGAGCATGGGGAACAAGCAACTCCGCATGCTCGAGGAACTCCGCAGTGTTGCGGTTTTTTACCACTTTCATAGTTCCGCTTAGCGCACCTACGCGAACTCCGTCGGGGTTTATATGTTAGTTGCAGTATGAGTGGGAGACTGGATATATAACTGGGTGTATGGGTCTAAAAGTGTGCATATAACTCACGAAATTTAAAAGTACCTCTCTTACACTTTATGTGTATGGCACCCACCCTATGGCCTACTTGCGACCTACTTTAAGAGTGGAAAAAATCTACTACAAAGAGAGATTAAGGCTTTCCAAAGGCTTTTAAATGCAAAGTCGGCCTGACAGTAAAACTATGGGAAACAACCTTTAAAACGCAGTCATTACATCACACTACATTTACAATGCAGTCATTACATCGCAACATCCTTTACAACGCATGTCACTACAACACAGCCATTACATTGCTTGTCACTACAACGCATGACACTAAAATGCCTGTCACTACAACGCAGGCATTATATCACATGTCATTACAATGCATACCATTACAACGCATGGTACCCCTACACTATCCAACACTTACCCTACTGTTGCACCCACTGGAGTTATAAATAGTAATTGTTACCCCTACAATATCCAACACTTACCTTAAATGCAATGTAATGGTATGCATTGTAATGGTATGTGTTGTAAAGGTATAATGTCATGTAATGGAAAGCGTTGTAAATGTAGTTTTAAGAAATTCATGTGATGCAAATGTATGCGTTGCAAAGGATGTTGCAATATAAAAACTGCGTTTTAAAGGTATGTGTTGTAAATGTATGCTTTGTAACGTCATACATTGTAAAACTACACACGCAGGATCTACAGTATCAGTCCCGAGACATATTTAAAGTAGGAGTGGGCAGAATTTGCATAGTCGCGTTACGGAAAGTTCCGCGAAACAGTAAAAAATCTCTGCGTGCTATGCAGAATTCCTCAAGCATGCAAAATTGCTTGTTCCGCCCGTTCGCGATGCATTTTTCCTGTTCCGGGATGCTGCGGTCGCCAATTGGCGCGGCCATCTTGTTTCACTTGTCCCACCAGCTTGCGATGCATGTTTCCTGTTCGCAAACGCAGATGTCGGATGGCGCGTCCGAATGACATGTTTGCGATCGCACACTCTCGCGGGATAGTGCGGCCGGCTGCAAATGCAGGGATCCCGGTAAGTCGCTCCCATGCACGTACACACACATTTTGAAAGCGTGAACAAGGAAAAAATTACACTACGCCGTGGATCGTGGAATTTTTGACAATTCGGCGTTCTCCGCGGAACACGGGATTGCCGTAATTATGCAAATTCCACCAGCGGAGCGGCATTTACCACCCAGGCCTAATTTAAAGGGCTGCTTGTCTGGATGGGTGACTTAGCTGTGTCAGTACTTTAGTGAATATATGTGAGTGAGTGCATCAGTCCCTCTGTGGGTGTGTCACTGGCTGTATAAGTAAGTATGTTGATATATGACTGGCTCTCTTAGTAACTCTATGGGTCTGTAAATGTGTATGCAAGTCACTGTATGGATAGCTTAGTGGCTGTGTTAGTGAGGGTTCGGTTATGCAAATTTTTGTGCAGCTGGTTCAGTTACAGCTGCATAAATAAGTATGTGTGGATGAGTGAATGGATCCATAAGTGTCTCCCTCACTGTGCAAGTGGCTGTATTAGTGGCTCTATCATTTTGTACATAGGTATGTTAGTTGCAGTATGTGTGAGAGACTGGATGTATAACTGGATGTATGGGTCTATAAGTGTGCATATAATTCACTGAACTTAAAAGTACCTTTCTTAGACTTTAAGCACAAGGCACCCACCCTATGGCCTACGTACAACCAACCTTAAGAGTGGCCTTTCAGATCTACATGTCGAGATTAAGGCTTGTCAAGGGATTTTAAATGCCAAGTCAGCCTTGCGGTGAAACTGCATACACAGGCTCTGCTATAGCAGACCTGAGACATGTTTAAAAAGCTATTTGTGTGTATTGGTGACTTGGATGTGTCAATACTTGAGTGCATATTTGAGTGAGTGTATCAGTATCTCTGTTGGTGTGTCATTGGATGTGTGAGTAACTATGTTGGTATATGACTGTCTCTCTTAATGACTCTATGGGTCTGTAAATGTGCATGCAAGTCACTGTATTGATTGCTTACTGGGTGTGTTTGTAAGTATTGGGGTATGTAACTGTGTGTACAACTGTCTCAGTAACTGCTGGATACGTAAGTGCAGTATGGTTGAGAGAATGGATGTGTAAATGCCTATCTTGCAGTTTTATTGGCTATGTTATTGGCTCTATAATTTTGTACACGTCTATTTCAGCTACAGTATGGGTGAGAGACTGCATGTATAAGTGGGTGTAGGGTCTATGAATGCACATATAACTCACTAAATTTAAAAGTACCTCTCTTATATTTTCAGATTATGTCGCTCTCATTATGGAATATCTAATGCCTACCTTAAGGGTGACCTATATGTAGTACAGGTTTTTAAATGCCAAGTCGGACTGACAGTTAAAGTGCACAAACAGCCTCTAAAGTAGGAGGCCCTAAACATTTTTAAAGGGCTACTTGTCTGGATGGGTGACTTCATTGTATCAGTACTTAAGTAAATATGTGACAGAATGCATCAGTCCCTCTGTGGTTGTGCAATGGATGTGTAAGTAACTCTTTTGGTATATGACTGGCTCTCTTAGTAACTCTATGGGGCTGTAAATGTGTATGGAAGTCAATGTATGGATTGCTTACTGGCTGTGCTAGTGAGTGTTGGGGTATGTAACTGTGTGTGCAACTGCCTCAGTTCAGTAGTGGCTGGTGACATTTCAAAGTGGTGAGGGTAAACTTTTCGATGAGTTTAAATAGTGATCCAACAAAAGGAGGGAGCCCAACTGACATTAAGGTGGGTTCAGTGGTTGTCCCCTGAGAAAAATTTGAAAAAACAAAGGGGCAAATGGCATATTTTAAAGCTAATTTTAATACAAAACTTTGTAAAAAGCAAGGTTTATAATGCACTTCTGAATGTGTTGTCTTGAAATATTTCAAACATTAAAGATTGCTCCATGTTGTACTGCATTATAGATGTTCAACCATTTCTTCCTGCCTAGTCTATCACGGTGAGCTCAATTTGTTGGGGGTGTTCATGACGGGGCAGTAAAGAGAACTCTGGAGCCAAGTGCCTATTAGTGGTTCATAAAGGTGTTCACACAAGAGAAACATTCAGTCCTTGGCCTCGCTGCAGTACACCATGAGAATGGTATCCTGCCAACTGTGGGATCGCAGATGAAGCATGTCATACAGCTATCAGAATATGTACAGCAAGAAAGGAAAAGAGGATGCAGTGCTCACAGGTGAGTGAAGTGGACATTCCTATGCACAGGGAAAATAGAAAAGTGGAGGGGATGAAATGAAGTATGCACAAAAAAGGAAAGAATGAAAACTGAATAGGAAAATGAACCTTGAAAGATATGCAGATGAAAGATTCCATAAATTTGTGTGGAGAGAAATGGCGCACTCAAACAGAGAGAGACTGCATAAACAAATAGCATGAAAAAGTGATTAATAGTGATTGAGACACTCCGAAGCCCATTACCACTTACACAGAGCTTAGTAATATTTAATTCAAATTACTTCACTACTTTTAGAGAACCCCCCCAGCTTTCATTTCCCTAAAAGCCATTTTGATTTGCACCTGTTTTTTTGCCTAACATAAATTGAACCAACAAGGAATTTGGTCATAGTTTTGTTTTTATAATGAAGGCGCCAAGAAGCCACAGTTTTCTCCATGTAATGCTACATAAATGTGATAAACCATAAACCAATTGTATTGATTAATATTGACAATAAACACTATCACAGCATTGGAATAAATTCCCTGTAGCACATGAGTTTAAAATCATTTAGCTATCTTTCAAGGATCATTAAAGGCCTATTGAGAAAATAACTTGTTTTTGAAACAAGTGTATCAGAGCTTTTGCTGACTGGCCAAAATCTGTCAAACAAAACAATTGAATTACCCTTGCCTCTCAAACAGAACTCGTTTATAAAACAGCAACAGCCTTTCCCTTGCCTGTGACCCTAAATAAGCGGAGCAAGAGCATGTCACTCCAGACACATGTACACTACAGGATTAAAAAACCAATGAAAGCAGGAATAATAGGGAGAGTGAGGGAGTCCAGTACACAGACAAGATACACCCACAAACAAACAAGCATGGAGAGGAACAAACACATGCATGCCTCACACAGAAACATGCACCAACACACATATGCTTCTGCACATAATGCTCACACAGACAGACAGGCACACATTAACACACACAAATGAGAACATGCCCAAACTTACTTGATTAGTGAGTGACCCCTGTCAGAAGACTGAGCACAGGGTACAACTATTCAAATGGGATGCTCCTGTTCTGTGGATTTTCTATATCTTCCATTGCAGCCTTTCCACTTTGGAGGACTGTAGAAGGTCAGGCCAAGGTGATTGCAGGACACTACTTGTCTCTCCCTCACTCTCAGTGCCATCATTGGTGATGCACACAAAGAGAAGAGACCATGGCATCCAATGCAAGGGGGTGAGCATGGCCAATCATTGCATGGCTAAGAAAGCAATATAATGATTGCCCATGATCTGCAAACCTCTATCCCCATGGTGAATTATGTGTGCAACCCCGTCAGGAAACTAGAGAACTACGATTGACTTCTAAGTCAATCCAGACATTGGCAATTGAATCCAGTCCTCATTAGGACATTGGGTCAATGGCTGTGCTTCTCTCTCAACTTACTAACTCACGGATAGGAGAAGGGTAAAGTGGCATGTCGGGCTGGGCAAAGCAAGCCTCCAGTCCAACCTGCCATACACACTTCACTTTAGGCCTGCTTCCCCAGAGTCACTCCTTTCTTAATTAAACCCCAGCCCCTCACTCACTCTGAGACAGAAACACAATTGGTCCACAACTCACATGAAAGAGCACCACAGACAGTAACAAAAAACACATAATGAAATACAGGAAAAGGACCCTGGAAAATGATTATATGTTGGCTCTCAATGGGCAGGGAGTCACTGCCCTTCTGCCCCTGCCTCAGTTACTGATGGATACATAAGTGCTGTGTGGGTGAGTGAATGGATGTATAAGTCCCTCTGCCGCTGTCTGACTGGCTGTGTTAGTGGCTGCATCATTTTATACATAGGTATGTTATTTGCAGTATGGGTGAGAGACTGGATATATAACTGGGTGTATGGGTCTATAAGTGTGCATATGCCTCACTGAACTTAAAAGTACCTCTCTTACACTTTATGTGCATGGCACCCACCCTATGGCCTACTTGCGACCTACTTTAAGAGTGGAAAAAATCTACTACAAAGAGAGATTAAGGCTTTCCAAAGGCTTTTAAATGCAAAGTCGGCCTGACAGTAAAACTATGGGAAACAACCTTTAAAACGCAGTCATTACATCACACTACATTTACATTGCAGTCATTACATCGCAACATCCTTTACAACGCATGTCACTACAACACAGCCATTACATTGCTTGTCACTACAACGCATGACACTAAAATGCCTGTCACTACAACGCAGGCATTATATCACATGTCATCACAATGCATACCATTACAACGCATGGTACCCCTACACTATCCAACACTTACCCTACTGTTGCACCCACTGGAGTTATAAATAGTAATTGTTACCCCTACAATATCCAACACTTACCTTAAATGCAATGTAATGGTATGCATTGTAATGGTATGTGTTGTAAAGGTATAATGTCATGTAATGGAATGCGTTGTAAATGTAGTTTTAAGAAATTCATGTGATGCAAATGTATGCGTTGCAAAGGATGTTGCAATATAAAAACTGCGTTTTAAAGGTATGTGTTGTAAATGTATGCTTTGTAACGTCATACATTGTAAAACTACACACGCAGGATCTACAGTATCAGTCCCGAGACATATTTAAAGTAGGGGTGGGCAGAATTTGCATAGTCGCGTTACGGAAAGTTCCGCGAAACAGTAAAAAATCTCTGCGTGCTATGCAGAATTCCTCAAGCATGCAAAATTGCTTGTTCCGCCCGTTCGCGATGCATTTTTCCTGTTCCGGGATGCTGCGGTCGCCAATTGGCGCGGCCATCTTGTTTCACTTGTCCCACCAGCTTGCGATGCATGTTTCCTGTTCGCAAACGCAGATGTCGGATGGCGCGTCCGAATAACATGTTTGCGATCGCACACTCTCGCGGGATAGTGCGGCCGGCTGCAAATGCAGGGATCCCGGTAAGTCGCTCCCATGCACGTACACACACATTTTGAAAGCGTGAACAAGGAAAAAATTACACTACGCCGTGGATCGTGGAATTTTTGACAATTCGGCGTTCTCCGCGGAACACGGGATTGCCGTAATTATGCAAATTCCACCAGCGGAGCGGCATTTACCACCCAAGCCTAATTTAAAGGGCTGCTTGTCTGGATGGGTGACTTAGCTGTGTCAGTACTTTAGTGAATATATGTGAGTGAGTGCATCAGTCCCTCTGTGGGTGTGTCACTGGCTGTATAAGTAAGTATGTTGATATATGACTGGCTCTCTTAGTAACTCTATGGGTCTGTAAATGTGTATGCAAGTCACTGTATGGATAGCTTAGTGGCTGTGTTAGTGAGGGTTCGGTTATGCAAATTTTTGTGCAGCTGGTTCAGTTACAGCTGCATAAATAAGTATGTGTGGATGAGTGAATGGATCCATAAGTGTCTCCCTCACTGTGCAAGTGGCTGTATTAGTGGCTCTATCATTTTGTACATAGGTATGTTAGTTGCAGTATGTGTGAGAGACTGGATGTATAACTGGATGTATGGGTCTATAAGTGTGCATATAATTCACTGAACTTAAAAGTACCTTTCTTAGACTTTAAGCACAAGGCACCCACCCTATGGCCTACGTACAACCAACCTTAAGAGTGGCCTTTCAGATCTACATGTCGAGATTAAGGCTTGTCAAGGGATTTTAAATGCCAAGTCAGCCTTGCGGTGAAACTGCATACACAGGCTCTGCTATAGCAGACCTGAGACATGTTTAAAAAGCTATTTGTGTGTATTGGTGACTTGGATGTGTCAATACTTGGGTGCATATTTGAGTGAGTGTATCAGTATCTCTGTTGGTGTGTCATTGGATGTGTGAGTAACTATGTTGGTATATGACTGTCTCTCTTAATGACTCTATGGGTCTGTAAATGTGCATGCAAGTCACTGTATTGATTGCTTACTGGGTGTGTTTGTAAGTATTGGGGTATGTAACTGTGTGTACAACTGTCTCAGTAACTGCTGGATACGTAAGTGCAGTATGGTTGAGAGAATGGATGTGTAAATGCCTATCTTGCAGTTTTATTGGCTATGTTATTGGCTCTATAATTTTGTACACGTCTATTTCAGCTACAGTATGGGTGAGAGACTGCATGTATAAGTGGGTGTAGGGTCTATGAATGCACATATAACTCACTAAATTTAAAAGTACCTCTCTTATATTTTCAGATTATGTCGCTCTCATTATGGAATATCTAATGCCTACCTTAAGGGTGACCTATATGTAGTACAGGTTTTTAAATGCCAAGTCGGACTGACAGTTAAAGTGCACAAACAGCCTCTAAAGTAGGAGGCCCTAAACATTTTTAAAGGGCTACTTGTCTGGATGGGTGACTTCATTGTATCAGTACTTAAGTAAATATGTGACAGAATGCATCAGTCCCTCTGTGGTTGTGCAATTGATGTGTAAGTAACTCTTTTGGTATATGACTGGCTCTCTTAGTAACTCTATGGGGCTGTAAATGTGTATGGAAGTCAATGTATGGATTGCTTACTGGCTGTGCTAGTGAGTGTTGGGGTATGTAACTGTTTGTGCAACTGCCTCAGTTCAGTAGTGGCTGGTGACATTTCAAAGTGGTGAGGGTAAACTTTTCGATGAGTTTAAATAGTGATCCAACAAAAGGAGGGAGCCCAACTGACATTAAGGTGGGTTCAGTGGTTGTCCCCTGAGAAAAATTTGAAAAAACAAAGGGGCAAATAGCATATTTTAAAGCTAATTTTAATACAAAACTTTGTAAAAAGCAAGGTTTATAATGCACTTCTGAATGTGTTGTCTTGAAATATTTCAAACATTAAAGATTGCTCCATGTTGTACTGCATTATAGATGTTCAACCATTTCTTCCTGCCTAGTCTATCACGGTGAGCTCAATTTGTTGGGGGTGTTCATGACGGGGCAGTAAAGAGAACTCTGGAGCCAAGTGCCTATTAGTGGTTCATAAAGGTGTTCACACAAGAGAAACATTCAGTCCTTGGCCTCGCTGCAGTACACCATGAGAATGGTATCCTGCCAACTGTGGGATCGCAGATGAAGCATGTCATACAGCTATCAGAATATGTACAGCAAGAAAGGAAAAGAGGATGCAGTGCTCACAGGTGAGTGAAGTGGACATTCCTATGCACAGGGAAAATAGAAAAGTGGAGGGGATGAAATGAAGTATGCACAAAAAAGGAAAGAATGAAAACTGAATAGGAAAATGAACCTTGAAAGATATGCAGATGAAAGATTCCATAAATTTGTGTGGAGAGAAATGGCGCACTCAAACAGAGAGAGACTGCATAAACAAATAGCATGAAAAAGTGATTAATAGTGATTGAGACACTCCGAAGCCCATTACCACTTACACAGAGCTTAGTAATATTTAATTCAAATTACTTCACTACTTTTAGAGAACCCCCCCAGCTTTCATTTCCCTAAAAGCCATTTTGATTTGCACCTGTTTTTTTGCCTAACATAAATTGAACCAACAAGGAATTTGGTCATAGTTTTGTTTTTATAATGAAGGCGCCAAGAAGCCACAGTTTTCTCCATGTAATGCTACATAAATGTGATAAACCATAAACCAATTGTATTGATTAATATTGACAATAAACACTATCACAGCATTGGAATAAATTCCCTGTAGCACATGAGTTTAAAATCATTTAGCTATCTTTCAAGGATCATTAAAGGCCTATTGAGAAAATAACTTGTTTTTGAAACAAGTGTATCAGAGCTTTTGCTGACTGGCCAAAATCTGTCAAACAAAACAATTGAATTACCCTTGCCTCTCAAACAGAACTCGTTTATAAAACAGCAACAGCCTTTCCCTTGTCTGTGACCCTAAATAAGCGGAGCAAGAGCATGTCACTCCAGACACATGTACACTACAGGATTAAAAAACCAATGAAAGCAGGAATAATAGGGAGAGTGAGGGAGTCCAGTACACAGACAAGATACACCCACAAACAAACAAGCATGGAGAGGAACAAACACATGCATGCCTCACACAGAAACATGCACCAACACACATATGCTTCTGCACATAATGCTCACACAGACAGACAGGCACACATTAACACACACAAATGAGAACATGCCCAAACTTACTTGATTAGTGAGTGACCCCTGTCAGAAGACTGAGCACAGGGTACAACTATTCAAATGGGATGCTCCTGTTCTGTGGATTTTCTATATCTTCCATTGCAGCCTTTCCACTTTGGAGGACTGTAGAAGGTCAGGCCAAGGTGATTGCAGGACACTACTTATCTCTCCCTCACTCTCAGTGCCATCATTGGTGATGCACACAAAGAGAAGAGACCATGGTATCCAATGCAAGGGGGTGAGCATGGCCAATCATTGCATGGCTAAGAAAGCAATATAATGATTGCCCATGATCTGCAAACCTCTATCCCCATGGTGAATTATGTGTGCAACCCCGTCAGGAAACTAGAGAACTACGATTGACTTCTAAGCCAATCCAGACATTGGCAATTGAATCCAGTCCTCATTAGGACATTGGGTCAATGGCTGTGCTTCTCTCTCAACTTACTAACTCACGGATAGGAGAAGGGTAAAGTGGCATGTCGGGCTGGGCAAAGCAAGCCTCCAGTCCAACCTGCCATACACACTTCACTTTAGGCCTGCTTCCCCAGAGTCACTCCTTTCTTAATTAAACCCCAGCCCCTCACTCACTCTGAGACAGAAACACAATTGGTCCACAACTCACATGAAAGAGCACCACAGACAGTAACAAAAAACACATAATGAAATACAGGAAAAGGACCCTGGAAAATGATTATATGTTGGCTCTCAATGGGCAGGGAGTCACTGCCCTTCTGCCCCTGCCTCAGTTACTGATGGATACATAAGTGCTGTGTGGGTGAGTGAATGGATGTATAAGTCCCTCTGCCGCTGTCTGACTGGCTGTGTTAGTGGCTGCATCATTTTATACATAGGTATGTTATTTGCAGTATGGGTGAGAGACTGGATATATAACTGGGTGTATGGGTCTATAAGTGTGCATATGCCTCACTGAACTTAAAAGTACCTCTCTTACACTTTAAGCACATATCACCCACCTTATGGCCTACCAACAGCCTTCATTAAGAGTGGCTTATATGTACTACAAGGAGAGGTTAAGGTTTGCCAAGGGTTTTTAAATTCCAGTTCGGCCTGGCAATGAAATGACACACACAGGCTCTTCAATAGCAGGCCCGAGACATGTTTAAAGGGCTACTTGTTTGCATGGATTACTTGGTTGTGTGAGTACTTGAGTACATATGTGAGTGAGTGTATCAGTCTCTCTCTGGGTGTGTCACTTGATGAGTAAGCAACTATGAAGGTATATGTCTGATTATTTTTATGGGTCTGTGAATGTTCATGATTCTGTGAGTAGGTCTATGTGTGCGTATGGGACTGTCTGAATGGGTCTGTGGGTGGGTCTAAGAGGGTATCACCCCTCATCAGCCAGGCTAGCTTGACTACAGAGGCATGGAGATCACAGGACCCACAAATGGGCATAACTGTCCCACTAAGGTGGCAAATGCAAAAAGAACAATTGATGTACAGAATACTGAACAATGTCAAACATTCACCCCAATACAGAGATCTGGGACTAAATCCATTGTTTTTTTATTGCTCACAATGCCATTCCCGTTTAAACCCAGACATATGCACATCAGTCTTGACCCTGCTCCCTATGGGAAGAGTCCAGTCCAAACTGCCAGGCCCGATCATCCCTGGCCTGGAAACAAGCATCCTCGGACTGGTTTTGGGGTATCACCCCTCAGCAGCCAAGCAAGCTTGAACCCAGTGACACAGCGAGCAAGGGGCCCACATATGGTCATACCCTAGGCCACTTAGGAAAAACATAGCAAACACAAGATTATGGTTGGAATACTGAAACTCTCAAATCACTCACTCCCAGTCAAGCGATATGGGTAAGTGAGTGTATGTGGTAGTACTATATTGGTAAATGAGTAAGTGTGTTACTGACTGTATGGGTAAGTGAGTGGTTGTATGATTGGCTATATCAGTTTTTGTCTGGATGTCTCAGTGGATGTATGAGTGTCTCCCTTGGTGTACACGTTGAGAATGAACTGCCTAGAAGGAAGTATTTATGAAATTACTTTACTCCAAGAGATAGTGTGAATCATCTGTTGAAAAACAATATAAATATGTCAGTATTACATTAACAAAATCCCAGCAACCAAATAGTACACACTGCTTATGCTCTAATAGCACTTAAAATTATAATAAAACATTTTATTTTCCCTTTTTTACTATTCTCAGCTTTCATACTTGAACAGTGGGGAAAAAACCATCACAAAAATTGTGGGGAAAAAACAGAACTGCACATGTTAGTGTCACCATGCATGACAGAAACTACAATTGTTTAATCAATTGTGTTGCCTATAGTTACTGAACTAATCTCCAATTTTTTTTAAAAAATACCTCTATTATTATTAGAAGTGGTACAATACTATTAATAGGTGTAAAGCACACTTGAATGTTGGACACCCTTTTGAAAACATCACCACTGCTAGATGAATGATGTCTTAAACACTGATGATCCATGTAGAACAAATACCATATACCACTTTTTATACGGTAATGCTCCTTTGGTTGAAGAAACAAAGGTAAGAATTCGGTAGTTTGAAAGGCAGTTTTTGTTTAAATGTAAGATTGCTGTCATTAAATTCCATCTTTCCAGTTTCACTCCTTAGATTAACAGTATAGTAGGGGTGGGCGTCAAATTCCATTCCGCTCATGGAATTTGCGATATTTCGACATTTTCGCATTCCGTAGAGAGCGCGAAAATGCTAAAATTTCCACGATTTGCAGTGTAGCGGAGATTTTTTTCATGTTCGCGCTATGAAAATGCGTTCTCACGCGCGCGATCACCTTATCAGGATCCCCGCTGTCACCGACGAGTTTTCTGATCCGTTTGCGTGCTCCACGAGATGTTGATAGCTGGTCGCTCTATCCCGCGAGAGTTCGCGATCGCGATCACGTCATTTACCTCACCATCAGACACCGCAAGAGTCTGAGATTGCAAACACGTCATTTGCCACCGTGAAAGAGAGCGTGAGGTTGCGACACGTCAATTTCCACAGCGACAGTGAGCATGAGATTGTGAACACGTCATTTTGGATGTGCCATCGACATCCGGCGGAAGTGTTGTGAAGCTCATGATCGCGAACACGCCAAATTTTCAATCTGGAGAAGAATATTATCTCTAGCAGCATAAAACCATCTGTAAATGATGATTTGGATGAAAAAAATTCCTCAGATTGACATTTGGCTGTCCTTTTTTGTGCAAGGAGTCCTTTCTAAAAAAATTTGTTTTTGCATTTTATTGCAATAAAAAGGCAAAGCAATGTGGTTTAGCGTGCATCCTTTGCCTGGCTTCTTTTATAAGCCTTTTGTAAGTTCATTGTTGCTTGTGATTTGTGAGTGTCCATGTGGCTGGTGGCCCTTTCTGGTGGGAGTTATTAGTCTGCTGCTTTTGCCATATAGACCTGCATGGATATTCCTTTGTGACCTAGGCTTCTTGTTGTGGGCCTGTCCATGAGGCTGGTGGCCGTTTTGAAGGCAGGCAGTGTGCTTTTTGCAATAGGCCTGCATTGTTTGTCTTCTGTTTCTTGTAGTTGGGTGGGCCTGGCCATGTGGCTGGTGGCCATTTAGAAGCCTAGGCCTGCAAGCTTGTGTGGCCTTGTCTGCCCACAGGCCTGCTTTCATCCAGTAGGCTCAGAGCAGGTAGCCACAGGTGCATTAAACAAGTGTTTATGTGTGTTCTTTTGAATTTAAACATCATTTAGGGCATGGATGGCATTGGATTGAGTTGGAAAATGTGTGTTTGGGGGTTATTTCTGTTTTTGGGTGTTTGTTAAAGAAATGCCCTTGTTGTGTGTCCCTGGAGTGTTGATGTGCAGTGCACCCTGCAGACCTTGTTTTGCCCTGTGGATTTTCATTTTTTCAATGTATTTCATTAAAAAGGCAAAGCAGTGTGGTTTAGCATGCATCCTTTGCCTGGCATTTATAGGCCTTTTGTCAGTTCATTGTTTCCCAGGCCTCCTGCTTGTTGCTTGTGATTTGTGTGTAAGTGTCCATGTGGCTGGTGGCCTTTTCTGGTGGGAGTTATTAGTGTTCTGCTTTTGCCATATAGGCCTGCATGGTTTTCCTATTGGCTTACTTCTTCCATCCATCCCTTTGCCAGCAGCAGCTCCCTTCCATTACATTTGTATTTTGGTTGTTGTTCTTATTCTTTCCTTTTCTTCTTGAGAGTGTAGTGTGTACACTGTACACAGTAAGTAGTATACCATAGCCCTTGTTGCCAAAGTCTCACAAATGGCTACACTATATCTTTTATTTGTTTGTTTGTACTAGTAGTAATTGAAACACAACAACAAATGCAACATACTTGTGCACCTGCGTCCTGCCTGACATCTGAAGAAGATGGCCCCAAAGAAAGGTACCAGATCCTCCAGTACCAAGAAAGTTGCCGGTGAGAAGAAGAAGGAAGAGAAAAAGGAAGTGGCACTAACCACGACTGGTGTGCCGGCCAATGTGTTTTTTGGGACCAAAAAAATTACGCCTGCAGCAGCATTGTCCGGGACCCAAGCTGGGAGCAGCACCTCCGCACCAGCTGGCCAACCCCACCAACCTAGGCACAAGCCCATGAGTGTCGCAGAGGTAGCCAGTCTACTAACGAGCAACGATGTTGAAATGTCATTATCGCAAAGTAGTACACAATCAACGCAGGCGGAAACTCAACAGATAAGTGTGCAGCAGCAGGCGCAGCCACAAGAAAAGCAGCAGCCACAAGAACATCAGCAGCCACAAGAACAGCCACAAGAACAGCCCACAATAGTAGTTATTCCTCCTGAAATAGGGTCATTTCAGGAAATCGAGCTTCCTGCAGACAAAGTCGAGCAAACCACTGTTTCAGAAGATCCATTGTCTTCCAGACCCCCAGCAAGGAAAAGGAGGATTAGTCTATCATCTTCTTCTTCAAGCCCTGCTTCTGATGATTGAGGTGCCACTTGGAAGCCAGCAGCTCAGTCTGAGAGTGATGCACGTCACAAGACAAGGCTAGTGAAAAGGAAGGTTCCAGAAAGCCTTAGAGTTATGGAGGTAGATGTACAAGAGGGGGACGATGATGATGATCAGCCAGTCATCACGGACATCACTCCCAGCCCAAAGGAGATGGAGACCAACCTTATTACCCTTTCCAAAATGGCTGCAAGGGATGTAGCACGGATACCACCAACACAGGTAACACCACCACAACCTCCAGCTTCCATATTTGCAGAGGCCCAGCAGGGACCTACATCCAGCTCAACCACCACTTCAGCAGGTAGTGGTAGAAGTCACAGTGTAGCTGCACAGAGTCACATACCAAGCACACCCTCCAGTTCATCTGGTATTTAAAGTGGCACATCCAGCAGCGCCAGCAAGTTCTCCTCCCCATTTTTGGGACTTATTTTCGGTAAGAAGTAAGGAGGAGAACATTGCTATATGCTCAATTTGTCGACATGCTGCTAGGTGGGGTAAGCTTGGTACAAACTATGCTACTGGAGGCCAAACAAGTCATCTCAAAATACACCACACTATCGTGTGGGAGGCTCACCTACTTCGCTTATAACAAAGTAAAACTCAACCCATTGTTGTTGGGCATGAAGAATCAGGGGACGATATTATCGCGGTGAAAGGTGAACAAGAGGGAGACATTTCTAGCCCTGTCCCCAGTAGTGTAGTGGTACTGCCCACATCCTCAGCTACATCTCAGTGGCACCACAGTAAGAGTCAGAGTCAGGCTGAGACACCTAGGCAACCGAGTAGTACTGCAATGAAACAAAGTGCGTTGTTGAGCCTAACTGGGTTAAAGAAAAACATTGCACCACAAAGGAAAATAATCCAGCCTACCATTGAGAGCATGCTTAGGTTGGAGGGGCAGTACCAACGCACCCACCCAATGGCACATTTGTACAATGCGAAGCTGGCTAAAATATTAGCGCTGGACCTTCTCTCTTTTTCATTTGTGGAACGGGTGGGTTTCCTTGAATTTGTGTCAGCCATCTGCCCTAAATGGAAGGTTCCCTGCCGGTCCTATATCGCAAGAGTTGCTGTTCCAGCACTACATCATGATGTGCTGGAATTGGTTGGACAAGCTTTGTAGCAGAGTGCTGTTCACAATCTCCACCTGACGACAGACATGTGGACCAGTTGCCAAGCCACTGATTACACACTGGGTGTCTTTTGTGGGGGTTAGAGATAAGCTATCTGAAGTAGGTGCTGTTGACACAGCTGAAATTTTCTAAAGCTACTCGGAAACATGCAACTGTATCCATGTTCACCATGGAGAAATCTCATACTGCTGTAAACATATTGGAAGAGTTTCACAGCAAGGTTTTTGAATGGCTGCACCCAAGAGGGCTTAAGATTGGTTTTATTTCCACAGATAATGGCAGTAATGTACTTAAGGCCATGGAGCTTGGTTCCTATTTCAGGGTTCTGTGTTTGGCGCACTACATTAACATTATAGTTCAAGACTTTCTGAAAAAAGAAGCCATAGTCAGCAACTTACTGACCACCTGCCGAAGAATATGCACTCATTAAAGCCATTATTTTAAAGCTCAGAAGCAGCTGAGGATCATTCAACGTGACTATAGAATGCCACTCAAAGCACTCATCCATGAGGTGGCAACACGTTGGAACTCAACTTATTACATGCTTGACCGTCTGTTTAAGAAGTACAGGCCAATCAATGAATATGTCATGTGAAGAGGGAATGCTACTGTGAAAGGCATGACCCTTCAGATGGACCAATGGTGCCTAGTTAAATGCCTGACTGAGATGCATCTTCCTTTCTAGGTCTTCACAGGTGAAGTCAGCAAGGAGGACTGTACTATGGGCCAAGTTATCCCATTGTTGCAAATGCTAGAGCATCAGCTGAAGGAGGTGTCTGAAGCATACAAAGGTGTAGAGGGAATAAAAGAAGCATATGAGTTGGTAGAGAGCTTAGCCTGTCACTTAGCTGACAATACAAGGGTGCAAAATAATATTTTGTCACAAGAACATTATATTTGTGCCACAATTCTGGATCCACGAACAAAATGGCCACTGAAGACATTAATTCCTTTTTCAGAAATGGATGTTACACGGTACAAAACTTGGATAGCTGAGTCAGCGAGTAAGTTGGAAAATGAACAGTGTTAATTAAAAGGCTGCTAGAAAAACCCACAACAAGCCTGAGGCCCAGTAAAATCGTTAAACGATTGGTATTTACAGCAAGGCATTGGTAAGTCCATGGCTGATGCAACGAGAAAAGAGCCCGAAAAAAGATTAGCACCCCTGAACATTGAGCGGATGGTCCAGGCCTATCTGGACGACCCAACAGAGCTGTACATTGATCAAAACCCATTGCGGTATTGGTATGGGAAAAGGGGCCAATGGCCACTGCTCAGCAGGCTGGCAATAAACTATCTGGCTTGCCCTGTCGCAAGTGTCTCTTCTGAGCGTGTTTTCAGTGCTGCTGGTTAAATTGTAACAGTGAGAAGGACCAGTCTCTCACCCAAAAACGTGGAGAGGTTAACCATGATCAAAATGAATCAGCACTTTATAGCACCGAATTACTCAATACATGAATCAAGGGAGGAAGATGAGGACAGCGGCTCAGGTGATAGAAGTTCTGTCTTAGATGATGATTACCTACTTCTGGTCGAACCCCCAGAGTTTGAGGACTAGCTATACTTCCCTGTCAATTAGGCTTGCACTTCTTACTGTTTTCTTCCCTTATTTTCTTTTATTTGTGTGTCTGTCTTTCTGGTTAGAAACTTCGAATCACAACAAATCCATCACCACTGTCTTCTGCTCTTTTTATTGCCATATACGAGTTTCAGCTGTCTGCATTTCACAGTACACTCTCCGAATCCTGCTCCTCCATCCTCCTGAGTCTCCCTAAATCCCTTGCCCTCAAGACAGATGATGATTGGATGATGCAAAATAGAAGAAAAAAGAAAATATTTTTTAGGCCCTCCAAAAGAAGTGGAACATGATGATGACTACTATAGCTATCCTCCTTTCTGATCCTAGAGAGACTGCCCATTAACTGAAGATGAGAAGGAACAGGTAATGAATGATGCCATGCATTGGACGCTGACTGAGTGATTTTGTTGTTGTTTGTTGTGCATGAAGTTACTTCATTGTGTACTATATGTAATAATCGACACACTAAAAGTAACTCAAGGCAATTTTTCCCATCTTGTATTTTTAATAACAAATTTGTACTTACTGCAGGCTGATACACTGCATTTTGAATATAGAAAGGGGACTCAATCTGTACACTGTACTCTGAGTAGGACAACACAATGATGATGATGGCGAGAGAGACAGCCCCTTCACTTAAGATGAGAAGGAACAGGTAATGAATGGCATGCATTGGACACCGACTCTGAGTGATTGGTGTTTGTGTTTTTGTTATTTGTTGTGCATGAAGTGAAGCCAAAGTGTACTAGTATTTACTCTTCACACTAACAGTGACTCAAGTCAATATTTCCACTCTTGTTGTTTAATATCAAAATTGTACTTCTACTGCAGGCCGATCCATTGCATTTTTGAATATGGAATCTGGACTCACTGGGTACACTGCAGACTGAGTTGAGCAACACCATCATGATGATCACAGTGACATAGTATCTTCACAGTGACTCAGTACAAGGATCGGAGATGATTGATGGAATAAGTCAGGGCGTTTCATGAGTGGCATAAAAGGTAAACAAGTCAACAACAACCACAGCAGACCTAAATGTCTGTGTAGTGGTGGAGTCGAGTGTAGCGGTGGTATGACTGCGGTGCATTGATTTAGTCACTTAAATTATAAAATGCTATGTTGCTGGATAGGTGCTTTGTCCAACTCTTTAAAAAATGTACGCTAAATGGAGGATGTGCAAAGGGTGCCGTAACCGTGGGCCTGCTCTCTCCTGTTGGTGTTGCAGGATAATGCTGGAAACAGACTAGAGTAGAGATTATGCATCCATGCTACCTCGGAAAGTGTTCTTGTTGCACTACACCATAACTTGTGCATTTTTTTCAACTTGGTTCCTCAATATCCCTTTTGTTTTTCCATCTACAATTACAGGCCGGGCCTTACCCTGGGCTATACTTGAGAAATCAATGCACACTTACATTACCAATGAATCTACATCTGCCAGGCAGGCAGTGGTGTCACCCAAGATTGATGGACGGGGCATCCATGGAAGGGAGGACCAAGAGGAATGCCGAGATGCAACTCCCCATTTGACCAGGATAACCCAGCAACAGTATCAACTTTCATCATCTTTATAAATAATTCGATTCATTTTTTTGTCCTCAATCATTACAACAGTGTGTTTTTGTTGTTATTATTATCATTAGGTTTGCTCTCTGTTTATAATTCATCACTACAGATATTTTAAAATATTCTTTGCTGTCTGTAAAAGTAAGCCCGGTACAACTGAACACAAACTGTATGTAATCCGAGTCTCCTTATCATCATCATGTATGCATTTCCTTTTTGTCCCTTAACATATTGATATGGATATGGTAGTCTATGGTAGTCTACAAAGATGCTGTTGTTTGTTGTTCGTCCATGCGTACGGTTTTTCTTTTTCAAACCTTTCCCCAAACCTCCCTTCCCAACCATTCAACAAACCCTAACCCTCCTTCCCCGGGCTGTGTGACTTATTGAGGTGTGATTAAATGTACACCAATGTGGCAAAAGCAACTGTACTTCAATTTCAAGGCAGGTCGAGGATCTTCTTCTGCTTGCCCACCAATGAGCAGTATATTTGTGAGTTAATTTATTTACCAAAGGAACCTAATACATCAGCATTAATTCCCGGCATCAATTGGATTAATGGATTTGTTGTCATCCTCCTACACAGCACTAACAGTTACACTTGTGTCCAGTGTACTGTAGGCCTAGACAAGTGACTCGACACAACTAGAGTTTGTAACTCTGTGTACTAGGCTATCCCCACCACCATTATGTTTTGTTGTATTGTTGCATATTATTGTTTGGCAGTACGTTCTGTACTTCATTCTACTACTCCTGGAAGAGTCTCTCTCAGGCTAATGACTGTCTCATTTTTTTTTTTTACAAATGCTGTTGCCAGTGTCTACTACTACTACTACCACCACAACCATGGCAGGTTAGGAAAGAAAACCATCATCACCATGCAGCCATCACTGTGCCTAAGTTAAACATCAAGCAATGGGTAAGAGAAGTTTGGTGGAGGCATAATTAATAATGGACATGTTTTTATTAATTCAATTTCACACACCTCTTTGAGTCCAGTTGCAGAATGCATAGACTAGAAAAGACTGACAGTTCTAGTGGAACAAGTCACTCAGTGAAGGGTGCCGCATCTATCTGTTTGTGTCTTACAAAGTCAGCCAATTATTTAAATCAAACACTGGCTGTTGGCGGGCCTGCACCAGCAAGGAAACAGTGTGATGTAAAACAGTAACCCCACCCAGAAAACATTAATAACATCATATGTAAAGTAGAAATATATAATTTAATCCCCTAACAAAAATAAACTATGTAAAAAAATCCCACAACACCTGACCCACCCCTCTCCCTAACCCCAACCAATGTCCGTAAAGAAAAAGTCCAACCTAATGTCCAATTTTCCAAAGAAACCCAACGCCCAATTCCCACCCACCAAAAGAATAAATAGAAAAGGGGCAATGAACAGGGTCTTATGTTCGGCGGGCTCAATTCTGGAGGACACATACTTGTTCCTCTAGGCGGGCAACACGGTGCTTCCATGCGCAGCAGTTGCATCCATGGGGGGGCAGCAGTGATGTTAAAGGAGGGACGGTGGCAGGCGGCTGCCAGACGGTGGCACCATAACACTGGAGGGCAGTGGCTAGGGCCCGGGGCATTGGATGAGGCTGCAGCTGCTGCCGCCTCCTCCTCCTCCTCTTCCAGAACCACCAGCTGACAGTAATCCCGCTGTATGGCCTCCATCTTCCGGCGCCGGGCCTTGGCTGCCAACTCCTTCCTGTCAGGTTTCCCCTTGGAAGGAGTAGCTATATATCAAGAAGAAAAAACATGACTATTATAAAATATACTCTTAGCAAAGCAGTAAGACAAATTAATTCTACACATAGTGGCACGGTAGCACTAGCGAGCACCGTACGTAATATTTGTTGTATGTATCTATCCTCACACTTTCTTGGCCTTTAACATTTGTGGGACTTAGAGGCATTCAACCAACCATGCATCTGATTCCTATCAGCCACCTATGCATGCATGCATCCCATGTATCCTTCTCTGCCAGTCATAAATATTGAATCTCGCCCGTCCTTCTTCCTGCCACCCTTCTTTCCCTTTTCGTTCAACCCATCCATCAAGGTAATCTGATCTGACTTTTAGTCTTCTCCATAAAACTTTCACAGCTGAGTTGAAATCAGATAGAAGAGGCCATTGCTTTCTCAACACTCCCGTGGCTAATGCTTTTACTAATGCTAAGTAAAGGGTGTCTTCAACCGTTCACAACAACTTCTTACTTAGTAAGTGTCAACAGTACAGTATACAGTACACCCTTGCAGTGAGTTTAATGTCAATAAGTAAGGATAAGGAATCTAACTTACCACCTCCCGCCACTGCTGCTGGCTCACCCCATGCAGCTCCTCCTGCAACTGCCGCATCCTCTCCTCTGTCACCAGCCGTGTCACCTTCGCTGCTGGCCCCGTCACTGGTGGTTGGTAGTGCGACTTGAAAAAACATTACACATTTATTAGGTGTCATATACACCTCCCCCTATTTTTCACTAGCAAGATTGAAAAATTAGTTAATAGTAATACATATATATACAACATACAACACTAGTACAAATCAGGTAGTAGTAGAGTAGACACTAGTAGTTATATGGTTCCTAGGGTCATTCTATTCTTTGCTTAGTTAGTCTGAGTCATGCAACCATTTTACCTTTGTATCTTTTATTTTTGCACAAGTTACCTCGCAGCTTGTTATATAAAGACACATTTGAGCCCACATGCGCTCATACTGCTACTGTCTAAGTGCTGCGTACAAGGTTAAACAAAACAAGCCACTTTGTTATGGAGTTCTGGTGTTAGTCCATATTGCTTATTCATAAAAATGCTACACTTTTTGGCATGACTGAGAAATGCTTGCAATATACTAACGCGCCCTATTTTTCTCATAAGAAACGGAAGATTCCCTTGTATGAACCACAGCTTTGCAGAATTCGCTCAGAGATCTTCATTTATAATTGTATATAAACTATATTCCTACCAAGGGGATGGTGGTGCCTCCACCACTGTTCAGTTATCATGATTTCGCATTTTATTTCTTTGTTCTATGGACTTTTAGTTGTTGTAAGTGTAATTAAGTGTAACAATGTTTATTGTTTTTTTCTTATGCATTTTGCTGTTGGTGCTGCATTATAGAACAACGTACAGAGCTTGTCAGTTGCAAATAAAACTTTTGAACTTACATAGACTCTGTGGTATTTGGCGTGGATGGACTTACATGAGTGAGCGAGCGAAAGGAAGGGTGTGCAAGTGCATTGTTTCCACGACTGAGAGGTCGGGAGTGTTATGTTCTGGGTTGTCTACTCATTGGGTATCTTGGGGGGGTTCAGAGTGCTAATAGTTATGAGACACTACTATAACTAGTCAGGCAGGGGATTGTGGTGGGTTCTGATTGAAGCTCCAACCTCCCATCACCAACATCCTATTTTCTTGTGCAAAGTTCTGTATGTGCAAAATCCCTACAACAGTAGTAGTATGTCCTAGCCTATCAAAATAGTAAAATCTGGTTGGGCATTTTGTTGGTGGGAATTGTCGAAAAGCCTCAAGATTACTAAAGCCTCAAGATTAAGAAGACTAGAAGGAGTACAAGAGGACAACCCAAAGGGCTGGACTCAATGACTAGAAATACTGGGGAATGTGAGTTTTATTTAAAACCTTTTAAATAAAGAGTGGCCAACTGGGCAAGCTAATAGTAGTAGTCCAGAGAGACATAGCAGAGGCAGTTAGAGGCAGGGATAACAAGAATTTAGAACCAGATAGTCTAGATTGAATGATAATTGTTGGTAAAAAATAGCATTAGGAAACGGAAACAATAGTTCGGAATAAATACAGTGCAGTAAAAGTTAGTGAATAAGAATTATTAATATTAAAAACAGGAAGACTAACTGGGGCCAGCAGAAGAGCCCTCGTCCTGGTCCTCCTGTCCCTGGTGTTCAAATGCTTCCGCCGACTCTGATCGCGTCTTCTTGCTCCTGGGTGCTGATCATGAAAGATATAAGAAAGAGAGAAAGAGACAAACATTGATGATTGGTGTGAAACAAATACAATATTTCTAAAAGACGGTCAAAAAAACATTTATGTAAACAGCAATTGCAATAAAATTGACCTATCAAATCTGGTCGACAAGTAGTATTGGGGGATTCGCGGACCGACTAGATATTATTTATCAACACTAATCCAGTGTTCTATTTTGATTCCAGAATACTAACTAAGCCTAAGTAGTAAGTACCACCTGACCTAGCCCACCTATTCCAGGCGTGCCAATTGTACATTAAGTAAGCATTTCCACTTCTTTTAGTCCTCAAAAATGCATAAATGGAGGACACATGCCTACATTGTTGCATACACCAAATTGTTGGTTGGTTGATGCTGATGTTCTGCTAGTGCTAAGCCTATTACCACTCATTGAACAAACTTCAAAAGGTTCTACTAAGGACTGGGGTTAGCACTAGCAGCACTCAGCAGCACGAGACGTAACAGAGGGGGCGTCACGCAGACAACTAAAGAAATACAAATTCATAATTACTTCAGTAACTAAACCTAAGTATCAATCCACCCCATTTCTTAGTGACAGGACAAAGGAAGGACTAGAGTCACTCTAGCATTACCTAACTTAAGTTCTCTAAAATAAACTCTTATATAATCACGCAAAACGAGCACAAAAGCAAAGTTGCAAATAAGTAAGATTAGTAGTGCAGAGCACCTGTGTCATAACAATCACTGAAGACTTTTAAACGTAATTTACCTGTAATGTAAGCAGCAGCATTCTGGCTGGTCGAAAAAAATATATATTCGCGATATATAATACAGAGCAGAAGAACAGACACAAAGTAGTAATAATTAAATAGCTACTCACCAAGACCTGGGACCTCCACTCCCTGCTCCTGGTCCAGGATATCGGACCACCTGTGTGTCAAATGGTTCTGGGTGAGCCGGACACCAGAGCAGCGAAACACTGCCCGGTGCACTTTTCCCCACCGCTGCCGACGCTCCCGGACCCAGGCCAGCCACCTGCTGCCAGGGTTAAGAGGAGGTGGCGCTGCACAAAGAAAACAGTGCAGCCAACTTCACCTCCCCAAATAAGGCCTGTGCCTGCACCCCTTGTGTACGCCATCTTTCGCAAGGAAGGCGGTCGCGGCTCTGGCTGCCATGAGCCCTGTGGCCCTTTGCCATGGTTCTGGGGTAGGCGGGGGGTGGAAAAGAAAAGGTAAAAATTAAAAAAGTAAGTTAAAGAAATGAAATTCAGGTAATAGAAAAAGTGTGAAAAAGTGGTTAAAAAACACACAAAAATTAGACAAAAACAAAAAATAGAGAATCAGGAAAATAGAGAGAGAGATAATAAATAAAAAAGATTAAAAAAAAGGTTCCAGAAACAAAGGATTGAAAAGATAGAGGTAGGGTTGAAAAGCAGGCCCCAGAACCATAGCAGTAGAGTGAAAAACAAGATGGCCGAGCCCATTGTGACCACATGGCGGTACAAAAGGGGGTGGTGATAGACGGAGCATCAGAACCAATCAAACACTCACACCCAGTCAACAGATCTGGGTTTGGTCCATCACCGTTCTTTAGCCCACTCTGCCACCCCAGTTCAGACATGGCCTTATGCAAATCAGTCTGACCCTGTGCCTCATAGGAACAGTCCAGCCTGAACTGCCAAGCCATGCCATCCCTGGACCAGAAACAAGCTTCCTGGGACCGGTTTCTGGCATTTCAGCCGTCTTCAGCCAGGCTTGCTTGAATCCAGTGGCAAAGTGAGCAAGGGACTCACGTCTGAGCATACCCTGCCAACTTATGGCGAACAAAGCGGTACAAAAGGGGGTGGTGATAGACGGAGCATCAGAACCAATCAAACACTCACACCCAGTCAACAGATCTGGGTTTGATCCATCACCGTTCTTTAGCCCACTCTGCCACCCCAGTTCAGACATGGCCATATGCAAATCAGTCTGACCCTGTGCCTCATGGGAACAGTCCAGCCCGAACTGTCAAGCCATGCCTTCCCTGGACCGGAAACAAGCTTTCTGGGACTGGTTTCTGGCATTTCAGCCATCTTCAGCCAGGCTTGCTTGAATCCAGTGGCAAAGTGAGCAAGGTACTCACGTCTGAGCATACCCTGCCAACTTATGGCGAACAAAGCGGTACAAAAGGGGGTGGTGATAGACGGAGCATCAGAACCAATCAAACACTCACACCCAGTCAAGAGATCTGGGTTTGATCCACCACCGTTCTTTAGCCCACTCTGTCACCCCAGTTCAGACATGGCCATATGTAAATCAGTCTGACCCATCTGCTCTGCATCCTTGCATCGAAGGTATTTTCCACATGTTCTTATATGCAATGTATACATAACAACTGATCTACAATTTTGGCAGGTCATATTTTGGGTAACCTTTCTGATCAATCTGTCAAAACATACAATTTTGGAATATGGAAGTGTTAAATACAGATATTGTCTAGAATGGATTTTAGTGGTAGACATAAAAGAGCAATCTTTATACTCATTGGTCTATGTGTATCTCATTCTAAATAAGTCATCCATATTTATTTCTTCTTCTTCTAAAACTGCAAGAATGACAATTCTAAATCCCTATGCATCTTGTGGACTGTTGTGAGTGAATAGAACTGATCCACTACATATCTCAAATGCCTGCAGCACAAAGTATTACAGTCCTATCACTATGTAAAAGTTGCCACAAACCACACACTCCAGAACCTAAGCTCTTCTGTGGTTTCTGTTAAATTACATTTAGAAGATGTGGTAACTGAAAGAGCACATTGAGAACAACATTTGCGTAGCAGTTGACACCAGATGGGTTTGACAACTGGTAACCTACAAAATCTCCCTCATTCTCAAGTTTTTTTCTTCTTAACACCTTCCTTGTTCTTCTTCTATTCCTTTGTTTCAACAACATCAGTAGATTTTTTTATAAACTTTCACTTAGGACAGATTATCTATTTTTTTATAAATGGGAGACTGTCCTAAATTAAGAGTATATACACTTCTTAGCCGATTGCACTCTTTAACACAACTTACATCAGGACTTCCTGTGCTATCATCAAAATCAACCAACAACAAACCAGACAATTTTCTAACTCAAGTTAATGTTACATATGAGATACCATCTTTGATACAATACCTCCAACATTATTAAATGCTGTGGCTAAACTGAAACCTTGAGAATTATGGATAGTTACAGCATATGCTACAGAGGCTGGGAACTGATGCCACTGGAATTATAAGCTATTTACAAGGAAAAGACATACAATACATCAACCCATCTCCTTCACGCCATCAATCTGATCATTATTTAACTTCATTCCTATTTCTAAAGTGAATGAAATCAATCACTTTACCCATAGCACCATTTACTAATCCTTCCTCCAAATGTAATGTACGCCACAAAATGACTCTGCAGTTTTTGAATACATGTACACATTTTTCTAATCCTGTAGTCCTGGAAACAGATTTCTCCAATGAATCCAATTTTGCTTGTAGTTATCCATTTAGCAGAACTTTCACGCCCTGGTGTTCCGTTTTGTTGATTGCTGTAATTTCCAACATTTCTTCATTCTCTAGTTTTAGTAATTCTTTGTTGAAATTAGAGCACTTCCAAAGTGTAGGCATTAGGCAGACTATGGATTCCCCTTCTTCAATAAAATTGAACATTAGTTGTGCTGCTGTCTTTTTTGAGGAAAATAGTTTCTTGATAAGATGTCATCAGTGATGTCATAGGTGATGTCACTGACCAGGTCATGGATGATGTAATATGTGACGTCAGCAGCAGTGCATTGTGGGGGCGCAAGTTATAGTTAGCTCAACTAACTATAAGGGCTGAATTTCTCTAGTTTTGTATGAGTGAAATGTCCAACTAACTAAAACGTCCCTGAAACCTGTGGTTTTTTAAGTGAATTTTAAAGGTTTTTTAAATGCTAATTTCTAACTATAACGACCCTGAAACCTATGGTTTTTTCTATAAATTTCAAAGGTTTTTTAAATGCTAATTTAATTTCCAACTAAAATGTGCCTAAACCCTATGTTTTTTTCAGTGAATTTCTAAGGTTTTTTAAATGCTACTTTCCAACTATGCCTACAGAGGTTGGACATGTGCAGAAAGAAGAAGAAAAGTGCAGAAAGAAGAGAAATGCAGAAAGAGGCAACAGATGTCCAGAAAGACTAAGAAAAGTGCAGAAAGAAGCAAGAGATATGCAGAAAGAACCAACAGAGGTGCAAAATGAGGCCTTGTTGCAAAGTCATCCTGTGCCCCCAACGTTTTGCTGACTGGTACTGGTGGTAACTGACTCTGATTAACCAGGCCCAGAGCCAGTGCTATGCTGAAAGACACTTAGAATGCAATGAAAACACCTACATACACTAGGGTACACTATGGGTAGTGGTACCCCTGTGATTGGCATGACCTCCCATTTAAGGCACTAGTAAATAATAGGGCAGCAGGATTAAAACTACCTCCAAGTAAGAGGTGCACAAAGAAGAAAGAGAAGTACAGACAGAAGCAACAGAGGTGCCAAAAGAGGCAAGAGATCTGCAGAAAAAGCAACAGAGGTGCTGAACGAGGCAAGTGAGGTGCAGAAAGGGGCAAGAGACCTGCAGAAAAAAGAAACAGAGTTGCTGAAAGGGGCAAGTGAGGTGCAGAAAGGGGCAAGAGATCTGCAGAAATAAGCAAGAGAGGTGCAGAAAGAGGCAATAGAAGTGCAAAAAGAGGCAAGAGGGGTACAGAAAAAAGTAGAAGAGGTACACAAAGAGACAAGACAAATTAGAAAGAGGCAGGAGGGGTGCAGAAAGAGGGAAGTGAAGTGCATAAAAAAGCAACAGAGGTACAGAAAATACAAGAAAGGTACAGAAACAGTCAGGAAAGGTGCAGAAAGAGGGAAAAGGGGTACAGAAAGACGCAAGACAGGGGCAGAGAGGGAAGAAAGGGGTGCAAAAATTTGCAAGAGCGGTACAGAAAGAAGCAAATGAGGTGCAGAAAGAGGCAACAGAGGTGCAGAAAGATTCAAGAGAGGGGCAGAAACAAGCAAGAGAAGTGCAGAAATAGGCTAGAGAACTGCTGAAAGAAGCAACAGAGGTGTGGAAAGAAGTAAGCCAAGTACAGAAAGAGGCAAGTGAGGCACAGAAAGAGGCAAGAGAGGTACAGAAAATAGCAAGAAAGCAGCAGAAAGAGGCAAGAGGGAAGCAAAAAAGTAAAGAAGGGTACAGAAAGAAGCAAGAGAGGTGTAGAAAGAAGTAAGTGTAGAAAGAAGCAAGAGAGATGCAGAAAGAGGGAAGGCATGTGCAGAAAGAGAAAACAGGGGTGCAGAAAAAAGCATGAGAGGTACAGAAATAAGCAAGAGAACTGCAGACAGAAGCAAGAGAGTTGCAGAAACAGATATAAGGGGTGCAGAAAGAAGGAAGAGGGGTACAGAAAGAGGCAAGAGGGATGCAGAAATATGCAAAAGAGGTGCACAATGAAGCAAGAGCAGTGCAGAAAGAATAAATAGAGGTGAAAAAGAGGCAAGAGTGCTGCAGAAATAAGTAGGAGAGGTGTAGAAAGAGGCAAGACAAGCACAGAAAGAGGCAGGAGGAGTGCACAAAGAAGGAAGAGAAGTGCAGAAAGAAGCAATAGAGGTGCTGAAAGAGGTGTGAAGTAAAGAAAGACACAACAGAGGTACAGAAAGGGGCAAGAGAGGTACAGAAACAGGTAGGATAGGTTCAGAAAGGGAACAAGGGTGCAAAAAGAGTCAAGAGAGGTACAGAAAGAGGGAAGAGGGGTGTACAAAGAGGCAAGAGGGGTGCAGAAAGAAGCAAGTGAGCTGCAGAAAGAGGCAACAGAGGTGCAAAAAGAGGCAACAGAGGTGCACAAACAGGCAAGAGACGTGCAGAAAGAGGGAAGAGAAGAGCAGAAAGAGGGAACAGGAGTGAAGACAAGACTGGTGCAGAAAGAGGGCAGAGGGGTAAAGAAAGAGGCAAGAGGGATGCAGACATTTGAAAGAGAGGTGCAGAAAGAAGCAATAGCAGTGAAGAAAGTACCAACAGAGGTGCAAAAAGAAGCAAGAGGGGTACAGAAAAAAGTAGGAGAGGTGTACAAAGAGGCAAGACAAGTACAGAAAGAGGCAGGAGGGGTGCAGAGAGAAGGAAGAGAAGTGCAAGAAGAAGCAACAGAAATGCTGAAAGAGGGGAGAAGGGTGCTGAAAGAGCAAGAGAAGTACAGAAAGAAGCAACAGCAGGGCAGAAAGAGGCAAGAAAGATGCAGAAACAGGCAGGAAAGGTGCAGAAAGTGGGAACAGGGGTACAGAAAGATGCAAGAGAGGTGCAGAAAGAGTAAAAAGGATGCAAAAAGAGGCAAAAGGGGTACAGAAAGAATCAAGTGAGGTGCAGAAAGAGGCAACAGAGGTGCAGAAAGACGCAAGAGAGGTGCAGAAACAAGCAAGAGAAGTGCAGAAAGAAGCAACAGAGGTGTGGAAAGAAGCAACAGAAGAGCAGAAAGAGGCAAGCGAGGTGCAGAAAGAGGCAAGAGAGGTGCAGAAAATGGCAAGAAAACAGCAGAAAGAAGAAAGAGGGGTGCAGAAAGAGGGAAGACGAGTGCAGAAAGAGACAACAGGGGTGCAGAAAGAGACAATAGAAGTGCAGAAAGAGGCTGTGAGAAGTTGCCCTGATATATGCTGTCCGCTAGTTCTAGTGGGCACCTTGTATCAGTCAAAACAACCCCTTATTGGTTATAGGTTAAAGACAACCTTTATTCAAAGCTATCCTAGTGTAGCTATGGAGAGCAGCCTTCAGGCTAAGTCTTGAAGGAATGTAAAGCAGCTTGTTTTACCAGTCTATAAGCTCTTGAGTCACTAAATGAAAGATATCCACACCAGGTATATATATAAAATATATGCATTTATTAGTAAACCCACCTAGTCTCTTTATGAGACTAGAGGTCAAAACACATAAATCACACTTCAATAATCACAGTAAAATAGCATAAATACACGTCAGGCCCTAGGGGCGAGCCAACCCATATACTAAAATAGAGGTACAAGAACCACAACTTAACTAGACACAAGGCCTAGAGCCTGTAGAATCACTGGGACCCCAAGGAACCACCCAAGGTAGTGACACAGGGGACCACCGGGGGCCGTGTGCAGTGTGTGAACACAGCCGTGAGCTCCCATTAGCTTCTAAGGGACACTTAGAAATGAATCAGGACAGGGGCGTGGCTTGGGAGCCAAAGAAGATGGCCGCCGGATCGCGGAGCTCCGTACTGACGTGAAGACCGGAGCTTTCACCGGGCACCTTTTCTCCATCTTTGAGACGGTGCTGACGTTGGCAAGATGATGTGAAGCATAGCGCTTCCAATTGAACTCATTTTCGACCTTCAGGGTGAGCTGCTTCGCACTCTTTCAGCGCGCTTTCGTTCGCGCTCGTTTCTGTGGCCGCCATTTTGTTTTTTACAACAGAGCAGCAAATAGAATGCTATCTCCTCAGTTTTGGCTCATGAATATGGCTTTTTTGCTTTCTACCTGTTCACTGTCGCCCTTTTTGTTTTTCTGAAGACTCCTTTTTCGCTTTCTACAAACAACCTGTGCAACATATTTTTCTAAGTGCTTTTTGCCTCATCTCTTCCCTTTTTTCATTGACTTTCGTTGTTCTTAACCGGACTTTTGTCCTTGCCTCAAAGATTTGCGTGTCCTCCTTTTCTCCACACGTTCTACATTTTATTGTGTGGTTTACCATGGCAAAAGCCTGTGCACTTCGTACTGGCTCTACTCTGGGTGACAGCACTACGATGAGTGATCCCAATCCTTTCAGTGTACTACAAGACAATACAGAAGACCCTGAAACTACGCAGTTCAATACCACTACTACACAGGCCACCTTACCTCGTGGTAACCCTAAGCAAATACCTAAAAATTCATCTACCACTTCTACAAAGCGTGTCAAAAAAGACCCACCGTCTCCAACAGGTTCTACAACGACATTATCCATGGAACTTCTTCTTCAAGAAATTCGCGCGCTTAAACCTCATATGGAGGAGACCAACATTTGTCTCCAGAATCTTGAAGATAAATGGTTTCAAATGGAGCAACAGTCCTCACTGCTTTCTCAACGCGTTGATTCCATTCAATCTGTCACTTCTCAAATCCCTCCTTTGCAGTTAGAGGTCGCCCATCTCAAGACTCAGATTGAAAATTTGGAAAACCGTAATAGGCGCAATAATCTACGCATTTACGGCCTTGTGGAAGGAATTGAAGGGTCGGATGCGCTTTCTTTCTTTCAATCGTTTCTACCAACCCTACTGGATATTCCTGAATCTCCAAAATTGAACATTCAAAGAGCTCACCGACTAGGCCAAAATCCTAAGTTTGCTTCTTCTACTTCCAAGCCACGTGATGTTATTCTATATTTTTTAGAATACACAGACTTACTTAAAGTTCTTCATGCAGCCAAAAGTAAAGGGAGAGTGTCTTGGCAAGGCAATAATTTATTTTTTGCTCAAGATTATGCGAAAGCAACTGCTGACCGGCGGAAACAATTTCTGGACATGAGGCCTGCGCTACGGAATCTCAATGCCCGATATGGCCTGTTTCACCCGTGTCTTATGAAAGTCACTTTTAACAACAAAACTACTTCCTACGAAGACCCAGCACGTCTACAAGTCTTTCTTGACTCTTGTACTGAGGACAACATGGAAATTCCCCGTACTTCGAAGACCTGAGGCTACTTATGACTCATAACCTATAACTTATAGCTAAGCGAACGCTTTAACTATTCTAAGAATTGTTGTTGTTTTATTCTAAATTTGTTCTTCTGCTTTCTGTCATTGTATGTGATTATACGTTTCATATATCCTTTGTAATTGGTCTTCCTTTCCCCTTTTTATTTTAGAAGCAGCAATATATCGTCCGTCACTTTCGTGATCCTATCTTCATTGCCTGGATGGTGTCTCCGTTTTCCGTTCTGTACTGGGATATCCCGCCTTTGGTGTGCTGTTTTCCTCATGTGCTTCCACCATCCCCATCTGTCTATGTCTTTTCGTGGTATGTGCTTTAATTATTATTTCATCTTGTTCTTCTCTATCTCTATCTTCTTTGTCTTTTCCCCTTTCTCTTTTGTTTTTACCTTCGTTTTCTTACCTTATTTCCTCTGCTGGACTCTCTGTTATCTTTCTCACATCTTGTATTTTTTACCTCAGTCTTGCTTCTATTTCTTCTTTCTTTTTTTTTACTTACATCCCTGTAACAACCTATAACCCCTTCTATCGTTCTTCCTTTTCACATTATTTTCTATTTCCTAGCTTTTCAGTTAATATTTTATACCTTTTCCTCTCTCTTTTGTGTCATACTTTCTTTCTTGCTCGTTTGATTCTGTTTATCCTTTCTCAACAATTTTTCATGATATATCTTTCTTTTATTAGCTTAACGTGCATTGTACAGTTATTAAACATTACATATGAATATTTTTATGGTAATTGTAGAGTTAGTATTTATATTTAGATGACACTAAATATTATATCGTGGAACGTCAAAGGCTTGGGTTCCCCCATTAAACGCCAAAGGGTTTTATCTCATATTGCTAACTTAAAAGGAGATATTGCGTTATTACAAGAAACTCATGTAACTGAAGGTGAACTAACTAAATTACGTCGTCAGTGGGTAGGCCATGTTTATGCTTCACCTGGTTCAGGGAAACGTGATGGTGTAACTATACTATGTCACAAACGTTTAGATATTCATCTTGTGAAACAAGAGAATGACTCTGAGGGTAGGTGGGTTGTTGTATCATTATTGATTAACAAAATTCCTTTAACCATATTTAATATCTATGCTCCCACAACCTTAGACAAATCGTTTTGGCCTCACCTTCTTTCTTCTTTAATGCAATATACTGATGATTACTTAATTTTGGGCGGCGATTGTAATATGATTTTAGACCCCTTTTTAGACAGACGATCCAAATCTCGATTTTCTCCTTCTTCCATGCACAACCAATTCACTTCTACTATTCAACAAAGATCTCTGGTAGACTCCTGGAGACTTTGTCACCCTACAATTCAAGAGTACACGTACTTTTCCCCAGCACACTCTTCCCAATCCCGAATTGATTACATTTTTATCTCCAAACCTCTCACACAACATATTTCCCATTCTGATATAGGATCCATTTTAATTTCGGATCATGCTCCAGTCTCTTTAAGTTTGGATTTACTCCCCCCCAACAAAGGCACTAAACGATGGAGATTTAATAACTCTCTACTATTAGACCCCAAATTTTCAG
The DNA here is from genome assembly GCF_964204655.1 of Triturus cristatus. Lineage (NCBI taxonomy): Eukaryota > Metazoa > Chordata > Amphibia > Caudata > Salamandridae > Triturus > Triturus cristatus. The sequence goes on from NC_140585.1 coordinate 720,500,405, forward strand.
CATCATTTCTTGAATTTGCAACCTTATTTTTTGCTGAAAATGACACTCCTCATTTATCTCCCCAACTTATTTGGGATACTTTTAAAGCTGCCTCAAGAGACTTCATTATTTCATTTGTGGCTCGTAAACGCCAAACATCTATGCAATCTATCCAAATACTTAATTCACAAATCAAGAAATTGGAACATTCTTATTATCTAACAGAGAATCAATCTACGCTTAATGATCTTATTAAAGCCAAACTCCTTTAATAAACTCTCTACTGAATTTGCAAACTTAATTCTTTTAAAGTCCAGTGCTAAGTATTATAACGCTCAGAATAAATCTGGCAATCTCCTTGCCAATTATCTTAAGGTTAAAAAAGAACGCACAAAGATTGAATCTATTGTCGCTTCTAACAACACTACTGTTCATATAGATAAAGACATTCTCTCAGAATTTGTTAATTTCTATCAAACACTCTATACTCCTGAGTTTTCACCCTCCCTGTCTGACATTTCCCATTATTTGTCTACTATTCCATCCCCGTCTCCCCCGGAGGTTGACTTCTCCTCTTTAGATTCAGATATACTCCCCAAAGACATTCTTAAAGCTATTCACTCACTCAAAAAGGGCAAAGCTCCTGGGCCAGATGGCTTTACCATGGAATTCTACGTGCATTTTGCTTCCTTCCTTGTTCCTAAATTACACCAATTGTTTTTATTTTTCATTTCTTCTGAAAAATCTGAAGGCTCTTTTCAAGAGGCTTTAATATGTCTTCTTCCTAAGGAAAACAAAGATCCTACTCTATGTAAAAACTATAGACCCATTTCTTTGATTAATTTGGACTATAAAATTTTTGCAAAGATTCTAGCTCTTCGCCTAGATAATATCTTGCCACGGTTAATTGGCAAAGAACAATCTGGTTTTATTAAAGGTCGTTATTTATCAGATAATACCCGTCTCTTTTTTAATGTTCTTAGTAAGTCCCATTCTCATCCAAATTCTTTAGCGGCCATTGCATTAGATGCTGAAAAAGCTTTCGACAGAGTCAACTGGCAGTTTATTTTTTCCACACTCCGTTGGTTTGGTTTTGGTCCCAAATTTATTTCATATATCTCACTATTATATTCCTTTCCTAGATCGTTTATTTTAGCTAATGGCCTTATATCTTCTTCTTTCCCTCTCCATAGAGGGGTTCGACAGGGTTGTCCCCTTTCTCCACTTTTATTTATTTTAGCGTTAGAACCCTTTTTAACTAAAATCCGTTTGAACCCTAGCATTACAGGCTTCCCTTATGCAGACAACAATTTAAAACGTTCAGCATATGCTGATGACATTCTTTTATTCATTTCAAATCCTCAATCATCCATTCCAGCCTTTCTATTAGAGGTCTCTGCTTTTTCTCTAGTTTCGGGATACAAGCTCAACATTGACAAATGTGAAATTCTCCCTTTAAACAAATATTGTTTTCATGCTGATTTTCTAGATTCTTCTTTTCATTGGAACACTTCTAAAATTAAATATTTGGGTCTCTGGTTCACTCCTTCCTTTAAAGATACTGTGGCATTAAACTTAAAAAACTTACAGCTCACTTTGAGTAACTCTACATCAAGATGGCATCCTTTATTCTTATCTTGGTGGGGCAGATTAGATTCGATTAAAATGATGTTAGTTCCGATAATCCTATTTTTCTTATCTAACCTTCCTGTTAATATTCCTAAATCTTGTTTCAAAAAAATTTATGGCATCTTATCAAAATTTTTATGGCAGAATAAACATCCTCGGATGTCTCTTTCCAAACTCAAGCAACCTAAGCATCTGGGTGGGGTCAACTTCCCTGACTTTTCTTCCTACCACACATCATTTTTTCTCAAACACTCTTCGTTTCTGCTCTCTACAGATCTGGACACTTTTAACCCTCGTCCCTTGTGGGTAGAGTTGGAGTCTTCCTTTTTCCATCCGTTCTCCTTTGAGGAATTTTTATCCTTAACTCACATCCCACCGAAGATGTCCCTTCCCATTCTTAAGAATGCTCGCAAAATTTTTCATCCTCTTCTGTTTGGAGGTCTTGATGATCGTACCCGCTTTCTAAACTCCCCAATTTGGTATAATAAACATATTAAAATCAAGAATAGGACTCTTTTTTGGAAGGATTGGCTAACACTTGACCTTAAGTGGACTCATCAATTGTTTCAAGATGATGCTTGTGTTCCCTTCTCTGTACTTCGCACTCGCTTTTCTCTTCCCCCTTCCTATCTGTCGAAATATCGATTACTGACTTCTACTGCTCTAAATTCTTTCAATAATTTATCCTCAGTTCCTATACATACAACAACTTCTCCTCTCACACTTTCTTCCCTACGCACCCCATCCTCGGCATCCACTATTTATAAAAAATTAAGATCTACATCTCTCTCCCGTACTAAGTCTAAAACGGAATGTAGTTGGGAAGTGGATTTGGGTTTACCTTTTTCCATTTTAACATGGGAAAAGATTTGGAATAAAATAAGGAAGTCCTCAAGAGCAGCTAATGTCACACAAACTTTATTTTTTATGTACAATAGACTCCTAATCACCCCGGCCAAATTGCATCGCATAGACCCTACTATTTCCTCTACTTGCTGGTCATGTCCGGACCCTAATGCAGATCTTCACCACATGCTCTTCACTTGTCCACCTGTTCACACTTTTTGGATCAAAGTCTGGCAACAAATTAACAAAATTTTTCACACGCATATCCCTTTTTCCCATGTTCATATTTTCCTAGGTAGTATCTCAGAGGTATGGTCTTCTTTCAGCTCTTCCACCTCTATTGTTGACTTACTTTTGGCCGTTGCATTTCAACAAATTACAAAATCGTGGAAAAATGCCTCTAACATTTCATTTCAGGCCTGGTGGTACGGCGTCTGCTATAACCAAAGATTAGACCGAGCGTATGTTTACCCAATTGCTTTGGCTATTAAACGAGATTTGTTGTGGTTACCAGTCACTAATTTCCTAAATACTTCTGCTTGTTCCGTACCTCTACATACTCCTTGTAATGAAGAAGTATCCAAGCCTCCGTGAGATTAATAGAAAAGTTTTAGTCTACTTACTGTTAATACTTTAATATACAATGTACGTTTGTTATTCATGCTATTTTTATCATTCGCCGAAATGTTTACATGCTGTATTCTAGTTATGATACCAGTGCTTATCATATGATCTCCCTCTTTTTCCCGCCTCTCCTTTCCTTTCTTTCTTTTCTTTCTTTCCCTCCCTTTCTTTCACCTCTCTTGTTTTATAACCAATTTTGGATTTATATTATATTATATGATGTATTTTGAATTGTTATATTTCCTTTTTATATCCAATAAACCTTTCTTTAAACTAAAAAAGAAATGAATCAGGACCAAACCCTTTTGGACTTAGGAAGTTCTAGGGCTAGCACCCATGGGAGCACCAGAGTACTTGTGTTACCTCACCCAGGGAAGCTGGGTGCATAGGTGTCTTTTGGTGTCGGGTCGCGTCGTCGATTTCAATGGGAGCTGGCGAAGAAGTGCTGCTGCCATGAAGATGCAAAGTGTCCGAAGAGATCCAAGCCTGGATCGAAAATGAGAAGAACCTGAAAGCAAAGGGGACAGAGTCTGGGTCACTTGCCAGTGACCAGGAAAGCAATGAGCAGATGACCACCGATGTCGGGGGATTTCAGGTGTAGGAGGTGAAACTTGACTCTTTAGCCACGAGGACCAGGAGGTGTCGAGGAGGACCAGGAGCTGGATTTGAGCTGTCCCACAAAGGATGTCGAGTGCTGCAGTGTCGGTGCCCAGATTGGACACAACAAGCCTTCGCAACAGCAACCCACGCAGAAACGAGAAAGATGCTTCCGTGCAGACCAGCAAGGTCTGTGGGACTCACCACTTGGTAGGGAGTCGGGGCACGTCTGGAACATCAAGGAAAACCTAAGAAAATACAATGTTACCCCCTCAGGGACCCACCAGTCAACGGACCAGGGATCATGAAGGGACCTCGAGACAAAATACAAAATGGCGGCCCACGGGTCCCTCGGAATGACCAGGACGACAATCTTCGGTGAAATCAGTGCTTGAGGTGGAAGCTACAAGTCAGCCCAAGCATGAGTTCAAGAGACATCGAGAAGTCAATGCACTTGCAAAAGTGCACGGTGACCAGGAGTTCCAGTTCCACGCTACTCACGAGGGCCATGGGTCAGCTTTCCTGGGGACTCGGGTTGGCCTCTGAGATGTCTGGAAATCCTCTTCCTGGGCTGCAAATACTTCGGAGTCCGGCGGGAGCTTCGATGATGCAGACCGGCAAATTGCTTCATTGGTGCCTGCCAAGTAGGGGAGTCACTCCTTGACCCCAAGGAAGATCAGATTTCTTCAGTCCTCTGGTCTTGAGCAGAGCATCAACAGTCCAGGATTCAGCTTCAGAGTTTCATCCAGGGTAATCTAAAGTCCTTAGGACAGGGGTCCCATGCTTATACTAAGGTTGGACATACTCTGGGGACCCACCTATGGGAGGGTTTGGAAAGAGGGGTGGGTACATCCATTTTATATGTCCAGTTTCATGCCAGAGCAGGGGCTGGAAGCCCCTGAACCGGTTTGAGCTGGACTATGCACAGGGACACCAAATGTGCCCCCAGTGCAGGACTTCAAAGCACACAGATAGTGCTCCCACCCAGCCCCAATAAACATAAACCTGTCTGGGAGGTGGTTACACCTCCCTGTGACAGGAAACCTATTGTCCAGGCCTCCCCTGCTGGAGTTACGGTCAGAAGCAGGAGGCCAGACAAGCTGCAGCATCCATTTTGTGATGCCAGGGCTCTATTAAGTTTCTACTGGGTATACCAGTGCTGTCATGTCTCTCCCTCTAGAAGGGTGGGATCATACTCCCACACCAGTTACTGGTGTGGGGGGTATGATTCCAAGGTGTTTGACACCAAACACGACATGTTTCTGTGCAGCCAGTCGAAAGCTAGCATTTACTGTTTGGTTATAATGCACTTAGGAGTATATGGTCAGGCTGCACTACATAATTAATGCAAAGAAATCCTAGGGTCTAATCATATGCCAATAGTGTATATGAATGCATAATACTCCTTCGATAAGAATGTATTAAACCAACAGCAAAATTGTGCTCATAAGATCATCTAAGGGCAGATCCCTTTTAAGGACGTAATCCCTCACTCACCAGAGGTGACATGCTTCATCATAGGGATTCTCCTCCCAAAGAAAACACCTAGTTCCTTTGAGGGCTACAATCCCCTCACTGTGAGGGAGGAGCTCAGGGATGTTTTATAGGAGTATGTAGGGTATCCTAAACCCACCTATGATGAGTCTAACGTGTGAGTGAGGTCGCAGCGCAAAATAATCTACAGTGTGAAAAATAACGTGAATTAGTGAGTGAATGTTAAAACTGGCTAGTGGGCATCAAACAACAATTTTAATCAAAGTATGCCTACTGTCAGGATTAAAAAAGCAGTGCACCAACAGTATGGATTTGAACCGCTATGGTGTGATGATAATTGGTCGACATGTTTCAGCCATAATGATCCTTAGTCGGATCAGGCTTTCATCAGGACCTAAACAATTAATGCTGCTTCTCTCAAAAAGTGAATAATACAGAAATACATTTTTAACGTAAAAGGATATTGGACCAAAACATGATCTTTGGTCTATCAATAACAAGGAATCATCGTACCTGCAAATAAAAAAAACATAATGAATATCAACTAGACACTCATTGTGATGTAAAATGAATAATTAACCCCTTCAGTGCCACGCCCTTTCCCCCTCCTGTGCCGGGCGTTGCACTAGTGGGTGGGGTTCATGACGAGATAGTCTCGTCATGGGCACAGCGCAACCGTGCTCCATGACGAGACTATCTCGTCATGGGCACTGAAGAGGTTAAAAAGGCGATCTACCAACAATGAGCCCACAAGATTCAAGAATCTTACCCGCTATTGCTGAGTGCAAAGCCTCACCTCTACCTGGCAACCGCTGAGGAAGGGAGCAACGCCCTATGAAGAAAAAATATATTGTATTAAGTTTAAGTGTCCATAAGTACACCAAGATCTAACCTGCATATCTACCCATCATAGTAACATACTTATTTGGGCAAAAAATAAACCTGTTAGGTCTTGAGGATTTCGATCAACAAACAAGACGCTTCAAGAGACAAAGTGAAAAAACACTCAAATATAATCCATATGAGAGGAAAAATGGTATGTATCACGCAGAACCCTACCAGACCCATCCTCTCATGTATTCTCAACAGTGAATAATACCTAAAATGCCTAGGTGGAAAGGCAGAAACCGGATTATGTCTGCTGCCCATACATAAAGTCAGCAACTAACAGCGAGGTGTCATATGTAGGACAGCGCACAAGACAGTACAAGGCACATCAGGGGTTCGGTAAAACGATGAAAAAATAACCAATGAAGCCATATCCTAACATCATCGGCATGACATAAGCACTCACATCATTTGTCACACCAGTAAAACAAATGCTTATGAAAAAGCGACCAAAGGTACAAACTAACAATTACCATCGAATGAGAACCTCACCTAACCGTCGGTACTGCTTGGCAGGAAGAGCCTGAAGCCGGAGGTGAGCGTTAGATTATGGGTATGTTCTTTAAATACCCACCATCTCTTGCTGTTAATGAGGTTCACGTGATGCTCATGGAATCGAAAAAGTGTCTCATCATGACGTGAACGCATGCTCCAAAATGGAGACGCTACCATAACACACTGCGCATGTCTAATAGCGGATGAATATCATATGCGCATGCGTGTAATCAGAAACTACTTCTTCACCAGTACTACAAAATGACTGAGCAAATATCTGATCGATGAGTCAATTATGCAAAACTGTAAAAATAATAATAAGAATTTTATCACGTTGTTTAAACTAGTGCATTAATAGACGGTTTCAATTCCCAAGTATTGTACTGTGATACAGCACATTCATTATGGAAAGTGTCTAGGAACAGCGCCTGCGCATAGCGTGTATGTAGAAAACTACACAAAAAACATGTACTAATTTGAACAGATTCTAATCGAATATGTAAAGAAATCCACAATGAACTCTTTGAAGAAAAGAGCTCAAAATTAATAGAAGAAACAGAACGGCACCACAAGTACTCTAGTGTCTAAATTCATTTGTAAAAAGTGGTAAAACAGCGATATGTCGCTCTATCTTTCAAAACATTTTAGACAGAATCGTCAAAATCAAATTCATTATCTTTTAAAGAAAGCAACAAAAAGAAAAAAGTCGCTGCCAACCTACTAAGACGTTATGTGTCAAGCACTGTTACATTGATCCAACCAATGAAACATGTTTCATAAAGACACCCAAGGGATCTCATCGTTGAGCCTAACTGGGAACTATTGAGCTTGTGCACCCAACGTTGTTCTTTCTTGAAAAGAAATGTTGAAATATCTGCAGTGTGTGAGGGGATAAAGGGTTGTTCAAGCACTGTCCATTGTAATACTTGGGGGAATGTTGTGCTGTGACAAAGTGTTGAGTTACTCTTGTAGATATCTTCCTGCATCGGATGGTGCTCTTATGTTCCAAAATCTTTGTCTTAACTCGTCTAGTTGTCATCCCCACATACCGAAGAGAACAAGGACAGGTAATAAGGTAAATCAAATTACTACTGTTGCAGTTGGTGTGGCTCGTCAAAGTCCAAGGTCTGGATGTCCCAATGTCGATTTCAGTAGTGTGTTTGGTGTGTGCACAGGCAGCACAGCTACAGCAGGGATTGTGGCCACGTACTGCCGGTAAACTCCAAAGTGTGTTTTGCTGTGTAGTGGTAACCTAGCACAGGCGAGTATGTACCAATCTATCTCTAATGTTAGAGCTACGTTTAAAAGCAAAAAGGGGATGAGGAAGAGGTGTTGTCCCAATGTTCAAAATCTTCCAATTAGATAAAATACTTTTTAAAATCTGATTGGAGAAAGTACAAAAGGTGTTAACACAGGTAAGTCTGTTGGTGGTCTCTTTAGTGCATTTGGGTTCGAGTAGGGCAGCTCTGTTGTTATTGGCTGCACATTTTAATGACTGTTTGACTAGTTTCTTATGGTAATGTCTTGTTAGCAACTGATTAGCTGGTTCTTTCGTATGATCTTGGTATTTCACCATCGTTGTGCAGTTCCTCTTTATGCGTAAGATCTGTCCAAAAGGCAAGTTCTTTGCCATTGGTTTTCTATACAATTCAGTGCTTAAACCCCCATCTACCGGGGAAATCAGAATATCAAGAGATGGTAAACATGCCTTGATGAACTCGCATGTAAACCGAAGATATGCATTATGGTTGTTAGGCCAGATCTTGAATTCATTGATAGAGAAAGCTGAGCCAGTCCATACCACTAAAACGTCATCAATATAACGTTTCCAACACCGTATGTGATGTCTAAATGGATTGAGAGTGCTAAAAATATGTTCTTGTTCGAAACTATGCATGTAGAGGTTCGCAAAACTGGGGGCGAACACACTGCCCATCGAAGTACCAGACACTTGCAAGAACAATTGGCCTTCAAATTTGAAGAAATTTTCTTTCATTGCAATCCGGGCATAATTGATGATGAAAGAAACTGGTGTGATAGAATCAGGCACTTCCTCCAACAGCAAAGTCTCAATAGTAGACAAAGTTTCGTCTTGGGGAATACATGTATATAATGATTCCACGTCAAAGGAGACAAAGAAATCATTATCTACATTAAACTCAATGTTTTCAATCAAATTTAAGACATCTTTAGTGTCCCTCAAATATGTGGGCATGTCCAGAACTAAAGGATGTAAGAAGTGATCCACAAACGTGGATAAAGGTTCTAGCAAGGACCCAAGTCCAGATATAATTGGACGCGCTGGAGGTGGTCTTTGTCTCAGATGCACCTTGTGTAGCGCATAGAAGTATGGGATAAAAGGGTAACTTCTAACAAGAAACTTAGCTTCTTGTCCCGTGACCCAACCATTATAGAGTGCTTCTTCAACCAGAGTCTTAATCTCAAGTTCCAATCTTTTAGTAGGATTCTCACTCAAAGGTTTATAAAATTGAGTATTTCCCAATTGTCGTAGGCACTCAGAGCGATATAGAGAAGTATCCATTACCACAATGGCACCACCCTTATCGGCCAGTTTAATAGTAATAGTGCTGTCTTTGGCTAAGGACTGCACTGCAAGCTGTTCCTTCTTGCTAAGGTTTTGATATTGTTTGGTCTTTTTAGTACAGATATTAGAGACCTGTGTTGTAACTGCCTTCTCAAAAGTTAAAACCTGAGGTGGAATTTGATTAGGGAGGGGGTTGAACGTAGATTTATTCTTAAGACTCGTACTCCTCAGTATTGTCTATCGGTTGTCTCTGAAGAAGAATTCAAGCCCAATTTTGTGAAAAAACGGTGCCAATTCCTGTCTGATCTGAAAGGTATCACCACCGATGGTGGGAACAAACCCTAAACCTTTACTGAGAAGGGCTATTCAAACAGCATCAGAGAAGGGTATCCAAACACTGTAGAGGGGCTCTGCTCATGCATGGGCACCCTCTCGCATAAGAACCAAGCACTCTGCCTTCAGGATTGATAAGGCCTGCCATAGGAGTGACTTATAGGTTTATATGTGTGTGTATATATATAGTGATATAGGTAACCTATATCACAGTAAGGGGTGCATGCACCACCTTACCCAGGCTGCAGTAGAAGACATGTGGTGTCATTTTGGGTGGCTTTCCAGGGGTGGCACAATACATGCTTCAGCCCCTATCTACAATCTACAAAGTCTACCCAGTCCTGAGTCTGTGCCTTTTGGGTATCCCTGAACTTTAACCTGTATTGCTCAGTGGTTAGCCCAAACCCATCAATTAAGGCACTCTTCAGACTGTTGTAATCATCTGACTCCTCCTCTCTAACAGTGAGGAGGTTATCTCTACCTTTGTCTGCAAAGGAGAGCCATAAGATTGCTGATCACTGCTCCTGGTGGACCCTTTGAACTTTACAGGCCCTTTCCTGTACAGTTATCCATTTGTGGATGTCATCCCCACTCTGGTAGGGAGGGACAATCGTATTCAGGTTTCTATGGTCATGAGACCTCTCCCTATCTCTAGGGATGTTGCTGCCACCATGGGACTCTAGTCCCAACTTTTTTCTAGCTCTGTAGAGCTCTAGGGCCTCCTTATCTAGGGCTACCTGCTTTCTTCTGATTTCAAGCTGAGCTTCCTCATACTTAAGCAGTCTCTCCCTTCTCTCCTGAGAGGTTTCCCTCCTATGAGAGAAGATTGAGGTCCCTACAGATGATTTAGAATGGTTAGACTCGCTGGAGGAAGATCTTGACCTTCTTGGCCCACCACCAACTCTCCCAGGAGGGACAAGGGGGGGTCCATTATGGTCTCCACCACTGTCTAGGGGAGCTGGATTTTCCAGGTCCAGATCATTTTCATCTGCCTGGCCAGCCTCAGAGGTCAGGTCATGTGGAATTACTCCCCCTGGCCTTTCCTCAGGTGCTGTCCCACCCACTCTGCCTAGCCCTTCAGATCCTAAAGATCTGCTAAGGTCATCCAGCCTGAGTTCCTCTATGAGATGCTGGGTGGTTGGACCTTTGCCTGCCTTCAGTTTCCTAGTTGTACATAATGCTCTCAGTTCCATGAATGGGAGTCTATCATACTGGGAATCTTGAAGCCCATTGGGTTCTGGCAAGGACCTACTGGTTCCTGGCCTTGAAGACATTACTAGTGTGGTGTGGTGTATTGCACTACCTACTCTAGTGTGGCCTACTAAACTCTCTTGAGTTGTAGAAAGGGTGTGCTATCCCTTAACACACAACTCTAAGTTCAGAAGAACTTACTGTATTCTAAAGCTTGTATTATATGTACCTAGGGTACCTTTAGTGGTTTTCAGTTAGTTACTCAATTGAGATTATCTGGTAAAACAATAGCAAGCTGGAATCCCACACGCTGCACACCAATGTGAGAAGTTGGCCTGATATATGCTGTCCACTAGTTCTAGTGGGCTCCTTGTATCAGTCCAAACAACCCCTGATTGGTTATAGTTTAAAGACAACCTTTATTGAAAGCTATCCTAGTGGTAGCTATGGAGAGCAGCCATCAGGCTAAGTCTTGAAGGAATGTAAAGCAGCCTCTTTTACCAGTCTATAATCTCTTGAGTCACTAAATGAAAAATATCCACACCAAGTATATATATAAAATATATGTATTTATTACTAAACACACCGTCCTAGTCTCTTTATGAGACTAGAGGTCAAAACACATCAGTTACACTTCAATAATCACAGTAAAATAGCACAAATACACATCAGGCCCTAGGGGCGAGCCAAACCATATACTAAAATAGCAGTATAAGAAACACGACATAACTAGACACAAGGTCTAGAGCATGTAGAATCACTGGGGCCCCAAGGAAACACCCAAGGTAGTGACACAGGGGTCCCACGGGGGCCGTGTGCAGTGTGTGAACACAGCCGTGAGCTCCCGTTAGCTTCTATGGGGAAAGTCGTGGTTAGAATTTTAAAGAGTAGGGACACTTAGTGATGTGTCAGGACCAAACCCTGTTGGACGTAGGAAGTTCTAGGGCTACACCCACGGGAGCACCGGAGTACTCATGTTACCTCACCCAGGGAAGCCGGGTGCATAGGTGTCTTTTGGTGTCGGGTCGTGTTGTTCATTTCAATGTGAGCTGGCAAAGAAGTGCTGCTGCCGTGAAGATGCAAAGTGTCCGAAGAGATCCAAGTCTGGATCGAAGATGAGAAGAACCTGAAAGCAGAGGGGACAGAGTCTGGGTCATGTACCAGTGACCAGGAAGGCGATGAGCAGATGCTGACCGACGTTGGGTGATTTCAGGTGAAGGAGGTAAAGCTTGACTCTTCAGCCACGAGGACCAGGAGGCATCGAGCACAACCAGGAGCTGGATTCGAGCTGACCCACAAAGGATGTCGAGTGCTGCAGTGTCGGTGTCTGGATTGGACACAACAAGCCTTGGCAACAGCAACCCAAACAGAAACAAGAAAGATGCTTCGGTGCAGACCAGAAAGGTCTGTGGGACTCACCACTTGTTAGGGCATTGGGGGCATGTCTGGAGCAACCAGGAAAGCCCAAGGAAATACAAAGTTACCCCCTCAGGGACCCACCAGTCAACGGACCAGGGATCGTGAAGGGACCTCAAGACAAAACACAAAATGGCAGCCCACGGATCACTCGGAATGACCAGGCCAACAATCTTCAGTGGATTCAGTGCTAGAGGATCTACAAGTTAGCCCAAGCAGGAGTTCAAGAGACGTTGAGAAATCAATGCACTTGCAAAAGTGCACGGTTCCCGGAGTTCCGGTCCCATGCTAATCATGAGGGCTGTGGGTCTCAGCTTTACAGGGGTCTCAGGTTGGCCTCTGAGATGTCTGGAAATTCTCTTCCTAGACAGCAAATACTTTGGAGTCCGGCGGGAGCTTTGATGATGCAGACCGGCAAATTGCTTCATTGGTGCCTGCCAAGCAGGGGAGTCACTCCTTGACACCAAGGGAGATTTCTTCAGTCCTTTGGTCTTGAACAGAGCAATGAAGGTCCAGGATTCAGTTTCAGAGTTTCATCCAGGGTAATCTAAAGTCCTAAGGACAGAGGTCCCATACGTATGCTAAGGTAGGGGGTTGGACATACTCTGGGGACTCACCTATGGGAGGGTTTGGAAAGAGAGGTGGCTACACCCATTTCCTTTGTCCAGTTTCACACCAGAGCAGGGGCTGGAAGCCCCTAAACCGGTTTGAGCTGGAGTATGCACAGGGACACCAAATGTGTTATCCAGTGCAGGACTTCAAAGCACTCAGAGAGTGCTCCCACCCAGCCCCAATACACATAAGTGTGTCTGGGAGGTGGTTACACCTCCCTGTGACAGGAAACCTATTGTCCAGGCCTCCCCTGCTGGAGTTTCAGTCAGCAGCAGGAGGCCAGACCCGTGTCTGTGTCTGCAACATCCATTTTGTGATGCCAAGCCTCTATTAAGTTTCTACTGGGTATACCAGTGTTGTCATATCTCCCCCTCTAGAAGGGTGGGATCATACTCCCACACCAGTTACTGGTGTGGAGGTATGATACCAAACACAAAATGCTTCTGGACAGCCAGTCCAAAGTTAGCATTTACCGTTTGGTTATAATGCACTTAAGAGGATATGGTCAGGCTGCACTACATACACAATCAGAGAAGGGTCTCCGAACACTGCAGAGGGGCTCTGCTCATGCAGGGGCACCCTCTCACATAAGAACCAAGCACTCTGCCTTCAGTATTGATCAGGCCTGCCATAGGAGTGACTTATAGGTTCATATGTGTGTGTGTGTGTGTGTGTATATATATATATATATATATTTATATATGTATATATTACCTACTGGCGGTCGCCAGTAGGTAGTTATAGTTAGGACCACGTTTCCATAGGAAAACCTCAACATTCTATTTTGAATAACTTTAACGCCGGTCGACGAATCCTCGCGAATTTCTCAAAATAGGTGGGGCGCTACGCTCCGCTCCTACCCTGAAAGTCTCGGGGGGATTCGTCAAGCGGGGGCTGAGATAAAAGGGGGGTCCCAAAACGCGTTTTTCCCATGCATTTTTCCATAGGACCTTTAGAACGAGCTACAGCCCGAACGGCTGAACAGAATTACTAGAAATTTGGCAGAGAGGTAGTCCCTAGGTCAAGGAAGTGCCTTTTGTAGGTTTGGTGTAAATCTGTTCAGTAGATTCTGAGAAAATAGCCTTTAAATCAATATATATATCTGAGCCCGCTTACGGTACGCTTACCGTACGCTTACCGTACGCTTACCGTAAGCTTACGGTGGCGTGCGCGAGCGCGATTCTGATTGGCTCTTAGATCTTAGTAAACATTCGAATCGGCCGAAACCAGGAAGCGGCGTCCGCCATTTTGTCTCTCGCACTGAGTGTTGTTTATCAAACATGATGGCCAAAAACATGTTACGGGGCTGTTTTGACAACTCCCTCCCACATAGTCATGTTTAGGGAGTCCCCAAACATCCCCCAAGAGCAAAAACGGTTTTATTTTTTTTTCGGCAATTTCGCGGGGTACGCTTACCGTACGCTTACCGTAAGCTTACCGTACGCTTACGGTAAAAAAATAAAAATAAAAAAAACACTATCCACACTTACCCCACCCCCTGTGCTTTTGGTGGCCGCAGGCCACCAAATGTGCAGGGCTTATTAATAGAGAAAAAAAACGTAATTTTGGCAACATGAAATTATAAAATCGAAATAAAAAAAAAAAATCCACATTGACCTCACCCCCTGTGCTTTTGGTGGCCGAAGGCCACCAAATGTACAGGGCTTATTAAAGTTGATAAAAACCATGCACGGAACGAACTGCGTTAAGTGGGCGCGCACGCCACAAATGGCGTAAAGTAACTTAGCATTTAAAAAACCGTACAAATTCACTGAAAAAACCATAGGTTTCACACACGTTATAGTTAGGAAATAGCATTTAAAAAACCTTGCTAATTCACTGAAAAAACCATAGGTTTCACACATGTTATAGTTAGCTGGACATTTTACTGATAAAAAACCAATGAAATTCCCCCGTTATAGTTACTGTAGGCAACTATAACTCACGCGACCGTAATCCTCTGCTGATGACATATGTGTCTTTATGAAAAAAAAATATTTGTAATATATGTATAGCTAAAATTTAATGGAAGAAGATATGGGCAAATAAGTGTCTAAATACAGTATTAGCATCAGCAGAGGATTGCGGTCGCGTGAGTTATAGTTGCCTACAGTAACTATAACGGGGGAATTTCATTGGTTTTTTATCAGTAAAATGTCCAGCTAACTATAACATGTGTGAAACCTATGGTTTTTTCAGTGAATATATATATATATATATATATATTTATATATATATATATATATATATATATATATATATATATATATATATATATATATATATATATATATATATATATATATTTATATATATATATATATTATCTACTGGCGGTCGCCAGTAGATAGTTATAGTTAGGACCGAGTTCCCATAGGAAATCTGAAAATTCTATTTTGAATAACTTTGGCGCCGGTTGACTTATCTTCGTGATATTTTCAAAACTGATGGGGCTCTCCGCTCAGCTCCTACCCTGAAAGTCTCGGGGTGATTCGTCAAGCGGGGGACGAGAAAAAGAGGGGACCCAAAACGCATTTTCCCCAGGCATTTTCCCATAGGTCCTTTAGTCGAAGGTACAGCCCGAACGACTGAACAGAATTACTTGAAATTTGGCAAAGAGGTAGTCCTCAGGTCAGGCATGTGCCTTTTGCATATATGGTGTCAATATGTTCAGTAGTTCCTGAGAAAATTGCAGTTAAAAGTACATAAATATCTATATGCGCGCACCGTGCGCGCATGGCGCTCACACGGTGTGCGCACCAAATATGCGCGAGCGTAATTCTGATTGGTGGTTAGATGTCAGTCAACATTCGAATCGGTCGAAATCAGGAAGTGTCGGACGACATTTTGTGTGTGGCAGTGAAAAAGAAAGGTGGAGAACGTGAAAAGGGGGCAGGGTAGAGAGTCCCTGACCCCCTAGGCCTTCTCAGGGAGACCATAAAAGACCCCTAAGGTCCCAAAAAAAAAAAAATTATAAATATTGCGGGGTGCGCACATGGCGGCAAAAAATTCATTAAAAAAATAGAATCAAAAATCAAGTTTAAGTGTTTAGATGTTGGTTGGCTCTAAAAAGAGCCATTGTGTTCATTGAGTGTTTTTTTGTACCTACAAGTAAGTACCGATGCAGAGTCTAAAGTTCAAGAGGAACCCATACCATAGTCTCTGAGGAAAGCGGAAACAGACTTATTGACGTGCTTTTTTGCTTTCTCAAACTGCGGACAATATTGGTTGGACCAGTTCCACTTTTGCCTTTGGCATATATTAGAATAGACAAAGGTAGTTTGTGGAAAAAGTGACATCAATTGCACAAAGGTGTCCTTAATAAGCATTACCAGACCTACCCCAGTTAAAGTGCCTAGGTCATTTCCACCACAGTGCACAATTATAAGGTCAGGCTGTGGGATATGTAGAAAGGATTTCACCAAAGGCATTAACTGGTGCCACTTTAACCCTCTCTGACCAATCCATTTAATGTCTACATTTGGCAAAGCAAGGTCTTTCACAATACCTCTTTTTTCTGCATACTTTTCACTCCAGTAGACATAGCTATGACCTACAATCCACACTGTGAACATCTTTCAAGGAGATCTGGATGCACTCAGAAGGTGTATTTCAGTAGAATGGCAATATGAAAAGAAAGATAGTTGTAAAATGGAGGCTTACATACTTTGTTTTTAATAAAAAGAACTCATTGAATGTTTCAGACCATTCAACACTAAAAACTAGGCTGTATGTTTAAATTTTTAAAAGCATTTTTTGTATTGGTTCGGAAAAATGTGTTCCCACAGAAGATTACTTTGGATATGCTGTTAGGTTTGAAAAGTCAAGCACTCTTGCTCTTTGGATTAGAAACATTGTGTGCTGAACTTCTGACCTCTCTGCTCACACCAGTGTTCCATGATCTGCTGCTATGGTAGCAGGCAGAAGTCATGTTGGGTGTAGGAATCATTTGGAAAGGGTTGAAATTTGCAACCAATAGAAATGTGTGTTTCGATTTAAAAAAATGTGGGAAGCAATGTGATTTGAAGTTAACATGTATATGTGTGAAAAAAGAGAGGGAAATGTTGCCATTTAGTGGTTTTGGTGAGAGGAGTAGAGCTCAGAGATTCTGGCTCTGATAATCTGCTGTGTGAGTGGCACATTTCTTTCTCAACTAACCACTTTTAAAGGTGAGTTATGAATTTGAGAGAGGATGTATGTGGTGTATTTTGATATAAATATTTGAAATTTGTTTCTTCTTTTAAAGTTGGGTTTTACATTTTATGTTTTGGAAGATATTTAACTGCCTTGAACTTGTAAGATATTATGGAGTATGTCTACACCATAAGTTAAGGTGTACTGGTATCACCCAGGAATACTGTTTGGTGCCTAGAATCACATCATGAGTCTGTGTGCACACAGGAATTGTTGTTGGTTATTTCATTCGTGATGCTCTTGTTCTGTAAGACTTGCAATCGTAGGAAAGGGGCAGATTGTTTTCTTGAACTGTGATGGTTAGCATTCAGCAGAAATCACTATCTCACAGATGAGAGGCAAATGCTAACACGTTTGAAAACAACAGGGTAGATTTTCCTTCCACTCCTGCAATGGGTGAGGTAGTTCCTACATGTTCAAAACTCCAATTAACCCTTACCACAGGTGATCTTACATATATCTCTGCAGTCTTCATGCAGTTGTGCAAGCGTCCATGCAGATCCCTCTTGCACCTGACAATACACAGTCTCCAGAAACACACACTTAGCACACAGGCAGCTGCTTCTCCTGCACTCCCATGCTTATCATTCAGCACTGCGTGGTATTTCAGATAGCAGTGTGTAACGCTAACACATTCAACATCACCAAGGCTCATTTCCTTTGCTCTAGTCTAATCACTCACCCAGGTTCCACATGCTCATGGTCTCAAGTAGCTGTTAGAACATGTGCTCTTTTCTGCCTCTCTAAACTATAAGGAAAATGTGTCAGGCTATTACAGTAATTATCACTTGCGCTACCACAGTAGTAAATGTGCTTTGAAATTGCCAATCAAATATCGTTTTCTGCCTAGAATCACACCATGAGTATGTGTGCAAACAGGAATTGTTGTCAGAGATTTAATTCGTGTTGCTCTTGTTCTGTAAGACTTGCACTCGTAGGAAAGGGGCAGCTTTTTTTCTTGAACTGTGATGGTTAGCATTCCGCACAAATCGCTATCTCACAGATGAGAGGCAAATGGTAACACATTTGAAAACAACAGGGTAGATTTTCCTTCCACTCCTGCAATGGGTGAGATAGTATCTACATGTTCACAACTCCAATTAACCCTTACCACAGGTGATCTTACACAATCTCTGCAGTCTTCATGCAGTTGTGTAAACGTCCATGCATATCTATCTTGCACCTGACAATACTCAGTCTCCAGAAACACCCTCTTAGCACACAGGCAGCTGCTTCTCCTGCACTCCCATGCTTACTATTCAGCACTGTGTGGTATTACAGATAGCAGTGTGTAACGCTAACACATTCAACATCACCAAGGCTCATTTCCTTAGCTATAGTCTAATCACTCACCCAGGTTCCACATGCTCATGGTCTCAAGTAGCTGTTAGGACATGTGCTCTTTTCTGCCTCTCTAAACAATAAGGAAAATGTGTCAGGCTGTTACAGTAATTATCACATGCTCTACCACAGTAGCAAATGTGCTTTGAAATTGCCAATCAAATATCGTTTTCTGCCTAGAATCACACCATGAGTCTGTGTGCACACAGGAATTGTTGTCAGAGATTTAATTTGTGTTGCTCTTGTTCTGTAAGACTTGCACTCGTAGGAAAGGGGCAGCTTGTTTTCTTGAACTGTGATGGTTAGCATACAGCACACATCACCATCTCACAGATGAGAGGCAAATGCTAACACATTTGAAAACAACAGGGTAGATTTTCCTTGCAGTACTGTAATGAGTGAGGTAGTTCCTACATGTTCATAAGCCCAATTAACCCTTACCACATGTGCTCTTACATACATCTCTGCAGTCTTCATGCAGTTGTGCAAGCGTCCATGCAGATCTCTCTTGCACCTGACAATACACAGTCTCCAGAAACACACTCTTAGCACACAGGCAACTGCTTCTCCTGCACTCCCATGCTTACTATTCAGCACTGTGTGGTATTTCAGATAGCAGTGTGTAATGCTAACACATTCAACATCACCAAGGCTCATTTCCTTTGCTCTAGTCTACTTACTCACCCAGGTTCCACATGCTCAAGGTCTCAAGTAGCTGTTAGGACATGTGCTCTTTTCTGCCTCTCTAAACTATGAGGAAAATGTGTCAGGCTGTTACAGTAATTATCACTTGCTCTACCACCGGAGCAAATGTGCTTTGAAATTGCGAATCAAATATCGTTTTCTGCCTAGAATCACACCATGAGTCTGTGTGCAAACAGGAATTTGTTGTCAGAGATTTAATTTGTGTTGCTCTTGTTCTGTAAGACTTGCACTCGTAGGAAAGGGGCAGCTTGTTTTCTTGAACTGTGATGGTTAGCATTCAGCACAAAACACTATCTCACAGATGAGAGGCAAATGGTAACACATTTGAAAACAACAGGGTAGATTTAATTCCACACCTGCAATGGGTGAGGTAGTTCCTACATGTTCAAAACTCCAATTAACCCTTACCACAGGTGATCTTACATAATCTCTGCAGTCTTCATGCAGTTGTGTAAACGTCCATGCAGATCTCTCTTGCACCTGACAATACACAGTCTCCAGAAACACACTCTTAGCACACAGGCAGCTGTTTCTCCTGCACTCCCATGCTTACTATTCAGCACTGTGTGGTATTTCAGATAGCAGTGTGTTAACGCTAACACATTCAACATCACCAAGGCTCATTTCCTTTGCTCTAGTCTAATCACTCACCCAGGTTCCACATGCTCATGGTCTCAAGTAGCTGTTAGGACATGTGCTCTTTTCTGCCTCTCTAAACTATAAGGAAAATGTGTCAGGCTGTTACAGTAATTATCACTTGCTCTACCACAGTAGTAAATGTGCTTTGAAATTGCCAATCAAATATCGTTTTCTGCCTAGAATCACACCATGAGTCTGTGTGCACACAGGAATTGTTGTCAGAGATTTAATTTGTGTTGCTCTTGTTCTGTAAGACTTTCACTCGTAGGAAAGGGGCAGCTTGTTTTCTTGAACTGTGATGGTTAGCATACAGCACACATCACCATCTCACAGATGAGAGGAAAATGCTAACACATTTGAAAACAACAGGGTAGATTTTCCTTGCAGTACTGTAATGAGTGAGGTAGTTCCTACATGTTTATAAGCCCAATTAACCCTTACCACATGTGCTCTTACATACATCTCTGCAGTCTTCATGCAGTTGTGTAAGCGTCCATGCAGATCTCTCTTGCACCTGACAATACACAGTCTCCAGAAACACACTCTTAGCACACAGGCAACTGCTTCTCCTGCACTCCCATGCTTACTATTCAGCACTGTGTGGTATTTCAGATAGCAGTGTGTAACGCTAACACATTCAACATCACCAAGGCTCATTTCGTTTGCTCTAGTCTAATTACTCACCCAGGTTCCACATGCTCAAGGTCTCAAGTAGCTGTTAGGACATGTGCTCTTTTCTGCCTCTCTAAACAATAAGGAAAATGTGTCAGGCTGTTACCGTAATTATCACTTGCTCTACCACAGTAGCAAATGTGCATTGAAATTGCCAATCGAATATCGTTTTCTGCCTAGAATCACACCATGAGTCTGTGTGCAAACAGGAATTGTTGTCAGAGATTTAATTTGTGTTGCTCTTGTTCTGTGAGACTTGCACTCGTAGGAAAGGGGCAGCTTGTTTTCTTGAACTGTGATGGTTAGCATTCAGCACAAATCACTATCTCACAGATGAGAGGCAAATGGTAACACATTTGAAAACAACAGGGTAGATTTTACTTCCACTCCTGCAATGGGTGAGGTAGTTCCTACATGTTCAAAACTCCAATTAACCCTTACCACAGGTGATCTTACATACATCTCTGCAGTCTTCATGCAGTTGTGTAAGCGTCCATGCAGATCTCTCTTGCACCTAACAATACACAGTCTCCAGAAACACACTCTTAGCACACAGCCAGCTGCGTCTCCTGCACTCCCATGCTTACTATTTAGTACTGAGTTGTATTTCAGATAGCAGTGTGTAACGCTAACACATTCAACATCACCAAGGCTCATTTCCTTTGCTCTAGTCTAATCACTCACCCAGGTTCCACATGCTCATGGTCTCAAGTAGCTGTTAGGACATGTGCTCTTTTCTGCCTCTCTAAACTATAAGGAAAATGTGTCAGGCTATTGCAGTAATTATCACTTGCTCTACCACAGTAGTAAATTTGCTTTGAAATTGCCAATCAAACATCGTTTTCTGCCTAGAATCCCACCATGAGTCTGTGTGCACACAGGAAGTGTTGTCAGACATTTAATTTGTGTTGCTCTTGTTCTGTAAGACTGGCACTCGTAGGAAAGGGGCAGCTTGTTTTCTTGAACTGTGATGGTTAGCATACAGCACACATCACCATCTCACAGATGAGAGGCAAATGCTAACACATTTGAAAACAACAGGGTAATTTTTCCTTGCAGTACTGTAATGAGTGAGGTAGTTCCTACATGTTCATAAGCCCAATTAACCCTTACCACATGTGCTCTTAAATACATCTCTGCAGTCTTCATGCAGTTGTGCAAGCATCCATGCAGATCTCTCTTGCACCTGACAATACACAGTCTGCAGAAACACACTCTTAGCACACAGGCAGCTGCTTCTCCTGCACTCCCCTGCTTATTATTCAGCACTGTGTGGTATTTCAGATAGCAGTGTGTAACGCTAACACATTCAAGATAACCAAGGCTCATTTCCTTTGCTCTAGTCTAATCACTCACCCAGGTTCCACATGCTCATGGTCTCAAGTAGCTGTTAGGACATGTGCTCTTTTCTGCCTCTCTAAACTATAAGGAAAATGTGTCAGGCTGTTACAGTAATTATCACTTGCTCTACCACAGTAGTAAAAGTGCTTTGAAATTGCCAATCAAATATCGTTTTCTTCCTAGAATCACACCATGAGTCTGTGTGCAAACAGGAATTGTTGTCAGAGATTTAATTTGTGTTGCTCTTGTTCTGTAAGACTTGCACTCGTAGGAAAGGGGCAGCTTGTTTTCTTGAACTGTGATGGTTAGTATTCAGCACAAATCACTATTTCACAGATGAGAGGCAAATGGTAACACATTTGAAAACAACAGGGTAGATTTTCCTTCCACCCCTGCAATGGGTGAGGTAGTTCCTTCATGTTCAAAACTCCAATTAACCCTTACCACAGGTGATCTTACATATATCTCTGCAGTCTTCATGCAGTTGATTAAGTGTCCATGCAGATCTCTCTTGCACCTGACAATACACAGTCTCCAGAAACACACTGTTAGCACACAGGCAGCTGCTTCTCCTGCACTCCCATGCTTACTATTCAGCACTGTGTGGTATTTCAGATAGCAGTGTGTAACGCTAACCCATTCAACATCACCAAGGCTCATTTCCTTTGCTCTAGTTTAATCACTCACCCAGGTTCCACATGCTCATGGTCTCAAGTAGCTGTTAGGACATGTGCTCTTTTCTGTCTCTCTAAACTATAAGGAAAATGTGTCGGGCTGTTATAGTAATTATCACTTGCTCTACCACAGTAGTAAATGTGCTTTGAAATTGCCAATCAAATATCGTTTTCTGCCTAGAATCACACCATGAGTCTGTGTGCACACAGGACCTTGTTGTCAGAGATTTAATTCGTGTTGCTCTTGTTCTGTAAGACTTGTACTCGTAGGAAAGGGGCAGCTTGTTTTCTTGAACTGTGATGGTTAGCATTCAGCACAAATCACTATCTCACAGATGAGAGGCAAATGGTAACACATTTGAAAACAACAGGGTCGATTTTCCTTCCACTCCTGCAAAGGGTGAAGTAGTTCCCACATGTTCAAAACTCCAATTAACCCTTACCACAGGTGATCTTACATACATCTCTGCAGTCTTCATGCAGTTGTGTAAGCGTCCATGCAGATCTCTCTTGCACCTGACAATACACAGTCTCCAGAAACACACTCTTAGCACACAGGCAGCTGCTTCTCCTGCACTCCCATGCTTACTATTCAGCACTGTGTGGTATTTCAAATAGCAGTGTGTAACGCTAACACATTCAACATAAACAAGGCTAATTTCCTTTGCTCTAGTTTAATCACTCACCCAGGTTCCACATGCTCATGGTCTCAAGTAGCTGTTAGGACATGTGCTCTTTTCTGCCTCTCTAAACTATAAGGAAAATGTGTCAGGCTGTTACAGTAATTATCACTTGCTCTACCACAGTAGTAAATGTGCTTTGAAATTGCCAATCAAATATCGTTTTCTGCCTAGAAACACACCTTGAGTCTGTATGCACACAGGAATTTGTTGTCAGAGATTTAATTTGTGTTGCTCTTGTTCTGTAAGACTTGCACTCGTACGAAAGGGGCAGCTTGTTTTCTTGAACTTTGATGGTTAGCATTCAGCACAAATCACTATCACACAGATGAGAGTCAAATGCTAACACATTTGAAAACAACAGGGTAGATTTTCCTTCCACTCCTGCAATGGGTGAGGTAGTTCCTACATGTTCAAAACTCCAAAGAACCCTTACCACAGGTGATCTTACATACATCTGTGCAGTCTTCATGCAGTTGTGCAAGCGTCCATGCAGATCTCTCTTGCACCTGACAACAAACAGTCCCAAGAAACACACTCTTAGCACACAGGCAGCTGCTTCTCCTGCACTCCCATGCTTACTATTCAGCACTGTGTGGTATTTCAGATAGCAGTGTGTAACACTAACACTTTCAACATCACCAAGGCTCATTTCCTTTGCTCTAGTCTAATCACTCACCCAGGTTCCACATGCTCATGGTCTCAAGTAGTTGTTAGGACATGTGCTCTTTTCTGCCTCTCTAAACTATAAGGGAAATGTGTCAGGCTGTTACAGTAATTATCACTTGCTCTAACACAGTAGTAAATGTGCTTTGAAATTGCCAATCAAATATCGTTTTCTGCCTAGAATCACACCATGAGTCTGTGTGCACACAGGAATTGTTGTCAGAGATTTAATTCGTGTTGCTCTTGTTCTGTAAGACTTGCACTCGTAGGAAAGGGGCAGCTTGTTTTCTTGAACTGTGATGGTTAGCATACAGCACACATCACCATCTCACAGATGAGAAGCAAATGCTAACACATTTGAAAACAACAGGGTAGATTTTCCTTCCACTCCTGCAATGGGTGAGGTAGTTCCTACATGTTCATAAGCCCAATTATCCCTTACCACAGGTGATCTTACATACATCTCTGCAGTCTTCATGCAGTTGTGCAAGCGTCCATGCAGATCTCTCTTGCACATGACAATACACAGTCACCAGAAACACACTCTTAGCACACAGGCAACTGCTTCTCCTGCACTCCCATGCTTACTATTCAGCACTGTGTGGTATTTCAGATAGCAGTGTTTAACGCTAACACATACAACATCACCAAGGCTCATTTCCTTTTCTCTAGTCTAATCACTCACCCAGGTTCCACATGCTCATGGTCTCAAGTAGCTGTTAGGACATGTGCTCTTTTCTGCCTCTCTAAACTATAAGGAAAATGTGTCAGGCTGTTACAGTAATTATCACTTGCTCTACCACAGTAGTAAATGTGGTTTGAAATTGCCAATTAAATATCGTTTTCTGCCTAGAATCACACCATGAGTCTGTGTGCAAGCAGGATTTGCTGTCAGAGATTTAATTTGTGTTGCTCTTGTACTGTAAGACTTGCACTCGTAGAAAAGGGGCAGCTTGTTTTCTTGAACTGTGATGGTTAGCATTCAGCACAAATCACTATCTCACAGATGAGAGGCAAAAGGTAACACATTTGAAAACAACAGGGTAGATTTTTCTTCCACTCCTGCAATGTGTGAGGTAATTCCTACATGTTCAAAACTCCAATTAACTTTTACCACAGGTGATCTTACATACATCTCTGCAGTCTTCATGCAGTTGTGTAAGCGTCCATGCAGATCTCTCTTGCACCTGACAATACACAGTCTTCAGAAACACACTCTTAGCACACAGCCAGCTGCTTCTCCTGCACTCCCATACTTACTATTCAGCACTGTGTGGTATTTCAGATAGCAGTGTGTAACGCTAACACATTCAACATCACCAAGGCTCATTTCCTTTGCTCTAGTCTAATCACTCACCCAGGTTCCACATGTTCATGGTCTCAAGTAGCTGTTAGGACATGTGCTCTTTTCTGCCTCTCTAAACTATAAGGAAAATGTGTCAGGCTGTTACAGTAATTATCACTTGCTCTACCACAGTAGTAAATGTGCTTTGAAATTGCCAATCAAATATCGTTTTCTGCCTAGAATCACACCATGAGTCTGTGTGCACACAGGAATTGTTGTCAGAGATTTAATTCGTGTTGCTCTTGTTCTGTAAGACTGGCACTCGTAGGAAAGGGGCAGCTTGTTTTCTTGAACTGTGATGGTTAGCATTCAGCACAAATCACTATCTCACAGATGAGAGGCAAATGGTAACACATTTGAAAACAACAGGGTAGATTTTCCTTCCACTCCTGCAATGGGTGAGGTAGTTCCTACATGTTCAAAACTCCAATTAACCCTTACCACAGGTGATCTTACATACATCTCTGCAGTCTTCATGCAGTTGTGTAAGCGTCCATGCAGATCTCTCTTGCACCTGACAATACACAGTCTCCAGAAACACACTCTTAGCACACAGGCAGCTGCTTCTCCTGCACTCCCATGCTTACTATTCAGCACTGTGTGGTATTTCAGATAGCAGTGTGTAACGCTAACACTTTCAACATCACCAAGGCTCATTTCCTTTACTCTAGTCTAATCACTCACCCAGGTTCCACATGCTCATTGTCTCAAGTAGATGTTAGGACATGTGCTCTTTTCTGCCTCTCTAAACTATAAGGAAAATGTGTCAGGCTGTTACAGTAATTATCACTTGCTCTACCACAGTAGTAAATGTGCTTTGAAATCGCCAATCAAATATCGTTTTTTGCCTAGAATCACACCATGAGTAGGCCTGGGCGAAAATTTCGTTCCGTTCGCGGAAATTGCGATAATTTGACATTTTCGCGTTCCGCGGAGAGCGCGAAAATGTCAAAAATTCCGGTTTCCGCAGCTTGGCGATAATTTGTTTCTTGCTCGCGCTGTAAAATAATACATTCTCGCGCGCGCGCGATCGCCTTACCTGAATCCCTGCGTTCGCCGACAAGTTTTCTTGATCCGGTCGCGTTCTCCATGAGATGTTGTATTGTTTTTAGCCATTTGCGCTGTCTCGCGACAGTTCGCGCCCGCAGTGACGTCATGCGTCGCGCGATCACGTCTTTCTTCTCGCAATCATGCACCGCGAGAACAACTCAAAACAAGATGGCCGCGCCCGCAAGCAACCACATAGGTAAGTTGGGGACCCACAACCATGCACAAAATCTCGCGAACATGCCGGAAAAAAACTTCTGCATCTTCGCGATATTTCTGCTTGTTTGCGATAATTTTAAACATTTTAGCGATAATTTGCGAAGGTTAATTCCGCAAAGTCCGCCCACCCCTAACCATGAGTCTGTGTGCACACAGGAATTGTTGTCAGAGATTTAATTCGAGTTGCTCTTGTTCTGTAAGACTTGCACTCGTAGGAAAGGGGCAGCTTGTTTTCTTGAACTGTGATGGTTAGCATTCAGCACAAATCACTATCTCACAGATGAGAGGCAAATGCTAACACATTTGAAAACAACAGGGTAGATTTTTCTTCCACTCCTGCAATGTGTGAGGTAATTCCTACATGTTCAAAACTCCAATTAACCCTTACCACAGGTGATCTTACATACATCTCTGCAGTCTTCATGCAGTTGTGCAAGCATCAATGCAGATCTCTCTTGCACCTGACAATACACAGTCTCCAGAAACACACTCTTAGCACACAGGCAGCTGCTTCTCCTGCACTCCCATGCTTACTATTCAGCACTGTGTGGTATATCAGATAGCAGTGTGTAACGCTAACACTTTCAACATCACCAAGGCTCATTTCCTTTACTCTAGTCTAATCACTCACCCAGGTTCCACATGCTCATGGTCTCAAGTAGATGTTAGGACATGTGCTCTTTTCTGCCTCTCTAAACTATAAGGAAAATGTGTCAGGCTGTTACAGTAATTATCATTTGCTCTACCACAGTAGTAAATGTGCTTTGAAATCACCAATCAAATATCGTTTTTTGCCTAGAATCACACCATGAGTCTGTGTGCACACAGGAATTGTTGTGAGAGATTTAATTCGAGTTGCTCTTGTTCTGTAAGACTTGCACTCGTTGGAAAGGGGCAGCTTGTTTTCTTGAACTGTGATGGTTAGCATTCAGCACAAATCACTATCTCACAGATGAGAGGCAAATGCTAACACATTTGAAAACAACAGGGTAGATTTTTCTTCAACTCCTGCAATAGGTGAGGTAGTTGCTACATGTTCAAAACTCCAATTAACCCTTACCACAGGTGATCTTACATACATCTGTGCAGTCTTCATGCAGTTGTGCAAGCGTCCATGCAGATCTCTCTTGCACCTGACAATACACAGTCTCCAGAAACACACTCTTAGCACGCAGCCCGCAACTTCTCCTGCACTCCCATGCTTACTATTCAGCACTGTGTGGTATTTCAGATAACAGTTTGTAACGCTAACACAATCAACATCACCAAGGCTCATTTCCTTTGCTCTAGTCTAATCACTCACCCAGGTTCCACATGCTCATGGTCTCAAGTAGCTGTTAGGACATGTGCTCTTTTCTGCCTCTCTAAACTATAAGGAAAATGTGTCAGGCTGTTACAGTAATTATCACTTGCTGTACCACAGTAGTAAATGTGCTTTGAAATTCCCAATCAAATATCGTTTTCTGCCTAGAATGACACCATGAGTCTGTGTGCACACAGGAATTGTTGTCAGAGATTTAATTCGTGTTGCTCTTGTTCTGTAAGACTTGCACTCGTAGGAAAGGGGCAGCTTGTTTTCTTGAACTGTGATGGTTAGCATACAGCACACATCACCATCTCACAGATGAGAGGCAAATGCTAACACATTTGAAAACAACAGTGTTGGAAAGCGGTTCCCGGGGAGGCTGCGGAGTGTGCTCCCGTCCACCCTGGGGCCCACCTTTCCCAGAATTAGGCCGAGCAAGAGCAGAGAGGCCCTGCCTGGCAGGGTCTCGCACCTAGGATCGCACGCGCTGCGCTTACTCTCTCTTCGGATAGAGGGACACCACACAGTAGGTCGTTTATAAGGTAATAAGTTTTTATCGGTAGTTGTCAGGGATCTTTATGATCCGGTAAGCAGGTACCAAAGTAACTGCCACAAGCGGCAGCGATCTTGTGATGAGGGAAAAAGGGGGTAGCGGGACAGTCTTTGAATCAGTGTCGCTGCGAGTTATCCGGCGCCCAGCTCTCAATCCTCGAGCTGAGGGGATGTTGCTTCTCTCGGCGATCTCTACCGATCTTCTTGGAGGAACGGGCCGCGAGTCACTCAGCAGGCACCGGAGGGTCTTAGTTCAGGGAGCCGCGACGGCATCAGCAGGGCTCCGATGGATCAGAGTTCGGGGAGCCGCGACGGCGTCAGCAGGGCTCAGATGGTCTCAGGGTTCGGGGAGCCGCGACGGCGTCAGCAGGGCTCAGATGGTTTTCAGAGTTCGGGGAGCCGCGACAGCGTCCGCAGGGCTCAGGTGGTTTCAGAGTTCAGATAGCGATCTTCTGTTCGGTGAGCGATCGAGCTGCGACCAGGTCAGCAGGCTCTCGTCAGTCCAGGTCTTCTCTGCCTCTCGTCCCTTCAGCACCCCTTGTTATACTCCCCTTCCTCTTTGAAGTCCTGGGTCCTCGCGGAGAGGGGTCTGGTGCCTGGGGTCGGTGTGTCGGGGTTTCCTGTCGCTCAGCCCCTTGATCTATTCAGATGTGTCCGGGAGGGACTCCAAACGCCCAGTAGGAGAGGCGCCCGCTCACCGGGGGCCTGGTGGCCGATCGAAACCTCCCTCGGGGAAGAGACCAGAGGTGTGACGGAGTCGGCGCCTCTCGGTCTGGTTTGGGGGGGGGGTGTCGTTCTCCCTCGGCTGGGCATGCGTGTTGGGGATCTGTTCGGCCCTCGGGATGTTGGTCCACGGAAGCCGAAAGGCCGTGCCCACGAGGTTCGGCGTGTTTGTAGTGTGTCTTGCTGGTCGGGAGGGCCCACGCCACGAGGCCGGTCTCACACGTGCCCCCCCCAGCTGAAAGGCGGGGAGAACTACCCATCCACTTGGGAGTTCTCCTCCCTGAAGCGGAAGAATCGGGACAGGCCGTCCGCGTTGGCGTGGTCAGTCCCAGGGCGATGTTCCACAGTGAAATCCATCCCCTGGAGAGAGATGGACCAGCGTAGCAGCTTTGGGTTTTCCCCTCGCATCTGCATCAACCACCGCAGGGGTCGATGATCCGTTTGCACTCGGAAGTGTGTTCCGAACAGGTAGGGCCGTAGCTTTTTGAGGGCCCAGACTACGGCGAACGTCTCTCGTTCAATCGTGCTCCACCGTTGTTCCCGGGGCAGCAACCTTCGGCTGATGAAGGCGATGGGCTGATCTATGCCTTTGTTGTCATATTGCGAGAGGACTGCCCCGATGCCGTGCTCCGAGGCGTCCGTCTGGACCACAAACTCCTGGGTGTAGTCGGGTGCTTTGAGTACCGGAGCCGCGCACATTGCGGCCTTTAGGGTGTTGAACGCCTTCTGGCAGGCGGGAGTCCAGTGTATTTTCTTGGGGTGTTTCTTGGAGGTTAGTTCTGTGAGAGGGCCGGCGATGCTGCCATAGTTTTTAATGAACCTACGGTAGTAGCCGGTGAGGCCCAGGAAGGCTCGGACTTCCGTTTGGGTTGTAGGGGGTTCCCAAGACAAGATGGCGTCGATCTTCGGCTGGAGGGGGGTGACCTGCCCACTCCCCACCTGGTGCCCCAGATAAGTTACGGAGCCGTGCCCAATCTGACATTTGCTAGCTTTGATGGTGAGGCCGGCCCGGCGCAGAGCCAGCAGGACTTGACGGAGGTGCTGGAGGTGCTCGGTCCATTGGGAGCTGAAGACTGCTATGTCGTCAAGGTATGCCGCGCTGAACCCCTCTAGTCCGGCCAGGACCCTGTTCACCAGCCGCTGGAAGGTGGCCGGGGCATTTTTCATTCCGAACGGCATCACTCTAAAGCGGTAGTGCCCATCCGGGGTGGAGAAGGCGGAGCGCTCCTTGGCTCCCTCGGTGAGGGCAATCTGCCAGTACCCACTGGTCAGGTCGAAGGTGCTGAGGTAGCAGGCGGCACAAAGGCGGTCAATGAGTTCGTCGGCACGGGGATAGGATGAGCGTCTGCTCGGGTGACCGCATTGAGGCCTCGGTAGTCCACGCAGAATCTCAGCTCGGGGGCAACACCCGGGGTAGTCGCTTTCGGAACCAGGACTACCAGGCTGGCCCAAGGGCTGTCGGAGGGTTCAATCACCCCGAGGTCTGGTATCTTTGCTACCTCGGTTTGGATGCAGGTCCGGACCCGATCAGGGACCCGGTAGGCCCGATGTCTCACGGGCGGGCTGTCTCCGGTGTCCACGTCATGGACACACCAGCTGGTGACCCCAGGGGTCAGGGAGAAGAGATCCGCGAACTGCCCTAGTAGCTGGCGGCAGTCGTCGGTCTGTTGGGCTGTGAGGGCGGTCGACAGTCTCACTCCTTCCACGGATCCATCGGTTTCCTTCGCCCCCAGGGGGTCTGGGAGGGGCTCGGTGTCTTCTTCGGCCCCATCGTCGGTGGCTAGGAGTAGACTTAATTCGGTCCGTACAAAGTGGGGCTTGAGGCGGTTCACGTGGAGAACCCGGAGGGGGTTCCGCGGGGACTGCACATCGATGAGATAGGTGACTTGGCTCTTCCGCTCGATCACCTTGTAGGGCCCAGTCCATTTATCTTGGAGAGCGCAGGGTCTTACCGGGGCCATGACCCAGACTTGTTGGCCCGGCTGAAACTCGACCAGCGTAGCATTCTGGTCATACCAGCGCTTCATCTCTTCTTGACTGGCCTCAAGGTTTGCTTCTGCGAGTTCCCTGAATTTTCGGGTCTGGTTGCGGGGCGCCAAGATATAACGGAACACGTCCGGAGGGGTCCCCCGGGGGGTCGCTTCCCACCCCTCTTTGACCAGGCTCAGGGGTCCTCGGACGGGGTGTCCGTATAACAGTTCGAATGGGCTGAATCCCAGGGATTTTTGGGGAACTTCTCGGTAGGCGAACAGGAGACATGGGAGGAGGACGTCCCACCTCCGGCGTAGGGGTTCCTCGAGGCCCATGATCATCCCCTTCAATGTCTTGTTAAAGCGCTCGACTAGGCCGTTTCCTTGGGGGTGGTACGGGGTGGTGAATTTGTACGATACTCCGCACTGCTGCCAGAGGGACTTCATATAGCGGGAGATAAAGCTTGTGCCCCGGTCACTCACGACTTCGCGGGGGAACCCCATGCGGGAGAAGATCCCCATCAAGGCCCGGCCCACCACGGGGGCCGTCACAGTGTGGAGAGGGATGGCTTCGGGGTAACGGGTGGCATGGTCCACCAGGACGAGGATGAATCGGTGGCCCTGGGCGGTCTTGGGGTCCAGGGGTCCGACAATGTCGATTCCTACCCGCTCAAAAGGGGTACTGACAACGGGGAAGGGTTGGAGCGGAGCCTTGCGCTTGCCCCCACTCTTTCCGCTGGCCTGGCACGTGGGGCAGGACTTGCAGTGGGCCTCCACATTTGCTCGCATCTTGGGCCAATAGAAGTGGGTGACGAGTCGCTGGTAGGTCTTATCCTGGCCTAAGTGTCCGGCCAGGGGTACGTCATGGGCCAGGCCCAGGAGGAGATTTCGGAAGCGTAGGGGTACGACTAGTACTCGGGCCGATCCCAACTCGGCCGACTTCTGTTCGCTGTAAAGCAGTCCGTTCTCCCAGTATACCCAGTGGGTGCCAGTCCGGTCGCCGGCTGCTTGGGCCTCGGCCTGTTGTCGGGGCCCAATGAGGGACGGGCAGATGGATTGTTCTTGGCAGAACTCTTCACAGGAGGGGCCCCCTTCGCAGGGCCACGGGGCCAGTTCTGTCAAGTCCCTGAGTTTGGTCAGGGCTTCGGGGCCGGAAGGCCCGGATTCTTCGCCGGGAGCGGTTTGTTCGTCCAGAAGGGGGTCGTTGGCCTCTGGTGGTGTATCCTGGCTCTCGGGGATAGTGGCGGTGCTCAGGGGCCTGGCCTCTCCCCCCTCGGAGGAAGGTGCCCGGAGAGTCATTGAGCGCGTGGTGGCGCATACCCACTCGGGTAGGCCCATCATCTCGAGGTGGGCCCTTCGTTCCACTTGTCCCCACGGGGAGTTCTCCAGGTCGTTGCCCAGGAGGCAGTCCACGGGCTGGGAGGTTCGGACCGCTACTTTTAACTTGCCGGTGACTCCCCCCCATTCGAAGGGGACTAGGGCCATTCGGCAGAGGCTCTCGGAATTGTCTGATGATATGATGGGGCAAAAGGCGTCAGGCAGGATCTGATCCTCGGAAATCAGGTGGCAATGGACCGCCGTGACACTCGCCCCCGTGTCCCGGAGCCCCTCGATGCGGTGACCGTTGATCGTGACCTGCTGTCGGTACTTCTTTGTGTTGGCGGGCAGGGGCGTTCCGGGGACCATCTCCCGGTCCCCTAGGGAGACCAAGGCCATGGCGGCTGGTTCCCATTCTTCTGAGTCCTCCACCTCTTCTCCCAGGGCTACAGAGGCCATCTGTCGAGCCGGCGGGGTTGTGGTGGTGGTCCGCTGGTACAGGGGACACTGAGGGTCACTGGCATAGTGTCCGGTCTGCTGGCAGCGGAAACAGGTGATCCTCACTCGGGGCCCCGGCCTCCCGGGTGGCCCTGTGCTGGCCGGAGGTGGAGCGGGAAAAGGTGGAGATTGTCCTCTGGGAGGGCTGAGTGGGGATCCCCCCGGGAGCTCCCTTGGCCGGCCTTGGTTCCCCCCGCCCCTCTGGCGGGGGGGTCCCTGACTGTGGTGACCGTAGTCTCCCACGGGCCCCCGGGAGGTCCGGGTGTTCACCCACCGGTCAGCCTCGATGGCCAGTTTCCGAGGGTCTGTGAGTTTGCTATCCAGGAGGTGCTGGCGCAGCTCTACGAAGCAATTAGCGGCCAAGTGTTCCCATGCGATTAGGTCGAACAGCTCCTCAAAGGTGGAGACCTTGCTGCCCTTGATCCATCCGTCCAAGGCCCGGCTGTAAAAGTTCACGTACTCCACCCAGGTGGTACCGGGTATCTTTTTGCAGTCTCTAAACCGTTGCCGGTACATTTCAGGGGTGAGCCCATATCTTGCTATTAGAGCCTCTTTCATGTGACTGTAGGAGTTCATTAACGTGGAGGGCAGGTCCAGCAGGGTATCTCTCCCCTCACTCAGGAACCGGCCCCACAGCCCAGCCCCCCAGTCTTTCTGCGGGACTCGGTGGGAGGTCATGGCGACTTCGTAGGCCTTGAACCACTGCTGAATGTCGTCGTTCTTGTAATATTCTCTCACCACATCCTTGGGGATGTGGACCTTCGGTTCCACGGTGGAGGAGATGGGTTGGGTTTCCGAGGGTCGGGCCTCCGCCCTCTTGGCCTGGAGCTCGATTTCTTTTAGGCTACGTTCGTGCTCTAGTTGGAGTTTCTTTTCTTCGTGTTCTCTCTGTCGTTTCTTTTCCTCTAGTTCTCCTTGTAGGTGTAACTGTTCCACCGCCAGTTTTTTCTCGGCCAGTTTTATCTCTCCTTCTATTTTCAGTTTTGCTAGTTCCAGTTCGTGGTTGCGACCTCTTTCTCGGTCCGCTAGTTCCTCAGGGGATAGGCCCCCCTCGGGGGCGCCGTTCCTCCCCGGGCTGCTTCGTGGTTCGTTGGGGGTTTCTCCTTCTGTTCGTGTCCGGGGAGCTTCTGCCTCGACCCAGGTTTTTAATGCCCCCTGGAAGTAATCTTTCGTGCTCAGTCCGGTGGTAGCGATTCCAAGGTCTTTGCAAAATTGTTTCAGTTCTCGGTGCGTATAAGATTCTATCTGGTCTTTTTGAAATGCCGTGCTTGGGTTGGTGCCTGCGGCACCTAGGGAAGTTTCTCCTTCCATTCTTCTCGGTAGTGCGTCAGCCGTCTACTGCACGATCTCTAGGTGTTGGCTCGGATCCCGTCGTCTGCCACCAAATGTTGGAAAGCGGTTCCCGGGGAGGCTGCGGAGTGTGCTCCCATCCACCCTGGGGCCCACCTTTTCCAGAATTAGGCCGAGCAAGAGCAGAGAGGCCCTGCCTGGCAGGGTCTCGCACCTAGGATCGCACGCGCTGCGCTTACTCTCTCTTCGGATAGAGGGACACCACACAGTAGGTCGTTTATAAGGTAATACGTTTTTATCGGTAGTTGTCAGGGATCTTTATGATCCGGTAAGCAGGTACCAAAGTAACTGCCACAAGCGGCAGCGATCTTGTGATGAGGGAAAAAGGGGGTAGCGGGACAGTCTTTGAATCAGTGTCTCTGCGAGTTATCCGGCGCCCAGCTCTCAATCCTCGAGCTGAGGGGATGTTGCTTCTCTCGGCGATCTCTACCGATCTTCTTGGAGGAACGGGCCGCGAGTCACTCAGCAGGCACCGGAGGTTCTTAGTTCAGGGAGCCGCGACGGCGTCAGCAGGGCTCCGATGGATCAGAGTTCGGGGAGCCGCGACGGCGTCAGCAGGGCTCAGATGGTCTCAGGGTTCGGGGAGCCGCGACGGCGTCAGTAGGGCTCAGATGGTTTTCAGAGTTTGGGGAGCCGCGACAGCGTCTGCAGGGCTCAGGTGGTTTCAGAGTTCGGATAGCGATCTTCTGTTCGGTGAGCGATCGAGCCGCGACCAGGTCAGCAGGCTCTCGTCAGTCCAGGTCTTCTCTGCCTCTCGTCCCTTCAGCACCCCTTGTTATACTCCCCTTCCTCTTTGAAGTCCGGGGTCCTCGCGGAGAGGGGTCTGGTGCCTGGGGGCGGTGTGTCGGGGTTTCCTGTCGCTCAGCCCCTTGATCTATTCAGATGTGTCTGGGAGGGACTCCAGACGCCCAGTAGGAGAGGCGCCCGCTCACCGGGGGCCTGGTGGCCGATCGAAACCTCCCTCGGGGAAGAGACCAGAGGTGTGACGGAGTCGGCGCCTCTCGGTCTGGTTTGGGGGGGGTGTCGTTCTCCCTCGGCCGGGCATGCGTGTTGGGGATCTGTTCGGCCCTCGGGATGTTGGTCCACGGAAGCCGAAAGGCCGTGCCCACGAGGTTCGGCGTGTTTGTAGTGTGTCTTGCTGGTCCGGAGGGCCCACGCCACGAGGCCGGTGTCACAAACAGGGTAGATTTTCCTTCCACTCCTGCAATGGGTGAGGTAGTTCCTACATGTTCATAAGCCCAATTAACCCTTACCACAGGTGATCTTACATACATCTCTGCAGTCTTCATGCAGTTGTGCAAGCGTCCATGCAGATCTCTCTAGCACCTGACAATACACAGTCTCCAGAAACACACTCTTAGCAAACAGGTAGCTGCTTCTCCTGCACTCCCATGCTTACTATTCAGCACTGTGTGGTATTTCAGATAGCAGTGTGTAACGCTAACACATTCAACATCACCAAGGCTCATTTCCTTTGCTCTAGTCTAATCACTCACCCAGGTTCCACATGCTCATGGTCTCAAGTAGCTGTTAGGACATGTACTCTATTCTGCCTCTCTAAACTATAAGGAAAATGTGTCAGGCTGTTACAGTGATTATCACTTGCTCTACCACAGTAGTAAATGTGCTTTGAAATTGCCAATCAAATCTCGTTTTCTGCCTAGAATCACACCATGAGTCTGTGCGCACACAGGAATTGTTGTCAGAGATTTAATTTGTGTTGCTCTTGTTCTGTAAGACTTGCACTCATAGGAAAGGGGCAGCTTGTTTTCTTGAACTGTGATGGTTAGCATACAGCACACATCACCATCTCACAGATGAGAGGCAAATGCTAACACATTTGAAAACAACAGGGTAGATTTTCCTTGCAGGACTGTAATGAGTGAGGTAGTTCCTACATGTTCATAAGCCAAATTAACCCTTACCACATGTGCTCTTACATACATCTCTGCAGTCTTCATGCAGTTGTGCAAGCGTCCATGCAGTTCTCTCTTGCACCTGACAATACACAGTCTCCAGAAACATGCTCTTAGCACACAGGCAACTGCTTCTCCTGCACTCCCATGCTTACTATTCAGCACTGTGTGGTGTTTCAGATAGCAGTGTGTAACGCTAACACATTCAACATCACCAAGGCTCATTTCCTTGGCTCTAGTCTAATCACTCACCCAGGTTCCACATGCTCATGGTCTCAAGTAGCTGTTAGGACATGTGCTCTTTTCTGCCTCTCTAAAGTATAAGGAAAATGTGTCAGGCTGTTACTGTAATTATCACTTGCTCTACCACAGTAGTAAATGTGCTTTGAAATTGCCAATCAAATATTGTTTTCTGCCTAGAATCACACCATGAGTCTCTGTGCACACAGGAATTGTTGTCAGAGATTTAATTTGTGTTGCTCTTGTTCTGTAAGACTTTCACTCGTAGGAAAGGGGTAGCTTGTTTTCTTGAACTGTGATGGTTAGCATTCAGCACAAATCACTATCTCACAGATGAGAGGCAAATGGTAACACATTTGAAAACAACAGGGTAGATTTTCCTTCCACTCCTGCAATGGGTGAGGTAGTTCCTACACGTTCAAAACTCCAATTAACCCTTACCACAGCTGATCTTACATACATCTCTGCAGTCTTCATGCAGTTGTGTAAGCGTCCATGCAGATCTCTCTTGCACCTGACAATACACAGTCTCCAGAAACACACTCTTAGCACACAGGCAGCTGCTTCTCCTGCACTCCCATGCTTACTATTCAGCACTGTGTGGTATTTCAGATAGCAGTGTGTAACGCTAACACTTTCAACATCACCAAGGCTCATTTCCTTTGCTCTAGTCTAATCACTCACCCAGGTTCCACATGCTCATGGTCTCAAGTAGATGTTAGGACATGTGCTCTTTTCTGCCTCTCTAAACTATAAGGAAAATGTGTCAGGCTGTTACAGTAATTATCACTTGCTCTACCACAGTAGTAAATGTGCTTTGAAATCGCCAATCAAATATCGTTTTCTGCCTAGAATCACACCATGAGTCTGTGTGCACACAGGAATTGTTGTCAGAGATTTAATTCAAGTTGCTCTTGTTCTGTAAGACTTGCACTGGTAGGAAATGGGCAGCTTGTTTTCTTGAACTGTGATGGTTAGCATTCAGCACAAATCACTATCTCACAGATGAGAGGCAAATGCTAACACATTTGAAAACAACAGGGTAGATTTTTCTTCAACTCCTGCAATGGGTGAGGTAGTTGCTACATGTTCAAAACTCCAATTAACCCTTACCAAAGGTGATCTTACATACATCTGTGCAGTCTTCATGCAGTTGTGCAAGCGTCCATGCAGATCTCTCTTGCACCTGACAATACACAGTCTCCAGAAACACACTCTTAGCACGCAGCCAGCAACTTCTCCTGCACTCCCATGCTTACTATTCAGCACTGTGTGGTATTTCAGATAACAGTTTGTAACGCTAACACAATCAACATCACCAAGGCTCATTTCCTTTGCTCTAGACTAATCACTCACCCAGGTTCCACATGCTCATGGTCTCAAGTAGCTGTTAGGACATGTGCTCTTTTCTGCCTCTCTAAACTATAAGGAAAATGTGTCAGGCTGTTACAGTAATTATCACTTGCTCTACAACAGTAGTAAATGTGCTTTGAAATTCCCAATCAAATATCGTTTTCTGCCTAGAATGACACCATGAGTCTGTGTGCACACAGGAATTGTTGTCAGAGATTTAATTCGTGTTGCTCTTGTTCTGTAAGACTTGCACTCGTAGGAAAGGGGCAGCTTGTTTTCTTGAACTGTGATGGTTAGCATACAGCACACATCACCTTCTCACAGATGAGAGGCAAATGCTAACACATTTGAAAACAACAGGGTAGATTTTCCTTCCACTCCTGCAATGGGTGAGGTAGTTCCTACATGTTCATAAGCCCAATTAACCCTTACCACAGGTGATCTTACATACATCTCTGCAGTCTTCATGCAGTTGTGCAATTGTCCATGCAGATCTCTCTTGCACCTAACAATACACAGTCTCCAGAAACACACTCTTAGCACACAGCCAGCTGCGTCTCCTGCACTCCCATGCTTACTATTTAGCACTGAGTTGTATTTCAGATAGCAGTGTGTAACGCTAACACATTCAACATCACCAAGGCTCATTTCCTTTGCTCTAGTCTAATCACTCACCCAGGCTCCACATGCTCATGGTCTCAAGTAGCTGTTAGGACATGTGCTCTTTTCTGCCTCTCTAAACTATAAGGAAAATGTGTCAGGCTGTTACAGTAACTATCACTTGCTCCACCACAGTAGTAAATGTGCTTTGAAATTGCCAATCAAATATCGTTTTCTGCCTAGAATCACACCATGAGTCTGTGTGCACACAGGAATTGTTGTCAGAGATTTAATTTGTGTTGCTCTTGTTCTGTAAGACTTGCACTCATAGGAAAGGGGCAGCTTGTTTTCTTGAACTGTGATGGTTAGCATACAGCACACATCACCATCTCACAGATGAGAGGCATATGCTAACACATTTGAAAACAACTGGGTAGATTTTCCTTCCACTCTTGCAATGGGTGAGGTGGTTCCTACATGTTCATAAGCCCAATTAACCCTTACCACAGGTGATCTTACATACATCTCTGCAGTCTTCATGCAGTTGTGCAATTGTCCATGCAGATCTCTCTTGCACCTAACAATACACAGTCTCCAGAAACACACTCTTAGCACACAGCCAGCTGCGTCTCCTGCACTCCCATGCTTACTATTTAGCACTGAGTTGTATTTCAGATAGCAGTGTGTAACGCTAACACATTCAACATCACCAAGGCTCATTTCCTTTGCTCTAGTCTAGTCACTCACCCAGTTTCCACATGCTCATGGTCTCAAGTAGCTGTTAGGACATGTGCTCTTTTCTGCCTCTCTAAACTATAAGGAAAATGTGTCAGGCTGTTGCAGTAATTATCACTTGCTCTACCACAGTAGTAAATGTGCTTTGAAATTGCCAATCAAATATCGTTTTCTGCCTAGAATCACACCATGAGTCCGTGTGCACACAGGAATTGTTGTCAGAGATTTAATTTGTATTGCTCTTGTTCTGTAAGACTGGCACTCGTAGGAAAGGGGCAGCTTGTTTTCTTGAACTTTGATGGTTAGCATACAGCACACATAACCATCTCACAGATGAGAGGCAAATGCTAACACATTTGAAAACAACAGGGTAGATTTTCCTTGCAGTACTGTAATGAGTGAGGTAGTTCTTACATGTTCATAAGCCCAATTAACCCTTACTACATGTGCTCTTACATACATCTCTGCAGTCTTCATGCGGTTGTGCAAGCATCCATGCAGATCTCTCTTGCACCTGACAATACACAGTCTCCAGAAACACACTCTTAGCACACAGGCAGCTGCTTCTCCTGCACTCCCATGCTTACTATTCAGCACTGTGTGGTATTTCAGATAGCAGTGTGTAACGCTAACACATTCAACATCACCAAGGCTCATTTCCTTTGCTCTAGTCTAATCACTCACCCAGGTTCCACATGCTCATGGTCTCAAGTAGCTGTTAGGACATGTGCTCTTTTCTGCCTCTCTAAACTATAAGGAAAATGTGTCAGGCTGTTACAGTAATTATCGCTTGCTCTACCACAGTAGTAAATGTGCTTTGAAATTGCCAATCAAATATCGTTTTCTGCCTAGAATCACACCATGAGTCTGTGTGCACACAGGAATTGTTGTCAGAGATTTAATTTGTGTTGCTCTTGTTCTGTAAGACTTGCACTCGTAGGAAAGGGGAAGCTTGTTTTCTTGAACTGTGATGGTTAGCATACAGCACACATCACCATCTCACAGATGAGAGGCAAATGCTAACACATTTGAAAACAACAGGGTAGATTTTCCTTGCAGGACTGTAATGAGTGAGGTAGTTCCTACATGTTTATAAGCCAAATTAACCCTTACCACATGTGCTCTTACATACATCTCTGCA
This sequence comes from Triturus cristatus, assembly GCF_964204655.1. NCBI lineage: Eukaryota > Metazoa > Chordata > Amphibia > Caudata > Salamandridae > Triturus > Triturus cristatus. Next base: position 720,540,278 of record NC_140585.1, read on the forward strand.
GTCTTCATGCAGTTGTGCAAGCGTCCATGCAGATCTCTCTTGCACCTGACAATACACAGTCTCCAGAAACACGCTCTTAGCACACAGGCAACTGCTTCTCCTGCACTCCCATGCTTACTATTCAGCACTGTGTGGTATTTCAGATAGCAGTGTGTATCGCTAACACATTCAACATCACCAAGGCTCATTTACTTTGCTCTAGTCTAATCACTCACCCAGGTTCCACATGCTCATGGTCTCAAGTAGCTGTTAGGACATGTGCTCTTTTCTGCCTCTCTAAACTATAAGGAAAATGTGTCAGGCTGTTACAGTAATTATCGCTTGCTCTACCACAGTAGTAAATGTGCTTTGAAATTGCCAATCAAATATCGTTTTCTGCCTAGAATCACACCATGAGTCTGTGTGCAAACAGGAATTGTTGTCAGAGGTTTAATTCGTGTTGCTCTTGTTCTGTAAGACTTGCACTCGTAGGAAAGGGGCAGCTTGTTTTCTTGAACTGTGATGGTTAGCATTCAGCACAAATCACTATCTCACAGATGAGAAGCAAATGGTAACACATTTGAAAACAACAGGGTAGATTTTCCTTCCACTCCTGCAATGGGTGAGGTAGTTCCTACATGTTCAAAACTCCAATTAACCCTTACCACAGGTGATCTTACATACATCTCTGCATTCTTCATGCAGTTGTGTAAGCGTCCATGCGGATATCTCTTGCACCTGACAATACACAGTCTCCAGAAACACACTCTTAGCACACAGGCAGCTGCTTCTCCTGCACTCCCATGCTTACTATTCAGCACTGTGTGGTATTTCAGATAGCAGTGTGTAACGATAACACATTCAACATCACGAAGGCTCATTTCCTTTGCTCTAGTTTAATCACTCACCCAGGTTCCACATGCTCATGGGCTCTCAAGTAGGTGTTAGGACATGTGCTCTTTTCTGCCTCTCTAAACTATAAGGAAAATGTGTCAGGCTGTTACAGTAATTATCACTTGCTCTACCACAGTAGTAAATTTGCTTTGAAATTGCCAATCAAATATCGTTTTCTGCCTAGAATCACACCATGAGTCTGTGTGCACACAGGAATTGTTGTCAGAGATTTAATTTGTGTTGCTATTGTTGTGTAAGACTTGCACTCGTAGGAAAGGGGCAGCTTGTTTTCTTGAACTGTGATGGTTAGCATTCAGCACAAATCACTATCTCACAGATGAGAGGCAGATGCTAACACATTTGAAAACAACAGGGTAGATTTTCCTTCCACTCCTGCAATGGGTGAGGTAGTTCCTACATGTTGAAAACTCCAATTAACCCTTACCACAGGTGATCTTACATACATCTCTGCAGTCTTCATGCAGTTGTGCAAGCATCCATGCAGATCTCTCTTGCACCTGACAATACACAGTCTTCAGAAACACACTCTTAGCACACAACCAGCTGCTTCTCCTGCACTCCCATGCTTACTATTCAGCACTGTGTGGTATTTCAGATAGCAGTGTGTAACGCTAACACATTCAACATCAACAAGGCTCATTTCCTTTGCTCTAGTCTAATCACTCACCCAGGTTCAATATGCTCATGGTCTCAAGTAGCTGTTAGGACATGTGCTCTTTTCTGCCTCTCTAAACTATAAGGAAAATGTGTCAGGCTGTTACAGTAATTATCACTTGCTCTACCACAGTAGTAAATGTGCTTTGAAATTGGCAATCAAATATTGTTTTCTGTCTAGAATCACACCATGAGTCTGTGTGCACACAGGAATTGTTGTCAGAGATTTAATTCGTGTTGCTCTTGTTCTGTAAGACTGGCACTCGTAGGAAAGGGGCAGCTTGTTTTCTTGAACTGTGATGGTTAGCATACAGCACACATCACCATCTCACAGATGAGAGGCAAATGCTAACACATTTGAAAACAACAGGGTAGATTTTCCTTGCAGGACTGTAATGAGTGAGGTAGTTCCTACATGTTTATAAGCCAAATTAACCCTTACCACATGTGCTCTTACATACATCTCTGCAGTCTTCATGCAGTTGTGCAAGCGTCCATGCAGATCTCTCTTGCACCTGACAATACACAGTCTCCAGAAACACGCTCTTAGCACACAGGCAACTGCTTCTCCTGCACTCCCATGCTTACTATTCAGCACTGTGTGGTATTTCAGATAGCAGTGTGTATCGCTAACACATTCAACATCACCAAGGCTCATTTACTTTGCTCTAGTCTAATCACTCACCCAGGTTCCACATGCTCATGGTCTCAAGTAGCTGTTAGGACATGTGCTCTTTTCTGCCTCTCTAAACTATAAGGAAAATGTGTCAGGCTGTTACAGTAATTATCGCTTGCTCTACCACAGTAGTAAATGTGCTTTGAAATTGCCAATCAAATATCGTTTTCTGCCTAGAATCACACCATGAGTCTGTGTGCAAACAGGAATTGTTGTCAGAGGTTTAATTCGTGTTGCTCTTGTTCTGTAAGACTTGCACTCGTAGGAAAGGGGCAGCTTGTTTTCTTGAACTGTGATGGTTAGCATTCAGCACAAATCACTATCTCACAGATGAGAAGCAAATGGTAACACATTTGAAAACAACAGGGTAGATTTTCCTTCCACTCCTGCAATGGGTGAGGTAGTTCCTACATGTTCAAAACTCCAATTAACCCTTACCACAGGTGATCTTACATACATCTCTGCATTCTTCATGCAGTTGTGTAAGCGTCCATGCGGATATCTCTTGCACCTGACAATACACAGTCTCCAGAAACACACTCTTAGCACACAGGCAGCTGCTTCTCCTGCACTCCCATGCTTACTATTCAGCACTGTGTGGTATTTCAGATAGCAGTGTGTAACGATAACACATTCAACATCACCAAGGCTCATTTCCTTTGCTCTAGTTTAATCACTCACCCAGGTTCCACATGCTCATGGGCTCTCAAGTAGGTGTTAGGACATGTGCTCTTTTCTGCCTCTCTAAACTATAAGGAAAATGTGTCAGGCTGTTACAGTAATTATCACTTGCTCTACCACAGTAGTAAATTTGCTTTGAAATTGCCAATCAAATATCGTTTTCTGCCTAGAATCACACCATGAGTCTGTGTGCACACAGGAATTGTTGTCAGAGATTTAATTTGTGTTGCTATTGTTGTGTAAGACTTGCACTCGTAGGAAAGGGGCAGCTTGTTTTCTTGAACTGTGATGGTTAGCATTCAGCACAAATCACTATCTCACAGATGAGAGGCAAATGCTAACACATTTGAAAACAACAGGGTAGATTTTCCTTCCACTCCTGCAATGGGTGAGGTAGTTCCTACATGTTGAAAACTCCAATTAACCCTTACCACAGGTGATCTTACATACATCTCTGCAGTCTTCATGCAGTTGTGCAAGCATCCATGCAGATCTCTCTTGCACCTGACAATACACAGTCTTCAGAAACACACTCTTAGCACACAACCAGCTGCTTCTCCTGCACTCCCATGCTTACTATTCAGCACTGTGTGGTATTTCAGATAGCAGTGTGTAACGCTAACACATTCAACATCACCAAGGCTCATTTCCTTTGCTCTAGTCTAATCACTCACCCAGGTTCAATATGCTCATGGTCTCAAGTAGCTGTTAGGACATGTGCTCTTTTCTGCCTCTCTAAACTATAAGGAAAATGTGTCAGGCTGTTACAGTAATTATCACTTGCTCTACCACAGTAGTAAATGTGCTTTGAAATTGGCAATCAAATATTGTTTTCTGTCTAGAATCACACCATGAGTCTGTGTGCACACAGGAATTGTTGTCAGAGATTTAATTTGTGTTGCTCTTGTTCTGTAAGACTGGCACTCGTAGGAAAGGGGCAGCTTGTTTTCTTGAACTGTGATGGTTAGCATACAGCACACATCACCATCTCACAGATGAGAGGCAAATGCTAACACATTTGAAAACAACAGGGTAGATTTTCCTTGCAGTACTGTAATGAGTGAGGTAGTTCCTACATGTTCATAAGCCCAATTAACCCTTACCACATGTGCTCTTACATACATCTCTGCAGTCTTCATGCAGTTGTGCAAGCGTCCATGCAGATCTCTCTTGCACCTGACAATACACAGTCTCCAGAAACACACTCTTAGCACACAGGCAGCTGCTTCTCCTGTACTCCCATGCTTACTATTCAGCACTGTGTGGTATTTCAGATAGCAGTGTGTAACGCTAACACATTCAACATCACCAATGCTCATTTCCTTTGCTCTAGTCTAATCACTCACCCAGGTTCCACATGCTCATGGTCTCAAGTAGCTGTTAGGACATGTGCTCTTTTCTGCCTCTCTAAACTATAAGGAAAATGTGTCAGGCTGTTACAGTAATTATTACTTGCTCTACCACAGTAGTAAATGTGCTTTGAAATTGCCAATCAAATATCGTTTTCTGCCTAGAATCACACCATGAGTCTGTGTGCAAACAGGAATTGTTGTCAGAGATTTAATTCGTGTTGCTCTTGTTCTGTAAGACTTGCACTCGTAGGAAAGGGGCAGCTTGTTTTCTTGAACTGTGATGGTTAGCATTCAGCACAAATCACTATCTCACAGATGAGAAGCAAATGGTAACACATTTGAAAACAACAGAGTAGATTTTCCTTCCACTCCTGCAATGGGTGAGGTAGTTCCTACATGTTCAAAACTCCAATTAACCATTACCACAGGTGATCTTACATACATCTCTGCAGTCTTCATGCAGTTGTCTAAGCGTCCATGCAGATCTCTCTTGCACCTGACAATACACAGTCTCCAGAAACACACTCTTAGCACACAAGCAACTGCTTCTCCTGCACTCCCATGCTTACTATTCAGCACTGTGTGGTATTTCAGATAGCAGTGTGTAACGCTAAAACATTCAACATCACCAAGGCTCATTTCCTTTGCTCTAGTCTAATTACTCACCCAGGTTCCACATGCTCAAGGTCTCAAGTAGCTGTTAGGACATGTGCTCTTTTCTGCCTCTCTAAACTATAAGGAAAATGTGTCAGGCTGTTGCAGTAATTATCACTTGCTCTACCACAGTAGTAAATGTGCATTGAAATTGCCAATCAAATATCGTTTTCTGCCTAGAATCACACCATGAGTCTGTGTGCACACAGGAATTGTTGTCAGAGATTTAATTCGTATTGCTCTTGTTCTGTAAGACTAGCACTCGTAGGAAAGGGGCAGCTTGTTTTCTTGAACTTTGATGGTTAGCATACAGCACACATCACCATCTCACAGATGAGAGGCAAATGCTAACACATTTGAAAACAACAGGGTAGATTTTCCTTCCACTCTTGCAATGGGTGAGGTAGTTCCTACATGTTCATAAGCCCAATTAACCCTTACCACAGGTGATCTTACATACATCTCTGCAGTCTTCATGCAGTTGTGCAAGCGTCCATGCAGATCTCTCTTGCACCTAACAATACACAGTCTCCAGAAACACACTCTTAGCACACACGCAGCTGCGTCTCCTGCACTCCCATGCTTAATATTTAGCACTGAGTTGTATTTCAGATAGCAGTGTGTAACGCTAACACATTCAACATCACCAAGGCTCATTTCCTTTGCTCTAGTCTAATCACTCACCCAGGTTCCACATGCTCATGGTCTCAAGTAGCTGTTAGGACATGTGCTCTTTTCTGCCTCTCTAAACTATAAGGAAAATGTGTCAGGCTTTTGCAGTAATTATCACTTGCTCTACCACTGTAGTAAATGTGCTTTGAAATTGCCAATCAAATATCGTTTTCTGCCTAGAATCACACCATGAGTCTGTGTGCACACCGGAATTGTTGTCAGAGATTTAATTCGTATTGCTCTTGTTCTGTAAGACTGGCACTCGTAGGAAAGGGGCAGCTTGTTTTCTTGAACTTTGATGGTTAGCATACAGCACACATCACCATCTCACAGATGAGAGGCAAATGCTAACACATTTGAAAACAACAGGGTAGATTTTCCTTGCAGGACTGTAATGAGTGAGGTAGTTCCTACATATTCTTAAGCCAAATTAACCTTTACCACATGTGCTCTTACATATATCTCTGCAGTCTTCATGCAATTGTGCAAGCATCCATGCAGATCTCTCTTGCACCTGACAATACACAGTCTCCAAAAACACGCTCTTAGCACACAGGCAAATGCTTCTCCTGCACTCCCATGCTTACTATTCAGCACTGTGTGGTATTTCAGATAGCAGTGTGTAACGCTAACACATTCAACATCACCAAGGCTCATTTCCTTGGCTCTAGTCTAATCACTCACCCAGGTTCAACATGCTCATGGTCTCAAGTAGCTGTTAGGACTTGTGCTCTTTTCTGCCTCTCTAAACTATAAGGAAAATGTGTCAGGCTGTTACAGTAATTATCACTTGCTCTACCACAGTAGTAAATGTGCTTTGAATTTGCCAATCAAATATCGTTTTCTGCCTAGAATCACACCACGAGTCTGTGTGCACACAGGAATTGTTGTCAGAGATTTAATTCGTGTTGCTCTTGTTCTGTAAGACTTGCACTCGTAGGAAAGGGGCAGCTTGTTTTCTTGAACTGTGATGGTTAGCATTCAGCACAAATCACTATCTCACAGATGAGAGGCAAATGCTAACACATTTGAAAACAACAGGGTAGATTTTCCTTCCACTCCTACAATGGGTGAGGTAGTTCCTACATGTTGAAAACTCCAATTAACCCTTACCACAGGTGATCTTACATACATCTCTGCAGTCTTCATGCAGTTGTGCAAGCGTCCATGCAGTTCTCTCTTGCACCTGATAATACACAGTCTTCAGAAACACACTCTTAGCACACACGCAGCTGCTTCTCCTGCACTCCCATGCTTACTATTCAGCACTGTGTGGTATTTCAGATAGCAGTGTGTAACGCTAACACATTCAACATCACCAAGGCTCATTTCCTTTGCTCTAGTCTAATCACTCACCCAGGTTCCACATGCTCATGGTCTCAAGTAGCTGTTAGGACATGTGCTCTTTTCTGCCTCTCTAAAGTATAAGGAAAATGTGTTAGGCTGTTACTGTAATTATCACTTGCTCTACCACAGTAGTAAATGTGCTTTGAAATTGCCAATCAAATATCGTTTTCTGCCTAGAATCACACCATGAGTCTCTGTGCGCACAGGAATTGTTGTCAGAGATTTAATTTGTGTTGCTCTTGTTCTGTAAGACTTGCACTCGTAGGAAAGGGGTAGCTTGTTTTCTTGAACTGTGATGGTTAGCATACAGCACACTTCACCATCTCAAAGATGAGAGGCAAATGCTAACACATTTGAAAACAACAGGGTAGATTTTCCTTCCACTCCTGCAATTGGTGAGGTAGTTCCTACATGTTCATAAGCCCAATTAACCCTTACCACAGGTGATCTTACATACATCTCTGCAGTCTTTAAGCAGTTGTGCAAGCGTCCATGCAGATCTCTCTTGCACCTGACAATACACAGTCTCCAGAAACACTCTTAGCACACAGCCAGCTGCTTCTCCTGCACTCCCATGCTTGCTATTCAGCACTGTGTGGTATTTCAGATAGCAGTGTGTAACGCTAACACATTCAACATCACCAAGACTCATTTCCTTTGCTCTAGTCTAATCACTCACCCATGTTCAACATGCTCATGGTCTCAAGTAGCTGTTAGGACATGTGCTCTTTTCTGCCTCTCTAAACTATAAGGAAAATGTGTCAGGCTGTTACAGTAATTATCACTTGCTCTACCACAGTAGTAAATGTGCTTTGAAATTGCCAATCAAATATTGTTTTCTGTATAGAATCACACCATGAGTCTGTGTGCACACAGGAATTGTTGTCAGAGATTTAATTCGTGTTGCTCTTGTTCTGTAAGACTGGCACTCGTAGGAAAGGGGCAGCTTGTTTTCTTGAACTGTGATGGTTAGCATACAGCACACATCACCATCTCACGGATGAGAGGCAAATGCTAACACATTTGAAAACAACAGGGTAGATTTTCCTTGCAGTACTGTAATGAGTGAGGTAGTTCCTACATGTTCATAAGCCCAATTAACCCTTACCACATGTGCTCTTACATACATCTCTGCAGTCTTCATGCAGTTGTGCAAGCGTCAAAGCAGATCTCTCTTGCACCTGACAATACACAGTCTCCAGAAACACACTCTTAGCACACAGGCAGCTGCTTCTCCTGCACTCCCATGCTTACTATTCAGCACTGTGTGGTATTTCAGATAGCAGTGTGTAACGCTAACACATTCAACATCACCAAGGCTCATTTCCTTTGCTCTAGTCAAATCACTCACCTAGGTTCCACATGCTCATGGTCTCAAGTAGCTGTTAGGACATGTGCTCTTTTCTGCCTCTCTAAAGTATAAGGAAAATGTGTCAGGCTGTTACTGTAATTATCACTTGCTCTACCACAGTAGTAAATGTGCTTTGAAATTGCCAATCAAATATTGTTTTCTGCCTAGAATCACACCATGAGTCTCTGTGCACACAGGAATTGTTGTCAGAGATTTAATTCGTGTTGCTCTTGTTCTGTAAGACTTGCACTCGTAGGAAAGTGGTAGCTTGTTTTCTTGAACTGTGATGGTTAGCATACAGCACACTTCACCATCTCAAAGATGAGAGGCAAATGCTAACACATTTGAAAACAACAGGGTAGATTTCCCTTCCACTCCTGCAATTGGTGAGGTAGTTCCTACATTTTCATAAGCCCAATTAACCCTTACCACAGGTGATCTTACATACATCTCTGCAGTCTTCATGCAGTTGTGCAAGCGTCCATGCAGAAATCTCTTACACCTGACAATACACAGTCTCCAGAAACACTCTTAGCAGCACACAGCCAGCTGCTTCTCCTGCACTCCCATGCTTACTATTCAGCACTGTGTGGTATTTCAGATAGCAGTGTGTAACGCTAACACATTCAACATCACCAAGGCTCATTTCCTTTGCTCTAGTCTAATCACTCACCCAGGTTCAATATGCTCATGGTCTCAAGTAGCTGTTAGGACATGTGCTCTTTTCTGCCTCTCTAAACTATAAGGAAAATGTGTCAGGCTGTTACAGTAATTATCACTTGCTCTACCACAGTAGTAAATGTGCTTTGAAATTGCCTATCAAATATCGTTTTCTGTCTAGAATCACACCATGAGTCTGTGTGCACACAGGAATTGTTGTCAGAGATTTAATTCGTGTTGCTCTTGTTCTGTAAGACTGGCACTCGTAGGAAAGGGGCAGCTTGTTTTCTTGAACTGTGATGGTTAGCATACAGCACACATCACCATCTCACAGATGAGAGGCAAATGCTAACACATTTGAAAACAACAGGGTAGATTTTCCTTGCAGTACTGTAATGAGTGAGGTAGTTCCTACATGTTCATAAGCCCAATTAACCCTTACCACATGTGCTCTTACATACATCTCTGCAGTCTTCATGCAGTTGTGCAAGCGTCCATGCAGATCTCTCTTGCACCTGACAATACACAGTCTCCAGAAACACACTCTTAGGACACAGGCAGCTGCTTCTCCTGTACTCCCATGCTTACTATTCAGCACTGTGTGGTATTTCAGATAGCAGTGTGTAACGCTAACACATTCAACATCACCAATGCTCATTTCCTTTGCTCTAGTCTAATCACTCACCCAGGTTCCACATGCTCATGGTCTCAAGTAGCTGTTAGGACATGTGCTCTTTTCTGCCTCTCTAAACTATAAGGAAAATGTGTCAGCCTGTTACAGTAATTATCACTTGCTCTACCACAGTAGTAAATGTGCTTTGAAATTGCCAATCAAATATCGTTTTCTGCCTAGAATCACACCATGAGTCTGTGTGCAAACAGGAATTGTTGTCAGAGATTTAATTTGTGTTGCTCTTGTTCTGTAAGACTTGCACTCGTAGGAAAAGGGCAGCTTGTTTTCTTGAACTGTGATGGTTAGCATTCAGCACAAATTACTATCTCACAGATGAGAAGCAAATGGTAACACATTTGAAAACAACAGGGTAGATTTTCCTTCCACTCCTGCAATGGGTGAGGTAGTTCCTACATGTTCAAAACTCCAATTAACCCTTACCACAGGTGATCTTACATACATCTCTGCAGTCTTCATGCAGTTGTCTAAGCGTCCATGCAGATCTCTCTTGCACCTGACAATACACAGTCTCCAGAAACACACTCTTAGCACACAAGCAACTGCTTCTCCTGCACTCCCATGCTTACTATTCAGCACTGTGTGGTATTTCAGATAGCAGTGTGTAACGCTAAAACATTCAACATCACCAAGGCTCATTTCCTTTGCTCTAGTCTAATTACTCACCCAGGTTCCACATGCTCAAGGTCTCAAGTAGCTGTTAGGACATGTGCTCTTTTCTGCCTCTCTAAACTATAAGGAAAATGTGTCAGGCTGTTGCAGTAATTATCACTTGCTCTACCACAGTAGCAAATGTGCATTGAAATTGCCAATCAAATATCGTTTTCTGCCTAGAATCACACCATGAGTCTGTGTGCACACAGGAATTGTTGTCAGAGATTTAATTCATATTGCTCTTGTTCTGTAAGACTAGCACTCGTAGGAAAGGGGCAGCTTGTTTTCTTGAACTTTGATGGTTAGCATACAGCACACATCACCATCTCACAGATGAGAGGCAAATGCTAACACATTTGAAAACAACAGGGTAGATTTTCCTTGCAGTACTGTAATGAGTGAGGTAGTTCCTACATGTTCATAAGCCCAATTAACCCGTACCACATGTGCTCTTACATACATCTCTGCAGTCTTCATGCAGTTGTGCAAGCATCCATGCAGATCTCTCTTGCACCTGACAATACACAGTCTCCAGAAACACACTCTTAGCACACAGGCAACTGCTTCTCCTGCACTCCCATGCTTACTATTCAGCACTGTGTGGTATTTCAGATAGCAGTGTGTAACGCTAACACATTCAACATCACCAAGGCTCATTTCCTTTGCTCTAGTCTAATCACTCACCCAGTTTCCACATGCTCATGGTCTCAAGTAGCTGTTAGGACATGTGCTCTTTTCTGCCTCTCTAAAGTATAAGGAAAATGTGTTAGGCTGTTACTGTAATTATCACTTGCTCTACCACAGTAGTAAATGTGCTTTGAAATTGCCAATCAAATATCGTTTTCTGCCTAGAATCACACCATGAGTCTGTGTGCACACAGGAATTGTTGTCAGAGATTTAATTTGTGTTGCTCTTGTTCTGTAAGACTTGCACTCGTAGGAAAGGGGCAGCTTGTTTTCTTGAACTGTGATGGTTAGCATACAGCACACATCACCATCTCACAGATGAGAGGCAAATGCTAACACATTTGAAAACAACAGGGTAGATTTTCCTTCCACTCTTGCAATGGGTGAGGTAGTTCCTACATGTTCATAAGCCCAATTAACCCTTACCACAGGTGATCTTACATACATCTCTGCAGTCTTCATGCAGTTGTGCAAGCGTCCATGCAGATCTCTCTTGCACCTAACAATACACAGTCTCCAGAAACACACTCTTAGCACACACACAGCTGCGTCTCCTGCACTCCCATGCTTAATATTTAGCACTGAGTTGTATTTCAGATAGCAGTGTGTAACGCTAACACATTCAACATCACCAAGGCTCATTTCCTTTGCTCTAGTCTAATCACTCACCCAGGTTCCACATGCTCATGGTCTCAAGTAGCTGTTAGGACATGTGCTCTTTTCTGCCTCTCTAAACTATAAGGAAAATGTGTCAGGCTTTTGCAGTAATTATCACTTGCTCTACCACTGTAGTAAATGTGCTTTGAAATTGCCAATCAAATATTGTTTTCTGCCTAGAATCACACCATGAGTCTGTGTGCACACAGGAATTGTTGTCAGAGATTTAATTCGTATTGCTCTTGTTCTGTAAGACTGGCACTCGTAGGAAAGGGGCAGCTTGTTTTCTTGAACTTTGATGGTTAGCATACAGCACACATCACCATCTCACAGATGAGAGGCAAATGCTAACACATTTGAAAACAACAGGGTAGATTTTCCTTGCAGGACTGTAATGAGTGAGGAAGTTCCTACATGTTCTTAAGCCAAATTAACCCTTACCACATGTGCTCTTACATATATCTCTGCAGTCTTCATGCAATTGTGCAAGCGTCCATGCAGATCTCTCTTGCACCTGACAATACACAGTCTCCAGAAACACGCTCTTAGCACACAGTCAAATGCTTCTCCTGCACTCCCATGCTTACTATTCAGCACTGTGTGGTATTTCAGATAGCAGTGTGTAAAGCTAACACATTCAACATCACCAAGGCTCATTTCCTTGGCTCTAGTCTAATCACTCACCCAGGTTCCACATGCTCATGGTCTCAAGTAGCTGTTAGGACTTGTGCTCTTTTCTGCCTCTCTAAACTATAAGGAAAAAGTGTCAGGCTGTTACAGTAATTATCACTTGCTCTACCACAGTAGTAAATGTGCTTTGAAATTGCCAATCAAATATCGTTTTCTGCCTAGAATCACACCATGAGTCTGTGTGCAAACAGGAATTGTTGTCAGAGATTTAATTTGTGTTGCTCTTGTTCTGTAAGACTTGCACTCGTAGGAAAGGGGCAGCTTGTTTTCTTGAACTGTGATGGTTAGCATTCAGCACAAATCACTATCTCACAGATGAGAGGCAAATGAAACACATTTGAAAACAACAGTGTAGATTTTACTTCCACTCCTGCAATGGGTGAGGTAGTTCCTACATGTTCAAAACTCCAATTAACCCTTACCACAGGTGATCTTACATACATCTCTGTATAATTCATGCAGTTGTGTAAGCGTCCATGCAGATATCTCTTGCACCTGACAATACCCAGTCTCCAGAAACACACTCTTAGCACACAGGCAGCTGCTTCTCCTGCACTCCCATGCTTACTATTCAGCACTGTGTGGTATTTCAGATAGCAGTGTGTAACGATAACACATTCAATATCACCAAGGCTCATTTCCTTTGCTCTAGTTTAATCACTCACCCAGGTTCCACATGCTCATGGGCTCTCAAGTAGGTGTTAGGACATGTGCTCTTTTCTGCCTCTCTAAACTATAAGGAAAATGTGTCAGGCTGTTACAGTAATTATCACTTGCTCTACCACAGTAGTAAATTTGCTTTGAAATTGCCAATCAAATATCGTTTTCTGCCTAGAATCACACCATGAGTCTGTGTGCACACAGGAATTGTTGTCAGAGATTTAATTCGTGTTGCTCTTGTTCTGTAAGACTTGCACTCGTAGGAAAGGGGCAGCTTGTTTTCTTGAACTGTGATGGTTAGCATTCAGCACAAATCACTATCTCACAGATGAGAGGCAAATGCTAACACATTTGAAAACAACAGGGTAGATTTTCCTTCCACTCCTGCAATGGGTGAGGTAGTTCCTACATGTTGAAAACTCCAATTAACCCTTACCACAGGTGATCTTACATACATCTCTGCAGTCTTCATGCAGTTGTGCAAGCGTCCATGCAGTTCTCTCTTGCACCTGATAATACACAGTCTTCAGAAACACACTCTTAGCACACACGCAGCTGCTTCTCCTGCACTCCCATGCTTACTATTCAGCACTGTGTGGTATTTCAGATAGCAGTGTGTAATGCTAACACATTCAACATCACCAAGGCTCATTTCCTTTGCTCTAGTCTAATCACTCACCCAGGTTCCACATGCTCATGGTCTCAAGTAGCTGTTAGGACATGTGCTCTTTTCTGCCTCTCTAAACTATAAGGAAAATGTGTCAGGCTGTTACAGTAATTATCACTTGCTCTACCACAGTAGTAAATGTGCTTTGAAATTGCCAATCAAATATCGTTTTCTGCCTAGAATCACACCATGAGTCTGTGTGCCAACAAAGAATTGTTGTCAGAGATTTAATTCGTTTTGCTCTTGTTCTGTAAGACTTGCACTCGTAGGAAAGGGGCAGCTTGTTTTCTTGAACTGTGATGGTTAGTATTCAGCACAAATCACTATTTCACAGATGAGAGGCAAATGGTAACACATTTGAAAACAACAGGGTAGATTTTCCTTCCACTCCTGCAATGGGTGAGGTAGTTTCTTCATGTTCAAAACTCCAATTAACCCTTACCACAGGTGATCTTACATGCATCTCTGCAGTCTTCATTCAGTTGATTAAGCGTCCATGCAGATCTCTCTTGCACCTGACAATACACAGTCTCCAGAAACACTCTTAGCACACAGCCAGCTGCTTCTCCTGCACTCCCATGCTTGCAATTCAGCACTGTGTGGTATTTCAGATAGCAGTGTGTAACGCTAACACATTCAACATCACCAAGACTCATTTCCTTTGCTCTAGTCTAATCACTCACCCATGTTCAACATGCTCATGGTCTCAAGTAGCTGTTAGGACATGTGCTCTTTTCTGCCTCTCTAAACTATAAGGAAAATGTGTCAGGCTGTTACAGTAATTATCACTTGCTCTACCACAGTAGTAAATGTGCTTTGAAATTGCCAATCAAATATTGTTTTCTGTCTAGAATCACACCATGAGTCTGTCTGCACACAGGAATTGTTGTCAGAGATTTAATTCATGTTGCTCTTGTTCTGTAAGACTGGCACTCGTAGGAAAGGGGCAGCTTGTTTTGTTGAACTGTGATGGTTAGCATACAGCACACATCACCATCTCACAGATGAGAGGCAAATGCTAACACATTTGAAAACAACAGGGTAGATTTTCCTTGCAGTACTGTAATGAGTGAGGTAGTTCCTACATGTTCATAAGCCCAATTAACCCTTACCACATGTGCTCTTACATACATCTCTGCAGTCTTCATGCAGTTGTGCAAGCATCAAAGCAGATCTCTCTTGCACCTGACAATACACAGTCTCCAGAAACACACTCTTAGCACACAGGCAGCTGCTTCTCCTGCACTCCCATGCTTACTATTCAGCACTGTGTGGTATTTCAGATAGCAGTGTGTAACGCTAACACATTCAACATCACCAAGGCTCATTTCCTTTGCTCTAGTCAAATCCCTCACCTAGGTTCCACATGCTCATGGTCTCAAGTAGCTGTTAGGACATGTGCTCTTTTCTGCCTCTCTAAAGTATAAGGAAAATGTGTCAGGCTGTTACTGTAATTATCACTTGCTCTACCACAGTAGTAAATGTGCTTTGAAATTGCCAATCAAATATTGTTTTCTGCCTAGAATCACACCACGAGTCTCTGTGCACACAGGAATTGTTGTCAGAGATTTAATTCGTGTTGCTCTTGTTCTGTAAGACTTGCACTCGTAGGAAAGTGGTAGCTTGTTTTCTTGAACTGTGATGGTTAGCATACAGCACACTTCACCATCTCAAAGATGAGAGGCAAATGCTAACACATTTGAAAACAACAGGGTAGATTTCCCTTCCACTCCTGCAATTGGTGAGGTAGTTCCTACATTTTCATAAGCCCAATTAACCCTTACCACAGGTGATCTCACATACATCTCTGCAGTCTTCATGCAGTTGTGCAAGCGTCCATGCAGAAATCTCTTACACCTGACAATACACAGTCTCCAGAAACACTCTTAGCAGCACACAGCCAGCTGCTTCTCCTGCACTCCCATGCTTACTATTCAGCACTGTGTGGTATTTCAGATAGCAGTGTGTAACGCTAACACATTCAACATCACCAAGGCTCATTTCCTTTGCTCTAGTCTAATCACTCACCCAGGTTCAATATGCTCATGGTCTCAAGTAGCTGTTAGGACATGTGCTCTTTTCTGCCTCTCTAAACTATAAGGAAAATGTGTCAGGTTGTTACAGTAATTATCACTTGCTCTACCACAGTAGTAAATGTGCTTTGAAATTGCCAATCAAATATCGTTTTCTGTCTAGAATCACACCATGAGTCTGTGTGCACACAGGAATTGTTGTCAGAAATTTAATTTGTGTTGCTCTTGTTCTGTAAGACTGGCACTCGTAGGAAAGGGGCAGCTTGTTTTCTTGAACTGTGATGGTTAGCATACAGCACACATCACCATCTCACAGATGAGAGGCAAATGCTAACACATTTGAAAACAACAGGGTAGATTTTCCTTGCAGTACTGTAATGAGTGAGGTAGTTCCTACATGTTCATAAGCCCAATTAACCCTTACCACATGTGCTCTTACATACATCTCTGCAGTCTTCATGCAGTTGTGCAAGCGTCCATGCAGATCTCTCTTGCACCTGACAATACACAGTCTCCAGAAACACACTCTTAGCACACAGGCAGCTGCTTCACAGTAGTAAATGTACTTTGAAATTGCCAATCAAATATCGTTTTCTGCCTAGAATCACACCATGAGTCTGTGTGCAAACAGGAATTGTTGTCAGAGATTTAATTTGTGTTGCTCTTGTTCTGTAAGACTTGCACTCGTAGGAAAGGGGCAGCTTGTTTTCTTGAACTGTGATGGTTAGCATTCAGCACAAATTACTATCTCACAGATGAGAAGCAAATGGTAACACATTTGAAAACAACAGGGTAGATTTTCCTTCCACTCCTGCAATGGGTGAGGTAGTTCCTACATGTTCAAAACTCCAATTAACCCTTACCACAGGTGATCTTACATACATCTCTGCAGTCTTCATGCAGTTGTCTAAGCGTCCATGCAGATCTCTCTTGCACCTGACAATACACAGTCTCCAGAAACACACTCTTAGCACACAAGCAACTGCTTCTCCTGCACTCCCATGCTTACTATTCAGCACTGTGTGGTATTTCAGATAGCAGTGTGTAACGCTAAAACATTCAACATCACCAAGGCTCATTTCCTTTGCTCTAGTCTAATTACTCACCCAGGTTCCACATGCTCAAGGTCTCAAGTAGCTGTTAGGACATGTGCTCTTTTCTGCCTCTCTAAACTATAAGGAAAATGTGTCAGGCTGTTGCAGTAATTATCACTTGCTCTACCACAGTAGCAAATGTGCATTGAAATTGCCAATCAAATATCGTTTTCTGCCTAGAATCACACCATGAGTCTGTGTGCACACAGGAATTGTTGTCAGAGATTTAATTCATATTGCTCTTGTTCTGTAAGACTAGCACTCGTAGGAAAGGGGCAGCTTGTTTTCTTGAACTTTGATGGTTAGCATACAGCACACATCACCATCTCACAGATGAGAGGCAAATGCTAACACATTTGAAAACAACAGGGTAGATTTTCCTTGCAGTACTGTAATGAGTGAGGTAGTTCCTACATGTTCATAAGCCCAATTAACCCGTACCACATGTGCTCTTACATACATCTCTGCAGTCTTCATGCAGTTGTGCAAGCATCCATGCAGATCTCTCTTGCACCTGACAATACACAGTCTCCAGAAACACACTCTTAGCACACAGGCAGCTGCTTCTCCTGCACTCCCATGCTTACTATTCAGCACTGTGTGGTATTTCAGATAGCAGTGTGTAACGCTAACACATTCAACATCACCAAGGCTCATTTCCTTTGCTCTAGTCTAATCACTCACCCAGTTTCCACATGCTCATGGTCTCAAGTAGCTGTTAGGACATGTGCTCTTTTCTGCCTCTCTAAAGTATAAGGAAAATGTGTTAGGCTGTTACTGTAATTATCACTTGCTCTACCACAGTAGTAAATGTGCTTTGAAATTGCCAATCAAATATCGTTTTCTGCCTAGAATCACACCATGAGTCTGTGTGCACACAGGAATTGTTGTCAGAGATTTAATTTGTGTTGCTCTTGTTCTGTAAGACTTGCACTCGTAGGAAAGGGGCAGCTTGTTTTCTTGAACTGTGATGGTTAGCATACAGCACACATCACCATCTCACAGATGAGAGGCAAATGCTAACACATTTGAAAACAACAGGGTAGATTTTCCTTCCACTCTTGCAATGGGTGAGGTAGTTCCTACATGTTCATAAGCCCAATTAACCCTTACCACAGGTGATCTTACATACATCTCTGCAGTCTTCATGCAGTTGTGCAAGCGTCCATGCAGATCTCTCTTGCACCTAACAATACACAGTCTCCAGAAACACACTCTTAGCACACACACAGCTGCGTCTCCTGCACTCCCATGCTT
The DNA here is from genome assembly GCF_964204655.1 of Triturus cristatus. Taxonomy (NCBI): domain Eukaryota; kingdom Metazoa; phylum Chordata; class Amphibia; order Caudata; family Salamandridae; genus Triturus; species Triturus cristatus. Next base: position 720,558,309 of record NC_140585.1, read on the forward strand.
AATATTTAGCACTGAGTTGTATTTCAGATAGCAGTGTGTAACGCTAACACATTCAACATCACCAAGGCTCATTTCCTTTGCTCTAGTCTAATCACTCACCCAGGTTCCACATGCTCATGGTCTCAAGTAGCTGTTAGGACATGTGCTCTTTTCTGCCTCTCTAAACTATAAGGAAAATGTGTCAGGCTTTTGCAGTAATTATCACTTGCTCTACCACTGTAGTAAATGTGCTTTGAAATTGCCAATCAAATATCGTTTTCTGCCTAGAATCACACCATGAGTCTGTGTGCACACAGGAATTGTTGTCAGAGATTTAATTCGTATTGCTCTTGTTCTGTAAGACTGGCACTCGTAGGAAAGGGGCAGCTTGTTTTCTTGAACTTTGATGGTTAGCATACAGCACACATCACCATCTCACAGATGAGAGGCAAATGCTAACACATTTGAAAACAACAGGGTAGATTTTCCTTGCAGGACTGTAATGAGTGAGGAAGTTCCTACATGTTCTTAAGCCAAATTAACCCTTACCACATGTGCTCTTACATATATCTCTGCAGTCTTCATGCAATTGTGCAAGCGTCCATGCAGATCTCTCTTGCACCTGACAATACACAGTCTCCAGAAACACGCTCTTAGCACACAGGCAAATGCTTCTCCTGCACTCCCATGCTTACTATTCAGCACTGTGTGGTATTTCAGATAGCAGTGTGTAAAGCTAACACATTCAACATCACCAAGGCTCATTTCCTTGGCTCTAGTCTAATCACTCACCCAGGTTCCACATGCTCATGGTCTCAAGTAGCTGTTAGGACTTGTGCTCTTTTCTGCCTCTCTAAACTATAAGGAAAATGTGTCAGGCTGTTACAGTAATTATCACTTGCTCTACCACAGTAGTAAATGTGCTTTGAAATTGCCAATCAAATATCGTTTTCTGCCTAGAATCACACCATGAGTCTGTGTGCAAACAGGAATTGTTGTCAGAGATTTAATTTGTGTTGCTCTTGTTCTGTAAGACTTGCACTCGTAGGAAAGGGGCAGCTTGTTTTCTTGAACTGTGATGGTTAGCATTCAGCACAAATCACTATCTCACAGTTGAGAGGCAAATGAAACACATTTGAAAACAACAGTGTAGATTTTACTTCCACTCCTGCAATGGGTGAGGTAGTTCCTACATGTTCAAAACTCCAATTAACCCTTACCACAGGTGATCTTACATACATCTCTGTATTCTTCATGCAGTTGTGTAAGCGTCCATGCAGATATCTCTTGCACCTGACAATACACAGTCTCCAGAAACACACTCTTAGCACACAGGCAGCTGCTTCTCCTGCACTCCCATGCTTACTATTCAGCACTGTGTGGTATTTCAGATAGCAGTGTGTAACGATAACACATTCAATATCACCAAGGCTCATTTCCTTTGCTCTAGTTTAATCACTCACCCAGGTTCCACATGCTCATGGGCTCTCAAGTAGGTGTTAGGACATGTGCTCTTTTCTGCCTCTCTAAACTATAAGGAAAATGTGTCAGGCTGTTACAGTAATTATCACTTGCTCTACCACAGTAGTAAATTTGCTTTGAAATTGCCAATCAAATATCGTTTTCTGCCTAGAATCACACCATGAGTCTGTGTGCACACAGGAATTGTTGTCAGAGATTTAATTTGTGTTGCTCTTGTTCTGTAAGACTTGCACTCGTAGGAAAGGGGCAGCTTGTTTTCTTGAACTGTGATGGTTAGCATTCAGCACAAATCACTATCTCACAGATGAGAGGCAAATGCTAACACATTTGAAAACAACAGGGTAGATTTTCCTTCCACTCCTGCAATGGGTGAGGTAGTTCTTACATGTTGAAAACTCCAATTAACCCTTACCACAGGTGATCTTACATACATCTCTGCAGTCTTCATGCAGTTGTGCAAGCGTCCATGCAGTTCTCTCTTGCACCTGATAATACACAGTCTTCAGAAACACACTCTTAGCACACACGCAGCTGCTTCTCCTGCACTCCCATGCTTACTATTCAGCACTGTGTGGTATTTCAGATAGCAGTGTGTAACGCTAACACATTCAACATCACCAAGGCTCATTTCCTTTGCTCTAGTCTAATCACTCACCCAGGTTCCACATGCTCATGGTCTCAAGTAGCTGTTAGGACATGTGCTCTTTTCTGCCTCTCTAAACTATAAGGAAAATGTGTCAGGCTGTTACAGTAATTATCTCTTGCTCTACCACAGTAGTAAATGTGCTTTGAAATTGCCAATCAAATATCGTTTTCTGCCTAGAATCACACCATGAGTCTGTGTGCCAACAAAGAATTGTTGTCAGAGATTTAATTCGTTTTGCTCTTGTTCTGTAAGACTTGCACTCGTAGGAAAGGGGCAGCTTGTTTTCTTGAACTGTGATGGTTAGTATTCAGCACAAATCACTATTTCACAGATGAGAGGCAAATGGTAACACATTTGAAAACAACAGGGTAGATTTTCCTTCCACTCCTGCAATGGGTGAGGTAGTTTCTTCATGTTCAAAACTCCAATTAACCCTTACCACAGGTGATCTTACATGCATCTCTGCAGTCTTCATGCAGTTGATTAAGCGTCCATGCAGATCTCTCTTGCACCTGACAATACACAGTCTCCAGAAACACACTGTAAGCACACAGGCAGCTGCTTCTCCTGCACTCCCATGCTTACTATTCAGCACTGTGTGGTATTTCAGATATCAGTGTGTAACGCTAACACATTCAACATCACCAAGGCTCATTTCCTGTGCTCTAGTTTAATCACTCACCCAGGTTCCACATGCTCATGGTCTCAAGTAGCTGTTAGGACATGTGCTCTTTTCTGTCTCTCTAAACTATGAGGAAAATGTGTCAGGCTGTTACAGTAATTATCACTTGCTCTACCACAGTAGTAAATGTGCTTTGAAATTGCCAATCAAATATCGTTTTCTGACTAGAATCACACCATGAGTCTGTGTGCACAAAGGAATTTGTTGTCAGAGATTTAATTTGTGTTGCTCTTGTTCTGTAAGACTTGTACTCGTAGGAAAGGGGCAGCTTGTTTTCTTGAACTGTGATGGTTAGCATTCAGCACAAATCACTATCTCACAGATGAGAGGCAAATGGTAACACATTTGAAAACAACAGTGTAGATTTTCCTTCCACTCCTGCAAAGGGTGAGGTAGTTCCCACATGTTCAAAACTCCAATTAACCCTTACCACAGGTGATCTTACATACATCTCTGCAGTCTTCATGCAGTTGTGTAAGCGTCCATGCAGATCTCTCTTGCACCTGACAATACACAGTCTCCAGAAACACACTCTTAGCACACAGGCAGCTGCTTCTCCTGCACTCCCATGCTTACTATTCAGCACTGTGTGGTATTTCAGATAGCAGTGGGTAACGCTAACACATTCAACATCACCAAGGCTCATTTCCTTTGCTCTAGTTTAATCACTCACCCAGGTTCCACATGCTCATGGTCTCAAGTAGCTGTTAGGACATGTGCTCTTTTCTGCCTCTCTAAACTATAAGGAAAATGTGTCAGGCTGTTACAGTAATTATCACTTGCTCTACCACAGTAGTAAATGTGCTTTGAAATTGCCAATCAAATATCGTTTTCTGCCTAGAATCACACCTTGAGTCTGTGTGCACACAGGAATTTGTTGTCAGAGATTTAATTTGTGTTGCTCTTGCTCTGTAAGACTTGCACTCGTACGAAAGGGGCAGCTTGTTTTCTTGAACTGTGATGGTTAGCATTCAGCACACATCACTATCTCACATATGAGAGTCAAATGCTAACACATTTGAAAACAACAGGGTAGATTTTCCTTCCACTCCTGCAATGGGTGAGGTAGTTCCTACATGTTCAAAACTCCAAATAACCCTTACCACAGGTGATCTTACATACATCTGTGCAGTCTTCATGCAGTTGTGCAAGCGTCCATGCAGATCTCTCTTGCACCTGACAACACACAGTCTCCAGAAACACACTCTTAGCACACAGGCAGCTGCTTCTCCTGCACTCCCATGCTTACTATTCAGCACTGTGTGGTATTTCAGATAGCAGTGTGTAACGCTGACACTTTCAACATCACCAAGGCTCATTTCCTTTGCTCTAGTCTAATCACTCACCCAGGTTCCACATGCTCATGGTCTCAAGTAGCTGTTAGGACATATGCTCTTTTCTGCCTCTCTAAACTATAAGGAAAATGTGTCAGGCTGTTACAGTAATTATCACTTGCTCTAACACAGTAGTAAATGTTCTTTGAAATTGCCAATCAAATATCATTTTCTGCCTAGAATCACACCATGAGTCTGTGTGCACACAGGAATTGTTGTCAGAGATTTAATTTTTGTTGCTCTTGTTCTGTAAGACTTGCACTCGTAGGAAAGGGGCAGCTTGTTTTCTTGAACTGTGATGGTTAGCATACAGCACACATCACCATCTCACAGATGAGAGGCAAATGCTAACACATTTGAAAACAACAGGGTAGATTTTCCTTCCACTCTTGCAATGGGTGAGGTAGTTCCTACATGTTCATAAGCCCAATTAACCCTTACCACAGGTGATCTTACATACATCTCTGCGGTCTTCATGCAGTTGTGCAAGCCTCCATGCAGATCTCTCTTGCACCTGACAATACACAGTCTCCAGAAACACACTCTTAGCACACAGCCAGCTGCTTCTCCTGCACTCCCATGCTTACTATTCAGCACTGTGTGGTGTTTCAGATAGCAGTGTGTAACGCTAACACATTCAACATCACCAAGGCTCATTTCCTTTGCTCTAGTCTAATCACTCACCCAGGTTCCACATGCTCATGGTCTTAGGTAGCTGTTAAGACATGTGCTCTTTTCTGCCTCTCTAAACTATAAGGAAAATGTGTTAGGCTGTTACAGTAATTATCACTTGCTCTACCACAGTAGTAAATGTGCTTTGAAATTGCCAATCAAATATCGTTTTCTGCCTAGAATCACACCATGAGTCTGAGTCTGTGTGCACACAGGAATTGTCAGAGATTTAATTTGTGTTGCTCTTGTTCTGTAAGACTGGCACTCGTAGGAAAGGGGCAGTTTGTTTTCTTGAACAGTGATGGTTAGCATACAGAACACATCACCATCTCACAAATGAGAGGCAAATGCTAACACATTTGAAAACAACAGGATAGATTTTCCTTGCAGTACTGTAATGAGTGAGGTAGTTCCTACATGTTCATAAGCCCAATTAACCCTTACCACATGTGCTCTTACATACATCTCTGCAGTCTTCATGCAGTTGTGCAAGCATCCATGCAGATCTCTCTTGCACCTGACAATACACAGTCTCCAGAAACACACTCTTAGCACACAGGCAGCTGCTTCTCCTGCACTCCCATGCTTACTATTCAGCACTGTGTGGTATTTCAGATAGCAGTGTGTAACGCTAACACATTCAACATCACCAAGGCTCATTTCCTTTGCTCTAGTCTAATCACTCACTCAGGTTCCACATGCTCATGGTCTCAAGTAGCTGTTAGGACATGTGCTCTTTTCTGCCTCTCTAAACTATAAGGAAAATGTGTCAGGCTGTTACAGTAATTATCACTTGCTCTACCACAGTAGTAAATGTGCTTTGAAATTGCCAATCAAATATCGTTTTCTGCCTAGAATCACACCATGAGTCTGTGTGCCAACAAAGAATTGTTGTCAGAGATTTAATTCGTGTTGCTCTTGTTCTGTAAGACTTGCACTCGAAGGAAAGGGGCAGCTTGTTTTCTTGAACTGTGATGGTTAGTATTCATCACAAATCACTATTTCACAGATGAGAGGCAAATGGTAACACATTTGAAAACAACAGGGTAGATTTTCCTTCCACTCCTGCAATGGGTGAGGTAGTTCCTTCATGTTCAAAACTCTAATTAACCCTTACCACAGGTGATCTTACATGCATCTCTGCAGTCTTCATGCAGTTGATTAAGCGTCCATGCAGATCTCTCTTGCACCTGACAATACACAGTCTCCAGAAACACACTGTTAGCACACAGGCAGCTGCTTCTCCTGCACTCCCATGCTTACTATTCAGCACTGTGTGGTATTTCAGATATCAGTGTGTAACGCTAACACATTCAACATCACCAAGGCTCATTTCCTTTGCTCTAGTTTAATCACTCACCCAGGTTCCACATGCTCATTGTCTCAAGTAGCTGTTAGGACATGTGCTCTTTTCTGTCTCTCTAAACTATAAGGAAAATGTGTCAGGCTGTTACAGTAATTATCACTTGCTCTACCACAGTAGTAAATGTGCTTTGAAATTGCCAATCAAATATCGTTTTCTGCCTAGAATCACACCATGAGTCTGTGTGCACAAAGGAATTTGTTGTCAGAGATTTAATTTGTGTTGCTCTTGTTCTGAAGGACTTGTACTCGTACGAAAGGGGCAGCTTGTTTTCTTGAACTGTGATGGTTAGCATACAGCACACATCACCATCTCACAGATGAGAGGCAAATGCTAACACATTTGAAAACAACAGGGTAGATTTTCCTTCCACTCCTGCAATGGGTGAGGTAGTTCCTACATGTTCAAAACTCCAAATAACCCTTACCACAGGTGATCTTACATACATCTCTGCAGTCTTCATGCAGTTGTGTAAGCGTCCATGCAGATCTCTCTTGCACCTGACAATACACAGTCTCCAGAAACACACTCTTAGCACACAGGCAGCTGCTTCTCCTGCACTCCCATGCTTACTATTCAGCACTGTGTGGTATTTCAGATAGCAGTGGGTAACGCTAACACATTCAACATCACCAAGGCTCATTTCCTTTGCTCTAGTTTAATCACTCACCCAGGTTCCACATGCTCATGGTCTCAAGTAGCTGTTAGGACATGTGCTCTTTTCTGCCTCTCTAAATTATAAGGAAAATGTGTCAGGCTGTTACAGTAATTATCACTTGCTCTACCACAGTAGTAAATGTGCTTTGAAATTGCCAATCAAATATCGTTTTCTGCCTAGAATCACACCTTGAGTCTGTGTGCACACAGGAATTTGTTGTCAGAGATTTAATTTGTGTTGCTCTTGCTCTGTAAGACTTGCACTCGTACGAAAGGGGCAGCTTGTTTTCTTGAACTGTGATGGTTAGCATTCAACACACATCACTATCTCACATATGAGAGTCAAATGCTAACACATTTGAAAACAACAGGGTAGATTTTCCTTCCACTCCTGCAATGGGTGAGGTAGTTCCTACATGTTCAAAACTCCAAATAACCCTTACCACAGGTGATCTTACATACAGCTGTGCAGTCTTCATGCAGTTGTGCAAGCGTCCATGCAGATCTCTCTTGCACCTGACAACACACAGTCTCCAGAAACACACTCTTAGCACACAGGCAGCTGCTTCTCCTGCACTCCCATGCTTACTATTCAGCACTGTGTGGTATTTCAGATAGCAGTGTGTAACGCTAACACTTTCAACATCACCAAGGCTCATTTCCTTTGCTCTAGTCTAATCACTCACCCAGGTTCCACATGCTCATGGTCTCAAGTAGCTGTTAGGACATGTGCTCTTTTCTGCCTCTCTAAACTATGAGGAAACTGTGTCAGGCTGTTACAGTAATTATCACTTGCTCTAACACAGTAGTAAATGTGCTTTGAAATTGCCAATCAAATATCGTTTTCTGTCTAGAATCACACCATGAGTCTGTGTGCACACAGGAATTGTTGTCAGAGATTTAATTTGTGTTGCTCTTGTTCTGTAAGACTGGCACTCGTAGGAAAGGGGCAGCTTGTTTTCTTGAACTGTGATGGTTAGCATACAGCACACATCACCATCTCACAGATGAGAGGCAAATGCTAACACATTTGAAAACAACAGGGGAGATTTTCCTTCCAGTCCTGCAATGGGTGAGGTAGTTCCTACATGTTCATAAGCCCAATTAACCCTTACCACAGGTGATCTTACATACATCTCTGCGGTCTTCATGCAGTTGTGCAAGCCTCCATGCAGATCTCTCTTGCACCTGACAATACACCGTCTCCGGAAACACACTCTTAGCACACAGCCAGCTGCTTCTCCTGCACTCCCATGCTTACTATTCAGCACTGTGTGGTGTTTCAGATAGCAGTGTGTAACGCTAACACATTCAACATCACCAAGGCTCATTTCCTTTGCTCTAGTCTAATCACTCACCCAGGTTCCACATGCTCATGGTCTTAGGTAGCTGTTAGGACATGTGCTCTTTTCTGCCTCTCTAAACTATAAGGAAAATGTGTTAGGCTGTTACAGTAATTATCACTTGCTCTACCACAGTAGTAAATGTGCTTTGAAATTGCCAATCAAATATCGCATGAGTCTGAGTCTGTGTGCACACAGGAATTGTCAGAGATTTAATTTGTGTTGCTCTTGTTCTGTAAGACTGGCACTCGTAGGAAAGGGGCAGTTTGTTTTCTTGAACTGTGATGGTTAGCATACAGAACACATCACCATCTCACAAATGAGAGGCAAATGCTAAAACATTTGAAAACAACAGGATAGATTTTCCTTGCAGTACTGTAATGAGTGAGGTAGTTCCTACATGTTCATAAGCCCAATTAACCCTTACCACATGTGCTCTTACATACATCTCTGCAGTCTTCATGCAGTTGTGCAAGTGTCCATGCAGATCTCCCTTGCAACTGACAATACACAGTCTCCAGAAACACACTCTTAGCACACAGGCAGCTGCTTCTCCTGCACTCCCATGCTTACTATTCAGCACTGTGTGGTATTTCAGATAGCAGTGTGTAACGCTAACACATTCAACATCACCAAGGCTTATTTCCTTTGCTCTAGTCTAATCACTCACCCAGGTTCCACATGCTCATGGTCTCAAGTAGCTGTTAGCACATGTGCTGTTTTCTGCCTCTCTAAACTATAGGGAAAATGTGTCTTGCTGTTACAGTAATTATCACTTGCTCTAACACAGTAGTAAATGTGCTTTGAAATTGCCAATCAAATATCGTTTTCTGCCTAGAATCACACCATGAGTCTCTGTGCACACAGGAATTTGTTGTCAGAGATTTATTTTGTGTTGCTCTTGCTCTGTAAGACTGGCACTCGTAGGAAAGGGGCAGCTTGTTTTCTTGAACTGTGATGGTTAGCATTCAGCACAAATCACTATCTCACAGATTAGAGTCAAATGCTAACACATTTGAAAACAACAGGGTAGATTTTCCTTCCACTCCTGCAATGGGTGAGGTAGTTCCTACATTTTCAAAACTCCAAATAACCCTTACCACAGGTGATCTTACATACATCTGTGTAGTCTTCATGCAGTTGTGCAAGCGTCCATGCAGATCTCTCTTGCACCTGACAACACAAAGTCTCCAGAAACACACTCTTAGCACACAGGCAGCTGCTTCTCCTGCACTCCCACGCTTACTATTCAGCACTGTGTGGTGTTTCAGATAGCAGTGTGTAACGCTAACACTTTCAACATCACCAAGGTTCATTTCCTTTGCTCTAGTCTAATCACTCACCCAGGTTCCACATGCTCATGGTCTCAAGTAGCTGTTAGGACATGTGCTCTTTTCTGCCTCTCTAAACTATAAGGAAAATGTGTCAGGCTGTTACAGTAATTATCACTTGCTCTAACACAGTAGTAAATGTGCTTTGAAATTGCCAATCAAATATCGTTTTCTGCCTAGAATCACACCATGAGTCTGAGTCTGTGTGCACACAGGAATTGTCAGAGATTTAATTTGTGTTGCTCTTGTTCTGTAAGACTGGCACTCGTAGGAAAGGGGCAGTTTGTTTTCTTGAACAGTGATGGTTAGCATACAGAACACATCACCATCTCACAAATGAGAGGCAAATGCTAACACATTTGAAAACAACAGGATAGATTTTCCTTGCAGTACTGTAATGAGTGAGGTAGTTCCTACATGTTCATAAGCCCAATTAACCCTTACCACATGTGCTCTTACATACATCTCTGCAGTCTTCATGCAGTTGTGCAAGCATCCATGCAGATCTCTCTTGCACCTGACAATACACAGTCTCCAGAAACACACTCTTAGCACACAGGCAGCTGCTTCTCCTGCACTCCCATGCTTACTATTCAGCACTGTGTGGTATTTCAGATAGCAGTGTGTAACACTAACACATTCAACATCACCAAGGCTCATTTCCTTTGCTCTAGTCTAATCACTCACTCAGGTTCCACATGCTCATGGTCTCAAGTAGCTGTTAGGACATGTGCTCTTTTCTGCCTCTCTAAACTATAAGGAAAATGTGTCAGGCTGTTACAGTAATTATCACTTGCTCTACCACAGTAGTAAATGTGCTTTGAAATTGCCAATCAAATATCGTTTTCTGCCTAGAATCACACCATGAGTCTGTGTGCCAACAAAGAATTGTTGTCAGAGATTTAATTCGTGTTGCTCTTGTTCTGTAAGACTTGCACTCGAAGGAAAGGGGCAGCTTGTTTTCTTGAACTGTGATGGTTAGTATTCATCACAAATCACTATTTCACAGATGAGAGGCAAATGGTAACACATTTGAAAACAACAGGGTAGATTTTCCTTCCACTCCTGCAATGGGTGAGGTAGTTCCTTCATGTTCAAAACTCTAATTAACCCTTACCACAGGTGATCTTACATGCATCTCTGCAGTCTTCATGCAGTTGATTAAGCGTCCATGCAGATCTCTCTTGCACCTGACAATACACAGTCTCCAGAAACACACTGTTAGCACACAGGCAGCTGCTTCTCCTGCACTCCCATGCTTACTATTCAGCACTGTGTGGTATTTCAGATATCAGTGTGTAACGCTAACACATTCAACATCACCAAGGCTCATTTCCTTTGCTCTAGTTTAATCACTCACCCAGGTTCCACATGCTCATTGTCTCAAGTAGCTGTTAGGACATGTGCTCTTTTCTGTCTCTCTAAACTATAAGGAAAATGTGTCAGGCTGTTACAGTAATTATCACTTGCTCTACCACAGTAGTAAATGTGCTTTGAAATTGCCAATCAAATATCGTTTTCTGCCTAGAATCACACCATGAGTCTGTGTGCACAAAGGAATTTGTTGTCAGAGATTTAATTTGTGTTGCTCTTGTTCTGAAGGACTTGTACTCGTACGAAAGGGGCAGCTTGTTTTCTTGAACTGTGATGGTTAGCATACAGCACACATCACCATCTCACAGATGAGAGGCAAATGCTAACACATTTGAAAACAACAGGGTAGATTTTCCTTCCACTCCTGCAATGGGTGAGGTAGTTCCTACATGTTCAAAACTCCAAATAACCCTTACCACAGGTGATCTTACATACATCTCTGCAGTCTTCATGCAGTTGTGTAAGCGTCCATGCAGATCTCTCTTGCACCTGACAATACACAGTCTCCAGAAACACACTCTTAGCACACAGGCAGCTGCTTCTCCTGCACTCCCATGCTTACTATTCAGCACTGTGTGGTATTTCAGATAGCAGTGGGTAACGCTAACACATTCAACATCACCAAGGCTCATTTCCTTTGCTCTAGTTTAATCACTCACCCAGGTTCCACATGCTCATGGTCTCAAGTAGCTGTTAGGACATGTGCTCTTTTCTGCCTCTCTAAATTATAAGGAAAATGTGTCAGGCTGTTACAGTAATTATCACTTGCTCTACCACAGTAGTAAATGTGCTTTGAAATTGCCAATCAAATATCGTTTTCTGCCTAGAATCACACCTTGAGTCTGTGTGCACACAGGAATTTGTTGTCAGAGATTTAATTTGTGTTTCTCTTGCTCTGTAAGACTTGCACTCGTACGAAAGGGGCAGCTTGTTTTCTTGAACTGTGATGGTTAGCATTCAGCACACATCACTATCTCACATATGAGAGTCAAATGCTAACACATTTGAAAACAACAGGGTAGATTTTCCTTCCACTCCTGCAATGGGTGAGGTAGTTCCTACATGTTCAAAACTCCAAATAACCCTTACCACAGGTGATCTTACATACAGCTGTGCAGTCTTCATGCAGTTGTGCAAGCGTCCATGCAGATCTCTCTTGCACCTGACAACACACAGTCTCCAGAAACACACTCTTAGCACACAGGCAGCTGCTTCTCCTGCACTCCCATGCTTACTATTCAGCACTGTGTGGTATTTCAGATAGCAGTGTGTAACGCTAACACTTTCAACATCACCAAGGCTCATTTCCTTTGCTCTAGTCTAATCACTCACCCAGGTTCCACATGCTCATGGTCTCAAGTAGCTGTTAGGACATGTGCTCTTTTCTGCCTCTCTAAACTATAAGGAAACTGTGTCAGGCTGTTACAGTAATTATCACTTGCTCTAACACAGTAGTAAATGTGCTTTGAAATTGCCAATCAAATATCGTTTTCTGTCTAGAATCACACCATGAGTCTGTGTGCACACAGGAATTGTTGTCAGAGATTTAATTTGTGTTGCTCTTGTTCTGTAAGACTGGCACTCGTAGGAAAGGGGCAGCTTGTTTTCTTGAACTGTGATGGTTAGCATACAGCACACATCACCATCTCACAGATGAGAGGCAAATGCTAACACATTTGAAAACAACAGGGGAGATTTTCCTTCCAGTCCTGCAATGGGTGAGGTAGTTCCTACATGTTCATAAGCCCAATTAACCCTTACCACAGGTGATCTTACATACATCTCTGCGGTCTTCATGCAGTTGTGCAAGCCTCCATGCAGATCTCTCTTGCACCTGACAATACACCGTCTCCGGAAACACACTCTTAGCACACAGCCAGCTGCTTCTCCTGCACTCCCATGCTTACTATTCAGCACTGTGTGGTGTTTCAGATAGCAGTGTGTAACGCTAACACATTCAACATCACCAAGGCTCATTTCCTTTGCTCTAGTCTAATCACTCACCCAGGTTCCACATGCTCATGGTCTTAGGTAGCTGTTAGGACATGTGCTCTTTTCTGCCTCTCTAAACTATAAGGAAAATGTGTTAGGCTGTTACAGTAATTATCACTTGCTCTACCACAGTAGTAAATGTGCTTTGAAATTGCCAATCAAATATCGCATGAGTCTGAGTCTGTGTGCACACAGGAATTGTCAGAGATTTAATTTGTGTTGCTCTTGTTCTGTAAGACTGGCACTCGTAGGAAAGGGGCAGTTTGTTTTCTTGAACTGTGATGGTTAGCATACAGAACACATCACCATCTCACAAATGAGAGGCAAATGCTAAAACATTTGAAAACAACAGGATAGATTTTCCTTGCAGTACTTTAATGAGTGAGGTAGTTCCTACATGTTCATAAGCCCAATTAACCCTTACCACATGTGCTCTTACATACATCTCTGCAGTCTTCATGCAGTTGTGCAAGTGTCCATGCAGATCTCCCTTGCAACTGACAATACACAGTCTCCAGAAACACACTCTTAGCACACAGGCAGCTGCTTCTCCTGCACTCCCATGCTTACTATTCAGCACTGTGTGGTATTTCAGATAGCAGTGTGTAACGCTAACACATTCAACATCACCAAGGCTTATTTCCTTTGCTCTAGTCTAATCACTCACCCAGGTTCCACATGCTCATGGTCTCAAGTAGCTGTTAGCACATGTGCTGTTTTCTGCCTCTCTAAACTATAGGGAAAATGTGTCAGGCTGTTACAGTAATTATCACTTGCTCTAACACAGTAGTAAATGTGCTTTGAAATTGCCAATCAAATATCGTTTTCTGCCTAGAATCACACCATGAGTCTGTGTGCACACAGGAATTTGTTGTCAGAGATTTATTTTGTGTTGCTCTTGCTCTGTAAGACTGGCACTCGTAGGAAAGGGGCAGCTTGTTTTCTTGAACTGTGATGGTTAGCATTCAGCACAAATCACTATCTCACAGATTAGAGTCAAATGCTAACACATTTGAAAACAACAGGGTATATTTTCCTTCCACTCCTGCAATGGGTGAGGTAGTTCCTACATTTTCAAAACTCCAAATAACCCTTACCACAGGTGATCTTACATACATCTGTGTAGTCTTCATGCAGTTGTGCAAGCGTCCATGCAGATCTCTCTTGCACCTGACAACACAAAGTCTCCAGAAACACACTCTTAGCACACAGGCAGCTGCTTCTCCTGCACTCCCACGCTTACTATTCAGCACTGTGTGGTGTTTCAGATAGCAGTGTGTAACGCTAACACTTTCAACATCACCAAGGTTCATTTCCTTTGCTCTAGTCTAATCACTCACCCAGGTTCCACATGCTCATGGTCTCAAGTAGCTGTTAGGACATGTGCTCTTTTCTGCCTCTCTAAACTATAAGGAAAATGTGTCAGGCTGTTACAGTAATTATCACTTGCTCTAACACAGTAGTAAATGTGCTTTGAAATTGCCAATCAAATATCGTTTTCTGCCTAGAATCACACCATGAGTCTGTGTGCACACAGGAATTGTTGTCAGAGATTTAATTTGTGTTGCTCTTGTTCTGTAAGACTTGCACTCGTAGGAAAGGGGCAGCTTGTTTTCTTGAACTGTGATGGTTAGCATACAGCACACATCACCATCTCACAGATGAGAAGCAAATGCTAACACGTTTGAAAACAACAGGGTAGATTTTCCTTCCACTCCTGCAATGGGTGAGGTAGTTCCTACATGTTCATAAGCCCAATTAACCCTCACCACAGGTGATCTTACATACATCTCTGCAGTCTTCATGCAGTTGTGTAAGCGTCCATGCAGATCTCTCTTGCACCTGACAATACACAGTCTCCAGAAACACACTCTTAGCACACAGGCAGCTGCTTCTCCTGCACTCCCATGCTTACCATTCAGCACTGTGTGGTATTTCAGATAGCAGTGTGTAACGCTAACACTTTCAACATCACCAAGGCCCATTTCCTTTGCTCTAGTCTAATCACTCACCCAGGTTCCACATGCTCATGGTCTCAAGTAGATGTTAGGACATGTGCTCTTTTCTGCCTCTCTAAACTATAAGGAAAATGTGTCAGGCTGTTACAGTAATTATCACTTGCTCTACCACAGTAGTAAATGTGCTTTGAAATCGCCAATCAAATATCGTTTTCTTCCTAGAACCAGACCATGAGTCTGTGTGCACACAGGAATTGTTGTCAGAGATTTCATTTGTGTTGCTCTTGTTCTGTAAGACTTGCACTCGTAGGAAAGGGGCAGCTTGTTTTCTTGAACTGTGATGGTTAGCATACAGCACACATCACCATCTCACAGATGAGAGGCAAATGCTAACACATTTGAAAACAACAGGGTAGATTTTCCTTCCACTCTTGCAATGGGTGAGGTAGTTCCTACATGTTCAAAACTCCAATTAACCCTTACCACAGGTGATCTTACATACATCTCTGCGGTCTTCATGCAGTTGTGCAAGCCTCCATGCAGATCTCTCTTGCACCTGACAATACACAGTCTCCAGAAACACACTCTTAGCACACAGCCAGCTGCTTCTCCTGCACTCCCATGCTTACTATTCAGCACTGTGTGGTGTTTCAGATAGCAGTGGGTAACGCTAACACATTCAACATCACCAAGGCTCATTTCCTTTGCTCTAGTTTAATCACTCACCCAGGTTCCACATGCTCATGGTCTCAAGTAGCTGTTAGGACATGTGCTCTTTTCTGCCTCTCTAAACTATAAGGAAAATGTGTCAGGCTGTTACAGTAATTATCACTTGCTCTACCACAGTAGTAAATGTGCTTTGAAATTGCCAATCAAATATCGTTTTCTGCCTAGAATCACACCTTGAGTCTGTGTGCACACAGGAATTTGTTGTCAGAGATTTAATTTGTGTTGCTCTTGCTCTGTAAGACTTGCACTCGTACGAAAGGGGCAGCTTGTTTTCTTGAACTGTGATGGTTAGCATTCAGCACACATCACTATCTCACATATGAGAGTCAAATGCTAACACATTTGAAAACAACAAGGGAGATTTTCCTTTCACTCCTGCAATGGGTGAGGTAGTTCCTACATGTTCATAAGCCCAATTAACCCTTACCACAGGTGATCTTACATACATCTCTGCGGTCTTCATGCAGTCGTGCAAGCCTCCATGCAGATCTCTCTTGCACCTGACAATACACAGTCTCCAGAAACACACTCTTAGCACACAGCCAGATGCTTCTCCTGCACTCCCATGCTTACTATTCAGCACTGTGTGGTGTTTCAGATAGCAGTGTGTAACGCTAACACATTCAACATCACCAAGGCTCATTTCCTTTGCTCTAGTCTAATCACTCACCCAGGTTCCACATGATCGTGGTCTTAGGTAGCTGTTAAGACATGTGCTCTTTTCTGCCTCTCTAAACTATAAGGAAAATGTGTTAGGCTGTTACAGTAATTATCACTTGCTCTACCACAGTAGTAAATGTGCTTTGAAATTGCCAATCAAATATCGTTTTCTGCCTAGAATCACACCATGAGTCTGAGTCTGTGTGCACACAGGAATTGTCAGAGATTTAATTTGTGTTGCTCTTGTTCTGTAAGACTGGCACTCGTAGGAAAGGGGCAGTTTGTTTTCTTGAACTGTGATGGTTAGCATACAGAACACATCACCATCTCACAAATGAGAGGCAAATGCTAACACATTTGAAAACAACAGGATAGATTTTCCTTGCAGTACTGTAATGAGTGAGGTAGTTCCTACATGTTCATAAGCCCAATTAACCCTTACCACATGTGCTCTTACATACATCTCTGCAGTCTTCATGCAGTTGTGCAAGCATCCATGCAGATCTCTCTTGCACCTGACAATACACAGTCTCCAGAAACACACTCTTAGCACACAGGCAGCTGCTTCTCCTGCACTCCCATGCTTACTATTCAGCACTGTGTGGTATTTCAGATAGCAGTGTGTAACGCTAACACATTCAACATCACCAAGGCTCATTTCCTTTGCTCTAGTCTAATCACTCACTCAGGTTCCACATGCTCATGGTCTCAAGTAGCTGTTAGGACATGTGCTCTTTTCTGCCTCTCTAAACTATAAGGAAAATGTGTCAGGCTGTTACAGTAATTATCACTTGCTCTACCACAGTAGTAAATGTGCTTTGAAATTGCCAATCAAATATCGTTTTCTGCCTAGAATCACACCTTGAGTCTGTGTGCACACAGGAATTTGTTGTCAGAGATTTAATTTGTGTTGCTCTTGCTCTGTAAGACTTGCACTCGTACGAAAGGGGCAGCTTGTTTTCTTGAACTGTGATGGTTAGCATTCAGCACACATCACTATCTCACATATGAGAGTCAAATGCTAACACATTTGAAAACAACAAGGGAGATTTTCCTTCCACTCCTGCAATGGGTGAGGTAGTTCCTACATGTTCATAAGCCCAATTAACCCTTACCACAGGTGATCTTACATACATCTCTGCGGTCTTCATGCAGTCGTGCAAGCCTCCATGCAGATCTCTCTTGCACCTGACAATACACAGTCTCCAGAAACACACTCTTAGCACACAGCCAGATGCTTCTCCTGCACTCCCATGCTTACTATTCAGCACTGTGTGGTGTTTCAGATAGCAGTGTGTAACGCTAACACATTCAACATCACCAAGGCTCATTTCCTTTGCTCTAGTCTAATCACTCACCCAGGTTCCACATGATCGTGGTCTTAGGTAGCTGTTAAGACATGTGCTCTTTTCTGCCTCTCTAAACTATAAGGAAAATGTGTTAGGCTGTTACAGTAATTATCACTTGCTCTACCACAGTAGTAAATGTGCTTTGAAATTGCCAATCAAATATCGTTTTCTGCCTAGAATCACACCATGAGTCTGAGTCTGTGTGCACACAGGAATTGTCAGAGATTTAATTTGTGTTGCTCTTGTTCTGTAAGACTGGCACTCGTAGGAAAGGGACAGTTTGTTTTCTTGAACTGTGATGGTTAGCATACAGAACACATCACCATCTCACAAATGAGAGGCAAATGCTAACACATTTGAAAACAACAGGATAGATTTTCCTTGCAGTACTGTAATGAGTGAGGTAGTTCCTACATGTTCATAAGCCCAATTAACCCTTACCACATGTGCTCTTACATACATCTCTGCAGTCTTCATGCAGTTGTGCAAGCATCCATGCAGATCTCTCTTGCACCTGACAATACACAGTCTCCAGAAACACACTCTTAGCACACAGGCAGCTGCTTCTCCTGCACTCCCATGCTTACTATTCAGCACTGTGTGGTATTTCAGATAGCAGTGTGTAACGCTAACACATTCAACATCACCAAGGCTCATTTCCTTTGCTCTAGTCTAATCACTCACTCAGGTTCCACATGCTCATGGTCTCAAGTAGCTGTTAGGACATGTGCTCTTTTCTGCCTCTCTAAACTATAAGGAAAATGTGTCAGGCTGTTACAGTAATTATCACTTGCTCTACCACAGTAGTAAATGTGCTTTGAAATTGCCAATCAAATATCGTTTTCTGCCTAGAATCACACCATGAGTCTGTGTGCCAACAAAGAATTGTTGTCAGAGATTTAATTCGTGTTGCTCTTGTTCTGTAAGACTTGCACTCGAAGGAAAGGGGCAGCTTCTTTTCTTGAACTGTTATGGTTAGTATTCAGCACAAATCACTATTTCACAGATGGGAGGCAAATGGAAACACATTTGAAAACAACAGGGTAGATTTTCCTTCCACTCCTGCAATGGGTGAGGTAGTTCCTTCATGTTCAAAACTCTAATTAACCCTTACCACAGGTGATCTTACATGCATCTCTGCAGTCTTCATGCAGTTGATTAAGCGTCCATGCAGATCTCTCTTGCACCTGACAATACACAGTCTCCAGAAACACACTGTTAGCACACAGGCAGCTGCTTCTCCTGCACTCCCATGCTTACTATTCAGCACTGTGTGGTATTTCAGATATCAGTGTGTAACGCTAACACATTCAACATCACTAAGGCTCATTTCCTTTGCTCTAGTCTAATCACTCACCCAGGTTCCACATGCTCATTGTCTCAAACTGTTAGGACATGTGCTCTTTTCTGCCTCTCAAACTATAAGAAAAATGTGTCAGGCTGTTACAGTAATTATCACTTGCTCTCCCACAGTAGTAAATGTGCTTTGAAAATTGCCAATCAAATATCGTTTTCTGCCTAGAATCACACCATGAGTCTGTGCGCACACAGGAATTGTTGTCAGAGATTTAATTTGTGTTGCTCTTGTTCTGTAAGACTGGCACTCGTAGGAAAGGGGCAGCTTGTTTTCTTGAACTGTGATGGTTAGCATTCAGCACAAATCACTATCTCACAGATGAGAAGCAAATGGTAACAAATTTGAAAACAACAGGGTAGATTTTCCTTCCACTCCTGCAATGGGTGAGGTAGTTCCTACATGTTCAAAACTCCAATTAACCCTTACCACAGGTGATCTTATATACATCTCTGCAGTCTTCATGCAGTTGTGTAAGCGTCCATGCAGATCTCTCTTGCACCTGACAATACACAGTCTCCAGAAACACACTCTTAGCACACAGGCAGCTGCTTCTCCAGCACTCCCATGCTTACTATTCAGCACTCTGTGGTATTTCAGATAGCAGTGTGTAACGCTAACACTTTCAACATCACCAAGGCCCATTTCCTTTGCTCTAGTCTAATCACTCACCCAGGTTCCACATGCTCATGGTCTCAAGTAGATGTGAGGACATGTGCTCTTTTCTGCCTCTCTAAACTATAAGGAAAATGTGTCAGGCTGTTACAGTAATTATCACTTGCTCTACCACAGTAGTAAATGTGCTTTGAAATCACCAATCAAATATCGTTTTCTGCCTAGAATCACACCATGAGTCTGTGTGCACACAGGAATTGTTGTCAGAGATTTAATTTGTGTTGCTCTTGTTCTGTAAGACTTGCACTCGTAGGAAAGGGGCAGCTTGTTTTCTTGAACTGTGATGGTTAGCATACAGCACACATCACCATCTCACAGATGAGAGGCAAATGCTAACACATTTGAAAACAACAGGGTAGATTTTCCTTCCACTCTTGCAATGGGTGAGGTAGTTCCTACATGTTCAAAACTCCAATTAACCCCTACCACAGGTGATCTTACATACATCTGTGCAGTCTTCATGCAGTTGTGCAAGCGTCCATGCAGATCTCTCTTGCACCTGACAATACACAGTCTCCAGAAACACACTCTTAGCACACAGCCAGCTACTTCTCCTGCACTCCCATGCTTACTATTCAGCACTGTGTGGTATTTCAGATAACAGTGTGTAACGCTAACACAATCAACATCACCAAGGCTCATTTCCTTTGCTCTAGTCTAATCACTCACCCAGGTTTCACATGCTCATGGTCTCAAGTAGCTGTTAGGACATGTGCTCTTTTCTGCCTCTCTAAAGTATAAGTAAAATATGTCAGGCTGTTACTGTAATTATCACTTGCTCTACCACAGTAGTAAATGTGCTATGAAATTCCCAATCAAATATCGTTTTCTGCCTAGAATCACACCATGAGTCTGTGTGCACACAGGAATTGTTGTCAGAGATTTAATTCATGTTGCTCTTGTTCTGTAAGACTTGCACTCATAGGAAAGGGGCAGCTTGTTTTCTTGAACTGTGATGGTTAGCATACAGCACACATCACCATCTCACAGATGAGAGGCAAATGCTAACACATTTGAAAACAACAGGGTAGATTTTCCTTCCACTCCTGCAATGGATGAGGTAGTTCCTACATGTTCATAAGCCCAATTAACCCTTACCACAGGTGATCTTACATATATCTCTGCAGTCTTCATGCAGTTGTTCAAGCGTCCATGCAGATCTCTCTTGCACCTGAAAATACACAGTCTCCAGAAACACACTCTTAGCACACAGCCAGCTGCTTCTCCTGCACTCCCATGCTTACTATTCAGCACTGTGTGGTATTTCAGATAGCAGTGTGTAACGCTAACACATTCAACATCACCAAGGCTCATTTCCTTTGCTCTAGTTTAATCACTCACCCAGGTTCCACATGCTCATGGTCTCAAGTAGCTGTTAGGACATGTGCTCTTTTCTGTCTCTCTAAACTATAAGGAAAATGTGTCAGGCTGTTAAAGTAATTATCAATTGCTCTACCACAGTAGTAAATGTGCTTTGAAATTGCCAATCAAATATCGTTTTCTGCCTAGAATCACACCATGAGTCTGTGTGCACACAGGAATTTGCTGTCAGAGATTTAATTCGTGTTGCTCTTGTTCTGTAAGACTTGTACTTTGTAGGAAAGGGGCAGCTTGTTTTCGTGAACTGTGATGGTTAGCATTCAGCACAAATCACTATCTCACAGGTGAGAGGCAATTGGTAACACATTTGAAAACAACAGGGTAGATTTTCCTTCCACTCCTGCAAAGGGTGAGGTAGAACCCACATGTTCAAAACTCCAATTAACCCTTACCACAGGTGATCTTACATACATCTCTGCAGTCTTCATGCAGTTGTGTAAGCGTCCATGCAGATCTCTCTTGCACCTGACAATACACAGTCTCCAGAAACACACTCTTAGCACACAGGCAGCTGCTTCTCCTGCACTCCCATGCTTACTATTCAGCACTGTGTGGTATTTCAGATAGCAGTGTGTAACGCTAACACATTCAACATCACCAAGGCTCATTTCCTTTGCTCTAGTTTAATCACTCACACAGGTTCCACATGCTCATGGTCTCAAGTAGCTGTTAGGACATGTGTTCTTTTCTGCCTCTCTAAACTATAAGGAAAATGTGTCAGGCTGTTACAGTAATTATCACTTGCTCTACCACAGTAGTAAATGTGCTTTGAAATTGCCAATCAAATATCGTTTTCTGCCTAGAATCACACCTTGAGTCTGTGTGCACACAGGAATTTGTTGTCAGAGATTTAATTTGTGTTGCTCTTGCTCTGTAAGACTTGAACTCCTATGAAAGGGGCAGCTTGTTTTCTTGAACTGTGATGGTTAGCATTCAGCACAAATCACTTTCTCACAGATGAGAGTCAAATGCGAACACATTTGAAAACAACAGGGTAGATTTTCCTTCCACTCCTGCAATGGGTGAGGTAGTTCCTACATGTTCAAAACTCCAAATAACCCTTACCACAGGTGATCTTACATACATCTGTGTAGTCTTCATGCAGTTGTGCAAGCGTCCATGCAGATCTCTCTTGCACCTGACAACACACAGTCTCCAGAAACACACTCTTAGCACACAGGCAGCTGCTTCTCCTGCACTCCCATGCTTACTATTCAGCACTGTGTGGTATTTCAGATAGCAGTGTGTAACGCTAACACTTTCAACATCACCAAGGCTCATTTCCTTTGCTCTAGTCTAATCACTCACCCAGGTTCCACATGCTCATGGTCTCAAGTAGCTGTTAGGACATGTGCTCTTTTCTGCCTCTCTAAACTATAAGGAAAATGTGTCAGGCTGTTACAGTAATTATCACTTGCTCTAACACAGTAGTAAATGTGCTTTGAAATTAATTGCCAATCAAATATCGTTTTCTGCCTAGAATCACACCATGAGTCTGTGTGCACACAGGAATTGTTGTCAGAGATTTAATTTGTGTTGCTCTTGTTCTGTAAAACTTGCACTCGTAGGAAAGGGGCAGCTTGTTTTCTTGAACTGTGATGGTTAGCATACAGCACACATCACCATCTCACAGATGAGAAGCAAATGCTAACACATTTGAAAACAACAGGGTAGATTTTCCTTCCACTCCTGCAATGGGTGAGGTAGTTCCTACATGTTCATAAGCCCAATTAACCCTTACCACAGGTGATCTTACATACATCTCTGCAGTCTTCATGCAGTTGTGCAAGCGTCCATGCAGATCTCTCTTGCACCTGACAATACACAGTCTCCAGAAACACACTCTTAGCACACAGCCAGCTGTTTCTCCTGCACTCCCATGCTTACTATTCAGCACTGTGTGGTATTTCAGATAGCAGTGTGTAACGCTAACACATTCAACATCACCAAGGCTCATTTCCTTTGCTCTAGTCTAATCACTCACCCAGGTTCCACATGCTCATGGTCTTAGGTAGCTGTTAGGACATGTGCTCTTTTCTGCCTCTCTAAACTATAAGGAAAATGTGTTAGGCTGTTACAGTAATTATCACTTGCTCTACCACAGTAGTAAATGTGCTTTGAAATTGCCAATCAAATATCGTTTTATGCCTAGAATCACACCATGAGTCTGTTAGCACACAGGAATTGTTGTCAGAGATTTAATTTGTGTTGCTCTTGTTCTGTAAGACTGGCACTCGTAGGAAAGGGGCAGCTTGTTTTCTTGAACTGTGATGGTTAGCATACAGCACACATCACCATCTCACAAATGAGAGGCAAATGCTAACACATTTGAAAACAACAGGATAGATTTTCCTTGCAGTACTGTAATGAGTGAGGTAGTTCCTACATGTTCATAAGCCCAATTAACCCTTACCACATGTGCTCTTACATACATCTCTGCAGTCTTCATGCAGTTGTGCAAGCGTCCATGCAGATCTCTCTTGCACCTGACAATACACAGTCTCCAGAAACACACTCTTAGCACACAGCCAGCTGTTTCTCATGCACTCCCATGCTTACTATTCAGCACTCTGTGGTATTTCAGATAGCAGTGTGTAACGCTAACACATTCAACATCACCAAGGCTCATTTCCTTTGCTCTAGTCTAATCACTCACCCAGGTTCCAAATGCTCATGGTCTTAGGTAGCTGTTAGGACATGTGCTCTTTTCTGCCTCTCTAAACTATAAGGAAAATGTGTTAGGCTGTTACAGTAATTATCACTTGCTCTACCACAGTAGTAAATGTGCTTTGAAATTGCCAATCAAATATCGTTTTCTGCCTAGAATTACACCATGAGTCTGTGTGCACACAGGAATTGTTGTCAGAGATTTAATTTGTGTTACTCTTGGTCTGTAAGACTGGCACTCGTAGGAAAGGGGCAGCTTGTTTTCTTGAACTGTGATGGTTAGCATACAGCACACATCACCATCTCACAAATGAGAGGCAAATGCTAACACATTTGAAAACAACAGGATAGATTTTCCTTGCAGTACTGTAATGAGTGAGGTAGTTCCTACATGTTCATAAGCCCAATTAACCCTTACCACATGTGCTCTTACATACATCTCTGCAGTCTTCATGCAGTTGTGCAAGAGTCCATGCAGATCTCCCTTGCACCTGACAATACACAGTCTCCAGAAACACACTCTTAGCACACAGGCAGCTGCTTCTCCTGCAATCCCATGCTTACTATTCAGCAATGTGTGGTATTTCAGATAGCAGTGTGTAACGCTAACACATTCAACATCACCAAGGCTTATTTCCTTTGCTCTAGTCTAATCACTCACCCAGGTTCCACATGCTCATGGTGTCAAGTAGCTGTCAGGACATGTGCTGTTTTCTGCCTCTCTAAACTGTAAGGAAAATGTGTCAGGCTGTTACAGTAATTATCACTTGTTCTACCACAGTAGTAAATGTGCTTTGAAATTGCCAATCAAATATCGTTTTCTGCCTAGAATCACACCATGAGTCTGTGTGCACACAGGAATTGTTGTCAGAGATTTAATTTGTGTTGCTCCTGTTCTGTAAGACTGGCACTCGTAGGAAAGGGGCAGCTTGTTTTCTTGAACTGTGATGGTTAGCATACAGCACACATCACCATCTCACAAATGAGAGGCAAATGCTAACACATTTGAAAACAACAGGATAGATTTTCCTTGCAGTACTGTAATGAGTGAGGTAGTTCCTACATGTTCATAAGCCCAATTAACCCTTACCACATGTGCTCTTACATACATCTCTGCAGTCTTCATGCAGTTGTGCAAGCGTCCATGCAGATCTCCCTTGCACCTGACAATACACAGTCTCCAGAAACACACTCTTAGCACACAGGCAGCTGCTTCTCCTGCACTCCCATGCATACTATTCAGCACTGTGTGGTATTTCAGATAGCAGTGTGTAATGCTAACACATTCAACATCACCAAGGCTTATTTCCTTTGCTCTAGTCTAATCACTCACCCAGGTTCCACATGCTCATGGTCTCAAGTAGCTGTTAGGACATGTGCTCTTTTCTGCCTCTCTAAACTATAAGGAAAATGTGTCAGGCTGTTACAGTAATTATCACTTGCTCTACCACAGTAGTAAATTTGCTTTGAAATTGCCAATCAAATATCGTTTTCTGCCTAGAATCACTCCATGAGTCTGTGTGCACACAGGAATTGTTGTCAGAGATTTAATTTGTGTTGCTCTTGTTCTGTAAGACTTGCACTCATAGGAAAGGGGCAGCTTGTTTTCTTGAACTGTGATGGTTAGCATACAGCACACATCACCATCTCACAAATGAGAGGCAAAAGCTAACACATTTGAAAAAAAGAGGGTAGATTTTCCTTGCAGGACTGTAATGAGTGAGGTTTTTCCTACATGTTCATAAGCCCAATTAACCCTTACCACATGTGCTCTTACATACATCGTTGCAGTCTTCATGCAGTTGTGCAAACGTCCATGCAGATCTCTCTTGCACCTGACAATACACAGTCACCAGAAACACACACTTAGCACACAGGCAACTGCTTCTCCTGCACTCCCATGCTTACTATTCAGCACTGTGTGGTATTTCAGATAGCAGTGTGTAACGCTCACACATTCAACATCACCAAGGCTCATTTCCATTGCTCTAGTCTAATCACTCACCCAGGTTCCACATGCTCATGGTCTCAAGTAGCTGTTAGGACATGTGCTCTTTTCTGCCTCTCTAAACTATAAGGAAAATGTGTCAGGCTGTTACAGTAATTATCACTTGCTCTACCACAGTAGTAAATGTGGTTTGAAATTGCCAATGAAATATCGTTTTCTGCCTAGAATCACACCATGAGTCTGTGTGCAAGCAGGATTTGCTGTCAGAGATTTGATTTGTGTTGCTCTTGTTCTGTAAGACTTACACTTGTAGAAAAGGGGCAGCTTGTTTTCTTGACCTGTGATGGTTAGCATTCAGCACAAATCACTATCTCACAGATGAGAGGCAAAAGGTAACACATTTGAAAACAACAGGGTAGATTTTCCTTCCACTCCTGCAATGGGTGAGGTAGTTCCTACATGTTCAAAACTCCAATTAACCCTTACCACAGGTGATGTTACATACATCTCTGCAGTCTTCATGCAGTTGTGTAAGCATCCATGCAGATCTCTCTTGCACCTGACAATACACAGTCTCCAGAAACACACTCTTAGCACACAGCCAGCTACTTCTCCTGCACTCCCATGCTTACTATTCAGCACTGTGTGGTATTTCAGATAACAGTGTGTAACGCTAACACAATCAACATCACCAAGGCTCATTTCCTTTGCTCTAGTCTAATCACTCACCCAGGTTCCACATGCTCATGGTCTCAAGTAGCTGTTAGGACATGTGCTCTTTTCTGCCTCTCTAAAGTATAAGTAAAATATGTCAGGCTGTTACTGTAATTATCACTTGCTCTACCACAGTAGTAAATGTGCTATGAAATTCCCAATCAAATATCGTTTTCTGCCTAGAATTACACCATGAGTCTGTGTGCACACAGGAATTGTTGTCAGAGATTTAATTCATGTTGCTCTTGTTCTGTAAGACTTGCACTCATAGGAAAGGGGCAGCTTGTTTTCTTGAACTGTGATGGTTAGCATACAGCACACATCACCATCTCACAGATGAGAGGCAAATGCTAACACATTTGAAAACAACAGGGTAGATTTTCCTTCCACTCCTGCAATGGATGAGGTAGTTCCTACATGTTCATAAGCCCAATTAACCCTTACCACAGGTGATCTTACATATATCTCTGCAGTCTTCATGCAGTTGTTCAAGCGTCCATGCAGATCTCTCTTGCACCTGAAAATACACAGTCTCCAGAAACACACTCTTAGCACACAGCCAGCTGCTTCTCCTGCACTCCCATGCTTACTAATCAGCACTGTGTGGTATTTCAGATAGCAGTGTGTAACGCTAACACATTCAACATCACCAAGGCTCATTTCATTTGCTCTAGTCTAATCACTCACCCAGGTTCCACATGCTCATGGTCTCAAGTAGCTGTTAGGACATGTGCTCTTTTCTGCCTCTCTAAAGTATAAGTAAAATATGTCAGGCTGTTACTGTAATTATCACTTGCTCTACCACAGTAGTAAATGTGCTATGAAATTCCCAATCAAATATCATTTTCTGCCTAGAATCACACCATGAGTCTGTGTGCACACAGGAATTGTTGTCAGAGATTTAATTCATGTTGCTCTTGTTCTGTAAGACTTGCACTCATAGGAAAGGGGCAGCTTGTTTTCTTGAACTGTGATGGTTAGCATACAGCACACATCACCATCTCACAGATGAGAGGCAAATGCTAACACATTTGAAAACAACAGGGTAGATTTTCCTTCCACTCCTGCAATGGATGAGGTAGTTCCTACATGTTCATAAGCCCAATTAACCCTTACCACAGGTGATCTTACATATATCTCTGCAGTCTTCATGCAGTTGTTCAATCGTCCATGCAGATCTCTCTTGCACCTGAAAATACACAGTCTCCAGAAACACACTCTTAGCACACAGCCAGCTGCTTCTCCTGCACTCCCATGCTTACTATTCAGCACTGTGTGGTATTTCAGATAGCAGTGTGTAACGCTAACACATTCAACATCACCAAGGCTCATTTCCTTTGCTCTAGTTTAATCACTCACCCAGGTTCCACTTGCTCATGGTCTCAAGTAGCTGTTAGGACATGTGCTCTTTTCTGTCTCTCTAAACTATAAGGAAAATGTGTCAGGCTGTTAAAGTAATTATCAATTGCTCTACTACAGTAGTAAATGTGCTTTGAAATTGCCAATCAAATATCGTTTTCTGCCTAGAATCACACCATGAGTCTGTGTGCACACAGGAATTTGCTGTCAGAGATTTAATTCGTGTTGCTCTTGTTCTGTAAGACTTGTACTTTGTAGGAAAGGGGCAGCTTGTTTTCGTGAACTGTGATGGTTAGCATTCAGCACAAATCACTATCTCACAGGTGAGAGGCAATTGGTAACACATTTGAAAACAACAGGGTAGATTTTCCTTCCACTCCTGCAAAGGGTGAGGTAGAACCCACATGTTCAAAACTCCAATTAACCCTTACCACAGGTGATCTTACATACATCTCTGCAGTCTTCATGCAGTTGTGTAAGCGTCCATGCAGATCTCTCTTGCACCTGACAATACACAGTCTCCAGAAACACACTCTTAGCACACAGGCAGCTGCTTCTCCTGCACTCCCATGCTTACTATTCAGCACTGTGTGGTATTTCAGATAGCAGTGTGTAACGCTAACACATTCAACATCACCAAGGCTCATTTCCTTTGCTCTAGTTTAATCACTCACACAGGTTCCACATGCTCATGGTCTCAAGTAGCTGTTAGGACATGTGTTCTTTTCTGCCTCTCTAAACTATAAGGAAAATGTGTCAGGCTGTTACAGTAATTATCACTTGCTCTACCACAGTAGTTAATGTGCTTTGAAATTGCCAATCAAATATCGTTTTCTGCCTAGAATCACACCTTGAGTCTGTGTGCACACAGGAATTTGTTGTCAGAGATTTAATTTGTGTTGCTCTTGCTCTGTAAGACTTGAACTCCTATGAAAGGGGCAGCTTGTTTTCTTGAACTGTGATGGTTAGCATTCAGCACAAATCACTTTCTCACAGATGAGAGTCAAATGCGAACACATTTGAAAACAACAGGGTAGATTTTCCTTCCACTCCTGCAATGGGTGAGCTAGTTCCTACATGTTCAAAACTCCAAATAACCCTTACCACAGGTGATCTTACATACATCTGTGTAGTCTTCATGCAGTTGTGCAAGCGTCCATGCAGATCTCTCTTGCACCTGACAACACACAGTCTCCAGAAACACACTCTTAGCACACAGGCAGCTGCTTCTCCTGCACTCCCATGCTTACTATTCAGCACTGTGTGGTATTTCAGATAGCAGTGTGTAACGCTAACACTTTCAACATCACCAAGGCTCATTTCCTTTGCTCTAGTCTAATCACTCACCCAGGTTCCACATGCTCATGGTCTCAAGTAGCTGTTAGGACATGTGCTCTTTTCTGCCTCTCTAAACTATAAGGAAAATGTGTCAGGCTGTTACAGTAATTATCACTTGCTCTAACACAGTAGTAAATGTGCTTTGAAATTAATTGCCAATCAAATATCGTTTTCTGCCTAGAATCACACCATGAGTCTGTGTGCACACAGGAATTGTTGTCAGAGATTTAATTTGTGTTGCTCTTGTTCTGTAAAACTTGCACTCGTAGGAAAGGGGCAGCTTGTTTTCTTGAACTGTGATGGTTAGCATACAGCACACATCACCATCTCACAGATGAGAAGCAAATGCTAACACATTTGAAAACAACAGGGTAGATTTTCCTTCCACTCCTGCAATGGGTGAGGTAGTTCCTACATGTTCATAAGCCCAATTAACCCTTACCACAGGTGATCTTACATACATCTCTGCAGTCTTCATGCAGTTGTGCAAGCGTCCATGCAGATCTCTCTTGCACCTGACAATACACAGTCTCCAGAAACACACTCTTAGCACACAGCCAGCTGTTTCTCCTGCACTCCCATGCTTACTATTCAGCACTGTGTGGTATTTCAGATAGCAGTGTGTAACGCTAACACATTCAACAT
This sequence comes from Triturus cristatus, assembly GCF_964204655.1. Classification (NCBI taxonomy): domain Eukaryota; kingdom Metazoa; phylum Chordata; class Amphibia; order Caudata; family Salamandridae; genus Triturus; species Triturus cristatus. Next base: position 720,587,940 of record NC_140585.1, read on the forward strand.
CACCAAGGCTCATTTCCTTTGCTCTAGTCTAATCACTCACCCAGGTTCCACATGCTCATGGTCTTAGGTAGCTGTTAGGACATGTGCTCTTTTCTGCCTCTCTAAACTATAAGGAAAATGTGTTAGGCTGTTACAGTAATTATCACTTGCTCTACCACAGTAGTAAATGTGCTTTGAAATTGCCAATCAAATATCGTTTTATGCCTAGAATCACACCATGAGTCTGTTAGCACACAGGAATTGTTGTCAGAGATTTAATTTGTGTTGCTCTTGTTCTGTAAGACTGGCACTCGTAGGAAAGGGGCAGCTTGTTTTCTTGAACTGTGATGGTTAGCATACAGCACACATCACCATCTCACAAATGAGAGGCAAATGCTAACACATTTGAAAACAACAGGATGGATTTTCCTTGCAGTACTGTAATGAGTGAGGTAGTTCCTACATGTTCATAAGCCCAATTAACCCTTACCACATGTGCTCTTACATACATCTCTGCAGTCTTCATGCAGTTGTGCAAGCGTCCATGCAGATCTCTCTTGCACCTGACAATACACAGTCTCCAGAAACACACTCTTAGCACACAGCCAGCTGTTTCTCATGCACTCCCATGCTTACTATTCAGCACTCTGTGGTATTTCAGATAGCAGTGTGTAACGCTAACACATTCAACATCACCAAGGCTCATTTCCTTTGCTCTAGTCTAATCACTCACCCAGGTTCCAAATGCTCATGGTCTTAGGTAGCTGTTAGGACATGTGCTCTTTTCTGCCTCTCTAAACTATAAGGAAAATGTGTTAGGCTGTTACAGTAATTATCACTTGCTCTACCACAGTAGTAAATGTGCTTTGAAATTGCCAATCAAATATCGTTTTCTGCCTAGAATTACACCATGAGTCTGTGTGCACACAGGAATTGTTGTCAGAGATTTAATTTGTGTTACTCTTGTTCTGTAAGACTGGCACTCGTAGGAAAGGGGCAGCTTGTTTTCTTGAACTGTGATGGTTAGCATACAGCACACATCACCATCTCACAAATGAGAGGCAAATGCTAACACATTTGAAAACAACAGGATAGATTTTCCTTGCAGTACTGTAATGAGTGAGGTAGTTCCTACATGTTCATAAGCCCAATTAACCCTTACCACATGTGCTCTTACATACATCTCTGCAGTCTTCATGCAGTTGTGCAAGAGTCCATGCAGATCTCCCTTGCACCTGACAATACACAGTCTCCAGAAACACACTCTTAGCACACAGGCAGCTGCTTCTCCTGCAATCCCATGCTTACTATTCAGCAATGTGTGGTATTTCAGATAGCAGTGTGTAACGCTAACACATTCAACATCACCAAGGCTTATTTCCTTTGCTCTAGTCTAATCACTCACCCAGGTTCCACATGCTCATGGTGTCAAGTAGCTGTCAGGACATGTGCTGTTTTCTGCCTCTCTAAACTGTAAGGAAAATGTGTCAGGCTGTTACAGTAATTATCACTTGTTCTACCACAGTAGTAAATGTGCTTTGAAATTGCCAATCAAATATCGTTTTCTGCCTAGAATCACACCATGAGTCTGTGTGCACACAGGAATTGTTGTCAGAGATTTAATTTGTGTTGCTCCTGTTCTGTAAGACTGGCACTCGTAGGAAAGGGGCAGCTTGTTTTCTTGAACTGTGATGGTTAGCATACAGCACACATCACCATCTCACAAATGAGAGGCAAATGCTAACACATTTGAAAACAACAGGATAGATTTTCCTTGCAGTACTGTAATGAGTGAGGTAGTTCCTACATGTTCATAAGCCCAATTAACCCTTACCACATGTGCTCTTACATACATCTCTGCAGTCTTCATGCAGTTGTGCAAGCGTCCATGCAGATCTCCCTTGCACCTGACAATACACAGTCTCCAGAAACACACTCTTAGCACACAGGCAGCTGCTTCTCCTGCACTCCCATGCATACTATTCAGCACTGTGTGGTATTTCAGATAGCACTGTGTAATGCTAACACATTCAACATCACCAAGGCTTATTTCCTTTGCTCTAGTCTAATCACTCACCCAGGTTCCACATGCTCATGGTCTCAAGTAGCTGTTAGGACATGTGCTCTTTTCTGCCTCTCTAAACTATAAGGAAAATGTGTCAGGCTGTTACAGTAATTATCACTTGCTCTACCACAGTAGTAAATTTGCTTTGAAATTGCCAATCAAATATCGTTTTCTGCCTAGAATCACTCCATGAGTCTGTGTGCACACAGGAATTGTTGTCAGAGATTTAATTTGTGTTGCTCTTGTTCTGTAAGACTTGCACTCATAGGAAAGGGGCAGCTTGTTTTCTTGAACTGTGATGGTTAGCATACAGCACACATCACCATCTCACAAATGAGAGGCAAAAGCTAACACATTTGAAAAAAAGAGGGTAGATTTTCCTTGCAGGACTGTAATGAGTGAGGTTTTTCCTACATGTTCATAAGCCCAATTAACCCTTACCACATGTGCTCTTACATACATCGTTGCAGTCTTCATGCAGTTGTGCAAACGTCCATGCAGATCTCTCTTGCACCTGACAATACACAGTCACCAGAAACACACACTTAGCACACAGGCAACTGCTTCTCCTGCACTCCCATGCTTACTATTCAGCACTGTGTGGTATTTCAGATAGCAGTGTGTAACGCTCACACATTCAACATCACCAAGGCTCATTTCCATTGCTCTAGTCTAATCACTCACCCAGGTTCCACATGCTCATGGTCTCAAGTAGCTGTTAGGACATGTGCTCTTTTCTGCCTCTCTAAACTATAAGGAAAATGTGTCAGGCTGTTACAGTAATTATCACTTGCTCTACCACAGTAGTAAATGTGGTTTGAAATTGCCAATGAAATATCGTTTTCTGCCTAGAATCACACCATGAGTCTGTGTGCAAGCAGGATTTGCTGTCAGAGATTTGATTTGTGTTGCTCTTGTTCTGTAAGACTTACACTTGTAGAAAAGGGGCAGCTTGTTTTCTTGACCTGTGATGGTTAGCATTCAGCACAAATCACTATCTCACAGATGAGAGGCAAAAGGTAACACATTTGAAAACAACAGGGTAGATTTTCCTTCCACTCCTGCAATGGGTGAGGTAGTTCCTACATGTTCAAAACTCCAATTAACCCTTACCACAGGTGATGTTACATACATCTCTGCAGTCTTCATGCAGTTGTGTAAGCATCCATGCAGATCTCTCTTGCACCTGACAATACACAGTCTCCAGAAACACACTCTTAGCACACAGCCAGCTACTTCTCCTGCACTCCCATGCTTACTATTCAGCACTGTGTGGTATTTCAGATAACAGTGTGTAACGCTAACACAATCAACATCACCAAGGCTCATTTCCTTTGCTCTAGTCTAATCACTCACCCAGGTTCCACATGCTCATGGTCTCAAGTAGCTGTTAGGACATGTGCTCTTTTCTGCCTCTCTAAAGTATAAGTAAAATATGTCAGGCTGTTACTGTAATTATCACTTGCTCTACCACAGTAGTAAATGTGCTATGAAATTCCCAATCAAATATCGTTTTCTGCCTAGAATTACACCATGAGTCTGTGTGCACACAGGAATTGTTGTCAGAGATTTAATTCATGTTGCTCTTGTTCTGTAAGACTTGCACTCATAGGAAAGGGGCAGCTTGTTTTCTTGAACTGTGATGGTTAGCATACAGCACACATCACCATCTCACAGATGAGAGGCAAATGCTAACACATTTGAAAACAACAGGGTAGATTTTCCTTCCACTCCTGCAATGGATGAGGTAGTTCCTACATGTTCATAAGCCCAATTAACCCTTACCACAGGTGATCTTACATATATCTCTGCAGTCTTCATGCAGTTGTTCAAGCGTCCATGCAGATCTCTCTTGCACCTGAAAATACACAGTCTCCAGAAACACACTCTTAGCACACAGCCAGCTGCTTCTCCTGCACTCCCATGCTTACTATTCAGCACTGTGTGGTATTTCAGATAGCAGTGTGTAACGCTAACACATTCAACATCACCAAGGCTCATTTCATTTGCTCTAGTCTAATCACTCACCCAGGTTCCACATGCTCATGGTCTCAAGTAGCTGTTAGGACATGTGCTCTTTTCTGCCTCTCTAAAGTATAAGTAAAATATGTCAGGCTGTTACTGTAATTATCACTTGCTCTACCACAGTAGTAAATGTGCTATGAAATTCCCAATCAAATATCATTTTCTGCCTAGAATCACACCATGAGTCTGTGTGCACACAGGAATTGTTGTCAGAGATTTAATTCATGTTGCTCTTGTTCTGTAAGACTTGCACTCATAGGAAAGGGGCAGCTTGTTTTCTTGAACTGTGATGGTTAGCATACAGCACACATCACCATCTCACAGATGAGAGGCAAATGCTAACACATTTGAAAACAACAGGGTAGATTTTCCTTCCACTCCTGCAATGGATGAGGTAGTTCCTACATGTTCATAAGCCCAATTAACCCTTACCACAGGTGATCTTACATATATCTCTGCAGTCTTCATGCAGTTGTTCAATCGTCCATGCAGATCTCTCTTGCACCTGAAAATACACAGTCTCCAGAAACACACTCTTAGCACACAGCCAGCTGCTTCTCCTGCACTCCCATGCTTACTATTCAGCACTGTGTGGTATTTCAGATAGCAGTGTGTAACGCTAACACATTCAACATCACCAAGGCTCATTTCCTTTGCTCTAGTTTAATCACTCACCCAGGTTCCACTTGCTCATGGTCTCAAGTAGCTGTTAGGACATGTGCTCTTTTCTGTCTCTCTAAACTATAAGGAAAATGTGTCAGGCTGTTAAAGTAATTATCAATTGCTCTACTACAGTAGTAAATGTGCTTTGAAATTGCCAATCAAATATCGTTTTCTGCCTAGAATCACACCATGAGTCTGTGTGCACACAGGAATTTGCTGTCAGAGATTTAATTTGTGTTGCTCTTGTTCTGTAAGACTTGTACTTTGTAGGAAAGGGGCAGCTTGTTTTCGTGAACTGTGATGGTTAGCATTCAGCACAAATCACTATCTCACAGGTGAGAGGCAATTGGTAACACATTTGAAAACAACAGGGTAGATTTTCCTTCCACTCCTGCAAAGGGTGAGGTAGAACCCACATGTTCAAAACTCCAATTAACCCTTACCACAGGTGATCTTACATACATCTCTGCAGTCTTCATGCAGTTGTGTAAGCGTCCATGCAGATCTCTCTTGCACCTGACAATACACAGTCTCCAGAAACACACTCTTAGCACACAGGCAGCTGCTTCTCCTGCACTCCCATGCTTACTATTCAGCACTGTGTGGTATTTCAGATAGCAGTGTGTAACGCTAACACATTCAACATCACCAAGGCTCATTTCCTTTGCTCTAGTTTAATCACTCACACAGGTTCCACATGCTCATGGTCTCAAATAGCTGTTAGGACATGTGTTCTTTTCTGCCTCTCTAAACTATAAGGAAAATGTGTCAGGCTGTTACAGTAATTATCACTTGCTCTACCACAGTAGTAAATGTGCTTTGAAATTGCCAATCAAATATCGTTTTCTGCCTAGAATCACACCTTGAGTCTGTGTGCACACAGGAATTTGTTGTCAGAGATTTACTTTGTGTTGCTCTTGCTCTGTAAGACTTGAACTCCTACGAAAGGGGCAGCTTGTTTTCTTGAACTGTGATGGTTAGCATTCAGCACAAATCACTATCTCACAGATGAGAGTCAAATGCTAACACATTTGAAAACAACAGGGTAGATTTTCCTTCCACTCCTGCAATGGGTGAGGTAGTTCCTACATGTTCATAAGCCCAATTAACCCTTACCACAGGTGATCTTACATACATCTCTGCAGTCTTCATGCAGTTGTGCAAGCGTCCATGCAGATCTCTCTTGCACCTGACAATACACAGTCTCCAGAAACACACTCTTAGCACACAGCCAGCTGTTTCTCCTGCACTCCCATGCTTACTATTCAGCACTGTGTGGTATTTCAGATAGCAGTGTGTAACGCTAACACATTCAACATCACCAAGGCTCATTTCCTTTGCTCTAGTCTAATCACTCACCCAGGTTCCACATGCTCATGGTCTTAGGTAGCTGTTAGGACATGTGCTCTTTTCTGCCTCTCTAAACTATAAGGAAAATGTGTTAGGCTGTTACAGTAATTATCACTTGCTCTACCACAGTAGTAAATGTGCTTTGAAATTGCCAATCAAATATCGTTTTCTGCCTAGAATCACACCATGAGTCTGTGTGCACACAGGAATCGTTGTCAGAGATTTAATTTGTGTTGCTCCTGTTCTGTAATACTGGCACTCGTAGGAAAGGGGCAGCTTGTTTTCTTGAACTGTGATGGTTAGCGTACAGCACACATCACCATCTCACAAATGAGAGGCAAATGCTAACACATTTGAAAACAACAGGATAGATTTTCCTTGCAGTACTGTAATGAGTGAGGTAGTTCCTACATGTTCATAAGCCCAATTAACCCTTACCACATGTGCTCTTACATACATCTCTGCAGTCTTCATGCAGTTGTGCAAGCGTCCATGCAGATCTCCCTTGCACCTGACAATACACAGTCTCCAGAAACACACTCTTAGCACACAGGCAGCTGCTTCTCCTGCACTCCCATGCTTACTATTCAGCACTGTGTGGTATTTCAGATAGCAGTGTGTAATGCTAACACATTCAACATCACCAAGGCTTATTTCCTTTGCTCTAGTCTAATCACTCACCCAGGTTCCACATGCTCATGGTCTCAAGTAGCTGTTAGGACATGTGCTGTTTTCTGCCTCTCTAAACTATAAGGAAAATGTGTCAGGCTGTTACAGTAATTATCACTTGCTCTACCACAGTAGTAAATTTGCTTTGAAATTGCCAATCAAATATCGTTTTCTGCCTAGAATCACACCATGAGTCTGTGTGCACACAGGAATTGTTGTCAGAGATTTAATTTGTGTTGCTCTTGTTCTGTAAGACTTGCACTCGTAGGAAAGGGGCAGCTTGTTTTCTTGAACTGTGATGGTTAGCATACAGCACACATCACCATCTCACAGATGAGAGGCAAAAGCTAACACATTTGAAAAAAAGAGGGTAGATTTTCCTTGCAGGACTGTAATGAGTGAGGTAGTTCCTACATGTTCATAAGCCCAATTAACCCTTACCACATGTGCTCTTACATACATCGTTACAGTCTTCATGCAGTTGTGCAAACGTCCATGCAGATCTCTCTTGCACCTGACAATACACAGTCACCAGAAACACACACTTAGCACACAGGCAACTGCTTCTCCTGCACTCCCATGCTTACTATTGAGCACTGTGTGGTATTTCAGATAGCAGTGTGTAACGCTAACACATTCAACATCACCAAGGCTCATTTCCATTGCTCTAGTCTAATCACTCACCCAGGTTCCACATGCTCATGGTCTCAAGTAGCTGTTAGGACATGTGCTCTTTTCTGCCTCTCTAAACTATAAGGAAAATGTGTCAGGCTGTTACAGTAATTATCACTTGCTCTACCACAGTAGTAAATGTGGTTTGAAATTGCCAATGAAATATCGTTTTCTGCCTAGAATCACACCATGAGTCTGTGTGCAAGCAGGATTTGTTGTCAGAGATTTGATTTGTGTTGCTCTTGTTCTGTAAGACTTACACTTGTAGAAAAGGGGCAGCTTGTTTTCTTGACCTGTGATGGTTAGCATTCAGCACAAATCACTATCTCACAGATGAGAGGCAAAAGGTAACACATTTGAAAACAACAGGGTAGATTTTACTTCCACTCCTGCAATGGGTGAGGTAGTTCCTACATGTTCAAAACTCCAATTAACCCTTACCACAGGTGATCTTACATACATCTCTGCAGTCTTCATGCAGTTGTGTAAGCATCCATGCAGATCTCTCTTGCACCTGACAATACACAGTCTCCAGAAACATACTCTTAGCACACAGGCAGCTGCTTCTCCTGCACCCCCATGCTTACTATTCAGCACTGTGTGGTATTTCAGATAGCAGTGTGTAATGCTAACACATTCAACATCACCAAGGCTCATTTCCTTTGCTCTAGTCTAATCACTCACCCAGGTTCCACATGCTCATGGTCTCAAGTAGCTGTTAGGACATGTGATCTTTTCTGCCTCTCTAAACTATAAGGAAAATGTGTCAGGCTGTTACAGTAATTATCACTTGCTCTACTACAGTAGTAAATGTGCTTTGAAATTGCCAATCAAATATCGTTTTCTGCCTAGAATCACACCTTGAGTCTGTGTGCACACAGGAATTGTTGTCAGAGATTTAATTTGTGTTGCTCTTGTTCTGTAAGACTGGCACTCGTAGGAAAGGGGCAGCTTGTTTTCTTGAACTGTGATGGTTAGCATTCAGCACAAATCACTATCTCACAGATGAGAGGCAAATGGTAACACATTTGAAAACAACAGGGTAGATTTTCCTTCCACTCCTGCAATGGGTGAGGTAGTTCCTACTTGTTCAAAACTCCAATTAACCCTTACCACAGGTGATCTTACATACATCTCTGCAGTCTTCATGCAGTTGTGCAAGCGTCCATGCAGATCTCCCTTGCACCTGACAATACACAGTCTCCAGAAACACACTCTTAGCACACAGGCAGATGCTTCTCCTGCAATCCCATGCTTACTATTCAGTACTGTGTGGTATTTCAGATAGCAGTGTGTAACGCTAACACATTCAACATCACCAATGCTTATTTCCTTTGCTCTAGTCTAATCACTCACCCAGGTTCCACATGCTCATGGTCTCAAGTAGCTGTTAGGACATGTGCTCTTTTCTGCCTCTCTAAAGTATAAGTAAAATGTGTCAGGCTGTTACTGTAATTATCACTTGCTCTACCACAGTAGTATATGTGCTTTGAAATTCCCAATCAAATATCGTTTTTTGCCTAGAATCACACCATGAGTCTGTGTGCACACAGGAATTGTTGTCAGAGATTTAATTCGTGTTGCTCTTGTTCTGTAAGACTTGCACTTGTAGGAAAGGGGCAGCTTGTTTTCTTGAACTGTGATGGTTAGCATACAGCACACATCACCATCTCACAGATGAGAGGCAAATGCTAACACATTTGAAAACAACAGGGTAGATTTTCCTTCCACTCCTGCAATGGGTGAGGTAGTTCCTACATGTTCATAAGCCCAATTAACCCTTACCACAGGTGATCTTACATACATCTCTGCAGTCTTCATGCAGTTGTGCAAGCGTCCATGCAGATCTCCCTTGCACCTGACAATACACAGTCTCCAGAAACACACTCTTAGCACACAGGCAGATGCTTCTCCTGCAATCCCATGCTTACTATTCAGCACTGTGTGGTATTTCAGATAGCAGTGTGTAACGCTAACACATTCAACATCACCAATGCTTATTTCCTTTGCTCTAGTCTAATCACTCACCCAGGTTCCACATGCTCATGGTCTCAAGTAGCTGTTAGGACATGTGCTGTTTTCTGCCTCTCTAAACTATAAGGAAAATGTGTCAGGCTGTTACAGTAATTATCACTTGTTCTACATGTTGGACAGGCCACTTGAAGGGCTCGCTCCCTCCCCGCATGACACGGCCCAAGCCCCGGACTCCTAGGTGTTACCCACAAGAGCAACCCGCACCCCGTCTCCCGACGGAACTCCTGCCCCCGGACATCCATGTATCATGGGGCTGAACCCCTACCGGCTACCCCGGCCGGATCAGCCGCCATCTTGGACACTGCGCCACGAGGCCGCGTGGCCTCAGCTCGACCCTAACCCTGGGCCTGGCCCGGCCCCGACAGCCCGGCACCACCATCCACCCAGGAGGTGAACGGACCACTTGGCAGGTCAATGGGAGAAAGAAATGTCGATGGCTCTCCCCCGCCAGGTGCCGATCGCCCTCCAGCTCCCCCGGGCGCTGGCTCCACCCCCTGCTGGGTGTCTGGACTCCCTCATCCCGGACCCCCCGACCTCCAAGTGCGAGGGTCCGTACATCAAAGGGCGCCAGACCTATAACTAGGGCAGCTCCAGAGCAGGAGGGCAGTTGTAGCCTGGAGTCGAGAGACACCGAGAGAACTCAGCCTTGACGGTCTACCGGCGCTGCCGTAGCCCTGCCTTGTGAACCATCTTCCTGCCTGCTGGCGCTGCCGCGGCCTTCTACATCCTCCATCCTCATCGGGACCTGCTGGCGCTGCCGCGGACCGTGTAACGACCACCTTCATCGGGACCTGCTGGCGCTGCCGCGGACAGTGTAACGACCACCTTCATCGGGACCTGCTGGCGCTGCCGCGGACCGTGTAACGACCACCTTCATCGGGACCTGCTGGCGCTGCCGCGGACCATGTAACGACCACCTTCACCGGGACCTGCTGGCGCTGCCGCGGCCCGTCCAAAGCTAGAACATCGAGCTCGAGGATTGTGAGCTATCCATCAGACCATCTCAGCTACCAGATTGGTAACCAGACTGTCCCGCTACCCCCCTTTCCCAAGCCAAGAGACTAGAATCGAGGGGACCCCTGGGTCCAGACCTCCTTGTACCATTCCATCGTACCTTAAGAAATCGCTTATAAAGAACGTTAAATCCTATCCTTGTGTGGTGTATATCTGTGGGGGGGAAGTTACGCATCTGTACGATCGCTGGAGACGGCTCTCCCCGGAGACCTCTCCCCTTGTCCTCGGCCGACCCTCCCGGTCCATCTAACATTGGTGGCCAGCGGCGCGATCCGAATCAACGCGTAATCGTACAGAGAGTAGCTCACCCCACGACAAAACCACGATGTCAACCAAAGAGAGCGGATCCACTGAGAAATTCCAGATGGATAAATTGGAGGAGTATAACCATCGTGAACTGAAACAAATCTGCATGGAACTAGGCATTGCTACCACCGGCCTGAGTACCAAAGACGATTTTAAGCACGCCATTGAGTCGTGGGCAGAAACCGGGGTCGCCGGATCCCCAGACCAAAACGGTGCAGCATCGGAGAGGAACGCCACGGCTCCCGAGGAGCGAGGAACGGGCCTCTCGCAGGAAGAGATCCAAGAAAGAGAAAAAAACAGATTACATGAGTTGGAAATGGCACGACTCAAAATGGACGGTGAACTAAAATTAGCTGAGCAAAAACTGAACCTAGAACATCTGCGGCTTCGAGAAGAACGGGAAGAAAAACAGAGGCAGAGAGAGCTCGAAGAAAAAAGACTAACATTCGAACACGAGCGCAAACTGGCAGAAATAGAACTACGGAAGCAGAACAAAGAACCGGAGGTGCCCGAGCGACCACGCACCCCGGGAGCGACAGAAAAGAAAGTCCACATCCCCAAGGATGTTGTCCGAGAGTATGTCCGAGAGGACGACATACAACAGTGGTTCAAAGCCTACGAGATCGCCATGACCTCCCACCGGATCGATCGGAGCGACTGGGGAGCCGGCCTATGGGGGAGGTTCGTCAACGAAGGCCGCGATGCCTTACTGCAGCTCCCAGACCATCAGATGTCATCCTATGACCACATGAAGGCTGCCCTCCTCACCCGATATGGGCTCACACCCGAAATGTACCGCCAGAGGTTTCGGGACTGCACCCGGATCCCGGGTACAACGTGGGTGGAATATGTCAACTATTTCAGCCGAGCCTTCGAGGGTTGGATCAAGGGAAGCCACGTAACGACCTACAAGCAACTTTTTAACCTCATGGTGTGGGAGCACCTGTCTAACAACTGCTTCGTCGAGCTCAGGCAGCACCTCCTCGACAGTAAATTGACTGACCCACGGCAACTCGCCGCCGAAGCTGACCGGTGGGAAAGCACCCGAGTGGGCCGGAGAGGGCCACACGAGCAAAACCGGAACAACCAAGGTCAGCACCGTCCCCGAGGAGGAGGAGGAGGCCAGGGGCGAGGGAGAGACACCGTCCCGGCCACTCCCGCTGCCAGCACCCCGCCCCCGGCCGGCCGGGGCAACCCCCCGATGCGCCCGGGGTTCCGAGCCCACGTCACGTGTCACCGGTGCCAGCGAGTCGGCCACTACGCCAATGACCCGAACTGCCCACAGAACCAAATGCCAAAACCCCGCCAGGTAGCTGCCGCCGCCCTGGGGGGAGAACAAATCTCCGAGGAACAAGAAGAATATGAGCAGGCACAACAAGAGTGGGAACCGGCCGCCATGGTTCTAGCGTGCCTAGGGGGAAAAGACATGGTCCCGCGGGCTCCCCTACCCGCCAACACCAGGAAATATAGCCAGTGGGTGAACATTAATGGGCGCCGGGCCGAAGCCCTACGTGACACAGGGGCCAGTGTGACGGCCGTCCGCTGTCACCTGGTAAAACCAGAGCAGATCCTGCTGAACATTCTCTGCCCCGTCCGCTCAGCCGACAATTCCGAGAGTCTATGTCGGATGGCCTGCGTCCCCTTCGAATGGGGAGGGGTCTCCGGCATGTTGAAGGTGACGGTCCGGGATGATGCCCCCGTGGACTGTCTCCTGGGGAATGATCTTGAGAGTTCCCCGTGGGCCGCCGTCGAAAGAAGAGAGCACCTGGGGATGCTGGGCCTCCCGGACTGGGCGTGCGTAACCACCCGGTCCATGGCCGCCCGTACCATCCCCCGACCAGAAGAACCAGAATGGCCTGCACCTCCTCCACCGATCGCTCCAGTAGAGGACACCGACTATACCGACCCCCCAGAGCCAACCCCCGAAGGGGTCGCCCAGCCCCAGGACCTTCCCGGCCTGGCTCAGTGGCGTCAAGAAGGGGGGCCCACCCAGGAACAGTTCCGCCAGGAGCAGAAGACCTGTCCCTCCCTCGAGGGACTTCGCCAGCAAGCCATCGCCCAGAGCGCAGGGGACGCCACCGGAGCCCACTGGGTCTATTGGGATAACGACCTGTTATACAGTGAACAGAGAATCGCGGAGTTAGGGGCCAGTCGAGTGCTGGTGGTGCCCCTCCGTTTCAGAGACTTCCTGCTAAATTTGGCCCACGATGTCCCTCTGGCGGGACACCTGGGCCAAGACAAAACCTACAGTCGCCTGGTGACCCACTTTTTCTGGCCGAGGATGCGAAACGACGTCCTCAACCACTGCCGGTCCTGCCCCACGTGTCAGGCCAGCGGGAAGAGCGGCCGCAAGCTCAAAGCACCTCTGCAACCCTTCCCAGTTGTCACCACCCCGTTCGAGAGGGTGGGAATAGACATTGTGGGGCCCCTGGACCCCCGCACAGCACAAGGACATCGGTTCATCCTGGTACTGGTGGACCACGCCACCCGCTACCCCGAGGCTGTGCCCCTGCGAACTGTAACAGCTCCGGTGGTCGGCCGGGCCTTAATGGGGATCTTCTCCCGGGTGGGCTTCCCCCGAGAAGTCGTCAGCGACCGAGGCACAAACTTTATCTCGAAATATATGAAGTCCCTCTGGCAACAGTGCGGGGTCACCTACCGATTCACGACCCCCTATCATCCTCAAGGAAACGGACTGGTTGAGCGATTCAACCGCACGCTCAAGGGAATGATTGGGGGATTGGAAGAGCCCCTCCGTCGCCAGTGGGATGTACTACTTCCGTGCCTCCTCTTCGCCTATCGAGAAGTTCCCCAGAAGTCCCTTGGTTTTAGCCCCTTCGAACTGTTGTACGGGCACCCTGTGCGAGGGCCCCTCAGCCTAGTCAAAGAAGGTTGGGAGATGGCCCCCCTAAAGACCCCTCCAGACGTCTTCAAGTACCTCCTGGCACTACGCAATCAGACCCGGCGATTCAGGGAAATGGCAAAAGCGAATCTTGAGGCCAGTCAGGAGGACATGAAAAAATGGTACGATCAAAATGCCTCCTCCGTCGAATTCGAACCTGGTCAACAAGTGTGGGTGATGTCCCCCACCGAACCATGTGCCTTGCAGGACAAGTGGACGGGGCCCTTCAAAGTGGTCGAACGCAAGAGCCCCGTCACCTATCTCATCGATATGGAGTCTCCCCGGAACCCCCTCCGGGTCCACCACACCAACAGACTCAAGCCCCACTTTGTGCGCTCGGAACTCAGCCTCCTGATGGCTACAGACAGTGGGGCGGAAGAAGACTCCGAGCCTCTCCCTGATCTCCTGAAGACTCAGGAGAAAGACGGTTCCGTGGACGGGGTCCGGCTCTCCGATGCCCTCACCCCAGAGGAACGCCAAGGCTGCCGGGACCTCCTGCTGCAGTTTGCTACTCTGTTTTCCCTCACCCCAGGGGTCACCCCCTGGTGCTTGCACGACGTGGACACGGGGGACAGTCCCCCTATCAGACACCGGGCATACCGTGTACCAGATCGGGTGCGGGCCTGCATCCAAGAGGAAGTGTTCAAGATGCTCACGCTCGGGGTCATCGAGCCCTCGGACAGCCCCTGGGCCAGCCCGGTTGTGCTGGTCCCCAAAGCCGCTGCCCCCGGCACCACTCCTGAACTCCGATTCTGCGTCGACTATCGGGGCTTGAATGCTGTCACCAGGACCGACGCTCATCCCATCCCCCGAGCGGATGAATTGATCGACCGCATGGGGGCTGCCCGCTACCTCAGCATCTTCGACCTGACAGCGGGCTACTGGCAGATCGGTCTCACACCCCGAGCCCAAGAACGGTCCGCCTTTTCTACCCCCGATGGCCACTACCACTTCAAGATCATGCCCTTCGGCATGAAGAATGCCCCAGCTACTTTTCAGCGACTAGTGAACCAGGTCTTGGCGGGGCTCGAAGAGTTCAGCGCCGCCTACCTGGACGATATCGCTGTGTACAGCCACCACTGGTCCGACCACCTCCACCACCTCCGAGAGGTCCTGCAAGCCCTCCAGCGGGCCGGCCTCACAATCAAGGCCGGCAAGTGCCAAATTGGTCAGGGGTCCGTGACCTACCTCGGACACCAGGTGGGAAGCGGTCTGGTGGCCCCTCTGCAACTCAAAATCGCTGCCATCCAGTCCTGGCAACCCCCAGTCACGCAGACCGAGGTCCGAGCCTTCTTGGGACTCACCGGCTACTACCGGCGGTTCGTGAGGGACTATGGCAGCATTGTGGGGCCCCTCACGGGTCTCACGTCCAAAAACCAACCGAAGAAGATTAACTGGACCCCTGACTGTCAAGCGGCCTTCGAGAAGCTGAAGGCCGCCCTGTGCACCGCCCCTGTGCTCCAGGCCCCCGATTACAGTCGGGAATTCATTGTGCAAACGGACGCCTCCGACCACGGCATCGGGGCGGTTCTCTCCCAGCTGAACCCCGAGGGTCTTGACCAGCCGGTGGCCTTCATCAGCAGACGCCTCCTGGCCCGAGAACAGCGCTGGAGCACAATCGAGAGGGAGGCCTTCGCAGTGGTGTGGGCCCTCAAAAACCTCCAGCCCTATCTCTTCGGTACCCACTTCCGGGTGCAAACCGATCATCGACCCCTGCAGTGGCTAATGCAGATGCGGGGGGAAAACCCAAAACTATTGCGCTGGTCCATCTCCCTGCAGGGGATGGACTTCACTGTGGAACATCGACCGGGCCAAGACCACGCCAACGCAGATGGCCTGTCACGCTTTTTCCGCCTCGACGAGGAGAGTCCCCAAGAGGATGGTTGACTCTCCCCGCCTTCAGCTGGGGGGGACGCATGTTGGACAGGCCACATGAAGGGCTCGCTCCCTCCCCGCATGACACGGCCCAAGCCCCGGACTCCTAGGTGTTACCCACAAGAGCAACCCGCACCCCGTCTCCCGACGGAACTCCTGCCCCCGGACATCCATGTATCATGGGGCCGAACCCCTACCGGCTCCCCCGGCCGGATCAGCCGCCATCTTGGACACTGCGCCACGAGGCCGCGTGGCCTCAGCTCGACCCTAACCCTGGGCCTGGCCCGGCCCCGACAGCCCGGCACCACCATCCACCCAGGAGGTGAACGGACCACTTGGCAGGTCAATGGGAGAAAGAAGTGTCGATGGCTCTCCCCCGCCAGGTGCCGATCGCCCTCCAGCTCCCCCGGGCGCTGGCTCCACCCCCTGCTGGGTGTCTGGACTCCCTCATCCCGGACCCCCCGACCTCCAAGTGCGAGGGTCCGGACATCAAAGGGCGCCAGACCTATAACTAGGGCAGCTCCAGAGCAGGAGGGCAGTTGTATCCTGGAGTCGAGAGACACCGAGAGAACTCAGCCTTGACGGTCTACCGGCGCTGCCGTAGCCCTGCCTTGTGAACCATCGTCCTGCCTGCTGGCGCTGCCGCGGCCTTCTACATCCTCCATCCTCATCGGGACCTGCTGGCGCTGCCGTGGACCGTGTAACGACCACCTTCATCGGGACCTGCTGGCGCTGCCGCGGACCGTGTAACGACCACCTTCATCGGGACCTGCTGGTGCTGCCGCGGACCGTGTAACGACCACCTTCATCGGGACCTGCTGGCGCTGCCGCGGACCGTGTAACGACCACCTTCACCGGGACCTGCTGGCGCTGCCGCGGCCCGTCCAAAGCTAGAACATCGAGCTCGAGGATTGTGAGCTATCCATCAGACCATCTCAGCTACCAGATTGGTAACCAGACTGTCCCGCTACCCCCCTTTCCCAAGCCAAGAGACTAGAATCGAGGGGACCCCTGGGTCCAGACCTCCTTGTACCATTCCATCGTACCTTAAGAAATCGCTTATAAAGAACGTTAAATCCTATCCTTGTGTGGTGTATATCTGTGGGGGGGACGTTACGCATCTGTACGATCGCTGGAGACGGCTCTCCCTGGAGACCTCTCCCCTTGTCCTCGGCCGACCCTCCCGGTCCGTCTAACATTCTACCACAGTAGTAAATGTGCTTTGAAATTGCCAATCAAATATCGTTTTCTGCCTAGAATCACACCATGAGTCTGTGTGCACACAGGAATTGTTGTCAGAGATTTAATTTGTGTTGCTCTTGTTCTGTAAGACTGGCACTCGTAGGAAAGGGGCAGCTTGTTTTCTTGAACTGTGATGGTTAGCATACAGCACACATCACCATCTCACAAATGAGAGGCAAATGCTAACACATCTGAAAATAACAGGATAGATTTTCCTTGCAGTACTGTAATGAGTGAGGTAGTTCCTACATGTTCATAAGCCCAATTAACCCTTACCACTAGGGGTGGGCGGAATTTGCGGAATTAACCTCCGCAAATTATCGCGAGATTGCAGAAAATCTCCGCAAACACGCCGGAAATATCGCGAAGATGCGGAAGTTTTTTGCCGCCTGTTCGCGGTATTTTTTGCGTGTTCGCGGGTCGCCAACTTACCCATGCGGTCGCTCATGGGCGCGGCCATCTTGTTTTCACTTGTCCCGCCCTCTGGCGTTGTTTACTTCCTGTTCCGGGTCGCGCAATGCATGTTCGCGGTCGATATTTCCTGTTCGCGATCGCTTTTACTTGATCGCGTTGCTTTTTGCTTGCTCAGGGAGAAAATATCGCGCGAACTTGCGCACGTGGTCGCAACGGGCGCGGCCATCTTGTTTTCCACTCTATTGCATGGTTCTGGGGCCTGATTTTCAATCCTCCCTAAATCTTTTCAATCCTTTGTTTATAGCCACTTTTTTCGGATCTTTATTACTTATTATTTCTCTAACTATTTTCCTGCCTCTATATTTTTGGTTTTTGTGTACCTTTTTTTTTGTTTTTTAGCTACTTTTTCTCTTTGTATTGCCTGCTATTTATTTCCTTTACTCCTTTATTTATTTTACCTTTTCTTTCCCGCCCCGTCCCCAGAACCATGTCCAAGGGCAGGGCTGTTCGCCGGCGCAGCCAGAGCCGCGACCGCCTTCCTTGCGGAAGGCGGCGCCCACAAGGGGTGCATGCACGGGCCTTATTTGGGGAGGCGGAGTTGGCTGCACTAATTTTCTTTGTGCAGCGCCACCTCCCCTCAACCCTGGCAGCAGGTGGCAGGCCTGGGTCCGGGTACGGCCTCCGGGAGCGTCGGCAGCGGTGGGGGAAGGTGCGCCGGGCAGTGTCTCGCATCTCTGGGGTCCGGCGCACCCAGGCACAGCTGACGCACCGGTGGTCCGACATCCTGGACCGTGAGCAGGACCTGCTGGACCTGCTAGGAGTGGAGGTCCCGGGGCTTGGTGAGTACCTATTTAATTATTACAACTTTGTGTCTGTTCTTCTGCTCTATGTTATATATTGCGAATATCTTTTTTTCCTTCCAACCAGATAGAATGTTGCTGCTTGCAATACATTCCAGGTTAATAATGTTTAAAAGTCTTCTGTGATTATGACACAGGTGCTCTTCTGCGCTACTACTAATCTTACTTGTTTGCAGCTTTGCGTTTGCGCTTGCTTAGCGTGATTCTTTACGAGTTTATTTTAGAGAAATTAAGTTACGTAATGCTACAGTGACTCATGTCCACTCCTTACTTTGTCCTGTCACTAATAGATAGGGGCGGATTGATACATAGGTTTAGGTACTTTGTATGAGCTTCTAATTGGTTAGTGGTATGCGTGATGCCCCCTCACTCAGTTACGTGACGTGCTGCTAGTACGCCAGTCTTTAGAACCTTTCTAGTTTGTTCAATGAGTGGAGGTAGGCTTTGCAGTTACTTAGCAGTAGCAGATGAGCATCAATCAAACCAAAATTGTGTATATACAAAAAATGTAGTCATGTTAATGTGTCCTTCATGATTGGATCATACACATTGTTGAGGAATACAGTCGAAATGCATACTTAATGTACAATTGGCATGCCTGGAATAGGTGGGCTAGGTTGGGTGGTAGGTTGTACTAATACTTAGGCTTACTTGTAACTTAGTTTTCTGGAATCAGAATGGAAGAATGGATTACTGTTGATAAATAGTAACTTAAGTAGTCGAACTGCGAATCCCCCGATATTACATGTTGACCAGATGAGATCGGTCAATGTAGTTATTGCAATTGTTTACATTAGTGTTTTTTGACCGTTGTTGAAAAAAATTGTATTTGCTTAAGTTGACACCATCCATCAATGTTTGTCTTTCTTATATCTTTCCTGTTCATCAGCACCCAGGGGCAGACGGGCAGGGACTGGGCAGTCGGCGGGACAGGAACACCACGAGGAGGACACCGCTGAGGGCTCCTCTGCTGGCCCCAGTAAGTCTTCTTGTTTTTAATAATATTTCTTATTCCATAACTTTTACTGCCCCATTTCTCCCGAACTATAGTGTGTTTCCAAATGCTATTTTTTACCACCAATTATCCTTCGATCTGTACGGTTTCAAAAAGCTTATCCCTGCCTCCGCTATGATGACTGAGTACTACTACATACTATCAGTCTGTCTGTCTGTACTGTAGTAGCTAGTCTTGCCCAGTGCCACTCTTTGTGAAAGGTTGTAATATAAAACTCATATTCACCAGTAGCTCGTACAATCCGTTGGGTCGTTGTCTTGTACTACTTTTTACTCTTGTTGATGTTTAGGCTTTGAAAATTCACAGCAACAGCCCTACCAGATTTCTTAATATTTTGATATGATACCCTATAGGACATACAACTGTTGT
This sequence comes from Triturus cristatus, assembly GCF_964204655.1. NCBI lineage: Eukaryota > Metazoa > Chordata > Amphibia > Caudata > Salamandridae > Triturus > Triturus cristatus. The sequence goes on from NC_140585.1 coordinate 720,607,394, forward strand.
AGGGATCTTGCACATACATTTGCACCAGAAAATAGGATGTTGGTGATGGTAGGTTGGACCTTCCTTGCACACCTCAATCAGAAATTCCGCACCCACCACAATTCCACTGCTTGACTATAGTACTGTCTTGTCATACCTATTAGGTCTCGGAACCCTCCCCCCAAGACAACCAACAAGTAGACAACCCAGAACATTAACACACCCAACCTCTGTCATGGAAGCAATTCACATGCACACCCTTACTTTAATTTGCTCAATCGTGTAAGTTAGTCCACTCCACACCAAATACCACAAAGTCTATGTAAGTTTAAAATTTTTATTTCAATTTGAGAAGGTCTGTACACTGTTATCTTAGCAGCACCAACCGGCAAATCAATAACATTAAAACAAAATACATTGTTACACTAATACAGTTGGGAATTAAATCATGATAACTGAAGTGGTGGAAGGCAGCACCACCATCCCATAGCAATTTAGTTTATATACATTTATAAATGAAGATGTGAGTGAAGGGACCCCTCACCTCAGAAGAACCTAGTACTGGTAGTTGGTGCATCGTTCAGAAGCTCTGGTTCGTAGAAGCGAATCTTGCGTCTGTAATGCGAAAAAAGGAAATGGTGTGCGTTAGTATATTGCAACTTGCAAGCATTTCTCAGCCGTGCCAAAAAGTGTAGCATCTATGGATAAGCAATATGGACTAACAGTAACAGTAGTACACCAGTTCTTCCTAAAAAAGTGGCTTGTTAATGTTTGTTGACCGCCTGTACGCAGCGCGTAGACTAGACAGTAGCAGTGTGAGGCAGGTCATGTGGGCTCAAAGGTGTCTTAAGAAGCTGCAAGGTAAAGGTAACGTCACATGTGCATGGCTAGGGCTAATCAAGCAAATGCTACAATGATCATATAACTTAGTGTCTACTCTACTACTACCTGATTTGTACTAGTGATTTATGTTAGTATTAACTCATTTTTCAACCTTGCTACTGATCAATAGGGGGGAGGTGTATATGTTGCCTAATAAATGTGTAATGTTTTCTAGGCGCACTACCGACCACCATTGCTGGGGCCAGCGAAGGCGACGCAGAGGGCGAGGATGCGGCAGTTGCAGATAGCAACGGAGGGGGAGTGGCAGCACCAGTGGCAGGCGGTGGTAAGTTAGATTCATAATCTTTAACTATTGTTGAACTTGACAGCACACTCACTGCAAAGGTGTACTGTATGTATATGTATACTGTAAAGTTGTGAATTAGGGCCCCATTAGGATGGTGGGCGTATTGCCCCCGCCGGGCTGGCTGGAATTCACTGCCGTCACAGCAGGGGCAAACCTCCCGCCATCCCTGTAGAAAATATTCAGACATGTCTAGGCGGAAAAGGGTTCAATATGGCGGTGGTGTCTCTCTCACCACACCGGCAGCCATATAATCTGCATTTTGGAATGCCTTTGCGTGGCGGCATTACCGTCCGCCACGGAAAGGCATGCACACATTGCAGAGTATGCTTGGGGGCCCCCATGGAGGGTACCTACCGATGCTATGGTACCCCCCGACTTTCAAAGCAAAACGTGACAGGCTCCGTGCGAGGCCCGTCATGTTGTGCTTGGAAAAGCAGCACAACATTTTAGCATTGCTTTCAGCGTCACTGTGCCGGGCGCATCATCCTAATTAATTGTCCCCACGGGACCCCCACCCTTTTTAGCAGTCGGATGGCGGGCGGACAAAGTCCGCCCGCTATCCGATGTCGTAAGTAAGTATGAGTTCTTGGGGACGTTTGAAGAGTGAACTAGAAGACTAGAATTCCCTTTAATTGGTATAGGACTAGGAGCCAGAGTATTGAGTAACCAATGGCCTCATCTATCTGATTTCAACTCCGCTTTGAAAGTTTTATGGAGAAGAGCACCTGGTGCACTGTTCAACTAAAAAGTGTAAGACAGGTGGAAGGAAGAAGGACGGGCGACATTTAAAATGTTATGTACTACTGTGCTTTATTTTATAGTGCTACTCTACCATGCCACTATGTGTATAAATAATTACCTTGTCCTACTGTTTTATTAAGACTATATTTTACAATTGTCTTGTTTTTTTCTTTTTGATACACAGCTACTCCGAAAATCAACCGGAAGGAGTTGGCCGCCAAGGCACGGCGCCGGAAGCTGGAGGCAATCCAGCAGGAATACCGGCGGCTGGTGGTCCTAGCCGAGGAGGAGGAGGAGAGTGCAGCAGCAATTGAAGCCTCCTCCAGTGCCCCGGGCCCCAGCCACCGCCCTCCAGCGGTACGGCGCCACCGTCTGGCGGCTGCCCGCCGCCACCGTGCCATCTCCGGTGCCCCCCCCCACTGTGGTTGCAACTGCCGCGGCCTTAGACGCCGCGTCGCCCATTTAGAGGACCAGATTCGTGTCCTCCTCCAGTCCCGCCCCACCAGTTAGTCCCTGTCACTGCCCCTTTTTTAATTCCTGTTTGTTTCCTCACTCGTTTGGGCGTTCTCTATTTCTATGGACAGTCGTTGGGGTTAGGGAGGGGGGTGGGTCAGCTTTTGTGGGTTTAGTTTATTTGTTAGGGTCAATTAAATATATTTTTCTATGTTACATGCAATGTTGTTAATGTTTTGTAGGTGGGGTAATTGTTTTACATCACACTGTTTCTTTGCTGGTGCATGGCCGCCCATAGCGTGTGTTTGATTTCAATAATTTGCTGACTGTATAAGACACAAACAGATAGATGCGACACACCTCACTCATTGACTGGTCCTACTATGCATTCTTTGGAGTGGTGTTTGAAACTGACATCATTGACAACATGTCCATTATTGATTCTGCCTCCCCCAAACTTCTCTCTTACCGGTGCTTGATGTTTATGTCCAACTGTGGCACAGCACTGGCTGCATGGTGAAGATGGTTTCCTTTTTCATACATGCCATGATTGGGGTGGTGGTGGTAGTATAGTAGTAGTATACACTGGCAGGGTAGCAGCATTTCCAAAAAAAGAAAAGGAGATAGTCAATCGCCTTTGAGAGACTGTTAGAGGAGTAGTTGAATGAAGTACATCACAGAATTTACCGAGCAACAATTATATGCTCAAATATTTGACAAAAAAAATGAATGCTGGATATTATGAGGATAGCCTACTAGACAGAGTTACAAACTATAGTTTTGTCGACTTGGCTATGCCTACAGTCTAACAGTTAGTGCTGTATATGAGGAATGACAACAAACAAATCAAATCAATGCCGGCAATTCATGCTGAGGTATATGTTCCTTTGTTAAATAAAATAACCTGTGAAATATCCTACTCATGGGTGGGCAAGCAGAAGAAGATCATCGCTCTGCATTGAAATTGAAGTAGTGTTGCTTTCACCACATCCGCCCCAGCAAGTGTGTGATTAAGTATTGGTGTACATTTAATTTAGTTACACCTCGACAATAAGTCACACAGCCCGGGGGAAGAGGGTTAGGGTCCGTTGATTGGATGGGAAGGGGGATTTTGGGAAAGGTTTGACATAGAAAAACAGTATGCATACATAGACAAACAAACGACAATCATTGAAGACTACCATACCATATCCATTCCATATGTTAAGGTATAAAAAAGGAAATGCATGCATGATGAGACCCGGATTACATACACTTCTATTTCTTGTTCTGTTCCGGCCTTAAAACTTTAACAGATAGCAAATAGAAATTTTAAATATTGGTAGTGAAGAATCGTAAACACAGAGCAAACGTAATGATGATTGATAATAACAACTCCAAGAACACACTGTTGTAAAGAATGTATACAAGATATTAATCAAATTATTTAAAAGAAGTGAAAAGTGGATACTGTTACTGTGTTATCCTGGTCAAAAATGTGGACTGGTTTTTTGCATCTCGGCATTCCTCTTGCTCCTCTCGTCCATCAATCTTGGGTGTGTCGCCTCACCACTCGCCACTGCCCGGCTGGAATAAAAAGGTGATTGATTGGTAAGGTAATTAATATGCATTGTAATGTTTTACAAAGTTTTGGACAAGGCCCGGCCTGTAATTTTAGATTGAAAACCAAAGGGGATATTCAGAAAGAAAGTGAAAACAAATGCACAAGTGATGGTGTAGTGCAACAAGAACACTTTCCGAGGTGGCATGTATGCATATGCATCATCTCTACTGTAGTCTGTTTCCAGCATAGACCTTCAACAGTAACAGGAGAGATCAGGCCCACAGTGCTTACCATTAGCACATCCTACGTTAACACTTTAGAGTCCTTTTTTTTTTTCTCTCAAAGAGTTGGACAAACGCAAAGCACATTATCCATTCCAGACATAGCATTTTACAGTTAAAGTTAGTAAAATCAATGCACTGCAGTCATCCCACCGCTACACTCTATTCAACTTCTACACAGACATTTGGGTGTGCTGTGGTTGTGGTTCACGTGTTTACCTTTAGGCTTTTCCGTTTTATGCCACTCATGAAACATCCTCCTGACTTCATCATCAGCTCTGATACTTCTACTGACTGAAGATCGGCCTGCAGTACAAGTGTAATTTTTAGAACACAACAAGAGTAGAAATATAAATATTACTGACTTGAGTCATTCTTTATTGTGTACAGAAAGATAGATTAACACTAGTACACTTTGACATCATTCACTTTGTGCACAACAAACAACGCAAACACAAAGATCAATAGCTCAGAGTCAGGTGTCCAATGCATGCCATTAATTATCATCATTTATTACCTGTTACTTCTCATCTTAAGTTAACGGGCCGTCTCTTTCGCCATCATCATGACGGACGGTGCTGTTTAAGTCACAGTCATTTGCATTGCGCAGCAGATTGAGTGAGTCCCCTTCCTGTATTGAATTAAAAGCAATGTATCACCAAGATGCAGGAGAAGTACACATTTCTTGTTTGCCAGAAGAGGAAAATTAGTAATTACTAGTGTGTTCTGTAGAAAGTTGATTAGTGGCAGTGCACAATTACATCAATTCATGCGAAACACACCACAAAATCTACATCATTCAGTCTGCTATTCTGCGGCCAATGCATGGCATCAATCATTACCTGTTGCATCTCATCTCGTTAACGCTGCAGGCCGTCTCTTTCGCCATCATCATGATGGACGGTGCTGTTAAGTCACAGTCATTTGCATTGCGCAGATTGAGTGAGTGCCCTTCCTGTATTGAATTAAAAGCAATGTATCACCAAGATGCAGGAGAGAAGTACACATTTCTTGTTTGCCAGAAGAGGAAAATTAGTAATTACTAGTGTGTTCTGTAGAAAGTTGATTATTGGCAGTGCACAATTACATCAATTCATTCATGCGCAACACACACAACAAAATCTACATCACTCAGTCTGCTTTTCTGCGGACAATGCATGGCATCAATCATTACCTGTTGCATCTTATTTTCAGTTAATGGCCAGTCTCTCTCGGCTCTGAAGGAGGATAGCTATAGAAGTCATCAGATTCATGGTCCACTTGTTTTGGAAGGACGAGGAAAGTTTGAATTTGTTGTTACCATCATCCAATCATCATTCATGAGGGAAATGGAATTGACCAGGAGATGCAGTATGATCGAGCGGAGGAGCTGGATTCTGAGGACTGTAGTGTCAAATGGCAGACACCTGAAACTTGTATCTTAAATTAGAAGATTAGAAGACGGTGATAATGCATTGGTTGCGATTCACAAGTTTATAACCGGAACAACAGACACAAACAAAGGGGGAAAAAAGGGAGGAAGACAGTAAGTGCGAGCCTAATTGTCAGGGAAGTATAGCTCGTCCTCAAACTCTGGGGGATCGTCCAGTAGTAGGTAATCATCTGACACAATACTTCCGTCACCTGAGCCGCTGTCCTCATCTTCCTCTGTTGATTCATGCATTGTGTAATTCGGTGGTATGAAGTGCTGATTCATTTTGATCATTGTTAACCTCTCCACGTTTTTGGGAGATAGACTGGTCCTTCTCAAGGTTACAATGGAACCAGCAGCACTGAAAACACGTTCGGAAGAGACACTTGCGACAGGGCAAGCCAGATAGCTTATTGCCAGCCTGCTGAGCTGTGGCCATTCAGACCTTTTCCTATACCAATACTGCACTGGGTTTTGATCAACGTACACCTCTGTTGGGTCGTCCAGATAGGCCTGGACCATCCGCTCAATGTTCAGGGTTGCTGCTGGTAAGCTTTTGTGCTGTTTTTTCTGTGCATCAGCACTGTGCTTACGGCCCATCTTTACATACCAATCTGATAATGATTGTACTCGGCTGAATGATCCAGTTATTGTTTTTGTAGTCGATGGTGATGGGGAGTGTTGCGATTGTGAGCCAACCGCACTGCCCTCAGCCGACGAAGTTGCACTTGATTCTGCATGGCCTGCTTCAGTATCAGTACTTGTTGTGGGTTGATGTGGCGGGCTTTTAATTAGCAGCCCTTCGTTTTCAAACTTGATGGCTGCTTCAGCTATACAACTTTTGTAGCGGGCAACATCAGTGTCGGAAAAAGAAAGGAATAGTCCTAATTTTGCACGTGGATCCAGAATTGTGGCACAAATGTAATGGTCTTGTGACAAAATTTTATTTTGTATCCTTACATTTTCTGATAAGCGCCTGGATAAGCTCTCCACCAAGTCATGGGCTTGCCTTCTGTCCTCTACACCTTTGTAGGATTCAGACACATTATTCAGCTCATGCTCTAGCATTTGCAACAATGGGATCGCTTGGCCCATTGTACAGTCCTCCTTGCTGACTTCACGTGTGAAGACCTCAAAAGGAGACAGCATCTCAGTCAGGCATTGAATTAGGGTCCATTGCTCCCTCTGAAGGGTCATGCCTTTAACACTAGCATCACTGCTTCTGTACCAGACATAATCATTGAGTGACCTGTGCTGTTCGTACAGACGATCAAGCATGTAATACGTTGAGTTCCAACGTGTTGCCACCTCCTGGATGAGTGCCTTGACTGGCACCCTACGCTCACGTTGGAGGATCCTCAGCTGCTTCCGAGCTTTAAAAGAATGGCTGAAATGAGTGCATATTCTTCGGCAGATGGACAGTAAATTGCTTACTATGGGTTCTTTTTTCAGAAAGTCTTGCACTATAATGTTTATGCAGTGTGCCAAACACGGAACCCTGAAATAGGAACCAAGTTCCATGGCCTTAAGTACATTACTGCCATTGTCTGTGGCAACAAAACCAATACCAAGCCCTCTGGGCCGCAGCCATTCCAAAACCTTGGTGCGAAACTCTTCTAAAATGTTTTCAGCCGTATGAGATTTCTCCATGGCGAACATGGCTACAGTTGCATGTTTCCGAGTACCTTCAAAAATCGCAGCTGTGTCAACAACACCTCGTGCAGATAGTTGATCTTTAACCCCCACAAAAGAGATCCAGTGTGCAGTGATACACATGTAATCTGTGGCTTGGCAACTGGTCCACATGTCTGTTGTCAGGTGGATATTGTGCACAGCACTCTTCTGCAAAGCTTGTCCAACCAATTCCAGCACATCATGATGTAGTGCCGGAACAGCAATTTTTGCGAAATAGGACCGGCTTGGAACTTTCCATTTCGGGCAGATGGCAGACACAAATTCAAGGAAACCCACCCCTTCCACAAATGAAAAAGGAAGAAGGTCCAGCGCTAACATTTTAGCCAGCTTCGCATTGTACAATCGTGCCGTTGGGTGGTTGCGTTGGAACTGCCCCTCCAACCTAAACATGCTGTCAATGGTAGGCTGGCTTACTTTCCTTAGTGGTGCCATTAACCCACTAAGGCTCAACGACACAGATTGTCTCATTGAGGTACTCGCCGCCGGTCGCCTTGGTGTCTCACCCACACTCTGAGTATGGCTCTTACTGCGGTGCCACTCTGATGTTACTGAGGAGGATGTGGGCGTTACCACTGCAGTGACTGCACTACTGGAGACAGGGCTAGAAATGCCTCCCTGTTCTTCACCTGCCACCACAATAATATCGCTCCCTGATTCCTGACCAACTTCAAAGGGTTTAGTTTTCCTACTTTCTTTTAACTTAAGTAGGTGATCCTCCCACACAATAGTGTGGTGTATTCTGAGATGACTTGCTTGTCCTCCGGTACCATAGTTTGTACCAAGCTTACCACGCCGAACACCTTGCCGACAAATTGCGCATATAGCAATGTTCTCCTCCTTGGCGCTAACAGAAAAGAAGTCCCAAACTGGGGAGGAGAACTTTCTGGCACTGCTGGATGTGCCACTTTCAACACCAGATGAACTTGAGGGGGTCCTTGAAAATATGTGACCCTGTCCACCTACACTGTGACTTTTACTACCACTTCCTACTGAGGTGGTTGAGCTGGATGTAGGTCCCTGCCGGGCCTTGGAAAATATGGCAGCTGGAGGTAGTGGTGGTGTAACCTGTGTTGGTGAGATCCGTGCTGCATCCCACTCAGTAGCAGCCTTTCTGGATAGGGTTAGAATGTCGGTCTCCAATCCCTTTGGGGCGGGAGTAATGTGCGTGATGACTGGCTCGTCTTCATCAACATCATCACCCCCCTCTTCTACATCTACCTCCATAACTCTAAGTTTTTCTGGGACCTTCCTTTTCAGAAGCAATGTCTTGTGGCGTACTTCACTCTCAGACCGAGCTGGTGGGACCCAAGTGTCATCACGATCATCAGAAGCGGGGCTTGAAGAAGAAGATGATGGACTAAGCCTCCTTTTCCTTGCTGGTGGTCTGGAAGACAATAGATGTTCTGAAACAGTGGTTTGACTTCGCTCCGCTTTGTCTGCAGGAAGCTCGATTTCCTGAAATGCCCCTACGTCAGGAGCAACAACTACTATGGTGGGCTGTTGTGGCGGCTGCTGCTGTTCTGGTTGCGGCGGCTGCTGCTGCTGTTCTGGTTGCGGCGGCTGCTGCTGCTGGTCTGGTTGCGGCGGCTGCTGCTGTTCTGGTTGCGCCGGCTGCTGCTGCTGTTCTGGTTGCGCCGGCTGATGCTGCTGTTCTGGTTGCGCCGGCTGCTGCTGCTGTTCTGGTTGCGCCGGCTGCTGCTGCTGTTCTGGTTGCGCCGGCTGCTGCTGCTGTTCTGGTTGCGCCGGCTGCTGCTGCTGTTCTTGTTGCGGCGGCTGCACACTGATCTGCTGAGTTTGCGCCTGCGTTGAACTTGATTGTGTACTACTTTGCGGTAATGACATTTCTTCAACATCGCTGCCCGTTAGTAGACTGGCTACCTCTGCGACAGTAAAGCCCTTGGGCCTAGGTTGGTGGGGTTGCTGGACCGCTGTGCTGCTCCCAGCTTGGTTCCCGGACAACGCTTTGGTGCCAAAAAAAACCTTGGCCGGCACACCACCAGTCGTGGTTAATGGCACTTCCTTTTTCTGTTCCTTCTTCTCACCAGCAACTTTCTTGGTACTGGACCTGGTACCTTTCTTTGGGGCCATCTTATTCCGACGTCAGGCAGGAGGCAGATGCACAACAAGTTCTGGTCACACGTGGGCGTGATGCGCAGCAGGACTTCTGTCTGGCTGGCAGTACAACGGGTAGCCAGGTGATGCCGATGACACCTCCTACTCTGTCTTTTGTGCACCTAAAAGCAAAGAAGACAGGAGAAGAACATCAGTGAAATGTTGCATTTGTTTTTGTGGTTCAGTTACTTAGTACTGTACTAGTGCAAACAAAAGATAGTCTAGCCATTTATGAATTTTTTTTAACTAGAGCTATGTTATACTACTAGTACTGTGTACAGCCACACTACACTCTCAGGAAGGTGATGTCTAAAAATTCAACAGATCACATAGAAAACACTTGATCAATAAAGCTGTGGCTACCTGCTCTGGTAGCAGTGGATGAAAGCAGGCCTGCTGGCAGACAAGGCCAGGCAAGCTTGCAGGCCTAGGCCTCAAAATGGCCACCAGCCACATGGAGAGCCCCAACAACAACAGCAAGGCCACCCCAAAATACACACTTCCCCAACTCAATCCAATGCCATCCATGCCCAAAATGATGTCTAAAATCAACAGAACACACAGAAAACAGTAGATTACTAAAGCTGTGGCTACCTGCTCTGGTAGCAGTGGATGAAAGCAGGCCTGCTGGCAGACAAGGCCAGGCAAGCTTGCAGGCCTAGGCCTCAAAATGGCCACCAGCCACATGGCGCGCCCCAACAACATCAGCAAGGCCACCCCAAAATACACACTTCCCCAACTCAATCCAATGCCATCCATGCCCAAAATGATGTCTAAAATCAACAGAACACACAGAAAACAGTAGATTACTAAAGCTGTGGCTACCTGCTCTGGTAGCAGTGGATGAAAGCAGGCCTGCTGGCAGACAAGGGCAGGCAAGCTTGCAGGCCTAGGCCTCAAAATGGCCACCAGCCACATGGAGAGCCCCAACAACATCAGCAAGGCCACCCCAAAATACACACTTCCCCAACTCAATCCAATGGCATCCATGCCCAAAATGATGTCTAAAATCAACAGAACACACAGAAAACAGTAGATTACTAAAGCTGTGGCTACCTGCTCTGGTAGCAGTGGATGAAAGCAGGCCTGCTGGCAGACAAGGCCAGGCAAGCTTGCAGGCCTAGGCCTCAAAATGGCCACCAGCCACATGGCGAGCCCCAACAACATCAGCAAGGCCACCCCAAAATACACACTTCCCCAACTCAATCCAATGCCATCCATGCCCAAAATGATGTCTAAAATCAACAGAACACACAGAAAACAGTAGATTACTAAAGCTGTGGCTACCTGCTCTGGTAGCAGTGGATGAAAGCAGGCCTGCTGGCAGACAAGGCCAGGCAAGCTTGCAGGCCTAGGCCTCAAAATGGCCACCAGCCACATGGAGAGCCCCAACAACATCAGCAAGGCCACCCCAAAATACACACTTCCCCAACTCAATCCAATGGCATCCATGCCCAAAATGATGTCTAAAATCAACAGAACACACAGAAAACAGTAGATTACTAAAGCTGTGGCTACCTGCTCTGGTAGCAGTGGATGAAAGCAGGCCTGCTGGCAGACAAGGCCAGGCAAGCTTGCAGGCCTAGGCCTCAAAATGGCCACCAGCCACATGGCGAGCCCCAACAACATCAGCAAGGCCACCCCAAAATACACACTTCCCCAACTCAATCCAATGCCATCCATGCCCAAAATGATGTCTAAAATCAACAGAACACACAGAAAACAGTAGATTACTAAAGCTGTGGCTACCTGCTCTGGTAGCAGTGGATGAAAGCAGGCCTGCTGGCAGACAAGGCCAGGCAAGCTTGCAGGCCTAGGCCTCAAAATGGCCACCAGCCACATGGAGAGCCCCAACAACATCAGCAAGGCCACCCCAAAATACACACTTCCCCAACTCAATCCAATGGCATCCATGCCCAAAATGATGTCTAAAATCAACAGAACACACAGAAAACAGTAGATTACTAAAGCTGTGGCTACCTGCTCTGGTAGCAGTGGATGAAAGCAGGCCTGCTGGCAGACAAGGCCAGGCAAGCTTGCAGGCCTAGGCCTCAAAATGGCCACCAGCCACATGGCGAGCCCCAACAACATCAGCAAGGCCACCCCAAAATACACACTTCCCCAACTCAATCCAATGCCATCCATGCCCAAAATGATGTCTAAAATCAACAGAACACACAGAAAACAGTAGATTACTAAAGCTGTGGCTACCTGCTCTGGTAGCAGTGGATGAAAGCAGGCCTGCTGGCAGACAAGGCCAGGCAAGCTTGCAGGCCTAGGCCTCAAAATGGCCACCAGCCACATGGAGAGCCCCAACAACATCAGCAAGGCCACCCCAAAATACACACTTCCCCAACTCAATCCAATGCCATCCATGCCCAAAATGATGTCTAAAATCAACAGAACACACAGAAAACAGTAGATTACTAAAGCTGTGGCTACCTGCTCTGGTAGCAGTGGATGAAAGCAGGCCTGCTGGCAGACAAGGCCAGGCAAGCTTGCAGGCCTAGGCCTCAAAATGGCCACCAGCCACATGGCGAGCCCCAACAACATCAGCAAGGCCACCCCAAAATACACACTTCCCCAACTCAATCCAATGCCATCCATGCCCAAAATGATGTCTAAAATCAACAGAACACACAGAAAACAGTAGATTACTAAAGCTGTGGCTACCTGCTCTGGTAGCAGTGGATGAAAGCAGGCCTGCTGGCAGACAAGGCCAGGCAAGCTTGCAGGCCTAGGCCTCAAAATGGCCACCAGCCACATGGAGAGCCCCAACAACATCAGCAAGGCCACCCCAAAATACACACTTCCCCAACTCAATCCAATGCCATCCATGCCCTAAATGTGATTGAAAATGAAATATATTCAAAAAACAAAAGGAACAGTTGCTTCATCATGCACACACACACCCATGAGGCCATGCCCATGGCTAGCTCGGGCCTACTACTACAACCCACAAAATTAAAATAAATTAAAAAAAAAAAAAGGAATGATGATAATTAATTATCAAAAATAAATTGTAGTTACACAACAACTGCAATGCCCACAATCAAACACAACAACCACTTACTTGTAAAATATCCTATTCCAAAAATCCTGAAATCCAATTGCAATGATGCAGCAGACAAAAAGAGAGATCTTTCCAGCTCCAAATCCAAAGGCAGAATGAGCAGGAGATGGACAAAGCACTGGGAGGAGCCTGCTGGACAGGAACAGGAAGTTGGAGAATCTGTGTCACTTCCTCCCTCTCTCCACTTTGTAAAAAAAAAATGACTCCTGGAGTCCTTGCACAAAAAAGGAAAGCCAAATGTGAATGTAAGGAGTTCTTTTCATCCAAAATCAGTATTTGCAGATGGTTTCATGCTGCTAGAGCCGATATTCCTCTCCAAATTGTAAATTTTACATTGTTGAGTTCTCCAGCTTCACATTACTTCCGCCGGCGTGTCGAAAACGATATGATCGCGTTCTCTTCTTTGTCCCTGTCGCGTTGGATATGACGTGTTCGCGGTCTCTTTCTCCTGTTCGCGTTCGATTTCATGTGCCCGCGTCCTCATTCTCTGGCTCGCGATGTAGAATGACATGTTCGAGATCTCAATCTTCTCATACTCGCGCGGTGCATGATCGCGAGAAGAAATACCTGATCGCGCGACAAATGACGTGATCGCGTGAAAAATGACTTGAATGCGGCCGCGAACTCTCGCGAGACAGCGCAAAATGGCTACCAAAATCCAACATCTCGTGGAGAACGCGACCGGGTCAAGAAAACTTGTCGGAGAACGCAGGGATTCAGGTAAGGCGATCGCGCGCGCGCGAGAATGTATTGTTTTACAGCGCGAGCAAGAAAAAAATTATCGCTAAGCTGCGGAATGCGGAAATTTTGACATTTTCGCGCTTTCCGCGGAACGCGAGAATGCCAAAATATCGCAACTTCCGCGAACGGAACGGAATTTTGGCCCAGGCCTACTTACCACATGTGCTCTTACATACATCTCTACAGTCTTCATGCAGTTGTGCAAGCATCCATGCAGATCTCCCTTGCACCTGACAATACACAGTCTCCAGAAACACACTCTTAGCACACAGGCAACTGCTTCTCCTGCACTCCCATGCTTACTATTCAGCACTGTGTGGTATTTCAGATAGCAGTGTGTAATGCTAACACATTCAACATCACCAAGGCTTATTTCCTTTGATCTAGTCTAATCACTCACCCAGGTTCCACATGCTCATGGTCTCAAGTAGCTGTTAGGACATGTGCTGTTTTCTGCCTCTCTAAACTATAAGGAAAATGTGTCAGGCTGTTACAGTAATTATCACTTGCTCTACCACAGTAGTAAATTTGCTTTGAAATTGCCAATCAAATATCGTTTTCTGCCTAGAATAACACCATGAGTCTGTGTGCACACAGGAATTGTTGTCAGAGATTTAATTTGTGTTGCTCTTGTTCTGTAAGACTTGCACTCGTAGGAAAGGGGCTGCTTGTTTTCTTGAACTGTGATGGTTAGCATACAGCACACATCACCATCTCACAAATGAGAGGCAAATGCTAACACATTTGAAAACAACAGGATAGATTTTCCTTGCAGTACTGTAATGAGTGAGGTAGTTCCTACATGTTCATAAGCCCAATTAACCCTTACCACATGTGCTCTTACATACATCTCTGCAGTCTTCATGCAGTTGTGCAAGCGTCCATGCAGATCTCCCTTGCACCTCACAATACACAGTCTCCAGAAACACACTCTTAGCACACAGCCAGCTGTTTCTCCTGCACTCCTATGCTTACTATTCAGCACTGCGTGGTATTTCAGATAGCAGTGTGTAACACTAACACATTCAACATCACCAAGGCTTATTTCCTTTGCTCTCGTCTTATCACTCACCCAGGTTCCACATGCTCATGGTCTCAAGTAGCTGTTAGGACATGTTCTGTTTTCTGCCTCTCTAAACTATAAGGAAAATGTGTCAGGCTGTTACAGTAATTATCACTTGCTCTACCACAGTAGTAAATGTGCTTTGAAAATGCCAATCAAATATCGTTTGCTGCCTAGAATCACACCATGAGTCTGTGTGCACACAGGAATTGTTGTCAGCGATTTAATTTGTGTTGCTCTTGTTCTGTAAGACTTGCACTCGTAGGAAAGGGGCAGCTTGTTTTCTTGAACTGTGATGGTTAGCATACAGCACACATCACCATCTCACAGATGAGAGGAAAATGCTAACACATTTGAAAAAAAGAGGCTAGATTTTCCTTGCAAGACTGTGTTAGACCTGGCACCATTGGCGTGGGTCACCCTTCCATTTTTGTCTGTGCCTCAATGTGTTTTTGTGTTGGTGTTAGCTGCTCAGGGCACTGTGCCACTGCCATCCAGTGCCACAGTGCAAGTGCTCCCTATGGTAAAATGTATTATGTGAATTGACTTCCACGTTTGGTTTATTTGGTTTACTATCAGTCCCTAGTAGAGTGCACCAGGGGTGCCAAGGGCTTGTATATCCAAATGCTGCTAGTGGGCTTGCAGCACTGGTTGTGCCACCCACCGAAGCAGCGGGGTAAAATGTGTCTAGGGTCTGCCACTGCAGAACCTGCGCGCGGTCGGGTACCGTCGCGCTGACTGAGCAAGTGTCCCCACTTGCCAGTCCCTAAACCTTCCCTTAACTACATGTTAGTCACCCCTCTGGTAGGCCTAAGCGCAGGGTGCATTGTAGGCATAAGGTAGGACATGCCCTGATGTGTGTGGCATGTCTTAATAGTGAATTACAGCCATTTTCGTTTTTCACTATTGAAGGCTACCTGCTCTCCATAGGCCAGAATGGGCTGCTGGGATCGCTACATGCTGTGACCCCAGTGGACTCAGAGAGCATGGTAGAAAGTCATGTTTAGTATGCCTGAACTCGGGATAATAAAATACATCTTTTAGTAAAGGTTATTTTAATATCCTGGGTTTGCAAATGCTGCTTTTAGAAAGTTAGCCTTTGCGTGCCTGACCATCTCAGTCCGCCTCTGCCGTGGGTGTGTGTTCTGCCTAGCAACAGTACAGGAGCAGGGCTGGGGGATTCCAGGAGACAGGTTGGCTGCCAGGTGGTGGGTAGAGAGATTACACCAGGATGGGTGGGAGGAGTACACCCTGACTCTATGAATAGACCTGTGCT
Organism: Triturus cristatus; assembly: GCF_964204655.1. NCBI lineage: Eukaryota > Metazoa > Chordata > Amphibia > Caudata > Salamandridae > Triturus > Triturus cristatus. Next base: position 720,622,951 of record NC_140585.1, read on the forward strand.
CTGCCTCCACAAAGCCGGCGCCGCCCCCTGTGGAGCGGCTGATGTCTCTGGCCTGCTGCTGAAAGGAACAAGCCGAGTCACCCCAACAGAGTGCTCCAGAACTGGACTGAGCCAGGCCCAGGCCCCCTGGCGCTAAAGAACAAAAGAATCCCTGTATAAAAGTAGGAGCCTGGTTCCTAAGAAATCAGATCCAGATTGAACCACAAAGGAACTCTGCCCGACTAGAAGGACCTGGAAGAAGCTGAAGGAGGAGTAACTTTCCCTGACCTGAGGGACTGGCCTGCAGTAGGTGCCTTGCTGAGGAAGGAGAGGAAAAGACTGAAAGAGACTTTGCACTTTGTTTTCAACTATCTCCAAGGGCTTGGAAGAAGAGCTTGCCCCCTGAACTGAACCCCAGGACCAGTGGGTTCACCGTGTCTCCGCTCGTCTGAGAACTCGAGCCGTGTGCTTTCCCCCGCCGGAGTGCTCTGCGCACCTTCGCATCCCTCCTAGGGCCGTGACACCCAGAAGCCTGGCCGCCTCCCCTCGCCGAGAGCCCCGCTCTACCTGAGTCGCTCTGGATCCATCGAGGCTGGCCGCCCCGCTTCCCTGTCACCTGCCTGCCACTGGAGCGTGCCTGGTGCCCTCTCGCCCTCCCGCCGGATTTCTAATTGGGAAGTGAAATCAAGCCTCGGACGGCCGCCCGTACGTCTTAACGTATCCGGCCGCCCCGCTTCACCTCCCAGCCTGAGTCTGACCGTGCCGCCCTCCGCAGTGACCTCCCGCACAGTCCGTGCCGGAGGCCCTGGGCCGCACCTGTCTACCGAGAGCCGCCCGCTGAATTCTTGATCCGGAAGACCCGCGAGGTGCAGATCCTGCATCTCCTCCGAAGACTCGTCCAAGCACATCGCACGTTCCCAGGTACAGTGAACTCTCTATCGGACTCGGGGTCCGCAACGTTCTGATTTCCACGTATCACTGTACCCCGGGTGCACTGCGCAGCATCGTGACTGGACCGACTCAACCGAGCCCTGTGAAGCGCTCGTGATTGAATAAGTTACTAAAGAAAAGAACAGTGCCTAATTATCATCTTGTGGCTTCCATTTCGCAACCTTTATTGATGGTCGTGTACATGCCTGCGTAACCGAGAATCTTTTATATAAAGCATCCGTATTTTCGATACAACTTACGCCTGGTGTCCATTTGTGGGGGATCGTTGTGGTTTACTGTGTGTGATCATAAATGCTTAACTGACTAGCGCCCTGAAGTTTAGCCCTGACTGCTCGCGCCACACTACCTATAGGGTGAGCAGGGGTTGTTCTGAAGGGGTAATTCTCTCGCCCTGAATAGAAGAAGGGACCACTGCTTGTCACAAGTACCTACCTGTGCCAACCAGAGGTTCCCCATTCTAACAGACTGTAATGAGTGAGGTAGTTCCTACATGTTCATAAGCCCATTTAACCCTTACCACATGTGCTCTTACATACATCTCTGCAGTCTTCATGCAGTTGTGCAAGCGTCCATGCAGATCTCTCTTGCACCTGACAATACACAGTCACCAGAAACACACTCTTAGCACACAGGCAACTGCTTCTCCTGCACTCCCATGCTTACTATTCAGCACTGTTAGGTATTTCAGATAGCAGTGTGTAACGCTAACACATTCAACATCACCAAGGCTCATTTCCATTGCTCTAGTCTAATCACTCACCCAGGTTCCTCATGCTCATGGTCTCAAGTAGCTGTTAGGACATGTGCTCTTTTCTGCCTCTCTAAACTATAAGGAAAATGTGTCAGGGTGTTACAGTAATTATCACTTGCTCTACCACAGTAGTAAATGTGGTTTGAAATTGCCAATCAAATATCGTTTTCTGCCTAGAATCACACCATGAGTCTGTGTGCAAGCAGGATTTGTTGTCAGAGATTTGATTTGTGTTGCTCTTGTTCTGGAAGACTTGCACTCGTAGAAAAGGGGCAGCTTGTTTTCTTGAACTGTGATGGTTAGCATTCAGCACAAATCACTATCTCACAGATGAGAGGCAAAAGGTAACACATTTGAAAACAACAGGGTAGATTTTACTTCCACTCCTGCAATGGGTGAGGTAGTTCCTACATGTTCAAAACTCCAATTAACCCTTACCACAGGTGATCTTACATACATTTCTGCAGTCTTCATGCAGTTGTGTAAGCGTCCATGCAGATCTCTCTTGCACCTGACAATACACAGTCTCCAGAAACACTCTCTTAGCACACAGGCAGCTGCTTCTCCTGCACTCCCATGCTTACTATTCAGCACTGTGTGGTATTTCAGATAGCAGTGTGTAACGATAACACATTCAACATCACCAAGGCTCATTTCCTTTGCTCTAGTTTAATCACTCACCCAGGTTCCACATGCTCATGGTCTCAAGTAGTTGTTAGGACATGTGCTCTTTTCTGCCTCTCTAAACTATAAGGAAAATGTGTCAGGCTGTTAAAGTAATTATCACTTGCTCTAAAACAGTAGTAAATGTGCTTTGAAATTGCCAATCAAATATCGTTTTCTGCCTAGAATCACACCATGAGTCTGTGTGCACACAGGAATTGTTGTAAGAGATTTAATTTGTGTTGCTCTTGTTCTGTAAGACTTGCACTCGTAGGAAAGGGGCAGCTTGTTTTCTTGAACTGTGATGGTTAGCATTCAGCACAAATCACTATCTCACAGATGAGAGGCAAATGCTAACACATTTGAAAACAGCAGGGTAGATTTTCCTTCCACTCCTGCAATGGGTAAGGTAGTTCCTACATGTTCAAAACTCCAATTAACACTTACCACAGGTGATCTTACATACATCTCTGCAGTCTTCATGCAGTTGTGTAAGCGTCCATGCAGATCTCTCTTGCACCTGACAATACACAGTCTTCAGAAACACACTCCTAGCACACAGCCAGCTGCTTCTCCTGCACTCCCATGCTTACTATTCAGCACTGTGTGGTATTTCAGATAGCAGTGTGTAACGCTAACACATTCAACATCACCAAGGCTCATTTCCTTTGCTCTAGTTTATTCACTCACCCAGGTTCCACATGCTCATGGTCTCAAGTAGCTGTTAGGACATGTGCTCTTTTCTGCCTCTCTAAACTATAAGGAAAATGTGTCAGGCTGTTACAGTAATTATCACTTGCTCTACCACAGTAGTAAATGTGGTTTGAAATTGCCAATGAAATATCGTTTTCTGCCTAGAATCACACCATGAGTCTGTGTGCAAGCAGGATTTGTTGTCAGAGATTTGATTTGTGTTGCTCTTGTTCTGTAAGACTTACACTTGTAGAAAAGGGGCAGCTTGTTTTCTTGAACTGTGATGGTTAGCATTCAGCACAAATCACTATCTCACAGATGAGAGGCAAAAGGTAACACATTTGAAAACAACAGGGTAGATTTTACTTCCACTCCTGCAATGGGTGAGGTAGTTCCTACATGTTCAAAACTCCAATTAACCCTTACCACAGGTGATCTTACATACATCTCTGCAGTCTTCATGCAGTTGTGTAAGCATCCATGCAGATCTCTCTTGCACCTGACAATACACAGTCTCCAGAAACACACTCTTAGCACACAGGCAGCTGCTTCTCCTGCACTCCCATGCTTACTATTCAGCACTGTGTGGTGTTTCAGATAGCAGTGTGTAACGCTAACACATTCAACATCACCAAGGCTCATTTCCTTTGCTCTAGTCTAATCACTCACCCAGGTTCCACATGCTCATGGTCTCAAGTAGCTGTTAGGACATGTGCTCTTTTCTGCCTCTCTAAACTATAAGGAAAATGTGTCAGGCTGTTACAGTAATTATCACTTGCTCTACCACAGTAGTAAATGTGCTTTGATATTGCCAATCAAATATCGTTTTCTGCCTAGAATCACACCATGAGTCTGTGTGCACACAGGAATTGTTGTCAGAGATTTAATTTGTGTTGCTCTTGTTCTGTAAGACTGGCACTCGTAGGAAAGGGGCAGCTTGTTTTCTTGAACTGTGATGGTTAGCATTCAGCACAAATCACTATCTCACAGATGAGAGGCAAATGGTAACACATTTGAAAACAACAGGGTAGATTTTCCTTCCACTCCTGCAATGGGTGAGGTAGTTCCTACTTGTTCAAAACTCCAATTAACCCTTACCACAGGTGATCTTACATACATCTCTGCAGTCTTCATGCAGTTGTGTAAGCGTCCATGCAGATCTCTCTTGAACCTGACAATACACAGTCTCCAGAAACACACTCTTAGCACACAGGCAGCTGCTTCTCCTGCACTCCCATGCTTACTATTCAGCACTGTGTGGTATTTCAGATAGCAGTGTGTAACGCTAACACTTTGAACATCACCAAGGCTCATTTCCTTTGCTCTAGTCTAATCACTCACCCAGGTTCCACATGCTCATGGTCTCAAGTAGCTGTTAGGACATGTGCTCTTTTCTGCCTCTCTAAAGTATAAGTAAAATGTGTCAGGCTGTTACTGTAATTATCACTTGCTCTACCACAGTAGTAAATGTGCTTTGAAATTCCCAATCAAATATCTTTTTTTGCCTAGAATCACACCATGAGTCTGTGTGCACACAGGAATTGTTGTCAGAGATTTAATTTGTGTTGCTCTTGTTCTGTAAGACTTGCACTCGTAAGAAAGGGGCAGCTTGTTTTCTTGAACTGTGATGGTTAGCATACAGCACACATCACCATCTCACAGATGAGAGGCAAATGCTAACACATTTGAAAACAACAGGGTAGATTTTCCTTCCACTCCTGCAATGGGTGAGGTAGTTCCTACATGTTCATAAGCCCAATTAACCCTTACCACAGGTGATCTTACATACATCTCTGCAGTCTTCATGCAGTTGTGCAAGCGTCCATGCAGATCTCCCTTGCACCTGACAATACACAGTCTCCAGAAACACACTCTTAGCACACAGGCAGCTGCTTCTCCTGCAATCCCATGCTTACTATTCAGCACTGTGTGGTATTTCAGATAGCAGTGTGTAACGCTAACACTTTGAACATCACCAAGGCTCATTTCCTTTGCTCTAGTCTAATCACTCACCCAGGTTCCACATGCTCATGGTCTCAAGTAGCTGTTAGGACATGTGCTCTTTTCTGCCTCTCTAAAGTATAAGTAAAATGTGTCAGGTTGTTACTGTAATTATCACTTGCTCTACCACAGTAGTAAATGTGCTTTGAAATTCCCAATCAAATATCGTTTTTTGCCTAGAATCACACCATGAGTCTGTGTGCACACAGGAATTGTTGTCAGAGATTTAATTTGTGTTGCTCTTGTTCTGTAAGACTTGCACTCGTAGGAAAGGGGCAGCTTGTTTTCTTGAACTGTGATGGTTAGCATACAGCACACATCACCATCTCACAGATGAGAGGCAAACGCTAACACATTTGAAAACAACAGGGTAGATTTTCCTTCCACTCCTGCAATGGGTGAGGTAGTTCCTACATGTTCATAAGCCCAATTAACCCTTACCACAGGTGATCTTACATACATCTCTGCAGTCTTCATGCAGTTGTGCAAGTGTCCATGCAGATCTCCCTTGCACCTGACAATACACAGTCTCCAGAAACACACTCTTAGCACACGGGCAGCTGCTTCTCCTGCAATCCCATGCTTACTATTCAGCACTGTGTGGTATTTCAGATAGCAGTGTGTAACGCTAACACATTCAACATCACCAATGCTTATTTCCTTTGCTCTAGTCTAATCACTCACCCAGGTTCCACATGCTCATGGTCTCAAGTAGCTGTTAGGACATGTGCTGTTTTCTGCCACTCTAAACTATAAGGAAAATGTGTCAGGCTGTTACAGTAATTATCACTTGTTCTACCACAGTAGTAAATGTGCTTTGAAATTGCCAATCAAATATCGTTTTCTGCTTAGAATCACACCATGAGTCTGTGTGCACACAGGAATTGTTGTCAGAGATTTAATTTGTGTTGCTCTTGTTCTGTAAGACTGGCACTCGTAGGAAAGGGCCAGCTTGTTTTCTTGAACTGTGATGGTTAGCATACAGCACACATCACCATCTCACAAATGAGAGGCAAATGCTAACACATTTGAAAACAACAGGATAGATTTTCCTTGCAGTACTGTAATGAGTGAGGTAGTTCCTACATGTTCATAAGCCAAATTAACACTTACCACATGTGCTCTTACATACATCTCTGCAGTCTTCATGCAGTTGTGCAAGCGTCCATGCAGATCTCCCTTGCACCTGACAATACACAGTCTCCAGAAACACACTCTTAGCACACAGGCAACTGCTTCTCCTGCACTCCCATGCTTACTATTCAACACTGTGTGGTATTTCAGATAGCAGTGTGTAATGCTAACACATTCAACATCACCAAGGCTTATTTCCTTTGATCTAGTCTAATCACTCACCAAGGTTCCACATGCTCATGGTCTCAAGTAGCTGTTAGGACATGTGCTGTTTTCTGCCTCTCTAAACTATAAGGAAAATGTGTCAGGCTGTTACAGTAATTATCACTTGCTCTACCACAGTAGTAAATTTGCTTTGAAATTGCCAATAAAATATCGTTTTCTGCCTAGAATCACACCATGAGTCTGTGTGCACACAGGAATTGTTGTCAGAGATTTAATTTGTGTTGCTCTTGTTCTGTAAGACTTGCACTCGTAGGAAAGGGGCTGCTTGTTTTCTTGAACTGTGATGGTTAGCATACAGCACACATCACCATCTCACAAATGAGAGGCAAATGCTAACACATTTGAAAACAACAGGATAGATTTTCCTTGCAGTACTGTAATGAGTGAGGTAGTTCCTACATGTTCATAAGCCCAATTAACCCTTACCACATGTGCTCTTACATACATCTCTGCAGTCTTCATGCAGTTGTGCAAGCGTCCATGCAGATCTCCCTTGCACCTGACAATACACAGTCTCCAGAAACATACTCTTAGCACACAGGCAACTGCTTCTCCTGCAATCCCATGCTTACTATTCAGCACTGTGTGGTATTTCAGATAGCAGTGTGTAACGCTAACACATTCAACATCACCAAGGCTTATTTCCTTTGCTCTAGTCTAATCACTCACCCAGGTTCCACATGCTCATGGTCTCAAGTAGCTGTTAGGACATGTGCTGTTTTCTGCCTCTCTAAACTATAAGGAAAATGTGTCAGGCCGTTACAGTAATTATCACTTGTTCTACCACAGTAGTAAATGTGCTTTGAAATTGCTAATCAAATATCGTTTTCTGCCTAGAATCACACCATGAGTCTGTGTGCACACAGGAATTGTTGTCAGAGATTTAATTTGTGTTGCTCTTGTTCTGTAAGACTGGCACTCGTAGGAAAGGGGCAGCTTGTTTTCTTGAACTGTGATGGTTAGCATACAGCACACATCACCATCTCACAAATGAGAGGCAAATGCTAACACATTTGAAAACAACAGGATAGATTTTCCTTGCAGTACTGTAATGAGTGAGGTAGTTCCTACATGTTCATAAGCCCAATTAACCCTTACCACATGTGCTCTTACATACATCTCTGCAGTCTTCATGCAGTTGTGCAAGCGTCCATGCAGATCTCCCTTGCACCTGACAATACACAGTCTCCAGAAACACACTCTTAGCACACAGGCAGCTGCTTCTCCTGCACTCCCATGCTTACTATTCAGCACTGTGTGGTATTTCAGATAGCAGTGTGTAATGCTAACACATTCAACATCACCAAGGCTTATTTCCTTTGCTCTAGTCTAATCACTCACCCAGGTTCCACATGCTCATGGTCTCAAGTAGCTGTTAGGACATGTGCTCTTTTCTGCCTCTCTAAACTATAAGGAAAATGTGTCAGGCTGTTACAGTAATTATCACTTTCTCTACCACAGTAGTAAATGTGCTTTGAAATTGCCAATCAAATATCGTTTTCTGCCTAGAATCACACCATGAGTCTGTGTGCACACAGGAATTGTTGTCAGAGATTTAATTTGTGTTGCTCTTGTTCTGTAAGACTGGCACTCGTAGGAAAGGGGCAGCTTGTTTTCTTGAACTGTGATGGTTAGCATTCAGCACAAATCACTATCTCACAGATGAGAGGCAAATGGTAACACATTTGAAAACAACAGGGGAGATTTTCCTTCCACTCCGGCAATGGGTGAGGTAGTTCGTACTTGTTCAAAACTCCAATTAACCCTTACCACAGGTGATCTTACATACATCTCTGCAGTCTTCATGCAGTTGTGTAAGCGTCCATGCAGATCTCTCTTGCACCTGACAATACACAGTCTCCAGAAACACACTCTTAGCACAGAGGCAGCTGCTTCTCCTGCACTCCCATGCTTACTATTCAGCACTGTGTGGTATTTCAGATAGCAGTGTGTAACGATAACACATTCAATATCACCAAGGCTCATTTCCTTTGCTCTAGTTTAATCACTCACCCAGGTTCCACATGCTCATGGGCTCTCAAGTAGGTGTTAGGACATGTGCTCTTTTCTGCCTCTCTAAACTATAAGGAAAATGTGTCAGGCTGTTACAGTAATTATCACTTGCTCTACCACAGTAGTAAATTTGCTTTGAAATTGCCAATCAAATATCGTTTTCTGCCTAGAATCACACCATGAGTCTGTGTGCACACAGGAATTTTTGTCAGAGGTTTATTTTGTGTTGCTCTTGTTCTGTAAGACTGGCACTCGTAGGAAAGGGGCAGCTTGTTTTCTTGAACTGTGATGGTTAGCATACAGCACACATCACCATCTCACAAATGAGAGGCAAATGCTAACACATTTGAAAACAACAGGATAGATTTTCCTTGCAGTACTGTAATGAGTGAGGTAGTTCCTACATGTTAATAAGCCCAATTAACCCTTACCACATGTGCTCTTACATACATCTCTGCAGTCTTCATGCAGTTGTGCAAGCGTCCATGCAGATCTCCCTTGCACCTGACAATACACAGTCACCAGAAACACACTCTTAGCACACAGGCAACTGCTTCTCCTGCACTCCCATGCTTACTATTCAGCACTGTGTGGTATTTCAGATAGCAGTGTGTAACGCTAACACATTCAACATCACCAAGGCTCATTTCCATTGCTCTAGTCTAATCACTCTACCAGGTTCCACATGCTCATGGTCTCAAGTAGCTGTTAGGACATGTGCTCTTTTCTGCCTCTCTAAACTATGAGGAAAATGTGTCAGGCTGTTACTGTAATTATCACTTGCTCTACCACAGTAGTAAATGTGGTTTGAAATTGCCAATCAAATATCGTTTTCTGCCTAGAATCACACCATGAGTCTGTGTGCAAGCAGGATTTGTTGTCAGAGATTTGATTTGTGTTGCTCTTGTTCTGTAAGACTTGCACTCGTAGAAAAGGGGCAGCTTGTTTTCTTGAACTGTGATGGTTAGCATTCAGCACAAATCACTATCTCACAGATGAGAGGCAAAAGGTAACACATTTGAAAACAACAGGGTCGATTTTACTTCCACTTCTGCAATGGGTGAGGTAGTTCCTACATGTTCAAAACTCCAATTAACCCTTACCACAGGTGATCTTACATACATCTCTGCAGTCGTCATGCAGTTGTGTAAGCGTCCATGCAGATCTCTCTTGCACCTGACAATACACAGTCTCCAGAAACACACTCTTAGCACACAGGCAGCTGCTTCTTCTGCACTCCCATGCTTACTATTCAGCACTGTGTGGTATTTCAGATAGCAGTGTGTAACGCTAGCACATTCAACATCACCAAGGCTCATTTCCTTTGCTCTAGTCTAATCACTTACCCAGGTTCCACATGCTCATGGTCTCAAGTAGCTGTTAGGACATGTGCTCTTTTCTGCCTCTCTAAATTATAAGGAAAATGTGTCAGGCTGTTACAGTAATTATCACTTGCTCTACCACAGTAGTAAATGTGCTTTGAAATTGCCAATCAAATATTTTTTTCTGCCTAGAATCACACCATGAGTCTGTGTGCACACAGGAATTGTTGTCAGAGATTTAATTCATGTTGCTCTTGTTCTGTAAGACTGGCACTCGTAGGAAAGGGGCAGCTTGTTTTCTTGAACTGTGATGGTTAGCATTGAGCACAAATCACTATCTCACAGATGAGAGGCAAATGGTAACACATTTGAAAACAACAGGGTAGATTTTCCTTCCACTCCTGCAATGGGTGAGGTAGTTCCTACTTGTTCAAAGCTCCAATTAACCCTTACCACAGGTGATCTTACATACATCTCTGCAGTCTTCATGCAGTTGTGTAAGCGTCCATGCAGATCTCTCTTGCACCTGACAGTACACAGTCTCCAGAAACACACTCTTAGCACACAGGCAGCTGCTTCTCCTGCACTCCCATGCTTACTATTCAGCACTGTGTGGTATTTCAGGTAGCAGTGTGTAATGCTAACACTTTCAACAACACCAAGGCTCATTTCCTTTACTCTAGTCTAATCACTCACCCAGGTTCCACATGCTCATGGTCTCAAGTAGATGTTAGGACATGTGCTCTTTTATGCCTCTCTAAACTATAAGGAAAATGTGTCAGGCTGTTACAGTAATTATCACTTGCTCTACCACAGTAGTAAATGTGCTTTGAAATCGCCAATCAAATATCGTTTTCTGCCTAGAATCACACCATGAGTCTGTGTGCACACAGGAATTGTTGTCAGAGATTTAATTCGTGTTGCTCTTGTTCTGTAAGACTTGCACTCGTAGGAACGGGGCAGCTTGTTTTCTTGAACTGTGATGGTTAGCATACAGCACACATCACCATCTCACAGATGAGAGGCAAATGCTAACACATTTGAAAACAACAGGGTAGATTTTCCTTCCACTCCTGCAATGGGTGAGGTAGTTCCTACATGTTCAAAACTCCAATTAACCCTTACCACAGGTGATCTTACATACATCTCTGCAGTCTTCATGCAGTTGTGTAAGCGTCCATGCAGATCTCTCTTGCACCTGACAATACACAGTCTCCAGAAACACACTCTTAGCACACAGGCAGCTGCTTCTCCTGCACTCCCATGCTTACTATTCAGCACTGTGTGGTATTTCAGATAGCAGTGTGTAAAGCTAACACTTTCAACATCACCAAGGCTCATTTCCTTTGCTCTAGTCTAATCACTCACCCAGGTTCCACATGCTCATGGTCTCAAGTAGATGTTAGGACATGTGCTCTTTTCAGCCTCTCTAAACTATAAGGAAAATGTGTCAGGCGTTTACAGTAATTATCACTTGCTCTACCACAGTAGTAGATGTGCTTTGAAATCGCCAATCAAATATCGTTTTCTGCCTAGAATCACACCATGAGTCTGTGTGCACACAGAAATTGTTGTCAGAGATTTAATTCGAGTTGCTCTTGTTCTGTAAGACTTGCACTCGTAGGAAAGGGGCAGCTTGTTTTCTTGAACTGTGATGGTTAGCATTCAGCATAAATCACTATCTCACAGATGAGAGGCAAATGGTAACACATTTTAAAACAACAGGGTAGATTTTACTTCCACTCCTGCAATGGGTGAGGTAGTTCCTACATGTTCAAAACTCCAATTAACCCTTACCACAGGTGAGCTTACATACATCTGTGCAGTCTTCATGCAGTTGTGCAAGCGTCCATGCAGATCTCTCTTGCACCTGACAATACACAGTCTCCAGAAACACACACTTAGCACACAGCCAGCTACTTCTCCTGCACTCCCATGCTTACTATTCAGCACTGTGTGGTATTTCAGATAACAGTGTGTAACGCTAACACAATCAACATCACCAAGGCTCATTTCCTTTGCTCTAGTCTAATAACTCACCCAGGTTCCACATGCTCATGGTCTCAAGTAGCTGTTAGGATATGTGCTCTTTTCTGCCTCTCTAAAGTATAAGTAAAATGTGTGAGGCTGTTACTGTAATTATCACTTGCTCTACCACAGTAGTAAATGTGCTTTGAAATTCCCAATCAAATATCGTTTTCTGCCTAGAATCACACCATGAGTCTGTGTGCACACAGTAATTTTTGTCAGAGATTTAATTTGTGTTGCTCTTGTTCTGTAAGACTTGCACTCGTAGGAAAGGGGCAGCTTGTTTTCTTGAACTGTGATGGTTAGCATACAGCACACATCACCTTCTCACAGATGAGAGGCAAATGCTAACACATTTGAAAACAACAGGAAATATTTTCCTTCCACTCCAGCAATGGGTGAGGTAGTTCCTACATGTTCATAAGCCCAATTAACCCTTACCACAGGTGATCTTACATACATCTCTGCAGTCTTCATGCAGTTGTGCAAGCGTCCATGCAGATCTCTCTTGCACCTGACAATACACAGTCTCCAGAAACACACTCTTAGCACACAGCCAGCTGCTTCTCCTGCACTCCCATGCTTACTATTCAGCACTGTGTGGTATTTCGATAGCAGTGTTTAACGCTAACACATTCAACATCACCAAAGCTCATTTCCTTTGCTCTAGTCTAATCACTCACCCAGGTTCCACATGCTCATGGTCTCAAGTAGCTGTTAGGACATGTGCTCTTTTTTGCCTCTCTAAACTATAAGGAAAATGTGTCAGGCTGTTACAGTAATTATCACTTGCTCTACTACAGTAGTAAATGTGCTTTGAAATTGCCAATCAAATATTGTTTTCTGCGCAGAATCACACCATGAGTCTGTGTGCACACAGGAATTGTTGTCAGAGATTTAATTTGTGTTGCTCTTGTTCTGTAAGACTTGCACTCGTAGGAAAGGGGCAGCTTGTTTTCTTGAACTGTGATGGTTAGCATACAGCACACATCACCATCTCACAGATGAGAGGCAAATGCTAACACATTTGAAAACAACAGGGTAGATTTTCCTTGCAGGACTGTAATTAGTGAGGTAGTTCCTACATGTTCATAAGCCAAATTAACCCTTACCACATGTGCTCTTACATACATCTCTGCAGTCTTCATGCAGTTGTGCAAGTGTCCATGCAGATCTCTCTTGCACCTGACAATACACAGTCTCCAGAAACACACTCTTAGCACACAGGCAACTGCTTCTCCTGCACTCCCATGCTTACTATTCAGCACTGTGTGGTTTTTCAGATAGCAGTGTGTAACGCTAACACATTCAACATCACCAAGGCTCATTTCCTTTGCTCTAGTCTAATCACTCACCCAGGTTCCACATGCTCATGGTCTCAAGTAGTTGTTAGGACATGTGCTCTTTTCTGCCTCTCTAAACTATAAGGAAAATGTGTCAGGCTGTTACAGTAATTATCACTTGCTCTACCACAGTAGTAAATGTGCTTTGAAATTCCCAATCAAATATCGTTTTCTGCCTAGAATCACACCATGAGTCTGTGTGCACACAGGAATTGTTGTCAGAGATTTAATTCGTGTTGCTCTTGTTCTGTAAGACTTGCACTCGTAGGTAAGCGGCAGCTTGTTTTCTTGAACTTTGATGGTTAGCATACAGCACACATCACCATCTCACAGATGAGAGTCAAATGCTAACACATTTGAAAACAACAGGGTAGATTTTCCTTCCACTCCTGCAATGGGTGAGGTAGTTCCTACATGTTCAAAACTCCAAATAACCCTTACCACAGGTGATCTTACATACATCTGTGCAGTCTTCATGCAGTTGTGCAAGCATCCATGCAGATCTCTCTTGCACCTGACAACACACAGTCTCCAGAAACACACTATTAGCACAGAGGCAGCTGCTTCTCCTGCACTCCCATGCTTACTATTCAGCACTGTGTGGTATTTCAGATAGCAGTGTGTAACGCTAACACTTTCAACATCACCAAGGCTCATTTCCTTTGCTCTAGTCTAATCACTCACCCAGGTTCCACATGCTCATGGTCTCAAGTAGCTGTTAGGACATGTGCTCTTTTCTGCCTCTCTAAACTATAAGGAAAATGTGTCAGGCTGTTACAGTAATTATCACTTGCTCTAACACAGTAGTAAATGTGCTTTGAAATTGCCAATCAAATATCGTTTTCTGCCTAGAATCACACCATGAGTCTGTGTGCACACAGGAATTGTTGTCAGAGATTTAATTTGTGTTGCTCTTGTTCTGTAAGACTTGCACTCGTAGGAAAGGGGCAGCTTCTTTTCTTGAACCGTGATGGTTAGCATACAGCACACATCACCATCTCACAGATGAGAAGCAAATGCTAACACATTTGAAAACAACAGGGTAGATTTTCCTTCCACTCCTGCAATGAGTGAGGTAGTTCCTACATGTTCATAAGCCCAATTAACCCTTACCACAGGTGATCTTACATACATCTCTGCAGTCTTCATGCAGTTGTGCAAGCGTCCATGCAGATCTCTCTTGCACCTGACAATACACAGTCTCCAGAAACACACTCTTAGCACACAGCCAGCTGTTTCTCCTGCACTCCCATGCTTACTATTCAGCACTGTGTGGTATTTCAGATAGCAGTGTGAAACGCTAACACATTCAACATCATCAAGGCTCATTTCCTTTGCTCTAGTCTAATCACTCACCCAGGTTCCACATGCTCATGGTCTTAGGTAGCTGTTAGGACATGTGCTCTTTTCTGCCTCTCTAAACTATAAGGAAAATGTGTTAAGCTGTTACAGTAATTATCACTTGCTCTACCACAGTAGTAAATGTGCTTTGAAATTGCCAATCAAATATCGTTTTCTGCCTAGAATCACACCATGAGTCTGTGTGCACACAGGAATTTTTGTCAGAGATTTAATTTGTGTTGCTCTTGTTCTGTAAGACTGGCACTCGTAGGAAAGGGGCAGCTTGTTTTCTTGAACTGTGATGGTTAGCATACAGCACACATCAGCATCTCACAAATGAGAGGCAAATGCTAACACATTTGAAAACAACAGGGTAGATTTTCCTTCCACTCCTGCAATGGGTGAGGTAGTTCCTACATGTTCAAAACTCCAAATAACCCTTACCACAGGTGATCTTACATACATCTGTGCAGTCTTCATGCAGTTGTGCAAGCATCCATGCAGATCTCTCTTGCACCTGACAACACACAGTCTCCAGAAACACACTATTAGCACAGAGGCAGCTGCTTCTCCTGCACTCCCATGCTTACTATTCAGCACTGTGTGGTATTTCAGATAGCAGTGTGTAACGCTAACACTTTCAACATCACCAAGGCTCATTTCCTTTGCTCTAGTCTAATCACTCACCCAGGTTCCACATGCTCATGGTCTCAAGTAGCTGTTAGGACATGTGCTCTTTTCTGCCTCTCTAAACTATAAGGAAAATGTGTCAGGCTGTTACAGTAATTATCACTTGCTCTAACACAGTAGTAAATGTGCTTTGAAATTGCCAATCAAATATCGTTTTCTGCCTAGAATCACACCATGAGTCTGTGTGCACACAGGAATTGTTGTCAGAGATTTAATTTGTGTTGCTCTTGTTCTGTAAGACTTGCACTCGTAGGAAAGGGGCAGCTTCTTTTCTTGAACCGTGATGGTTAGCATACAGCACACATCACCATCTCACAGATGAGAAGCAAATGCTAACACATTTGAAAACAACAGGGTAGATTTTCCTTCCACTCCTGCAATGAGTGAGGTAGTTCCTACATGTTCATAAGCCCAATTAACCCTTACCACAGGTGATCTTACATACATCTCTGCAGTCTTCATGCAGTTGTGCAAGCGTCCATGCAGATCTCTCTTGCACCTGACAATACACAGTCTCCAGAAACACACTCTTAGCACACAGCCAGCTGTTTCTCCTGCACTCCCATGCTTACTATTCAGCACTGTGTGGTATTTCAGATAGCAGTGTGAAACGCTAACACATTCAACATCATCAAGGCTCATTTCCTTTGCTCTAGTCTAATCACTCACCCAGGTTCCACATGCTCATGGTCTTAGGTAGCTGTTAGGACATGTGCTCTTTTCTGCCTCTCTAAACTATAAGGAAAATGTGTTAAGCTGTTACAGTAATTATCACTTGCTCTACCACAGTAGTAAATGTGCTTTGAAATTGCCAATCAAATATCGTTTTCTGCCTAGAATCACACCATGAGTCTGTGTGCACACAGGAATTTTTGTCAGAGATTTAATTTGTGTTGCTCTTGTTCTGTAAGACTGGCACTCGTAGGAAAGGGGCAGCTTGTTTTCTTGAACTGTGATGGTTAGCATACAGTACACATCAGCATCTCACAAATGAGAGGCAAATGCTAACACATTTGAAAACAACAGGGTAGATTTTCCTTCCACTCCTGCAATGGGTGAGGTAGTTCCTACATGTTCAAAACTCCAAATAACCCTTACCACAGGTGATCTTACATACATCTGTGCAGTCTTCATGCAGTTGTGCAAGCATCCATGCAGATCTCTCTTGCACCTGACAACACACAGTCTCCAGAAACACACTATTAGCACAGAGGCAGCTGCTTCTCCTGCACTCCCATGCTTACTATTCAGCACTGTGTGGTATTTCAGATAGAAGTGTGTAACGCTAACACTTTCAACATCACCAAGGCTCATTTCCTTTGCTCTAGTCTAATCACTCACCCAGGTTCCACATGCTCATGGTCTCAAGTAGCTGTTAGGACATGTGCTCTTTTCTGCCTCTCTAAACTATAAGGAAAATGTGTCAGGCTGTTACAGTAATTATCACTTGCTCTAACACAGTAGTAAATGTGCTTTGAAATTGCCAATCAAATATCGTTTTCTGCCTAGAATCACACCATGAGTCTGTGTGCACACAGGAATTGTTGTCAGAGATTTAATTTGTGTTGCTCTTGTTCTGTAAGACTTGCACTCGTAGGAAAGGGGCAGCTTCTTTTCTTGAACCGTGATGGTTAGCATACAGCACACATCACCATCTCACAGATGAGAGGCAAATGCTAACACATTTGAAAACAACAGCGTAGATTTTCCTTCCACTCCTGCAATGAGTGAGGTAGTTCCTACATGTTCATAAGCCCAATTAACCCTTACCACAGGCGATCTTACATACATCTCTGCAGTCTTCATGCAGTTGTGCAAGCGTCCATGCAGATCTCTCTTGCACCTGACAATACACAGTCTCCAGAAACACACTCTTAGCACACAGCCAGCTGTTTCTCCTGCACTCCCATGCTTACTATTCAGCACTGTGTGGTATTTC
Organism: Triturus cristatus; assembly: GCF_964204655.1. Lineage (NCBI taxonomy): Eukaryota > Metazoa > Chordata > Amphibia > Caudata > Salamandridae > Triturus > Triturus cristatus. The sequence continues at coordinate 720,640,024 of NC_140585.1, forward strand.
AGATAGCAGTGTGTAACGCTAACACATTCAACATCATCAAGGCTCATTTCCTTTGCTCTAGTCTAATCACTCACCCAGGTTCCACATGCTCATGGTCTTAGGTAGCTGTTAGGACATGTGCTCTTTTCTGCCTCTCTAAACTATAAGGAAAATGTGTTAAGCTGTTACAGTAATTATCACTTGCTCTACCACAGTAGTAAATGTGCTTTGAAATTGCCAATCAAATATCGTTTTCTGCCTAGAATCACACCATGAGTCTGTGTGCACACAGGAATTTTTGTCAGAGATTTAATTTGTGTTGCTCTTGTTCTGTAAGACTGGCACTCGTAGGAAAGGGGCAGCTTGTTTTCTTGAACTGTGATGGTTAGCATACAGCACACATCAGCATCTCACAAATGAGAGGCAAATGCTAACACATTTGAAAACAACAGGATAGATTTTCCTTGCAGTACTGTAATGAGTGAGGTAGTTCCTACTTGTTAATAAGCCAAATTAACCCTTACCACATGTGCTCTTACATACATCTCTGCAGTCTTCATGCAGTTGTGCAAGCGTCCATGCAGATCTCCCTTGCACCTGACAATGCACAGTCTCCAGAAACACACTCTTAGCACACAGGCAACTGCTTCTCCTGCAATCCCATGCTTACTATTCAGCACTGTGTGGTATTTCAGATAGCAGTGTGTAACGCTAACACATTCAACATCACCAAGGCTCATTTCCATTGCTCTAGTCTAATCACTCGCCCAGGTTTCACATGCTCATGGTCTTAAGTAGCTGTTAGGACATGTGCTCTTTTCTGCCTCTCTAAAGTATAAGTAAAATGTGTCAGGCTGTTACTGTAATTATCACTTGCTCTACCACAGTAGTAAATGTGCTTTGAAATTCCCAATCAAATATCGTTTTTTGCCTAGAATCACACCATGAGTCTGTGTGCACACAGGAATTGTTGTCAGAGATTTAATTCGAGTTGCTCTTGTTCTGTAAGACTTGCACTCGTAGGAAAGGGACAGCTTGTTTTCTTGAACTGTGATGGTTAGCATACAGCACACATCACCATCTCACAGATGAGAGGCAAATGCTAACACATTTGAAAAAAAGAGGGTGGATTTTCCTTGCAGGACTGTAATGAGTGAGGTAGTTCCTACATGTTCATAAGCCCAATTAACCCTTACCACATGTGCTCTTACATACATCTTTGCAGTCTTCATGCAGTTGTGCAAACGTCCATGCAGATCTCTCTTGCACCTGACAATACACAGTCACCAGAAACACACTCTTAGCACACAGGCAACTGCTTCTCCTGCACTCCCATGCTTACTATTCAGCACTGTGTGGTATTTCAGATAGCAGTGTGTAACGCTAACACATTCAACATCACCAAGGCTCATTTCCTTTGCTCTAGTTTAATCACTCACACAGGTTCCACATGCTCATGGTCTCAAGTAGCTGTTAGGACATGTGCTCTTTTCTGCCTCTCTAAACTATAAGGAAAATGTGTCAGGCTGTTACAGTAATTATCACTTGCTCTACCACAGTAGTAAATGTGGTTTGAAATTGCCAATCAAATATCGTTTTCTGCCTAGAATCACACCATGAGTCTGTGTGCAAGCAGGATTTGTGTCAGAGATTTGATTTGTGTTGCTCTTGTTCTGTAAGACTTGCACTCGTAGAAAAGGGGCAGCTTGTTTTCTTGAACTGTGATGGTTAGCATTCAGCACAAATCACTATCTCACAGATGAGAGGCAAAAGGTAACACATTTCAAACAACAGGGTAGATTTTACTTCCACTCCTGCAATGGGTGAGGTAGTTACTACATGTTCAAAACTCCAATTAACCCTTACCACAGGTGATCTTACATACATCTCTGCAGTCTTCATGCAGTTGTGTAAGCGTCCATGCAGATCTCTCTTGCACCTGACAATACACAGTCTCCAGAAACACACTCTTAGCACACAGGCAGCTGCTTCTCCTGCACTCCCATGCTTACTATTCAGCACTGTGTGGTATTTCAGATAGCAGTGTGTAACGCTAGCACATTCAACATCACCAAGGCTCATTTCCTTTGCTCTAGTCTAATCACTTACCCAGGTTCCACATGCTCATGGTCTCAAGTAGCTGTTAGGACATGTGCTCTTTTCTGCCTCTCTAAACTATAAGGACAATGTGTCAGGTTGTTACAGTAATTATCACTTGCTCTACCACAGTAGTAGATGTGCTTTGAAATCGCCAATCAAATATCGTTTTCTGCCTAGAATCACACCATGAGTCTGTGTGCACACAGGAATTGTTGTCAGAGATTTAATTCGAGTTGCTCTTGTTCTGTAAGACTTGCACTCGTAGGAAAGGGGCAGCTTGTTTTCTTGAACTGTGATGGTTAGCATTCAGCACAAATCACTATCTCACAGATGAGAGGCAAATGGTAACACATTTGAAAACAACAGGGTAGATTTTTCTTCCACTCCTGCAATGGCTGAGGTAGTTCCTACATGTTCAAAACTCCAATTAACCCTTACCACAGGTGATCTTACATACATCTGTGCAGTCTTCATGCAGTTGTGCAAGCGTCCATGCAGATCTCTCTTGCACCTGACAATACACGGTCTCCAGAAACACACACTTAGCACACAGCCAGCTACTTCTCCTGCACTCCCATGCTTACTATTCAGCACTGTGTGGTATTTCAGATAACAGTGTGTAACGCTACCACAATCAACATCACCAAGGCTCATTTCCTTTGCTCTAGTCTAATCACTCACCCAGGTTCCACATGCTCATGGTCTCAAGTAGCTGTTAGGATATGTGCTCTTTTCTGCCTCTCTAAAGTATAAGTGAAATGTGTGAGGCTGTTACTGTAATTATCACTTGCTCTACCACAGTAGTAAATGTGCTTTGAAATTCCCAATCAAATATCGTTTTCTGCCTAGAATCACACCATGAGTCTGTGTGCACACAGTAATTTTTGTCAGAGATTTAATTCGTGTTGCTCTTGTTCTGTAAGACTTGCACTCATAGGAAAGGGGCAGCTTGTTTTCTTGAACTGTGATGGTAAGCATACAGCACACATCACCTTCTCACAGATGAGAGGCAAATGCTAACACATTTGAAAACAACAGGAAAGATTTTCCTTCCACTCCAGCAATGGGTGAGGTAGTTCCTACATGTTCATAAGCCCAATTAACCCTTTCCACAGGTGATCTTACATACATCTCTGCAGTCTTCATGCAGTTGTGCAAGTGTCCATGCAGATCTCTCTTGCACCTGACAATACACAGTCTCCAGAAACACACTCTTAGCACACAGCCAGCTGCTTCTCCTGCACTCCCATGCTTACTATTCAGCACTGTGTGGTATTTCAGATAGCAGTGTTTAACGCTAACACATTCAACATCACCAAGGCTCATTTCCTTTGCTCTAGTCTAAGCACTCACCCAGGTTCCACATGCTCATGGTCTCAAGTAGCTGTTAGGACATGTGCTCTTTTTTGCCTCTCTAAACTATAAGGAAAATGTGTCAGGCTGTTACAGTAATTATCACTTGCTCTACTACAGTAGTAAATGTGCTTTGAAATTGCCAATCAAATATCGTTTTCTGCCCAGAATCACACCATGAGTCTGTGTGCACACAGGAATTGTTGTCAGAGATTTAATTTGTGTTGCTCTTGTTCTGTAAGACTTGCACTCGTAGGAAAGGGGCAGCTTGTTTTCTTGAACTGTGATGGTTAGCATTCAGCACAAATCACTATCTCACAGATGAGAGGCAAATGGTAAAACATTTGAAAACAACAGGGTAGATTTTCCTTCGACTCCTTCAATGGGTGAGGTAGTTCCTACATGTTCAAAACTCCAATTAACCCTTACCACAGGTGATCTAACATACATCTCTGCAGTCTTCATGCAGTTGTGTAAGCGTCCATGCAGATCTCTCTTGCATCTGACAATACACAGTCTTCAGAAACACACTCTTAGCACACAGGCAGCTGCTTCTCCTGCACTCCCATGCTTACTGTTCAGCACTGTGTGGTATTTCAGATAGCAGTGTGTAACGCTAACACATTCAACATCACCAAGGCTCATTTCCTTTGCTCTAGTCTAATTACTCACCCAGGTTTCACATGCTCATGGTCTCAAGTAGCTGTTAGGACATGTGCTCTTTTCTGCCTCTCTAAACTATAAGGAAAATGTGTCAGGCTGTTACAGTAATTATCACTTGCTCTACCACAGTAGTAAATGTGGTTTGAAATCGCCAATCAAATATCGTTTTCTGCCTAGAATCACACCATGAGTCTGTGTGCACACACAAATTGTTGTCAGAGATTTAATTCGAGTTGCTCTTGTTCTGTAAGACTTGCACTCGTAGGAAAGGGGCAGCTTGTTTTCTTGAACTGTGATGGTTAGCATTCAGCACAAATCACTATCTCACAGATGAGAGGCAAATGCTAACACATTTGAAAACAACAGGGTAGATTTTTCTTCCACTCCTGCAATGGGTGAGGTAGTTCCTACATGTTCAAAACTCCAATTAACCCTTACCACAGGTGATCTTACATACATCTCTGCAGTCTTCATACAGTTGTGTAAGCATCCATGCAGATCTCTCTTGCACCTGACATTACACAGTCTCCAGAAACACACTCTTAGCACACAGGTAGCTGCTTCTCCTGCACTCCCATGCTTACTATTCAGCACTGTGTGGTATTTCAGATAGCAGTGTGTAACGCTAGCACTTTGAAAATCACCAATGCTCATTTCCTTTGCTCTAGTCTAATCACTCACCCAGGTTCCACATGCTCATGGTCTCAAGTAGCTGTTAGGACATGTGCTCTTTTCTGCCTCTCTAAAGTATAAGTAAAATGTGTCAGGCTGTTACTGTAATTATCACTTGCTCTACCACAGTAGTAAATGTGCTTTGAAATTCCCAATCAAATATCGTTTTTTGCCTAGAATCACACCATGAGTCTGTGTGCACACAGGAATTGTTGTCAGAGATTTCATTCGTGTTGCTCTTGTTCTGTAAGACTTGCACTCGTAGGAAAGGGGCAGCTTGTTTTCTTGAACTTTGATGGTTAGCATACAGCACACATCACCATCTCACAGATGAGAGGCAAATGCTAACACATTTGAAAACAACAGGGTAGATTTTCCTTGCAGGACTGTAATGAGTGAGGTAGTTCCTACATGTTCATAAGCCAAATTAACCCTTACCACATGTGCTCTTACATACATCTCTGCAGTCTTCATGCAGTTGTGCAAGTGTCCATGCAGATCTCTCTTGCACCTGACAATACACAGTCTCCATAAACACACTCTTAGCACACAGGCAACTGCTTCTCCTGCACTCCCATGCTTACTATTCAGCACTGTGTGGTATTTCAGATAGCAGTGTGTAACGCTAACACATTTAACATCACCAAGGCTCATTTCCTTTGCTCTAGTCTAATCACTCACCCAGGTTCCACATACTCATGGTCTCAAGTAGTTGTTAGGACATGTGCTCTTTTCTGCCTCTCTAAAGTATAAGGAAAATGTGTCAGGCTGTTACTGTAATTATCACTTGCTCTACCACAGTAGTAAATGTGCTTTGAAATTGCCAATCAAATATCGTTTTCTTCCTAGAATCACACCATGAGTCTGTGTGCACACAGGAATTGTTGTCAGAGATTTAATTTGTGTTGCTCTTGTTCTGTAAGACTTGCACTCGTAGGAAAGGGGCAGCTTGTTTTCTTGAACTGTGATGGTTAGCATACAGCACACATCACCATCTCACAGATGAGAGGCAAATGCTAACACATTTGAAAACAACAGGGTAGATTTTCCTTTTAGGACTTTAATGAGTGAGGTAGTTCCTACATGTTCATAAGCCAAATTAACCCTTACCACATGTGCTCTTACATACATCTCTGCAGTCTTCATGCAGTTGTGCTAGTGTCCATGCAGATCTCTCTTGCACCTGACAATACACAGTCTCCAGAAACACACTCTTAGCACACAGGCAGGTGCTTCTCCTGCACTCCCATGCTTACCATTCAGCACTCTGTGGTATTTCAGATAGCAGTGTGTAACACTAACACATTCAACATCACCAAGGCTCATTTCCTTTGCTCTAGTCTAATCACTCACCCAGGTTCCACATGCTCATGGTCTCAAGTAGCTGTTGGGACAGGCGCTCTTTTCTGCCTCTCTAAACTATAAGGAAAATGTGTCAGGCTGTTACAGTAATTATCACTTGCTCTACCACAGTAGTAAATGTGCTTTGAAATTGCCAATCAAAAATCGTTTTCTGCCTAGAATCACACCATGAGTCTGTTTGCACACAGGAATTGTGGTCAGAGATTTAATTTGTGTTGCTCTTGTTTTGTAAGACTGGCACTCGTAGGAAAGGGGCAGCTTGTTTTCTTGAACTGTGATGGTTAGCATACAGCACACATCACCATCTCACAGATGAGAGGCAAATGCTAACAAATTTGAAAACAACAGGGTAGATTTTCCTTGCAGTACTGTAATGAGTGAGGTAGTTCCTACATGTTCATAAACCCTATTAACACTTACCACATGTGCTCTTACATACATCTCTGCAGTCTTCATGCAGTTGTGCAAGCGTCAATGCAGATCTCTCTTGCACCTGACAATACACAGTCTCCAGAAACACACTCTTAGCACACAGGCAGATGCTTCTCCTGCACTCCCATTCTTACCATTCAGCACTCTGTGGTATTTCAGATAGCAGTGTGTAACGCTAACACATTCAACATCACCAAGGCTCATTTCCTTTCCTCTAGTCTAATCACTCACCCAGGTTCCACATGCTCATGGTCTCAAGTAGCTGTTAGGACAGGCGCTCTTTTCTGCCTCTCTAAACTATAAGGAAAATGTGTCAGGCTGTTACAGTAATTATCACTTGCTCTACCACAGTAGTAAATGTGCTTTGAAATTGCCAATCAAATATCGTTTTCTGCCTAGAATCACACCATGAGTCTGTGTGCAAACAGGAATTGTGGTCAGAGATTTAATTTGTGTTGCTCTTGTTTTGTAAGACTTGCACTCGTAGGAAAGGGGCAGCTTGTTTTCTTGAACTGTGATGGTTAGCATTCAGCACAAATCGCTATCTCACAGATGAGAGGCAAATGGTAACACATTTGAAAACAACAGGGTAGATTTTCCTTCCACTCCTTCAATGGGTGAGGTAGTTCCTACATGTTCAAAACTCCAATTAACCCTTACCACAGGTGATCTTACATACATCTCTGCAGTCTTCATGCAGTTGTGTAAGAGTCCATGCAGATCTCTCTTGCATCTGACAATACACAGTCTTCAGAAACACACTCTTAGCACACAGGCAGCTGCTTCTCCTGCACTCCCATGCGTACTATTCAGCACTGTGTGGTATTTCAGATAGCAGTGTGTAACGCTAACACATTCAACATCACCAAGGCTTATTTCCTTTGCTCTAGTCTAATCACTCTCCCAGGTTCCACATGCTCATGGTCTCAAGTAGCTGTTAGGACATGTGCTCTTTTCTGCCTCTCTAAACTATAAGGAAAATGTGTCAGGCTGTTACAGTAATTATCACTTGCTCTACCACTGTAGTAAATGTGCTTTGAAATTGCCAATCAAATATCGTTTTCTGCCTAGAATCACACCATGAGTCTGTGTGCACACAGGAATTGTTGTCAGAGATTTAATTTGTGTTGCTCTTGTTCTGTAAGACTTGTACTCGTAGGAAAGGGGCAGCTTGTTTTCTTGAACTGTGATGGTTAGCATACAGCACACATCACCATCTCACAGATGAGAGGCAAATGCTAACACATTTGAAAACAACAGGGTAGATTTTCCTTGCAGGACTGTAATGAGTGAGGTAGTTCCTACATGTTCATAAGCCAAATTAACCCTTTCCACATGTGCTCTTACATACATCTCTGCAGTCTTCATGCAGTTGTGCTAGTGTCCATGCAGATCTCTCTTGCACCTGACAATACACAGTCTCCAGAAACACACTCTTAGCACACAGGCAACTGCTTCTCCTGCACTCCCATGCTTACTATTCAGCACTTTGTGGTATTTCAGATAGCAGTGTGTAACGCTAACACATTCGACATCACCAAGGCTCATTTCCTTGGCTCTAGTCTAATCACTCACCCAGGTTCCACATGCTCATGGTCTCAAGTATCTGTTAGGAGATGTGCTCTTTTCTGCCTCTCTAAACTATAAGGAAAATGTGTCAGGCTGTTACAGTAATTATCACTTGCTCTACCACAGTAGTAAATGTGCTTTGAAATTGCCAATCAAATATCGTTTTCTGCCTAGAATCACACCATGAGTCTGTGTGCAAACAGGAATTGTTGTCAGAGATTTAATTTGTGTTGCTCTTGTTCTGTAAGCCTTGCACTCGTAGGATAGGGGCAGCTTGTTTTCTTGAACTGTGATGGTTAGCATTCAGCATAAATCACTATCTCACAGATGAGAGGCAAATGGTAACACATTTGAAAACAACAGGGTAGATTTTACTTCCACTCCTGCAATGGGTGAGGTAGTTCCTACATGTTCAAAACTCCAATTAACACTTACCACAGGTGATCTTACATACATCTGTGCAGTCTTCATGCAGTTGTGCAAGCGTCCATGCAGTTCTCGCTTGCACCTGACAATACACAGTCTTCAGAAACACACTCTTAGCACACAGCCAGCTGCTTCTCCTGCACTACCATGCTTACTATTCAGCACTGTGTGGTATTTCAGATAGCAGTGTGTAACGCTAACACATTCAACATCACCAAGGCTCATTTCCTTTGCTCTAGTCTAATCACTCACCCAGGTTCCACATGCTCATGGTCTCAAGTAGTTGTTAGCACATGTGCTCTTTTCTGCCTCTCTAAAGTATAAGGAAAATGTGTCAGGCTGTTACTGTAATTATTAGGCCTGGGCAAAAATTTTGTTCCGTTCGCGGAAATTGCGATAATTTGACATTTTTGCGTTCCGCGGAGAGCGCGAAAATGTCAAAAATTCCGGTTTCCGCAGCTTGGCGATAATTTGTTTCTTGCTCGCGCTGTAAAATAATACATTCTCACGCGCGCGCGATCGCCTTACCTGAATCCCTGCGTTCGCCGACAAGTTTTCTTGATCCGGTCGCGTTCTCCATGAGATGTTGTATTGTTTTTAGCCATTTGCGCTGTCTCGCGACAGTTCGCGCCCGCAGTGACGTCATGCGTCGCGCGATCACGTCTTTCTTCTCGCGATCATGCACCGCGAGAACAACTCAAAACAAGATGGCCGCGCCCGCAAGCAACCACATGGGTAAGTTGGCGACCCGCAACCATGCAGAAAATCTCGCGAACATGCCGGAAAAAAACTTCCGCATCTTCGCGATATTTCTGCTTGTTTGCGATAATTTTAAACATTCTCGCGATAATTTGCGAAGGTTAATGCCGCAAATTCCGCCCACCCTTAGTAATTATCACTTGCTCTACCACAGTAGTAAATGTGCTTTGAAATTGCCAATCAAATATCGTTTTCTGCCTAGAATCACACCATGAGTCTGTGTGCAAACAGGAATTGTTGTCAGAGATTTAATTCGTGTTGCTCTTGTTTTGTAAGACTTGCACTCGTAGGAAAGGGGCAGCTTGTTTTCTTGAACTGTGATGGTTATCATTCAGCACAAATCGCTATCTCACAGATGAGAGGCAAATGGTAACACATTTGAAAACAACAGGGTAGATTTTCCTTCCACTCCTTCAATGGGTGAGGTAGTTCCTACATGTTCAAAACTCCAATTAACCCTTACCACAGGTGATCTTACATACATCTCTGCAGTCTTCATGCAGTTGTGTAAGAGTCCATGCAGATCTCTCTTGCATCTGACAATACACAGTCTTCAGAAACACACTCTTAGCACACAGGCAGCTGCTTCTCCTGCACTCCCATGCTTACTATTCAGCACTCTGTGGTATTTCAGATAGCAGTGTGTAACGCTAACACATTCAACATCACCAAGGCTCATTTCCTTTGCTCTAGTCTAATCACTCTCCCAGGTTCCACATGCTCATGGTCTCAAGTAGCTGTTAGGACATGTGCTCTTTTCTGCCTCTCTAAACTATAAGGAAAATGTGTCAGGCCGTTACAGTAATTATCACTTGCTCTACCACAGTAGTAAATGTGCTTTGAAATTGCCAATCAAATATCGTTTTCTGCCTAGAATCACACCATGAGTCTGTGTGCACACAGGAATTGTTGTCAGAGATTTAATTTGTGTTGCTCTTGTTCTGTAAGACTTGTACTCGTAGGAAAGGGGCAGCTTGTTTTCTTGAACTGTGATGGTTAGCATACAGCACACATCACCATCTCACAGATGAGAGGCAAATGCTAACACATTTGAAAACAAGAGGGTAGATTTTCCTTGCAGGACTGTAATGAGTGAGGTAGTTCCTACATGTTCATAAGCCAAATTAACCCTTACCACATGTGCTCTTACATACATCTCTGCAGTCTTCATGCAGTTGTGCTAGTGTCCATGCAGATCTCTCTTGCACCTGACAATACACAGTCTCCAGAAACACACTCTTAGCACACAGGCAACTGCTTCTCCTGCACTCCCATGCTTACTATTCAGCACTGTGTGGTATTTCAGATAGCAGTGTGTAACACTAACACATTCAACATCACCAAGGCTTATTTCCTTTGCTCTAGTCTAATCACTCACCCAGGTTCCACATGCTCATGGTCTCAAGTAGCTGTTAGGACATGTGCTCTTTTCTGCCTCTCTAAACTATTAGGAAAATGTGTCAGGCTGTTACAGTAATTATCACTTGCTCTACCACAGTAGTAAATGTGCTTTGAAATTGCCAATCAAATATCGTTTTCTGCCTAGAATCACACCATGAGTCTGTTTGCACACAGGAATTGTTGTCAGAGATTTAATTTGTGTTGCTCTTGTTTTGTAAGACTGGCACTCGTAGGAAAGGGGCAGCTTGTTTTCTTGAACTGTGATGGTTAGCATACAGCACACATCACCATCTCACAGATGAGAGGCAAATGCTAACAAATTTGAAAACAACAGGGTAGATTTTCCTTGCAGTACTGTAATGAGTGAGGTAGTTCCTACAAGTTCATAAACCCAATTAACACTTACCACATGTGCTCTTACATACATCTCTGCAGTCTTCATGCAGTTGTGCAAGCGTCAATGCAGATCTCTCTTGCACCTGACAATACACAGTCTCCAGAAACACACTCTTAGCACACAGGCAGATGCTTCTCCTGCACTCCCATGCTTACCATTCAGCACTCTGTGGTATTTCAGATAGCAGTGTGTAACACTAACACATTCAACATCACCAAGGCTCATTTCCTTTGCTCTAGTCTAATCACTCACCCAGGTTCCACATGCTCATGGTCTCAAGTAGCTGTTAGGACAGGCGCTCTTTTCTGCCTCTCTAAACTATAAGGAAAATGTGTCAGGCTGTTACAGTAATTATCACTTGCTCTACCACAGTAGTAAATGTGCTTTGAAATTGCCAATCAAATATCGTTTTCTGCCTAGAATCACACCATGAGTCTGTGTGCAAACAGGAATTGTTGTCAGAGATTTAATTCGTGTTGCTCTTGTTTTGTAAGACTTGCACTCGTAGGAAAGGGGCAGCTTGTTTTCTTGAACTGTGATGGTTAGCATTCAGCACAAATCGCTATCTCACAGATGAGAGGCAAATGGTAACACATTTGAAAACAACAGGGTAGATTTTCCTTCCACTCCTTCAATGGGTGAGGTAGTTCCTACATGTTCAAAACTCCAATTAACCCTTACCACAGGTGATCTTACATACATCTCTGCAGTCTTCATGCAGTTCTGTAAGAGTCCATGCAGATCTCTCTTGCATCTGACAATACACAGTCGCCAGAAACACACTCTTAGCACACAGGCAGCTGCTTCTCCTGCACTCCCATGCGTACTATTCAGCACTGTGTGGTATTTCAGATAGCAGTGTGTAACGCTAACACATTCAACATCACCAAGGCTCATTTCCTTTGCTCTAGTCTAATCACTCTCCCAGGTTCCACATGCTCATGGTCTCAAGTAGCTGTTAGGACATGTGCTCTTTTCTGCCTCTCTAAACTATAAGGAAAATGTGTCAGGCTGTTACAGTAATTTTCACTTGCTCTACCACTGTAGTAAATGTGCTTTGAAATTGCCAATCAAATATCGTTTTCTGCCTAGAATCACACCATGAGTCTGTGTGCACACAGGAATTGTTGTCAGAGATTTAATTTGTGTTGCACTTGTTCTGTAAGACTTGTACTCGTAGGAAAGGGGCAGCTTGTTTTCTTGAACTGTGATGGTTAGCATACAGCACACATCACCATCTCACAGATGAGAGGCAAATGCTAACACATTTGAAAACAACAGGGTAGATTCTCCTTGCAGGACTGTAATGAGTGAGGTAGTTCCTACATGTTCATAAGCCAAATTAACCCTTACCACATGTGCTCTTACATACATCTCTGCAGTCTTCATGCAGTTGTGCTAGTGTCCATGCAGATCTCTCTTGCACCTGACAATACACAGTCTCCAGAAACACACTCTTAGCACACAGGCAACTGCTTCTCCTGCACTCCCATGCTTACTATTCAGCACTTTGTGGTATTTCAGATAGCAGTGTGTAACGCTAACACATTCGACATCACCAAGGCTCATTTCCTTGGCTCTAGTCTAATCACTCACCCAGGTTCCACATGCTCATGGTCTCAAGTATCTGTTAGGACATGTGCTCTTTTCTGCCTCTCTAAACTATAAGGAAAATGTGTCAGGCTGTTACAGTAATTATCACTTGCTCTACCACAGTAGTAAATGTGCTTTGAAATTGCCAATAAAATATCGTTTTCTGCCTAGAATCACACCATGAGTCTGTGTGCAAACAGGAATTGTTGTCAGAGATTTAATTTGTGTTGCTCTTGTTCTGTAAGCCTTGCACTCGTAGGATAGGGGCAGCTTGTTTTCTTGAACTGTGATGGTTAGCATTCAGCATAAATCACTATCTCACAGATGAGAGGCAAATGGTAACACATTTTAAAACAACAGGGTAGATTTTACTTCCACTCCTGCAATGGGTGAGGTAGTTCCTACATGTTCAAAACTCCAATTAACCCTTACCACAGGTGATCTTACATACATCTGTGCAGTCTTCATGCAGTTGTGCAAGCGTCCATGCAGTTCTCGCTTGCACCTGACAATACACAGTCTTCAGAAACACACTCTTAGCACACAGCCAGCTGCTTCTCCTGCACTACCATGCTTACTATTCAGCACTGTGTGGTATTTCAGATAGCAGTGTGTAACACTAACACATTCAACATCACCAAGGCTCATTTCCTTTGCTCTAGTCTAATCACTCACCCAGGTTCCACATGCTCATGGTCTCAAGTAGTTGTTAGCACATGTGCTCTTTTCTGCCTCTCTAAAGTATAAGGAAAATGTGTCAGGCTGTTACTGTAATTATCACTTGCTCTACCACAGTAGTAAATGTGCTTTGAAATTGCCAGTCAAATATTGTTTTCTGCCTAGAATCACACCATGAGTCTGTGTGCACACAGGAATTGTTGTCAGAGATTTAATTTGTGTTGATCTTGTTCTGTAAGACTTGCACTCGTAGGAAAGGGGCAGCTTGTTTTCTTGAACTGTGATGGTTAGCATACAGCACACATCACCATCTCACAGATGAGAGGCAAATGCTAACACATTTGAAAACAACAGGGTAGATTTTCCTTCCACTCCTGCAATTGGTGAGGTAGTTCCTACATGTTCATAAGCCCAATTAACCCTTACCACAGGTGATCTTACATACATCTCTGCAGTCTTCATGCAGTTGTGCAAGCGTCCATGCAGATCTCTCTTGCACCTGACAATACACAGTTGCCAGAAACATTCTTAGCACACAGCCAGCTTCTTCTCCTGCACTCCCATGCTTACTATTCAGCACTGTGTGGTATTTCAGATAGCAGTGTGTAACACTAACACATTCAACATCACCAAGGCTCATTTCCTTTGCTCTAGTCTAATCATTCACCCAGGTTCCACATGCTCATGGTCTCAAGTAGCTGTTAGGACATGTGCTCTTTTCTGCCTCTCTAAACTATAAGGAAAATGTGTCAGGCTGTTACAGTAATTATCACTTGCTCTACCACAGTAGTAAATGTGCGTTGAAATTGCCACTCAAATATCGTTTTCTGCCTAGAATCACACCATGAGTCTGTGTGCAAACAGGAATTGTTGTCAGAGATTTAATTCGTGTTGCTCTTGTTTTGTAAGACTTGCACTCGTAGGAAAGGGGCAGCTTGTTTTCTTGAACTGTGATGGTTATCATTCAGCACAAATCGCTATCTCACAGATGAGAGGCAAATGGTAACACATTTGAAAACAACAGGGTAGATTTTCCTTCCACTCCTTCAATGGGTGAGGTAGTTCCTACATGTTCAAAACTCCAATTAACCCTTACCACAGGTGATCTTACATACATCTCTGCAGTCTTCATGCAGTTGTGTAAGAGTCCATGCAGATCTCTCTTGCATCTGACAATACACAGTCTTCAGAAACACACTCTTAGCACACAGGCAGCTGCTTCTCCTGCACTCCCATGCTTACTATTCAGCACTCTGTGGTATTTCAGATAGCAGTGTGTAACGCTAACACATTCAACATCACCAAGGCTCATTTCCTTTGCTCTAGTCTAATCACTCTCCCAGGTTCCACATGCTCATGGTCTCAAGTAGCTGTTAGGACATGTGCTCTTTTCTGCCTCTCTAAACTATAAGGAAAATGTGTCAGGCCGTTACAGTAATTATCACTTGCTCTACCACAGTAGTAAATGTGCTTTGAAATTGCCAATCAAATATCGTTTTCTGCCTAGAATCACACCATGAGTCTGTGTGCACACAGGAATTGTTGTCAGAGATTTAATTTGTGTTGCTCTTGTTCTGTAAGACTTGTACTCGTAGGAAAGGGGCAGCTTGTTTTCTTGAACTGTGATGGTTAGCATACAGCACACATCACCATCTCACAGATGAGAGGCAAATGCTAACACATTTGAAAACAAGAGGGTAGATTTTCCTTGCAGGACTGTAATGAGTGAGGTAGTTCCTACATGTTCATAAGCCAAATTAACCCTTACCACATGTGCTCTTACATACATCTCTGCAGTCTTCATGCAGTTGTGCTAGTGTCCATGCAGATCTCTCTTGCACCTGACAATACACAGTCTCCAGAAACACACTCTTAGCACACAGGCAACTGCTTCTCCTGCACTCCCATGCTTACTATTCAGCACTGTGTGGTATTTCAGATAGCAGTGTGTAACACTAACACATTCAACATCACCAAGGCTTATTTCCTTTGCTCTAGTCTAATCACTCACCCAGGTTCCACATGCTCATGGTCTCAAGTAGCTGTTAGGACATGTGCTCTTTTCTGCCTCTCTAAACTATTAGGAAAATGTGTCAGGCTGTTACAGTAATTATCACTTGCTCTACCACAGTAGTAAATGTGCTTTGAAATTGCCAATCAAATATCGTTTTCTGCCTAGAATCACACCATGAGTCTGTTTGCACACAGGAATTGTTGTCAGAGATTTAATTTGTGTTGCTCTTGTTTTGTAAGACTGGCACTCGTAGGAAAGGGGCAGCTTGTTTTCTTGAACTGTGATGGTTAGCATACAGCACACATCACCATCTCACAGATGAGAGGCAAATGCTAACAAATTTGAAAACAACAGGGTAGATTTTCCTTGCAGTACTGTAATGAGTGAGGTAGTTCCTACATGTTCATAAACCCAATTAACACTTACCACATGTGCTCTTACATACATCTCTGCAGTCTTCATGCAGTTGTGCAAGCGTCAATGCAGATCTCTCTTGCACCTGACAATACACAGTCTCCAGAAACACACTCTTAGCACACAGGCAGATGCTTCTCCTGCACTCCCATGCTTACCATTCAGCACTCTGTGGTATTTCAGATAGCAGTGTGTAACACTAACACATTCAACATCACCAAGGCTCATTTCCTTTGCTCTAGTCTAATCACTCACCCAGGTTCCACATGCTCATGGTCTCAAGTAGCTGTTAGGACAGGCGCTCTTTTCTGCCTCTCTAAACTATAAGGAAAATGTGTCAGGCTGTTACAGTAATTATCACTTGCTCTACCACAGTAGTAAATGTGCTTTGAAATTGCCAATCAAATATCGTTTTCTGCCTAGAATCACACCATGAGTCTGTGTGCAAACAGGAATTGTTGTCAGAGATTTAATTCGTGTTGCTCTTGTTTTGTAAGACTTGCACTCGTAGGAAAGGGGCAGCTTGTTTTCTTGAACTGTGATGGTTAGCATTCAGCACAAATCGCTATCTCACAGATGAGAGGCAAATGGTAACACATTTGAAAACAACAGGGTAGATTTTCCTTCCACTCCTTCAATGGGTGAGGTAGTTCCTACATGTTCAAAACTCCAATTAACCCTTACCACAGGTGATCTTACATACATCTCTGCAGTCTTCATGCAGTTCTGTAAGAGTCCATGCAGATCTCTCTTGCATCTGACAATACACAGTCGCCAGAAACACACTCTTAGCACACAGGCAGCTGCTTCTCCTGCACTCCCATGCGTACTATTCAGCACTGTGTGGTATTTCAGATAGCAGTGTGTAACGCTAACACATTCAACATCACCAAGGCTCATTTCCTTTGCTCTAGTCTAATCACTCTCCCAGGTTCCACATGCTCATGGTCTCAAGTAGCTGTTAGGACATGTGCTCTTTTCTGCCTCTCTAAACTATAAGGAAAATGTGTCAGGCTGTTACAGTAATTTTCACTTGCTCTACCACTGTAGTAAATGTGCTTTGAAATTGCCAATCAAATATCGTTTTCTGCCTAGAATCACACCATGAGTCTGTGTGCACACAGGAATTGTTGTCAGAGATTTAATTTGTGTTGCACTTGTTCTGTAAGACTTGTACTCGTAGGAAAGGGGCAGCTTGTTTTCTTGAACTGTGATGGTTAGCATACAGCACACATCACCATCTCACAGATGAGAGGCAAATGCTAACACATTTGAAAACAACAGGGTAGATTCTCCTTGCAGGACTGTAATGAGTGAGGTAGTTCCTACATGTTCATAAGCCAAATTAACCCTTACCACATGTGCTCTTACATACATCTCTGCAGTCTTCATGCAGTTGTGCTAGTGTCCATGCAGATCTCTCTTGCACCTGACAATACACAGTCTCCAGAAACACACTCTTAGCACACAGGCAACTGCTTCTCCTGCACTCCCATGCTTACTATTCAGCACTTTGTGGTATTTCAGATAGCAGTGTGTAACGCTAACACATTCGACATCACCAAGGCTCATTTCCTTGGCTCTAGTCTAATCACTCACCCAGGTTCCACATGCTCATGGTCTCAAGTATCTGTTAGGACATGTGCTCTTTTCTGCCTCTCTAAACTATAAGGAAAATGTGTCAGGCTGTTACAGTAATTATCACTTGCTCTACCACAGTAGTAAATGTGCGTTGAAATTGCCAATCAAATATCGTTTTCTGCCTAGAATCACACCATGAGTCTGTGTGCAAACAGGAATTGTTGTCAGAGATTTAATTTGTGTTGCTCTTGTTCTGTAAGCCTTGCACTCGTAGGATAGGGGCAGCTTGTTTTCTTGAACTGTGATGGTTAGCATTCAGCATAAATCACTATCTCACAGATGAGAGGCAAATGGTAACACATTTTAAAACAACAGGGTAGATTTTACTTCCACTCCTGCAATGGGTGAGGTAGTTCCTACATGTTCAAAACTCCAATTAACCCTTACCACAGGTGATCTTACATACATCTGTGCAGTCTTCATGCAGTTGTGCAAGCGTCCATGCAGTTCTCGCTTGCACCTGACAATACACAGTCTTCAGAAACACACTCTTAGCACACAGCCAGCTGCTTCTCCTGCACTACCATGCTTACTATTCAGCACTGTGTGGTATTTCAGATAGCAGTGTGTAACACTAACACATTCAACATCACCAAGGCTCATTTCCTTTGCTCTAGTCTAATCACTCACCCAGGTTCCACATGCTCATGGTCTCAAGTAGTTGTTAGCACATGTGCTCTTTTCTGCCTCTCTAAAGTATAAGGAAAATGTGTCAGGCTGTTACTGTAATTATCACTTGCTCTACCACAGTAGTAAATGTGCTTTGAAATTGCCAGTCAAATATTGTTTTCTGCCTAGAATCACACCATGAGTCTGTGTGCACACAGGAATTGTTGTCAGAGATTTAATTTGTGTTGATCTTGTTCTGTAAGACTTGCACTCGTAGGAAAGGGGCAGCTTGTTTTCTTGAACTGTGATGGTTAGCATACAGCACACATCACCATCTCACAGATGAGAGGCAAATGCTAACACATTTGAAAACAACAGGGTAGATTTTCCTTCCACTCCTGCAATTGGTGAGGTAGTTCCTACATGTTCATAAGCCCAATTAACCCTTACCACAGGTGATCTTACATACATCTCTGCAGTCTTCATGCAGTTGTGCAAGCGTCCATGCAGATCTCTCTTGCACCTGACAATACACAGTTGCCAGAAACATTCTTAGCACACAGCCAGCTTCTTCTCCTGCACTCCCATGCTTACTATTCAGCACTGTGTGGTATTTCAGATAGCAGTGTGTAACACTAACACATTCAACATCACCAAGGCTCATTTCCTTTGCTCTAGTCTAATCATTCACCCAGGTTCCACATGCTCATGGTCTCAAGTAGCTGTTAGGACATGTGCTCTTTTCTGCCTCTCTAAACTATAAGGAAAATGTGTCAGGCTGTTACAGTAATTATCACTTGCTCTACCACAGTAGTAAATGTGCGTTGAAATTGCCACTCAAATATCGTTTTCTGCCTAGAATCACACCATGAGTCTGTGTGCAAACAGGAATTGTTGTCAGAGATTTAATTTGTGTTGCTCTTGTTTTGTAAGACTTGCACTCGTAGGAAAGGGGCAGCTTGTTTTCTTGAACTGTGATGGTTATCATTCAGCACAAATCGCTATCTCACAGATGAGAGGCAAATGGTAACACATTTGAAAACAACAGGGTAGATTTTCCTTCCACTCCTTCAATGGGTGAGGTAGTTCCTACATGTTCAAAACTCCAATTAACCCTTACCACAGGTGATCTTACATACATCTCTGCAGTCTTCATGCAGTTGTGTAAGAGTCCATGCAGATCTCTCTTGCATCTGACAATACACAGTCTTCAGAAACACACTCTTAGCACACAGGCAGCTGCTTCTCCTGCACTCCCATGCTTACTATTCAGCACTGTGTGGTATTTCAGATAGCAGTGTGTAACGCTAACACATTCAACATCACCAAGGCTCATTTCCTTTGCTCTAGTGTAATCACTCACCCAGGTTCCACATGCTCATGGTCTAAAGTAGCTGTTAGGACATGTGCTCTTTTCTGCCTCTCTAAAGTATAAGGAAAATGTGTCAGGCTGTTACTGTAATTATCACTTGCTCTACCACAGTAGTAAATGTGCTTTGAAATTGCCAATCAAATATCGTTTTCTGCCTAGAATCACACCATGAGTCTGTGTGCAAACAGGAATTGTTGTCAGAGATTTAATTTGTGTTGCTCTTGTTCTGTAAGACTTGCACTCGTAGGAAAGGGGCAGCTTGTTTTCTTGAACTGTGATGGTTAGCATACAGCACACATCACCATCTCACAGAAGAGAGGCAAATGCTAACACATTTGAAAACAACAGGGTAGATTTTCCTTCCACTCCTGCAATGGGTGAGGTAGTTCCTACATGTTCAAAACTCCAATTAACCCTTACCACAGGTGATCTTACATACATCTGTGCAGTCCTCATGCAGTTGTGCAAGCGTCCATGCAGATCTCTATTGCACCTGACAATACACAGTCTCCAGAAACACACTCTTAGCACACAGGCAGCTGCTTCTCCTGCACTCCCATGCTTACTATTCAGCACTGTGTGGTATTTCAGATAGCAGTGTGTAACGCTAACACATTCAACATCACCAAGGCTCATTTCCTTTGTTCTAGTGTAATCACTCACCCAGGTTCCACATGCTCATGGTCTCAAGTAGCTGTTAGGACATGTGCTCTTTTCTGCCTCTCTAAACTATAAGGAAAATGTGTCAGGCTGTTACAGTAATTATCACTTGCTCTACCACAGTAGTAAATGTGCTTTGAAATTGCCAATCAAATATCGTTTTCTGCCTAGAATCAAACCATGAGTCTGTGTGCAGACAGGAATTGTTGTCAGAGATTTAATTCGTGTTGCTCTTGTTCTGTAAGACTTGCACTCGTAGGAAAGGGGCAACTTGTTTTCTTGAACTGGGATGGTTAGCATTCAGCACAAATCACTATCTCACAGATGAGAGGCAAATGGTAACACATTTGAAAACAACAGGGTAGATTTTCCTTCCACTCCTGCAATGGGTGAGGTAGTTCCTACATGTTCAAAACTCCAATTAACCCTTACCACAGGTGATCTTACATACATCTGTGCAGTCCTCATGCAGTTGTGCAAGCGTCCATGCAGATCTCTCTTGCACCTGACAATACACAGTCTCCAGAAACACACTCTTAGCACACAGGCAGCTGCTTCTCCTGCACTCCCATGCTTACTATGCAGCACTGTGTGGTATTTCAGATAGCAGTGTGTAACACTAACACATTCAACATCACCAAGGCTCATTTCCTTTGCTCTAGTGTAATCACTCACCCAGGTTCCACATGCTCATGGTCTAAAGTAGCTGTTAGGACATGTGCTCTTTTCTGCCTCTCTAAAGTATAAGGAAAATGTGTCAGGCTGTTACTGTAATTATCACTTGCTCTACCACAGTAGTAAATGTGCTTTGAAATTGCCAATCAAATATCGTTTTCTGCCTAGAATCACACCATGAGTCTGTGTGCAAACAGGAATTGTTGTCAGAGATTTAATTTGTGTTGCTCTTGTTCTGTAAGACTTGCACTCGTAGGAAAGGGGCAGCTTGTTTTCTTGAACTGTGATGGTTAGCATACAGCACACATCACCATCTCACAGAAGAGAGGCAAATGCTAACACATTTGAAAACAACAGGGTAGATTTTCCTTGCAGTACTGTAATGAGTGAGGTAGTTCCTACATGTACATCAGCCCAACTAACCCTTACCACATGTGCTCTTACATACATCTCTGCAGTATTCATGCAGTTGTGCAAGCGTCCATGCAGATCTCTCTTGCACCTGACAATACACAGTCTCCAGAAACACACTCTTATCACACAGCCAGCTGCTTCTCCTGCACTCCCATGCTTACTATTCAGCACTGTGTGGTATTTCAGATAGCAGTGTGTAACGCTAACACTTTCAACATCACCAAGGCTCATTTCCTTTGCTCTAGTCTAATCACTCACCCAGGTTCCACATGCTCATGGTCTCAAGTAGCTGTTAGGACATGTGCTCTTTTCTGCCTCTCTAAACTATAAGGAAAATGTGTCAGGCTGTTACAGTAATTATCACTTTCTCTACCACAGTAGTAAATGTGCTTTGAAATTGCCAATCAAATATCGTTTTCTGCCTAGAATCACACCATGAGTCTGTGTGCACACAGGCATTGTTGTCAGAGATTTAATTCGTGTTGCTCTTGTTCTGTAAGACTTGCACTCGTTGGAAAGGGGCAGCTTGTTTTCTTGAACTGTGATGGTTAGCATACAGTAGACATCACCATCTCACAGATGAGAGGTAAATGCTAACACATTTGAAAACAACAGGGTAGATTTTCCTTGCAGTACTGTAATGAGTGAGGTAGTTCCTACATGTACATAAGCCCAACTAACCCTTACCACATGTGCTCTCACATACATCTCTGCAGTATTCATGCAGTTGTGCAAGCGTCCATGCAGATCTCTCTTGCACCTGACAATACACAGTCTCCAGAAACACACTCTTAGCACACAGGCAGCTGCTTCTCCTGCACTCCCATGCTTACTTTTCAGCACTGTGTGGTATTTCAGATAGCAGTGTGTAACGCTAACACATTCAACATCACCAAGTCTCATTTCCTTTGCTCTAGTATAATCACTAACCCAGGTTCCACATGCTCATGGTCTCAAGTAGCTGTTAGGACATGTGCTCTTTTCTGCCTCTCTAAACTATAAGGAAAACGTGTCAGGCTGTTACAGTAATTATCACTTGCTCTACCACAGTAAATGAGCTTTGAAATTGCCAATCAAATATCGTTTTCTGCCTAGAATCACACCATGAGTCTGTGTGCACACAGGAATTGTTGTCAGTGATTTAATTTGTGTTGCTCTTGTTCTGTAAGACTTGCACTCGTAGGAAAGGGCCAGCTCATATGATAGGATTTGAAAAGCTCAAAAAAATATAGTAATATATTTAAATTACATAAAGGTATTTTTTTTTTAGTTTCCTTTAGGTATTGCTGAACAACACTGAAATAAATTAAACATGCCTATAAAATCAAGAAAGAGAAAAGAACAGCAAAAACATCTATATTTGAAGACAACTGGACAACAGAAATTAGTTGAAGAACCTCATGTTGGAAAAAAGAAAAAGTCTTCTTGTAAGCAGACTAAGGATTTTTTTAAAAATATCCTCAAACATAGAAAAATGTACAAAGTATATCCACTGCAAATAGTGTTTCAAGAAGAAAACAACAAGACAATCGAAAGAAATTACTAAATGCTAATGTACAATCAGAAGCAAGAAAGAATGACTTAAAAAGAAAAACTGAATTTCAAAACATTCGTAAAAAATGTTTCAGAGAAGAGTGGTGTTCAATTTGCTAAAGGATGTGAAAAAATATAGGAAGAAAGCAATATTTTATAAGAAAAAGAAACATATTGAATCAATTGTTGCAAAGGCTTTAGAATTAAAAAGAAAACTATTCATTTTAATTTTGAACAGGATCCGTACATTAGATAAAATAGTCAATGTAATGAAGTCAAAAAGCAAAAGGAAAAGAGTAGTGAAAAAAAATAACTTTTGTAATGTGTTGTTAGGAGAATGGAAGCATAGTTCAAGTACTGAACCATTTTTTAATGAAGAGAGTTATCTTCAAAGTAATAGTTTGCTGCATGCAGTTGACACCAGTGGTCGAAGTTATGAAGTTAAAGATGGTTGTGTAATGGAAAAGGAGAAAATGGTTACAAGAAATGAGGAAGAAGTGTTAGCTGATGAGGTTATGGGGAAACGTCCTAAAGCCCCAGTGTAGACTTTGAATTGTAGTAGTATTTGTACTGTACGACATGAATCTATTGATAAATTACATGACTTTCTAAGAGAATATAGTAAAAAATGTGTTAAACAGAAGATTAAGGTGCTTCAAAGACTAGCTCCATGCAGAGTGAGAAAGAATACTGGTTTGCAAGGACATTCTCTGGCTTATCTTTCTAGGAAAGTTTGTCAAAGTGTTTTTTACCATTTTAGGATGCTGGCAGTACATCATACTGAAATGAGAAAGTTTGTGAGAAGATTGTATTTTGCTAAAAGTCCAGCACTAAAGTTAAATGAGTTGAATAGTGCTCTGTTGCGTGGATCTGTATCAGATGTAGAGAAGGTTACTGATGATATTCAGTTTTGTTACTTTGGTCCAGAATAAGAAAGTGCAGGAAATGACACAGTTATTGAAGAAAATGTGGAAGAGAATGTAGAACCCACTGTTAGTAAAAATTTTGAAGATCAAATGACAAAATTTACTATCATCTCTAATGAAATACCAAATATTACTTGTATTTGTTGCCGGAGAAGCCATTATAAAACTAAAACAAGGAATGTTGATCTCTATAAAAAAAAGTGAAAAAGAAAATAATTATGAGTGGAAGGATTTTGCTACATATTTGTTTCTGGAAAATTGTTTTGATTTGGGTGAAGATCAGCGTATTTGTAAATACTGTTATAACAAGTTAGAAGAAAATAAAATGCCAGCTAGAGCTGTACATAATAATTTAGAATTGGTTGATATTCCTGCAGAACTTAGTGATTTAAATACGTATGAGTCTATACTCATTCAATGCGTCCATCCGTTTCAGACTATAGTTCGTATGGAGCCCAAAACAGGTAAATTACCTCCTTCAGATTTACAAAGAGGTTTAAAAGGAAGAGTTGTCTATTTGCCATTAGATTTGAAAAAAATATTGAAACAATTGATGCAGATAGTTTGGAAACTGAACCATTATTTATTCTGGTTAATGGTGTACCTACAAAGAATAAGAAAATTTGGCAGGAGCTAGTAGATGTACGAAAAGTACAAAGAGCAAATTTATATTTGAAAATAAATAATAAGTACTATAAATCAATTCATATGGATGAAGATGAAGAAGTTTTACTAGCAGACACAGGAATACCAACTGGGCAAATTGAAAAAGTGGATAAGTCAAAAGAAGAAGAAATTTATGAACATTTCAGCATACATCCTCTTCATTCTAAAGAAGTTATGGGAAACACTATTGATCTGTTTCACATGAAAAATGCAAAAGGAACTCCCGTGAGTGTATGGGAGGAGAGCTTGGAAGCTCGTTGTTTTCCCCAGCTGTTTCCTACAGGAAAAGGTGGACGATATGATGAACGTCCAGTACAGATTCCTGCTTCTGAGTATCGGACTACAAGATTATATGCAGAAGATCCAAGATTTCGTCAAAGTATTCCTTATTTGTTCCATATTTTATTTGAAAGTGACTTGTCTGCACTATCTTATGCAGTAAATCACATTTTAAAAACTGGAGTACATCTACATAATGTGTCTGCAAGGGATTTTATGAACAAAGTGCAACAGCGAAATGATCATTTGGAATCTCAATTGATTAATCTGATGGCTTGTCAGCGTGGAACTAATGAATATTGCTACCGACACCATGGAGAATTGAAATGTATGTTACGGAATTTAGGAACTCTTACATGGTTCCTTACCCTAAGCTGTGCTGAGTACGCTTGGGATGATTTACTGGATTTTCTTCGAGAGGCAAATTCAAATAATGAAAACATCCAATACAAGACAGCAGGAGAATTATGCTCATTGGATCCGGTTAATGTTTGCAGATATTTCAATCATAGATTTGAGGCTATGATGTCCTTCATCTGCAATAAAAAAAAATCCACCTCTTGGAGAAGTTGTGGATTTCTTTTGGAGAAAAGAGTACCAAGCAAGAGGTGCTCCTCATATTCATATGCTGTTGTGGATCAAGGATGCCCCAAAATTTGGAACAGATTCTGATGATGCAGTTTTATCTTTCATTGAAGAATATGCAACACGTGCTATACCTAAAAGCACAGAAGAAAAAAACTTAAAAGAGCAAGTTTTACGTTTCCAAAGTCATCGGTGTGGAAAATACTGTCAACGAAAGTACAAGAGTAAAGATAAATTCTACACAAAATGTTGATTTGGATTTCCACAACCTGTTCTTTCAAAGGGAAGAGTAAACAGTTTTATGTCAGCTGTGCGACATACCATAACAAGAAAATCTCCGAAAAATACCTACAACCTAAGAAGAAAAGAAGAGTCAAAATATATAAATGACTACAACCCAGTAATTTTATCCATGTGGAATGCTAACATGGATATTCAGTATGTAGCTGACAATTCTATTGCTGTTGCTCGGTATGTCACATCTTACATCACTAAATCTGAGAAAACGGAATTGAAAGAAATGTGGGAAGAGATTTCTCACGAGAAGACTATCAGTAAAAAGCTATACAGTTTCAGTTTAAAGATGTTATCGCATCGAGAAATTGGGTCATACGAATGCTCAGATAGGTTATCATCTGCAAGTCTGTACTCCAAAACCAGAAGAATAATTTGGGTAAGTTTAGGCCTTGCAGGAATGCGAAATCGGGTACTGAAATCTATTCGAGAAATTGAATATTTAGCAGAGAACGAACCAGAAAGTACAGACATTTTGAAAACAAATATGTTGGACACATATTACCCAAACAGAAGTCATCATCTTGAGAACATGTGTCTCTATGAAGTGCTGCAGAACTACATTTTTACACGGAATGCCACAGAAGACATCAACAATGGAAAATATAAAGTCATTGGTGAGGAAGGATGTTTGGTGAAACAAACAAAAGGAAGTTTGGTTAATCACAGGAAGCTGAGTTGCGACACTACTGACAAAAAGGAATTTTACTACTTAGCACTTTTACAGCTGTTTAAACCATGGTGTTCAGAGGATGAATTACTTGGAGATTTTCAGAGCTATGAAGATTCCTTTAATGCATGTAAAGATAGCATAGAATGCAGTACTTTCACAAATTATGTACAAATGTTAAATGAAGAAATTGAACAAGAAGCTACAATTGCAGCTGAAGTAGCTAGAGACAGTTCTCAAGACAGTCAAAGTTCTGGTACGCTCAGTCAAGATCCCCTAGGACAACCAATCGTAGAAAATGAAGCTGCAATAGCCATGACTGAAGTGGAAACAGCTATGAATCAAGCTCATGAAGATTTAATAGACTTACCAAATTTGTAACAACAATAGAATGATGAACAACAACAAATTTATGAAGAAGTCACAAAACAAATTGATCATGGATTACTACATGAAAATAAAGAGTGCTCATGCACATCATTTGAACCAATCAGAATGTATGTGAGTGGACAAGCTGGAACTGGAAAAAGTTTCTTAATTAAAGTAATTAGAAGCTACCTACAGAAAAAAACGGATTCAACTTTGTCTTGTGTTGTTACTGCTCCAACTGGGTGAGCAGCATATAACATAAAAGGAATTACCTTACATCATTTGCTAATGTTACCAGTAGAGCATGAGAACAAAATAGAATACCACAAGCTAACAGGAGAAGCATGTTTTGAAGTTTCAAGAGTGTTGAAGAAAATGAAAGTTCTCATTATTGATGAGGTAAGCATGGTATCAAACTTAATGCTTGCCTTTGTGCATTTAAGAATGCAGCAGATTCTAAAGACAGACTATGACGTGTTCTTTGGAGGAAAACATGTCATAGTTTTTGGGGATCTACTGCAGCTCACTCCAGTTAAAGGACAACCAGTATTTAATACTCTTGCACATGAAGACACGAAAAAGTCATTAGGAAGTATAGGTAATGTGAATATTTGGTCATACTTTATGAGTACAAAGAACTCATTACCAATATACGGCAAACAAATGATGATGATTATGCAAGTATTCTCAAAGATATCAGAATTGGACTACTCACAGAACATGGCAGAAAAGCTTTACAGAGTCGATTGCTATGTAATTTGTTTCCAACAGAACAAATAGTTCCAGAGAAAATATACAAGAAAATTGCAGAAAAAAATACTGTAATCTGCTTAATGCCAACACTACATGAATGCTCTATATTTAATGAAGAACTTTTGAAATTGGAAAATGAAGAGATTATGAAAATGGAAGCCGTGGATAAAATACAGCATGAAGGAATAACTATTATATTGACAGGCAAATTGAAAACTAAATTGGATTCTCTACAGAAAAACATGTCGAAAACAGCTGGTTTAGAAAAGAATCTTTATGTATGTATGAACTGTCGAGTAATTTTAAGACGTAATTTGAATGTAGAAAAAGGTTTAGTGAATGGAGCTATGGGTAAAGTTGTGGGTTTTGTTAATTACCAGAAAAAAGATGGAATTGAATTTTTAAAAATAACTTTTGATCAGATTGAAGAGGTTAAAGACATTAGTCGTTGTTCAGTTCGTTTTTTGCTTGTGAAAGACTTATATGTACGTAGGAAGCAGTTTCCATTTTCTCTAGCATATGCTGTAACTATTCACAAATCTCAAGGATTAACCGTAGATAGTGCTTTTGTAAACATTGGATCTAGTGTGTTTAAAGAAGGTATGGCATATGTTGCTTTGTCACGAGTGAAAAAATTATCTGGTTTATTCATGATAGACTTTGATGACTCAACAGTTAGTACTGATGCAAATTGTGTAAAGGAGTATAATAGATTAAGAAGAAGCTATGCTCCTCATTTAGGTCAGTATCCTGTGTTTGAAAAACGTGTTGTTTGTCGGAAAAAGAGAATTAAGAATATCTGTAATGAGGATGTACAGAAGAGAAAACAAAAGGAGAGTGATGTGATTGCAAGCAAAAAGAAAAAGGACAATGTTGAAGAGGTTGTTGGTTGTCATTTTGAAAATAGCTCTGGTGTCAACTGCTACGCTAATGTAGTGCTGAATGTTGTACAGATAATACTAAACCATGAAAAAAGATTTTGTTTTCTGCTGAGTTTCCTTTATGAGAAGTTGAGTAATGATAAAACTAAAATAGAAAGTGCTTCTGATGTTAGAAATCTTTTAGATGTATGTTCTGGATGTACACAGTTTACACAAAATGTCCAGCAAGATGCACAGGAATTCTTAATGTATATGCTTATGGCGCTGGAAGATGAAGGGGTAGAAATAGAAAATATGTTTTTGTCTCTCTTATAAATGGGAACATTGTTGTGAAAACTATATGAACACATGCAGCACTAATGTTGATTCTGAAAGGTTCATACATTTAACATTACCAGAGAGTAAATCAGTGACTTTTAGTAAATTAGTTAAAGATGCAAATCACACCATGGAATGTTCTCAATGTAAATTAGAAATGTTATCAACGTTATTTTTAAAGAAATATGGACAGTATATAATTTTAATGATGCAACGTTGTAGAGCTGATGGAACAAAATTGGACACTTTAATAATGAAGTTTGTAGGAAATCAATTATCAATATCAGGAAAGACTTTTGTTGCAGTTGCAATAATTTTCCATGATGGACCTTCTATAACTTCTGGTCATTACACAGTTTATCTAAAATGTGAAAAAGGCTGGACACTGTGTAACGATTGTCAATTGATTTTCAAGCAATGTTTGCCTGCAGAATTACCAAATTCCTACTTAATTTTTCTAAAACCAAAATTTTAGATACAAATTGCAGCATCTGAAGAAACCATTATTTTGATTTTATAGGATTACCATTGGATATTTCACCTAAAAAGGATTTAAAAATTACCATTTGGCCTCATGGAAAGGTAAATGTTTCTATTGTGGACTTCTTTGACAGATATTATTTTGGTGTATGTGCTTAAGCAACAAGATTTACAGACGTTATTTATTGCAAATAGTTATTAATCTTAGAAGATATTTTTAATATATATGTTACATTTCTATCAAGGTATGTTTTACTGAGGATAGATTCAGGGCTTTTTTAAACAATCTTTAAGATTTTTACTTTGTTAAATATGAAAATATGTGTACTGTATTCTAAAATGTATTGTTAAATATTACTACTTTTTTTTTTTTTTTCAGATCTAGAAAGAAAATTTAGGAAATTGAATCCATTTTGCTTGTAATTGAAAAAAAAACATTTATTTCTAATTAAGTTATTTTGTTGGTCAGGTAAGTTTAAAATATCTGTATTTCTCACCCCTTCACTTTCATGCTCCCTTTTCTTCACTTCTCCTCACTCTGCTTTTCTCATTCCCCTTTCCTCTCTCTTCTTCCTTTACTGCTCTTTCGTAACTCCCTCACTCCTTCTCTACTACTCCCCTAGGTTTACTGCCTCCATCACTATTTTTTCAACCATGTTTCTCTCCCTGTCTCCATATGTCTCAGTCATTGTAACTGCCTTAGTCCTTCTCAGTTCCTTGCTCTCTGTCTCTGTTTCTGTCTCTCTCCCTTTGTCTGTCTTACCCTCAATTTCCTTAACATCTCTGTTTCTACCACTCCTCCTCTCTCCATCACTCATTTTCCATCTATGTTAATTTTTTACCCTTCTCCGTCATTCTCCTTCCCTCACCTTCCCTAACTGTCACTATCCTTTACTCATAGTCACTCCTATTCTCCTACTTCACTTCCTCCTGTCTGTATCTCACACCCCTTCATCTTTTTGCATTCTTTCCTTCACTCTCCCTCACTCTCCTTTGCTCATTGAAATCCTGACTCCTTTTCTCTCACTCCAGTTTCCTAAATCCCTCCATCCCCTCACTCCCCATCTCTCACTTTCCCTTACCCCCTTTTCTAATCCTCATACCCCTTATCTCACCATCACTCCACTTCTATTACTTTCAATCCCTTTACCCTGCTGTACTTCATCCGCTTCATTGTTACTCCCTTTTCCTATCTGCGTCCCTTACTCCCCTTTTCTCACTCCCCCTCCATCACTCTCCATTACTCATTGCCATTCCCTTACTCATTCACTCTTCTTACATGTATCCTCTACCCTTAGTCCTTTTGTTGCAGTCAGTCTTTCACTTCCCTTTCATGACTGATCATACTTTCATTTTCTCACTCATTCTGTCTGTCCTTTCCTCCTCTTCACTCAGACATTTCAATCATTTCAATCATTCATGTGTACACTACACATTCATTCAATAAAATTACAACACAGTATATTAGGAATATAGCTCTTCTTGGAGAAGTGAAGTGAGTTCTGAAAAGAACTGTTTTTTTTGTCTTTTTTGTTTTGTATTTTTTTTTTAGTTTTATAACAATTTTGTATTTTTTTGATTTTTTTAGAGCACCAAAAAAAAACTGGTAATGAAAAACTGTTCAACAGGAACAAAAACACTAAATGAAAAAAATTATGGGCTGGAGCATGTGTGCTGCTGTATTCTGTTTTCAATCAAGTTAATACTGCTCTCACCGTAGCAAAGAACAGCATTGCACATATTACAATGTATGTGCACCTTCTGGAAAAGTGGGCGGATGTCCAGTGGCCTGGTACACAGTGAATCTGCGGCCGCAGATGATGTGCTCGGCTGAGCAGGTGGAGGGTTGTCCCTTAGGGTTCTAGTTGTCTCTCGAGCATGAGGTACAGGATGCACTGTCTTGAAGTGCCTCAGCATTGAATAAATACTAAATGAGTATTTCTTGCTGGGATCTCCTCTGGATAAGACAGTTCCACAAATAGTGCATGTCACCTTCGGGGCATTCACCTTCTTTTGGCCCTCTGGAAAGGTGAAGAATTTCCAGATGAAAGAGTCTTTTTGTTTCGTCTTCCTTGGTGGTACCACAAATGTCTCCTCCTCACTCCCTGAAGTAGACTGCTATTCTGCCAATTTCCAGTAAAGTAAAGTAGACTTGCCGTGTGCGCATGGTGCTCGCACGTATGCGCGCACCGTGCGCGCACGGATCAGAAATGAATTACTTTAAACCCGATTTCTAAAACATGAAAAGGAGGCAGGGAAGACACTCCCTGACCCCCTAGACCTTCTCAGGGGGTCCCTAAAGGACCTCGTAAATCAAAAAGAACCATTTCCTTTAATAAAAAAAATTGCCGGTGCGCGCACGGTGCTCGCACGCATGTGCGCACGGTGCACGCACGCATCAGAAATGAATTACTTTTAACCCAATTTCTAAAACATGAAAAGGAGGCAGGGAAGACACTCCCTGACCCCTAGACCTTCTCAGGCGGTCCCTAAAGGACCTCGTAAATAAAAAAAACCAATTCCTTTAATAAAAAAGAATTGCCTGTGCGCGCACGGTGCGCGCACGGTGCGCGCACCGTGAAAAACCCTTAAAAAAATCAACATTTTAAACTGTTTATAAGTTTATAGAAGATATTAACTATGCTGTTCAACTTTATCCAAATTAAAAAAAAAAAGAGCTGAGCCATTCCATATTACAGGATACAGTCAATCTATAACTATATACATAGGTAGTTTATTGTAAAATAAATATATAAAAAATATAATAATACATACATAAATTAGCATTTAAAAAACCTTACAAATTCACAAAAAAAACCATAGGTTTCACACACGTTATAGTTAGAAATTAGCATTTAAAAAACCTTGCAAATTCACTTAAAAAACCATAGGTTTCACACACGTTATAGTTAGCTGGACATTTCACTCGTACAAAACCATTGAAATTCCCCTGTTATAGTTAGTTCAGCTAGCTATAACTCGCGCGACTGCAATACACTGCTGATGACGTCACATATTACATCACTCATGACATGGTCAGTGACATCACTCATGACATCAATGATGACATCTCAAATGACATGACTCATGACATCATCCTTGTGTAAGAGTGGCAGACCTCCTCTTATCCTAATATAAACTTTGATACACACATTGAAAAATACAAACTAAAGTTTTGAAAACTATAGAGATACCAATACCAGTTAGAACAACCTATTCAGTAATTCCAAAATCTACATACGCATCCACTCATTCATCAACACTTCTATATAGTCACTCATACATGTACTCAGTCATCATATGTACTCATACACCTATACATCCTGTTACACACCTACACTCATACATAGAGTTACTCACACACATACTCACACATGCAAATAAACATCCATTTACTTGCATATACAGCTATACACACACCACTACACTTACTTCTACAGAAACGTACACATACTTACTCTCTTAAACAATCACTTATAGAAACACATACTTATTTATACAGGAACTCTTCCAATCTCTCACTCTCATTTATCCTCACTTATATACATCAATACTCACATGTACTAGTTTAAAACATATGGACTTACTCAAGTCAAGAAAGCTTTATTCGACGATTGTCATAAAAGCATACAAAATTTATATATATACACAGTCTACAAATAACATATTAAAAAATAGTTTAAGACAATAAATAAAGGCATTTGCAGAAAGATTGACATTACAGAATATCGGGATGGTTATCCCGCCAACATTTTATTCCTGATCACCCATGCCCTACCTAAAAACTTGGCAACAGATATGTAAACAAATGGGATTTCAGCAGAACGCATAATACGCACTGCCACCTTAGCATTTCTGGTACCCAGCTGCCAGCACATTGATTTTATCCAAAACTTGCGGGGAATTACATAGGATGGACATTGGAACAGAAAATGATTGACCGATTCAATAGGTGCAGTACAGCCAGGACAGTTAAGCGCGTTGGACACGGCCCATCTAGAAGTAAACTCTCTAACTGGGAGACTGCCAACCCTGAATTGAAAATATAGCTTCCTGTCCAAAGGATTTGTAATGTCATCCCAAAAAGGTGCCAGAGAAATAGTATCCTTAAAATCAAGAAAGATACCAGACAATGAAAGCGGGGCTGTGGAACTAAAAACTCGAGTTGCTACCTTTTCCCAATATAAAGCCTTCAATACTTGTTTGGACGGGAAGCTAGCATTTAGTGGATCCTCCCACAAGATTTTTAAGCCCAGGTCTTGGAACGAATCACGCATTCTGCGGAGCCACTTGACCTTGTGAAAAGTATCCAATTTAATAATATCCATCAGGCCAAGAGCAAAGAGCCTGAGTTCAGGAGTCACCCATAGGCGTCTCCAATATAAAACTGGGCGAAACAGGGCAATTAGTGCTATTGGCCTTATACCTAAATCATAGGACAAGGGACAAAGGGGAGTACTCTGAGGTAGTTTAATGAGATTCCTTAAGAATCTATTTTCAGAGGTAGATAGTTTATATACATTATCAAAACCCCACAACTCTACCCCGTAGAGCGCAGCACCAACCACTTTGCCATCATACACCCGAAGAGCAGGGTTAATGGGTTTAGTCAGGGATTTGGCGTGTTCTTTGCTTAACGCGCCAGAGAGCTGGGAATGTTTAAGGGATGCCAAATCTACTTGCTTTTTCCATCCCAAATCATGTTGAATGCAGATACCTAGATAAGTAAAATCTTGGACCTGGTCCAATGGCATGTTATTCATATATATTTTACTTTTAAAAGATTTCGACTGGTTAAAAGACATACATTTAGATTTTAAAACATTAATTTCGAGGCCGCGGGCTAAACAAAAGTCCTCAAAAATACCTAGAGACTTCTGCAGGCCACTCGGCGTTTTAGAAATTATAAGACAATCGTCAGCGAACATTAAAATAGGAATTTTTCTACCTGCCAAAGAGGGGGCATCTACGTTTGCATCTATCAATAATGCAGCCACATCGTTAATATACAGGGAGAATAAAGTTGGTGCAAGTACGCATCCCTGTCTGACCCCCTTCTGGATAGGAAACTGTTTAGTCACTTGGCCGACACCACCCCATCGGATCTGTGCAAAATTATCTACATGAAGTCTGGCAATTAGGGAGATTATGACTGCAGGCATCTTCATCTTATCTAAAGTGGTCCATAGGGATGCCCGGGGGACAAGATCAAAGGCTGCCCTAAGATCTATAAAGGCAGCATATAAGCTGCCCCCCCCTAAGTAGACTACTTTCCAATAGAGCATAGCAAAATGCAGCACCTGGTCAATGGTGCTTATTCTAGCTCTAAAACCAGCCTGTAAATGGGAAAGGATTGTATTCTCTAAAGCCCAGTCCAGCACTTTATTCAGGATCAACCTGCCTAAGATCTTTTGTGTAGTATCAATCAAGCTGATTGGACGATAGTTGGCAGGGAGGGACATATCTCCTTTCTTGAACACCGGGATAATTTCAGCACCTTTCCAAGAAGTGGGAATCGGGGCACCTCTGGCAATCAAGTTGGCTAAAATTAAGATATAATTTCCCCAAGATTTGCAATTATTCAAAAAAATATCAGCAGGGACTCCATCCATCCCAGGGGCTTTTCCAGGAACCAGTATCTTAAGGGCAACAGCAACATCACCTATGGAAAATGCATCTTCCTTATAAAAGATAATTTGATAGTTAGAAAAGGGGCACGTATCTTCTTCAGCAGCATACAAAGCCTCAAAATGCTTGACCCAAGCATCTTGCGAGACCCAATTTTGGGGTTTATCAGGATTACCCCCAGTACCCCATTTAAAAACAGACCAGAAACGTCTCATATCCTTTTGGGCACCAGCTTCCCTAAGTTCCTCCCATCTTTGGAAGTCCCACGCTCTCTTTGATTTAAAGATAGCTTGCTTATAGTCATATCTGGCGATACGAACTTTCAGACTGTCGCCAGATTTCAATGCAATTCCCAGATTCACACGGGCATCTCTGCATTCAGTAGAATACCATCGTGTTGAGAGATCTTGTTTGGGCTTAGGTAATTTGCAGGGCCTTACAAAAATATTTTTGAGTTCAAGGAAGAAAGAATCGTGTATCGACATTTCGGGTGTGCAATGTGAATCCAAAAGACACTGGTTATATACAACACCTAAATCTTGGGTAGCAAGCTCTAAACTGTTTAAAATACGTGTTAAGCATTCTTGACTTTGGACAATCTTAGTCCACTTAACATGGCGCAAATCGTTAGTGATAACTACATCTTGTTGATACTGTGGAGGAAAACCACTATGGGCGGTGGGGGTCACCCAATACGAGATAGACAGGGAGAGAGGATTGTGGTCACTCTCCAATCTGTCTATAACCGTCATGTCCCTCAGGGTCACCCAAAGCTCTAGTGATAGTAAGATATAATCAATCCTGCTAGTACGGCAACCACTCTTGAAGGTAGCAGTCCCTAGCTTATCATGTACAGCCCTGCCATTTGTTGCACGAAGCCCCATGTTCAAACAAAGGGCATTAATCTGGATTGCTGTTTCAGTCCAGCGAATAGCAGGTTCAAGATCTAGACTTGGGACACCCCATAAGTCATCCTCTACCACTGAAATACTCCGATCAACACCAAGAAGCGGTTCAAAGGTTGTGTTAAAATCACCAGCTAAAATAACATAGGAGTGTTGGGAATAAGAAAGCATAAGTTCATCCAATCGGCCTATGGTATCAAATTTCTTTCCACCTGTGCATCTAATGTAAACATTATAGATATCCAGGAGCTTTCCATCTTTAAACTTGAGGTTAAGCAACTGGATATCTGGGTGTGAGGTAGGAAGCTCCTTAACAATGACACCAAGATCCTGCCTGATCCAAATAGTGAGACCACCAGAAGGGCGACCCTTTTTACCCTTGATCGCCAAAACATTGAAATTCAGGAAACCCAACAAAAACTGGGCCTCGAGTGTCCAGGTCTCCTGGAATAAGCAGATATCATAAAGATTAATAAATGTTACCCAATTTGGATCTTCCAATTTAGATTTTAACCCTGCAATATTCCAGGACAAGAGCATCCCAAGCTCTGCATGTGATGCACTGCCCGCCTTTTGGGTCACCGGAATAGTGCTCGATTGGTTTGCCCTTGCCGGATCTGTGGAAAGGCCTTCTATTTCCCCACAAGCCAAAGTGCCTGGCTCAACATTTGGGATTTTATCAGTCAGCAGTGAGCAAACAGGATGAACTATTAGGCTGCACTCTTTATGCAGTCAGTCATTTTGTTCTAGGCACGACTCTCCCATGGGCAAACTAGAGGCTCTATCTAGGCGAAAAGAACCAGTAGGAGTAGACCTCATTTGGATAGCAGAGTTATCCGGGGAACAGCTTCTAAACTCAAGGTTAATTAAATTGTCTGCTATAATAGGGTCAGTAAAAGTAACCTCAATAGAATCCATCCCTCTACCAACCTGGGAGATCCTACTTACTCTTACTATATCGGCTCTAATTACAGAACAACAGCCCCTTACGTGCCTAAACCAATGGATAACCTTATTGGTCAGGGATTCATTGGTTTCATAATCAGAGCCAGAGGACAGGCTCGGGACATTCACCATATAGATTTTCCGAGGATGCGGAACACGAGTATGTGACCCAGAATTTTGTATTTGAAGATGGGAGATACCCCTTGGGTTGGTACCAGATCTTACATCAGCACGTGAGAGTCTTCCAGCATACAAAGTATTCTGACACATACCAGGGGGACCAGGGGGGACTCTAGTAGAATATCTAGCAAGAGATGGAATAACAGCTTGATGAGTATCAGCCCTAGATTGAGCTAAAGAACGGGACTGATTGTTCGAGGGGCGAGAGACATGAGACAGAGTCCTACTACGTAAGTTAGATGACTTATGTAAACCATCTAGCACTTCAGAAGGGGCTGTAGGCAGAACCCCTTCAACGGAGGTGGAATCAAAATCATGATGGGTGCCTGAGCCCAAGTTAGGTTCTTCTAGTTTTTTAACAGCAACCGTTAACAACTCAATCTTGTTTTGCATGGTTTCAATCAAGGAGCAAAGTTTTTTCACTGTCACCACTAGAGATTTCACATCCTGGTTGCTAGCCTCAGATCCCAAAAGAACCTCTGTTAAATCGTGGTAAAACTTTCTCCAGATGCAGAGGCACCCGGATTAGGGACCAAGGGTTCAATGGGAGGCGAAGCAAGGGTACTAGTGTCAATGTCAATTTCACTCAATACAGAAAACCTATTGCTGCAAACAATAACAGATGGTTCATTAGAGTCAAGAGGAGGGTTGGGGGAATGAGCTTGCCCCTCAGTCAATGATGCTGTAGGGGTAATAGGAGCCACTACTTTATCCATTTCCAGATTAGATATGTCCTCCCCACCCTTTTTCGGGAGAAACATGTCCGGAACCGTAACAACACCTCTGGTAATCTCCCTCCTCCCACCTACGGCAGTTTGAAGGGTAGGATTAAGTAGGTCCTCGCATTCATCAATAATGACATCTATGCGGTCCATCACACAATTACTCCCAGCATGGTGATGAGTTTTCTTCGATTTAGTCCTCCTCAGCTTAGATTTAGTGGCCAGAGATCTTGATGGCTCGGACCCACCCTCCGGAGTTTTCCTCTTACCCATGACTTGGACTTAGAACAAGGGCACATAGACCGAATAGCAATACCTTGAGATGCCGGGAACGTGATGTCAGAGACTTGGCCGACCCGACCCTCGTTGACCCCGGACGGCCACAGACGGCCCGCCCTCTGCCCGGGCTCAGCCCGGCGCCGCCCGCGCGCGTCCCGCGACGCGGAGGGAGCCTCGTTCTTTATTGCACCTCCGGGCGCGTTGTCCGGCGGAAGTGGGCGGGGCGGGAGAGAATGCTGGGACCTGTGGTTTTCACCCGACTTCGGCCTCGGATGACAAGAGGCGGCGGGGAAAACGGAACGGCCAAGGAGATGATTAGGCTGCCACCAGAGCCCAGGTAAGTGCTACGCAAGTCCGCAGAGTGCGCTGGCCTCAGGTGTCACTGCAATGTCCCCCCGCTCTACTGAGGGAGCCTCGTTCTTTATTGCGCCTCCGGGCGCGTTGTCCGGCGGAAGTGGGCGGGGCGGGAGAGAATGCTGGGACCTGTGGTTTTCACCCGACTTCGGCCTCGGATGACAAGAGGCGGCGGGGAAAACGGAACGGCCAAGGAGATGATTAGGCTGACACCAGAGCCCAGGTAAGTGCTACGCAAGTCCGCAGAGTCCGCTGGCCTCAGGTGTCACTGCAATGTCCCCCTTACTCATCAAGACACTATTGAGACAGTCATTCACTCTCTTACTCACCCATACACACACTCATCCACCCATACTGTCCTGCTCACATTCTGTCTTCAAAACACATACAAACAGTGAGTCACTCACTCATGCATCTATACGCTAAGTAACACCCCCCACTGAACCATAGAGACACTCATACTGATACTCTAAAACCGAACTAATAACCCATATACACACTCATGCAGCTACTCACCAACCCATGCAGACACTTATACACAAAGTGAGACACTGATACAGATATTTAAATATTTAAACATTACTCACTAATACTTGTATTCACTAAGATACTGTTAATAAGTCAGTTATACAATTAATTTTACACAAAAAAAAATCCATTTAGACTAGGGGTGGGCGGAATTTGCGAAATCCACTTTCGCAAATTATCGCGAAAATGTTTAAAATTATCGCAAACAAGCAGAAATATCGCGAAGATGCTAAATTCTTTTTCCCGCATGTTCGCGAGATTTTCTGCATGGTTGCGGGTCGCCATGTGGTTGCTCGCGGGCGCGGCCCTCTTGTTTTGAGTTGTCTCGCGGTGCATGGTCGGGAGAAGAAAGACCTGATCGCGCGACGCATGACATCACTGCGGTCGCGAACTGTGGCGAGACAGCGCAAATGGCTAAAAACAATCCAACATCTCATGGAGAAAGCGGCCGGATCAAGAAAACTTGTCGGCGAACGCAGGGATTCAGGTAAGGTGATTGCGCGCACGCGAGAATGTATTATTTTACAGCGCGAGCAAGAAACAAATTATCGCCAAGCTGCGGAAAGCGGAAACGTTGACAT
The DNA here is from genome assembly GCF_964204655.1 of Triturus cristatus. Taxonomy (NCBI): domain Eukaryota; kingdom Metazoa; phylum Chordata; class Amphibia; order Caudata; family Salamandridae; genus Triturus; species Triturus cristatus. Next base: position 720,679,083 of record NC_140585.1, read on the forward strand.
TTTCGCGCTCTCCGCGGAACGCGAAAATGTCAAATTATCGCAATTTCCGCGAACGGAACGAAATTTTTGCCCAGGCCTAATTTAGACACTTATTTACCCATTTATTCTTCCATTAACCTTTAGATATACATATATAAAAAATATTTATTTTTCAGAAAGACACATATTCACTGGATGATGTCATCAGTGATGTCATCAGTGATGTCATTTGAGATGTCATCAGTGATGTCATGAATTATGTCACTGACCATGTCATGAGTGATGTAATATGTGACGTCATCAGCAGTGGATTGCGGTCGCGCGAGTTATAGTTAGCTGAACTAACTATAACGGGGGAAATTCAATGGTTTTGTACGAGTGAAATGTCCAGCTAACTATAACGTGTGTGAAACCTATGTTTTTTTCAGTGAATTTGCAAGGTTTTTTAAATGCTAATTCCTAACTATAACGTGTGTGAAACCTATGGTTTTTTAAGTGAATTTGCAAGGTTTTTTAAATGCTAATTTCTAACTATAACGTGTGTGAAACCTATGTTTTTTTTAGTGTATATATATATATATATATATATATAGTGATATAAGTAACCTATATCACAGTAAGGGGTGCATGCACCACCTTACCCAGGTTGCGGCAGCCGACCTGTAGTGTTATTTTGGGTGGCTTTCCAGTGATGGCACAATACATGCTTCAGCTCCAGGTTAGGCCTCTGGGGTACCTATGCCCTGGGTACATAGTATACCGTATACTAGGGACTTAAAAGGGCATCTCAGATCCAATCTGAACTGTACCTAGAGTACATGGAATCATTTTAGAGAGGAAGCAGATGGGCTGGGGCCCTGATTAGCAGGGTCCCAGCCAGACTAAAGTAAAAAAACAGTGAAACACCCGCAAAAACTGGGGGTAAACATCAAATCCTACTCTCCTACAGAGGAAAGTGAGGTACAGAAGGAGGCAAGATAACTGCAGAAAGAAGCAAGAGAGCTGCAAAAACCGGCAATAGGGGTGCAGAAAGAGGGAATAGGTGTGCAGACAGAGGCAAGAGAGGTGCAGAAAGAAGGAATAGAGGTACAGAAAGAAGCAAGGGTAATACAGAATTTTGCAAAAGAGGTGCAGAAAGAAGCAAGAGCAGTGAAAAACCAACAGACGTGTAAGAAGAGGCAAGAGGGGTGCAGAAAAAAGTAGGAGAGGTGCACAAAGAGGCAAGACAAGTACAGAAAGAGCGAGGAGGGTGCAGAAAGAAGGAAAAGAATTACGGAAAGAAACAACAGAGGTGCTGAAAGAGGTACAACGGGTGCAGAAAAAGCAAGAAGAGTGCAGAAAGAAGCAGCAGAGGTACATAAAGAGGCAAGAAAGGTACAGAAACAGGCAGGAAAGGTGCAGAAAAAGGGAACAGGGGTGCAGAAAGACGCAAGAGAGGTGCAGAAAAAGAAAATATGGGTGCAAAGAGAGGCAAGGGGGATGTAGAAAGAAGCAAGTGAGGTGCAGAAAGAGGCAACAGAGGTGCAAAAGATGCAAGGGAGGTGCAGAAACAAGCAGGAGAAGTGCAGAAAGAGGCAAGAAAATTGCTTAAAGAGACAACAGAGGTATGCAAAGAAGCAAGAGAAGTGCAGAAAGAAGCAAGTGAGGTACAGAAAGTGGCAGGAGAGATGCAGGAAATGGCAAGAAAACAGCAAAACCAGAGGGATGCAAAAAAGGGAAAAAGGGTGCTGAAAGAAGCAAGAGAAGTGCAGAAAGAAGCAATTGACGCACAGGAAGAATCAAGAGAGTTGCAGAAAGAGGGAAGACAAGTGCAGAAAGTGAAAAAAGGGATGCACAATGAGGTGTAGAAAGAAGCAGGTGAGGTGCAGAAAGAGGCAACATAGGAGCAGAAAGACACAAGAGAGGTGCAGAAACAAGTAAGAGAAGTGCAGAAAGAGGCAAGAGACTTGCTGAAAGAAGCAACAGAGGTGTGGAAAGAAGCAGCAGAAGAGCAGAAAGAGGCAAGCGAGGTACAAAAAGAGGCAAGAGAGGTGCAGAAAATTGCACGAAAACAGCAGAAAGAGTCAAGAGGGAAGCAAAGCAGGGTGCATAAAGAAGAAAGAGAGGTGCAGAAAGAAGCAAGAGAGGTGCAGAAAGAGGGAAGATAAGTGCAGAAAGAGACAACAGGGGTGCAGAAAGAGACAATAGAAGTGCAGAAAGAGGCAAGTGAGGTGCAAAAGGAGGCAAGATAATTGCAGAAAGAGGCAATAAAGCTGCAGAAAATGGCAAAAGGGGTGCAGAAAGAGGAAACAGGTGTGCGGACAGAGGCAAGAGAGGTGCAGAAAGAAGGAAGAGGGGTACATGTGGTAAATTTTAATTACCTAGACTTAATTTATGCGGTAAAATTCAATAAGAATAACTCAGTAAAAATAAGAGGCAGAATCCGTGGTATTTGAGGTTTTAAAAAGGGGATGTATTCCTTACAAAGGAATTGGTTCGAACCAGGCAATCGGATTCCGTCACCACGAAGGTTCGGGAAGGGATAGAGCAATACTTTATTGACAGGTTGTCATATATATAGTCAATGCATTACAGTAAAGACATATGCAGGAGGCGTAACAGTTGAGAAGAGAGATAAAAATACACATACGTAATGAAAAAAGGCGTTACAATAGGCGTGCATAAGGGCGTGTACTAGAAACGTCATTCTGAGGATGTCACAGGTGGGTGGATCCATAAGAGAATCCTGCAAAGTCAGCAGGAATACATGACAGAGGTGCGCACACGGCAGCATGACGTGTGATTGACGTGTAACTGGAGGGTGAAGGGGACTTGACATTTAGCCCTACATGAGGAGACAGAAGTCTGGGATGTCAGAACAACCTAATCCCAAATCGTATCTAATATCTTGTGTTTAAGGAACGGTATTATCTGGAAGGAAAGGTCTCTCAGGCAGAGGCTATCCTATACTGACTGCTAGTGCGTGTATAAGCGTCTACGTGTCTACATGAGATGCGAGGGGGCATGGGCCTACCATGGTAACAGGAGCTATGAGTTACTTGCACGGAGACAGTAAGGCCGGGCCCTTTGCTCTGTAGCTGGAAGGATGTTTACCTAAACTACTAGACAGGAATGCATTTCTCGAGGAGCGGAGCAGATAACTTGAAGGCTGAATACAGTCTTGGCAGGCAACAGGCCGGGCCAGGCACCGTTAGCCGCGCAGGAAGTAAGACAAAGGTCATGGATACAGATGCAGGTCCAGGCTGGAGCATTCAGAGGCAGAAAGCAGGAAAAGCTCGATGGCAGAATTCAGGGCCTAACTCACCAGAGCTGAAAAACGTGAAAAGTACACCATATAAAGACGGTGGCAAGGCATACTTAGGAACGGAATATCCGACCCATTCATGGTGGATCTGAAAGAGGACATGTTAACGTTGGACACAATTGTATTTGCGTCTTCATAGCTTGAAGTGGAGGGAACATACATGTACTTGTAGCATGTACATGGAGCCGTTGGGGTCTAAGATAGGGGACACAATTGATCATAAAAATTCATATTTCCTCATTCCCTCCTTGTCCCCTACGGACCCTTCATGAGATATCGATCCTCAGGAATCCATCAATCTGTTCATGTAACATCATTTGCTCTTCTTTCTTCTTCCGGGATTTTGAATTAGAACTTGAACGTGGAATACATGATGTGGCACACAGGCCGCAAATCGCTGGTCCACATTGTAGACACAGGCAGCAACTGAATACTATGAGAAGGCCAATACCTAGGAAGGATAGGACTTACCATCCCCAGACTGACAACATGCTCCAGAACCAACCGGACCACGTCCAGGTGCCTGGATTCTGGTGTATCTGACTTGCAATCTTATGAAGACGAGTTATGGCTTTATATACTGATGGCGCGTTTTCTGGAATGAAAACACAGCAACTTGATCCGATGACTCTACAGGCTCCGCCCCTATCGGCCAGGATGACGTCAAGGACAAGATGATTTTGGAGAACAACAATCCGCATCGCAGACTGCTCCTCTGTTAAGTTGCCTAGGGCAGAGGTAGTTTCATTCACTACAGCTTCAAGGGTTCTGGTTAATCTGCGTATCAGTTTACTATTAGAGACAACACCTATGTAGGGAAAGAGACCTTTATTGAAGTCTGTATATTGTTCCCATGCTGTTTCAGTGTAGTCGACAATCGGGAGATCTCTCTGGGGTCTATTGTGTACTAGATGGGTATTTCTATGATAATCAAGAGGGGCTAGGAAAACAGGTGGCAGAAGGAATGCAATGTAACAGGTACCATCCCAATCTAGAGGTAAACGTATATATGCGGTATGACCACAAATGAAGTAGGAATGACGGGAAGCTCTAAATGTAGACTTGCCTTGATCACTGAATTCGATCACAGTAGTACATTTACTATAACCCAAGTGTACTGAACCATTCTTTCTTACACATAATTCACCTTTGACTGGTAATACTGACATAGCAGGCAAGACTGGTGTAGTTTCAGATTCAACATTTAGAATCATGAGGTTAAGTGTAAAATTACCTAATCCATATACTTCATTTTCTAGATCAGTTCCTGTCCTTTTGGGAAGTCCCTCCTTGTTAGGGTAGCAGGCTTTAAGCAAAACTAAGTTCAGGTTTCCCCATACCCAGTTGCTCTGGTAAACTACGGTATTTGAATCTAAGGAATTAATCAAACTAAACCATGCGCCACAGGAACCATTGTGTGTGAATGGATACGGAAAGAGAGGCAGAACTCCCTTGTATTTCTGATAGGGAGGGAGTCGGCCACATATCCAACAATTTGTAGCGTTGTTGGCCTGATGGGAGTGATGTAACATACTAATGAATGTGTTATTGCGCAGCGCAAGTCTGTAGGGCAACTCATGTGGAGGTAATTCACTAAAAGAGTGTTCGGCAGTAACATTGTAAGCAGAATGAGCACGCTTGAAAATAGGATAGTATATGTGCAATAGTATACTTGCAGCAATAATCAGAAGATTTAGGAAAAACATAATCAATAATGTCACTATACAGTGACTATGCAGTGATTTACAATATGCACGTTTCTTGAGCTGTTTCTGTCTATCTCTCTCTCGATTTCGGTCTAGAGGATACATGTCAGAGACTAATTTAACCGATTCACCTAGGAGAGGACTTAAACAATCAAACTGTCTGACTTGCTAGACCTTAGTTTCAGTTTATATTCTTGGGCAGCAGTTTTCTCGACCAGGGGGAGTTTTGAATCAGTCTGTGGAGGAGGGCAGGGCTGAGAGTTCAAATCAGAAGGCAGTCCATGAAATTTCTTGATATGGCTCGAATGTAGCCAACCCTTGCGACCCTCAATCTTCACTGCTGTCCTCGTGGTCAGGAGTACTAATTTCGGCGTTTGCCAGCGAGGCTCCAGCGGGCTCCTCCTGTCGAAATTTCTTATGAATACGTAGTCTCCGGGAACCACTTAATGGGGCTTCACCTCGGTGTTGTCGGGAAAAGCTGCAGCTACCTGTGAACGGCAAGATTGTAGTGCAGACATCAAGGAAGCAAGGTAATCTGTCAGCATATTACAATCAACATCAGTGATTTTACGAGGTATAGGCGTCCCCCACATATTTGGTGGCCTACCGAAGACCACCTCGTACGGGGATAGCCCTGTTCGAGAATGTGCTATCATTCTCATGTAAAAGAGCGCAACTGGTAAAGCTACTATCCAGTCGACGCCTTTCTCTCTGCAGATTTTAGAAAGTCGAATTTTCAGAGTCTGATTATGACGCTCCACGAGACCTGCTGCCTCGGGATGCCGGACACAGTGGAATTTCCATTGATAGCCTAACAGGAGTGAAATGTGTTTCATTAGCTCGGATGAGAATGGTTGACCATTATCTGAGTACACGATACGGGGCAAACCATACCGTGGGAAGAATTCACGAACCAGCTGCTTGGCAGTGGTCGGGGCAGTGTAATCTGAGACTGGATATGCTTCTGTCCAACGAGAAAGTGCGCATACAACTACGAGGACATATTTGAATCCTCGACAACGTTCCATCTGGATATAATCCATCTGGAGGACTTCAAAAGGGTGATCGGGAGGTTGAAATCCACCTTGTTCTACAGGAACGCCTTTACCTGGGTTGAACTGACAACAAATCATGCAAGTACGCACTTTCTGCTTGGCTGCAGCTCGTAAGTGTTTATTAAACCAAATGTTTTGAATACTGTCTAACATAGCTTTCTCTCCTAGATGCGCTGGACTATGTATTGTGTTAATGATAACTTGAACCATGGAGTCGGGGAGAAACCATGTAGATTTTCCCTTCGTCATCCATCCCTGATCTGTTCGGATCCCTCCTAGTTCAGTCCATTTCTTGATTTCCTCTGGTGTAGCATGTGTCTGTATATCGATTACATCAAGGGCGGGATCCCTAACTGTCATGCAGTGTGTCGATGTCGGAACTATTGTCTTTGTCAAGTCAGTTGCATGAGTCTGATTCTGTGCTGTTTGCTTAGCTGTTCGGTCTGCTAGGTCGTTACCCTGGGAAATGATATCGGTAACTTTTGTATGGGCCTTGCACTTCATGATAGATATCGAAGTAGGCGGATGTATTGCATCTAACAGAGCTTGAATGAGGGGACCGTGTTGAATGTTGGCACCGTGAGAAGTTAAATAGCCTCTCTCTCGCCAGAGGACTCCGAAGTCGTGTACAACTCCGAATGCATAACGTGAATCTGTGTATATGTTGACTCTTTTATTTTTGGCTTGAATACAGGCTTGTGTCAGAGCGATGAGCTCTGCTGCTTGAGCTGACAATGTGTCAATACAATTCGTTTCAATAACTTCGGTGTCTGTCATGACTGCGTAAGCGGCCACTAACTCTCCTGTACTTGTTCTCATGCATGAACCATCCACATAAAGTGTCAAGTCCGGATCTGGTAACGGAACGTCTGTCAAGTCTTGTCTGGGTTTCGTCGTAATAGCAACGACTTCAATACAATCATGTGCCAATGGGTCTGTTCCACTTAATGGCAAAAGTGTGGCAGGATTTAATGTACTACAGCGTCTGATTTCTATGTGTGGCTGGAACAATGTTGATTCATAACCTGTCAGTCGTGCTATAGTCAAGTGCTGAGTCTGAGTTCGGTTTAAAAGAACTTCCACGGAGTGTGGAACTTGCACTGTCAATTGATGTCCTAATACTATGGAATCGCTTTGTCTGATCGCTAAAGCTGTCGCTGCGACTGATTTCAGGCATGTAGGCAGAGCCTGGGCTACTGGATCTAATGTGCTAGAAAAGTAAGCACACGGCTTGTGTGAACCTGCTTGTTCCTGAGTGAGTACTGACAAGGCAGTACCTTCGCGTTCTGTAACGAAAAGTGTAAAAGGCTTACTGTAACATGGTGTCGCTAAAACAGGTGCTTGACATAAGGCTTTCTTTAAGTCTTCAAAAGCTTGTGCATGTTCCTGAGTCCAAGGGAGGACAGTCGAAGTCGCTGCCTCCTGGGTTGTCAACTGAATGAGTGGCTTTACTAGAAATGCATATTGGGGAATCCATTGTCTACAGTACGAAGTGAGACCTATGAAGGCCCGCACCTCCTTTTGTGTCTTGGGTGGCGGCATGTTTACAATTAACTGGATGCGGTCAGGTGTGAGCTGTCTCCCCCCCTTGGACAGCAAGTGCCCAAGGTACACAACTTGCTGAACACAGAATTGCAGCTTCGAAGGGGACACCTTGTGCCCCTTGTCGGCCAGAAAATGTAAAACCGTCAGTGATGCTTTTTCACATTCGGGTTCGCTTCGGGCGGTGATCAGCAGATCATCGACATATTGAAGCAGGGTAGTGTTAACAGGCATGAGGATACTGTCAAGTTGTCTTTTCAGTGCTTGGCTATAGATGCTGGGGCTTTCTGTGAATCCTTGAGGTGCGCGTGCAAATTTGAAGCTTCGTCCATTTAAACAAAATCCGACCAAATATTGGCTTTCCGGATCGATTGGGACGCTAAAGAAGGCGTTCTTGAGGTCAATTACAGTAAAGAACGTTGCTTCTGAATCAATAGCTGTCAATAATGAGGAGATATCTGGAACCACGGGATATTGTGGTACAATGCATTTATTCAATTCGCGCAGATCAATAATTAATCGATAAACTGGGGGTGCTTTTGGATCGGTTTGTTTAAGAATTGGAATAATAGGAGAATTACATACATTGGAGTCGGTTTCCACAACCACTCCTTGTGCAATGAGCTCGTCAATGATTTGCAGCAAAGCCACTACAGCATCTGGAGGTAACTTGTATTGTCGAATTCGTGGTAATACCACTCCTGCTTTGAGTGTGACTCGATATGGTGTAATATGCATACAACCTACATCTGTGGGGCCTTGTGCCCATAAATGTGCAGGGACATTCTGTAACCGGTGATCCATGTCTCTAAATACGTAGTGACCTTTAAAGTCACGCAAAAATAGTCGTACCCCTTCCGGGGAACAACATATTACAGCTCCTAGAGCTTTCAGTGTCTTTATACCTAACAAGTTTTCTGGGCATGATTTTGTAAGCAATAAATCTGTAGTCCGTGTCAATGGACCAACTGCAACAGGAAGAGGTTGCGATACTTCATTAACAATAGGTTTTCCTGAAAATCCAAGGGAAACATTCTGTGAGCCTGAGAGGGGTGGCCCTGGAACCTCGTCGTGACTTATAGTTGTTCTGCTTGCCCCTGTATCAATCAAAAACTTTCTGTCTTTCCCTAATACTTGACTATGTACATAAGGACCCTCTTGATCTACAGGAACCTCAATAAGGGGTAAGCCAACCTCCCTCTCTAGGCTGTTTCATGTGTATCGCTGATAATCGGGATAGTCATTTTGTGCATACTGGTACATCTGTTGTGTCGTGTTTTGTGTTGCGGCAATAGGCTGTGGTACCGCTACGGTCTGTTGTGCAGCTTGCATAGGCTGTACATTCTGAGGTACTTGTTGTTGGATCTGATCCTGTCTAGGTGGACGTGGTCTCTCCTTGGTTTTACCCGTAGAGATATTATGTTTCAGAACTGCACAATCGTTTATATAATGACCTGGCTGTTTACAATAGTTACATGTCCCTTTAACAGGAACCGCTGAATTACTGGACTGTGTCGCACCCTTTTTATGACTGTCAGCTGGAACTGACTGGGCGACGAGCATTTTCATTTTCGTGTCTTTCATACGTCTTTGTTCGTGTTCATGTTCTTCTCTAATTCTATTCTGGTGGTACTGTAACATTTGTAACATTTGTGACGGGGTGTTAGCTTGCCAAGAGCTCTCTACCTTTAATACTCTGTTCTTAACCTGGGGCAAGGAATTCTCGACTAATTTTGTTACAAAAAGATGTGGATATGAATCGCTACTTGCTTTCAGGCCGCTAATAATACCAAAACATTTTTCAAATAGGGAATAAAAATCACTAGTGTCTTCATCGGGTTTCTGTTTACAAGCTGAGATTGCTCCCCAGTCTTCCTTTTTCGTAGTTAATAAACGTGGCAATACTTGTACTAATAATCCTGGTAATGCTTTAGTTTTGTCCCCAAGCCCTAGGCCTGCAGTTCGGGCATTTTCTTCGTTTTCTAATGCTGTCCAATCAATCTTTTGTTCTCCCACCTCCCATTCTTTTTCTTTGAGTTTCTCGTAAATACCGGCAGGCAATAATACTTTCAATATTTTCATAATGTCAGGATAGGTATAATCACCCATGAGTAACATGTCTTTTATTTCACGGTGAAAACCTGCTGGATCTCTGTCATGGCTGGGCACTAATTTTTTCATTTCCAATAGTTCTATTTTAGTTATAGGCGTGTACACAAACACGCGCCTAAAAGTATTATCATCATTTCTAACTGGGTGCACTTCGCGTAAGGGATTCTGTCTGTCTATGTAATACATTTTTCTTTCCATGGAGGGAGCTGTATCAAGCTCTGGACACAAAAAGGCACTATATCTGTGTCGATTTTCTAGAATTACTTTAATTAGATCGGTACCTAGACCTCTCCATTTATTCATGAGTAGTTCTATCAGTATATCAGGTAGGGGACCAGGATCGGAGTGTTGGCCTTTATATAATATAAGGAGGTGTTGTATCATGTACGTACCAGCTAAACGCTGTTCGTCTGGTGAAAGATTCAAAAACGTATGTACTAGCGCATCATCACTATATTTATCAGAACTGTCAGCCCATTGTACTGCTGACCTGGCTAATTCTTGTTCATCCATAGAATCGAGTACATGGTACCCCATTCGTTCTTGAAGTATTCTATCAGTAGCCTGAAATAAGTGTTCAGGGGTCTTTGGATTTGACATGGCTGCTTGAAAAATTCTCTTACTTTCTGGACGTATCGGACGTAATGAATTATTAAAGGATCTTCCTTTACCTACATAAGCTATCATTTCTCTAGCTGGTAATTGTAATTGTCCTGTTGTCATTTCTAGTTGTTCCTCCTCCCCCGAGGACTCAGTCTTATCTGCATCTGTTTCTCTTTCAGGTTGTTCTCTTTCACATATTTGTTCTACTGTTTTTCGGATCCTTCGGTACATACTTTCTATACTATTCTGTTTATCATGTTTTCCGTCTGCTATATTCTGACCCCATTTGTTAAGTGCTTTCATTTCTTCCGCGTCTACACCTGGCCTATCTCTGTGTCTTATCAGGCAGTTTATGAAGAAGCGTAACAACAGTTTTTGCGTGTCCACTTTCTGGTATGCCATGGCCTCGCCAATACTTTCAGGACCTTGCCCTGTTTGGACAAAGTGATATATTTTGTCTAGATGATCAATCATTCCTGGTAATATCATTAAATAGTTCGCAACTCGTCGTAGACGTACTGATGATAGCATCATTCTGTCGTCTTTACCGGGTACTGGATCATATCTACAGTCTGTCATAATTCGCTGTTTGAGGTGTACGTTGGTGTGCTAAATCCCTATAAGTCAATCGACGCGCTGATGGCGGCGTATGAAAACTTCCTGTCGCACCTCCTGAGGTGCTAGGTTCAAAAGGATTCGTTGGGTGTAAGGTAGGAAGAATAGATGCAGGAAGGAGTGAAGGAACGGGCGGAAGGTTTGGAACGGAAGGAGGAGTATGTTGCTGCGGAAGTGGGGGCAGATTATCTCGGGGTCGAGCGCCGTTAGCAGGTGGTGTGCGTGGCGGCGGGGCATTAACATATTCGGGGGCTACATCGTCTAAATAGGAAGAAAGGAAAATGTCCTTTGCGGTCTTGGGGTGCAATGTAGTCGGAAGCAATGGAGGTGGCAGATCTTTTGGTACTTCCAGGGTGGCCTTAGGTAAACCCTCGGCCAGAAGAGGATACATACCATTCATAAGATTGTTTCGTTGCCTGTCTACTTGTTCTGCTTTTACTCGGATACCTTCCTCAATTAATACGTTTTCTCGGGCTTTGTCTGAATCCTCCCTACTTTTCTCTTCTTTTCTGAGCGCTTTCTCTGTGCGTCTATGTGATTCTTTACGCCATAATTCAATGGCATCTTTCTGTGACTGTCTGGCTTTCTTTTTCCATAATGCTTCTTCTACTCTCATGATGCAGTCTGCATCCCATGTCCCAGCAGCGGGCCATCTCTGATTCTCTGCTAAATCCTTGGTGTAGTCTACCCACAATTCGAGATATAATACGGCATCTAGGCCATGTTTATGGTACATAAAGTACCCTGGAGTGTCCCTAGGTGGAACGGGAACGGCTTCCTCGAGTATCCCTTTTCTAGTTTTTATCTGTCTTAATTTTGAGAATAACGGCATCTTAACCTTGCTACCTGATTCTTACTCGGACTTGAACACAATTAATACAATAAACACAGTAATGAAGAACGAACAATCACTCATACCACGACATTTAAAACATATTAAAACATTTTAAAACGAACAATGATAATTAGAATAAAACTAGCTAACTGCATAATACTAGATGTACTGCTAAACAGTACAGATACACTGCTGAAACAGTGCAGACCAGGTCTGTGTACCCAAACCCGTCTTGACCGGCACAAACCAATGCGCACGTCTAGATGTGTCCCCAGCAACGGTACTCACCGGGAAGCACGGAACGGAACAGAAGGCCTCGGAAAGTCTGGACTGGACTAGACCAAACTGGACTGGACTCGACTCGTGACTTAGTTACTTCGGAACTTCGGAATCTGGTGGGCCTCTGTATACCTCGGATCTTGCTCTCTCAGCTAGGCTCTGGTCGGGATCCTCCGCACTCCTCACCGCCTCGTCTGGGTGTTGATCGCAGCCTTAGTCACCCCCGTTGGCCTGAGGGAGATACAGGAAATCCTGCGGGTACGCGTAGTTGTCCGTCCGGCTGTGGCAGGAGACCGGGTCTGCAATGCACCTCCGGCGCGTGGGGTGGGGGAGGTGTCCCTATTCGGGCGCCAATTATGTGGTAAATTTTAATTACCTAGACTTAATTTATGCGGTAAAATTCAATAAGAATAACTCAGTAAAAATAAGAGGCAGAATCCGTAGTATTTGAGGTTTTAAAAAGGGGATTTATTCCTTACAAAGGAATTGGTTCGAACCAGGCAATCGGATTCCGTCACCACGAAGGTTCGGGAAGGGATAGAGCAATACTTTATTGACAGGTTGTCATATATATAGTCAATGCATTACAGTAAAGACATATGCAGGAGGCGTAACAGTTGAGAAGAGATATAAAAATACACATACGTAATGAAAAAAGGCGTTACAATAGGCGTGCATAAGGGCGTGTACTAGAAACGTCATTCTGAGGATGTCACAGGTGGGTGGATCCATAAGAGAATCCTGCAAAGTCAACAGGAATACATGACAGAGGTGCGCACACGGCAGCATGACGTGTGATTGACGTGTAACTGGAGGGTGAAGGGGACTTGACATTTAGCCCTACATGAGGAGACAGAAGTCTGGGATGTCAGAACAACCTAATCCCAAATCGTATCTAATATCTTGTGTTTAAGGAACGGTATTATCTGGAAGGAAAGGTCTCTCAGGCAGAGGCTATCCTATACTGACTGCTAGTGCGTGTATAAGCGTCTACGTGTCTACATGAGATGCGAGGGGGCATGGGCCTACCATGGTAACAGGAGCTATGAGTTACTTGCACGGAGACAGTAAGGCCAGGCCCTTTGCTCTGTAGCTGGAAGGATGTTTACCTAAACTACTAGACAGGAATGCATTTCTCGAGGAGCGGAGCAGATAACTTGAAGGCTGAATACAGTCTTGGCAGGCAACAGGCCGGGCCAGGCACCGTTAGCCGCGCAGGAAGTAAGACAAAGGTCATGGATACAGATGCAGGTCCAGGCTGGAGCATTCAGAGGCAGAAAGCAGGAAAAGCTCGATGGCAGAATTCAGGGCCTAACTCACCAGAGCTGAAAAACGTGAAAAGTACACCATATAAAGACGGTGGCAAGGCATACTTAGGAACGGAATATCCGACCCATTCATGGTGGATCTGAAAGAGGACATGTTAACGTTGGACACAATTGTATTTGCATCTTCATAGCTTGAAGTGGAGGGAACATACATGTACTTGTAGCATGTACATGGAGCCGTTGGGGTCTAAGATAGGGGACACAATTGATCATAAAAATTCATATTTCCTCAGAAGAAGTAAGAGGAATACAGAAATATGCAAAAGAGGTGCAGAAAGAAGCAAGAGCAGTGCAGAAAGAACCAACGGAGGTGTAAGAAGAGACAAGAGGGGTGCAGATAAAAGTAGGAGAGATGCACAAAGAGGCAAGACAAGTACAGAAAGAGGCAGGAGGGTACAGAAAGAAGAACGAGATGTACAGAAAGAAGGAACAGAGGTGCTGAAAGAGGCACAAAGGGTGCAGAAATAACTAGAGAAGTTCAGAAAGAAGCAACAGAGGTACATAAAAAGGCAAGAAAGGTACAGAAACAGGCAGGACATGTGTGGAAAGAGAGAATGGGGGCATAGAAAGACACAAGAGAGGTGCAGAAAGAGAAAAAATGGGTGCAAAAAGAGGCAAGAGGGGTGTAGAAAGAAGCAAGTGAGGTGCAGAAAGAAGCAACTGAGGTGCAGAAAGATACAAGAGAGGTGCAGAAACAAGCATGAGAAGTGCAGAAAGAGCCAAGAGAATTGCTGAAAGAAGCAACAGAGGTGTGCAAAGAAGCAATAGAAGTGCAGGAAGAATCAAGAGAGGTGCAGACAGAGGGAAGACGAGTGTAGAAAGAGACAACATGCATGCAGAAAGAGACAACAGGGGTGCAGAAAGAAGCAAGAGAGGTGCAGAAATAGGCAATAAAAGTGCAGAAAGAGGCTAGTGAGGTGCAGAAGGAGGCGAGAGAACTGCAGAAAGAGGCAATAGAGTTGCAGAAACAGGCAAAAGTGGTGCAGAAAGAGGGAACAAGTGTGCAGAGGCAAGAGGGGTGCAGAAAGAGGGAACCGGGGTGCATAGTAGAGTTTCTGCCTATGCCTTTGTCTACTTCACTTAAAATCATGAGAGCACTAAAATCCGGATCTCCGTCCGACCCTTGTCCGGCAAAAACAATGGTATCAATTGCTGAAGTAATCAATCCAGCAGTAAATAGGACGCTCAACCTTTCTCTGTCGGAAGGAAGGATGTCTATAATTTGGAAGCATGGGAAAATTCTTCCTCTTTAAAAAAACCACTAGCAGATCCCTTGGTAGTCAGCAATTATCAACCTATATCGCTCCTACCTTTTTTCTCCAAAGTGATGGAGAAATATGTGAATACTATTGTTACAGATTTTATTGAACGTAACCAGATACTCCATCCAAGTCAATCGGGTTTTAGAGTGAACTACAGTACGGAAACCGCTCTATTAGAAATTGTAGAGATGATTAAAAGTACCCTAGACACAGGAGGAAAGTCGGTGCTGATATTACTGGATCTGTCGGCGGCCTTTGACACCGTGCCCCATGACCGCCTCCTTCAAAGACTAAAGGAGAGTGGCATAGGGGGCACGGTGCTCAGATGGTTTACCTCCTTTCTGGATAATTAACAGCAAACAGTCTGGGCTCCCCCTTGTTCAAGCACCATTCAATCTTTGAATGTTGGGGTCCCGCTTTTAGCCGAACAAAATGTGGCAAAAATTATAGCATACGCAGGTGATACTCAATTGCTATTCACCTGCAGGAAGGACGAGGTGTTTAATGGCAATGAAGTTAATGTCTGCCTAACCGAGATGTTTAACTGGTTTAGGCAAAACCAGCTGCTCTGCAATTCTGACAAATCGGAAATTATCTTTTTTGTGCATACTCCGGATGACGAGTGGCGCCAATGGTGGCCTAAAAATCATTCCCCTCCTGAGAAACCTGTTTCCACTGTGAAAAATTTAGGAGTAAAGATTGACTCGGACATGGCCATGAAGTCCCAGGTACAATCAACTGCAGGTACCTGTTTTGGACTATTAAAAATGATGAGGAATTTTCTTCCGCTTCTTCCTATTTCGCAGAGAAAAACCGTGGTCCAGGCCTTGATTAAATCCAGGCTGGACTATGTAAATGTGTTGTATCTGGGCCTTCTGAACTATCTTTTAAAAAGAGGCAAGAGAACTGCAGAAAGAGGCAATAGAGTTTCAGAAACAGGCAAAAGTGGTGCAGAGAGAGGGAACAGGTGTGCAGACAGAGGCAAGAGGGGTACAGAAAGAAGCAGGAAAGGTGCAGAAAGAGGGAACTGGGGTGCAGAAACAGGCAGGAAAGGTGCAGAAAGAGGGAAGAGAGGTGCACAAAGAGAATAAAAGGGGTACACAAATAGGCCAGAGGGGAGCAGAAAGAAGCAAGTGAAGTACAGAACGAGACAACAGAGGTGCAGAAAGACTCAAGAGAGGTGCAGAAACATGCAAGAGAAGGGCAAAAAGAGTCAAGAGAATTGCTGAAAGAAGCAACAGAGGTGTGAAAAGAAGCAAGAGAAGTGCAGAAAGAGGCAAGCGAGGTGCAGAAAGAGGCAAGAGAGGTGCAGAAAATTTCAAGAAAACAGCAGAAAGAGGCAAGAGGGAAGCAAAGAAGGGAAGAAGGGTGCAGAAGGAAGCAAGAGAGGTACAGAAAGAAGCAAGAGAATTGCAGAAAGAAGCAAGAGAGGTGCGGAAAGAGGGAAGATGAGTGCAGAAAGAGACAACAGGGGTGCAGAAAGAAGCAAGAGAGGTGCAGAAAGAGGCAATAGAAGTGCAGAAAGAGGCAAGAGAGTTGCAGAAACAGTGAGAAGGGGTGCAGAAAGAGGGAACAGGTGTGCAGACAGAGGCAAAACAGTTGCAGAAAGAGGGAAAATGGGTACAGAAATAACAGAGTGAAGTTCAGAAAATGGCAATAGAGGTGCAAAAAGAGGCAGTAGAAGTGCAGAAAGAGGCAAATCACGTACAGAAGGAGGCAAGAGAACTGCAGAAAGAGGCAAGAGAGTTGCATAAATAGGCATAAGGCATGCAGAAACAATGAACAGAGGCCCAAAAAGAGGCAAGAGGGTTGCAGAAAGTGGTAGGAGAGATACTCAAATTGGCAAGAGAGGTACAGAATGAGGCAGGAGGGGTGCAGAAAGAAGCAAGAAAGGTACAGAAACAGGCAGGAAAGGTGCAGAAAGAGGGAACAAGGGTGCAAAAAGAAGCAACAGATTTGCTGAAAGAAACGCGAAGGGTACAGACGAGGCAAGAGAAGTGCACAAAGAAGCAAGAGAGGTGTAGAAAGAGGGAAGAGGGGTGTAGAAAGAGGCAAGAGGGGTGCAGAGAGAAACACGTGAGGTATAGAAAGAGGCAAATGAGGTACAGAAAGGGGCAACAGAGGTGCAGAAAGAGGCAATAGAAGTGCAGAAGGAACTTGGTTACCGAGTCACAAGATGGCTGCTAACACTTCCTGGTTTGGAGTGTTGACAGCTAATCAGAGTGAAGCTCGTGCCCGGGAGGGTTCGCAAATCCTCCTCAGTGCTCAGAAATCGATATTTTTATTTTTTGAATTTCTCTGGAACTACTGAAAGGATTTACACCATTGGAAAAAAGAGTGCTTTCTGAACCAAGAGCTACCTTTTTGCCAAATTTGGTGTAATTCCGTTGGGGCTGTAGCCTGTTCCAAAGTTCCTATGGAAATTAACATGGGGAAAAGGCGTTTTGGACCACCCTTTTATATATGTATATAAATGAATGCAAATCGCCACTATGAAGTACTGGGTATTTTAAGCCCAGCGGTGCAGGGGAACACACCCTATGACTTCGGGGTTCTTCCTGTTTCAGACCTACAGAAACACAGAGTCTTCTGGGTGAAGTCAAAGATCAGTTTATTGGCTGCAGACCAATTACAGGTATCCTAGAAGTACAACAGCGTGTATGTTCTCAGGAGACTGCTGAAAATCACAGAAACGGGCTTCTTCTTAAATACATAATATCCTGCTTCAGGCATACATTCCTTAGTTTACGATATGGCCATTACATGTATACATTACAAACGAAAAGGCAGAGTCATGATGACCATCCCACATTCCAGTTAAACCAGCCCGCAATTATTTACACAGCAAGGCTCAGATCCCACATCAGATATCGATAGGCCCCAATAAACATGAGCATCTCCTGTTTGGGAAACGAGCCATAAAGCAGGAACAGTCAGGTGAGAAAGAGATTAGCTGGAGGCTCGTGTAGGATGAAAAGACTTTATGGTGTGTCAAGCCCTGATGCTAATCACAGGTGGCCAGAGGACGGGGAACTCGTGGGACCAGTTTGACCTGGGGCAGCGGAGCCAAGCTGCCCAGGTCACAGAAAAGTCAAAGAAAGGCACATGTGCTCTAAAAGGCCCGTATTCGCTTCATGCTATATAGCCTATGTAGGGGCAACCATAAGATGGCCACCGCTCTAAAATGGAACCCACGTAGTGAGGTGAAATAGCGTATACACAGTGCATTCATAGCTAAAACGTTACACAAAGCACTTGTACATACCGCATTAACCATTCGCGGTTCACTATTACCGGGATAGACAGGGGTAGGGCCCTGCCTCCTACGCGGTCCCAAATTCTAAAGTACGACAGACCCTCCTTTTGCCCTTACATAGGCAATAACTATACTCATTTCAATCCGAATCTAGGTCAATATTCACAAAGTCATGGAGATGTTGCTGTAGCATCATCCTATTACTTAGCTCGTCCCTCGATACAGGTTTCCTTACACATAATGTAGCACAGAGGCCACATATCGCAGGAGCACACTGTATGCACAGACAGAACAGGAAAAGGATGGCTAAGATCATTCCAATGACCATCAGAACTTTCCAACCCCAGGCAGATATCAGTTCCCAGAACCACCCCACCAGTGACCAATCTCCTTTATCCACGTGTATGGACTCTGATATTTTATGCAGTTTGGAGATGGCTTGATAAACTGTTGGAGCGTTGTCTGGTATCAAAATGCAACAACTGGTTTGGATAACCTTACATACCCCACCACGGTCTGCAAGTATGAAGTCTAGAACCATGCGGTTCTGTAAAGTCATGAGGCGATCCGCTTGGAGCTCAGCTGTCAAATTACCAAGGGCACCAGCCGTTACATTAACAGTGGATTCAACCACACGAGTCAGCTGTCTCAGGTTCCTACTATTGACCATAGGTCCCCAAAACGGCAGGAAACCCAAAAAGGAATCTCCCGCTTCCTGACCGGCAGTATCCTCCTTACTAATCACGCCTCTCACAACTCTGGTCTTGTGATAGTCGGAGGCGGCAGTAAATGTTGGCGGTAGCAGATTTGCAATATAACATGTGCTCGAGAAGTCAGGGGGCAACCATGTATATGCTCGGTCATTGCAGATAAAATATGTACCCTTGGCAGCCAAAAACGCAGGGGAAAACTGTGACGGAAAAGTGTACGTTTCAGTACAGTCACTTCTTCCCAGTTGAGCTCTAGGATTCTGACCATTACCTTGCAAACAGAACCGACCTATGTGGGGTACGACCCAGATTGGGGATGAAATTTTTCGCTGTCTTTCACCTAGAATAATACTATACCCCGTCGCGTTCCACCCTACATAAGCTCTCAACTCTTCTTTGGGAATGGATGAGTATGCATCGATATCTCTGCTCATATCGGCAACTCCTTTCATTAAAGCTTTATTATTGGTGCTAGGTCTGATGGAAGGTGGCTGTCGCGGGGAGTACGCATTTAGAGCATAGAGAAACATGGTCTGGAATGCCCATGACGATCCATTGTAACTATACGGCAGCACTAAATAGGGAATACCCTTATTAATGGTATGTGGCATTAAACCGCACACCCAACAATTTGTTGTATTCATGACTAGTTGGTGCTGGTGCAGGAGCTGAATAAACGAGTTATTCACAAACTCTGATCGTCTAGCTTGTTCATGTTCAGGCAGAGGGTGAAAAGAGTGTGAGGAGATAGTAGGAGGAGGTATAGGCTGTACAGTGGGTGCAATGGGCTCTTGAGAGGAGAAGAATACAAATCCTACAGTAAACACTACCATAATACATAATACAAACAGGCATAAAAATACAAAACGTTTGCGCTTCATTATTTTACACATTCTTGTTTTAAAGTTCATTTCCTCAGCGGGTCTCTCCATCTCGAACAACTCCATCCTCTAATCGTGCCGCTCGCGGCGGGTGAGTATCTTCTGCTAAGGAGTACGCCTGTCAGTCCAGGGAACGCCCTAGACCAACCAGAACCGTCGACCTAACGTCTTCGGCCTGTACCCCAAAGTCTTGGCACCGCGACCCTGCGGCTGAACCCGGATGGTGGTTCGAAAAACAAAAATCAAGAAAGTCCTTCAGATGGGAGAGCTCTGGTTATCAAAAAATAAAAAGGTAAAAGAAAAAGAATATTTATTTGTCCATAGGCCTTGGTCTTAGATTGTAATGGAGACGGCCAGGTACTGTTTGATCTTGGAACAAGAGTTCAGGCTCTGTGGTGTCCAATCGAATTGACGGTGGCACAGCTTCTTGCAAAATATCGTCACTCTCCTGTGCTGAAGTTGTGCTTTTTATGCGTGCATCACTGAACGGCACAAAACGAGGTACAGTGTCTGTTTCAGAGTCAGCGATACCCTCCTGGACCCAATGGTCATACGGCAGAGGCAAAGGGATCCTCTTCACGTAGGCGCCGTGGATCCAGTTACTTTTCCCCTTTACTCGAACAGCTGATCTTGTAGACAGTAGCACGAGATGAGGGCCAATCCAGCGGGGCTCATCGTTGGTTTTCCGCTGGAAGTTTTTCACAAGGACCCACGTGCCAGGTTCGATAGGGTGTCCAGGAGCTTCAGAAGCCGTGGGGAGAGTATCATGCACCTGTTGGTGTAAAACACGCAGTTTAACCGTCAAATCATACAAGTAATCAAGCAGTACTGGGTGTTCGATTTCACTGAATTTCGTCGGTCTTGGCACACCCCATACATTGGCCGGGCGGCCAAAAACGACCTCGTAGGGACTAAGTCCCACTCGTGAATGCACGGTCATTCTGGTGGACAGGAGTGCTAGAGGCAGAGCGTCAGGCCATTTAAGACCTGAGCTCGCTTGAATTTTGGCCAGTTTGAGTTTTAGAGCGCCATTGTAGCGCTCCACTAATCCAGCTGATTGGGGGTGATTTGCAGCGTGAAATTTCTGCCTTATACCTAGTCCCTCACACACATTCTTCATCACTTGGCCCACAAACTCACTCCCATTATCACTCCACACCATTCTTGGCATTCCAAACCTACGGAAAAATTCCTTCACAAGGGCTTTGGCTGTGGATAGAGCAGTGTTATCTTTTAGAGGATAGGCCTCTATCCATTTTGAGAAAGCGCAAACAACCACCAATACATATTTCAGGTTGTTGCATCTTTCCATGTGGATAAAATCTAGCTGCAAAACTTCAAATGGATATGATGGAGGCGCAAAATGACCAGCTGGAGTTGGGGTTCCCCTACCAGGGTTGTACTTCAAGCATACCATACAATTCTTGACCACATTCTCTGCACACTTAGGAATTCCAGCATTCTGCCATACTGGAGCCAACAACTTACAGATTCCTTTCGTACTGATATGTGCCATTGCATGTGCCATAGTAACCACTGGAAGCACATATGCATCAGGTAACAACCATCGCCTATGTTCTGACAAATCAATCCAACAACCATTCTCATCCAACTTACCCATACTTTCTCTCCACTTGCTTAACTCTTTCTCTGTGGCTTCAGCTTGAAGGGACTTTACACTCTCTATTGTGTTTTCGCACATTCCAACATCACCAACCCATCTGGCAGGGCCTGCAACATACATTCGAGTCTTCACATCTTTTGCTGTTTCTTTCGCGACTTCATCAGCAAATGCATTACCACGACCAACATCATCAGTGATTTTCTTGTGCGCACTGCATTTCATAATCGCAACTTGTAACGGTAGGGTCAGCGACTCAAGGAGATCATTCACCAACTTGCCATTCTGAATCTTAGCTCCATTCGAAGTCAGGAACCCACATTCCTTCCACAATCGCCCAAAACTATGAGCCACGCCAAAGGCGTACTGGCTATCCGTATATATGTTCACTTTCATTCCTTCAGACAACACGCATGCTCTCGTAAGGGCAATTAATTCTGCTGCTTGAGCCGAATTTTGTGGCACACGTGCAGTTTCAACAATCGTGTGCAAAGTCGTGATAGCATATGCAGCAGTCGTATCACCATTTGGATGCTTGAAACACGAACCATCCACCCATAAAGTACCATCACACTCCGTCAAGGGAGTATCTTTAAGATCTACTCTCCCTTTCGTCTCTTCTTCTGTTCTGAACAGACAATCATGTTGCTCAATCTCATCTAGGTCTGCTGGGATTGGTAATAGTGTAGCTGGATTCAACGTGTTGCATCTCTTTATGTGTATATGATTTGCTAACAGTGTCAGCTCATAACCAGATAATCGCGCACTAGTTAAGTGTTGTGTCTTAGTCCTGTTTAACAATGTGTCCACAGCATGTGGAACCATAACAATCAATGTGTTATCCATCACTAGGCCAGCAGACTGTCGAATAGACATAGCTGCGGCGTGTGTGGCTCTCAGACAACTTGGCAATGCCCTCGCTACCGGATCCAAGGTTGACGAAAAATATGCGCATGGACGCGGTCTGTCGCCAAAAGGATGTGTTAACACTGATAATGCGCAACCATCTTTCTCATGAACATACAATGTAAAAGGCTTGCTGTAGTCAGGGGTACCCAATACAGGAGCTGAACACAATGCATTACGCAATTCCCAAAAACTTTTCTGACACTCTTCAGACCATGGGATAGGATTCGGTGTGTCTTTGCATGTTAATGCTAACAACGGTTTTGCCAACAAGGAAAAATTAGGAATCCAATGCCTACAGTATGAAGTAATGCCCAAGAAAGCACGCACTTGTCTCTGTGTTCTTGGCACACTCAACTGTGCAATGGCTTGAATTCTTTCTGGGGTCAGTTTCCTTCCCTCCTTCGATAAGAGATGACCTAAGTAGGTCACTTCTTGTCGACAATATTGCAGCTTTGAGAGAGACACTTTGTGATGGAAGGCAGACAAATGACGCAACAATGACAAGGTAGCGTTTTTGCAAATCTTTTCAGTATCCGCGGCGATTAGTAAATCGTCAACATACTGAATGAGGATAGCGCCACTGGGTAAAGCCAGTGCATCAAGCTGCGCTTTTAAAGCCTGACTGTATATTGATGGACTCTCACAGTAGCCCTGGGGAGCGCGTTTAAAGCGGAAGCTTCGGCCTCCTAAACTGAAACCAAAAATGTCTCTGCTCTCCTCTGCAATTGGGATTCTAAAGAAAGCATTCTTTAGATCGATTACTGAGAACCATGCAGCGGAGGCTGGAATCATGGTTAACAAGGCAGTTTTATCAGGGACAACTGGAAACTGTGGCACAACAATCTTATTAACCTCTCTAAGATCAATCACAAATCTGTAAACAGGTGGCTGTGAAGGGTCCGTTCGTTTTAAGACAGGTAAAACAGGACTATTGCAAACGTTGCCTCTTGTCTCTTCAATTACACCCTTTTTAATCAAATCACTGACAATTGCTAACAATGCTTTCTGACCTTCATTGGAGATCTTGTACTGGGGAATACGTGGCAATCTGACATTGGCTTTTAAAGTGACCACATATGGCGGTATTTCCAAAAGACCCACATCATTGGGACCAGTAGCCCAAAGGGCATCCGGAAGGGATGATAATTCAGATGGCATTGCATTTTTAGACAAATACATCGGGGAAATCACTTTCTTACCTAATGTAAGTTGTACTCCTGAGGGAGAACAATATAGCGTCGCATGCAATCTTTTTAGCAAATCTAAGCCTAGCAAATTTTCACCACAACCTGTCGTTAGAATGAGGGGTGCTTTTAGCTCACAAGGTCCAACAGAAAGTGACATAGGACTAGAAATCGGGTTCCTAACTGGGGCGCCAGAAAAACCTACTGAGACATTTATTTCGCCAGACAAAGGCGCGCCAGGGAGTTTTGAATGCATGATTGAACTCTTTGCAGCACCAGTATCCAGCAGAAAGGGCTCCGTTACATTTGCTGTAGTTACTTTAACATAAGGTCCGCTCTGATCCACTGGCACTGAAACAACTCCCTCTCTCTGTCTACGGCTGTCCTAGTAATCATCATCTTCTACATTGTCATCTTCTGCATAATAATCATTATTGTAGTACTGAGCTGTATTACCAGTCGCGTTGGCTTGCTGATCAAAGCTATTTATGGTATTTTGAGGCGGAAGAGGACGCGCGTTCTGG
Organism: Triturus cristatus; assembly: GCF_964204655.1. NCBI lineage: Eukaryota > Metazoa > Chordata > Amphibia > Caudata > Salamandridae > Triturus > Triturus cristatus. The sequence goes on from NC_140585.1 coordinate 720,702,788, forward strand.
GGAATATTTCCACGCCCTCTACCCCTAGGAGCTTGCTGACCACCTCTACCTCTTGCGCCATACGCATTACTGTTATGCTGCATTAATTTAGGGCAATTATATTTAAAATGACCTTCCTCTTGGCAATATGAACATTGGTTGGGACCTACAGGGATTCGTGGTTGATAATACCCGTTCATTTGCTGATTACTCTGAAACTGTTGGGGTTGCTGATAGATACCTTGTGTTTGCCTATAATTATTCTGTCCTCCACGTGGCGGATAGGCCTGCTGTAAAAGGACCTTTGTTTTAAGTTTTTTCGTTTTCTTATCTGTTCTATCCTTCTCATCTTTGTCTCTATGCTCATAATACTGTGCAGTAGCCAGTATTTGCGCTGAAGAGGAAACAGCCCAAGAACTTTCTGAGTCTTTTAATTTTTTACACAACTCGGGAAGTAGATTCTGCACAAATTTATCAACAAATAAGCGTTGGCCACCTTCAGTGCTCATGTCTTGACCACTGTGGTCGATAAACGTTTCTTCAAACCTAGTAAAGAAATCAGACACTGTCTCATCTTTCTTCTGCTTACATGCGGATAGTTTATCCCAATTTACGCGCATCGCAGGCATTATAGTTTTCATGTAGGTAATAATTCGACCAGGGAGCTCTGCTACCAAAGGCTCAGGTTTTGCACCACCAACTTGTCTAGCGTCTGCAGCAACGATATTAGCCCATGTACCCCCTAGCTCTGCAGCATGATCCGTATTACGGATGGATCCCCATAAAGGCTGTGGAACAACATTCCCGAACAACATATCTATGTCAGCCAAATTCATGACACACGATTCTGCAGTTTGGGATAACTCCTTATAATATCCTGTAGGGTTTTTACGGGGGTCAGGCAATGTCTGTTTAAGCGCTATTACTTCAGATCGTTTCCAAGGGACATGCACCCAAACACGCTGAAAATGTGCTGGTATAGCAGCAATACCATGAGCGGCATCAGCCGCAACAGCTTCCTTCCATACCGGAGGGACTTCTCTCATAGGGTATTGTCGCGCTTTTCCCTTTCTCCCCACAGGGAAATCTTGTGTAAACAACGGCTGTTGACAATCATCATTCCTCAAGGATAATAAGATCGCAACTGCTCTATTGACATCGGGGCCCACAATCGTACCTTTTCCAAAATCGAATCTCACTTGACACGACTCCTGCGGGCTTGGATCTCTACCATGATTATCCAATTCCTCACAGAGGATTTCACACATTTTCTCAAACACATACCTCTGTTTCGGGGCATCCCATTGATGAAACACGTCAACAACTGATTCCACATCATAGCATGAAGGGAAACCAATCCACCTACGCGCCAGATGATCTAACACCTCTTTCTCGTCAGAATCAGGCAGCTGACTGCGCAATTGCTTACGCTGTAAGGCAGGAGTCGCACTAGATGACCCAAAGAGAGGCGACATTAGACTAACATTAGCTAGTCGTTGTCGTGCTGAAGGAGAAGTTGAGGCAAAAACGGGGGGGTAGACAGAGGGAAGAAAAACAGATTCAGATACAGGTACCTGGGTAGTGTAAGAAGGAGCACCAGGGGAAGCCGCTGGCATGCTAGGCAAAGTCGCAGAAAGCGCGGGGGTAACAGGTAGCAAAACTGGCAGCCCTTGAGAGGGCTGCACTGCAGGGATAGGAGCCAGCTGAAGAGGAGCTGGCGCCTGTGGGAAGGCTTGCAGCATATTTACTGGAGGCTGCGCATTCACAAGCTGTGGAGGTGCGGTGGCATTTTGCGCATATGGGGGTGGCGAACTCAACAAATGGGACATTAGGGAATCTTTCTCATTCTCTTTTGTCTCATCTTGCACAAGGGGTGACAAAACAGGGTAACATTTATCAATCCCTAGTTTGCGCTGTCTATGTAACTGTTCCTTCATTTGTTCCTCCTCATTATCTTTAAATTGCACAGCTGCTTGCATCACTGACATACCTCTCTCTCTCTTATTTCTTTTCGCTAGCTTAATTTCCTTCTGTTTAGCTTCCTTTCGCCATAGGCGGAAAGAATCAAACATCGCCGGCCGGGCTTTCTTTTTAAACAATTTAACTTCCAAATTATCTAAGATATCTGTATCGAAACTACCATTTTGGGGCCATTTTAAAACACCGTCCTTTCTGGTGTATCGGATCCATATTTCATTATATGCAATGGGGCCCACGCCATGTTTTACATAAAGCTCATAAGTTGGAGTTCCAATTGGAGGAACCGGACATGAATCCTCTAACTGGAAATCCCTTCCACAACCCAAACAAAACAATCTACAAAATACACTAGAACCAGGCATCTTCGCTCACTAGTCTAGTTTCAAACGTCAAAGGATTATCGAATACGATAGTCTCGTGAATACACAAGTCCTCTGGCTTTGGGACTTGCAAGCACCAAATCAAAATGATCCCGAAGGATACCAAATTCAAACTAGGAGACGCTCCACTTATACTTAACTGAATATTGATGATCGATGGCATCACCAGAAGACTCTCTCGATTGTTTCGCTCTACCAAAAAATCGTCAAGGGTCCAAAACAGGGCGATTAATCAGGGCAGCAGTCCTTCGTAGCCGTCGGGACGCGGAGAACCTCGCAGAAAAGACTTTCGGACCACGTCGACATGCAGGGGTCGATGAAGTGGCGGCCTTCCTCCAGAATTTCCACACGAAGCTCCTCACGAACCTCTGGCTTGGACCGGTACCGCTGAAATCGCGCCGAGTTGGGCGCCAACTAAAGTACTGGGTATTTTAAGCCCAGCGGTGCAGGGGAACACACCCTATGACTTCGGGGTTCTTCCTGTTTCAGACCTACAGAAACACAGAGTCTTCTGGGTGAAGTCAAAGATCAGTTTATTGGCTGCAGACCAATTACAGGTATCCTAGAAGTACAACAGCGTGTATGTTCTCAGGAGACTGCTGAAAATCACAGAAACTGGCTTCTTCTTAAATACAGAATATCCTGCTTCAGGAATACATTCCTTAGTTTACGATATGGCCATTACATGTATACATTACAAACGAAAAGGCAGAGTCATGATGACCATCCCACATTCCAGTTAAACCAGCCCGCAATTATTTACACAGCAAGGCTCAGATCCCACATCAGATATCGATAGGCCCCAATAAACATGAGCATCTCCTGTTTGGGAAACGAGCCATAAAGCAGGAACAGTCAGGTGAGAAAGAGATTAGCTGGAGGCTCATGTAGGATGAAAAGACTTTATGGTGTGTCAAGCCCTGATGCTAATCACAGGTGGCCAGAGGACGGGGAACTCGTGGGACCAGTTTGACCTGGGGCAGCGGAGCCAAGCTGCCCAGGTCACAGAAAAGTCAAAGAAAGGCACATGTGCTCTAAAAGGCCCGTATTCGCTTCATGCTATATAGCCTATGTGAGGGCAACCATAAGATGGCCACCGCTCTAAAATGGAACCCACGTAGTGAGGTGAAATAGCGTATACACAGTGCATTCATAGCTAAAACGTTACACAAAGCACTTGTACATACCGCATTAACCATTTGCGGTTCACTATTACCGGGATAGACAGGGGTAGGGCCCTGCCTCCTACGCGGTCCCAAATTCTAAAGTACGACAACTAGCAGCTGCCTCGCTCGGGTAAAGTGCCGAAGAGCGGACCCAAAAGATAGTGCCAATCAAAGTGCTTTATTAATTCGCCCAGCCAGACTGCCATTACGCGTTTCGACCCCCACTCGGGTCTTGATCACATGACGCGTTGCTAATGGAAAAGGCGGCATTTAAGGTATTAAACAGGAAGTGGCATCATCAAGTTGCGACATTGAGCAAAGTGAAGAGTTACTACTAATGGTCACAAAGGAGTACTGTGCATATCCTCATGTGTTATAATTTATACATAATAAATATATATAAATACATACATAAATATAAATAAATATAAATACTTATACCAATTAAAAGGTGATATTATCCTTTAAAACACATAAATGATAAAAGTTGGCTACAGCGACATATATGAGTCTATACATATAGGATTTCAAAATAGAATTTCCTAGATTCATCACATTCATTTAATTAGAAAGTACTATTTCAACAGTTCCAACGATACTCAAAATGATCTAATAATTGCTATTTCATTAATACTCTTAATGCTGCTCATGTTCATGTTCATGTCAACAATAGTGCCCAAGTGGGCCTCTTTTAGCCAATGTCCATCATGAACAATGTCCTTAAATTATACCTTAAAAATTGCCGCCTCAAAAATTGTGTGCAAAACAGTGCAAAATTGTGTTCAAATTTGCTTGACTTTTCTGGTTGTGGGTATATATAGGACTTGTAGGTTCACCAAAAACCCAACAAACCCATAGCCAATAACTGAGCAGCGTCCTGCAATGTTTTTTTATTATGTACCTGGTATATAGCAATTAATTTGGGAAAATAAATACATGGAAAAATCGGTATGAAAGTCACCTATGTTTTTTTGAAATTGGAACAAAATATAGAGTTTAGAAACAGTAGATATTTGCACATTTCTGAAATTGTAAGTACCCATACTAGCATGAGAATTATAGGTAATTTTTCAAAATGACTTCTTTTTTACACATTGTCTTTCATTTGGAAGGCAGAAATGCATTGAAAGTCAATAGGCTATAACAGTTGCTCTACAATTCTGTGTTACCTTAAGTCTCCCGATAAAAATGGTACCTCACTTGTGTGGGTAGGCCTAGTGCCCACAACCGTAAACGGCTCAAAACACAACATGGACACACCTTATCTTTACAGATATACATATACATATTTGAAAACTAGACACCCAGGGGAATCCAAAATGGGGTGACATGACTGGCTCCCACCAGGTTCTATTACCCAGAATCCCTTGCAACCTACAAATTTGTTAAAAAATAATAATTTTCCTCATATTTCTGTGGTGGATAGTATTGGAATCTGCGTGGATCCACAAAATTCCCCCACCCCGCTTTCCCCAAAGTCCTCCGAGAAAAATGGTACCTCACTTGTGTGGGTAGGCCTAGTGCCCGCGACAGGAAACAGCCCAAAACGCAACATGGACACACCACAATTTCACAGTGAAAATGGACCCTTTTTTTAAAAAGTGCATAGCTGCAGATTTTGAACCCTAGCTCTACCGACACCTAGTGAAATTAGCAAACGTCTACATTTTTGAAAACTAGACACCCAGGGTAATCCAGGATGGTGTGACTAGTCCGGATCTCATCAGGTTCTGATACCCAGAATCCCTTACAAACCTCAACATTTATAATACAAAAACACATTTTCCTCACATTTCTGTGGTGGAAAGTTCTGGAATCTGCACGGATCCACAAACTTCGACATACACCGCATTCTCCAAAGTATTCCAAGAAAAATGGCACCTCACTTTTGTGGGTGAGCATAGTGTCCACAACAGGAAATGGCCCAAAACAAAACATGGACACACCACATTTTACAGTGAAAACTGAAACTATTTGGAAAGTGCCTAGCTGTAGATTTTGAACCCTAGCTCTGCCGGCACCTAGGGAAACTTAGCAAACCTATACATTTTTGAAAACTAGACACACAGGGAAATCCAGGATGGGGTAACGTGTCTGGCTCTCACTAGAATCTGTTACCCAGAATCCCTTGTAATCATCAAAATGTTTAAAAAAACACATTTTCCTCACATTTCAGTGGTCGAAAGTTCTAGATTCTGCATGGATCTACAAAATTCCACCCAGCCCGCATTTCTCAAAGTCTTCCGAGAAAAATGGTACCTCACTTGTGAGGGTGCGTCAACTACCCGAGACATGCAAGGGCCCAAAACCTATTACGGCGACTTCAAAATTACCTATCACAAAACAACCTGGTTTTGCAAGGGGGGTCCCATGAGTTTTTGGCCCCAGGCTTGGCGGCCATATAGGGAAAAGTACCAAACCCACTCATTTATGAAAACTAGACACTCTGAGGAGTCCAGCAAGGAATGGCTTGCGTGGGTGCCCCAACATTTCCTTACCAAGAATCCCATGCAAACCTCAAATTTAGATTAAAAAATCACTTTTTTCCTCAAATTTCTGTGCGGGAAAGTTCTGGAATCTGCGTGGATCCACAAATTTTCTTCTACACAGCATTACCCAGGTCTCCCGATAAAAATGGTACCTCATTCACGTGGGTGGGTCAAGTACTCGCGACAGGCAAGGGCCCAAAACCTATTGAGGCGACATTAAAATTACACAACAACATGGTTTTGCAAGGGGGTCCCATGAGTTTTCGGACCTGGGCTTGGTGGCCATCTAGGGAAACCCACCAAACCCACACATTTCTGAAAGCTAGATACCCGGGGGAGTCCAGGAAGGTATGGCTTGCATGGGTCCCCCAATATTTCCCTACCCAGAATTCCCTGCAAACCTCATATTTCATTGAAAAAATCTATTTTTTCTCACATTTCTATGTGGGAAAGTTGTAGGATCACTGGGCTGCCACAAATGTCCTACCACCCAGCGTTCCCTCATGTCTCCTGATAAAAATGGTGCCTCACTTGTGTGGGTAGGCATAGTGGCTGCAACAGGAAGTGGCCCAAATCGTACTGTGGAGACTTCAAAATTACCTATAACAAAACTATCTGGTTTTGGAGGGGCACCTGGGGTTTTGGTCCTGGGTTTGGCGGCCATCTAGGGAAACCTACTAAATCCACTCATTTCAGAAAACTAGACACCCTGGGGAGACCAATGATGTATGGCTTGCATGGATCCCTCAACGCTTCCCTATGCAGAATCCCCTGCAAACTTACTTTACTTTAATAACAAACTTTACTTGGCTCCTGGCACACTACTGGTTCGGAGATAAAGTCCACTTTACTCCTCAGGGACCTTGGGGGTCAAGAAGCTCTTTTGGTACCTCCTGTAAGTCTTACACAGCGGAATTCCTGAGAGCTGGTCGGAGACCCTGTCCACTTTCTCCACCACTCTGCAAATGTGACCACTACTTTCAAAACCTTAGAAATTCACTGAAAAAAACAAAGGTTACAGGGAAGTTATAGTTAGGCTGACATTGCAAAACCAGAGATATTCAGCAGTTATAGTTAGCTGAGCAAACTTTAACAATGATCTAAGCTCTGACTTTCTGGTCATAAATGAAATCCCATCTAAAACTGGTAATATATCCAAATCCAGCAAACACAAGGAGCTGATGGACGGAGCACTAAAACTTTTCAGACACTCACCCCACACACAGATCTGGATTGAAACCATCATCTTTCTGTAGCTCACTTTGCCACCTCAGTTCAGTCCTAGCTATATGCAAATCAGTTTTGATCCTGTGCCTCATGGGAACAGTCCAGCCGGAACTGCCCAGCCAGGTCTTCCCTGAACCGGAAACAAGCATCCTCAGACCAGTCTCGGGGTAACACCCCTCATCAGCCAGGCTAGCTTTGAATCCAGTTGAAAAGTGAGCAAGGGACCCATGTCTGGGCATACCTTGCCAACTTAGGGCGAACAAAGCAAACACAAGGAGACGATGGATGGAGCACTGAAACATCCAGACACTCACCCCTAGTCATCCAAATCCAGACACCATTTTATTCAAACAATGATCTGATTTTAAGTCATTACTATAATGACAATTGAATTTTGAAGAGTGATACTGTACAACAATTGCATGAAAGCTGGAACTTAAAAAAGGTGACTGGTAATAGAAGGATTAAGAAATCAAGATTATACCTGAGAGCTCAAGTTTCTACCCCTTGAGCCAGGCAAAGAATACAATTATTGCAAAACATTGGTTAATTAACAGCCATTATGAAATGACTTTGGAGTTACTAAGAAGTACATGGCTAAACCCATCATGTGTGGGCTACTGAAAATCAGTAGATCACTGCAAAATTTCTCCTTAATGCCCTTAATTATTATATACGATGGAAATGTAATTTTCTGTCTAACATCCGGATGAAACATACATGCATTGAAACTATTTTTTTGTTTTAACTTTATGGATACTGAGATGGTGAAACCAGCTCTTGGCATGGAAAGTTATGTTCCTTTCCAAGACATCTCACTTGAACTTTCTTTCATATCTGCCAAGGCTCATTTTGTTCAGGAAATGATCTGCCCCTGTCAGCCTGGTTCAAGTCTCTAGGGAAGATGTGATAATAATACCTAGATGTTCCACCACTGTTAAGTTGATGTAAGAAGTTCTCTTTGTGATATCGTTGAATAACAACTCCATTGACAGACTTCAAGTTAGGCAAGTTCTTGGGAAAGCTAGTCATCTATGATCTCATAATGTTAATGTAATATATCTCAGCACATAAATCTTGTCTTCCAATTTTCTGCGAATACACTATTTTTGTGTGGTACAGGGTTACTAAACAATGTACATGCACCCTGAATTGAGAAGGCAGTTCATGTTACTTTGACTGAATCAGCTTCCTTTCTAGTCTTTAAGGTGTTAATTATGATGAAGTCTAGAGTAACTTCTGCTGTAGGCTGTGCTTTATGCTCTCAGAACCCACTGAATGAGCTGCTTAAATGTTCTGAACTGAAAGGGAAAGGGAGGTATTACATCACATCTTAGCTACCTACTAAACACATTATCTGATCTAAGAATTTAATACATTATTTGCACACTTCAGAAATTAAGGGGCTGATTATGATGTTGGTAGGACCGACATGCTGTCCGTGTCGGTCCCACTGACATCTCTAACCGCAGTCAGACCACTGCATTAGGATGCAGTGGGTATTACTGCATTGGCCCAGGGACCGACCAACAGGTTCCAACGGGCTCAAGGACCCCACCGGTGGTTCATCCAATCGCATTCAGCACAATGGAGGCGTTACCTCCTCAAGCACCACCGTGGCAATTGCGATCCACCTTTCCACCGGATTTTTCAAGTTGGTTCTTCCACCATGAAAAGGCTGCTGGAAAAGCTTTTTTGAGGCCACTAGCAGGGCCCCTGTCCCCTGTGCCCCTAGGCTATAGGCCCTGGAGAGCACATGTGATGACCCCCTAAACATCCCTGCATCGTGTGGCAGGCACCATATGGTGCCTGCCACGGGGTGGAGAGATGTTTGAAAACATGCCTCTATGCATTGGGGCTTGTGCTGTATCCCTTTTCCAGGTCACTTCCCAAGCCTCAATACAAATAGGTATGTTTCTGACTGCCTCCATGGCCGTCAGATCCTAGTTTGGTGGGCGGGACCATTCCTGCAACAATAGCGGTCGAACTCTCATCCGACTGCCATCATAATCACCCCTATGTGTGCTGTGGAGTTTGTCAAGACATTTTTGTTTTTTTATTAAACTAAATCTATGAATTCCCTATTTTTTTTCTAAGCCTGGGTGGAGTTCACATAGCAACGCTGCGCAGAACTCCGCGAAGCAGTAAAAAAAGTGAGTTCCTTGTTCCACCCGTTTGTGTGACATTTGTGCTGTACGGCATTGTGGATTGCATGTTTGGGGGGAAATATCGCGCAAACTGCCCTACACGGTTGTGCACAGGTATCCTCCTTAAATCTTTTCAATCCTTCTTTGTCAAAACTTTTTTTCTGATCTTTTTTATTGATTATCTTTCCCTGTGTCTAGTTAAGTGCATGTTTTGTACTGGTTTCTACTTTTTGTGTGTTTTACTGCGTTTTGTACTGTTTTTCTACATTACTTGCTTTCTCATTTTTTTTCCTTTCTTCTTCCCCTTCCTTACTTTTTACTTTCTACATTTTCTTTTCTGCCTGCCCCCCAGAATCATGGCAGAGAGTGCAACCCTTGTGAAAGGCGGCCCATCGAAGGGATGCAGCCCCAGGCCTTGTTTTCGGAGGTGAAGGTGGCAGTTCTTATTTTGTTCTTGCAGCACCACCCCCCCTCCACTCTGGCAGGAGGCAGCAGGCAGCAGGCCTGGGTCTGGGCTCTGGGAGCATCAGCCGCTGTGGGCGAAGTTCCGCCAGGCAATGTATCGCAGTCCTTGACTCCTTAGTAGAACCTTTTTTGTAGTTCATATAGTAAGTGAATAGCAAGTGACCAATTTGGAATAATAAAGGTAGGATGTTCCGCGACCGCGATACCAGTCTACAACTAGTCGATCTGATTTAGGAAAGGTCAATGTTATTGCAATTGCCGTTTCCTGTCAAAAAATAATTTTGGAGTAAATATTTAATATTTATCTAACACCAATCATTTTTTGTCTCATGTCTTATATGGTCCTCAGCATTCAGGGGCAAAAAGAAGACAAGATCGTCCTAGGCGGGTACAGGAGCTGTAGGTGCCTCCCAGGAACGCACCTCAGGATGGCTCTGCTGGCTCCAGAAAGTCCTCCTGTTGTTAATATTAATAAATATTTCCATAACTTTTACCACTTCTTAGTTTTTTAAACTATATTTTTTCCGTTTCCTTATTTGTTTTCCCAAATTCCCTTCAATCCCTCTCTTTCTAAATTCTTGTTATCCCTGCATTATCATAACTTAGTTATTTATTGTTCTAGTGTCTTTTTTTACCTCAAACTGCCTCTGACTCTCTATTAATCTGTCTTTAGCTTGCTTTCTTCTGTTTTTTCAGTCAGCTTTCCCTCTTCTCCCCTTATATAATTTGTGGACTGCCTAGTGGTGGTACTGTAAAAATTCAGAGCACCCATTGGTCCTTACTTCTACTAGTACTACTACTCTGCGGCGCAGATTGCATGCCCAATTAAGGTATTCTATGCATCTTTGTTGAGATGAGAAGGCTTTCTATTATTTTCTCATGCTCAATCAGTAAATGTTAGACACCCAAAAATTGTGTCTTCTTCTCGTCTAGGCCTAGTATATTATATTAGCAGCAGTTGTTGATGAAATAATTACCATGCACCATGGCCGGGGAAGTATGAGGAGGAGGACGCCACTATTACATTTCCCAACCAAAAAGACCTTATGTTCGATTGTCCACACAGTTGGCCACTCTTTTTCTTTTCAAGGACTCAGATTCACTAACAGCTCTAGCCACTGAGTCCAGTCCTTTGGGTTGTCCTCTTTTAGGGATGCTTTTTCAAAATTGCCACCAACAAAATACCCAAATGGATATTTTATTATTTTTGAGACGAAATACTGTCTACTCTAGTCTGTGTACCCGAATTGTACTGATGTGTGTGGGTGATTGTATTCAATCTTGCTAGTGAAAAAATAATTAGGGGGAGGTGTATATGGCATCTAAAAATGTGTAATGTTTTTTTGTAGGCATACCCACCACCAGTGCCAGGGTCAGTGGGTAAGCAATGCCAGCCAGGAGGGAGCAGATGCGATAGCTGCAGGGAGTGAGCAAGCAGCAGTGGCAGGCAGTGGTAAGTCATATTCCTTTCTTATTGCCAATTGAATTTATGGTATATATACTTGATGCAAAGGTGTACACTGCACTGTTGAGACTAAGTTGTGAACAGTTGAAGAAGACAACCTTTACTTAGCATTAGCGTGAGTTGAGTAACTAATGGCCTCTTCTCGTCTTCAACCCAGCAGAGAAAGTTTTATGAAGAAGACTAAGAGTTAGACTTTGATGGGTTGATGGAAAAGGGAATGAAGGATGGAAGGAGGAAGGATGGGTGATGATGACATGTGATATATGACTGGCAGAGAAGGATGCATGGGTGAAGGGAGCCCGGGGATGCATATAGGTGGCTGATAGGATGCATGGGTGGCTGAAGCAGGATGGGTGTAAGGTGAAATAAATGATTCCTGAATGGGTGGGTTAAACTGTATGGGTGAAAGGAATCCTCTCCGGGGTTTGATGGGTCAAACTCAAAGGCAAGCAAGGAGGACTCATGGGTGGTTAAATGACAAAAATCAAATGTATGTTGGTGAAAAGTTTGCTGAGAATAATATACTATAATAGCCATGTTTGGATGGATGGATGCCTGGATGGTATTCAATCATAGGTGAAGACTGGATGAAGACAATGTTCAAGAAAATTAAAACCATGCCAGAGTAGCAAAGCCAAGGGTGAAGAATACAAGTAATGCTAGAAGAAGAATACATTGATAAATGGAAAAATCCCTGGCAAGAAGAATAAAAGCAATGTTTTTTTCCCCAATGTTTTTAATTCCTTTGAGGTTGTATTTCAGACTACTCCCTTGACTCACAGTAGTTTGTAAGCACAACATATGTATTATGTATGTTTGTATCCGCTCATCATCAATCACCTCCCTCCGACTCCGAGGCCCACTCCCTCCCTATCCATGTTATTTCGACGGTGTCAGCCATGGGTGGCCTATCGGCTGCATGGTTACAAACAGTAGTAGTACCTCATGTGACGTCACGTGACATCATGACGTTTATCAGTATTCATATTAGTAATTAATCATATCATCTGCCTTGTTGTAGTAGTCTAGGGGGGACGTGAAATTGAGCATTTGCCATCAATAATTTAACAGAGTATGCCCATAATAATAGAAAATAATAGAAAAAGAGATAATTGTTTAGTACAGCTGCCCCCCCTGCAGACAGTAGCAAAGTAATGCAAGTCTATGACACAAGTATGTCTGTCTAGGCCGCAAGCTGAGCTGGCATGTTTACAAGATGTCTACTACACAGTGCCTAATGCATGAAACTCTAATCACATCCAGATCTTAGGGTCTCGATGAATCGAGGATACCACAAATGTTATGTACTGCTAGTGCTACTGTGCCACTTTAATTGTATGTGTATACTTTTATGTGTTACAGTTTTGCTAAGAGTATTGGTTACAATTATCTATTTTCTTTCTTGATATAGCTACTCCTTCCCAACCCACCAGGTAGGAAATAGCAGCCAAAATCCAGCAACGGAAGCTGTAGACCCTCAGGGATGAGTATTAGCAGCTGGTGGCTCTGGTGGAGGAGCAGCAGGAGCAGCAGCTGCAGCCCCCAATGCCCTGTGTCCGAGCCAAGCCGCCCCAGTGCCTCCGGTGGTACAGCACTGTGGCCCAGCAACTTCCTGCAGCAGGGCAACCACTGCTACCCACCCCTGTTTTTCATGCAAAAACTTTCAGCACTGCATGTTCCTCCGGATGGCGAGTCCAGAGGTCAGAATGGAGGAGCGCTTCTACCATCTTGAGCGCAAGATCTGGCTCCTAGCCCACCATTAGATAATTATAGACCTCAGTCTCTTACCCCTTTTTAAATCTTTTCTTGGGTGGTTGGGACTTACTGGGGAGAGGGTGGGAATGTGGGAATTGGAAAACGTGGGTGTTTTTTTTGTTTTTTATGGACATTTGGATTTATGGACATTTGGACTTTTTATTGGACTTTGGTTGGGGTTAGGGAGAGGGGTGGGTTAGGTGTTGTGTGTTTCTTTCATTCTAGTTTTTTTGTTAGGGGAATAAATGTATAGTTTTGCAAATTATATAAATCTTTTTTGTGGGGTTACTCTTTTACTTCCCACTGTTTACTTTCCTACAGGGGCACAGCCTTTTTTTAAATCTGTCGATAGTGTAACATACCAACAGATAGATGCAGTACCCTCACTTGTCCTACTATTGTCAGTCTCTCCTCCTAGTCTATGCAGTCTGCAACTATAACCCCTATGGACTCGGAAGGGAGTGGATGTCTGAATTAATTAATTTCCATAGTATATACATTATTGCATCCCCACACTTCTTCTCTTACCTTTGATTGATGATTAGACGAAGCGATGGCTGCATGGTAATGGTTTGGTTTCCCAAGGTGCCGTGACAGTGATAGTAGTAGACACTACAGTTACAAAACAAGAATATGAGACAGTCATCTGAGGGAGACTAGAGAAGGAGTAGTAGAAGTACAGTACACAAGATGAAGACTGCCAAACATGAAACCATGATAAGCAATGATAAAGTAAAGAAAAAACAGTATGGTGCGCTAGCCTAGTGCAAGTTAGTAAGTTACAAACTGAAGTCGACTCGAGCTATGAACTTTTGGAGTGGACAAGTGTAACCTGTAGTGCTGTAAGGATGATGATGCTGGCAAATATGATGGATTATGCTCCTCTGAAAAAAATTTGAATATTGTATACTGTCTGTGCATGGGTGTGCAATCTAATATATGCCAGTGTGTGCTTAAGTTATACTTAAAGCAGAACTTAAGATCCCTGCCCTGCCTGCCCTTGCGTTGGTGTTGATTCCACCACATCCGCTCGCCACATGTGTGATCAATTAATGGTGTTAATTTAATTTAGTCATACCAATAAATCACCCAGCTCGTGGAAAGAGGGTTAGAGGTTCGATGAATGGATAGGAAGTCGGATTTGAAGTTTGACAAAGACAAACACTAAAACACCAGGACAACAACACATTCATCTTGACGGCCAACCATCTGTTATGGTAGGAAAAGGAAATAAATGCATGATGATGAGTATTAGATGAGTACAGGAAAGTTATTTTTCCCTCTGCCCCCAGAGAGACCCAACTTACATTTATGTTTTTGTAGAGGGCTTTGAAACATAGCAAATCAATGTAAGTATCTATAGGAGTCAAGTAAAATAAAGTAAAACAAACATAAACAACACACACAGTTGTAATGATTGAAGAGAAAAAATTATACTGTATGTATTTGCCAAATTGGGAGCTGCATCTCTGCACTGCATTCCTCTTGGACTGTCCGTTAATAAGTTTCGGTAAGGTAAGTGTGGGTTGTTTATCCAGTTTGGCCCAGGGTAAGGACCTGTAGATGGAAAAAAATGAAAGAATCAAAGGGGAAAATTAAACTGTATAAAGGAGTGCAACAAGAAGGCTTTATTGCAGAAGCAGCATGGCTAAAAGACTGTTTCCAGCAGTTACCTCCTACAACAGGCCCCCCACCCAGCCTCCACTTTGCTTTGAATCTAATCCAGACATCACTGAGCACAGACACACAAACCAACATAGCATGCCATTTTCACAATAAAGTAAAAAATCAATGCACTGCTATAGTATCAGTCAGGCAGTCACACCACGCTTACCACCACCACCACCACTACACAGACATGTATAGGTCTTGTGTTGTTGTTGTTTACCTTTAGGCCACTTGAAAGTCATCATCATCAAAATCGGTTGGTTTCAGTGAATTTGAAAACTTTCATCTTCTTCTGGTGGCAGTTCCCGGAGTAGTCATGCTCACGCCCACAACCATACACTGATCCTCCTTAGTCTGACTCCAAGTATGGTGTCAAAATCCGTACCAACAGTATCCTTGGTGAGTCTCGACTCAATGAAATGGATCTGCCTGTAGTAGTACAATGTTGTTATTGAACAACAAGAAGGGAAAGATTGACTTGACAGACTCACTGTGGAGTAGACTACAATAGACTAGATGTGTGTTTGCAAGTTTTACATTGACTAAGTGACTGGTCAAGTCTGAGTCTTTGGGGAGTATAAGGAAGCATAAAACAATTTAAAAAATCAGTGTGGACAGTGTGGAGTGGACCCAGTGAAGGAATCTTGCTATCCGATCTTTCAAAGGGGAAGGGAAAAAAAAAACATTCAGGGGAAAATTATTGATCAGCCGTCGGTAGGCCACCACAACATTGTGAATCTCAATCATCATCATCACTAAAACATTAAGCATAACAAACAATAACCCAGTCTCACACTGCCTGCTGCCATCACATGAATCATCTTTCTTCTTCTCAAGTCTCAAATCAAGGTGACAGACACATGATTGATGATGACGAGATATCATCATTCACAAGTTAACATCACAACAAACAACAATCATTCACCGTGCAATGCATGTCATTATTTACGTGTTCTTCTGGTGTGCTCACCCAGATAGACTGTTTGTGGCACATTGCAGAATCAGATCATCCTTTGCTTCACTGTAAATTGAATTATTAATAATCTCACATGTGGGTGAGGCAGTTCCTCTAGGCTAGGAGGAAAGGATAGACAGATAGTCAGGGACAAGGGTTGGAGGCAGAGGCAGGCACTCATTTGTTTGTATTAATTTCTCAATCGAATGTCTGGCTTGAGAGAAATGGCTAAGGGCAAGTCAGGACTTTATCACTGCACACAGTTGCAACTCCAATCCGGCGATACAATGTTTCTAAGATCAAGACGGTGGGGGTGGATTAGTCAACCAGACACACACACTAATAATAATGTAATTAATGTTCCTTAGCTATATCTTTTTTGGGGGCTTTCTTTTGGAAGTCAAAGAAAGAAAGAAAGTGAAGCCAAGTTGTCAGGGAAGTAGAGCTCATTCTCAAACTGTGGTGGTCCTCCCAAACGTAGGTCACCTAACACACTACTTCCATGACCTGAGTCGCCTTCATCATCTTCCTGCTGTGGTACTTCAAGTTTGGTGTAATCCGGTGGTATAAAGTGGTGATTCATTTTGATTATGGTGAACCTCTCCACATTTTGGGGCAAGAGACTGGTCCTTGTAACTGTCAGAACAGCACCAGCAGCACTGAAAACACACTTTGGAGAGACACTTGTTATCAGGCAAGCCAGATAGTTTATCACCAGCCTGCGGAGCACTGGCCGTTGGCTCCTTTTCCCATACCAATACAGCAATGGGTTTTGATCAAAGTATACCTCTGTTGGGTCATCCAGATAGGCCTGGACCATCTGCTCAATGGTCGTGGGTGCTCCACTTTGCTAGGCCTCTTTTGCCTTTGCCTCAGCACTAGACTTAAGCCCTGCCAGTAAAAACCATTCCTTTGCCGATTTTGGGTCTGATGCTCCTGTTGTTATTATTGATGTTGTTCTTGCCGTTGTTGGCGGTTATGGCTGCAGTGAGCCCACTGCAGTGCCCTCAGGTTCTGAAGTTGAACTTGAAGGCTGCCCTGGAGGAGTGGGCCTCTAATTCCAGCTGTTTTTTTCTAGCTGACTGGCTTTCACAGCTATCCAAGTTTTGTAGCTGGCAACATCCCGGTCTGAAAAGGGAATGAAAGTGTTCAGTAATGATTTGTACCATGGATGAAGACTTGTGGCACAAAAGTAATGGTTGGATGACATAATGCCTCTTTGCATCCTTGTATTTTCAGATAAGCAAAGGATTAAGCTCTCCACCAACTCATATTCTTCTTTTTTTCTACTATACCTGCGTACATTGCAGACACCTCCTTTAGCTGTTCCTGTAGCATGTGCAACAATGGGATAGCTTGACCCATGGTGCAGTCCTACTTGCTGACTTCACGTGTGCAGACCTCGAAAGGTATCTCTGTCAGGCATTTAATTAGGCCCCATTGGTCTACCTCACTGATTTTGCCTTTCACAGTAGCATCCTCTCTTTGCATGACATATTCATGGATTGGTCTGTACTGCTCAAACAGACGTTCAAGCATGTAATAAGTTGAATTCCAACATGTTGGCACCTCCTGGATGAGTGCTTTAACCGGCATTCTTTTATCATGTTCAATGACCTGCAGCTGCTTCTGGGCTTTAAAAGAATGTCTGAAATGTGTGCAAATTCTTCTGCAGGTGGTCAGTAAATTGTTGACTTGGTCTTCTTTTTTCAGAAAGCCTTGAACAATGATGTTAATGCCGTGCGACAAACACAGGACCCTGAAATAGCCCGCATTAGCCATGGCCTTAACTATACTACTGCTATTGTCCATGGCAAAAAAACAATGTTTAGCCCTCTTGGTCACAGCCATTCAGAGACCTTAGTGTTAAAGTCTACCAAAATGTTTTCAGCACTATGGTATTTGCACCATGGAAAACATGGCTACTGAAGCATGCTTCTGAGTGCCATTAAAAATGTCAGCACTGTCAACACCTGCAGGTATCTTTTCTAAGCCTGGGCAAAGCACTACGCTACGCTTGCGTATTTTGCGAAGTTCGCGCTACTTCGCACTACGCGAACTGCACGTAGCACAGTGCGAACACGCATAGCGTAGTGTTGCGTAGTGCTGCGGTCATTTTTTGCTTGCTCGCGGTCCTCAACGTCAAGTTGGCGACCGCGAGCAAGCAAAATGACATCCCGGCGAGACTTTTTCCTTGTTCGCGATCAGCAACTGCAAGTTGGCGATCGCGAGCATGGAAAATAAACCTCCCGGCGAGATTCCCAACGCGAGGAGGTCAGGTTTCTCATTGCGAGTGGTTGCGTATGCTCGCGACCGCTCGCGATGAGAAACTACCAGTTCGCGTTGAGAAAGCTGAAGCTCGAGTAGAAATCTACTTGAGCAGCAGAAAACTACAGCTCGCACTGTGCAAGATGCCATTTTCAATGATTGCACAGTGCCAGTTGCTTGTCCGCACTGTGCAATCATTGAAAACGACATCTAGCACAGTGCGAACAAGGTACTACGCAGTTCGCGAAGTGCTACTCGTAGCTCGCGTAGTGCGAACTTCACTTTGCGTAGCTTCACGAAGTGCTACTTCGCGAACTACGCCCAGGCCTAATCTTTTCTCCAACCCCCACAAAAGAGATCAAGTGTGCAGTGATGCACATGTAATCAGTGGCTTGGCAATTGGTCCACATGTCTGTTGTCAGGTGGATACTGTGAACAGCACTCTGGTGCAAAGCTTGTTCAAGCAATTCCAGTACATGATGATGTAGTGCTGGATCAGCAACTCTGGCGAAATAGGACCAGCTCGGAACCTTCCAGTTCAGGCAGATGGCTGCCATAAATTCAAGAATACCCACCCCTTCCACAAAAGAAAAAGGGAGAAGGTCCAGCGCTAACATTTTAGCCAGCTTCACATTGTACAAATGGTTGCGTTCATCCTGCCCCTCCGACCTAAACATGCTGAGAATGGTAGGCTGGACTTTTTTCTTTTCTTGTGCCACTGATGTAGGTGAATTCTTTAGACCAGATATTGTTAGGCTCAATGCATGTTTTTTCATTGCGGTACTCTCTTGCCTTGGACCCCTTGGTGTTTCGGCCTGGCTCATGTGTCAATACGATGTTGCTGATGATAATCTGGGTGGTACCACTGCACTGCTGGAGACAGGGCTGCTTTGTGTACCAAAGAAAATGTCTCCCTCTTGTTCACCTTCCACTGTGATTGGATCTTCTTCATCCCCTCCACTAACAACACTTGTAGTTTTAGGGCCGCTAAGGTACGCCTCCCACTGGATCAAGTGGTGTTTTTTCATATGGGTTGTTTGGCCACCGGCACCATAGTTTGTACTAAGCTTACCCCGACTAATACCTACTCTACAAATGGAGCATATAACAATGTTCACCTCCTTCTGGCTATCTGAAAAGAAGTCCCAAACCAGGGATGTCCACTTTCTGACGCTGCTGGTGCCACTTGCAATGTCGGATGAACTGGTAGGTGGGCATGAGGTTTGACGCTCTGCAGTACCTACTTCTACTGAGGTGGTTATGGTGGATGTAGGTTGCTGCCGGGACTTTGTAAATATGGCAGCTGAAGGTGGTGTTGGTGGTCTCTGTGTTGGTGGTATCTGTGCCACATCCCCCACAGCAATTTGGGATAGTGTAAAGTCGGTCTCCACTGGGGCAGGGCTATTGTCCATGATGACAGGCTTGCCATCATCCTCTGCTTCTACGTCCACCTCCATAACTCTAAGGTTTCTGGAACCTTCCATTTCCCTAGCCTGTTCTTGTGGCATGTCTCAGTCTCAGACTGACATGGGATCCAAGTGGTGTCTAGATGATCAGAAGGGGTGCTTGCAAAATAAGTTGATGCACTAACCCTCCTTCTCCTTGCTGGGGATCTGGAAGACAATGGATCTTCTGAAAGAGTGGCTTGCTCTTCTTCTTTCTCAGCAGGAAGTTTGATCTCCTGGACTGCCCTTACTTTGGGAGAAACTACTATTGGTGGTGGTTGCGGCTGTTTTTCCCACTTATCTGAGTTTCTGCATTGATAGGGTACTACTTAGCTCTAACGAGAAGTTAATTTCAATGTTACTGTTTGTCAGCATTGCCTTGATTAGACTGGCTGCCTCTGAGACAGACATGGGCTTGGGCCTAGGTTGGTGGGGTGGGTCTGCTGATGCTGGGGTGGTGTTCCCAGCTTGCTCCCCAGACATCTTTGCTGCAGGCGCAGTGTTTGGTTCCCAAAATATATCATAGGCGACATACCGGTGGTGGTAAGTGGCAGTGCCTTCTTCTCACTGCCAACGTTGACTTTCTTGGTAATGGTCAGTCAGTCATGAAACTTTATTATCGGCCCGGAGGCCATTAAAGCAATACAAAACTCAATAAAAGACAGTTCTTAAAATTATGTGACCAACAAGAATAAAACAACATTAGTTCCAAAAATATCACAATTAAATCTCAAACAAATTATTTCTAAGATTATAAAACCATCAAATAAAATATGCTAAAAATAGGTTAGAACCCTACAAAACAGTACATATAAGAAGTCGGAAGTTTACAATGTGAACAACTTTAGAGAATAACCAATAATACAGCAGAATTATTATTTTTTTTTTTTTAAAGTCTACCAGCAGGGAGGAGATTCAACACATTTCCCTTTTTCAAATCTTTGCGCATCTGGTACACCACATGGAGTATAGAAACCTGGAAGTGGCGAATGTCGTCAAAAAGGATGTATCATATTTTAAAAGTCTAAACACCCCGAGGTAATTCCTGTAGCCCAAGTTCTTACATAATTGAACAATCCATTTCACTCTGGCCATTTTGTATAAGGGACAGAATAGCAGAACATGCAAATCAGACTCTACAGTGGCGTCGCACTCTGGGCAGCCCTGGAATGGAGTTAATGCGCCTTTCCACTTATTAGAATAAGCCCTGAGAGGAAGTGTTCTGTATCTGAATTGCAGATATAGTTTCTTGGCTTGAAGAGGCTGGATTTGATCGAGGAGCTGCTCAAAGTGATAGGCAGATTTTACCTCCAGGAATCTAAAACTCAGTGCACCTAATTAACTATTTTGTAATAGGCCAGCCAAACAGTGTTCCTTAAGGGCAAGTGCAAGGGATTTTTTTTAAATAGTAGGACAAGACTGTTCTGGTAGGAGCCAGATCTCTGGCCTCCCTAATGCATAGCAGAGATTTCTAACATGCATGATCCAGGGGATCTTCCCCACCCCATTAATAGAAAGCATATCCTTAAGTTCTTCTCTATAACTGGAGAGCTCAGGCATACTCCAGAGCCGTCTCCAGAAGAGGAGGGAGTGATTGGCAATAATGTCCAAAATAGGGACCGTGCCCAAATCAAGTCGCAGGGGAAGGATGGGGGTGCTCTGTGGGAGTCTTAAGAGGCGTCTAAGGAACTAATTCTCAATCAGGACAAGAGAGTTAGTACTTGAATGACCCCAGAGTTCAACTCCGTAAAGTGCTCCTCCTCTGGCTAGGGTTTTATAGATTTCCACTGGGGGGCCTAGGGTTTTATGGGAGCAATCGTTGTATACCTTCAGAATACCCCCCACAGCTTGGGCCAGCTTTAAATTGGCTTTGGCCACCTGAGTCCCCCAATTCATCCGATCATTCAAAGTAACCCCGAGATATTCAAATATTCAAGTTCTCTCAAGGGCTATTCCATCTATATGGGGGTGGGGCAGTTAACTGTAGTAGATCCAAAGACCATGTATTTAGTTTTAGAACAATTGATCTCCAAATTTCTATTTTTGCAAAATTGGGAAAACGCTTCCAATGTTCGCTGGATGCCGATTGGTGTTTTAGACAAAAGTAGCGTGTCATCCACGAACATGTGAGCGGGTATTTTACGATCTGCCAAGCGTGGAGAATCTAAATCTTTCTTGTCCTGGAGGTCAGCTATCAGGCCATTCAAAAAGAGATAAAAAAGTGTGGGGGGCAGGAAACACCCTTGCCTGACCCCCCTTTCCACTGGGAAAGGCGCTGAGAGTTCCCCCTTTTTCCATACCGTACCCTTGCAAAGGTGTCTTGGTGCAGTCATTGTAGAAGGGAGCGGATATATAGGGGAATACCCATATCTTTCAATAGCGCCCAGAGCTTGTCTCTCTGGACCAGGTCGAATGCGGCTCGTAAGTCTACGAATATCAGATACAAGCTACCCCCCCAAGACCACGGTTTTCCAAAATAATAATTGGTAATGGTACCTTTCTTTGGGGTAATCTTGAAGCTGGCAGTTAGCATGCAGCAGCACTTGTCTTCACAAGTTGAAGAGATGTCTATGGTCACACGTCACGTGACGTCGTGTGCAGGGGGCGCAGAGCTTCTGTCTGACAGTGCAATGGGTGATGTTGTCTCCTCCTCTCTTGTGCACCTAAAAGCAAAGAAGCAAGAAGAACATCAGTGAAATGTGGCATCGTTGTAGTTCAATTACTAGTACAAACAAATATATGATTTAGTGTGTGGTCACAAAAATTAAAAATACAGTGTAACTATTTGTGAGACTTTGACAACAAGAGCTTTCATGGTGTACTGTAGTGTACAGTATGCTCAGGAAGGATAGGAAACACAAACAACAACAAAAATATAAATGTAACGGTTTGGCAATTGGCATTGTGCATCAAGTGGGACGCGGCACTCAGGGAGCTGCAGCTGACAAAAGACAATGGGACAATCCCTGCATAATGAATACTGTTGTGCAATGTGCACATCATATAGCAGACATGACGTTAATGTGGTTATAATTGATGCCAAACCATGTTACTTTGAAACTGAAATAAAGAAAATTGAAAAAAACATTAAATAAATGTATAAAAAACTGACAATTTGAAAAAAATATTAAGAATTTAATATACAAAAATTTTAAAATAAACAAATTGGAAAAATTAAAAAGATAAAACAAAAGAAATTAAAATACACAACAACAGCAAAAATATATATATATATGTATAATAAGTTTAAAAAAATAGCATGAAGCCTCTAATTATTAATTTATTAAGCTGCTAGTATGCCACATGGTCATCAACAACAAAAACAAGCAAGAAGAAGGAATTTGAGAACAAAGAGAAGAGGAAGACATGAATGTCTATGGTAAATGCACACTGACTGCCTCCACAAAATGGCCACGAGCCATATGGCCAGGCCACCACAACAAGAAGCAATAAGCCAAGAGGAACAAAGGGAAGACATCCAGGCCTATGGCAAAAGTATATTGACTGCCTCTACATAATGGCCACCAGCAACAAGCAGGAGGCCTGGAAAACAATGAACACAAGCAGGCCTATAGACACAGACTTTACAATGTGGCCCCAAACCACATACGGAGCCAAGGCAAATGTCGGCCTACTACTATTACAAACACACTCGCACTCTGACCAGCAAAGTAGGCATGAGAAACAACACATAATGCAACAATGCAAAAAATGAAAATCCACAGGGCTAAATAGGTTTCACCACATGGAAAAAAAAAGTGAAATTCCACCAAAAAAAACACATTTTCAATCCAATGCTATCCATGCCCTAGGTTATGTTTAAATTCAACAGATACCACAGAGACAGTTGTTTCTTGCACCCATGAGTAGCTCTGGGCTTATTGACAGGAAAACCCATTGGCAGACTAGGCCACATAGTCAAACAATTCAAACCAATATTGCACGTTTAATAAATAGGGAAAATGTAGTGAACTGTGCAACATTCTCGCTGAATAAAGGATTAAAAAAACTGCATGCAAAACAACAGCCAGCAAGACGACATGGACTCAACAAAGAAGGCAAGTGTGTATAAAGAATTCTTAGGCAACAATAAGGTTATAGGTTATAACAGACCATCAACCTAGAGTGATAGCACTATACTCAATGTACCGTACAGTTATGAAAAGTCAATTTCAGTAATACAAAACTTAGATTAAAATAGCTTTGAAGTTCATATCTTTATGAAATTCAATATCAATCAATGCTGAACGTGTATGAAGTGACATGACAGTATGACACAGTGTCTGGTAAAAAGTTCATAAATGACCAATATCACAATGAAATTAAAGTGACCATGGGTGCCTAAACACACATGAGAAAACTGATTATTCCAAATAATCATACAAAGTGATACCACATCACAATATATACTAATACATTACAAAACACATAGAAACAATACAATAGAAAGAAAGAAGGTACAGAGTAATATTCGAAAAAAACAAACAAAGTAATGTTGGTTTCTTGAAAGAAGGGAGAGGCAATGCTATAATGACCAAAGAGTTAATCTCTTTCATTCATCACAGACGATGACAGAATAAATGATTTCTCTAGCCGAAAATGTTCTTAGTCTTTTTTTTTTATTTCAGTTTTGTATGTATACCTCAATCAAGCTGTGGGTCATATAGACCCATCTCGCTTTTAAATGTAGACTATAAAATTTTTACCTCCATTATGGCAGCGAGATTGGGTCTTATGGTGGGAGATGTTCTTCACTTAGATCAGAAGGGTTTTGTTAGGAACTAACAGCTTTCAGATCTTACGTATGATCTCATTGGTGCTGTTGACCTCCCATTAGTGGCCATGACATTGGACGCTACCAAGGACTTCGACAGAGTAAATTGTATTTACCTGTCGGAGGTCTTGAGGAAGTTCAGCTTGGGGGAAAGATTTTGTCATATAGTTCAGCTGATCTATCAGAATCCTACGGCTAGGCTATTGGTTAATGGGAATATTCAGCCTCATTTAGAATCACAAGAGGCACTAGACAGGGCTGCCCACACTCCCCGCTTCTATTTGATGTTTATATTGAGCCATTTGCTCAACGTCTTAGGTCAGATTCTAATATCCAGCCCTTTAAGTACGGGGAGTGGGAGAGGAAGGTAGCCCTGTATGCCGATGACATCTTGATTTTCTCAGATGACTTACAGTCAGCACTCCCAACAGTCATTGGCTTAGCTCAGGAGTTTGGTTCTGTCTCTGGATATGAGATCAATGCTGCAAACACGGAATTTATGACTTGGAATATAACAGAGACACAGCAGTATCACCAGCCCAGCTCCAAAATTAGGTATCTGGAAGTTTATGTGGTTCAGGATATTACAAAAAATCGCTGAGATCAACTTGGATATAGTGATAAAGGAATGTAAAAGACTAATGAAATCTGGGGCCATACTTCCTTTGTCTATTGTGGGAAGAATTACTGTGTCCCTTTTTTCTATCTATTGTATTGTTTCATGTTAACAGTACAGCCCAAAATACTTGTCAGAAAATCACCGACCTCTCTCCAGAAGCTGACATGGGCAGGACATTCCATAAACATGTGTATATCTGAAGCTGAAGCCTGGCCACATTTTTTACAACTAACTGGTGGCCCTTTGGAAATTAGTGAAAACTTATGAGGAGTAAAATAGGCCCTATGGATGGTAAATAGATGATTCCTTTTTAACCAAGCTGGTTTCACAACTTCATGTAGTGTCTTACATGATTTCTGCCATAGTTTAGCCCAATCTCATGTGGGTAAAGAACCCCCCCATAGTTCCTCGGCTAGCTTGAATTCGACATCTACTTCTTCCAATAGGCTTTGATACCAGAAGGAGACTTCTTTCCTGCCCGCGGGCTTATTTACAAGCTGATGTTCTAAAATGCTATCACAGTCCGTAGCATTTTTTCGTAGACGAGATTGAGCCCAACTTCCGATTTGATAATGTTTGAACCGAGAGAGTCCTCTCCCAACCTTATCCCGGAGAAGTTCCCAGGAAATAAGGGTGCCTCCAAGGAGGAGGTCTCCCCAAACCGCCAGCCCCGTGTCTTTCACGGGTTGTGCCAATCCATCCTTCAGGCATTCTGGGGTGCCAGGAGAATCCCATAGGGGGGCTAAGCTGGAAAAATAATCGAGCCCCACTGCACTTCTCACCTTAGCCCAAGTTTTGGCTACCCCTTGCAAAACCTTCAGATTAATTTTTTTTAAAACTTCTGGTCCCCAAATTTGAACAAAAAGCCCTCTTCTGCCAGTTTAGCACCCCTGAGCATGGCCAAGAACATCCCTCTGCTACCAGAATTCACAGGCATTTTCAATAACATGCGTGAGTGTGAGGGTTGGAAAGCCCAGGCATACAGCTGGAGGTCCGGCAACGCCAGGCCCCCCTTTTCTCTTCTCCGCCTCAACTTTTTCCATGCAATTCTCAAAGATTTAGATGCCCAGATGAATGAATTAATTTCACTCTGAAGTTTATCAATCGTGGATTTTTCAAAATAAAGGGGAATACAGTTAAAAAGAGATGTAATCTATGGTAATATTGTCATCTTAATCAGATTGCTTCTTCCCACTATAGTCAAAGAAAGTATAGCCCAAGATTTCAATAGCCTTTTACATTCCTTTACCGCTATACCAAGTTAATCTCAGCGATTTTTGTGATATCCTGAACCACATAAACTCCCAGATACCTCATTTTGGAGCTGGGCTGGTGATACTGATGTGTCTCTGTCATATTCCAAGTCATAATCTCTGTTTTTGCCGCGTTGATCTCATATCCAGAGACAGAACCAAAATCCTGAGCTAGGCTGATTGTAAGTCAGATGAAAGGATCAAGATGTCATCGGCATACAGGGCTACCTTCCTCTCCCACTCCCCATATTTAAAAGGCAGAATATTAGTTTCTGACCTAAGACGTTGAGCAAATGGCTCAATGTAAAGATCGAATAGAAGCGGGGAGAGTGGGCAGCCCTGTCTGGTGCCTCTTGTGATTCTAAATGGGTCTGTAACACTCCCATTAACCAGTAGCCTAGCCATGGGGCTATGATAGATCAACTGGACTATGTGACAAAATCTTTCCCCCAAGCCAAACTTCCTCAGGGCCTCCATCAGGTAAATCTAATTTACTCTGTCAAAGGCCTTGGTGGCATCCAATGTCATAGCCACTAATGGGAGGGAGTATGTAGAGGCAAGGTCAACAGCGCCAATAAGATCATACGTGTGGTCCGAAAGCTGTCGTTTCCTGACAAAACCCTTCTGATCTAAGTGAAGAACGTCTCCTATCATAAGACCCAATCTCGCTGCCATAATAGAGGTGAAAATGTTATAGTCTACATTTAAAAGCGAGATGGGTCTATAAGACCCACAGCTTGATGGAGGTTTCCCGGGTTTTAATATAAGAATTATTAAGGCGTCATCCCATGAAGCTGGGAGCCCTAAACCGACTTTCAGCACATAATTAAACAACTGCGTTAGGACAGGGACGATCCTATCTCCCAACAGCTTATAGATCTCTGATGGAAGACCGTCAGGGCCTGCTGCTTTCCCTGTCTTGCAACGTTGAATAGCTTCTCTAACCTCAGCTTGAGTAAAAGCTTGGTCCAAATATTTTTGTTGGTCCGGTCCAAGAGAGGGAAGGGGGATATCCCCCAACCAGTTCTGAAGCCTGACTGGGTCTAACCTTTGGTCCTCACGATAGGTCTCCTGAAAATAGGTCTGAAAGACCTGGCTGATTTCCCCATCTGAGGAGAAGGTTACATTTCAGCTAATAATCTCTCTGATGTTATTTCTTGCTCGGTCAGATTTTGCTTTCCAAGCAAGAAGCTTACCTGCCCCCTCCCCATATTCAAAATGGGCGATTTTACTAGCCTCCCATCTGCAGATAAGCCTGGATTGGAGAATGTTCTCCAGCTGTCCCTTTAAAGTGTCCCATTTGGCTTTCCATTCTTGCTGATTTTCAGGAGAGGCTGGAAAAGATAATCCAATCTCTACTTCTTTTAATTTTCCCTCGAGAGATGATATCTCCTCCTTATATCTTTTATTTCTGAAACTGGCACTACTAGTGATTTGACCACGTAGAAAGGCTTTAAAAGAGTCCCATACATTAGTTATTAAAGTTGACCCCAGATTTATTTTAAAGAACCATTCCGTTTCCTGCCGTAAGAAAGCCTTTTCATCATCCATCGAAAGTAGAGAACGGTCAAATGACCAGGTGCGAACGGGGGTTCCTATTGGATGATTCAAACATAGCAAAACCCCAGAGTGGTCTGAAAGATGATTGACCAGGTATGAAATATCTCTGACTCTTTTTCTCAATGAATTGCTTATTAATATGTAATCTATTCTGGATTGATGTTGACATTTATGATTTCTAAACGACACCCCTGGTAGCAAACCCGCTCTTTCTCTCCAAATATCTACTAACATAAATTGTTCCATAGCCTCCAGGAGGAAATCCTGGGATTTCAAAGGGGCAACAGCTCTACTATTTGGAGTTTTGTCCAGCACAGGATTCAAGACTATGTTAAAATCCCCAGCTAGAATTATCGGTTCAGTGAAGTCTAATAGATGGGAGAAAATAACCTTAAGACTAGAAGGGTCATCAAGATTCGGTCCATAATAACCGACCAAAGTATACAGAATCCCTCCTATCCTGACTTTAACAATCAGCCATCTAGCACCTGGGTCCACCACTTGCTGTAAGACATGTGCTTTGGCTGATTTCTTAAAAATTATGAGGACTCCTCTTATGTTAGCTGTCTGGTTCGTGCAAACATTTGAACCCACCCATCTTTTATTTTTAAGAAGGTATCTCTTCTTTCAAGAGATGTGTTTCCTGGAGAATCAGAATCTGGGCCAATGAATCTTGGAGATACTGTATTATCCTATCTCTTCTCGGCCTGGTTCGCAAACCATTAATGTTCCAGGACAAAATCTGCATGGGGCTCATATTGAGTCATCTGGAGATCTTAAAATTAAGCCAATATCGGCATATGATCCAGCCCAGCTCCAAACTCTATTCCTAAAAATAACATAAGTACTAACAACAAAAATTGGAGAATGAGGATTTTTCTTTTGCTACACCCTAACCCTAGCCCTACCCAGTGCCCCCCACAGACCCTCTTCCCCTCTCTGGGAACCCATCCCCCAATTATCTGGACAGATGGAGTCCAGGCAATTGCATCCCGGAGAAAACCGTCCAGTCACCCCCCGAGGCAGAGGGAAAAAAAGGGAGAAAGAAAACCTCAAAAAAAGAGTGTAGACCAGTAACAAGAACAAAAGGAAAAAAAGGAAAAAAAAAAAAGGAAACAGCATTGAAACTTTAATAGTTATAATTTCCATTCTGCTTATTTTCATACCAAAACTTTCTCTCGTATACAATCTAGAGTTATTTTAATGTCTCTATATGGGAGAGAATAGGAACCGCCATTTTCCCCACCTGCCTACCTGCCAGCTACCTATAATAAGCTATGCTGACCCTACTTATAGACCTGCTCTGGCCCCCCTTTACTGATATTATTAAGCAGCTCATCTGCTTCTTGCACCGATCTTATATTGTGCATTTTATTGTTATGCATAACCTTTAGAAAGGCCGGGAATTTTAATTGAGCTACTGCCCCTAGCTTTTTAAACTCTTCCAGCCTCTTGCCCAGTTCCCATTGCCTCTCCACCGTGCATCTTGAAAGATCTGACCGTATCTCAAAGGAAAACTCTTTTGCTCGCACTGATTTCAATTTTAGTGCAGAGTTAAGAATCTTATCCTTTAGGGCAAATGTAAGAAAGTTAATGAGAATTTTTCTGGGTTTGGGCCTACTAGGGTTCCTACGAAAGGGGTCCCTATGTACCCTCTGTATATCCCGACTGAGTTCTTCCTCCGAGTCTTCAAGCTGTAACGTGGTCTTAAGTAAGGAGACAATATAGAAACGTATATCGGATCCTTCACAACCTTCAGGTACATTCAATAAACGCAAGTTGTTTCTGCGCGCATTATTCTCTAACTTCTCAACCCTATCTCCAAGATCCCGATGTTCGGTCCGCAGCAGTTGAATATCCGATTTTGCCTGACCCAGATCTTCTTTCAGTTCACCCACTTTATTCTCAAGGGCGGTGGTCCTGGAGTTTATAAGATCTACTTTTTTTCCAGAGATTCACAGTAATTCCCTATTTCCCCTTGATTCACTGCGGATGCAGCAAATCCCCTTTCTATGTCTGCTGATAATTTAGTGAAAAGGCCCTCCAGACCTACTGGTAAAGATAGAGATTGCAGACCTGGCAGACCCGGCGGAATAACTCTGTCTCTATCTCGCTCTCCAACAATATTGCTGCTTAAAAAATTGACCGAAGGGTCATTGCTCGGAATACTTCTAACATCCCTAGCTCACTTTGCTGGGGGGTCAGGGCTAACCCTTGTTCTGATGTTACCTCCATCCTGCTAATAGGGATAGTGCCCAAACAAAAATCTGATCCTATAGGAGGAGTTATATCTGCCGAGCACTGCTCCAGGGATTCAGGTTGCACGCCCACAACCAACACCTCTGGTTGAATCCTAAAATAGGAACGTAGCGACGGAGTCACTTTGACAACACTAGGAATTCCCCTGGTCCTGGTCCTTAGTTTCTTAGATTTAATTGACTTCCCCTTCACCGGATAAACCTGAAAGGCAGAGTCCCCACTTAGAAAATGAATCCCCTCCTCTACTTCACCGGAGGGAGGGCTGACCACAACAGTGGGAATATGCGGTGAATTGGCATCAGGGGTATCTTTTCCAAAATCTGTTTTACTGGAGGCGGTTTTAATATTTACTTTTATCTTTGCCTTCTTATTATCCACTGTGGCCCCCTTTTTACTTTGCCTTTGTACTCTTTTAGTCTCTATAAATGACGTGCTTGCAACAGCAGGGGGGGAAACTCCTTGTAGGTCTTGGAGGACCTGAAAGCGACCAGAAAGATGCACTAGTGTGGGACCTGACCCCCTCACCTTCGATTCACCTCCAGTTCCTTGTTCTGGATCACCAGCCGCCTCCCATCCCTCCACAACCTTACCGGTGTTACTGTCTTCCTCCTGTTCCTGCTCCTGCACGGGGTCTTCATGAGAGAGATTGAAGTCTCTCACTCGCTGAAAGAAGCTACCGATATTTTTCCCTTTCCCCCTGAGGGACTGTCGTGCAGCCGCCTTACGCCCTCTCCGCAGCTCCAGCACAGCTGTCAGTAGGCGGGGGGGCGAAGGAATATGTGTCTCCGCCTCTGCCTCCTCTACACGCATTCAGGGGTTCGGGCGTTTGTGTCTCGGATCTCGCATCCTGCTCCCGTTGGAAGAGATAGCTCGCCGCAGATTCAAAGGCAAACGTCGGAGATATGCAGGTAAATTACATTGAGCCGGGTTTCCTGTTCGATTCTCTCTCCAGGTTTACCGTTTCTGCTACATCGATGACTGGTACGGCAACTCCGGCAACTCCGGGAGCTCGCGGCTAACGCGACTGACGCGCAGTCGCCATGTTCCAGACTCAATTATCGCTGGTTGTTGTTGTCTTTTGGGACCATGCGGCCACCTAGCAAATCTCCTGGCACTTGCAAACAGCTCAGAAACCTCATCCGTGATTGTGGGCACCCGGTAAGTCGCTTCCGCAGGCGCGAAAATACATTTTGTGTGTGCCATTAAAAAAATAACTCCGCTCCATTGCGGAGTGCAGAGTTTTTCAGCAACTTCTGTTCTCCGTGGAACACGGAGTTGCCAAAACTAAGCAAACTCTGCGAGCAGAGCGAGTTTTACGCCCATGGTTACTTTTTTCAACTGTCTGCATTACCTAATATTTTTATCCGGGCATGTGTAAAGAAATGTTTTAATGGTTTATTCTTAAACCTAAATGAAAATATTAAATCGAAAATGGTTGCCACTGAGGGTGTTTTAGTTTCTGAGGTATTGCTCCACACTAGCTTTCTCAGTTACCTGACACTTCAAAACAATTACTTGGATTATCCTAGAAAAAATTGTGGACAAATCCAATCTGGACTTGCAAATGATCCCATAGCCATCACACTCCTTCAGGAGTGGGATGGATAATGTTTCTCACTTTTAAGAGATGTAAACACATCGTTTTTGAGATTTTTCCTACTTGAGATGCCAACAAGATATTGTTGTCATCAGAAAATATTGAGGAGTGTTTACAGACATACCTTGGTGTATGCCTACATTTTTTATTATTCACCATTTCTGAATGTAGATTTTCTCTGTAAAATTACTCCTAGTAGCTTTTCACACATAGGTGGCAATCTCCATCCCTGAGATCTAACTATGAAAAAGTAGAGGGAAAATGTATAAAGTGTATCATTAAAGAAAAATAAAATTGTTTTAATGTAAAATATGATTGTAAAATAATGTAATATAATTATTTTTAACCTAGAACTAATAAAATAACATTTTACAGCACATTTATTATTCAAAGTAAATATGTATTAAATAATTAAATACTTAAAATATAAAGGGTTGTTTAAATAATAGGTTTTCTTCACAGGAAAATCCCAGCCTCATGAGCATTTATATTTTAGTTGATATAAGGAAATGTAATTAAATGTTATGTGTAATAATATATTTTTCATTAAGTAAGTTACCTATTGTTTTAAAATACCATATCTAAACATTAATTTGTATTTTTTTACACATCTTTATTCATATATATAACATAACATATAGCACTCAAATGTATGTATTCTTTTAAAATTATTTCCTCTGGGGTGCCATTTAAGTTCCCGCCTCCATTATTTTCAATGGAAATGTATTCAGTGGACACCTGTGGTGCTAAACGTACTCCACGGCTAGGCTGGAGTACAGTTAGATCTGCTTCATGTTGTTTATGGCTGTGTTAAATTTAAAAGTGTAGTTTGTAAATAGCAATGAGAT
The DNA here is from genome assembly GCF_964204655.1 of Triturus cristatus. NCBI lineage: Eukaryota > Metazoa > Chordata > Amphibia > Caudata > Salamandridae > Triturus > Triturus cristatus. The sequence continues at coordinate 720,735,087 of NC_140585.1, forward strand.
TACTCTTTTATGTGTGTGTGTGTTTGGATTAGCATTTCCTTTCCTAAACCGCTATGTACAAGTACCAAAACCCCACTATTTTTGAAATAATTATTTCCCATTTCTTTTCACTGTCCAGTCTCTTCTACTTTTACAACTAAACTCTATACTGACATTTCTGGAGATATCTGCCACATTACCCCTTCAATGCAGAGGGAGGAATGTTTTCATCCTCAGCTGCAGTGGGCATGTGGTGAGGATGGAACGGTTCCATCCTCGCACCCACCCACAGGGGAAGCGCTGGTGCTCCCCATGCGTTACAACAAACAAATGATGGACGGAATGCTGACAATGCAGACATTCTCCCCCAGTCAAGAGATCTGGGTTAAATCCATCGTTCTTTTGCCCACTACACCACCCCAGTTTAGACATGGCCGTATGCAAATCAGTCTTGACCCTGTGCCTCATGGGAACAGTCCAGCCCGAACTGCCAAGCCATGTCTTCCCTGGACCGGAATCAAGCATCCTAGGACCGGTTTCTGGCTATCAGCCGTCATCAGCCAGGATAGCTTGACTCCAGTGGCGTAGTGAGCACGGGTCCCACAGATCTCTTGACTGGGGGAGAATGTCTGCATTGTCAGCATTCCGTCCATCATTTGTTTGTTGTAACAGTGCTCCCCATGGGCCACCAATCTATGGGTCCCCACCAGGGATGGCAGTGGAAGCATCACCTATGCTGCCACCTCTGAACCCTCCCTTTGGCAATCTGATGACGTTGGCATGCATCATCAAAACAGGCAGGCTATTTGCTTCCAGCACGTCAGCAAAGTAAGGGGCATATTTACAACGAGGCGATAAAAAATGATTGCCGCTTTAGCGGCCGTTTTTGTCCGAAAATTGGCGATAATTTTATCGCTATATTAGCAAGGTCACGCTAACGCGTGAAACCTTGCATAAGCATGGGGATTTCTAACGCCCAGCTTTGCATCTCTAATCAGATGCAAAGTGGGCGTTCCTGACCTGACATGATAGGAGAAATGTCGCTAAGCGACATTTCTCCTATCATCAAGCCCCAGGCTATGAAGCATAGCGTCAGGAAAAGTAGCGATAACACCTGTTATTGCTACTTTCCTAACACCTGCTTCAGGACTGACTTAGCCATGATATCCTATGGAAGGAGGATATCATGGCTAAGTTTGTGAGTCCCTATCAACAAGCTAACATGAGACTATCGCTGGGTTTCCAGCGATAATCCCACGTTAGCCAGTTAGCATGAGGATTTTTATCTCTATTGAGAGAAGCGTGCTAATAGCACGTTATCTCAGTGATAAAAATCCACGCTAGCCGGCAATAATTATCCTAGCGCTAAGTGCGCTTTGCGATAATTATCGCCGGTTGTTGTTGATATGCCCCCAAGTGAGCTTCTTCTCCAGGGAGGGTTCAGGGAAGGCAGAGAGGCACTGTGGGAAGAAAAGAGTTGTTCCTTTCCCCAGTGTTTCTTTGCAGTGCATTCCTGCTGCACGATTGAGGGTGGGGCCGAGATCGCGCAGCACGAATGCACCCACCAGGGATTTTCTTTGGTTTTGGGGAACAGCCCCATGGACAAGGGTCACTCCCCTTTATTTTTTGACTAATTTTGGCTGTTCTTACCCCAGGAGGGCAGAATCCCACTAGACAGCAGGGATAATTAGTTTGGTACGTGGGGGAGCAGCCCTTAAGGCAAGAGTCGCTCCACCTTTTTTGGGGGAATTATTTTGGCCATTTCTGCCCCCCTTCGGGTGCAGATTCGCCATATTGTTAGGCCGCTCTGCCCCAACATCCACTAGATACCAGGGATACTTTTTGTTGCAATTCAGAGAGCAGCCCCTTAGGCAAGGGTCACTCCCCTTTTATTTAAAACAGACATTTTGCCAATGTTGTCCCCCTTGGGGGTGGATCGGACATATTTTTAGGAGAATCTGCCCCGAGGGGGCTAAAACCCAGTAGACACCAGGGATTATTGTTTTTGCTTTAAGGGGAGTGACCCTGTGGCAAGCGTCATTCACCTTTTATTCTGTCACATATTTTGTTTTTGTCTGACTCCCTTTACCTATCGATCTATCTATCTATCTATCCAAACTAGTGACAGACTTTTAACTAGCTGGCAGAACTACTGACAATTTGTTCATTTGCTCTGCTGAAAACCGTTGGCATGAATGTGAAGGTTTTTTTTCTTATTAAGAAAGTGGTATCACGCATATGAGTATAACACCCTAATGAAATCTAGCCTACTATGCCAGCTTTTTTTAAAGTCTGTTCTTCTATAAAGTATTACCTATTTAAAATCAGTCATTCTAATATGAATGCCTTAATATTTGACAATAATGATTGTTTTTATTCTCTAATAATTATGTTCCATTGCTGTCAATCCCAGATAACATTTTTATAAAATACTGCTAATGCAGTTATATTATATTAACTGATGGGCTGGTTTGCATTCAAACTTTGCCTAAATATACTCTCTGGCATGAAGATTTTATCCTTGTAAGGGCATTGCAGTTGCTGCAAAAAATATATCTAAATATGCTTTGGCATGCAAAATGTGCAACCTTGATTTACAAAGGAATCCTGTTTGAACATCTGTTTGAAGTCACTGAAAGGGAGCTAAAACAACTTACTTTGCAACATTGCGTCACAGGCTGAAATATTAGCTGTCTGTATAGTGATTGAAAATGATGTCCATTTTTGCAAAGTAAATGCAGAGTAAAGATAAAATGAAACGAGCCAGCAATTAAGTCAATTCCTACTGCAATAAAGATGCATTTTTATGCATTATGTATTCCATTGAATGCTTGTCTTATTCAAGTGCAGTCACTTCACTATATTTCTTAGCATAACTGTAACAATAAAATAATGCATAAATATATTGCAATATTAATTTAATAAAAAGGTTGAACAATATAGTACTTGCTTCGAAAATTAACTGTAAAATTACTACAAGTACGCTTAGGGGTTTATTTTTAGGCATACATGAAGCAAGAAGATTTGTGTGAGAGGATATTTCTCATATTCCAAAACTAGATTGATAGATAGATAGATGATAGATAGATAGATAGATAGATAGATAGATAGATAGATAGATAGATAGATAGATAGATAGATAGATAGATAGATAGATAGATAGATAGATAGATGGATAGATGGATAGATGGATGGATGGATGGATGGATGGATGGATGGATGGATGGATGGATGGATGGATGGATGGATGGATGGATGGATGGATAGATAGATAGATAGATAGATAGATAGATAGATAGATAGATAGATAGATAGATAGATAGATAGATAGATAGATAGATAGATAGATAGATAGATAGATAGATAGATAGATAGATAGATAGATAGATAGATAGATAGATAGATAGATAGATAGATAGATAGATAGATTGTTAAATATCCAGGCACTGTATAACAGCTCTGGATTGGGAAAATACCATTCAAGGCAACCTGGAATGAATAATAAGCAACCCCTGGCACATGTTTCATTATCATTATAGCTTTGCAGAGAGGTTTAGCTTTGTCCACACACAAGGGAGCACCTAGTATAAGTCAAAATAATACCCTTGCGGGCATAGAGTATCTCATAAATTATGTAAAAAGGAAGCAGAGAACTCTGGGTAGTTCCCAAGTTTACCCGAGATAGAAAAGGACAAAGTATTTTGCCATTTCTACAGCAAAGTCTTTAATCATAGGAAAAGCACAGTGCCATCCACACCCAGCTGCAAAAATACAAAAGCCTTTTAACACTCCAGTCACAGTATTACATCTCTGGATTGGTAAAATACCACCCAGCCAACCTGGAGTGAACAAAATCAACCCTTGACTTTTGTTTCGCTCTCATTTTAGCTTTTCAAAGAGGTTGTGCCTTGTCTAGATAAAACCAAAGGTTACTGGGGGGTTATAGTTAGGTTCATGTTTCACTCATATAAACCCAGAGAAATTCAGCAGTAATAGTTACCTGAGCTATCTATAGCTTCCTCCCCTGCAATGCACTGCTTATGACCTCACATATTACATAACTCTTGACATGGTCAGTGACATCATGTTGACATCACAAATGATGTCACTGATGACATCACTGATGACATGACTGCTGATATCATCTAGAGAACCACTCACATACCCACTTACACAAACATACAACCTCTCATAAGCCCCCACACACAGAGAGTCACATACTAATACAATTACTCATACATCTACTAATGTATATGTGTGACTGCACTCATGCACATATTCAATCATCTATTTACCAATCATGTACTCACACTAATATCTATGCACCGCTCATGCACTCATTCAATCATAAATGCACCACTCACACACTCATTCACTCATCCATTCACCAAGCATGCAGACATTGAATCATCTATGTACCACTCAAGCACTCATTCAATCACCCATGCACCACTCATTCTAACATGCACATACCACTTATGCACTCATTCAGTCATCCATACACTATACCTGACCTAATTCAATCATCCATGTACTGCTCATGTACTCATACTAACATACATTTACCACTCATGCACTCATGTATTCATTCACACTCCTCTCATACACTCACTCATCGAAGCACCATGTATGCACTCCTTCAATCATCCATACACCGCTCATGCATTCATACATACCCCACTCATTCACTCATTCTTAAGTTCATATATCATATCATGAAGCACGTGGAACAGCATGTGGACCAAAAATTCCAAGAGGTGGCGTATGGTGAGTCTGAAGATGAGGGACCTCCCCAGAAGAAATCAAGCATTGCCTGGGATTTCTTCAGGATTCCTTCAGGAGAATAAAAAACAGTTGCCAAATTTGTGATTACAATGCACTGCTTATGACCTCACATATTACATCACTCATGACATGGTCAGTGACATCACTCATGACATCATAAATAACATCACTGATGTCATCACTGATGGTATGATTGGTGACATCATCCTCAGAACCACTCACATACACACTCTCACACACACATACACCCTCTCCTAAGTCCATGCACAAAGCCACTCATAAACCCATACACATACTCATACACCTACTGATATGAGGTCATAAGATGTGCATTGTAGTGCTCATGACCTCATATATTACATCACTCATGATGTGGTCAGTGACATCACTTATGTAATTACTGATGGCATCACTGATGACATCTCAAATGACACACATGATCAACCTGCGACTGTGAGTGTTTTTATAAAGTTTCTGAGTGTTAAATATATATACCATGGTGTATTGGTGAATCCGTGGGTGTATGTGTGCATTTTTGGATGATTCAGTGGGTGTGTGACTGACTGTATAAGTGAGTGATTAGGAGTCACAGTGAATGTATGGGTGAGTGACTCTGTGAATGTCTGTATCAGTCTGTCAGTTAGTGTCTAAGTGATGGCATGGATGTGTGAGTGGGTATATGAGTTTCTGTATGGGTGAGTGATTGGTTGTCCGAGTACCTTTATGGATGTCTGAGTGTCTGTGTAGGTAAGTGATGGTGTGTGTGACTGCCTATATGGATGAGCGAGTGTGTGAGACAATGGCTGTATGGGTTAATGAGTACATGTGTGAGGAGCTGTATAAGTGAGTGAGTGTATATGGCTATGTCTGTGAGTGAGTGCATGTGTCAATGGTATATGGATGAATAACAGGGTATGTGAAAAGCATTATAGGTGAGTGATAGGGTATCCGAGTGACTGTATGGGTGAGTGAGTGTATGTGAGAGTGGCTGTATGGGTGAGTGTGTGATTGTGTCAGTGAATGTACAGATTAGTGAGTATATGTTAGTATCTGTATGAATAAGTGAGTGAGTATATGTGTAAGTCTGTGGATGAGTAAGTGGCTATGTGACTGACTGTATGGTTGTGAGTAGCTCTATGGGTGACTCACTCGCTGTGTGAGTGGCTATATGGGTGTATCAGTGGATATGTCAGTGGTTGTATAAGTGAATGAATATATGTGTGTGTTTCTTTATGAATCAGTAAGTGGGTCTGTAAGTACTCTTATACTGTGTGAAAGAGTTTCTGAATGTAGTGTGGAAGTTGGAGTGGGTGTATTAAAGGTTACATGGGTTCTGAGGGGGTGCATCAGACAAGATTCTGAGGATGATGTCGTCAGTAATGAAATCAGTGATTTCATTTGACATATCATCAGGGATGTAATCAGTGATGTCACTGACCATGCTTTGAGTGATGTAATGTGTGAGGTCATAGTCAATGCATTGCTGGTGTGCAAGTTATAGTTAGCTCACTAACTATAATGGCGTATTTTCTAAAGTTTTTTTAAATTCTAGTTACTAAATATAACATCCCTGTAACCTCTGTTTTTTCAGTGAATTTCTAAGGTTTTTCAAATTCTATATCCTAACCATAATTTCCTCCAGTGGACTAATAGGGGCAGATTTATTTTCCTGATATTTTTTCTATTCATGACAACGTCGTAATGCCCATAGTGATGTTGTGAAGGGCGCATGCTTTTGGGGAAAGTCTGAAACATATCTATAGGCAGATTTTAATAAATAGTAGACACTAGTTGTTTAGTAATGCAGAGCTTATACTTGAGTTTGTGTGATGGTTTTTTTTAAAAACAACTTCAAAGTGGTGTTTTATGTGTTCACGGTGACTCTGCAGACTGCGGAGCCGTCAGTTGTAGCGAAGTACACGTGTTTTTTTAAAACTCGGGAACACATGATTACACCTATTTTAAATATTATTTGACACAAGTTGTTTACTGATATGCTCTTTAAACTTATCTTTTGTAAGAATTCTTCAAGTAAAAACCTTTTACTCGGTGTTTTGCTTGATCGTGGTGATGCCAGAGGTCATGATGACATCGCTAACCGCGATGAACACATGTTTTTGGTGAAGGGTATAATAATTATTAATATATTTTACATTGTATGATGCATATTTTGGGTTTAACATGAGTTGTTATTTTCAAATAAAAGGTTATTCTGTTCAATTTCCAGTCTTCGCAAGGATGCAATCATCATGAAGATCATGTGTAAGGGAATTAAAGGAATATGATCGGATGATATACTTTTCAAGAATAAGAATAGGAACAACAAGCCCATTTATCTTTTGTGAACATTCTTTGAGAGAAGTTTATTCTGAGCAGCTCGGTAGCGTTTATTGAAGTGTTTTTTTGCATATTTTTCCAAAAATAGCAACTCAGCCATAAAAGGGAGATCAGGTGGAACAGCAGGGAGATTAGGAAGTCCAAGAGGTGGATTCTGGTGAGTCTAAAAACGAGGTGCCTGCCCAGAAGAAATCAAGCATTACCTGGGATTTCTCCGGGATTCCTTCAGGAGAATCGAAAACAGTTGCCAAATTTGTGCAATGCACAATATATGACAAGACATTGTCATGGGGAACAGAAAAATATTCTTATGAGACCACGTCCATGCTTAACTATCTAAAAACATTCAACACCAATTGTCTGAAAGGAGAAAGAAGACAACGAGAGGCAAAGGCACCATCAACTTCAGTAGCAGCTGCAACAACACTGTGGCAGAGAGTCCCTTCAGAGGACCAATATCAAGTTCAAGGTTTGACTTCAGGGTTTTACCAAATGGCATCATATTGCATGAATTGTGGAGTTGCATTGAGTGCTGGAGAGCAGTCCATAACAGCCTTTCACAATGATGCAAAGAATCATAAATGTTGACTTTTTAATGTTTGGCCCTTCATAGTTTTTCCACATTTTTGAGTGCTTTTTGAAGTTTTTGCACTCCCATGTGCCATTTTTATTTCCATAAAAAAAAAACAATGTATAACTTTAAAATTCACAAAAAACCTCCAACCTCAGTTAAAAACATATTAAGCTGGATGAATCAATGATTGACTATGTATATGGTAATTGAATTGTGCATGAGTGGTGCATGTATGATTGAATGAGTGGTACATGGATATTAGTATGAGTATCTGAGTGGTGCATGGCTGTTAGAATGAGTGAATAAGAGGTGTATGGATAAATGAATGAATGCATGAGTGGTACTTGGATGATTGAAGGAGGGCAATGGTGATGTATAAATGATTCAGTGACTGCACTAGTGGTGCATGGATGTAAGAATGACTGAAATTATTTTCTACTTTTTACCCTTCTCAGCTTTCATACTTGTTCAACATAAACAGTGCTCTGTATGAAGCATCATCAAAGAACAGTTGCAGAAAAAAATAATCAATGGATTGTAAAACAAAAACAATGCTGCATAGTGTTATGAACCTCAATTGGGGAACAACCTTTACAACGCAACTTTTACAACGCTCTACACTTACAACGCAATTTTTACAACGCAACATCCACTACAACGCATTCCATTACATCGAATGACACTACAACGCATTTTTAAAAACTACCTTTACAACGCATTCCATTACATCGCATACTACCTTTACAACGCATACCATTACAACGCATAATATTACACTACACTAGCCAACACTTACCCTACTGTTGCACCCCCTGGAGTTAGAATAGTAATTATTACCCCTATACTATCCAACACTTACCCTACTGTTGCACCCCCTGGAGTTAGAATAGTAATTTTTACCCCTATACTATCCAACACTTACCCTACTGTTGCACCCCCTGGAGTTAGAATAGTAATTTTTACCCCTATACTATCCAACACTTACCCTACTGTTGCACCCCCTGGAGTTAGAATAGTAATTTTTACCCCTATACTATCCAACACTTACCCTACTGTTGCACCCCCTGGAGTTAGAATAGTAATTTTTACCCCTATACTATCCAACACTTACCCTACTGTTGCACCCCCTGGAGTTAGAATAGTAATTTTTACCCCTATACTATCCAACACTTACCCTACTGTTGCACCCCCCGGAGTAAGAATAGTTATTTTTACCCCTATACTATCCAACACTTACCCTACTGTTGCACCCCCTGGAGTTAGAATAGTAATTTTTACCCCTATACTATCCAACACTTACCCTACTGTTGCACCCCCTGGAGTTAGAATAGTAATTTTTACCCCTATACTATCCAATACTTACCTTAAATGCAATGTAATATTATGCGTTGTAATTGTATGCGTTGTAAAGGTAGTATGCGATGTAATGGAATGCGTTGTAAAAGTAGTTTTTAAAAATGCGTTGTAGTGTCATGCGATGTAATGGAATGCGTTGTAGTGGATGTTGCGTTGTAAAAATTGCGTTGTAAGTGCATGCGTTGTAAAAGTATGCGTTGTAACGTCATACATCCACCTCAATTTACCCCAATATAGAACTAGGTAGCAGCACAACAATTTACCTACATTTGTCCTATCAGTTTTCTTCATAATGGGTCTGGTGCTGACCTTTTACCTAGTTACATGCTGCATAAATGTTGTGTGGTTTTCTCCGAAAACTAGCCTCATTTATTATGCATGAAGACTCTCAGTTTCACAGCAGGATTACTATCTTCTGCATAATAACTCTGTGTAAGGGTCACCACTATCGTCATTCTTAGCCAACATGCCCAAATTACATGTCCAGGTAGAACCCCTGAGGGTACCTTTCGGATATATATCTTCGCAGGGCAAACCAAAGGAGAAAGTGACTTCCATGATGACATGAGATGCTAAATTCCCTGCACGCAGACACTACACCACGCAGTGGTCTGACATCCCTCACGGGGGTGTCCAACTCGAGACCAAGACGGGGTCCTTCATACTCTCCATCAGGTAATGGGGTTGGCTCTTTCCTAGGGGGAGTCTTGGCTATACACCTACACACATGCCAGGTACACGTAGGTACATCTAGAGAAAGTTGCATCATAGGAGTACTCATTATTATTGTCATATATCTATATGCTGGCATATATTCACTGTTTTAGCCCTATGATAGAATTCTAACTTCGATTCACTCTATTGGTGCTTTTAATCGTCTATATCTGTTTCTGTCTAATGGTTATTGCAGCACATGTATTTTATACTAGAATGACGCTGGTTCAATAAATGCTTAGTGAAAACATCCCCATCGTTCATTCCGTATATATCTCTGAGACCGAGTGAGCATGAGTGACTGAGCGAAAAGTACTGTACTGTTTCCACGATCCCTGTCAGGTTCGATAGTTTCCAGAAACTATTCGCTCCTTGGTGGGATTGTGTGGCTTATAGTGTGCACAGTGAGCTGGCTGGTCTACAGACATAGATATCCTTTGGGGGTGTCTGGAATCAGTCTGGACAGCAATCCATTAGTTTATGTTGTCTAAACACGCAGGTCCTCTATAGATTTGAAGGAACTACACAACATGGTGCCCAACGTTGGTTTGGTTCTTATTTAACGGTCAAATCTGAGTAGTTCAGTCATGCTTTTCAGAGACCTTTACTCACATTTACCCAGAGACGTCTGGAGTGGGAACTGAATAATCTGCCACAGCTGATTCAGCATATCCTATGTACAGGCTTATTTAAGCTTGAAGGATTATAGTTCCCTACATTGTGCATAACACCTTAACTAAATTTCTTTAAAACTCCCTTAACAATGTCTATCGAAGATAACGCTGCGGCCATATTAAATGCAAACACAGCAGAGAATGGAGAACAGGAAGGTGCAATAAACATTTCAGAAGATGCCAGAAATGCACTTACTTTAACATTAGCGGATTTTGGAATCTCAGCATTAGGTGGAACTGTTACCTTCATGATTGAGACACTCAAGGCATACAGGACAGAGGTGTTCTATTCCTAGGTCAAATTCCCACCTGCAGATGCACATACACATACATTTCATTCTTATATTAGGGATGAAATACCAAATGAAGACAGTCCATACAAGGACATAGAGGACCCGTTAACATACCAGTAACATATAAACTGGTTTAAAGGCAGCTCCCTGTACCACAGCTTAGGTCAAGTCTACCTTACTGATCAGTTATATGTGGTGCAAGATCAGTTTATATCTTGTGTAGGGGTTTTGAGTAACAAAACAGCCCTAACAATAAAACTACATGCACAGGGTAATATATAGCAGTCTAGAGACATAATCCAAGAGCTGCTTCTCTGCATGGTAGACTTGAAAGTCGCAGTTCTTTAGCAGATATCTGAATGAGTGTCTCAATTCCTATCTGGGTCTCTCATTGAGTGTGTATTTACATTTCTTAGTAAATGGCTGCCTCTCTTAGTGAGATGAATGCTTGCCTGAATGTGTATATAAAGGGCTCCATAGATTGCCTCCTTAGTGTGTTTGTGACTATTATGTTATTTAATTGTGTATATACAACTACCTCCATTAGCACTAGATACATAGCAGTTGTGCCTCTTTGTGTAAGTGAATGTTTTGATGCTTTTCTTACTATCTCATAGTGATCTGTATAGTGGTTGTGCTTTTATACTTACATATGTCGGATGGATCTGTGGGTGACATGGTGGATGTTTAATTTGGGCCATGGGTCTCTAATAGTCCACAACCTCACTGAAACTTCAGAGTACTTGTCATAACTTTTAATCACATACCTCTCTGCACTTTAGTCTATCTATAGCCTACCTTACCTGTCAGTTAAAAGTGGTACAAAAGGATTTTACACCTTCTGTAAGAGTTTTAAGCGACAAGATAGTCCTATCAGTAAAACTACATGTGAAAGCTCAAGTATAGAACGACTGAGACATAATGCAATGGTTACTTTTTTGTATGGTAGATGTGAGCTTGTCACCACTTTAGCAGCTATCTCAATACATGTGTGGCTTTATATGCAGGGTTCTGATTGCATGTACATGTAAGTTTGTTAGTACAGGAGTACCTCTCTCCATAAACTTTAAGGTTATCTAATATGTCAATAAATATCTCAGTCTATATCTGGGCTAGTATTGCATGTGTATGTACGTTTTTGGTTAAATAAATGTGTCTCTTCATAACCTCTATGGCTATCTAAATGTGTTTGTAAGAGACTGCATGGTTTGCCTCTTGGATGTATTAGTGAGTATTACATTTTGTAGGTGTGTGTGCAACTGCCTTTATTTGAGGTACATAGATATCACTAATCCCTATCTATATTAGTAAATGATTAGCTGATTATGGCACTATGTCACTGGGTCTTTTAATGCCTGTGTGCTTTTCTTGTAAGGTGTATCAGATTAAACTATGAGTGGAAGTGTGGATGTTTAATAGAGCACATGAGTTTACTTTTCTGCATATAGATCTGTGAATCTCCAGATTACACATGTTACCTTTTAAACACATACCAGCCTGCCCTATGACCTAGTTACAGACTAACTCAGTGCACACTTATATCTAGTAAAAATCATTTTATACCATGTCTAGGACTTTACAATATGAAGGTTAACCTAGCTCTAAACCTACATCCAACGACTAAACAGTGCATTGTCCAAAACAAAATGGAAGGGCAACTTCTCTGCCTAATAGACTTGTGGCTCTCTAAATAAGTGTGTCTTCGCTGCCTGTTTACTTTCCTACTAAGGTGTGGAGGTTTAATAGGGCATACCAGTTTCTATGAGTGTTTATAGCCCAATCAGTCTTTAGAGCACATGTGTTACCTTTTAAGCACATACCAGACTGCCCTATGGTCTATTTACAGTCTACCTAGATTTTCACTGCTATCTATTAGAACATTAGTTTATGCCTAGAGTAGGAGTACAAAATAGGAACATTTCCGTTGCAGAAATACTCCATCAAAATGAAAAAGTGTACAAGGACCAACACATAATACAGATGCTACTTCTATCCATGTATTAAATGAACATGTTAGTTCTTTACCACATATGTAAATGAGTGTGTTAAGAAAATATACCCATGTCTCACTGTCTGTTTTGAAAGCACTAGAAATCGGAACATACATAGCTAAGTGAATACCTTAGTTCCTCTATTACAAATTACAAAACATATCTGTAACTGCTTTTTATACTGGTAAAAATGTATACCTAAGTTCTCAGTGTGTTACTGAATGCTTAAGTACTTTTATTGATACATAACTGTATCAAAAACACCCTATAAACTTTTCAAACATGTATGCCAGTTGCATAATAACTGAAATCTTCGATATACAGCCTCACATAACACTCTCCACATGAGGAATAAGTAACAGAAAACCAAATGGACAGCTCTCACTTTTTTACCTGAAACAAACATACTTGACAACACACCTACAGCATATATCAGAGATTACCTATATATATCGTACCATACATTGAAAACTTCACAAACTAATTTTACATGCTGATAGTAACAGTACAAAGGCTCACTTTGCACTAATAACTGTAATCCATATTTAAACACTGTGGCCAAGTTCACAGAGGCAATCTAAGACAAAAGTATAACCTTAAAATGTTTGGTATTCCCAGAGGTCATTTATGGCTCATATCTTTACATCTGCAGTCAGGGCAACTGCCAGTTCAACCTAGTTTCCATAGCAAAAGCGTTTTTTGACTTGCCTATAACTTTGTTGTCATTTGACCAATTGTCACAAAATATTCCCTATAAAATGTCAAAGTAGGTTCTCTGTGTCATGGAATGTTTGGAGGTGATCTGTGCAGAGTGGAACGAGAAATTGGGGAATGAAAAAAAGGGTGTGTTTGTAATGTTAATTCCCATAGGAATGCATTGTCGAACCTAGAGCCTGAACCGCTGGATCGAATTACACCAAATCTAGCAGAAAGGTTGATGCTGATACGCAGATTCTGCTCTTTATATTTGGTGCAAAACCTTCCAGTAGTGTTTGAGAAATGTAAGCTGAAATTTAGAGATATATCTCTGGCCGCAGATATTTTGCTGTGGTTTTGCGATGAATCACAAATGAGCACGCCAACGGGAATGCTCTGATTGGCTGGAAGCAACCTAAACAGAAAATTGTGGCCACCATTTTTATTGTCCAGGAACGGTTCCTGGGTCTGCAAATATGTGTGAAATCTATCATAAGGGGTCAGAGTGGAAATACTCTGACTCCATGTTTGAAAAATGGGTGTGTTAGTGACACAAGTTACATGTCTAAAATTAATTTTTTTTAATCACATGCGATATTCACAATGATGCAGTGACTGCAAGCATGGGCCCCTGTGTACCTTCATTGGGATGTCACGACTCTTGCGAAGTCATTGTGAATATTAGTGGAAATATAAAAATAAATATATATATATTTGTACACACTTGCAAGTCACTGTCACAGACATATGTATCTACACTCATCTACTCAGATACTCATACACCCATTCACATACCAACTAACACACTTATACATACAGTCACATACCCAGTCAGGTACTTATGCACCCACTTACAGACTCACTTGGAGAATGACGCACCCATTTAAAGACCCACTCGGAGACTCATGCACCTACTTAGAGATTCAGTCATAAACTCATGCATAAAGTCTCATATCTACTTAGAGACTCTTACACCCACTCACAGACCCACTCAGAAACTCATGCACCCACTTACAGACTTACTCAGAGAGCCATGCATCTATATAAAGACCCACTCAGATATTTACCCACCCACTTATGAACACACTCACACACTCATGTATTTACTCAAAGACCCACTGAGACACTCATAAACCTACTCACAGATACACTGAGACACTCATGCACCCACTCACTCACCCACAAAGTGACTCCCACATGTTCCTAGACCTAGTCACTCATACACTCAGAAACCCCCACACACCCACTTAAAACTCACTCAGATTATACCACGCCCACTCACTCACACAGTCAAAGCTCAGGCATCCACTCATAGATGCACCTAGACACTCACCTTCCAAGTCACAGACCCACTCAGACACTCATGCATCCACCCATTTACTCACCCACTCAGAGACTTCTGCTCTTGCTCAAAGACCAATTGAGACACTCATGCACCTATTACAGATCCACTAAGACACTCATACATCCACTTTCAGACCCAATCACACACACATTCAGTCATCACAGAGTCACTCATACACTGATTCAGAGACTTATGCACCCAGTCAGTATATACTCAAATACTCATGTACCCACTCACTGTCAATCTCAGACATTCATGCACCCACTTTCGGGTGCAGACTGGCTTCCCAAGCAGAAATAACCGTCCCCGGGAGCGCTGAGGAAGCACCTCCTTTTCGCAAAGATACCACCTACCCAGTGTCACAACAGAGCACACTCGAGCAAGGCAAATATCCTCAAAAAATCAAGAGACAAAAAATAATCAGCCGCAAGCCCCAAAGCAGTCAACAGGAGGGGGTCCAGTTTGAGTATATGCAGAAGCTCTATACAAAAAAGGACAAGAAACCAGTTAGATCAGATGGAATGTATATCCTAAGCCTAAAACTAGTACATCACCCTCCCTCCTCTTTCTACTACCCCTTAGGTTGTGTACTGTTCCACACTTACTTGTTCTTAACACTGGTAGCAGGCTCTATATAGATTTCTGACGTTTTCAAAAGCAGCTCTCTTGTGGTAACGAAGAACAAAAACAAATGGTAGAAGTAGAGGTTTGCTTAATCTATCTTAAGCAACTAGCATTGCAAAAAATAGAGCATTCATCAGCTTTTAATCTTCAAAAGGAAAATAATTATAGTTCTTTATCCTCAAGGGAGAGTAACTGTGCCAGAAGATCCCAAAAAATTAACAGTTTTATGATATCCAACCAGAAGTTTTATATACAGGGAAAGCCACGTTCCATACTGATTTATGCAAACTGGTAGAAGACCAACGCGATTTCACGTTGTCTACTATTAGGAAAGCGGGTTTCCGGTATTCAGAGCGACCTCACGTTGCCGGCAAAGTGGAAAGGCTAGCGTCCAGCACAGGCAGTTAGACAGCGGCCGTTATGCAACACGTCCTTGTGTTGCTCGGCTGCCTTGTCAAGACTTGAAAAAGAGGGGAGCAGCCACGGAATGTCTCCGCGTGCACCAGGGCGGAGTGACTGCGTGACGTACGAGGTCAAGAGGTGGAGCAGATACGAAGCCTAGGTTTCAAGGTGTAGCGCGTCCTCGCGCTAATGAATGCAAACCAGCTGAGAAGTCTGCCGGCTGGCCGCATCCAAAAGGAAATAATAGGAAAACTTGCCGTCTATCACAGTGCGACCTCGTGCTAGAAAGTAGAAATATAAAGGCCGGCGTAGGGAAAAGTCCACAACAACAGGGAAAATCGGATCCAGGTAAACAATCAAATTTGAAGTAATTCACAATCCAAGGTACTGGGCAGGTCTCACACGACTAAAGCCAAGCAAGTGAGGCCAGGTCACAGCCGGCTAAATACCCTCCCTAATCACATGACCAGTTCAAGGGCAGTATGGGACAGCACACAACCCGCCTCCCTGACAGAGCATTCTGGGACAGGTAGTTTACGGATAGCAGAGGACGCCTGAACCCAAAGTGGAAAGGCTGGCTTCCAGGACAGGCAGGTAGACAGCGGCCATTATGCAACGCGTCCTTGTGTTGCTCGGCTGCCTTGTCAAGATGGGAAAAAGAGGGGAGCAGCCACGGAACATCTCCTCGTGCCACAGGGCGGAGTGACTGCGTGATGTACGAGGTCAAGAGGTGGAGCAGATACGAAGCCTAGGTTTCAAGGTGTAGCGCGTCCTTGCGCTAATGAATGCAAACCAGCTGAGAAGTCTGCCGGCCGGCCACATTCAAAAGGAAATAATAGGAAAACTTGCCGTCTATCAAAGCGCGACCTCATGCTAGAAAGTAGAAATATAAAGGCCGGCGCAGGGAAAAGTCCACAACAATAGGGAAAATCGGATCCAGGTAAACAATCAAATTTGAAGTAATTCACAATCCAAGGTACTGGGCAGGTATCACACAAGTAAAGCCAAGCAAGTGAGGCCAGGTCACGGCCTGCTAAATACCCTCCCTAATCACATGACCAGTTCAAGGGCAGTATGGGACAGCACACAACCCGCCTCCCTGACAGAGCATTCTGGGACAGGTAGTTTACGGATAGCAGAGGACCCCTGAACCCTAACAGTTCTTCCCCCTTAAGGCCTCCTCACAGGTCTGGGTTTGGAGGGATGCAGGGCATGAAAGCGTCTAACTAACAACAGCACATTCACGTTTTCAGCGGGTTCCCACGTTCTGTCCTCTGGGGCATATCCCACCCAGTCTATCAAATACTGCAATTTACCCCTGTGTCTCCGTGAATCCACGATTCTTTTCACTTCATATTCCATCTCTCCTTCTACATTAACAGGAGGAGGCGGAGTCTCGGGACATGAGGGGGGACTGTACGGTTTCAATAGAGAAGTATGGAAAACAGGATGTATTTGCATTTCTGGTGGGAGTCTCAGTTTTGTTGTTACAGGATTGACCACTCGAGTGATGGAAAAGGGGCCTAGGTATCTGGGTTGTAATTTGCGTGGCCCTGCAAGCTTGATATTTCTGGTAGCTAACCAAACCTGATGACGTCTGTGTTTGTCAGCTTGAAGCTTCATGTTTTCTTTAGCGTCCAGTAATTCATGTTTGGCTTGCTCCCAAATAGACAAAAGGTGTGCATGATGGTCTGCAACCGCTGGTGTGTGTTGAACAGAAGGGGGTAGATGCAAAGGAAGGAACCTGGGGTGATATCCTGTGGTAAAGAAAAAGGGCGAGATCTTGAAAGTCGAGTGAGTGGTGTTATTATAGGCAAACTCGGCCAAGGGTAAGGCTTGAACCCAATCACCTGTGATGGTACTAATTAAACATCTCAGGAACTGTTCAAGCGTTTGATTCATTCTCTCTGTTTGACCGTCCGTTTGTGGATGATAAGCCGTGGAGAGACGATGGTTTATGTGGAGTGTTTTACATATCCCTTGCCAGAACTTTGATATAAACTGGTGGCCCCTATCGGATACAATCACAGAGGGCAATCCATGCAGATGAACAATGTTTTGTATAAATGCAGTTGTGAGTTCTAAGGCTGTGGGCAGTTTTTTGAGGGGAATAAAATGAGCCATTTTGGACAACATGTCTACTACCACTGATATAGTGGTATATCCTTGAATCTTGTGCAAATCTGTTATAAAATCCATGCTATTGGGCACAGGTAAGGGTTGTAAAAGTCCAGCAGGAGCACAGTGTATAGTCTTCTGCCGGGCACAGGTTGGACAGGTTTTGACATAGTCAGCGATATCTTGAGTCATACCTTTTCACCAGAACCATCGTTGACATGTCTGTATGGTCTTTGCTGTCCCCGGGTGTCCCGCCATTGGTAAGGAATGACACCATTTGATAATCAAAGTCTGGGTGTCTTTTGTGGGAAATAATCGATTGTCATGGAAAAAGAGATTGTTGGCTATTGTATTGTGGGGATCTGTTAGCCATTCTTCCTGATCCAAAGAGGTAAAAACTTGTTTGAGGTAAGGGAAGAACGTGTCAGATTCTATGCTACTCCCATCTCCTACTGCAATGATTTTGTGTTCAGGGATGATAGGTACAGGTTTTTCCACAGGGTTTTCGTTTTCTTTTCCCAGCCGAGACAAGGCGTCAGCTTTTCCTTGTTTCACTCCGGGGCGAAAGTGGATCGCAAAATCATATTCGCTGAAAAAGGACACCCATCTCATCTGCCTAGGCGTAAGAGCTCTGGCTGTCCGAAAACATTGCAGATTCCGATGATCGGAATATATGGTGATTACATGTGGTGATCCTAAAAAGTAATGGCGCCATTCCTGAAAAGCCATTTTAATCGCCAAGAGTTCTCGTTCACCAATGGTATAATTTTGTTTGGCCTGAGACAAGGTCTTAGAATAGTAGGCTACAGGGTGAAGAGTACCATTGTGTGGGTCTCGTTGTGACAATACACCGCCTACTGCGTATTGTGAGGCGTCAGCTTCTACATTGTAGGGTTGTGTCTCATCTGCATGTCGAATAATGGGGGCAGAGTTAAAGCTGTCTTTTAAGGCTTGAAAGACTTTTTCGGCATCTTGATTCCATTCAAACTCTACTCCTTTCTTCAGGAGTCTGGTGAGGGAGTGATTAGGTCAGAAAAATGACAAATAAACCTTCTATAAAAGTTGGCAAAACCTAAAAATGATTGGACCACCCTCACGTTGGTGGGACTAGCCCGTTTGGTAATGGCGGATACCTTGGCAGGATCCATGTGTATTCCTTCTGGGGAGATAACAAAACCCAGAAAGGCAACTTTACGGGTATGGAAGAGACTTTTCTCCAGTTTGGCAAAGAGATGCTTCTGTTGCAACCTTCGCAATATCAGACTCACATGTTCCACATGTTCTGTCTCATTCTGGGAGGAGATTAATATATCGTCTATATACACAATGACGAATGCGTCTAGATACTCTCTCAATATTTAGTTTATGAAAAACTGAAAGGCCGCTGGAGCGTTACATAATCCAAACGGCATAACGCAATACTCATACAGGCCAAACTTGGTGCAAAAAGCTGTCTTCCACTCATCCCCTTCCCGGACTCTGATCAAATGATAGGCCCCTCTCAAATCGAGTTCAGTAAAAATGGTGGCCTTTCTAACCTGGTCCAAGAGATTGGAGATGAGTGGAAGAGGGTATTTGTTCTTCATCGTTACCTTGTTTAGGGCACGGTAATCCAGGCACGCTCTCAGGCCTCCTTCCCTCTTAGAAATAAAAAAAGAGGGGAGGAAACAGGGGAGGTCGAGTGTCTTATGAACCCCTTTTTTAGCATGTGTTGTAGGTATTCAGACAAATACTTGGTCTCTGGTTCCGTGAGTGAATATACCCTGCTAACAGATAGATTTGAGCCAGGCACCAAATCTATCCTGCAATCATAGGCCCTATGTGTTGGCAAGGCTACCGCTTTGACTTCGTCAAAGACCTCTGAAAATTGTTGGTATTCGTCGGGTAGTAGAGAGCTATCGGTTGATGAAAGGGCACAATACACTGGAGACTGCCAGTGGGTGATTTCCCTATAGCAATGAGTTATACAATAAGGAGAGCGTAAAGTATGTATGTATTTATTTCTTATTAAGCGCAGCTGTCACCCAAAAGGGTATCCTGGCGCTGAGACCATATCAAACCATAAGGAAGGATGTAATTACATTGCTCTTGGGAATTCCACAATGTGGCGGCCGTATAGCTAAAAGCACGGCCACCCATCCTTACTCTGGCGATCCTGGGAATCCTCACCAGGAACGCCGACGAAGATCTCAAAGGTCGGGCAGTTTGATACCACAAAAAAAGGTTCTGGAGTGGAATAGGTCCTAGACCATGCAATGCTCTGAATACAAGGCATGACGCCTTGAAAACAATCCTCTGCTGTACCGGTAGCCAGTGTAGATCAGCTAACGCTGCAGAGGAAGAGGCAGAGCGTGGTCGCGACAAAGCCAATTTCGCAGCCATGTTCTGAATCCTCTGCAGCTTAAGGATCAGAGTTTTAGGAGCTCCCAGAAGTAGTGCGTTGCAGTAGTCTAGCCTACTGATTATAGAACTACGCACTACCTCTGCTCTAGCACTTCGAGGGAGTATTGGTAAAATTTTACGCAGGGCACGGAGCAAGGCCATGCAAGTTGCTGCGGTCTTATTTACTGAAGCATCCAGCTGTAAACCAGGTTCAAACATCACTCCTAAATTGCGAGCCGATTCAGCGGCTTCCACAGAACCCGGAATAGAGTTTGGCCCGAAACCATCAGGTAACGCGCGAGAAGGACGATCAAGAGAGCAGTGGAGAACCTCCGTTTTCGACCCATTCAATTGAAGTGAGTTGGCTCGCAACCATTCTGCTGTGGTCGACATGCAACGGTGAAAGGTGTCCCTCGAAACCGCCTCAGTGCCCTCAAATGAAAAAATCAATTGAGTGTCATCGGCATAATTGATGACCGATATGCCGAATGACTTGATTAGGTCTATCAGGGGTCGGAGATATAGATTAAACAAAATCGGGCTAATCGCCGACCCTTGAGGGACACCCTGATTCACCTGCTGAATAGCTGACCGAAATGGTGGTAAAGCCACAGCTTGCTGTCTGTTACCCAGATAAGATGTTAACCAGCTTAAAGCCAGGCCGTTTACTCCCGCTCTTTGGAGACAGTCCACCGTGTCGAACGCGGCCGACATGTCAAGCAGCACTAAGAAAGCTGACCTACCTCTGTCGACACGCGTTCGTAGATCGTCTAGCGCGGTAACCAATGCGGTCTCAGTACCGCGGGCCGGTCGGAAGCCAAATTGGGCTACATCCAGACAGGAGTTTGTTTCCAGGAAGTTGGACAAGGCTCTCATGACCCATCTCTCGAGAATTTTTATCGCAAACGGTAACAGTGAGATGGGTCTGTAGTTAGCCAGGCATAAAGGATCTAAAGAAGCCTTTTTTAGTAAAGGGGTTACTATTGCCAACTTCCAGCTGTCTGGGACTATCGCTGTCGTCAATGACTGACAGCAGATGGAATAGAGTGGAGGGAACAACTCCTCTTGAAATGCCTTCCAGATCTTATGAGGCATTGGATCAAGAGGTGAGCCTGAGGATACTCCATTGGCCAGAACACGGAATTCTTCTAGCAAGAAAATGGGAAAACAAGGCAGGTGAGAAGAGTCTGCCTTGTTATTATCCCATACAGGCGCCGAATAGCAAGAAGATTCCAAAGGAAGAGGTAGCGACGACACCGGCTGCCCGGGTACTGAAAGTCCATTCAGAATGGTCCTAATTTTCTCCTCAAATGCAAAGGCCAGAGAGTCACACAGATCTTGAGAAGCCGGGATGGCTGGGACTGTACAGGAGGGATTAGATAAGTTGTTGACCAGTTTGAATAGGGTCTGCGATTTATTAGTGGCCTTCCCCAAGGTATCTTCTAAGAACTTTGCCTTAGCACATCTTAGCTGGATCTTATATACCTGCAGGGCCGCTTTATATGCTGCCCTATCCAACTCCTTATACCCTCTCCTCCAAGTACGCTCAGCCTGTTTACAGCATATCTTATGCTGTCTGAGGTCATCATTAAACCAAGCATTCATTCCTCTAGGTCTGTCCCTCACCCTCCGCTTAGGGGCCAACTCATCCAAAGATGTCAGAACTTGCTGACAGAGGGCAGCATAGCTCTTGTCCACACTATCCTCCACCAAAAAACCCCTAGGCAATAAAGTAGGGCGGCTCGGCTCCCTAAGAAGTAGGCCTGGGCGGTAAATTCCATTCCGTTCGCGAAATTTGCGGAATTTGGGTAATTTCGCGTTCCGCGGAGAACGCGAAATTGCCCAAAAATCTGCGTTCCGCGACTTCGCGAAATTTTTTGCTTGTTCGCGTTCTCAATATGCGTGTTCGCGAGATATTTCACCCCGAGCACGCAAACAGCGATCGCGAACAGGAAAAAAGTATCGCGAACAAGCAATTCCGCGTGTTCGCGGAATTTCTGCGTGTTCGCGGAGATTTTTACCGTTTCGCGGAGATTTGCGTAACGCGATTACGCGAATTCCGCCCACCCCTACTAAGAAGGCGAGCCCATTGACGATTGAACTTAAAGCCATTTGGGTTATTTAATTTTAGCGGAGCGGGCAGATCGATGGACATGTTAATCAGTGAATGATCTGTCCAACACTGAGCCAAGACTTCCTTCACTACGACCAATTCCCTCTCAGCAAAAACCAGGTCTAACGTGTGCCCCTTAACATGAGTGGGTAACAGAACCAGCTGTGTAAGTTGAATATTGTTACACGCTTGGCAGAGCTCCCTATAGGCCAGATCTTGAGGACCGGAGGGCCAGAGGTTGAAATCTCCCAGTACCAAAAATTTAGCATGGGAGTTTGAAAGGTCGTAAATCAAGTCAACCAGTGACTGAAGAGCTGTGGTAGCCGAGGAGGGAGGTCTATAGCATAACAGCCCTGCAATCAAAGTGCCGCCCTGGGCCATAATAGAGAAGCCCATAAGCTCAAACCCCGGCACCTCTTTTACTGCCAATTCCACGAGGGAGATTGAGTCTTTAAAAATGTAGCCTACTCCACCCCCCCTACCATTGGTTCGAGGAGTGTGTTTTATGAGGTAGCCTGGTGGGCATGCCCAGCCGAGTTCCAACCCACAGTCCGCCGAGGCCCACGTTTCGGTCACAAATAGTATATCCAGGTGTAAGGATTCTATTAGAAGGGCAATCTCAGCATGATGTTTAACGAGGGAACGAACATTCAATAATCCACAGGAAAGAGTTCTATGGGAAGATGGGTATGACCGAAATTGAGCACCATCCGCCATACGGCACGGAGAGTTGTTACAGTCCTCCCGCTTATCTTCCAAGTGAGTGGCAGCGGGCACCCCAGAGGCGCCCGGGACGCGAACGGGCGCAAACGGGCTTACCTCTGGCGCACCTCCGGCGCGTCTACAGCGCGACCGCTGCGCACATCCGCTGCGCACCTGTTCACCCATGTCTATTTATGGTATAACGCCGTGCGGGCTTCCGGCTGCTAGAGCCTCTAGCCCCAACCAAGATGGCGCTTACAAGTGTCCCAAGCGTCAGCACCCACCCAAGATGGCGGACGGAGCACCACGACCCCACTAACTGAATCCCGCAAAGTGCGAGTGAGGACACGAATTATAGTGCAGGTGAGCCTCAACTATACCCCTGCTTGCTGTCCTAACAAACGCAAAATGATTGGCAAAAGCAGCAGCGCGATTTCAGACAGCGCGAGTTAAAAAAATAGTATGCCCAAGAATCTACCAATACTAATTAAAAGCTATCCAGCAATGCGCGAAATGGAGGAAAGGTCTGAAGAGCGTACTGATGGAGCAGTTTAAGTAAGCTCTCCAATGCGCAGACTTCCGGCTGCTAGAGCCTCTAGCCCCAACCAAGATGGCGCTTACAAGTGTCCCAAGCGTCAGCACCCACCCAAGATGGCGGACGGAGCACCACGACCCCACTAACTGAATCCCGCAAAGTGCGAGTGAGGACACGAATTATAGTGCAGGTGAGCCTCAACTATACCCCTGCTTGCTGTCCTAACAAACGCAAAATGATTGGCAAAAGCAGCAGCGCGATTTCACACAGCGCGAGTTAAAAAAATAGTATGCCCAAGAATCTACCAATACTAATTAAAATCTATCCAGCAATGCGCGAAATGGAGGAAAGGTCAAGTAACCGTTCTCGAAACCCAATCTATTTGAGGGTTGTGTCTCTGGAGCCACGGGACTCCTAAAATGGCTCCAAAGATTGGGTTATCAATCAAGTCAAACACGATAACTTCTGAATGTCCGTTATCACACAGCATGACAATGTCAGGAGTTTGATACTTTATCATGCCTGATGACAACTCAGAACCATCTACTGTTCTTACTTTTTCTGGTTGTTTTTTCGGAATAAATTCTACTCCCAGAGCTCTAGCAACGGCAATGTCCCAAAAATTTCCTGTTGCACCTGAATCTAGTAATATAGCCATGGTTCGCCTCAACTGAGATGGCAGAAGGAACACCACATTTATAGAAAAATGTTTTGGCACTGGATCCAAGGTATTAGCTAAATATTTAGAGGCCTTTGAAACCGGAAGACTTGGAAGAGCGACCTCGGTACACCCCAAGTCCTTTAGTTTTCTGACTGCACCGCCATACCAGTTCGACCTGTAGCTGTTTTCTGAGGTGTCTTAGGTTTGACTGAACACTCTCTAGCGAAATGTCCTCCCTTACCGCAGTATAGACAGAGGTTCAGTTTTCTACTTTCTTCTCTTTCTTCGGCGGACAGTGGTCCTCTAACCCCTCCTATCTGCATAGGTTCACTTGTGTCTCTAGCCTCTTTCTTTTCACTTTTGGCCAGAAACAGTCGAGAATACTCTCCTTTAGTTTTTTCTCCTTTTCTTTCGGTTAGACGGTGGTCTAACTTAACTACTAGATCGATGAACGCAGAGCACTCTTCAGGAGGGTCGACGATTTGTGAGAGTATGTCTTTGATCTCATCTTTAAGACCTCTATAAAATAAGGAAGTCCTCTTATCTTCAGGCCAGTGAGTTTCCGTGACCAAACGATTAAAGGTGGTTATATAAGTTAATAAGTCTTTAGAACCTTGCTTGAGATTTAGCAACTCGTTATCACTGGCCTGCATGTAAGAGTGTCTAGCAAAAAGACTTCTCATCCGATCCTTAAACAGAGCTAAATTGTACAAAATGGGGTCATCGTTTTCAACCAAAGGCACTGCCCAAAGTGCTACATTGCCACTTAAGTAGGAAATTATAAAAGCTACTTTTGCGGCATCATCGGGGAAAGAGGTTTCTCTACATAGGAGTTGCAATTGGCACTGATTTATGAACTCCCCATATCTACTACTGTCCCCGTTAAATCTCTCGGGCATGGCAAGAGGAGTCTGCGGAGGGGGGACAACTGTGACGTTAACAGGAGAAGGGGTAGACTCTGTAGTTACGGAAGTAGAAACAGGGGGAGGGACCTGAAAATGAGCGGGTTGTATATAACTCCTTTTATGTTTAGGGTTGGTGTCTGTAACTCTAACCTCTAATTGCCTTTGCGTCTTCAACATGCTTATTTCAGAGACAAGGCGTTGGTTTTCGCCTCTCACCAACTTAAGCTCCATCTGCTGATTAACTACAGCAGCCGCTAACTCTCTCATCGTGGTTTCTGTGGTCTCGGCAGACATAGCCACATGCATCATGGCTGTGACGGAAAGCGGAATAGGAAAGCGGGTGTCCGGTATTCGAAGGTAGGCAGCGGTCCGGAAATCAGAGCGTCCTCACGTTGCAGGCAAAGTGGAAAGGCTGGCTTCCAGGACAGGCAGGTAGACAGCGGCCGTTATGCAACGCGTCCTTGTGTTGCTCGGCTGCCTTGTCAAGATGGGAAAAAGAGGGGAGCAGTCACGGAACGTCTCCTCGTGCCCCAGGGCGGAGTGACTGCGTGACGTACGAGGTCAAGAGGTGGAGCAGATACGAAGCCTAGGTTTCAAGGTGTAGCGCGTCCTTGCGCTAATGAATGCAAACCAGCTGAGAAGTCTGCCGGCCGGCCACATCTAAAAGGAAATGATAGGAAAACTTGCCGTCTATCAAAGCGCGACCTCACGCTAGAAAGTAGAAATATAAAGGCCGGTGCAGGGAAAAGTCCACAACAACAGGGAAAAGCGGATACCTTGGCAGGATCCATGTGTATTCCTTCTGGGGAGATAACCAAACCCAGAAAGGCAACTTTACGGGTATGGAAGAGACTTTTCTCCAGTTTGGCAAAGAGATGCTTCTGTTGCAACCTCCGCAATATCAGACTCACATGTTCCACATGTTCTGTCTCATTCTGGGAGGAGATTAATATATCGTCTATATACACAATGACGAATGCGTCTAGATACTCTCTCAATATTTAGTTTATGAAAAACTGAAAGGCCGCTGGAGCGTTAGATAATCCAAACGGCATAACGCAATACTCATACAGGCCAAACTTGGTGCAAAAAGCCGTCTTCCACTCATCTCCTTCCCGGACTCTGATCAAATGATAGGCCCCTCTCAAATCGAGTTTAGTAAAAATGGTGGCCTTTCTAACCTGGTCCAAGAGATTGGAGATGAGTGGAAGAGGGTATTTGTTCTTCATCGTTACCTTGTTTAGGGCACGGTAATCCAGGCACGCTCTCAGGCCTCCTTCCCTCTTAGAAATAAAAAAAGAGGGGAGGAAACAGGGGAGGTCGAGTGTCTTATGAACCCCTTTTTTAGCATGTGTTGTAGGTATTCAGACAAATACTTGGTCTCTGGTTCCGTGAGTGAATATACCCTGCTAACAGATAGATTTGAGCCAGGCACCAAATCTATCCTGCAATCATAGGCCTTATGTGTTGGCAAGGCTACCGCTTTGACTTCGTCAAAGACCTCTGAAAATTGTTGGTATTCGTCGGGTAGTAGAGAGCTATCGGTTGATGAAAGGGCACAATACACTGGAGACTGCCAGTGGGTGATTTCCCTATAGCAATGAGTTATACAATAAGGAGAGCGTAAAGTAACCGTTCTCGAAACCCAATCTATTTGAGGGTTGTGTCTCTGGAGCCACGGGACTCCTAAAATGGCTCCAAAGATTGGGTTATCAATCAAGTCAAACACGATAACTTCTGAATGTCCGTTATCACACAGCATGACAATGTCAGGAGTTTGATACTTTATCATGCCTGATGACAACTCAGAACCATCTACTGTTCTTACTTTTTCTGGTTGTTTTTTCGGAATAAATTCTACTCCCAGAGCTCTAGCAATGGCAATGTCCCAAAAATTTCCTGTTGCACCTGAATCTAGTAATATAGCCATGGTTCGCCTCAACTGAGATGGCAGAAGTAACACCACATTGATAGAAAAATGTTTTGGCACTGGAGCCAAGGTATTAGCTAAATATTTAGAGGCCTTTGAAACCGGAACACTTGGAAGAGCGACCTCGGTACACCCCAAGTCCTTTAGTTTTCCGACTGCACCGCCATACCAGTTCGACCTGTAGCTGTTTTCTGAGGTGTCTTAGGTTTGACTGAACACTCTCTAGCAAAATGTCCTCCCTTACCGCAGTATAGACAGAGGTTCAGTTTTCTACGTTTTTCTCTTTCTGCGGTGGACAGTGGTCCTCTAACCCCTCCTATCTGCATAGGTTCACTTGTGTCTCTAGCCTCTTTCTTTTCACTTTTGGCCAGAAACAGTCGAGAATACTCTCCTTTAGTTTTTTCTCCTTTTCTTTCGGTTAGACGGTGGTCTAACTTAACTACTAGATCCATGAACGCAGAGCACTCTTCAGGAGGGTCGACGATTTGTGAGAGTATGTCTTTGATCTCATCTTTAAGACCTCTATAAAATAAGGAAGTCCTCTTATCTTCAGGCCAGTGAGTTTCCGTGACCAAACGATTAAAGGTGGTTATATAAGTTAATAAGTCTTTAGAACCTTGCTTGAGATTTAACAACTCGTTATCACTGGCCTGCATGTAAGAGTGTCTAGCAAAAAGACTTCTCATCCGATCCTTAAACAGAGCAAAATTGTACAAAATGGGGTCATCGTTTTCAACCAAAGGCACCGCCCAAAGTGCTACATTGCCACTTAAGTAGGAAATTATAAAAGCTACTTTTGCGACATCATCGGGGAAAGAGGTGACTCTACATAGGAGTTGCAATTGGCACTGATTTATGAACTCCCCATATCTACTACTGTCCCCGTTAAATCTCTCGGGCATGGCAAGAGGAGTCTGCGGAGGGGTGACAACTGTGATGTTAACAGGAGAAGGGGTAGACTCTGTAGTTACGGAAGTAGAAACAGGGGGAGGGACCTGAAAATGAGCGGGTTGTATATAACTCCTTTTATGTTTAGGGTTGGTGTCTGTAACTCTAACCTCTAATTGCCTTTGCGTCTTCAACATGCTTATTTCAGAGACAAGGCGTTGGTTTTCGCCTCTCACCAACTTAAGCTCCATCTGCAGATTAACTACAGCAGCCGCTAACTCTCTCATCGTGGTTTCTGTGGTCTCGGCAGACATAGCCACATGCATCATGGCTGTGACGGAAAGCCTTTTTCACTCAGGGGGAATAATGAATCGTGGGCTTGGCTTTCTGTCGGGCGCAGACTGGCTTCCCAAGTAGAAATAACCGTTCCCCTGGAGCGCAGAGGAAGCCCCTCCTTTTCTTAAAGATACCACCTACCCAGTGTCACAACAGAGCACACTCGAGCAAGGCAAATATCCTCAAAAAATAAAGAGACAAAAAAGAATCAGCCGCAAGCCCCAAAGCAGTCAACAGGAGGGGGTCTAGTTCGAGTATATGCAGAAGCTCAATACAAAAAAAGGACAAGAAACCAGTTAGATCAGATGGCATATATATCCTAAGCCTAACACTAGTACATCACCCTCCCTCCTCTTTCTACTACCCCTAAGGTTGTGTACTGTTCCACACTTACTTGTTCTTAACACTGGTAGCAGGCTCTATATAGATTTCTGACGTTTTCAAAAGCAGCTCTCTTGTGGTAACGAAGAACAAAAACAAGTGGTAGAAGTAGAGGTTTGCGTAATCCATCTTCAGCAACTAGCATTGCAAAAAATAGAGCATTCATCAGCTTTTAATCTTCAAAAGGAAAATAATTGTAGTTCTTTATCCTCAAGGGAGAGTAACTATGCCAGAAGATCAAAAAAAATAACAGTTTTATAATATCCAACCAGAAGTTTTATATACAGGGAAAGCCACGTTCCATACTGATTTATGCAAACTGGTAGAAGACCAATGCGATTTCACATTGTCTACTAATAGGAAAGCGGGTGTCCGGTATTCGAAGGTAGGCAGCGGTCTGGAAATCAGAGCGACCTCACGTTGCAGGCAAAGTGGAAAGGCTGGCTTCCAGGACAGGCAGGTAGACAGCGGCCGTTATGCAACGCGTCCTTGTGTTGCTCGGCTGCCTTGTCAAGATGGGAAAAAGAGGGGAGCAGCCACGGAACGTCTCCTCGTGCCCCAGGGCGGAGTGACTGCGTGACGTACGAGGTCAAGAGGTGGAGCAGATACGAAGCCTAGGTTTCAAGGTGTAGCGCGTCCTTGCGCTAATGAATGCAAACCAGCTGAGAAGTCTGCCGGCCGGCCACATTCAAAAGGAAATAATAGGAAAACTTGCCGTCTATCAAAGCGCGACCTCACGCTAGAAAGTAGAAATATAAAGGCCGGGACAGGGAAAAGTCCACAACAACAGGGAAAATCGGATCCAGGTAAACAATCAAATTTGAAGTAATTCACAATCCAAGGTACTGGGCAGGTCTCACACAAGTAAAGCCAAGCAAGTGAGGCCAGGTCACGGCCGGCTAAATACATGACCAGTTCAAGGGCAGTATGGGACAGCACACAACCCGCCTCCCTGACAGAGCATTCTAGGACAGGTAGTTTACGGATAGCACAGGACGCCTGAACCCTAACACCCACTGACAGAACCACTTAGACACTCATGCTGCCAGTCATATACCCGCTGAGAGACTCATGCCCTCCCTCACAGATCCACTCAGATACTCATGCACCCACTCACTCACCCACTCAGACATCCACTTAGACACTCGTGTATCCACTCACAGATCCATTCAGACAGTCATATACATACTTACAAATGCACTCATGCACCTACCCACAGATTGAGTGAGAGACTTGCACAACCAATCACAGACCCATTGTGATGCTGATGCACCCACTCATAGATGTACTCAGTTAGTCATACATTTTGTCACAGATGTGTTGATAGACTGATGCACTGTCTCACAGACCCTCTTAGATATTAATACACTGATTGAGAGACAGCGATACAGTGATGCATGCAGCCATAGATTGCACTTAAAAAGTTATGCACTGTGTTATAGAGATATTGAGGGAGTTGTACATGCTATTATACAGTCATTTAGATAGTAATGTGTTTGGTCTGTTTTTTTGCAGTTTTGAATGTGAGGTTGGCCTTTGAATGTCTGCATTTGTATTGTCATTTTGCGATGTATTTGCGGTGATCTTTGGTGCCGATACCATCATGATGCCTGGCGTCACCGTGAATACAGAAAATAGGTTTAAATGGTTGTTTTTATATAAACTTCCTATAAAAATAGGAGTTCAAACTGTCCAGTAATAAAACTCTAATGTCTTAAATACTGTGTAAAATGTGTGCATATATGTGTTTTGCCCCCCTTAAAAAAGGTGCAATATTCACTGTTACCGGAGTCATCACGACTCTTGGTGTAGTTGCGAAAACAGGAAGTAGGGTTTAAACAGTTTTTTTGTAAAATTTCCTAGAAAAATATGTGTAGAAATATATTTTTAAAGCAGTGATGTGGTTAGTAATGTGTGTATTGTAATAAAATGAATGTTTTAAGTTAAAATGTTTGAATGTGGTGTTCGTTGTTGAATGTCTGTTTTTGTTTTGCAATTTTGCGAATTGCACGCAAACATCCAGAGGTCGCGGATTTCAAAAAAGTAAAACAATATATTTGACAAGAAAATGAGCCTCTTGGTTGGCTCTGACAGGAGCCTTTGTGTTGAGAGTGTGCATAAGACAGCAACAGATAAGACTGTATGTAGAGCTTCAGATTGCTTGGAAACACCCTGTTCCCATCATCTGTAAGTGAACTTCATCACTTTCATATATTCCATGAATGTCAATACGCACAAATGGTGTTATAGATAGAGCCCATAGTATTGGCTCTGAGGAAAACAGAAACAGTTTTATTAACATGTTTCCTGACTTTGTCTATCTGTGGACAGAATTGATTTGACCACTTCCATCTCTGTCTTTGGCATATATTAGAGTACACTAAGACATTGTGAGGGAAAAGCGAGATCATTACTGCAAAGGTATCCATCATTAGGTGTTACAGCCCTACCCCAGTCAATGTGCCTAGGTCATTGCCACCACAGTGCACAATCATAAGGTGAGGAGCTTGGAATTTCACAATGTTTTTAACCAAAGGCAGTAGCTGATGAAATGTAACCCTCTCTGGCCAAACCAACTAATCGCCACATTTGGCAAACCCAAGTCCCTGTCAATACCTTTGTTTTTTGCCACTTTTTTATCCCAATAGACATAGCTGAGACCCACAATCCAAGCTCTAAGCATTTTGTAGGAAGGAACAGTAGCACACAGGACAGGTCTGCAGCACAATCTCAGATGGCACTATCAAGGACAGTGAAAATGCATATGTGCTAGTGGTTTGGAAAAAATTGAAATTTGATTGGATAAAGGGAATATGCAGGTGAATAAAAGTAGGTTGTATTTAGAAATGGTTAGTAAATAGATGTTGAATTGGCTCTGGTAAATAGGAAAACGTGTAATACAGAGTTGGATATGCTTTACATGATGTGCTATAAACCAAACCTGCTGTAGTTCATTTTGTAACTAGTATGGTCCTTCTGGAATGTGTTGTGAACTTGTGACCTTCTGGCTCTACTGGGTTGCTATGGCGAATCTGAAAAAGGGAGTATTGTGGAAGGGTGTTAAAGAAACAGATATTAGTTCTAAAAAATTAGAGCGGGTTAGGTTAATTGTTTTATAATCTAGGTAAGATTCCCTAGTTAGGATGTTCCAAGAAAGTGTAGTAAAGTGATAGAAATATAAAAGTATTCAGGGAAGTAGGTTTTCCGACTCCAGTTTTGTTTTGCAGATTCATTGAGATCATTGCGATTTCATCCCGTGTGTTGACACAAAGGCATGCATTTTGGGCTACCTCCAAACAGGAGTGAAAGGGTTTATAGATAGTTACTATTCAGAAATGGAGTTACAAGACTGACATATGAAAGCAATGTTTTCATTTGTTGACTTTTGCTGTATCAGGCAATGAAATGTTCAGAAGGTTGCCATTTATGGTTACTTTGGATGAGAGTGGTGTGCCATTCTTGTGCTAAGTTTGAGTATATTGCATCTACCTAATAAGAAAACAAAATACATTTTACCAACAAACTCAATCTTCTGGTATGTTAGTTAAATCTTTTTGTAAGTCAAAAAATGATTAATAAAGTATATAATAATGTCATATTGTAATAAAAAGATTTTGAAAAATATATAATTATTTTTAAAAAGAAAGGATAATATACAAATTAATTGTAAGATTTTTTATATATCTATTCATAGATAAGTAAGACATAGTTTATCTCAGCTGCAGATCAGATGTCTGTCAATTTATTTAGAATGTGAGGTCAATCTTTCACTTTGCATTGCTTTACTGCATTCTGGAAGTGGGAGGAGAAAAAAGTGCACACTAACAGTTAAACTTATATGTTATCATGTCAAAGTTTTTATGTGTATAAATGATGTGCTGCTTATAACTAATGTTTTTATTTGAGGTCTGCGAGTTGCAGTCTTATTTGTTCCATTTTAAAAGATGAATACGATAGTGTAATTTATGCACCACAGCTTTGAATGAATTATGAATCTGAATTGATTGTACGTTGAGGTGTATTGGTAGGGCTACCTTATTTACTCAAAGATTCTGCACAAGATATACATATTTCTTAAACCATATATAACTGAAGAGCTATGTGCTTCAAAATAAAAGATGCACTTTGATATTTCAGTGAGCTACATACACTCATAGAAACCTATGTGCCCAATTATACATCAAGCCTACACGTATACCTAAATCTGAGATACCTAAGTACAAAAGCAGACAGACAGTGTAAGGTAGTTCACTCCCACAGACAGGCACAACTGATGTGTATTTTGGGGTAATGAAGGCAGTTTCTCACACACTTAATTAACCCAATATTCACTAATACACTCAGGAGGCAATCTCTGCAGGCCCTTACAGACACATTTAGTCAATCACATAACAAATAAACAGAGGCAGTGATCTAGTAAAAGATTTACATACATATGGACTCACAGCCCCACATGAAAACTGAAAAACCCATTCAGATATCTGCTAAACAACTGCCACTTTCAAGTTTACCATGGAGACAAGTATCATTTGCATTATGTCTCATGCCTGGTATACTTGAGCTTGGGCAGGTAGTTTTACCAGTAGAGGTGTCTCATTACTTAAAACTGCTACACAAGGTGTAACTATTATTGTACCAGCTATAAGTGAACTTTAAGGTAGGCTGTAGCTAGTCCATAGGACAGAGAGATATTCGCTTAAAAAGTAAAAGATGCATTTGGATGTATCAGTGAGCTATATGCACGCTTAGAAAAATATGTGTTCAATTATGTATCCAGCCTACACCCAGACGTAAATAGGAGATACTTAAGTAGAAAAGCAGAGAGACACTGAAACACCTAGTGAGGTAGTTAGAGAAGCACACAGAGTTTCACTCACACAGACAGGCAGAACTGATATGTGTTTTGTGGAAATGAAGGCAGTTTCTTACACACATAAGTAACCCAATATTCACTAGTACACCCACAAGGCAATCTATGCAGACCCTTACTGACACATTCAGACAATTACATATCATATGAAGAGAGGCAGTGATTCAGTAACATATTTACATACATATGGAATCATAGCCCGAGATAGGAACTGAAACCCTCATTCAGATATCTGCTAAACAAGTGACACTTTCAAGTTTACCATGCAGACAAGTAGCTCTTACATTATGTCTCATGCCTGGTATTCTTGAGCTTGGGCAGGTAGTTTTACTGGTAGAGCTGTTTTGTCACTTAAAAGTGATACACACAATTAAAACTGTTCTTGTAACACACTTGAGTGAACAGTAAGGTAGGTTGTAGCTAGTCCATGGCGCAGGGAGCTATTCACTTAAAAAGTAAATGATGCACTTGGATGTTTCAGTGACCTAAAGGAACTCATACAAACCTGTATGCCCAATTGTACATGTAGCCTACACCCAGACTTAAATATGACATACCTAAGAAGAAAAAGATACGGAGACCGAAACACCCAGTGAGAAAATTAAAGCAGCATGTAAAGATTCACAATGACAGGCACAACTGATATGTATCTTGTGCTAATAAAGGAAGTTCACACACTTAAATAACCCAATATTTTACGGACACATTTAGAGGACTGTAGATATCACAAAGACAGACAACCATTTACAAACAAAGTACCATACTCATAAAATATCATCTCCTGATAGGGACTCACACAGTTATTCACTTATAAATGAAAAAATTACATATTTAAGCCTAACAGTTAAGGCCCTTATCAAGTTTTAAGCTACTCTTCTACACCATATGGCTGTCCCCTGAGGCAGGTTGTAGTTAGTCAAGTGGGTATTCTCCTATAAGTTAATTTCTGTGTAAGTAGGTATACGGGTGTGTGAGAGGGTGTGTGAGTAACTCTATGAGTGAGTAAGTGTGTGTATTATGAGCTGTATGATCAACCTCTCACTAACCCATATATATAACTGAGCAGTAATGAAGGCTGTCAGTAGCTAATAGGATGGGTGCTACATTCTCAAAAGTGAACACATATTCAGGCACATGCATCAACCACAAAACGGGCAGATTCTCAGAATCTGCCCCTTTGCGACCGGTATTTTTGCATTCGGGATGCATCATCCCAAATGCAAAAATCGCTATTGAAGGAATCTCAAAATAGCGATTCCTTAAATAGCGATTGCATTTAAGGAATCCCTAATTGAGATTCCTTAAATGCAATGCATGAAAGTTTTAAAAATAGCGATTTCGCTACTAGCGGGAGCAAATTACCATGAAGCTGGACTTCATGGTAATTTGCTAAAACTTAGAAAAATGCACTTATTTGCATTTTTCTAAGTTTCACGTTGCGCACACACATGCCCTTAGAGCATGTGTGTATGCAACATGTGTGCAGAGTACAAATACATGGGTGCAATAGGGTGTCATTTTGACACCGTTGCACCCTAAAAATTGCGGGAGCAATTTGCGAGTACCTACTGGTACTCGCAAATTTCTCCCGCAATCTCCAATGCATTCCTATGGGCCTGGAGGCCCATAGGAATGAATGGGAAGCCATTCATTAATTGCGACTCGCAATTTGTGAGTCGCAATTAATGAATGTTAAGGAATCGCTATTTTAATAGCGATTCCTACATGCATAGGCTTTTGCGAGTCCTTAATTGCGAGTCCTTAATATTCACAATTAAGGACTCGCAAAAGCTTTTCTTGATGCATGTGCCAGGTAGTCTACCTATGTTATATATTCTCATGTAAACTAAATGTTTAAATAGTTAAAGTATGTAACTTGACACTATATAATTAAGTGATGAATATAGTTTTCTATTTTAGTTTTCAGACATCAGTATCTAGATATCTACACAGAATTACCATGACAAAAAAAAGTCAGAGAAGAAACAAGCAGCAACAAATAGAGCATCTCCTTAGAACAAAGAAACAAAAGGGAATAATACAGAAAATATGTTAAAAGAGAAAACATTTGGTGGTAAGAGGACTAAGAAATGTCCTAAAATTGTTTGTGTACAACTGGAAAACATGCCAAAAGAACAAAAGAAAAAGAAAACTATAACACTGAGTACTAAAGTACAAAAAGTCTCTGATGTAAAAAGTAAGAAGTCATTGAAAAAAGGAAAGACTTTAAGCAGAAGGCATAGGCAGTTCAAGGAAATCAGAGGAAGTATGTTTTGCACTAGAGTAATTTGCAACTTGTTAGCATCTATGAAGAAATACAAATGAAGAACACAAGTAATGAGACAAAAGGAATATGTTGAAGGTGTAGTTGATAAGGCGTTTACTCTGAGCAGGAAATTATTTGTCTTGGTTTTAAATTGAATGAAGACATTGGGAAAAACAGTGTTGTTTATGAGGCGACAGAGCCAAAAAAAAGACTTGTTAAGAGAAGTAATTTTTGCAAAGTGTTTAGTGGTGAATGCATACAAACCTCAAGTACTGGGCCTTTCTTTAATGAAGAAGGCTATTTCCATGACAATATATTAGTGCATGCAGTTGATGAATTTGGACAATGTTCCGAGATGAAAATGATATTCCTGTTCCAAAGGAATCAATGGGACCTAGAAATGTTGAGGAAGTGATTGCTAAAGAGATGCAAGGAAGGCGTAGACAGGCCCCTGTGTACAAATGGAATTGTATTAGTGTTTGTATATTCATCAACAATCAATTGATATGTTGAGAAATCTCCTCCATATGAAGAAGTTTAAAGCAGAAAATACATACTTTGCAAAGATTAAATCCATGCAAATTGAAGAAAGCATACTATTTTAAAATGACACTCACTAGTCTTGCCTGTCAAAAAATTTGTGAAATCATCTTTCATCATTTTAGAAGGTTAGGTGTCACCATTCAATAATGGGAACTTTTGTTAGAAGGCTTTATTATGTAAAAACACCTTCTCTATGTTTAGGAGAAATGAATAGATCTCCTTTGCATGGTAGTGCAGTAGAAGTACAAAAGGTTTGTGATGATGGTGAATTTCAGTTTTTTGGACCGGAACAGCACTGTAGGGAAAATTAAGAGTTGGTAAAAACAGGAGTTGTGGAGCAGAACAGATGTATTAGTTTTGGTAATTTTGTAAAAGAGATTAGAAAAGTTTGACATAGTTCCTTCAGAGCAACCAATCTGTGTTTGAATATATTGACCACACACTCACTACAAAAATCCAACTCGTAATGTTGATTTGCACATTAAAACTGAGAATAATAATAATATGAAGTAGCAAGATTTCACTGTTTATTTATTTGTAGAGGGACAATTTGACTCGTCCACCAGGCAAGTTATATGTAATATTAGAAATGGGGGTCTCTAGTTTCGCAGTGGTAGGTACCTTTGTCCAAGTAGGGACCCTTCTTCCTAGTTAGGGTTAGGGGGATACACTTCTAAATTAACCCCTGCTCACCCCCTTGGTAGCTTGGCACGAGCAAACAGACTTATCTCAGAGGCAGTGTGTGAAATATTTGTTCATGCAAACAGTAACACAGTGAAAACACTACAAATGGGCACCACACTAGTTGAGAAAAATAAGTAAAACTTTATCTAAACCACACAAGAACAAAAACGACAAACAAAATCCAACATACAATATTGAAAAAAATTGTTACTGTGCTAAATAACCTTGGAATTGCAGGAATAACATGAAAATAGTTCCTTCGACTCAGTAGCTCATTTCGGGGCTACTGCGATATTGAACACGGCAGAGTATAACAATTCCCGCCAACCGCATCGGTACAGGTCAGCTAAAGCATCAACAGACTCTTAAACAGTACCTTTCTTGTTGCGGCCAACACGCTGATGTGAGTCGGTTGGGGCAACAGTCGCGGTTGCGATGTGAGATGGAAGTGTTGCAGCGTGCAGTGTACTCATGGCTCAGTGCAGGCAGTGGCTCGTCGATGGAGTTGGTGAGACCAGGGCTTGCGTAGATGGGTGAGACGGTGCTCGATACAGTGCTGGCAGGTCACGGTGCAGTGATGGAGTCAGTTGATGTTTTGATTTGGGCAGCGACAGAGTCGGTTACATCTGTGCAGCGTGCTGCGAAGTAGTCTTGAGTACGTGCCCTCAGGACGTTGTGCAAGCAGCGGCTCATTGATGGAGTCGGTGAGACCAGGGTTGTGTTGCAAAGCGAGGCTGTGCTCTCTGCGGTGCCTTTCAGGACATGAAGTCTGCCGCGGAGTCGGTGACGAGTCGGCTGCTCTTTTCTTGTTCAGCGACTGGAACCAGCGGAACCAGAGACAGTGCCCAGAAGGATGGTGAGGTCTTTGCTGTACCTGAGACCTCTTGAACAGGGGGCAAGCGCCACTTCAGTCCCTTTAAGACACTTTGCAAGCAGGATACACAAAGAGTTCCTCTCCTTGGCAGAAACACCCACTAGAGGCCAACCCCAGACAGCATACAGCAAAGGGACAGTACTCCTCCTCTAATTTCTTCCAGCTCCTCTCCTTGGCCGAGGTTCCTCTTGATTTCCACAAGTAGTTTAAAGTTCTGAGGTCTGGCCCCCAATATTTATACAGCAAAATTATTTGTTCTCTGGTTGCAGAAAAGCCCTGTACCTAGTCAAAACCAGTTCTATCCTCTCTGGTGCAGCTTCCTGACAGGAGATGAAGACAGCATTGTCCTTGGCAGACCAGGCCCATTCAAGTGTAAACGAAATCCCCTCCCCCTACTCTGAATGCAGCCCAGGTCTATTCAGCCCAGCCCTGACTCACCCTGAAAAGGAAAGAAACACCTCAACCCGCAAAGTGGCTGTCTGAACAGAAGGCATATCCCCAGCCCCTGTCATTTCAAAGCCCGACAGCCAATACACAACCTAGCAGAGGGACACTGCATGACTAAGCAAGAAAATACCTACTTTCTAAAAGTGGTATTTTCAAACCCAGAATGTAAAAATCACCCTCACTAAAAGGTACATCTTAACATTCTGAGTTGAGGCATATAAAACTTTATTTACCTATCTTGCTCCCATGGGCAGGTATGCTTATAAAATGTTATGAGCAAACTCCCCATTCAATCCTATGGGACAGTTAGCCTTACAATAGTGAAATAGGCAGTATTTCACTATCAGGACATGACAGACTCATCAGGGCATGTCCTACCTTTCACAAACACTGTAACCTGCCCCTGGGTACCTTGGGCCTACCATAGAGGTGACTAAGATGTAGAACAAGGGAAGGTTAGTACCTGGCAAGTAGGTGCACTTGCCAAGTCAACATGGCAGTACCAAACTGCACACAGACTCTGCAGTGGTAGGTCTGAGTTACATTTACGGACTACTTATGTGTGTGGCACAATTAGTGATGCAGGCCCACCAGCAACATTTGATTTACAGGCCATGGGCACACACAGTGCAATGTACTAGGGACTGAATAGTAAATCAAATATACCAATCATGGAATCATCAGTCCAAAATAACAATTGACAAAGGGATCATTTGCACTTTGACACTGAATAGCAGTGGCCAATTGCCCAAAGCATCTAGACCAGCAAAACAAAGTCCAGCACACAGCAAAAACACAGGAGGCAAAGGCAAAAATACAGAGGAAACCCACGTCAAGGATGCCAGTTCTAACATGTAAGTACTGCTATAATAAGTTAGAGGAAAACAAAATGCCTGCTTGCTAGAGCAGTACACAACAACTTTGAAATAGTGCCTGGTCCAGAAGTACTCAAAGATTTGAATGTTTATGAATCCATATTAATACAGTGTATACATCCATTTCAAGGTATAGTTCTCATGGAGCCAAAGACAGGGAAATTACCTCCAACTGAGCTCCAGAAAAGTCTCAAAGGTAGAGTTGTATACTTGCCATTAGATTTTGAAGATACTATTGAAATTACAGGGGTACAGAGAAATATGAAAGAGGGACTTGTAATTCTTGTAAACGGTGTCGTGGCCAAGAGTAAAACAATATGGTAAGAGTTAGTAGATGTCAGCAAAGGTAAAAAAGCAACTTCATATCTGGTAGAAAATACCATATATTATAAAAATGCAGAAATTCTTCAAGATATCACGCATCTGGAGGAAAATACATCATCATCAACAGGTCAGATAGAAAAAGTGGATCGAGGCAAAGTAGAAGAAATTCATGAACAGTACAACATCCATCCTCTACATTCAAAAGAGATTGCTGGTGATGCTATTGATCTATATCAACTAAAAGAGGCAAAAGGAACTCCCTTAAATGAATGGGAAAAACATTTAGAAGCTCGCTGTTTCCCTCATCTCTTTCCTACTGGAGAAGGTGGTAGGTGTAATGATCAGTCTGTGCAAATACCTGCGGCCAAGTTCAGATTTACTAGACTTTATTCAGAGGATCCTAGATTTTGTCAAAGTACCTGGAATACAACTTGATTAATCTCATGGAATGTCAACGTTGGTCCAATGAATATTGGTATCGTCATCTTGGTGAACTAAAATGCATGTTGAGAAATGTAGGTGCACCCATATGGTTTCTAACACTCAGTTGTGCTGTGTATGAATGGGGTGAAATGCTTCAATTCTTGTTAGGGGCAAATTCAACTATAGCAGACATTGATCTAAACACTCCAGGAGAATTCTGCTTACTGGACTCTGCAAATGTTTGCAGATATTTTAACCACAGATTTCAAACCATGATGGCTTTCATCTGCAACAAAATCAATCCACTTCTCCTTGAAGTGACTGCTTTCTTTTGGCACAAAGAATACCAAGCCAGTGGAGCTCCACATATTCACATGATACAATGGGAAAAAGATGCTCCGAAGTTTGGAACAGACACAGATGAGTCAGTGTTGTCTTTCATAGAGCAGTATGTCACTTGCATCATCCCAAATGAAAAGTGGAAAATACGGTCGTAGAAAGTATAGCTCTAAACGAAAATGTTATACAAGATGTCGTTTTGGTTTGCCATAACTTGTGATCTCAGAAGGAAGAGTTAATAGCTTTTTGTCTACAGTCAGACACACTCTCCCACAAAAATCACCAAAGAACACATGCAAACTGAGAAGAACGCAAAATACATCAATGACTACAATCCTGTGATTTTGAAGATGTGAAATATGAATATGGATCTACAGTTTATTGCAGATAACTCAATGGCTGTCGAGAAAACCAAGTTGAGGGAGATGTGGGAGGAGATTTCAGTAGAAAAGTGTCTTGCATAGAGATTGAGTTTTAGTTTGAAAAATCTTTCTCACAGAGAGACCAGCTGTTATGAATGTGCAGACTGCTTAAGAACAGCTAGCTTGTTTTCTAAATCTAGAGGAGTTCTATGGGTGAGTTTCGGGCTTGCTAATACTCATAACAGAGTACTGAAGTATTTTCCTGAAATCCAATATTTTGCAGAATTTGAGCCACACATTACAGCTATTCTAAAGATGAACATGCTGTATATGTACTATCCAAGAAGGAGTCCTCATCTAGAATGGATAAGTCTGTATGAAATAATTCAACATTATACATACAGAAATAATGTCAGTGAAACCATAGAAGAATGAAAATTTGCTGTTGATGGGTGTGAAGGATGTTTGGCCAGACATAACAAAGGAAGTTTAATCAACCATGTTTAGTCTTGTTGCAGCTGCTCAAGCCATGGTGAACTGAAAGAAAGCTCCTTGGAGATTTTGACTGTCATGACGACTCATTCAATGCTGGAAAGGCAGCATTGAGTGCTCTTTGTTTCCAGTGTACCTTCAAATGTTGAGAGATGAGATTGAGCAAGAAGAAACAATTGCTGCTGAGATAGCAAGAGAGAGTTCTCAGAGCAGTCAAAGTTCAGCACCTGGAAGTTAAGATATCCTTAAACAGCCAATCATTCAAAATGAAGCTACAAAAGCCATTAATAAGGTGGAGAATGCAATGCAGCAAGCAAGGCAGGAAACTCTGGATCTATAATAACTTATACAGCGATTCTTGGTCAGTGTCACTGCTCTCCCCGCGCAGCTCCACTGATAAGGCTCTGACCTTGAGCCCCTTCCATGTAGGTGTTTGAGGCCCTCCTCCATGTGCAGGCTCCTGCCTGCACCTTATCCCTGGTGGTCTAGTGGAAGAGCAGCCTGCTCTCCTGCTATTCTGCTCTGTGTCCTTTTGCCTTTCTCTCTTTGGCCTCTCTTTTCTTGTTGTTTTTCTCTTTTTGCCTCTCTTTTCCCTGCATGTTGTCTTTTTACCTCCCTTTCTCTGCCTTTTCTATTTTGCCTTGCTTTTATGCTGTTTTCTCTTTTTGCCTCTCTTTTCACTGCCTTTTCTCTTTTTGCCACTCTTTCACAGCCTTTTCTCTTTTACCTCTCTCTTATTGCTATTTTTCTCTTTTAATCTCTTCTTCTTTGCTGACCAAGCCCTCCTTGCTCCCTTTCGTGTGCTCCCCGCTGTTGCTGCCCTGCGGCTCCCCCAGCATGTTACTCCTGCACCCGCCTCCCAGCTGGCCCCTACATAATGGTGGCCACAGCGT
Source organism: Triturus cristatus (assembly GCF_964204655.1). Taxonomy (NCBI): domain Eukaryota; kingdom Metazoa; phylum Chordata; class Amphibia; order Caudata; family Salamandridae; genus Triturus; species Triturus cristatus. The sequence continues at coordinate 720,777,200 of NC_140585.1, forward strand.
GGCAAGAAGAGCAAGACCTCTAACCTCCTTGGTGAGTGTCACTGCTCTCCTCCATGCAGCTCCACCACTAAGGCTCTGACTTCGAGCCCCTCCAAGTAGGTGTTCAAGGACCTCCACCATCCACAGGCTTATGCCTGTGCCTCCTCCATGGTGGTCTAGTGGAAGAGCAGTCTGCTCTTCTGCTACTCCGCTCTGTTCAGTGTCATTGTGCCTTTTTCTTTTGCCTCTCTTCCCTTGCCGTTGTTCTCTTTTTGCCTCTCTTTCCACTGCCTTTTCTCTTTTCACCTTTCTTCACTGCCTATTCTCTTTTGCCTCTCTCTTATTGCTGTTTTTCTCTTTATACCTCTTCCTCTGACCAAGCCCTCCTCGCTCCTTTTCTCACTCTCCCAGCCGCTGATGCCCCCTCCCACCCAACATGTCGCTCCCTTCTCCCAGATGATAACCCTCCCCTGACCCTTACTTAATGGCAGCCGTGCCACTGATGCACCAAAGGCATGCCAAAGGCAAGCCTATATGCACCTGTCCATGACTAGCACCAGGGACCCTGGTCCCCCGACTCCCTGCCTCTATAACCCCAGCACTCTCCACTCACTCAACCCCGGATGCAGCAATATCAACTGCCAGCTCTCAACACCGAGCAACACCTAATGTCTGATCTCCTGCCGCCAATGCCGGCACGCCTTCACCTACCTCCAGACCCAGGCAGCAACCCCCAGCCCACCGGATACCACAGCACACAAACCACTGAGCTGCATCCTCCTCAACTTAACCTCCCTGCACAGACAGGCCAAAGAAATCTGGGTCCACCACAGTACATAAACAAAGGGATCCACCCACGGGTATAAGGGATCTCCCTATTACTCAATATGTATCCCACGGTCGTGGAGAATACACATTAGTTGTTTAAATACCCCTCACACACCAAAAGGGCCCTTGGTGTCATGCTTCATCATAGGGGTCTTCCTGCCCCTCTACGGGACAGGGCGTGCTACGACCTACGTTTGCGTGGGAGCACTGTTGTTAGTGAGACAGCTATGTGTGATGCGGGGGTGTGAGAGGAAGGGTCAGGAGTGAATAAGGAGTGAGTTAAAAAATACCTGGCTCTCTGGTCTCGAAAAATTTATTCTGCCGTTCGAGCTGGTATTAGTAAAAGGTGGGGGGAGGAGAGTGTATGCCTCAATGAGCTATGCCTCCTAGTGGTGTCGACATGTTTCGAAGCTTCCCCGTGCTTCTTCGTCAGGACCTTAAGGATCCCTTCCTGCCACTAACTGTGTTGTGTTAAAACAAAAATTGTAAGAAAATGAAATGAAAAAAGGAAGTAAATAGCCTCCAAGAAGTCGTAATGCCTTAATAGGTCTTACATAATCCTATTAACTTGCTAAAAGGAGATAAGTAACCTCATGAGCTCGTGGACCGAGTGGTGGGCGTGCCAGGTAGGCTACAACTTCAAGGATCAATGTCCCGCCAAATGACTCACCCCGGTCGGCTCCGCCACAGTACTCACATGCCTGAAATCACCTTCCTCACAGAGACATGGACGAATGCCAGCTCCGCACCCGATATCGCAACCGCCATCCCGACGGATACAAGATCCAGAGAAAAGACCACCTCAACCACCCAGGAGTAGGCTTCGCAATCTTCCACAAACTTTCCCTCCGATAGACAACCACCAACACAGACGATGCCTTGCCCCCCATGGGACACATCCACTTCCAGATCCAGCCCAACCCAGAACGATGCTGCGCAGAACAATCACCTACAGACCACCTGGGCCCTGCATCCCTTTCGCCAGCGTCATTGCCAACCTCATTGCACCCCACGTCCTTGCCTCCACAGACTACATACTACTCCGAGACCTGAACTTCAACCTAGACAACCACAGCGACCCCAACACCACCACCCTCCTAGGGAACCTCACCAACATAGGACTGAAATATCTTGTCTCCGCTCACACATCAGGACACGCACTCAACCCCATCATTGCTGGAGGAAACAACATTCACTTCAGCCACACCATGGTACTGCTCTGGACCAAACACCACTGCATCCACTTCTCCTTCATGAAACCCACTGTGCAGAAGCACACACAGTGCCTCCCATGCAGAATATGGAACAAAGTTTCACAAGAACACCTCACCTCTGCCCTCAGCTGCACTCCACTCCCAATTACGACAGATGCCAACACAGCGGCAATAAACTTCCACCAATGGATCACCAACAGCATCAACACTCTTGCTCCCCTCCAGAACACCAAAAGATGACACAAGAAAACCAACTGGTTCACCACAGCTCTCCAAGAATCCAAGCGCTCCTGTTGACAACTGGAAAAGACGTGGAAAAACAGCAAAACCCCAGAAGCATGCTCTGCCTACAAAACAGCCATCACAGCACACCACCAACTCATCAAATCAATAAAAAATGTCATCCAAGACAGAATCCTCCCTAACGCACACAACTCTAAGGAACTCTTCGCTATCATACAGGAATTTGCCAAACCCAACAGCGAAACAACCAACGTCTTTCATGCCTCAAAAACCTCTGCAACAGAATCAGCTCCTTCTTTCACCTGAAGATCAAGACGCTTTATGACAACTTTGATGACCAATTTCACTGCACTGCCCCAAGCCCCACCCCCAACATGCCACCCAACAGACCCTTTTTTACCTGGACACTCTTACAACAGAAGGCACCCTAAAGACCATGAAGAGCATCCACTCCGGAGCACCCTCTGACCCCTGCCCACCACACATCTTCCACAGGGCCACCACTGCCATACCACTCGAGCTAAGTATCAACTGCTCCCTCGAGACGGCCACATTCCCCGACAACTAGAAGTGCGCCAAAGTCAATCCCCCCTAAAGAAACCCTCTGCAGACCTGACAGCCCTCAAGAACTTCAGGCCATCTCAATGCTTCAGAAAGACTTTAAGCATCCAACTAACACACCCCATTGAAAAGAACAACATCCCAGATGGCTCTCAATCCTAATTCCGCAGCAACCACAGCACAGAGACAACCCTCCTCACTGCCACCAACGACATCCACGCCCTCCTTGACCAAGGCCATACTGCAGCCCTCATCCTCCTGGAGCTATCAGCAGCCTTAGACACTGTCTCCCTCCACGACGCGGGCATCAAAGGAAAGGCTTTAGACTTGCTACAATCATTCCTCTCAGGCAGAACACAAAGAATAAGCCTTCTACCCTCCCTCTCAGAACTGACAGAGATCAGATGTGGAGTACCCAGAGGTTCCTCCCTCAGCTCTACACTCTTCAACATCTGCATAGCCCCCCTTGCAACCATTGTCAGAAATCATGGGCTCAAAATTGTCTCCTATGCCGATGATACCCTGCTCATTTTCTTCCTCACCAAGGAACCGGAAATCACCAGGCACAATTTCCAAGAAGGGATGAAAGCTGTTGCGTCCTGGATGAGGAACAGCTGCCTGAAACTCAACTTGGAGAAAACAGCAGTCCTCATCCTTGGCTCCACCCCCTCTGCATGGGACGATACCTGGTGGCCCCCACCCTCGGAAACCCATCAATCCCTACTGACCATGCATGCAACCTCAGCATCACTCTGGAAACATCACTTACCATGAATTGCCAGATCAATGTCGTCTCCTCCACATGCTTCAACACCCTCTGCATACTACACAAGATGTTCAAGTGGATCCCCTGACTTCAGGAAAACTGCCACTCACACACTCATCAGCAGCAGACTAGACTACTGCAACGCCCTCTATGCCAGAATCAACAAAAACCCCTCCGCAAACTCCAGCCCATCCAGAACACTGATCCTCGATATCCCATGGCACAACCACATCACCCAACACCTCTGTGAACTCCACTGTCTCCCTGTAGAAAGAAGAATAACTTTCAAGCTGCTCACACACACCTACAAGGCCCTTCTCAACACCGGACCCCAGTCGCTCAATGAGAGAATCTCCTTCTATGCCGCCAAGAGAAACCCCCGCTCAGTCGACTTCTCCATAGCCACTGCCCCACACTTCTAAAGGACCAGAGCAGGTGGAAGATCCTTCTCCTACCTCACAGCCAAGACCTGGAACAAACTCCCCCTTCACCTCCGATTCAGCCGGACACTGCACCAATTCAGGAAGACCTGGCTCTTTGAATGACCCCAACAGAGCTGCTCACACCCACCCCCAGCACCTTGAGATGTGAGTAGTGAGCTCTACAAAACCCTGATTGATTGATTGAGCAATTGAATACAGATCAGAAAGATATTTTTGAAGACATAAAAAGGTAAAGTAGAACATGGATTTCTGCATGAGAAAAAAGAGTGTGCTTGTTCTACATATGAACCAGTTCTACTGTACTTAAGTGGTCAAGCTAGAACTAGAAAAAGTTTCTTCATTAAAGCATTGACAAGTTATCTACAGAAGACAACAGATTCCAATTTGTCGTGTGTAGTTACAGCAACAACAGGGTTAGCTGCACATAGTATTAAAGGAGTCACCCATCGTCGATTATAAATGCTGCCTACTGGACACAACAACGAATTAGAATACAAAAAATGATCTGGTGATGCTTGTCATCAAGTGGGAAGAGTATTAAAGAAAATAAAGCTACTAATTATTGATGAAGTCATCATGGTATCTAACCTAATGCTAACTTTTATACATTTAAGAATGCAGCAAATATTAAATACTAACTCTGACATGCTTTTGGAGGATAACACTTAATAGTCGTTGGAGACCTGCTACAACTAACTACGGTCAAAGGACAACCTGTTTTCAAGACACTACTACATAATGAAACTAGGAATTCACTAGGAAATATTGGAAATGTAAACATTTGGGAAAATTTTGAATACAAAGAGTTAATGAGAAATATGCTCCAAGCATCAGATATGCAATACGGAGATATATTAAAGGACATTAGAGTGGGAGTTCTCACAAAGAAGGAAAGAGAGCATTAGAAATCCGTCTCTTCAAAAACATGTTTCCAACTAATGTCTCAGCTGTACAAGTAATATAGAATTTTGCTAAGGAAGAGAAGTTGTTTGTTTGAAGCCAACCCATTAGGAGAGCAGTAAATTAGATGAAGAATTACTGCAACAGGAAAAAGAAAAGATCATTGAAATTAGAGCAAATGATGAAATGGAACATCAAGGAGTTACAGTGCTACTAACAGAAAAACTCAAATCTAAATTGGATTGATTAGAAAAGTCTATCTCAAAAACTGCAGTATTAGAAAAACAGTTACGTGTCTGTAAAAATTGTAGTTTAATGTTACGTTGCAATTTAAATGTTGAAGAAGGGCTAGTGAGTTGCTCAGTGGATAAAGATATGAAATTTAATAATTATCCAAACATAAATGACGTGGAATACTTAGCTATAAAATTTGATGATGTTGGTGAAGTTAAGCAGATTGGTAGATGCGTTGTACGTTTCCTATTTGTGAAAGCCTTGTAAGTCTAGCGAAAGTAGTTTCCAGTGTTTTTAGTGTATGCAGTAATGATCCACAAATCGCAAGGTTTAAGAGTAGATACAGCTCTTGTTAACATTGGTGGTAGTGTCTTCAAAGATCTATCTATCTGATTTAACATTGTCGCGAATTAGAACATTGTATGACTTATTTCTGATTGATTTTGATGAGAAGAAATTAAGTGCTGATGTGAACTGTGTAAGGGTGTATAATCGGTTACAAGGTCAATATGCTCCTCATTTAGGCCAGTACCCTGTGGTTGAAAAACTGATAATGTATCCAAAGCAGAAAATTTCAAACCAGTCTATCAGAGCTAAATAGAAAGATGAACAAAAAGAAAAATGACAAGGACCTAAGAAAAGAAAATTGCAACACAATGAGGAAATGAGAGGTTATCACTTTGATAATTAATCTGGAGTGAACTGTTATGCAAATGTAGTGTTAAATAGACTGTACCATTTGCTTAATTTTCCAAATTCTATTAAAGAAAAAGTAGATAAAAGAATGTCTTCGCATCTATGTAGTTTACTTGAAGAATTAACAAGTGCTAGAAGGATTATACATTCTGGTTCTGCAACGAGAAAACTTCGAGATGTGTCTACTCGATCAGTAGAGTTTACTAAAAATCTTCAGCAGGATGCTCAAGAATTTTAATGGTAATGCTAGGACTATTAGAGGAAGAACATGTGAATATCAGGAATTATTTGGATTAAATTATAAATGGAACCATAACTGTGAAGACTGTGAACTTACCTCTTGCTTTGAAATCAATTCGGAACGATTCTTCTACTTGACGTTATCAGATAGTAAATCTGTGGCCTTTGAACATGTTGTCAAAAAATCCCATCAAGATATTACCTGTCTGAACTGCAGATCAGAACTTAGGTCTGCGTTGTTACTACAGAGGTATGAAAAATATGTCTGAGTCATGCTACAATGATGCAGAGTGGATGGTACTGAAGTTACAAACTTTGCAGTTGGACAATTTTCCATTTCAAAAATAACTTTCACAAATATAGCAATCATATTTCATGAAGGTGTTAATATAACCGCGGGACACTACACAATATATTTAAGATGTCAAACAGAATGGACAAATGACATTCAAATCAAGACTACCTAAAAAGTTACCAAACTTATATTTGCTATTTCTATCAATCAGTCAACCAATCAATCAATCAGGTGTTTGTTAAGTGCGACTACTTACCCGTAAGGGTCTCAAGGCGCTGAGGTGTGGGGGGGGTCTCAGGTTCCAGTCCATGAAGGAGGGGGTCTGTCGAAGAGCCATGTTTTGAGGTTTCTTGCAAAGATGGGGAGAGATGTTGTCTGTCTGAGGTGGAGCGGAAGGTCGTTACAGGCTCTGGACGCGTGGACGGAGAAGGAGCGGCCTCCCAATCTGGTCTTTCTGGTGCGGGGGACCACGGCATAAGAGAGCCGGGCTGATCATAGGGTCCTTGGGGGTGCATGCAATTTGAGTCGGCTGTTCAGGTATGCTGGTCTGGTGTCGTGGAGGGCCTTGTGAGCGTGGGTTAGCATCTTGAAGGTGACTCTAGCTTCGATGGAGAGCCACTGGAGAGTACGCAGGTGCTGAGAGATGTGGCAGTGTCTTGGCAGGCTGAGGACCAGTCTTGCGGCAGTGGCGTTTTGGATGTTCTGTAGCTTGCAGGTGAGGTTTTTGTTTATTCTGGAATAGAGTGCCTTGCCGTAGTGGAGCCTGCTGGTGACCAGGGTGTGAGTGACTGTCTTTCTGTGTTCGATGTGGGATCCATTTGAAGGTCTTACTTGTGAGGCAAAGGGTGTGGAAGCAGGAGGACGAGATGGATGTGATCTGGTGGTCCATTTGGAGCTCTGAGTCCAGGATGATTCCCAGGTTGCACGCGTGGTCCTTGGGGGTGGGTGGGCTTCCGAGGGCGGGGGGCCACCAGGTGTCGTTCCAGGTGTTGGGGTTTGGGCCCATGATGATTACTTCCGTTTGGTGGTGTTTCATTGTAGGCAGCTGTTTTTCATCCATTTGGCTTCCATGCCTTCTCAAAAGTTGTGTCTGGCGGTGTTTGGTTCGTTGGATAGGGAGAAGATGAGTTGGGTGTCGTATGACACATGGTTGAGTCCGTAGTTTCTGACGATGGGGGCGAGCGGAGCCAGGTAGACGTTGAAGAGTGTAGGGCTGAGGGAGGACCCCTGGGGGACTCCGCAGGTGGTAGGTGTAGGGTCCGAGAGGAAAGGGGGAGTCTGACCTGCTGTGTTCTGCCGGAGAGGAAGGAGCAGATCAAGTTGAGGGCCTTGTCTTGGATCCCTGGGTCATGGAGTCTGCGTATTAGGGTGCGGTGAGAGACTGTGATGGACGCCGCTGAGAGGTCGAGGAGGATGAGGGCTGCTGTTTCTCCTTTTTCCAGTAAGGTATGGATGTCATCTGTTGCGGCGAGGAGGGCGGTTTCCGTACTGTGTTCTTTTCTGAAGCCGGATTGGGAGGAGTCGAGGATGTTGTGTTCTTCCATGAATGTGGCGAGTTGGCTGTTGATCGCTTTCTCGATGACTTTTGCTGGGAACGGGAGCAGGGAGATTGGTCTGTGGGGTCTGCTGAGGGTTTCTTCAGGAGGGGTTGATCTCAGCGTGTTTCCAGTCATCAGGGAACGAGGCAGTTGCCAGAGAGTGATTGATGGTGTGGCAAAGCATGGGTGCGATGGTGTTGGCGGCTTTGTTGAAAATGTGGTGGTTGCAGGGATCCGTGAGGGCTCGGAGTGGATTGACTTCATCGTATTCAGTGTGTCTTTGGTGGTGAGGGCTGTCCAGTTGTCGATCCCTGGCTTCAGGGTGTCGGAGGTGATTGGTGAGGCTTCAGTGTGTTGGTTGTCTTCGTCAAAGTTGTCATAGATGCTCTTGATTTTGTGGTGGAAAAAGGTGCTGAGTTTGTCACAGAGGTCTTGTAAGAGAGGGATGTCGGTGGACTCGCTGGTGGATTGAGCGAACTCCTTGATGATGTTGAAGAGTTCTTTGCTGTTGTGTGCTTAAGTGGAGATTCTGTCTTCAATTGCTTTTTTCCTCATTTTTCTGATGGGTTGGTGGTGGGCGTTGGTAGCGGCTCTGAAGTTGTTGTGGGCTTCTCTGGATTTGGAGTTCCTCCGCAAGTGTGTCTGGACCCTCGAAGTTCGGTGGTGAACCATCTAGCTTTCTTGGTGTGGGTGTTGTTGTTTTTCTTGAGGGAGGCTATGCTGTTGGCGCTGCCGGAGATCCATCTGTGCAGGGTTCGGGCTGCGGTGTTGGGGTCGTCGTTTTCCTCGATGCTTGGGGTAAAGTTGCTGAGTGACGAGGTTAGCTGGTCATCGGTGATTCTGGTCCAGTTTCTTCGTGGGAGCAGGTGCTGGTGTCTGTGGATGGTGGGTGTTCTGAAGGTGAAGTGGACGCATCAATGGCTGAAGGTTGTGGAGTTTCCTGTTGTGAAGAGGGGGTCGAGAGTGTGTCCTGCTGAGTGCATGGGTTCGGTCACAATCTGGCAAAGTCCAACATTGTGGAGGTTGTCCAGGAAGGATGTGGTGCTGGGGTCCAGTTGGTTATTGAGGTGGAAGTTGCGGTCTCCCAGTAGGGTGTAGTTGGTGGACGCGATGGCATGTGGGAGATGATGTCCATGATGGAGTTGGCAAAATGTCTGCGGGGTCCAGGGGGTTTGTAGATGAGGGTTCCTCAGAAGGTGGAGGTAGGGCTGGCCAGGATCTTGAATTGAAGGTGTTTCATCAGGTCTGTGGGCTCGTCGGGGAGTGTGATTAGGCGGAGGGTGGATTTGTGGACGATGGCGATTCCTCCTCCAGGGCGGGTGGGGCAGTCCTTTCTGGAGATCTTGTATCCTTGGGGAATGGCGATGTCTGGTCCCGAGGTGGTATTGGTCCAGGTTTCAGTAAAGAATGCTACGTCTGGGTTGGTGCTGTCGAGGAGGTCTCCGATTTTGGTGGCGTGTTTGTGGAGGGATCAGACGTTGAGGAGGATGCATTGCAGGGTCTTCGGTTCAGTTGTGTTCTTGCGGGCGGGTTGCGCTGGGTCCATGGTCTTGGCGGTGCTGCAGATGTGCTGACAGTGGTGTCAGCTGAAGGGTCCATGGGTGTTGGCTTGTGGTGCTAGCTTGCGGTTGTTGTTGTGGCCTTAGTTGAGAGCGTGGAGTGCCACTGGGTCGTAGCGTTGGTGGTGCAGAGATTCAGGGTTCCTGGTGCTGGTCGCAGTCGGGTCGTGGGCAGGCGCAGACGGCTTTCTTTTGGGGTGCCAGCCTTTATTAAGTAGGGGTCAGAGAGGGCTGGACAGCTGGGAGGTGGGAGCGGGGAGGAAAGCTGGATTGGGCCGGTCGCACTGGTCATGCTGGGAGGGAGGCGGGGAAAAACAGGCTGAAAAAGGCAAAAGGAAAGAGAGAAAAGTGCAAATAAGGCAGTAAAAGTGCAAGAAAGAGTGGAGGAAAGACACAGAGGACACAGAAGGAGAGTGAAAGGGGGAGATTGAGATGAAGGTAAAAAACGAGTGAAAAACTCTCTAGAACCAAAGTTCTAAGGAAAATATAGGATAGCAAAATATGGTATTGTATTGACGTTTATATGGAATATGTGTTCCTGAGACGTTATTCGGCCTCCTATGGGTACTGTCTACAGCAAGCTGTTAGAAATGAAAGACTCTTTTTAGCTGTGGGAAAGCAAATCTATAAAACATTACAGGACTAAATTCTGTTTGTACAGATAATAAGCAAATGGAGGTACTAAAACACCAGCAGCCTTAACTTGCATCTAAGAAGTCTCTTCACCACCCATTTTGTTTCTGCTACAGTAACTTCTGCGTATTACTGTGTATTGTTTTTCATACATGGACCAAGAAATTTACACATCATTTGGCCTAACAGGGATGATGTGTACAAAATGATATTCAAAAATGAAGACTGCTTCATAATTATTGGATATTTTGTACAAGATATAAAAATATCAGAAACAGCTTTAACATACAGTTGCTTTCATTAAGGTAGTCACTTATCAGCACGCCACTATTAACAAACTTGTAGTGAGTAGAATGCATAGTATCACATATTTGTAATGATGTACTGTGCACATTTGTTTGTTTTTTACAATCCATTGATTTTTTTCCCCCACTGTTTGATGGTGATGCTTCTTACAGACCACTCTTGAAAGTGAAGAAGTATAAAAGTGGCGAACAATAAAAAACAGTAAATATTTTACTATGTTGTATTAAAGCTTTGGAGAAAAAAATATTGTATCTTGTGTTGGTTCCCTAATCTTAAAAAGGAAATACTAATACATTTGTCTTTGTTTATATTTTTCACATTGGTTGCCGATCGGGATATATAGTACATGTGTGAAATCACTAATTTAGTGATGGATTCATTGAGACACTATTCATAAACACATCACATCATCTGGAAACTACACTTGCAGTCAACCAATTACCCAGGTAGTATGCATATACTAAACCAATCCGCACCGTACATACGGGGGTGGGGTGGGGGTCCGCACCGTACATACGGGGGTGGGGGTTCACACCGTACATACGGGGGTGGGGTGGGGGTCCGCACCGTACATATGGGGGTGGGGGTCGGCACCGTACATACGGGGGTGGGGGTTCGCACCGTACATACAAGGGTGGGGTGGGGGTCCGCACCGTACATACAGGGGTGGGGGTCCGCACTGTACATACGGGGGTCGGGGTTCACACCGTACATACGGGGGTGGGGTGGGGGTCCACACCGTATATACGGGGGTGGGGGTTCGCACCGTACATACGGGGGTGGGGTGGGGGTCCGTACCGTACATACGGGGGTGGGGGTTCGCACCGTACATACGGGGGTGAGGTGGGGGTCCGCACCGGACATACACAGGTGGGGTGCGGGTACGTTGCGGACATACGGGGGGCTGGGGGTACGGCGCGGACATACGGGGGGCTGGGGGTACGGCGCAGACATACGGGAGGGGCTGGGGGTACTGCGCGGACATGGGGGGGTGTTCGGCACGTATGCGGGCACATGTTTGGACGTCTCCATGGTTGCTATGGAGGTTCGCTCCGTACGGTGTTTTTACCATACGGTTGTGGATTCGGACGGACGGGACGGATCGTACTTGCGCATTCGGATGTCGGTTTACCGAGTCGTACGTAAAACCGTACGGGGACGTGTCGGACACTTTTTTCGACCCGAGGACGTGTCGGGGTATATTCCCACTGCGATTCGTATGGAGTTTTTTTACATACGAATCATACTTGCCAGTTTGTACGGGACTTGTATGATTCGTACGTAAAAAAAACGGATACGATTTGTACGGGGAATATTTCTCCAGGATCGGAATCGGCCCCTTACTTTTTTCTCTACCTTATAACACCACACCATTCATAACCCACATCTAACATAATTAGATACCAATTAAAGAAATATTATTAATTAAAAACAAATTAAAACTCATTAAAATGATGTAACTTCCCACACTTTACACCTATAATCTCCACAACCCACAGATAAAATTAAACTGTAAACAAATTATTTACACAATTAAAACTTATTCTCAATTAAAAAACTAATAGTATTTAACAACTAATTATAAAGTAAGTAAACTATATTTACTATCCACACTGTACCCCTATAACAATGAAACCCACGCACAGAAAAAACAAATATCCTAATTAAATATTAATTAATTAATTAAACTTAATGATCAACTAATTTTTTATTATTTAAGCAAAAATTACTTCCCACCCTTTACCCCATAAACCCCACAACCCACACCTAACAAAATCACACAATTACCATAATTAATTATCAATTAATTAGTTAATATAAATTAACAACTAATTTTTAATTAATTAAGCATACATTTCTTCCAACCCTTTACCATTATAAACCCCAAAACCCACACCTAAACTTATTGACACAATTTCCATAATTAATTTTCAATTAATTAATTAATATAAATTAATAACCAAGTAATCCTTAATTACAAATATATTACTTCCCACAATTAATGCTATAAATCTAAATTAAATGAATTAAAAATTAATCATTAATTTATTATAATTAAGTTACTTCCCACCCTATTCCCCAATAATCCCTCAAACTGCTACTGAACTAAAAAAAATGCTAAATCTAATTACAATAAAATTCATAACTACATATATTATAACACATAAACAATACTTATACAAAAAAAAATACATCACATACATTTAAAATATAAACTAAAATACATAACACTAATTAAAAAATTGATATTTTAAACATCTATATTTTTGCAAACAATATTAATGACTTCTATATTTGAAAAAAACAATATTTCTCACCTTAAATTCGATATTCTTGACCACGATATTCTTGTTGTCGATCTTTCTGAATCACAATATATCCAACTCGATATTTGTATAAGTCGACATTTCCAACTCGATATTCTGTCTCAGCACTGGACCTGACAAGTCGGCTTTATACCCACAGAAAATGCCCCAATAATACCAAGTGACGGCTTCAACTTATTGATAAAGCATCCTGTTCTCAGTAAGAGATCATGCTCTTCCCAATAGATGGAGAAAAAGCTTTTGATATAGTGCACTGGCCCTATCTGGTAGAGGTCCTGCACCACTTTGGGCTGGGAGGTAGGTTTTGAGCCTGGGTGCTCAGCGGATATGGGAGACTCCGAGCGTCGGTTAGGGTGAACGGCCGGAATTCTGAGAGTTTCCCATACACCAGGTTATCAGGCACGGCTGCCCCCTCTATCCTCTCCTCTTCTCTTTCTATATGGAGCCGTTCGCGCAGAGAGTGAGGGACTCGCTAGAAGTGGGGGGTACATTTTGGAGGCGAGGAACCTTATCACCCTATACACCGACGACGTTATAGTCTCTTTGGCCGATCCCGAGTCCTCTCTTCTGAGCTTCTTACAGGAGGTCTGGGGATTTGGAGCAGTGTAGGGTCTCCAGATTATTATTTCGAAATCACAAGCACTCAGCCTGACGGTGACCCGGACTATACAGGAACACCTCACGTGGCTGTACTTGATCCGCTGGAGGTCCAGCATCCGTTTCTTAGGCATTCAACTCTCACCGACTATCCAGGGAACTGTGACACTTAGGGGTCGATTCCGATCGCAAATCATACCGACTGACAAGGACCCGGACCGGAGACCGACCGACACGGACCAGCGCCGTACGACCCATGTAGTACGATGCAACGCGTGTGAATTACAACCAACACGTACGGAATACAAGCCATACGACCGAGCCGTAAGGAAAATAGTGATCCGGCCTGAAAACTGACACAAGTTTCACCGACCGACACGAACCTGGAATTAACCTGACCGACCCGTACCCGCGATGTCCGATCCGCGCAGTACGATGCAATGTGTGTAAATCCAGACCAACTCGCACGGAGACCAAATCGCACGACCGACACGCACAGAAAACTGGGCCCACAAGTAATAGAGATCTGCGTGACCGACGCGTATGAAACACAGAAGATAGTCAGTGTGAACGAGGCGGAGAAGCCCGCACGAGCCAACATCAGCATCTGTTTCCATCAGAAGAACGTTTAGTTCATGCCTACAAAACCCAAAGCAAAAAAAGACAAGAAAAGGACCAAAGAAGCAATGACAAAGCCAATAAATATCAAATTTAAAAAAAACTGGGACAAAGACAACCCCACAACTCCAACTATATAAAGGACTACTGTCACTACCATGATCCCTTGCAAACAGGAGGCACAGCCAGCAGCAAACACCATCACACAGCAACCACAGACACACTCACAACTCACCTATCACACAACTCACACACCATCAGCACCTCATTCAAAAGCACCAACACATACAGCTATCAAAACCAACACTAACCCACCCTCACTTGCACCCTCACACACACATCACTCACCACCACCACCCATCACCATGCCCCCAAGGAAGAATCCAAAGTTCACAGATAGTGAGTTAGAAGTGCTGGTAGATGAGATCATCAGAGTAGAGCCACATTTGTTTGGTACATTGGTCCAAAGGACCCCCATGTCACAGAAAACCAAGATGTGGGTGAGGATTGTGGACAAGGTGAACGCTCAAGCACCAGCAAGGCGCACAAAGGACGATATCCAGAACAGGGGGTCAAGAAACTCATCGAAAAAGATCACGCCCTGAGTCAGTGCACCGGCGGTGGCCCTCCTGCCAAACCAGTCTACTTTAGGACCTGGGAGGAGAAGGTGCGGGACATCCTACCACCAGAGAGCGTTATTGGTCTAACAGACATACCAGAGCCTGGTGAGTACACAAACAACATACCCAATACTGTGTGGCAAGGGGACAATGAAACCATGCACCGCAAGCAAAGCCACAGTAACCAATAGATAATCATCCCAAGATGTGTATGCCAGTCAGACAAACACAATACCTGCCATCTCATAGTGCCTTGGAACTGTGTCATGACATGCACCAACCTACAAACAAATAGAGCAAGGCAGTGGCACAAACCTAAATAAACACTGCCAGACAGCTTGCCACCACAAACACACTACCTCACAGTGCAGCTGACTGACAGGAAGGAATAGTGGGGATGCAGGTGAAGTGAGTGTATCCAAAAGCATGATGAGGTTTGTAGTCACAGATAATGCTCCCCCTCCTGATTGGCCCATCAAGACCTCTCTGAACCATGCCCACATCACAGGGAGTGGATAATAAATGACAAGATGGCTGACACTGGGTCCTGCTGTGGGGAGCACAAGGCCCTGGTAGGGCTTGTGTGCAAATCAGAAGCAGGACACCATTGACTGACATCCTGAAAGACAACTTGCACGCCCTCCAATGGAAGCACGTTTCATGGTGGGATGTCTGGCCGGGTGGGAAGGAGGACTGACAGCTCTGACCATACTTACCAGCATGTGGAGACACCCCTCCTCAACACAAACTCCGCACAACTCACCGGGTAGAATGCATTGGCCCACACCTCTGTGAAATATCAGCAAAAGATGCCCCATACTGGGTGCTGCTGTGTGAAGCACAGGGGCTCTCTTTGGACTTGTAGCCAAACAGACACCAGGATTTCATAGTCAGCCATCTTGCCATTGCTGTCACAGCCCCACACAGGGAAGCAGAGTCAAGAGGGAGGAAGTTTGGGCATGATGGGAAAGGGGGTGTAGCCAAGAGCATGATGAGAGTTGCAGTCACAGACAATCCACACACATCCACATGGCCCAGCAAGCAAACACTGAACCATGCTCATCTCACAGGGAGTGGGAAGGGACGGACAAGATGTCTGATGCTGGGCTCTGTTGTGGGGAGCTCAAGGCCCTGTTGAGAAATGGGCAACAACAAACACCAGGACTTCATAGTCAGCCATCATGCCATTGCTGTCACACCCCCTCACAGAGAAGCAGAGTCAAGAGGGAGGAAGTATGGGCATGCTGGGAAGGGGGGTGTAGCCAAGAGTATGATGGGAGTTGCAGTCACAGACAATCCACACCCACCCACATGGCCCAGCAAGCAAACACTGAACCATGCTCGCCTCACAGGGAGTGGGAAGGGACTGACAAGCTGTCTGACACTGGGCTCTGTTGTGGGGAACACAAGGCCCTGCTGGGAAATGGGCAACAACAATATCAAACTCTGTCCGTGACAAGCTGGAAAAAAGCAGTGTACAGGCAGGCATCTGTTCATACAGTAGAAAATGTCATGTTTGTGAACCATTGATGCCTGTATAAACATAAGTTACATTGTGTGTCTCTTCCAAACACAGGTGGTGCTGGAGACCCAGAACCAAATAAAGAGGATTCCCAGTCCCAGACTCTGGTGGACTCTGAGCTCTCTGGTTTGACTCTGTCTCTGTCCTCTTCATATGACGACAACCAACCTGGCCCCTCCGGTGTGAGTCATCATGCAGCACCAGCAGCATCAACATCTACACCCCCTGTACCCATGCCTCCAGCATCTGGAAACTGACAGGGCACCCCCGCCAACACGGACAGACCAAGGCCACTGAACACCCACTGCACAGTGACACAGGACCTCCCGGAAGCTACAGCAAACACCAGCAGCAACACCACCCAAGGGGTCCCAGTGTCACCTGTGCGTCTCGCCACTGGTCCTGCCTGTGTGGATATGGGTGCTGGGAGGGGTGGGAGGCAGAGGGCGCGCCTTGCTGAGGGGTCTGGACTGATGATGACCCCTGACTGCAACGCATCTTAGATGCGTACCAGGATAGCACCGGAGGATTTGGCCAGGTAGTGGGGATCCTCAAGGACATACAACAGGAGCAGGCTGCCCACCATGCCCACATGGAAGCAAAGTGGGATGCCCTTACTGCAGTGCATTGGGACATACTCCAATGCCTCCACCAGATCAACACAAACCTGTCCACACCTCCCTGTGTGGCCACAACATCTGTTGCAACACCATCTGCCAGCGCCACAGGGAGGGAGGAGGACTCTGGCGGAGAGTCCCCTGCACCGCAGAGGCCTGCACCTGAGGATCCCCCCAAGAAGACGAGGGATCATCCGAAGAAGGACATGTGAGAGGCAGATGTCCCAGCCCATCCCCCAGGGCCTCTAAACCTGTTCTGGACAATGTTCTTTGTGCGCAACCCGTTCACCTTGTTCAATCGCACACAACTTGCCCACATGACATGGATGGTTCATGTTGGTCCAATGTAGCAGATGACTGTGGACTTCCAGCACTTCCAACTCTTATGTGAACTTTGGATTCCAAAACCAATGTACAGCACCCACAATCCTGTGCACTTTCCTCACACATGTTCGAAAATAAACTCACCAGTACACCATACTTGCCTCTGTTGTGATTCCAACTTGTCATGTGCCATGGAGATGTCGATCTGCTCCACAAAGACAGTGCATGCCAAATACTGCAACAATGTGACCAATGTTAGGTGAGTCATGGTGTCATGGTGATGTGACACATGTGAGGGAGACACATGACTATGGCAACACAACACATACTCACCAAGGCCATGTTACTCATCCCACACAATGATGTTGACCTGAAACACATAGGTATGCCCAAACACAACACCTATCCACAGCCATTGGTAACAAGTCCACAGGTGAGGTAACCAAATGTCACTCAGATGTGGGAAGACAGACAACGCACCTAACAAAGCATAGCACAGGTTCATTACACATCAGCAACATGTTTATTCAAAAATAATTGCAAGGCAATTGTACGTTACGGTGGACACACGGTCACAGAGTGTCTGAGAATTGTAGTCCAGGGGTGTGTGGCACATCACTTGATGTCAATTGACTACTCCCACACTGGTGTCAGATATTGGGTGTTGGGGGTCAGTGTTGACCAAACAACAGGCAAAGTACCCTGTGAAGGACAGACACAAGACACAGTCAATAGCACAGCAGAAATGGAGAGAAATGCGATACACATGGACAAAACATGTCACAAGAAATCTACACAGAAACAAGTTAGCAGTACTACCCTATTGTGCAGTGCACACCACCTGAATGGACACATCACTGCACGCATCCAGTCAAGTGGCACACAGACACACTCACACAGCAACAGAGCAGCCAGAACACATTCCAGGCTAACTCCATACATTGACATAACAACCCTGGAAACTCACATTCAGGGGAAGAAGTTGTTGATGAGCTGTGAGCGGACGTCACCCTCATCCTCATCATCACTGGCATCGTGGCCCAGGCCGGGATACTCCACAGGTGGCGGAGGTTGGTCATCGTCATCCTGGATGAGAGGCACCTTCTTCCGCACTGCCATGTTATGTAGTATGCAGCATACAAGGATTATTTTGCCCACCTTTGCAGGCTCATATGGGAGGGTCCCTCCGGTCTTGTCCAGTCAGCGAAAGCGGCTTTCCAGGAGGCCGAATGTCCGCTCAATCACCCTCCTGCTCCGACCATGTGCCTCATTGTAGCGCATCTCGGCTGGTGTCACAGGGTTCCTGAGGGGTGTCAGCAACAACGGCATGTTGGGGTATCCGGAGTCACCTACACACAAAAAAATTAACAAGTAGCTGAGTTTTGTAGGAGTGCGGAATACAACACTGACAAACACACACAATGACAAACAGTCAGTACACACCGACAAGCCAGGCACGCTGATCTGGCATCTGTGATATCAGCGTTGCAATGCTACTACTCCTCATTATGTAGGCATCATGCGCAGAACCAGGGAACCGTGCACACACATGTGTGATACACATGTCTGCAAGACATACCACCAGAGCATTGATCGAGTGAAAATGTTTCCTGTTACGGTATGCCTGCTCATGTGCCTGTGGTGGTATCAGGGCCACATGTGTCCCATCAATAGATCCGATGACATTTGGCATCCTCCCCAGTGCATAAAAGGCATCCTTCATTTCAGGGAGTTCAGTTGGGCTAGGGAACTTGATGTACAGGTCAAGGAAATGCAACATCCCCTCCAAGACATCGCGTAGCACACGACTTAACATAGTTTGCGACTTCCCACCTGCTGTAGCCAGAGTGTGCTGGAAGGTACCAATAGCAAAGAAGTGCAGGGCTGCCATCACCTTCACCTCTGGGGTCAGTGCTGTAGGGTGTGTCCGGCCAAGTAGCAGATGTGGCGCCAACTGCTCTGCCAACTCCTCAATCAGTGGCCTGGTGAAGCGGTACCATCAGATGCAGTCGCGTTCCTGCATGGTTTGAAGGTCTGGGAACGGTCGATGGACAGCTGGTGCCCTGCAGAACAGAGCTGAACAAAGGAAGATTGTTGGTTCATCCACCCATGTGGCCATGACCAAGCAAAATATCACATGATACATCATGACATTACACAATGTACTGAGGTGTGTGCTGTTGGGCATGGACACATATGTCACCTACATGACCATCACCACACATCTCAATTCCACATGTCCACATAAGTCCCATGTAGTGCAATGGACAATCATTTGGCTCTGTCACCCGTCCTATGTACTGCTGTGTCTCAGAGGCATCACAGATCTTTGCCATGCAGATACCCAGGGTCTCTGTATTGCCACATCGACACTGGCATGAACATGGCGTATCACGTACACACCACAAGGCAAGTGTGAGTCCCACAGGTAGTGGCCACTGTTGTCCCTGCAGGCCCTACATGTACGTCTCTTAGACACACTCACACCATTATGGTTGCTGCATGTACCACATGGATGTGGAGACTGTCTCCCATTGGGCACATTTGATCAGACACATCTGAGACACAACATGCACACAGACTGTGGGTGCACATCTGAATTGTGGCTACAGGTCTCACTGTGACGTACATGCCATCACCCCCAGGACTTGGGGTGTATGTGACATGTCCTAAACATATCCAACCTACAACTGTGTCCGTGACTCATGCCCATTACTGTACATTTGCACATCACGGTGGTAATGTGCACAACACACAAAGGATTCTGCCCCCAAGTACACGTGCACAGCCTGGGAGTGGCTGAACAAAAGTGCCACCCAACAAACCAAATGTTGCCCCCCAACACACAGGGAAGGCAGCCTTACATGCCATTGGACACTGTGTGGCCAATGCTGTAGTGTGGTAGGTGTGCACAGGTGTACCTGGCAAGTAATTGTGCATTTAATCCATCAAATAGTCACACCAATGAGGTCTGACGCGGGTGACAATGCGCATGCATTGCACGGTTCATGACCGAGCCGGGCGTACGCTTTGCCATTGACTGCAATGAGCTCCGACACGGGTGACAATGCGTACTAGTACTAGTAGTAATTGAACCATAACAACAAATGCAACATTTCACTGATGTTCTTCTCCTGGCTTATTTGCTTTTAGGTGCACAAAAAGACACAGTAGGAGGTAACTATCAACATCATCCATTGTACTGCCAGACAGAAGTCCTGCTGCGGACCACATCACGTCCAACTGTGACCACAGACATCTCTGCAACTTGTGCACCTGCGTCTTTTCTGACCTCTGAAGAAAATGGGCCCAAAGAAAGATACCAGGTCCTCCAGTACCAAGAAAGTTGCTGGTGAGACGAAGGAACAGAAAAAGCAAGAGGCACTAACCACGACTGGTGTGCTAGCAAATGTGTTTTGTGGGACCAAAAAACACACGCCTGCAGCATCGTTGACCGGCGGGAACCAAGCTGGCAGCAGCACATCCGCACCAGCGGGCCAACCCCACCAACCTAGGCCCAAGTCCATGAGTGTCGCAGAGGTAGCCAGTCTACTAACGAGCAGCGATGTTGAAATGTCAGTATGGCAAAGTAGTACACAATCAACGCATGCCGAAACTCAGCAGATAAGTCTGCAGGAGTAGGCGCAGCTGCAAGAACAGCAGCAGCAGGCGCAGCCACAAGAACAGCAGCAGCAGGCGCAGCCGCAAGAACAGCAGCAGCCGCAAGAACCGCAGCAGCCGCAAGAACCACAGCAGCCTCAAAAACCACAGCAGCCGCAAGAACAGCAGCAGCCACAAGAACAGCAGCAGCCACAAGAACCGCAGAAGCCGCAAGAACCACAGCAGCTGTAAGAACAGCAGCAGCTGCAACAACAGCCCACAATAGTAGTTGTTCCTCCTGAAGTAGGGGCATTTCAGGAAATCGAGCTTCCTGCAGACAAAGAGGGGTAAGCCACTGTTTCAGAAAATCCATTGTCTCCTAGACCCCCAGCAAGGAAAAGGAGTGTTATTCCATCATCTTCTTCTTCAAGCCTCGCTTCGATGATCTTGATGCCACTTGGAAGCCACCAGCTCAATCTGAGAGTGATGCATGCCACAAGACAAGGCTAGTGAAAAGGAAGGTTCCAGAAAACCTTAGAGTTATGGAGGTAGATGTACAAGAGGGAGATGATGATGATGACGAGCCAATCATCACGGACATCACTCCCGGCCCAAAGAATATGGAGACCAACATTATTACCCTATCCAAAATGGCTGCAAGGGATGTAGCACGGATACCACCAACACAGGTAACACCACCATGACCTCCAGCTTCCATATTTTCATTTGCAAAGGAAAGGCAGGGACCTACATCCAGCTCAACCACCACCTCAGTAGGTAGTGGTAGAAGTCGCAGTGTAGCTGCTCAGAGTCACATTCCAAGCACACCCTCCAGTTCATCTGGTATTAAAAGTGGCACATCCAGCAGCACCAGAAAGTTCTCCTCCCCAGTTTGGGACTTCTTTTTGGTTAGCAGTAAGGAGGAGAACATTGCTATATGCTCAATTTGTCGCCATGCTGTTCGGCGGGGTAAGCTTGGTACAAACTATGATACCGGAGGCCAAACAAGTCATCTCAAAATACACCACACTATCGTGTGGGAGGCTCACCTACTTCGCTTAGAACAAAGTAAAACTCAACCCATTGTTGTTGGGCATAAAGAATCAGGGGACGAAATTATCGCGGTGGAAGGTAAACAAGAGGGAGACAATTCTAGCCCTGTCGTGTAGTAGTGTAGTAGTACCGCCCACGTCCTCCTCAGCAACATCTCAGTGGCACTGCAGTAAGAGTCTGAGTCAGGCTGAGACACCAAGGCAACCAAGTAGTACTGCAATGATTATGAAACAAAGTGTGTCATTGAGCCTAACTTGGTTGAAGAAAACTGCACCACAAGGGAAAATAATCCAGACTACCATTGACAGCATGCTTAGGTTGGAGGGGCAGTACCAACGCAACCACCCAACGGCACGGTTGTACAATGCAAAGCTGGCTAAAATGTTAGCACTGGACCTTCTCCCTTTTTCATTTGTGGAAGGGGTGGGTTTCCTTGAATGTGTGTCAACCATCTGCCCTAAATGGAAGGTTCCCAGCCAGTCCTTTTTTGCAAGAGTTGCTGTACCAGCACTACATCATGATGTGCTGGAATTGGTTGGACAAGCTTTGCAGCAGAGTGCTGTTCACAATATCCACCTAACAACAGACATGTGGACCAGTTGCCAAGCCACTGATTACATGTGCATCCCTGCACACTGGGTCTCATTTGTGGGGGTTAGAGATAAGCTATCTGAAGGTGCTGTTGAAGCAGCTGAGATTTTTAAAGCTACTCGGAAACATGCAACTGTATCCATGTTCGCCATGGAGAAATCTCATTCTGCTGTAAACATATTGGAAGAGTTTCAGAGCAAGGTCTCGGAGAGCTGTCTGACCCGCATCAGAATCGACCCCTTAATTACAAAGCATTAGTTGATAGAGTAAAAACAGACTTGCTCCTCTGGCAGCCTTATTTTCTATCTTTTCTGGTACGAGTGGCAGCCCTAAAAATGACAGTACTCCCTAGAATGCTATTTATATTCCTGACACTGCCCCTTTGTCCTCCACCTGGGACGATTCAATCTTTACAGAAGGCCTTTCAGGCCTTCACCTGGGCGTCCCCGAATGAAACAGAAATGGAGTTTTCATAGCCCAAGGGAGGGTGGTTTGAGTATCCCGTCCTAGAAGAATTACTTTCAAGCAGCTCAACTACGTTACATGGTAGAATGGTCACGTCCGGAATCTGAAAAATCATGTCTATTTATGGACAGGGCATTAGTGGGGACCTCCCTGTGGAAGATTCCCTTCCTGAAGAAGGTGAGCTGCCCTCCTAACTTATACCTCTAAGCAATCACAGGACAGCTACTGAGGGTTTGGGATGCAGTAGGGATTAAAAATAATTTTACATTGTTCCCTTCACCACTAACCCCAATAGTTCACACCAGAACTTTATCGCAAGGCATTCGAGGCTTGGCACCTCTTTGATGAAGAAGGCCCCAACCCATTCAACACACTAAAAGCAGACTTTCCACTCCCTGAAGAGGAGATATTTAACTATACACAAATTAGGCACTGGGTCATGGACTAGGCAACGAGAGAAGCCACACAATGTCCCTTGACTAACTTCGAGCAGTGGTTCCTGGGCAGGGACTTAGAAAAATGACTAGTCACTGAGAGAAGGTGGCCTGATATATGCTGTCCACTAGTTCTAGTGGTCACCTTGGATCAGTCCAAACAACCCCTTATGGTGATAGGTTAAAGACAATCTTTATTGAAAACTATCCCAATGGTAGCTATGGAGAGCAGCCTTCAGGCTAAGTCTTGAAGGAATGTAAAGCAGCTTGTTTTACCAGTCTATAATCTCTTAAATGATCAAATGAAAAGACAGCCACACCAGGTATATATTCAAAATATATGTATTTAAGATAAAACACACCCCTCTAGTCTCTTTATGAGACTGGAGTTCGAAGTACTTAGTTTACAAGTCAGCAATTATCAGTTATAGCACAAATACACGTTTGGGCCCTAGGGGCGTACCAAACCATATACCAAAAACGTGGTATAAAAACCACGACTGGAATAGACACAAGGCCTATAGCCTCTAGAATTGCTGGGACCCCAAGGAACCACCCAAGGTAGGGACACAGGGGATCCACGGGGACTGTATGCAGTGTGTAAACAAAAGCGCGGGTTCCCGTTATCTTCTATGGGCAATGTCACGGTTGGAAATTTAAAGATTAGGGACACTTCTAATCGAGTCAGGACCAAACCCGTTTGGATTCAAGAAGTTCTAGGGCCAGCACCCATGGGAGCACCGGAGTACTCGATTTACCTCACCCAGGGAAGCCGGGTGCATAGGTGTCTTTTGGTGTCTGGTCGCGTCGTCAATTTCAATGGAAGCCTGCAAAGAACTGCTGCTGCCGTGAAGATGAGAAGTGTCCGAAGAGATCCAAGCCTGGATCTGCCATGGAAGAAACCTGAAAGCAGAGGGGACAGAGTCTGGGTCACTAGCCAGTGACCAAGGGCAGGATGGACCAATGCCCACAGATGTTGGGTGCTTCAGGTGAGTTGATGGGTGTCTTGACTCTTCAGCCATGAGGTCCAGGAGGCATCGATGAAGTCCACTAGCCGGACTCGAGCTGTCCCACAAAGTCTGTCGAGTGCTGCAATGTCGGCGACCAGAATGGACCCAACAAGCCTTGGCAACGGCAAGTCACTGGCATTTGGAGAAAGGAATGCGGTGCAGGCCAGCTAGGTCTGAGGGACTCACCCAGCAAGGGTAAGTCAGGGCACATCTGGAGCAACCAGGAAAACCCAAGCAGAAAGGCAGTTGCCTTCGTGGGGACTTGCTAGCCAATGGGCTAGTGATCGCAAAGGAGCCTCAAGCGGTTGCACTTGAAGCTGGCCCACGGGTCACTCGTGGAGTGGAGGCCAACAATCTTCAGTGCAGGAGATGGTCAAGGCTGGGGCTTCTCAGAGCCCAAAGCACAACTTCAAGGAGGACCAGGAAGATAGTGTTGCTGCAAAAGTTCATGGTGTCCAGGGGTCAAGGTTCCACGTCACCCATGATAGCCACGGGCCTCAACTTTGCTGTCGATTCAGGGTAGCCTCGGCAAAGTCTGGAAATCCACCTCTGGTGATGCAAAGACTTTGGCGTCTGGCGGGAGTTTCAGCGATGCAGACCGGTCAGTTGCTTCTTTGGTGCCTGCCAAGCAGGGGAGTCACTCCTTGACCCCAAGGGAGATTTCTTCAGTCTTCTAGTTAAAGGAGAACGTCGAAGGTCCAGGATATATGTATCAGAGTTTCGTCCAGGGTAATCTAAAGTCCTAGGGACTGGATTAATAAACTTATAGTAAGTTTAGGGGATGGACTAACTCTAAGGCCCCACCTATGGGTGGGCCTGGAAAGAGGGGTTGTTACACCCATTTCCTTTGTCCAGTTTCGCGCCAGACCAGAGGCAGGTAGCCCCTGCAACCGGTTTGAACTGGAGTATGCACAGGGACACCAAGTGTGCCCCCAGTGCAGGACTTCAAAGCACCAGAGAGTGCTCCCGCCCAGCACCAATACACATCAGCCTGTCTGGGGAGGTGGTTACACCTCCCTGTGACAGGAAACCTATTGTCCAGGCCTCCCCTGCCGGAGTTTCGGTCAGCAGCAGGAGGCCAGACCCATGTCTGTGGCAGAGGCATCCATTTTGTGATGCCAGGGCTCAGGAAAGTCCTACCGGGTTTAGACAGTGTGAAGATGTCTCTCCCTCTAGAATGGTGGATTGCTACCCCCGTCACCAGAATTGGTGGGGGGAGTAGTATTCCAAAGTGTTTGACACCAAACACAACATGTTTTTATGCTGCCATTCCAAAGTTAGCATTTACCGCGAGGTTATAATGCACTTAAGAGTATATGGTATGGCTGTATCACAGAACAGCCATAAGGAAGTATTTCTGAAAGCTGCAGAGGGACTCAGCTCATGCTTGGGCATCCTCTCACTCAAAACCAAGCACTCTGCCTTCAGGATTGTCAAGGCCTGCCATAGGAGTGGCTTATAGGTTTATATGTGTCTGTATAGGGTAGTGATATAGGTAGCCTATACCACAGTAAGGGGTGCAAGTACACCCTTACCCAGGCTGCAGTAGCAGACCTGTGGTGTCATTTTGGAGTGCTTCCCAGGGGTGGCATAATATATGCTGCAGCCCCTGGTAGGCCTCTGAGGTACCTATGCCCTAGGTACATAGTATACCATACACTAGGGGCTTATAAGGCACCCAAGAATCCAATTAGATATGTACCTAATGTACATGGAAACCATTTAAGAGAGGAAGCATCTAGGCTGTGGTCCTGATAAGCAAGGCCACAGTCAGACTAAGGTCGAAAAACAGTGAAACATCAGCAAAAAGTGGGAGTATCCATGTGAAGCAGATCCTACTCTCCTACAGCCACAGACCTCTATACATTGTCGTACTTTGCAATGTGGGACCGCGTAGGAGACAAGGCCCTACCCCTGTCTATCCCGGTATTAGCGAACCGCGAATGGTCAATGCGGTATGTACAAGTGCTTTATATAACGTTTCATTGATAAATGCACTATGTATATGATATTATACATCACTACGTGGGTTCCATCTTAGAGCGGTGGCCATTTTATGGTTGCCCTCACATAGGCTACATATTATGAAGCAAATACGGGCCTTTAGAGCACATGTGCCTTCCTTTGACTTCTCTGTGACCTGGGCAGCTGGGCTTCGCTGCCCCAGGTCAGTCCGGTCTCACGAGCTCCCCATCCTCCGGCCACCTGTGATTAGCATCAGGGTTTGACACACCATAAAGCCTTTTCTTCCCACACAAGCCTCCGGCTAATCTCTTTCACACCTGGCTCTTCCTGCTTTATGGCTTGTTTTCTAAACTGGAGATGCTCGTGTTTATTGGGGCCTGTTGATATCTGATGTGGGATCTGAGCCTCGCTGGGTAAATAATTGTGGGCTGGCCTAACAGGAATGTGGGATGGTCATCATGACTCTGCTCTTTTGTTTGTAATGTATCCATGTAGATGACCATATCGTAAAACAAGGAATGTGTGCCTGAAGCATGATATTTTGTATTTAAGGAGAAGCTCGTTTCTGTAATTTTAAGCAGTCTCCTGAGAACATACATGCTGTTGTACTTCTCGGATACCTGTAATTGGTCTGCAGCCAATAAACTGATCTCTGACTTCACCCAGAAGACTCTGTGTTTCTGTAGGTCTGAAACAGGAAGAACCCGAAGTCATAGGGTGTGTTCCCCTGCACCGCTGGGCTTAAAATTCCCAGTACTTCAGTTGGCGCCCAACTCGGGACGATTTCAGCGGTACCGGTCCAAGCCAGAGGTTCGTGAGGAGCTTCGTGTGGAAATTCTGGAGGAAGGCCACCACTTCATCGACCCCTGCATGTCGACGTGGCCCGAAAGTCTTTTCTGCGAGGTTCTCCGCGTCCCGACGGCTACGAAGGACTGCTGCCCTGATTAATCGCCCTGTTTTGGACCCTTGACGATTTTTGTAGTGCGAAACAATCGAGAGAGTCTTCTGGTGACGCCATTGATCATCGATATTCAGTTAAGTATAAGTGGAGCGTCTCCCAATTTGTTTGGTATCCTTCGGGATAATTTTGATTTGGAGTTTGCAAACGCCAAAGCCAGAGGACTCGTGTATTCACAAGACTATCGTAATCGATAATCCTTTGAAGTTTGGAACTAGACTAGTGAGCAAAGATGCCTGGTGCTAGTGTATTTGGAAGATTATTTTGTTTGGGTTGTGGAAGGGATTTCCAGTTAGAGGATTCATGTCCGGTTCCTCCAATTGGAACTCCAACTTATGAGCTTTATGTTAAACATGGCGTGGGCCCCATTAAATATAATGAAATATGGATCCGATACACCAGAAAGGACGGTGTTTTAAAATGGCCCCAAAATGGTAGTTTCGATACAGATATCTTAGATAATTTGGAAGTTAAATTGTTTAAAAAGAAAGCCTGGCCGGCGATGTTTGATTCTTTCCGCCTATGGCGAAAGGAAGCCAAACAGAAGGAAATTAAGCTAGCGAAAAGGAATAAGAAAGAAAGAGGTATGTCAATGATACAAGCAGCTGTGCAATTTAAAGACAATGAGGAAGAACAAATGAATGAACAGCTACATAGACAGCGCAAACTAGAGATCGATAAATGTTACCCTGTTTTGTCACCCCTTGTGCAAAATGAGACAAAAGAGATAGAAAAGGATTCCCTAATGTCCCATTTGTTAAGTTCGCCACCCCCGTATGCGCAAAATGCCACCGCGCCTCCACAGCTTGTGAATGTGCCGCCTCCAGTAAATATGCCACAAGCCTTCCCACAGCTGCAAGCTCCTCCTCAGCTGGCTCCTAGCCCTGCAGTGCAGCCTTCTCAAGGGCCGCCAGTTTTGTTACCTGTTGCCCCCGCGCTCCCTGCTACTTTGCCTAGTACGTCAGCTGCCTCACCTGGCGCTCTTTCTTACACTACCCAGGTACCTGTATCTGCACCCGCTTGTCTTCCCTCTGTCTATCCCCCTGTTTTCGCCTCAACTTCTCCTTCAGCGCGACAACGTCTAGCTAATGTAGTTACTAGTTTGATGTCACCTCTCTTTGGGTCATCTAGTGGGACCCCTGGTTTACAACGTAAGCAATTGCGCAGTCAGCTGCCTGATCCTGAAGAGAAAAAGACATTAGATCATATGGCGCGTAGGTGGATTATTTTTTCTTCACTCTATGATGTGGAGTCCGTTGTTGACGTTTTTCACCAATGGGATGCCCCGAAACAGAGGTATGTGTTCGAGAAAATGTGTGAAATCCTCTGTGAGGAATTGGATGATCATGGTAGAGATCCAAACCCGCAGGAGTTGTGTCGAGTGAGATTCGATTTTGGAAAAGGTACGATTGTGGGCCCCGATGTAAATAGAGCAGTTGCGATCTTATTATCCTTGAGGAATGATGATTGTCAACAGTCGTTGTTTGAACAAGATTTCCCTGTGGGGAGAAAGGTAAAAGCGCGACAATACCCTATGAGGGAAGTCCCTCCGGTATGGAAAGAAGCTGTTGCGGCTGATGCCGCTAATGGTATTGCTGCTATGCCAGCTCATTTTCAGCGTGTTTGGGTGCATGTCCCTTGGAAACGATCTGAAGTAATAGCGCTTAAACAGACATTGCCTGACCCCCGTAAAAACCCTGCAGGATATTATAAGGAGTTATCACAAACTGCAGGATCATGTATCATGAATTTAGCTGACATTGATATGTTGTTTGGAAATGTTGTTCCACAGCCTTTCCTAAATTAATGCAGCGTGCTAATAACACGTATGGCGCAAGAGGTAGAGGTGGTCAGCCAGCTCCTAGAGGCAGAGGGCGTGGAAATGTTCCCCAGAACGCGCGTCCTCTTCCGCCTCAAAATACCATAAATAGCTTTGATCAGCAAGCCAACGCGACTGGTAATACAGCTCAGTACTACAATAATGATTATTATGGAGAAGACGACAATGTGGAAGGTGATGATTACTAGGACAGCCATAGACAGAGAGAGGGAGTTGTTTCAGTGCCAGTGGATCAGAGCGGACCTTATGTTAAAGTAACTACAGCAAATGTAACGGAGCTCTTTCTGCTGGATACTGGTGCTGCAAAGAGTTCAATCATGCATTCAAAACTCCCTGGCGCGCCTTTGTCTGGCGAAATGAATATTTCAGTAGGTTTTTCTGGCGCCCCAGTTAGGAACCCGATTTCTAGTCCTATGTCACTTTCTGTTGGACCTTGTGAGCTAAAAGCACCCCTCATTCTAACAACAGGTTGTGGTGAAAATTTGCTAGGATTAGATTTGCTAAAAAGATTGCATGCAACACTATATTGTTCTCCCTCAGGAGTACAACTTACATTAGGCAAGAAAGTGATTTCCCCGATGTATTTGTCTAAAAATGCAATGCCACATGAATTGTCATCCCTTCCGGATGGCCTTTGGGCTACTGGTCCCAATGATGTGGGTCTTTTGGAAATACCGCCATACGTGGTCACTTTAAAAGCCAATGTCAGATTGCCACGTATGCCCCAGTACAAGATCTCCAATGAAGGTCAGAAAGCGTTGTTGGCAATTGTCAGTGATTTGATTAAAAAGGGTGTAATTGAAGAGACAAGAGGCAACGTTTGCAATAGTCCTGTTTTATCTGTCTTAAAACGAACGGACCCTTCACAGCCCCTGTTTACAGATTTGTGATTGATCTGAGAGAGGTTAATAAGATTGTTGTGCCACAGTTTCCAGTTGTCCCTGATATAACTGCCTTGTTAACCATGATTCCTCCGCTGCATGGTTCTCAGTGATCGATCTAAAGAATGCTTTCTTTAGCATCCCAATTGCAGAGGAGAGCAGAGACATTTTTGGTTTCAGTTTAGGAGGTCGAAGCTTCCGCTTTAAACGCGCTCCCCAGGGCTACTGTGAAAGTCCATCAATATATAGTCAGGCTTTAAAAGCGCAGCTTGATGCACTGGTTTTACCCAGTGGCGCTATCCTCATTCAGTACGTTGACGATTTGTTAATCGCCGTGGATACTGAAAATATTTGCAAAAAAGCTACATTGTCATTGTTGAGTCATTTGTCTGCCTTCCATCACAAAGTGTCTCTCTCAAAATTGCAATATTGTCGACAAGAGGTGACCTACTTAGGTCATCTCTTATCGAAGGAGGGAAGGAAACTGACCCCAGAAAGAATTCAAGCCATTGCACAGTTGAGCGTGCCAAGAACACAGAGAGAAGTGCGTGCTTTCTTGGGCATTACTTCATACTGTAGGCATTGGATACCAAATTTTTCCCTGCTGGCAAAACCTTTGTTAGCATTAACATGTAAAGACACACCGAATCCTATCCCATGGTCTGAAGAGTGTCAGAAAAGTTTTGTGGAATTGCGCAATGCATTATGTTCAGCTCCTGTGTTGGGTACCCCTGACTACAGCAAGCCTTTTACATTGTATGTTCATGAAAAAGAGGGTTGCGCATTATCAGTGTTAACACAGCCTTTTGGCGACAGACCGCGTCCATGCGCATATTTTTCATCAACCTTGGACCCTGTAGCTAGGGCATTGACAAGTTGTCTGAGAGCTACAGCCGCCGCAGCTATGTCTATTCGACAGTCTGCTGGATTAGTGATGGATAGTACATTGATTGTTATGGTTCCACATGCTGTGGACACATTGTTAAACAGGACCAAGACGCAGCACTTAACCAGTGCACGGTTATCAGGATATGAGCTGACACTATTAGCAAATCATATACACATAAAGAGATGCAACACGTTGAATCCAGATACATTATTACCAATCCCAGCAGACCTAGATGAGATTGAGCAACATGATTGTCTGTTCAGAACAGAAGAAGAGACGAAAGGGAGAGTAGATCTTAAAGATACTCCCCTGACTGAGTGTGATGGTACTTTATGGGTGGATGGTTCGTGTTTCAAGCTTCCAAATGGTGATACGACCGCTGCATATGATATCACGACCTTGCACACGATTGTTGAAACTGCACGTGTGCCACATAATTCGGCCCAAGCAGCAGAATTAATTGCCCTTACAAGAGCATGCGTATTGTCTGAAGGAATGAAAGTGAACATATATACGGATAGCCAGTACGCCTTTGGCGTGGCTCATAGTTTTGGGCGATTGTGGAAAGAACGTGGGTTCCTGACTTCGCATGGAGCTAAGATTCAGAATGGCAAGTTGGTGAATGATCTCCTTGAGTCACTGACCCTACCATTACAAGTTGCGATTATGAAATGCAGTGCGCACAAGAAAATCACTGATGATGTTGGTCGTGGTAATGCTGATGTAGTCATGAAAGAAACAGCAAAAGATGTAAAGCCTCGAATGTATGTTGCAGGCCCTGCAAGATGGGTTGGTGATGTTGGAATGTGTGAAAACACAATAGAAAGTGTAAAGTCCCTTCAAGCTGAAGCCACAGAGAAAGAGTTGAGCAAGTGGAGAGAAAGTATGGGTAAGTTGGATGAGAATGGTTATTGGATTGATCTGTCAGAAAATAGGCGATGGTTGTTACCTGATGCATATGTGCTTCCAGTGGTTACTATGGCACATGGAATGACACATATCAGTATGAAAGGAATCTGTAAGTTGTTGGCTCCAGTATGGCAGAATGCTGGAATTCCCAAGTGTGCAGAGAATGTGGTCAAGAATTGTATGGTATGCTTGAAATACAACCCTGGTAGGGGAACCCCAACTCCAGCTAGTCATTTTGCGCCTCCATCATATCCATTTGAAGTTTTGCAGCTAGATTTTATCCACATGGAAAGGTGCAACAACCTGAAATATGTATTGGTGGTTGTCTGCGCTTTTTCAAAATAGATAGAGGCATATCCCCTGAAAGACAACACTGCTCTATCCACAGCCAAAGCCCTTGTGAAGGAATTTTTCCCTAGGTTTGGAATGCCAAAAATGGTGTGGAGTGATAATGGGAGTGAGTTTGTGGGTAAAGTGATGAAGAATGTGTGTGAGGGACTAGGTATAAAGCAAAAGTTCCACGCTGCAAATCACCTCCAATCAGCTGGATTAGTAGAGCGCTATAATGGCGCTCTAAAACTCAAATTGGCCAAAATCCAGGCGAGCACCGGTCTTAAATGGCCTGATGCTCTGCCTTTAGCACTCCTGTCCACCAGAATGACTGTGCATTCACGAGTGGGACTTAGTCCCTACGAGGTCGTTTTTGGCCGCCCGGCCAATGTATGGAGTGTGCCAAGACCGACGAAATTCAGTGAAATCGAGCATCCAGTACTGCTTGATTACTTGTATGATTTGACGACTAAATTGCGTGTTTTACACCAACAGGTGCATGATACTCTCCCCCAGGCCTCTGAAGCTCCGGGACACCCTATCGACCCTGGCACATGGGTGCTCGTCTAGAATTTCCAGCGCAAAAGCAACGATGAGCCCCGTTGGATTGGCCCTCATCTCGTACTTCTGTCTACAAGATCAGCTCTTCGAGTAAAGGGGAAGAAGAACTGGATCCATGGCGCCCACATCATAAGGATCCCTTTGCCTCTGCCGTATGACCAGTGGGTCCAGGAGGGTATCGCTGACTCTGAAACAGACACTGTACCTCATTTTGTACCATTCAGTGATGCACACGTAAGAGGCACAGCTTCAACACAAGAAAGTGACGATATTTTGCAAGAAGCTGTGCCACCGTCAATTCGATTGGACACTACAGAGCCTGAACTCTTGTTTCAAGATCAGACAGTACCTGGCCGTCTCCACTATAACTTAAGACCAAGGCCTATGGACAAATAAATATTCTTTTCCTTACCTTTTTTTTTTTTTTCATATCATAGCTCTCCCATCTGAAGGACTTTCTTGATTTTTGTTTTTCGAACCACCATCCGGGTTCAGCCGCAGGGTCGCGGTGCCAAGACTTTGGGGTACAGGCCGAAGACGTTAGGTCAACGGTTCTGGTTGGTCTAGGGCGTTCCCTGGACCGACAGGCGTACTCCTTAGCAGAAGATACTCACCCGCCGCGAGCGGCACAATTAGAGGATGGAGTTTTTCAAGATGGAGAGACTCGCTGAGGAAATGAACTTTAAAGCAAGAATGTGTAAAATAATGAAGAGCAAACGTTTTGTATTTTTATGTCTGTTTGTATTATGTAGTATGGTAGTGTTTACTGTAGGATTTGTATTCTTCTCCTCTCAAGAGCCCATTGCACCCACTGTACAGCCTATACCTCCTCCTACTGTCTCCTCACACTCTTTTCACCCTCTGCCCGAACATGCTAGACGATCAGAGTTTGTAAACAACTTGTTTATTCAGCTCCTGCACCAGCACCAACTAGTCATGAATACAACCAATTGCTGGGTGTGTGGTCTAATGCCACATACCAATAATAAGGGTATTCCTTATCTAGTGCTGCCGTTTAGTTACAATGGATCGTCATGGGCATTCCAGACCATGTTTCTCTTTGCTCTAGATGCCTACTCCCCGCGATAACCGCGTTCCTTCAGACCTAGCACAAATAATAAAGCTTTAATGAAAGGAGTTGCCGATATGAGCAGAGATATCGACGCATACTCATCTATTCCCAAAGAAGAATTGAGAACTTATGTAGGGTGGAACGCGACGGGGTATAGTATTAGTCTGTGTGAAAGGCAGCGGAAAATCTCATCCCCAATCTGGGTCGTACCCCACATAGGTCGGTTCTGTTTACAAGGTAATGGTCAGAATCCAAGAGCTCAACTGGGGAGAAGTGACTTTACTGAAACGTACACTTTTCCGTCACAGTTTTCCCCTGCGTTTTTGGCTGCCAAGGGTACATATTTTGTCTGCAATGACCGAGCATATACATGGTTGCCCCCTGATTTCTCGGGCACATGTTATATTGCAAACCTGCTACCGCCAACATTTACTGCCGCCTCCGACTATCACAAGACCAGAGTTGTGAGAGGCGTGATTAGTAAGGAGGATACTGCCGGTCAGGAAGCAGGATACTTCTTTTTGGGTTTCCTGCCGTTTTGGGGACCTATGGTCAATAGTAGGAACCTGAGACAACTGACTCGTGTGGTTGAATCCACTGTTAATGTTACGGCTGGTGCCCTTGGTAATTTGACAGCTGAGCTCCAAGTGGATCGCCTCATGACTTTGCAGAACCGCATGGTTCTAGACGTTATACTTGCAGACCGTGGTGGAGTATGTAAGGTCATCCAATCCAGTTGTTGCATTTTCATACCAGATAACGCTCCAACAGTTTATCAAGCCATCTCCAAACTGCATAAAATATCTGAATCCATACACGTGGATAAAGGAGATTGGTCACTGGTGGGGTGGTTCTGGGAACTGATATCTGCCTGGGGTTGGAAAGTTCTGATGGTCATTGGAATGATCTTAGCCATTCTTTTCCTGTTCTGTCTGTGCATACAGTGTGCTCCTGCGATATGTGGCCTCTGTGCTACATTATGTATAAGGAAACATGTATCGAGGGACGAGCTAAGTAATAGGATGATGCTACAGCAACATCTCCATGACTTCGTGAATATTGACCTAGACTCGGATTGAAATTAGTATAGTTATTGCCTATGTAAGGGCAAAATGAGGGTCTGTCGTACTTTGCAATTTGGGACCGCGTAGGAGACAGGGCCCTACCCCTGTCTATCCTGGTATTAGCGAACCGTGAATGGTCAATGCGGTATGTACAAGTGCTTTATATAACGTTTCATTGATAAATGCACTATGTATACGATATTATACATCACTACGTGGGTTCCATCTTAGAGCGGTGGCCATCTTATGGTTGCCCTCACATAGGCTACATATTATGAAGCAAATACGGGCCTTTAGAGCACATGTGCCTTCCTTTGACTTCTCTGTGACCTGGGCAGCTGGGCTTCGCTGCCCCAGGTCAGTCCGGTCTCACGAGCTCCCCATCCTCCGGCCACCTGTGATTAGCATCAGAGTTTGACACACCATAAAGCCTTTTCTTCCCACACAAGCCTCCGGCTAATCTCTTTCACACCTGGCTCTTCCTGCTTTATGGCTTGTTTTCTAAACAGGAGATGCTCGTGTTTATTGGGGCCTGTTGATATCTGATGTGGGATCTGAGCCTCGCTGGGTAAATAATTGTGGGCTGGCCTAACAGGAATGTGGGATGGTCATCATGACTCTGCTCTTTTGTTTGTAATGTATCCATGTAGATGACCATATCGTAAAACAAGGAATGTGTGCCTGAAGCATGA
Organism: Triturus cristatus; assembly: GCF_964204655.1. Lineage (NCBI taxonomy): Eukaryota > Metazoa > Chordata > Amphibia > Caudata > Salamandridae > Triturus > Triturus cristatus. The sequence continues at coordinate 720,812,574 of NC_140585.1, forward strand.
TATTTTGTATTTAAGGAGAAGCTCGTTTCTGTAATTTTAAGCAGTCTCCTGAGAACATACATGCTGTTGTACTTCTCGGATACCTGTAATTGGTCTGCAGCCAATAAACTGATCTCTGACTTCACCCAGAAGACTCTGTGTTTCTGTAGGTCTGAAACACCAAGAACCTGAAGTCATAGGGTGTGTTCCCCTGCACCGCTGGGCTTAAAATTCCCAGTACTTCAACATTATTGTTGGGCCCAGAGCTACAGACGAAAATCACGGCGCAGTTGAGGTGGGAACAGGAACTTGGACACCCCCCAAAACAAAAAGAACGGTAGGACCTATATTATAGGGCACGATGTACGACACCAAATATTTCCTGCAAAGAAACAGCAGTGAAGATCGGCTCATATTGGTATTGGTCCCCAGCTAGATTGTATAAAATGAATCCAGACAGAGGCGATAAATGTTAGAGGTGTAAACACTCCCCAGGGACACTGGTCCATATTTTGTGGGAATTCCCCAGTTCAGTAGCCCTCTGGGTCTCCACAACCCGCTTACCTATATGCTCCGGTCCAAAAAAAGTAGGCATATCACGCAAGTCCTTCGAGTGGTGCTTCAGACAATACTCGCCCTCTGGGGCAATGAAAAGGTCCCAGTGAGACTAGCTTGGTTACACCGCATTTGGGACCTCCTAGGAATGGAAAGGTTGTCAACGTCGCTTCACCCACGTGGGGACACTTTAAGAGACACATGGCGCCCATTCATAAAACTTCTTTCACAAGAATTAACCGAGCTTACTTGCCCTAGATACCTCAAGCTGCTGCACTTGACGGAATCCTCAACACCCTAATACCTCCCAGTCCTATGATTCTGGTCTGGCACCCTACAGGGGAAGGGGGATGGAGTGGATCTTAACTGTTTATGTTTAAGTTAAAAGCTGCATATGAGCTGAGAGTGGCTGAATGTTGACACCAACCCAGCATTGTGACGCTTATACTATGTTACAGCAGCAAAGATAAACACATTTAAACATAAAAATGTACACATGTAACTTGTGCTTAACCCTCTGGTAGCTTGGTACAAAAGCAATCAGGCTTAACATGATATAACATAAAGTAGTTATCCAGCACAAACAGTAATACAGTGAAAACATAACACAAGAAAAAATAGACCACATTTTGATGAAGAAATGACACCAGAACAACATACATCCAATAAGTAAAATCCACCTAAGACTGGTTTTGCAGCTAATAGCTGTCCATAAATCTCATGGAGCACATGCAGTACTTCTCTGGGATGAGCTCAAACTTAGTGAGGAATATACCTTATCTGGTCACCTACCTCTAGTGTGATCAGAGCATCCCTCCACACTGTATGCATATGTTTCCAGAGCCTAACCCAGAATCCTTCTCTGGGAGCTTGTGCGTCCTCAGGGCTACCTCATAGGCTGAAAACCATTTGTCAACAACTCCCCCCACCACAATGCAGAGCACCAGGCCTTGGGGAAAGAGGCCACTATTGCTGCTGAACTCTGAGATCTGCTTAGTTTTTAGATCCATCACTTGTTTACTCAGATCAAGATCCAACAAAATCTTCTTTTCCTCCAGGACCAGCTTTTTATCCTCATAGGCCCTATTATCCTCAGACGTCTCCTTCTCTGTGCATCAGCAGCTTCCCTTTTGAGCTTGACCAGCTATAGCTGGAAATCCCCCATAGCTTTCCTCTCTGCTAGCAGGGGCTGTCACTCCTGTGGGCAAGTGTTCCTCCTCCTTCTGCTGCTGCAGCTCAGCATTTGGTTGTCAGTCCATGTTCCTCCTCCTCATCGTCCACATCCACCTCCTCCTCCCTAGGAACATCTTCTTGCTGCTTCTCTGGGGTGGGTTGCGTCCTTCTGACTTCCTCAAAAGCTCAGAGGGCTACCTGAAAGTCCACCTTCACGGCCTTCTTTCCGACATTGAGCCCCTTTCCTTGGAAAGCCTCTGCAGGTCTGCCTTGCTGAGGTTATCAATGTTGATCAGCGTCATCTCCATTGTTGCAGAAACGATAAAAGATAGGACTTAAATATGAAAAAAGGAAAAAATTATCAAATCAACAGCCAAGGAGGATTTTGAAAAAGGTAGCTGGGATGGAAAAGTCTGCTGCCTGGCAATGGACATGCACCTCTGCCCTGAGTGCCCCAATTGTACTGATTTCTAGGTTCCTAATGCTGATTTTTGTTGTCATCAAATCCACTTTATTCGGTTAATAAAAACCATAAAAGTAAAAAACATAAGTAATATACAACACCTTTAGACAACAATCATGATTAAAAATAGTCTTAGGCACCATGAAATTAAAATTGATTGGTAGAAATCTAAACAAAAGTATCTTTATAAGCAAAAGTATCTTTATAATTCTCTTAAATCATTTGCCACTCTCAAGATACATCGGTGAATATTCACAAGGACTTATCTCCAATTTATCTCCACCTTAACGCATCAAAAGTGGAGATAGACCTAACACCCCATTCACACGCTGGTGCAAACTGCAGACATCGCTAGTATTCCCGCGATAACTGCCCTAAAATTTATCACCACGGTGGCCACCACCAATTAACCCTAATGAGATGCAGAGTAGGCGTTCCCGTGCAAAAACACACAAACTGCCAGATCTGCGAAGAAAGCCAACCACAGGCGATAAGCTGAGGTAGCCGCAGGTATTTAACACCTGCCTCAAGCAGGTGTGAAGACGGGCGACTACCTGCAGTAGGCAACAGAGCCCCACACAGAGCCACACCCGGAGAACAATCGACGCCATGGAGCTACTCATCATGCAGCTCGGAGCCCCAACAGGGCCACAACACCCACCGCCACCACCCCCAGGACCACCACCACCCCCAGGACTCGGACCTGCCCCTCCCCGGACCACCACAGAGGCAGCACAGAGTAAGACAGCGGACCTACCGAAAGCCCACCACTCTCACAGACCTAACGCCTGAGGAAGTCATTGCCCACTACAGGCTCAAAAGGGCAACCATCCTCATCATCATGACCCACATCGTCCACAGGCTGACGGTCCCAACACAGCGGAGAACCAACATCCCTCCGCAGACAAAGCTGCTGGCTGTGCTGCACCTATTGGCCTCTGGTACCATCCAACCAACAGCCAGCCCTATCAAAGTTCATCACACCTGTCCTGGATGCCATCCTCAGCTTCATACCCCAGTACCTTCACTTCCTAAACACTGCACAGGAACAGCTGGAGACAAAGCAAGGCTTCTACGCCATAGCCAGATTCCTGTCCGTGTTGGGGATAATCGACTGCACACATGTCCCACTTTTGCCCCCTGTGGATACTGCACACCACTACCACAACAGAAAGCATCAGCATTCCATCAATGTGCAGGCAATAGTGGACCACCGGGGACTCTTCACCAATGTCGTCACCAACTACCCAGGCAGTGTGCATGATTCCTTCATCTTCCGACAGCCCATCATCAACCAGCACTTCCAGGATGGCACATATGGAACGGGACTGCTTGTTGGTAAGTGCCAAATCAACACATCACACACTCCAAAGCCACCAACACACAACGCACAACTGTGGGAATGCACACATGACCAAACCACATACAACATGCCAAACTACACGACCACCTACCAGACACGACAACACCAGTCCATGGTCATCCTGGGCTACCCCTGCACCCTAACCAGACATTTCATGGCACCACAACCACCCAACAGCTGAATGTGTGGAGATGTGGAATGCAGCCATGTGTGAGGATGCAAGTGACCCGTGAGTGGGAATGTACACAACAAAAAGTGAGGCATGGATGTGCAGGACAGACATGGCTATGCAACCACCGATATATCCATGCAGACCACAACTGCTGGTGACTGGAGAGTAGTGAGCAGTGGATGCAACCATGTCACCCTAGGCCGTGGGACAGATATCAGAAGTGTCGCACGCTGCATCCCCCCCTGTGTGCATCAGTGTAGTGGGTTGGCCCTGAGTATGGCAGGGCTGCGCAGGGGTGTGTTGAAAAACCCTGTTGCGCAGAGCGTGTTTTACTCCCGGGAAGGCCAACGTCGCTGACAGTGCGGCGCCGCGCGGCCTGCCATGAGGCCAATGCCATGAGCAGCAGGGCCTGCGACCCTGTGCACATGCTGCACCCCAGGACACTTATGCACAGACCAGGGCTGCCCGCCCGAGCGCACCAGGGCCACACTGCTCACTTGCCGACACCGCCGTGTGACAAAGAGGGCCCAACACGTGCCAGTGCAAGCTCCAAGCCCCAGTCCCGCGACCTCTGCAGCCTCCACAGACCATTGCTGGCCTCCCCCGACACTGGTCCACATCACTCCTTACTTATTAACATGCTCCACCAGTGTCCTCTTCGGCCCAGTAGGTCCCACATGTGGAACAGTGTCCTGAGTCGTGAATGTCAGTGACCCCAAGTCTGTGGCAGCGGCCACAGCACCAGACTCCCTTCGATCAATGAGGCATAATTTCATATCTCAGGCCTGCGACACGTGGTGCCACTAACCCTGTTCAACTCAAGCTGGCAGCACGTGGTGCGACTAACCCTGTGAGCCATGACTGACCGTCATCCTCTGGCGGAACATCATTGGTGTCTGAACCTGTGGTCTGGGGGTTGTCATCAGCAACGGACAGGTACAGACTTGGTGTCTGGCCTGGGTTTGTGGCATTCATATCCGCCATGTTGCCGGACACAGCTGGCATGTGCCCTCTGCATCATGCCCTGGTGGTAAGCCTCCCATTCTCCCATGTGACACTCTGCGGAAGGCACCTATGACACATGCGAGGTCCTGCTCTGCCCTTATGACCCTACCCGTGTCTCCCGCAGGTCAGCATCCTGTGGCGGTGCGCCCTTGTCGCCCGCTGTGCATCTGGAGCCACTAGCCCTGTGAGACTCGAGTCATTCCCCCTTGTTGTACTGACATTGCATTTCTGATGCTTGATGACTGTTGGAGTTGTTGCCAGCAACAGCTACTCACTGAGGGCTGGCTTACACTCACCCCACACACAGCCAGCACAGGTGTCACTGTAATAGTGGGCCTGTCATCACATCCTGCCGAACCAAGTATTGACTCTTTTCTCCCTGCACTGTCACAGGTGATCAAAGAATGCTCTCTGCCCTTGGATGAGGACACCCCTCTGAGACCCGGACACACCCGCCCATAGGCAGTACAATGCGGCCCACATACGCATCAGGGGCATTGTTGAACGCACATTTGGCGTGTTGAAGTCACGTTTCAGGTGCCTAGATGGCACAGGTGGAAAGCTCCTGTACAACTCGGACATCATGTGCAAGATGATCGTTGCATGTTGTGTGTTGCACGACATCTCTGTTTGCACCAATACCCCATGGATCCCAGTTCGAGAGGTACCGGACGGTGATGGTGACAATGGGGCAGGTGGCCCACATCCCACTGCAGCTGCAGCAGGAATGGCCCATAGGAACTCCATCATTGACACGTACTTCTCATGAGCACATCACATTGTGGCCGTCCATGGCAGTCATTGGAAAATAGAAGATGTCCAATTGCACTGCATGTGTGATTAAAACATATTGGCAGGTTACAGGTTGTACTTGTACATTGCCATGTTGCATTTTCCTGCGGTTTCAGATGTGATTTGCCATGTTGTGCACATTTGCGGAACCAGTTGTGTCCTGTGTTCTGTTGTGGAGGGTTTTCTGTTTGTACCGGGATATTGTCAATGTCGAGGTGCACTTATGCTTATGTGTGTATTCTGCATGGTGGGCGAGGCGCTCCTGCGGCTCTTATTTGTCTGCCACTGGTCTCTTTCATGCGGTGTGCCTGTCGGTTCTATTCTTCCACGGTGCTTGGATGTTGTGGTGTACATGTTGTCCTCTGCAGTCGGTCAGGGTGCATCCGTGGTACTCCGCTGTTGATGTATTTTTTTCTGTGGGATTTTCTGTATGCTGTTCTTGTGCTTTTTCCCGCATTACGCGTGAGTATTGCTGCCCTCACGCTAGTTGTCACTGTTTTCTTATCGCGCTTTGGCCCATCGCAGGTTTTTTGGCATTGGGGTTTGCGTTTTTATCTCCGTTGAGGTGGTTGTATCGTGGGAATTGGCCGCAGTTTCGGCAAACTATTGCATGGGGCCACCTTGTTGTGAATTCCACATTGACACAAGGTTGTTTTCCCGTGATGGGCTGTGATGTGTAAAGTTGTGTTAACATATTTTGGTGATGTTTAGCACACGTTCTTGTGAATAAGGTAAGCACAGATTATGCATGTGCACCATGGCTTGGACTTGTCTCATGGATTGTGGTATTGTTGGACCTGAAGAGGTGTTCAAAGTAGATCACTGTTAATATAAGATGTCAAAAAGGTTCATGCACACAATATCAATAACAATAATATTGTCCCAAAAATATAAACTAACAAATATTTAAAAAAACACTTTTAACATAACACTATTACTTAAAATACAACTACAATGTTTTATGCACATACTTAAGCTAAACAAAAATATATTACACTTACATTTCATCCCCAAAAAATATATAACAAAAACAACAATCCAACACTAAAAAAATAAAAGCATAAACCAAAAACATTTAAACTATAGCCTAAATATTCATAAATATATACATAAAAACATATTCAATAGTAGCAAAGTATATATTATACATACAAAATAATACCTAGTTAGCATTTACCATAGAAAGACAAAACAAATAAAAAAATCAAACTAAAACTAAACTAACCAATGAAATAAAACTATAAACAACTTTAACCAATAAAATCAAACAAGAAATTAAATAAAAACTATAAAAGGCAAACTAATTTTACCAACTACTTCAAAAATAACAAAATCTGCAAGGCGAGACAACTCTGGTGGATGTTCTCACCAAACCATTCCAGACAAAATGTATACATTTCAACAACTAGCTAGCCAAGTTACAAAATTACATAATTCTCATTAAACTTAAAAATACTATCCAACTTCTATCTTTTTCGGAGAGACTTCCTAAACAAAAACACCACAATGGGAAACACCAATTGACTGCCTGAAAATAACAACTATCAATCACCATTAAAAAGGCAGAAGAATGTAAGTTTACATTAATTAATACAAAGGTATAGTGTATCCAAATAGCAAGCCAAAATAAACTTCCAAAACTCAGCACCCACAAACTAACAAAAAATACGCTTTTAAAGTGAAACTGATGATTGCTTTTTCATCCAACAGAGAAGAAAGCACCCTGGGCGTAGTTCGCGAAGTAGCACTACGCAAAGCTACGCAAAGTGAACTTCGCACAACGCGAGCTACGCGTAGCACTTCGCGAACTGCGTAGTACCCTGTTCGCACTGTGTAAGATGCCGTTTTCAAGGATTGCACAGTGCGTACAAGCATACAGCGCTGTGCAATCATTGTAGTTTTCTGCTGCTCGAGTAGATTTTTACTCGAGCGGCAGCTTTCTCAATGCCGACTGGTAGTTTCTCATCGCGAGCGGTCGCGAGCATACGCGACCACTCGCAATGAGAAACCTGACCTCCTCGCGTTGAGAATCTCACCGGGATGTTTATTTTCCACACTCGCGATCGGCAACTTGATGTTGCTGATCGCGAACAAGAAAAAAGTCTCGCCGGGAAGTCATTTTGCTTGCTCGCGGTCGCCAACTTGATATTGAGGACCTCGAGCAAGCAAAAAATTACCGCTGCACTACGCAATGCTACGCTACGCATGTTTGCACTGTGCTACGTGCAATTCGCGTAGTGCGAAGTAGTGCAAACTTCGCAGACTACGCAAGCGTAGCGTAGTGCTTTGCCCAGGCTTAGCAAGTACGTAAAATATGAGTGATTGCATAATTTTAAATGTAAATATTAAATATGCAAATGCTAAAATATTCTTTATATACATACTATTACACTACTTTCAGATACCATGACAGAACCACTTTGCATAAAGTAAAGCAGTTGCTAAATCACATGGGCTAGACCTACAGTCAAGAAACTGCATCAACAGAAACTATAAACTGGAAATGTACTAATATAATTCTAATGCATGCTATAAGAGGGCAACTACAAAATGTGATGTTGTAATTCATGTAAGAGAGCATAACCACCCACCATGTAACAGAAATAGTAGTAAGAAAGATATTGCAGGATGTAAGAGAAGTAAGCACCTGCTCTCAGGAACCCACAAGCAAAATCCTTAAAGATAAACTACTTAAAGTCCACAAACACATAACAGGCCAACTACCCCGCATCCCCACTTTAAAATGTTCAATTGTACAAACTAAAATCGATACCCCACCTGCGTCTTGAAGATACAAGACATACACAAGCATGAACACTTAACAATGACACATAATAAGAAACCTTTCCTTTTTATAACAACCTAAATGACGAAAAAACAAATCTTAATATTCTGTACAGCTGAAATCGTAATAAAACTGAAACAATATGGGACATGTTTAAGGGGCTACTTAAGTGGGTGACACAATAAGTGCTACTGGCCCACTAGCATCATTTAATGTACAGGCCCTCAGTACGGATACAATTCTACAAGTGATTTATAAGTAAATTAAAAAATGCCAATCAGGTGTAAGTCAAGTCTACCATGTTTAAAGGAGAGAGCACAATCACTTTAGCACTGGTTAGCAGTGGTAAACTGCAAGGAGTCCCAGAGTCAACAAAAACTAATTTCAGCAAAAGAAGTGGAGGGCAAAATGTTTGGTGGAAGACCACCCTAAGGCTGACATGTTTAACAGTAGGACATTTGTTGTTATCCATTTCATAATGTTAAATGTTTTGGCTTTCAAATGTCCGTCTGTGTGCTCAAAAGAAAACATTCTATAAAATGCCCAGAGTGGCACAAATGACACTTAGTCTAAAACTATGAATTTAGACATATTTCAACACTGTATTGCTTTCCTTCAAACCCATTTTTTATTCATTATAATTTACCTCATGTATTCTTGTATTGTCAAAACACAATGAAAAATCATTAAAGGTTGAAGCTGATTAATGGCTGTGGGTACTCAATAGATTACCAGCAAGATAGGAAAATGATTAACGTTTGTTACACCTATTTTCACAGGAAAACAAACATGTTACTGAAAGGTCCTTACATGAAAATGTAATCATTTTATTCTATTCAATGTTACACTTATATAGGGCATGGCTACCCGAAAGCCTACCAGCTCTGTTAGTGTGAAATGACACTTCCGAACCTCCGAGGGCCTATTCTGAAATAGTCAGGTTTTTAGTAATTTATGGGATGGAAATTCCTTTGTGGTGGATCTCAAGGGGAGGGAGTTCCACAGTCTAGCTATATTGAACGAGAAGGACCATCCTCCCCACTAATAGCAGGAAAGGGAGTCTGCAAAGTAAAGTTAAAAGTATGTGCATATTTAAAAGTAGAAGTAAGAGTGAGATCTGTTTCAACACCACCATGAACCAAGGTATGTATTTCTCATAGTGGGGCTGATGAATGTTTCACTGGAATGAGGGAAAAAAGGAATCAGGTAGAATTACAGAAGACAAAACCCATATAGGTTTTTGAACTTGTACATCATCTCTCTTTATATTGTCCTATTCCCCTTTTCCTTTCTACAATACAAACAATATTTGTTTACTTACATTACAACACTGTTGGGAAAATCTGACAAAGATTCGGAAAAGGCATCACACTGAAGACTCTTTGCATATTCTTTACACTCCCACAGAATCAAACACTGAAGGTTGGTGCTCAGCCTTGGCAATTTACTTAACCAGTCAAGAGTGACGGACATAAACTTATGTTATTTATTTAAATAAGCTTTGAGGGCAAAAAAATTACAAATGAAAACACCTATTATTACTTTGTCCCAGTTAATTTCTTTTTTATATGTTTACATGTGTCCTACGCAGATGACCCCTTTCTGTATTCAAAATTGTGTCTACACCTCCAGGACCATCCATGTGTATCATGCCTCTTTCCCCCAGATACCTGAAGTAATATGTGAAGATGGTGATCTTTGCTCAGTAAAGCTTTTTCTTGAACCATTTTCATTAACTAGAACTCACTTTCTTATACAGTACTGTTTTCCAATTTTTGGGAAAAAAACAATTGTTGCTAGTTTTTTTTTAAACAACTTTTTATTATATTAGCTGTCAAGGCACCAACAAATCAGGTATTGTATCCAAATAATTACAAGCATTACAGTCGTACTGTTTGATGTTACGGCAATTGGCGCAAGAGTCTTACATATGTCTCAACAAATGATAACCTTCAACGTATTATATTTCCAACTCCCCCCCGTTTTCATTGTCCGATTCTCCCTTCGCCCTTATGTCTGGTGGTTCACAGATGTATCCCCTGTACTTATTCCAGGCCCCCCAGACCCTGCTCCATTTCCTTGGGCAGCCTCGATTGATAAATACTGCTTTTTCAGCCACCATGGCAGCATCAAGATCCCCACACCTGGCGGTAAGCGACGGTGGCTCTCTCGCACCCAATTTTTGCGCGATGTTGCGCTTTGCCACCATTATCCCCATTGTTGCCCATTCCTGTGCTGGGCGTGAAAGATCGTTCGGCTCCCACACATTTAGTCGACATCTCCTGGGCTCGGGAGTCAACAATACCTCCACCGTCTGTGATATGGTCCTCATCACTTTCACCCAGTATTCCATTATCCTGGGGCATTCCCACATAGTATGAAAGAAAGTACCTTCCTCCCCACATCGCCTCAAGCAGTACGGGTGTGGTGCTGACCCTATTGTGTGAAGGGTATATCTTGTGTAATAGGTTCTATGTAAAATTTTGAGTTGCACTAGTTTAAGTCTAGACGGTATCCCCACCTCCCGTGGGGAGGCCAATGCTTCCCGCCATTCGGAGTCGTCGAAATCGCCCACATCTCAGGACCATTTTTCCCTGAGGGCCACGTGGGGGTCTGGTAAATTGTTCACTAACTTTCGGTATGTGAGGGAAGTAGCCCGCCTATACATGCAGTCTGTCAATAACCTATCCTCCAGAGGGGTAGCCTCAGGAACCTCGGTGCCGGGTGGTATGGCCGCCTGCAAGGCATGCCTTATCTGCAGGTACCGAAAGCTTTCAGAGGGCGCCAGTTCGTATTGCGCCTGAAGGTGTTCAAACGTGGTGACTTCCCCCTTATGCCACATATCGCCCACCGTTGATATTCCAATTGCATCCCACTTGTCAAAGCCCTTGCAGTGCCGCAATCCACCGAGCCGCTGCGTTACCCACAGAGGGGTAAGTTGGGTTATCGTTCCCTTCCATCCCAATTTAGCATTTGCTTCGTGCCATATGCTAACAGTCTGCCTTGTGGGTCCGAGTATCTCTGGTGTGCGCTTCTTGTTATAAAGTGCGGACATCATGTCTTCAACCCCGAGCCCATATCTATCTGCCTTGAAAGCAGGATTCGCCTGTGGAGCATCGATCCACTGATTGATTACTTTCAAGTGGGCCGCCCAGTAATATAATTGTATGTCCGGCAGTGCGATGCCTCCATCGTACCACCCTTTAGTGAGTTTGCGCTGTGCTATGCGTGCAGGTTTGTTCCCCCACAGCAGCCCGCAAACCTGAGCTGCAATGTTTTTAAAGTAAGTGGGTGGCACTGAGTATGGCGTATTTTTGAGTGCATACAAGAATTGAGGCAGTGCCATCATTTTAAAAAGCGCTGCCTTCCCCAACAGTGTTAGGGGGAGTGTCCCCTAATGGGTGGCATCTCTTTTTAGACGTTCCAGGGGAGGCATAAGAATTTTTTTTTTTATTCGTCCGGGTCCATCGTGATGTAGATACCTATATACTGGAATGCATCCCCTGAGATCTGCAGTGGGCAGCCCTCTGGAAGCTGCGGCGGTGGGCCCTGGAGCACAAAAAGTATTGACTTGGACCAATTTATAGTGTAGCCTGATGCCTGACCAAACTGGTCACATATATTTAGGAGTACCAGAATGGACCGCCTGGGAGAGGTCAAATAAAGAAGAACGTCATCCGCATACAGCGATATGCGGTCTTCCCAGTCTGCCGTCCAGCGCAGGCCTCGGATCAGGGGCTCCCACCTAATCCATGCCGCCAGTGGTTCTAGCACCAGCGCAAATAATAACGGCGACAGCGGGCAGCCCTGACGCGTGCCTCGGGACAGTGGAAAGTCATTGAATATATGCCCATTAGCCGCTACGTGGGCCAGCGGCTTTGTGTAGAGGAGGCGTATCCATGCTCAGAACTTTGGGCCGAAGCCCAAATGTGTCAGTCCCGCAAACCAGAAGGGCCATTCCACCATATCGAACGCCATACGGGCGTCCAATGACAGGATAACTGCTGGCTCTTGAAGATAAGGTATACGGGCCATCACTCCGTGCAGACGCCTCAGATTTAATGCCGTGCTTCTATTAGGCCTAAATCCGGACTGGTCCGGATGAACCAGGGTTGTGAGATGTGGGGTGAGCCTCAGCGCAAGGTCCTTTGCTAGTATTTTAGCTTCAGCATTGATTAAGGAAATGGGGCCGTAGGAAGCACAGTCTTCCGGGGTTTTCCCCGGTTTCGAGATCGTCACCACTGTGGCCAGGCGTTGATCCTGCGGGAGTTCTCCTATCTTCAGACTGTCACAGTACATATTGAGCAGGTGTGGAGCCACTGTCCCCGCCAACCTTTTGTAAAGAATCACAGGGATACCATTAGGTCCTAGCGCCTTCCCAGATTGCAAGGAGCCATTTGCAGCCTGCAACTCATCGGTCGTCAGATCCGCCTATAGCATGAGGGCCATTTCCGGTGTAAGCTTGGGCATTGCAATATCCCTGATGTAAGTCAATGCCTCTTCCACTGACATCTCCAACAGCGATGTGTACACCTGCTGGAAGTGCTGTGCCAGCCTGTGTACTATGGCCCACGGGTCAGTTTCCATAGAATTATCTTTCGTTTGTAGCTGTGCTATCCACTTTCTGTCTCGCTCCCTTTTATCGAGCCACGCCAGAAGCTTCCCGGCTTTATCGCCGGTCTCGTATATCTTATGTCTCGTTGCTGAAAGTCTGAGTGCGGTCACCCCCCTCAGATGTTCCCTATGTAGTTGCTGCTGGAGGCTTAGGCTTTGGGCCATGGCGGGAGTTGGGTTTTGAGAATGTTGAGTGTCAGCCTTCTGTGGCTCCCATTCTATATCAGTGAGTTCCCGCTGCTGTTCTCGCCTATAGCCTGTTATAGAGGAATTGTTGCTAGTTTGGTTCTCATTTTTCAGTTCTCTTCAAGTGAATCCAGAAATGCTGGTTACCTGTAGAAACATGAACATGTTGGGAAATAGTGGACTAAACCCAGGCTAGTGTTTTCATACAGGTACAGTGCAATAGTGTCAGAAAAGAACCACTTTGAGGTTAACCTTTCTAAACAGTACATCAATGAAAATATCAAAGTAACAATTGTTTGTTTGCTTCAAACATTCACTCTTAATGGATTTTTCAATTATGGTCACAAGGCCACACTTTTTTCAAAATAATGCTTATTATGTTTAATCTTATAGAACAAATAGTAAATGCTTAAAGTGCAGACAGCACACTGGTCATGGTGGAAGTGCTATATACAATTTATATCAAACATAGAAACATTTGCGGTTGTCTATTCAATTTCAAATGTCAATCCTATTTTGTATTTAAAAAGTGACTCCTCATGATATTTAATATCCAAAAACTCTAGATGCGGTGTCAAAGTTTCAACCCAAGATGATTGCATGGATCTCATCAGGAATAAGCTACATGTTTTTAATGTATCCAACTCAGTAAAGTGACTAAATTAATATCTCCATGTTGTATTAACTGGTGGTTTTTCTCAGGTTTACATTCAGTGGGGGAAAAAAGGATCTCCCAAAAAGTCAGTGTGCTGGTAAGTGTTTTCAGTGTTCAGAGTGCTACTCATGTGTTATTGCATATGGATAAGCATCTATATTTTATGGTATTTCATGCTGTTAATTGAGCATTCTCTATTGTCGACTATAAAAAGGTGGAACAGTTCCATTAGTTTTTCAGTGAACGGTACCACAATGTATCTGATTTTCCACAGGGCAGCACACTGGATACATTGTGACATCTGTGCACTGTACATACATGTTGGGAAAAGGACACACATTTTGTGGAATGCTTTTAGAATGGAAAATCTATAAAAGTTTAAGCACAAGCTGCCCAAACATAAGAAATTGCTCAGCACAGGAAGGGACAGTCTCATCAATTAAGGGGATAAAGAGTGTTACAGGAAGATGTTGGACTTGGCCCTTTTTGCAGGGTCATCCCTGAACAATTTGCCTTCCACCCGTATTTTTTCTGACCTGTTGTTTGCTGTTTTATGACTCTGGGCACTTTACCACTGCTTATCAGTGCTAAAGTGCATATGCTCTCTATTGTAAATTCATGTATTGATTGATGACTCCATGATTGGGTTATTTGATTTACTTGTCAGAGCCTAGTTCAGTGCACCATGTGTGCCCAGGGATTGTAAATTAAATGCTGCTGGTGGGCTTGCAGCAATGGTTGTGCCACCCACAAAAGCAGCTTGTAAAGTGTGTCTCAGGCCTGCCATTGCAGAGCCTGTGTGCTGTCTCTGACTGCCATGCTGACCCACTTGCCAGTCCCTAAACTTTCCTTTTTTCTCATATCAGACACCCCTATGCTAGGCCCAAGGGCAGGGTGCATTGTACGTATCAGGTAGGACATGCCCTGGTGTGTGTGGCCTGTCCTAAGTGTGAATTACAGCCATTTTTGTTTTTCATTATTGCAAGGCTACCTGTTCCCCGTAGGCCAGAATGGGCAGTTTGATTATTACATCTTATAATCCTAACTGACCCAGGGAACATGGTAGAAATTAGAGTTTAGTATGCCTGAACTCAGAATGATAAAATACATCTTTTAGTGAAGTTGGCTTTAACATTCTGTGTTTGAAAGTACCACTTTTAGAAAGTAGGTATTTTCTTGCTTAACTTTCTAAGCCTGCCTCTGCTAGGTTGTGTATTGTATGTCTGGTTCTGTGAGTGAAAGGGGCTGGGAGATTCCAGGAGATAGGGTGAGTCAGCACAGGGCTGAATAGAGAGATCTGCATGGAGATGGGTGGGAGGAGCTGCGCCTGGGACCTGAATAGGGCTGTGTCTTTACTCCACAATGCTGGCTCCACCTCCTGTGGTGTGTCTAATGTCCCTGGCCTGCACTGTGAAAGGAAAGAAGGAGTCTTGTCAACAAAGTGCTCCAAGACTGAGCAGAACTGGCTTGGACTAGGCAAAGGCCTCTCTGCCTTCAGAGAACAAAGAGAAAAGTAGTATAAATATGGGGACCCAGACCCCAAGACTTTAGATCACTTCTGGAACAACAAGACAAACCTCTGCCAAGGAGAAGAACCAAAGGAAGCTGTAGAAGTTGTACTGCCCGCCTCCCAGTGTGCTGTGTTGCTGGGTTGGCCTACAGTAGTGTTTAAAGTTTTCACTTTAGGAGCAGCTCTTTTGTGGTTAAACATACCTGCATATCTTCCCATTGAAGCAAGATAGAAAGTTGGAATTTGGTATCCCTGAACTCAGAATTTAATAAAACATCTTTTAGGAAGGATGGCTTTTAAATTCTAAGTTTGGAAATGGCACTTTTAGAAAGTGGCTATTTTCTTATTCATCCTTTCTGTTTGCCTCTGCCTGTTTGTGGATTGACTGTCTGGTTTGTAAGTGACAGGGGTTGGGGTGGCTCTAAGAGGCTGGATAGACCCATCTGCATGTAGAGCGGTGGGAGGAGTAGCACCTGGGTCTGAATAGGGCTGTGCCTGCCTTCCACAATGCAGACTCCACCTCCTGCGGTGCGTCTGATGGCCCTGGCCCACACTCGCAAAGGAAGAAAATGTGCACTGGCAGAGTGCACCCAGAACTGGTTTGGACTGGGTCCAGGACCCCTCACACATGAAGAACAAATACTTTTGTTGTTTAAATATCTAAGCTGAAACCCCTGTACTTTAGACTAGGACAAACTTTGTGATCAAGGAGGAATCCCTGCCAGAGAAGAACAGCCAGGAAGACTGAGGAAAAGTGCTGCCATTGCTGTGTGTCTGGAAGCTGACCTGCAGTTGCTGGAAGAGGACTAAGGGACTTTCTGCTGTGTGCTGTGTCCCCCTACTTGAAGAAGAACTGTGCTGTGTGCTTTGTCCCTCTGAGGTGAACCTGTCTCCAGGAGCCTGAGAAGAGCTGACCTCCTGTTGCAAACTCAGGGATATAACAGTTTTGCCAACAACTCCTACAACACACCCTGCACCGTGCTCCGCTGCTGCTACTGTCTCTGAGGGTAATTTTGTGCCCTCACAACGTCGCTGGTGCCGTTGTGCAGCCTGCCTGAATTACACTCCTATCAACTCTCCAAGAGCACCGAAGGCACTGCGTGCATCACCGCCGCCGGCCCGTGACCGAAGTGAAGTACTGAGGGCTGGTATTGTATCACCACCGCCCTCCAATCTCCAAGATTGCTGCTTGGTCACGTTTTAATCACCACCGCTACTCGAGCTACCTGCCCGAGGCCGGGTCTGTGATCATAGAGGAGGCACGTTGCTGTGAGAATTAAGCCAGAGAGTTGCCTAGCAACCGGGACACCCGCGACTAGGTCACCTCGAAGCAGAGCAGAAGAAGGAAGTCCTGTCTCCACCGCAGCTGTACCGAAGGAGGTGAAGGGCTCCCCTCGGAGGTCCACAAGGAAGGAGGAGACACCCCAAGAGCAGCCCCAGATAAATGGTCTCAGCCACGCTGTGTCTGTGCGAGGCTGGGAGCGGGTAGAGTGCCGGCAGGGGCTGCGAGTGACTAAGCGGGGCATCTGTGATTTAAAGTACAGCGGGGGAAACATTTAAGTACAGCGTCCTTTTGGTTTCATAAAGTACAGCGGGGGCAACATTTAAGGACAGCGTCCTTTTGGTTTCATAAAGTACAGCGGGGAAAACATTTAAGGACAGCTTCCTTTTGGTTCCATAAAGTGCAGCAGGGAAAGTCCGTGGATCACGAACCGTACAGTGCAGGTGCTCACAAAGGGATCAGCGCCACTGTAGCGAGATAATCACGAAGGATAATCTCTGTACTCGTTTTCCTTTAAGAACTGAACTGTTGAGCCCACGTTTTTGGGACTGAAAGATTTACAAGAGAACTTTGCTAAAAGTGAACCTTTACCGAAGAAATATTGCTAGAGAGAAACTATTTTTTAGATGTCGTTTTATGTCGTTTTGATCTTGCCTAATCAGATAAAGAGATTTATGTTTTTATAAATAACTTGTGTGGCGTCCATTTGTGGTGTTTCACTAGATTACTGTGAGAGTTGGTACAAATACTTTACACATTGCCTTGGGGATAAGCATTTCTGCTCGTGCCAAGCTTCCAAGGGGTTGAGCAGGGGGTTATCAACAGTGTGTATCCCCCTTACCCTGACTAGAAGCAAGGGTCCCTAATTGGAGAAAGGTACTTACCTCTGCCAATTAGAGACCCCCAGTTCTAACAACAGATGTTCTTACAAATGTCCACAAGGGTTTGACAATTTAACACACTCCATGTTTGGATAAACAAATGTCTAACTTTAACACATCGAGCAAATATCCAACCTTAATCATAGGGAGAAGTGGAATCTAAATGATGTTGACAGTGGCCAGGTGAAGCTGAAATACTTACCATATAATATGACACCTAACGCAATGTCAGCCCCAGTTAGATTTCATCCCACATAGACATCTATTCAACATCTTCCCTTGTCCTGCGTAACTCCAGCACTGGGTCCAAGGTCTGATCATATTAACCACTTCAACTGGATCAGCAATAAGAGATGAAACAAGCACAACTGCACTCACACATTACTAACTATACATTAACATTGGATAATTAGAAAAGTACCAATGCATTCAAAACTATGAACAGTTTCAAAGACTGTAGGATAATCATAATGTCCAACAAAGACCAATGGCCGGTCCATTGTGGAATTTTGCCACAGAACAATGATGTGCCAACAAATTTACCCTTACTGACACTGGCAGGGAACCTCCTCACAAAGGGGCATCCATAGGGCATAGCAGGCACCTCCAAGATGGTACTCTGGTGGGGCTGCATTTTAGGGAGGGGTGGGTTTGGTTTTGGGAGGAGGTTTCTTGAGCTTTCTGGTGGTCGGGCTGTGTTCAGTGGGTGGGGATCAGGTTGCTTTCTCTGGAGTGGATTGGGATGAGGAAGAAGTTGGTTGGGCTGTGGGAGGGGTCTTCTTGGGCTTTTTGGTGGTAGGGCTGGGTTTAGTGAGGTGGGGATCAGGGTTCTCAAGGGGGGATTGGGATGTGGAGTGGATGGGTTGGGCTTTGTGAGAGGTTTTTGGGACTTTGGGGGGTTGGTTTTCACAGTGGAAAAGGGCAAGGGCAAACATGACACTTCCACAGGGAAAAAGGGTAGGATGTTTGTGATGGAGTTTGGTTTCAGAGGTAGACAGAGTGGAAGTGAGAGGTGTGTGTGCTGTACCAACTGTGCGTTGTGTCAGTCAGTGTCTGTTGTGTTGTTGACTGTGATCATTTGCACTTCTTTGTGTGATGTGGATGTGCTGTGCGTTGTGGACTGGTTTGTTGGTGCTGGTGTGGTGTCTGGGGGTATGGGTGTAGTTATGGAGGAGTCTGTGGGTGTTAGTGTGGTGAATTCACACAGCACAAGGCTTTGTATAGACATGTGATCATCCTCAATCCTTCTTGGTAGAGGTGATAACGCTATTAACAGATTGTATTCCTACAAGCCAAAACACCTTTGAAGGATGTCCATGAATATCTATGAGATGAAGATGTGGGATCACTAGAGTCCCAATTGGATGGCACATCACAGCGCTCTTTCGTATTGCAAATTCAGATTGACTTGTAAGGATGCTTGTAGACACTCACATTTGATCTCTACAGTTCCACATTTTACTTCCTGATGCACTTCACCAGTCAATGAAGGATCTTTGAACACTATTGCAGATGAACTAACAACAGGCAAATGTACATTGGGTAACATGTAAACACTATGGGCCTCATGTAGGTAAATAAATTTTACCGGTTCTAAAATACCGAGCCGTACCGAATCGGTAAATTAGAATCGGTAAGTTATATGTAGGTAAAAATTCGGTAACAGTTACCGATTCGGTAACATTCGGTAATCACGAATCGGAATTCACCGAATCGGTAAATACCGAGGTGGTATTTACCGAATCGGAAAATACCGAGGTGGAAGTTACCGAATCGCAAAATACCGAGGTGGTAGTTACCGATTCGGAAAATACCGATTCGGTATGTACGGAGTCGGTAAAGAAAATCACATGACTTGACGAAACAGCGAATCCAGTGCAACGACAGCCCACCCAACCTGGAACTGCCCACACACAGGCAGGTGTACTCAATTAGCCGAAGTGGCCACACCCAGGCAGGTGGACATAATTAGCCGACCCTGGAGAGGCTTGGAGTGCAGAGGAGAGGCAGGGAGCAGTTGCATGTGCGAGCGGGTAAACGAACAGCATGTCCAGCCAGAGAACACAGAAAGACGGAGGGGAAAGGAGGAGGAAGCTGAAATTTAGCCCCAAGGAACTCCAGGTGCTGGTGGAGGAGGTCGTGAAGCAGCACCAGAAGCTGTTCGGCAGGCAATCCCTGCAAGTGCCTGAGGTGGAAAAGCGCAACATATGGCTGGCCATCCAGGCGCAGGTCAATGCTGTGGGAGTGACCCACAGGGACATTGAGGTCCTCAAAAAGCGCTGGTATGACCTGAGGATTGTAACCAAGAGGAAGATGGGCGACATCCAGAAGGAGGCCAGCCAGACCGGAGGTGGAACCAACAGGGCACCTGCCCTCACCGAACTGGAGGAGCTGGTGGCGGCCACAATCGAGCAAGAGAGCGTCGTGGGTCTTGGGGACGCCGACAGCTCTGCCAGAGCCGCAACACACCAAGGTAAGACGAAAGCACAGCAATGTATCCCCCCCTACCCCATCCCACATCCCCCAAATGTGAAACGAGAATCACACTGCAGTCCACACGTGTCAGTGCAGACAGGCAATGCATTTCGGGAGATGTAGTCAGGGCAACACTAACCATGACGTAAATGTTACAGGGCAACAAGGCATGTCACGCACTCGAGGCACAAGGAGACAGGGGACATGTTGGAATGTGAAATTATTTATTGTGCCGCTTGCAATGCAGCCCTTCGGGGACACTGAGCCAATGTTGTATTTCTGTCCACAGATGTGACATCATGCAGGACAGGGCATGCTGCAGGAGAGACGGCACCACGGCAACATCAAACACCTCCAGCCAGCACAAGTACAGACCGGGGAGCAGGCCCACTGGCAGCCGCACCACCAACACAGCCAGCCTCGCCGCACACAGAGCCAGCATCACCTCACCGAGAGCCAGCATCACCACCACCAGAGCCAGCATCGCCACTCATGTTCGATTCACCGGCCACATCTCCGCTTGCATGCGTGAGACAGAGGAGGCGTCCAGCAGCCAGGCTACGAGCCTTGGACACCTCGTCAGACGACAGCATGGGCCCTGAAGACCGCACCGGGCCCCAGGAAGGGAGCCATGCCACTGTGCCCCACACCTCACAGGCAGCACAGACGGAAACAAGAGGGCGCCGCAGGTCGCGTGTCCAGAGTCCACCAGCACCCACTGACGGCCATGGTGTCTTCTTGGGGCTCGAGGGCCAAATGTTAAAGCAACAGCGCCTGCAATCAAAGGCAGTCATGTCAGTCCAGAGGCACATGCGGGTGATGAAGACAAGCATAGTCAACATGGACACAAACATTGGCGGCATGGCTGCGGGCATTCGGGACATGTCCCAGTCTATCCAGCAGTTGTGCAGCAAATTAGATGCTGACATCGAAGCACGGCGCCGGGAACGCCAGAGAAGGGACACTACCAGCAGGGCACTCAACCGTCTGGCAACTGCCACTTCCCTACTGTGCCGGCGCTCTGTGACGATGCAGGAGGGCCTAACACAGTGCTGCAGCGACCTGTCTCGGGGGATGGTGCAGGTGACAAGTGCACTAGGGGTGCTATTGACGAGTCAGGCGTCGACAACTGCTGCAGGGGATCCTGCGGAGAGCATCGACACCACCAGCAGCATCACACCCCCCGTCCCAGAAACACGCAGGAGCAGCAGGCGGCTTGGGGTTGGCTCTAGTGAGGATGCACAGGCCGTGCAATCCACCACTGCAGCGCGTATGCGCAAACATTGATGTCGCCCTGCCTAGACACTTCACAATGGGTGACGTAACCCTGGACATACTCCTTGTATAGATGATATATTGCCAGATTGGCCTGATCATGTGTTCATGGCGTGGTGCCACATTAAACTACGTCATGACTGCTCACAACTCGCTGTGTCCCCTTACTTACTCAGAAATAGTTGGATGTGATCTCTGCCCGTCTCTCTCTCCCATCGATTGCAGTTGGCACTCTAGCTGCGTTGCCCTCTGGCTGGCCTGACTCATCCTCGTTGTCCTCAAAATATGTTAGTTCCACATCTGTACCTTTTTTCGTGGCAAGGTTGTGCAGCATTGCACAAGTGGCAATGATCTTGCAGCAGGTGATGGGTTTGTACTGGCGTGCGCCTCCGCTCTTGTGCAGGCAGCGGAACCTGCTCTTCAGTAGTCCAAACGTGCGCTCCACCACATTGCGTGTTGTTTTGTGTGCCACGTTGTATCGTCTCTCACTCTGGGTAGCTGGGTGTAGGTAGGGAGTGAGGATGAATGACCGGCATGCATATGCACTGTCGCCTGGATGGGTGAAAGGGAACCATCAGTAACATGCCTCTATACACTATGTTTGCATGTTTCAAGGGGCGTCACTGTTACTTACCTAGCAGGTATCCCTCTCCGAATTCTCCGGCACTCAGTCGTGTGTAAATCCCACTATTCTGGAAGATGTAAGAGTCGTGGGTGCTCCCAGGAAACTTTGCAACAATATCTGTGATGATGTTCCCTGCATCACAGATCACCTGCACATTGATGGAGTGGGTGGACTTCCTGTTCCTGTAGATGTGCTCTGTATCTGCTGGTGGACAGATTGGGATGTGGGTACCATCAATACAGCCGAGGACATGGGGGAACTGTGCCATGTGATAAAAGTCAGTTTTTGTTTTCTGCAGTGCAGCCTGTGAGTTCGGGAAGCTTATGTAGTGGTGCATTCTCTGCATCATGGCATCCAGGAACTTCCTGAAGAAACGGGACAGGCAACTTTGGGATACCCCACCCACCGCAGCTATCACCACCTGATAACTGCCGGATGCCAACAGATATAGGCTGCAGAGCACCTGCACATGTGGGGGTATGGCGTGCGCCCTTCTAACTGGCTGGTCCAGGAGTGGGTGTAGGTCCCTGATTAAGTCCATGATGGTTTCGGGGTGTAGCCTGTACCTCTCATGTATCTCTGCATCAGTCAGCTGGAATAGTGTGATGCGCTGTCTGTAGATTTGTTCCTCCCGTCGCCACACCCTCAGTCCTGCTGCCTGTAGACGTAGGCGCCTTGCAATGACGTACATAGCGGCCATGTTGTCCACGCTGTTGAATTTTGGGTTTGTTTTTATCCATTGTTGATGGTTACCACCTGCTTTTAGTCCGTGTTAATTACCGACTCTTAATTACCGATTTTAATGGATTTCTTAATTACCGACTGCTCCTACATGTCATTTTAAATTTTTACCACTTCATATTTACCACTTCATGTTTACCGATTCGTTAATTCTGTATTCGGTAAGTATGAATCGGTATTTTAGAATTCGGTAACTATGAATCGGTATTTACCGCCTCATATTTACCGAAAAGTGGTTTTTGGACTCCTACATCTCACTTGTCTGTATACCGGTCGGTAACGGCATATTTACCGAAAATCGGCCGTTACCGACCGGTATTTCGCTACCTACATGAGGCCCTATAGCTGATGGCACCAGTGATGTTTGCACACTCATGTCACTGTTGAATCACAACTTACCAATGAGAAGTGTTGTACAGTCACAACATGAACTGTGCACTGTATGCCATGTCACATGTAATAGGGCCACCATCACATGAGAGCCAGTAGTGAGGAAACATCACTCCTTACAGAAGGAAGACAAGTGGTCTGTGTGGTACAATTGTCACCCAGAACAACTAAGAACATGGGATGCTTTATTAATTCACTCAGTCAGGTGTGAATTAAAACAAGAAAATTAGTAGTGGACTGGACACAGCGGTTTTCCTGGTCATAAAGACAATAGGCACAGCACAGCAGCATGCACCTACGACCAGACTTACACAAACAATGGCTCATCTTATGTGTTGCACATGGGCCACCCCAATATGTGTGGGGAAATGCCTGCCTGTAATACACATATTTGGCAACTGAACATGTATGATTCTGGCCTGGACTCACCCCATTGTAGCTGATCTTGGTCCCTAACTGCACAGTAAGCTCCAGGTAGGCCACCTCCAGTATGTGGTCAGGGTCCGGTGCACATCCAGTCCACATTGGGAGGACTTCCCCAGCTGCACCTCCACAATCTTCCTCGTCCAGTGCCTCAGGTCCTCCCACCGCTTCCTGTAATGGACGCTATGCTGGTTAAGACCCCCAGGCTCTGCACCTTCTGGGTGTTGGCTTTCCAAAGGGCTTTCTTCTGATGGGACCTGGGCAGATGCCGGGTCTGGTCCGGATTTCTGTAATGCTACTCCGGTGGGGTACAGTGTTGTCAGACATGATAGGCCTGTAGGAAGAGGTGGCGGCCTTGCTATTATCTTTAAGGATAAATATCGTACCACACTTGATCCTATAAACTCGGCTAACTGCGAACCAGCCGCTTTTGCCATTAGCATTACCCCCAAGCAGGCACTAAAGGGTGTCATACTTTATCGTCCCCCTGGCCCCCGTAATTCTTTTCTTTCCTCCCTTTCTGACCTAAGTGACAATATTATATGTTCTGATACATACACTATATTGGGAGATTTTAATTTTCACTTGGAAGAGCAGGACAACTCCGATACTGCCCAACTCACAGCTGATTTTTCCAACTTAGGGTTGCACCAACTAGTCAAGGGCATTACGCATCAAGCTGGACATTCCCTTGATGGTCTATTCACGAATGACCCTGGTATATCTGTATTAGATATCATCCCAATTACTTGGTCTGACCACAGGGCCATTATCTTTCAAATAGACATACGACCTGTTGCCCCTTTAGTCTCCAGGCCGGGAACCAGAATGGGCACTCGTGCCTGGAAAACTGCAGATATGCCTCAGATGCTATATTCCCTGGCTTCCTCCCGTCCTCAGGGTGGAAATACTCTGGCACTATCGGCCTCGGCTTTTCAGGACTGGATCCGAAGCGCCGCTGACCTAGTGGCCCCAGAGAAAATTACGAAGCCCAACAGAGTATCCCCCTCGGCCCCCTGGTACAATGAAGATCTTCGACTACATCGCCAACACTGCAGAAATCTAGAAAGGCGCTGGAGGAAGGTCTACTGCCCCATAGCCAGACAAACTTATAAAGATGCCCTTCAGATTTACAAAAAGGCAATCTTGGCCCGAAAAACCGAATTTTTCTCGGCACAAATTAAGACCGCTGCTAACTCGGCCAGAGAACTCTTCTCTGTTGTCACCAGCTTGTCTACCCCCCCTGTCGGGCCTGAAGTGGAGCCCTCACAGGCTTTTTGTAACGAATTAGCAGCCTTCTTTATCACAAAGGTTGCAGATATATATGCTTCCTTTGAAGATAACTCTAGAACTGAATGTAGAGGTGGTAGCGGGAAAGAAGCATTGTCTTACTACAACCATGACCATTTTCCATGCTTTCTACCCGCCTCACATGAGGATGTGATTAAAATCGTCTCTACCATCAAATCGGGCTCCCCACTGGATCCTTGTCCCCCATCCGTGATGTCAAAACTCACAGAAGTGATTTCCCGCCCTCTCATGGAGATCTGCAATACTGCTTTTTCGACAGGCCAATTTCCAAGTATATGGAAGAACGCTGTCATAAAACCCCTCCTGAAAAAACCTTCCTTAGATCCCACAGCTGTTGTAAGCTACAGACCGATCGCGTGCCTGCCCTTTCCTGCCAAAGTATGCGAATACCTGATGAATAGACAGCTCTCAGAGTTCGTCGAGACTCACCAGCTTCTCGACGATACGCAGTTTGGGTTTAGGAAAGGGCATGGAACAGAGACTGCCTTGATAAAGGCCTCTGACGAGATCAGGGTGATCATGGACCAGGGAGGGGCGGCTGTTCTTATCCTTCTGGATCTGTCAGCAGCTTTCGACACGGTCGACCATGCCACCTTGGTCGACCGTGTCACTGCTTTGGGGATTAACGGTTGCGCCAGGGATCTTATCTCATCGTTCCTGGCAAACCGTACCCAGACAGTAAAGTTGGGAGATTTCTATTCCCCTATCTCTGCACTCCCTTGTGGAGTCCCACAAGGCTCCTCGCTAAGTCCCATGCTTTTTAATATCTATGTAGCGGACTTGGCGAGGATAATAAAGGCCTATGGGATACAGCTTACATCGTATGCAGACGATACCCAGCTGGTGCTGGGCATCCATAAGGATGGTCTCACGGTAGCAGCCAACTTTCAGAAAGCTATGCTTGAGGTTAGTAGCTGGATGGCTTTGAACTGCCTTCGCCTCAATTCGGATAAGACCGAGATCATGACCTTTGGAAGACTCTCCCCTGAATGGTCCTTTGGTTGGTGGCCAGAAAAGCTTGGCCTTCCACCTGTCCCAGTAGAAAAAACCAGAAACCTGGGAGTGATCTTTGATAATAAGTTGGTTTTCGACCTCCACACCAACAAGGTTGTGTCGTCGTCTTTTTTCATCTTGAAAAAAATCAAGAAGCTGCTGCCTTATCTCCCGCCGTCAGCTGGGAAGACCCTGGTCTCTACCCTAGTCTTCTCCAGGATAGATTATGGGAATGCACTTCTCCTTCACACCCAGAAGCGTGTCACAACGAAGCTGCAATCTATTCAGAATGCGGCTGCTAGGATTCTTCTCAACATCCCTCGTCGCAAATCTACCACTCCTGGTATTCGTCAGCTTCATTGGCTGAGAGTGGAGAGCCGCGTCAAGTTTAAGGCCCTCTGTATTGCTTATAAGGCTGTACATGGCATTGGACCTAGGTTCCTGGTTGAAGCTTTCCAGCTGTACACTCCTAGGAGGCAATTAAGATCGGCCAATAACAGTCTCCTCCCGGTGCCACGCACAAGATCGGTCACCTGGGGAGACAGGCGCTTTCTTGTGGCCACTCCAAAACTTTGGAACCTCTTGCCACTAGCCATCAAAACTGCCCCGAATCTGATGAGCTTCTGCAGGCTCTTGAAAACATGGCTGTTTAATCAGTAAGAGGATGACTTGATGATAGATTCCAGTTGCTCTACAGCGCCGAGACACCTTCGGGTATTTGTCGCGCTATAAAAGTTGCGTAAATAAATAAAATAAATAAATGGGTGTTGACCAGTATAGATACAATAGATAAAGAAACAGCAATTTATTGTATATCTGTCTGTTTGAAACATATTTTGTCGACACTTCAGGGTATGCCCAGATGTGGGTCCCTTGCTCACTTTGTCACTGGATTCAAGCTAGCCTGACTGATGAGGGATGTTACCCCGAAACTGTTCCCAGGATGCTTGGCCTGTCTTAGCAGTTCAGGCTGGACTGTTCCCATGAGGAACATGGTAAAGACTGATTTGCATATGGCTAGGTCTGAACTGGGTTAACAAAGTGAGCTTCAACCCAGATCATTTACTGGGGGTGAGTGTCTGAAAAGGTTCAGCGCTCCGTTTATCATCACCTTGTGTTTGCTTTGTTCGCCCTAAGTTGGCAGGGTATGCCCGGACGTGGGGCTCTTGCTCACTTTGCCACTGGATTCAAGCTAGACTGTCTGATCAGGGGTGTTACCCCAAAACTAGTCCCAGGATGCTTGTTTATGGTCCACGGAAGACCTGGCTTGGCAGTTCGGGCTGGACTATTCCCATGAGGAACAGGGTCAAGACTGATTTCCATATGGCTCGGCCGAACTGGGGTGGCGAAGCAAGCTAAAGAATGATGATGGATTCAACCCATATAATGTATGCCAATTTTGATGTTGCCTGTTGTATAGGATATTGTCTGATGTGTCCCCTCATTCCATGTTGTTCAGGTCTGCAATGAAATCTGTGATCACTGACACAGGATAATTGAGTCATGTCTTATTTGCTATGTTTCTGATATCAGGCCAGCCTATGATTGTAACAATGGAATAAAGGTGTTTTAAGACCAAACACTTGTATGTATATGTTGGTGTGACATGGTTGTGAACCTGAGTTAAACATTGATTTCCTTGAATAGTCTATAAAGTGAATGTGTTAAACACACAGGAGCAAATTAGGTTTGAGGTTTATTAATGGTGGTGGTGGTTGTCTTGCCATCCACAGCTTCTGGATTTTTGCATGGACATCCCCGCTTGCCAGCGTAGGGGGGATCCACTTCTGCAGAGGCAGGGGTGCCTGCACGTGTGTCTTCCTCTGACAGGGCCTCCTTTCTGTGGTGGCCACATATCTTGATAGGCTGGATGTATTGGGCCACAGAAAGGGGTAGAAGCAGGTGGAAAAGCCTTGTCCACAGCCAAGGAGGCCATGATGATGCTGGCCACCTCTCGGTATGCATCTCTCTGCAGTTGTTTCATCTCCCGGATTTCGAAAAGTACCTGGCCCATCATCCCTTGAGAGTCCTGATAGGTTCCCAAGACTTGGGGGATGGTGGCCTGGGTGCCAGTGGCCCCTGTGGGCTCACTCAGCAGGCCTACAGTTACCCTCCCACCAACCCTAACCCCACAGGCCTGTGCCCTTGTCCCAGGCTGAACCCTTCCACTGGTTCCTTGTTTCTCAGTGACTGTGTTTGTGATTACCACCTCTGAATCCAGGCAAAATATGCTGCTGACTGTACACAGGTTGGGGGGGCAGTAGTTGTGTGTGTTGTTGCAGCTGGGGTGGAAAGTGTTGTGGGCAGAGTGAGCCCCACTCTTGCTGTCTGCCCAGGATGACCAGATGGGCAAGGAAGGTTCTCCACGTCCACCTCTCCAGGACTGTTGTCATCGCTGAAGGCTTGATTCTGGGGTGGAGTTGAAGTCTGTCCAGTGGCCAAGCTCTGGCTAGGAGCTCAGCCAGATTGACCTGTTGTGAAATAGAGAACATTGCTACATCCACACCGTTTATGTCACAGCAAGTAGAGACCTAGGTTTAAACCAAATAGGTGGAGATCAGCATTGTGGTTTTGAAGTTGTTTAATAGACAATTGGAGACATTCAATGCATGTAGTAGAATTGGCCAGCTCATTGGACTTGCTTCTATGTTGCAATTTGGATTTAGGGATAAACATGACATCTCCTAAACATTTAGGTTAACACAGTGTAGAAGTAAAATCTGCATTTGACCATTTCAAGGCCTAGTTGTGTAGAATACAGGTGGGCACACAACTAGGTTGAATGCTTAGCATTATTCATCATGTGAGCAGTGCAGAGTCAATGGGTACCTGCTAGTTCTAATCAGCTGAGTCACCTTCATGCCTTACATATATTCGAAGCACACAATTGGTATGGTGTCACTCATGCCATCAATAATTTCAGTTGAGGAGACAAGGACACCATCAATCAAAGTAGTCAGACATGTCTCTGTGTAGAGCATTGTATCTACTTTGCACAGTCCATGCAAGGTGAAACTCAGTTGTAACATGGCAGACAAGTGAGAAGGGGCAAAACGAATATTGCATCTTTGTTAGAGTTACAGTCACAGGGCCTCATGGTAGCTGTAGTCATTTCTAACTCAACTTAGCAACCCTTGACAAATGGTAACCTGAATGATAAGTGAAGATCTGTTGCAACATGGCAGACAAGCGGGGCAGGGCAACAAGATTTTTGCATCTTGGTTAGAGTTACTGTCAGTGGGCCTCATGGTAATTGTAGTAATTTCTAACTTGACCCCAACCAACACTTGGCAAATGGTTACTGTACCATACCTGTTGGCCACATGTATTTGGGATGGGCCATACACTTACATTTTGACACATATCATGGGTCCTATTGTGATATTTTTCCGAGATACCATTCCAACATGTGGCATGTAATGGAGATTGATACATATGATCTTATATACAACAATACACATTAACACTGACAAAACAACATCTCTGATAGTTTGACAATTGCATGTTAGGAAAGTAGATAGACACACTAGAATAACCAGAGTTGAGAGCAAACAGGATAATGAGGTTTTGTGACAGTTAGTGAAGTGTAACTTACCCCACTACACTCCCTCAGATATTCCTGTCATGGGGAGAGGATGTAGCCTTAGGGCTAGAGCAGTTGACCTCAAAGCTGGGGAACCGGGTTCGAGTCTCGGCAACGACACTCAACATCCTGTGATTCTGGGCAAATCACTTAATCTCCCCGTGCCTAAAAAAAATGAATGTGTCCTCCTGTAACGAAACTGGTGCTCATGTAAAGTGCTCTGATACCCGATGTCTCGGGTCTAGTTGGCACTATATAAACTCTAAAAAAAAAATGCCCTCAGTATGCAGGATGGCCAAGACCTTCTCCTCCCAGGGAAAGAGTTGTAATGGGAAGCTCGGAAGGCCACCGATAGGACTCTAGGCCTCCAGGTGATGCATGGAGACCGGGGTGTACACTTTCAACATCAGGTGTGACACCTCTTCCTATTTTGCGGCTGTGTGTGCAGGGTTGTAACAACAGCATTCACGCTGTCAACTATCCTGTTCCACAATTCCATTTTCCTACTAAGAGGACTGCAAACATTTGTGACTCTACTCTAAGGATTCCATTTTCCTACTAAGAGGACTGCAAACATTTGTGACTCTACTCTAAGGATTTCATCACCATGAATGACAAGCCAGTCTCTGTGACACGTGCATTTTTGGGGCGTTTCATGGCTACAAATAAAGCGAGTGACAAATTGACTACAAAAAAACAATGGATATTAGTGAATAGTATAAAACAAAAAAAGGGTGTGGAAGGTGCTAAATGGGAAGATGAAAAAAAGAGCTGCCTTAGTTCAAATACACAAAACAGTTGTGCCTATCTTGTGGGCTGCAGTTGAGAAGCAAAGGAGCATGGCCAGGGATGGGGTGTGTTTTATAGTGTAATTTGTAAGCGTGTTCACTTGGCTAAAGGACATCAGCTGTGTATTTTTTACATCCATCCAATAGGCATTGTTGTGTACTTGTGGGAAGCAGCCGCTAGGGGATCACCAGTACAACTGTGTTGTAGTCATTGGTTCGGCGGGAAACCGCAGCCCTGATGGCATTGGAGTATGAATCGCCAACATTGTGGGCCGCCGCGGCTCAGGCGGGAACCATGCTGTCGAACGTGGTCGGCGTTTCAGGCTGCATGACTCGTAATATGGTTGGCAGAAGGCTGCCGGCGCAGGGGTATTCTAGGGACGGCAGCGGTCGGGCAGTCGGAGCTACAAACTTGTAATCAGGGCCGAAGTGCTATAAAGACGTGGGAAAGGGAGTTTTATTGGAGATTTGCAGGGAAGAATAATTTGTGTCCCTGCATATCGTATTGATGCATGACCCTTGCATGTGATCTCTCAAAATAACTGAACCTGACTTTGAAAGAGTTTGTTCTCTATGGGAAGTAATATACCTACTGATCACAATAGGTGCGTGATTTCTACTCAATTGGAAAATAATGCTTAATTTTGTAAACTCTTTTAGCAAACCAAAAGGCAATGACTCTACTACCGTTACTGGTATGTGCATGGATGAACACAAAGTAGAACAAAGGGTTTGAGCTGCAAAGATTTTCTTTAAGGATATGACTAAGAAAAAAATAAAAATGCACTTGTTTGCCAATTCAATAAAATATTGAACTCCTTCTATATTTAAAGTTGGTGTTAATTTGCACATTTAGTTACCTTGAAGCTTTTTGGACCCATCTGGTCAAATATTTGATCGCAGCGAAACGCTTTCTCACTGATTATAATAGTGTGAACATTTACAAAGATCTTTAAATAAAAAATTGCAACAGTATCACCACAAAGCGGGCGAAGTTTAGAAAAACATAGATGCAAAAAAGGTCCAGTATTGCAGCAGGGATGCTCCGATTGCTACACAGGGTCACAGCAGCACTGCTCGTCTGCCTCCTGCCTTTGTTTTCAGCTGTGATTCTCACTCCTCCTTTCGCCACTAACAAGTCTCAAAATGGAACTTCCCACTGTGGGGGTAGAAGGTGACATTGCTGCCGAGCAGCTGACATTGTGTTTCCTTGCTGTCACTCAAAGCAAAGGCCTTTCTCAGAGAAAGAGGAAAAGAACAGCATAAAAAACACAATTGCCTGCAGCCTGGTGTGTTGAATGGGAGTCTTGGCTGCAGGTAATGCGGAACAGAATGTTAACTCACCGTCGAAGACACTCTTCTTATGTGTTATACAGCCATCATATGGTCTGGAAGGGTGAGTACCAAGATAGCCTGTTTCTTTCGCAGCCTGGTGGCAGAGTAGGCCAAAATGTCTTAGCGGCCCTGTATTGAAATCAAGAGCATGAGTGGTTTTGCTGCAGCAGAAATGCACCAATTGCTGTAGAAAGAAATGAAATATTGTAAAAAAAAAAGCTCAAAAAACCCTCCCATTTGCGAATTAACATCAATCGTAGAAGATGTTCAATATGTTTAGTACTTTAGCATGGAACATGTTCAACGAGGCACAGGATTGCTGGGGGAGCTTGTTGTAGAGCGGTGCTCGTTGTTCTTCAATACAAAAAGGGACATCTTAAGGATTTTGGGGGCGCTGAGCCAAACGTATTTTGGGAGCCCTTGTCGGGGCAGTTTTTAATTCATGATTTGATTTCAGCTCTTCGGCCACATCACTAACAGGCCCTCTCGTCGAAAATCTTAATGTGTTTACATCAAATATTTAGGGATAGTCGTTTGTGTTTTCAATATTGTAACACAGCTGTAGTGTATTTACCAAAAACATATTTTAGCAAAGAAAAGATGGCCAATCTGGCTGACCTCACTTAGCACTGCATTCATGCCATGAGAAATATATTCAACACTGTTGCTCTGAAGCAACTTAAGAGGATACAGGTCATAGTGTCCAAACCCTGGTTCAATGACTCCCTCAACGAGGAGCAACACAAATTAAGGCTCGCGGAGAGATCATGGAGAAACTCTCCTTCCTTAACAAACCTCAAACAGTTGAGGAGGGCAAGACAATACACATATCTGTAGTATGAAAGCTGAACACTTAGGTCTCAGCTTGACCATGCCAAAAACAAACCAAAAATCCATTTAAAATCATTAAACAACAAGTTAACCACTCAACCAACCAACAATCTGCTCTCAAAATATCACTCCCCAGTGATGAAGACTTCTCTACACACTTTATTGAAAAGTCAAGAAAGGTTGAACTCAAACTGCAATTCGCATCACAAAATCGACATTATTCAGACCCAGCCCATTACATCGACATGCCAGACGTCAGCGAGTGCTCCGACCTCCAGAACCATAGATCATACTCAAACTCACAAAAAAATAATGCACAGTAGAACACCTTTAGACCAGCAGACGATGTCGAGCTACTGAGAATCATAACATCATTAAAACCCTCTAATCATTTTAATGATACTTTGCCTTCCAAATTCTTCAAAGTGCTTAGATTTGCCATTTTCCTATTCTGGTCCTTGATTATCCATGAATCTCTCTTACAGGGTAGGATTCCTGACAGCCTAAAGACAGGACATGTCAGATCCATTCCAAAAAAGCCAAACGGAGACCTATCTGACCCAAACACTTTCTATCCAATTTCCAATATCATGACTCATGCTAAACTACACATACAACTTTGCAATCACATCGAAATGTTTCAGCTGCTTGACAAATACCAATCTGTTTTTTGAGCGAGTCATAGTACTGAAATGACTCTAACTCACATTGTTGATAATGCTCTGAGACTACTTGACCAGAATGAACTGTGCCTACTTGATCTTCTTGATCTATCCTGGGTGTTTGACACGGTCAAATACGAAAACCTGATAATTCTTCTGCGAAAACAGGATAGGGCTATCGGGCCTGGTCTTAAAGGTGTTTGCCTCATTTCTACAGAATAGAATGCAAAGAATCAAAGTGAACCATTCCCTCGCTAACAGCACACCATTTTCAATTGGAGTGCCTCAAGGCTCCAAACTCTCGCTCACACTTTTCAACTTGTTCATGGAACCCCTCATCGAAATTCTAAAACATTAAAACATACAATACCGCATGTACACTGATGACACTCAACTGTATATGAAAAAGTCCTTGCTGGAAGACATCACAATTCTGAACTGTTTTCTTCTGACAACTCAACCATTTTTAGCCCACACTCACCTTATGCCGAATACTCTCAAAACTGAATTCCCCCTGATTGTCCCTCTCAACCACTCTGCACCCATTCAAGGATGACTCAAAGAACTTATGGCTCTCAACTGCGATCCGCATATTGTTGAATCCACAAGATCTTTAGGCATGACTCTGGACAAATTCCAGAATATGCAAGACCACATCAGTGCAACAACTAGGGGAGCCAACCACCCATCTCAACATACTAAGGAAAATCAAGCCTTTCCTGCCTCCTGAGGACTTGCAGCTAGCAGTCCAGTCCCTAGTTATCGCCCGTTTGGAATATGGAATTGTGATCTTGGCTGGGTTACCCAAAGCTAGATTGGCCATCCTTAGGGCCACTCTGAATTCTGCTGCCAACCTCATCACTGGCTCAGGAAAACATGATCACATCGCACCTGACCTAATGATTTGGTTTAGGATTGCCCGCTTGACTCAAAAAGATCTTCATTATAACACCCCTATTTACTTGGAAAAACCCCTCAAACTTTCTGGTATGAAACGGGCCCTAAGAAGGTCCAGCACTCTCCTGCTTAAACATCACAAATTCAAAACAAAAAGAACCTACAACCGCTCCTTCTGTGGTCTTGCCCCAAGAATTAGGAATGCCCTTCCTCCCAATAACTTTTGGGACCTCTTCTTTAAAAAAATGTCCAGGGGTTACTCCTGAATTGAATACCAAGCTGCAACAATCGACCTGAAGACACCATAATTAACTTGTATGTCTTACAAACAACAGGGGTCTCTCATTCACTGATGCACTTTTTATCACTTACATGTACCATATGTTTGGTTTGCTCTTTCTGTAACTGTGCTTGTTAACCTACTATTTGTTTATTATGTACGTTTTTTATTAACCACTCTTATCTGCTTCTGTAGTACAGCACTCTGATACCCTTACGGGTCATGTTTGCGCTTCATAAAACCTTTCAAATACATAAATAAATTACTTTTCCAGCGTGGGAAGGGTCTAGATACATCAATGGTGCATCAATGAAGCATGCCATGATCTACACTCCACAGTAACCCCTTCTTAATCCTGCTTGTAAATCCTTGGGAATTGTCCCTAAAGAATTCCCAAGATCAAGTCGTAGACAAACCAGTAATTGATATGGTGCATATTGTTTGCAGGATTCGTGCATCTGCTCCTCCATGAAGCATATGCAGCTGTAGTCTGTCAAAAGTGAGTTTCTCTTTTGCCATGTCGTATGGGTTGTTTTCTTTGATGATTGCAGTTTCTCCCATCTCCATTTGGGAGTTCATCTTGGTACTTTCTGGGTTTTAGAGATCCACAATTGGGCATCTTTAGCCGCTCCCACAGGCTTCCTGACCTTCCTCCGGTAAGCATATCCAAACGATTTTAGAACTGAGTTGCAACTTTTGTACACAATGGAATTGTCTACCTGTAGCAAATTTGAATTTTTCAATGTTGTGCAGTGACCTTGGTCTGTGTAGATATTGGTATGACACATCTTGAATCAGGGTAACTGTGTTGTCTTGAAATGTGAAGTCCTGCAGTCATCCTGCATCTCTACGATTTTTTCTTTTAGCTGGGAGGATCTCAGTTTTATCAAGATGTCCCTGGGTGAGGTACCTTGTAAATTTTACAACACTCCTTCTCTACATGCCATAACAATTGGGACATCAAAGGCAGGAGTCCTATAAAGAGGTTTGATAGGAACTTTATGAAATCAGAGCCTTCTTCTGAATCACTTATATTATTAATTCTGGCATTTCTTTGCTTGATCTAGCCACCAGGCCAGTACATTTGCCTTTTAGCTCCTCCATTTCTCCTTCTAGTCTGAAGCAAAGTGCCTGTGTCTTCTCCAAAACTGCAGTATCTTTCTTGTTAATGGTAACCCTTTCCGCTATTGCTGGAATGACTTTGTTAATTTCTGCCAGGGATGCTGTCATTTCTGCTTTCGAATCCTGAATTTGCAATGTGATATTGTCAGCTATTTTCTGATGTAGCTCTGCCAAAAAACATTTGAAGATCATCCCTAATTACTGAGGCTTCTGTGCAGCCATCTTTGTTGCTGGTTCCTGCTTTCTAGTATTTTTAGATGTATCCCCAGCACACTTTAAGATCCCTCTCAGTGCTGCCAGATGTAGTTTTTGTCACTTAGGGTCTGATTATTATTTTTGTGGTTTCGGGATCACAGTTGCGGTGGCTTCGGATTCACCGCCCGATGACTAGGCAGCCCGACAGCTGAATTATAATGTTGGTGGTCCCACAGATAAAAGACGGCCGCCTCCAACACGATTCCTCCTCCTGTCTTGATGCCAGTCACAGGCAACAGCATCTAATGGAGTGTGTCTATCCCCTGTTCCCACTATTGAGATTACGATGTGCTTTACCACCAAGTTGACTGTGGCAGGAAGACCTCCACACTCGACCTGCCAGAAATCCAAGATTTAAGATAAAACGTACATTGTCTCCTGTTTCC
Source organism: Triturus cristatus (assembly GCF_964204655.1). Classification (NCBI taxonomy): domain Eukaryota; kingdom Metazoa; phylum Chordata; class Amphibia; order Caudata; family Salamandridae; genus Triturus; species Triturus cristatus. The sequence goes on from NC_140585.1 coordinate 720,848,361, forward strand.
ACTCCTCTTATTATCACAGATCCCCACGTCTAGGTCCCCCTTTTGCTGCAGACACTTGTCCACAAGGGAAATCCACATCATCAGAATCACAGGTAAGTTCATTTACCATTCATCCACGGTTGCAATGGCTGTGGCTTAGTTTTCGATAGGTGTAATACATATGTGTGTGTATTTACAGACTTGTTTTGTGAAAATACACACATATGTATTTGCACTGTGGCAAAAAATCAAAACATAAGTGAGATGCCTAGCACGAAGGTCCCTCTCGGTCAGAAGACTGCCACCACTAAACCACCAGCATATCGGTAACATCATAAGACGGTTGTCGAAAGACCGCAGGCTCAGCGATCTACTTGGGACCGCCGTGGAGGCGGTCTGGCAGTAACACCGCCAAAGTCATAATCAGGCCCTTGGTGTTGCTTGCTGCTGCTGGGGTATTTTGCTTTTGTATATTTGGGCTTTTACTCTATTTTACTTTTGGAGCTAGAATGATTTAAACAACTGTTGAGTAGGCCAAGGGAATGCTTATCCTTACACACGATGGCCTCTCAGGTTACTCTGTTATTTTCCACTCTCTTTGATAAGGGTGTCCATACTCAATTTTGTGACCCCTTGAGTGTTGTCTTGTGCTCTGAATCCATCAATAATTCCTAAAATACGAAGCTAGTCTGCAAGAATAATTTACATCAAAATACATCTGTAATTATTTTTGCAGACTAGCTTAGTGTTTTAGGAATTATTGAGGTTTGCTTTTCCTTGTGACAGATGTTTAATAAAAGATCACTTTGGTTTGCATTGGTTCAATTGTAAAGCAGTTATTATAACATTTTCCTCAGCTCAATATATTATATTTTTTTCCGGTTGTATTTTATTTACATTGCTATAGTTTACTTTGTCAAACAATAAGATTGTGACTGGACTCCAAAAATGTGATTAATTATGTGTTCTTTACTTTTTTTGTATCCTGGTTTGTTCATTTGGTCCTCACCACCCTCGAAGCTTTTTCTACTGTTAGCTCTACTTCCAAAAGGGTCCTTCTACAAATTCTGTCTACATGTGATGCCAGAGTGAAATCCCTAAATCAGACATCTCGTAAATGTCACCATTTACTGCTCACAAAATCATTTGCTAAATGCATGTGCAACTATTGCAATAGTTAGGCTTAAAATGTATTTTTTCACATTGCTTGCAACTAGGCTTCTATATCCTTATAGTGATCAACCTGTGTGAAGTATCAAGAGCTTACTGCCTTGCTTGTCTTACCTTTCAATGTAAAATATAGTTTTTGCTCTGTAACTGTATATGAGAAAACATTTATTATGATCTTTCTTGGACTCATTATTTTTCGGTTTGCTGTAAATGATTCTATGTGACTAATTCATGCTACGGATTATGAGTTGCCTGATAATTCTGAGTTATTTGTAACTTGTGTATAATTATCTTTGTTGTTTATTTTTCACCTATTTTTCACCTATGCACATGCCCATCCTAGGGCATTGTGATATATGGAGTCTTGACTGCTGTCGAACCTTGTGGTGATAATGTCCTGGTGCTGATACTCAGTGTAACATCATGGTTCCTGACTCATTCAGAAGAGCATCCTTCTCTTCTCTTATTCTTATATTCTTTCTACCCTATGTTTCGGGTTTCCCTTTTCTCTTCCTTGTGCCATCTGGTTTCCATAGTTTTCCCTTTTCCAAGTTTCTGTGTAGCCTTCCCATCATTGATAATCTGATAACCTGCACCAGCTTCCTATTTCTGAAGACCTTGAGTTTAGACCTGTCCCTGTTCTTGAATCTGGGCTTGCTTTTCCTTGAGACAAATTTCTTTTTTCAGTGTTGCTTGCTCCATTCTTCCCTTTCCTATCTTGTGGTTGTGTTTGTATCTTCATTATTATTACCAGGGGTATGAGTGGGATTCTGAGGCTTGGTGCCTCTTTCACAGCATGTTGGACTTGGGCCTCTCTGCAGGGTCACCCCCAAACGTTTTGCCTTTGCCCCTTCTGATTTCTGAATTTTCTTTAAAGTTGGCATCAGGGCTCGGTGCACTTTACCAAAGTTAGTCAGTGCCTAAATGCTTGTGTTCACTGCCTAAACATGGTAACATAGGCTTACAAACGATCGGCATATTTAATTTACATAAAGGTTCCCCCGAAAGTGACACTACATGTACCCAGGGCCTGTATAATAAATGCTACAAGTGGGACTGCAAAAGGAGGAAATGATGGACGGAGTGCTGAGCAATGAAAACATTCACCCCCAGTCACAAAGATCTAGGTTTAAGTCAATTCTATTTTGATCACCATGCCACTCCAGTTTGGACTCAGCCATATGCAAATCAGTCTTGACCCTGTTCCTTATGGGAAAAGTCCAATCCAAACTGTCAAGCCAGGTCCTCCATAGACCAGAAACAAGCATCATGGGACTGGTTTCGGGGCATCACCCCTTATCAGCCAGGCTAGCTTGCATCCAGGGGCGCAGTGAGCACAGGACCCACATCTGGGCATACCCTTCCCACTTAGGGCGACAAATGCAAGTGGGTCTGCAGCAGTTATTGGGCTACCTTCTTAAGTAGCCTCTGAAAACATGCATACTGTTGAGAAGGAAAAGTCCTCTGCATGGGAAGAGACATCTATCCCTGCCATGAGTGCCCAACTGTATAGCTTCCTGGATCTCTAATGCTGATTTTGTTGTCATAGGAGAACACGCTTCATGTGAGTCCACCGTGGCATAGGCCTGTCTCATGAACTGGGGCATTGTTGGAATAGGAGGTGCCCTCAAAGCGTCCATAGTGGTGGAAGTTGACCGCCTTCACCAGGAATTAAGCAGAAAAAGCGCAATGGCGGCAGGATATAGGGTAGTGATCAGTAGTAGCAAACAATACCATTTTCTCTGGGTCACTAGAGTGAGGCCTACAGACAGCCCTGATCTCAGCCACTGACAACATCAGAGCCTTTCTGAACAGCAGGGAAACGGCAGCCTTTATTCAAATTTTTATTTATTTGATTTCGTTCTCTACTGAGAACAACAAATAAAATGATTTAAAATGATAGGATTACATTTATGGATATAAAAATTTTGAACTTTCATCCTAATACAAATTTATAAAAATGTTTAAAAATGTAAACAAATTGTAACAAACAAGTTCATTGGGAGGTGACTTAAGAAGAGAAATCAAGCTCTGTACACTCGTAGAATTACACTTTGTTTGAATTGGTTTTAAAAACCACTTTCTAGCAACAACTGCTGTGGAATTAGGACAGACAAACAAAATGTGCATCAGGTCTTGAATTCCTCCTTTACAGAGGTCACATAAACTACTAGCATGATTGTTTTTTGTCCATTTACAAGTAAGAGATTTAAAAGGCAGGATCCCAAACCGAAGTTAAATAATGCATCGCCGGGTGCCATGTCTTAAAGTAAAAGTAAGATATTGTTGCCTTTGTTTGAATTCAATTGAGCATAAACCTTATAACATTGCATTTATGTACAGTGCTGGAAGTCAAGATCATAGCTTATCCTTGGAGTCAAATGTTTTAGAAAGAGTTTCAAATGTGCCGGGGTCCAGGATTTCAGCAGATCAACTGTACATCCTGACAACTTCAGTGCAAACGCTAGATTTCGATAAAAAACATATTTTGAGGATCCTTGGTCAAAGGTTTCCGATCTTAATAGAGCTCTTAGAGTACCTTGTTCAGCATGTAAGATGTTTTACGCCCATCGAATAATGCTCGTGTTTCCTCTGGCATGTACTAATTAGAGAAAACTCGAGGCGGAGGGCTTGCTCGTGTACAGCTTGAGGCACTTTGGTTAATTTCTGAAGAATCTGGCTTCCTTTGCGTTGTATTGGTTGCCATTGAATTATAGGAATGTGCTCAAGAGCGTATGAAAGAACAGGTGGAATCTTGATACTAAAAACCTGTAAAAGGCCTGAAAAATGCCTATACCCCGTAGAGGAGTATAATCGTTGAAGCGCCCCAGCATGAACGTCAGCTTTGTGGGCCAAATGCTGCAGATGAAAAAAAAAAATTTAAGTTTGAGAAAAAATATGCCCTAAATAGGTGTATTCCTTCACTATTTCCAGTTATAATCTACATCTTTGTCTTCCTCGAAAAGGAACTAATTTTGTTTTTGTTATATTAGGGACTAAGAAATTTGCTTCTGTATATAACGAAAGAGCATGCAGGTTCCTTTGAAGGGCAAACGGGGTAAGATCAATAAGAATCACATCATCTGCATACATCAAGGTGTGAATTTTATATAAAGAAATTTTCAGAGGGGAATTAATTACCTTCATGAAACAATCTGGGAGATCACTCAGATAGAGAGAAAATAAGAGAGGAGCTAAGAGACATCCTTGCCTTAGACCATTCGATGTTTTAATTGGGGGAGTGAGGCTCTTCTCTTTCCCCATTAACACTTGGCACCAAGTTTCGGAGTGGAGTGACACATTTATATGTAACAGGTTGTCGGGGATTCCCAGTTTTTTTAACTTTCACCAGAGTGTTAGTCTGTCCACTCTGTCAAATGCTGTTGAAAAATCAACAAAGACAGAGTAGACAACCTGTGATTTCGAAAGCACATATTTATCAATTATTGTTTGTAACATCGCTATATTATCGATTACAGAATGATTTTTACGGAACCCAGCTTGGTTTAATGGGATTGATCCAGTTGAAAAGGCCCACTCTTTAAGATGCTCCAAAACTCTGGCTGCGAAGATCTTTCCTGTCGTGTCAAGCAGGGCGATCTGTTAGTAGTGGCCAGGGGACAGTCGAGAGCCCTTCTTGTGTATTGGAATAATTATACTTCCTTTCCAGGATTTGGGAATTTCGCCAGTAGCGAAACGATGGGAAAAGAGTAGGGGTGGGCGGAATTTGCGAAATTCACTTTCGAAAATTATTGCAAAAATGTTAAAAATCTCCGCAAACACGCGGAAATATCGCGAAGATGCGGACGTTTGTTTCCCGCCCGTTCTCGGTATTTTTTGCATGTCGCAGCTCGCCAACTTACCCATGTGGTTGCTCGCGGGCGCGGCCATCTTGTTTACACTTGTCTCGCGGTGCATGATCGCGTGAAGAAAGACGTGATCGCGCGACGAATGACGTCACTGGGGCGCGAACTGTCGCGAGACAGCGCAAATGGCTACCAACAATCCAACATCTCATGGAGAACGCGACTGGATGGGGAAAACTTGTCAGCGAACGCGGGGATTCAGGTAAGGCGATCGCGCGCACGCGAGAATGTATTATTTTACAGCGCGAGCAAGCAAAAAATTTCTGGTAAAATGCGGATTGCGGAAATTTTGACATTTTCGCGCTCTCCGCGGAACGCAAAAATGTCAAATTATCGCAATTTCTGCGATCGGAACGGAATTTTAGCCCAGGCCTAGAAAAGCGGGGGGCTAAAAGCATGCTCCACTCTTTTGGATTCTTTTGGAGCACTTTTATTGGAATCTGATCAGGGCCCATTGCTGCAGATGTTCTTGCATTTCTTATGTGAAATTCAATTTGAAATGGTGAAGGAGCGGCATCATCAAAAGTAATGACCCCTGTCTTGCCTGGTGGTCGTATCATGATGTCTTTCCTCACATTTGTCTTGTATAAGTTTGTTAAATACACTTCCCATTCCCTTGGGGGGACTTGTGAGGCTTGTAAGGGTGTTTTTGTGCCTGTTTGTTTCGCAAGAAGGGTCCAATATTCGCGTATGTTTTTTTGTTTAGCCGCAATCTGAATGTCCATCCATTTTATGTCCTGTTGCACTTTTCTTTGTTTTGCTTTCGCTCTCCGCAAGCGATTTCTAAGTTTTTTAATTCCGTGTTGTCTACTTTCAGAGAAATGTAGGAATTGTGCCCAAATTAATTTGGTGAGTAGTATTGCATTATTGGCGAAATTTTTCCTTTTGTGATTTCTTAATTGAGATCTTCGCTGATTTAGGAAATCTTACAGGAGTTTCACCAGTTTCTTTAAAACGACTTCAAAATTTGTTATTGGATCTGTGGAATATATACTCTCATTTATTTGCTCATTTGCCTTTACTATGTTAATGTTACAGAGTGCTCTCATATTCCTGGTTCACCAGTGCAGGACTTTGTGGATATGTGTTATAACCCGTAGAGCTGGATTTCACTTTTAGAGCAGTCGTAAGATTAAGAATTGCATGGTCGCTTCCTGATTGAAGTTGATGCTTAGGTATTCTATCCTCCTGAACAAATCCTGGCTACATATCATGTAATCTAGTATTGAGGTGCTAAAAATACCTCTTCTTGTGCTTGTTGCCAGTATGTCTCCTTCTATGTTACCGTTTAAGATAACTCCATTAAAAGCTGGTAGTGAGGAGAGTATTATTTTCCCCCGTTTATCTGCTTTGATCCCTGGAGGAAAATTGAGATGGTTAAGCTTTCTTTAGTAATGTTAGTCGAGTCAGTGTTACCGCTATGGCCTTGTATGGTTGAATGATTTTTCATATCTTTGATCTCTTTGGGGTTGTTCCGACTGTAGAATGCCTCATGGTCAACTGCTACGACATCGTATCCATTTTTAAACAGAAATTCTCTTTCCTTCAAAATAATTCCCGGAATCACCGAAGACTAGACCTCCACTACAGCCACCGTGATTTTAGATTTCAGCGGAAAGACTAGTAATTTCATCTCTGAACTTGAAAAAGTGTATAACACGTGTATCTTTTGGATAAGGTTCGTAATTCTCTCCCGGTTGAGTGGGTCAATCCCTTTGAGAATAGATCTGTGAACTCCAAAATACTTGAGTGAGTCTGCAGTTCGTGAGAGGTCCGAGGCTGTTCTGTCAATTGAGTGGACATTGGATGGGAAGGTTTATTACAACTTAAAGCTGTTGAAATGCTAACTGCCAAGGTGTTTAAGACGTTAAAGATCTCTTTTGATTGTGTGTCATTCTGCTTTGTGATGCTCTGATTTAAGTTATTTTTCAGGGATTTTTCTTGTTCTGAAGTTTGAAGATCGGGAGTTGAAAGTTTTGGAAACTTTTACATTCGTGGTTTTTGTTTCACGAGTCTCTTTGTTATTCTTTTCTTCTGCCTTTTCTTTGTGTTCTTATTGGTTCTCCTTTCCTTTTTAGATAAGGGCGCATCTAATAAGGGTGCATCTGAAAGGAGTGGTGCTGGAGATTCGGAAGATTTTCTTCTTTTTTTGATTTCGGTAGTCAAAGAATTATTAGTTTGGTCGGCTACAACTTTGGAATTGGTCTGATTAAAGATTGGATAATATGAACTGACCTGGTTTGAAGGTTTATGGGTATCTGATTCCTTAAAAAGTTTCCTAAGCGAAAATATTTGAATGTTCTTCGACTTTTTCTTTGATACTTTTTGCTTGCTCCTCCCCGTTTGGGTTGATGTATGCTTCATCTTAAGTAATACATCTTTGTTTAAAGGAGTATCTTTATGGATGTGGAGGTTTGCCTCAATTTTTTCTTCTCCTTTTCGAGGTGGTGACTGGCAGATACATTGCTATTTCCTTTTTTAATCCACAAGATATTGCAACATACCTATTTGTGTGTCCAACATCTGATCTGAGTTATTCATCATATTCCCCAAGAGGGTAAGGATTGATTCAAAAATGTTTTGTAGAGTAAATAAAGAGTTAGATACCGGTGTGTGGCCATTTGGAGATTGTAAATGTATTGTAGAGAGGAATTGTGGTAATAGAGATTAATTCCCTGGTGAAATTGATATTTTTGGGGGAGTACTATTTACAATTGGAAAGTGATCCTTCATCTCTCTAGGCACTTGGCTCGAGGGAGAAACATAGATATCTGGTAGAGTAAAATCTGTTGCAGAAATTTGATGTAATTTATGTTCCAGTAAAAATGTAGGTGTTATCCCCTGGTCCTGCATTACTTCTGTATTTACCAGTTCTTGAACAGTGGAATTACTGACTTTATTTCCCTTAAGGTTTTTTTGACTTTCACTTAGGTTGGTCAGATGCACTTCATTGATGTTTCCGACGTTCTGCGCATTTCCTTGATCATTAGAGTCAATTCCTTGTTCAATATGACTTTTTTTGGGAAAGAATTCCGTTATTTCAGTGTTCGCCGCCGCGTGTCCTATATGGACCTTCTTGTCTGCATTTTTGCGTATGGCTTGCTGTGTTCTGAGTCTTTTCATAAAGATCATACGAGATCTTAATTTCTTGTAAGTCATTCTAGGTTAAGTGATTGCAGTAACTAGTTATAAGGAGCTTAAGATACTTAGCGATCTTTTAGCTGATAGTAGGTGCAATGGTTGAAGTAATTATTAAACTTAGTAGAGAGTAACCCTGGGGAGGATGAGGATGCAGGAAACCACAGCTCGCGGGAGAGATCTCGGCTGCACAGGAGGACAACCTGTAACTTTCTTTTCACCCAATATATCATAAAGCACAAAGCAGTGGGTCAACTCGCTATAGCTTGGTCCAACAGGTCCAACAGGTCCAACGGGCCAGACTGCAGCAACAAAGGACTCCGTTGGACTCTATGGAACGTTTTACACAGTTTTGGAGCAACGTGCTATCTTCGCGCTCTCCCTCGCGGGGGTACAAACTGCGAGATGGGACCACCCGGCCGCCTCTCCCCTCCACTCCCCACTGCTGAAGGATAGCCCGCCGCTAGAGGACACTAAAGGACAGTCTGCCGGCCGGCAATAGGAGGCACACACAGGTACTGCAAATTTGAGCTCAGCTCCGGGTGTATTTGCCGGTATTTGTCCCAGTACTGCGGCTCAGCCCCAGCTCACGGCTGCTTGCGGCAGCTCTCCACCGCATCGCCGCACCGCAGCCACTCCGGCCCGTGCCCCGCGCTCTCGTGGCTCGGACCCGGCTCAGCCCCAGTATCTTGGTTCAGCTCGCAGCCGCTCTCCTCTGCTCTTCTCTGTCTCTCAGCTCCGTGCTCCACTCCGCTCACATGACTCAAACGCTCCGCTCCGCTCACGTACACGTGATCTAGTGACTCAGAGACTCCTATCTCAGTTTCCAGGGTGTCTCTCCGGCAGCCTTTATACCACCGGACCTGTCCAACGCATTTGACACCGTCTCCCATCACATCCTGATCAGCAAACTCCACTGCATCGGGATCCAAAGAACCGCCCTCAGTTGGACTGCCTCATAGCTCACCAGCAGAACACAAATGATATGCCTACCACTGTTCACCTCAGAGCCCAAGAGAATGATCTGTGGAGTCCCCAAGGATCATCCCTCAACCCAACCCTCTTCAACATTTACATGACCCCTCTGGTCAGATTCTTCAGATCACACAGATTCAGCATCATCTCCTATGATGACAACACACAGCCAACGCTCTCACAGACTGAATGAAGGACAACTGTCTCAAGCTCAAAATGAACAAGATGAAAGTCCTCATCTTTTGGAACAACACCTCACCTTGGAACGACTCATGGTGGCCAACAGAACTCAGCACCCCCCCAACACACCCACTGCAACCTCCGCATCACCCAGGATAGCAAGCTATACATGAAGAAACAAGTCAATGCATTATTATCTGTCTGCTTCCACACCCTTCTCATGCTCCGCAAAATATTCAGGTGAATTCCAACTGGCACCAGAAGGCCCATCACTCAAGACCTCATCACCATTAGACTGGACTATGGAAACACACTCTACGTAGCAATCATGGCTTGCCTCCTAAAAAAACTGCAGATGAAATAGAATGCAGCGGCACGACTCATACTCGACCTCCCCAAAAGGATCCACATCACACCCCACCTCAGGAACCTACACTGTCTCCTGTTTCAGAAAAGATGCCAGTTAAAGATGTTGACTCATACCTACAAGGCCCTGCACAACAAAGAACCAGCATACATCAACAAATGTCTGACCTTCCACCAACTAACTAGACGCCCCCTTTTAGCATCCCTCACCCTTGAGGACACCCCACACATCCGCTGAGCCAATAGCGGAGGTCGCTCTTTCTCACACCAGGCAGCCAAGGCCTTGGAAATACCTACCCCTCTACCTAAGGACTGCTCCATCACTCCTGCAATTTAAAAGAAAGCTAAAGACTTGGATGTTTGAATAATTGAACCCCCATGCAGCACTCACCATCTCCAGTGCCTCCAGACCCTCACAGGTGATTTGCCTCCCTCTATAAATGTCTGATCGATTGAGGCTCACTCGCATTTTTGAAAGCACTGCTGTTGAGTGTTTAACTCATCCTTGGCCTACATCATGTATGTTGTTGAGTGCTGTGCTGCTCAGGAGTAGTGATTGTGCTTGTTGTATGTGTGCCTGGGTAGGGTACAGTACAAGGATTGAGCAGTAATGTGCAGGGCATGTGTGGTTAGTACTAGGGGGGGACGAACTTACGGAATTTGACTCTGAGGAGTTACATAAAAAGTCTATGAGAATCCGCAGAGTTCTGCCAAGGGGCAGAAATAGGTATGTTGGGCTGTGATTTAGTGCAGGGTGCACGTTGCACATTGGAAATTCAGTCTGTGCAGGAATTTGGCTAAAACTCTTCTTTACTAGAGTAATGCAGAGTTGCCAAAATTCTCCCAATTCCGCAGGCGGAATAGAATATTTTGTCCACCCCTAGTTAGTACATTCAGTGTATGTGCGTATGGCCTAAAACTCCCTTTTTAATATATATAAGTCACTCCTACATAAAGGGTAGGCCTGAAGGGAGGGAAACATTTTTGCCCTGAAGTAAGTCCAGGACCCGCACGGGCTATTTTTGAGAACTGAAACATGTCAACACAAGGGTCATAGGACCATAACTTCCTTGCAACCCCTCTTTTTTCCATTTTAATATCCCCCACGATTCCACCAATGAAGGGATACCTGGAGCTGTAGGAGAATTTTAATCTTTAAACCCCTTGGCCATTTTCTCTTAAGTGCTCCCTGAAATATGATCGAGCCCACCCTGACCTTCAGGAGTCAGGTGAACCCGATGATAAAGCATGACACAACTAGAGTGTGTGTGGGTTATTTAACAAAAAGGAATTGCTTCCTTACCTGCGCTTGAGCGGTTGGTACCCCGAGAAGTTTTGATTGATGCCCAACTGCCTCTAGTCTAGGTCGGATACTTGTGATGGATATAAGCCTGAACCTGCTCATAGGGCAAGGTGTAGTGTGTTAATAAAGTTGGACATGTACATTTTAGTTTGTTTTATGTTCTAGTAGTGAAAAACTCACAAATTTGCTTTTCACTATTGTGAGGTTTGCCCCTCACTCTAAGGACAACATTGGGTTAACTCATTAACTCTAATAATGGATATCTTTTGTTTGGAAGCAAGTAGAAATGTCATGTTTGGTTTCTAAGGAATTGTAATTTAAAACCTTATTGAATGGTAAAGTCAGATTTTAAGTCACTGTTCTGAAAATTACACTTTTATAAATTTGACATTTCCTATCCATTTGATGCTTGCAGCCTATTTCCTGGGTCACATGACTAGCTGTAGATAGAAGCTGGCCTTTCTATATTTCTCCCAAACAGACACACACTAGGGGGATGGGTGTTGGCAGGAGGGGCCATTCCGACTGGATGGGCTGAGCTGTGCACAGCCCCACTTACACTGCAAAGAAGTTGCCTCATCCCACACACAAAAACTTCACACTAGTCTTTTGTTACCCCAGACATCCTGGGACCAGGGCAGATAGGCAGGAAAATTACAGACACTACTATGGGGGGAAACTCTAGAAGTATCTTCCACTTCAAAACTGGCACCAGGTATAAAAATTAGGACCCTCAGACCCACCCTTCAGTTCACTTCTGGACCTGCGGGTAACTCTGAGAAGACTCATTTGCTGCCTGTGGCCTGCTGTATATTTTGGGGGGTCACCATGCTGCCCCAAGAGGACTGCCCTGCTGCGTAAAGACTGCCCTGTGCCCTCAGAGGACTGCGATGCTGCTTGAGACCTGTTTTTCTGCTTGAACTCAGGACTTCTGAATAGAATACGCAGGTAAGTTGGCTGGCCTTCAGATTAAATTCTCAGGGACATGAAAGGCTACAACCATCTTGAACCTGCATCTTGGCCAAGCCTGAGTGCGTCCTTACTCTCCAAGTGGTGCCCCTCTACTACTGAGCACCTGGAGGTGGTGCTAAAAGTGCTCAGATAGCCCTAATCCAAAAATGTTTACTTGTTGGGGCCATTTTTGGCTAAAAACTGTTCTGAGAACCGAGAGTAGACTGGGACCTACCTGCTCACCAATCCATCCAAGGAGCATCATTGGTCAACCTGACTTCGCGGTAGCTCTCTTAATGTTCTTCACCACAGTAGTAAATCCTGTTCAGCAGCTCCTCACAGAAGAGGTATCCATCTTCGCGGTGCACTTGTTAGGTGCAGGCTCCAACTTTGTCCAGCTGGAGATTTTCATGTTCCACAAAAGAGAAGAAGTCCGAATGTAGAAATCTTCACCACAATTTCACCCACTGGCTCCCTGAGGATGATGTCTTCTCCTCAGACACCTTCGGATGCTTTGCCTTGCTGAACTTCAATTTCTCCAACATTTTTTCTACTAATTTCTTCTAAAGCCAAATATAAGGGAAGAATGTGCACAATCCACTTCGAGTACCAGAACTGTGCTCCATCACGGTTAGCCTTAACTGTTGACTTTGCCCCCAAGTTGTGCAAATATATTTCCAAGGTTTGTTCTTTGATCTTTTAGGCACTGTTCTTCAATTTATACTTTAGAAATTCATAACTCTAGTGCTTCTGATAGGATTTTGGCATTTTGGTGACAGATAATGTATTAAAAAGTACCCTATTGTTTAAAATATGTGTTGGATTTTTCTTGTGTTGTGTTTTCATGGCATTCCTGTTTGAGTTCTGCATAAATTCTTTACACCTTGTTTCTAAGATCAGCCTGACTTCTTTTTTGGTAAACTATCAGAGGGTTAAGCACAGGTTAATTTAATGACATTTTAGGGTTAACCCGGCCAAGGTTTGTGGCTTTTGCCTGAGAAGGGTTTCACTCCCTCAACCAACAACCAAATTTCTTACACAGAGACTCCTCCAGAACTCCTTTTCCATGACAGCTGCTGGGTGTGTTATGAGAGACTCCGAGGGTAACTGCACCTTGCACTTTGAGTGATCTTTTCTTCCCACAGAGAAATCCCTTTCCAAGGAGCGTACAAAATATCATTCATGATAGTTTGTCGATCATGCTTCTGTTTGTACCATCATCTTCCTTTCCTTCTGTTTATTGTTCAGTATATATCATGCATTTATATTTTGTATTTGCAGACTTTAAACAGTACAGTTCCATTGTCCCATCCCCATCCTGTTCCAATCAACAGGCTCGGTCTTGTCCTGTTCCCTCTAAACCTTCACATATTGTCTTGTATACTTAACCTCTCCTCCAGATTCCATGTATCCTTTCTGAGGTGAGATTCGCCTTGTTTTTTCAAATTTAGTCCTGATCTCAGCTGAATCCCTGACACTCCTCCATGCTAATTCAACCAGACATACTGATGCTCCCAGGATTGCTAATTCCAGGGGGGGAGGGCAAAATACTTGGCATTTTTCAACCAAATTGAAATTGGGGAATATATTTTTAATTCAAACCTCAGTGTGCTAATAAAAAGGCTAGTGCCAACAATTTTATTACAGACAACTCAATATCCAGTCTTCCTTTACGATCTGTTCCATTTTGGGCTTGTTCTTCTTTTGAACATTCAGTAGTGGTCTTTAGTATTTCATTTTGCATACTTTCCCCAAATGTTCAAGACCTTATCTTTCAGCTTGCCTAGTTGTTGCCACTGACTCGCACATGCAACAGTCTCCTGTTGAGAGCACAGTGCAGTCATCTGGAGTTGCAAGTGAATGAGAACAACCTTTTGGACAAAATCCTAACTGACATCCTAGCATTCAGTGCGTGATACTTGGCACCAAGCACTCAAGCCATGAAAAAATCACCAAGAGAGGGTCGGGCGGGTAAAAGAAAAGGAAATTGTAGACAAATGCTCAGAAAGGGATGGGAGATTGGAAACAACAATGGACCACATTTATAATAGTGCTATGCGTTTGCAAAGCCACCTGGGTTTACATTGCTGATCCGGAGTATTACAATGCACTTCCTTTACAACGCGGCTGTTACAACGCAACAGCCTTTACAACACATGCCATTACAACGCAGCCATTGCAACGCATTTCACTACAACGCATGCCAATACAACGCATTTTAAGGTAAGTAAAGGGGATTTTGTTAAGTTTTAGGGTGGGCATGGGTTTTGGGGTACATAGGAATAGTGATTTTTACCCCTACACTATCCAACACTTACCCTACTGTTGCCCTAAAAGTATTATGTCTTGTAAAGGTATGCTTTGTAATGGTATGCGTTGTAATGGAATGCGCTGTAAATGTAGTTTTTAAAAATGCATTGTGATGGCATGCATTGTAAAATCATGCGTTTTAATGGATGTTGCGATGTACAAACCGCTTTGTAAAAGCATGCATTGTAAATGTTTGCATTGTAACGTGTCCTATTCTCAAACTGCCAACATTGCAGGGGCATACAGAAGTCGCGTTGACCATTGCAAGCACTGACAGAGACTCCACAGTGAGTCCCTTTATTTGGTATTAGAGCCCATTTCAGTTTTAAAAAAACGGGGTCGCACTGCAATCACATTGCGAAAGTGAATGGTGAGACAGAGATCTTCTGGTCCCTGCACGTATATGTTGCTGCATTCAAACGATGTGTACATTATGGCACAGTGCCAATTCCTGCATTATTAATATTAATGATGGTGATGTTGGCAGTGTGCCGTACACTCTAGACAGTCCCACTGCGCAGCAAATGACTAGTGAATTATTTGATTCACAAAATGAAATGCTGTTTGCAGAGTAAAATGAAGCATTACACTGCACGCATTATATGAATCTGGACTGAAATCTAAAACAATTACATGTTCACTACACGGGGGAAGATGAGAAAAATAACAATCTATGTCCTAACCAAAGTGATCATCAGCTACATTCAGGTACACATAGGATTAATGTTACACCTTTAAATGACAGCACGCACTGCAGTTAAACATCTGTAGTTAGTTTTAGCATAATGCAGCTATGTCCTGGTCATATGAATTTTGTTGTGATGTAATCTAGTAATGAACAATAACTGCTGTGAAATCAGTTTCATATTTAAAAGCCTTATGAATTGATTTCTCCAATTTTCCATTTTCTCTAATGGAAAGTCTTATCCTATTTGTCTTGTTGATCTGGCACCAAGGCCTTTGTGGAGCCGACACAGATAATGATTTAAATAAGAGTCACGAGGTCTTACATTACATTGAAAATCATTTGAAATTGATTGATTCTTTTTCTTCCAAAGATCATTCTTTTTGCCATTCACCCTCGGTATAATCTGTCGTCTTCCATTATAAACAATTTAGAACCCCTTTACACATTATCCAAAAACTTTGGCCAAGAGAAAGGTGTTCTAATGTGGTAGAGTGCAACAGAAGTTAAATCATCTCTACATGACAAGGCGGAAAGCTCCTAATGGAACCTAATGGGATCTAAATATTAAAGTGTGCTTTTCTCTGTCCTCATACAAATGACAAATGGCTCGTGAGCCAACAAAGTAGTTTTTTTTTATTTAAATGAGTTTTGTATGAATTTTCTTTTCTAATCTGAATTGCATTAATTCGTTAAGACAATTTGTTTTGTGTTTAAATCATTATTCTTATGCACAATATCATATACTAAATTAGGGTTACTATGGTATCTGCATACAATGGTAGGGTTGGAAGTGCCCCTCCATTCCCAGTCACAAAAATGCAAGCGACGTACTTAATAAGGCGTTGGTTTGTTTCAAGGAATTAAGAAACCATTGTTCCTTAAATTAAAACTAGAATACCTTTACAGCTTAGTTTAGGTCAGTGTACCTATTTGGATAAAATCATCTCCATTTACTCCATACAATATACAGAATGGATTTGCAGAATTCCATGCCAAAGAGCAAGCAGAATAGGTTAGCAATGTAGCCTTCGTAGGGGCTTATTTAGAGTCTGGCAGACGGCGGAGGAGAAAAAGTCCAAGGCACTTGTAGTATGGCAGAGGGACATCTGACACATTTTGACGGATTATTCCACCCCCAAACTCTAAAAGCAAAAAATGTCCAAACCCTTTAAACTAAACAGTGAGCACACTGTGAGTCTGAAGTGTATGAAATTTACAAAGTGAAACTGAAAGACAGTATTTGGCAATATTTGAGTTGCCAATCTATTTGGCCATTCAAATACTGCAAACATTTAAAGTCCAGCAAGATTTTTCAGGATTTTCAGGAACGGTTGTCTCTCTAAAGCAAGCAATATATCTCCATTAACACTCCTTAGTGATTGACTTGCTGCTTTATATCATGAGAAAGGTCAAACAATAAAGAAGAACCATTTTAATATAATCGCATTGACAGACAAAACTACTACTGAGGAAATAGGAAAATCTATCACTTACACTATAAGTGTATTTTCTCACTGATCCCTTGAATTAATGCACAAATCCATTGATTTGCACAGAAGGTCTGGTTCACCATATGATGGATGTTGACTGGGTAGACAACTTAAAAATGTAGATGGCATAATCTTCACAAACTCATGCAAGTGATCTTTGTTAAATAATCTCTAGCCCCCGATAAATCACTGCCAATCGATCATTATTTTGACCTCTTGCAGACCTAATAGATGCTACCTATAACAGACACGGCTGGTACCGGTTAGCGGCTGGGCGGGGCAAAGTCAACAGACGGGAGGATAGGGAAAATAAAATAAAAAAATTAATAAAACCACTTACCTTGTGCTCGCCACATCACCGACTCACCAGCAGATGACCCTTTGAGGCACACCTAATCCCTCTATTGTGTGACTATCTGGGAGGAATTCACAAAGTCTAACTGTCAGCTACACCAGGTCATGTGACCCAAGACAGGCTACAAGCACTAAGAGGCTAAGGGCAGGAATATTCCAACTTTCTAAAAGTGGAATTTTTCAAATTGTAATGAAAAGTCTGACTTTTCCATTACAAGGGTTTAGCATTACTATTTCATAGGTACAAAACATGACATATCTACCTGCTCCCAATTAGGAATAACAGCTTATTAAATGCAATAAGTAATCCCCAATGTTCTCCTATGGGAAGGCTAGGCTTCCTAGTACTACCAGGACATATAGAACCTAAAAGTATATATCTAACTTTTTAATTACACAGCACCCTTCCCTATGAGCTGCCTAGGGCATACCTTAGCGGTGACTTATATGTAATGAAAGGAGAGTTCAATGATTGGCAAGGGGTTTAAATTCTAAGACGACATAGCAGTATACTACCGCACTCAGGATACAGTGTCGGCCTGGGACATGTTTTACAGTGCTACTTAAGTGGGAGGCACAAGAAATGCTGCAGGCCCACTGATAGCATTCTATTTACAGGCCCTGGGTACACGGTAAACAACTCTAAAAAGGACTTATAGGTAAATTAAAAATGTCAATCAAACCATGGTTAGGGGAGTGAGGAAAAACACTTTAGCACTTGCTACCAGTGCTAACGTGCACAGAATACTAATGCTAATAAAAACAAATTTCAGCAAAAATCAGAGGTAAGTAGGCAAAAGGTTTGAGGGAAGGCCACCCTAAGGCTGACAGGTCTAACAGCCCCATACACCTCCATACATGTGTCTGACACTAGTGTACAGTTCCATCATGGTTGGGAACCATCTAACTTTCTGAAACACAAACTTATCCCCATTACATTTCAACCCATCAATCTTTGTTATATTCCTCCATTATGCTTCTTTGTTCTCCTGTTTCTCCTTTCCTAGAAAAACCACCATTGTACATTAGGTCCTCCACCATCTTGGAAGCCTATGAAAAGTACTTAAGTATGTCTCTCGAGAGTAAAAGCTTCCATATTCCCAATTGAGGCTCTCTGGGATACTGTCACCTTGTCACTGACAAACCTCATCACTCTATCTAAAGGGAAATTAGCGAAATTCTTGTAATATCCTTGGTAAAAAATATTAAAAATGCCTAAAAAATACAAGCTATTCCACAAATTGCTAGTGCTGTATTTTGCACTATTTTTTAGAATGAAATGTGTTCTCATGTCCATTTTGGTCATGGTGCTTAACAAGACTAGTTTGAAATGCTGGAAACTACACACGCTTCCACTGGCGTAAATGACATTTCAACTGGCCCTGAAAAACATTCTCAGTCAAATATTCTCTGATGTATTGTCAAGGAAAATGAAAGAAACTCTGTAACAGTGACCATTCCAGCTCATTTGGCCTGATAAACCATTTTCTAACCAGTAATGAGTGTTAAGAACCAAAATACGTAGTTATAGGTTATAGGATTGGCTCTTAAAATTCCACCTCGTATCGGGTTACAATTCAACCAACCTCATAAATATTAATGAGGTAGGGTGCACAATATTTCTCACTACGTTTGTCGGGCATCATAGCTTTGATTGCTTTAAAAAAGACAAGCAAAATCTTTTTTTTAAAAGCTGTTCATTTTCCTTAAAGGAAACGGGGCTGCAGAAACATTTTTCTCTTTTTTATTTAATGTTTGTTTAAGAGTTGCAGTGAACCCTTGGATAACTGCTGACTCTTGAACAAACTTGTTCTTTACATTTTCTATTACCACCTCCTATGAGATATCATTAAAATGTGAATTTTTGGGGACCTGATTTCAGTTGTATAACAGTGATACATAGGTTATTGATTCCTTGGTTGGAAGGGACGACTAAAGCACATTCTTTCCACATATCAATGAAATGTGGTTATTAGTTGAGAGGGGTGAGAGCCTCACTCAAATAATAAACATCATCCTTGTCAAGTGAAGCACAAAAGTCACTAAATAAACCAGTGCTTCACCATCTGGTAGCTTGTCACAAATGGAGTGAGGCTTCACTTAGAGATAACATGTAACATATTTATTCAGCACTTAGCAGTAATAAAGTTAAAATACAACAAAGGAAATTGTCAAAAGTGCAGGCCAGTTGCACTGGAGTGCGGGTCAGATACAGGGACCAGATGTGTCCTGATTTTTTTGCAAGAAGCACTAATTAACAGGTTGTCAGCGGTCAGCCTGCACGCTGAATCCACGGAGGGGATTGTCAACAGGGGGTTGCTAGCCTCGGTTTGAACTTCACATTGGTGGTGATTCATCATGGGCATGAAGAGGTGGTCAACAATCACAACTTCTCGCTGGCCGGAAATTCAGGGTGGTTGCTCTCACTGTTAAGAGCTCTGGACAGTGAAGTCCGGGATCCTTATTCGGGAAGATTGTGTTGATAGTCACACGCAGGTTCCTCGTTGGGCTCTGTGCACTCTGCTCTTGTTTGCAATGAGACGTGCAATGGTTGTTTACGACATGAAGAGCCCAGTTCCTCTCCTTTTCACCTAGTGTCAATTCTTGCATTTCAGGGTTGAAGGAGTGCACTCTAACACCAGCCAAGGGTCGAGGACCTGGGGTGCACCACTTGGGTTTTAGAACTCACCTCAGCAGAGGCCATCAGCAGGGTTCAGGTAGGTACAGGTGGTACTGGTCAGCTAGACAGTTCTAGTGAAGGCTTCTGGAAGCTTGTGCCTGTTTAGATGAAACAGGAGGTCAGCCAACTGACCCTTGGTGGCACTTCTGTGGTCCTGGGTTAAAGGCAAGCAGGTCCAGTCTTCCTTCAGGCTTCAGAGAGTAGGGCAATCTTTCTTCTGAGTCTCCACAGGTCCAGGAGTGTTCTGAAGAGAGGTTCTGAGGGTGCCACTTGTATACCTGTCACCCTGTGTGGGTAGCATGGCCTTTATCTAACTCTAAACTGGTTCTGGTCAGTTTTCCTCTCTTCCCTGGGTTTGGCTCCAAGCTGTCTAAGGTAAGAAATGGCAGCCAGGCCCAGGCATGTTCTGTTTTTGCCAGTGACAGGGTAGTTATCTTCAGAAGTCAGGAAGGGAATGTGTATAGCCCTCCAGCTAGCCTTTAAAATTCAGAAAAGTCTGGTACAACCCTACAGGCCATCTTGCTCAGGCGAAGAACACCCTTCTCCACTCCAGAGGCCCTTTTGTCCCCTGACTGAAAGGAATACACATGAAACCCTAGGAGAGCAAATGACAGTCATGTGACCCTGGACACTGGCAAAAACGCACATTTGCATTAGTCAGAAAAAATCAGAATAGTAATTTAAAATCTGAATTGACCATTAAAAGGGTTTTAAAGTACTATTCAAATGATCGGAAGAAGAATTACTCTAGCTGCTCCCAGTCTGAAGTTATCACATATTAAATGTGAGAAGGTAAACCAATGTTAGTATATGAGAGAGGTAGCTTTGCTCCAGTGAAAAACAACTTTGAGAATTTTTCACTGCCAGGACATGTAAACTAAAGTACACATGTCCTAATATTTAAATACCATGCACACCACCCTATAAGTGTTTAGGCCCTACCTAAGGGGTGATTTATAAGTATTAAAAAGGAAGGTTTTTGCATGGCAAATATTGTTCAGGCAGGTAGAAATGGCAGTTTAAGGCTGCGCTACGACTTGCAGTGGCAGGGCTGAAACATTTTTTACAGTACCACTTTAGTGGGTGGCACAATGTGTGCTGCATCCCAGTAAGCAGACTTGTTTTAATAATTAGATTGAATATACAGACCACTTATAGACTGTGTAAATTGTTATATATTTATTGTGTATCTGAATCACTTTTGCCTGAGAAAAAAGTACAGTTTTGCACCCCACTGACGCTAATGTACTTGAAAATTAATTCTTTATTTGTCCTTATTAAAAGAATGTTTTTAGAAAATATTTTCAATTTATGAGCAGTTGTTTAAATATTATATATTAGGGCTTATTTTTTTCTTAAAAATCTAGCCCAAGTGTGACATTTAATTTACAGACCCTAGGTACATGTAGTGCAATTTACTAGGACATTTCAAAGTAAATTAAATGTGCCAATTACGTGTATAGCAATTTTACCATGTTTGGAAATGCAAGCACAAGCACTTTACCATTGGTTAGCAAGATTAGAGTGTGCAAAGTCTGAATGTTAACAAAAATGTTTTCAGTAAAAGTAGGGTAGTGAAGGCAAACAATCTGAGGCAAAACCACACAAAATATGGCCATATCAAAAGCATCCATTTGGAAATTCCATTTTTGAAGTCAGAAAAATGTTTGTGAATTCGTACATGGGATTTGTACATGTGAGAAGTTGGCTTGGTATATGCTGTCCACTAATTAAAGTGGGCTCCTTGTACTGGTCCAAACAACCCTTATGATGTATGAGGTCAAAGATAACCTTTAGAAAAATATAGCTTAGTCTTGAAGGAATTTAAAGCAGCTTGTTTTACCAGAATATCACCTTTAGTATTAACTAAATGAAAGGAGAGCCACACAGTAGTTATACAATTATGTATTTATTTATATAACACTCTCTAGTATCCTCTACACGAGGATGCAACACAAAGTACACGATACTTTAGCAAAGAAACAGTTGTAAGTAGCACAATACACAGTGGGCTCCAGGGGAAGACCAAACCATATACTAAAATAGTAGTATAAGAACCATGACTTGAGTCGAGACAGTGTCTAGAGCATGTAGAATCGCTGGGACCCCAAGGAATCACCCAAGGTGAGTAAACAGGGACCCCACAGAGGACGGGTGCAGTGTGGTAACACGACTGCAGGATCTGTACAATTCTATGGGGAATTTGCTGTTATAGTTTTAAAGTTTAAGAACCCTTCTCGGTGGACTTCAAGGAAAACCTTTGGAGCTTAGGAGGTTGGAGAGCCACCCCACCTGTGGATACTGGAGTAACCGAGTTACCTATCCCAGGGGAGCCGGGTGCATAGGTCTGAAGTGGTGTCGGAAACTGCCATCGTTTTCAATGGAGGACTTCCAGGAAGAGCTGCTTCCATTGGAATCCAAGGGTGGATTGGTCATGGAAGGAACCTGAAAGCAGAGGGCACAGAGTCTGGGTCACTTCAGGGTGACTAAGGGCTCAGTAGACGAATTCCCACCGATATCAGGTGCTTCAGGTGCGAAGAGAGGATGCTTGACTCTGCAGGCACAAGGACCAGGAGATGTCGAGGATGACCACGTTCTGGATACGAGCTGTCCCATGAAGGATGTCGGGTGCTTGGTGAGAGGGCAGCTCAACCTCAAGGAATATTGGAACCCACCTGCTGGTCCCCTAGGGGAGGGTCAGGACAGAGGGGAGGTTACTCCCATGTCCTTTGTCCAGTTTTGCACCAGAGCTGGAGCCAACAGCTCCTAGAACTGGTTTGAACTGGATTATGCATGATGCAGACTTTCAGGCACTTTGGAAGTGCACCCACCCAGCCCCAATACACTATACCCTGTCTGCCTTCCCCTGCTCGAGCTTGGCTCAGCAGCAGGTGGCAGAAATGTATCTCTGGTCGGCAGCAACCATTTTGTGTTGCCAGGGTTGAGAAGGCTGGTACCGGAAAGACAAGTGACCCCGGTGTGGAGGTATGATTCCAAGGTGTTTGATAACAACGATGACATGTTTTGTTTCAGCCATTTTCGAGATAGCATTTACCTCAAGGTTATAATGCACCTCTACGTATATGTCTAGCAGTGTCACTGACAACCCGGGAAAATTTTCTCTGAAGGTTGCAGAGGGGCTCTGCTCATTAGGGGTGGGCGGAATTTGCTAAATTAACTTTCGCAAACTATCGTGAAAATGCTGAAAATCTCCGCAATCACGCCGGAAATATCGCAAAGACGCGGAAGTTTTTTTCCCGCCTGTTTGCGGTATTTTTTGCGTGATCGCTGCTCGCAAACCTACCCATGCGGATGCTCACGGGCGCGGCCATCTTGTTTTCAATTGTCCCGCCCTCTCGCGATGCTTACTTTCTGTTCTGGGTCGCGCAATGCATGTTCGCGCCCGTTCGCGGTAGATATTTCCTGTTCGCGACCGCTTTTACTTGATCAGGTTGCTTTTTGCTTGCTCGGGGAGAAAATATCACGCGAACTTGCGCACGTGTTCGCAATGGGCGCGGCCATCTTGTTTTTCACTCTATTGCATGGTTCTGGGGCCTGATTTTGAATCCTCCCTACATCTTTTCAATCCTTTGTTTAAAGCCACTTTTTTTATCTTTCTTATTTATTATTTCTCTAACTATTTTCCTGCCTCTATATTTTTTGTTTTTGTCTACTTTTTTTTTGTTTTTTAGCTACTTTTTCTCTCTTTCTCTTGCCTGCTATTTATTTCCTTTACTTCTTTAATCTTATTACCTTTTCTTTCCCGCCCCGTCCCAGAACCATGTAATGGGTAGGGCTGGTCGTCGTCGCAGCCAGAGCCGCAACCGCCTTCCTTGCGGAAGGCGGCGCCCACAAGGGGTGCAGGCACGGGCCTTATTTGGGGAGGTGGAGTTGGCTGCACTCATTTTCTTTGTGCATTGCCACCTCCCCTCAACCCTGGCAGCAGGTGGCAGGCCAGGGTCCGGGTATGGCCTCCGAGAGCGTCGGCAGTGGTGGGAGAAGGTGCGCCGGGCAGTGTCGCGCTTCTCTGGGGTCTGGCGCACCCAGGCGCATCTGACGCACCGGTGGTCCGACATCCTGCACCGTGAGCAGGACCTGCTGGACCTGCTAGGAGTGGACGTCCCGGGGCTTGATGAGTAACTATTTAATTATTACTACTTTGTGTCTGTTCTTCTGCTCTGTGTTATATATTCCGAATATCTTTTTTTTCTTCCAACCAGCTAGAATGTTGCTGCTTACATTCCAGGTTAATTACGTTTAAAAGTCTTCTGTGATTATGACACAGGTGCTCTTCTGCGCTACTACTAATCTTACTTGTTTGCAACTTTGCGTTTGCGCTCGCTTAGCGTGATTCTGTAAGAGTTTATTTTAGAGAAATTAAGTTACATAATGCTACAGTGACTCTAGTCCACTCCTTACTTTGTCCTGTCACTAAGAGATAGGGGCGGATTGATACTTAGGTTTAGGTACTTTGTATGAGTTTCTAATTTGTTAGTGCTATGCATGATGCACCCTCAGTTATGTGACATGCTGCTAGTACGGCAGTCTTTATTAGAACCTTTTCTAGTTTGTTCAATGAGTGATGGTAATTTGCTTAGCACTAGCAGAACATCAGCATCAATCAATCAACCCAAAATTTGGTGTATACAAAAAATGTAGTCATGTGTCCTCCATTTGACCATATGCATTGTTGAGGAATAAAAGAAGTGGAAATGCATACATAGGTGCCGATTCCGATCCTGGAAAAACCGGGTACGAACCGTCGGTCGGAGCGTTTTCTCCGTCCGACTCGTACCAGGGAAAAAAACATTACAAACATGCAAGTACGAATCGCACGGAAACACCATTTCCGTACGAATCGTAAAAAACACCGACCGACGAAAATATACATACAAATGTGATCCGGGAAAGCGCCGACGTGACGTCGGGACGCTTTCAGGCAGCGTTTCACGAACCAGGAAGTACGATTCGAACCGACAGCAGTCCGGACGGCAATATTTTTACGGCACCCAAAAAGTACCGGAAAAGCGAAGTACGCCGCGAAACGACCAGATTAGGGGGCCCGGTACGCACCGTACCCCCCCCAGCCCCCGTGAGTATGCGCCGAACCCCCCCCCTGCCCCCATGAGTACGCGCCGAACCCCCCAGACCCCGTGAGTACGCGCCGAACCCCCCCACGGTCCGCACGTACACGGGTGTACATACACGGGTGGGGGTACGACTCGTACGTACACGGGTGTACATACACGGGTGGGGGTACGACTCGTACGTACGCGGGTGTACATACACGGGGGGTTCGGCACGTACTCACGGGGGCTGGGGGGGTTCGGCGCATACTCACGGGGGCTGGGGGGGGTCAGCGCGTATGTGGGCACATGTCTCCATGGTTGCTATGGGAGTTCGTACCATACGGTGCATTTTCCATACGGTTGTAACATCGGACGCACGGGACGGATCGTACTTGCGCGCTCGGACTTCACTTTTCACATTTGTACGTAAAATCGTCCGGGGATGTGTCGGACACTTTTTCCGACCCGAGGACGTGTGGGGAAATTTTCCAAATGCGATTCGTATGGACTTTTTCCCATACGAATCGTACTTGGCAGTTTGTACGCTACTTGTACGATTCGTACGGTAAAAAGACCGGATACGAGTCGTACGGGGAAAATGTTTCCAGGATCGGAATCGGCACCTTAATGTACAATTGGCATGCCTGGAATAGGTGGGCTAGGTCGGGTGGTACGTCATACTTAGGCTTAGTTGTAACTTAGTATTCTGGAATCAGAATGGAAGACTGGATTACTGTTGATAAATAGTAACTTAAGTAGTCGATCCGCGAATCCCCCGGTACTACTTGTTGACCAGATGAGATCGGTCAATTTAGTTATTCCAATTGTTGTTTACATAAGTGTTTTTGACCGTTCTTTAAAAATATTGTATTTGTTTGACACCATCCATCAATGTTTGTCTCTTTCTTATATCTTTCCTCTTCATCAGCACCCAGGGGCAGACAGACAGGGAGTGGGCAGTCGGCGGGACAACAGTCCGAACACCACCACCAGGAGGACACCAATGAGGGCTCCTCTGCTGGCCCCAGTAAGTCTTCTTGTTTTTAATAATATGTCTTATTCCATTACTTTTACTGCACCATATTTTTCACCAACTATTGTTTCAGTTTCCCAATGCTATTTTTTACCAACAATTATCCTTCGATCTGTACGGTTTCAAAAATCTTGTTATCCCTGCCTCTGCTATGATGACTCTCAGTACTACTACTACTACCAGTCTGTCTGTACTGTAGTAGCTAAGCTTGCCCAGTTGGCCAGTGCCACTCTTTATGTGAAAGGTTGTAATAAAATTCAGATTCACCAGTAGCTCTAGCCATTGAGTCCAGTCCTTTGGGTCATCCTTTTGTACTACTTCTAGTCTTATTGATCTTGAGTCTTTGTTAATCTTGAGGCTTTGACAATTCACAGCAACAAATGCCCAACCAGATGTATTACTATTTTAATATGATATCCTATAGGACATACTACTACTGTTGTAGGGATCTTGCACATACAGACCTTTGCACAAGAAAATAGGATGTTGGTGATGGTAGGTTGGACCTTCCTCACACACCTCAATCAGAAATTCAGAACCCACCCCAATCCCCTGCTCGACTATAGCACTGTCTTGTCATAACTATTAGGTCTCTGAACCCTCCCCCCAAGATACCCAACAAGTAGACAACCCAGAAGATAACACACCCAACCTCTCAGTCGTGGAAGCAATGCACATGCACACCCTTACTTTAATTTGCTCACTCGTGTAAGTTAGTCCACACCAAATACCACCAAGTCTATGTAAGTTCAAAATGTTTATTTTGAATTGAGAAGCTCTGTACATTGTTCTATTATAAAATGCAGCACCAACCATAACATTAAAACAATAAACATTGTTACACTTACTTACAGTTGGGAATTAAATCATGATTACTGAACAGTGGTGGAAGGCAGCACCACCATCCCCTAGGAATTTAGTTTATATATATTTATAAATGAAGATCTCTGAGTCAAGGGACCCCTCACCTTAGAAGAACCTAGTACTGGTAGTTGTTGCATCATTCATAAGCTCTGCAAAGCTCTGGTTCTTAGAAGGGAATCTTGCGTCTGTAATGCGAAAAATGAAATGGTGCGCGTTAGTATATTGCAACTTGCAAGCATTTCTGAGCCGTGCCAAAAAGTGTAGCATTTATGGATAAGCAATATGGACTAACAGTACACCAGTACTTCATAAAAAAGAGGCTTGTTAATGTTTTTGTTGATCACTTGTACGCAGCGTGTAGACAGTAGCAGTGTGAGGCAGGTCATGTGTGCTCAAAGGTGTCTATACAAAAAGCTGGAAGGTAACGTCACATGTGCAAAAATAAAAGACTCAAAGGTAAAATAGTTGCATGGCTCGGGCTAACTAAGCAAAGGCTAGAATGATCATATATAACTATTAAGGTCTACTCTACTACTACCTGATTTGTACTAGTGATGTATGTTAGTATACTATTAACTCATTTTTCAACCTTGCTACTGATCAATAGGGGGAGGTATATATGACGCCTAATAAATGTGTAATGTTTTCTAGGCGCACTACCGACCACCATTGCCAGGGCCAGCGAAGGCGACACGGAGGGAGAGGATGCGGCAGTTGCTGCAGATACCGACGATGGAGCAGTAGGGGGAGTGGCAGCACCAGTGGCGGGCGGTGGTAAGTTAGATTCATAGGGGCATATCAACAACAACCGGCGATAATTATCGCTAAGCGCACTTAGCGCTGGGATAATTATCGCCGGCTAGCATTGATTTTTATTGCTGAGATAGCGTGCTATCAGCAAACCCAGCGATAATCTCACGTTAGCTTGTTGATAGAGACAGACAAACTTAGCCATGATATCCTCCTTCCATAGGATATCATGGCTAAGTCAGAAAAATACCAGACGTAAAAAGCAGCGTTAACCGCGGTTAGCGCTGCTTTTTTTGTCTCTAACAGGGTTAGCGATATTCTTGATAATAGGAGAAATGACATTTCTCCTATTATTTTACTCTGGAACGCCCCCCTTTGCATCTCATTAGAGATGCAAAGGGAAGCGTAGAGTAAATGGGTGCGACATGCAAATTTGCATGTTAGCATCCTGTTGTTGATAGGGTGCTAGTTTTATCTCAGCTTTTTTGGCTTTTAAGTCCTTAACTATTGTTGAACTTGACAGTACACTCACTGCAAGGGTGTACTGTATGTATACTGTACTGTTGAGGCTTAGGGCCCCATTAGGATGGCGGGCGTATTGACCGCCGACACCGCAGGGGCAGACCTCCCGCCATCCCTGTAGAAAAGAGTCAGACCCCCCACATGTCAACCAGACAGGAAAGGGTTCAATATGGTGGTGGTGTCTCTCTGAACACACCGCCAGCCATATAATCTGCATTTTGGAATGCCTGTGCGTGGCGGCATTGCCGTCCGCCACGGAAAGGCATGCAGACATTGCAGAGTATGCTTGGGGGCCCCCATGGAGGGTACCTATGCTATGGTACCCCCCCTGCCTTTCAAAGCAAAACGTGACAGGCTCCGCGCGGGGCTTGTCATGTTGTGCTTGGAAAAGCAGCACAACATGTATTTTTAGCATTGCTTTCGGCACCGCCAACCAGAATGTAAAAAAAACAGGATGCGCCCGCCACTGTGCCGGGCGCATCCTCCTAATTAATTGTCCCCACGGGACCCCCACCCTTTTTAGCGTGAGGATGGCGGGCAGAGAAAGTCCGCCCGCCATCCGATGTCCTAAGTAAGTATGAGTTGTTGTGAACGTTTGAAGAGTGAACTAGAAGACTAGAATCCCTTTAATTGGCATAGGAGCAGGAGTATTGAGTAACCAATGGCCTCATCTATCTGATTTCAACTCCACTTTGAAAGTGTTATGGAGAAGAGCACCTGGTGCACTGTTCAACTAAAAAGTGAAAGACAGGTGGAAGGAAGAAAGACGGCCGAGATTTAAAATGTTATGTACTACTGTGCTTTATATTATAGTGCTACTCTACCATGCCTCTATTTGTATAAATAATTAACTTGTCTTACTGTTTTTTTAAGAGTATATTTTACAATTGTCTTGTTTTTTTCTTTTTGATACACAGCTACTCCTAAATTCAATCGAAAGGAGTTGGCGGCCAAGGCACGGCACCGGAAGCTGGAGACAATCCAGCGTGAATACCGGTGGCTGGTGGTCTTGGCAGAGGAGGAGGAGGAGACTGCAGCAGCTTTTGTGGGTTTTTAGTTTATTTTTGTTAGGGTAAATTAAATATATTTTTCTATGTTACATGCAATGTTGTTAATGTTTTGTAGGTGGGGTTACTGTTTTAAATCACACTGTTTCCTTGCTGGTGCAGGACCGCCCATAGCCTGTGTTTGATTTAAATAATTGGCTGACTGTGTAAGACACAAACAGATAGATGCGACACACCTCACTGATTGACTTGTCCTACTAGTACTTTCAGTCTGTCCTCTAGTCTATGCATTCTTTATCTGGACTGGTGTGTGAAATTGAATTAATTGAAAACGTCCATTATTAATTCTGCCTCCCCCAAACTTCTCTCTTACCTGTGCTTGATGTTTATGTTTAACTTAGGCACAGCAATGGCTGCATGGTGAAGATGGTTTCCTTTTTCTAACATGCCATGATTGGGGTGGTGGTGGTAGTATAGTAGTAGTAGTAGACACTGGCAGGGCGGCAGCATTTGCAAAAAAAGAAAAGGAGACAGTCAATCGCCTTTGAGAGACTGTTAGAGGAGTAGTAGAATGAAGTACAGTACAGAACTTACCGAGCAACAATAATATGCAAAAATATTTTACAACAAAACATAATGGTGGTTGGGATAGCTTACTAGACAGAGTTACAAACTATAGTTGTGTTGACTCGAGTCACTTGACTAGGCCTACAGCCTAACAGTTAGTGCTGTGTATGAGGAATGACAACAAACAAATCCAATCAATGCCAGAAATTAATGCTGAGGTGTATGTTCCTTTGTTAAATAAAATAACCTCTAAAATATCCTACTCATGGGTGGGCAAGCAGAAGAAGATCATCGCTCTGCCTTGAAATTGAAGTACTGTTGCTTTCGCCACATCCGCCCTAGCAAGTGTGTGATTAAGTATTGGTGTACATTTAATTTAGTCACACCGACAATAAGTCACACAGCCCGGGGAAGAGGGTTAGGGTTTGTTGAATGGATGGGAAGGGGGTTTTGGGAAAGGTTTGACATTGAAAAACAGTATGCATGGACAAACAAACGACAATCTTTGAAGACTAACATATCCATATGTTAAGGGAGAAAAAGGAAATGCATGCATGATGATGAGAGACCCGGATTACATACACTTCTTGTTCTGTTGTTCCGGCCTTAATACTTTTACAGATAGCAAATAGAAATTTTAAATATTGGTAGGGAAGAATCGTAAACAGAGAGCAAACCTAATGATGATAATAACAACAACAAGAAAACACTGTTGTAAAGATTGTATACAAAAAAATTATTCAAATTATTTAAAAGAAGATAAAAGTTGATACTGTTACTGTGTTATCCTGGTAAAAATGTGGACTGGATTTGCATCTCGGAATTCCTCTTGGTCCTCTCGTCCATCAATCTTGGGTGTGTCGCCACTCGCCACTGCCCGGCTGGAAAAAAAATGATGATTTATTGCTAAGGTAAGTGTGCAGTGTAATGTTTTCCAAAGTATAGGGAATGGCCCGGCCTTTAATTGTAGATGGAAAACCAAAGGGTATATTGAGAAACAAAGTTGAAACAAATGCACAAGTTATGGTGTAGTAACACTTTCCGAGGTGGCATGTATGCATCATCTCTACTCTAGTCTGTTTCCAGCATTGACCTTCAACAATAACAGGAGAGAGCAGGCCCACAGTGACAGACCTGACTTTTTTTTTTTTTTAAAGAGTTGGACAAAGACAATGCACATTAGCCATTTCAAACATAGCATTTTACAGTTTAAGTTAGCAAATCAATGCACCGCAGTCATCCCACCGCTACACTCTATTCCACTTCTACACAGACATTTGGGTCTGCTGTGGTTGTTGTTGACGTGTTTACCTTTAGGCTTTTAAGTTTTTCTTATATGCCACTCATGAAACGTCCTCCTGACTTCATCATCATCTCCGATACTTTTACTGACTGACTGTGAAGATCGGCCTGCAGTAGAAGTAAAATTGTTATTACACAACAAGAGTAGAAATATTATTGACTTGAGTCAGTATTTAGTGTGTACAGAAAGATAGATTACTAGTACACTTTGACTTCACTTTGTGCACAACAAACAAACAACGAAAACACAAACACCAATTGCTCAGAGTCAGGTGTCCAATGCATGCCATTAATTGTCATTACCTGTTCCTTCTCATCTTAAGTTAACGGGCCGTCTATTTCGCCATCATCATCATGGATGGTGCTGTCATCTCAATCATACTCATTGCGCAGATTGAGTAAGTCCCCTTCCTGTATTTAATTAAAAGCAATGTCTCACCAAGCTGCAGGAGAAGTACAAATTTCTTATTTGCAAGAAGGGGAAAATTGAATTCACCTTGAGTTAAGTTTAGTGTGTTCTGTAGAAAGATGATTAGTGCACAATTACAAAACTTCATGAACAACAGACACAACAAAATCATTCAGTCTGCGACTCTGCGTCCAATGCATGGCATCAATCATTACCTGTTCCATCTTATTTTCAGTTAAATAATGGGCAGTCTCTCTCGACTCTGAAAGGAGGATAGCTATAGTAGTCATCTGATTCATCCTCCACTTCTTTTGGCAGGACTAGGAAAGTTTGAATTTGTTCTTCTAGTATTTACCATCATCCAATCATCATTCATGAGGGCAATGGATTTGGGCGGGACATTCAGTATGATGGAGCGGAGGAGCTGGATTCGGAGGACTGTACTGTCAAATTGCAGACACCTGAAACTTGTATATGAAATAAGAAGAGTAGAAGACGGTGGTAATGGATTTGTTGTGATTCACAAGTTTGTAACCAGAACGACAGACACACAAATAAAGGGGGAAAAAAGGAGGAAGACAGTAAGTGCAAGCCTAATTGTCAGGGAAGTATAGATCGACCTCAAACTCTGGGGGTTCAGCCAGTAGTAGGTAATTATCATGTGACACACTACTTTCGTCACCTGAGCTGCTGTCCTCATCTTCCTCCATTGCTTCATGTATTGTGTAATTCGGTGGTATGAAGTGCTGATTCATTTTGATCATTGTTAGCCTCTCCACATTTTTGGGCGAGAGACTGGTCCTTCTCAATGTTACAATGGAGCCAGCAGGACTGAAAACATGTTTGGAAGAGACACTTGCGACAGGGCAAGCCAGATAGCTTATCGCCAGCCTGCTGAGCAGTGGCCATTCAGACCTTTTCCTATACCAATACTGCAATGGGTTTTGATCAATGTACACCTCTATTGGGTCGTCCAGATAGGCCTGGACCATCCGCTCAATGTTCAGGGGTGCTGCTGGTAAGCTTTCGTGTTCTTTTCTATGTGCATCAGCACTGTGCTTATTAATGCCTAACTGTACATACCAATTGTCTAACGATTGTACTGGGCCTAATGATCCAGTTATTGTTGCTGTTGTCGATAGTGATGGTGAGTGTTGTGATCCAAATGCACTGCCCTCAGCCGACGAAGTTGCACTTGATCCTGCATGCCCTGCTGTAGTACTTCTTGTGGGTTGATCTTGCTGGCTTTTAATTAGCAGCCGTTCGTTTTCCAACTTACTGGCTGCTTCAGCTATACAAGTTTTGTAGCGGGCAACATCAATCTCGGGAAAAGCAAAGAATGTCTTCAGTCCAAATTTTGCACGTGGATCAAGAATTGTGGCACAAATGTTATGTTCTTGTGACAACATTTTATGTTGTATCCTTACATTTTCAGCTAAGCGACGGGCTAAGCTCTCCACCAAGTGATAGGCTTCCCTTTTGTCCTCTACACCTTTGTATGATTCAGACACATTCTTCAGCTGGTGCTCTAACATTTGCAATAATGGGATAGCTTGGCCCATTGTAAAGTCCTCCTTGCTGACTTCACGTGTGAAGACTTCAAAATGACAAAGCATCTCAGTCAGGCATTTAATTAGGCTCCATTGCTCCATCTCAAGGTTCATGCCTTTAACAGTAGCATTCCCTCTTCTTTTCCAGACATATTCATGGAGTGACCTGTACTGCTCATACAGACGATCAAGCATGTAATACGTTGAGTTCCAACGTGTTGCCACCTCCTGGAGGAGTGCCTTGACTGGCATCCTATGTTGATGTAGGATGATCCTCAGCTGCTTCCGAGCTTTAAAAGAATGGCTGAAATGAGTGCATATTCTTCGGCAGATGGCCAGTAAATTGCTGACTATGGGTTCTTTTTTCAGAAAGTCTTGAACTATAATGTTTATGCAGTGCGCCAAACACGGAACCCTGAAATAGGAACCACGTTCCATGGCCTTTAGTACATTACTGCCATTGTCTGTGGCAACAAAACCAATACTAAGCCTTCTTGGCGGCAGCCATTCCAAATCTCTGCTGCAAAACTCGTCTAAAATGTTTTCAGCCGTATGAGATTTCTCCATGGCGAACATGGCTACAGTTGCATGTTTCCGAGTACCTTTAAAAATCGCAGCTGTGTCAACAGCACCTCATGCAGATAGCTTATCTCTAGCCCCCACAAAAGAGACCCAGTGTGCAGTGATGCACATGTAATCTGTGGCTTGGCAACTGGTCCACATGTCTGTTGTCAGGTGGATATTGTGAACAGTACTCTGCTGCAAAGCTTGTCCAACCAATTCCAGCACATCATGATGTAGTGCCGGAACAGCAATTCTTGCGAAATAGGACCGGCTGGGAACCTTCCATTTAGGGCAGATGGCTGACACAAATTCAAGGAAACCCACCCCTCCCGCAAATGAAAAAGGAAGAAGGTCCAGCGCTAACATTTTAGCCAGCTTTGCATTGTACAACCGTGCCGTTGGGTGGTTGCGTTGGAACTGCCCCTCCAACCTAAACATGCTCTCAATGGTAGGCTGGATTACTTTCCTTTGTGGTGCTGTTTTCATTAACCCACTTAGGCTCAACGACACAGTTTGTCTCATTGCGGTACTCGGTCGCCTTGGTGTCTCAGCCTGACTCTGAGTATGGCTCTTACTGCGGTGCCACTCAGATGTTACTGAGGAGGATGTGGGCGGTACCACTGCGCTACTGGGGACAGGGCTAGAAATGCCTCCCTCTTCTTCACCTTCCACCGCAATTATATCGCTCCCTGATTCTTCCTGACCAACTACAATGGGTTGAGTTTTTTTTAACTGAAGTAGGTGATTCTCCCAGACGATACTGTGGTGTATTCTGAGATGACTTGCTTGGCCTCCGGTACCATAGTTTGTACCAAGCTTACCCCGCCGAACACCTTGCCGACAAATTGAGCAGATAGCAACGTTCTCCTCCTTGGTGCTAACAGAAAAGAAGTCCCAAACTGGGGAGGAGAACTTTCTGGCACTGCTGGATGTGCCACTTTCAATACCAGATGAACTGGAGGGTGTGCTTGAAATGTGACCCTGTGCACCTAGACTGTGACTTTTACTACCACTACCTACTGAGATGGTTGAGCTGGATGTAGGTCCCTGCCGGGCCTTGGAAAATATGGCAGCTGGAGGTAGTGGTGGTGTAACCTGTGTTGGTGATATCCGTGCTACATCCCGCTCAGTAGCAGCCTTTCTGGATAGGGTGAGAATGTTGGTCTCCAATCCCTTTGGGTGGGAGTAATGTGCGTGATGACTGGCTCGTCTTTATCAACATCAGCATCACCCCCCTCTTCTACATCTACCTCCGTAACTCTAAGTTTTTCTGGGGCCTTCCCTTTCAGAAGCATTGTCTTGTGGCGTATATCACTCCCAGACTGAGCTGGTGGGTGCCAAGTGGCATCACGATCATCAGAAGCGGGGCTTGAAGAAGAAGACGATGGACTAAGCCTCCTTTTCCTTGCTGGTGGTCTGGAAGACAATAGATCTTCTGAAACAGTGGTTTGACTTTGCTCCACTTTGTCTGCAGGAAGCTCGATTTCCTGAAATGCCCCTACGTCAGGAGCAACAACTACTATGGTGGGCTGTTGCGGCTGCTGCTGTTCTTGTTGCGGCTGCTGCTGTTCTTGTTGCGGCCGCTGCTGTTCTTGTTGCGGCTGCTGCTGTTCTTGTTGTGGCTGCTGCTGTTCTGCTGTTCTTGTTGCGGCAGCTGCTGTTCTTGTTGCGGCTGCTGCTGTTCTTGTTGCGGCTGCTGCTGTTCTTTTTGCGGCTGCACACTTATCTGCTGAGTTTGCGCCTGTGTTGATTGTGTACTACTTTGCGATAATGACATTTCTTCAACATCGCTGCTCGTTAGTAGACTGGCTACCTCTGCAACACTAAAGCCCTTGGGCCTCGGTTGGTGGGGTTGGACCGCTCGTGCTGAGGTGCTGCTCCCAGCATGGTTCCCGGACAATGCTGCTGCAGGCGTAACTTTTTTGGTACCAAAAAAAACATTGGCCGGCAAACCACCAATCGTCGTTAATGGCACTTCCTTTTTCTGTTCCTTCTTCTCACCGGCAACGTTCTTGGTACTGGGCCTGGTACCTTTCTTTGGGGCCATCTTCTTCAGATGTCAGGCAGGATGCAGATGCACAACAAGTTCTGGTCACACGTGGACGTGATGCGCAGCAGGACTTCTGTCTGGCTGGCAGTACAACGGGTAGCCGGGTGATGCTGATGACACCTCCTCCTCTGGCTTTTTGTGCACCTAAAAGCAAATAAGCCAGGAGAAGAACATCAGTGAAAAGTTACATTTGTTGTTGTGGTTCAGTTACTTACTACTGTACTAGGGCAAACAAAAGATATAGTCTAGCCATTTATGACTTTTTTTGAACAAGGGCTATGTTATAGTACTGTGTACAGTCAGTCACACACTACACTCTCAGGAAGGATAGGAAAGTTAATAAGAACCACCAAAATAAAAATGTAATGGAAGTGGGGTGGACCCTATTTGCCCTTAAATTATTTGAGCATCTCAGCATCCATGGAGCTGCTGCTGGCAAAGGGGATGGATGGATGGAAGCAGTAAGCCAATAGGAAAACCATGCAGGCCTATATGGCAAAAGCAAGACACTAATAACTCCCAACACAAAAAAAGGCCACCAGCCACATGGACACTCACAAATCACAAACAAGCAGGGGGCCTGGGAAACACCAGGAGCTGACAAAAGGCCTATAAAAGCCAGGTAAAGGATGCATGCTAAAGCGCACTGCTCTGCCTTTTTTATGCAACAAAATGCAAATACGAACATTCACAGGCCCCAAAAAGGTCTGCAGGGTGCATGCATTGCACACCAACACACAACAGACACACACAACAAAAGCATGTCTTTAAGACAACCAAAATCAGAAAGCCCAGCCCAAAAAAACACACTTCCCCAACTCAATCCAATGCCATCCATGCCCTAAATGATGTCTAAATTCAACAGACCACACAGAAAACACTTGATTAATAAAGCTGTGGCTACCTGCTCTGATCCTACTGGATGAAAGCAGGCCTGTTGGCAGACAAGGCCAGACAAACTTGCAGGCCTAGGCTTCAAAATGGCCACCAGCCACATGGCCAGGCCCAACAACATCAGAAAGCCCAGCCCAAAAAAACACACTTCCCCAACTCAATCCAATGTCATCCATGCCCTAAATGATGTCTAAATTCAACAGACCACACAGAAAACACTTGATTAATGAAGCTGTGGCTACCTGCTCTGATCCTACTGGATGACAGCAGGCCTGTTGGCAGACAAGGCCAGGCAAGCTTGCAGGCCTAGGCTTCAAAATGGCCACCAGCCACATGGCCAGGCCCAACAACATCAGAAAGCCCACCCCAAAAAAACACACTTCCCCAACTCAATCCAATGCCATCCATGCCCTAAATGATGTCTAAATTCAACAGACCACACAGAAAACACTTGATTAATAAAGCTGCGGCTTCCTGCTCTGATCCTACTGGATGAAAGCAGGCCTGTTGGCAGACAAGGCCAGGCAAGCTTGCAGGCCTAGGCTTCAAAATGGCCACCAGCCACATGGCCAGGCCCAACAACATCAGAAAGCCCACCCCAAAAAAACACACTTCCCCAACTCAATCCAATGCCATCCATGCCCTAAATGATGTCTAAATTCAACAGACCACACAGACAACACCTGATTAATAAAGCTGTGGCTACCTGCTCTGATCCTTCTGGATGAAAGCAGGCCTGTTGGTAGACAAGGCCAGGCAAGCTTGCAGGCCTAGGCTTCAAAATGGCCACCAGCCACATGGCCAGGCCCAACAACATCAGAAAGCCCACCCCAAAAAAACACACTTCCCCAACTCAATCCAATGCCATCCATGCCCTAAATGATGTCTAAATTCAACAGACCACACAGAAAACACTTGATTAATAAAGCTGTGGCTACCTGCTCTGATCCTAGTGGATGAAAGCAGGCCTGTTGGTAGACAAGGCCATGCAAGCTTGCAGGCCTAGGATTCAAATGGCCACCAGCCACATGGCCAGGCCCAACAACATCAGAAAGCCCACCCCAAAAAAACACATTTCCCAACTAATTCCAATGCCATCCAGGCCCTAAATGATGCTTGAAAATGAAATACATTAAAAAAACACCAAAGGAACAGTTGCTTCATCATGCACACACCCATGAGGCCATGACTAGCTCGGGCCTACTACTGACTACTACTACCCACAACATTTTTAAAAAAAGGAATGATGATAGTTACCAAAAATAATTTGTAGTTACAACAACTGCAATGCCCACAATCAAACAGACACAACAGCCACTTACATGTAAAATATCCAAAATAAAAAATCCTCAAATCCAATTGCAATGATGCAGCAGACAAAAAGTGTGATCTTTCCAGCTCAAAATTAGGGGTGGGTGGAATTTGCGTAATCGCGTTACGCAAATCTCCGCCAAATGGTAAAAAATCTCCGCGAACATGCAGAAATTCCGCGAACACGCGGAATTGCATGTTCGCGATGCTTTTTTCCTGTTCACAGTTGCTGTTTGCGTGCTCGGGGAGAAATATCTTGCGAACAAGCATTTTGAGAACGCGAACCATAAAAAATTTCGCGTTCTCCGCGGAACACGAAATTACCGAAATTCCGCAAATTCCGCGAGCGGAACGGAATTTCCGCCCAGGCCTACTCAAAATCCAAAGGCAGAATGAGCAGGAGATGGACAAAGCACTGGGAGGAGCCTGCTGGACAGGAACAGGAAGTTGGAGATTCTGTGGCACTTCCTCCCTCTCCCCACCTTTTTAAAAAAGGACTCCTTGCACAAAAAAAGACAGCCAAATGTCAATCTGAGGAGTTGTTTTCATCCAAAATCATCATTTGCAGAACATTTCATGCTGCTAGAGCTAATATTCTTCTCCAAATTGAACATTTTACATGTTCGAGTTCTCGAGCTTCACATTACTTCCGCCGGATGTCGATGGCGTGTCCAAAATGACTTGATTGCGCTCTCTCGCTCCCCGTCGCGTTGGATATGACGTGTTCGGGGTCTCTTTCTCCTTTTCCCGTTCGATTAAATGTGCCCGCGTCCTCACGCTCTCGCTCGCAGTGGAGAATGACGTGTTCGAGATCTCAATCTTCTCATACTCTTGCGGTGCATGATCGTGAGAAGAAAGACGTGATCACGCGACAAATGACCTGATCGCGCGACAAATGACGTTAATGCGGGCGTGAACTGTTGCGAGACAGCGCAAAATGACTACCAACAATCCAACATCTCGTGGAGAACGCGACCGGGTCGGGAAAACTTGTCGGCGAACGCAGGGATTCAGGTAAGGCGATCGCGCGCACGCGAGAATGTATTTTTTTACAGCGCGAGCAAGAAACAAATTACCGCTAAGATGCGGATTGCGGAAATATCGCGCTTTCCGCAGAACGGGAAAATGCCAAATTATCGCAATTTTCCACGAGCGGAACGGAATTTTGGCCCAGGCCAACTGCTCATGCAGGGGCACTCTCTCATTTAAAACCCAGCACCCTACGTTCAGGAGGCCTGCTATTGGGGAATCTTATAAGTTTTAAGTGTAGTGACCTATAATTATAGTGAACCTATATCTAATGTAAGTGGTGCAAGCACCAGCTTACACAGGCTGCAATGGCAGACTTGTAGTTCCATTTTGCATGGCCTCTCATGGGTGGCATAATACATGCTTCAGCCAATGGGAGGCCTCGGGGGTACCTAAGCACTGGGTAAATGTGTACCATATACTAGGGACTTATAATGGTACCTCAGTATCCAATCTGGAATGTCCAAAAAATAGGAGTGCAGATACTGGGTGCGTTTGTACTGTTAATTCCCGTAGGAACACGTTGTCCAACCTACAGTCTGAACCGCTTGACAGAATTACACCTAGTTTTGCAGAAAGGAAGCTGTTGTTATGCAGATTTTGCTTTTTGCTATTTGGTGCAAATCCATTCAGTAGTTTTTGAGAAATGTAAGCTGAGAATTATAGATAAATCTCTGGCGGCTGATATTTTGTGATGGTTTCCCGATGAATCACAAATGCGTGTGCCAACAGGAATGCTCTGATTGGCTGGATGCAACCTTGACAGAAAGTTGTGGCCACCATTTAATCATCCGGGGACAGATTCCTGGGTTGAAAATGTGTGTGAAAGCTAGTAAAAGTAGTCAGGGTGGAGCTACTCTGACCCCAGGTTTGAGAAATGGGTGTGTTAGTGACATAAGTTATGTGTCCAAAATAGATTTTTTTGGTCATGCATGATATTCACGGCCACAACGTGACCACCAGCACACCCTCTATGTACCATTGTAGGGTCATCTCGAATATCAGGACGTAATCGCGAATATTGGTGGAAATATCAAAAAATGTATTAGTAAATTATTATAATGCATTCTTATAGAGGTATTGAGATTCGGATAAAGGTGTATATAAAGTTATTTGGATAGTGAGTTACCTACTGTGATCATTAAAATGTTTTATATAGTTCTAATTTTTTACTGTGGTGGTGGCTATTGAATTTCTGTTTTTGCTTTCCGTTTTTGCAACGTAACCACAGGGATCGCGATGATGCAATCTCCGGGCTCACTGAAAAAACTGAAAATAGGTTTTAGAGATGGTTGTTCTAGAAATACACTAGAAAAACTTGAGTTTGAAGTGCACATTAATAACCCCCGTTGTATAAAATAGTGCAATATGTGTGCATATATGTGTTTTACACTACATGGAAAAGGTGCGATTGTCACGGTTAACGGCGATGATGTGACGCCCTGGATACCTGTGAAAATGGAAAAAAGGTCTTCGAAATGGATTAAACATGTGTTTAAAGATGCATGTATATAGTAATATCTGTTGCTCAATGTTTAGAGTGGATTTTTCAACTTAATATTTTTGGATGTGCTGGTGGCCGTTGAATGTCTGCTTTTGTTTTTTGTTCTAGCAAACAGCCACGGCCCGTGCAGGTAAGAGCGGTGGGGACATGTGGGGGGATTTCGATGGATCATGAAGAAGGAAAATAAATTATTTATTTAATTTTCCCTCCTCCTCTTCGAAATCCTCCAACCCGGCCCCATCGCCCCACCGCTCTTACCTGTATGGGCCATGGCCAATCACAAAGTATCGCAACCATTGCAACGTCATTGCAAAGATTCCCAAAAACTAAAAAAGGATCTTTTAAAAGAAAATTAACAATATTTTGGGTAATAGGGTGGCTCTGTGTAGATTGTGTGTATGTGACAGCTACACATAAAACCAGCATTTCAGGTTACTAAAAAACAAATAGAACTCTTTACATTGCATGCGTTTACAATGCATGCGTTTATGACACAAGTCGTTACAACAACGCATTGTTACATTGCATGCCATTACAACACAAGACGTTACAATGACTTGCGGTGGGGGCTGGAGTTTGGAATAGTATAATTTACTATGCCAACTCCAGTGTGTGTAACAGTAGGGAAGGCATTGGATTGAAAATCCAACAAATCCAACACCTTCCGCCCCCTACCGCAAGTCTTTGTAACGACTTGCGTTGTAATGGCATGCAATTTAACAATGCATCGTTGTAACGAATTGTGTTGTAAACGCATGTGTTGTAAATGATGCATTGTAAAGGTTGTTTCCCCTTAGAAACATCTTGTTGCCTTCAACTGTAAAGTGCACTCCATCATTTCTATAAATTCCATGCATGTCAAAACTCAGATTGTTGTTATAGATGCAGCCAATGCAATGGTCTCTAGGTAATGCAGAAACAGTTTTATTAACATTTGTCAATATGCAGGCAGAATTGATTTGACCACTTCCATTTCTGTCTTTGGCTTATATTAGAACACACCAAACCAGTCTGAGGGAAAAGCGACATCAGTTCTGCAAAGGTTTCTTTCATTAGGATTTCCAGCCCTACCCCTGTCAGTGTGCCTAGGTCATTGCCATCACAGTGCACAATCATGAGGTGACGAGCTTGGGAATACACAATGGTTTAACCAAAGCCAGCAACTGATGAAACTTTAACCCTCTCTGGCCAAACCATGTATTCTGCACATTTAGCATACCCAAGTCCCTGTCAATACCTCTCTTTTTGCTGCCTCTTTAGCACAATAGGTATAGCTGTGGCCCACAATTCATACTGTAAGCATTTTGAAGTGAAGGAGCAATAACAGTCAGGACAAGGCTGGAGCTGAAGTGGTTTTCCAAATGAAAAGTAGTTGAAAATTAGTTTTGTTTTTAAAGAGATATATTCAATTGAATGCTGTCAGTATGTCAGCATGAAGGTGAATAAAATTAGATAGTGTGTTAGATGCCTTAGCAAGAAGTCTTGTTATTGACTGTTGTTTAAAAAAAGAAATGCAATAAAGACATGGATATGCTTTTGAATCTGTGGAGTAAACCACACCTGCCGTATTTAATTTGGAAGTAGCATGTTCCTTCTAGAATGTGCTGTGAACTTGTGATCCACTGGTTCTACTGGGTTGCTAGATACACTGAGCTAAGAGTGTTTTGTGAAAAGGGTTTTAAGGAGACAGAAAATGTTTTAAAACATTGAGGAGTTATGACACAATTTAAGTAATGATTAACTTTAATTTCCCACTCAGGACTATGTAATAAACTGTTGTGTAGTATTTAAATAAAATAAAAAACGGAAGCTAAATATAGGTTTGGACTCCCAATTTTTGTGTGGTTACTCTGTAATGATCGTGAAAACATAGCGAAAACACGCCGACGGGAACCTCATTTTGAAAAAGAGGAAAAGGGTTAATAGATGCTAACCATTCACAAGTGGAGATACAGTAGTATGATCAACATTATTTCATAGAGTGAAAAGTTGAAGATGTTGCCATTTTAGAGTTGCTTTCTATGAGAGTGGTGTACCGTTTTTACAAATCTTAACAGTGTCAAAACTATCCAGAAAGATTTAAAAAAACAATATAATCTATGAGCTCCATTCACTGGTATGTATATAATTTTTTTAAATTATATTAAAAATGTACATTAGAAATGAAAATGTATATGGGAGTTTGATTAAAAAGAGTATCACAGTGATGTGAAACAAAT
This sequence comes from Triturus cristatus, assembly GCF_964204655.1. Taxonomy (NCBI): domain Eukaryota; kingdom Metazoa; phylum Chordata; class Amphibia; order Caudata; family Salamandridae; genus Triturus; species Triturus cristatus. The sequence continues at coordinate 720,890,455 of NC_140585.1, forward strand.
ATATCAGATGCACTGTATCTGGCAGAGGGTATGTGTTTAAGATGTTAGTACTGTTGAAAATTACCATGAGCAATGCCTTCAACAATGACAATGTTTGAAATATCTAAGCATTATATGCAGAATAGATACATCTATATTATTTGCATTCTATGAGTTGTGGTAGTTTTAGTCACATTATTAAACAGAAGTACTGTTGTCACAAATAAAACATAAGAACATGTGCCGTTGCTGCATATAAATTATAAAGTAGTTATACTTGTTAGGTATGTATTAGTAAGTGTTTGTCAATGTGGTTTTTAACTTATATGACCGGTTTGCATACGTTTAGATGGTGAGATATGGTTTTTATGGTGGCAGATAGTTATATGTAGAATGAGACTGTTGAGTTTACTTAAAGATGCAGAGAACTATATATTTTTAGAAAGATGGCCTGAAGGTATATATCTTTTATGAAATCACATATATGTTTACATGGTAATCTATGTTCTTCAAGGCTGTTGAAAATGTCATGTATATATAGTCAGGGTAGAGCATTGCTTTCAACATGCTCTGTTTAAAATTGGAGAGCGGTAATAGTGCAGAATGTCTTTTGAGAGCTTGTGTGCTATCTTCACTTGGCATGCAACATTTCTTCGAGAAATGCAGAATATATGTTTTAAAGACACAAGAAATATTTGCAAAATAATGTAGGTGTGCCGTTAGGAAAATGATTTGTGCCTTCCAAAGGTCAGAATTGTTGTCTTCCGTTTTAGAAATTACTGATGCATGTAGACTCTGAGTAACAAAGCAATGTATACTCTTACAGAGCCATGTATGCAATTATAAATCAAGTTTGATATCTAGACATATTCAATCACCCAGGTACTACACATGCACTCTTCCAATTACACAGACGCTAATTATGTAGTCATTGAACTATGCAATCAACACCCATGCGCTCACCCAATCACCCAGATAGTAGCAATATACTTATATGAATACATAGGCACTTACTATGCAGATATGAAACCACCGATGTAGTTCCTACATACTCAGGGAATCATACAGGTACTACCTATATTTTGAGAGATACACCTAGGCACTATCCATGCACTCATCCAATCATCCAGGCAATATTGTTGTACTCAACCAGAAACACATGTATTTACAAGATTTAGTAAGGAATATGTACTCTTTTAGAGCCATCTGGTGAATTATATATGTAACCTGTCACACACTGTTTGCATGTACTTAGAAGAATTAGTGAGCTATCTGCCGTGATACCAATTAATGTGCAGAGTTTTATATGGTGTGTTTCTCATAATTTAAATCTGACACATCTAAGTAGAAAAGTATTGAAACACTAAGGTGCCAATTCCGATCCTGTAAAACCCGGGTACAAATGGTCGTAAGGAGCGTTTTCTCCGTCAGACTCGTACCTGGGAAAAACACCTTACAAACTCGCAAGTACGATTCGCACAGAAATACCATTTCCGTACGAGTCGTACAAAAGACCGACCGTCCAAAAAATACATACAAATCTGAATCTGGATGGCGCATACGCGACGTCCGGACGGAGTCAGGCAGCGTTTTACGGACCAGCAAGTACGATTCGTGCCTACGTCACTCCGCATGTAGCATTTTTTACGGGAGCGAAAAACTGCCGGGAAATTGAGGACGACTCGAAGAAGGAGCACCGGTATGCGACGGACAGCGATGGACCCCAACCTACGCGTCATCCCGGCCCTCATAGCCTACGACCTCGTGTTCAGAAACCAACACAGACGCCGCAGAAGGTCAGAACAAACCCCAGGGGCAAAGGGTGGGGGGTGCAAGGGGCAGGAAACATAACCCACACCCCACAAAAAACAAATATATCCTGCACATTAATTACCTCCATGGTCTGGTCACTTCAGGGGGCGTGTCCACCAATCCCATGTCCCGCCACAATGGAAGTGGACATGGACGCGTACCCGTCACCACCACAATGGTGGTACGGGACGTACACATGCCCCTCAGAGCGTGGGTACGGTCCGTACCACCATTGCAGTGGTGATGTAGTGGTACGCATGTACAGACGTACCCACGCCCCCAGAGCGTGGGTACGGTCCGTACACGCGTACCCCTACATCACCACTACAATGGTGGTCCAGACCGTACCCACGCCCCCCAGAGCGTTGGTACAGGCCGTACCACGCGTACCCCTACGTCACTGCCACAATGGTGGTATGGCCCGTACCCACACCCCCAGAGCGTGGGTACGGGCCGTACCACACGTACCCCTACATCACCGCCACAATGGTGGTACGGCCCGTACCCACGCTCTGGGGGGCGTGGGTATGGGCCGTACCACGCGTACCCCTACAGCCCCATTACATGATGGATACAAGGTGTACTCACGCCACGGATGTAGGTGTACGGCTTGGTGCAGCACATCATCTGTAAATTGGGGGTGGTGTATGCCAAGGACAGCAGTGTACCACAGCAAGGGCGCAAGTGGGTGGGTGGGTGGGTGCAGAGGAATACCAGCAGTGGACAGGGACATGGGGGTGGGTGCAGAGAACTCCCAGCAGTGGACAGAGACATGGGGGTGGGTGCAGAAGACTCCCAGCAGTGGACAGAGACATGGGGGTGGGTGCATAGGAATACCAGCAGTGGACACAGACATGGGGGTGGGTGCAGAGGAATACCAGCAGTGGACAGGGACATGTGAGGGGTGGGTGCCCATCACTCCCAGCAGTGGACAGGGACATGTGAGGGGTGGGTGCCCATCACTCCCAACAGTTGACAGAGACGTGGGGGTGGGTGCATATCAACACCAGCAGTTGACAGAGACATGGGGGTGGGTGCATATCAACACTAGCAGTGGCCAGAGACATGTGTGTGGGTGCAGAGGACCCCCAGCAGTGGACAGAGACATGAGGTGGGTGCATATCAACACCAGCAGTGAACAGAGACATGGGGGTGGGTGCAGAGGAATACCAGCAGTGGACAGGGACATGTGAGGGGTGGGTGCCCATCACTCCCAGCAGTGGACAGAGACATGGGGGTGGGTGCAGAGGAATACCAGCAGTGGACAGGGACATGTGAGGGGTGGGTGCCCATCACTCCCAGCAGTGGACAGAGACCTGGGGGTGGGCGCAGAGGAATACCAGGAGTGGACACAGACATGGGGGTGGGTGCAGAGGAATACCAGCAGTGGACACAGACATGGGGCTGGGTGCAGAGGACTCCCAGCAGTGGACAGAGACATGGGGGTGGGTGCAGAGGACTCCCAGCAGTGGACAGAGACATGGGGGTGGGTGCAGAGGACTCCCAGCAGTGGACAGAGACATGGGGGTGGGTGCATATCAACTCCAGCAGTGGACAGAGACATGGGGGTGTGTGCAGAGGACTCCCAGCAGTGGACAGAGACATGGGGGTGGGTGCAGAGGACTCCCAACAGTGGACAGAGACATGGGGGTGGGTGCATATCAACACCAGCAGTGAACAGAGACATGGAGGTGGGTGGAGAGGAATACCAGCAGTGGACACAGACGTGGGGGTGGGTGCAGAGGACTCCCAGCAGTGAACAGAGACATGGGGGTGGGTGCAGAGGACTCCCAACAGTGGACAGAGACATGGGGGTGGGTGCATATCAACACCAGCAGTGGACAGAGACATGGGGGTGGGTGCAGAGGAATACCAGCAGTGGACACAGACATGGGGGTGGGTGCAGAGGACTCCCAGCAGTGGACAGAGACATGGGGGTGGGTGCATAGGAATACCAGCAGTGGACACAGACATGGGGGTGGGTGCAGAGGAATACCAGCAGTGGACAGGGACATGTGAGGGGTGGGTGCCCATCACTCCCAGCAGTGGACAGGGACATGTGAGGGGTGGGTGCCCATCACTCCCAACAGTGGACAGAGACGTGGGGGTGGGTGCATATCAACACCAGCAGTGGACAGAGACATGGGGTGGGTGCATATCAACACTAGCAGTGGCCAGAGACATGTGTGTGGGTGCAGAGGACTCCCAAAAGTGGACAGAGACATGGGGGTGGGTGCATATCAACACCAGCAGTGAACAGAGACATGGGGGTGGGTGCAGAGGAATACCAGCAGTGGACAGGGACATGTGAGGGGTGGGTGCCCATCACTCCCAGCAGTGGACAGGGACATGTGAGGGGTGGGTGCCCATCACTCCCAGCAGTGGACAGAGACATGGGGGTGGGTGCAGAGGACTCCCAGCAGTGGACAGACATATATGAGTGGGTGCAGAGCTCTCCCAGCAGTGGACAGAGAAATGGGGGGGTGTACATCATTATCAGATGACCACAACTCCATGGGTGTATGTACGCATCCCTAACTTTGGACAATGATGATAGTGCCATAACAAAACATCCCTGACAGCAGTGTCCCACTCCCAGGAGGATGGATGTTTTTCCCCCACTGTATGACACACCACATATGGGTGTGAGGACAAATAGCACGTGCATACCCACCCCTGGCAGATGCAGCACAATACACACACTGAGATCATGCCACAATACTGTATAGTCATGTCACTGCCTACTAAACTAAGAGAGCCAAAGAGAACACACACTGTCACGCACATCCCAGGACTGATAGGAATGTTCAGGTGCTGGGCCAGCCACCAAGATGTTGTCTGTCATGAAAGGAATAGGTTGGAGTTCCCACAGATACAATGCCCACAATTGTGAGTCAGGTGCTCAAATACCCAGCAGAACAAGTACCATATGTGTGCTAGGCTGGGATTACACACATGCATTGTGCAGAAAAGGGACAATTTCTCCATGAAGGCATGGAAAAATACACTATACACAAGTACAGTGAGTACCAAGGATGGCACAGACGATGCAGCCGGAGACATTGCTGAGCAGGCATGGCCAGAGTTGAAGGGATCCATCACCAACAAAGGAAATGCAGACACAGGTCAACACAACAATTGTGCAACTCTCTGCAGGGAAGATGTCAGGTGCCACAGAGGAAGGAACACTCCTTGGGACAATGTCTCCAAACACAAAGAGCATACACGACAAAGAATCTTTGCAGAGACCTTGTGATGGCACGCAGATACCAGGTTCCACCCCATGAGCAGCAGCCTACAACATTTCCCTGAAACATAACACATGCCCACAACCCCAACTCCTGTAGCATCAGCATCAACATCAATACCTGAAATGCAAGACGCTTCTAACGAAAATAGAAAATGTTTTATTCAGCATGAAAATAATAATGTGTGAACGAGACTATTCACAATGGCCAATGGCCAGTCCATATCATCAGTCCTTGGGGGGACACATTGCCATGCATCTCCCCTAGCTTGCCTGCACATCAGAAGACTCTGTGTCGTCGACTAGGGTGGAGTAATCATGTGGGGAAGGACCAGGCACCGCAGGGACAGGAGGGAGAAGGGTAGGTGTGGTGGGTGCTGGGACGGACGACTCCACCACAGGGGGTGGGGTGGGGCAGCGCCAAAGGTGGAGGTGAGCTCAGCGCTGCACACTTCTGCCAGTTCTTCAAGCGTCTCCCCTGCACCCGGAGAAACACAGGCCCCAAGGAGGGGGGATCGGAGGGATGGGTTGCAGCGCTACTGGGGAAGGTGGTGGACAGGCTGGGGGACTTAACTCCCCTACCCATGGAGTGCCTTGACCGTTTCCGGCCAGGTGAACTAGTGGGGCTGAGGCCCAGCCCAGCAAAGTAGGCCTTCTTCTCTGAATCTGGGGCTGGGGAGCCAAGGGGAGTGACATCGGAGGGACTGGGGAGTGAGTCAAGAGGACGAGGACTGTGGCTGCGTGCCTGCCTGTGTGCCCCAGACCCAGTGGGTGTGCCTGCTTCCCCCTGAGTGTGCGTGTCAGGAGGTGTGCGCTTGCCCTTACGTGGTGGTGTGCTGCTTGTGTCTGGTGGGGTGCGTGTGTGTGGATGTCTTGGTGTGCTTGGGACAGGCATGGGTGTGGGACTTGTGGATGGGGCAGGGGTAGGGGGGGAGGCAGCACTGCAGGTGACTCACTACTGCCGTCAGTGACGAGTCCAGGGACCTCAGCAACATCCGTTGGTCAGACATCGCTGATGACATGCCCTCCATGTACGACACCATCTGGGTCAGCAGTCTGGTGTGGCCATGGATTACAGTCAGGATCGATGTCTGCCCAACTTGCAACTGCCGCTGAATGTCCACAGACTTGGCAGTGAGGGCAGCAGGGGAGACAGGGGCAGGGGGTGCGGTGCCTGGCACGAAGGAGACACGGTGTGGCCTAGCACGGACAGAAGGGACCCGAGCAAGTGGGAGGGCGGTGATGGGAATGGAGGGGGCGGCGAGAGATGTACTGCTGCTTTCAGCTGTGGGAGCAGCCTCCGCCCCCTCTGGGAGCTCAGCCTCGGACCCGTCTGCCTCGTAGTCAGTGTTGGTACTGGGCAGGTCCTCCGCCTCACTCCCCTCACCCTCCGTGCCACTAGATTCCACCGACTCCTCAGCAGTGGTGGCACCACTGCTCGATCCCTCCTCCACGTCTGTGCCGGTGTCTCCCTCGGTGTCCTCTGATGATGCTGTGGGCAAGGTGAAGAGACAGGAAAAAATCAGTCACCTGTATACATCTGACACATGAGTCCAAACTAAATAGGCAACAGTGCATATCAGGAAAGGCATCATGAGTAACGTCTAGGATACACCCCACATATGTAAGCCCTGCACTCCCCAGTTGGTTGACCCACCATGCCACTTGGAAACAATGAAAATTAGGACACAACAGCAAATAACTTGAAATCACAAGATCATGAGAAGCTAGTGTCTGGGATCAGTTGAGCACAGCAAGACGATGAAGGCATGCCACCTCTTGTTCACTGTGAACCAAACAGTATTGTCGCACCCAAGGCCAAATACCACATGCCAATGCAGAAGGTGTCCCCACACTCAGAGACCCGTGAGTACTTTTGAAACCCCAAAGAAATACTTTGTGACTCCTGGAGAATCACAACCCTTTACACAATGGACATGTCTAGAATGTGTGAATGTGGCACTCTGTGAACACAACACGCATGTGTCTTTATAGCAGAAGTCACACAAGGAGGTGCACACCAAACTACATGTGCACAGTCGTTGTCTGAGCTGCCAGACTCATTCAAATCAGCTACTTTTAGGCTGAAATGGCGTATCAGTAAGTACATATACATGGCACCACGGTGGTCTGGATGACTTGACCCTCGTAAGTTGGTATCAGCAACAACCAAGGACTAACCCAAATGCTACCACACTGTGGGAACATGTATATGTATGAACTCCAAACAAGTTTTGTTCAAACTGTGCCTTACTTTAAAATGTGCCAGCGTGCCCCTGGAAAGTGTAAAGGTGGTGTCTTGTGCACTTCCTTGGGAGACATCTGTCATGCAGGCACATCATTGTCCTTCACAACAAAACAACAAGGTCAAGCATATGAAACATTGAGACATGTTGACAGGTGTAGTGAGTGCCAATGGACATTTTCTCTGAGTAACAACTTGAATAATGTCATTTGTCACATGGATATCCGTCACCTGAGCACACAGTTGGCTACACATATGACCTACTGGCTGTCATCTGGAGTGGCACATATGTCCACACCCAGGACAATGCATAAGCTAATGGGCCTGCAATTGTTTAGCAAAAAAGCCTAGCTGTACTGTGGGTTCCCCCTCATGGCAAGCCAGAATGTACCCACAGATGTCAGCACACAAAGTCACAACTGTGTAGCATCTGAACCACACACAGGTGCCAAAAATGTACAAGCAGGATACATGATTGTCAAACACTGACACAGGCTATGAAGCACGAACATTAAGCACTGGCCAACATCAAGGGGGCACTGCACGATGACTTTCTGTACTGCGAATCATCACACACAAGTCAAAACTGGCAATGAAACATCAAGGTTGAACATGTACGCCCCTCCCGCACACACCCACCCATACCTGAGTCAATGTGACTGATACCGATCAAGAAGTGACACCTCTTATTCAGGGTTACAATAACTGTGCTTGAAAACTAGCTTCATTAACACAACATCACCTTGTAGGGCTGCCAAAACATATTGCTCACAAACAAACATCAACAGATTGTTGTGAATAGCCACACAGGCTCTGGCCAGTGTGAGTATGCACAAGCAAACTGGTGTATCCCTGTCCAGTGGACAAATGTATCACACATGTGAAAAATACTACCTAGGGCAGGGAACAATGCCACAGAGGCACAGCCATGCTGAACCCACAGTGAATGTGCACAGTGTTGGATGACACACATGAGTAGGAGGGCAGGCTGTGTCAGGGGACTGTAGTGGGCACACTGCTCCATGGTCCTGGAATGAGCTGACTGTTACAGGAGCAACCGTCCCGGCACTATGCATATATCCCATTCATGCACATCATGCCTGAGGCACAACATTGGTAATGCATGCTGCAAGTCTGTTTATTTGAACCCTCACACTCCTATGTTGAGACTCAGCATCAGTGCCAACAATTATGCACCCCCAAATGACTGAACAGGACAGGGCACAGGCAGACCACCCCCACACATGATGCTGAAAGCAGTGTGCACCTTGATAAACTGGCAGCCTAGTTGACCATGTGCAAAAGTGATAACACACAGACCAGGTAACACATGTCAAGGAGGGGAAGGGAGGAAGAACAGCACAGGTTGACTTGGGGGAGCAGGATATGCACTGCACATATATAGCCTGGCAGTGCATCCAGGCGACTGAGCAGCTACAAAAGCTGGCGACACACAACAAACACACATGTACCTACCCCCTTCCTGCTGCTGTAACTCCTGTATCCGCCTATCCAGGTCAGGGAAGACCACCGCCAGGACACGCCTCATCTGATGGGTCAGGTGCCGGCGCCCGCCATGCTTGCGAGGAGCCTCCTCCTTCAGCATGATCCGGGCGATCCTCCGGGTCCAGCACCGGATGTCCTGCCATCTCTTCCTCACTTGTGGCGGGCGCCGACTGCGACCCTCCACCGATTGCACGGCCTTGACAGCTTCCTTCCAGATCTTCCACTTGTGGTAGGTGGTTACCTGTGTGGATGACAAATTGGGACAACATCACTACACCTGCACCATGTCACAGAGACACACATTTGAACATCTTTGATTTGTTGAACAGGGCATAGTATGCTGGCAAGTAATAGCACCTTAGTCATAGGGACTTTTTCCACTGGGGACGCACCAATGCACTGCATGGCATAGTAAGTACACAGGTGGCATGAGGGGTGCGAAACAATCCCTGATCATGGCACACACTGTGCATCCCAAGCAACACAAGGCTGATGGACAGCACCGCAAAGCAGTCACATGCCCGAGGCCACTGACAAAACCTCAGCAGAGTACACAGACACACACAGGCACACATCAATCACTTGCCATTGGCAACAGCGGATGCAAACCTCACTCTGCACATGTGCCACTTGCCAGGGGGGGGTCACAGGTGTGGGGCTAGCTCAGCAAGTCAGACACACAGCACGGCATACTTCACACATCAGATGGATTGAGCAGTTGCCTCCTCCATGCAGCTGTGGTGCAACACTCCACATAGACACTCACCCACATGACAAGAAACATTCACACACATCAATGTCCAGGGGGCGCACACATCATTTGGACACTCTCACCACTCTCACCACAGCTCCACTCAACTCTCACACACATCTGTGGGTGCAGTCACCTGTCACACCGGGGTGACCACTGAATCACCGCGGGACAATAGAACAAGAATGCCCAAGAGGATTAGGCTGGCTGAATGTGCCATGCACTATGCAGTGAATGTCACAGTAAGCACAATGCAAGTGAGGAGTGCACACATGAACTACATCAAGCCCTGCATGAGAGACATAAGCCATCCACCCCCCCCGGGACCCACTCCAACCAACATTGCAAGTCTGTCACACCTGGACACAATGCCAGAAGTGACAGACACAATAAAGGTGCACAGGCAAAGGTAGTGGAGTCAGCACTCACCTGCTCCCCTGGTCGACCATACAGCATGAGGTACCGTGGGAGGATCACATCCATCAGGGCCTCGTTCTCCTCCTGGGTGAAAGGCTGGGCCCTCTCCACAGTCCTTGACATGGTGCTAGAGGGAGACAATAGAGCAGCAGTGATATCGACTGACATGTTGTGCAGGCAAGTGCCCTCTCATGGGTTCTGCCTGCCTTATATCTGCCTTGCTGGCCTATTTCATTTACAGGAGTACAGAGTGATTGGTCAGACTCATTTGCATCCTACGTTTCCTCCAATCCCTTTAAACATACACCAGTGAAAGCCTTAGCATCTTTCGATTTTGCAGCATCATGTCAAGTCAACAACCACTTTGCAACAATGTATAATGTGGCCAACTGCTTTTTCCAGACCACATGATGTTGAATTTTGAACTTGAAACTCGGTATCCATGACAACCAGCATGCATTTAGGCCCTAATACTTGTCCCTCATGTGTCCACATTGTAATTCTTAAATCCCCACACAGGTACGGCGCGTTTCACATGTACCCCTAGGGCACCATCACTACAGTGATATGGGCCGTACTCACGCGTGTACATGCTGTACACGCGTTAGTACGTGCCTATCACTATAGTTGGGGGTACCTTAGGCCCTAGTGATATGTGACCCCCCCTTGGTATTGAAGAAATCTAGCTCTTTGCCAATTTTTGTCTCATCTTTGGAGCAAGAAGTCTCCCTACTGTTTCCCCAAACTCATACCTCTCGGTCCTGTGAGTCTTTAGTCACTGTGATATCTAGCTGCGTCCTAGCCACATCCCTCCACGCAGTATCTTAGTGAGGTGTTCTCTTTCCAAGTCCTGAAGCTAGGCTCGCAACTGCTTACTCTTCAGTTCCTGTTGCTGTTTTTGGTGTGAGACAAGGCTAACCATCTCGCCCCTCAACCCTGCCTTGAATGCATCCCATACCATATTGCGCAAGGTGCTATATCTGTTCATATTAATAAAAAAATAATCTATTATCCTCTTTTTAAAGTGTCCGACAAAGTCCTGGTCTACCTACAACTTCCGATCAATAGTCCAGTGATGCTGCTGCAATTACATTTGCTGAATCTTTATCTCTAGAATCAGGAGATTATGATCCAGCATTATTTTTGGCAATTTCTATCCCTGCCCCACCCAAAATCAGGTTTGAAATAAAAAAATAATCCAACCGGACATATTTCTTATGAGGGCTTGAAAAATAGGTGACCCCGGTCTGAAGGAAAGTTAGATTCCCATACATCTATTAATCCATGACTTTTCGTAAGTGATGACAAGGCTCTGTATACTTTGGGCTTCTGTCCTTGATATCTGCTTGACACAGAGCTCCCAACTCCTAAATGAATATTAAAATCCCCACACATAATCAGGCGGTGGGCCAGGACGCAAGCTCCAGTTCCAGATCCTTTAATAACTTTGGCTCATCCTAATTTTAGCCGGGAATTTGGCTATGATCCTTCTGGATGAGGAAAAGGCGTTTGATCGGTGACATGGGAGTATCTAAGGGGAGTTATTGCTGCCAAGGGATTTGGCCTACGGGCCATTACAGCAATTAAAGCAATATATAGGGCATATATATGTGATATGTGACCCCCCCTTGGTATTGAAGAAATCTAGCTCTTTGCCAATTTTTGTCTCATCTTTGGAGCAAGAAGTCTCCCTACTGTTTCCCCAAACTCATACCTCTCGGTCCTGTGAGTCTTTAGTCACTGTGATATCTAGCTGCGTCCTAGCCACATCCCTCCACGCAGTATCTTAGTGAGGTGTTCTCTTTCCAAGTCCTGAAGCTAGGCTCGCAACTGCTTACTCTTCAGTTCCTGTTGCTGTTTTTGGTGTGAGACAAGGCTAACCATCTCGCCCCTCAACCCTGCCTTGAATGCATCCCATACCATATTGCGCAAGGTGCTATATCTGTTCATATTAATAAAAAAATAATCTATTATCCTCTTTTTAAAGTGTCCGACAAAGTCCTGGTCTACCTACAACTTCCGATCAATAGTCCAGTGATGCTGCTGCAATTACATTTGCTGAATCTTTATCTCTAGAATCAGGAGATTATGATCCAGCATTATTTTTGGCAATTTCTATCCCTGCCCCACCCAAAATCAGGTTTGAAATAAAAAAATAATCCAACCGGACATATTTCTTATGAGGGCTTGAAAAATAGGTGACCCCGGTCTGAAGGAAAGTTAGATTCCCATACATCTATTAATCCATGACTTTTCGTAAGTGATGACAAGGCTCTGTATACTTTGGGCTTCTGTCCTTGATATCTGCTTGACACAGAGCTCCCAACTCCTAAATGAATATTAAAATCCCCACACATAATCAGGCGGTGGGCCAGGACGCAAGCTCCAGTTCCAGATCCTTTAATAACTTTGGCTCATCCTAATTTTAGCCGGGAATTTGGCTATGATCCTTCTGGATGAGGAAAAGGCGTTTGATCGGTGACATGGGAGTATCTAAGGGGAGTTATTGCTGCCAAGGGATTTGGCCTACGGGCCATTACAGCAATTAAAGCAATATATAGGGCACCATATCCAAAACTCCAGCTGATGGGCAAAGAATCCGATATTACAAGAGTGGCATTGGGCACAAGGAAGGGATGCCCCTGCTCCCCAATCTTACTTGCTTTATACCTTGACCTGTTTATTCAACAGATCATAGAGAATCAGGCCATCATCCCGCTGTAACCCAGGGATTCTAAACCAAAGTGTTCGCCTACGCAGATGACATTGTGGCATTAACACCTAACCCAGGTACGGAGTAATCCAGTGGTATAAAGTGCTGATTAATTTTAATCATGGTTAATCTCTCCATGTTTTGGGGTAAGAGACTGATCCTTCTCACTGTAACAACGGCACCAGCAGCATTGAAAAGATGCTCAGCAGAGACACTGGCTTCCGGGCAAGTCAAATAGTTTATTGCCAGCCTGCTCTGCATTGGCCGCTCTTCCCATACCACTACATCAATGGGGTTTGATCAAGGTAGACCTCTATTGGGTCATCCAGATAGTCCTGGACCATCCGCTCAATGGCCATTGGTGTTCGACCTTGTTTGACCTCTTTTGCCTTTTCCTCTATACTGGGCTGAATCCCTGCCAGTAGAAGCCATTATTTTGCAGATTTTAGGGCTGATGCTCCTGTTCTTATTGTTGATGGTGTTTTTCTGTTCGTTTTCACTGCTGTGGGCCAATTGCACTGCCCTCTGGCTCTGAACTTGAAGGCTGCCATTCAGAAATTGTGCCCTGGTGGAGTGGGCCTCTAATTCCTTGCCATTCTTTTTGTAGCTCACTGACTTGCTCAGCTATCCATTATTTGTAGTATGAAAAAGTGGGCAGTAATCGTTTGTACCGTGGATCAAGAATTGTAGCACAGATGTACTGTTTGGATGACACAATGTCCCTTTGCACCCTTGTATTAACAGATAAGCTGAGGATTAAGCTCCCCACCAACTCATATACATCATTTTTTTCTCCAAACCAGCGTACATTTCAGACACCTACTTTAGTTGTTCCTGTAGCATGTGCAACAACTGGATAGCTTAGCCCATGGTACTGTCCTCCTTGCTTACTTCCCTTGTGAAAACCTTCAAAGGAAGCAGCATCTCTGTCAACATTTTACTAGGTCCATTCATCCATCTCAACGATCATGCCTTTCACAGTTGCATTCCCTCTTTGCATGACATATTCATTGATCAGTCTGTACTGCTCAAACAGGCATTCAAGCATGTAACAAGTCAAGTTCCAATGTGTTAGCACCTCTTCTATGAGTGCTTTAACTGGCATTATATTATCATGCTGAATTACCTTCATCAGTTTCTGGGCTCAAATTGAATGTACATGTAATCTGGTCCAAATGTCTGTCATCAAGTGGATAGTGTGAATAGCGCTCTGTGGCAAAGCATGTCCAAGCAATTCCAGTACATCATGCTGTGCTATAACAGCAACTCTGGCAAAATAGGACTGGCTGGGAACCTTCCATTTCGGTCAGATCACTGCCACAAATTCAAGAAAACCCACCCCTTCCACAAAAGAAAAAGGGTGGGGGTCCACCACTAACATTTTAGTTAGCTTTGCGTTGTACAAACGTACCGTTAGGTGGCTGCATTCATATCACCCCTGCTCCGCCTATAACCCCCTGAACCAACAACAATTTTTAGCCGCTAAGGTGCACTTCCAACTCGGTCATATGGATCTTTATCAAATGGGTTGGTTGGCTCCTGGTACCATAGTTTGTACCAAGCTTACCCAGACTAACAGTTGCTCCACAAATGGAGCATATGGCAATATTCACCTCCTTCTCACTAGCAGTAAAGAAGTTCCAAACTGGCGAGCTCTTAAGTTTCTGACACTGGTACCACTGCCAATGTTAGATGAACTGGTGGTAGGTGGGCGTTTTGATGCACAGTACCTATTTCTACTAAGGTGGTTGTGGATGTAGGTCGCTGCCTGGACTTTGCAAATATGGCGGCTGACGGTGGTGGTGGGATCTGTGGTGCCGGATCCCTCACAGCAAGTTGGAATGGGGTTATGTTGATCTCCACTCCACATCCATGATGACTGACTTGCCATCCTCCTACTCTTCTACATCAGCCTACTTAAGTCTAGAGCATTTCCAGAATCTTCCTTTTTGCTAGCCTCGTCTTGTGGCATATCATACTCTCCTGAGGCAGGATCCAAGTGGTGTCTAGAGCATCAGAAGGGGCTTGGAGAAGAAGATGATGCACTAATACTCCTTTTTTTATCTGGAGATCTGGAAGACAACAGCTCTCCTGAAAGAGGGATTCATCTACTTCCTCAGAATACGTCCTCAGCATAAAGCTAAATTGTGAGAAGTTGCCCTGATATATGCTGTCCACTAGTTCTAGTGGGCACCCTGTATCAGTCCAAACAACCCCTTATGGTGATAGGTTAAAGACAACCTTTATTGAAAGCTCTCCTAGTGGTAGCTATGGAGAGCAGCCTTCAGGCTAGGTCTTGAAGGAATGCAAATCAGCTTGTTTTACCAATCTATAATCTCTTGAATGACCAAATGAAAGGACAACAACACCAGGTATATATTTAAAATATATGTATTTAAGATAAAACACACCCCTCTAGTCTCTTTATGAGGCTAGAGTTCAAAGTACTTAAGTTGCAAGTCAGAATTCAACAGTAAAAGCACAAATACACGTTTGGGCCCTAGGGGTGTACCAAACCATATACCAATAAAGGGGTATAAGAACCAAGACTGAACTAGACACAAGGCCTAGAGTCTGTAGAAGTGCTTGGACCACAAGGAACCCCCCAAGGTAGTGACACAGGGGACCCACGGGGGACGCGTGCAGTGTGAGAACACAGCTGTGAATCGCCATTAACTTCAATGGGGAAAGTCGCAGTTGGAAATTAAGAGTTTAAGGACACTTAGAGGATGACTACGAGCAAACCCTTTTGGACTTAGAGGTGTCTAGGGCCAACACCCACGGGAGCACCGGAGTACTCGAGTTACCTCACCCAGGGAAGCCAGATGCATAGGTGTCAAATGGTGTCGGGTCGCGTCGCTGTTTTCAATGGAAGCTGCTCAGGAAGTGCTGCTGCCATGAAGAGGAGAAGTGTCCGGAGAGATCCAAGCCCTGATCTAGGATGGAAGGAACCTGAAAGCAGAGGGGACAGAGTCTGGGTCACTTACCAGTGACCAAGGGCACGATAGTCCAATGCCCACAGACGTCAGGTGCTTCAGGTGAGTTGACGGGTGTCTTGATTCTTCAGCCACGAGGTCCAGGAGGCATCGACAACAACCAGGAGCTCAATTCTAGCTGTCCCACAAATTCCGTCGAGAGCTGCAGTATCGGCGACCAGATTGGACCCAATAAGCCTTGGCAACGGCAAGTCACTTGGAAATAGAAAAAGGATGTCGGTGCAGACCAGCCAAGTCTGGGAGACTCACCCAGCAAGGGTAAGTTGGGGCACGTGTGGAGCAACCAGGAAATCCCAATCAGAAGAGGAGTCACCTTCGTGGGAACCCACTAGCCAACGGGCTAGTGATCGCGAAGGAGCCTCGAGCGGTCGCACTGGAAACTGGCCCACGGGTCACTGGTGGAGTGGATGCCAGAAATCTTTGGTGCAGGAGGTGCTCAAGGCTGGGGCTACTCGGAGCCCAAAGCACAACTTCGAGGAAGACCAGGAAGATGCTGGATCAGCAAAAGATCACAGTGTCCAGGGTTCACGGTTCCATGTCACCCACGATAGCCACGGGCCTCAGCTTTGCTGTGAACTCAGGGTAGCCTCGGGGAAGTCTGGAAATCCACCTCTGGGTATGCAGACACTTCGACATCCGGCAGGAGCTTCAGAATTGCAGACCGATTAGTTGCTTCTTTGGTGCCTGCCAAGCAGGGGAGTCACTCCTTGACCCCAAGGGGCTTATAAGGCACTCCAGAATCCAATTAGAAATGTACCTAATGTACATGGAAACCAATTTAGAGAGGAAGCAGCTATGCTGGGGTCCTGATAAGCAGGGCCACAGCCAGACTAAGGTCGAAAAACAGTGAAACACCAGCAAAAAGCGGGGGTACCCATGTGAAGCAGATCCTACTCTCCTACATCAATCTCCTGAACTGGTCCTACTTCGAGAGGAACCACTATTGGTGGTTGTGGCTGCTGTTGTTTTTGTCCACTTCTCTGAGTTTCTTTCAATGATTGGGTACAACTTTACAATAGAGATAAGTCAATATCAATATCAGTGCTCATCGGCGTTGCCGTTATTTGCCTTGCTGGCTCTGTGACAGACTTGGGCTTGGGCCTATATTGAGTTGGGCCCAATGATGCAAGGGCGCTGCTTCCAGCTGGCTCCCCAGAGGCCGGTCTGGCAGGCACAGTTTTTTTTCTTTCCAAAAAGGTTCTCAGTCAACATACCAGTGGAAGTAAGATACTTCTTCTTCTTGCTGGCCATTTTCTTGGAAACAATTTTCATTGAGGCCATCTTTAAGCTGTCATTTAGCACTGGCACTTAGTTTCACATAAGTTGAAGGGATGTCTGTATGGAGGGTGGGTCACCCATCAATCTCATGCACAGGCCATATATCTGGCAGTACTGTGGGTGTTGTTGTTTCTTGTGCACCAAAAAGAAAAAAAGCACGAAGAACATCAGTGAAAAATGGAATATCTGCAGTTCAATTATTAGTACAAACAAACAATATCATTTAGTGTGGTTACTGGTTACTCTTATTATAACTAATTAACCATACAGTGTATCCATTCATAAAAACCGGAAAACTACACCAACATAAACTTTCATGGTGGCTGACTGTTCACTCAGGAAGGATAAGAAAATGCAACAACAACATAGAGATGTAACTGTTTGCTTTATGTCCATCATGTCACGTGGGAAGGGGCACTTAGGGAAGTGCAGCTGACAAATCCAAGTGGAATGATCCTTAGATAAATAATGCTGTTGTTCACCTATATCAGACATGGGGTTGATTCATTGATGCTAGATGTAGTGAAAATGGTTTTAAAATAAAATTGAAAACAAAGAAATTTAATTTGATAAACCAGTGAATTTATCCTCAAAGATAGAAAAATAATTTATTAAACTGCAATCTCATTGCTCAACCACCCATGCAATCATATGGCTAAGAAAAGGGTCACACTGGCTGGACACACAAAATGTCTGCCTGCCATTGCCACATGATAAGCAACAAAAATAACAACAACAACAACATTGAGCAAGAAGGCATTGGGAACAAAGAGAAGATATGCAGGCCTATGGCAAAGGAACACTGGCTGGCTATATAAAACGGCCACTGGCCACATGGTCATTGATCACAGAACAAGTACAACCAGCAAGCAAGAAGGCATGGCCCCAAACAAAAAACACATGCAGGCCTATGGCAAAAGCACACTGACTGCCTATGCAAACTGTCCCAGTCAAATACCAAAAAGAAGCCGGAGGCCTTGAAAATAATGAACACATGCAGGTGTATGGACACTGACTATACAATATAGTCCCTGCCCACATGCCATGGGGAACAAAGGCAATTGGTGGACTATGGTAAACACACACAGGAGGCATTGTTAGATAGATGGAACACAGCATTGATTAATTCAGCAATGCTAAAAATGAAAGTTAACAGTGCTAAAAATGTTTACAACAATACACATCCTCCAAAGGCATCACCCCTCCTATACACTATTTACAGAAAAAAATGAGAACTGCCACAAAATGTACTAAACTATGCAACATTTTTTCTTTAAAAAAGAAGAGAAATCACATGCAAAAAAAGCAACAACCAGCAACAAGACATGGCCACAAACAAAGAACATATGCAGGCAATGGTAAAAGCACACTGACTTCCTACGTAGAATGGCTGCCATCCACATTGTCAGAAAAACAACCATCAAGAAGGCATGGCCACAACAAAGAAGACAAGCAGGCCTATGTCAAAAGCACACTAGCTGACTACACAAAATGGCAGCCAGCCACATGGTCACAGCTCACAAACAACAAGCAGGAGGCCTGGAAAAAAGAAAACATGCAGGCCCATGGCAAAAGCACACTGGCCACCAACCACATATTCAAACAGCAGGCAAGGAAGATTGGCCACAACAAAGAAGACATCTAGGCCTATGGCAAAAGAACATTAGCTGGCTACACAAAATGGCCACCAGCAACATGGTCACAACAACAAGCAGGAGGCCTGGAAGACAAAGAACACATGCAGGCCAATAGACACTGACTATACAAAATGGCCCATGGGGAACAAAGCCAAATAGTGGCCTATGGCAAATACACACACACACCGGCGTGACAAAGGAGGCATTGGCAACATAGGGAACACAGCATTAACTCAGCAATGCCAAAAATGAAAATTAATAGGGCTAAAAATGCTTTAAAAAAAAAACACATCCGCTAAAGGTTTTACCCCACCTAAACACTGTTTGTAGGAAGAAAAAAAACATCAAATACCACCCATAAAACAATTTGTGTTTCAATCCAAATCCATCCATGGCCTAAATGATGCTTCAAATTCAAAAGACACCACAGAAACAGTTGTTGCATGCACCCATGACTACCACTGGGCCTCCTGGCAGACTAGGCCACATAGTGAATTAAATCAATATTAGGCCTGGGCAGTGAACTCCGCTCTGTTCGTGGAGTTTGTACAGTTTTCTGCACTCTGTAATCCGCAGAGCTCGCGGAGCGCAGTATACTCCACTTTACGTAGTGTAGCAGAGTTTTTTACCCACTCGTGCTTGTGAACAGTAAGTTTGTGATTGGAATTTCTACCCGGCCGGTTTGAAGACTAGCACGAATGGTAGTTTGCACTGCACTCTGCTACTTACAGAACTTCGCAGAGCTTTTCTGTCACTTTGAGGAATTCTGCATAGCAAAACTCCGCAAACTACGCCCAGGCCTGATCCATGTTGCAAATTTATTTAAAAAAACATGGAGAAACTGTAGTGAACTTTTCAACACTTTTTCCTTTATAAAAGAAGAAAAATTACTTACAAAGCAATAACTAGGCTCCTCATGAAAATACCGGGCTCCAACCTCAATACAAAGTCCTTTAATCCAATGGTATATGCAGCAGACACAAAGAGTAATCATTTCAGCTCCAAATCCAAATGAAAGGTCACAAGGAGATGGACAAAGGCCTGGGAGGAGCCTGCTGGGCAGGAAAAGGAAGTTGGAGACAATACGGCACTTCCTGCAAATTAAAAAAGTAAAGAAAAAAAGAACTCCTCACGCACCAAAAAATTGCAAATGTCCATTTGAGAAGGTTAATGGTTCCTTATCGTGATTTCAGGAAGGTGCTCGAGGAGACAATCTACCCCAGATTGCAGCCTCAGTGGATACTGCGTGTTCAGGATTGGGTATGCCAGAAAACATCAGTTGGAAGTTGCTGCCGCTCCCGAATGACTTGCTGGTGACGGGAAAATCTGCAGGAGCATCCAACTGGCTAGCAAACCTCATGGTGACCACGAACAGCTCTGAAAATCTCTTGACTGATCTCAAGCGCCCAACAAGTTGCTCCTGCATGCACGAAAGGACATTCGAGCGCGCTACCAAAAAAACACCAATCAGTTGCAGAGTTTATCGGTAACTTCACCTTCTCTGTGGAACGCAGAGTTGCCAGATTCCACAATTCCGTGAGCATAGTTTTACGCCCAGAGAAATTATTTAGTGAAATATTATATTTGCCTATAGTTTGCTGTGTTTTGTTGTGTTTAATATCTTTTCTCTATTGAACGTATGTACAGTGACATGAGTAATTTGCAAGGTTTTTTAAATGCTAATTCCTAACTATAACGTGTGTGAAAGCGATAGTTTTTTTAGTGAATTTCAAATGTTTTTTAAATGCTAATTCCTAACTATAACGTGTGTGAAACCTTTGGTTTTTAAGTGGATTTGCAAGGTTTTTTAAATGCTAATTTATGAATGTATTATTATATTTTTTAAATATTTATTTTACAATAAGCTACCTATATATATAGTTCTAAATTAACTTTATCCTGTAATATGGAATGGCTCAGTTTTATTTTTTTTATTTGGATAGAGTTGAACAGCATAGTTAATTTCTTTTATAAACTTATAAACACTTTAAACATTTTTTTTTTTTTTAAGGGTTTTTGTCCGTGCGCGCACGGTGTGCAAGCACGGTGCGCGCACGGTGAACGCATGCGTACGTGCTCCGTGTGCGCATGCGTACGTGCTCCGTGTGTGCATGCGTACATCATGCGTGCTCCGTACGCGGATGCGCGCGTGCACCGTGCGCATATGCGCATGCGCGCATGCTCCATACGCGCATGCAAGCGTGCTCTGTGCGCGTACGCGCATGCATGCGTGCGTGCCCAGTGCTCGCACCGTACGCGCACCGTGTGCGCACGGCAAGTCATGTGATTTAGAAACAACACTTTTCATTGGTTTATAGTAGTTTCAGGTCATGTGATTAAGAAACAACACTTTTCATTGGTTTATAGTAGTTTCAGTTCCAGAAACTTCCAACACCACACCCACTCCCCTCATTATTGCTTCTGATTCCCTGGGAGAAGGAGCTGAGCAGCTTTTCCAGTACTCCAGTACTTGAGAATGGCAGAGCAGCAGTCATCTTCTGGGAGTGAGCAGGAGACCCTTGTGAGACAGAGACAGAGGAAACAGAAAGACTCTTTTATATGGCAATTTTTTACATTTCCACAGGGGCAAAAGAAGGTGAATGCTCCAAAAGTCACCTGCACCCTTTGTGATCGTGTCTTATCAAGAGGAGATCCTAAAAAGAAATACTCTTTTAGTATCTTCACTATGATCAGGCACGTTAGAGAAGTACATCCTGTGGCTTATGCTCGAGCTGCTAGAGAAAACCCTCCAGCAGCTCAGCCGAGCACATCCGCAGCAGCTCAGCCGAGCACATCATCGGCAGCTCAGCCGAGCACTTCATCTGCGGCGGCAGCTTCACCTGCTTCTGTTCCTCTGGATATACACCCTCTGTTTAAGAGGGTGCATATACGGTGCAATGCGTGCAATGCTCTTCTCTCGTATGGGGACACCAGCATTCCCTTAATAGAGAGCAAGACACAGCAGCACACGTGCGGCACCCTATAATTTTTGCCATTTTTCTGTTCCTCTGTCCCTCTATTAACACAACGGCTCTTTTTAGAGCCACCTAACATCTAAACACTTAAATTTGATTTTTAATTCTATTTTTTTTTTTTTTTTCTGCCGTGTGCGCACCGTGCGCGCACCTCGCGATTTTTAAAAAAAAAATTAAATGTTTTTTTCACCCTTCATGGTCCTTCAGGGACCCCCTGACAAAAGCTAGGGGGTCAGGAACTCTGTACCCTGCCCCCTTTTCACGTTCTCCACCTTTCTTTTTCACTGTCACACACAAAATGGCGGACAACACTTCCTGATTTCAACCAATTCGAATGTTGACTGACATGTAACCACCAACCAGAATTACGCTTGCGCACGGCACCGTGCACGCACCGTGCGCGGCTATAGATATTTATGTACTTTTAACTGCAATTTTCTCAGGAACTACTGAACAGATTGACACCATATATGCAAAAGGCACATCCCTGACCTGAGGACTACCTCTTTGCCAAATTTCAAGTAATTCTGTTCAGCCGTTCGGGCTGTACCTTCGACTAAAGGTCCTATGGGAAAATGCATGGGGAAAACGCGTTTTGGGACCCCCCTTTTTTTTCAGCGCCTGCTTGACGAATCACCCCGAGACTTTCAGGGTAGGAGCTGAGCGGAGCGCCCCATTAGTTTTGAAAATTTCGTGAGGATCCGTCAACCGGCGCCAAAGTTATTCAAAATAGAATTTTCAAATGTCCTATGGAAACACGGTCCTAACTATAACTATCTACTGGCGACCGCCAGTAGATAATATATATATATGTATATATTACCTACTGGCAGTCGCCAGTAGGTAGTTATAGTTAGGACCAAGTTTCCATGCTTTGCTTATAACTTTGGCGTCGTTTGATGTATCTTCATGAAATTTTCCAAACTAATGTTTTGTTCATATCAGCTCCTATGTTGAAAGATTGGGGGTGATTCGTCAAGGGGGGCTGAGAAAAAAGGGGGGTCCCAAAATGTGTTTTCTCCATGTTAATTTCCATAGGAAACTTTAGACAAGGCTACAGGTCGAACAGGTGAACGGAATAACCCCACATTTGGCAGGGAGAAGGGTCTTGGTCTGGAAAGCACGCTTTTGTTTATTTGGTGTAAATCCATTCAGTAGTTTTGGAGAAATATCTAAATTTACAGATATCGATATTTGGGAATTCTGCCTTCTGATTGGCTGAGGCGTTACGAGCATGAGCTTGCTGCTTATTGGCTGCGAGCGGTTGCAACTAGGAAGTGTTGGCAGCCATTTTGTGATTCTGTTGAAGCGAGTAAGGGGAAAAAAGGGTGAAAAGAGTAGGAAAGAGGAGGGTAGGAGCGCTGTGAGGTCTGTGGGGTGGTCAGGGTGTGCTACACAGGGAGTGTGAAGCAATGTATTCACCCCTACTGGTGTGAAAGTGCTGTTTTGCCCAGAGTGAGATGGTGCTGAGGTGAGGTGCCAGTACACTTGGGAATGAAACCGTGAGCTGATTGCTGTAAACTGATGTGCTCCGGGCGCTGTAGGATACTGGCCGCTGTAGCATAGCTGTGCAAGTGGTGTTAGTATGGGTTTAGAGTATAGCGGTGTTAGCTCTGTGGGGTGGTTAGGGTGTGCTATACAGGGAGTGTAAAGTAAAGTATTCACCCTTGGCGGTGTGAAAGTGCTGTTTTGACCAGAGTGAGATGGTGCTGTGGTGAGGTACCAGTACACTCGGGGATGAAACCATGAGCTGATTGCTGTAAACTGATGTGCTCTGGGCGCTGTAGCATACTGGCCGCTGTAGCATAGCTGTGCAAATGGTGTTAGTATGGGTTTAGACTATAGCGGGAGTGGGAAGCAAACT
Source organism: Triturus cristatus (assembly GCF_964204655.1). Lineage (NCBI taxonomy): Eukaryota > Metazoa > Chordata > Amphibia > Caudata > Salamandridae > Triturus > Triturus cristatus. The sequence goes on from NC_140585.1 coordinate 720,913,875, forward strand.
ACTCACCACTACCGGTCTGAAGACTCGAATGGAGTGTTTTAGCAAGCAGGAATAAAGAAATAATCATGAAGAATATAATGCAGAATGTTGCAATGCCACAGAAGAAAAATGGTGAAATCAGGTGTGTTTAAGAAAGTGGCTGTGTGGGCTAAAGCGATGGAGTCTGCAAGTTATATAAAAAGTGTCTTTATTTAAGTGCCATAAATGGACCCACTGGTGCAAGAGCTAAGACATCCAGCTGAGGCAAACTCCAACCGCTTCTGCTGTATTCAAAGCTAAGCATCTGCATCGGCCAATTCCACATTACATGTTACAGTTCCATGTGACTTAAACAATACCTATTAGACATGAATGACTGTAAATTGTAGAATGAAACTAAAGGTAGGATACGATTACCACACTGTGCCAACCAGTTCCTAAACAATGCTGTTTTTTTTATCTTGATCGCCAGTTGGTGAGCAGAGGCTGAGGATGAGCTAATTTGTGTGAAAGGGCTTCGTGGATAAGAGGCAGGCAGAGAGACGTGTGTACAAATAATAGATATGGTTTCAAAATGGATGTCGGGTTTAGGCTAATTTAGCAAGTAAATAGCGTATTTGCATAGGCCATACATCATCCATCCCTGGTTAGTGTGGAGACTTAAGGGCCAATAATGAAAACAGAGTTCAAATGCCTAAGCATACTTAGAAAGTAATTATAAGAAAATAGTTTAATTGAAGTGTATTAAAAGAAATTATAGGAAAAAGTCAAAAAAGTTGGAAAAAATCAATCCAAGAATAAATTTCTTACAAGTCTTGGAGATTGCAGTCCGGAGTCCAGAAGTTCTTCAGCGGCTTGAGATGCGCAATGTTCCACGAGGCGATTGTTGCCATCATGTGAGAAAAGCAAAGCAATCCAATTCATATCCTCGAAGGGACAGTAATGTTCCTTGAATGTTGGAGCGGCAATTTGAATTGGCTGGCAATCTGCGATGTTGTCAAAGGTCGCACGTTGCAGGAGATCTTTCGCGGCTGCGCAGAAATCCCATTCCGCCAGGATACCTCTTTGAATTGCATCCGCCATTGCTCCACTGCCCGAACAATCAAGTTCATGGTTTTCAAGATACTCCATTACCTGCTGGATATCGGGAGCATTTGCTGGGATGTTGGCAAGGCATAGATCTATTCGCCAGTCGATTGGGCAAGTTTTGCAATAAAAAGATGGTTGCACGCAGATTGTATATGTGTAAATAAATGGTTGTAGCCTGCTCCGATAATAGATAGAGGCAGGCAGCCGAAAAGTTGTTCCATTTTTTCACGGTATTGATGTAGCTTCGCGTAGAGGCGTATTCTGTCAGACATGCTTGTTACCACAGGGAGCATAGCCATTTTTAACAAGCTAAAATAGTAGTAGGATGGCCGCAAACAGAGCGAGAATTATGGGCACTGTTGCTGTTATTCCAGAGATGATTGAATGAATGAAGTCTGGTATTAAACTAAAAACAGTTTGAAATCCTCTGAGAAGGCCGGAGGAGACAATGTTAAAAAAGTGTGCCAAACCTTAAATGTCAGATGTGTTGAAAATTGTGTAACAATTCACAAAGTATAATGGGAGGTTCGTATTTAAAAGGGAGTGTATTTTACTTGAAGTTTGTGCTATCTGCAGTTGATAAATTACTTTTGGAGAAGTGAGGGACACATTTGTTTGAAACAAAAGCGCTTTCAGTTTGCTCCGTTTAATAAAATCTGTTTTCAAAGTAGGTATTGAAGGCCAAGTTGAACTTTGGGAGTTACTTTGTGTCGGTGGGAATAGAGATTGCCAGAGGGAGTTATCCGGTTTGAAACAGTAAGGACATACGGTATGCCAGCTCACATTGTGTAGCAGTCCATGTTATTAAGAACCAGATAACTGCCTTTAGAAAGCTGTGTGAATGTTGGTCTGATTGTGGGAGTTGGCGTGCTTTTAAGAAAGCACGCAAGATTGGGGGCTGTAAGCTTAGAAGCGTTGTGCAGTTGGATATTCTTGTAATGAATGATTGCATTGTGGTCCCAATTTTTACCTGTGAGAAAAACTTCGGTATCCTCCTTAAGACAGCGATATGTAAATGGGAGAAACCACTGCTTGTGAATAAACGCGCTACCTTATATAATCACATACAACATGACAAACAACATGTACACCTAGCAAACACAACAGCATTACTTAATGTGGGAACCGTGGCTAGCCATGTACACAAACCAAACATGGCATGGCACCTCTGCCACACAATGCAGTATGCAGGGAGAGATGGGAGCAAAGTATGTGCGAAGGTGGCAAGTGATTCTCGATTATAAAAGTGAACAAGGCAAAGTGTTGAGGGGATGTGCGTATGCTGAGCACAGAAATGTACATGTCAACATACACTGATGGTCTATTGAGTGAAGTCGACAGTGGACGCAACCATGATAGTACAGTCAGTAGGGAAGATTACGAAAATATAGTGCGTATGTGCCCCCCCCCCCAAAAAATCTTTAGCATAGTGGGTTGGCTCAGTAGATGCAAGGCTAGCATAGGAGTATGAATAAAAGGCACATTTCTCTGGGTGTGGTTCTCTTCCGGAATGGCAAACATGTCTGTCAGGTCTGCGCAGCTTACACCGCCACGAGGCTGACGCTGGTAGCAAAGGTGGCTGTGGGAATAATGCTCTCAGCCTGCTGCTACCCAGAAACCGTCATGGCCGCTGCAACGCACATTTGCCCCACAGTTTACTTTTCAACACTGGCGTATGTGAAAGACGGCCCATCACGTGCTGGCAGAAGCTCCTGGGCCAAGGTCTGCGAGCTGGGAAGGCTCCTGAGATCAACGCTGGCTACCGCGACACAGGCAGACAGTGCCCAGTGCCCATCCTGAGGCCCAGCACCGTGGAGTGCTCTGTATACTACTAACACAGAAGTCCAACAGGTACAAACAGTGTAACGGTGTCTTTATCCCACAATGGACGATGTTAGCACTGCATCTGAGAGTGCAGATGAAGGTATCATTTCGACCAGCTGTAACCAACTCTAGGTCCAAACAGTGGAACGGTGTCTTGATCCCACAATGGACGATGTTAGAGCTACATCTGAGAGTGGAGATGAAGGTATTCCCTTCGACCAGGTGCATGCAATTCTAGGTCCCAACAGTGGAACGGTGTCTTGATCCTAGAATGGACGATGTCCGATATTACGTGCTGCTTGGTCTTCACAGAACTCCCTCCATTGAGGTGCATCAGACTCTGTGCTTCCGCAGCTAATTGCTGCACATGATCATTGGGCTTGGCTGACTGCAGTCGGTGGAGTACACCGCGGTACAGCAGGTCAGAACAGTGGAACGGGGTCTTGATCCCAGAATAGACGATGTTAGAACTGCATCTGACAGTGCAGATGAAGGTACTCCCTTCGACCAGGTGTAACGAACTCTAGGTCCCAACAGTTGAACGGTGTCTTGATCCCAGAATGGACGATGTCCGATATTACCTGCTGCTTGTGTGTTTTCACAGAAGTCCCTCCGTTGACGTGCATCAGACTCTGTGCTGCCGTAGCTAAGTGCCGCACATCATCATTGGACTTGGCTGACTGCAGTCGCTGGAGTACAGCGCGGTACAGCAGGTCCAAAGAGTGAAACAGGGTCTTGTTCCCACAATGTACGATGTTAGAACTGCATCTGAGAGTGGAGATGAAGGTACTCCCTTCAAACAGGTGCAACCAACTCTACGTCCCAACAGTGGAACGGTATCTTGATCCCAAAATAGACGATGTACGCTATTACGTGCTGCTTGGTTTTCACAGAACTCCCTCCGTTGAGGTGCATCAGACTCTGTACTTACTTAGCTAACTGTTGCACATGATTATTGGGCTTTGCTGACTGCAGTCGGTGGAGTACACCGTGGTACAGCAGGTCGGAACAGTGAAACGGGGTCTTGATTCTGTGATTGAGGCTGTCAGAAGTTAAAGTTTGTGATTATTTCTGTGTACCCCCTCCGATCAGGTGCAACCAACTGCGTGCTTCCGAATCTAATGGCACGTGGCTGTGAGGCGGTAATGACCACTGCCTCTTGCCTACACTGCGGTCAGCAGGGCTCACAACTCACATCGAGCGCCAATTGTTTAATTACAGAATCCAGTAGGCAACTAACTACAACGTCTATTGAAATATACACAATAGCCTTTTAGTATACTTGCTTGAAGAAGTTTTTTAAGATGACTTATAGGTCTAGTACAATGACCAAATTCTTCTTGGTAGTGGTAAAGAACACTGAATAACAGTGTACACAGTGGACAGCAGAGATCGCAATTCAAATTGTTTTGATTTATTTATTGCAGAGTTTTGAGTAATTTATGTTGTTGTATTTTGTGAAGAGGAAGTGAAAAAAAGTATTCAGGGCAGCAGGCATCACCTCATAGTTCTGAGGATGAATTTTTGCCGGAGGCACCACTCAAAAAACTTTTTTCTTCAGTGGTGAGGATATTTTTTACTTTTCCCGAGGGGCAGAATAAAACCAATGCCACCTTGGTCATGTGCAAGATTTGCAAAAGAGTCCTATCGAGAGGGGATCCTAACAAGAAATACTCTTGCGGCACGGCAAGTATGATGAAGCACATGAGGACCCTTCATCCAAACAATCTTGCAAAAGAAGAGTGCCGACGGATGAGAAGAACTCCTGCTCCTGCGCCATCCACCTCATCGCAGCCGAGCACATCAAGAGTGCATCCATCAGCCCAAACCTTGGACATCCGTCCTCAATTTCAATTTTTAAAAGTGCTCTGCACTAAGTGCAATGTGACTTTGTGCTATGGCGAGCAGTCGATCGATCTGATCTGCCGCCTCCAAGAAAGTCACATTTGCTAGTTTTTTATTTTTTTCTATTGTTCCCTGAAGTTCATTGTTTGGTTTCTCCTGTTTTGTTTTTTGTTTTTTGTTGTGCAGAAAAACCAAAAAAAATTAAAAATTGTTTAGAAAACCCAAAAAAAATTATAAAAGAAGAAAGAAGAAAAGAACTAACTTTCCTGGTTTAAAAAAGAGCTAAATTTCTTTGTTAGTGTGTGAAAGTTTAGATGAATGCATGTGTAGTACACAATTGACTGAATTAATGTATTAGTAGCGTATGGTGAATGTATAAGTGCAGAACTATAAGGAAGTGCTGCAGCATCACACAGTAACCTCTTTAACTACAGTGTGCTGTAGTACTTCCGAAGCACAGGGATGCAACATATGTACATAAATATGTTGCAAATCTATGCTTCTCTCTGCACGCCTGCTTAAACTGCAGCCATGTGGTGACACAGGCACCCTTGCACCATAGTGCAAGGATATCTGTGTCATGTGCTGTTTGTTTTTCTGCAGGAAGACTCACCTTCCTGCACAAAAACAATGAGAAAATGTATTCTTCTCCTTCAATGTATGCTGAACATTTTAGCATGCATTGAAGATATAAAAATTTGGAGAAATGAAAACAATTCTCCTTGTTGTGCTTTCCTACACCAATTTTAGAGTGGTACAGCATTCACACACATATCGAGATTTATGATTTATGAGAAAACTAGACATGTGTCTTGTTCTATGAGTATTCAGTGCAATCATGCACAACAACACTTATAGAACACCCTATCAATGCAAAGTGGTCTGCATGATGAGGTTGTATTTACATGGAGTATAAAAAGTGCACAGAGTGCCTTTTCCTCTTTTTCTAAATATGAAACAGTATCTTACGCAACAACTATGTTACAAAAAGTGACATATTTCCGTTTTTAAATTTCCTTGCGAATGATAGAAAGTAAGCACAGAGTTTTGTCTGCAAACATGTTCAAAGAAGAATGATTGAAATGATTGCAGTCCTTCAACAGCTAAAAAGATGAAATATTATGAACCCCTCAAATCTCTTTTTTTGCAGGTCACATGATATCTGATTATGGTCAGATTTCAAAACTACATAAACAGAGTGTTTTTAGAAACGTGTTTCAACTTTGTAGCTTCTTGCAGGCCTCTTCATCCTGCATATTGAGAATTAGTTAAACTTACCTTCACAGTAATAGGGATAAAAAATTGTATACTTTTTTTTCTGTTTTTCATTCAAATATAAATTCTTAAAAATTGCTAATTTTTAAATTTGGATCTGTGAAAGAAAAAAAAATTATAACATATAATAATACATTTTTTACAACACAACATAATTTCCACAAAGTAATTTGTTTGCCTTTTTTGCTGTTCTCACAATATATTGAGTTTCACTAGAAATAGTGATTTCAATGGTACTCATCACTTAACAGCGGGCAAAAAACAAAACAATCAGAAGGATTGTTAAAAAAAATCCAACATACTATTCTCAGTAAAATACCAGAAAATACAAATCACACATATATGTGCCAGACGTGAGTCCCTTGCTCACTTTGCCACTGGATTCAAGCAAGCCTGGCTGAAGACGGCTGAAATGCCAGAAACCGGTCCTAGGAAGCTTGTTTCCGGTCCAGGGAAGACATGGCTTGACAGTTCGGGCTGGACTGTTCCCATGAGGCACAGGGTCAAACTGATTTGCATATGGCCATGTCTGAACTGGGGTGGCAGAGTGGGGTAAAGAACGGTGATGGATTAAACCCAGATCAGTTGACTGGGGGTGTGTGCTTGCAATGTTCAACACTCCGTCCATCATTTCCTTTGGTTTTTGCTTTGTTCGCCATAAGTTGGCAGGGTATGCTCAGACGTGAGTCCCTTGCTCACTTTGTCACTGGATTCAAGCAAGTCTGGCTGAAGACGGCTGAAATGCCAGAAACCAGTCCTAGGAAGCTTGTTTCCGGTCCAGGGAAGACATGGCTTGACAGTTCGGGCTGGACTGTTTCCATGAGGCACAGAGTCAAACTGATTTGCATATGGCCATGTCTGAACTGGGATGACAGAGTGGGCTAAAGAATGGTGATGGATTAAACCCAGATCAGTTGACTGGGGGTGAGTGCTTGCAATGTTCAACACTCCGTCCATCATTTCCTTTGGTTTTTGCTGAATTCACAAAGTCCACCACTTTGCCCATTGCACCATTAACTAAACCTTTCTCTACATCCAAATTACGCCTTAAAATTACCCGACAGTTTACACACGCATACTGGGTCTTTTCCAAACCAGCAGTTTTAGATATTTTTTTTTCTAAACAATCTAGTTTTGATCTCAACTTACCCGTCAAAATAATAGTGATTCCTTCATGTAGTATTTTATCGATGGCTTCCATTTTTACAATTTCTTCATTTTCCAATTTTAATAATTCTTCGTTGAATATTGAACACTCACGCAGTGTCGGCATTAAGCAAATCACTGACTTATTTTTAGCAATTTCCACGTTCACTTTTGCAGGAACTGCATTGTCATTTGGAAAGACATTGCAAAGTAATCGACTCTCCAAAGCTTCTTTCCCTTTTTTTGAAAGAATTCCAATTCTTATATCTTGAAGAATACTTCCATATTCAGCATCATTTGCCTGTCGCATATTTGTTTTCAGTTCTTTGTATTCAAAATTACTCCAAATGTTCACATTACCAACACTGCCAAGAGACTTTCTGGTATCTTCATGGGCAAGTGTTTTAAATACCGGTTGTCCTTTTACCGGTGTCAGTTGCAGTAGATCTCCAAAAACTATGACGTGTTTTCCTCCAAATAACACGTCATACTCTGTTTTAAGAATTTGCTGCATTCTTAAATGCACAAAGGCAAGCATAAAGTTTGAAACCATGCTCACCTCATCAATAATGAGAAGTTTCATTTTCTTCAGCACTCTTGAAACTTCACAACAAGCTTATCCAGATAGCTTGTGGTATTCCAATTTGTTCTCATGCTCTACTGGCAGCATTAGTAAACGATGTAAAGTAATTCCTTTAATGTTATGTGCTGCCAACCCAGTGTGAGCAGTGACAACACAAGACAAATGCGACTCAGTTGTTTTTTGCAGATAACTTGTAATTACTTTAATTAAGAAACTCTTTCCTGTTCCAGCTTGACCACTCACATACATTTGGATAGGTTGAAATGATGTAAATGAGCACACTCTCTTTTCATGAAGTAATCCACGCTCTTTCATTTGCTGATATATTTGTTTCTGTTCAACATTTAGTTGCTCTTCCAAGTTTTCTAACTGTATTGCATCTTCTTGTGCTTGATACATTGCTGTTTCCACCTCATTTATTGCAATCGCTGCTTCATTTTCAACAATTGGTTGTCCTAGTGGATCTTGACTCAGTGCAGCAGAACTTTGACTGTCTTGAGAACTGTCTCTAGCAATCTCAGCTGCAATGGTAGCTTCTTGATCAATTTCATCATTCAACATTTTGACATAATTTGCGAAAGCACTGCATTGTATGCTATCTTTACAAGCATTAAATGAATCTTCATAGCTGGAAAAATCTCCAAGCAATTCCAGTTCAGAACGCCTTGGTTTGAACATTTGAAAAAGGGCTAAATAGTAAAATTCACTTTTGTCACCAGTGTCGCAACTCAGTTTTCTGTGATTAATTAAATTTCCTTTCCTTTGTTTCACCAGACATCCTTCAGAACCAATCACTCCATATTTTCCATCGTTGATGTTCTCTGTAATATTCCATTTAAAAGTGTAGTTTTGCAACACTTCATAGAGACACATGTTCTCAAGATGATGACTTATCTTTGGATAGTATGTGTCCAACATATTGTTTTTCAAAATATCTGTACTTTCAGGGTCATTTTCTGCTAAATATTCAATTTCTTGAACAGATCTCAGTACCTGATTTCGCATTCCTGCAAGACCTAGACTCACCCAAATGATTCTTCTACTTTTGGAATATAGACTTGTGGATGATAACGTATCTGAAAATTCATATGCTCCAATTTCACGATGCGATAACATCTTCAAACTGAAACTGTATAATTTCTTACTTAGAGTCTTCTCGTGAGAATTCTCTTCCCAATTTTCTTTTAATTCAGTCTTTTCTGATTTAGTAATGTAAGACGTTACATATCAAGCAACAGCAATGGAATTGTCCGCAACATACTGAATATCCATGTTAGCGTTCCACATGGATAAAATAACTGGATTGTAGTCATTTATGTATTTTGATTCTTCGCTTCTTCTTGAGTTGTAGGTGTTTTTCTGAGACTTTTTTGTGATGGTATGTCGTACAGCTGACATAAAACTGTTCACTCTTCCTCTGGCTAATACAGGACGTGGAAATCCAAAACGACATTTGGTATAGAACTTATCCTTTGACTTGTACTTTCGTCAACAGTATTTTCCACACCTGTGGCTTTGAAATCGTAAGACTTGTTGATTTAAGTTTTTCTCTTCTCTGCTATTTGGAAGAGCACATGTAGCATAATCTTCAATGAAAGACAAAACGGTTTCATCTGAATCTTTTCCAAATTTGGGGGCGTCCTTGACCCATAACAACATATGTATGTGAGAAGCACCTCTTGCTTGATACTCCTTTCTCCAAAAGTAATCCACAACTTCTCCAAGAGGAGGATTCTTTTTATTGCAGATGAAAGACATCATAGCTTCAAATCTATGATTGAAATATCTGCATGCATTCACAGGATCCAAAGAGCACAATTCTCCAGATGTCTTGTATTCAATATTTTTTATATTGGAATTTGCCTCTCGAAGAAATTCAAGTAAATCATCCCAAGCATACTCAACACAGCTTAGTGTAACAAACCATGTAGGAGTTCCTAAGTTCTGTATCATACATTTCAGTTCTCCATGTCGACGGTACCAATATTCATTAGTCCCACGCTGACATACCATCAGATTAATCAACTGAGATTCTAAATGATCATCTCTCTGATGCACTTCATCCATAAAATCCTTTGCAGTTACAACAGTGGAACGGTGTCTTGATCCTAGAATGGACGATGTCCGATATTACGTGCTGCTTGGTCTTCACAGAACTCCCTCCATTGAGGTGCATCAGACTCTGTGCTTCCGCAGCTAATTGCTGCACATGATCATTGGGCTTGGCTGACTGCAGTCGGTGGAGTACACCGCGGTACAGCAGGTCAGAACAGTGGAACGGGGTCTTGATCCCAGAATAGACGATGTTAGAACTGCATCTGACAGTGCAGATGAAGGTACTCCCTTCGACCAGGTGTAACGAACTCTAGGTCCCAACAGTTGAACGGTGTCTTGATCCCAGAATGGACGATGTCCGATATTACCTGCTGCTTGTGTGTTTTCACAGAAGTCCCTCCGTTGACGTGCATCAGACTCTGTGCTGCCGTAGCTAAGTGCCGCACATCATCATTGGACTTGGCTGACTGCAGTCGCTGGAGTACAGCGCGGTACAGCAGGTCCAAAGAGTGAAACAGGGTCTTGTTCCCACAATGTACGATGTTAGAACTGCATCTGAGAGTGGAGATGAAGGTACTCCCTTCAAACAGGTGCAACCAACTCTACGTCCCAACAGTGGAACGGTATCTTGATCCCAAAATAGACGATGTACGCTATTACGTGCTGCTTGGTTTTCACAGAACTCCCTCCGTTGAGGTGCATCAGACTCTGTACTTACTTAGCTAACTGTTGCACATGATTATTGGGCTTTGCTGACTGCAGTCGGTGGAGTACACCGTGGTACAGCAGGTCGGAACAGTGAAACGGGGTCTTGATTCTGTGATTGAGGCTGTCAGAAGTTAAAGTTTGTGATTATTTCTGTGTACCCCCTCCGATCAGGTGCAACCAACTGCGTGCTTCCGAATCTAATGGCACGTGGCTGTGAGGCGGTAATGACCACTGCCTCTTGCCTACACTGCGGTCAGCAGGGCTCACAACTCACATCGAGCGCCGATTGTTTAATTACAGAATCCAGTAGGCAACTAACTACAACGTCTATTGAAATATACACAATAGCCTTTTAGTATACTTGCTTGAAGAAGTTTTTTAAGATGACTTATAGGTCTAGTACAATGACCAAATTCTTCTTGGTAGTGGTAAAGAACACTGAATAACAGTGTACACAGTGGACAGCAGAGATCGCAATTCAAATTGTTTTGATTTATTTATTGCAGAGTTTTGAGTAATTTATGTTGTTGTATTTTGTGAAGAGGAAGTGAAAAAAAGTATTCAGGGCAGCAGGCATCACCTCATAGTTCTGAGGATGAATTTTTGCCGGAGGCACCACTCCAAAAACTTTTTTATTCAGTGGTGAGGATATTTTTTACTTTTCCCGAGGGGCAGAATAAAACCAATGCCACCTTGGTCATGTGCAAGATTTGCAAAAGAGTCCTATCGAGAGGGGATCCTAACAAGAAATACTCTTGCGGCACGGCAAGTATGATGAAGCACATGAGGACCCTTCATCCAAACAATCTTGCAAAAGAAGAGTGCCGACGGATGAGAAGAACTCCTGCTCCTGCGCCATCCACCTCATCGCAGCCGAGCACATCAAGAGGGCATCCATCAGCCCAAACCTTGGACATCCATCCTCAATTTCAATTTTTAAAAGTGCTCTGCACTAAGTGCAATGTGACTTTGTGCTATGGCGAGCAGTCGATCGATCTGATCTGCCGCCTCCAAGAAAGTCACATTTGCTAGTTTTTTATTTTTTTCTATTGTTCCCTGAAGTTCATTGTTTGGTTTCTCCTGTTTTGTTTTTTGTTTTTTGTTGTGCAGAAAAACCAAAAAAAATTAAAAATTGTTTAGAAAACCCCCAAAAAATTATAAAAGAAGAAAGAAGAAAAGAACTAACTTTCCTGGTTTAAAAAAGAGCTAAATTTCTTTGTTAGTGTGTGAAAGTTTAGATGAATGTATGTGTAGTACACAATTGACTGAATTAATGTATTAGTAGCGTATGGTGAATGTATAAGTGCAGAACTATAAGGAAGTGCTGCAGCATCACACAGTAACCTCTTTAACTACAGTGTGCTGTAGTACTTCCGAAGCACAGGGATGCAACATATGTACATAAATATGTTGCAAATCTATGCTTCTCTCTGCACGCCTGCTTAAACTGCAGCCATGTGGTGACACAGGCACCCTTGCACCATAGTGCAAGGATATCTGTGTCATGTGCTGTTTGTTTTTCTGCAGGAAGACTCACCTTCCTGCACAAAAACAATGAGAAAATGTATTCTTCTCCTTCAATGTATGCTGAACATTTTAGCATGCATTGAAGATATAAAAATTTGGAGAAATGAAAACAATTCTCCTTGTTGTGCTTTCCTACACCAATTTTAGAGTGGTACAGCATTCACACACATATCGAGATTTATGATTTATGAGAAAACTAGACATGTGTCTTGTTCTATGAGTATTCAGTGCAATCATGCACAACAACACTTATAGAACACCCTATCAACGCAAAGTGGTCTGCATGATGAGGTTGTATTTACATGGAGTATAAAAAGTGCACAGAGTGCCTTTTCCTCTTTTTCTAAATATGAAACAGTATCTTACGCAACAACTATGTTACAAAAAGTGACATATTTCCGTTTTTAAATTTCCTTGCGAATGATAGAAAGTAAGCACAGAGTTTTGTCTGCAAACATGTTCAAAGAAGAATGATTGAAATGATTGCAGTCCTTCAACAGCTAAAAAGGTGAAATATTATGAACCCCTCAAATCTCTTTTTTTGCAGGTCACATGATATCTGATTATGGTCAGATTTCAAAACTACATAAACAGAGTGTTTTTAGAAACGTGTTTCAACTTTGTAGCTTCTTGCAGGCCTCTTCATCCTGCATATTGAGAATTAGTTAAACTTACCTTCACAGTAATAGGGATAAAAAATTGTATATTTTTTTTCTGTTTTTCATTCAAATTTAAATTCTTAAAAATTGCTTATTTTTAAATTTGGATCTGTGAAAGAAAAAAAAAATTATAACATATAATAATACATTTTTTACAACACAACATAATTTCCACAAAGTAATTTGTTTGCCTTTTTTGCTGTTCTCACAATATATTGAATTTCACTAGAAATAGTGATTTCAATGGTACTCATCACTTAACAGCGGGCAAAAAACAAAACAATCAGAAGGATTGTTAAAAAAAATCCAACATACTATTCTCAGTAAAATACCAGAAAATACAAATCACACATATATGTGCCAGACGTGAGTCCCTTGCTCACTTTGCCACTGGATTCAAGCAAGCCTGGCTGAAGACGGCTGAAATGCCAGAAACCGGTCCTAGGAAGCTTGTTTCCGGTCCAGGGTCAAACTGATTTGCATATGGCCATGTCTGAACTGGGGTGGCAGAGTGGGGTAAAGAACGGTGATGGATTAAACCCAGATCAGTTGACTGGGGGTGTGTGCTTGCAATGTTCAACACTCCGTCCATCATTTCCTTTGGTTTTTGCTTTGTTCGCCATAAGTTGGCAGGGTATGCTCAGACGTGAGTCCCTTGCTCACTTTGTCACTGGATTCAAGCAAGTCTGGCTGAAGACGACTGAAATGCCAGAAACCAGTCCTAGGAAGCTTGTTTCCGGTCCAGGGAAGACATGGCTTGACAGTTCGGGCTGGACTGTTTCCATGAGGCACAGAGTCAAACTGATTTGCATATGGCCATGTCTGAACTGGGATGACAGAGTGGGCTAAAGAATGGTGATGGATTAAACCCAGATCAGTTGACTGGGGGTGAGTGCTTGCAATGTTCAACACTCCGTCCATCATTTCCTTTGGTTTTTGCTGAATTCACAAAGTCCACCACTTTGCCCATTGCACCATTAACTAAACCTTTCTCTACATCCAAATTACGCCTTAAAATTACCCGACAGTTTACACACGCATACTGGGTCTTTTCCAAACCAGCAGTTTTAGATATTTTTTTTTCTAAACAATCTAGTTTTGATCTCAACTTACCCGTCAAAATAATAGTGATTCCTTCATGTAGTATTTTATCGATGGCTTCCATTTTTACAATTTCTTCATTTTCCAATTTTAATAATTCTTCGTTGAATATTGAACACTCACGCAGTGTCGGCATTAAGCAAATCACTGACTTATTTTTAGCAATTTCCACGTTCACTTTTGCAGGAACTGCATTGTCATTTGGAAAGACATTGCAAAGTAATCGACTCTCCAAAGCTTCTTTCCCTTTTTTTGAAAGAATTCCAATTCTTATATCTTGAAGAATACTTCCATATTCAGCATCATTTGCCTGTCGCATATTTGTTTTCAGTTCTTTGTATTCAAAATTACTCCAAATGTTCACATTACCAACACTGCCAAGAGACTTTCTGGTATCTTCATGGGCAAGTGTTTTAAATACCGGTTGTCCTTTTACCGGTGTCAGTTGCAGTAGATCTCCAAAAACTATGACGTGTTTTCCTCCAAATAACACGTCATACTCTGTTTTAAGAATTTGCTGCATTCTTAAATGCACAAAGGCAAGCATAAAGTTTGAAACCATGCTCACCTCATCAATAATGAGAAGTTTCATTTTCTTCAGCACTCTTGAAACTTCACAACAAGCTTATCCAGATAGCTTGTGGTATTCCAATTTGTTCTCATGCTCTACTGGCAGCATTAGTAAACGATGTAAAGTAATTCCTTTAATGTTATGTGCTGCCAACCCAGTGTGAGCAGTGACAACACAAGACAAATGCGACTCAGTTGTTTTTTGCAGATAACTTGTAATTACTTTAATTAAGAAACTCTTTCCTGTTCCAGGTTGACCACTCACATACATTCGGATAGGTTGAAATGATGTAAATGAGCACACTCTCTTTTCATGAAGTAATCCACGCTCTTTCATTTGCTGATATATTTGTTTCTGTTCAACATTTAGTTGCTCTTCCAAGTTTTCTAACTGTATTGCATCTTCTTGTGCTTGATACATTGCTGTTTCCACCTCATTTATTGCAATCGCTGCTTCATTTTCAACAATTGGTTGTCCTAGTGGATCTTGACTCAGTGCAGCAGAACTTTGACTGTCTTGAGAACTGTCGCTAGCAATCTCAGCTGCAATGGTAGCTTCTTGATCAATTTCATCATTCAACATTTTGACATAATTTGCGAAAGCACTGCATTGTATGCTATCTTTACAAGCATTAAATGAATCTTCATAGCTGGAAAAATCTCCAAGTAATTCCAGTTCAGAACGCCTTGGTTTGAACATTTGAAAAAGGGCTAAATAGTAAAATTCACTTTTGTCACCAGTGTCGCAACTCAGTTTTCTGTGATTAATTAAATTTCCTTTCCTTTGTTTCACCAGACATCCTTCAGAACCAATCACTCCATATTTTCCATCGTTGATGTTCTCTGTAATATTCCATTTAAAAGTGTAGTTTTGCAGCACTTCATAGAGAAACATGTTCTCAAGATGATGACTTATCTTTGGATAGTATGTGTCCAACATATTGGTTTTCAAAATATCTGTACTTTCAGGGTCATTTTCTGCTAAATATTCAATTTCTTGAACAGATCTCAGTACCTGATTTCGCATTCCTGCAAGACCTAGACTCACCCAAATGATTTTTCTACTTTTGGAATATAGACTTGATGATAACGTATCTGAAAATTCATATGCTCCAATTTCACGATGGGATAACATCTTCAAACTGAAACTGTATAATTTCTTACTTAGAGTCTTCTCGTGAGAATTCTCTTCCCAATTTTCTTTTAATTCAGTCTTTTCTGATTTAGTAATGTAAGACGTTACATATCAAGCAACAGCAATGGAATTGTCCGCAACATACTGAATATCCATGTTAGCGTTCCACATGGATAAAATAACTGGATTGTAGTCATTTATGTATTTTGATTCTTCGTTTCTTCTTGAGTTGTAGGTGTTTTTCTGAGACTTTCTTGTGATGGTATGTTGTACAGCTGACATAAAACTGTTCACTCTTCCTTTGGCTAATACAGGACGTGGAAATCCAAAACGACATTTGGTATAGAACTTATCCTTTGACTTGTACTTTCGTCAACAGTATTTTCCACACCTGTGGCTTTGAAATCGTAAGACTTGTTGATTTAAGTTTTTCTCTTCTCTGCTATTTGGAAGAGCACATGTAGGATAATCTTCAATGAAAGACAAAACGGTTTCATCTGAATCTTTTCCAAATTTGGGGGCGTCCTTGACCCATAACAACATATGTATGTGAGAAGCACCTCTAGCTTGATACTCCTTTCTCCAAAAGTAATCCACAACTTCTCCAAGAGGAGGATTCTTTCTATTACAGATGAAAGACATCATAGCTTCAAATCTATGATTGAAATATCTGCATGCATTCACAGGATCCAAAGAGCACAATTCTCCAGATGTCTTGTATTCAATATTTTTTATATTGGAATTTGCCTCTCGAAGAAATTCAAGTAAATCATCCCAAGCATACTCAACACAGCTTAGTGTAGCAAACCATGTAGGAGTTCCTAAGTTCCGTATCATACATTTCAGTTCTCCATGTCGACGGTACCAATATTCATTAGTCCCACGCTGACATACCATCAGATTAATCAACTGAGATTCTAAATGATCATCTCTCTGATGCACTTTATCCATAAAATCCTTTGCAGTTACACTTTGCAGATGCATTCCAGTTTTTAAAATGTGATTTACTGCATATGAAAGTCCAGACAAGTCACTTTCAAACAGAAGATGAAACATATAAGGGATACATTGTCGAAATCTTGGATCTTCTGCATATAATCTTGTTGTCCGATATTTAGATGCAGGAATCTGCACAGGATGTTCATCATATCGTCCACCTTTTCCTGTTGGAAACAACTGCAGGAAACAATGAGCTTCCAAGCTCTCTTCCCATACACTCATGGGACTTCCTGTTGCTTTTTTCATTTGGAACAACTCAATTGTATTCCCCATCACCTCTTTGGAATGAAGTGGATGTACACTGTAATGTTCATAGATCTCTTCACATCTGGGCATGTCCACTTTTTCAATATGTCCACTTAATGTTTCACTATCTTCTGCTAAATCTATTTCTTCTTCTCCAACAAACACATTTCTTTAGTACTTATTATTTTGAAACAGATAAAATGATGCCTTTTGCACTTTTCTAACATCCACTAACTCTTGCCAGATTTTCTTATTCTTAGTAGGAACACCATTAACTAGAATGACTAGTGGCTCATTTTCTGCATGATCTACACCAATAGTTTCAACATTTTTCCTTAAATCTAATGGTAAATACACAACTCTTCCTTTCAATCCTCTTTGCAACTCTGATGGAGGTTATTTACTTGTTTTGGGCTCCATACGAACTATAGCCTGAAACGGGTGAACACATTGTATCAGGATAGACTCATACGTATTTAAATCTATCAGCTCTGGAGGAATAGCAACCAACTCTAGATTATTATGAACAGATCTAGCAGGCATTTTATTCTCATCTAATTTATTATAACAATATTTGCAAATACGCTGCTCACATCCCAAATCAAAACAATCCTCTACCTACAAATAAGTTGCAAATTCCATCAACTTATCATTATGTTCTATTTCACTTTTTAAATACAGATTGACACCGCTAGCCTGATTTTTATAGTGACTTCGCCGACTACAAATACAAGAAACATTTGGTCTTTCACCTGAAATTACCTTAAACTTTGCGATTTCATCCTCAAATTTTTCTGTAATTACAGGTTCTACATTGTCTTCAACATTTTGTTCTACTAATGTGTCAGTTTCTTCACTCTCCTGCTGAGGCCCAATGTAACAAAACTCAATATCCTCACAGACCTGCTTCACATCTGAAACTGACCCACGTTAAAGAGCACTGTTCAACTCACTTAACTTTAGTGCTGGACTTTTTGCATAATACAACCTTCTCACTAACTTCTGCATTTGAGTATGATGTACTGCCAGCATTCTGTAATGGTGAAAAACACTTTCACAAACTTTCCTAGAAAGACAAGCCAGAGAATGACCTTGCAAACCAGTAGGTTTTCTCACTCTGCAAGGGTCTAGTCCTTGCAACAGCTTAATCTTTTGTTTTACACTTTTTTTAGTATAGACTCATAAAAAACTACATCATTTTTCAATAGATTCCTGGCGTACACTACAAACACTACTGCAATCCCAAGTATACACAGGGTTTTTAGCACGTCTCCCTAAAACTTCATCAGATATCACTTCTTCTGCATTTCTTTCAACCATTTTCTCTTTTTCCATTGGACAACCATCACTAACCTCATAACCTCTACCACTGGTGTCAACTGCATACAATAATTTTTCACTTAGTGAATAACTCTCTTCATTAAAAAAAGGCTCTGAACTAGAACTGTGTTTCCATTCTCCAAAAAAACATCACAAAATTATTTTTTATTAATGACTCTTTTCCTCCTACTTTTGGCCTTCATTACATATATTGGTTTATCTAGTGATCGAATTCTGTTTAACACTAAAATAAACAGTTTCCTTTTTACTTCAAAAGCCTTTTCCACAATGCTTTCAATATGCTTCTTCTTTTTATAAAATAAAGCTCTCTTTTTATATTTCTTCACATCTTTCAGCAAATTATGCACTACTCTCTTGTAAAATATTTTTTTGCATAATTCCTTATACTGATTTTGTCTTCTCTTACCATACTTTTTCTCCTTTGACTGAACATTTGCTTTTTTACTTTTCCTCTTATTTTGATTTTTTTTCTTACTTAAAAAATTCTCTGAACTTGCAGCATTATCTACATTCTGTTTGCTCCTACAAACATTTTTAATAAATTGCTTTGTGATCTTACCAGAAGATTTTTTCCTTTTAGCCACATTATCTTGTTCATTCAATACTTGTGGATCATGTTTCTTCTAATAATCCTCCTGTCTCTGTTCTTTTTTTTTTCTTTTTTTTTCTGGCATCATTTCTCTATTTTAACGTTGAAAAACAGTGTCTGCAAAAAAGAATCAGAAATAAATGTATATTAATAACTTTCAAATTTACAGTATTCCATTACTGTACAAACACATTTTATATAAAAACTGACTAAGAAACTATAGCCCTGAACCACAAGTGTGACGATGATTAAAACACTACATACATAGTGCATACTACTTTGAAGCAGTTCATGCCCTAAAGCCTACCTCACTAAAAGACTACAAGCTAACTGACTGAATGATTACAGTACTAAAAGGAGACACACTGGGTGAGTAACATGGTGTTTGCTAGAAGTGTATGAATACTAGGGGTGGGCGGAATTTGCGAAATCCACTTTCGCAAATTATCACGAAAATGTTAAAAATTATCGCAAACACGCGGAAATATCGCGAAGATGCGGACGTTTTTTTCCCGCATGTTCGCGAGATTTTCTGCATGGGTGCGGCTCGCCAACTTACCCATGTGGTTGCTCGCGGGCGTGGCCATCTTGTTTTCAGTTGTCTCGTGGTGCATGATCGCGAGAAGAAAGATGTGATCGCGCGACGCATGACGTCACTGCGGGCGCGAACTGTCGCTAAAAACAATACAACATCTCATGGAGAATGCGACCGGATCAAGAAAACTTGTCGGCGAATGCAGGGATTCAGGTAAGGCGATCGCGCGCGCGTGAGAATGTATTATTTTACAGCACGAGCAAGAAACAAATTATCGCCAAGCTGCGGAATGCGGAAATTTTGACATTTTCGCGCTCTCCGCGGAACGCGAAAATGTCAAATTATCGCAATTTCCGCGAACGGAACGAAATTTTCGCCCAGGCCTAATGAATACTAACTGGGGAATTGAAGTTGTGAAAGACAACTGTGTAGCTGATTAGAGGACTGAATGCATACTGGATAGGCATTTAAAGCAGTCCATGTGCTAAGGCCTGGCTCACTGCATGAGTACTTGGGTGGTGACTGAATAATTAGACTACAGCAAGGAGACTGCCTGGATGAATTTATAAGTGGTAGGCTTTTCGCACAGGGAATGGATTAGTACTTGGTACTGAATGGGTCACTAGAGGAGTGCAAAGGCAGTGACAAGATGTTTGCTGGACTGTATGGATACTGACTAGGGAATTGAAGGCGTGAAAGACAAGTGTCTAGGCGGTTAGAAGACTGTATGCATAGTGGATAGGGGTTTGAAGCAGTCCATGTGCTAAGGCCTGGCTCAGTGCATGAATACTTAGGCACTGAGTGAATGATTAGAGTACTGGAAAGACAGTGTCTTGGTGAATTTATAAGTGTTTGGGTTTTGGCACAGTGAATGGATTACTACATGCTGCTGAATAGGTCACTAGAAGACTGCAAAGGCAGTGACAGGGTGTTTCCTGGAAGTGTATAGAAACTGATTGGGGAATTGAAGGTGTGAAAAACAACTGTGTAGGTGGTTAGAGAACTACATGCATACTGCATAGACATTTGAAGCAGTCTATTTGGTAATGAATGGTTCACAGCATAAGTACTTAGAAACTGACTAAATCATCAGACTACTTCTAGGACAGTGCCTGGGTAAAAATGTTAAATTTACAGTTCTGGTGCCGTGAAGGCAATACTACATGGAACTGCACTTTAGTGTCAAAGCATGGCTCATTGTATCAATGCATAAACAAACACTGGCTTCTAATGCTACTAAAACTGGACAACATGATAGGTTTTAAAAAACTTATCTGCCACCAAATACACAATGTTACCAAAGGCTTCTCTCACAGTGGTTCCCAAATGCACACAAACTCACAGTGTGATTCTAGACAAGCACCACTATCCCTAGGAGTTTACCAAAACTCATTCACTACAGTGGAAGTGGTAAGGGAACTGCACACAATCTACATATTTCACAACTGCACTTTACTGTCAATGCCTGACTCATTTAATGAAAGCATAATCCATAACTGTCTTCTAATGCTACTAAAACTTTACAACATGACATGTTTTAAAACAGTTATCTGTCAGCAAATACACAATGTTACCAAACGCTTCTCTCACAGTGGTTCCCAAATGCACACAGACTCACAGTGTGATTCTAGAAAAGCACCACTATCCCTAGGAGTTTACCAAAACTCATTCACTACAGTGGAAGTGGTAAGGGAACTGCACACAATCAACATATTTCACGACTGCACTTTACTGTCAATGCCTGACTCATTTAAATGAAAGCATAGGCCATAACTGTCTTCTAATGCTACTAAAACTTGACAACATGACATGTTTTAAAACAGTTATCTGTCAGCAAATACACAATGTTACCACACGCTTCTCTCACAGTGGTTCCCAAATACACACAGACTCACAGTGTGATTCTAGACAAGCACCGCTATCCCTAGGAGTTTACCAAAACTCATTCACTACAGTGGAAGTGGTAAGGGAACTGCACACAATCTACATATTTCAAAACTGCACTTTACTGTCAATGCCTGACTCATTTAATGGAAGCATAAGCCATAACTGTCTTCTAATGCAACTAAAACTTGACAACATGACATGTTTTAAAACAGTTATCTGTCAGCAAATACACAATGTTACCAAACGCTTCTCTCACAGTGGTTCCCAAATGCACACAGACTCACAGTGTGATTCTAGACAAACAACAGTATCCATAGGAGTTTACCAAAACTCATTCACTACAGTGGAAGTGGTAAAGGAACTGCATACAATCTACATATTTCACGACTACACTTTAATGTCAATGCCTGGCTAATTTAATCAACGCATAAGCAAAGACTGGCTTCTAATGCTACTAAAACTTCACAACAATACAGGTTTTAAAATAGTTATCTGTCAGCAAATACACGATGTTACCAAATGCTTCTCTCACAAGCCTTACCCAAATGCACACAGACTCACAGTGTTATTTTAGACAAGCAACACTATCCTAGGACTTTACCAAAACTCATTCACTACTGTGGAAGGAGTAAGGGGACTGCACACAATCTACATATTTAAGTACAGCACATCAGTGTCAAGGCATGACTCATTTAATCAACACATAAGCAAAGAGTGGATTCTAATGCTTCTAAAACTTCACAACATGACAGATTTTAAAACAGTTATCTGTCAACAAATACATGATGTTACCAAACGATTCTCTCGCAGTGGTTCCCAAATGAACACAGACTCACAGTGTGATTCTAGACAAGCACCACTATCCCTATGAGTTTACCAAAACTCATTCACTACTCTGGAAGAGTTAATGGTACTGCACACAATCTACATATTTAAGTACACCACATCAGTGTCAAAGCATGACTCATTTAATCAACGCATAAGCAAATACTTGATTTTAATCCTACTAAAACTTCACAACATGACAGGTTTTAAAACAGGTATATGTCAGCAAATACACGATGTTACCAAATGCTTCGCTCACAATCCTTACCCAAATGCACACAGACTCACAGTGTGATTTTAGACAAGCAACACTATCCTAGGAGTTTACCAAAACTCATTACTATGTCAGTAAATACACAATGTTACCAAATGCTTCTCTCACAATCCTTACCCAAATGCACACAGACTCACATTGTTATTTTAGACAATCAACACTATCCTAGGACTTTACCAAAAATCATTCACTACTGTGGAAGGGGTAAGGGGACTGCACACAATCTACATATTTAAGTACAGCACATCAGTGTCAAGGCATGACTCATTTAATCAACATATAAGCAAAGACTGGATTCTAATGCTACTAAAACTTCACAACATGACATGTTTTATAACACTTATCTGTCAGCAAATACACGACCTTACCAAACACTTCTCTAACAGTGGTTCCCAAATGCACACAGACTCACAGTGTGATTCTAGACAAACAACACTATCCCTAGGAGTTTACCAAAACTCATTACTATGTCAGTAAATACACGATGTTACCAAATGCTTCTCTCACAATCCTTACCCAAATGCACACAGACTCACATTGTTATTTTAGACAATCAACACTATCCTAGGACTTTACCAAAAATCATTCACTACTGTGGAAGGGGTAAGGGGACTGCACACAATCTACATATTTAAGTACAGCACATCAGTGTCAAGGCATGACTCATTTAATCAACATATAAGCAAAGACTGGATTCTAATGCTACTAAAACTTCACAACATGACAGATTTTAAAACAGTTATCTGTCAGCAAATACATGATTTAACCAAATGATTCTCTCACACTGATCCCAAATACACACTAACTCACAGTGTGATTCTAGACAAGCACCACTATCCCTATCAGTTTACCAAAACTCATCCACTACAGCGCAAGTGTTAAGGGAACTGCACACAATCTACATATTTCAGGACTGCACTTTTATGTCAAAGCCTGACTCATTTAATGAAAGCATAAGCCATAACTGTCTTTTAATGCTACTAAAACTTGACAACATAACATGTTTTAAAACAGTTATCTGTCAGCAAATACACAATGTTACCAAAAGCTTCTCTCACAGTGGTTCCCAAATGCACACAGACTCACTGTGTGATTCTAGACAAACAACACTATCCCTTGCACTATATCAAAACACATTTCTTCATCTAGAAGTAGTACTACATTTTAGTATAGAAATATAACATAACTCATTTAACAAATTCATAAACAATGACTGGTTTCTAATTCTAGCAAAATATAAAAACTGCACAGTTATCTGTCTACAAACACATGAAAAACACAAATGCCTATCACAGAATGGTTTCTACATGCACACACATTGTAGAGAAAAAAATGTACTCCCTACACTTTAGCAGGAAAAATACATTAGTCTGATTAAAATAGTCTACATACATCCCCTCACAATTAAATAACTCATCTTTCAAGTTCTTTTGTAGATTAAGGAGTATATCAATCACTCACCATGTTTTCTTGTACAGAATCTCTGCACTGTGCACCTCTCAGCAAAAGCAAAGAATGAAAAAGTTTCCCTTTCATTTTCCACACATATACATGTAAACATCAAATCACAATCCTTCGCACATAAACTCAAAAGCAAACACACATTTCTATTGGTTAAACATTTCAACCCTTTCCAACTGAAATACATTTCAACCCTTCCCCCAATCTGCCTTCTGCCTGTTACCATAGAAACAGGTCATGGAACACTGCACTGAGCTCACAGGTCAAAAGTTCAGCACACAATGTTCCTACACAAGACAGGAAGTGTGCTTGACTTTTCAACATATCAGCTTATCATATATAATGTTCCTTACAATCTGTTTTTGTTAACCAATAACAATCATACCTTTAAAAAACAAAAATATACACCCTACCTTTCAGTGTAGAAAGTTGTTATACAACCAATGATTTCTTGTTGTTTTTAAAAAAACGTTGCCGTGGATCCGCGCACCCACCGCGAGAGAATCCGTGCATCCATCGCGATAGGATGCGCGCACCGTGCGCGAATTTTGCCGCTTTTTTTTTTTAAAAAAAGGGGGCCCCAGGGGGTCCTTCTGGGACCCCCTAAGCACCTCTAGAGGGTCAGAGTATTTCCACTCTGCCCCCTTTATATGTTTTAGGCACTTATTCCCCTTGCTTCTTCAGCCTCGCTTCTACCGAGACAGGAAATGGCCGCCAACAGTTCCTGGTTTCGAATGTAGAGAGACGCTCGACAGCCAATTAGCATTCAGTGCGCGATCGGGAGGGTGCGCGCTCCATTTGGGGAGGGTTCGCGCACGGTGCGAGTAGGGTCCGAGGATCCTCCGCGGCCATAGATATCACTAACTTTTTTACCCTAATTTTCTCAGGAACTACTGAACAGATTCACAACAAATATGCAAAAGGCACGAGTCCGAACTGAGGACCACCTATTTGCCAAATTTGGTGTCATTCCGTTCAGTGGTTCGGGCTGTAGCTGCAACAACAGATCCTATGGGAAATTGCATGGGGAAAACGCGTTTTGGGACCACCCTTGTTTCTCGGCCCCCGCTTGACGAATCACCACAAAACTTTTCAGGGAAGGAGCGGAGCGGAGCTGGCCAAAAGTTTGGAGAATTTCGCGAAGATTCGTCAATCGTTGCCTCTGTCAGCACACCTGTTCCCTCTTTCTGCACCTCTTTTGCCTGTTTTGCAACTCTCTTGCCTCTCTCTGCAGTTCTCTTGCCTCCTTCTGCACCTTTGTTACTTCTTTCTGCACTTCTCGTGCCTCTTTCTGTACCACTCTTCCCCCTTCCTGCATCTCTGTTGCATTTCTGCAACTCTCTTGCCTCTTTCTGCAGTTCTCTTGCCTCCTTCTGCACCTTTGTTACTTCTTTCTACACTTCTCTTGCCTCTTTCTGCACCACTCTTCCCTCTTTCTGCAACCCTGTTGCTTCTTTCTGCACTTATCTAGCTTCTTTCTGTACCTCTCTTGCTTCTTTCTGCACTTCCCTTGCTTCTTTCTGCACCTCTGTTGCCTCTTTCTGTACCTCACTCGCTTCTTTCTGCACCCCTCTTGCCTTTTTCTGTACCTCTCTTCCCTATTTCTGTACCTTTCTTGCCTCTTTCTGTACCATGTTCCCTCTTTCTGTACCTCTATTGCCTGTTACTGTACTTCTATTGCCTCTTTCTGCACTTCCCTTGCCTCTTTTTGCACCTCTGTTGCTTCTTTCTGCAACCTTCTTGCCTCTTTCTGCACCTCTCTTGCCTCTTTCTGTAGTTATCTTGCACCTCTTTTGCTTCTTTTGTAGTTCTCTTGCTCCTTTCCGCGCCTCTCCTGCCTCAATCTGCACCTCTATTGCATCTTTCAGCACTTCTCTTGCATCTTTATGCACCTCTCTTGCATCTTTCTGTACCTCTCTTGCAGATTTCTGTACCCCTCTTGCATCTTTCTGCACTACTCTTCCCTCTTGCTGTACCTCTCTTGCCTCTGTCTGCACCCCTATTCCCTCTTTCTGTACCTCCTATGCAACACTCTTTCAGCAGTTCTCTTGCCTCTATCTGCATCTCTATTACTTCTTTCTGTACTTCTCTTGCCTCTTTCTGCACCACTCATGCCTCCTTTTGCTCCCCTGTTGCTTCTTTCTGCACTTCTCTAGCTTCTTTTTGTACCTCTTATGCCTGTTTATTCAACTCTCTTGCCTCTTTCTGAAATTTGTTTGCCTCCTTCTGCACCTCTGTTACTTCTTTCTGTATTTCTCTTGCTCTTTCTGCACCACTCTTGCCTCTTTCTGCACCCCTGTTGCTTCTTTCTGCATTTCTCTAGCTTCTTCTATACCTTTCTTGCTTCTTTCTGTACCTTTCTTGCCTCTTTCTACAACCCTCTTCCCTCTTTCTGCACCTCTATTTCTTTTTTCTGCACTTCTCCTGCATCTCCCTCGCTTCTTTCTGCACCTCTCTTGTCTCTTTCTGCACCTCTCTTGCCTCCATGTACACATCTCTTACCTCTTTCTCCACCTCTCTTGCCTCTTTCTGCACCTCTCTTGCCTCTTTCTGCATTTCTATTGCTTCTTTCTGCACTTCTCTTAGTTCTTTCTGCACCTCTCTTGCTTATTTATGCACCTCTGCTGCCTCTTCCTGTATCTCTCTTGCCTCTTTCTGCACCTCTCTTGGTTCTTTCTGTACTTCACTTGCCTCTTTGTGCACTTCTGATGCCTCTTTCTGCATGTCTATTGCTTCTTTCTTCACTTGTCTTGCCTCTTACTGCATTTCTGTTGCTTCTTTCTGTACTGTTGCCTCTTTCTGTTGCTTCTTTCTGCACTTCTCTTGCATCTTTCTGCGCCTCTCTTGCCTCTTTGTGTACCTCTGTTCCCTCTTTCTGCACCTCTCCTGCCTGTTTCTGCACTTCTATTGCCTCTTTCTGCACCCCTCTTCCCTCTTTCTGCACCTCTCTTGCCTCTTTCTGCCATGCTCTTGCCTCTTTACTCACCTCTGTTGCCTTTTTCTGCACTTCTCTTGCTTCTGTCTGCACCCCTCTTCCCTCTTTTTGCTCCACCCGTGCCTCTTTCTACACCTCTCTTGGCTCTTTCTGCAGTTGTCTTGCCTCTTTCCTCACCTCTTTTGCTTCTTTCTGAACTTCTCTTGCTTCTTTCTGCACTTCTCTTGCCTCTCTCTGCAGCCCGCTTCCTCCTTTCCTCGCCTCTCTTTCTCTTTTCTTCAGTTCTCTTCCCTCATTCTACACATCTTTTGCTTATTTGTGCACTTTACTACTACGTTCTTCACTTCTCTTGCTACTTTCTGCACCTTTCTTGCTTCTTTCCGCACCCCTCTTGCCTCTTTCTGCAGCCCTCTTCCTTCTTTCTGCACCTTTCTTCATTCATTCTGCAGCTCTATTGCCTCTTTCTGCTCCTCTCTTGCCCTTTTCTGCACCTCTCTTGTTTCTTTCTGTACTTATCTTGCCTCTTTCTCTGCTCAAATGAGAAGTGTAAGTTGTCAAGTTTAAAGGAGCGTGTGCTCTTGTGGCTGAGGTATATGTGTATTTGTACATATATTCTCACATGTGTTATGCATCTGTAGATGGTAGCTTAAAAAGCTGGTAGCTTCTCCTATAGGTGGTCAAAACTTCTCAGTTCTGCTCTATCATTCGGTTGCATAGGCAAACATGTCTTATGTATATAGGTGTTATAGAGCCCCTCAAATAAACTATTGAATACCCATGTGCCCTATATTACATACACCTTTCTATACATAATTTTACAGAGTATGCTGTTTGAAACCCAGGTATTCAAGTATTTGTATGTTTATCTGTATGCCACTTGTCACTAGGTAAAAGAAGAGACACACACATGAATACCTTTACATACTTGGTCAGACTTACAACAGTGATATGGTTAGGAATGCTGTTTTACATTTGGTGGGCAGAACATTTAGAGAAGTTGATGAATAGTGAACCTTCAAGAGAAAAGTGAGGGTTAAGACATCTTGGGATTAGTGATTAGGTACTTTGTATGAGTCTGTAGAAAGGTGCAGTCGAAGTCGACCTCTGTTGCTTCTTTCTGCACTTCTCTTGCTTTTTTCTGCACCTTTCTTCCTCTTTCTGTACACGTCCTACCTATGTAGGAATAGTTATTAGCATTTACAAAAACCTTAGAAAATCACAGAAAAAAACACAGGTTTCAGGGATGTTATAGTTAGTAATTAGAATTTTTTTAAAAAACTTGGAAATTCACTGAAAAAACCACAGATTTCAGAGACATTATTGTTAGGAATTAGCATTTAAAAAACCTTAGATATTTTCACTGAAAAAAACACAGGTTTTAGGGATGTTATAGTTAGGCTGACATTTCACTCATACAAAACCAGAGAAATTCAGCTGTTATAGTTAGCTGAGTTATATATATAATGAGATCCACACGAGCTCACTCAATCAGTATGGCAGGTTTATTTTTGGTACAGCAGAGAAAAACGACACGTTTTGACCATGCCCGTGGTCTTGGTCACATGACCATTGCCTCCATTACATGACTTTTAAAGGGTAAGTGCACATTAAAGACATAGACAAAAAAGAAATGTTCAAGGCACATTGTTTAAATTTGTGATAACAAAAAAAATCATAATAACATGCACAGCTGTTTGTTAAAGATGAAATAATAAGGTACTGATCATTCTCAGTGATTACCATATGGTGGCATTTAATGAGTCTCAAAAACTGTGTACATTATCTTGGTACCAGGCTAATCAGTGATTAATGCCTGGTGTGTGATTGGCCGTAAAAAATTAGGGATTAGTGCTCTTTTACATACAGGGTGGCTATGTGCTATGGTGCTACTAGAAGGATATTCCTTGTGAGTGAGATAAGTGTAGGACCTGCGTCAAACATTGTGCTTCTTACTCAGTGATAGTGGGGGTATAGTACCCACGGCATGCACTCAATAGTGACTAGGAGTAAAAGGTGGACGGTCCGCCGATAGACTCTGGTGCTCGTAATCCAATCACAAACGTGTAGTTCAGGGTGATTTCAGCCACGGTCCTGTACGCAATCAGAATACAATAATATTAGCAACATAGCATGCCATAGGCAATATTACAGTTGTTCACGGCACTACATTCACTTTAAAAAGTAACATGAGACTTCAAAAAGATAGAGACTTGATAATGTGCCTGTGTTTAACATAAGAAAAGGTGAAATTAAAATTTGAGAAAGGGAGGAAGAGGTCGGGCGTGAGTAGTCCACCAAGGCCAAGGTGCTACTATAGGGAGTGTGACATTACAGGTGAGAATATAATTCTTCATCCTGATTCAGGCCGTCAGGGGATTTGGTGCCTGCTAAGAGTGTGAAACACGTTTCAAGTTTGCTTAGAGCAGCTGTGCGGTTGCCCCCTCTCAGGTTGGGTGTGACTGTATCCAGTCCAAAGAATTTGGCTTTGGTCCAGTCAGCCCCCTATTCCCTTGAGAAGTGTCTTGCTGTACTGTAGCTCTGGTCACGATTTGTGATCGCCCGCCAGTGCTCTAAGATACTTTTTTTGATCTGGAAGGTAGTGGACCCAATATACCACAGATGGCAGGGGCAAACAATATCGTACACCACAAAGTCTGCACTGCAAGTGATGAGTTTGGGGATTTTCCAGAGGGTCTTGGTTCTCTCTAGTGTGACCTCCAGTACATTACTGCTATTTTTACACGCTTTGCAGTTCCCGCACTTACGAATGCCCTTTGCTTGCCTGAGCAAACTACCTTCCTTGGGTTGAAGATGGCTGTGTACCAGCATATATCTCAAATATGTACTCCTCATGTATGTTATCGAGGGTGTGGTGCCTATCTCATTCCTCAGGATTGGATCATGTCTAAGGATGTCCCATCTGTTCCTTAGTATCCTGCATATCTGGTTTGATTGACTACATTATCTGGTGATAAATCTGACAGGTTTTTTGGCGGTATTCTCACTAGTCTTAATGTACTTGACGTTGTCTAGAATCTCATCTCTTGACTGACTCTCAACTCTTTTTTCTGCCTGCGCTAATGCTTTTTTGGAGTACCCCCTTTCCCTGAATCTTATCTTCATTTCCTGCTTTGTGTTTTCGTATGCTGAGGTGGTGCTACAATTGCGTTTAGCCCTCAAGAATTCACTGTACGGGATTCCCCACCTAAAGCTGGGTGGATGGGAGCTAGCTGCGTGCAGGATTGAGTTTCCTGCAGTTTTCTTCCTGAACAGCTTTGTACTGATTTTACCGTTTTCAACACTGAGTTTGAGGTCTAGGAACTCAACAGATTTCTGGCTGTAATGTCTCGTACATTTTAAGTTAACATTGTTCTGGTTAAGACAGTCCATAAAGAGATTCAGTTCATTCTCGGATCCTTTCCAGACAAAGAAATTGTTCAAGAGCATCTGCTTCTCCCACCAGCCCACCATGAGGTTGCCATAGCTGGGAGCGAAGCAGGTGCCCATCGATGTACCTTGTAGCTGCTTGTAATGTTCCCTCTCAAAGATAAAAAAATTCTCTTTTAGACATATCGTTATCATATCTAATAGCATGAGAGTATGTTCAAGAAATTCAGCCCTGCGATTTTTGAGAAATAATTTACAAGCCTTAATGCCATTATCATGTCTAATACTTGTATACAACGCATCCACATCAAGACATACCAGCCAGTGATTCTCCCCCAAAGATACAGCTCTTATTTTTTGTAAGAAGTCTGTGGTGGCTTTAAGGTAGGACGAAAGGTCTCTCACAAAGGGGAAAAGGAAGTGGTCAACATATGTGCTGGGGTTCTCGAGGAGGCTATTTTTGGAGGACACAATGGGTCTTCCTGGTGGATTGTTGGCATTTTTATGGACTTTGGGTAGGAGGTATGGTGTGGGTGTTGTTTTTGAGAAATTGCTTCTCGTCCCATGTTAGTAAACCCTTTTCATGCCATGTCTGGAGTTTAGTTAAATACATGTTTTTTAGATCTGCAAGGTATTTCTTATCTACTTTTCCATAGCATGTGGGGTCGCTAAGTAGGCGTAATGCTTCTCTGGTACACATCTCCCTGGTTATGATAACACATTACCTCCATTATCGGAGGGTTTGATGACCAGCTCTCGGTCATTCTGTAAGTTATTGACTTCCTCCCACTGGGCCATGGTCATATTCCCATTATGTGTATTCTTTTTCAAGAGCTCTAGGAGATCTTGGACTACTAGGTCCCTAAAGACGTCAATATTGTCTTTGACCATGGTTGGTACGTATCTTGATTTGGCTTTAAAATTTGTGAGGGCAGTTTCTCCAGTGTCAATCCCCAAGGTAACTAAGATATCAGAGGTGTGGGAGGGATTAAAGGGGTAGAATATCTCATTAGTAGCTATGGGAGAACCCTGCTGTTCAAGGGTAGTCATGGCTTGTAAATTAGGTATGTCGTTAATAGATAGGCCAGTGTTCCCCACCACTGTAGATCTAGTTGCAGTCTCAGTTTGGTTCTTTTTATGTGCATGTATTTTAAACAATTTAAGCTTTCTTTCAAATTTGTACATATCTACTCGTGCCTGTGCATAATCAAACCGTATCTCTGGGCAGAATGACAAACCTAGTTCAAGTACACTTATTTCATCATTAATAAGAACCTTTTCGGTCAGATTCATTACTGCCATTTTTGGTACAGTGTCCTCCATCATGGTTTTGTTGTCTTCTGGCCTCTGGTTCCCATACCAGTTGTTCTTACATTTCTGGCGCCAGATGTTCCGTTTGTGTTTTTTTCTGCGTTTTCTTGCCTTTTTCTTCTCAGTCTCCCTCGATTGGATTGTTCCTTCGCCTTTTGGAGGAGGCGTAACTTCTTGGAAAAAAACTACTGTTCTGTACTTGTTGAGGCGGTGCTCTCAATAGACTCCAAGTCAGAGCTAATGTCAGTTGTTGATCTTTCTTTGCTAGTTTCCAAAAGACTTAGTGTTTGGTCCTTTGTAAGCTCTGATCTCATTTTGTCATACTTTTTGGAAAAGGTCAGAATACGCCCTGACGCATAGTCTCTTTCATCACGTGAAAACGTCCGCTGTTTCCTGGCTATGCCGTCTTCTCAAAGGCTTTCATTCTGTCATCCACTGATTTGATTATATCCTCAGTTTCTTTTTGATCGGCTTCTTTTTTGAGGTCATCCATTAGGTCTGGTAAGCTCCTGTCTTGAAAGTTTTGGGGTGAATCGTCAAGTGGGGGCCGAGAAAAAAGGGGGTCTCAAAACGTGTCTTCTTTATGTTAATTTCCATAGGAAAGTTTCGACACAGCTACAGCGCAAACTGCTGACTGGAATTACACCAAATTTGGCAAAAAATGTAGCTTCTGGTCCAGAAAGCACTCTTTACTTTAAATGGTGCAAATCCGTCCAGTAGTTTTTGAGAAATGCAAAGATTTACAGATATTATTGGCTGAACCCTCCTAATCTCAAGCTTGTTTCTGATTGGCTGCCAACACTTCAAACCAGTAAGGGTTAGGAGCCATCTTGTAATTCGATTGAACTGAGTCACAAGAAAAAATTTGAAAAAGAAGAAAAGGGCAAGGGTAGAAACACTCTCACCCCCAAGGCTGCTCAGGGCGTGCCACAGGGACCCCGAAGTTCAAAAAAAGTATTTATTTTTATATTTTCAACGGGAGTCGCATAGGATCCGCAAATCACGCCAAACAAACAAGAAGCTTAGTTCTTCATTTAATTAAGCTCCAGAGTGGGCCAGGTCCTAGGAGCAATGCTTAGTTTTGATGCTGGGGCTACTTCTGTCGCGGGGAGTGCCACCTCCCGGGGGCAAATATAATGAGATGCGGGGGCACGCGGCCCCCCACAGCCCCAGAGAGGACCAGCTCCTTGGAGCTATATGTAAACTTTAATTGTGGAGGGGCTCAAGCCTCCCCACATTGCACTGGGGCCCACTACCTCCCAGGGGCATTCATCCTTTAAACTTCAGGGGTCAGTTGCAGACTGCTGGCCGCAGGGAGCACGATTTTCCTGGAGCTTTAAATTTGATGGAGGCAGATTGCGCAGTGTCCCTTGAGGAGCTTTACATGGCCCTGGGGCTCGCCTCTCCGAAGGACGGCTCCAACAATGTTACATGGTGCCCAACCCCCAGACATTGCAGTTTGCTATGGCCCTGTCATAGCAAACTTCTGTTTCGCTTTATGGAAGCGAGAGGAGGAAATTTGCTCTCACTTCCATGAAGCGATGCAGATTTGCTTTTGGGTAAAGGGAGATGCATGTCAGGAGCTCCCTTTGCCCAAAAGCAATGCCGGCTCCCGCAGGAGGCAGGGAGCTGGCAGGGACCGTTGGGGTATTGGGGTGGTCCCCAAACACTCTGGCCAAGTTCCAGGAGATGAGATCCCCGTGGCCTACAATGGCCTGGGAGAAGGCCACGCAGCCTCCCTTCCTTGTTTAAAAAAATTTGAAATGGTTGGGCTCCAGGGGATGGGGTCCTCGGGTCCGATATCAGCCAATGTAACTAGGGGGTATTAATTACTTCTTTTTTTCATCCATGATAGGAGTGGCGATCCCATCGTGGTTCACAGCGCGGCCTTGTGTAATGTCACGATGGGTTCGTGAATCTCAAAAAATATTTAAACAGAGTATGTATGTTAAAAAATCAATAAGATTGAGTTCTGGGTTGTAGGGTGGCTCTAAAAAGAGCCCTTGTTTTCATTATGACTTTGTTGGAGCTACATGTAAGTGAGGGTGCACAACTTGAGGTTGTTGAGAAAAACTCATTCCTTTTTCTGTGAAATTAACTCCACCACTTCTGTAGATGTCATCCATATCAAAACATAGATTGCTGTAATAAATTGACCCCATTCTATGATCTCTGAGGTAAGCAGACAGCTTTATTGACATCCTTCCTAGCTTTCTCAATCTGAGGACAGAATTGATTTGGCCACTTCCATTTCTGTCTTTGGCATATATTAGCATATTAAAAGACAGTTTGAGATTAATGCAACATCAACTGTGCAAAGGTATCCTTCATTAGCATTTCCAGCTCAACCCCCGTCAATGTGCCTAGGTCATTGCCACCACAGTGCACAATCATGAGATCATGGGGTTGGAGATGCAAAAAGCTTTTAACCAAAGGCATCAATTGACTTTGGTTAAAACCCACACTGTTCGACATTGTTCTGCATTCTGTCCATCAATTGTTGTTTTTGCATTTGCCACTTTAATCCACATTAATCCTCTCTATGTGCAAACCATTTAATATCCAAATTTTACATCTTTGTCAATATGTCTGTGTTCAGCATACCTTTTGCACAAGAAAACAGAGCTGTGCTCTACGATCCATACTATAAGCATTTTGAAGGTATGTCTGGAAGGACTCAAAAGATGGTTGTATCTGATGTAGTCTGTTGGTAGAATGAGAGATATGTAAAAAGTTGGAGAACAAGCTTTTTTGAGAAAACTGATAACTGATTGGCTGATGATCAACATTGTCCACTTAAAAATAGGATGTATGTTACTTTTGTGAAAAGGCATGGTTCTGATTGGTTAATAAAAATGTTTGAAAGTTACAATAGATAGGATATGATAACATGTTGCAAAGGTCAACCACAACTGCTATTTGCATTTGGAAGCTACTGTTCTGAACTAAAATATACGGTGAACTTGTGACCTGCCACTGCCGTTGAATGTTGCAGAAACTGTTGCTATGGAAACTAGCATTATGGAGAGGGGGCTAGGGTTGAAACAGCTGTGGAATTAAAATATGTAATGTGAATTTAAATACAAGTGATAGGCTATTAGCATGTTTAGAAAAAATTAGTTGTTAAAAATTAGCAGTAGTATTATTGGAGATAGGTTTTTGAACTCTCGTAAAGGTTCGGGGCTTCATGGCGATACGGCAGCGTGGTGGAGTCACCATTCCACAAATTACAGAACGAGTTTGAAGAGAATTAGCAAGGGTTAATATGAGTAACCAATAGAAATGTGTTTTAGAATTTGAAATAATGAAGGAACGAATTTGATTTGTTACTTACATTTATTTCTGTGCAAAAAGAGAGGGATAGTTTGCCATTGCTGGTTTTACCTTGTTGAGAGTGCTGCATTACATTTATTGTGTGCGAAAGAAAATCTTTCATGCATTTCTGATATTTGATATTCTGCAATACTATTACAGAGGTGAGTTGCAAATTTGTAAGGTGTGTTATCTATTGTGTAGTAGTGGTTCAGTCTTTATAGTGATATTTTCAAGTTTGAAAATAATATTTTTTTATAGATTACAAATTATTACAAAAGTGTGCTGTTTGAAATATGTTACAAAATGTACAAAGACTCTGAGTAGTTGCTGAATAGTAAAGCTGCAAGAGAAAAGTGAGGTTTAAGACATGCTGGCAGAGTGTTAGTGATTAGGCTATTTTGTATGACTCTGTGGAAAGGTACGCTTGAAGATCACTGTATATATTTAGGTGTGTTTGTGAAATGAGGAATACAGTCTGTCATGTTGAAAGTACTGCATGGTCTTGTGACTGTGGTACAGGGTTGAATTGGGATCCAAAATCGGTCCGGGCAACATAAAAGAAATGGCCCACATTTGTAGATTGCGCCCTGTTGGAAAATACGTTTTTTTTTTAAAGAGACGTGTTTTATTAAGTTCAGGGAGATACAAAGAAATGTAAATGTTGCCTGCCACTTTGTGGACAGATTTGTTGCGACTGGTGAACCACACCTAAATAAAAGTGAAGGAAATTCTCAGGTCCCTGCCCCTCCTCAATCTGCGTACATTACAAGGCCGGCACATCAAGAGACTAGGAATGATGTCTCCTTTGACTCCTCCCCTTCTCCCCCACCCAATGCTTACCCCTTTGTAAAAGGAAGGTAACAGAGGCCCAGCTGCATCAACAAATACCTCTTAGGCCCTCACTGAGCTGCTGGCGTCATCTGAACAGCACAGATAAAGTCCCAATCGGCTTCTATGCTACACAAAAATGGGGCACAGAGTTGCAACTTACATGCCAGCCCATTGTACATTGGCCGAGTGTCCTTTTTAGCAATTCTACTTTGCAGAGGTATGTTTATACTTCTGCATGTATTTTCACACGTGTTATGCATGGGAAGATCTGACACCTATAAAACACAGGTATACATCTATATGTATGATGCAATCAGCAAAAGGGACAGACACATGCATGCATGTTTTCAGTAATATGGTGAGACTTGCAACTGTGACATGTGAAGGGTTGTTGCTTTATATTTGGTTAGGCCCAACACTCTTAGTAGTTGCTAAGTAGTGACGCTGCTATAAAAAAGTGAGGTTAAAGACATGCAAGGCAGAGGGATTAGTGATTACGGTACTTGGTATGAGTCTCTGGAAAGGTATAGCTGAAGTATGCCGTATATATTTAGGTGTCTACGTGAAATGAGGAGTGCAATATGTCATGTTGAAAGGACTGTATGCTCTTGTGACTGAGGTACCCACAATCGGCACAATTGATGTTGCTCATCTCCAAAATGGCCAGGTGGACGTGAGCCGTCTCGGCTCCCGCTCCGGGCCAAAATCCCGAGCGCTTAAACGCCACTTATCGTCACCAAAGACTGCTCCAGGGTGGCCAGACTGCTGCGGAACCTCTGGGGACTGCCTGGAGGCTCTGTGGTCTGAGACAAAGATCGGGAGAGCCTTGTCAAAGCCCAGGAGTGTGGCGGTGGAGCGGCACAAAATGACGGCTGCCATTCTCGGAGTGCTGAGAGCCCGTGATTGATGGGACACCCTCCTGTTGTGGCCTGATGTCCGCGGGGAGCTGCCCCCGCTTTGAGACCCCTTCGAGTGTGGTGAACGGGTTGCGGGTTCCCACAGAAGAGAGCGCTGTGCCAGGGAACGCCGGGGAGAGCCCCGCAACGGAGGACATTGCCTGGTCAGCTGGTGAGGCGGGATAACAAGCATGATGGCCAACAGTGCAGGGGAGCGCCGGGAGGCATCTGGCCCCAGACTACCAGGCTGCAAACAGGGTTTGGCAGCGCTCCAGGGATTTGCCTGATGTGCCTGATCCTATCATGGCGGCCGGCACGGTGCCGATCCAGAGAGCTTATGAGCTGGTCTTCGAGGCACTGCCCCCCGGCGGATCGATCTGCCTCGATGCAGCAGAGATGTGCCCAAGTGCCCAGCAACCATCTGAAGAGGCACAGACTGTGTTCTGCGATCTGGGTCTAGCTGTGGGGATCTTTAGTGTGATCGTGGGCACCATCCTGATCATCAAGGGGATGAGGAATGCTTTCTGATGCCGCTGACCAACGTTTCTGTCCTTCTGAGAAAGCCCCTACCCTCGGCCCACATCCCGATTTACCGGCTAACCACCCTGGGGTGCTCGCTGCGCGTTATTCTACTCACTTGCCCTCACTACCTCTGTGTTACGGTTGCGGCTGGAGGGGGAGTGACACTCTCGCCCCCATTTAAAACACACAAACACGGGTCCTGTCCTCTTGCCGCACCACTGCTTAGCTCACACCCCCTTTGCATTTTGAGTTATTAGGATTATGCGGACCAACTGATTTATTTCATACATCAAGGACACAATCCCTGTGCCTGACCTCAAGATGACCACCTCAGTGGGTCACTCCATAATGCTCTACTACTCCTGGACATTATAACTGGCCTACAACCTTGATCTCGATCACAGCCCTCACCTGACCTTGATCCTGCTCACCCTTCTGGACTTTTACTGTGGGATCATTCCCGTAACCGTGGAGACTTAGCTATTTGACCAATGCCCGTTGGAGCTACCTGACAGCTAAAGAGGAGATGGGATGCGGACTCCCCCTCAGCCATCACCTACCCAGCCAGACTTTGGGCAGACTTTCCTTAGTCTCTCTGTCGTACCCCCCCTCCCACCCCTACACCCCTCCCCCTTCTGCCTCTATGCTCCTTTCTTTTCGTCTTCTTTAATGTTTTTCCTTGGAGACTTAGCTATTTGGCTATTTAGCTATTTGCCCAGCGGAGCTACCTGATAGCTATTGAGGAGATGGACTATGGACTTCCCCCTTGGCCCTCACCTACCCAGCCCGTCCTTGGACAGACGTTCCCTTTGTCTCTCCGACGTATCTCCCCTTACCTTTCTTCACTCCATGAACCTTGTCCTCTATGCTACTTAATTGTTTTCATTGGTATATTATGTAATTTGTAACAGATGTAATTTTTGCAACTTTGTGGAACCTTATGTAAAGCGCCCTGATACCTTCGGGTCTAGCCAGTGCTATATAAAACTCTTTAAATAAATAAATAAATAAAATAAATACATCGGCCCGGCCTATGTAAAAGAAATAGCCCATATTTGCAGATTGTCTCTTGTTGGAAAATACTGGGGGGGCATTTAAAAAAGACATGTGTTATTAACTTCAGTGAGATAAAAAAGAAATGCAAATGTTGCCTGCACACTTTGTGCAATGGTTTTTTCACACTGGTTAACCACACCTGAAAAA
Source organism: Triturus cristatus (assembly GCF_964204655.1). Lineage (NCBI taxonomy): Eukaryota > Metazoa > Chordata > Amphibia > Caudata > Salamandridae > Triturus > Triturus cristatus. Next base: position 720,951,928 of record NC_140585.1, read on the forward strand.
AATTGAAGGTAATTCTCAGACTCCCTGCCCCTGCACAATCTGCGTATATTACAGGGCCGGCAGATCGAGAGACTGGAAATGACACCTCCTTCAAACCCCCCCTATTGCCCCCCAATGCTTCCTCCCCTACATTTGTAAAAGGAAGGTAACAGTGGCCCATCTGCATCAAAAATACCACTTAGGCCCTCAGTGGACTGCTGGCAGCACCTGAACAGCACAGATAAAGTCCCAATTAGCTTACATGCTACACATAAAAAGTGGCACACAGTTGCAACTTACATACTGGCCCATTGTCCATTGCCCGAGTGTCCGTCTTACCAATCTGACCTTGCTAAGGTATGTCTATACTTGTACATGCATTTTTATGCGTGTTATGCATGGGAACACAGGCATTTATCTATTCATATGTTACTTTTATGTATGATAAAAGTTGCACTACTCAACAATGAGTAGTGTCCCTCTTATAGCACAGCAATAGTAAAGCGACGAGGTCGCAAAGAATCCAGGTGGTGTTCAACAAGATAACTCTTGAATTTTTATTGAACAGAAATATCCATTTTTGGCATGAAAATCAGAGCGATTAAACTTGCTTGAATAATCCCAAAGCACTTTTTAGAGGAAACCAAAGGAAATTCAAGAGTTATCTTGTTGAACACCACCTGGATTCTTTGCGACCTCGTCGCTTTACTATTGCTGTGCTATAAGAGGGACACTACTCATTGTTGAGTAGTGCAACTTTTGTCAGTATCTTTTCGCCTTGGTTTAGAGGACGACTCCTCTTCAGCATGCTATTATCCTGTTTCTTAAATTTGGTGTATCGTATCAAAACTCGGTGTGCGTGGTATCTCACCACATTGTCACTTTTATGTATGATGCCACAAGCAAAAGGCACAGACACATGCATGCATGCTTTCAGTAATATGGTGAGACTTGGAAGTGACATGTGAAGGGTTGTTGCTTTATCTTTGGCTAGGCCCAACACTCTTGGTAGTTGCTGAGTACTGAAGCTGGTAGACAAATGTGAGGTTAAAGACATGCTGGCAGAGGGATTAGTGATTATGGTGCTTGGTATGAGTCTCTAGAAAGGTATAGTTGAAGTACGCTGTATATATTTAGGTGTCTTCGTGAAATGAGGAGTGCAGTCTGTCATGTTGAAAGGACTGTATGGTCTTGTGACTGAGGTATGCCTCTACTTGCACATGTATTCTCATACATGTCATGCATTTGAAGATGCTTTACATATAAAACACAGGTATATATCTATTTGTATGTTTATTTTATGTATGATGGTACTAGCAAAAGGCAGAGACACATGCATGCATGGTTTTAGTAATATGGTGAGAGTTACAACTGAGACATGGGAAGGGATGGTGCTTTATATTTGGCTAGGCTAAACAGTCTGAGTAGTTTCTGAAAAGTGAAACTACAAAAGAAAACTGAGGTTTAAGGCATGCTGGCAGAGGGATTACTAATTAGGCTACTTTGTATGACTCTTCCAATCACCCAGGTACTATCCCTGTACTTATGCAATCATCCTGGCACTACCAATGCACGCATGCAATTAAGGAGCCTCTACCTATACACACATTCAATCAATCAGATATTACCTATGCAAACATGCAATCACCCAGGCAGTAGTCTTGTATTCAACCATTCACTATGCCAGTACCTATGCACTTATCTATTATGTCAAGCAATACAGAAGCAGTCATCGAATGATACAGGCACCACAGTTGCACTAAACAATTCACTCAGGCACTACCCATGCAATCATCCATTGTGTGAAGCACTATTCATGCACTCATCCAATGATTAAAACATTAGCCTTGCATTCATACTTTCAGTCAGGTACTTCCCATGCACTCATATCCATGCAGTACCTTTGGACTCATGCAATCACTCAGGCACTATGCATGTACTAATGCAATCAGTAAGGCACTAGTTTTGCACTCAACCGTTCACTGAAGTACTACCTATACCATTATCTATTCCCTCAGGTACTACTGTGGTACTCATCCAATGACCCAGCCATTACTGTTACAGTCATCATTTTACTCATGCACTACCCATGCATTGATCTAAGCATTCAGACGATACCCTTGCACTTATGAAGTTACTCAGGCACAACTTATGCATTCATGCCATCACACAGGCACTACCCCTGCACTCAGCCATTCACTTAGGTAGTACCTGTGCAGTCATCCAGTCACTCATGAACTATCCATGCAGTCATGTAATCAAAGAGGCACTATCTATACAGCCATTGAATTAATGAGGCATTACCTACACAGTCATGAAGTCACCTAGCCACTACTCTTGCACTCAAGCATTCACTCAGGTACTACTCATGCACTCATCCATTCACTCACGCAGTATGTATGCACTCATCCAATGATGCAGCCATTACCCTTCATGCATTGTTCCATTCAGGCAGCACCCATGCACTCATCAAATCACACAGGTACTACTGCTGCACTCATACAATCACAGAGGCACTACTCATGCACTCAATGACGCACTACCTATGCAGACATTGAATTAAAAGACATTACCTACACAATCATGCAATGCATCAGGCACTACCCATGCAGTGTTCTAAGCAGCCAGACATTGCTCTTGTACTCATGAATTTACTGAGGCATTAGCCATGTATTTTCATACGTTTTATGCATGTGAAGATCGTAGACCTTTAAAACACAGGTAAACATGCATTGGTATACTTCTTTTATGAATGATATCACTAACAAAAGGCACAGACCTATCTATGCATGTTTTCAGGAATATGATGACACTTACAACAGCGACATGCAAAGGGTATATGCTTTATATTTGGCTAGACACAACACTCTTAGTGGTTGCTGAGTAGTAAAGGTGATAGACAAAAGTAAGGTTTAAGATATGCAGGCGGAGGGATTAGTGATTAGTCTAGTTTGTTGAATTGTTAGTAGACATCCTACATGAAAGAAGGATACAAATACATGTATACATGTGTTTTATAGATCTAAAATCATTAGATGCATAACGTGTGGCATTAGATGTACAAGTAGAGATATAACTCAGTCCCAAAACCAGGCACTCTTTTCAACTAGAGAGACTGCACTTTCTATTTCAATAACACAGCAAGATTTATACAGCGTACTTCAAGTGTACCTTTCCAAACACTCGTACAAACTAGCCTAATCACTAATCACTCAGCCAACATACTTTAAACCTCGGTTTTATCTTGTAGCTTCACTATTCAGCGACTACTCAGTGTTTGGCCTTGCCAAATTAAATGAGCAACCCTTCACATATCACTGTTGTAAGTCTCTCCATATTCCTCAATGCATGCATGCATATGTCTGTGCCTTTTGCTAATGGCATCATACATAATATATATATACAAATAGATGTATGATGGCACTAGCAAAAGGCACAGCCACATGCATGCATGCTTTTAGGAGTATGGTGAGATTTACAATAGTAACATTGCAAAGAGTGCTGGTTTGAATTTCTGTTTCTCTTACTTGTTTGTGCACTTGTCTGGACTGTTTCTGCATGTCAGTTCCTTGTTTTTGCCCTTGGTTGTTTCTTTCTGCATCCTTCTTGTGTGTTTCTGGAGCTCTGTTGCTTGTTTTTCTACTTTTCTTCTTTGATTCTGCACCTTTTTTGCTTATTTTTGCAGGCCTCTTTCCAGTTTCTGCAGGTCTTTTGCCTCTTTCTACACCTCTCTTTCCTGTTTCACCACTTCTGTTCCGTCTTTATGCACATCACTTTTCTTTCTATAGATGTCTTGATTCTTTATGCAACTGTTTTGTCACTTTAACCACGTCTGTTGCTTCTTTCTGCACTTGTCTTGCCTCAATCTGCACCTCTGTTGGTTCTTTGGCTGTGATCTTGCCTCTTTTTTGCACCCATTTCATATGTTTCTGCACTCCTTTTCTCTGTTTTAGCACCTTTGTTGCATCTTTGAAGCCTGTTTCTGCACCTGTCTTGCTTCTTTTTGCATTCCTCTTCCCGATTTCTGTACCTGTGTTCCCTATTTTGCAGTTGTCTTGCCTCTTTCTGTATCTCTCTTGCGTCTTTGTGTACTTCTCTTGCATGTTTTTGCAGCTCTGTTGTTTCTTTGTTCACCGCTATTGTCTCTTTGTGCAGCTATGTTGTGGCTTTCTGAATTTCTCAAATTTCTTTGTAGCTGTGTTGCTCTTTGGTAATTTCTTTTAGGTGTTTCTAAAGTTTTGTTTTCTTGCTGTCCATTTCTTTCTGTCTCAGTACATTTGTCCTCATTCTGCAGTTCTCTTGCTTGTTTCTAAACTTTTGTTTTTTTATTTGTAATAAAGAGAATAGCAATGTAATTGTAATTAATTGCTTACTAGTTAATATTAGTATCCATATGTAATTGATTTGAAATAGTTAATTCATGTAACAAACTATTGAAACTGTTCTTTGTTTATTAGAAAATTATTTTGTTTGGATCACAAATTCAAGATGGGAAGAAAACACGAAAAGAGAAGACAGCATAAAAAAGAGATCTACTTAAAGAAAAGTAAAAAGACTGCGTTATAAAAAGATGAAATGTTAGTAAGGGTAAAGCTTGATCTGGGAAGAGCACTAAACACTTTCTTAAGAGTTGTGGAGAATTAAAAAAAGACAATAGGAATCAAAGGAAAATGAAGAGTTTTACAACAAAGGAGAAGAGGAACGACATTTTTAATGGTAAAAAAACATTCGTTTTTGGAAAAACAACACGTTAAAAGAAGAGAAAAACTATTTAAAGAAATACATGTACGAATTTTTCGAAGTAGATTAATTCAAAATTTATTAAAAGATTGTAAAAAGTATAAAAGAAAATCAGCAGCGTATAAGAAGAAGCAACACATCGAAAGTGTAGTAGATACTGCTTTTGATTTGAAACAAAAATATTAATTTTAATATTGAAGAGAATGAGAACATTGGATAACATAATGAATTTTATGAAGGACAAAAGCAAAAGAATAAAACTTGTTAATAGTAGTAACTTTTGTAAAACTTTCACTGGTGAATGGAAGCACACTTCTTCTACTGAGCCTTTCTTTATTGAAGAAAGCTACTTTCAACAGAACGCATTAATGTATTATGTTGATACTAGTGGTAGATGCTATGAGATGAAAGATGGTTATCCCGTTCCAAAATAAGAAATGGTTGTTAGAAGTGTGGAAGAAGTAATAGCTGAAGAAGTGCAAGGGAAAAGCATACACAAGCTCCTGTATACAAGTGGGATTGTAGCAGTAATCGACAGGAATCTATTGACATATTGTAAATTTTTTACGACAGCATGCAAACAAAAGTGTTAAACAGAAGATAAGGATGTTACAAGGACTAGATCCAACTAAAATAAGAAAATATAGTAAGTTGCATGGACATTCTCTGACTTGTCTTTCAAGAAAAGTGTGTAAAATTACTTTTCATCACTTAAAAATGTTAGCAGTACACCACTCAGGAATGAGGATATTAGTAAGGAGAGTGTACTATGTAAAATCTCCTGCATTAAGCTTAAGTGAAATGAAAACAGCTCTTTTGCATGGTTCTTTATCAGATGTACAAGAAATTTGTGGTGATGTATAGTTTTGTTTTTTTCGTTCACAACAGCAGTATGTAGAAAGTGAGAGCTTGATAAGTGTAGATGTTGAAGAACGCGGGAAAGAGATTAGTATTGATGAGTTTGTATAAGAAATTATAAAGTTGAAGACAGTGGCCTCTGAAAAATGAAACTATGTTTGTATTTGTTGTTGACATACTCATTATAGAAGTCAAACTAGGAATATTAATTGATATTTAAAAAGTTAGAAAGAAAACAATGATAAGTAGCAGCAATTTGGTGCTTATTTGTTGGTGGGAGGTCGATTTGAGTTGGGTACTGATCAACGTATTTGTAAATATTGTTACAACAAATTAAAAGAGAACAAAATGTCAGCTAGAGCAGTACATAACAACTTAGAGTTAGAATCTATTCCAGAGGAACTGGCAGATTTTAATGCATATGAGTCAATTCTTATTCAATCTATACACCCATTTCAAGCCATAATTCTATGGAGCCTAAAACAAGGAAGCTGCCACCAGCAGATTTACAAAGAGGTCTGAAAGGAAAAGTTGTGTGCTTACCTTTAGATTTTAAGAAAAATATTGAAACTGTTAGTGGAGACAGAGAGGAAAATGAGCCAGAAGAAGAATTGGGAAAGCCGGCAGTTAGGAGGTTTGTCATGCTAAGTACAGGTAGGGAGATTCAGTCATACCTGACCTATATAAACAAACCATTCCATCTGTTTTTGTTAATAAGGTTTAAGCATGGCATGCTTCCCTGGATATTGGCTTACCCTAAGGGTTTTTTCAAAGAGGGAACCCTGGGGCCTTGCCCTTGTGATAATACTTCTGAACAAAATATGTTGCACATGGTTTTCTTCTGTAAATTTTACTCTTTACAGCGTAAAAAATATATTTTGCCTATCCTCAAGAACCATAACTTTGAGCAAGTGAGGCCTGCACTGGTCTATCTGCAAATGCTTGAGACTCCGTTGGTATGTTTTGGGGTAGGCAGCTTCATTACAGGGGCTATTAGGTGTAGAAATAGGGCACAATTTCAATTTCATTAGTACTTCTCCCCATGTCTCAGGACTATTGTTTTTTAATTATTGAAGATGGAATGTTGAAGTAGAAATGGTTTTATGGATAATATAGAAATTTTTTAAATGACATACTTTTATTGTGTTTAGTGCCAATGTACTGTATTTACATTTTTTCGAGAACTTTTTTGTATTTACCCGTACCATGAATTATTGTTATGTGCTTTGATGGTTTTAAATTTTAACCGAATAAAGCAATTTTTGATTCTTGATTCTGATTCTGAGCCAGTAGGTATTCTAGTAAATGGTGTCCCAAAAAAGAGTTGAAAAATATGACAAAAGTTTATAGATGTTAATAACCTTCAAAAGACTACATTATATTTGGTAGAGAACACTATTTATTATAAAACTGTAAATGTTGATGAACAGGTAATATGTTTAGAAGAAGAATCAGAAATTTCAAGTGGCCAAATAGAAAAAGTGAAGAGATTCATGAGTATTACACAATACATCCTCTACATTCAAAAGAAGTGATAGGAAACAGCATTGAATTATTTCAAATGAAAAAAGCAAAGGGAACTCCAATGAGTGCATGGGAAAACAGCTTAGAAACTCGTTGTTTTCCACTGCTGTTCCACACTAGAAAAGGTGGATGATTTGATGAGTGACTTGTATGTATTTCAGCTTCAGAATACCGCTTGACAAGATTGTACTCTGAAGATCCAAGATTTCGACAGTGCATTCCATATATATTTCATCTTCTGTTTGAAAGGGATTTGTCAGGTCTTTCATATGCAGTGAACCACATATTGAAAACAGGAGTTCATCTTTCACATGTTTCTGCTAAATAATTCATGGACAAAGTTCAACAAAGAGATGAAAATTTTGAATCACAGTTAATTAGTTTGATGGTATGTCAACGTGGTACCAATGAATATTGATTTCATCGTCACAGTGTACTTAAATGTATGTTAAAAACTTAGGTACACCAACATTGTTTGTAAAACTTAGCTGTGTTGAGTATGCATGGGAAGATTTACTTGAATATCTACGAGAAGCTAATTCAAATATAAAAAATATTGAAATGAAGACACCTGAAGAACTCTGTTCTTTGGATCCTGTAAATTTGTGCAGGTATTTTAACAATAAGTTTCAAACTATGATGTCATTTATCTGCAATAAAAATAATTGTCCTCTTGGAGAAGTTACTGATTTTCTGTGGGAAAAGTGTACCAAGCCAGAGATGCTCTTTATATACACATGCTATTATGGAAACAGAATGCTCCAAAATCTGGAACTGATACTGTTGAAACTGTATTGTCTTTCATCGAACAGTATGTTACCTGGAACATTCCAAGAGAAGGAGGAGAAAAAACCTTGAGACAACAAGTTTTACATTTTCAAAGTCACCGCCGTAGAAAGTATTGTCGATGAAAATAAAAGTCGAAAGGGAAATTTGATACAAATTGTTGATTTGGATTCCTACGTCCAATAATTTCTAAAGGAAAAGTAAATCCTTTTTTGTCAGCGGTAAGGCATACAATAACTCGGAAATCTATCAAGAACACATACAACTTAAAAAGAACAGAACAGTCAAATTATATTAATGACTACAATCCAGTTATTTTGAAAATGTGAAATGCAAACATGGATATTTAATATGTTGCAGATAATTCAATTTCCGTTGCACGTTATGTTACATCATATATAACCAAATCAGAAAAGACAGAGATGGAAGAAATGTGGGAAGAAATTTCACAAGAGAAGAGTCTTAGCAAAACATTGTACAGCTTTAACTTGAAAATGCTTTCCCACCAAGAGATTGGATCCTATGAATGTTCACATTGGTTGTGCTCTTCCAGTTTATATTTAAAGTTAAGAGGAATCATTTGGATAAGTTTAGGTCTTGCCTGCACATGAAACAGAGTATTGAAAATATTAGAAGAAATTGAATACTCAGCACTGAATAAACCAGAAAGTACAGAAATTGTTAAAACTAATATGTTGGATACATACTATCCCAAAAGGAGTCCTCATCTGGAAAAGCTATGTCTGTATGAAATACTTCAACAGCTTTAAAAGAAATGTTTCAGAAAATATAAAAGAAGGGAAATATGCAGTAATTGGATGCTATGGGTGTTTATTAAAACAGGCCAAAGGAAATCTTATTAACCACCGAAAACGTAGTTGCTAAACTCCAGATAAAAGAGAATTTTTCTATTTAGCACTTCTGCAACTGTTCAAGCCATGGCGTAATGAAACATAATTACTTCTGCTATGAAGATTCTTTTAATGCATATAAAGATAACATTCAATGCACAATTTTCACTACATATCCACAAATATTAAATGATGAGATTGAACAAAAAAATACTATTGCAGCTGAAATAGCTATAGACAGTTCTCAAAATAGTCAAACTTCTGGTTCACTGATTCAAGATCCACTGGGACAGCCCATAATCGAAAATGAAGCAGCAATAGCCATGAATGAGGTGGAAACTGCAATGTAACAAGCACAACAGGATAATATTATGTTGTAAAACATAGAAGAATAACTAAGTATTGAACAAAAAGAAATATATGTACAAGTGACACAACAGATACAACATGGTTTGTTGCATGAAAACATAATGCCAATGTTTATAATTTAAACCTATTATTTTTTACATCAGTGGTCAAGCTGGAACAGGTAAAAGTTTTTTATTAAAGTTTTGACCAGTTATCTACAGAAAAATACAGATTCACATTTATCTTCTGTTGTAACAGCTCCAACCGGATTAGCAGCACAAAGTATTAAAGGGAATACTTTACATAGATTACTTATGCTACCAGTTGAACATGATAATACATTGGAATATCAGAAGCTGTCTGGAGTACTGAAGAAAATGAAACTTTTAATCATTGATGAGGTGAGCAAGGTCTCAAACCTAATGCTTGCATTTGAACACTTGAGAATGCAACAGATTTTAAAACCAGAATACAATGTGCTGTTTGGAGGAAAACATGTAATTGTATTTGAAGATCTACATCAACTAACTCCTGTAAAAGGACAACCAGTTTTTAAAACACTCAAGCATGAAGAAACTAGAAAAACTTTAGGAAGTATTGGAAATGTGAACATTTGGTTAAATTTAATTTTGAATATAAAGAACTTATAAAGAATATGCGACAAGCAAGTGGTGAAGATTATGGTAATATTCTTAAAGATATAAGAATTGGTGTCTTGACGAAACATGGTAAACAAGCTTTGCAAATTCAGCTACTAAAGAACTTGTTTACAACTGAAAACATAATGGCTGAAGTTATATACAAGAAGATTGGAGAAAAGAAGGCTATAGTTTGCCTAATGCCTACTCTGCAAGAGTGTTCTACATTCAATCAAGAGCTTTTGAAACTAGAAATACAAGAAATAGTTGGAATTGAAGCTATTGATACAATTGAACACGATGGAGTGACTATTCTTCTTACAGAGAAACTACAGACTAAATTGCACTCTTTGTAAAAGTATGTATCTAAAACTGCAGGCTTAGAAAAACTGTTTGTATAAACTGTTGGGTAATTTTACGGCATAATTTGAATGTAGAAGAAGGTTTAGTAACAGGACCAATGGGAAAAGTTGTTGATTTTGTAAAATTTCAGAACAGAGATGGAATAGAATTTTTGAAAATAAAATCTGATCAGATCAAAGAGGTAAAACAGATTGGGCATTGTGTTGTACATTTTCTGCTTGTAAAAGACTTGAATTTTCGCAGAAAACAGTTTCCGCTGTCTTTAGCATATGCAGTAACCATTCATAAATCTCATGGTTTAAGAATAGACAGTGCTTTGGTAAATATTGGAAGTACAGTGTACAAAGAGAGAATGGCATATGTTGCATTATCTCGAGTAAGAACATTGTCTGGTTTGCATTTGATTGATTTCAATGAGAAAAGGGTTAATGCTGATGTAAATTTTGTAAGAGAGTATAATCATTCAAGAGGACTTTATACACCGGATTTAGGTGAATATCCCAGATATGATAAACGTGTAGTGTGTCTAAAACTGAAATATGTCAAAGATTCAAGTGAGATAAAAAAAAACATTGAAGAGAAAGTTGAAGGTGTAAAGAAACTGGAAACTGTTGATGATTTTGTAGAATACCAGTTGAAAAATAGTTCAGGTATCAACTGTTATGCTAATGGGATTCTGAATTTTGTGTTTTATCTATAAGATCTTCATCACAAAATCAAGGGAAATCATAAAAAAAGATTTAGTTTTTTACTACGTCATATATTTCAACAGTTGGTAACTGACAGAAATACAATTCATTCTGCTTCTGTCATTCAGCATCTTTTGGGTATACGTACTTGTTCATTGAGTTTTACTTTCAATGTACAACAAGATTCATAAGAATTTCTAATGCTTATACTTGGAGTATTAGAAGATGAAGGAATACAGATTAAAAACATATTTGGTCTAAGTTACAGAATCATAAATGTGAACAGTGTTCATTTACTTCTAGCGCTGAAATAGACACAACACGATTCATATACTTAAAGATACTAGACTGCAAATCAGTATTTAAAGTGTAATAAAGGATGGACACATTGCAATAATGCCCACTTGGAATTTAATGCTAGATTGCCTTACGAATTACCAAATTCATATTTGATAGTTTTGAAGCCAAAGTTTTGAATACATCATTAAGCCTATTGGGAAGATGTGAACACGAATTAACAAATTCATGTTGGATATTTTGGAAGCCAAAGTTTTGAATACATCATTCAGCCTATTGGAAAAATGTGATCATAAAGTAGATAGCACTGCAAAGAATTACTAATTCTAATTAGTGTTTGGATCATTATTTGTGCTAATTGGTATTGCATTTTGAAAATTGTGCTGAAAAGCAAATAATGTATATATTTTTTATGTATATTGTAGCAGATGTAAATGAGAGTGTACATTTCTTCAAATGTCCTTCAGATAAATATCAGACATAATGTACAAGAAGGATGTAATAAAGAAACTGTAGTTAGGAAAACACATAGCTACAGATATTGAAAATAATGTTCTATGCGGATTATTTTTTCCTACAACCTAGATGATTGTGCTTTTCACTGTTGTTCCATGATGATACTACTTTGTAATCACTGTGTATGGTAAAGTTAAGTGGAATCTGAGAAACAGCAAAAAAGGGAAACTGAAACTGAATGATGTTTTCCTCTTAAAAATGTAATAGTATAATTTCTGTAATAAATTACATTGCAGTTTTTCTTCTTCTTCTTTATGGTAGGTAGTGGTGAACTTTAGAGAGAGTTTAAATCCGGTTTAGGAGAATACTACTCTAAAATAGATCAACAGAGTCATGATTCTAAATTACCTAATAAGGTAAGAATACATAACATAGTATGTATGATAATGTGAAACAATATTTGAAGTCAATTTAAATGTTATTAATTTGTAATAACATTTATTCTTGATCTTTTATACTATTTGAAAACTTTGATTGTGTTGCTGATATCATCAGCCAGGTAGTCATTCTTTTACACAAACAGTATCAAAGCTCTAATGTAATCTCTGTGGCACAACTTTAGCATTTATAGGATAACCCAGGCATTATCCTTGCATTTTTCCATTGACACAGGCACAATCAACAGCTTTAAAAGAAATGTTTCAGAAAATATAAAAGAAGGGAAATATGCAGTAATTGGATGCTACGGGTGTTTATTAAAACAGGCCAAAGGAAATCTTATTAACCACCGAAAACGTAGTTGCTAAACTCCAGATAAAAGATAATTTTTCTATTTAGCACTTCTGCAACTGTTCAAGCCATGGCGTAATGAAACATAATTACTTCTGCTATGAAGATTCTTTTAATGCATATAAAGATAACATTCAATGCACAATTTTCACTACATATCCACAAATATTAAATGATGAGATTGAACAAAAAAATACTATTGCAGCTGAAATAGCTATAGACAGTTCTCAAAATAGTCAAACTTCTGGTTCACTGATTCAAGATCCACTGGGACAGCCCATTATCGAAAATGAAGCAGCAATAGCCATGAATGAGGTGGAAACTGCAATGTAACAAGCACAACAGGATAATATTATGTTGTAAAACATAGAAGAATAACTAAGTATTGAACAAAAAGAAATATATGTACAAGTGACACAACAGATACAACATGGTTTGTTGCATGAAAACATAATGCCAATGTTTATAATTTAAACCTATTATTTTTTACATCAGTGGTCAAGCTGGAACAGGTAAAATTTTTTATTAAAGTTTTGACCAGTTATCTACAGAAAAATACAGATTCACATTTATCTTCTGTTGTAACAGCTCCAACCGGATTAGCAGCACACAGTATTAAAGGGAATACTTTACATAGATTACTTATGCTACCAGTTGAACATGATAATACATTGGAATATCAGAAGCTGTCTGGAGTACTGAAGAAAATGAAACTTTTAATCATTGATGAGGTGAGCAAGGTCTCAAACCTAATGCTTGCATTTGAACACTTGAGAATGCAACAGATTTTAAAACCAGAATACAATGTGCTGTTTGGAGGAAAACATGTAATTGTATTTGAAGATCTACATCAACTAACTCCTGTAAAAGGACAACCAGTTTTTAACACACTCAAGCATGAAGAAACTAGAAAAACTTTAGGAAGTATTGGAAATGTGAACATTTGGTTAAATTTAATTTTGAATATAAAGAACTTATAAAGAATATGCGACAAGCAAGTGGTGAAGATTATGGTAATATTCTTAAAGATATAAGAATTGGTGTCTTGACGAAACATGGTAAACAAGCTTTGCAAATTCAGCTACTAAAGAACTTGTTTACAACTGAAAACATAATGGCTGAAGTTATATACAAGAAGATTGGAGAAAAGAAGGCTATAGTTTGCCTAATGCCTACTCTGCAAGAGTGTTCTACATTCAATCAAGAGCTTTTGAAACTAGAAATACAAGAAATAGTTGGAATTGAAGCTATTGATACAATTGAACACGAGGGAGTGACTATTCTTCTTACAGAGAAACTACAGACTAAATTGCACTCTTTGTAAAAGTATGTATCTAAAACTGCAGGCTTAGAAAAACTGTTTGTATAAACTGTTGGGTAATTTTACGGCATAATTTGAATGTAGAAGAAGGTTTAGTAAAAGGACCAATGGGAAAAGTTGTTGATTTTGTAAAATTTCAGAACAGAGATGGAATAGAATTTTTGAAAATAAAATCTGATCAGATCAAAGAGGTAAAACAGATTGGGCATTGTGTTGTACATTTTCTGCTTGTAAAAGACTTGTATTTTCGCAGAAAACAGTTTCCGCTGTCTTTAGCATATGCAGTAACCATTCATAAATCTCATGGTTTAAGAATAGACAGTGCTTTGGTAAATATTGGAAGTACAGTGTACAAAGAGAGAATGGCATATGTTGCATTATCTCGAGTAAGAACATTGTCTGGTTTGCATTTGATTGATTTCAATGAGAAAAGGGTTAATGCTGATGTAAATTTTGTAAGAGAGTATAATCATTCAAGAGGACTTTATACACCGGATTTAGGTGAATATCCCATATATGATAAACGTGTAGTGTGTCCAAAACTGAAATATGTCAAAGATTCAAGTGAGATAAAAAAAAACATTGAAGAGAAAGTTGAAGGTGTAAAGAAACTGGAAACTGTTGATGATTTTGTAGAATACCAGTTGAAAAATAGTTCAGGTATCAACTGTTATGCTAATGGGATTCTGAATTTTGTGTTTTATCTATAAGATCTTCATCACAAAATCAAGGGAAATCATAAAAAAAGATTTAGTTTTTTACTACGTCATATATTTCAACAGTTGGTAACTGACAGAAATACAATTCATTCTGCTTCTGTCATTCAGCATCTTTTGGGTATACGTACTTGTTCATTGAGTTTTACTTTCAATGTACAACAAGATTCATAAGAATTTCTAATGCTTATACTTGGAGTATTAGAAGATGAAGGAATACAGATTAAAAACATATTTGGTCTAAGTTACAGAATCATAAATGTGAACAGTGTTCATTTACTTCTAGCGCTGAAATAGACACAACACGATTCATATACTTAAAGATACTAGACTGCAAATCAGTATTTAAAGTGTAATAAAGGATGGACACATTGCAATAATGCCCACTTGGAATTTAATGCTAGATTGCCTTACGAATTACCAAATTCGTATTTGATAGTTTTGAAGCCAAAGTTTTGAATACATCATTAAGCCTATTGGGAAGATGTGAACACGAATTAACAAATTCATGTTGGATATTTTGGAAGCCAAAGTTTTGAATACATCATTCAGCCTATTGGAAAAATGTGATCATAAAGTAGATAGCACTGCAAAGAATTACTAATTCTAATTAGTGTTTGGATCATTATTTGTGCTAATTGGTATTGCATTTTGAAAATTGTGCTGAAAAGCAAATAATGTATATATTTTTTATGTATATTGTAGCAGATGTAAATGAGAGTGTACATTTCTTCAAATGTCCTTCAGATAAATATCAGACGTAATGTACAAGAAGGATGTAATAAAGAAACTGTAGTTAGGAAAACACATAGCTACAGATATTGAAAATAATGCTCTATGCGGATTATTTTTTCCTACAACCTAGATGATTGTGCTTTTCACTGTTGTTCCATGATGATACTACTTTGTAATCACTGTGTATGGTAAAGTTAAGTGGAATCTGAGAAACAGCAAAAAAGGGAAACTGAAACTGAATGATGTTTTCCTCTTAAAAATGTAATAGTATAATTTCTGTAATAAATTACATTGCAGTTTTTCTTCTTCTTCTTTATGGTAGGTAGTGGTGAACTTTAGAGAGAGTTTAAATCCGGTTTAGGAGAATACTACTCTAAAATAGATCAACAGAGTCATGATTCTAAATTACCTAATAAGGTAAGAATACATAACATAGTATGTATGATAATGTGAAACAATATTTGAAGTCAATTTAAATGTTATTAATTTGTAATAACATGTATTCTTGATCTTTTATACTATTTGAAAACTTTGATTGTGTTGCTGATATCATCAGCCAGGTAGTCATTCTTTTACACAAACAGTATCAAAGCTCTAATGTAATCTCTGTGGCACAACTTTAGCATTTATAGGATAACCCAGGCATTATCCTTGCATTTTTCCTTTGACACAGGCACAACCTATGCACTCATGGTATCATGCAGACACCACACCTGCACTTATGCAATCACCAACGGACTACCCATATACTCATATAACCATCCAGGCAGTACTCATTCACTCACCTATTAACTCAGGCACTACCCATGCACTCATCTATTCCCTCATGTACTTATCCAATGACTAATATATTACCCTTGTACTCATAGTGTCAATCAGATAGTTCCCATGGAGGCATACAGTCAGCCAGGCACTACTCCGGGGCTCTTCGAATCACCCAGACTGTACGCATGTATTGATGCAATGACTAAGGCACTAGTGTTGCCCCCAACTATTGACTCAAGCACTATCCATACACTCATCTATTCTCTTAGTATATTATCTGCGTTCCCATAAGCCCCGGACCAACTTGCTGTATTGTCTCATTTGCTGTCTGAATCCCTTACAGAGAAGCAAGTAATTAGACAACCCAGAACACAACACTTCCACATCTCTCAGGAATTGCAGTAACAAGACACACCCTTTCACTGCCACTCTTGTACTTGTAAGATCTGACACAGACATGAAACATTTTTAAATATTTATTTTAAGTAACATGGCATAACAGGCAGTATATGTGCCAGAACAAGAATAACAATGTATGATAGAAAGACAATAGTATACCAGTTAGTCCAAATGTGATAAAGGGAGATGTCATCATAAACATACCAAGGAGAAAAGACTATACTGCCTAACCTCCCTCCCGTTGCTAAGAAGAAGGATTATTATATAATAGAATATCTCTGGGCTTTGTCTGCAGACCACATAACTTTGCATATAATGGTAAATCTAAATTATTATTTCGCTGTTCTCCCTGGAAACGTTTCTCTCCAAGTGTGTGTGCCACCTATTCATGTATCCCAATTGCATCACAGTATGGGTTTTCAACAACAACTGCATTGGTATGTTTTATACAGGTGGTAGGGCCTGTCCAGAGCAGAATAACAAGGGATATTGTTTATTGACTTTGCCCACAATGTTGAATTTAGAGTTCTGAAAAATGCTGAGAAGAAACACAGCAGACAGTTCTCATGTGAAAAGTACAAACAATGTTTTTTGTAAAAATAAAGCCTTGTGTTATCTTGTCCAAAAGCTGGATAATGGCTGCAGGGGTTATGTTAAGTTAATGAAGTCGATAATGTCCCGAATGGCCAGGTCGCACCCTCCACTTGGCTAGCTCTATAGTACCCAGGCAAAGAGAACCCAAAAATAAGCAGAGCCAAACTGAATCCGTGAAGGCGAAATCATAGAAAAAGTCAATATCTGAAAGTTCGCAAGAAATGAAAAAGGAAATGATAAAAAGGAAAAAAACTGTGTTTTTGAAGTGTAGAAATAACAGGCAATGAAATCGTGTTCCCGTGCGCATGTATGAAGATCCATCGAAATGCAAGAATTTACAAGCACCACAGAATGCAATCAGCTCCAAAAGGCATCCACACCTCTCCAAGTAAAGAGTGTCACCATCCAATTGAGCAAGCTGAAAGAACAGACATGGTCATCATACTCTTGTGCAACCAGGAGCATGTCAGGACAACCTGCGTGATATACGATGATACTCCGCTGCAAGAAACACTATGCATGAGAGCACATACTCCATCTCCCTCCTATTGCATGACTAAATGCACCAATAAAGTGTGTGTATCCAGAACATGAGCCAGCAATGGACTCACTAACGGTTCATAGTCCAGGTCAGTGCAAGACGTAGTGGAGAGGCAGATATCCAGGTTGCCCTCAAAGGGGCACAGTAGAATGCAGGTTGCACGCAGGTGAAATAGACGTAGCGGAAGTTCAGACTATAGCTGATGCCAAGAGTCGCCAATGGCAAGCATCCAAACAGTTGCAGCATTCGTTCACGGGACAGCCGCATTTGGCCAGGGTGGGGCTCAACCAGAGGATGGGCAGCCATTTCGTGGAAGGAGCAGAAGAACTAGCACTGAGCAAACCAGCAAGAGCGCCAGGGAAAATCCCCCAAAGACGCTGGGAAAATTAGAATGAAAAATGCCACTATTACTCCAAAAATAGTCTGAAAAGAGATAATGTGGCCGGAGTCAACTAGTTTAAAAAAATGTAGGAGGCCTTCGGTTTCAGATGCAAAAAATATTTGGTGTATTAATTCTGCAGAATGTAGTGGGAGATTGGTATTGAGCAGTGACTCAATGTCACTTGGTGTTTTAGCCACCTGCTATTTGAAGGTCTCACTAGTTGATGTGAGCGCCACTTCTTGTTGAAACAATGTGCTTTGAGTCAGCGTACATTATTAAAATCTGTTTTCAAAGTGGGAATGGAAGGCCATAGCAAACTATCTACAATCCCATGTGTGGGAGGATAAAAGACATTGGTGTAATATGTAACACTTTGTGAAAGAGTTGCTTTACACAAGACTCCTGCTCGTAAGCCACAGCAGTTGTGGTTATTTGGGATAAGATAACTGCTGTTTGAAAGCTCAATGAGCGTGGGGATAACAGCAGGCACTGGAGATTCTTTCATAAAACAGTACAAATTATGGTCCGAAAAGCTAAAATCTCGGTGTACTTTAATTTGTTTACAAACTAAAGAATGTTCTACAGAACAATCACGGTGATTCCCTGTTAGGAAAACCTATTTATCTTCATGCTGACAGTGAAATTCAAAAACAAAGAATACAATTCACGAATAAAAGTACTTCCTAGGAACTTAAATGTTCCAACGGGGTAATGTTTCATGCAATCAAGAACGCAGTAGCTATACACACATCGAAACAATCAGATATTACCAACGCAATCATGCAATCACCCAGGTACTACGCTAGCACTCAATTATTTACTCAGGCAGTACCCATGCATTTATCGATTCCCTCAGGTACTATCCATGCACTCATACAATGACCCAGGAATCACTCTTGAAGTCATCCTTTTACTGAGGCAGTACGTTGCACTGTTCCAAGCATCTAGATATTAGTTTTGCACTCATACATTTACTTAGGCACTACCCATGCACTCATAGACTCAAGGAGGCACTACTTATACCCACATTCAATCGATCACGCATTACCTGTGCAGTCATGCAATCAGCCAGGCACTACTCTTGTACTCAACCATTCACTCAAGTACTATGTTTTCACTCATGAATTCACTGAATCACAATCTATGCACTTATCTATTCACTGAGGTACTACACAAGCATTTATCAAATCCTTCAGCCAACACACCAGCACTCATAGAAACTGTCAGGCCGGACTGTTGCACTCATTCTTTCACTCCAGCAGTATGCATGCATTTATGCAATCCACCAGACAGTTGACATAAACCAGGGACATTCGGCAGTTATAGTTAGCTATAATTTGCACCCCCACAATGCCCTGCTGATGGTGTCACATATTACATCACTCATGACATGGTCATTGACATCACTGATGACATCACTGATGACATCCTCCAGTGACTGAGTGTTTTTAAAAAGCTTAAGAAGTTTACATATACATATGCCAAGGTGTATTGAAGAATGATTGGGTGTATGAGTGTCTGAATGGATGATTTAGTGGGTGCATGACTGATGGTATAAGTGAGTGATTAAACGTGTCTAAGTGAATGCATGGGTGAATGACTAAATAATGTGAATGTCTGTATCAGTCTGTCAGTTGGTGTTTAATTGGCTGTATGAGTTTGTCAGTAGCTACATGATTGTCTATATGGGTTATTGATTGGTTGTCTGAGTACCTGTATGGGTGCCTGAGTGTCTGTGGGGCTGGGTGGAGGGTGTGTGACTCCCTGCATGAATGTGTGAGTGGGTGATTCACTGGTGTATGGGTTCATGAGTGCATTTGCAAGGGGCTGTATGGGTGAGTGAGTGAGTATGGGTATGGCTGTGTTGGTGAGTGAATGGATATCTCAGTGGTATATGTGTAAGTAACAACATATGTGAAAGGCAGTGTATGTGTGTGTTGGAGTATATAAGTGACTATATGTGAGAGTGAATAATTGTGAGAGTGACTGTATGTATGAGTGTGTGCATGTGTCAGTGATTATAGAAGAGATTAAGTATGTGTTAGTTCCTATATGAATAAGTGAGGTGGTGTGTGTGTATAACTGTATACGTGACTAAATGGCAGTGTGATTGATTCTTTGGGTGACTGACTAGGTGTGTGAGTAACTCTATTGGTGAGTCGTGGTGTGTGAGTGTCTGTATGGGTGTAGGAGTGCATATATCAGTGGCTGTATTGATGAGTGACTGCGTGTATGAGTGACTGTATGGGTCAGTGAGTGGATGTGTGTTTAGACCTATGAATCAGTGAGCGGGTATGTACTAACTGGTATTGGTGCATCTATGTTTTTGAGAATTGTAGCCTGTATTTTAGAGTGGGTGTATGAAAGGTTATATTAGGGTAAGTAAGCCTAACTATAATGTCCATGGAACCTGTGGCTTTTGTCAGTAAATATATTATATGTATTAGTTTCACTCCAAACTATTGAAGATTGTGTCACACCGTAATCCTGATGTAAGTATTTTATTGATAGTGAGAACAGCGCACTTCAGCTCCCACCATAAATCTTTTTCAAGTTCAAAGTGACTCGCCTCTTGGCTTATCTTATATACTTCAAAAGGTAGCCTGAGGGCTGTGCCCACCCCCTTTCTGAATTCTGAAGATTCCTGTTACTAGCAAATGCAGCCCACACCTGGGCCTGCCTGCCCTTTGTTACCCTATACATACAGGAGACAAACCAAGGGAAAAGCGAAGAAGTGACTGGAACCACTTTAGGGTTAGACACAGATGGTGACCCTCACACATGCTGGCACTGGGTATTAAAGTTGCACCCTAATAGCCTCTCATCAGAACGCTCCTGGACCTTTAGAGACTCAGAAGAAGGACTGCCCTGCTATCTGAAATATGAAAAAAGACTGGATCTGCTTTTCTTGAACTCAGGACACAAGAATTTACCAGTTGGCTGACTTCATGTTTGAACTACATGGACACAAAATGCTTCCAGAGGCCTTTTCTGCAAATGCCTAACTGGCCAGTTACAACTGGACCTGCCTAAACCCTCCTGCTGACCTTTACTGGAGTGAATCTTGAGCACTAAGAGGTGCCCCTATCTGTCTGTGAACCTTAGTTTCTGTCAGAGTGTAGTCCTCCACCTAATAACTGGAAGAACTGGACTCCAGGTGATAATCCAGAGGTTCTTGACTTTTTGTGTCAGAACTGTCCCTGGTCTTCCCAAACTGAGTAGATTTCATCCATGCCAACACGGGCCTGCATCTGACTGTCAATGAGACCTTCCCAGCTACAGACATTACCTCCACAGTGCTCTTCATGTCAATGACGACCACCCATATGCCCTGCAGCACAGAGCTCCGACTATTGGCCAGCTCTTCACGCTGACGTTGACTGCACTGCCAGTGCGAATTTCTGACTCAGGTTCTTTGCATGGAAGGAGAATAAGTTAGAAGGTACATTTTTCACCTGGATAAATATAGTCCCTGTGTCCAACCCGAGCTCCTATGTGCTCAGCCTGAATTTTTTACTTTGACCCTGTCCAGTGCGACCAGATAACGACAATTGGCTCTCTGTGCTTCATGGTGCTATTTTTACTTAAAAAGTTCAAAAATCATAACTCCTGCTTATTGGATTTTTGTTGTTTTCATATCATTGTATTTACTAGAATTTACGTATTTTTCTACATTTTGGGGGGTTTCTTGTGTTTTCCCTTTATTACTGTTTGAGTGCTGCATAAATACACATTTACACATTGCCTCTAATTTAAACCTGACTGGTTTTCTGCCAGCCTACCGGAGGGTTAAGCTCAGGTTTATTTCATGACTTTTTTGGTTCATCTGACAAGGATTGTGTTTGTTATTTGAGTAGTGCTGTCAGTGCTCTCAACTAATAAATCCATTTCTTGCAGGTACTGTAATTGATTATGATAGGAGAAGGTCCACATGGCAAGAAAGGGACAATTAACCTGAGAATGCAACACAGGGTTTATGTGTACTCCCAGTCAAGTTTTTAACTTTCACTACCTTAAATTTTCTGATGGTTCTCTGAACTTCTTATCTCTCACTTCATCCATATCATCCGATATGAGACACTTTTATTCACTACCTGGAACACACAGTTTATTAGTGTGAACTAAAGTTTCTGTCTAATAAAGGAAACCAAAGTGGGTGTCAGGTCAATGAGCACTATGAAAGATGTATTTGTATAATCTTGGCATATGTACAGATCACTTGATCAAGAAGAAACATTATTCCTTCATATGTGTGCCAAATTGGAATGCGTCTGAACTCTTCCTAATAATGGATGCTCCTTCAACCACAGGTACGAGAATCCCAACAATGAATTTACAATATGGTGTGACAAGATAGTACATTGACGAGATAGGTCAGCATACAGCAGGGTCTAGCTTGTGTCCCTTATTTCTTGCATAAGGAAAATATTGTGGAAGATGCTGAGAGACAGGCCATGTTGTGACAGAAAAATATGCAGTCACGCACTGACCTTGCTATCCTCCAGACTTTGATGGCCTGCAATGCTCTATTGTCCGATGAGCATGAAGAGGATCAGGGTGAATATCTTTCTAAATGAAATGAATATAGTGTGTGAAAGTGTTGCTGGGCATGAAAATTCATTTGAATTTTGAATATCCCTCTAACTCCAATGAAGAGCAAATGTTTATCCAGTGTATCTTAAATGGACACAAGTACACATTTCATGTTAAAATATAGCACCAAATTCCGGTTTTGCATTTCGCGTAATTATGCACATTTCTGTGTTATTTTCCCGACATTTCACGTAATTACACGAATTCAAATTAGGTGAATTTCTCCCCCAGGTGGTTTCATCAAAGTTTCATTTAGATCTGTATGTTCTCTAAAACCCTCGTGCTAATGAAGAACGTGTGCTCGCTTTAGATATATGTAGAGCTCTGTGTGTATGCTTGGAAAGGTCTGCCTCGTTTCAGTTATCTGATTCTCTTTTTGTTACTTTTGTTTTTCAGTCAGAAATAGAAAACTGTAATTAGCCACTAAGAGTAAGGTTACATAATTCTATGCAGCTTCCCAAGCTCCTTTGCATAAGGGACTTCAAGGATGGGGATGCCGGCATCAAGGGCAGAGGCCCTGGCAATAGTGGTTATTAAAGGATGTGTATATAGCAGCAACCATGTCTACAGACCGTACTTTAGTTTTTCTCTACCATTTGCAAGTAGGAGAAAAAGCTTCCTTGTTTTTTGGGAAATATATTTTATCACCATTTCAGTATTTATTTATTTGTTTTATATATAAACGCAATCATCAGTTTAGTTTTGTGATAGTGCTTTCTTTTGTGGCTTGCTTGTTACTCCTCGAATGGTTATGATTGTGACGAGGAAGGTTGATGTCAGGTGTTAGCTTCCACCTTTCCTTCTAGTGAAATCATTGCTTGTGTGTGTTGCTGGAAGTGCAAGGGGTGGAGAGAGATCTTATCGATGTTACTGGAAGAGGAGTCAATCAAAGAAAACGTGAGGTCAGTGGGTGAGTTAATTTTTCTTTTGAGAAGTCCTTTGAGAAAAAAGAAGGGGCAGAGATAACAATCTATCAAGGGGAGTAAGAAGATCAAATAATTTGCGCTATGTCAAGGAAGGCGGACGAGGAGTAATGTGAACAAAGTTCAGTAAAGGAGAGAGAAAAACGAAATGATTCAAACAAGTAGTGGGCATCGGAGAAGGGCAAGTTAGAAAAAATAATGCGATAAAAGAAACAAATGTCATAGAAACTGGATTGAAGGGAGGAGAGAAATAAGAAAAGGTAGAAGGAAGAAAAGATGGCAGGGGAGAAAGAAATATGGAAGGAAAAATGAAAGGAAGGAAGAGTAAGTGAACAGAAAAAAAGAAAAGGTGAGTGCAAGGACTGATGGTTGTAAAGTTGAAAGGATGAATGGTCGAGTCAAATGATCAGTTGGTGAAAGGGTGTAAGAAAGAGAAAACGTTTGATGGATAGGAAAATGGAAGGATGGATAGACGAGAGTGAAAGTCTGAATGGCTGGAAGAGTGAAATGATGGACAGATCTATGTGGAAAGGAAATAGTCATTGAATGGATAGAGGAAAGGATGAAAAGGATAGACCTAAGTGTGAAAGGAGTGATGAATGTGTGAAAGGATTGATGAATGTGTGAACAAATTGATTGATAGAATTTCGATAACTTGTTAGAATAATGAAAGGATGGAAATGAGAAAGGATGATGAATGAGTTGTAGGATGACACAATGGATGAATGCATGAGTGAATGTAATTCGAAGGGAACTGTTCTAGAAAGGATCGGGCTTGATTGCTACGCTCACTCAGTGTCATGAGAGCTTCGAATCAAAATCAAAGTCGGGGATATTCTATCATTTTGATTCTTCAAAGTTTATTTTTAGCTCCTTTCTTTCAATAGGTATACTTTAATAAAGTATTCCCATGTTAGCCAATAGAGCCATTGTGCGACAATAGGAAAAAATGGAATTGGTAGTTTTTTCCCTCACCTGGGCATATAAAACATATTTTACAACATCCCTGCTTATAGTTACAAGGCACCCTACCCCTGAGGCACCTAGGGGACACCTTAGGGGTGACTTATATATATAAATAATTAAGTGGTTTGAGTCTTTTGAAGCACCTTTAATTCTAAAGTCGGATTTGCTTATAATTTAAGCTTAAAAGCAGCCTGCAAAGCAGAGCTGGTTGTTAAAATAACAGCATACATCACAGTAGTGCACACTTAAGTGCATTAAATCTACTGGATCTCTAAAAGTACATGTCCTACTATGTACTAGGGGCTTACGGGAAGGTTTTCATGGCAACTGTAATTGCACCTAATAACAATATATGTTTTAAACAGAGCCCTGGGTCTGATTAGCAGAGCCCAGAGCAGATTCCAAGGCACAGAGTCAAAAAGCATCAGTATCAGTCACAAAAGGAGTGTGATCAGGGCAAAACACATAACTTTCTCACACTCTGTATTAAACATTTCTTGTAGAAAAAACTGAATAAAAACATCTACACCCACTATTCTTTTTCAAGAGCACTAACAAATTGAAGGGCATGTATTGATAAGTAGAAAGACAGTAGAAAGTTTATGATTGTGTGTTTGAGTAAAGTAGACATCAACTATTTTGTGAACAATTATGGAGAAGGAATTGTCCTTGACTTTAAAAAAAATCCACTCCTGGAATGAATGTCCCATTGTTCTGTAGCCTTCATTGCTCTTTATTCTTCCTTCAAAAACTCTTCAAGGAAACTTGAGTCAGAGGAAATACACACGCTTTGAAAATGTTTGGAATGGGCACTGTCTTCTAACATTTTGCAAATGAGATAAGCAATATATTGCAAAATAAAATAGGTGATAGAACATCAGACTATAATATTCCTATACAATCACGACTTTAATTGACACTATTAAAATGAGTTTTGAAGTCAGAACTAATATTATGTACTGCCAATAATGATTTTCATAGTTGACTAGTGATGTCATTGTAGCCGTCATTGTAGAACCGGTACACATCTCCGTGCCTTCTCTTATTATTATAAGTGAAATGAGAGTCAGGCTGCAGCCATCTGTCAGTGCTCTCATTTTCTATATGCAGGCAAATGCAATTAAAACTAACAACAAATGTTCAAAGGAAACAAGGCGAGCATGTTGGCAACAATTAAACATGGTGCAAAAATAACTCTTCCTCAAGTGTGATCTGAGCTGTTTTAGAAAACCTTACAAAATGAGCCAGCTGCCATGTGTCTGGGTATGACATAAGGGCATTTTGTAGCCATTAACATTTTTCTCGATAGCCCCATACATCCACTGTATTAAACAGCAATGATGCTGGTGAAAGAGAAGTGCTGGATGCAATCATGTCTAGAGATCCAAAAGCAGGGTCTGACTGTGTAAGTGCTGCTTGCCCCTAAAGTTTAAACAGAAAAAGTAAATGTGACACTCGGGACCGTATTCACAAACGGAAGTTTGCATGAGTGCATCTCCACACGTGTAGATCTGCACCTGCATGTGTAGATTTACACCTACATATAGACTTACTAGTCTGCACACCTCAAATGAGGAGTGGACACCACTAAAACGGTATAAGTGCAAGCTTTTGATTAGTATGACGGAGCACTGGAGTCTCGCAGCTGCCTCTGGCCCAGACGACAGCTCACTGAGAGGCAGCACAGGCAGAGCCCTCTAGTGAAGTGCCGGGGAACCTGTTAACGGTCGAAAAGCAGGGCGTGCTGCCCGCCGTACTTTGGCAAGGCAGAACCGAGCTACCCCACCTGTCCAAGGCATCTGCACCCTCGCTCCATCCATGCAGTGACTGCAATCCCTTGCTGGGCTGTTTCTTTGCTGTTGGGGCAAGTCCTGGAGGCTGTTACAATGAGGACTATCTTTGCCTTGGACCTACAACATTGTTTCCAGGAGCGAGGAGCTGCCACTGTTGTTTCAGTTGCCGCTGGGGACTCAAAGTCCCACAATCCCCTATGCATCATCACCTGGTGGTCCTCAGAGCCTCACAAGGTATGTGCTAGACCGCAGCACTGGGAGTTCCACTCTCTGGCTGGATTGTTTCCTTGCTTTTGAGGCAAGTCCTGGAGGCTGTTACAATGAGGACTATCTTTGCCTGGGAACTATGACATTGTTTCCAGTAGATGGAAGCCACTGCGGTTGTTTTGTTGCCACTGGGGAATCAAAATACCGAAATCTCCTAGGCATCATCATCTCATGGTCATCAGAGCCTCATAAGGTGTGCGGTACTTCTGTCCTGCACTTGTCGGCACCAGGAAGAGGCAGGGCTACCCCCTTAACATCCGGTTATCACAGGTACTGTTTATCTTGCCTTTTTTTGTTTAGACTTTTATGATGTTTTGGGTATATTCTGTGTTTATTTAGATTTTGTTTTTATAATGGGGAAGAGAAAAGCAACAAAAATCCTTCCTAGCAAGTCCTTCAAAAGTCCCCCAGGCTCACAATTGCAGGTGCTGCAGGGGTGGCCCAACATGATAGCACTTTATATGACTTCGATACTCTGATTGAAGAGGTTGAGTCCTTAGTGGAGAGCGATAAAAACAAAGGATATAATAAGACGGACTGACTCACAAGAACTGCTCCAATCTCTGAAACTAAATCTAAGATGGTTTCGGCTAAAGCTAACAAGAATCCTGCAATTTTACCGTTGTCACAATGTATGATTCAAACAAGGGAGGATGCATTAATTTTTCTGTTCTAGCTGAAAACCAATCTGGCCCTGTTACTAGTATGAGCAATGATTGTAGTGGCAAAGACGGGACTAGTGTCGGTCCCACCAGCAGTCACGAGGGAGACTCTGCGTTAGATTTTACCCAACTAGTCATCTGTGTCAGAAGTCTCCAGAATGAGATTATTGATCTAAAAACACTAGTGACAGCATTGAAGAATGATGTTGAGAGCTTATAGTCATCAAACTCCCTAGTAATCCTAAGGGAGGGGGTGATAGCTAATTTTCCCAATAGAATTCATACCTCTCCATTTTATGAGCGCAATAAGTGTAAGACTGCTGACATGTTGCCTCAGGACCGGGCCCACATGCCCCAAAACAATTCTCTAGCTGCCCTAGTGATACGACCAAGAGAAATTCCCCAACATAAGCCAGAAGAGTCGCAGCCTATCGGTAGTATAAACCCAAGGGGCTCGTATATCAACTACTTATCATGGTAGTCTGCAAATCCTTCAAACAAGCGGGATCCCGCCCTAGGGGGTCGGGGCATGGGAACTTTGTTTTCAAGTAATGTTTACTTGGTTTATGTGCCTACATTGGACGCAGGGGCAATGAGTTTGAGAATTGACTTTCAAACAAATGCTTACACCTAATATTATCTAACCACAGTTGTTTCTCGGTTATCCATTCTAAAATAATTGGTGCTCAAAGATTTTGTGATCCTTCAACTAGAACTGTTGACTACATTGAGGTAAAGCTCAGGGGTAGACATTTAGTTGAGGGATTTGTGGGCCTAGGTGGGTAGAAAAATCCTCCATAAAACTCTCATATTCAGTTCAAACGAAAACCACCATGTCTAAATACCCTTGCCCTGCATTTTCATCACTCTAACCATCCTATCCGCTCCACTTTTGAAAGTAGCAGGGATGGTGTAGTAGTATTGCATCCTAGTGATTCGCCCCAGGAGCTAGACCATAATAGCTTTAATATTATATAATGGATTGTTGCAGGTCTAAAAAGTTAATTGTGTGACCCAGATTGGGGTAGTTTTATGAATCACTTTGATATTTGCCTTTTACAGAGATGTGGTGTTTGGAACCTGCCTATATGGGTGGCTACATACATTTTTTCCCACTTGCCAGACAAATAGGGAGGGGCCGCCATTCATGAGGTCTTACTATATGGTTTAGGTCATCATTGTTTGTATATATGTCTGCACTCAATCTGTCTAAACTGGGGTGGCATGGTGAGCAAAAGAATGATGGATTTAACCCAGATCATTTGACTGGGGGTGAATGTTTTGATTTGTTCTGCATTCCGTCCATCAGTTGTGTGTCTTTTGCACTCAATCTGGGCACCCCAGATATCATTGGTATCACCCTTTCAAATAAGATGTGGCGGCTAACTTATGTGAATAACATTTACAACAGGGGTCAAGTAGAGCAAGAGAAACTGCCACTCCGAAAGATTACCATGTCCCATAGGGTTGATTTTGACATTCATGATGCCCTGATCATTGCATGGGATATTAACACAACCTATGAGCCCCTAGACCCTAATTGTGATTCTGTTTTGGAGTTGGAAGACGGTGAATGTGGTGTTCCTGCTCTTGTGATTTCTAGTAAAGCTGCTTACAACTTAATGAATATGTCAATATCCTATGGCCTTCTTGCCCATAATGGCCGTACTAAATCCGACCTTCAAGCCCAGTACACTTTTACCAGGCCAAAATTCTCTAGCAGAATTGATTATGTTCTAGTTTGTCCTTTATAGAGATCTACATACAGGACAGTGATCATGATGCTGTGCATTGTACTATGAGAGACTTTATAGCTCGACAAGAGGCCCCTTCCTTCTTATCACTTAATATGAATATCAGACCAGACAATAATAGGCATACTCTGACATAGGCTAGTGTTTCTAGTAATCCTGAGATTTTGACTTTTTATAAGAGGTGCACCAACCTTCGCTTTGGAGGAGATAGATTGTTTACCTCAATCTGAGTCTAGAATTCTTGAAGTCCCCAAAATTCACTGTGCACTTTTTACTGCAGTCAGCAATAGATTTACTCAGGCTACTAGGAGGACCTATCCTCCTATTAAGCAAAATTCATCCTGGTTGAATGGAGAGTGTAGGGGGGCTAAAACTGATATATTGACTGCACTCAAATCTGGAAAAGGAGATTTGATAGGGCAAAAAAGGGCACATTACCAAAAAACTCAGAACCAGCCTTGCTTTGGGAAATTGTCGCTAATGGGGGACAGTGTAGAAATGATCCCCTAAATAACTTAATCCAACCCAAGGTATGGTGGCAGCACTTTACTGTTCTATATGATGAAGTGGGACAGGTTCTTCCAGACATAAACAAAGGTATGGTGACAGGGGACTTGTGGTTCACATATGTTTTGTATATTGAGCCCACTGTTTTAGGAATGCCATAAATAGTATCATGCCAGGTAAGGCAGCTGGTCCATATGGGATTCCGAGTGATCTTTTTAAAGTTGACTTAGAGTATTGCACCCAATATTTTAATAAGGTGCCAAATGCATTAGTGGAGGGTGTGTAGATCCCAACTTCGTGGAATGAAGCTGAATTTGTCCTTATCCACAAGAAAGGCCCCAAAGATTTACCTCTAAATTATAGATGAATAAAACATAATGACGTATCACAAAAAATATTTTGTAGACAGATTATATGCACTCTAGAGTCCTGGATCAATGGTGCTGCCGTCCTATCGGATCTCCAGGCACGGTTCCGGACGTGCGTTAGCACCACAAACCAGATGTTTCGATTTATGAAAATAGTCTAGAAAACTGTGGCCATCCAGAAAGCCCACCTTTATACAATATTTGTAGATCTGAGAACCATGTTTGTTTTAGATCTGCCATGTAAACTATGGGGATCTCTAAGGCAGATGGGGGATCCTCAGCCGCTTTTGGATATCTTAATTTGATGGCATGAAGATTCATATGCACGAGTAAGATGGGGAGCAAGGAGAACTCACAGAGCGCATCAAGGTAAATATGGGGTGCATCATGGATGCGTACTAGCTCCTAAGCTGTTTTCATTATGTTTAAATAATGTTGTGAGGGAGATAGTTCAGTGTACGAATGGTGCACCAATGATTTTGGCAAGTAAAACCCTGATATTAGTCTTTGGAGATAATACTCTGCTGGAATCTAAAATCATGCAGGGTCCCAGACTTTATTGGACCAGGTTGCTGCTTTTTGCCTAAACTGGGCCATGGAAATAAATCTGGGGAAGATGACATTTATGTGTATTAATCCACATGAAAAGGTTAGAGGTTCTATCAAAATTAATGAGCATTGCCTAAAGAGGGTTAATGACTTTGATTATTTGGGCCCAAATTAGGAAGAAAGCTTTATACTTATCTCCACATGCTTTTGAGGCGTCTAAGTTATACAATGCATCACTAATGATCAATATTTCCGGCTATATCTACTTAGCAAATAAAGGCAGTGGCTAGTGCCCTGTATGGAACCGAGTTATGGGGCTATGTTTATACCACATTATCGGCCACCGCTGAAAATAATAGATTTTTAAGCTTGATGGTGAAGCTTTCTCAGAGCACTCTATGCTGCCATTCAGATGGGTATCAATTCAGTCAAGGATAAGGCCAATTGAGCCCTATACTATATTGGTGGGGACTGAAGAACACTCTTTCCCTGGCACATTACTTCTGTGCTTTGAGGGAAATTGTAGAGTTGGACAAAGGCAGGAATGTCAAATGGGTGGCGAGTGTAAAGGGATCTCTTTTATTGAGTTTTAAAGATCTTTCGAGCAAGGAGTCTAAAACTGCCACGCCAACTAGCTCTAATTTGAAGGAGGTCATTTGGGAGTAATTGGGTTCAACTGCTGCAGAGTTCATGGATATCAAAACTCTGTCGGGTTTGAGCATTTTTTAGATTATGTCACTGCACCTTTTGCTAAGCAGTTGTATATCAACTTTCAACATGGCTCCCTCCTTGTTAAGACCTTTACCGGAAAGTGGAAGTCTAACACCGATCATTCACTTACATGCTCAATTTCACTTAAAACAGACGATACCCTGATAAACCTTTTCTTTCTCTGTCCAGGATACAAGGAACCTAGGAAGCAGTGGTTAATCCCTGTATGCAGGAATCTGCGGTTTAGCCAATCTGTTGAGGCATTTAGCTTGCTGCGAGCAGATGTTTCTGAAAAACACGTTTGTGGGGTTAATACATTTTTTTTAAGTTCAAATAATTTTTATTGAAAGAAAATTGAGGTATCCATACAAAAGATATGGTATAAAACTTGCAACATCACAAATCAATCTTACTACTTAAAAATGAAGGAATTGGACGAATAATACAAAATGAAACATCAAAAAAAACATTTTATAATAAATAAAGCATATATGCACTGTATCTAAAAAAAAAGATAAAAATCAATAGATAATAATAATAAAAAGGAATGACAAGAAGTTATAGAACTACTAGGGAAATCAGGGTGGTTTGGGAACCTCTTGTTGAGATGGCTTTAGCAAAGAGCAAATTTTTGCGCTATTGTCGATAAATGTTGTAACAGGTGACCACAAATCAACTCGTTTTATAGCCAATCGAGGTGGGTAAACAAAGGAAGTATCCAACCTGTGATTATGGCAAACAGTATACCACCAAGCTCTGTATGAAATCATCGAAAAGTCTTTCCAATTAACAGTAATTTGTTGAAAGGCCAGCCCTAACAATAAGTCCATAATTTTGACATTGAGAGAAACCCCCTCTCAGATAGAAGAGAGACTACCCAAAAAAATATGAATAACAGAAAAAGGGAATGAAGTGCCGTATATCAAGTTAACCTGGAGCCATACTTGCTTCCAAAAAGTTTGTACCTGTGGACATACGAATAGCATGTGAAACAGGTCAGTATTGGGAGAAGAACAGGTCCAACATGTGTCCGAGATAGCTGAAAAACGCTTACAGAAATTGGCAGGTGTGAATAAAAGTTTATTGTAAACAAAAAATAATGTTTGGGTGGTGTTTGTTGCCCTGGAGGCCTTACGTAATTTGGACCAAATGCCTTTCCAAAGTAAAAGTGGCCAGCATACCCCAAAGTCTGTCTCCCAAGCGACTTCGATTTTTGTTTTCTGTCTATCTATGGTAGTACCTTGTAAGTGTTTGTAAATAGTAGAGGCTGTGGGCCTAGTTAACAGCAAGGTGTGTAGTTGAGAAGAAGGTTCTGATCCATTAGGAGGAGATGATGTGTCAGGTAGATGGGAATATGTTTCCAATACAACTCGCTTAAGAATGTTGTATTTATGAATGAAGGAGATTGGTAATTTGAATGTCTTCATGAGTGCATCAAAAGGTAAAAATTCTGAATTAGAGAATAATTGGTGGATCCAAATGAGACCCCTGTCTCTCCAAGTCCTCCAATAAAGGGATCTATTACAAATCAATAAAGCTTTATTATGCCAAATTGTGGAGTTTAACAAGGAGTCCTTAGAATCAAGAGCTGGACGATTAGGTAAGCCGAGTAATGTAGAAGTGTGCTTCAATATAGGAGTGGAAATGGATTGCGGTTTACGTGAGAAAGATAGATATTCATTAAATGAGTAAGGAGACATAAACAGGCGTTCAATTGAAGTCCAGAGAGGACAGTCATCTACAGAGTCAAGCAACCACAGAGAAGCCTGACGCAATAAGAATGCTTTATGATAAGCCTGAAAATCCGGAAAGTTGACTCCGCCTTCCGTTTTAGGACAAATTAGTTTCAGTAAAGACAATCGAAATTTCTTATTATTCCAGAGGAAAGAAGATAAAACTGAATTAATCTTTTTAATTAATTTGGAAGTAATGGGGATTGGGATATTCAAAATATTGTATAAGACTATAGGTGAGAGCATCATCTTTATAGTGTCCAAGCGGCCCCACCAAGACAAATAAAGGGGATGCCATTTGGATGTCAATTCCGTAATCTTTTGAAGGCATTTATTCATACATAAAGATACCGTTTCTGAAATTGAGGGTGTAAAATGTGAACCTAAGTATTTAATATGATTTGGACTCCATTTAAATTGAGAAGCTTGAAAATGGGAACTGAAAGTATGTTTCGTTAGCGGTAATATTTCGCACTTATCATTATTTAACTTATTTCCGGACATACATGAAAAGGATTTCACCTCCGCTAAAAAGGCTGGAGTGGAAGCTTCCAGTTTGGACATGAAGAGGAGGACATCATCAGCATAAGCCGCAAGTTTGATATGCACATTCGTTGTTTGGAATCCAAAAATGTTTGGGTTTTGACGTATTTTGGACAAAAATGGCTCTAAGGCCAAATTAAAGAGGAAGGGAGAAAGAGGACATCCCTTGCGTACCCCTCTACCTAAATCGAGAAATGAGGAAATTAAGCCATTAGCACAAATTGCTGCACAAGGATTAGAGTAAAGAAGAGACACTAAATTAACAAAATTGGGACCAAAACCAAACCATTTAAGGGTGTAAAATAAGTATTTCCACTCAACTCTATCAAAAGCCTTTTCGGCATCCAGTGCAATTGCTGCCAGAGGATAATCAAGATGCGAAGATTTGGATAAGATATCAAAAAAGAGGCGTGTGTTGTCTGTAATGACTCGCCCTTTGACAAAGCCAGATTGTTCCTTGCCTAGTAATTCTGGAAGGTAGGAATCAAGACGTATAGCTAAGGCCTTAGAGAAAATGTTATAATCAATATTGACCAACGAAATAGGTCTGTCGTTTTTGCAATATTTAGAGTCTTTACCTTCTTTGTGAATAAGACAGATATGGGCTTCCGAAAATGAACCAGAAGAATTTTTTGAGGTATAAAAGAAATTTGTAAGTGAGTGCAGTTTAGGTAATAAAAGTGTAGAAAAATGGGAATAAAATTCAACGGTAAAGCCATCTGGGCCAGGAGCTTTATCCTTTTTGAGAGTCTGAAGGGCTTTTAAAAGTTCAAGCTGGGAAAGGTTTGATTTTAAGGAGGAAAGATCCAAAGGGGTATGCTGAGGCTTTTGGATGCTGGAGAAGAATTGGGAAAGTAAATGATTTGTCGGTTGGGTTTCTGATGAGTATAAGGATTTGTAAAAGAGGGAGAATTTATGTAAGATTTCAGTATCTTTAAATTTTAAGACTGAGTGCTCATCAAAGATAGATTCAATATTTAGTTTATTTTGGTGGATTTTTAGGTAATTGGCTAGAATCTTACTGGCTTTATTTTTACCACCGTAAAATTTTGCGCTGGATTTTAATAAATAGAGTGAAGCATCCTCCATTGATTAAATTCCAACTTAGCCTTGATGAGGGTCTTTAAAGTTGCATCTGATTTTGATTTATAATATAAATGTTCTAATGCCTTAATGTCTTGAAGAAGGTCTTTAGTCAATTTACGTGCAACTTTTCGCTTCTTTGCCACGTAATCCAAAATAAAACCTCTTGCTGATGCCTTGAAGGTGTCCCAAATAACTGCGGGAGATAAGGAATCTGTATTATTCCTTTCAAAATATTCTGTGGAGAATAAAGCAAAAGCTGTGGTGAAATTGGGATCTAAAAGAAGTGCATTATTGAAACGCCATCTTCTAGGAGTATTATTCCTAGGGAATATATCAAAGCCAATGGAAACCGGTGCATGATCTGATAGGAGAATAGGGCCTATGTCTGCATGTGTAAGGGACTTTGAGATGTTATTGATGAAGATTGCATTAATCTCTTAGCATGAGCTGAAAGCCATTTTGTACTTGGCAGCCATTTTAGTTAGCTATGTGCTGGACATTTGCTGTTTCCCTCTCCCAGAGTCTTGCACATGCTCAGATGTGCTTAGCTAGTAGAGTGCACCTGTTCCTAATATAGAACTGTCAGGCTGTTCTAACTGATGTCAGCAACTTATTACTCCTCCTACTTGTTGACTGTGCAGTTTCTGTATGACCATCTATGTGCATAACTCTTCTCATGTGTACTTGTACCGCCTTTTTTCAGCCCCTGTGTGGGTATATAATGCCCCTGTTCTCTGTACTCCTTAGAAAAATGTCTCATACAGTGATTTGAGAATGCTGTGTGACACATTATTTCCCTCTTTAGAGGTTAAATAAAAAGATGTCTTTTATATTACAGCTTCTGTGCCATTCTCTTCTTTGTTGGTTTAAAAGGACCCGGTGGATCAGTGAAGCCCCTGATAAGGTTTTAATTTCTACAATTGGTGCCCTCTGTGAGGCTCATCAGAGAAGTGGCTATCCAAGGGAGTGATCCTGATGGGAGACAGGAATCTACTGAGGAGGACAGAACAGGACTCTAGTAAAAAGGTACCCTAAAACTGAGATTCTGTCTCTGCAGCCCAGTATATTTCTGGTCTTCCTGATGAAGGACTGGGTTTTTCTAAGACCCAGCGGTGCCAGGGAACAACACCTGAAACCTTCGCGGGTTACCTGTTCTGGCGTATCAAACACAGAGACACGGGACACTTCCAGCGACGTCAGAGATCAGCGTTTATTTACTGCAGGGATACAGAGGTCACAAGAAGTACACAGCGTGTAGGTTCTCGGATACTGTTTCAATTTGCAAAAGTGGATCGCTCCTTTTATACACGTTTTTCCCATAGAACAGTATAGTGAACAAAGATTACAACTCAGTTCCCATAATAAACTTCAAAAGGGTCGCGTTCATGTTTCAGGAGGCCGGAACATAATTACAACAGTATTGCCAGTTCCCAACTGTAAAAACATATCTTCTCTGCAATAAAACACATTCCATCCTGATCGTAAACACATTAGGAGAAGGGGCAAGAACAGATGCAAAGAAAGGACAAGGATGCACAACAGATTAGAGAAGAGTGTTAGGAGTAATAAAGGGAACTTGATAACGGGATCAGAGACACCGTGTCTAATGTATGCATGGCTGAAACAATAGACCGGCACGGCAAGATGAGCCTTGAGCGGGGCCATCTGCCTTCGTCGTGTCGTTCCCCTCGTCATAAAAGTCATACTCCAAAGAACACGTGTCCCTCGTGTAAGCTTGGGAGTCCCAGGGTCACGAAGCGGGCGAAGTCCGTTCGATGGCTACTTGAGGGCAAGAAACAAAATGGATGCCGTATCTAAAATGGAACCCGAGGGGTCAGATGAACAAACCCGAAAATCAGAAGAACCATACGTGGTTGCGTAGCGAAACTGCGTACACCCACTATACTCGTCATTTGCGGTTCGTAGATACCCAACTCACCCATATTCGTCACCACCCAAAAAGTGTCGTTCCGTCCCACACGGAACCTCACTGATTGGACTCATCCAACTGCTTACCACTCCTGACTGAGAACATTTTTGGCGTGAGTACTCTAAAAATGACCGTTTGGTCACTCAGAACTTGGCAGTTAGAATCTGGAAACTTGTGCTTGGTAAGGTCGTTTGTTACTACGCTTTTTGGATTTGCATGGAAATTGGACAATATTTGGAATTTGGAAACATGTAAACTGCAGTTTATGTAGGCAGGTAATGAGAAACTTTTGTAAACTTGAACGGCACACTTTGAGTTAAGTGCTACTTTGTGTATAATATTGTATATGCTGCAATATTTTTGGCATGCCTGTTCTTAGCACACATCGTATAATGTGTTGCTTTGTTTGTTGGTACCCTTTGGAACTTGTATACAATTATCCGGCTCCCCTAGAGGGGATACCTAACTAGGTTTAGGTATTAAAACGTATTTCTTCCTTGGTCACTAGTATCCCGAGGAATTAAATATGTACGTAGCAAGGATCCTGGTCTGTGCACTTAGTAACATTCATAAGTGGTGATATGCAGAGCGTTTTTTTCCTGGTGTTCTGCCAGCCAAATCTAGTGATTATGACTTACAACTAGTATTTACAAATGGTTTGGTTTAAGTACAGTCTGTGGGCTGTCTTTTGTTTCTGTCTTAAGTGTTGATCTGTGGGTTAAATGTGTGTTTAAATGTCTGTGGTTTGTAATTAGTGGTACTTGTGTGAGTAAGTAGCGATTGCGCTCTTGGTGCAAGAATGGCTAGCCTTAAGTGCCCTGTATTATGTATGTGACACCGTTTTGAAAATATCTGGAATGAGCTCAATGTTTTTTTTTGTCATCATTCTGTTATGCAAAACATCATTAAAATAAAATATATTTTAAAAGAATCCAGCAATGAATTATATAATATATGCTAAATAGCTGCACGCTATCATTAAATTGACAGAGTAAGACACTATACATGTGTGCAAATTGCCACAATGTTAAAGATAAAATTAGAATCCACATTGAATAGGAATAAAAAAGCTTCAAAAAACGAAATTGTGTGTTTTGCAATAGATAAAATTAAGATACAAAATGTCACAGCATTTATTCTTCTGTATTAGGTATTAAAAGGCATTCACATTATCTGAGTAAGTTGGTTGTTGCTGACCTGAATACACATTACAGAACGACAGATTTGTGCTGGCTCGAAAGGCAGACTTGAAAGGCATGTGAATTCGACGCCTTTACGTGTCAAGCAGCTGTGTCAGCACGTGGGTATTTCTAACTCTGGCCCCAGAAAACAGCTGAAGTCACTACCCCTTAAGTCAGTGCAAACACGGTGTAAAATCCTGCATTTCAGACTGCTGTTTTAAAAGTTAGAAATATAGTTTCATTATTTTTGATAAACAGAGGACAGATTGACAGTAGGGATTTCTTTTCTTAATGCCTTTTTAAATAAGGATAAGAGTGGTTTTTGATGTTAAATAATAATGACTCTCCTTTATTTGAAAGTGGCGCAGACTTTCAAGTTAACCCCTTCGCTGCCAGGCCTTTTCCCCCTCCTGTGCCACGCCCTTTTTTGGCTATTTGGGGTAGTGCGCGCTGAGGCCCCTGTAACTTTTTGACCACATAAGGTATCCACGCCAAATTTGCGTCCTTTTCTTCCAACATCATGGGGATTCTGAAGGTACTCAAGGTTTGTGGATTCCCCTGGAGGGGTCACAGAAATGAGCCAAAATACAGCAAAATTTTGTTTTTGGGGGGGAAAATGGGAAAAACTGGCTGCAAATGAAAGCATCTGGGTTTTTCCCTGCAAGTGTTATCAAAAAAGGGTTTCCGGGGCTGAAATCACCATTTTCCCAGCTTTTAGGGGATACCAGACTTTTGTCAGAAACCCAACATTTTTTACACAGTTTTGGCATTTTTCTGGGACATAGCCTATTTTTACTATTTTTTGTGCTTTCGACCTCCTTCAAGTTAATGGTAGAAAAGGGTACAAAAGCAATAATGGATCCTGGAAAGCTATACATTTTAGAGAAGTAGACAAAATTCTGAATTCAGCAAGGGGTCATATGTGTAGATCCATCAAGGTTTCTTTATAGAAACTAACAGTTAAATATAGGATAAATTGAAAATTTGTTGAAAAAAGCACCTTTTGTGTAAACATTTTCACCTGTAACTTCTTCTAATTATGACATCTCTTTGAAAGCAATATACCGTTACATCCGCTGGACATTACTGGTTGTGGGGATATATAGGACTTGTAGGTTCACCAAGAACCCGACGAACCCAGAGCCAAAAACTGAGCAGCAACTTGCAATGGTTTTTTATTATGTAAAGGGTATATAGTAATTATTCTGTAAAAATGTGTACATGGAAAAATCGGTATGAAAGACACCTATGTATTTCTGAAATGGTAAGAAAATATAGAGTTTAGAAACAGTAGATATTTGCACATTTACGAATTTGGGAATACTCATACTAGCATGAGAATTATCAGTCATTTTTTAGAATGACTTCTTTTTTACACAATGTCTTTCATTTGGAAGGCAGAAATGCATCGAACGTCAATAGGTAATAACAGGTCCTTTACAAATCTGAATTACCCTAAGTCTCCCGATAAAAATGGTACCTCACTTGTAGGGGTAGGCACAGTGCCCATGACAGGAAATGTCTCAAAACTCAACGTGAACACACCACATTTTCACAATGCAAAATTACCCTTTTTTAGCAAAGTGCCTAGCTGTAGTTTTTTAACCCTAGCTCTGCCGGCACCTAGAGAAACCTAGCAAACCTATACATTTTTGAAAACTAGACAACCAGGGGAATCCAGGATGAGGTGACTTGACTGCCTCCCACCAGGTTCTGTTACCCAGAATTCCTTGCAAACCTAAACAATTGCCCAAAAAAATACTTTTTCCCCACATTTATCTGGTGGAAAGTTCTGGAATCTGCATGGATCCACAAATTTCCACCTACCCCGCCTTCCCCAAAGTCTTCCGAGAAAAATGGTACCTCACTTGTGTGGGTCAGCCTAGTGCCCGCGACAGGAAACGGCACAAAATGCAACGTGGACACACCTCAATTTCGCTGTGAAAAATGACCATTTTTTGGCAAAGTGCCTAGCTGTAGTTTTTGAACCATAGATCTGCCGGCACCTAGGGAAACCTAGCAAACCTATACATTTTTGAAAACTAGACACCCAGGGGAATCCAGTATGGGGTGACTTGACTGCCTCTCACCAGGTTCTGTTACCCAGAATCCCATGCAAACCTAAAAAATTGCCAAAAAAACGCATTTTCCTCACATTTCTCTGGTGGAAAGTTCTGGAATCTGCATGGATCCACAAATTTCCACCCACCCCGCGTTCCCCAAAGTCTTCTGAGAAAAATGGTACCTCACTTGTGTGGGTCAGCCTAGTGCCTGCAACAGGAAACGACGCAAAACGTAATGTGGACACACCTCAATTTTGTAGCGAAAAATGACCCTTTTTAGGCAAAGTGCCTAGCTGTAGTTTTTGAACCATAGCTCTGCCGGCACCTAGGGAAACCTAGCAAACCTATACATTTTTGAAAACTAGACACCCAGGGGAATCCAGTATGGGGTGACTTGACTGCCTCCCACCAGGTTCTGTTACCCAGAATCCCTTGCAAACTTAAAAAATGCCCAAAAAAACACATTTTCCCCACATTTCTCTTGTGGAAAGTTCTGGAATCTGCGTGGATCCACAAATTTCCACCCACCCCGCATTCCCCAAAGTCTTCCGAGAAAAATGGTACCTCACTTGTGTGGGTCGGCCTAGTGCCCGCGACAGGAAACAGCGCAAAACGTAACGTGGACACACCTCAATTTCACAGCGAAAAATGACCCTTTTTTGGCAAAGTGCCTAGCTGTAGTTTTTTAACCATAGCTCTGCCGTCACCTAGGGAAACCTAGCAAACCTATACATTTTTAAAAACTAGACACCCAGGGGAATCCAGGATGGGGTGACTTGACTGCCTCCCACCAGGTTCTGTTACCCAGAATCCCTTGTAAACCTAAAAAGTTGCCCAAAAAAACACATTTTCTCCACATTTCTCTGGTGGAAAGTTCTGGAATCTGCGTGGATCCACAAATTTCCATGCACCCCACGTTCCCCAAAGTCTTCCGAGAAAAATGGTACCTCAGTTGTGTGGGTCGGCCTAGTGCCCGCGACAGGAAACGGCGCAAAACGCAACGTGGAAACACCTCAATTTCGCTGTGAAAAATTACCCTTTTTTGGCAAAGTGCCTAGCTGTAGTTTTTGAACCCTAGCTCTGCCGGCACCTTGGGAAACCTAGCAAACCTATACATTTTTGAAAACTAGACACCCAGGGGAATACAGGATGGGGTGACTTGACTGCCTCCCACCAGGTTCTGCTACCCAGAATCCCTTGCAAACCTCAAAAATTGCCCAAAAAACCACATTTTCCCCACATTTCTCTGGTGGAAAGTTCTGGAATCTGCATGGATCCACAAATTTCCACCCACCCCACGTTCCCCAAAGTCTTCCGAGAAAAATGGTACCTCACTTGTGTGGGTCAGCCTAGTGCCCGCGACAGAAAACGCGCAAAACGTAACGTGGACACACCTCAATTTCACAGCGAAAAATGACCCTTTTTTGGCAAAGTGCCTAGCTGTAGTTTTTGAACCATAGCTCTGCCGTCACCTAGGGAAACCTACCAAACCTATACATTTTTGAAAACTAGACACCCAGGGGAATCCAGGATGGGGTGACTTGACTGCCTCCCACCAGGTTCTGTTACCCAGAATCCCTTGTAAACCTAAAAATTGCCCAAAAAACACATTTTCTCCACATTTCTCTGGTGGAAAGTTCTGGAATCTGTGTGGATCGACAAATTTCCAACCACCCCGCATTACCCAAAGTCTTCCGAGAAAAATGGTACCTCACTTGTGTGGGTCGGCCTAGTGCCTGCGACAGGAAACGGCGCAAAACGCATCATGGACACTCATCAATTTCGCAGTGAAAAGGAACCTTTTTTGGCAAAGTGCCTAGCTGTAGTTTTTGAACCCTAGCTCTGCCGGCACCTAGGGAAACCTACCAAACCCACACATTTCTGAAAACTAGACACCAGGGGGATTCCAGGGAGGTATGGCTTGCGTGGATCCCCCAACGTTTCCTTACCCAGAATGCCCTGCAAACCTCAAATTTAGCTGAAAAAATCACCTTTTTCACACATTTTTGTGTGGGAATGTTGTGGCATCACCGGGCTGACACAAATTTCCTACCACCCAGCGTTCCCCCGGGTCTCCCGATAAAAACGGTGCCTCACTTGTGTGGGAGGCCCAAGTACCCGTGACAGGCAAGGGCCCACAACGTAGTGAGGCGACATAAAAATTGCCTGCCTCAAAACGACCTGGTTTTGCAAGGGGGGTCACCTGGGTTTTTGGCCCGGTGCTCAGCGGCCACCTAGGGGAACCTACCAAACCCGCACATTTCTGAAAACTAGACACCCGGGGGATTCCAGGGAGGTATGGTTTGCGTGGATCCCCCAACGTTTCCTTCCTTACTTGGCCCAGCTCCCGAGGCTATTTTTAATTAAAGGGAATCCCTCTGGTGCCCGCACCAGAGGGATTCCCCAGGGAATGCCTCATGACGTGCTGGACACAACTTGGGCACAGCGGGACTGTGCTCCATGACGTGTCCAGCACGTCATGGGCACACAAGTGGTTAAGCTTCTGTGCTTAGGGCTAAGAATGAATGTGTTTAAATATGATAGGCAAGGGATGCAGCTTGCTTTTCATATGTGGACTCATCAAACTGATTGATTTATTAAAAAAATTATATATATATATTTTGATTATATAAAAAATGTTATTTAAAATAGGTGCATTAAATTTGTTTTGTAATATTTATAATGCCTAATAATGATGCTGTGACCTCCTAGCATCCAAATTGAATTTAAGCCATGCTATACAGCAATAGGGGGTCACTTACATGTGAAATGTCACTTTACCCAGGCGTACAAAACTCATTTTTATAAGGGTATACATTATACATTTCTGATGCAACATCTCTGGGACATGAAGAGGACATTCTGGGGATGACTATTATGCAAAAACTTTGTAGGATATTCATTTTTAAGTGCCCCAAACATCAAAGTCGAAATTGAGTAAAATTCACCATTTAAATGAGGTTATTCCAATCAGAGCAGCTTTTAAACTGCCTTAGGCTCCAGTAAATGCATATATGTAAGTATAGAATGAATAGCTGACATCTATACTGCTAGAAAAGCACTCAGCACACTGCTTACAAATATAAATATGTACAAAAAAAACTGGCAGAAGTTATTAAACTTACCTCTGAATTGCTGGTAGACAGGAATGGAGTGGGTTGTTGAGCTCTCAGTCTCCAGGTTCACTTTGAATTGGTAAAACTGCATGAAAACCTTGCACACAAGATGGAACAGCTGCGAATAGGTTAAAGGTCGAAGTTCTACATTTAGAAGCAGGGCTCAGCGCAACATTTGCTTTGACATTTTGACATTTGAAAGACGAAATGGCAGGGCAGGGACAGAAAGAGGTTTTGCTTACTTTTTTTGGCAAAAGCAAGTTTTTGTTCACTCATATGAACATATTGAATAATAATGGTATGTGTGAGCTCTTATTAAGACAATGGCTCTGCCATATGTATAGCACTAATGCTTTTAGGGCTGAATTAAGGAAGCAATGGGATTTAGTTTGAATTCATGTGCCCTCGTGTTACACTTCTACATTTGCTAAAGGAATATGTTCTTTAGCTAGCTCAATGTGCTATTTAGCTCCTCAGAGTTTGTTTATGCCCAGTTGCTACAAATTGGGGTTGATAGTGTTGACAGAATGAAACCTGTTACAGGTTTCCTACTGTCAAAAATGGGGGAGGGAGGCAAGCTCCTCTACAAATTAAGGGTAGGCAAATGTATGTGTTCTCTCTCTTTTTCTCAATTTCTTTTGAGCCTGTCTAAACTGTCTGTGAAATAGCCATGAGACATTTAATTGGCTATTCAGTAGTACTGTTTTTAACATTATTAGCATTAATAAAATGAATAAATAAATTTGCTATGTTACTTCCCATCCTGTCTGATGAAATTATGAAAGGATGACTAGTCTAGATTGCTGTTTCCTTATTTGATCTTTAAGGGGAACTAGCTGTGGGTAGTTTTTGTTCTAAAAACTCTCAGGTGATAACACCACTATTGTTTGTTGTTCTCATGCTACATACAGTTTTGCAAGGGCATTGCTAGTTTTTATTAGCAAGTCTGTGTAAATAAACTGACAGTCCTTACTAGAGCTGATGTTGCATAGTTTGG
This sequence comes from Triturus cristatus, assembly GCF_964204655.1. Classification (NCBI taxonomy): domain Eukaryota; kingdom Metazoa; phylum Chordata; class Amphibia; order Caudata; family Salamandridae; genus Triturus; species Triturus cristatus. The sequence continues at coordinate 720,995,441 of NC_140585.1, forward strand.
ATTGTGAAAAAGTAGAATGCAGGGAAGATGCCCATGTGATCCTTAGCAAACATTGTTGAGGAAAATATTGTTTTATAGGAGTCTGTTTGTCACAAGATGTTCTGCTGGAGAAAATGTACCCATTATGTTGAAGTTTTTAGTTCTTTATGTAATAGGAATCCTTGTTAAATTAGCAGTTTTAGATTTTCCTGTTGCTCCTATAACATGAGAGCATGGTCCTAAGCATACAATGTAGGTGCTTTTATTAAGAGAAATCATTTTAGAAGTGTCTGCAGTCCTGTACAAGTAATGCAAAGTCTATGAGTAAAAGTGTAGAACATTTCCTTTTTTCTTGAGGGTCTTTAGATGATTAAGATAGGAATATACAGATGTAAGGATTTGGAGTTTGTCCGTATTGTTTTTCTCTTTTCCTCAGAATTTAGTAAATGAACACAGACTTCCTTGGCTGCTTGGGATTGGGTGACATATTACTCTTGTCAGTTCACCAAAGAGTTCCTATTATACTTGCCAATAGGTTGAGGATGTTGTTTTTTTTACTCTCACATAGATGAAAGTGGTTCTTGGGTGCCTTGGTAATATATGGGGCGTCCCTAGACTAGGAAGTATTCTGAGACTATCCTCGCTGTTGATAGATTATTTCTGTGCCTTGTCTAAAGACCTTTTTGTTCTGTCCACCAATAGATATTTGCTGCCTTACAACCATTGCGAGAGGGGCGCGGACGTCAGATCTAGCTTGAGGAGTCAGCACCAGTCCAGCTTGAAGTGTGTACCCCTGCCACTGTCTTGGGCGAAAGACAGGGTCACAAATCAGAAAGGAGAAATCGTGGATCAAGTGTTTGATGCCCAGCCGAGAGTCACAGACCGACCAGGAAGGCGGGAAAGTTTTTGCTTGAGGTAACCCCCTTTGAAACAAGGGTTGGTTCAGAGATCCTAGCATCAGGCCTCTAAATCCCGGTCCCAAAGTGGCTGTAAAGTCTTCACCTTTGTTGGTCAAGAGATACCTGGGCACACTGAATGCAATCTATGGCCCCATCAAAAGAGCAGTGTGCCAGCAGAGCAATACAGGAGTTAGGGAAGGACTTGAGTTCAGGGTACAGGTGCTGTGTCTCTGGTGCCTGTTAGATTGAAATGAAGAAAACTGGTGCACTGCCTGAGACATTGGACAGGATCGCTGAGAGCATTTGCCCTGGTCGGTGATTGCCCTATCCTGAAAAGAAGAAACTTTTCCCTTGAAACTGGGCCGTGATTCCTGAGTTGCGAGTTGTGCAGCTCCACCGTGGGAACAACAAGAGCCTGCCTGTGAGGCTCAAACGGGCACAGGGAGAAGACTCCCCTCTGGTTGGTTGTAAAGCGGCTTTAATTTCCCAAGGACTTCTTTTACTTTTTTGTTAAAAATGTACCCCATTGGTCGTCCTATTTTTGAGGAGGAGCATCCCTTTGCAGCTCTTCGTCCAAATTCTCATGGTCCTGTTTGTATTAGGAATAATGTTCATTCTACGAGAGAAAAGTTCCTCTGAGCAGTTGACAAATGTTACTTTACCCTTTCCTTGATTGATAGTCTAGCCCTGATAAAGGAAACACTGGAAAAGTCTAGCGAAAATGTTTTTATTAGATATGTGCTGTTGGCTATTTTGAAGTTGAAATTGATGGTCACTGAAATGCATAGGAGCCTTGAAAATGTTTTTACTGGATGGTTCTAGGATTTGCTTAGGACTAGAAAGTTAATAGTTCTGTTTCTGATAATAGTAATTACTCTCTCCTGCTATCTGTATGACCCAATTCTCTGTTCCCTTTGCACTCCTGCTTATACCTTATACATACCCGCTTAACAATATTTAGAATGAGAAATGCCCACCTAGCAATGAATTAGGATATTGATAAATGTATGAAAAAAATTAATGTGCATATTTTCTGTTTTCCTACTGGATTATGGGAAATGTCTTTAGCTCATGCTAAAAGGACCTTCTGTTGAAGATTGCATTAATCTCTTAGCATGAGCTGAAAGCCATTTTGTTCTTGGAAGCCATTTTAGTTAGCTATGTGCTGGACATTTGCTGTTTCCCTCTCCCAGAGTCTTGCACATGCTCAGATGTGCTTAGCTAGTAGAGTGCACCTGTCCCTAATATAGAACTGTCAGGCTGTTCTAACTGATGTCAGCAACGTATTACTCCTCCTACTTGTTGACTGTGCAGTTTCTGTATGACCATCTATGTGCATAACTCTTCTCATGTGTACTTGTACCACCTTTTTTCAGCCCCTGTGTGGGTATATAATGCCCCTGTTCTCTGTACTCCTTAGAAAATGTCTCATACAGTGATTTGAGAATGCTGTGTGACACATTTTTTCCCTTTTTAGAGGTTAAATAAAAAGATGTCTTTTATATTACAGCTTCTGTGACAATGTCTTCTTTGTTGGTTTAAAAGGACCAGGTGTATCAGTGAAGCCCCTGAGAAGGTTTTGATTTCTACATTATGAGATACAAAAACATAATCAATTCTTGATTGCGTATGGTGGGAGGAGGAATAGAAGGAATATTCTATGGTGGTCGGGTTACAAAGGCGCCAAGCATCAAGCAATTTATGTTGATGTATGGTGTGAGTAAAAGACTTATGTGATTTGTTGGGTACAAAGGACACTCTTGAATTTCTATCTAAGAAGGGATAAAACACCTGGTTACAGTCTCCAGCTAAAATAAAATTATCTTCCATATGTTGAGAAATACGCTGTGCCAAATTATGCCAAAAGGAAGCATCCCCACCTGTAGGAGCATAAACATTAAGGAGAGAAATCAAAACACCCTTTAATGAAAGTTTAACAATGAGCCACCTCCCTTCATCATCTGATTCCTGTGATACCAATGCAATTGATAAGGATTTGCGACATAGTATTACCACACCATTTCGTTTGCCATCTCCCGGAGAGAAATAAGTCTCACCCACCCAACCTCTATTCAATTTGAGAGATTCAACGTCAGTAAGGTGGGTTTCTTGTAAGAAAACAATATCAGCATTCAATTTAGCTAGATGCGACAAAACTCTTTGTCTCTTGATAGGGGAATTTAGACCCCTAATATTCCATGACACTAACTTAAGTATTAAGGTGAAATGTCAAAAACATCAAAAAATAATAATCCAATGCAGTAGAATAAAGAAAACCAACAGCAGAATGATACAAGATAACAGTGCAAAGGTCCAATATCGTGTAAAAAAATTGTATAACAATAAAATATATAGAAAAAAGAGGAGAAAAGGAGACTGAATTAGAGCAGTGAGAAATATAGAAAGTAATTAAGCAAATGCAAGAAAAAATAAAAAAATAAATTGGAATGATGGAACAACAGTCTAACCTTCCATAATTAAGATGTAAAGTAATCAGAAAGAAAAGGATGAAGTAAAGGAATAATGTAAGGTAAAGACATAGAAAAGTGTAAAGAATAGATGAACAGAAGCCAGGATGAAAAATAGAAGTAGAAGCAAAAGAAGAAATGAGCTGTAAAGGAAAATGAGAAAAGGAAAAAAGGTGAGACAAAATAGGTAATGTAACAACAGATAAGAAAATGCATAAAAAAAGATAGAACAAGACAGAGGTGTGATGAACACCGTACTCAGAGGATGTAGAAAAATATAGAGAAGAACAAAAAAGAGAAAAGAGAGCGAATGACTTACCTACAAGAAGGGAACACAAATGTAGGGGTAGGTGGAACCACAAGGAACAGACGAAGCGTCCAGTTAGGACTAAACCGGACCAGGGGGAAACACGTCAGGACTTGGATATGACTGTGGAAGCAAGAAAAAATAGGAGAGATGAGATGAGCGTAAACGTATGCGGGAACAGTGAACAATAAAAGTAGCAATAGTTAAAAATATGAACATGTGATAGCAAAAGTAACATTAATCTGTGAATACAACAAGGATATATAGCATCATGGAAGCTACAAAGTAAGGAGAAAATGGTAATTAAGTAAAGAAATTAAGAAAGTCAAGTAACATGTGAAGAAGATGGTCTTGAAGAATCCATGAATTCTGCTCTATGGGCGTTAAAGAAACTCTGCAGTCGTATCGGATCCTCGTAGGACGTTGTTTTATTGTTGTACGTGACTTTAAATAAACATGGATGAAAAAGGCCATATCTGGCGCCCATGGCTCGAAGATCCGGTTGCATATCAAGAAAGGCTTTGCGTCTAGATGCTGTGACTTTGGAGTAATATTGTGCAAAGAATAATGTGGCACCAGACCATGAGATTCTTTGAATGGCCTTAGCCGCCGCCAGGACTTTTAATAGGTCAGTGAACTCAAGAAAATACAAGATGACACCTCTCGGCCTTTGTGGAGAAGTAGAATTAGTAGGAGAATGACCCAACCTATGAGCTCACTGGATGTTCAACGTAGTGTCTTCTGGCAGGTGCAAGAGCTTATGAAGAAAGGATTTAAAGAAGTCGATAAGATTCGTACCTTCGATCCCCTCCGCCAAACCATATATACGTAGGTTGTTTCTCCTATTCCGATTTTCAAGATCCTCAACTTGCTTTTGTAACGTTGAAATTTGAGAATGCATAGAAGGTACACTTTTGGCAACGACATCTAATGAATAGACAGTATGTTCCACTGTTGTAACTCTTGCATCCAACTGCAACCAATTGTCTGAAAGAGCTTGTAGTTTGGTGTTGGTTTCCTCCACAAATGGCCTGAGGGCCCTAATTTCCTGTAACAATAATTCCAATGAAACTGGAGAAGTTGGTTTGGGTGGCGAAGGAGGATATTTCTTAAGACGCTTCCCTGAAGGTGGTTGTACAGGATCCATATCCGGCTTATTTTGGTCCATCTCAATTGCATCTGAGTTTTCTAATTTAGACAACGCTGAGAAAACCCTTGAATTTTTAAGAAAAACCCGTTTAGGTGTTAGATTAGTAGAGAGGTTGCCTTTTGTTCTGCCCATCAATTCATAATAAAGAAATGAGGAGGCGCGAATACCACTTGATAGGAAGGGTTAAGCAGAGGGAAGCACACGCCAGCTGGGCGAATATATAACTGAGCAGATAGGTGCAATTGTGATGAGGATTTACAACCTATTCTGGGGACACATGTAACCATTAAAGATAAGGATCAGCCAATTAGTAAAACATTGATGGTACGCCTCTTCCTTCACAAATGAAGTCACTGATATAGAGCACATCCCAGAGGCAAGAAATATTCAATATTGAGGGTGTAGCTTAAAAGACACTTGTAATAGCACAGAAGTGCAACCAGAACTATGCCAACATGCGCCACAGAATCACTGCAGGTGAGAATGTTGTTATTTCGTGAGATGACCACCATAGTATTAAGAAATGAAGGTGAAACAGGGTTGTCACGCCATCAAGAGCAGCAACAAAGGGATGAGGTGTAGTGTCAATAGTGTATCTGCCCTGTCACCATATTCCGAAGTGCAGACAACACGATAACCGGAATATTGTACCTTAAACAGCTGATCCAGAGCGCCGTCTGAGGAGACAAAAAAGAACTCTTGTTTTGCGCTAAGAGCGCGAAGGCAGCGTTATTTAGTGCGCAACTTCCATGGAGCGCGAGCTGACAAAAAGTAGATGGTAAAAAAAAAAACAGTAAAAAATTCCATGAAGAGGAACATCGTGTGGTCGACATCTTATTAGCAATAAACCGCAGGCAAGAGGTGATAATTCATGAAATGGCGGCCATAAAAGGAGCACAAAACCCTATTAACAAATGAGGGTAAATAAGGTCGCCTTGCATCCCAAAAAAAAAAAAAAAAAGCAGCTGAGAAAGTGGGAGCGCTCTACAGGCACAAGCAGCAGTTCATTATCTTGAGAAGAGAGAAAAAAAAAACCCAAAATGAAGCGCTGGTATCGCATTGCATCCGACAAAATGGTGGCGCTTCATGCGCGACCTCCGTGATGCGCGCGTCGGCAGGAATTAACAACAAAAAGTACCGGTAAAACCTCCAGGGGCTGGTTCATCATCGCAAGTGAGTTTTCACCGGTTGGGAGCTTCGAAGACAGGCACGCTACTTGGTCCTCGAACGTATCTTCACCCCATCGGTCCGGGAGCCTCACGTCCGCTATTCCATATTCCCCGGGCACCAAGCCACGCCCCCGTTAAGACATTTTTTAATCATGGCTGGTGTATAAGATCAAACGCGCTGTCCCAGCTTTTATAGATCACAACGAAGGCATGCAACCCCACACTGGCCACTTCTTCACCTGGCTTCATGATCTTTGTTTTTTGGCTCTCTAATCTCTTTTTATTTATTGCTGGTTTAACATATTAGTGTATCAGCATTTCGCCCTTGATTGGTATAGATGTAAATCTTTGCGTTTGGGTCAGATTTTTTTATTGCACTGCTTGTTTATTACTGCTAGGCTCTATGTATATTTTACTATTTTATGTTTTGGTCTGCATTTGCACTTTTAGTATCACAGCTTATATGGTTACGCGGAAATGATGTACGTAATGAATTGTATGTACTAATCTATATGCTTTTATGGTTTTACAGAAATAAAGCTTATTATGATGTTGATGATGATTAGTAACTTTTCTCCTGTTTGTGGAGATCTCCACCACAGGAGCACAGAGCTCTGTACAGAAAAGATAGGAGAGATGGAGGTAGAGCTCTCCAGCTGTAGGTTTTTGAATTACATTTTGAACTCTGTAAAGTAGCACTACTTTATGTACTCCAAAATATCTTTTGTTACTGGGGCCCTGACGAAACACAAATGTGTGCTTTCCCACCTTTCCAACCCATCTAAAGAAACGATTATTACACATATGTATTGCTCAAAATCAAAATATTGCTTTTTTTTATTTTACCTGGTCCATATGTCAAACAAATCTACAGTCAAGTATTAATATTGACAATTTTAAGCAAATGTGTGACTGAGTTTCCATCTAGTAGGTGTGTACAAATAATGTCTGTATATTAAATGTTTCAAATGTCTCTGCCATTGATGATTGTGTCTCGGTATGATCAGCAAACTTATTTTGTGAATTTCCTGAATAATTAAAAATAGGGTATTGTTTCTGTTATAAATATGTATAATGTATATCATAAAGGTGAGTGGAAATTCACTACAAGAAATATCATATTTTCCACAGAATATGACACTTTACTCCGCATGGTTTACAACGTGTGTCATTACCTCACATTTTTTACTCTGCAACAAATTTAACAATGCAGGGTTTTACACCGCAAGTCATTACAACACATTGTTCATTACTACGCAATTTACTATTCTAACTCCACCAGGGTGTTGAAATGGGAAATGCGTTGTAATGACTTGCGATGTAAAGCCCTGCGTTGTAAAAGTTGCTGCAGAGTGAAAAATGCAGGGTAATGACATGCGTTGTAATGCAGTCGATATAAAGGATGTTTACCTTTTCCATATACTATCCAACTGAATAATACTAACCATACAGGGTAATGATTGAATTCACTCAAGGTGGGGTGTGGACTGCATAGGAATGAATTGAGATGGGATTCACTTTCCCTCCTGGGGATTGTGGACCAGGTAATTCAGCCCCTACCATCTACAGAGTGGTCTGCATCCAGTGATGCCCTGGAAAGAGGACGATGTTTCATGCACACAGTTGAACTAAGTAAATTACAAGTGGACTTCAGAGGCTGGAATGGAGAATTCAAAATGGGGGATTCCATGCTGCAACTGGGAGAGGGTGGACCTGAATGAGCTAGGGGACCAGGTGAGGTTGTAGATGACAAGGAGGACATTGCGGAATGTCCAACCTGTTTTCTGAGATGGAAGCCATTTTCTTGGAGGACTTGGAGAATAGAGTGCCAGTGGGGACACCTGACTGTGGACCATGCTACACGACAATAGGAAGTGAGCGCAATGCAGATCTGTGCAGTGCTTTGGAGACCCAAGAGAAATTGTAGATGCCTAACGCGAGGAGGCACGGCATGTGCAGTGGAAAGGCTTAAGGCAGAGGTCTCTGAAGGAATAAGTGATCAGGCAGCCCCATTTACGTGGTCATTTCTCCCCTCCTGCTTATAGTGGCCCTGGCAAAAAGATCAGCAGGTGGCAGCTGCTACCCTGGCACCAAATCAGCACCCTGGAAGGAAGCATTAGCTGGACTACCTCAGCACTCATTTTTTCATCCCGCGTGAACCGAGAATGCACTGGAGAGATGCGATCACAGACTGGAAAAAGAACATATTTCAACCATTTACATTAAAGTGATGCAGGAATCTGTATGCCTTGGACAGAAACCTTGTACCAACACAGGGTTGGATGTCCACGTGGGCCCCCAACAGCTCCTAATCCATGTCACCTGCTGGGGAGAACAACCAGTGTTAGAAATGGGATTTCTGGCAGAAACCACCTCTCTATTCAGGGCAAGGAAGTTACACGCCAAAGATAACCCCTGCTCACACACTTGGTAGCTTGGCACGAGCAGTCAGGCTTATCCCGGAGGCAATGTGTAAAGCATTTGCGCACGCACACAGCAACAACATCCCAGGCCCACCACAAAAGAAACTCCACACAAGGTTATATATAAAAATAGCCTTTGTATTATCATAACACATTAGAATAGTAAGCACATATTATACACTGTGCCAACTGGCACAGGGCAATATTTAAAAGGGATTATGTAGACATGACAGGGCCACTTGGACCACTTTCAGAACCATCACAAGTCATCTTAGCAAAGGTAGAATGTAGCATAAACATAGAACACAACCAGTACTACTGGTAATCACTGCACTTAGCATCAGCCTGTAACATCAACTGCATTAGGCTCAGTCTTACATTAGGCGCCAAACGCATTGTACGCCAACCTCATCAGCATAACCACATTATACAATTCTCTCACAAGTCTAAACACATTAGACCCTAACCTGCTAAGCATAACTCATTTTAGGGAATAACTCTCACTAGCATAAACCATTATATGCGAACCAACCTCATAATCATAACGCACATTTTAGAGGTATCAACAGAGGTGCGTAACTCATGCTACAGACATTACATTTTCTAGCACCCAAGAATCACAGTAGGGCCTGGCGCTCTATAACTCTAACAATCCCCCCTGGCCAACTGGCCATCTCAGAAAGTGGGCTCAAATGCCCTGGGCCTAGGCAGCGAAAGTCAAGGGTGCGCCACTGCGCCAACCTAAACGTGGCAGCTGCCCACTACTTGCTGGGCAGCTGGGAAAGTGTGGGGCAAAGGAGCGCATCTGACTCCTGACTTCACAAGACCCCAAAAGAACGGTGCGCCTAAACGATGCAGCTGCCCACTACTTGCTGGGCAGCTGGGAATATTACAATGAGGCCCGGGCTCTCAGTGGCCCTTCAAACAAGTGTGCCCACCGGTGGAGCCATCTGGCTCTAAAACAAATACTGTGGGGCGTAGGAGCCATCTGGCTCTTAAAATAAATCTGCCCCCGTGGAGCGCACCGGCAATAAATATGCGTAAAGTAGGAGCTACGCACAGGCTCTTATATCAACACATGCCTGCCTTGTTGGAGCCACGTTGGCTCTGAAAATAAACATGTCCCCTTTAGTGGGGGCAGCCCCCTCGCACGCGGGGCTGCCCAGGCACCGACAATGCTCCTCGATATGGCCCCAGACACGGGGACCAGCACGGGCCTTGCTAGGGCTCTCCAAAGAAACCTGTCACCTGTTGGAGCCCCACTGGGCTCTTAAAATAAACATGGCCCCACTGTTGGAGCCACTCGGGGCTCTAGAACAATAATGCCACTTTGGAGCCACGTAGGCTCAGAAATGAAGGTGCTCATCGTTGGAGCTGCCCACTGCACACACGGGGCCACTCTGACTCGGTGCCCCGTACGGGCACCTTAACGAATCCTGCTCCCTCGAGGAGGGGGAGCAAACTGCCCATGTCCCCTGCCCAGCCCTAACTCACCGGGCTCCGGCGCAGAGGATTCCTCTGTTCGGATGGCCGCCACGCTCTACCCGGTCCCCCATCTCGGGACCGGACCTTAAGGGATGGAGCCCTCGTGGCTCCTGCAATGTTCGGGCGGCCGCCACGCTTCACCCGGTCCCCCATCTCGGGAGCGGGACTTAAGGGATGGAGCACTTGCGGCTCCTGCAAAGACTCCTTTTCCGGGGCTCCCTCCAGCCAATAGGAGCCACGCAACGCTCGCACTGTTTCCTGTTTCGCCGACCCTCCTGCAGGTCCCGCCCCTGTCGCAGGCAACCTTGCCTGACTTCTGGGTGGCCGTAGCTGGGCGGCAGCAGCCTTAATATCGGGCAGCAAAAGAGGAATAGGCTCCCTCGGCATTGGGACACAAAGCAGGGTGGACTCCTGCGATTGAAAATACAAAAATAAAAGTAGGCGGCCATGCAGGGTGGGCTCCCGCCAATCAATTGAAAGGGCACGCCAAGACGCAGGGTGGGCATCTGCATATAATTAAAGTGAACACAGCGCGGTGGGCACCCGCAATGAAACCAGGGACAGCGCGGTAATCCCTACATCGGGATTCCCTCGAGGATTGATCGCAGCTTGGCGCTGCAGGGGGAGAACGGGGGTGCTCTTCCTTAGGGAGAATAAAGCGCTTGGGAGAACCAGAAATAAAGTGCTCAGCAGGCGCTGGAGGCAGAAGGAGGTCCTAGGTCCTGGAAACTAAAAAAAGGCAAAGCAGAAGGGTCGCAGGAAGAAGTCCTCCAGTCATCCAGGGGCAGGGCAGGGCCCAGGGAGGCAAGCCTTCCCCTGAGCCTCACCAGCAGCATGCCCCTGGTAGATTCAAGTACACAAACAAGAACATTTTCATGGGGTCACAGCCCCTTCTTTTACACTACATTTCCTTTGTCTCAACAACTGTAGGGCACGGGCAGAACCAGATACAACTGCTTCAGGAGCACTTTGCTTTGCAAAGCTCCCCTCTCTATTCAAAGGACAGGCCAGGGACATCAGACGCACCACATGAGGTGGAGCCAGAATTGTGAAGGGAAGGCCCAGCCCTATTCAGATCCCAGGTTCAACTCCTCCCTCCCATCTACATGCAGATCTCTCCATTCACCACCGGGCAGACTCACCCTGGCTTCTGGAATTCCCCAGCCCTCTCCGCTCCTGTCAATCACAAGCCAAACGGGCAATTCACATCACACAGCACACAGACATGCCAAGTTCTAGAAGTGGCACTTCTCCACCAGTCACCATAAATCTGCGCACACCATAGCACAGAATTTATTCTCACGAGTTTGCACATACCAAACTCGCCCCTGCACTCCTCTCACATCAGGAACTACCATGGACACAAATATCCCCCATGCATTCCTATGGGAGGGCAGGCCAGTCTCACTACCTGTAACACAGAGCGCACACACTTTACACTGGGACACAGTGCTAAAGTGCCTAGAGGCCTAAAACTACTAACACTATATATGGAAAAAGGCCAGGATAATTGCGAAACGTTTAGGGGTGAACCTGCCAAAAGGGCCAGGTCCAACAACCAGTGTCCTGTCTGTGAGCGATATGATGGATAGAAGAATTAAAAATGAATGAAAGTTGCATAAAACACTCAAACTTCCTTCCCACCATGTACAAAGAAAAGCAACACATCTACATAGCGCAGATGTGTAGAAAAATAAAAAATGCTTTGATCCGCCTTTATAAAAATAGATTCCACATAAAAATGTTAAATCAATTCGTACATTTGTGACTCAGACTCATATGTATAGCATAAAATAAAGGTAACAGCACAATGACATAAGGGGGAAGAACTGAGACAAAATGATTAGTCTTCATAAAAAAAACATTTATCTTCATCGTGTCAACAGATGGCCTTGAATATTGCCTAAATCTCCTCTGAAGACTCCACTGCACTGCAGATCCTGCTTTACTGAACCGTCGACCCATTTCAGCGGACACTATTATTAATAAGCACTTCCTCAGAAATACAAAAATGTCTTCTCCCCAGTATTATCAATCAACATCTATAAAAAGTACAACAACAGTACATTACAAAACAAACAGTTCATAAAATTGATTACATTATTTTAAAACAAGAGCACAAATTCATTAGACAAGGCATACATTAAAACCACAGAACACGACACTGAAACCTTATAAATCCTCCCACTTCAATTGGAATTTGAAGCTAAACACCCAGTGCCGCATTTATGAGGTTTTGCCGTAAAGCAGCCTTCCCACTGCACTTCCCTGCAACAAAAGAAAAGGGCAGGAATGCATTCCTTTTCCTCTGCGCCGGCACACAATGGGCTGTTGTGCGCCAGCGCAGGCACCTTTGCACCATGGTGCAAGGGAGTCTGCGTTGTGGGGATGATTATTTTTGTACAGGAAGGGAAACCTTTTTGTACAAAAAGAATCACAAGAGGCTTTTTCCTCTTTCTATGTTTGCTACAGAATGCAGCACACGTAGTAAAAGGAAAACCAAGGAGAGATAAAGATATTTCTCTTCGTTGTGCCTCTCTTCTGCCCCCCCTGGGGAGGCGTAAGCTTTTGGCGCTGCCTCAGATTTACGATATCTGGTAAATCTGGGGCAGTGTCAAAAGGCCATGGATGTTTCTGGGAACACCCCCAGCAACATCCATGGCACGCCCCTTTAACACAGAGAACTGCGTTATAGGGACTGATATTTATCAGGCAGCATTAAGCCAAAAAAAGTGGTTTAGTGTTGCCTGATAAATATCAGGCAGGCTTCTACGCCACGGAACGTCACAAAGTGTGACGTTCCAGATGCACAAGGAGTCTTATAAACGAGGCCCCCAGTCATCCATTCCTAAAAAAAAAAAAACATGCAAACTCACTCAATGATGATGTAGATATTGAGCGCTGTCTACCACCAATAGCTCCTTTTCTGGTCAAAAAGAGTTAACTTAAATCTGTCTCTCCTTCCAACTTTCCTTCCCTATATAATCAGAATAAAGAAACCATCCGTGGTCAGCTTCAAGAAAGGCCAAACAACCATCAGATGATCCGTACCCAACTTTATTACTTTTGTAAAGGAAAGTAAATATCAACATCGAAAAAATATCACCTTGCCTGGCCCAAAGTTTTCACTGCACCCTAATATCCCCGTGATATTTCCAAACTGTCCCTTCTAATCAATGTGACCTTCAATGGATTTTGGTCAAAATACTAGATCTCTCCCTTCTTGGAATTCCTCAGACATAGGGGTCAATTAGAATGTCGGGCTGATTGCCACCGCCCGCATGGCGGTGGCGATCCACCTGACATTCTCTCCCGCCCACATGCCATTCCCCCTGCCATATTACTATGGCGGGGGGAACCCCGGCGGACGTAAAGGTCATCCGCCGGTTTTCCACCCGGTCGATGAGTCGACCGGACAGAAACGGTTTTAATTTGGTGGTGGTGTCTGTTAGACACCGCCAACCATATAAGGATACATGCGGGGATTTCCTGGGGGCTGTAGCGGGCCCCCAGGAATTTTGGGGGGTGGGGTTGCACATGGGGGGTACCTATGGTACCCCCCTGCATTTGCATGCACAACATGGCAGGCACCGCGCAGTGCCTGCCACGTTGTGCATGCAAATGCACAACATGCATTTTTGACATTGCGGCGGGTGGTGCTGGAAGCACCACCCACCGCCACGTCAAATATGCAGGATGCACCTGCCTGTGTGGCGGGCGCATCCTATTCTTCCCAACGGGACCACCGCACTTATGGCGGGTGGTCCCTTTTCACGTCGGGATGGCGGGCAGACAAAGTCCACCCGCCATCCTAATGATGCCCATAGTATCCACTGTCTGTAAAGAAAGCATCACCTCCCTCTATTTCAGTGGGGCGTAATTCGAAATAATTCCTACGCCAATTGCTAGACATGTAACAGGGGCATGTTAATATCATTACATATTATTATTCACTAGGCAACACCTAGAGGGTGGAGACAGTGAGTAAATAATAAAATCAACCCATCACAAAAAATAGTATCATAAATCACTTGATATTGCCTACCTCAATCTTAGGATTAAGCAATCAAAGGGCATATTCAACAGTCTCCTAAATAGGCTCCCAAATAGTGCCTCTATACATCCCTTTTCATACACAATGCCCGTTGTTGCCTTTTTCCGCCTACCTGTAAAGAAGATTCCACCCGTCCGTAATGTTATATTCCATATAGGTACCATAATATAGGCTCAGGTAGGTTTATAACCCTTTACCCATATTCTTCCCTACATTACACTCATAACGGTTTACAGGGACTGACCTTTTACATAGATAGGACACTGCATTCAGAAAGCGGGTTTTCCCTAGTTCGAAATCTCATACATTTTGCATGAGCATTCTTGAAAGCACAGCCGGACTACCATCTCCTGTAAAATATCTATATATAAAGTTCATGACCGGCGTCATCCTTAGTCCGACACAGTAATACAGCAAGGTAGGACCCCTGGGGAGACCTATGGGTATATATACATCACATCTTGCTAAAATAGTTAGAGGAGATCAGGACTTCCCGGCCGAAACACTGACAAGAGACGCTGAGGTTCCTGCATGCAGGCATTCTGGCTCACAGTGGTCTAACATCCCTCGTGGGGTGTCCAACTCGAGACCAAGACGGGGTCCCACAGTCTCTCACTTCAGGAAATGGGGTTGACTTTATACTAGAGGGATTCTTGGTGTATCATCTACACACATACTAGGTACATTTAGTTACATCTAGTTAGGGAGACATCGTAGGAGTACGCATCTTTTTATTATTGTGTATTTTATGTACTTGTATGTATTCATGATTACTGCAAAATGGTAGAGCTTTACCATCCGTTTACTTTCAATAGTGCTTCTAATCCTATATATCTGCTACTGTCTAGCGGTTGTTGCAGCTCATCTATTTTACACCAGAATAACAACTGTTCAATAAATACTTATTGAAAACGGCCAGCCTGTTTATTCTGTGTATCTCTCTCTAAGACAGACTTAAGTGAGCATGAGTGACTGAGCAAAAAGTAGTATATTGTTTCCATGATCCTGAGAGATCAGGGTTGTCATGTTCGATAGTTGTCAAGAACTATTCTCTCCTTGGTAAGAGGAGATTCTAGTGGCACTGTGAGCTAGCTGGTACACAAGGCCAACATACCCGGTGGGGGTGTTCAGAATCAGTCTGACACCAATCCTACAGTGTATGCTGTCCGAACACGCAGATCCGGTATAGGTTTTATAGGAACTACACGACATGGCGTTGCTAACGTTGGTTGGGTACTTATTTAACAGTAGAATCTGAGTAGTTCAGTCATGCTAGTCTCAGAGACCCCCACTCACAAAGTCCCCAGACGTCTGGAGTGGGTGGGCACAAGTCCACCACAGCTGAGTAGGCAAAAATCCTATTTATTGGCTGTTGGTGAATTAAGCTTGAAAGACACATTGGGGCATATTCTCAAGGAGCTAACGCCGAGTTCTCGGCACTTTAGCGAAGTCAAAGTCATGATAAAATTACCGCCCTATTCACAAGCCTGTGCAAACAGCCGTACCACCAGTTTTCCGGTGATAGCATCCTCCAAAAACATTGCCACGGATGACCCCGGCAACTATCCCTAATGAGATGCAGAGTAGGCATTCCCGAGCAAAAAGCAGCAACAACACCACTCCGCAACATTCACAACGACCAGCCTGATCTGTGATAAGAACACAAAACAGGTGATAAGGCACGTTAGCAGCAGGAAACTAACACCTGCTCTGACCTGGTGCATAGGGAGCACAGCCCATAGCCAAACATGAAGAACCACAGAGGCCCCACAGCAACTGAACGTGCAGCCTGGAGCACCAAGAGGGCAACAGCACACACCGCCACCCCCCAGATCCCACCACCCCCCTCCCTTCCGACAAATAGAATGCACATCAACTCCACGAAAGCATGACCCAAACAAATCACCTGAAGTCACACAACCACAACACCTAAAATACAGGTGTGGCCACAAAAATGGAAAACACACATCCACATCATATAACCAAACACAAACATTTATTACAGATGACACACAAAAAAACAATCATGAAGAGGCACGGCGGGTCTTCTCCGGGAATTCCGTAATTCACAGCCTGGAAGACAGAAAGACAGATAAGAAGGTGTGACATGCGCCCATCAAAGGACAGAGAGG
Organism: Triturus cristatus; assembly: GCF_964204655.1. Classification (NCBI taxonomy): domain Eukaryota; kingdom Metazoa; phylum Chordata; class Amphibia; order Caudata; family Salamandridae; genus Triturus; species Triturus cristatus. The sequence goes on from NC_140585.1 coordinate 721,011,507, forward strand.
GAGAGTGACAGAGAGAGAGAGAGGGGGAGAGAGATAAAGAGAGAGGGAGAGAGGGAGAGAGAGGGACAGAGAGCAACAGAGAGAGAGAGGGAGAGAGGGAGAGAGAAAGAGAGAGGGAGAGAGAGAGAAAGAGAAAGAGAGAGGGAGAGAGAAATAAAGAGAAAGAGAGAGGGAGAGAGGGATAGAAAAAGATATAGGGAGAGAAGGAGAGAGAAAGAGAGAGGGAGAGAGGGAGGGAGGGAGAGAGGGAGGGAGAGTGCGGACACTGCGGTCCCAGGCCCCAATGCTCACCTGCAGCCACCAGTGTGTCTCCAACCAGGTGCCGGTTCACACTGTAGTCCCCCAGGTCACTCATCTGAAACAGTTGCCAGAGACATGAATAGCAGAGTCCATACAGTAGCACATGCCATCATCGAATGCCTGCCCCTGCGCACACAGGCTGCTGCACCCCAACCCCTCCCGCCGCCCAGCAGAGACTGCCGGCCCCTGCATGACCAGGCCTCACTGCTCACCTTCACTCACCGGCGTGTCTCCAGAGGGCCCACCACGTGCCAGGGGGAGCTCCAAGCCCGGGGCCTGTAACCATGGCACCCTCCACATCGTGCAGCCACACACCGTGGGCCACCAGGTCACACACTTGATTCTGGCTCTTGATTTTTCAATACAGAGAACACATCAGTGCACAGGGCATCATGACAGGCTGCACACCCGCTCAGCCCAATAGGTGCCACTAACTCTGTGAACCGCGAGGCAACACCACGTGGCAGGAGGCCTGCAATGCCCGCTGGCTTAGGCCTACACTGCGGTCCAGCAGGGGTCACACCAATGCCACCATTCCGGACCGCCCGGACGGTGCATCATCGCAGGCTGCACACCCGCTGAGCACTGAATATGCCCCTACCTCAGTGCACCGAAAGACACCATCCCGTGGCGGTGTGCCTGTGCCTGCCGCAGTGCATACGGTGCTACCAAGTCTGTGCACCGCTAACCATGGACCCTTTATGATTGAGTCCCGTGGTGCAGACGCCATCATGGCAACACCGGCACTGGGCAATGTGATGTGCAGGGCCCTAGGCCCTCATGCATAACGGATACCCTCACAGAGACACCCATTTGGAGAGTGGAAACGGTGGCCAGCACGAGCGCCAGGCCCTTTTTATTGGCAGGGTTACATGTCCTGTGATGCCAGTGCTGAATGGGTGTGGTGCGGGTGTGAACCAGCCGTTAAGGAGTGGCTGTGGCATGCGGACAACTAGACCTGTGAACAGCAGATCTCTACAGGGAAGACCTGGGACATGTAGCGTTGTCCCCCCCTGTGAGCATGAGCAGAGTGGGCCGGCCTGGCGTATGCCAGTCCAGTGTAAGGGTATGAACAATGACCCCGGGGCTCAGGGCATGCTTCCCTTCTGACCTAGACAAGGAAGTAACGAATGCATGTTTCCCCGTTCTAGTGTCGGCGCCACCCGGCACACAATCGGCAATGTGTCACCCTGTCCCACAACATAAGCAACATGGACATAAGGTGAAATCATTGACCCTACTTGCATCCATACCCCCGCACTTGCAAAATCATGGACATGACACTCCGTTGTGTAAATAAATGTTTAATGCACATTCAGTGGAGAGTTGTAGCTGGAGCAGTACAGGCCCATGCAAATCTCACCTTGCAGCGCTGGCCCATGACGGGCCAGCCAGAGTCCTTCAGGGAATGATATATACATCAGCAGTGGAGAAGTTCAGTCCGCAGTCTGATATCTGTGTCATTGGTGACAAAACAGAAAATGGCAGTCCACATCGAGGTTCAAGGTGAGTGTCGCAGAGTGCATCGGGGGACTGTGGAAGGGGATGATGCTGAGGGCAGAACCAAGCAGAAACAGGCCATATGGTGGACATGAATGCTACCGCTTCCTTCTGACCACGGGACAGATTCATCCGCATCTTCGCCCTCAGCTGTTGCATGTGCCTCACATGTGGGTGGTGGTGTTCTGTCTCCAGCACTGTGTGGCAGTGACACCGCAGGGGCCGGAGGTGGAATGTCCACCGCACTGTGTGGCACTGACACATCAGGGGCCAGAGATGTGGATGGAGTGGTAGCAGCAGCATGCATCAGCACCAGACCTTGTGGTAGCAATGCCATGAGGATGGTCTTTATGGCATTGAGGGACCCAGCTAACTCTTGCTGGTGTGCAGCCATGTCAGCCACTGTTTCCGCACGCTTACGCTTCCTGTCCTCCATGAGCCTCCGCATGACTCCCAACTCCCGGCTGAGCTCGCTGGAGCCACTATGAATAGCCAGTCGTTCTTGCCTCTGAATCTGGACCCTGGCTATGTCAACTATGGTTCATTGGAGAGCATGGAGCGGACTCTGGGTGTCCGTTAGGGACTGTGAGTGGTACCTGATGGGATTTAGACACCCACGTATGGCATCTAGTTTGGCTGCCATGCGGTCGAACCCCACCTGCACTTGTTCGGCCAGCTTCTCCTGGCACCCCAACACAAGGAGTTGGAAGGCCATGTGTTCGTCGTGGGGCTCCTGTGACGGAGCCTTGGTGGTGGGTGCTGCCTGCTGTGTGTACTGTGCAGGGGGTGGGTTCTCCTTGTAGCAGCTGGGCTGCCAAGCTCCTGGAAGTGGGCTGCAGAGGCTGTCCATGAACTGTTGGAGGGCGTCGGAGTCGAAGGTCTGCTTGTCCTCTTCGTCATCAGAGAAGAGAGGTTGGGACTGCTCTGCAGGAGAAGTTGAATTTCCCTCTGCAATGTGAAGGGGAGATGCAGTTTAACATTGTGTTCACATGTATGTTGAAGCATTGTACATGTTTACATGCAGACTGAATGACAGTGTACATTGTTACTTACTGTTGTGGGGAGCTGCCTATGTGATGTGGGACAGTGGACATTCCAACAACTTCACGGATGTGTGTGTGTACTTGTACATTGGCAACTCACATTTCCCTGCAATGCCAAAGGTGATTGGCCAGTTTCTATGCACAGGCGGCATCAGTTGTGTCCCCCGTTCTGTTGTGGACATGTCGCGGATTGTGCCACATCGTTGTCAATGTTGATGTGCTCTGCATGTGATGTGTGTGCCACTTTTTGGGGAAGTCGCCCCAGCAGCTCTGATTTGGCTGCTCCTGATCCCTTACATGCGGTGTGCCTTTGACTTCTGTGCTTTTACAGTGCTGGGATGTTGCATTCTTGGGTGCATTGTTATCTTGGTGGGAGTTTTGGGTCTGGGGCATGGTTTGTCTGAAGACGTGCTATGCTTACTTGTGCATGTGTGCCATTGTGGCCATCTCCCCCGTCCCCCCAGTCCTTGGTCATTACTCACCCTGTTGCTTTTGTGTCCAGTCCTGTTGAGCAGTGTCCAGGCCCCCAACTCCTGCCACCCTCACCCCATTGATGACAGTGGACACCATTTACTCCATATCGTCCAGCTCCTTCTGTGGAGCTGGGCTCCCACTTCCAGTTTGCATTGCTGCCTTCCGGTTGTTTGCTAGATTCTGCTTGGTTTTGTGCTTGACATCATTCAAGCGCCTCTTGACCTCGTCCATTGTCCTCTTTAGCACTCTGACTGCATTCACCTTGTCCACAATGGTCTGCCATTTTCCATTTTTAGTTGCCAGTGACACAGTGGAGCTGACGAACAGTAGTTGATGGTGTTCTATCACCTCCGTTATCAGTATCCTGTTTTCCTGCGAAATGAACCTTTTCTTCCTACTCTTCTTCTCCTTGCCCTTCCCTAACCCCGAAGTCCCAGGCTGGTCTTCGGGGTGCTTGTGGGGTTCTGGTTGTCCTCTGCACTTGCTCCGGCTGACTCCATTGTGCTTCGCTGTTGTTTGGCTTTTGTATGTGTTTTTTTTAATCTTTTTTAGTGCATTTCCCCGCATGTCGCGTGGGGATTGCAGGCCTGTGGCTGGTTTTTGCTGATTTTTGTATCATGATTGGCATCATCACCGCTTTTTTCGCGTTGGTGTTTCGCATTTTTGCGGCATCGCGTTGATTTTAACACGTTGGTTTGACGCGCTGTCTCGGGACTATCGCATGGTACAGCCGACTTGGGAATACCACGTTGACACGGAGTTATTTTCTCACGATGGACTGCGATGTGAAGAGTTGTGTTATGCTACTTTTGCGGAAGTTATCACACGTTCTTTAGAATATCCCCCATTGTTCCTAAACTGTGCAAAACACCTTATCTTAGTTCCCTTGAAACAATGACTGAAGAAACAGCAAACATGGATAGAGTTGTGCAAGCACTAAATCTCTCAGCAGATGAAGAAGATGCAGATGGAATTTAAAATTGCAGAAAATTTTAGAAATGCTGTGACCATAAAATTAGGTGCACACAGTCTAACATCCAGGGCTGGATCGGTAGCTTTCGTGATTGAGGCACATGAATCATTTCAAACAGAGGTATTCTATTCATGGGTTACATTCCCAGTTGCAAATGCGAGAAAAAAAACATTTCACTTCTACACAGAAAGTGGAATACCGGACTAATATGGTCCCTATGAGGACACTGAAGTTCCACTAACTTACCAGGACCACTTATACTGGTTTAAAGACGCCCTCCCCCATACAACAAATAAAGTAAGACTCAGTCCGCTTGGAAGAAAAGGAGTGACATGGCCAGTATTAATGGCCTACACACCACATCCTGACATTGAAACAATGCCAGGAGGAGACTTACTTATACTTCACAAAGAACTGATAAAACTTTACAGAAACATGGCACAGTTTGTCATGAGGACACTTACGGTCCAGCCACCAACGCTTACAACAAACACAAATACAGGTCCTGATACTAGGGGAATTGTCCCACATAAGTCATATGAAATAACACTCCAAATGGAGGAGGACAAACCCAGGAAAGTTAGTGGTCTCTTTTGGGAGAACCTGACATTTGGTTATGATAGTCTATTAGCTAAACAAGATTGGGAGCCAGCATTCGTCATGGACTGCCCTAGGAGAGAAACAGTAATATTACCAGCCTTTTCTGACCATGTTCCTAAATATCGGAAATATGCATATGCACGGGAGTGGGTTGTAGCACTTGCCCTGGCATTATATAAAAACATTGTTGGGTGGGATGAGGACTCAACCCACCACATAATTGCATTTGAAAATACTCAGACTCCACAGAGGCAGTATCCAATAAAGCAAGAAGCTAAAAAACAGGTCAGGGAGAACTTGGATCAACTTGAATACCAAGGGGGGATTGAAACTTGCACCTCTCAAATGAATAATCCTTTGTTTTCCATATCATCTAGTTTGAGATTATAGACATCTATACACTTGCACAAAGACATTTGTGGTTTAAAATGTACACAGTTGTGCGAAAAAAATACAACACAACACTAGATATCTCAAATGGATTTTTGTTGCCAAAATATAACGCCTGAAAGCAGTTATTAAACTGCATTCTCCATGTTAGGCTCTCAGGGACAATTTTGTAGACTCCCCCAGGGGTAAAAGAACAGCCCAGAGTTACTTTCAGCCAGATTAATTGAATTACTTCAAAATCTGGATGAAGAGGCATTGCCCTATGTCGATGATATTTATCTAACAGATGATGACCTACATGAACACTTGAACAGAGTAAATACCATAATATTGGGATTTGCCTATGAGGGTTACAAATTTGTCCTGTTTCAAGAATATGAGCTTTCAAGTGAAGGGAAAAGCTTAGCAGCTAACTTTCTGGAAAAATGTGCACTACTACAACCTCCAAAATCATTAAAAGATTTACAATCAATACTGGGATTCCTGAACTTTGGCAGAGCATGCATTTTGAATTATGCAGAAAGAGTTAAACCTTTCTACGATTTGATAAGACCTGACATTTCAGTCAGACAATGGACACAGGAACATATAGATATTTTGTGTTTCCTATAAGCTGATGTGATAGTTTCAAAACACTAACAGACACGCGTAAATGTTTGCAACTTAGTGATCCATATAGTTGCGGGTTTATCTGGATACACCTACCTAACGTATAATGAAGGTGAAACAGTACCAATCACATTTGTACACAAATGCTGAGATGCGCTTTGCATCAACAGAAAAGATTCTTACAGCAGTACAGACTGCTGCAGTAAGAGAAAGAGCACTGGCTCAGGGAAAGCAAATAATGGTCATAACCCCAGTACCGGCCTTAGTGGCAGCTACAAAAGCTAGCATTCCGAACACAAAAGCCTTACATCTGAGATGGATACAATGGGCTAATTCTCTTACTGCAACAGATGTAGAATACAGGTACGACCCATGTCTAAAACACAGGTCTTCCTGCAATACGAACAAGAATATCCTCTACCTAATCAAATATTGCCTCTAGATTAGTATGAATATATAATTTACACCGACGGCCTGCTCAGTTGGCCATAGGGAGTGAGCAGCAACACAGCACCACATGTGTAATCGTGAAAGGTCGCATGCAGGATGTAAAGTTTCATCCGAGTTTTACAAAAACCCAGTCTCTAGGAGTCTGCACGGTGCAGCTGGCAGAATTAAAAGCCCAGCTACTGGCACTGGTAAATATGGATCGAGAGTTCCCCACACTAATTGTGTGTGATTCCTTTTACTGTGTACAGTCAAACAATGAATACTTCCTACACCACTTGGGACGGAATGGGTTCAAAGATGCAAAAGGTGGCCCAATTAAGCACTAAACGCTATGGGAACAGGTAGTAGAGTTAAAAAACAAACTACCAAGGGCTCATGTGATACACACACTGAGTCATCAACGTGATGACGTTCACGTTGAAAGGAATTAATTGACTGATGAAGCCGCAAAGAGTGCTGTATGCACAGCTTCTGTAGCTGCAATCACTGGTTCAAAAACGAGAATAGACGGTAAGATTATGGTTGCAATTATTGCTACACGCAATAAAACAGCACTACTGAAATGGTTTCCACTCAAGTACTCCTACAAGTTAGATGCAAATTACAGTCCATTTCCTCAGATTCCTGGAGTGGGGGATAGAGTAATACCAAATATGGATTGCAGGTTAGGTTTATTTCTAGCAGCACACGAGGGTATAGGTTCTGCACACGCAGGAGTTACAGCAACTGTTTTCTTACAGAAATAATGCTACTGGTGGCCAGGATTAACAAAGCAGAGTAAGGACTATGTCTTGAAATGCAACATCTGTCAGCAGATGAAAGGCTCCACCGTAAGACGTCCAGCGCAGACACCATTGCTTATATTCGAGAAACCACTCATGGGGCTTAGAGGTGATGGAGCAAGGTTTCGTAGAAAAGAGACTTGCTTGGATGCAATCCACTCGTTTAACTTACTAACAAAGTTATTAATGAGTGTCGTGAATAATTAATACGCACCACATGAACACGTGGGTTAGTGAAGCTTGCGTGTGTGTGTATTAATGTGGATAACAACGAAGACGGACAAATACCACTTTAAACGGGGAACCTTTGTGCGCATGCATCAACTGCAGCTATGTAGTATGACGAGCTAATTCTTGGAGGGAAATTCTCGCACATGAGCAGAAGACACTAAAATGGAGTCTTGAAGGCTCGCGTGCATGGCATCTGCTTACTTGAAATGAAAACAAGCTACTTTACTAATGCTAATGCGGGAAAAGTATTAATAAGTAAAGGGGATAGAGTAGAGGTGGGTGACATACAGTACCACCACTTTATTTGTGAAATTAATATTTGTCTTTCTGACTTTATTATTAGTGCGTATTTGGGCCTCTCATGCATAACTGAATTAAGTTGAGTCCCGTGAAGTCCGCGCATCTCCACTGAAAGGGAGCCCAGAACGGTGACTGAGAAGTTGAATGCGAGCCAAAGGACAAGTGTTACAGCATGGGAATGAATGGTGCCGAAGTTCAACAATGAAGACTCGTATTCATAGTGTTATGATATTGTTTCAAAGTGAACTAAGAAAATATATGGGAAACCAATTTTATGAATAAAAAATTAAGGGGATGGGTTTGCGAACAATGGTTGCACTAATTTGCGTGACATGTAAGCATGGTGTGATGGAGCCTTCCCCTTGCCCGACCTATCATATATTTCATATTTTTAGGATATTGAAACTTTAGTGGGTGGAACATGGAGAAACAAAAGTATAATTAAGATAGCTTTAGTTAGTTAGTGAAGAGAGGAGAGAGTGTTTTGCTGTAGGAAACGCTGTTGCTGGGAGAGATGCTGTGAGATGCTGATGAAGAGCAGAATGCAGAACCTGGAACAGAACTTTCTATCCTAATTAATTGGGTTAGATCAGAAGATCGCGGAAGAATCTCAAGGAGGAAGAGAGTGTCAGAGAGGGGTGTGGCGCAAACGTCTTTATTCTAGAGAGGTCACCAATCCTGTCCTGAATCCTGTCCTGAAGTCCTTGTCTCCTGACCTATGCCGTGGACCCTTAGCAGCCATTTGGCCAGGGGGTTGGTCTTTCACACCATCCTTGGTAAATATAATTTTTCGTTATTTGCTGATGTTCTTTTCTCTCTGTCCTATCCCTTTCGTAACATTGATTATTGTATGAGTCGAGGTAAATGTTTTGGAGTTAATGAATTGAATTTTCTCTCCTATGAATGATGGTGACTGCACTGTAATTTTGAAAAGGTTCACATGCATTTAATTTAGATAAAGATTTAAAACTTTCATGAGTCTGTGGTTTATTTTATCACATTTAAAGTATAAGTAAGTTAGTTTATGCTATTCTCACCATCAACTAGTTCAACTAATGGTCCATTGACCAGACGAAAGAACTTTTTAATCTGTGAAAGGATTAGTTCGAGATGAACATAAGTATTACGTAACCAAATCTAAACATTGTGAAAATTACAAACTTGAACACGAGCGGTTTTACGCACTGTGAGTTTATGGGCCCAGGTGAGTATATGGTAGTGGAGTATCTGTTGTTGTTGAACCGCTCTATCACAGATATATCATGGTTGCAGTGGATTCCTGCTCTAGATTCCTATGGGTGTGGCCCCAGTGATCGGCTGACGCTCGAACTGTTATAAAAGATTTGCGAGTCTTTATCAGGACATACACAATTGGCATATTACATTCTGACCGTGGCCCAGCGTTTAGCTCTAGGGTTTACAAGGAAGCATGGGAGGTTTGTGTGTATTATTACGGTACTCCTCTCCATATCATCCTGAGGGAAATTTGGTAGTGGAAAGGAAAAGCCGGGACTTAAAGAAGTCTTTAACAGCTAGAGTATATGGCTTTGGAGAGAGTTGGGTAAAACATTTGTACGGAGTACAACTTGCATTGAATAACATGCCAAGAAGTTCTCTAAGGGGTGTCACTTCTTATGAGGTCCTATTTGGGACGAGAATGTGGGTACCTGATCTTGATTGTGAAGGCACAGTGGCAGATGATAAATTTTAACATCCATAAACGTTTGGCTGTTTTACAGGAGCTAAATGAATCCAGAGGACTACAAAGCAATGTCCAGGTAAAGAGGACAGCCACTGGGGAAGTAAAGTCAGTCACAGCAAGACCTCTCTGGGTCCCTAAAGTTGGGGATCTGGTAAGGGAGAAAATTGTGGACAAAAAGGAATTTGGGCCATCATACAGAAAGCCTGTACCTGTCCTGGCCTTTGAAGGAACAATAACTGTACTTCTACCGCCTTTTGCCGGAAAAAAGGAGAAAAGATTTGTCTCAATAGACTTAATCAAACCACACTATGTGGCCAATACTGAATAGAAGGCCTCGTGGACTCCTGAGAGGTGCCTCAGCTGCCTTGATCACTCCAGTGTTTAGGCTAGTTTTGAATGGGAGTTACCTGATGCTGAATGTTCAAAGTTGCTCTGGGATGCGTCCGGGCATCGCATATTAGGTAACTGTGAGCTCTACAGTCAGAGAGGCGCAATTATGGCCTTCGCTAAATATTTTAGTAATACGGTTTGATGCTTTGAGCAGAATGAAAGCCATGCTTTTACAAAAGTCTGTGCCCTTAACCTCCGTTCCAGAGACTTTTGATCTCCAGATCGCAAGGTCTTCAGCAGAGATGCAATCACTCATATGTACGAATTGTCCCTTCCATATCACAGAAATGGTAAATCGGATCTTTAACATGTCTGATACAACAGGCATCGTCCACCAATTCAAGACTATAGGTTGTGGACTCTTAACCACCTTTCAGACGGTCCTCAGAGTTATACCAAACTTTATACACTCCGTATTTGGAGTATTTTTGGAGGACTGCCAATCACCCTGTTTCTAATAGCAGGTATCCTGATCATAATTTTTCTGCTACGCGATGGACGTCCCAGTCACCAAGGAGATGGAAGCAGTACTCCTGGAGTGAAAATTCCATGATGGCATGGTACAACATCTGGGCACACCTCGCCAGAGAGAACTAAGAGCGTCTTGGTTCTTGTCAATTAGACCAGTCTGGATGGACTTTATCTTACCTGTCCTCCGATGCCTGTTTTGCAGAGAAGAATGTGTGAAGGATCTCTGTCTGACACTCCCATCATGTGCGCAACTGGACAATGATGCTTTACTGGACCCGATAACGGCCCATGTTCTGCAGTGTCCCGAGCGTATTCCAATGTTGATGGCAGCATTCCTAAAGCCTCCACAGGTAGTCACAGCTCATTTTGGTGCGGACACCAGCTTCTACTCTGACATCCAGGCCTTAGACAGCACACAGGCTGCCCCAGAGCCGACTGTGGGCAGTACAGATAATCATTTGTGCTCAATTTACATAATCTGCGAGGTGTTACAGGGACCGTTGTCTGCGGAAGCAGGCAACAATAATCTTGCGTCTACCAGCCAGGACACATTAGAGCTATGTCTTAAGTGACAATTTCCTTATTTTTTTTAACTTTTAAAAGATTTCTTTTAACTTATGAATTGTGTTTTAACAAAAAGCTATCCTGGCTGATGACGGCTGATAGCCAGAAACCGGTCCTAGGATGCTTGATTCCGGTCCAGGGAAGACATGGCTTGGCAGTTCGGGCTGGACTGTTCCCATGAGGCACAGGGTCAAGACTGATTTGCATATGGCCATGTCTAAACTGGGGTGGCGTAGTGGGCAAAAGAACGATGGATTTAACCCAGATCTCTTGACTGGGGGAGAATGTCTGCATTGTCAGCATTCCGTCCATCATTTGTTTGTTGTAACGCTTTTCGCCCTAAGTGGGATGGGTATTCCCAGACGTGGGACCCATGCTCACTACGCCACTGGAGTCTAGCTATCCTGGCTGATGACGGCTGATAGCCAGAAACCGGTCCTAGGATGCTTGATTCCGGTCCAGGGAAGACATGGCTTGGCAGTTCGGGCTGGACTGTTCCCATGAGGCACAGGGTCAAGACTGATTTGCATATGGCCATGTCTAAACTGGGGTGGCGTAGTGGGCAAAAGAACGATGGATTTAACCCAGATCTCTTGACTGGGGGAGAATGTCTGCATTGTCAGCATTCCGTCCATCATTTGTTTGTTGTAACGTTTTTCGCCCTAAGTGGGATGGGTATTCCCAGACGTGGGACCCGTGCTCACTACGCCACTGGAGTCTAGCTATCCTGGCTGATGACGGCTGATAGCCAGAAACCGGTCCTAGGATGCTTGATTCCGGTCCAGGGAAGACATGGCTTGGCAGTTCGGGCTGGACTGTTCCCATGAGGCACAGGGTCAAGACTGATTTGCATATGGCCATGTCTAAACTGGGGTGGCGTAGTGGGCAAAAGAACGATGGATTTAACCCAGATCTCTTGACTGGGGGAGAATGTCTGCATTGTCAGCATTCCGTCCATCATTTGTTTGTTGTAACGCTTTTCGCCCTAAGTGGGATGGGTATTCCCAGACGTGGGACCCGTGCTCACTATGCCACTGGAGTCTAGCTATCCTGGCTGATGACGGCTGATAGCCAGAAACTGGTCCTAGGATGCTTGATTCCGGTCCAGGGAAGACATGGCTTGGCAGTTCGGGCTGGACTGTTCCCATGAGGCACAGGGTCAAGACTGATTTGCATATGGCCATGTCTAAACTGGGGTGGCGTAGTGGGCAAAAGAACGATGGATTTAACCCAGATCTCTTGACTGGGGGAGAATGTCTGCATTGTCAGCATTCCGTCCATCATTTGTTTGTTGTAACGCTTTTCGCCCTAAGTGGGATGGGTATTCCCAGACGTGGGACCCGTGCTCACTACGCCACTGGAGTCTAGCTATCCTGGCTGATGACGGCTGATAGCCAGAAACCGGTCCTAGGATGCTTGATTCCGGTCCAGGGAAGACATGGCTTGGCAGTTCGGGCTGGACTGTTCCCATGAGGCACAGGGTCAAGACTGATTTGCATATGGCCATGTCTAAACTGGGGTGGCGTAGTGGGCAAAAGAACGATGGATTTAACCCAGATCTCTTGACTGGGGGAGAATGTCTGCATTGTCAGCATTCCGTCCATCATTTGTTTGTTGTAACGCTTTTCGCCCTAAGTGGGATGGGTATTCCCAGACGTGGGACCCGTGCTCACTACGCCACTGGAGTCTAGCTATCCTGGCTGATGACGGCTGATAGCCAGAAACCGGTCCTAGGATGCTTGATTCCGGTCCAGGGAAGACATGGCTTGGCAGTTCGGGCTGGACTGTTCCCATGTGGCACAGGGTCAAGACTGATTTGCATATGGCCATGTCTAAACTGGGGTGGCGTAGTGGGCAAAAGAACGATGGATTTAACCCAGATCTCTTGACTGGGGGAGAATGTCTGCATTGTCAGCATTCCGTCCATCATTTGTTTGTTGTAACGCTTTTCGCCCTAAGTGGGATCGGTATTCCCAGACGTGGGACCCGTGCTCACTACGCCACTGGAGTCTAGCTATCCTGGCTGATGACGGCTGATAGCCAGAAACCGGTCCTAGGATGCTTGATTCCGGTCCAGGGAAGACATGGCTTGGCAGTTCAGGCTGGACTGTTCCCATGAGGCACAGGGTCAAGACTGATTTGCATATGGCCATGTCTAAACTGGGGTGGCGTAGTGGGCAAAAGAACGATGGATTTAACCCAGATCTCTTGACTGGGGGAGAATGTCTGCATTGTCAGCATTCCGTCCATCATTTGTTTGTTGTAACGCTTTTCGCCCTAAGTGGGATGGGTATTCCCAGACGTGGGACCCGTGCTCACTACGCCACTGGAGTCTAGCTATCCTGGCTGATGACGGCTGATAGCCAGAAACCGGTCCTAGGATGCTTGATTCCGGTCCAGGGAAGACATGGCTTGGCAGTTCGGGCTGGACTGTTCCCATGAGGCACAGGGTCAAGACTGATTTGCATATGGCCATGTCTAAACTGGGGTGGCGTAGTGGGCAAAAGAACGATGGATTTAACCCAGATCTCTTGACTGGGGGAGAATGTCTGCATTGTCAGCATTCCGTCCATCATTTGTTTGTTGTAACGCTTAACAAAAACGAAAACACATTTTTCAACTATTAGAGTACCAGTGTCTAGTCAAATTAGTAGTATGTTGAGAATTTAACAATGTCCTCCATTTGGAAAAGGAGTGGGTATTATACTCCAAATAGGTACCATAATAAAGGCCCAGGTAACTTCATAACCCTTCACCTATATTCTTCCCTATATTACACTTATAACGGTTTACAGGGACTGATCTTTTACCTAGATACGACACTGCTTTCAGAACACGGGTTTCTCCTAGTTTGAAAACTCATACATTATGCATGAGGATTCTTGGAAGCACAGCAGGACTACCATCTCCTGTGTAATATCTATTTATAAAGTTCATGCCCAACGTCATCCTAAGTCCGACACAGTAATACAGCGAGGTAGGACCCCTGAGGAGACCTATGGGTATATATACATCACATCTGGCTAAAATAGTTAGAGGAGAGCAGGGCATCCCGGCCGACACCCAGGCCTTAGATGGCGCACAGGCTGGCTCAGCGTTGACTGTGGACAGTACGTAAAATCATCTGTGCTCAATTGACATAACATGCGAGGTGTTACAGGGACCGTTGCCTGCGGAAGCAGGCAACAATAATGTTGCGTCTACCAGCCTGGACACATAAACATTAGACTCATTTGGGCCGTTGTGTGCTGGGGGTAATTTGACTTTTTGCAAAACAAACTGAAAATTGGAACTCCTTAACTAAATTGAAATTTTTTAAGCATGCATGGCTTTCAAATGCTGGTAGTAGTTCGAACTATACCTACGGACACATTAGAGCTATGGCTTGAGTGAAAATGTCCTTATTTCTTTTAGAACTTTTAAAAGATTTGTTAGAACTTTTGAATTGTGTTTTAATGAAAACAAAAAAAAAATTCAACTATTAGCATACCAGTGTCTAGTCAAATTAGTAGTACATTGAGAATGTAACTATGTCCTCCATTCGGAAAAGGAGTGGGTATTATATTCCAAATAGGTAACATAATAAACGCCCAGGTAACTTCATAACCCTTCACCTATATTCTTCCCTATATTACACTTATAACAGTTAACAGGGACTGACCTTTTACCTAGATACAACACTGCTTTCAGAGCACGGGTTTCCCCTAGTTCGAAATCTCATACATTATGCATGAGGATTCTTGGAAGCACAGCAGGACTAACATCTCCAGTCTAATATCTATGTATAAAGTTCATGTCCGACGTCACCCTTAGTCCGACACAGTAATACAGCGAGGTAGGACCCCTGGGTAGACCTATGGGTATATATACATCACAACTTGCTAAAATAGTTAGAGGAGAGCAGGGCTTCCCAGCCGACACACTGACAAGAGAGGTTCCTGCATGCAGACACTCCAGCTCGCAGTGGTCTAACATCCCTCGGTGGGTGTCCAACTCAAGACCTAGATGGGGTCCCACAGTCTCTCACTTCAGGTAATGGGGTTAACTTTATCCTAGAGGGATTCTTGGCTTAACACCTACACACATGCTAGGTACACTTAGGTACATCTAGTTAGGAAGACATCGTAGGAGTACCAATTTTTTTATTATCATGTATCTTATGTACTTGTATGTATTCATGATTACTGCAAAATGGTAGAGCTTTACCATAGTGCTTCTAATCCTATATATCTTCTTTTGTCTAGCGGTTTTTGCAGCTCATCTATTTTACACCAGAATAACAACTGTTCAAAAAATACTTATTGAAAATGCCTACCATGTTTATTCTCTGTATCTCTCTCTAAGTGAGCACGAGTGACTGAGCGAAAAGTAGTATATTGTTTCCACGATCCAGAGGATCAGGGTTGTCATATTCAATAGTTACCAAGAACTATTCTCTCCTTGATAAGATTAGATTCTAGTGGCACTGTGAGCTAGCTGGTACACAAGGCCAACTTACCCGGCGGCGTTGTTCAGAATCAGTCTGACACCAATCCTACAGTGTATGCTGTCTGAATGCGCAGATCCTGTATAGGTTTTATAGGAACTACACAACAGTAACAAATTCATAGCACCAAATAATATCCAAAGTGCAATAGGGTCTCGGGTACGCATATATACCATTGAAGCATTATCTATTAGATACCGGGTTGAGGGTGGTGATCCCTTCATTAATTGTCAATCCATAACCATACTTCCCCGGACACCAATGAGGGATGTTTAAGATTGCACCCAAAGAGGTACGGTTATGGATCCGTTGTAGTGTGGTACGACCCCAGTAGAAAAAAGATCCTCCTTATTCCCTATTTATAGTTTATGTGGTTTTATGAGGGTTGAATATTCCTAGATAGATGGATATTGTGTGCTTTTGTTAGTTTGATGATTTATGAAGGGAGCTCTATGATTAGAAGAGTGTTGGCTAGTGATTGAAGGTTAATCTGTTAAATGCCGGCTTGAGGGTAGGAAGCATGTTATTGGTCACAAGGTATAGGTGACTTTGGGGTTTTGCGTTATTGGGCTGGACTGTTCCCATGGGGAGTAGGGTCAAGATTGATTTGCATATGGCTGGATTTAAACTTGAATGGCATGGTGGGCAAAAAAATGATGATTGATCTGTGCATCAATTGTTCTTTTTGCACTTCTCAGCTCGAGTGGGCCAGGTATGCCCAGATATGGGTCCCGTGCTCACCACTCCACTGGATTCAAGCTTGGCTGGCGGATGAGGGGAGATAACACGAAACCGGTCCCAGGATGCTTGTTTCCGGTCCAGGAAGGACCTGACCTGGCCTGGCAGTTCGGGCTGGACTGTTCCCATGGGGAGCAGGGTAAAGCCTGATTTTCATATGGCTGGATTTAAACTGGAGTGTCATTGTGGGCACAAAAATGATGGATTTAGGCCCAGATCTGTGTACTGGGGGTGAATGTTGGACATTGTTCAGAATTCCATCCGTCAATTGTTCTTTTTGCATTTGGCTTTATCTTGGGCATGGACCTCTTACGGACAAATGAGCTGGACAGAATTCACAGAACACAAGGGCCATCAACACCAAACAATGAGCAGCGTGAAATCCTGAAAAAAGTCCCCTGCTTCCACATGAAGGAAAAGATCATGCTGGCTGCATGGCGGCGGGTGGACATTGTCTTTGAATGACAAAGGGTGGTACCTGAAGCAATACCTCTTGATCACAGCTTTAAAAAAGATATAGCTTCCAGAAAATCACTATCTCAGGTCAACTATTTCAAGTGCCAAAATGTGGACTATAGATACTGATACTAATTTTTGTCTGACATAGTAATCTATACCAAATCCAATCATTAAAGGAGTCCATAAGGTTTTGAGGATAATTGATTACCATCTGAACAAAGGTAAAAAAGACTTAACCAACCCAGAGAGGCAACCAAGAGTAAAATAGCATGTGGTACCTTAATAGTAGGAGAGGGGAAATCATTGATGCACACATAGTTAAGGAAAGAGACAAAGCCATTGTTCAATGATGTAAAACTGAGTCACTTAATTCAAAGTCACAACATTGCAGGTTTCACAGGGAAGTTGATATAGGACATCCAGTCAAACAAACAAGCTACTCGGCAGCACTGAAACCCGGACTCTCTGTCTTTGGAAGAGGGCTGGAAGGTAGGTTGTCACACCTAATACATAAAAGCAGTATTAGCCTGGAGAATGTTTACTCAAGTCAGTCAATTCTGAGAGGAATGAGTAGGTTATGTTTCTACATTTGTAAAATATGAAGGTTAGGATTGTGGGAGTTAAGGGGATGGGGGAGTGAGATTAGTTGAACACTAGTGATGAGGACACTATTGAGTTTACAGAAGTGGCACCCATCCTCAGAACGCTACTCTGAACCTAGCCACCGGGTAGGGCTTTTCAGAGATACACAGCACAAACAAGTAAAGGTTATCAGCTTAAATGTTTTGGGTTTTTATTTCCCAGGTAAGCATTAACAATTTTGAACACTTTCCATTCCCTCAAAGACATTTACTTATTTCAAGAAACACACTTAACATAGAAGGATTAGTGTTTTCTGAGATCCAGATTGTTTCCTTGACAGTTTTTCTCTTCTGAATTGGGTGAGTGTCAGTGCTGCTGAGGCAAGGCTTTCAAGGGAAGTCCTCCAATGCTGTCCAGATGAGAAGAGCAGGTTGATTATACTTGCCCTTGGTTCCTACAGCCTCAATGAGACATCTTTATGCTCCCTAGTCATGCATCAACAATGATAGATGAAAGACGTCATCACCTAGATATTAAACAAAGCTCGTAGGGGTGTAGTAGCTGTCAGGGAGCCTTAACCTGCTCATGAACTGTAAGGGATAACCCAAAAGAAATTAAGACAGGGAGGTTGCAGGTATAAAAAAGGGAGCAGCCTGGCTGTGACAAATAGATCTTAAAGACATGTTGTGCACTGTACATTCAACTGACCTGGACTTCAGATACTACTCAGCAGATCACCATATTTATGCAAAGCGTAACCATTTCTTGATCTCACATAAATGCTTCATGAGAGTAATTTCTACAGAATTAGGACACATATCACTTTTAGATCATTTAAAAATCGCTCTCACATTACAGATCCCATGGATCATAAACAATGACTAATGTTGGAAACTAATATAAATCAATGCTTGCAATGTGTAACCACTGGCAATAGCTCAGGGTACCATTTCAACCCAATCTTCTTTTGCCCACCATGTTATCTCGATTTGGACACAGCCATATACAAATAAGTTTTGTTCCTTCTCAAGTAGGAACAATCCAGGCTGACCTGCCTGGGCAAGTCCTCCTTAAACTGTAGCAAAAGCAACCCAAGACTTGTTTAGCCCCAACTGGGGCTTTTCACTCAGGTGTAGCTTGGTTCTAGTGGTACAGTGAGCACATGACCCCCTTTTGGGCATACCCTTGGCCATTGAGGGCATGACATCAAACATACAAAAGATGATTGGAGGACTGCTTGCAATTTGTCTAACCACAGTCAATTTATCTTGGTAGTTTTCTAACCCAACGTTCTTTTGCTCACCATGCCACCTCAGTTTGGACACAGCCTTAAGAAAATCACTCTTTACCCTGCTGCAATCTGAGGAGTATAGCTTTACCTGCCTGACCAGGTGCTGTGAAAGGATTGTTGTTGGCTGGTTTGGTGTTAAATGGTAGCCAATTACGCCATATTGAACTTACGTTGGGTGCCTTTATTGTGTCTGATTGAGTGGCTGTGTTTTGTATCCCAGATTTTATTGATGTTTGTAGCATGGTGATTGCCAACTATATGACAATTTCAAGGAAACAAGCTGGACCAGAAGATACAAAGTATAGGTAGACTAGTAGTCAGTAAGATGCTGAGGGAATTGGGTCCAAGAAAGAGATGAGTGTAAGAAATTAGGCTACAGGTTGAGGGGGTGTGAAACCCTACTTGAATAGCAACCACAATCATTGTCAGGGTGATGTCACAAGCAAACCTCAAATGAACCTTTGCTCAATCTATGGTTGCTTGGCACATAGCTTTCAGGCACATTTTAGAGTAAATGTGTAAAGTATTGGTGCAACATTGCATACAGTAGCAAAGTCAAAGCCCTACCCATACATGATCCCACAAAAGATTAGAACAATTGTGTTACTTTCAATAAATAAAACAAGGCAAAAATGACAAAAATCTACTCAGTATAACTGGAGATATGCAATATTAAAGATTTAGGTAAAAATAGTGCCAAAAGCACAAATCGCCAACTGTAGATATCCGGTCACATCGGACCAGAACAAAGTCACAAGCTCAGACCGACTGCAATGGAGCATGGGCCTGCTACGGGGACACAGTTAGGCCTGGTGAACAAGAGTACCTTAAATCCTTCAATTGCGAGGTACCGCATCCAGGATGAGTCGCACAGACGGTGTGATGTCCTGCATCTCCGGCAAGGAGGCCGTCAATGAGAGAAGCTTGTGATGCAAAGTCCTGCATTGAGGATGCGTTGCATACCGGCTGGCTCTGAAGAGACTGTGTGTCTTGCCATCTGAAGTGCTGTATCATCGTCAAAGCTACCATCGACTAGAGACTTGTGATGCAACAGCCTGAATTGGGGATGCATTGCACAGCAGTGGTTCCGATGCGGGCTGTGAGGTCTATACTGGGTCTTTGTGCTGGTGGAATACTTGTAGCAGAGGCAATGCATTGGTTCTGCTCTGGGCTGCTCTGTGCACCAGGGGTGATTCATTGGTACTGCTGGATCCATAGAGAACTGGCAGAGAAGATTCAGGCCCACTTCCAAGGGTCCAGTACTGGGGGGGACCACTTGGCAGGATAGGATCGCAGTTGCAGAGTCCAGGTGCTGGTTACAAGAGATTGGACCTTGGTGTCACTCTGGTGTTTCTGGGTTCAGGTTACACATCCAGTCCTTCTCACCCAGCCAAGAGGGCACCAGGTCAGCAGAGCATGCAGCAGTCCTTCAGGACAACAGTCCAGCAGAGTGGCACTCCTTTCAGTAGCACAGCAGTCTTTCTTTCTGGCAGGGTTTTCCATTGGTCCTGAAATGAGTTGAAGAGTTGGTGTATGAGGTCCAATATGGATACCTGCTGCCTCCTTTTAAGTGGGAGAAGCTTCTAGAGGTTTTCATTTGAAGTGTGCAGGTTTTCTTTCTCCCCTTCCCTGACTCCAGACTAACTATAGGGGATATTCAATCCTTTGTGTGAAGACAGGACACAGCCTATACATGTGTGGCTGTGCCTAAATCCACCCTTGCATCCTGCCAGTGTTGGCCCATCCAGATACACAAAAGCTCTTAATTGGTTGTCTAGGAGAAATATGCAAAGTACAGCTTCCAACTACACCAAAGCATGCAACCCAGAGACAGGTTGCAGGCATTAAATGGCTAGGGAAAGAAAGTTCCAATTTTGTAAAAGTAGTATAGGGCAACAATGTCTCAATCAATGAAGGGATGTATTATTGCAAGTAAATTAATAACAATAGAAAAATTAAATATTATCAAGTAGTTCCAGTATCACAATTGAATGCTATTATATTGTCATCAAAGACAGGCATCTTAGACTATACAAATTGTAATGCAGCATCTACCATGATTTAAAGTTGCGCACTAAATGAAAGAGAGAACACTTTGTGCTCATGAGGGAATATTTAAATGGCGCAAGTGAAAAAGGTGAAAGAGCTAAAAAGTACTACAGCATAATGGACAAACATTTGAAAAGAACGTATGCATGAGTTAATACATTTATGAA
Organism: Triturus cristatus; assembly: GCF_964204655.1. Lineage (NCBI taxonomy): Eukaryota > Metazoa > Chordata > Amphibia > Caudata > Salamandridae > Triturus > Triturus cristatus. The sequence goes on from NC_140585.1 coordinate 721,032,058, forward strand.
AGAATTTATAGAATCATTTCATAATTCAGAGTCCAAGTTTAGCGGGTACAATCAACTACTTTTCGACCTTCTTAACTGGATATCATCATCAGGATATAGACATCACAACATTGAATGATAGCTCCTTAATGGGTGAAATGGAAAGTGATATATAAAGCTGAAGTACAGAATGAAGCAGGTACAGAGAATAGTTCAGGCAATCATAAAAAGGTACGTGGAAGGCTTTCTATGTACCTATGGGATGGGAGAAGACAAAAAGAAGGGCTAACATTGGCCAAGATATGAGAATCCAGGACCCTGGTCTGTATTCGTCAACTGGCAATCACAATGGTACGACTGTCCACAGAGGGACAAGTTCAAAGAGTTTATCAACACAGAGTTTGGCTGATGGTAAATATATGAGGTATCAGGCAGAGCAACTCACCTAGGAGGTGGTCTCACCAGGGGGGAGGGTAGCCGGAGTACCAAGGTGAGTGGTCTTAATTCAATGGTCCTGACAGAAAACCCAGAATACAGGGAATATATTGAGACGATGAAAGAATTTGCTATTTGTGCTCTCGTGCTGGATGTGAGTCCCTGGAGTGAGGGTATAGCAGAGGGGGTATACTAACTCGTATAGATGAATAAGGTCTTCAGGTCACATGGCTCAACAATATGTACCTTGAAACTGGACCAAGAGTCAAATGCCCAGGGCAAGGCTTTGAAAGCAGGGATAGAGCCTCTGCTTGGCTGAGTTTCCAATGTGGTATCAATACCCAGGCAGATCCAGCACCAGGAGCAACTGGTGGCCAGATGGCTGAAACCACATCGGAACTGCAGAGGAGACAAGCACAGTGCCACTGTTAATAATATTATATATACACGTAGTGCATGAATTTAAATTATACATAGCTGCTGGAAATGTCGCTAAGCTCTCCTAGATAAGTGGAGATATGAAGGACAATTCCTGTCTACACATATAATTATGGCATGAGACACTCTCATGTAAAAGTGAGACTAACAAGTGCCTTAACAAAGGTATCAGGGCCTAACTGGAGCAGGTATGAAACCCAAAGTTAAAAAAAAGGGACGCTTAATGTGAGCCCAAAGAACATTACCGAGTGGCCATGGCAAGCAGTAAAGTAGTCATGCATAATGAATCAAGGCAGAATGTGCAGTAGTGAATGGTGTGTCTGGCACAGCCATGGCACAGAGTATGTACTGACCTGAAACGATGTGTAAGACCAGGGTCTCCGGGATAAATCATTTGCGGAATGCCGGCATCTAATGGGGCAGGCCATATATAGGTCCGGGAAGCCATGAGAAACAGAACGGCTGACTAGTGGTAACATGCATGATGCCCATGGGGGACAGCCCAAAGAATAGTTAAAGGAGGACAGGACATTAGAAATAACCCATGTCAGTTTGCAATCTAGTTGTTTTGGCACATGAGTATTAACTATTTATCATAGACATCGATGCAATTTACAGAATAATGCATGCACAAAAAAGAACTCAGAAATTTCACAGGTAGTAATGTGAGAAAGGCTTCAGATAGCAACAGAATTACCAATAAACAATTAAAACGCCTAGTTCGAGGGACCCCTGGACTCAGGTGGACATTCATGCAGGCTGTTAAGGCCATTGTCTGCCGAATTGCAGCAGACAACTCAGCACATTCATGGCATAGCAATATCTGTGAAAGGTCACCTATGAGCAATGGAAAAGTGGGTTGGTCAATCATTAGCCATACAAAATCATTCTCTGTGTGGTTATGGTCTTTAAAGTGTGTGACTAATGGAGTGCTTTTATGCTGGACAATCTGTTCCCTTCACCATAGGGTGGTTTTCCCAATCTAAATAAAATTGCATAGGCATGTGATTGCGTAAATCACATTAGTCGAGCGATAGTTGCTCAAATGTCTCAGGGTAGTACCTGTATCAAATGTTTTGGCATGTATGGTCTGTGGCACACCAAACAACGTTTCCATTGAAAGTGGCACATTATGATTGATTGATTAGTCATGGATTTCGGTGTCCAAGTAATGGCATGGGATAGGTAGTCACCAAATTTACTGCCCCTCTTATGGCAAATAAAAGAGGTGATTCAGAGAAAATCAGTTTGCCCAGCAGTATGTTCCAACTTCTCTTGAATATTTTGCTAATCTTGTTGCTAGCTGGGCAGAAAGTGGATACGCAGGGAATCCATTTATTTTCTGTTCTTAGCTTAACTGTGAGGAGTGTTTCCCTGGGTCAGTAGCATGTGCCTTTGAGTGTGCGTGATACCAACAATCGGGGATAATCATGGGATAAAAGTTTTCTGTCAATATAGCTGCTTCTCTAAAATAATATTTTTTCCATTTACACAATTTCTGCAGATGTGCAAACATTTCCCGTATGGTAGGCCATACCTGAGTTCCCTGGTGTGTTTGCTGGTGTACAGCAGCAATGCATTGCGTTTTGTTGGTTTTCAAAATATAGTAGTGCCTAATTTACCATCTTGTACTTGTAAGGAGAGGTCCAGGAAGAGGAGATCATTGGTCTTGGCTTCATAAGTACATTTGAGATGGTGTTGGTTAGGGTTTAGCCAGTCAACAAAAAGTGTGAGTGATGCCTTATCACCTTTCCAAATAAACAGAACTCCATGTATTTATTATTGCAAGAACATGACTTGATCACAGAATGGATTCACATACATAAAAATATGTGTGGACATAAAAAAAGCAGCATCTTCAAACCAGCATGTATTATTCCTAGTCCCAACACCACAAGCAATGTTGTGGCAATGTAGTGGTTGTGTCACATACAAATATAGATTTGGTGATGCAAAGATTGCTGTGTATCACAAGAACACTCTCTGCCATGTGCAGACAAGCATCGGCCATGATCCCTGACAATGCCTCCAGTGTCCAATTAGACTTTGTGAAAAGTTAGCATCATGATGCATACACACTTATCTTTACGAACAGACAGACAAACCAAGGAATCCTATGGAGACTGTAGATGTTAGGTGACCAAGTCACATACCATGGCAGCAATGGGACGTACCAAACATGATGAATGTGCAGGCTGATGAGTTAGGAGACACAGGGACACTAGGGAAAAACCTCCAAACAACATCCAGCCAATGGACCGCAAAAGCCATACCAATGCAGTGGTGCAAATGCACAAACACAGACAGGCAGCCCCACACTGCATTTCATACACAACATGTGTGTGTGTCTCAGTGTCCCCAGGCTAGTACACAATACATTGGGCTGAACTCCAATGACACAGATGTGTACACAGTGCCATACAAAAATAGCTCATGAAATGTGCACTCCTTTGTGGGCAAGCAGGCATTGTCAGATGAGTGGGATCCCAACGGATTCATGTGACACAAGCTGGGCGGAACAGCAACCAACACAGCAAGAGACAGACCCGCTACAGCAGTACCCTCAGGGATCCTATATTGGGGAACAGTAGCCTGTATGATAATCCCACTGTGATGACACAGGTAGATGTTGCCCATACTGTGGAGCACAGTCACCTGTGAGCACTGGGTCATGTGTCCTGACCAACAAATTTCCATCACACCTACACAAACACACATCACTGGCCATGGCCTGTAATCAATGGGCAAAATGTAGGTAGGGGCCTAGCCATGAGACATCCCACATTTGGCCACTCTCAACACCACACACCGTGATCTGCACCAATGTGCATCAGCTAAGCACACATGGACTGGTGACATTTCTAATGCACCCATGACAATCCCAGGGGTGGTGGGGGGATCTAAGGCATCCCAAAATCCTCACACATGGCCAGTCAACTAAGGGTGGGCGGAATTTGCGAAATTGACTTTCGCAAATTTTCGCGAAATCGAGCAAAATCTCCGCGAGCATGCGAAACTTTCACAAAGATGCGGAGATCTCGATGTGCTTTTGCGTGCTCGTGGGGAAATATATCTCCAACGTGCCCATGCGATTGCTAATGGGCACGGCCATCTTGCTTGCGACGCTTATTTCCTGTTCGCGATCGCAATGACGTGTTCGTGATCGCAAACTCTCGCAGGATAGCGCGACCGGCTACCAACAATCAAACATCTTGTGGCATGCACAAACGGATAGGAAAACTCGTAGGTGAATGCAGGGATCTGGGAAGTCGCTACCGCATGCGCGAGAATGCATTTTTAAAGTGTGAACAAGAAAAATACTTCCGTTTTGCGGCAGGTTGCGAAAGTTTTGACATTTTTGCACTCTCTGCGGAACGTGAAAATGTCAAAATATCGCAAATTCCGCGAGCAGAACGAAATTTACCACCCAGGCCTACAGTCAACAACCCTTGTGAATGTATGCCATACTGCACAGTATTCGGTACATGGGCATGATGTGAAATCTACCAGAATCATTGGGATCTCTGCCACACTCCTACACCAATGAGGAACCAAAGGAGAGCCACAAAGAACACACGTCGACACCTTCCAACAATGTAGCTCTGATCCTGATGAGTGGGAGTAGACACACACACATACAAGTGACCCACTCACTGACAGATACGACATAGGGAAAACAACATGATGTTGGTAAAACAGAAGTGCCAAGGGGAATCATGAATGTGTCCCACGTGCATTTGACAACATTCTCGGACCTTACAACGAAAACACCTAGGGATTACACCCTAATGACCAGTAGTTTACCATGCACCTACATCCCAGAAAACCCAGGGCAAAGATGTTGGATGAACACAGGACAACTCAGCAAGCGCCCCAAACAGGAACATCTGTAGGGAACATAGGCTGTGTAGAAAAAGGGAAGGGAAGACAGACAGACATGCTCACACAACACACACCATGGGCTCAGGCATATGTCACGAAATGACATACTTTATGAAGGTAGGGAATGCACACCATTTCTATATGTTCAAAGATCCAAATTCATCCATATTTGTTGATATTGCGTGCTCCTTGGAAAAGTGCCTTGCCCAGGTGACAGTTAAAAATAGACATCGTGATGATGGGGCGACTTTTCACCCTTTCACAAAGGCACTGCTTTTGTGAATACTTCTCGTTTCAAACCACTTTTCTCCCATTTTTTCTGTATAAACATCCATTTTTTCAATCTCTTCTTTATAATCCACTTGGTTCTACACGCTTAAAGTGATGCCAATTTTCAAAAGTTTCTCATGTTTTTGATGTGCCCATCCAGGCCTCTCTTCAAAAACACGTACTGACACATATATTTATCCAGAAGCAGTGTTTATTAAAAACCCAATGCATTTCGGGCTACTGGGGCCCTTCGTCAGGGGTCACTACAAATAAACAATAGAACACGTATTTATTGTTTCATTTCATCAGTATGTAAATTAAATATCATCTATAAGTACATTTGATTAAAAGTACAACTCACTCCTCCTCACCCTGATGCTTACCACATTACTTAAAAATCAAATATTTTACTAAATATGTGCTCGGTCTTTCCCCATGTGTTTACGAGCAAGAAACCTATAGCGACTATTATTTTAATAGGCTGCCCTTTCACAGTAAGCGCCCTTTACCACAGTAACATTTAACCATTCGGACCTTCCCTTACTACCGATGTTCCCTCCAAAATCAACCCTCCTGTTTGTAAAGCAGCCCTTCACTTTAGCTAACTTTCATCTACGTAGTTCATCACGTTGGCTGTAACTTTTCCTACCCAGCATTATTGTTTGGGCCGCTCCCTGTTTCCCTTGTGTAACTCAATTCCTGCCCGTCGATAACATTGATGATTTTGAAACTGCAATATTTTCTGCATGCTTAACGGAACATCGTGTTCAGACAGCAATGTTTTTATGATTGGGATTAAACATATATAAGGCGGTCAGATCGCATTAGAGACAGTTGTAATGGTTCATTTGATTAATATGGATAATTTACTACATTGTACAACAATTTTTTTACTATTTTTTTACTATATTTGCACAGTGTAGTTTTTTGAGCACATTTATTGCATTATGGGTGTTGTAGTACTTACCGATTAACGGTAGATCGCGAGCACTAATTGAAGAAACGGGGTGGCTAATAAGTATCACAGTAATTTGGGAGGAGTTTATAGCATCAAGTTTAGGTTTAAATTGGAGGAAGGCAAGGGACGAGAAACACTTCCTTTTCAAGAAAGATGAGGACGGACTGTTTTATTAGCAGGTACGCGAGGTGAAGAATGTGTGTGACAGCAATTTTTGTGATACTTTGGTTAGACTAAAGGATGGGGTTTTATGATTCGATCGGCAAAGCTCGACGGGCAGGAATTGAGTTACACAAGGGAAACAGGGAGCCGCCCAAACAATAATGCTGGGTAGGAAAAGTTACAGCCAACGTGATGAACTACGTAGATGAAAGTTAGCTAAAGTGAAGGGCTGCTTTACAAACAGGAGGGTTGATTTTGGAGGGAACATCGGTAGTAAGGGAAGGTCCGAATGGTTAAATGTTACTGTGGTAAAGGGCGCTTACTGTGAAAGGGCAGCCTATTAAAATAATAGTCGCTGTAGGTTTCTTGCTCGTAAACACATGGGGAAAGACCGAGCACATATTTAGTAAAATATTTGATTTTTAAGTAATGTGGTAAGCATCAGGGTGAGGAGGAGTGAGTTGTACTTTTAATCAAATGTACTTATAGATGATATTTTATTTACATACTGATGAAATGAAACAATAAATACGTGTTCTATTGTTTATTTGTAGTGACCCCTGACGAAGGGCCCCAGTAGCCCGAAATGCATTGGGTTTTTAATAAACACTGCTTCTGGATAAATATATGCGTCAGTACGTGTTTTTGAAGAGAGGTCTGGATGGGCACATCAAAAACATGAGAAACTTTTGAAAATTGGCATCACTTTAAGCGTGTGGAACCAAGTGGATTATAAAGAAGAGATTGAAAAAATGGATGTTTATACAGAAAAAATGGGAGAAAAGTGGTTTGAAACGAGTATTCACAAAAGCAGTGCCTTTGGGAAAGGGTGAAAAGTCGCCCCATAATCACCACGGAATTACATACTGCCATGAGGGGACTCCACTTCTGGGGAAGGTCAGCCGTGCAAAACTGTGCAGGGCTGTCATGTCAGCATAACACTTGCTCAGTGAGCCAACAATTACAACACAATGAAAGCTCTGGTCACATCAGCCTGTGTACGGGAGTGTCCTTTAAGTCATCTGCACATACGCAATACACATGTATAGCAAGTTTCACTGACGGCACAGATGACTTGTTTATCATTGATGCACAAACATGCCTGTCCAGTGGAGATGGGCCCAGTCAGGGAATCTTACAATGTGCACAAATGTAAGCCCAACATATGTGCAACAGTGTATGTCAAAGATGTGAAGTAGCAAACAAAAGGCGAAAATCCTGGTCCCAAACATTTGCTATCATTACACCCTGAAATTGCAGCAAAGGATGTCATGGATACATACTAGAATAGTACACATATCCCATGGAGCACATGGAGTCCTTCACATCAACAAATCAGTTTCTTATTCCTTTAAAACACCATTACAACAGCAAGTTCATGATACTTATCATCAACATCATGTACATTAGATGCAACAGCACTGGAGAACAACAATTTATTTTTGTTGTCCTCATAAATGCCATCGGAGAAAGCTCCAGAAGGAATATTTCCACACCCTGCAAACAAGCCCCCACTGGAAACCGCCCCAATGATGGGCTTGAGAGTAGGGGCGAAGTCTTCCCAGAGGTGCGGCTGAATCCTGGTCCCACTCCCGTTCACAACACCTGAAGCACCACTTGTTACTGGGGAGGACCAGACTGACAGACCTCCGGCATAATCATAGGACTGATGTTACTTCTCCCTCCAGACCTCTAATGCTGCCCAGATTTTTTTAGCACTGGAATTGTCACAGGCCATATCAGATTGACTGACCATGATGATGTTCTTTAGACAGTCCGCAAAGGAGGGAGGTGCCTCGAGCTTCCAAGCTTTACAAATTTCCCCCCTAGCAATGATTACTACATAAAGTGCAAACTTTGAAGCTAGGGCATTCAAACCATAGTCCGACAGAAGACCGAAGAAGATAAACCTAACATTTACTTCAATCTACATATGCAACACATCCTCCAGGAAACCACATACCTCAGTCCAAAAGGGGCAGATTTTCGGGTAATCCATAAACATATGAAGATCATCAGCAGCTGGGTACTTACATCTAGGGCAGTAATAGATTGTTGGAGACATCTTAGATAGTTTACCCGGAGTCCAATACGCTCTATAGGCGGTGTATAGGTGGTTTCTCCTGAGATTAGCTGGTTTAACCGCAGACTGTAACATAGAAAATGAGTCACACCAAAGGTTCCGTAAGTCGTCCCCATTTTCAGGGAGAACACCACCCCACCGTCCCACCACCTCTAAGTCTAGACGATCTCCTGTATCTATAAAAGCCCCATACCAGAAAGACACTTCCCTTTTCCATGATCCTATTCTCGAGATGGAGTCAGTAATTATGCCCGGATCTTCATTGCACCATGGCTGTGCTGCCGACCACGCGGACAATTGATAGAATTTAAATCTCGTTAATGTCCCGCTGGTTATATTAGACATTGAGTCCCAGCGGATCAGTTGTAAGTCTTTCTGGAGGTCACCCCATAGCCTGATACCTGCTAATTTAAGTGGTTGTGACAATTGGTCCTGGAGGCATACCGGGGTACCAGGAGAATCCCAAATTGGGTCCTGGGTTGTATAGTATGGTATTCGCAGTGTATTCCTAACAAACCCCCAATTTTTTAGTGCAGCTAATAAAATCTTCAGTCAAACTTTTTTGTAAAACTTGGGATCCCCAAATTTATAAAGAAAAAACTCCTGTCCCTGCGGAACATCATGCAGCAGTGCCTGGAACAAACGGCCCATAGCGGAAGAATCCTTCTTATTTGCTAACATTCTAAAAATTTTAAAATGAAAAGCATGGGAATAAGAAAGTAGGTCAGGGAGGGCCAATCCTCCTCTCTTTAGCCCTCTCATGAGCTTTTTCCACGCTATTCTCGGGGTTTTTGTGGCCCAAATAAATGACCCAATTTTCCCTTGAAGGGTAGCGAGGTCTCTGATGTTAAAAGGAAGCGGGATTGAGTTAAACAGGAAAGTTACCTTAGGCAGAATTATCATTTTTATGAGATTACCCTCCCATATATATTCAATGGTAAACTCGCCCAGCGTGACAATAAACTACCCACCTCCTTAACGACCTTCTCCCAGCTGATCTTAGATGTATCAGTCAGCTTCTGCGCTAGGTGGATCCCCAAATATCTCATCCGACCCTTAACCCCTGGTATTGAATTTGCACAATTCCAACTCATTATTTCAGTTATTTCTCTGTTAATTTTATAACCAGAGACCTTACCAAATTCCCCAGCTAATTCAAATAGCCTTGGTATTGCTTTTACATGATCAGAAGTATACATTAAAAGGTCATCTGCATAGAGAGCAACCTTAAGTTCTAGGTCGGCACTCTTAAAAGGCAAAATAAGATGATCTTTTCTAAGGGAACAGACAAAGGGTTCAATGTATAAATTAAACAAAAAGGGTGACAGGGACAACCCTGTCTAGTACCTCTTGAGATATTGAACCATTCCGATAAGATACCATTGACTAGAACTTTTGCTCGTGGGGCTGAATAAAGAGATTCAACAGCCTCAATAAAATTCATAGGGAAACCAAAACTACGCATGGTCTCCCAAAGATAAATCCATCTGACCTGATCAAACGCCTTAGCGGCATCGATTGCAACAAGGGTTAGTGGCAACCTACTTTCCGTTGCAAAGTCAATTGCCCCCATGGCTTGAAAGGTAAGCTCATTGAGCTGCCTACCGGGTATGAATCCCCTCTGATCAGAATGTATAATAGTTTTAATAATTTTTGCCATCCTGTCAGCCAGAATCCCAGAGAAGATCTTTAGGTCTAGATTGAGTAGCGAAATAGGCCTATATGCCTCAATTTTTTGAGGATCCTTATCTTGCTTAAGAATCAGGGAGACTGTCGCTTCTGACCATGAGGGGGGGATCGCTTCTCCATATAGAAATATTTTATTAAAGAGAGTTTTTAGGACCGGCACTACCCTATCTAATAAGACCAAATATATCTCAGCTGGGAGCCCATCTGGCCCCGTAGTTTTACCTCTGCTCATTTTTTTAAGTTGATTTCTTATCTCCCCTTCTGACATACTGGTTGATAAGTACAGCCTATCTATTTCGGCGGGGGAGATCCCTTTAGCTCAACCATATTTTAACAGCTTCCGGTCTATGGGCAATGTCTTCCTTGTATAGATCATGCATAAAGGATCTAACCTCCCCCCTAATCTTGCCATCTTCCTGCAACAGGACTCCAGACCCTCTTTGGACCAAGCTCTTAATATGGTTCCTAACCCTATCTATTCTGGATTTCCAGGCAAGCAAAGAACCACATTTTTCGCCATAGGCGAAATGCTGTAGTTTACTTGCATCCCATTTATCCTTCACGGTTACATCAATTCTGGCTTGGAAATCAGCTTGCAGAGAAATCAACTCCCTCTCTAATTGTGGCATAAGACTTCGGGAGATCAGAGCTGCCTGTTGTAGTTCTTTCTTCTTTTCCTTAATTTTCCTAAGGCTATCTATATCTGCTTCTTTAGCAATTCTACTTTTATTAATCATTAAGGAGCTCAAAAGTCCCCTCAGGTATGCCTTAAAAGTCTCCCACATTGTTTGTTTGATAACTAGTGGAGGCTATATTAAACCTAAAAAACTCCTATACTCTTACATCAAGCTCAACCCTCACCCTCTCCTCTAGTAGTAAGGTCCTGTCTAGAGTCCACCTCCCCTGGCGCCCTTTGAGTTTAAGATTTAGCTTCAGCTCAACTACAGAATGATCGGATATTGACGCAGGAATATAGGCTATGGACTTAAGATCTGAGAGCAGAGACTGATCTACTAAAAAGTAATCAATTCTTGAATATTGTCTGTATTTCTTACTATAAAAAGAGTATTCCCTAATGTTCCCTTTAACCACTCTCCATATGTCCAACAGCTTAAACTCCTTAACAAGAGTCTTAAGTGTGGAGAAAGTTCTGGGGGGCACATTGTACTTTACTTTAGATGTGCGGTCCAATTGATTATTCCATACTAAATTAAAATCTCCTCCAAGTATAAATGGGGAGGATGTGCTTAACAAGCAAGCCTGAAGACTCAAAAGTGGGCCTGGATTATCCTCATTAGGCCCATAATAACCGGCACATACTACCAATACACCACAAATAGAAACAGTTGCCACTATCCTCCTCCCGGATTGATCAGTGACCCATTTCTCCACCTTAATCCCCATATTACATCTTATAATCATAGCTACCCCTCTTGTGCAGCCCCTTTGATTTGATGACATCACCTCCTGAACCCAACTGAGTTTATTAAAACCTTGTTTGCATTCCTGAGCTTCCAGATGGGTTTTCTGCAATAGGTAGATATGAGCCTCATTCCTCTTCAGAGACTCGCACACCCAAGATAACTTCCTAGGGTTCCTAAGACCATTTACATTCCAGGAGAGGAACTTAATCTCCTGTATACTACCCATGATTAATCCAGAGAGAAACTACCTGACTAGAGCCATTAAACTTTATTATCATTTGTATGAGGACAGTTTTCCAATCTCCCCAAACCCCCCACTCACCCACCCACACCCTCCCACATCCCCCCTGAGGAACCCACCTTCCATCCCTTGGCGCTGACCGCCAGGTGGGACCCTTCATGGAGCAACCTAACGTCTTACTATTCTTCAAAAAAAAAGAAACTCACTACAAACAAATATCTGATAGCCGTGGTAATCAGGCAAGACTCACACAAAAAACCTTCCCACCCTTATTAATTCCTTAATTTTATTGTATTTTATTATATTTTTATTATTGACTTTTATTATTTATTATTTTTTTCCCTTCTTTTTCCCTTTTCCCATTCCCTCTCCTTTCCTTTCCCTTTCCCTTTCCTTTTCCCTCCCCATATTAAATATTCCATTATATTTCTTTATATTTTTCACTGTGAGCCTACGGCTCTGATAGTTCCACTACAATGAATCGTACTAAACCAGCAGTGAAGCCATACGGCCCTACCCCCTCATCTGCAGCAGAAGAGCATCTACAGTCTCTGGGGAGCTAAGGTTATGCATCTTATTATTCCACATTACCTTAAGTAATGCAGGAAACTTCATTTGAACCTGTGCTCCCAAACTTCTGAGTTCTGGCATTCTAGAACCTAGCTCCCACTGCCTTTGCGCTGTTCTGCTGCCCATATCTGAACAGATTTGGTTTGCCCCTACATCATGATGTAATGTTACCCCGTGCAAGGATCTCCCCAGAATCAGCTCTTTAACCGCATAGGTCTGAAAATTAACTAAAATTTTCCTCGGTGTTTTCCTGTACGGGTGGTGCTTGAATGGGTCCCTATGGACTCTCTGAATCTCTGATTCTAGGTCAATATCCCCCCGATCCTTCAGAATTGCCTCTCTTAGCAGCTTACGAATAAAAGCCTTAATATCACCCTTTTCTGCACCCTCCGGGATCTTAAGAATCCTCAGGTTGTTTTTGCGGGCCTGCATTTCAAGTCTCTCCAGGTCCAACTGTAGGGCTTGATTCTGCAATTTCAAAGCCTCAATATCCTTCATATTCCCTGTACTGATTCCGAGAGGGTTTTAACTTCTAGTTCCAGGGACCCTGCCCGTACACTGATTTCATCTAGCTTAGACTCTAGCGCTTCACATTTCTCCCGAATCCCCTTCTGATTTGCCTCAGAGATTGCAAATTTAGAGAGCAAATCGCCTCTTAAAGCCTGAAGGAAAGACCCCAACTGTAGCCCATCTCCGACTGATCCCTCTTTCCCGGGAGTAAACACTACGGGGCCTTCATGTTCAGACTCTGAACACAACATGTCCGAGGAACCACCTTCCGCAAGCTCTAAATTTAGATTTTGTAAATTTACTTGAATAAGCGGTAAAATGGACACTTGGGGAAAAGAAGTACCAGAAGTAATAGTAGCAGTAGCAAGATCCGTGTCCGGGTTAGGAGCATTTGACAGACTAATACCAGTTCCAGTTCCAGATCCTTTTCCAATTTCCTGGATCCCTGCCAGCGGGGAAGGACCACTCTCCAAATGGACTGGGGGGGGACTACCTCTCAGGGCTGGAAACGGGGCAGAAACTGGGGCCAGGACTGACTCCTTCGACCCCACAGCTTGCTCCATTATTTTAAAGAAAGTCTTAAGTGATGGGGTAGACTTCACAGGGGGACAAGCAACCTTAGGGCCTCTAGATTTCACAGTGTCCCTAAGCTTAGCGTTTCTCCTTTTACGGTGGGTCATAGGTACAACACTTTTTGAACCCTCTGAGGAATCCAGGGCGCCTCTAATCTTAAACCCAAACAGGGTCTGGGACCGCAACTGATATTTTTTACTAAAGCAGTCTCAGAGAATAATGCTGCTTTTTTCTTTCCCCTCTCAACCAAAGGGTACCACTCTCCAGGAGTATTAACCCCCCAACCAAACCTAGAGCAAGTTCAACTTCCTGGCACAACAGTGAGTAAGAATGCGAGGCTGTATTCAAGGGGACAGGAGCCATACACTTCTGCTCCGCGCCCTCTGCACCCTCTGATAATCTGCTTGCCAAACTCACACCATAGTCTGGGGAGCACCATGGGATCGAGACACCCGATGTAATACACAGGGTTCTTCCTCCGCTCCACCCTCGATAGTAGGTTAATGCAGCTGCAGCCTGTATCTGCGTCCACCGCCTAGCTTGATGGCTGCCAAACCAGCAGTAGGTTACTGGCCCTCCCTCGGGTTCCACCTCCAGTACCTGAACCATCTGAATTTTCAACGTTCCCCACATACAATGATCCGTGTACACGCCGTGCTGCTCCCGGAGCTCCCGCAACCGGCGCTAGCCTGCCGCCATGTTCCTTCTTCCACTGGATAACAACAATTGGCTTTATTCATCGCATAAATCCTTGTAACTGTTAAGTCCACAATGTCAAAAGGCCAATGGCCAGTCCATTTCAAGAGTCCTACCAGGGTGACATGTGACAAGTTGTCACCCATTGCTTGCCTGCACTGCTACGGCCAGGGGACATCTCCCCTTGGAGGGGCATATCTAGGGGCAGGCCAGGCACCGCAGGGACAGTATCAGGGGACAGCAGAATGGGGCAGGGGAGGGGCGGTGGGTGCAGGAGTGTCACTGGTAACTGCAGTGGAGGTGTCTGACACAGTGGGCGCCGTCACCACTGCAGGGCTCAAGTCAGATGTGGTGGGTGCCATCACCACTGCAGGGCTCAAGTCAGATGGGATGGTTGCCGGCACCACTTCAGTGGACAGGTCAGATGGTGTTGACGGGGTCTCTACTGCAGTGCCCAAGTCAGACGGGGTGGATGTGCTCTCTACAGCAGTGCCAATCTCCAAAGGAGTGTAATGGGGTTCAGATGAGGCGTCAACCTGTGAGAATGACAAAGTTAAAAGACCAGTACTTCACATGCAACATGTTTGTGCATCACACAGTTGGATATACATGTCGTTACCACAAGAGCATATGATGTACACAGGTAGTGCAACTATGGTGATGGACAGTTGTCCTGCATTAACAACATTGAAACATTGCCTGGGTATTATAACCGTGTAAAAATGCACTTTTCCAGCACAGTACCTGTTCACTACAGGTACCTACACACTTTAGGGGTTACAATTACTCAGTGAGCATGCTAGCCACTGGTGTACACAATGACATTTGTGCTAGTCAGACAACATGCACAATGAGACAGGGTGTGGACTGCTCCCCTGGTTTCCCATACAGCTTGCTGTACTTTTGAAGGAGGCTGTCCAGCAGGGCCTGGTTCTCCTCCTCTGTGAAGGCTGGGGCCCTCTGCACAGTACGTGCCATTCTTGGAGCCAGAGGATGCAGAGACAGCAGCAGTGGTAGCAGAGATGTCAATCTGGAGCATGTAGTGCAGGCAAGTGAGCTCTCAGGGGAACGGACAGTCTTATATCTGTGCTACAGTGGCAGATCCTGTCCCATGCGTCCAAAGCAATAGGTCCGACACATTTGCATCCTATGAATCTGGTCAATCCATCGCATTGCACGCCTCATACACGCCTTCTGCATCGTTCAAAAATGTCAACTTCATGACACCAATGAGTTTGATACATTGTTGTAGGGAGCCAACGGATTTTTCAGCACACGAATCGTACACGTATAAAATCCGCATCCATCTCCATGATAGTCAATAGCCAATGCGTGCGCACGGATCGGTCCCTAGGTGTACGACGCGTCTTTTGAAAACTCACACGCACCTGTCTCCATGATAGTTAATAGCCAATGCGTGCGCACGGATTGGTCCCTAGGTGTACAATGTGTCGTTTGAAAACTCACACGCACCCGTCTCGGTGATAGTGAATAACCAATGCATGTGCACGGATCGGTCCCTAGGTGTACGATGCGTCTTTTGAAAAGGTCACCCGTGTCTGTCACCATTGCAGTCAATGGGCAAGGCGTGTGCACGGATCGGTCCCTAGGTGTACGACGCATCTTTGAAAAAGTCACCCAGGTCGGTCACCATTGCAGTCAAAGGGCAAAAGGATGCTACCCACCATAGCTTACCATGGACCCATGTGCACACCAACAACAATACAGCCTGTGAGACAGTATATCAAAAGGCATGTCAGACTGCATTACCTGCGTGTGTATGTGGGTCAACATGTGATTTAGTATGTAGCACTTAGTGGCACCCACTCCCAGGCTGTGCAAGGTGTCATGGGGACAGATACCTTTGTGTGTTGTGCACATAACCACTGTGATCGACAACTGCACAGTTCAGAGCACGAGGCATGAACACAGTTCCAGTGGTACATTGTGTATGACATGTGACATACACCCTGACTCTTAGGTGGAATGGTATGTGTGTCACAGGGTGTCCCAGTGCCACAAATTGTGATGTTCATCCACAATATGTGTTCATTTTGCAACGCAGATGACTCTGATTTAATGTGCTCAATGTCAAACGGTCACCACATCCATGTGTTTTGTCAATGTGAGTTGATGTTGCGTCTGTGTGTCACAGACAACCATGTATGACCTGCAAACAAATCAGGTGGTACTTCATGTGGGTGTCATGTGTGCTTTGTGACGTGTACATGTGACGCTATATCATGAAAGTATCCTTGTGACAATACAAGGTCCCTGTGTGTGTGTTTGTCAAAAACCTGTGATGTGGGGAGGACATCTGTCCTCACTAGTCACTGTGGTGTGTGTTTGGCATGTGACAATCGTAATGGTGTACTGTGACAGAGCCCATAGATTTGTAACAGCACAACATGGACCTTGTTGTGTAGACATGTAGAGCTGAGTTGTCAGATGATGGCCTGTATCTGACATATGTGCCCATACCCAACAGCACACACATCAGGTACTTGTGTCCTGTTATGATGTTTCACGTGCTATTTATTTATATATTTTTTTATTTTTTTTATTTTTTAGTCCTCATTCAACGAAAAGTGCTCTGATTTCAAGAAGATAGGGCCCGGTCAGACCAGTATGAGACGAGAAAGAGCCTGGTCACTCCGCACCGGAGGATGGGTATGTTTTACCCTGGGATCTATTGTAGAAATAAACCTCCTGGATTGACCGTGGCCCCTATTCTTCTACAGGCCAGTGCATTGAGATAACTGAGCCGCCATCATAACAGCCTGCACAACAAGTTGGTAATCATTGGACCATTGAGTACACAACTTAATTTCTTACTTAAATAGAAAAGAAAAAATAAACCCCACAAACAACGTGCCAGTGAAAAAAAAATTGTGAAAATGATGTTCCGTGAGAGAAACTAGAGACATATATCGTAAAGCATGTGTCCCAGAGATTCCAGAATTTAGTTTTCTTAACCCGCCTATTTGCACGATCAAGTTGTGAAATTCTCTGTGCTCTCATGTGCTATTTAGCGTGGACACTGGCACATAGATAGGGGAACTGACAACCTTTCTTTGCTCATCTATGTACTTCAGAAGACCAGCTGTCCACAGACCGTTCCCTGACCTTGCAACCATGGTTGAACGCGACTGCATCCGACAGCATGGCTTCAGTAGGCCACTGATTGATGATTTGGCAGAGCAGTTGGCCCCACACTTGCAACCTGGCCGGCCATACCCTACAGCACTGACCCCCAAGGTGAAGGCGATGGCAACCCTACACTTCTTTGCCACTGGTACCTTCCAATACACTGTGGCTTCTGCTGGTGGGATGTCACAGACCATGTTCAGCCGTGTGCTTCGGGATGTGTTGGAGGGGATGTTGCATTTCCTCAACCACTACATCCATTTCCCAACACCACAACAACTCACTGACATCAAGAGTGACTTCTATGCACTGGGAAGGATGCCACGTGTCATTGGCTCTATTGATGGGACACATGTGGCTTTGGTACCAACCCAGGCACATGAGCAGACGCACCGAAACAGGAAACATTTCCACTCAATCAATGCTCTGGTGGTATGTCTGGCAGATATGACCATTTCACATGTGTGTGCACGTTTCCCAGGTTCTGCGCACATTGCTTACATCATGAGGAGTAGTCGCATCCCGGCGATGATGTCACTGATGCAGTACCAGCGTGCCTGGCTTGTCGGTGATTGTTTACCATTGTGTGTGTTTGGTAAAGTTGTTTTCCACCCTCTGTTCAGACTCATCTAATGTGCAATTGTCTGTATGTAGGTGACTCCAGATACCCCAACATGCCGTGGTTGCTGACACTCCTCAGGAACCCTGCGACATCTGCAGAGATGCGCTACAATGAGGCACATGGTCAGACCAGGAGAGTGATCGAGCGGACATTTGGTCTCCTGAAAAGCAGATTCCGCTGCCTGGACAAGACAGGAGGGGCCCTACCATATGCACCTGCTAAGGTGTGCAAAATCTTCATAGTGTGCGGCATACTACACAACCTGGCATTGAGGAAGAAGTTGCCTTTCATCCAAGATGACGGTGACCAACAACCGCCAGCCATGGAGGATCCTGCCCTGGGGCATGATGCCAGTGATGGTGAGGGTGATGTTCGGACGCAGCTGATCCACAACTTCTTCACATGAATGTCAGTATACAGTGATGTGTTGTCAACGTATTGTGTTTGCCTGATATATGTTGGTGGTGCACTGGTGTTGCTTGAGTGTGGCTATGTGCTACTTGACAGCATGCTTTCAGAGATGTGTCCTTTCAGGTAGTCTGTACTCCCAAACAGTGTTTTCCTGATTACTGGGTTGTGCTTACGTAGCTTGGGATTTGTTTTGGGCATGTATATTGTAGTTGTATGCTGTAAATCTGTGTTTTTGATTGTGTTTTCTGTCTGTCCTTCACAGGGTACTTTGGCTGCTGTATGGTGAGGTCTGAACCCCAACACCCAGATTCCTGTTCCAGAGTGCAAGTAGTCATTGTCCCAACCAATGATGTGCCACACACCCCTGGACTTTCATTGTTTACCACTTGGTTACTTTCTGATCATTGTCACGTGAGGTTACCTTGCATCAGTTGTGGAATTCTCAGGTTGTGAATCGTTAATAAATCTGTGCTTCACTTTGGGGTGTGCTTCGTCTGTATCCACACATCTGACAGTCATTTGCATTCTGTACCTGTGGGCTGATTGCCACTGACTCAGGATGGGTGTGGTGTATGTACATTCCACTGTATTTCCTGTCAACATCACTGTAGGCGATGAGTTATATGGCCATGGTGAGTATGTGTTGTGTTGCCCTAGTGGTGTGTCTCCCTCATATGTGTCACATTACCATGACTCACATAACGGTGTTCACTTCGCTGTAGTAGTTTGCATGCACAGTGTACTTTAGCAGATCATCATCTCTATGACACAAACCAAGTTTAAATCACAACAGAGGCAAGTATTGTGTGATTTTATTTACAAACATGTGTGAGGATAGTGAACGTAATTGGAAGAGCTGTACAGTGTGATGGTAATCCAAAGTTCATAGGTGAGTTGGTAGTGTTGGAAGATGTATTGTCCAGAGTAAAGTCCACAGTAATTTGATGCATTGTCACAACTTAGACCCTCAATGTCAAGTGGGTGAGTTGGGTGTCAGTCAACAAGGTTAAATGATTTGCACACAAAGGACAATATCAAGAACAGGTGTTGAGTTCCTGAGGGATTTGCATGGCCATCCGCGTCTCACTTGCCCTTCTTCGGACGACCCCTCTTCTTTCTCGGGGGACCCTCAAGTGCAGGCTGCTGTGGTGACGAGGACTCTCTGCCAGAGTCCTCTTCCCTCCCTGTGGCAGTTGTGGATGTTATGGCAACAGATGTCTTGGGCGCACAGGGAGGTGTGGTCATGTTGGCGCTGATCTGGCAGAGCCATGTCAGTATGCCCCTATGCACCGCTGTTACATCATCCAATTTGTCCCACTTGGACTCCATGCGGGACATGTGTGTTTTCACCCGGGATATGTGGGAGTCCAAGCGGGCATAATGGCAGCCTGCTGTTGTTTGAGGTCCTTGAGGATACCCACTACCTGGCCAAAACCTCTGGTGCTTTCATGGTACGCATCTATGCCTGCAAGATGACTGACAGTAGTGCCCTATTGTTTGTTTGAGCACAATTCCCAGCAGGGCCATATGCTCCCCACAGCAGAGCTCATTTTCAGAGATCTTGGAAGTGGCTTTTTACTCACTCTCTTGTGGAGCATGATCCCAGGTGTGTATTTTGGTGTTGGTGGGAGGGGTGTGTGTGACTGGGGCTGCTGGTAGATATAGTCAGAGCTGGCAGTGCTCCTTCCCACTAGGCCAGATATCCCACCATGAGGCATGCTTCCATTGCAGGGAGTGCAAGTTACCTTTCAGGCTGTCAGGCATTGGTGCCCTGTTGTTTGTTTGAGCACAGGTCCCAGCAGGACCTTGTGCTCCCCACAACAGAGCCTAGTGTCAGTCATCTTGTCAGTACTTTTGCACTCCCTGTGAGGTGAGGATGGTTCAGTGTGAGCTTGCTGGGACATGTGGGTGGGGGACTGTTGGCTGTGACTGCAACGCCCATCATGCTTTTGCTATACCCACCATCCCACAATACCTAACCTTCCTTCCTGTGATTCATTTTCCCTGTGTGGTGGTGTGCCTGTGCTGACAAGATGGCAGACAGTGGTGTCCTGGTGTTTGTTTGAACACAAGTCCCAACCAGCCCATGTGCTTCACACAGCAGAACCCAGTGTGGTAAAACTTAGTGAGGTATTTTAATTGAGTCGGAGGGAATGCATTATCCCAGGTGAGTTGTGTGGAGTTGGTGTTAAGGGGTGTTTGTGTGCAAGAACCTGGTGGTAGATGTAGTCAGTGCTGGCAGTACTCCTTCCCACTAGGCCCGATATCCCACCATGAGCATGATTCCATTGCAGGGAGTGCAGGTTACCTTTCAGGCTGTCAGGAATTGGTGTCCTGTTGTTTGTTTGAGCACAGGTCCCAGCAGGGCCTTGTGCTCCCCACAGCAGGGCCTAGTGTCAGCCATCTTGTCAGTTCTTTTGCACTCCCTGTGAGGTGAGCATGGTTCAGTGTGAGCTTCCTGGGACATGTGGGTGGGGGACTGTTGGCTGTGACAGCAGCTCCCATCATGCTTTTGGCTGCACCCCCTTCGCAGCATACCCAACCTACCTTCCTTTTGACTCTGGTTCCCTGTGAGTGAGTGAGACAGCAATGGCAAGATGACTGACAGTGGTGTCCTCTTGTTTGTTTGAGCACAATTCCCAGCAGGGCCTTATGCTCCCCACAGCAGAGACCATTGTCAGAGATCTTGTAAGTGGCTTTTCACTTACTCTCTTGTAGAGCATTATCCCAGGTGTGTATTTGGGTGTAAGTGGGAGGGGTGTGTGTGACAGGGGCTGCTGGTAGATGTAGTCAGAGCTGGAAGTCCTCCTCCCTCCCATGCCAGATTTCCCACCATGCAGCATGCTTCCATTGCAGGGAGTGGAAGTTACCACTCAGGATGTGAGGCTGTGGTGTCCTGTTGTTTGTTTCGGCACAGGTCTCACCAGGGCATTGTGCTCCCCACAGCAGAGCCCATTCTCAGCCATCTTGTTAGTTTTTTTCAACTCCCTGTGAGATGTGCATGGTTTAGGGTGGACCTTGTGGGACCATGTGTGAGAGGGGTGATTCAAAAGTTGGTCGCACTCTGCTCGTCACACCAGCAAGTTGCCCCAAGGAACTGTGGTAGATGTAGTGGCGACGGCGAGTACGCCTATGCCACGATGTATGTAGAAAAGTATGTGTTGCATTAGCCATCCCTGGACACGTGTTTCGAGGTAGTTGCCTCTCGTCAGCAGGGAGCAGGTCAGTATAAAGGGGTGCCGCGTGGACTGCCAAAATGTAATTAAAACAGGTGAAGTACCTCTCATGGCGCGCAGGTGCAGGTCCAAGGCTCGTCAACGCAACACATACTGTTCTTTTTACACATCGTGGCATAGGCGTACCCGCCGTCGCCACTACATTTCCCACAGTCCTTTGGGGCAACTTGCTGGTGTGACGAGCAGTGTGCGACCTACTTTTGCACAATTTATTACGGCTCCCTTGAGCCAACGGGCTGACGAGCCTTGAATCTGCACCTGCGCGCCATGAGAGGTACTTGACCTGTTTTTAATTACATTTTGGCAGTCCACACGGCACCCCCTTACACTGACCTGCTCCCTGCTGACGAGAGGCAACTACCTCGAAACACGTGTCCAGGGATGGCTAACGCAACACATACTGTTCTTTTTACACATCGTGGCATAGGCGTACCCGCCGTCGCCACTACATTTCCCACAGTCCTTTGGGGCAACTTGCTGGTGTGACGAGCAGTGTGCGACCTACTTTTGCACAATTTATTACGGCTCCCTTGAGCCAACGGGCTGACGAGCCTTGGATCTGCACCTGCGCGCCATGAGAGGTACTTGACCTGTTTTTAATTACATTTTGGCAGTCCACACGGCACCCCCTTACACTGACCTGCTCCCTGCTGACGAGAGGCAACTACCTCGAAACACGTGTCCAGGGATGGCTAACGCAACACATACTGTTCTTTTTACACATCGTGGCATAGGCGTACCCGCCGTCGCCACTACATTTCCCACAGTCCTTTGGGGCAACTTGCTGGTGTGACGAGCAGTGTGCGACCTACTTTTGCACAATTTATTACGGCTCCCTTGAGCCAACGGGCTGACGAGCCTTGGATCTGCACCTGCGCGCCATGAGAGGTACTTGACCTGTTTTTAATTACATTTTGGCAGTCCACACGGCACCCCCTTACACTGACCTGCTCCCTGCTGACGAGAGGCAACTACCTCGAAACACGTGTCCAGGGATGGCTAACGCAACACATACTGTTCTTTTTACACATCGTGGCATAGGCGTACCCGCCATCGCCACTACATTTCCCACAGTCCTTTGGGGCAACTTGCTGGTGTGACGAGCAGTGTGCGACCTACTTTTGCACAATTTATTACGGCTCCCTTGAGCCAACGGGCTGACGAGCCTTGGATCTGCACCTGCGCGCCATGAGAGGTACTTGACCTGTTTTTAATTACATTTTGGCAGTCCACACGGCACCCCCTTACACTGACCTGCTCCCTGCTGACGAGAGGCAACTACCTCGAAACACGTGTCCAGGGATGGCTAACGCAACACATACTGTTCTTTTTACACATCGTGGCATAGGCGTACCCGCCGTCGCCACTACATTTCCCACAGTCCTTTGGGGCAACTTGCTGGTGTGACGAGCAGTGTGCGACCTACTTTTGCACAATTTATTACGGCTCCCTTGAGCCAACGGGCTGACGAGCCTTGGATCTGCACCTGCGCGCCATGAGAGGTACTTGACCTGTTTTTAATTACATTTTGGCAGTCCACACGGCACCCCCTTACACTGACCTGCTCCCTGCTGACGAGAGGCAACTACCTCGAAACACGTGTCCAGGGATGGCTAACGCAACACATACTGTTCTTTTTACACATCGTGGCATAGGCGTACCCGCCATCGCCACTACATTTCCCACAGTCCTTTGGGGCAACTTGCTGGTGTGACGAGCAGTGTGCGACCTACTTTTGCACAATTTATTACGGCTCCCTTGAGCCAACGGGCTGACGAGCCTTGGATCTGCACCTGCGCGCCATGAGAGGTACTTGACCTGTTTTTAATTACATTTTGGCAGTCCACACGGCACCCCCTTACACTGACCTGCTCCCTGCTGACGAGAGGCAACTACCTCGAAACACGTGTCCAGGGATGGCTAACGCAACACATACTGTTCTTTTTACACATCGTGGCATAGGCGTACCCGCCATCGCCACTACATTTCCCACAGTCCTTTGGGGCAACTTGCTGGTGTGACGAGCAGTGTGCGACCTACTTTTGCACAATGTGTGAGAGGGGTGTTGGCTGTGACTGCAACTGCCATCGTGCTTTCTGCTACGAGCACATTTCCAGCAGACCAGACCTTCCTTCCTTTTGACTCAGCTTCCCTGTGAGGTAGTGTGACAGTAGTGGCTAAATGGATGACAGTGTTTGTTGGTGATTTATGCCAATGCCTAGCAGATAGGTTTGTACATGTTATGACATAGTTCCATATTACTATGAGATGGCAGGTATGTGTTTGTGTAACTGGCATACACGTCACAGGATACTTGACTTTCTGATGCTATGGCTTTGCTAACAGTACTTGGTTTCACTGTCCCCTTGACAGTGATATATGTGTATTGCTGCACTATATTGAGTATATTGATTGTGTACTCACCAGGCTCTGGTATTCCTGTTAAACCATGGATGCTCTCCGGTGGTAGGATGGCCCACACCGTCTCCTCCCAGGACCTGAAGTGTGTTGGTTTGGCAGGAAGGCCACCGCAAGTCTGCTTGCTCAAGGCGTGCTCCCTGTCGATGAGCTTCTTAACTCTCCTGCGCACATCATAGTACC
Source organism: Triturus cristatus (assembly GCF_964204655.1). Lineage (NCBI taxonomy): Eukaryota > Metazoa > Chordata > Amphibia > Caudata > Salamandridae > Triturus > Triturus cristatus. The sequence continues at coordinate 721,055,985 of NC_140585.1, forward strand.
TGTTCTGAATATCGTCCTTTGTGCGCAAACAAGGTGCTTGTGCGTTGACCTTGTTGACAATCCTCTCTCACATCTTTGTTTTCTGTGACATGGGGGTCTGTGGACCAATGTTCCAAACACCTGTGGATCTACTCTGAGGATTTCATCAATCATGACTTCCAACTCACTATCTGTGAACTTTGGATTTTTCTTGGGGGGCATGGTGCTGGGTGGTTGTGGGGATTGATGTGTGTGTGTAAGTGAGTGTGGTGGGTGTGAGTTTATCTGTGAATGTGTAATTCATTTTTTGAGAGGTGCAACTGTTGTAGATGTGTAGTGTGTGAGTTGTGGTCTGTCTCTGCAGTGTGGTGGTGTTGTCTGCTGTCCTATGTCGGTAGTTTGCAAAGGATCATGGTAGGGATTTCTGGCCCTTATATAGGTGGAGTTGTGGGTGTGTCTTTGTTCCATTTCTTTTTTTAATTTATTTATTGGCTTTGTCATTGCTTGTTTGGTCCTTTTTTTGTCTTTTTTCCTTTGGTTTTCTTGGGCATGCTGGAGACGTTCATTTGACCGGGACGGACGCTGCCTGTGGCTCTTTCGGGGTAACCCGAGTCTGTCACACTGACATTCTGCTGTGTTTCTACGTTGGCGTACGCGTCAGTCGCAAAGGAGTCTATTGTTTGCTAGTCACTGTTTTCTGTACGGTCTTCCGGATTGTGATCTGTGCAAGTCAGTCTCGTTTCACATGCATTGAATCATACTATGTGGGTCGTACAGCGTGGGTACGAGTGGGTCGGGTCCATTCCTGATGTGTGTCGGTCGGTACGATTCCCAGTCCGTTTACGGGTGAAACATTGATTTCCGTACGGTTCGGTCATGTGGCTTGTGCTCCGTGCGAGTTGGTCATAATTCACACCAATTGCATCGTACTACGTGGGTCGTAAGGCGCCGATACATGTCGGTCTGTCTCCATTCCCGGTCCGTGTCGGTCGGTACGTTTTACAACCGGAATCGGAATCGGCCCCTGAGTGTCAAAAAGCAGTACTGGGACTGGGTAGCACAAGCTTCACTTATCAATTCGACGTTGGGACGTTTACCAGTGTAGTTCGTGGATTTTAAACCTACTAGCTCTCTAGAATATACTGTAGATATTATCCTGTCACCCTTGGGGTGCACAGACACAATATCGAGTTTGTAATATCGACCTACATTAATATCGAGTTTTAAATATCGTAGGGACAAAATATCGACATCAAGAGTATCGGTGACCAGAATATCGACCTGAAGGTAAGAAATATTGTTTTTGTTAATATGGAAGTTATTAAAATCGATAGTAAAAATATCGATGTTAATAATATTGATTTTTATGTTAGTATTATGCATTTTAGTGTGTATTTTATATTTATGTGTTCCACGTGTTTTATTTTATGTTTTGTATGATTTTTTTAAATATATGAATAAATTGTTTAGAAGTTAGTAGTGTATTTTAAAGTAAATTTTGCGTTATAGTACCGTAGCGGGGTGTGGGTTTATAGGGGAATAGGGTGGGAAGTAATTTAATTATAGTAAATTATTTCATAATTTTTTAATTACATTTTGCATTTTAGTTCTTTAATGGGTTGTGGCCTTATAGGGGAATAAGGTGGTAAGTAATTTAATTGTAATTAAGTATTTATGAATTTGTATTAATTGGTATTGATATATAATTTATTGTATATTAATTATTAATCGGTCATTACTTTTTATTATTTGATTGATTGACAATTATATTAATTTTATACATTTTTTTATTGAAGTGGGTTGTGGGTTTATAGGGGTATAGGGTGGGAAGTAAATTAATTATAATAAAGAAATTAATAATTTTTATTTTTTGGTATTGATAATTCATTCATTGTGTACTAACTATTAATTGGTAATTATTTTTTATTAATTAGTTAATTGATACATGTATTAATTGTGCTAATTTAGTTTAGTAGCGGGTTGTGTGTTTATAGGGGAATAGGGTAGTAAGAAATTTATTATAATTAAGTAATTATTTATTAATATTTTTGGTATTGATAATTAATTTATTGTTAATTAATTAATGATTGGTGATTAATTTGTATTAATAATTATTTATTGGTATTGATATTTATTTTATTGTTAGTTAATTATTAATTGTTAATTAATTTTTATTAATTGATTAATTGATAATTATATGAATTGTGTTAAATTTTATGCTGAGTGGGTTTTGTGTTTATTGGGGAATGGGGTGGGAAGTAATTTAATGTTATTAAAGTAATTATTAATTTTCATTTATTAGTGTTTATAATTAATATATTGTTAATGTATTAATAAATCATTATTTAATCAAAATTACAAAAATGATAAATATGTTATTTTTAACCCCTATGCTATCCAACACTTTCCCTACTGTTGCACTCTCTGGAGTTGGAATAGTAATTTTTACCCTTACGCTATCCAACCCTTTCCCTACTGTTGCACTAACTGGAGTGGGAATAGTAATTTAAATCATTTCTCTATCCAAATACTTTCCCTACTGTTGCACTCTCTGGAGTGGGAATAGTAATTTTTACCCCTACGCTATCCAACACTTACACTACTGTTGCACTCTCTGGAGTGGGAATAGCAATTTTTATCCCTACGCTATCCAACTCTTTCCCTAGTGTTGCACTCTCTGGAGTTGGAATAGTAATTTTTACCCCTACGCTATCCAACACTTTCCCTACTGTTGCACTCTTTGGAGTGGGAATAGTAATTTTTACCCCTAGGCTATCCAACACTTATCCTACTGTTGCACTCTCTGGAGTGGGAATAGCAATGTTTACCCCTACACTATCCAACTCTTTCCCTAGTGTTGCACTCTCTGGAGTTGGAAGAGTAATGTTTACCCCTACGCTATCCAACACTTTCCCTACTGTTGCACTCTTTGGAGTGGAAATAGTAATTTTTACCCCTACGCTATCCAACACTTTCCCTACTGTTGCACTCTTTGGAGTGGGAATAGTATTTTTTTCCAATATTTTTCTGTATTGTTTTAGTTAATGTTGTGTATAATTTATTTTTTAAAAATTAAAAATATTGTAATTTTTTTAATTTGTTAAATATATTGTTTAAATTGTTAATAATATACATTTTTATGGTTATGTCTGTATTTATAAAATGTATTTAACAATGTATAAGTTATTAAAATAATTATTTATGTATATTATTAAGTAAGTATATATATTATGTATATGTTTAATTTATTTGAACATTCTGGTGCCGATTCCGATCCGGTAAAAAAATTTCCCGTACGACTCGTATCCGTATATTTTTACGTACGAATCGTACAAGTCCCGTCCCACCGGTGAAGTACAATTCGTACGTGGAAAATACATACGAATCGCTTTGGGAAAAGGTCTACGAGACGTACCCGGACAGTTTTACGTACAAATTGTACGATCCGTACCGCCCTTCCGAATACACAAGCGTATGTAAAACGTTCCGTACGGAGCGAACTCTCTACCACTCGTATCCCGGGTAAACTTGTGCCCGGGATACGAGTCGTACAGCCCACCCCCCCCGCGTATGTCTGCACGTACCCCCATATGTCAGCACCGTACCCCCCATATGTCAGCACCGTTCCCCCCCATGTCCGCACCGTACCCCAGCCCCGTACTTGGACGCACCGTACCCCAGCACCGTACCCCAGCCCCGTACTTGGACGCACCATAACCCAGCCCCGTACTTGGACGCACTGTACCCCAGCACCGTACCCCAGCCCCGTACTTGGACACATCGAACCCCAACCCCGTACTTGTACGCACCATTCCCCACCACCGTACCCCAGCCCCGTACTTGGACGCACCGTACCCCAGCACCGTACCCCAGCCCCGTACTTGGACGCACCGTATCCCAGCACCGTACTTGGACGCACCGGGCCCCAGCACCGTACCCCAGCCCCGTACTTAGACGCACCGTACCCCAGCACCGTACCCCAGCCCCGTACTTGGACGCACCGTACCCCAGCACCATACCCCAGCCCCGTACTTAGACGCACCGTACCCCAGCACCGTACCCCAGCCCCGTACTTGGATGCACCGTACCCCAGCACCGTACCCCAGCATCGTGTAAGTACGGACCTTACAACAACATTGCGTATGCGAGCACGGTACAACAACATCGCATATGTACGCACCTTACAAACGCAAAAACGATTCGTACTGAACCAGGACAATGTTAAACAGCACAAGGAGGGTTAATTCGACTCGCACAACATCACAAAACATGTCTACAGTAGAAAAAACATAAAAATGACTGACCTGGCACATCCAAACAGGCAAACAGAGGCCCAAACTCACAACCACCTCTTATAACACACCCACCAAAATTTCAAACTCAGGCACACCCACAAATGGACCAAGAAAAAGGGCCCACACACACACACAAACCATGAGCCTTTGCAACAGACTCACTGCAGCTACAGAGCACACCCCAACAACTGCCCCCATACACCTTAACATATACACCTTCACACAAACTCCTTCACACATACCCCCTCTTCAAATTCCCACACACACCTTCACATTCATACCCACACACCCACAACCATCCACACCCTCACCCCACACCATGCCCACAGACAAGAATCCAAAGTTCACAAGGGAGGAGCAGGACATCCTTGTCAACGAAGTCATCAGAGTCGAGCCACAGCTCTTTGGAACATTGGTCAGACAGACCAGCATAGCCGAAAAATCATGCCTGCGGCAGAGGATCGTCGATAGGGTGAATGCTGTTGCACCCATCAGAAGGACCAGGAATGAATGCCAAGCCAGGTGGTACGATCTGCGGAGGGCAGTGAAGCGGAAAATGAACGAGGACTACGCCCAGAGCAACATCACTGGAGATGAGCTGCCCCGCAGACCGGTGCATTACCATCCCTGGGAGGAGAAGGTGATGGCCCTGCTTCCGCCGGTGGGAGTACACGGACTCGAAGGAGTTGCAGAGCCTGGTGAGTACATAAACAACTTACGTTACATGGGGGTAATGGCATCCACACCCCAACTACACCAAATTGCCGAGGCTACCCCCAAGCCCTCACCGGACACAACCACACTCAAGAACAACGCTCATGCCACTAACATGTGTATGCCCCATTCACAAAGCAAGGCCATGCCATGTCCCAGGCTACACGAAGCACTAACCCAAGACTGGATGTCCGGGATGCTGGGAGGGTGGGGCTCACAAAACACATTGTTCAACTCTGAATCAGCCACCATTGCCCTCAGCCCATATGGCCCAGGGACATACCCATGCACCATGCTCAATGCACAGGGTCTGGCAAAGTACTGACAAGGTAGATGACACTTGGCCCTGCTGTATGCAGCACAAGGCCCTCCTGTGACCACTGCAAACTCAAACACCAACACAACAAGCTCAGATATCTAGCACAGGAACTCACACTCACTGTCATGGCAGCATGCTCCATGGGGGGACAGATACATCACCTGGGAGACCCACTGCCAAATCACACTACACCCACCAGCAGGCCCTGTCACACACACCCCTTACACAAGCACAAGCACACAAGCAGGCAATGGATTTACCCACTCTCACAATGGACATGTGACACAACAAGATCAATCCATAGCCAAAGAAGCATCCAAGCAAAAAGGCAAAAAATCTACATGTCAAACACTCAGGAGAACATATCAATCTGTCCCCCGCAACATACCCATCCACAAGTGAACATTGAGGAGAATGCTAGGCACATACAACTACCTGGAGGAACTGTGCCAACTTGAATATGTATGAAACATGGATGTTGCATGAAACAGCATTAACATTGTCTCTCTCTCACACACAGGGCAACCTCATGGATCTCCCCCCAACAATGGGGGGAAGAATCCCAGTCCCAGGCTCAGGAGGAACCTGAGCCCACCGGCAGGGATGCCTCTCAACACTCCGCGGATGACCCCAACCCACCTGGTCCCTCTGGTGACCAAGCCCCTGCAGCACCTGCTTCAGGAACATCTGTGCCAGCCACCACCCCCATTCCTGCCACATCCCAGGAGACACCCAGGAGCCCTGCCTGCAGTGAACAACTGAGCCAGTCTGACCTGGTGGGACAAGGTTCGCCGGGCACCCAGGAGGAGGCAGACAACCCCGCAACTGCCATCCCTCAGGGGTCCCGTAGACCCGATGGGCCCACAATGGCAGGCCAGGCTCGTGTGGGCAGGGGTGGTGGGAGTGAAGGCAGGTGGAGGCGAGAACCTGACCAGCCAGCTGAAGGGACCGTTATGTCACACATACGCAACATCATGGACGCATACCGGCGTGACACCAGAGCCATCAGCCAGGTAGTGGAGACCCTCACAGAGATTAAGAACCAGCAGGCCAAGCAACACACAAGTCAACAAGAACACCAAGGATGGATGGAGGCAAGACTGGCTGAGCTCCTGGCGGTGCAAACGGACATAAGCCGTTCACTCCATCAGATCGCCGACAACAAGGGCAACCCTCCCTGTGCCACCAGGCGAAGACCACCACCAGCCACAGGAAGGGAGGAGGAGGAGGATTCGACCGATGGAGTGTCCCAAACATCGTCAAGGCCTGCATCTGAGGGTCCCGCGAGGAAGGTGGGTCGTCCACAGAAAAGACCTGAGAGGCAGCGGACCATCCACATCTCCCAGGTCACCGGGCCTGGCACCTGGCCTTCATGCGCAACAACATCACCTCATTCACTGACATTCTCTGCCACATGGACTTGCTGGTCACAGTCTGACCAATGATGACAAAGACTGTGTTCTGGACTCTGATGACTTCAAATGCCAAGGATCCCATCTCCCCCTGGGAACTTTGGATTCTAGGCACACTGTATAGCACCTATTTTTCCCCACAAAACACGCCCCCCACCGAGAATAAAACTACATTTCTTTAATTAGATGTTGCAGTCATTTTGCATGAGTCCACAATATACGTGTGGGGAAATGTCAAACTATGCCTGAGTGTCGAACTAACTCCAGCCATCCATACCCTGGGATCTGAGTCCGGTACAGGACACATATGGGTCACAATGTATCATCCAATACAGACATGGAGCACAATACTCACCCGTGATGGCCTCAAGCTGCTGAGGGGGGGCTTGGAATACTGTGCGGACAGACCAATTTGGAAGAGTATCTTTAAGGCGGAGAGGTTATGGCTCATGTGGAGGTTCCCAGGGAGGGAGTCCTAGGTATGTTTGGTCAGGTGGGAGAACTATCTCCTGCATGCTGGAGTTCGCTGGATGTGAAGAATGTTGGCCAGGGCAAGGTTGGATGCACGGAGTTGGCCCAACAGGGTCTTGGATGACAGACGTCCAAGGTTGGTTTGGGGTCTGGGGTTGTGGACTGGCTTCTGAGAGTGGGTGAGGAGTGTGAAGGTCATCCTGCAGCAGACAGTGATCCATTGCAGCTATCTCAGGAGGACGGTGATGTGGCTGCGGCGCAGGATGTTGAAGCTGAGGTGTGCAGATGCACCCTGGATGTGGACAAGTTTTCCAGGAGTTTGGCTGTAATTGCTCCGTAGAGGGCGGGGCTGTAGTTGACACGGCTGGTGTCGTGGACCTGGGAGACGGTCTGTCTTGCCTTGGAGTGGATCTATCTGTGGATCATGTGCATCATGCGGAGGGTGTTGCAGCATGAGGCACAGATGCTGGTGAGTTGCATGGTAATTGCGAGCAACGAGTCCATGATGCACACCATCTTGTGTGCGTGGCCACTGGGTGCTGGTGCAGTGCCCTGGCGGATGGGACACAAGGAGTTGACCCAGCTGTAAGGGGACAATCCTCAGATGATTACCTCAGTCCTGTACAAGTCCAGCCTCAGGTGGCTGATGTTCAGCCATTCATCAATGGACCTCATGCCTTCTTGAAGGTTGGAACTGGCAATGGCTGTGTCTTTGGTGAGGGTGAGGAGCAGCTGGCTGTCAATGGCATACGAGATGATGATGAGGTTGTGTGCGCATGTGATGGTGGAGAGGGGGGTCCTGGACACATTGAAGATTGACACGCTGAGAGATGAGCCCTGGGCCATGTGCCAGATGACGCCACTGTACTACATGCTGAAGGCTTGAGTCCCACTCCCATGGCCTTGCTGGTGAGCTACTTGGTGATTTCATCCTGGTCCATCCCATGGATACCAGTGTTGTAGATGTGTGAGCTGACAGTGTGTGAGCACATCGTGTATAATGCTGTGGAGAGGTCAAGGGGGTTGGCCTCACCATTGTTGAGCAGGGCAAAGTTGTCGGTGTTGGTGGCAATGATGACGGTTGCAGTGGGGTGATTACTGTGGAAGACGGTCTTGTGCAGGTTGCCTGGAGCTCTTTGTGTGGAGGAAGTTCGTCAGTTGCTCGTTGACTGTCTTCCTGATGACATTTGCTGGCTAGGGAAGCATGGTGATGTTCCTTGAGAGCCAGCGTTCCTGCCGTCCATTGTCTAAGAAGGGCCTGGATCACTGCATGCCTCAATCTACCATGGAATGTGGCTAACTCCAATGATACATACATGACGTGCTGGACAGGGGCTACAAGGATGGGGAATGATGTGGTTGAGATGTTGTGTGGGAAGGTGCCTGATGGAGGGGGATGTTGCACATGAGCCGGGTGTTGTATCTGCTGATGATGGAAGTCCAAAACCTGAGGGGGGTTGGTCCCGCGTATATTAGTGCGTTCTGCTTCTTTGTGCCAAGGATTGCTTGTATGTCCATGAGCTTGCAGTGGTAGAAAGTTGCAAGGGATTGGCTCAGCCTTGCAAGGGTGGGGTGTCTTTTGGATGGAGAGCTGATGTCAGTGCACTCACAATGCTGATGAGCTCCTTGATGTCATGCGGTTTATTGGCCTCGGCCCCATCTGAAGGATCTCCAATTGTCCTTGCTGATGATATGGTGATGGATGTGTGTGCCGTTTTCCAGTGTTGTAAGGCCACTGATGGTTATTTGTGTTGCAAGCTGTGCACAAGAGTCCTGCTAGACGTGTATGAGTCCAGTAGGTCTGGCTTGTCCCAGGTGGCTTAATTGTTGATGTGCGTCACAGGAAAGTCCGTCAACGTGGCTAGATTGTTGGATCAGTTGCTGATCCAGTGTGTGAGGTTGCAGGGTGTGGCGGTGGTGTTGGTTCCAGTGTCCCACACAGCATGTCTGTGTTGACTTACATCAAGCATCTTTGGGGGATTGGTAGCGGGGTGTGTGGCAGTGTGTTGCTCGTCGGAGATGTGGAATGCTAATGTGGATGGACCAATGATGGATGCTGGTGTGGTTCTCATCCAGCTAGAAGTTCCTGGCCCACAGCCACATGTATCCTGTGGATGTGAGGGCGTGCGTGACGATGGACGTGTTGATGGCTTTGCGGAATTGTGGATGTAGGCCTGGAGATCTGTAGATGAGTGCTACTCTGAGAGTTTGCAGGGGGTTTGTGCCAAACCGGATTAGTGACCCTGAGTGCGTACTTGGGAATAGATATCAATTCATCCTCCGGGATTGTTAGTGCCGTCCCTGCGGGTGCTCTTGTATCCGTCTGAGATGGCAATGAAGAAGTTGTGTGCTGAGGTTGCTTTTTTCCAGGTCACTGTCATGAAGGTGATGTGTGGGCCTGTTGTGTTGAGAAGGTAACAGAGTCCAATGGCGTGCTGGTGGACGTAGCTGTGTGGAGTATGAGGGACATGACCTGGTTGGTGTGACAGGGCCTGGAAGGTGGGGCAGCGCTGTGTAGGCAGTTGGAGTTGCACACTCAGCATGCGAAGGTGTCGTGTGTGCGCTTAGGGTATGCCTGAGAGCAGGCGGTTGATTTTCGGTTGGACATTGCTTGGAGGGTGGCTGCAACATGAGACTGTTGTGTGATGTGGGTCATGCAAGGACATGAGGGTCGTGCAATGTGCACGTTGCATGCACTGACGGCCCTGCCTTTGGCACAGCGTGGCCGCAACAGTGGCACAGACAAGCTGATGACAGCCTAATGAATGGGTGGAGAGAGGAAGGGAGGAGCATCTTGGAGGCGTGTGGGTTGCAGGGGCCGCTGCAGCAAGCGGCATGTACTGGAAACTAGGCTGAAAGTAGCACACAAAGACAAGGATGTCAGAAAGGACAACTGCAACAGGCGTATGTAAAGGAAGGAGTGTCAGGTTACTCATGGCTCACCCAAAGAAAATGGATGAACAATCACCAAAGATGACTGACACAGGATCAGGAAACAGAAGGCCGAGCTGCGCACAGGAGACACACCCTCAGCAGGCGTTGACGGCCCGTTGGGGGGAGCAAACTGCCCAAATATATACACAACCATGGACTTCATGCACAATAGAGATTATTAGCCATGAAGAACTGCATGCATGTTGCCGAACTACACATACACTCATATCCACAATCTTAGACAACAATGCCAGAGATGACGCATGCAAAGTGGCAAGAGACCTGCATTGACAGAGATGAGGCACTTCGGAGGATGAGGAACACCTTTATTACTCAAGCTCACACTAAGGGAAATGCATCAATATGAACAGACTCACAGGTCATTTGACTGAACATGTGGGACCTACGCTGGACACCCCCTTCACAACACGGATGTTGTAAATCCAAATGAACTGGCACACAAGTTAAGGGGATGAGCCAAACACCTCCTGCTGCACACGGAGAGGCTGCAATTCCCCATTGAGCCTGTTATGGGGATGTCCCACACAATGTGAACCCTTAGTATCCAGTATGTTTCAGAGGGGAGTTTTACACACATTGATGCCTTCATCAGAATCCAAAATCCATTACAGATGACTGTTACGAAGGGTGACTATCAATTCATGGGAGTCATGCTACATGTTATTTGCCCCATGGTGAGTCGACATGTATGCATGGTAACACAACATGCACAGAAGCAATCCCCACACATTCCAAACACGTACCACCCCCAAAATGCCTTGCTGCAATCCTTACCCAAAATGACATTTCCCCATGTCCGTGCATAGAACGCGGATTCAGCACACGTTGCAATACTCATGAGGAATAGCAGGAGGACAATGATAATAATAATAATCCACATTTGTAAAGCGCGAACAATCACCCATAAGGGTCTCTAGGCACTGGGGGCCGTCGGGAAGATTAAGCAAGCTATTGCCCAGAGTCACATGGTGCTGGGCTAATCTGCCTCCGGCGCCGGGGATCGGACCGTGATCCCCAGATTCCGGAGTCAGTCTTCATGGCCGCGGCACCACACCTCTTCTTCGATGACACGAGCAGACAAGATGCGCAAGAACCTGGGAATGACAGACACTCAAGAAGGCAGCTAAAAGATTTTTCTCCGCATACATGGTCATATACTAAACATGAACAATGTTGTCCCCATGCTAATTTAAAAGAAAGTGTCTCAGCTAAAATGTGTGGAATGACATCATCACTCGAGTGACACATCAGAACACACATCTAAGTCACTTAGCATACAGTCAGCTGGACACAAACATTGCAACACATGCCACCCAAGGCTACAAGCGTGCACACTCAGAACCAGTGACTCACCATTATGAGAAGAAGTTGCGTATGAGCTGACTCCGGATATCCTCCTCCTCCTCCTTCTCACTTGCCTCGTGACCAAGCACTTCATCCTCCACGGGTGGATGTTCCTGCTCATCCTGCTCCAGGATGAGTGGCACTGCCTTCTCCACTGCCATGTTGTGCAGCATGCAGCACACAAGGAAGATTTTGCAAACCTTCGCCGGTGCATATGGGAGGGACCCGCCTGTCTTGTGAAGGCACCGGAATCGGCTCTTCAGGAGGCCAAAAGTCCTCTCAATCACTCGCCTGGTCTGCCCGTGTGCATTGTTGTACCGGTGATCTGCAGCTGATCTTGGGTTGCGGAGAGGAACCATCAGCCATGGCATGTTGGGATAGCCAGAGTCCCCTACATGGAAACATCATGTAAATAAGTGGGTCAGTATATGCTGTAAGAGCCAAAGATACCGCAACACACAGGACAAACAGAGTATACCTACCAACAAGACATGCTCATTCATTGTGCAGCCGCAGCATCATTTGTGGCACCCTGCTACGCCTCATGATGTAGGCATCATGTGCTGACCCTGGAAATGTGCACAGACATGGGAAATCAGCATGTTAGCAAGACACACCACAAGGGCATTTATAGAGTGGTAATGTTTACGGTTGTGATAGGCTACCTTCTGTGCCTGTGGTGGTACCAAAGCCACATTTGTCCCATCAATGGACCCAGTGACATGGGGCATCCCTCCCAGGGCATAGAAATCACCCTTGACACCTGTCAACTCCTCAGGAGTCGGAAAATGGATGAATTCATCAAGGTGCTCCAACATGGCTGCCAAAACATCACGGAGGACAAGGCTGAACATTGTCTGTGAAATGCCACCGACATCAGCTATGGTGAATTGAAACGTACCTGTGGCAAAAAAATGTAGGGCTGCCATCACCTTCATCTTGGGGGTCAGAGCAGTAGGATACCTGTGTCGCGGTTGAAGGTGTGTTGACAGCCTGTTTGTCAGGTCCTCAATTAACTGTTAAGTGAATCTGTAACGTTGGATGCAGGCACGTTCCCTCATGGCACCCAAGTCTGGCATTGGTTGGGGGACAGGCGGTGCCCTGCAGAAAATTTTAATGAATAACAAAGATTGAGAGCATACCAACATCAATGTCAATGAACAGAGCACATGCTAAACTGCTACTACACATCAGCTAAATACAGAGTCTGGTGTGTGCAATACATCCAGGACACGTATGCCAGCTTGGTGATACTCCAATTGATTGGCAAGTCTACATGACATGCCCTGAAACGAGCTGGAGGCAAGTCTGAGTGAACAGCCAGAGGAGTGACATACATCCACATAGCTGCATTTAAAGGATGTCATCTCATACAGACAGCTGACAGCAAGCTAGATGCACAGGTCACATGGAATGTCAAATGTACAGATCAAACACATTGCAATGAAGGGGTACACTTGAAAACAGAAAACACAGACATTGAGACGACGCAGATATGTCCTCATGTGAAAATATCATGTCCGATGCATACAGACCCTGCTTACGTGGGAATCCACATGTGGCATGGTGTGCGAAGATGTGTGCCATGCCCATCTCCACACAGACACATGTTGGATGCAGCAACAGCAGATGTAGTTGACGGAACACTAACAGCAAGCTAATGGGAACACATGACACACACATGACATAGTCACATCGGGGCATGCTGATCGTGAAATGTCAGTTGTTAGTGTCCCTGTCCCTGGCATCAGGGGACAGTTGCGGGTGGTGGTGACTGTGCCATACCAGTGATGCTGTGCTGGACAAGTTTGTACTACAGGCCCACATGTGCAAAGTGTGAAGGCGAAGTGTGCCACATAGTGCCCCATCACACATTACATGTGTACACAGGTCATCACACATCAATTGTGCAACTACATGAGGAGACATGTGCAATATCACTGCCTGACACACCTAGGCCCTGCACATGAAAGTCTGCAATGACAATGACTTGATGCGAGTCGGAGACCTCCATTCCTTTCGTGTGCGCCTCCTATCACCAGTGTAAGCGTGTGAAACATCACCGTACGCATGCTCTGAGCGTGTGTACCGTCCGTATCACTATAGTAGTGGTGCCGTAGGAGTACGCGTGGTACGGGCTGTACACACGCTCTCAGAGCGTGTGTACGGTCTGTATCACTATTGTAGTGGTGCCGTAGGAGTACGTGTGGTACGGACCGTACACACGTTGTGTGTACGGTCCGTATCTCTATTGTAGTGGTACCGTAGGGGTACGCGTGGTACGGACCGTACACACCCTCTCAGAGCGTGTGTATGGTCCGTATCACTATAGTAGTGGTGCCGTAGGAGTACGCGTGGTACGGGCCATACACACGCTCTCAGAGCGTGTGTATGGTCCGTATCACTATTGTAGTGGTGCCGTAGGAGTACGCGTGGTACGGACCGTACACACATCGTGTGTACGGTCCGTATCACTATAGTAGTGGTGCCGTAGGAGTATGCGTGGTACGGGCCATACACACACTCTCAGAGCGTGTGTATGGTCCGTATCACTATTGTAGTGGTGCCGTAGGAGTACGCGTGATACGGGCCGTACACACGCTCTCAGAGCATGTGTACGGTCCGTATCACTATTGTAGTGGTGCCGTAGGAGTACGCGTGCTACGGACCGTACACACGTCGTGTGTATGGTCCGTATCACTATAGTAGTGGTGCGGTAGGAGTACATGTGGTATGGGCCGGAGAGCGTGTGTACGGTCTGTATCACTATAGTAGTGGTGATGTAGGAGTACGTGTGGTATGGGCCGTACACACGCTCTCAGAGCGTGTGTACAGTCCGTATCACTATTGTAGTGGTGCCATGGGGGTACGCGTGGTACGGACCGTACTCACGCTCTCAGAGCGTGTGTACAGTCCGTATCACTATAGTAGTGGTGCCATAGGAGAACGCGTGGTACAGACCATACACACATCGTGTGTACGGTCCCTCTCACTATAGTAGTGGTGCCATAGGAGTACGCGTGGTTCGGGCCGTACACATGCTCTCAGAGCGTGTACGGTCCGTATCACTATAGTAGTGGTGCCGTAGGAGTACGCGTGGTACGGACCATACACACGTGTTGTGTACGGTCCGTATCACTATAGTAGTGGTGCCGTAGGAGTATGCGTGGTACGGACTGTACACACACATGTACTCCTATGGCACCACTACTATAGTGATATGCACTGTACGCACGCTATGGATGTGTGAGTACGGTGCGTATCACTATTGTAGTGGTGCCGTACGGGTACGGGTACGTGTGAAACGCACCGTACATGTTTTTTGGAATCAAAAATTACATAGGGGACAAGTATTAGGCCCAAAATGCATGCTGGTTGTCATTGATACAGAGATTTCAGTTGCAATGTGGCCATCATGTGGGCTTGAAAAGTCAGTTGGCCCAAAAATTACAATGTTGCAAAGTGGTGTTTGGCTTGCTATGATGCTCAAAATTTGAACCATGCAAATTTGTGTCATTGGTGTATGTTTAAAGGGATTGGAGGAAACGTAGGATGCAAATGAGTCTGACCAATCACTCTGTACTCCTGTAAATGAAAGCCCCCAGCAAGACAGATATAAGTCAGCCAGAACCCATGAGAGGGCACTTGCCTGCACTACTTTCCTGTCGACCACACTGCTGCTGTCTGTGCTTCCTCTGGCACCATGTCGCGTACTGTGGAGAGGGCCCAGCCATTCACACTTGAGGAGAATGAGGCATTGCTGAATGTCCTCCTCCCACAGTACCCCAGCCTGTATGGGAGACCAGGGGAGCAGGTGAGTGCTGACTCTACTACCTTTGACTGTGCACCTTTTTTGTGACTGTCACTTCTGGCATTGTGTCCAGGTGTGACAGACATGCAATGTGGTTTAGAGTAGGCTTATGTCTCCAATGCAGAGCATGATGTAGTTCATGTGTGCACTCCTCACTTGCATTGTGCTTACTGTGACATTCACTGCATAGTGCATGACACATTCAGCCTGGCAAATCCTTGGAGGCATTTTTTGGCTATTGTCCTGAGGTGATTCAGTGGTTCCCCCCGGTGTGACAGGTGACTGTACCCACAGATGTGTATGAGTGGAGTGGAGCTGTGGTGAGAGTGTCCAAGTGATGTGTAGGCCCTCCTGGACATTGATGTGTGTGAAGGTTCCTTGTCATGTGGGTGAGTGTCTATGTGAAGTGTTGCACCACAGCTGCATGGAGGAGGCAACAGCTCTACCCAGCTGATGTGAGAAGTAAGCCGTGCTGTGTGTCTGACTTGCTGAGCTAGCCCAACACCTGTGACACCCCACAGGCAAGTGGCACATGTGCAGAGTGAGGTATGTATCTGCTGTAGCCAATGGCAGGTGATTGATCTGTTCCTGTGTGTGTCTGTGTACTCTGCTGAGGTTGTGTCAGTGGCCTGGGGCACGTAACTGCTTTGAGGTGCTGTCCATCAGCCTGGTGTTGCATGTGATGCACAGTGTGTGCCATGATCAGGGAGTGTGTCACACCCCTCCTGCCGCCTGTGTACTTTCAATGCCATGTAGTGCATTGGGGCTTCCACAGAGGCCAATGTCTATATGAGAAAGATGCAATTCCTTGGCAGCATCCTATGCCCTGTTCAACATATCATCGATGTTCAAATGTGTGTCTCTGTTACATGGAGCAGGTGTAGTGATGTTGTTGTCTCACTTTGTCACCCTCACAGGTAACTCCCCACGAGAAGGGGGGGATCTGGAAGGAGATCGTAAGCGCCGTGAGATTGGCGGGGGGTCGCAGTCGGCGCCTAGCCCAAGTCCGAAAACGATGGCAGGATATCCAGTGCTGGACCCGGTGGATCGCCCGGGTCCAGCTGGGGCTCTCACCTCCACGCCCCCACGGCGGGCGCCGACGCCTGACCACCCACATGATGCATGTCCTGGCGGTGGTCTTCCCTGACCTGGATAGGCAGTTACAGGAGAGACAGCAGCAAGGAGGGGGTAGGTACCTGTCTGTTTGATGTGTTGTGTGTCCCCAGCTTTTGGAAGTGCTCTGTAGCCTGGATACACTGCCAGGGTTTATATGTGCAGTGCATATTCTGTTCCCCAAAGTCAACCGGTGCTCTTATTCGTCCCTTCTCCTCCTTGACATGTGTCCCCTGGTCTGTGTGTAATCACAATTGCACATGGTCATCTAGGCTGCCAGTTAATCCAAGTGCACATTGCTTTCTGCATCATGTGGGAGGGTGGTCTGTGACATGTGTTGGTACCTTGCCTGTGCCCTGTCCTGTTCACTCTGTTGGGGGTCCATATTTGTTGGCACTGATGATGAGTCTCAACATGGAAGTGTGAGGTTTCAAATGAACACACTTGCAGCATGCATGACCAATGTTGTGGCCTCAGATATGATGTGCACGAGTGGGAGATATGCATAGTGCCAGGACGGTTGCTCTTGTTACAGTCAGATCATTCCAGGAACAAGGAGCAGTGTGCCCACTACAGTCTCCTGAGACACCCTTGCCTCGTAATCATGTGTGTCATCCAACACTGTGTCCATTCTCAGTGTGTTCAGCATATGTTTGCCTCTGTGGCATTGTTCCTTGGCTCATTTGTATTTATCCAAAGTGTGCTACATGTGTCCACTGGACAGGGAGACCCCATTTGGCTTGTGCATACTCACACTGGGCAGTGCCTGTGTGTCTATTCACAACTATCTGTCGATGGTTGTTTGTCACAAATATGTGTTGGCAGCCTCACGAGGTGATGTGAAGTACATTTGGGAATTCTTGCAGCACAGTTTTGTAAATCCTGATTAAGAGGTGTCACTTCTTGATCTGGCTCAATCACATTGTCTCAGGTATGAAGGATTTGTGCGGGCGAGGCCTACATGGCCAAACCTTATGTCTCCTTGCCAGGTCTGACCTGTGTGTGATAATTGGCTGGACAGAGACTCAACGTGCAGTGACTCAGTGATGTTGTGCAGGGTTTAATGTTTGTGCTTTGCAGCATGTGTCAATTGTTTAAATAAATGATTCCTGCTCATACATTTTTTGCACCATTGTGTGGTCCAGATGCTACGTAGTTTGGTCTTTGTGTGCTGACATCTGTGTGGACATTCTGGCTTGCCATGAGGGTGTCTCCTCAGTGCAGGTATGCCTTTTTACGACACAATTACAGGCCCATTAGCTCATGCATTTTCCTGGGTTTGGACATGTGTGCCACTCCACATGACAGGCAGTGGGTCAGATGTGTTGCCAACTGTGTCATCAGGTAACGGATTGCCATGTGACAACTGACATAATTCAAGTTGTTAGTCACAAGGTATTGTACCTTGGCACTCACAACACTTGTCAACAGGTCTTCATGTTTTAAATTATTTAGTTTGATGTTTTGTTGTTAAGAACAATAATGTGCCTGGGTGACAGATGTCTCCCAAGGAAGTGCACAACAAACCACCTTTACACTTTCAGAGAACACGCTGGCACATTTTAAAAGAAGGCACTGTTCTAATGAGACTGTTTTTCAGATTATACATATACATGTTCCCCCAGTGTTGTGGAAATTGGGTAAGTCCTTGGTTGTTGGTGATACCAACTTACGAGTGTCAAGTCATCAAGACCTCCGTGGGCCCATGTATATGTACTTTCTGCAGCACCATTTCTTTCTAACAGTGGCTTTTTAAAGAAGGCTGCCAGCTTCTTCAATGACTGAGTAAATGAAGTTTTGTGTGCACCTCCTTGGGAGCCATCTTTTATGAAGGCACATGTGTGTTCTGTTCACAAAATGGCACATTCCCACATTCTGACCATGTCGATTGTGTAAAGTATTGTGATTCCCAAGGGACCAACATTTTTTCGCTTTGTGTTCCAAAGTACTTACAGGTCTCTGATTGTGGGGACACCTTTGGTATTGAGGTGTGTTACTTTGCCTTGGGTGCACCACTACTGTTTCTTTCAGGGTAAACAAGAGGTGGGATGACTTCATTGTATTGCTGTGCTCACCTGTTCCCAGACACTAGCTCCTCAGTGTATTTCTCATTCAAGTTTTGGGCTGGTGTGTCCTATTTTTCCTTGTGTCCTAGTGGCATTGTGGGTCTACCAACTGGGGAGTACAGGGCTTACATATGTGCGGAGTAATCTAGCTGTTACTCATGATGCATTGCCTGATATGCACTGTGATCTATTGGTTTTGTACCCATGTGTCAGATGCATACAGGTGACTGATGTTTTTCTGTATCTTCACCTTGCCCACAGCATCCTGATTGGAAACCAAGGGAGACACCTGCATGGACATGGATGAGGGATCCAGCACCAGTGCCACCAGTGCTGGCGAGTCTGCGGGAGCCAGTGGCACGGAGGGCGAGGGGAGTCAGTCGGAGGACCTGTCTGGTGGCGATTCCAACTACGACGCAGACGGGTCCGGGGCTGACCTCATCGAGGGGGCAGAGGCTGCTACAACACCTGGCAGCAGCCCAACATCTGTCCCCGCCTCCTCCATTCCCATCACCACCCTCCCAGTTGCTCCAGTCCCTTCTGTCCGTGCAGGGCCCCACCATGTCTCCTTCGGGACAGGCACCGCACCCCCTGCCCCTGTTACCCCTGCTGCCCTCAGTGCAGAGTCTGTGGATGTTGGACAGGCCACACAAAGGGCTTGCTCCCTCCCCGCATGACAGGGCCCAAGCCCCGGCCCCCCCAGGCGCAACCCACGAGAATCACCCGCACCCCGTCTCCCGACGGAACTCCTGCCCTCGGACCTCCATGTATCACGGGCCCAAGCCACCCCGGCTCCCTCGGCCGGGTCAAGCCGCCATCTTGGGCCCTGCGCCACAAGGCCGCGTGGCCTCCCCCCGACCCTAACCCTGGGCCTGGCCGGCCCCGACATCCCGGCACCACCATCCACCCAGGAGGTGAGCGGACCACTTGGCAGGTCAATGAGAGAACGAAGCGCCAAAGACTCTCCCCCGCCAGGTGACGATCGCCTCCAGCTCCCCCAGGCACCGGCTCCACCCCCCGCTGGGTGTCTGGACACCTTCATCCCGGACCCTCCGACCTCCAAGTGCGAGGGTCCGGACATCAAAGGGCACCTGCCCTATAACTGGAGCAGCTCCGGAGCAGGAAGGGAGTTGCATCCTGGAGTCGAGAGACACCGAGAGAACTCAGCCTTGACGGACTACTGGCGCTGCCGTAGCCCTATCTTGTGAACTATCGACCTGCCTGCTGGCGCTGCCGCGGCCTTCTGCAACATCCATCCTCGTCGGGACCTGCTGGCGCTGCCGCGGCCCGTTGTAACGACCATCTTCACCGGGACCTGCTGGCGCTGCCGCGGACCGTACATCGACCATCTTCACTGGGACCTGCTGGCGCTGCCGCGGACCGTGTATCGACCATCTTTCCCTGGGACCTGCTGGCGCTGCCGCGGACCGTGTATCGACCATCTTTCACTGGGACCTGCTGGCGCTGCCTCGGCCCGTACCAGCTAGACCACCAAGCTCGAGGATTGTGAGCTACCCACCATACCACCTCAACTACCAGACTGGTAACCAGACTATCCCGCTACCCCCTTTTTCCATCTTGAGAGACTTGAATCGAGGGGACCCCTGAGTCCAGACCTCCTTGTACCTTTTCATCGTACCTTAAGAAGTGCTTATAAAGAACGCTAACTCATCTCCTTGTGTGGTATCTGTCTGTGGGGGGGAAGTTATTTGTCTGTACGATCGCTGGAGACGGCTCTCCCCGGAGACCTCTCCCCTTGTCCTCGGCCGACCCTCCCGGTCCGTCTAACATTGGTGGCCAGCGGCGCGATCCGAATCAACGCGTAATCGTACAGAGAGTAGCTCACCCCACGACAAAAACACGATGTCAGCCAAAGATAGCGGTTCCACTGAAAAGTTCCAAATGGATAAGTTGGAAGAGTATAGCCACCGCGAACTTAAACAATTCTGCATGGAACTAGGCATTGCTACCACCGGCCTGAGTACCAAAGATGATTTGAAGCGCGCCCTTGAGTCGTGGGCAGAAACTGGGATCATCGGATCCTCCGACCAAAACAGTGTCGCACCAGAGGGGAACGCCACGGCTCCCGAGGAGCGGGGAACGGGCCTCTCGCAGGAGGAGATCCAGGAAAGAGAAAGGACCAGATTACACGAGTTGGAAATGGCACGACTCAAGATGGACGGTGAACTAAAGTTAGCCGAGCAGAAACTCAATCTAGAGCATCTGCGGCTCCGAGAGGAGCGAGAAGAAAAACAGAGACAGAGAGAGCTTGAGGAAAAAAGAATAACACTCGAACACGAGCGCAAACTGGTGGAAATAGAACTTCGGAAACAGAATAAAGAACCGGGGGTGCCTGAGCGACCGCACACCCCAGGGGCAAACGAGAAAAAAGTCCACATCCCCAAGGATGTTGTCCGAGAGTATGTCCGAGAAGACGACATACAGCAGTGGTTCAAAGCCTACGAGATCGCCATGACCTCCCACCGGATCGACCGGAGTGATTGGGGAGCTGGACTATGGGGGAGGTTCGTCAACGAAGGTCGCAATGCCCTGTTGCAGCTCCCAGATCACCAAATGTCGTCCTATGACCACATGAAGGCTGCCCTCCTCACCCGCTACGGCCTCACACCCGAGATGTACCGCCAGAGGTTCAGAGATTGCACCCGGATCCCGGGTACAACTTGGGTGGAGTACGTAAACTATTTCAGCCGAGCCTTCGAGGGTTGGATCAAGGGGAGCCATGTAACGACCTACGAACAACTCTTTAACCTCATGGTATGGGAACACCTGTCGAACAACTGCTTCGTCGAGCTCAGGCAGCACCTCCTCGACAGTAAATTGACCGACCCCCGGCAGCTCGCCGCTGAAGCTGACCGATGGGAGAGCACCCGAGTGGGCCGTAGAGGACCGCACGAGCAGAACCGAAGCAACCAAGGCCAGCACCGTCCTCGGGGAGGAGGAGGAGGCCAGGGGCGAGGGAGAGACACCCTCCCGGCAACACCCGTGGCCAGCACCCCGCCCCCGGCCGGCCGGGGAAACCCCCCGATGCGTCCAGGGTTCCGAGCCAATGTCACGTGCCACCGATGCCAGCGAGTCGGCCATTACGCCAATGACCCGAGCTGCCCGCAGAACCAAACACCCAAGCCCCGCCAGGTAGCTGCCGCCACCCTGGGGGAAGAACGACTATCAGAGGAACAGGAAGAGTATGAGCCGGCCCAGCAAGAGTGGGAACCGGCCGCCATGGTTCTAGCGTGCCTAGGGGGAAAAGACATAGTCCCGCGGGCTCCCCTACCCGCCAACACCAGGAAATACGGTCAGTGGGTGACCATTAATGGGCATCGGGCCGAGGCCTTACGTGACACAGGCGCCAGTGTGACGGCCGTCCGCTGTCACCTGGTGAAACCCGAGCAGATCCTGCCGAACATTCTCTGCCCGTCCGCTCAGCCGACAATTCCGAATGTCTGTGTCAAATGGCCTGCGTCCCCTTCGAATGGGGAGGGGTCTCCGGCCTGTGACGGTCCGGGATGATGCCCCCGTGGACTGCCTCCTGGGGAATGACCTTGAGAGTTCCCCGTGGGCCACCGTCGAGAGAAGAGAGCACCTGGGGATGCTGGGCCTCCCGGACTGGGCCTGCGTAACCACCCGGTCCATGGCCGCCCGTACCGTTCCCCGACCAGAAGAACCGGAATGGCCAGCACCTCCGCCCCCTGTCGCCCCAGTAGAAGACAACGATGAGGCCAACCCCCCCGGAGCCAACGACCGAAGGGGACGCGCAACTCCAGGACGTCCCCGGCCTGGCTCAGTGGCGCCAAGAAGGGGGGCCCACCCAAGAACAGTTCCGCCAGGAGCAAAAGACCTGCCCCTCCCTCGAGGGACTCCGCCAACAAGCCAGCGCCCAGAGCGCAGGGGACTCCACCGGAACTCACTGGGTCTACTGGGAGAACGACCTGCTATACAGCGAACAGAGAATCGCAGAGCTAGGGGCCGGTCGAGTACTGGTGGTACCTCTCCGCTTCAGAGACTTCCTGCTCAACCTGGCCCACGATGTCCCCCTGGCTGGACACCTGGGCCAAGACAAAACTTACAGTCGCCTAGTGACCCACTTTTTCTGGCCGAAGATGCGGAACGACGTCCTGAACCACTGCCGGTCCTGCCCCACGTGCCAGGCCAGCGGGAAGAGTGGCCGTAAGCTGAAGGCCCCTCTACAACCCTTCCCGGTGGTCACCACCCCGTTCGAGAGGGTAGGAATAGACATTGTGGGGCCCCTGGACCCCTGCACGGCACAAGGACATAGGTTCATCCTGGTACTGGTGGATCACGCCACCCGCTACCCCGAGGCGGTGCCTCTACGAACTGTAACAGCTCCGGTGGTTGGCCGGGCCCTAATGGGGATCTTCTCCCGGGTGGGCTTCCCCCGAGAAGTCGTCAGCGACCGAGGCACGAACTTCATCTCCAAATACATGAAGTCCCTCTGGCAACAGTGCGGGGTCACCTACCGATTCACGACCCCCTATCACCCCCAAGGGAACGGACTAGTGGAGCGATTCAACCGCACTCTCAAGGGGATGATTGGGGGATTGGAAGAGCCCCTCCGTCGCCAGTGGGATGTACTACTCCCGTGCCTCCTCTTCGCCTACCGAGAAGTTCCCCAGAAGTCCCTCGGTTTTAGCCCTTTCGAACTCCTGTACGGGCACCCTGTGCGAGGGCCCCTCAGCCTAGTCAAAGAAGGTTGGGAGATGGCCCCCCTAAAGACCCCTCCAGACGTCTTCAAGTACCTCCTGGCCCTACGTAATCAGACCCGGCGCTTCAGGGAGATGGCCAAGGCGAACCTCGAGGCCAGCCAGGAAGACATGAAGAGATGGTATGATCACAATGCCTCCTCCGTCGAGTTCGAACCTGGACAACAAGTGTGGGTGATGTCCCCCACCGAACCATGTGCCTTGCAAGATAAGTGGACGGGGCCCTTCAAGGTGGTCGAGCGCAAAAGCCCCGTCACTTACCTCATCGACATGGGGACCCCCCGGAACCCCCTTCGGGTCCTCCACACCAACAGGCTCAAACCACACTTTGTGCGCTCAGAACTCAGCCTCCTGATGGCTACAGACAGTGGAGCAGAGGAGGACTCCGAACCCCTCCCGGATCTCCTGAAGACTCAGGAGAACGACGGTTCCGTGGACGGGGTCCGGCTCTCCGATGCCCTCACCCCAGAGCAACGCCAGGGCTGCCGGGACCTCCTGCTGCGGTTCGCTTCACTGTTCTCCCTCACTCCCGGGGTCACCCCTTGGTGCTTGCACGACGTGGACACCGGGGACAGTCCCCCTATCCGACACCGGGCCTACCGCGTACCAGATCGGGTACGGGCCTGCATACAAGAGGAAGTGGCCAAAATGCTCACGATCGGGGTCATCGAGCCCTCGGACAGTCCCTGGGCCAGCCCGGTTGTATTGGTCCCCAAAGCCGCTGCCCCCGGCACCACACCTGAACTGAGATTCTGCGTCGACTACTGGGGCTTGAACGCTGTCACCCGAACCGACGCTCATCCTATCCCCAGAGCGGATGAATTGATCGACCGGCTGGGGGCCGCCCGCTACCTCAGTATCTTCGACCTAACAGCGGGCTACTGGCAGATCGGTCTCACACCCCGGGCTCAAGAACGATCCGCCTTCTCTACCCCCGATGGCCACTACCACTTCAAGGTCATGCCCTTTGGCATGAAGAACGCCCCCGCTACATTTCAACGTCTTGTGAACCAGGTCTTGGCGGGGCTCGAAGAGTTCAGCGCTGCCTACCTGGACGATATCGCTGTATACAGCCGCCACTGGTCCGACCACCTCCTCCACCTCCAGGAGGTCCTACAGGCCCTCCAGCGGGCCGGCCTCACGATTAAGGCCGGCAAATGCCAAATTGGTCAAGGGTCCGTGACCTACCTGGGGCACCAGGTGGGGAGCGGGCTGGTGGCCCCACTGCAACTTAAGATTGCTGCCATCCAGTCCTGGCAGCCCCCCGTCACCCAGACCGAAGTCCGAGCCTTCTTGGGGCTCACCGGCTACTACCGGCGGTTCGTGAGGGACTACGGCAGCATTGTGGGGCCCCTCACGGGTCTCACGTCCAAGAACCAACCGAAGCGGATTAACTGGACCCCCGATTGTCAAGCGGCCTTCGAAAAGCTGAAGGCCGCCCTGTGCACCGCCCCTGTGCTCCAGGCCCCCGATTACAGTTGGGAATTCGTAGTACAGACCAGACGCCTCCGACCACGGCATCGGAGCGGTTCTTTCCCAAGTGAACCCCGAGGGTCATGACCAGCCGGTGGCCTTCATCAGCCGACGTCTCCTGGCCCGAGAACAGCGCTGGAGCACCATCGAGAGGGAGGCCTTCGCAGTGGTGTGGGCCCTCAAAAAGCTCCGGCCCTATCTCTTCGGTACCCACTTCCGGGTACAAACCGACCATAGACCCCTGCAGTGGCTGATGCAGATGCGGGGGGAAAACCCAAAACTATTGCGCTGGTCCATCTCCCTGCAGGGAATGGACTTCACCGTGGAGCACCGACCAGGCCAAGACCACGCCAACGCAGATGGCCTGTCCCGCTTCTTCCGCCTCGACGAGGAGAGTCCCCAAGGAGATGGGTGACCCTCCCCGCCTTCAGCTGGGGGGGACGCATGTTGGACAGGCCACACGAAGGGCTTGCTCCCTCCCCGCATGACAGGGCCCAAGCCCCGGCCCCCCCAGGCGCAACCCACGAGAATCACCCGCACCCCGTCTCCCGACGGAACTCCTGCCCTCGGACCTCCATGTATCACGGGCCCAAGCCACCCCGGCTCCCTCGGCCGGGTCAAGCCGCCATCTTGGGCCCTGCGCCACGAGGCCGCGTGGCCTCCCCCCGACCCTAACCCTGGGCCTGGCCGGCCCCGACATCCCGGCACCACCATCCACCCAGGAGGTGAGCGGACCACTTGGCAGGTCAATGGGAGAACGAAGCGCCAAAGACTCTCCCCCGCCAGGTGACGATCGCCTCCAGCTCCCCCAGGCACCGGCTCCACCCCCCGCTGGGTGTCTGGACACCTTCATCCCGGACCCTCCGACCTCCAAGTGCGAGGGTCCGGACATCAAAGGGCACCTGCCCTATAACTGGAGCAGCTCCGGAGCAGGAAGGGAGTTGTATCCTGGAGTCGAGAGACACCGAGAGAACTCAGCCTTGACGGACTACTGGCGCTGCCGTAGCCCTATCTTGTGAACTATCGACCTGCCTGCTGGCGCTGCCGCGGCCTTCTGCAACATCCATCCTCGTCGGGACCTGCTGGCGCTGCCGCGGCCCGTTGTAACGACCATCTTCACCGGGACCTGCTGGCGCTGCCACGCACCGTACATCGACCATCTTCACTGGGACCTTCTGGCGCTGCCGCAGACCGTGTATCGACCATCTTTCCCTGGGACCTGCTGGCGCTGCCGCGGACCGTGTATCGACCATCTTTCACTGGGACCTGCTGGCGCTGCCTCGGCCCGTACCAGCTAGACCACCAAGCTCGAGGATTGTGAGCTACCCACCATACCACCTCAACTACCAGACTGGTAACCAGACTATCCCGCTACCCCCTTTTTCCATCTTGAGAGACTTGAATCGAGGGGACCCCTGAGTCCAGACCTCCTTGTACCTTTTCATCGTACCTTAAGAAGTGCTTATAAAGAACGCTAACTCATCTCCTTGTGTGGTATCTGTCTGTGGGGGGGAAGTTATTTGTCTGTACGATCGCTGGAGACGGCTCTCCCCGGAGACCTCTCCCCTTGTCCTCGGCCGACCCTCCCGGTCCGTCTAACAGTGGACATACTGCAGCAGTTGCAGGTTGGGCAGGCATCGGTGCTGACTGTCCTCCATGGCCACACCACACTGCTGACACAGATGGTGTCATTCATGGAGGACATGTCAGCAACGATGTCTGAACAACGCAGGTTTCTGCGGTCCATGGACTCTTCCCTGACGGCAGCAGTGAGTCTCCTGCAGCACTTCGTCCCCCACCCCAACCCCATCCTCACTTCCCTCTCCCATACCTGTCCCATGCACACCCAGAGATTCCCAAGCACGCACCCCACCAGACACAGGCAGCACACCACCAAGTAAGGACAAGCGAACACCTCCTGGCACGCACACTCAGGGGGATGTAGGCACACACAATGGGTCTGGGGCAAAAAGACATACACGCAGCCACAGTCTGAGTCCACAGGCCTCACAACCCAGTTTATCCAAAAGCACTCCCCTTGGCTCCCCTGCCAAACTGACACACAAAGAGGTGGACATGGGTGAGCTGCCCATCACCACAACTGTGACACCACCCCGCAAGTGGGCGAGGAAGTCCCCGGGCAGGGTAGTTGAGTCCCCCCCTGTCCACCCCCTCCCCCAAGAGCGCTGCACCCCATCCCTCGGCCACCCCCCTCTCCGTTGGCCCTGGGGTTTCTTCCGGTGCAGGGTTACCCTGGACGCCCTGGCAGCAGTGTGCAGCGCCGAACTCACCTCCACCTTTGGTGCTGCCCCACCCCCTGTGGTGGAGACGTCCACCCATGCACCCACCACACCTACCCTTCCCCCTCCTGTCCCTGCGGTGCCTGGTCCTTCCCCACATGATGTGCCCCCCCCCCTGGTCAACGAACCTGAGGGTTCCACTGTGCAGGCAAGCTAGGGGAGATGCGTGCCCATGTGCCTCCCCAAGGACTTCTATTATGGACTGTCCATTGAGCTTTGTATATAGTGTGATTTAAAAATGTTTTTTTTATACTGAATAAAGCATTTTTTTTTTACTTTGAACACTATTGCATTTCAGGTATTGATGTTGGTGCTGAGGCTCCAGGAGTTGGTGTTGTGGTAATGTGTTATGGTTCTGAGAAATGTTCTAGTCTGATGGTCATGAGGTGGACCATGGTATCTGCGTGCCATCACAAGGTCTCTGCAAAGAATCATTTGCAGTGTGTGTTATTTTGGTTTTGACACATTGTCCCAAGGAGTGTTCCTTCCTCTGTGGCACCTGACATCTTCCCTGCAAAGAGTTGCAAAATTGTTGTGCTGACCTGTGTCTACATTTCCTTTGTTGGTGACGGATCCCTTCAACTATAGCCATGCCTGCTCAGCAATGTCTCCGGCTGCATCGTCTGTACCATCCTTGCTAGTCACTGTACTTGTGTATTGAGTATGATGAAATGCCTTCATGGAGAAATTCTCCCTTTTCAGCACTATGCATGTGTGTACTGCCGGCCTAGCACACATATGGTACTTGTTCTGCAGGGTATTTGGGCACCAGACTCACAATTGTAGGCATTGTATCTGTGGGAACTCCGCCCTATTCCTTCCATGAGAGACAACGTCTTGGTGGCTGGCCCAGCACCTGTACATTCCTATCAGTCCTGGGATGTGCGTGACAGTGTGTGTTCCCTTTGGCTCTCTTGTTTTAATAGGCAGTGACATGACTATACAGTCTTGTGGCATGATCTCAGTGTGTGTATTGTGCTGCATCCGCCAGGGGTGGGTATGCATGTGTTATTTGTCCTCACACCCACATGTGGTGAGTCATGCAGTGGGGGGAAGACATCCATCCTCCTGGGAGTGAGACACTGCTGTCAGTGATGTGTTGTTATGGCACTATCATCATTGTCCAAAGTTAGGGATGCGTACATACACCCATGGAGTTGTGGTCATCTGATGTACACCCCCCATGTCTCTGTCCACTGCTGGGAGTCCTCTGCACCCACTCCCATGTCTATGTCCACTGCTGGTAGTCCTCTGCACCAACCCCCATGTCTCTTTCCACTGCTGGGAGTCCTCTGCACCCACCCATACATGTCTGTCCACTGCTGGGAGTCGAATACACCCACCTCTCAAACTTCTGTCCACTGCTGGTAGTGATATGCACCCACCCCCATGTCTCTGTCCACTGCTGCGAGTCCTCTGCACCCACCCCTCACATGTCTGTCCACTGCTGGTAGTGATATGCACCCACCCCCATGTCTCTGTCCACTGCTGGGAGTCCTCTGCACCCACCCCCATGTCTCTGTCCACTGCTGGTAGGGATATGCACCCACCCCCATGTCTCTGTCCACTGCTGGGAGTCCTCTGCACCCACCCCTCACATGTCTGTCCACTGCTGGGAGTGATATGCACCCACCCCATGTCTCTGTCCACTGCTGGGAGTCCTCTGCACCCACACACATATGTCTATCCTCTGCTGGGAGTCCTCTGCACCCACCCCTCAAATGTCTGTCCACTGCTGGGAGTGATATGCACCCACCCCTCATATTGCAGGCCACTGCTGGTAGTCATTTACACCCACCCCTGACATGTCTGTCCACTGCTGGTAGTGATATGCACCCACCCCCATGTCTCTGTCCACTGCTGGGAGTCCTCTGCATCCACCCCTCACATGTCTGTCTACTGCTGGGAGTGATATGCACCCACCCCCATGTCTCTGTCCACTGCTGGGAGTCATCTGCACCCACCCATATATGTCTGTCCACTGCTGGGAGTCATATACACCCACCCCTCACATGTCTGTCCACTGCTGGGAGTGATATTCACCCACCCCCATGTCTCTGTCCACTGCTGGGAGTCCTCTGCACCCACCGATATATGTCTGTCCACTGCTGGGAGTCATATGCACCCACCCCTCACATGCCTGTCCACTGCTGGGAGTGATATGCACCCACACCCATGTCTCTCTCCACTGCTGGGAGTCCTCTGCACCCACCCCAATGTCTCTGTCCACTGCTGGGAGTCCTCCGCACCCACCCATATATGTCTTTCCACTGCTGGGAGTCATATACACCCACCCCTCACATGTCTGTCCACTGCTGGTAGGGATAAACACCCACCCCCATGTCTCTGTCCACTGCTAGGAGTCCACTGCACCCACCACCATGTCTCTGTCCACTGCTGGTAGGGATATACACCCACCCCCATTTCTCTGTCCACTGCTGGGGGTCCTCTGCACCCACCCCCATGTCTATGTCCACTGTTGGTAGGGATATGCACCAACCCCCATGTCTCTGTCCACTGCTGGGGGTCCTCTGCACCCACCACCATGTCTCTGTCCACTACTGGTAGGGATATGCACCCACCCCCATGTCTCTGTCCACTGCTGGGAGTCCTCTGCACCCACCCCTCACATGTCTGTCCACTGCTGGGAGTGATATGCACCCACCCCCATGTCTCTGTCCACTGTTGGGAGTCCTCTGCACCCACCACCATGTCTCTGTCCACTGCTGGGAGTCCTCTGCACCCACCCCTCACATGTCTGTCCACTGCTGGGTGTGATATGCACCCACCCCCATGTCTCTGTCCACTGCTGGTAAGGATATGCACCCACCCACATGTCTCTGTCCACTGCTGGGTGTCCTCTGCACCCACCCCTCACATGTCTGTCCACTGCTGGGAGTGATATGCACCCACCCCTCATATTGCAGGCCACTGCTGGTAGTCATTTACACCCACCCCTGACATGTCTGTCCACTGCTGGTAGTGATATGCACCCACCCCCATGTCTCTGTCCACTGCTGGGAGTTCTATGCACCCACCCATATATGTCTGTCCACTGCTGGCAGTCATATACACCCACCCCTCACATGTCTGTCCACTGCTGGTAGTGATATGCACCCACCCCCATGTCTCTGTCCACTGCTGGGAGTCCTCTGCACCCACCCCCATGTCTCTGTCCACTGCTGCTAGGGATATGCACCCACCCCCATGTCTCTGTCCACTTCTGGGAGTCCTCTGGACCCACCCCTCACATGTCTGTCCACTGCTGGGAGTGATATGCACCCACCCCCATGTCTCTGTCCACTGCTGGGAGTCCTCTGCACCCACCCCCATGTCTCTGTCCACTGCTGGGAGTCCTCTGCACCCACCCCTCACATGTCTGTCCACTGCTGGGTGTGATATGCACCCACCCCCATGTCTCTGTCCACTGCTGGTAAGGATATGCACCCACCCACATGTCTCTGTCCACTGCTGGGAGTCCTCTGCACCCACCCCTCACATGTCTGTCCACTGCTGGGAGTGATATGCACCCACCCCTCATATGTCTGTCCACTGCTGGCAGTCATATACACCCACCCCTGACATGTCTGTCCACTGCTGGTAGTGATATGCACCCACCCCCATGTCTCTGTCCACTGCTGGGAGTCCTCTGCACCCACCCCCATGTCTCTGTCCACTGCTGGTAGGGATATGCACCCACCACCATGTCTCTGTCCACTGCTGGGACTCCTCTGCACCCACCCCTCACATGTCTGTCCACTGCTGGGAGTGATATGCACCCACCCCTCATATTGCAGGCCACTGCTGGAAGTCATTTACACCCACCCCTCACATGTCTGTCAACTGCTGGGAATCCTATACAGCCACCCACCCCACCACCCACCCACTCCCTTGGTGCAGTACACTGCTGTCCTGGGCCTACACACACACCAATATAAAGGTAACATGCTGCACCAGGCCGTAGGCCAACATTCCTGGACTGTGTACACTTTGTATCCCAAATGTACTGGTGCCATAGGGGTACATGTGATACGGACCGTACCCCAGCATTCATAGGGTGTGTACCGTCTGTACCACGCATACCCCTACGGCCCCAATCCAATAGTGATATGGCCCGTACCCACGCTATGTATGTGTGGGTGCAGTCCGTATCACTATAGTAGTGGCGCTCTGAGGGCGTGTGTACGGTCCGTACCACACGTACCCCTACGGCACCACTACAATAGGGATACGGACCGTACACACGCTCTGAGAGCGTGTGTGCGGTCCGTACCACGCGTACCCCTACTGCACCACTACAATAGTGATACGGACCGTACACACGCTCTGAGAGAGTGGGTACGGTTCGTACCACGCATACCCCTACGGCACCACTACAATAGTGATACAGGCCGTACACACGCTCTGAGAGCGTGTGTATGGTCTGTACCACGTGTACCCCCACGGCACCACTACTATAGTGTTACGGACCGTACCCACGCTAAAGATGTGTGAGTACGGTGTGTATCACTATTGTAGTGTTGCCGTAGGGGTATGTGTACATGTCCACTTCCGTTGTTGCGGGACGCAGGGATTGGTGGACACGCCCCCCAGAGTGACCAGACCCTGGAGGTAATGTATGTCCTCAATATTGTAGGTTTTTATTTGGGTAGGGGGTATGTTTCCTGCCCCTCACCCCCCCTTGGCCCCTGGGTGTTGTTCTCACCTTCTGCGGCATGTGCGTCGGGTTCGGTGCACCAGGTCATAGGCTAAGAGGGCCGGGATGACACGTAGGATGGGGTCCATAGCAGTCCGTCACGTACCGGGGCTCCGTTTTGGCGTCAGACTCAGTTTTCCGGCATGTTTTGGAAGCCGTAAAAAAATAGCTGTGCGGAGTGACATAGGGACGAATCGTACTTGCTGGTCCGTAAAAAGCTGCCTGACTCCATACGGACGTTGCGTACGCGCCGTCCAGGATCAGACTCGTAGGTATTTTTTAGCCGTACGTGTTTTGAACGAATCATACGGAAATGCTATTTCTGTACGAATCGTACGTGCTGGATTGTACAGTGGATTTCCCGGGTACGAGTCGTATGGAGAATACGCTCCGTACGACGAATCGTACCCGGGTTTTACAGGATTGGATTCAGCACCTCTATGTATCAGTTTTAATTTTTAAACATGTTTAAATATTTTTAACTATGATTTTTTTAATTATATGTATTATTTACTTTATTTTACATTATTTTTTTATATTTAAAAAAATCAATATTTTTTACAACGATATTTCTGACATAGATATTTTTTTCTCGATATTTTATACTTACCATAATGTTGATAGGATGTCGATATTCTTGACTTCGATATTTTTGTCACAATATTTTTGTACCTCGATATTGTTGAGGTCAATAGTTTGTCAGTGATTCCACCCCTAGGTAGGAAACTTTATGTGCAGTTCAGGTTTGGCTTTCTCCCCTTGAACTGCCTTGCAGGTACCTGGCCCCACTCTCCTATCACTTCCCAGTTCTGTTCCTGCTGCACCTCAATGAAAGGGACTTCAGCCCATGTATTTTTCACTTACCCTGCATACTCATTCCTGAGAGCCAAATGGCTTAAACCAATATGTAAGTAGTTAGGTACACCTATCCATGGCGAAGCTCACCGAATCCTTAAATTGGACCCATGACTGGTGGTTGCTTGTTCAGTAGCAAAGTTCTTGCGACACATGTGGGCAATCAGGAGGAAACAGCTGAAGCTGTGATGAAGGTTTTCTTCTTTTTAGCTGTTTTAAATTGTTTTAAATCTGGTTCTTTGCTCCTATCCTAGTGATAGCATAAAAAGGTTTTTATTGTAGTGCACCCTGAGAACTTAGGCAGCATAGCGGACCATGTTGTTCTCTAAAGAGTAGGCAAATATTTTTGTTGTCTTGGTCTCCATTGTGCACTAAGGGGCCGATTCCGATACGGGTCGGAAAGCTCTCTGACCGAGCCGGATCCATAGTGTTTTCCGACCGAGCCGGAGTCCTGCAGTCCGACCAAGCGAGTACGATGCGGCCGTATGCTGCCGGACTCGGTTCGGTCGGACTCCCATAGAAGTCAATGGGATTCGGTCGTATGACGCGTACATGGGCTCCCTTTGACTGAATGGGTATGTCTCACACAAGGGCGCCCCCTACAGTGGGTACGCGTCGGTCCCATCTGCACCGTACATGCCTGTGTTGGGGAGACCCTTGGGTCTCCCCCTTTGTCTGAGTCATAGGGCTGAGGGTGACAGGGGGTCCGACACGGACCCCCAAAGGCAACTTCCCGGACGTTTTGCGAGCCGGACACTCCGGCTCACACCGGCTATCCGATGCGTGCATCGTACTGGCTAAGTCATAAATCGCATCCGTTGCACGCCACAGTTAGCTTACGGCCGAGATGTACAGAGCGGTTCGGACCCGGAAACGACTCGGTCGGTGAATTTCACGTAGCTCGCATCGTACTTGCTCACTCGTACAGCTGTACGAGTCGGGCGGAAAACACGCATACGGCTCATATTTGGGGTCCATAGCAGTCCGTCGCGTACCGGGGCTCCGTTTTGGCGTCAGACTCAGTTTTCCGGCATGTTTTGGAAGCCGTAAAAAAATAGCTCTGCGGAGTGACATAGGGACGAATCGTACTTGCTGGTCCGTAAAAAGCTGTCTGACTCCATACGGACGTTGCGTACGCGCCATCCAGGATCAGACTTGTAGGTATTTTTTAGCCGTACGTGTTTTGAACGAATCATACGGAAATGCTATTTCTGTACGAATCGTACGTGCTGGATTGTACAGTGGATTTCCCGGGTACGAGTCGTATGGAGAATACGCTCCGTACGACGAATCGTACCCGGGTTTTACAGGATTGGATTCAGCACCTCTATGTATCAGTTTTAATTTTTAAACATGTTTAAATATTTTTAACTATGATTTTTTTAATTATATGTATTATTTACTTTATTTTACATTATTTTTGTTTATATTTAAAAAAATCAATATTTTTTACAACAATATTTCTGACATAGATATTTTTTTCTCGATATTTTATACTTACCATAATGTTGATAGGATGTCGATATTCTTGACTTCGAAATTTTTGTCACAATATTTTTGTACCTCGATATTGTTGAGGTCAACAGTTTGTCAGTGATTCCACCCCTAGGTAGGAAACTTTATGTGCAGTTCAGGTTTGGCTTTCTCCCCTTGAACTGCCTTGCAGGTACCTGGCCACACTCTCCTATCACTTCCCAGTTCTGTTCCTGCTGCATCTCAATGAAAGGGACTTCTGCCCATGTATTTTTCACTTACCCTGCATACTCATTCCTGAGAGCCAAATGGCTTAAACCAATATGTAAGTAGTTAGGTACACCTATCCATGGCGAAGCTCACCGAATCCTTAAATTGGACCCATGACTGGTGGTTGCTTGTTCAGTAGCAAAGTTCTTGCGACACATGTGGGCAATCAGGAGGAAACAGCTGAAGCTGTGAAGAAGGTTTTCTTCTTTTTAGCTGTTGTAAATTGTTTTAAATCTGGTTCTTTGCTACTATCCTAGTGATAGCATAAAAAGGTTTTTATTGTAGTGCACCCTGAGAACTTAGGCAGCATAGCGGACCATGTTGTTCTCTAAAGAGTAGGCAAATATTTTTGTTGTCTTGGTCTCCATTGCGCACTAAGGGGCCGATTCCGATACGGGTCGGAAAGCTCTCTGACCGAGCCGGATCCATAGTGTTTTCCGACCGAGCCGGAGTCCTGCAGTCCGACCAAGCGAGTACGATGCGGCCGTATGCTGCCGGACTCGGTTCGGTCGGACTCCCATAGAAGTCAATGGGAGCCGGTCGTATGACGCGTACATGGGCTCCCTTTGACTGAATGGGTATGTCTCACACAAGGGCGCCCCCTACAGTGGGTACGCGTCGGTGCCATCTGCACCGTACATGCCTGTGTTGGGGAGACCCTTGGGTCTCCCCCTTTGTCTGAGTCATAGGGCTGAGGGTGACAGGGGGTCCGACACGGACCCCCAAAGGCAACTTCCCGGACGTTTTGCGAGCCGGACACTCCGGCTCACACCGGCTATCCGACGCGTGCATCGTACTGGCTAAGTCATAAATCGCATCCGTTGCACGCCACGGTTAGCTTACGGCCGAGATGTACAGAGCGGTTCGGACCCGGAAACGACTCGGTCGGTGAATTTCACGTAGCTCGCATCGTACTTGCTCACTCGTACAGCTGTACGAGTCGGGCGGAAAACACGCATACGGCTCATATTTTTTCTGGCTCGCATTCGGTGCCCATCCAGCCCTTATGTGGTTATTTTATATTTCCATTGCAACACAGATTAACACCTGACTGATGTTCTCATTATACAATTCATGTTTATTTTTAGTTTTGATTGTATTTATAAGAGCTGTATTGCACACTGCCCTTTTATGGTTGGACGACTGAAATAAAGTTTTTAACAAAGTATAAATAAAATTATGTTAAAAGACAGTCACCTTTTAGAATTGATATAAGAAAATTAATACATGTAAGGTAACCTGTGATTTGATATGTGCAGTATTTTCAGTTAAAGGTTGAATGGGAAGTTTGGCCATTATTGGTACTTTTTTACTGAGAGTGGAAGATCATTTGCATATTTTTGATTTGAGATTTGCACTAAAAAGATATATTAACTGATATCAAGAGAACAGTTGGAGAACAACAACATTTTACTTGTATTTGAATTAGGATGCACTGTAAAAAAGATATATGTAAAAAAAAATATATCTGCACATAACCTGAGAGAAAATGTGTACTTTACAAATTAAATGAGGAAATTATGTTAAAACATAGTGACCAGGAAAGAAGGAAGAGGAATTGGCATACTGAAAATATAGTTCTTTTATTAAACCAGAATGAATAAATGTGTTTGAAATTAGATGCGGTTGCTTCGTCTTAGTATATATTTTTACAGCATATAATTTGCATTAACTCACATTTTCAGGCATGAACTTACACACCGTTACTCTTACACATACGAACGTATGTACCCACTACTCAGATAGCTAGACAGTGACTGAGGGACTTAGTTGCACAATCAAAAATCATTCATACACTAATTTGTTCACCTATACATCCAAATATAAAGTAATTCACACACCCATACAGGCACTGTCACACCCACTCACACATCTACACAGTGATATATGTACCAGTCAGTTACACATGAATGTATATAACCATACACACAGTTATATACCCAGTCATCCACCCATACAGCCACTCAGATACCTATTTACAAAACCATAGTCACTTGAACACACAGTAGGACACAGTGACAGAGTGCTCACATATACATTTACATGCCGACACAGCAGTTATGTATCCACCACTACTAGAGTCACTTGCACACACAGTTACATACCCACTCACTCACTAACACAGCCAGTTACCAATACATACACCGTCTTCCATACCCATTTACCATTTAAACACCCACACAGTCACTAACACATCCACACAGCTATTTAGATTTCTAGTGATAAACCTACAAAGCCACTGTTACACTCACTCACATATATACTCAACTGCTCATACGCCAAGTCACCCACTTGAACAAGTTCTCATGGAACATAACATAGCATGTGTATTTGTAAAGTGCATGTTCACCTAGAAGGGTATCATGGTGCTGAATAAGAGATGTTTATTGTTTCAGAACTGAATGGTACCGATGTTATCGACCTTAGAAGGATGAAATGCAGAGGAGATGTGACAGGATTTGAACCTGTGACACTGACATCGAACACACAGGGGATGCATTAGTACACTGAGCCACCAGGCCCAGTTATACTCATCTATACTTGTATAGTCAGAAACGTACACAGGCTGTTACACATTAGCATAAACTACTATGTAGCCACTCACTTGCTTATGCATGGTGAGGCAGCCACTGATAAACCCAATTACGCTCTCAGAAAAGCATTTATGTACTCACTTTTCATATATCTAGAAAGTTACTTAGATACTCAGAAATACACCAGTAAAAACAATCAAACATGAATGTACTTACCTATATATTCCGTTCCATAATCATTCAAAGATCCATACAGGCAATATCATCCCCACTCACACACCCTTTGATCTATTCATATTTCCAGCACGGAGACAGTTAGGTGAACAGACATCTGTACACAAATTTACCCAATTACTCACCAAGTCACCTACACATAAAGGCAGTCATATACCTATTTTCAAAATGAAAAAGTCACTTACATACCCATTCGCATAGCGACAGAGGCAAATGCAGATCCACTCTCATGCCAACATAGCAGTTATGTATGTGTACCAGTAACAGAGTCAGTAGTACACACAGTTACAAACCCAAACACTAAATAACATAACCAGTTGCCAATTCATAGAGGCCCTTACATATCCATTGACACACCCATACAGTTAGTGAAACAGTCACTTAAACACCTAAACAGCTACTCACACATCCAGTGACACACACACAGAAGCATAGATGCAGTTACTCAGACATAAACTGAACCAGTGACACACCTATACACCTACCCATGGAGTGACCCTCATAGAGATTTATACACTTATAGTTAGAGACTTCAGGCCAGATGTACAACTGATTTGTGACACGTTAACCTGTTGCAATCTGATTTGCGAATGCATAATGGGCCATAAGCCGAAGTGTGACAGGCATTCGCAAATCTGAAACAGTGATAATGACCAATTACCGAATTGCACATAATTGTGTGTGGTGAATGTGATTTGCAGATAGTGATAATTTATTGTAAGTCGTATACGCAGCATGTAAAAACCAGTAGCAAGTTGTGATCTGTCACCATTTGCACATGCTATTTCCCACAAACTGAAAACATGTGATAAAAAGGCCCAACCTATAAAAACAGGCCCAGAATGCATCAGAGACCTTACAACAATGGCTGCCCTGTACGTGCCAGTAAGAAGGAGGTGAACTTTGGCTGCTCAGCTGAGACTGGTGAGCATCTTCGGAGTCAGGCTGACCACGTTTGAAAAGACAGAGGAAGGAATAAACAAGCAATACAGGCTGAATAGCAAGTTGATCCTGGTGCTAATGGACACCTTAAAGCCACTTCTTGAGAGCAGTATGGTGTGCAGCTATGCTACCCCTACCCATATCCAGGTGTTGTGCTCTCTCCCCATATTATTCAAACAATGGTTCAGGTACCTGAACCATTGTTTGGACTATATTGTTAATTACCCCTCGTTCAGGACCTAGGGTTGTCCATGTTGTTTGTAATTATTCTCTCACCATATTAGCCAGTGGTAGCTACCAAAATGTCATCGCAGTGGCAAGAGGGGTTTCCCAGAGTGTGCTATCACTATTCTGTTGCAAGTTCCTTGACGCCATGATCCACCACATACACAAGCACATCTTCCTGCCAAGGGATGATGTAAAAATTCAAAATAAAATAACCCAATTTTATAGGACGGTCAGATTTCCACAGGTAATTTTCTGCATAACCCATGTGCCCATATGTCCTCCATCCCACCGGGAATACATATTCCAAAACCACAATGACACATGTTCCCTCAACATTCAGATTGCCTACAATGCACAGCACATCATCAAAGACATTGTAGCAAAATGTCCCAGAGAGCACCAATGACTCCTACATCTTTCACCAAAGAGGCATTCACCAGTGACTAAAAAAAGGGGACAAAGGATAACCACTAGGTAGTACAATGTGATGTACAACGTGAAATGTATCAGTGCAAACATTACTCTTTGTATGTTGTCTCACCCTCATATGTATCTCTCCAGGTGACAGTGCATATACCCTGCAGCCATGGATTCTCACGCCCTACCTGTCTCCGAACAACCCACACAAGAGATGGTACAACACTGCACACAGGCGCACCTGTCTCACACCCACCAGAGCAAAGTAGAGCAGCAAAGGGGATATGACGCAGGGACCACATACCCAGACAATATTTTCTTTGTAATATGTATCCATTTACATAGCACCCTCACAAATGACAAGACTAGTAGTAGATTTTACAAACTGGAGGAATCCCTTTAATATCAGGGTATTCAGAATTGACCCGTAGGACAGCATGTCCTTCAAGGACAACATAACCAAAATGTGTTTGAAAAAGGGTGATTACTCCACCGCCAGCAATTGTACCATGGGGGCAATAGCATGGTACACAGGCAATGTGCAGTGACTTCCTGCCTCTTCAGGTTGCTTGGGGGGTTTTACCCTGTGAGGATGTAGGCTGCCTGCTGCTGCTCCTACGCAGCATGTTTTGAGTCTACAGTGGAGACACAGCTACGGCTGGATACTTCGCCGTCA
The DNA here is from genome assembly GCF_964204655.1 of Triturus cristatus. Lineage (NCBI taxonomy): Eukaryota > Metazoa > Chordata > Amphibia > Caudata > Salamandridae > Triturus > Triturus cristatus. Next base: position 721,095,301 of record NC_140585.1, read on the forward strand.
GGAGCACCTCTTATTTTCCCAGTGACAAGACTGGAGGTCAGCATGACCTCAACAGCAGTCATATGCTGCAGACCTCTGGCCCCATCTCCACTGTAGTGGTCTATTTCCACCTGCAGGACCAGTGTATATCTTAAGTGGAGGGTGGTTGCCTGGGCCAAACTGCCAATCGCCCGGGTCAATGCCCCCATCCAGCTTGCCCTGCTCCTTTTATTGCACCTCTGCTGGCTTCTCTCATCCTCCAGCTCAATTCAGAGCTACCCAGTCTCCCCAGCGAGTGTATCAAACTTGGCATCTTGCCAGGCCTGGTTTTCTGCCAATTGGAGGAATAGATTTGTGAATCCCTTTGCCTGCTTACTGTTAATCACCCTCAACTGTCTTTGTTGCAGTTGCTGAATTTGCAGCATTGGCTGGCCTCTGACTGGTCATCCATGCCTGCCTGGAATTGGGCATAAGGCCTTGCCTGCTGCGACCTCTGCAAGCACTGCATTGGGTGCAGCTGCGGGACTCTGGTGACAAGAGTTGTTGCTGGTGCAGTTGCATGCTGGGATGTGTTAGCCTGGATGTCAGATGGACCTGGTTACAACTCTGCCTGGACATCCTGCTTTTCCTCCATCAGGTAAGGTCCTGCTCTTCCACTGATTCCTCTTGTGTGTCTTGGACTCCCACAGGTGTATCTATGTAGTACATGTAAAAACAAAATAAATGCACGTGTGAGACACTATCTCAGTGGCCAATACATGTTATTCTGCTCATGTCAGAGAGTTACTCCACTGTTTATGTACCTGACTAAATATCCCATGTTGCAACAGCTGTGACTTATGGTGCATGAAATGGACTGTCCATGGGTATCTGTGTTGCATGCCTGTGGATGGCAGGATTCTGGCAGGTATGTTGGAAATATAGGTATATTGCACTTACCAGAGGGTGGTGCAGAGATGTGGATGGTCCCTGAGGCCCATTCTGCCTCTTTATTCTTTCCAGGATCCGGTAGTGGCTCCATAGATGAACCCTTGGGATTGTCCCAGCTGTGCCACAATCCTTCCCTTTGCACAAGACCGCAGGTCGTACGATCTTTATTTCAGCTCATCGATGGACCTATCTGCAACTCCCATGGAATTTATCTGTTGCTGCATTTACACCCAGATACTGCATGTTTCAGACTCAGGAAATGTCTGGGAGGCCAGCCTGAACAGCTGTTTATGGTTGTTGCAGCAACCATCAGTGAGAATTTCTAATTCTCTTTCTGAAAATGTGATCTTTCTCATGCGCTCTTTGATCTCTTCTCACTCTGCTGGCTGGCCATTGCAGGGCTTGCTTGGTGCCCAGATGCAATCTTGTTGTGTACTTCTGGCTCCACGGTGTGCTCCTACTGCTATGCAGGAATCATAATGGACACCAATTCCTGTTTTGGGGTTCTTCTGCTAATCCAGGAAGTGATTAGTATTTTTAAAGTCCCAGTCGCTAACTGCAACCAAAATCCCATATTTTGACCATGTCACAATTTGCGACCATGTATTGATTCACTAAGTGTGAGGTTAGTAATTACGATGCACCTTGATTGTGTGTCTCAAATTAAGGGCCAGATTTGTATGTACATTGGATTTAGTGACTTATAATTTGCGAGTAGCTAATTCGCACAAATTACGAGTCGCTATTTCTTGCTGTCGTACATCTGGCCCTTAGAGAGCCTGTAATAAACTGAGATAAACATTTATAGAGCTACTGATTTTAAAGAGGAGGATTTATAATGCTGAAAAAGATATGAAGGAAAAAAAAACAGGGGAGACAGTACTACGGGCTTCAAAGTGAGAGTAAAAAGGCAGATCATGTGGAGAATGCACTCATGAAAATAAGAGCTGCTGGTAAGAGAACTGGGGAGGTTGTTAAAACAGTAAATAGGAAACAGCAAAATGTGGGAAAAGTTTCAAATAAAAAGCAAAGTTGACAATAAACTCAGAATGGAGAAGGAGTAAGTCATACTGAAATTAGAAAATGTTACCAAAAAACACGTAGGGCCGGATTCACAGAGGTAAACTTAGTCCAAAAGTCTTAGTTTACGACTTTCGGTATTCACAAAGGGCATTTACGAGTAGTATCTTTACGTCTGCCAGCCAGAGCAGAGTTTCCGCACCAGCGCTGGATTCTATGGGCTTGGGGTGGAATGTCCGCAGGCGGGTCAAAATCTCTGCAGTCATGGTGGAGGAAGTTTGATTGCACTTGACACACCTGTGTCAGTGCCAACCATCCCCCCAACCAGCTCCAGGGGAAACTCCTTATCCCAAATCCAATCCCAGCCTTGCACACCTGTGGGCGGAGATTCTGCACCCAGCCCAAAGTATGTGTGATTTTATACACCTGCACGCTATCAACACCACCTGTAATCCAGTCACTATAAACCACATAAAAGCAGCACACATTCAATGCCCTGGGTTGATCACACTGACTGCCTGCCTGCTCTGTGCCTTGCGTCTACCATGTTACCACAGAGGAGGAACTAGAATTATAGTGAGGAGGAGACCACCATGATAATCATGTTCATAGTTAAGCACTACAAAAGACTGCTGTGTCTACCCCCTTCTAGGAGCAGTGCCACACAGATAGAAGCCATATGGCAGCAATTGGCAACTCAAGTCACTGCTTTGGGGGAGGATGTCTGTACCCTCACAGACATGAAGAAGTAGTGGCAGAATGACAAGAGGGAGGTGAAGGGAAAGTACAGCAGGATAGAGGTGGCCAGAGCTCTTCCTGGTGGCCAAATAGGACCCAGCCTCTGTCTCACCCCACTAAAGAGGGATGTCCTCCCCCTTTGTTCCCCTCCAGTTGCTGCATGGTCTGCCTGTGACAGTCGACCTTAATGTGGTGCCAGGTAAAATGGGATGATTCTAACAATAGCACTCCATGATACATGTCTATGATACACTACAAATGTGGCAATGGATGCTGCCTTAAGTATGAGCAAATTGCATGGTGAGTCATGTGTCTCATTTCTTCCATTGCACTACAAATCCAGAATCCTTTGATAGACTTGGCAACTTCCAATTCCTCAGTCCCAAACAGTGGGCATCACTGCTGGTATATTCATCTAACAGTGTTAAATGGAAATAGATAATGTATCTTATTCAATTATCATTACTGATGTTGATACCATTGAGTAAATAGCTGACAGGTTGCACATATTTCGTGATTATGTCTGATGACTCTTTTCTTCTACTGTCACATACAGCCTGGGTACAGTCACCCACTGGAGTAGAAGTCCCTGCTACTGCAGGGAGGCAGCATCAAGGGACACATCAACCCATACCACAACCACAAACTGGTATTAGATTATTGAAGAGAGCTCATCATACTTATGAAACATGTTGCCCCTAAAAAGGAAAGTATATTCAAAGGTAGGTGCTGCAGGTCAACCGAGTTGCTCCCTTCCTTTAACTATCAGTAACCTTCAATGACACGTTTGCCTGTAGATGTAACATATGTAAATGTAAATGTCAAGGTACTTATAGAGCGCACTGTCACCAGACGGCCATCTTGCGGTGTCGCCTTTGCGGTTTCCTGGCGCTGATACTCATACCGCTGTGGAACCCCTCCTAGCTTTCCCTGTGAAGTGTCCACTCCTGGGCACCCCCAGGGTGAAGCCAGGCATCCTTAGCACTGTTGGGGCTGATGTGGAGGCTAAGCAAGCTATTGCCCAGAGTTGCAGCGTGGGGCCCGTGATTAGACTAGGCACTGAGGTGAGAATAGACAGGTCCGAGGAAATTGAGCCCGAGCCCCGCCAAGGCAGGAATCGAACCCTGGTCCCTGGCCAGAACTCTGCTTCAGGGTCTGCCGCTCTAACCATTGAGCCACACTCCTCCACACTCCATATGGTTGATGTTAGTGCTGTGTTGAGTTAACAGCTGCCCAGTGCTGCTGTTGATCAGGGGGCTGCATGTAAATGCCCCCCCACTAATGCTAAGATCATTTGACTCAACCCTAGTACTGTACCACATGATTTAGTAAATCAAATACTTATCCTGTTGCAACTTCTGTCTTTCAGGTGCTGAGGACGATGAGTCACTTCAGGAAGAAGGACCATCCACCTGTGGCAGGCGACGGCCAATCCACCAGCAAATTGCATATCATAGCTCTATACCTAAGACATATATGTGCGAAATCATTCCCATCATCCTTTGCACTTAATTATGGACATGTACATCACATTACAGCTGCTGACTGGACTAACTCAGTGATCCATGGGTGCGGAAGATATCCTGGCAGCAGCAATCAATCCCTGTGCCATCCGTCCATTAGATAAGCATGCCATATAGTGTGGTAAACAATTAAATTAATTCCCAAATCATGAACAATAACCAAATCACTATGGAAGGACAATGACTAATAAAGCCACTTCTGCATAACATCTGAAGTTGGTGTACAAAAAGTTCCCAACATATTCAGTGATGTGTGTTTCAAGTGTGCATGTTCACATATAATCCATGCAGAACATTAAAAGTATGGTGTCACTTCCTTGTCAAGCTGCTGGATCGAGGCTGACATCTGCTGCTACACAATCAAGCACCCAGGTTAAGCAGCTGACATCATGGTGGATCGCAATACCATAAACAGATGTGGTTGGAGCTGGTGAGGTACTTTTTCATTGTGCATGTGCATTGAACACCTCAATGTTGTGGTGTAAGTTGTCATTTGCAGGTGTACACAAAGCATGTTACATGTGGAACATTTGTTGATGCTAAGATCCTTTGACTCAACACTACTGTTGCACCACATGATTTAGTAAGGCAAATACTTACATAGTTGCAACTTCTGTCTTTCAGGTGCTGGGGACGATGAGTCACTTCAGGTAGAAGGATAATCCACCAGTGGCAGGCAACCCAAAGGGAGAATCCACTCTGCTTTCAGGCAGCCTTGTCAGCTGCCAGTAATGCACAAGATGAGAAGGAAGTAGAGGAGGATGAAGAGGGAGTAGAGAAGGATTAAGAAGATCTTGTACTGCAAGGTGATGAGTCTGATTTCCAACCTGCCATTGTTGGCTCACTGGACAAAAAATCTAAGCCCACATGTGCTCGGGCCAGCATAGTGCCTTCCACTCTACCCCCAAAGATTGCCCATTCCTAGCTTTCAGCTAACCAGCCACAGCATGCACCTATCCTAACACAACCATCAACCCCTTAAAGCCCTAATGTCCAGGTAAGAAGTGTTGGTTCTCCTACACACTACTCCCATGACATTTTGTCACAGGCCTTCTCTCCACCATCTGAGGGACCTACCACCACTGTGAGGATCAGGTATCCCATGGGCACCGATCTCCTGCCCACAGCCTCCTACCTGCCACCTCCCTGCTGGTGTTCCTGATGGTAGTATCCCATGCCATCCCATGCAGAGGGGGCCAGCAGATGGTTGTGGTGGCCAGTGGGGGGATGATTTTTTCCAATGGCAGGCTGATGTGAGGCATAAAGAACAAGCTCTTTACTGTCACAACTGGGGACCTGGGGTGTCCACACAAGTAAACAGCCGGTCTCAATCTGCTGCTTTACAGGCAGCTCCTTTTATACAAAGTCAGAAAATACTTTATTACAAAATGTCAATCAATGAATCACTGCATAGTTATACGTTAGTTATGGCAAAAACATCATGCCACCGGTGACCCTATGACCCTAAACTTTAATCTAATTCACTACACGTCCTTTATTGCATTTCTAACAATGTTTAACAAACTAAGTATTCTTCTACTTTTGAATGTCTGCGTATTTGTAGTGAATGCATTTTTATTGATGTGTTTATTTTATCATTGTGCTCCTAATACCTCTTATCAGATTTTGTGTGTTCTTGGCGAATTTAATCTCCTGCTCCTATTCTTCAATCATCTTCAATCTCCTTCTTGTTTAACTAGGACAACAGAATAAAGCCTGTATGCTAAGGACAAAAACTCCTTCAAACTTGGCAAACACAAGTTTTCCTTTAACTACAACCTTATAGGTCATGCATTCTACTTTCAATTGAACTCTTCTCCTTTCTCTCATTAGTACAAGTTTTTGGCCTGCACTGTTCTTTTCACCATGTATAGCTGTGTGATGCTTTCTACTGTTGTCTGCTTTTGTGCAATGAGTTCACATTTCACATTTCCCATAACTTGTCCCCCTCTATGAAATTTGAGCTACTGAATCTATACCTTGGACCATCCTTGGCACTAGATGATATATGTTGCCTTAAGAATCCACTACTTCTGATGGTGCCCCAACCTGAAGCATCTGTCCTGCCTTTGTACCTATCCTTCTACAACATAGTAGGACTAATTGTATATACAATAATATTATAATAGAGCCACATTAATTGGCAACAAGGCTCCCAACAATCCTGACATCCAGGATGGCAGCAATGACGGCCACCCACTGAACCAATTATCCGGGGCACCTCCTTTATCTACCATCTTCTTTTGTAATTGCGTAAAGTCTGTATAGCTTATGACAAACTTCCATTGTCTGCAGTGTTTGCTAGGATAAAAGTACAGCAAGCAGTTCCTATCTTGGCACATACTCCTCCTTGCATGTCTGGCATGAGGTCAGGTGCATAATGGTGCTGCATTAGCATCATTCTCATAGAACTCAGCTCTACCTTTATAGCATTAAATCCTTTTTTTTATAGTTTTGATGTACTTGAGGAGTTTTTTCTCTTTTAAAAAAAAATATTTTATTCCTTTCTTTTCCTTCCCTTTTTCATATACAATAACAGCAAATGTGCATAAATAACTTACATAAAAATCCATTAAGATAGCCAAGATAAGTGACATTCAATAGAATAGCAGCACTGATTCAAAATGCATTTCAATTTGTAAACAAACACAGCTTATAATGAATTAAACAATGATGCTTAATAAAACATATCCAACCAAGTTGTGAGCGTCCCCCATATCCTCCTCCCTTTACTTTTAGGCTGCTTGCCTTTACGTGCATATAGCGCATTTTCAAAATAATATACATGCCAAAAGCATCCTTTCCGTTCCTGAATGGTCAGAGGTAAAGTGTCTAGCCATGATGAGGAGATATACAACCTCAAAACTGTCATTACTATAAAAATTATGTCTGATCTGGGCCCAGCAAGTGTCTCAACTACCCCCAATAGCATAAGTTGCAACGATGGGCTAATATTAAGTTTCAAACTTCCCCTAAACATCCTACACTTTCTAATTCAAGCAATTTTAAACTGGGACAGGAATAGAATATGTGAACCAACTCTGCCTCCATAGCCTGGCATCTAAGACAGCGGGTCCCCGTCACACCACCCCATTTTGAAATCTTTGCTGGAGTTATATATAGGTCAAACAGCACTTTATGATGTTGTGACTGTAGATTTGAGCCACTCATAATTGCCCATCCCATTTCAAGTAATTTCAAGAAGCCAGGGTCGACCATATCAAGCCTGTCCCGCCATTTTCCATTCTGTTACTCCAAATCGTAAGGGAGCCGTTCCAACAAACAACCATACAGCTGCGAGATAGAAGGGGTGATGCTTTTAACCAATATTTCCAAAAGGGGTATTCGATCGAAGCCCCAGCTACTGCCCCAGTCTTTCTCATAAAGAAGTCCCGAATCTGTGGGTATTTAAAAAAATCCTGCTGCACAACATTAAATCTGCTGCAGATCACCTCCAAGGGTGCAAACAGATTCCCAACTAGGAGATCTCCTATCCTGCCAAGCCCCCCATGTCCCCACCTAACAAAGCAGTTATCATGAAATATGCAGGGCAGTTGTTCATTCCGAAGCTTGGGAGTGTATCTGCTATACCAGCCCACCCCCAATTTCATTCAAACACTCACCCAATTTTGAAATGCAGCAAGTAGAGTCTTGAAGCCAGTCCGCTTAAAGTAGCTTGGCTCAAAGAATTTCAGTAAGCATCCTTGGGCTGAACTGCCGATCTAAAGCTCATAAATGGAGGGTACATAACCAATTGCATGGCACTCTATTACCCAGCAGTTGAATAGTATATTGTAGTACTGCGTTGCAGCAACTAAGTTTTATAATCTGAAATTGGAACGTGCCTACCCCCCTATCTCTGAGTAAGCACATAAAAGTGTTAGCCCTCCTAGTCGTCTCATAAGGCCAAATAAATCTTGCCAAAAATCTGTCAAATTTCTTAAACCATTCTTTATTAGATTCTAATGGGATAGTGTGAAAAACATATAGCAATTTAGGAAGAAATATCATTTTCACCAGGTTACATCTCCCCATTATAGAAAGTTTCAGATTATACCACCGTGTAAAATCCTTCTTGGTTTTCTCTAAGATGGGTGTTAGGTTTGGATCGATTATGCGCTCCACCTTGGCAGTGATACAAACTCCTAAATATATAGCTTCATCTGTAATCCTACTATCGGAGGCAAGGGTATGTCTATTAATCAATACTTTGGTTTTAGGCCTGTTTAGTAGAAACCCGGTTCGGGTCCCGAAATCTTCCGCAATCCCCTCAACAGCAAATAAAGCCCTGTCTGGATCGCTGGTAATTATGGCCACATCATCAGCGCATGCTAGGATTTTCAGATCCCAGCCCTGTAAGCTGACAGGCAAAATATCCGGTGGTGATTCCAACCTCCTGAGAAAGGGGGTCAATGAATAACGCGAATAACAAGGGGGAGATAGGGTGCTATAGGTTTATTAAACATTATACGAATTGCATCAATGAAGTCCCCCAAAGTCATTTGCTTCAAGAGCCTGCCACAGAAAGGACCACCACACCCTGTTGAAGGCCTTTTCAGCATCCAATAAGGCCACCCCCACAGGTTTAGAAAAGAACTTCACATCACTATTAAGTAGTGTGATTGGTCTGTACGAGCCCAGAGCTGTGGGGTCCTTACTAAAAAATATATATGTATATATTAGCAATGCAAAAACCAAAGGAAATGATGGACGGAGTGTTGAACATTGCAAGCACTCACCCCCAGTCAACTGATCTGGGTTTAATCCATCACCGTTCTTTAGCCCACTCTGCCACCCCAGTTCAGACATGGCCATATGCAAATCAGTCTGACCCTGTGCCTCATGGGAACAGTCCAGCCCGAACTGCCAAGCCGTGTCTTCCCTGGACCGGAAACAAGCTTCCTAGGACCGGTTTCTGGCATTTCAGCCGTCTTCAGCAAGGCTTGCTTGAATCCAGTTGCAAAGTGAGCAAGGGACTCACGTCTGAGCATAACCTGCCAACTTATGGCGAACAAAGCAAAAACCAATTTGGAAAGATTGGATAGAATGTTGAACATTGCAAGCACTCCTCCACAGTCAACTGATCTGGGTTTAATCCATCACCGTTCTTTAGCCCACTCTGCCACCCCAGTTCAGACATGGCCATATGCAAACCAGTCTGACCCTGTGCCTCATGGGAACAGTCCAGCCTGAACTGCCAAGCCATGTCTTCCCTGGACCGGAAACAAGCTTCCTATGACTGGTTTCTGGCATTTCAGCCGTCTTCAGCCAGGCTTGCTTGAATCCAATGGCAAAGTGAGCAAGGGACTCATGTCTGAGCATACCCTGCCAACTTATGGCGAATAAAGCAAAAACCAAAGGAAATGATGGACGGAGTGTTGAACATTGCAAGCACTCACCCCCAGTCAACTGATCTGGGTTTAATCCATCACCGTTCTTTAGCCCACTCTGCCACCCCAGTTCAGACATGGCCATATGCAAGTCAGTCTGACCCTGTGCCTCATGGGAACAGTCCAGCCCGAACTGCCAAGCCATGTCTTCCCTGGACCGGAAACAAGCTTCCTAGGACCGGTTTCTGGCATTTCAGCCGTCTTCAGCCAGGCTTGCTTGAATCCAGTGGCAAAGTGAGCAAGGGGCTCACGTCTGAGCATACCCTGCCAACTTATGGCGCACAAAGCAAAAAACAAAGAAAATGATGGACGGAGTGTTGAACATTGCAAGCACTCACCCCCAGTCAACTGATCTTGGTTGAATCCATCACCGTTCTTTAGCCCACTCTGCCACCCCAGTTCAGACATGGCCATATGCAAATCAGTCTGACCCTGTGCCTCATGGGAACAGTCCAGCCTGAACCAAGCCATGTCTTCCCTGGACCGGAAACAAGCTTCCTAGGACCGGTTTCTGGCATTTCAGCCGTCTTCAGCCAGGCTGGCTTGAATCCAGTGGCAAAGTGAGCAAGGGACTCACGTCTGAGCATACCCTGCCAACTTATGGCGAACAAAGCAAAAACCAAAGGAAATGATGGACGGAGTGTTGAACATTGCAAGCACTCACCCCCAGTCAACTGATCTGGGTTTAATCCATCACCGTTCTTTAGCCCACTCTGCCACCCCAGTTCAGACATGGCCATATGCAAATCAGTCTGACCTTTTGAGCAAGGGACTCACGTCTGAGCATACCCTGCCAACTTATGGTGAACAAAGCAAAACCAAAGGAAATGATGGACGGAGTGTTGAACATTGCAAGCACTCACCCCCAGTCAACTGATCTTGGTTGAATCCATCACCGTTCTTTAGCCCACTCTGCCACCCCAGTTCAGATATGGCCATATGAAAATCAGTCTGACCCTGTGCCTCATGGGAACAGCCCAGCCCAAACTGCCAAGCCATGTCTTCCCTGGACCGGCAACAAGCTTCCTAGGACCGGTTTCTGGCATTTCAGCCGTCTTCAGCCAGGCTGGCTTGAATCCAGTGGCAAAGTGAGCAAGGGACTCACGTCTGAGCATACCCTGCCAACTTATGGCGAACAAAGCAAAAACCAAAGGAAATGATGGACGGAGTGTTGAACATTGCAAGCACTCACCCCCAGTCAACTGATCTGGGTTTAATCCATCACCGTTCTTTAGCCCACTCTGCCACCCCAGTTCAGACATGGCCATATGCAAATCAGTCTGACCTTTTGAGCAAGGGACTCACGTCTGAGCATACCCTGCCAACTTATGGCGAACAAAGCAAAACCAAAGGAAATGATGGACGGAGTGTTGAACATTGCAAGCACTCGCCCCCAGTCAACTGATCTTGGTTGAATCCATCACCGTTCTTTAGCCCACTCTGCCCCCCCAGTTCAGACATGGCCATATGCAAATCAGTCTGACCCTGTGCCTCATGGGAACAGTCCAGCCCGAACTGCCAAGCCATGTCTTCCCTGGACCAGAAACAAGCTTCCTAGAACCGGTTTCTGGCATTTCAGCCGTCTTCAGCCAGGCTGGCTTGAATCCAGTGGCAAAGTGAGCAAGGGACTCGCGTCTGAGCATACCCTGCCAACTTATGGCAAACAAAGCAAAAACCAAAGGAAATGATGGACGGAGTGTTGAACATTGCAAGCACTCACCCCCAGTCAACTGATCTGGGTTTAATCCATCACCGTTCTTTAGCCCACTCTGCCACCCCAGTTCAGACATGGCCATATGCAAATCAGTCTGACCTTTTGAGCAAGGGACTCACGTCTGAGCATACCCTGCCAACTTATGGTGAACAAAGCAAAACCAAAGGAAATGATGGACGGAGTGTTGAACATTGCAAGCACTCACCCCCAGTCAACTGATCTTGGTTGAATCCATCACCGTTCTTTAGCCCACTCTGCCACCCCATTTCAGATATGGCCATATTAAAATCAGTCTGACCCTGTGCCTCATGGGAACAGCCCAGCCCAAACTGCCAAGCCATGTCTTCCCTGGACCGGAAACAAGCTTCCTAGGACCGGTTTCTGGCATTTCAGCCGTCTTCAGCCAGGCTGGCTTGAATCTAGTGGCAAAGTGAGCAAGGGACTCACGTCTGAGCATACCCTGCCAACTTATGGCGAACAAAGCAAAAACCAAAGGAAATTATGGACGGAGTGTTGAACATTGCAAGCACTCACCCCCAGTCAACTGATCTGGGTTTAATCCATCACCGTTCTTTAGCCCACTCTGCCACCCCAGTTCAGACATGGCCATATGCAAATCAGTCTGACCTTTTGAGCAAGCGACTCACGTCTGAGCATACCCTGCCAACTTATGGCGAACAAAGCAAAACCAAAGGAAATGATGGACGAAGTGTTGAACATTGCAAACACTCACCCTCAGTTTGGAAAATACATGTAATATGTTTACGACCTGCTGAAAATCCACTTCTAAGTAACATGTAAATTAACAAGCACCATGACGATCTTTTTTCATCTTTATTAAGTATCATTTTTATGGAGCGCTCATTCTTGATGGGAAATGCTTCGATGAAAACATGTGTATACATCAAAAAGGGGACATACTACCCCAGAGCTGAAGGCTTAGAGGCTACCCAATCATGTGAACGCATATATATAAAAGGAAAGCATGCTACCCAGAGTTATAGATTTAAAGCTTACCAAATACAGTGTTGAGCCTTTCTTTCAATTTATCAAGATACTACTCAAGATCAGTCACTCCCTCCCAGAATAGCCTCCTATATGGCCAAAGCATGGATAAATAATAAATCATTAATAATTGGACTTTGTACCTCGAATGGTCGATTATAAATGTATTTTTTCAGTGCAAGCATACTTTGTATATTTCAAGTGATGATTATTCTAAGAACCAATGTCCCTATACGTTTGGGATCCAAATTCTATCATCTATTTCTGAGAGGATATCGGCGTAAGCCTATCGCAATCCTTAAGGCAGTATAACATTTGCCTTTAGTATAGCTCACTCACTATTTAAAAAGTACAAAGAATAATAAGAGATGGCGAGAGAACAAACCACATACGGTATACTAGGTTCGTATTAATGAATTAAATAAACCCAAATTCCCTAATGCAGAAAAGAACAATCTGGTTCCATGCAATTGAGCATGTGAAGGCCCCAGAAAAGGGCGGTGACAGGATAAAAGCATTGAGACAGGCAGAAGCAAGTTGGATTTGTCGCCTTAGGGCAACCTCCATGGGCCTGAACATCAATAATGAAATGTATCATTTTTTATGAAAACTGCCCTTTGAATGAACATCTCATATATCACATTTTTCATAATGAATCTGAAGAGAACATGTATGGAAAAGTAGTACCATAATAAGATATGATCGTAACTGTATTCTAAATTTGCCACTTCTAGATAACATTATACTGCATATTATACTCGTGTGCTCACTGGCTTATGTCCGTATTGGAGGAGACCTTAATCCGGAGGAGACCTTAACACGGAATATCATTCTTCAAAAATACTTGTTATTTTTCAATTTTGTCATAAGTTATGAACCACTTATAAGCACTAGTGTGGTTTGCCTCAATCTGGAAATTGGTGACCACTTAAATATGGCGACTGCAATACTCACGAATTTACCTATGCAAAAATAATTTATGAAAGTAAAGGGTCAAATAAATCTCTTTGAAATCAGACCATCATTACCCTTCCTTCGTTTAAGGTTAATTCATAAACAATGTCTCCATACAAATAAGTGGTGATGTCTAGTTGATTTTAAAAACTGTGGTATAATTATACCTAGTAGTGGATGTTTTAATTATTTTCTGTTTTATGTGCAAACACCCTTGAATATTTTGAGATGACGTTGCATTATCATCATAACAAAAAATCAATGGAGAGGGAAAAAGAATCTATGGTCCATTCGGCTTCCTTATGTTCAATGCAAAAAAATGAAAAAGAGAGTGGACCACTTGTCCTGTGTAGCCAGGGTCTTTTTGCTGTTTGTTCCTTCATAAAAGAACCCTCATAACTATACACAGGTACAACGGCGGCATGAACTGGGTTACCGCTCTCACACCCCCACCTTATTTTTCATGTCTGGATGCTACTGTTTAACCAGAAGGTCTTCCTCCGGGTGGAGGGCAGCATACATTCAAAAAAAGACCCGATGATGAATGATGCTGCACTATTACACATAAGCGGTAACCCAGTTCATGCTGCCGTTGTACCTGTGTATAGTTATGAGGGTTCTTTTATGAAGGAACCAACAGCAAAAAGACCCTGGCTACACAGGACAAGTGGTCCACTCTCTTTTTGATTTTTTTGCATTGAACATAAGGAAGCCGAATGGACCATAGCTTCTTTTTCCCTCTCCATTGATTTTTTGTAATTAAGCAGCGTGCAGCTGCGGTAAACTTTTGGAAACCAGAGTGACCACCGGAAATACGGTCGAGTCTCTATTGTGGGGAAAATAAAACCCCCCACAGAGAAGTGGAGGACCATTATTTTCCAAAATCGACAACATGGCGGAGAACCAGGGATTGAGTTATTCTGAAGATGAGGTGAATGCAATTCTTAGCGAATCGTCTTTATTACAAGATAAAGACTTAGCACAAACATTGACTCAAACCAACGAGTGGGATGAATTGACCGAGATGAAAAAAGACCAAGTACGCACTGCTATTCATGGCATCATAATGAAGGAGTATTTACGCGCAAATGCGGCACCCAAAGGATTATGGATACAGAATGCCCCACGTATCTTCCTGAAAGACATGCTCTTCAGGAAAGACTGGTCTTCCATCTCATGGAAATGTACCAGAGATTATCTAGTCCTGATCATAAAAACAGCCACCAGATTGGTAGAAGCTCTTACAATCAAAATTCAAACGATTGAAGCCAAACTCAAAACAACAGTTCAACTCACAATATACAAAAAAAGACTGGAGGAGATCAACAGAGAAATGAACGAGACCAAAGAATATATTACTCAGAATAAAATACAAAAACTGAGTAAGGACCTCAAGAAATTCTCGGTTGAGAAGATGCACCCCTACTCTAGAGAAGACTACACAATACCTGATCAATATGATGATGACTCCACTGGAGAAACATCCAGCAATAATTCTGACTGGAGCAGTGATGAGGGCTCTTATCCTAGACGAGGAAGAGTCCGATATAGATGAAACCAACGAAGACGAGGCAATAATTGGTCAACACCACACTTTTACGACCAACCACAACAACTATATCAACCATTTGTACCCAATTTCCAGGGATGGATGAACCCGTATCTACCAGGACCACACATGATGGGCCCCATGATGAACACCCAACGACCTCCTTTTTTAGGGAGAGGTCGGTTCACCCAACGAGGGAGAAGAAAAGAGGTAACCTGGAACGAACAAGAGAGACAGATACACACCAGGAGCATGTCCAAAGACCAACCAGGCCTCAGCAACGCGAATCTTTGGTGATAAATCTAACTGATACCACACTCACTCATGATCAAGAAGAGATACTAAACAAGGGACTGGGATTTGTCCCCACACCTCCTTTAGACATCTTCAAAGTGAAGTGTGAATTATCAGAATTTTGTAGAAAAATCAAATTGAAGGCTTTCTTCAAAAACAAGGAGAACGACGCTCCGATAAGTGATACCAATCTAAGACCGAAATCTACCTTCTGTCCACCCAACCATTTGGTCCCTGTAGAAGTATTAGCCTTTGAACAAGCTATTCTCAAAGAGGTGGATAACATCAAACCCTCGTCCAAGAGACCATTTGTCAACATCACGAGACGTGAAAAACTAGCAATAGAAGAACTAAGCAGGAATGAAAATATACTTGTGAAACCAGCTGATAAAGGGGGTGGCATCGTTCTCCTGAATAAATCAGGATATGACACCCAATGTCAAGACCTCCTATCAGATCAAAAATTCTATGAAAAAATTACTAATGAACCAACAAAGAGACTACAAGGCACTATAAACTCCATGATAGAAGAAGCACAGACCAATCAATGGATATCAAAACACGAAGCAGACTTTCTCTGAACAAAATCCCCCAGAATACCATATTTCTATTCTTTACCCAAAACACACAAAAACAGAACATCACCACCAGGACGACCTATTGTCTCGGGAATTGGTTCAGTATTAGAACCTTTATCACTGTTTGCTGACCAATTCCTCAAACCCCTGGTACAACGCACGCCCACGTACCTGAAGGATACACGTGATCTCCTGAATCAACTAGACAATCAGGTCTATAATGAAAACACCATGTACCTGGTGGGACTGGATGTAGAAAGTTTATACACCAGTCTCCCACAACAGAAAACCCTAGATACTTTAGAAAACATCTTATTCTCAGAACCCTGGACTTACTCAACACCGAGACATTTCGTTCTACAGTGTTGTAAATTGGCCCTAACTGAAAATTATTTTGAGTACAAAGGTACTCTCTACAGACAACACCACGGTACATCTATGGGCAGCACCTTTGCTCCCAGTGTGGCGGGTCTGTATGTCAGTGATTTTGAAGAAAAATACATACAGAATCCCATCAACCCATACCTGACTAAAGTAAAATTCTGGAAACGTTACATAGATGACGTCATTATGATTTGGGAGGACACTGCTGAAACCCTAGTAGGATTTCTTGGATGGATCAACTCCAGAGATGAGTGTTTAAAATTTACCTGTATTTCTGACAGACAACAACTTGACTTCCTCGACGTCACTGTCTATTCAAAGAACAATCTCCTCCAGACAAAGACGTATCACAAACCTACAGCGAAGAACAGCTTGCTGTCTTACCACAGTTTTCACCCACGCCCTCTCAGAGACAATTTACCATTTAGCCAATTTCTCAGACTGAAGAGAAACTGTAGCAATCTCCAAACTTACAAAACACAGGCTAAAGAATTAGGCGAAAAATTAGTCAAGAGAGACTACTCAATGAAAATAATCAGGAAGTGCCAAAAAAGAGCGCGAAATCAACCAAGAGAAAACCTTCTACAAATGTCTACACGGGTTGAACCAGAGGATCTCCTGACCTGTGTTACCACCTATAACACTATATCCAACACAGTGAAAAAGATTGTGAACAGGAATTGGAGAATCCTCACTTCTGACACATTACAATGGCCCAAACCAAGGTTTGCGAACAAGAGAACGAAGAACATTAAAGACTTTCTAGTACATACTAGACCAACTCCACAAACAACTACAGAGACCATAACAGCAGCATGGAATCTTGAACCGATCACAGGACACTACCCTTGCGGGACGTGCTCGGTATGCAATCTGACAAAAGTGACCAAGATCATCCAACTTCTTCCCAACCTAACCTGGACACTTCGACAGCATACAAATTGCAATACTACCCATGTAATTTACATGATCACCTGCCCCTGTGACCTTAGGTATATTGGGATGACCTGCCGAAAAGTAAAGCTGAGGATTACAGAACATAAAAGCAATGTGAACTGCAAAAGATTCACAACTAAAATGAGCAGACACTTTATAGAGAACAACCATGACACCAGCGACCTGAAGTGGGTTGTACTTGAAAGACTGAGATCTGTTAATTACAATGCTGACCGTATCTTGTTTGAAAAAGAACAACGTTGGATTCATCGTCTGTCCACGGACAAACAAGGCCTAAATGATAATATCCTTTGGCACACATTGGCCTAAAAACGATTTCTGAACGAGGCGACTTTAGATCAATAATGAGCCACAATGCTGAACCAGACCAGATTGATGTATATGGTTAACTACCGTTTCCCAGTATTTTTCAATCTTTTTCCCACTGACCACAGGGCACACATTGCCCCAAAAAAACGATTACCACATTAGTCGACCCTAGATCAATAAGGATGCCACTGTGCTGAACCAGAGCGTATTTACATATCCAGTTGACCACCATCTCTCGGCACTGTTTATTTCCCCACGGATCTTAGATGCAACCACACAATGAGAACACACCATCATAAGACAAACGCATATGTACTTACATCCCACATAGTAATGTCCATGATAGACCGATAGCACAACTACACTTTGCCAATCACGAGTAGTTGCCAACCTTTACCGTTCAATACAAACATTGAGTCCTTCCTTAACCTCTATTACCGCTGCACTTCTTAACTGTAAGCCTATACGGGCCATTCTGATTGGATGCACCGCGGAAAGAGGCAGATGTAGACAACGAACGTGACAGAACCGGTAAGCTCCGATGGCCGCCGCAACTGGGACGACGTGATAAACTAAAGTAAGATGTCTCTAACTTTCCCTACTTGTGCTTCCCTTAACTATAGCAACGGAGTTCTCAACCTGCCCCCGGGCATCTCCTAAAGAACATTAATATCTTTTTCGAAGGTAAATGTGTGTGACACATTATCAAAGCATGATTTGGCTACTTGTGACCTCACCACCGTAAGAGGCGATTATATATCACTATCTATGTTTTTATAATCGGCATCTTCTACCTATCTACTCACAGATTCACGCTCATGACGATACACAATATTTGTCACGGAATTATATATCGACCACAAATGATAATGACTGTATATTTACCATTTGAACTTAAATCAATGTCCATATTCTAGCTTGAACTAGTGAGAACATCTTGACAGTCACTTTTAATTTCACCTCGCTAAGACTCGCGTCCCCTTTCTTCACGTAACCGCCCCCTCTATTCGCCATTTGTTAAACTTACTTTTTACCTCACCTATTTCACCCACGAAAGTAGCTCCTCCTAATGATTTCATGACCTTGAGTTATCTAAATAATATGTGAATATAACTTTTTCTACCCTTTTAGGTACAGATACTATTGATCTGACCTCATTAATTTGAACAAGTGGAATATTTTTTCGCTTTAGGAGCGACAATGCGCCTTCCAACAATTACCGGTCCTGATGAAAGCCTTTAGACCATTACAGAAGGCTGAAACATGTTGACCCCTACACTATGAAAAGTACGGCAGACCAGTAACTCAGTCTCACTCCGCACTTCTTCCTTTTTAATTCTCTGATCAAGCTTTCAAGAATAAAGTTACAATGGAAACAATGACCAAGAGATTTTAATTCACCAGATACGAACCCTCTCACCCCCCCCCCCTATTTTTCATGTCTGGATGCTACTGTTTAACCAGAAGGTCTTCCTCCGGGTGGAGGGCAGCATACATTCAAAAAAAGACCCGATGATGATGCTGCACTATTACACATAAGCGGTAACCCAGTTCATGCCGCCGTTGTACCTGTGTATAGTTATGAGGGTTCTTTTATGAAGGAACCAACAGCAAAAAGACCCTGGCTACACACTCTCTTTTTGATTTTTTTGCATTATCATCATCCCATATTTCTGTCTAAATTTATAATAAAGAAGGGTTCTCCTCACATGGTTAAGAGTGTTTACGGTGATAACATATTTACTTCGAATTTTCCAAGATGGCGGCCATTACCAATCATGCTATTTCAGTTTAGAATACGCAATCTTCTGGAAGCGCGGAACTGCTCTTTAAACCACATGGCTAAGAGCGTTCACGGTGATAATATTCGATTTGGAACTCTCCTAAATGGCGGCCATTATCAATCCAGCCATCCCAGTCTAGAATACACAACCTTTGAAAAAACGGAACTAGTGAACTTTAGGATGATGATGTCAAATATGATATACCTAGTGTATCGTTTCTTATTGCAGCTAAACCCTGAAATAAATCGGGTTTGTTTGTCATGGCTAAGCTCGCTCATTTGGTTAACATTCTATTTTAAACTTTCAAAGATGGAGACCATTATCAATTACCCCATCTTTAGCTAAAAAAACACAATTTTCAGGAAGCATGAAACTGGCGCTTCCGGAAATTCTGAGATGGCGATGTTAAAATATAGTATACACATTGTGCCGTAACAACTATAAATAACCTTTTGTTTGGCACAGTTCTTTATAAACTTAATTCAATTGATTGTCCGTTTGGACATACTTGGAATGGTGCACATCTTTGGAGTATAAATGGGGTTTGTTTGCCGATTTTAATGGCTAAAATAGTCCTCCTGTAATTCTAAGAAGGCACCCGCGAATACTATATGTAAATCGTGTTCTTTGTGTCTACTGAGAACAGGTGTTTACAAACGCGGGCTATTTAAATGCCGACTTTTGACAGCTAGAAACACAACTGAAGGACCACGCAACTGGAGCATTTCGATACTGTTCACAAGTAAGTCCAAAGGGGAAATCGTTTTAATAATCCTTTTTTTAGATACTTTGTTAGATGCCCCGTGGGACTCTTGTTCTTTTCTGCATTAGGGACTTTGGGTTTATTTAAATCATTAATATGAGCCTAGTATACCGTATGTGGTTTGTTCTCTCGACATCTCTTATTATTCTTTTTAAATAGTCAGTGAGCTATACTAAAGGCTGTTTAATATTATACTGCCTTATAGATTGCGATAGGCTTACGCTAATATCCTCTCAGAAATAGATGATGGAATGTTGTGTTTCGCTTTAGATGCCCGTACATAGGTTTCCCTGAATCATGTCCTTATATAGGCACAATTCGCATTGCCCTTATTTAGGCATAGAATCCTATTCCTTATTTAGGCATTAGCCATGCAATCCAAATACAGGCATGGTCACCTACAT
The DNA here is from genome assembly GCF_964204655.1 of Triturus cristatus. Classification (NCBI taxonomy): domain Eukaryota; kingdom Metazoa; phylum Chordata; class Amphibia; order Caudata; family Salamandridae; genus Triturus; species Triturus cristatus. The sequence goes on from NC_140585.1 coordinate 721,115,576, forward strand.
CCGTCCATCCCCACATCACAACGAGTTCTTAGAAACCAGACCCTTAAGCCATTGGGACTTTCCCTAGCTAGGATTATTGATTTCTCCAAGAACTCATCTATTATGTATTCCTTAGGGGTTCATTCATGACGTCCTCCTCTGCCTGACTTTACGTCTATTTTAGCATTCCTAAGTACCTTCCAGGTGAAAATATGCCTTCCCTTACCATGGCAAACCACGGCTCGGCTACACAGCTCGATACGGCTCGCCACGGCAAGTTCGGAAGAATTTGAGTCCCCGCCTGACGCACTGACCAAACGCTGTCTTCCCTGCTCACAGAGAATCCAGCTTCCAGTGTTCCGACTCCCTTCGCAGGGTGTTAGAGTTTGAGATTCGGAAGTAGATCTCCACTACTCTCATTCTAAGGTATGGAGCTGGCTAGAACCTAGAGGGACTCTTGGCATATAAACTTATTATATATACTGTACTATAGAAAACAGCACCTACTTCTTACCTTGTACTACACTTAGGTTAGGTACACTGGGATAGAACTATTTAGAAGCATCAGACGAGTATTCACTTTTTAGCCTGTGTTATTTATGTATGTATATATGAATATATGTCATAGCTAAAAGACAATGCTATTGCAGTATTATTTCTTCTTACTGCTTACGCTGTGCATATTATATCTTGCTAACTGTCTAACGATTGTAACAGCTCATATCTCTTACACGAGAAACAAGACTGTTCAATAAATTATTTTATTGAAACGCCCGTCTATTTATTTCTGTGTAACTCTGAAGAAACTAAGCATGCACGATTGACTGAGTGAAACTGTTATCTATTGTTTCCACGATTCTGAGACACGTTCCGATTCTAAGGGAAACAAAGTTGTCATGTTTATGCGGTTGTCAGAAACTACTGCCTTCTTGTTCATTCGAGAAGTTTCTAGTGACCTCTGAGTTAGCTAGTACACAAGTAATTAAGTTTAATGTACTCGATAGAAGCATACTGAACGCAGTCCTATGCAAAAACTATAGTGTATTTTATTCCAATGCGCAGAGCCTATAAGGGAAATAGGAACTACACTACATGGCACCCAACGTTTGGTAAGACACTAATTTAATGCTAGATACTGAAGTAACTCAGTCGTGCTTTTCTCAGAGACTCCTACTCATAATTCTCCATAAAACATCTGGAGTGGGTAGGGTTAATATCCTCCATAGCTGAGTAGGACGAGAATCCTATGCATTATCTGTTTGGTTTGTTCAACGTTAAAGGATACAGTGTTCCAAAATAGTGTGCACCTTATCTTTGTTCCCTTGAAACTTGTTCTACATTTTTCAAAAACAATGTCCCAAAATGGGGAAACAGAGGCTACGGCTGATCCAGTAATAACAGCTTTTAATACTACAGGTTTAAATGAAACCGATGAGGGTGTTATAAACATCCTTCCAAACTTAAGGAGAGCCATCACTCTAAAACTTATAAAACATGGCCTAACACCAAGAGGTGGTAGAGCAGTTTTTGTGATAGAGGCACATGAACCTTTTCAGACAGAGGTATTCTATTCGTGGTTTACATTCCCAGAATCAAATCCAGTAACACGTGTTTCACTTCTTCAAAGAAGATGAACCACCTGAGGAATACATTCCCTTCGAGGATATTGAGATTCCACTCACATACCAGGAGCATCAGCTCTGTTTTAAAGACGCCCTAAAACATTACAATCACATTACAAGGCTCGGTTCACTAGGTAGACCAGGAGCAATATGGCCGATTTTAGCCGGCTACACACCTCATCCTGACATTGAAGCAATGTCGGACGAGGCATTACTTAATCAAATACAAGAATTAATAGAATTGCACAGTTAAACCACAACTGTCTGAAGGTCCTGAGAAGTACTCTATTAAACACAATCCTACAGCTTCTAAAAAGAAGATGGAAAATAACAAACAACATTCAAAAGAAAAACTTTCTCAATCCCGGGGTAGGTCTCCTCAAAAGGAGCCCTCTGAAAGGAGGTATAACCTCAGGAATAGGGATAATTTGAAAAACCTGACAGTTATCAAGATACTGATAAATGTTCCTCTCGTACCTTTCAGATATTGTCACAGACATCCAAAACAAGAGGACGGTCAGATCACAAAGAAGAATGAGTGAAGTCCGAAGACGAATAACACGATCAAAAAAACAAACCGAAGCCTCAATTCTCTAAGAAAAAGGTAGCAGGTCTGAAGATCAGACATGCCGAAACTTCTGAGAACACAACTCAAGAATGGAGAATGGGCTCAGACAATGCTGGACAGTGCAGCAGAAGTAACAATAGCTCACCAAAACCTGAAGGAACTTCTGGAGATAGTGGACTTGAATGAGTATATCACAGTTGAGACTGTAGACACTAGGGTTAGTTCTCCACAAAAGTTATATGAAATAACACTCCGCATGGAGGGAGACATACCAAGAAAGGTGAGAACACTCTTTTGGGAAAAACTTTCAAGGGGTTATGAAATACTTCTTGCAGAAAGGGACTGGTCACCAGAATTTGTCAGGGAGTGCCCACATGGCGAAGACATCATTGTGCCAGCCTTCTCCAACCATGTTCCTATAAATTAAAAAAATACTCATGCTAGGAAATGGGCAGTAGCTCAGGCCCCAGCATTATACAAAAATCAGGTAAGATGGGATGAGGACTCACTTCACCATAAAATCCAATTAAAATGTCAACCTACTGCACAAAGGCTGTACCCAATTAAGCAATAAGCTAAAAAACAGGTCAGGGAGATCTTAGATCAACTAGAATACCAAGGGGTGATTGAAACATGCACCCCATCAATGAACAATCCTTTGTTTCCTGTCTCCAAACCAAACAATACATATTGTCTAGTTTTGGATTACAGACACCTGAACACTTGTTCTAAAACATTTGCTGTGCAAAATGCACACAGTACAGCATTAATGAATAACATTGTGCGTAAAAAATATAAAACCACATTAGATATTTCAAATGGTTTCTTTTGTCAAAATATAGCACCTGAAAGTTGGTATTTGACTGCTTTCTCAAAAATGGGGGCCCAGGGTCACTTTTGTCGACTCCCACAAGGGTTCAAGAACAGCCCGGGGTTATTCTCAGCAAGAGTAACAATGTTACTACAAATTTATGATGACGAGGCATTGTCATATGTCGATGATATCTATCTGACAGACGATGACCTGGATAGGCACTTGAACAGGGTGAATACCATTATACTGGGATTTGCCTCTGAGGGCTACAAATTCAATTTAAAAAAATCAAGAATTGCCCATCTCGATGTCCTTTTCCTAGGATATGAGCTTTCAAGTGAAGGCAAAAGCCTGGCAGCTAACTTTTTAGAAAGGTGTGCACTGCTCCAACCTCCAAAAAGGGTGAAAAACTTACAGTTGATTCGAGGTTTCCTAAATGTTGGAAGAACTTACAGTCTAAATTACGCAGAAAGGGTTAAACCTCTCTCTGAATTAATCAAACCTGATTTTAAAATCAAAAATTGGACACAGGAACACACAGATATCCTGCGTTCACTTCAAACTGACATGTTAGCAACAAATCACTTACAAACAGGAGTAAATACACGCAATTTAGTGATGCGAATAATTTCGGGTCAATGCGGATTCATATACTTAACTTTTAATGAAGGTGAAAAAATACCAATGGCATACAAATCACATTTGTATACACAAGCAGAAATGCGATTCACTTCGACAGAAAAGATTCAGACAGCATTTCAAACCGCTGTAGCAAAAGAAAGAGCTCTAGCTCAGGGGAAACGCATTATTGTTGTGACTCCGGTACCAGCCTTAGAGGCAGTTACAAAAGCGAGCATTCCAAATGCAAAAGCATTATTACATCCAAGATGGATACTATGGGTTAATTCTCTTGCTGCAACAGATGTTGAATACGTTTTTGATCCTAATTTAAAAACACAAGCATTCCTGCAATACGAACACAAATGTCCTCTGCCTATTGAGATTCTCCCTCTTGACCAGTATGAATTTGTAATTTATACTGACGGATCAGCACAACCCGCTAAGGGAAGTAAGCAAGCTTACTGTGCAGCATGCGCAATTGTTAAAGGTCGTATGAGCAATGGTAAATTCCGACCAATGGTCACTAAAACACAATCTCTAGGAGATTGTACCGCTCAGTGAGCTGAACTACAAGCATTCAAATTGGCACTTGAAAATCATATAATGAATATTTACAGAATTGGCTTAAAAATGGTTTCAAAGACGCAAAAGGTGGCACAATAAAGCATAAAACGCTGTGGGAACAAGTAGTTCAACGGCAAAATGGACAACAAAACACTCATGTGATACACACGCTGATTCATCAACGTAATAGCGTTCAAGTTGCAGGGAATTCATTGGCTGACGAAGCTGCAAAAGGGGTTGTGCAAACGGCATCCGTAGTTGCGATCACTCGTTCAAAAATGAAAATAGACAGTGAATATTATTGTCTGTCAATGCTTCAAGCAAAGGCAGTGGTGCAGCAATACCCAAACAAATTCCACTCAAATACTCGTAAATAATTGATGCGAACAACGTTCCGTTTGCTCGAATCCCTGGAGTGGGGGACAGTGCAATTCCAAACATGGAAAGTAGAGCAGCTTTGATTTATGAAGCACATCTGTGAGAGGGTCTGTCACATCAGGGGATCTCTAAAACAATATTAACATTAAAAGAGATGTACTGGTGGCCTGGAATGAATACACTGATTCACATCTTCATCAATAACTGCATGGACTGCAAGAGATCGCAGTGCAGAAGGCCACCAGACACCAGACTACGAAGTAGCCTGCCTAGTACAGACACCATTGTTAGACAGCATTAGACTATCTACGTACAGACGTCCTTTTGGACAAATGCAATCACACAAACACTAAGTCTAGGTTCCTGGATGTGGCCTCAGCGCTCGGCTGACGCTCGAACTGTTATAAAAGATTTGCGAGTCGTTATCGGTACATATGCAATCGGAACGCTACACTCTGACCAGGGCCCTGTGTTTAGCTCTCAGGGCTTACAAAGAAGCCACGGCCAGTTTGGGTGTTGCATTGCGTTTCTCCTCACCATTCCATCCTGAGGGAAATTCTGTTGTGGGAAGGAAAAACCGGGACATAAAGCCGTCTATAACAGCTAGAGTATTAGGTTCAGGTAATGGGTGGGTCAAACATCTTTATGGGGTCCAACACTCATTAAACAATTTGCCAAGAAGTTCTCTTGGGAGGGGGTCCTATTTGGGACAAGAATGTGGGTTCCTGATCTCGAATGTAAAGGCACAGTGGTGGAAAATAAACCATCAAAGATTGTTTGGCTGTTTTACAGGACTTAAATGAACTAAAATCAAAACAAAGCAACGTGTTCCTGAAGCTAACTACCACTGGGGAAAATCTAGCCATCCCAGCAAGGCCCGTCTGGATCCCAAAGCTTGGGGATCTAGTCAGAGAGAAGATCACAGACAAGAAGGAATTTGGGCCTTCTTACAGACAACCAGCACCTGTCCTAGCCAGACAAGGAGCAAAAACAGTACTTCTGCCGCCCCTTGCTGGAAAACAGGAGAACAGATTTGTGTCCATCAACCTCATCGAACCACACTATGTGGCCAATACTAAGCAGTAGGCCTTGTGGACTCTGACCAATTAGCAGAGGCACTCCTCTAGCTACTATCCAAGAGGTTCAAACTGAAAGACTCATCACCATTGAGAGTTCAACAGTGAGAAATGAAGGACTAAGCTACAATGCTATGGAACTCATTCCTCTTGAAACCCAAATAACAGTTCGTCCTGATACACCTGTCTACACCAATGTAACACGTGATAAACTGCTTACAGCGATTTCAACAAATCCTGATGCAATTTCAACCATTGACAGAACTGTCTCTGGCTACTTCATTAACTTTGATACGTTTTCTGAGGATTCAAGTGAGCCTGAAACGACCCCAGTCAAAAGAACTTTCAAAGAACAAGCATAAGATTTCTTTCATCATGTAAAAAAGACTTATCTGGTTTCACCATGGAATGAACTATGGATTACATCTGGAATATTTTTCTTTCTGCTTTGGCTACCTTTAGTAATGACTCTGGGCATGCTGATAAATGGAAGATATATTAATTTGGACACAGAAATTAAAAATGTGAACTTACTTTTGAAACCACACAGATCATCTCATCGTGAAGCAAGAGACTTGTCCACAGTGAGCATCACAGCACCTCCTATACAAGATGGGATAGTTTGTGACAAAATGGATTATGATATATTCGGCCCATCAGAGCTCTTGAAGATTCCACACATATTTAAAATGTCTTTAAGTGACTTTATTACCACCAGTACCTATTCTGATGATTGGGACTTTGAGACTGTTAATAACATGAAGTCTGATCTGCATTCTCTAACAGTGAATACTTAGAGGGTTCAACAGATTATGAACAGCTTTTTTGTTATAACCTCTATGGTCATAATTTCTTGAACAAATCTGCAACACCTAGAAACGTATTTATGTATAACCAATAGGAACATTGTCCTACACCACCAAGGGGTAGATCAAAAATGTTTGCAATGAAGTTTCCATATTGTTCAGGGTACAATATGTCCAATCCAGAAACGTTTTACTTTAAAAATGTGAACAAAACAGGAATGAAAAATATGTTAAGCAATACGAAACAGATTTATTCTGCAGCCTTTATTGCCCAAGTGTCTAGACAAGGTTTTGATGTTTGTAAAAACACAATTGACACAAAATCTGTCTGGGGTACAAAAGATTGGCAAGTGCAGGGAATTGAAGCTATGTTTAGAGCCTGCATCATCCCACAGCAAATAATGTTTTTGAATGACACTGTGCAACAAACGTCTTGCCTTGGGTTAGCCATGATCAAAGACATGAACACACCTTCTGTACCAACTCGAGCTAGTAATAGCACTGAACAGGGAGCGGTGACAGTAGACACACTTTTACAAAACAACAGATCAGATTCCAAAAGGAAAGAATGGTTGCTTTGGCCCACAGACACAAACATCTGTCAAGAAGGATTACTGAAGAAAATGCAGGGCTTTACTATCAATAGGCCAGACCCACGTTATGTTCAAAGACAGCATCCAGGGGTAGTAACAACATACATGGGCCGATTCCGATGGCCGGTTGGACAGCTGTCCGTAGCCTTACCCTGCGACCGACACGTACCCGGAGCCGGTCCGTCCTGTAGAGTAAGTACGATACGATGCCAAAAACACGACGGACAGGTAGGCTGTGAATCAAGCCCCATTCTCCATCCGAGCCGTAACTCCCAAAGAGGAACCGTGTAACCCAGAAGCAATATCCATAGCAGTTTCCGGCATAACAAGTACGATGCGTACTTCCTACGCACTGGACGGGTCATCACGTATGGCACGTCACAGCATCCGGAAAACAAGCATATCAGCTGCGATTCGCGCCACAAATCAATACACGGCTACATAACGGAACAGCTTACAGCGGGTACGAGACGGAGCAACAAGCAGCGTGTACGACACGAACACATCATGAATCCCATTGCGCAGTTCATACCAGTACTCTACATCTATGACCGGATCAGGAACCGACGACGATGGAGCAGGCAGTAAGTTAGACACCTACCACATAAACAAACGACACATACCCGCAAAATGGCACACACACACAGGGGATACATATCCTGCCCACTAACAACAGCCCACCATAGGGGTTGCATGGCCAGCACCACTGCCACCCCCACTCACAGGGGACCTGTTGCCCATCCCCCCTGCCACCCCCACTCACAGGGCTTATGTTGCCCATCACCCCTGCCACCCCCACTCACAGGGGACCTGTTGCCCATCACCCCTGCCACCCCCACTCACATGGCTTATGTTGCCCATCACCCCTGCCACCTACTCCCATAGTGAGCCTGTTGCCCATCACCCCTGCCACCCCCACTCACAGGGGACCTTTTGCCCATTACCCATGCCACCCCCACTCACAGGGCTTATGTTGCCCATCACCCCTGCCACCACCACTCACAGGGGACCTGTTGCCCATTACCCCTGCCAACCCCACTCACAGGGCTTATGTTTCCCATCACCCCTGCCACCCCACCCATAGTGGACCTGTTGCCCATCCCCCCTGCCACCCCCACTCACAGGGGACCTGTTGACCATCACCCCTGCCACCCCCACTCACAGGGCTTATGTTGCCCATCACCCCTGGAACCCCCACCCATAGTGGACCTGTTTCCCATCACCCCTGCCACCCCCACTCACAGGGGACCTGGTGCCCATCACCCCTGCCACCCCCACTCACAGGGCTTATGTTTCCCATCACCCCTGCCACCCCGACTCACAGGGCTTATGTTGCCCATCACCCCTGCCACCCACACCCCATAGTGGACCTGTTGCCCATCACCCCTGCCACCCCCACTAACAGGGGACCTGTTGCCCATTACCCCTGCCACCCCCAATCACAGGGCTTATGTTGCCCATCACCACTGCCACCCACACTCACAGGGGACCTGATGCCCATTACCCCTGCCACCCCCACTCACAGGGCTTATGTTTCCCATCACCCCTGCCACTCCCACCCATAGGGGACCTGTTGCCCAGCACCCCTGCCACCCCCACTCACAGGGGACCTGTTGCCCATCACCCCTGCCACCCCACTCACAGGGCTTATGTTTCCCATCACCCCTGTCACCCCCACTCACAGGGCTTATGTTTCCCATCACCCCTGCCACCCCACTCACAGGGCTTATGTTGCCCATCACCTCTGCCACCCACACTCACAGGGGACCTGTTGCACATTACCCCTGCCACCCCCAGCCATAGGATGGGTGATGCGCAACACATGCAGCATACGCAAACATCAGGTATGTCCGCAAAATACATCCCCCATGACATCATGACAACAAAGTGTAGTTTGTGACAAATGCCCACAACAGTGAATATGGCTATGAGCATACAATGTAAGTAACAGCACATGTGTGACCAACACATGAATGGGACATACACAAGGCAAGCATCAACATAGCACTGTGGCAATGTAAAAAGAAACCCCCCCTCACAGAAGTCAAGTGGGGGCTCACAAAATGCAGCAGATGTGGAGCATTGTGGTGATGGGGACCAAACCCCCCTCAACACAGTGACCAAAAGGTAAGAGTCATCATGGTCAAAGCTGCAAATAACAAACAGCATGTATGATCCCTGATCCCAACACATCAAACACTTCTGGGGCAAACTAGTGGTTGTGTCCCATACACACAGAGATGTGGTGAGGCAAACAGTGCTGTGAAAACATAACACTCTCGGCCATGTGCAGACAAGCACCACACATGGGGGCTGACAATGCACACAGCGTACAATGACACAACAGCAGAAGTGACCATCACCAAGCATGCACACATCTCGAAAATAGACACACCAATCAAAACAACATGTGTAGACTGAGGGTGCCAGTTCACTAACTCACATTCCATGCCAGCAATGGCACCCAACAACCAGGATGAATGTGCACAATGATGTGAAATGACTCACAGGGACAGCATGCAAAATCGCAGAAACAGCATCCAGACAAAGGCCCACAACAGCAATACCAATGCACTGGTGCAGATGCACAAACACAAACAGGCAAACTCACACTGCACATCGGACACAACATGTGTGTGTGTGTGTCACAGTATCCCCAGGCAACTACACAACACATGAGAGGGGCTGTACCACAGTGACACAGATGTGGACACAGTGCCATACAAAAGTAAACCATCATTGGGAAACCCTCAGTGGGCAATCAGGCGTTGGGAGATGAGAGGAAGCACAACAGACACACGTGACATGAGCTGGAATGAACACCAACTAACACAGCAAGAGACTGACACACAACAGCACAATCCCCAGGGTCAAGACATTGTGGTGACACAAGCATGCATGACACCTCCACTATGATGACAAAGGCAGATGTCGTACAAACTGGGAAACCCAGACATGTGTCCTGTGCCACAAACGTATATCACACATACACAAACACAAATCACTCAGCATGGCACCTCATCCATGGGCAAACAGGAGCTAGGGGACCATCCATGCAAACATTCACATCAGTCCACCATAAACAACAACACACCTGAACTGCAACAATGTGTATTTGTGAAGCCAACATGGACAGGTGACATTGCACATGCTCACATGACAAAGACAGGAATGTTGGCAGGAACTAAGGTGCACACACACATCACACAAGGACTGTTTACAACCCTGGGGAATGACAGACACACTGCACAGTATGCGGTACATGGCCATGACCTCAAAGATCATGTGACCTTCACAATCCCTGCCACAGTCCCAGGACTATGCCAAGGACGAACACAAGGCACCCATGCTGACACCTGCCAGCATCGCTGCCGTGAACCCGACAAGTGGGAGCAGTCACACACACATACAAATGTCTCAATCACTGAAACCTACCACCTAGGGACAACAACATGATATTGCGAACAAACAAGTGCCTTGAGAAACCCTCACTGTGTCCCATCTGTGTCCGACAACATCATCAACACTCAGAACTGACAAATCACAATGATGATACACCAATTAACAGTAGTGAGTCATACACCCACACATCTGGTAGCCCATTGGAAGAGTAGTGGGATTAACCCAGTACCACTCAGCAAGCATCAACAACAGGAACATATCAAGGGAACACTGTCTGTGTATGAACAGGGATGTGGGCACACACACATGCACATACAACACACACCATGGGCCCAGGCCATGTCACTGGACAACACACTAACTTGAGGGGACACAACTCCTGTGGGAGAACAGCTGTGCCAAACATATTCACGGCAAGTCCCACTCATGTCTGCAGAACACTTGGTCAGTCAGCCATCAGTTACCACACAATGAAGGCTCTGCTCACAACAGCCTGGGTACAGGAGTCACCCCTAAGTCAGCTGCACATACCCCAAACATATGTCTAGCAAGATGCACAGAGGACCCAGTTTCTCCTATTACAATGATGCCCACACCTGTAGGGCCAGTAGTGATGAGCACGAAGAATGTGGAAGTGACAATTTGGACAATGGGAAGCACAACATATGTGCAGGGGTGCAAGCCACAGATGTGACCATGGCAATTAAATGCGCATAGAGAGATGTACACAAATAGTTGATCCAGACACACCCAGGTAGCTGCAAAGGATGACATGGATACCCACCAGAATAGGATACATATCTCTTGGACCACAGGGAGTACCTCACGTCAACACATCAATATGCAAGGTTGTAAACCAAGCATTACAGGTGCAAGGGCATCTAAAACAACCTCAACATGATGTACAGCTAAATCAAGTTCACAGGGACAAAGTAAAAAGCTTTATTCAGCATATGAAGAGTGAAACGTCTGTTCCAACAAAAGGCTAATGGCCAGTCCATGTCCAAATGGCAAGGAGTGAACTAGAGTGACAAATTCTGTATATGAAATTCGAAACGTCTGTGCAACCAAAAGGCCAATGGCCAGTCCATGTTAAATTGCCAAGGAGTGAACTAAAGTGACAACTGTCACACCTTGCTTGCCTGCACTGCTAAGGACCTCTTCTTGCGCCGTGGAGACTTGCGGGTGGGCGTCTCGGTCTGACTGCGCCTGGGGGATGGTGTCCAGGTGTGAGGGGCACTCCCTTCTGTGTGTGGGGACTTCCTCTTCCCCTTATAATCAGGATCTGCTGGGTCGGTGCGGAAGAGGCCAAGGTCACAGAGGAAGAGCTTCTGGGGGATGGGGTTGCAGGTGAGGCAAGGTAAGGGGGCTGGGAAGGAGGGGTTTCGGAGGACTGTGGAGTGGCTGTGGATGACTGTGTGTGTGCCAGCAAACCAGCCCCTGTGAGTGTGGAATCAGTCCCCTGCGCTTGCTTGTGTGCACTTCTAGCCCTTGGTTTGGGGGTTTCTGTGCTTTGGACAGGTAGTGTGCTAGGAATTGTGGGTGGTGCAGGGGTAGGAGGGGTGTGGGACTGTTGGAGGAGACCGGAGGACGACAGCGGGACAACAGGTACAAGGCAGGCACTGACCAGAAAGACTGGTCATCCCCTTACCGCTTGCCTCCAGGAAGCCTTGGCTAATAACCCAAAGCGTATGCATGAGAAGGGAATCCCCCTCTCACATATAGAAAAACGCCTTAGTGAGTGTATCACATAGTCTGTACCACAACACTAAGTCTGTTTTATTTCACCACACCTTTTTAAAAAAAACGGTTCTGAGGAAAGCCAGAATACTCTAAGGCACTGGCTGAAACATGTCGACCATCTGAAGGACGCAGGGGGCAGTAACTCGCCACCCTCTTCGCGTCCTGTAGCCTTACTTTTAACCGCTGGTGACGGCTCAGTTATTAAAATTTAATTTACCCTCGGGTACTGGGACCACCACCAAGCCATTTTAAATCACAACTCACCCAACCTCACTGCACTCTTAGCAATATACCAGCTCTGCTGTAATCAGGCGTCGTAGCACACCCGGGACATACTAGGTGTCACTGGGTGGGCCCGATGATGAAGCATGCCACCAACTAGGTTGGTGGGTGAGGGCTTCATGAATACACGAACAAGGTGCCCGTGACAGAACTAATTTGAGTACTGTAACACGTTGGTCAACTTAAGCTAGTCCTCTTTGTTTAATCACTGTTGGAGGAGAGACACTGCTGCTGTCAGGGAGGAGGCCACGGACTGGTTGGTCCACTGTAGGGCAGACATGCCCGAGGAAATGCCCTCCATGAATGACACCAGTTGTGTCAACAGACCTGTGTGTGCATGGAGGACCTTCAGCATCGACGTCTGCCCTACATGCATCTGTCTAAGTAAGTCCACAGACTCCTCACTCAGGGCAGCAGGGGACACAGGGGCAAGGGGTGCGGTGCCTGGCACAAAGGAGACATGCTCACGAACACGGGAGCCCACAGGGACTTCTGGGATGGGAGCCAATGGGAGGGGGGTTGTGGTGGTGGTGGCGGTGGTGCAGACAGCCTCACTAGCTGGGGTTTGGTGGCTGCTGACACCCACCTCCACAGGGGAGTCATCCTCAGAGCTGCTGTGGCCTTCAGCTAGAGGGATGATGCTGACGACTCCTCTGTGTGGCTGAAATCGCCCTCCGTGCCACTGGGACCACCTTACTCCTCTCCTTCTGTCCCTGTAAGGCTCTGTGGCTCCTCCTGGTCCCTGGAGCTGTCCTCTCCTGTGGCCATGGATGTATCTGGATAGAAATAGGAAGTAAGAGAACAACATCAGTCACCTGCACCGACTGCACACACCACAGTGAGTACATCACATCACAGGGCAAGCCCTGGCATCATCAGCTGAACACAGCTCAAAGTGCCAACACTGTTTAGAATAAGCCAATTGTAATTTTCAACATCAACCATGGCACACATATCCCTCCTTGACTTGCACACATATGTCTGTTGCATGTTGGATGCTAATACCCCAATGTGCCAACATGCCCCACCCACACATTAGTTGTACATGCAAGTGAACATGTAGGAGTATGTCACTAGACCCACAGCACATCTCTTGCAACTGACTCAGCACAGGTGTCCAGATGAAGGGATGGGCAGAGACTCATTTCACATGCTTGGGATGCATGCCAGCAACACACACTATGATGTACTCATGTCCTGATGTGCAAGGCCACAATGGGGTGCATGGTGCACACTTGAACACAACGCAGGCTCACTCATAGCAAGTTCAATGCCATGGCACTGGGATGCCCTGAAAGTCAGTCAACACTGTCTCCTGTCACAGGGGCAGGGCATCCAGACAACAACAATATGCACTGACTCACAATCCTAGCTCAGGGGCAATTCTGACTCTGCAGATGACCGGCGCACTTGCCCATCCCATGCAAACAACATATCCAGGACCCAGAAGATCCCACATCATGAAAATCAGACATATGAGTCTCAGCAAACACAAATCCATGTACATTAACACATCACAGTCTGCCATGCATATAACCCAGCTGCATGAGGGACAGAGTTGCATACACCATTATGCGCTGTCAGATGATCACACACCTATATGTCACACAGGTCTTGTCTCCCACAGTCACATAGCAGATGTCATGCTGACTCTCTGAATCATGGACACCCCAGTTGTACGTAGCAACAAGCCACACCCTAATGACACAGAGGCACACACCTGAGGGCACATGTCACGAAGCACAACCTGCAATTTCACACACAGAAGTGGGATTACAGAGTGTTTCTGAATGCCCTTGAGGGGGCAGGACTGGGCAGGACAAAGTGAACCAGTGTTTTGCCCCGGACAGTAATCAGGTGGCTAAGCAATTGTGGCATACTTGCTATACCTACTCCTGATGCCCAAAAATTGGAGTACCCTGCTGCATGGTTTTGTATTGAATAACCCAGACACATGTTGTGAGTCAGACCAGCAATCGGTAAACATCTCAAGGGCACACACAGTTCACATGTCAGATCTCAGGCATTGTGCAAACAATTGACCCACCCATGAAACACACAACAGAGTCACGGGAACTGATGCTGACTGGTACCTGATACATAGCTGACTGCAGGGACACAGTGCCCTAGTGACACAAGCAAAAGACTGTAGGGGCCACACCTGTGGAACAGATAAGGAGGGTGCATCACACAAATGAGGGACCTAATTTTGGGACTACAAGACCTACGTAATGTGGAAGTGGGACCCAGCCAAAAGACTGCTATTTGCTTGTCAGACATAGTACACAGATCAGGCATGGACTTACCCCCTTCCTGCTGCTGTCTGTTCTTCAGCTGCCTATCCAGATCCGGGAAGACCACCGCCAGTATCCGGAGCATGTGGGGAGTCAGGGTCCGGTGTCCGCCCCTCCTGCGTGGAGGTGACAGCTTCAGTTGGACTCTAGCTATCCTCCGGGTCCAGCCCCGAAGGTCCTGCAACCTCTTCTGGCAGTTGCGGATGCGGTGCTTGTAGACCCCCACAGAGCGAACAGCCCAGGCGATGGTCAGCCAGATCTCCTGCTTCTGGTGGGCATCAACCTGTGAGGAGGACAAAGTGAAAAGTACATTAACACACATGCCCCAGATTTATGCAGCACACAATTAGATATACATGTCATCATCACAAAGGGAAATTAATTACACAGGTAGTGCAACCCTGGGGAATGAAAACTCACATGCATGTCTGACATGTTAACAATGCCTGGATAGTTTAATCTAGCAAAAATGCACTTTAGCAGCAGGAAAAATATTCAGTACATGTACCTACACACTTTGGGGGATGACAGTAGTCAGTGAGAATGCTTGCCACTGCTGTACACACTGCTAGTACTGCTAGTCAGACAACATGCATAATTAGGAAGGCAGTGGACAGCACACTCACCTGCTCCCCTGGTGTCCCATAGACCTTTCTGTACTCTGGAAGGAGCCCATCCAGCAGGGCCTGGTTCTCCTCCTCAGTGAAGGCTGGGGCCCTCTCCAGTGTATGTGCCATAGCAGGAGCCAGAGGATGCATAGACAGCAGCAGTGGTAACAGGGATGTGGTCCAGTAGCATGTAGTGCAGGCATGTGAGCTCCCTGGGGTCCAGCCAGCATTATATCTGTGCTGCAGAGGCAGACTCTGTGCCATGTGTCCAAAGTGATAGGTCCAACACGGTTGCATTCTATGAATCTGGCCAATCCATTCAAAAGTACAACTCGCACACGCCTTCCGCATCGTTCAAATCTTCACCTTCATGGAACACTTGAAATTGCAACATTGTTGTAGGCATCCAACTGAATTTCCAGTGCACAACTCGTACAAGTTTTGAATCCACATCCGTCTCCATGACAGTCCTGAGCCAATGGGTGCGCCGGCTCGTTCAACTGACTGAAAAACCCGTATTTTGAATGTACACATGCACCCGTCTCCATACGATTCAATGGCCAAGGCGTACGCCTGTCTCGGACCATGCCTGTCCGATGCGTATGCATGATAGTCACCCGCGTCGGACCTCATTGGATTCAATGACAAGGCGTACGAACGTCTCGGACATGACCAGTGCAATGTGTACGCATGTCACCCACGTCGGACCTCATTGGATTCAATGACAAGGCGTACGCACGGCTCGGAGCTGACCCGTGCAATGCATATGCATTGTCACCCGCGTCGGACCTCTTTGGATTCAATGACAAGGCGTACGCTCGGCTCGGACATGACCCGTGCAATGCGTACGCATTTTCACCCACGTTGGACCGCATTAGTGTGACTATTAGATGGATGCAGCACACATATACTGGCCATGGACACCTGCACACACCTGCCACACTATAGCATTGGCCACACAGTGTCCCATGGCATGTGAGGCTGCATTCCCTGGGTGTTTGAGGGGGCCACAGCAGTTTTTTTGTCTGGCACTTTGTGCAGCCACTCCCAGGCTGTTATCTTGAACATGGGGGGAGAGTCCTTTGTGTGTTGTGCACATTAGCACTCTGATGTGCAATTGGACAGTAATTGGCATGAGTGAAGGACACAGTGTCAGGTTGGATATGGTTGGGGCATGTCACATACACCCTGAGTCCTGGGGGTGATGACATATACATCACAGTGAGACCTGTAGCCCCAATACTAATGTGCACCCACAGTCTGTGTGCATGTTGTGTCTCAGATGTGTCTGACCACATGTTACCAATGGGTGACAGTCTCCACATCCATATGGTATATGCATCAACCTTGATGGGGTGTGTTTCTAAGAGACGTACATGTAGGGCCGGCATGAACAACAGTGGCCACTACCTGTGGGACTTACTCTTGCCTTGTGGTGTGTACGTGCTACGCCATGTCCATTGCTGTGATGATGTGGCAATACAGGGAGCCTGGGTTTCTGCATGGCAAAGATCTGTGATGCCTGGGAGACATGAGTCCTCATTAGTCACTGGGGTGGGTTTTTTGAACGTTGCAGCAGCACATAGGTTGGGTGACACAGCCAGATGATTAGCCCATTGCACTACATGGCACTCATGAGGACATGTGGAATTGAGATGTGAGGTGGTGGTCTTGTAGGTGAAATATGTGTCCATGCCCAACAGCACACACCTCAGTACATTGTGTAATGTCATGAACTAGCATGTGAAAGTGATTGTGGTCATGGCCACATGGGGGGATGTACTGACAATCTTCCTTTGTGCATCTCTGTACTGCAGGGCACCAGCTCTCCATCGTCCGTTCCCAGACCTTGCAACCATGCAGGAACGCGACAGCATCAGACGGTACCGCTTCACCAGGCCACTGATTGAGGAGTTGGCAGAGCAGTTGGCGCCACATCTGCTACCTGGCCGGACATACCCTACAGCACTGACCCCAGAGGTGAAGGTGATGGCAGCCCTGCACTTCTTTGCTACTGGTACCTTCCAGTACACTGTGGCTACTGCTGGTGGTATGTCGCAAACAATGTTTAGTCGGGTGCTACGCGATGTCTTGGAGGGGATGTTGCAATTCCTCGACCTGTATATCAAGTTCCCGAGCCAAGATGAACTCCCTGAAATTAAGGATGCCTTTTATACACTGGGGAGGATGCCGAACGTCATTGGGTCCATTGATGGGACACATGTTGCCCTGATACCACCACAGGCACATGAGTAGGCATACCGTAACAGGAAGCACTACCATTCGATCAATGCTCTGGTGGTCTGTCTTGCTGACATGTTGATCACACATGTGTGTGCACAGTTCCCTGGTTCGGCGCACGATGCCTACATTATGAGGAGTAGTCACATTGCAACGCTGATGTCACAGATGCCAGCTCAGTGTGCCTGGCTTGTCGGTGTGTACTGACTGTTTCTCATTGTGTGTGTTTGTCAGTGTTGTATTCCGCACTCCTACAAAACTCATCTACTTGTTCATTTTTGTGTGTGTAGGTGACTCCGGATACCCCAACATGCCGTGGTTGCTGACACCCCTCAGGAACCCTGTGACACCAGCCGAGCTGCGCTACAATGAGGCACATGGTCGGAGCAGGAGGGTGATTGAGCGGACATTCGGCCTCCTGAAAAGCCGTTTTCACTGCCTGGACAAGACCGGAGGAGCCTTCCCATGTGAGCCTGCAAAGGTGTGCAAAATAATACTGGTCTGCTGCATGCTACACAACATGGCGGTGCAGAAGGAGGTGCCTCTCATCCAGGATGAGGATGACAACGACCAACGTCCGGCACCTGTGGAGGATCCCGGCCTGGGCCAAGATGCCAGTGATGATGAAGATGATGGTGACATCCGCTCCCAGCTCATCAACAACTTCTTCACCTGAATGTGAGTTTCCAGGGTTGTTATGTGAATGTATGGAGGTAGCCAGGAATGTGTTGAGCCAGCTCTGTTGCTGTCTGAGTGTGTCTGTGTGCCACTTGACTGGATGCATGCTGTGATGTGTCCATTCAGCGGGTGTGTACTCCCCAATAGGGTAGTACTGCTAACTAGTGTTTGTGTAGGTGTTTTGCAACATGTTTTGTGCATGTGTATTGCATTGCTCTCCTGTTCGTCTGTGCTTTTGACTGTATCTTGTCTGTCCTTCCCAGGGTCCTTTGCCTGTTGTGTCATCAACACTGACCCCCAACACCCAGAAGCCAATACCAGTGTGGAAGTTGACAATTCCCATCAACTGATGTACCACTCATCCCTGGACTTCCATTCTCCAACACATTGTGAGCGTGTGTCCACTGTTATGTAGAATTACCGTGCAACTTTTGTGGAATAAACGTGTTGCTGATGTGTAATGAACCTGTGCTACACTTTGTTATGTGCGTTGTCTGTCTTCCCACATCTGAGTGACATCTGCTTACCTCACCTGTGGACTTATTACCACTGACTGTGCTTGGTGTTGTTTCTGTGCATGCAAACGTGTTTCAGGTCAACATCATTGTGTGTGAGGAGTAACATGGCCATGGTGAGTATGTTTTGTGTTGCCATAGTGGTGTGTCTCCCTCCCATGTGTCACATCCCTATGACTGAAATTACGTTGGTTACATTTTTGCAGTATTTGGCATGCACAGTGTTGTGTAGCAGATCAACTTCGCCCTGAACATGACAAGTTTCACAACAGAGGCAAGTATGGTGTACTGGTGAGTTGATTTACAAACATGTGTGAGTGAGGTGCACAGGATGGTGGGTGCTGTACAGTGGTTTGGGAATCCAAAGTTCACATTGGAGTTGGAAGTGCTGGCAGATGAAATGTCCAGAGTAAAGTCCACAGTCGTCTGCTACATTCACCCAACATGAACCCTCCATGTCATGTGGGCGAGTTGTGTGCGATTGGACAAGGTGAACCGGTTGCGCACAAAGAACATTGTCCAGAACAGGTTTAGAGGCCCTGGGAGATGTGCTGGGACATCTGCCTCTCACATGTCCTTCTTCGGATGACCCCTCTTCTTCCGGGGGGATCCTCATGTGCAGGCCTCTGCGGTGCAGGGGACTCTCCGCCAGAGTCCTCCTCCCTCCCTATGGCGCTGGCAGATGGTGTTGTGACAGATGTTGTGGGCACACAGGGGGTTGGGGACAGGTTGGTGTTGATCTGGCGGAGGCATTGTAGTATGTCCCGATGCACCACAGTAAGGGCATCCCACTTTGCCTCCATGCGGGCGTGGTGGGCGACCTGCTCCTGTTGCATGTCCTTGAGGATTCCCACTACCTGGCCAAATCCTCCGATGCTATCCTGGTATGCATCTATGATGCGTGCCAGTTGGGGCTCATCATGCAGTCCAGACCCCTCTGCAAGGCGTGCCCTGTGCCTCCCACCCCTCCCAGCACCCCTCCCAGCACCCCTCTCCACACGGGCAGGACCAGCGGCGGTACGCACAGGTGACCCTGGGACCCCTTGGGTGGTGTTGCTGGTGGTGTTGGCTGTAGCTTCCGGGGGGTCCTGTGTCCCTGTGCTGTGGGTGTTGATTGTCCTTGGTCTGTCCATGTTGGCAGGGGTGCCCTGTCGGTGTCCAGATGGTGGAGGCGTGGGTACAGGGGGGGCAGATGTTGCTGCTGCTGGTGCTGCATGATGGCTCACGCCGGAGGGGCCAGGTTGGTCGTCGTCATCCGAAGAGGACAGTGAGAGAGTCAGACCAGAGAGCTCAGTGTCCAACAGAGTCTGGGACTGGGTATCCTCGTCATTTGTCACTGGGTGCCCATCACGATCTGTGTTTGGAAGAGACACACAATGTGATTTATGTTTCTACATGCATCGTTGGTTCACAAACATGACATTTTCTACTTTTCAAACAGATGCCTGCCTGTACACTGCTTTTTCCCAGCTTGTCACAGATAGAGTAAGATCTTGTTGTTAGTCATTTGCCAGCATGGCCTTGTGCTCCCCGCAACAGAGCCCAGTGTCAGACATCTTGGCAGTTCCTTCCCACTCCCTGTGAGGCGAGTATGTTTCAGGTTGATCTTGCTGGGCCATGTGGGCGGGTGTAGGTTGTCTGTGACTGCGAGTCCCATCATACTCTTGGCTACACCCCCTTCCCAGCATGCCCATGCTTCCTCCCTCTTGACTCTGCTTCCCTGTGTGGGGGTGTGACAGCAATGGCAAGATGGCGGACTGTGAAATCCTGGTGTTTGTTTGGCTACCATTCCCAGCATGGCCTTGTGTTCCCCACAACAGAGCCCAGTGTCAGACATATTGGCAGTCCCTTCCCACTCCCTGTGAGGCAAGTATGTTTCAGGTTGATCTTGCTGGGTCATGTGGGTGGGTGTAGGTTGTCTGTGACTGCGAGTCCCATCATACTCTTGGCTACACCCCCCTTCCCAGCATGCTCATGCTTCCTCCCTCTTGACTCTGCTTCCCTGTGAGGGGGTGTGACAACAATGGCAAGATGGCTCACTGTGAAATCCTGGTGTTTGTTTGGCTACAAGTCCCAAGTGAGCCCCTGTGCTTCACACAGCAGCACCCAGTACGGGGTATGTTTTGCTGATATTTTAATGAGGTGTGTGTCAATTCATTGTACCCGGTGAGTTGTGTGGAGTTTGTGTTGGGGGGTGTCTCCCCATGCTGATTAGTATGGTCAGGGCTGTCAGTCCTCCTTCCCATCATGACACGTGCTTCCATTGTAGGGCGTGCAAGTTGTCTTTCAGGATGTCAGTCAGTGGTGTCCTGCTTCTGATTTGCACACATGCCCTAGCAGGGCCTTGTGCTCCCCACAGCAGGACCCAGTGTCAGCCATCTTGTCAGTCATTTTCCACTCCCTGTGATGTGGGCATGTTTCAGAGAGGTCTTGATGGGCCAATCAGGAGGGGAGCATTATCTGTGACTACAAACACCATCATACTTTAGGATACACTCACCTCACCTGCATCCCCACTATTGCTTCCTGACAGTCAGCTGCACTGTGAGGTGGTGTGTTTGTGGTGTCAAACTGTCTGGCTGGGTGTATTTGGCTTAGTGCCACTGGCTTGCTGTATTTGTTTGTAGGTTGGTGCATGTCATGACACAGTCCCCTGTCACTATGAGATGGCAGGTATTGTGTTTGTGTGACTGGCATACACATCTTGGGTTGATTATCTATTGGTTATTGTAGCTTTGCTTGGAAAGCATGGTTTCACTGCCCCCTTGCCACACAATCTTGTGTATGTTGTTTGTGTACTCACCAGTCTCTTGGATGTCTGTTAGGCCATGGATGCTCTCTGGTGGTATGATGTACCGCACCTTCTCCTCCCAGGTCCTGAAGTAGACTGGTTTGGCAGGAGGGCCACTGCCGGTGCGCTGACTCAAGGCGTGATCTTTTTCGATGAGTTTCTTGACCCTCCTGCGCACATCATACCACCTGTTCTGGATATCGTCCTTTGTGCGCAACGTTGGTGCTTGTGCGTTCACCTTGTCCACAATCCTCGCCCACATCTTGGTTTTCTTTGAGATGGGGGTCCTTTGAACCAATGTACCAAACAAATGGGCCTCTACTCTGATGATCTCGTCTACCAGCACTTCTAACTCAATATCTGTGAACTTTGGATTCTTCTTTGGAGGCATAGTGATGGGTGGTGGTGGTGGGGATGTGTGTGTGAGAGTGCAAGTGATGGTGGTTTGGTGTTGGTTTTGCTGTGTGTATGTGTGTGTGCTTTTGTATGAGGTGCTGATGGTGTGTGAGTTGTGTGATGTGTGAGTTGTGAGTGTGTCTGTGGTTGCTGTGTACTGGTGTTTGCTGCTGGCTGTGTCTTCTGTTTGCAAGGGATGATGGTAGTGATTGTAGTCCTTAATATAGTTGTAGTTGTGGGTGTGTCTTTGTCCAATACATTTTTTTAGGGTATTTATTGGCTTACTCATTGCTTGTTTGATGCTTTTTTTGTGTTTTTTCCTTAGTGTTTTGTAGGCATGAAGGAGACGTTCATGTGATGGAAACGGGCGCTGCTGTTGTCTCGTGCGGCCTTCTCCGCCTAGTTCACGCTGCCTGTCTTCTGTGTTTGGTAGGCGTCATTCGCGGCGGTGTCTATTGCTTGTGTGCCGGGTTGTCTGTGCGTGTCGGTCGTGCGGCTTGGTCTCCGTGCGAGTCGGTCTAGTTTTACACGCATTGCATCGTACTGCGCTAATCGTACATCGCGGGTACGGGTCGGTCGGGTTGATTCCGGGTTCGTGTCGGTCAGTGAAAATCGCGTTGGATTTACGGCCGGATCACTATTTTCCCTCCGGCTCAGTCTTACGGCTTGTATTCCGTATGTGTCGGTTGTAATTCACTCGCGTTGCATCGTACTTCACGGGTCATACGGCGTTGGTCCGTGTCGGTCGGTATTCGGTCCGGGGCAGTGTCGGTCGGTTCGTTCTGCGGCCGGAATCGGAATCGACCCCACAGTGCCTTGATTGGCTATAGACATCTACACTAGAGGATGTGAAACAACACTTATCTTTACTAAAAGAAGAAGCAAACCTTAGGAATATCTTGTTAGGTCCAAGAAAACCAAGTCAAAAACTTTTCATAAATGCCGGCATCTAAGCTGCTTATAATGAAATATGGAAGGTTACCCAAGCAGATGCCGCAGAAAGAATACGAGAAATTGATCATATTAATTTAGATAAATCTCTCGCTATGGTCGACAATGGATTAACGACTCTTTCATCCAGGATTTGTTCACTGGGCAACATTGTATCCTCTGCTGTAGACATTGTAGAACAAGATTTGGTCCTGCTGTGACAAGACCAGTCAGGCCAGCCAGGGATTTACCTTACACACACAGATGTTGGAGTGGGGGCGTGAAGTGTTTCTTAACGGTACAGACTGTGAAAATGCACTGAGCGGTTCACTCATATGTCAGGATATTAGTTTACATGGGGCTTGTAGCGGTTCTACTGCAAATTTGTCTTGCCACCTGCAAGGTTCACCGGCCGCTGTGATTAATCCAACGTTTGGCAAACTTTCAAATGGGAGTTACCTCATGTTGAATGATCAGAGCTGTTGTGGCATGTTGCCAGGTATCCCATATCTAGTAACGGTTAGTTCCAGGGTCACTTGCTGTATGCAAGTCTTGTTCCCCCAAATAGACATAGTCAGGGAGTTGCCGGCGGCACTTCAGGACGGCTAGGTTTCCCGTTCGGTGAGGAAGGACCACTACCTCACTCCGCGGTACAGCTGACGGAGCCCATCTTCGTTTCGGGGAGGGCTTTGGACAGGACTTAAGTATAAGAACGTGTCCCAAGACAATACTTGTCAAGCGAACCTGACAATAGGTTATATATGGGAATATAGGGTGTCTTTCCCTGATTCCTAGTCTCAGTTTTATGCATGGTCCTGATGAATTGCTCTAGGATCCACTAGGCACCACCTTACAGCGCGAAACATGTCGACCCTTTTCAAAACACTCTAGATATACACTACACGGGTTGAGAGTAGTGGGATTCAATTTGGTCTTATTTTCCCCTCTCAATGTGTCACTACGGTGCATCGCCATCCCCGTGATTTTTTTACTCTGATCCAGGGGACCTCTTAATAAACTATTTAGGCCTTCCTGGCTCATTTTAATTTGCGCTCACTATCACTTCCCAACCCACATAACCTCATACACAAATGCGGCAACTCCTGTAAAGATCTCCGCCAGAGAGCCCCTGAACAGGGCCCGTGAGGGACTGCAGCGCCACCCCCACGAGGAGCAATTTGCCCAAGGATGATGCTATCCACTCGTAAGGGTGTGTGAGGGCACCACGAATCATACATAGGAGTACTTTCTCTCCTCTTTGCACACTCACCTAGCCTATGGAGACATCCCCTGTTATTTACAGCCTATCTGCTTGCTGTATTTCCCTTTCCTTGAAGGAACTGATACCATTCACTGTGATCATGCCATATTTCAATTCACATGCTCACACGCATTCAACATCAGCATATTAAAAAAATATAACCACTTCAACCACTTCTAAATGTTAATCATAATTTTTCTAACTCTAACGGTAAATGTAACCAGCAACCACTGGTCACTTCCCTCCCCACTCAGAGAGGATAACCTTTCAAACTATGCATCTAGCAGACCATGAAATTACTTCTGGACATTGGGTCCAGGAAAGTAATTTGAGTGTTCAGATCTTTCTTGGTGGTAAAGGTTAGCAACATCAACCTTTCAGCTGTCCCTCTATGTCAAACATCAAGTCTGGGCCGTGAGCTCCGCTCCGCTCGTGGAGTTTGTGAAGATTTGCGCACTTCACTTTGTATGGCGCTCAAGGAGCAGAGTCTTTCCCTAGCTCGCGTTCGTCAATGTCAAGTTGGCGAGCGTGAGCGAGGAAAATCCACCACCCGGTGAGATTTTACCTTGTTAGCGATCGTCAACATCAAGTTGGTGAGCGCGAGCGTGAAAAATCAACCTCCTGGTGTGATTCCTTAATGCAGGAGGTCAGATTTCTTATTGTGAGTTGTTGCGTATGCTCACAAGGGCTCGCGTAGAAAAACTGTTCCATCGCATTGAGAAAGCTGCAGCTCGAGTCAAAACCTACTCGAGTGGCATAAAGGAAGTAGCACCCGTTTGAACTGTGCATGGTGCCATTTGCAATGATTGCACAGTGCAGACAAGCACCTGGCACTAAAAATTACAGCGAACAGAATTTATCCAATGCTCTCCACCACTTGCAGAGCTCCGCGTAGCACGGCAGAGCTTTTATTCCACTTTCAGTCTGTGGCAATTGGACGCTCTTTTCTTTGCCCTTTGCACTACTCTCATGGGGTAGTCTCTTTGCAGATGTTTCTTTTCTAAGGTCTCAGCTTCCAACTTAAAATCTGTGCGACTTGAACAATTGCGCCAAAGTCGCAAAAGTTGACCTACAGGGAGATTTTCCCTAAGGGATTTAGGGTGGAAGCGTTCGAAGGATAATAAACTGTTTCTGTCTGTGGGCTTGTGAAACATTCTTGTGTGGAGGCAGCCGCCTTCACAAAAAATGGTCGAATCCAAAAAAGGCAAACTATCCTTTGATATAGTAGATGTGAAAAGAAGTAAGGGATTCCTACTGTTTAACCACATTAAAAAACCATCCAGAGACTCCCTATTACCCTTCCATATCAAGAGGACATAATCAATAAATAGCCTCCAGACCTTTATATGATCAAACCAAGGTCCTCCATGGGAGTAGATGTACTGGTCCTCAAAGGCCGACATATACAACCCAGCTAAGCTGGGAGCAAAAACACTACCCATGGAGGTCCCGTGGGTAGTGTTTTTTTTTAGGGCTATCTCTGCCAAATGTAGAAGAAAAGGTCTAAAATACCTACTGAAAGAGCAGTCTGTGTGACTACTTTCAACACAGCCTCTAATGACATTCAGAAAATCCTCTTACGGAATTGGAGAATTTTAAATTCTACGGGACTCGCCTTTGAGACGCCCCTGTTCTCATTTAAGAGGAGCCAAAATATCAAAGATATTCTGGTCCATACTAGACCTAGAACAACTAGAAACAGGCAAGCGGAAATAGTTGGAGAGAACCGGATAGGTTTCCTTCCCCCAGTCTCAGGGCATACAAGATGTGGGATGTGTGATGTTTGTCATCTTACAGCAAATACAAAAAGTATAGACTTAGGGCTACTTCATCCTTGGGAACAACGTAGTCATAGGAATTGTAATTCTGCCTATGTAGTCTACCTACTGAAGTGTCCCTGTGATCTACTATACCTTGGTATGACGACCATCCGGGTTAAGATAAGGATCATGGAGCATAGGTCGACCTTCAGATGTCAACGGACAACAAGCAGATTGACTAACCATTTCAAGGACAAGAAGCACTCGTCTGAGGACTTCTTCTGGACTGTGTTAGACAAACCTAACATTAACTTGAGTAGTGGCAATCCAGAAAGAGCACTTTTCTTACATTAACAGAAATGGATTTATAGAGTTGGGAGTTCTACCAGGGGACTAAATGATGATATTCCCTGGAATAGTCTCATGAATCCCTAGTTTGAACTGGAAGCTGTCCCTGTATAACCTTTAATTGTGTTCCATAGGGATCATTAGAGATACTATATGGTTTTTTGCGAGCACTAACATAACAAACAATAGATTTTGAGTATTTTCCATCTAGTCAGTTGGAAGTTGACATTAAATTTTGGTCAAGTTGAGGGCCATGTTGCTTCGACCTATATCGGATCCTTCTTTGCCCAATATTCTAGCTCTAGTTTCACCAGCTTTTTTATGTATGGTTTAACCATTACATGTCTATCATCTAGTTATTCAGTCATTGCACAGAGTCCTTATCATTATGATCTGATTGCATGATTGTTGAAAGGGGCAGTTGTTATAAAAGAATTTTACACAATTTTGCTCCATTTCAATAATATCGCTGTACTTCTTTACTGGGAGTCATCATACCATATCCCCAAGTTGTTTAATATATATATACATATATTTAAATAAAAATAAATCCCTCTGCATGAATATTTATAAAAACTTTTCTTTTGTAGCGGCAGGTCCGGGTTTCGAACCGGGAACCCGTCTAGTTGGACAAGAGGGAAGGAGTAATTTACTCTCCTTACGCGCTCTAGTGTTCCCGCATGACTCCAATGCATCTGACGAACCACTTGGGACGACTCTCCGGGAAGGGTGTGGATCGGACATCCTCAAAAGCATTGAGGAAACGCCGTTTGAATACCCTACACGGCGGAGAAGGAGACACGAAGTACGGTGGCGGACAGCAGCCCTAGAAAGCAGTAAGCGGGACATAGGGGGCATTTTAGAAGCAAAGCGCGTTAGGCTGTTAATATAGTCAAGAATGAATCACGCTATTGAAGGGACAAGCGATTGAGGTATTGAGCACCTAATCCACTGGGGGTGCCTTTTTCCATTGACATAGGCAGTTTCTTTATATCCCACTGGAACAACTATTGATTAAGCTTGTGTGGCAAATCCCGGGACTGTTTTTCAATACTATAGCTGTCCCATACTTTATACTAATTTGGGCAATGGAGTAAAACCTCCCGGAAGAAGAGACAATTAGCTTTTATATGAGACGATTGTGCACAATAACTCATTTTTTGTTAAAGCGCGGTCGGGCGCTTGAGAACAGAAGTTTCTGACTGTGCAATATACCTCTTTTATAATCACAAAATTTAAATCCTTGTCTTGGCATTATCTTGTTTACAGAGAGTGCATGTGGGAGGCTGTCCTCACTCCCCCGCCATTTCGTGTTTACAAACTCAATAAACTCAGTAAGTTGGGCACAGTGAATGGTGCCAGGTAGTGTTGTGGTGTCTTTCGAGCAACTACTTTGTAGTTTATTGTGTATAACTACACCTCCTGATTTGTACATTTATCGTAGGGAGTACATAGCCAAGAGTTATATTGGCATTATGATTGTATGCAACCACCTTTATCCTTACTGGGGGGAGGTCTGAGTATGCTTCTGTGAAGATTTTTTAATGTGTGGTCGGGCAGTATTCACCATTTTTATGATATTCTTTTGCACATGTAGTGGTTTTGAGTATATTTCACTATTTTTTGATATGCATTTTTAATCACTACAGGTTCCTCTCGAAAGGCGAGAGACCTCACTTGAGGTGTTTTTTCCTCTTATCTTCCAAATTGGGAGGAGGAAGGTTCTACAACTAGGAACTATAGTTGTGAGAAGTCCTGAGGAAAGCCGGGTTATTATTTAGTGCTGGCTGAAAGATGTCAACATTTATGCAGAGTGGGGGGGGTTGGAATCTCATTATAAGCTCTCCAACCTGCCAACCACGTTTTTTGGTCTTTTCAACTGGGCACCTAATATTAAAATTGAAATAAGGATTTCCCGGTATTGGTTTTATATCACTGATTATCACTGGTTCTGCACCTTTAACTCACCTTTGGTTCCACCTTTCTTTGTGTGTTGTATTGTCTTTTTTTCCCCTCCCCTATTGCTCCACCTCCATGTGTTTGGGTGGCGCAGAGGTGTAGTACCAGCCCTATGATGAAGCATGACACAGCTTGCTGTGTGTGAGGGCAGTTTTACAAAATTGGTGTATCTCCCACCCACTTATTGGTCTTCACGTAATTCGTTTTTATCCCTCTTCTGTTTGTGATATTCAATCCATGGATCCTACCTGTCTCCCCTGAATAGGCAGAACTTTAGACAACAAGGTGTCTGCTCACCTCATCAAAGATGCAAAATGATCTATGCAGCAGGGGCAGGTGGTATTCCGGTGCCAGCAGTCAGGAGAGGGCAAAAAGGACTCCAGGTTTGGCTGGTCAACTGTTGCAGGGTAACTTAAGAATAAAGAAAAAGACAGACTCCTTTTGGCAATGCAAAGACAGCTCTCTACTGTTACGACAGGGAGAGTGACAAGTCAACATAAGTAAACAGTCAGTCTCTGTCTGCTGCTTCACAAGCAGCTTCTTTTAAACTAAGTCAGACAATACTTTATTACAAAATGTCAAACAATGGATCATACATAGTTATACATTAGTTATGGAAAAACATCACGCCACCCTATGACCCTAAACTTTAATCTAATTCACTAGACATCCTTTATTGTAGGTCTAACAATGCTTCACAAACTAAGGACCTGATTTAGAAGTCGCCGGAGGAAATACTATGTCACAAATATGACGGATATCCGGTCCACTGTTTTACGATCCCCATAGGATAGAATCTGGTGGTAATACGGCAGACAGGAATTCAGTCACGTTTCATATTTTCGAAAAAGTTCCTTCACTGTAGCTGACCTTCAATTGAAGCTGTGTCAACTTCGTTTTTTTCTTCCATGCAGTTTGGACACATTGTTGAAGCTGACTAGCTGACGCCCTGCACTCCGACTCTGTGCACTGGCTGATTACCAGTCCACATAACTGTCCAACTGACGAGAGCACACTCAAATGTTACTTTTATGTCTGCCCTTCCATGCTCTCCCGGTTCCCATCAACATGGAGTGCAATTTGTGCCCTAGGGTTAAGGTTCATTTTTGATTGGGTGCTTTTTCTCATCCTTTTCTTTTTCTTTCTAATCTTTTGTTTTCAAACTATTCATGTGGTTTTCACTGGCATTTAAGCCAGCAGGGGCGGGGGTTGTTTCTTGTTTCTATTTTTGTTGATGTTTGTTTTTTGCACATGTAGTCACTCACATACTTATATTACAATCTTTACACTTTACTTGGTAAATTTACTATGGCCTGCTCACCTCACAGCAAGCCTCTGTTCCTTTTTTTTTCACCAATGCTTAATTTTCTGATGTAGAAGGCCTCGTAAGGCCAGGCCTATGTTGGCATACATAGACCGGCATAAAAGTAATATTATATTGATTCAGGTGACCAACTTCTCTTCTCTTAGGACCCCAGCATTTGCCTCCTCTTTGTTACTTTTCATCCTATTCCACTTAATCTAGGGGGGTGGTCACCTTAATCCGGAAGTCATTTATCTTCTCCCTAATGGAATTTCACACTGACTGGATGGACAGGCTGGTTATATTTGCAGGCAGATTTGACAGTTATCTATGCTATTTGTTACAGTTATTTGCGCGAGCGTTGATGAACCTGGGTTCTTTGACAAGATTACACAGTTATGCTTCAGGTTTCATGACTGGCCCATCATTTGGGGAGTTGAATTCAACCTCACCTGCTCCTTGGATCTTTTTTTTCTTTTTGTTTAATATTTTTTATTGATTATAAACTTGTTGCATTCAGAATTATATTTGTACATATTTGGTTACAAATAAAACATTGGTATGTCAACAGTTAACACGCACAGTGTTTCAGTCCTTCATTACATGCCCATGGTCCCTTCTTTTTGACATTTCCATTTCTACCATTGGTGAGATACACAATTCTCCTCTATATATGCATTCCACCCTCCCCACGTTTTGTCCCACTTTTTAGGACAGCCCCTGGATTTATAGACATCTTTTTCAGCGATCATACATTTGTCCATTTCCACCACCCAGCCAATTGTCAGGGGTCGGTCTGCTGCCCACCATTTCATAGCGATTGCCCTTTTACCAATGTATAGCCTAGGGTGGCCTTTTGCTGCTCCACCTCTGTTAGGTCAGTAGCCTCCCAAATGTTCAGTATCCCTAATAATGGCTTTAAAACAATTTGCTTCACAAGTGCCTCTTGCATCTTCTCTGTGGCCCTCACCCACAGTGACCATATCTGAGGGCAGTCCCACAGAATATGGTAAAATGTTGCTGTTTGGTTGCAACCTCACAGGCATAATGTGTCCAGCCTTGTTCCTATTTTAGCTAGGGTTACACTGGTGAGGTACGTTCTGTGCAAAATTTTTAATTGAATCAGTCGGAATGGATGACTTATAGCTGCCTCTCTTGGGGACATCAATGCAGTCTGTCAATCTTCATCATCAATCTGACCTAAATCTGCCTGCCAGCGATTTCTGAGAGTGTGAAATGGTTCTGGTTCGCATCTTCTTCTATATATTGCTGACGTGCCAAAACATTATGCACTCGCCAAATATTCAGTGTCGTGTTCCGTCCTGGCACAAAGCCTGACTGATCTGCATGAACCAATAAAGGGAGAACAGTACTAAGATGGGCCACCAGCAGCTTCTCTAGTATTCTAGCCTCTGCATTAATCAAGGGGATTGGTCTATAAGAGCTACAACTATTTGCCAGTTTACGGGGCTTTCTGATCACCACTATGGACGCTAATCTCTGGTCTTCAGGCAGAATTCCTTTCTCCAGGCTTTCGATATACATATTTTTAAGATGGGGAGCTACTCGTAGGGCCATGGATTTAAGGAATTCAATTGGGATCCCATTGGGTCACATTGCATTCCCTGATTGAATGCTAAAAATCGCCTTACAAATTTTATCATCTGTTATGTCTGTATCTGTATCTGACAATGGGGGCAAATTTATGTCCGACAACAGTTGACGTGAGTCGTCAGATGTATAGGTGGTGGAGGAAGTAAATATTGTCTCCAAATAATCCGCAAATGCCTCTACTACCCCTTGAGGGTCAGAGATCCGTGTATTCCCATGGATGGACAGTTCAGGTACCCATCGATCCCCTTGCACCCTTCTCTCAAGCCAGGCAAGCATTTTCCCTGCTTTATCTCCCATTTCGTAAACCCGATGACGTGTGTGAAGTAGTCTCACCTGGGTCTTTTCCCGCACCATAGTTTTATATTCGAGTTGCTTAATGGTTAACTGGTCGTGGTGGTCTCACTGGGTGAGGAGTTGTTCTGGGACTCTAGTTGCAGGAGCTCACTTTCTAGCTGCAATATTTGCTGATCATGTTGTCGAATATAACCTGACTTTAATGACAAAGCGTGCCCCTTCAGTACTACTTTATAAGCTTCCCAAATGGTCTGTGCGGAGTCGACTGTGCCTACATTTTGGGAATAGTAGCATTTTGTCAGTTTAGTGAGATCTTCCTTTATATTTGGAACCATTGGTAGCCAAGGATTAATAATTATGGAGCTGTGCTGTCTTTTCTGCTTGAAGGTGAGTTCAAGCCACACTGGGGAATGATCCGAGATACTCCTTGGGAGTCCGCTGGGGTTTTGAAAATGACCAAGGTCTACCCTGTGCATAAGGAAGTAATCGATGCGGGACATACTGTTATGCAAGTGAGAGTAGTGGGTGTAATATGTCATATTGGGTTGCAGTGAATGCCACACGTCCGTCAGTCCCATGGCATGAGGGAATTCTGCCATTTGTGTACTATATCATGTTGGGGGACGTTGAGGATATCTATCTTGTGCGTCATTCATTATAATGTTAAAGTCCCCACCCATTATCAATGTACCTTCGGGGAGATCTATTAGGATTTTGCCTCAATTACTGAGTGCCTCCTTACCCAGTGCTGGCGGGAGGTACACTGACACCACATTGATCGGTTTCCCCTCCCAGCTGGACTCCAGTACTGCGAACCTGCCCTGCGGATCAGCCTATGTATTGGTGGTCATCAGAGCTAGATTCTAATGCATCAGGATACCCGTGCCTCTGGAGCGTGACATAAATCCAGCGTGAACTATAAGTTTGTATCCCCACCTATCGAGGGCCTTGCAGGTATTACCCACTAAGTGTGTTTCCTGTAGCAGGACTAAGTCTGGTACTTGTCTCTTGAGGTATTGCAACACTATTCCCCGCTTTAATTTGTCCCCCAGGCGGTTCACATTCTACGTCAAAATGGACAATTTTGTTTCTATCATGCTACCCAGAAACTGGAGAAGTTTTAGTGGAAGTCAGTGGAGGGGTGACCGGCTCTCCCAGCAAGCCGGCAGCCTGCATTATAAGCTAGGATTGAACATATAGTCCTGAGTTTTCCTCGAATTCCAGCTGTCTATACCTCGTCAGCTTAGGATGGACATTCCTTACCAACTCTGATTGAGCACACGGTGGAATGCAACATTAAACGTTAAAAATAACAAAAAGAACTCCCCACCTTCCCTCCCACTCTACCCCCTTCCCTACCCCCTGCCAGTGGATTTCCAACTACCCACACCCCAACAAGGCAGAGGGCCTGTGGCCCCTCCCCAGTTGCGAGGTGCTTGGTTTACAACCCTCCCTCCCCTGCCGTGAATTAAGGATATAAGCATATTACACATTATGTCATTTTAATATGTCCCAGTCCTTGCTTATAGATTCACTGCTAAGATAGCTTGATATTGTGTGTCCTGCTTAGAGCGGTATCTGCGGATCATACCTTTGCAGTCAAGGGTTTGTGGAGAATACCCAAATACCTTTGCCAGGTGCCTCGTCTTATATTCAGGGGCGTCATTTGTGTCGCATTCCACACATCCCAGAGTCCAAGATATCTGAAGTCTTTAGCCTTTCAATGTCAAGTGGGGCTCCCCTTGGGCTGGATCATCCTGTGGTCTGTCGACATTGTTCACTCTACTGCTACGGGCTTTGTAGTTTCAACTTCCATTCGGTTCCCCACTCTTCACCAACCTTCCAACGTTTCCCATGTCTCTTCTGGAGAAGTAAAAAACCATGTCTTGCCTTCGGATTCAACTCGGAGCCATGCCGGGAAGAGCATGGAGTATTTCACTTCCTTGTCTCACAACGTCTTGTTAACTGTTGTAAAACTGCATCTTTGAGCCTGGACTTTGGTAGTAAAGTCTGGGAAGAAGGTGACTGCACTGTCTTCCAGTTTCAGTGGTGGTTTGGTCCGTGCTGTTTGGAGTATGACGTCGCGGTCACGAAAATTGAACACTCGTGCTATGATTGGTCGTGGCAGGGCTCCTGGTTTTGGCCTGCCCCCGGGGACCCGGTGAGCACGTTCTATGGAGAAGTAGCTGGATAAACGCTTCGGTTGGAGTTTTGTTAGCACCAAGTCCTCGACGAAGAGGTCTGCCGCTGGACCCTCCGCCCGCTCCGGGACTCCCAGGATACGTATGTTATTCCTGAGCGCCCTTCCTTCATAATCATCCAGTAACCCTTCCATTTTCATCTGTTGGTCACGCAGTTGAGTCACTTGTTGCTTAAGGAGAGCCGTATCTGAGGTTAGCGTTTCAGTAAGGTCTTCCACTTTTTTTATTCTGGAGTCTATTTTCTGCAAGTCGGTTCTGATAAGGGAAACCTCAATATATTAACTGAGTCAATGCGAGTTTCTAGCGAGGTCCGCACTCCGGCAATGGCCTCCATGACATCTTGAAGGGTCAAATCTTGTTGGGCGGTCTGTGATTGAGGATGTCTTGTTCCCCCTGTGGAGGCGGCATTTTCTCCCTCACCCATCTTGTCAAACGCAAATTTAGCTCATTTACTTTGAATCCGCGTCTAAGTCCCCTTTCCGCTGGCCATTGTCACGCAGTGCCGAACAGCGTCCCGCCCACTGTTCAGGGCCTTGCATTCTTTCTCACACAGTAGGAGATCACTCCCCTGTGAAACTGTCTCCCTCTCAACCGACCCCTTTTTTTATATATAATTTTTTGAAGCGCACAAACACCCGGAGGTGTCTTGGCGCTGAAAACTAAAGTAAGCCAAAAAAGATGTGGAACCCATTTCTGGAATAACCATGTTTTAAGACCCTTTCTAAAAGAGACAATTGATCTTGCAGCTCTGATATCCATTAGACGCATATTCCATAGTTTAGCCGTGCCATGAGCAATGCTTCGGCATCCCCAACTGGAGGTGCGAATCCTCTGAACCATCATAAGTCTGGCGCCAGTAGATCGTAGCTGTGTGCCAGTATGATACCAGGAGAAAATGTTTTTCAGAAACACCGGTCCGGTATTATTGTAGGCCTTGTAGGCTAAGCATAGCGTCTTGAACTTGATACGACTAGTGGAGTCTCCGGATTTGTTGAGAGACTGACTCATACTTAGGGAGATTAAATAGGAGTCTTGTGGCTGCATTTTGTACCATATGCAGTTTTTTTTAATATTGTTTCTGAATATTCAGGTAAAGTCTGTTGCAGTAGTCTAACTTTGACAGCACCAATGCAGTCACAACCGTCCTCCTGGAGTCGATGGGGATATAGGGCAAAATCTTCTTCAGTTTCTTAATCAAATAATAGGTGGCCAAAACAGTAGCATTGGTCTGCTGAGACAAAGTTAGTTGGTTGTCAATCAGTACCCCGAGATTTTTTGCCTTTTCTACTGGTTTTGGCAAATCACCCATCTCAACAGGCCACCAAAGACCTTCCCGTCTAGGTTGTAGATTACCAAAAATCACTACTTTAATTTTCTCTGAGTTAAGTTTAAGACAGTGCTTGCCCATCCAACTGTTAATTTCCAACATACAGTTTTGAAACTGCAATGCTGGAGAGGCTTGACCTTTGTATGCCGCTACCACAATCTGTGTGTCATCGGCATATGATGTTAAATTGAAGCCAA
Organism: Triturus cristatus; assembly: GCF_964204655.1. Lineage (NCBI taxonomy): Eukaryota > Metazoa > Chordata > Amphibia > Caudata > Salamandridae > Triturus > Triturus cristatus. The sequence goes on from NC_140585.1 coordinate 721,150,741, forward strand.
AGTGCTGGATCAAAGGAGTCAGTTCTGTCACATAGATGTTAAACAGGGATGGGCTAAGAGATGGAACCCCACACGGTAGAACATAAGGGGTCGATTTAAACAGATCCAGGGTCACTGTTTGTCTTCTTTTCTTCAGAAAAAACGATAACAAAAGCCAGTACCATACCCGTAACCCCTAATGTTTCCGAACGCAGCTGTTGTAAGTTATGGTCAACAGTACCGAAAGCTGCTGACAAATCAAGGAGGATGAAGGCAGTTGCACCCCCTCTATCCATCACCATTCTAATCTCCTCTGTGGCCTTGATCAAGGTAGTCTCCATACTGTGCTCTGGCCAAATGCTGAATTGGAAAGGATCAAGTAAATCATTTTCTTTGATACATTGAACTAACTGTTTGTTCATGATTTTCTCCACTATCTTGGCTGGTAGTGGCAGCCTGGCAATAGCACCACATTTTTAGGTGTGGTGGCTTCACAGCACTGAGATATGGGACACAGTCTTCTATAGCAAAGTTGGTGCCTCCATTGTTGAATATTTTGTGTTGAGTGATAACAGTATGCACCGAAAGGACTTCAAGGCCTATATCCGAGGGGTTTGCATCTACAAGAATGCCAGAGTACTAAAGTCAATTCATGCTTGACTCTCGTGATACGAGGCCCAGCTTTAGCATCTTGTAGCAGACTATTCTGCAGCTAGGGACTGGACTCTCTTGGCACAGGTGTATAAGGCCCTTCTCAACAATTGGGAGGAGGTGGAGCAAGAGGATCTGTATCTGGGCTGTGGCACCTGGGTTCAGGCCTTCGGTGAGGAAGATAGATGGGTTGAATTTCTGCTTTTATAGCTGGGCGGGAGCACAGGCATATGGGAGTGGCTGCTATCATATGCAGGGATGGCTGTATCACCACTGATCCTTAATCCAAATTGTATGAGTTTTAGTCGCACTATTATTGTCTTTATGCTTGCAGACCTGGCAGAGCCTCTTCCGACATCTCTCAGTATTTGGATCAGATAGCATTTGCATAGCTCAATAGTGATGCCAGAGAGATCCCAAGTTCCTCAAATACGCTTGAAGATATCAAAAGTGCTATTGCCAATCTCCCTAGTGGCAAAGCCCCTGGTGTTGATGGCCTTCTAGTGGACTTCTACAAATCCTTTAGTTCCACACTTGACCAAAACTCCTGAATGTGTATAATGAGGCTATCTCTAGGAGATTCCTCCCTCCTTCAACTAAGAAGGCTGCTATCATGGTTCTTTTAAAACTTAATAAGGACGCCTCCATACTTGCTTCATATAGGCCACTGTTGTTACTGATTACTGACTATAAGACCTTTGCTAAGATCCTTGTTCAGAGACCCGAAAATCTTATGTAATTTTTGATACTACCAGAAGGTGTCTGGTTTTGTGCTGCAAGGTTCTACCTCCTTCAACCTTCGCACGTTGAAGGCGGTTCTCCGTGAGGTTGATTGGCAACTCCCATCAGTTGCCAGTTTGCTTTGTACAGATAAATACTTTTTTTCGCTTATAAACTCATTGTAGACTTCCCTGAGGGCTAGGATGTGTGTGAATAACTCATTCTCCATTCCATTTAGAGTGGGCAGAGGGACCCATCAGGGATGCCCCCTTCCCCCTTTTGTGTTTGCTATGACTATTGAGCCGCTGGCTTGCTTTACCTGAGAATTCCACTCACACTGCAGGCTATATCTTGGCAGTCAATATTTAAGCTGCTTGTTTTATGTGGATTGCATCATTTTCTATGTTCAGCACCCAGATTTGAACCTCGCACCCATTATCCGTGACATGGTCCGCTTGGCGGGCATTCTAGGCAATAAATCAATTGGTCCAAATCAGGGACATTTCTGCTCACAGATCATAGCTCAGGTCTCCTGCTTGTGTACCCACTTTGTTGGAGTCCTGTTAGTGTCCATTACCTTGGGGTTTGAGTCTCCCATGATCATGATGGCCTTATCCATAGCAACCTTGGCACTGCCTTAGACAAGCTTTCTGCTTGCATAGATAGGTGGACACAATGCCATTGCCTGAATGCATTCATTGATGGGCTGCATCTGTGTTCTACCACTTGTCACTCATAGGGATGTGGCTGTCCTTGCGGCCATTTGACAGGCCTGGTGAGATATAGCATGTGGTCTGCAGCAATCAGTGCCATAGTAGATAACCTTATGTTCCTTTCTACTAAATTACTTCTTTGTATCATTCGGTTTACTCACCCTGGGTGATATTTTGGTAGGCAATATCTTCATTTCTCAGCATGCCTTCTCCACCGACCAGGTACAACTCTCCTTATGCTCTTTTGTTACCTTAGACTGCGATCTGAGACACCAGCAGCTCTCTACTTTTCCTGCAGCATCCCCTGAGACCTCTCTCAATAAGGCTGACATAGAAAGGGATGAGGCAGAACGCTATCTCATTCATCTACACTAAATTTCTTACTGCCATGTTGGATGCACTCCCTGAGGTGCAGGTGGGAAGCCTCGCTAGGATACCAACTCCTAGATAGGACTTGAGCATACTACTGCTCACAAGTTAAGAATACCTCATCTAATTATAATGATGAGCTGATACATTTTACATTTCTACATCAATTTACTACACATCTGCTAGAATCTCACAATTTAGCAATGACTATGTGAGTAAATGTTGCAGGTGTGGTGTTAATAATGCTGACTTTATTCGTATGACATGACTTTGTACTTACCACATTACTTTCCCCGTCCCCACAGACTGCCTTGTTGGGCGACACATGCAGGTGTGTTGCCTCTATTTTATTTGTTTTGGCAAAGCGATGTGTCGCTAAGGTCTGGATACAGAGGACTGATCTGCTATGCTCACGATGGTTACAGAATGCTGCCCACTGCCAGGATGTGACTCTTAAATATGCTGAGATGGCTTCCCCTTCTGCTCGTGCCTTGGATATCTGGGCCCCTCTCGGGGCGTTTTTGTTCCGCACTGCTGATCCCGAGCTCTTCACCTCGCAGCCGGAGAGTGTGTCTGCTTCTTCACCTAAATGCCCACGCCCCCTCATGTTGCTCCCATTTGCCACTTTGTACTGCAATCTGGTGTGTGCTATGATGTATAAACTGTACCCCGTGTGATTCTATTTTGGGCACTTCTGTGTTGAATATGTACTTTTGATCTGTACTGCATCATTTTCAATAAACAGACATTAAATAAAAAGATATTCAATTCTCTGCCTCTTCCTAGTTCCCAATCCATTTATGCTCCAATTGAGTACCTCAACTTGCTTTCCCAATTTTTCACAGAGATGTAATGAGGATTTGTTTAGCAGGATAATCACCGCTGAGGGGATCCAGACACTCAGCAGGTGGGCAGCTGTGGGTCTCTCTTGAAGGTATTCGAATAACCAGGTCTTCAGCTTCTTGTGGAAGTCAAGAAGAGATGTTGAGACCCTGATGTGCTCTGCAAGTTCAATGCGTGATTCGGGGATGTAGCGACTAATGCCTTAGGCCGCACTGGTATATGCAGTGGTGATAAACACACAGGAATACACAGTACTAGATAGTGGGTGGAGAGACCCAGAGCGGCCATCTCCTGATTTATTTAAAACCTCGGGCCATGCCTGGTGCTGTGTGTGAGGCCTTGTGCCGTGCTGCTGAGCAGTCGCACGCGTTCTGCGCTTACACTGATGCATCCTGGAGGGTGGGCATGGGTGGCGCTGTCGTCCGGCTGTGCAGTGCCGGTTCGCTTTGCAGGCATGAGCGAGGAGGCCTTGCGTAGTGTTGTGCCTGAGCAGACGTGGGTCGATGCCTCGCGCCAATGCTGGTTGCTCCGTTTAGGGGCTGGGCGCCACCGGAATTGGGGAGGTGGGTGGGCGCGTCACATTCCTCGTCGCCAGTGTAGCGACCAACACCTTAGGCCACACTGGTATATGCAGGGGACTACATAGTACTAGATAGTGGGTGGGTGGTGTAGTGGGCTGGTACGGGGTATGCGGCCTAGTACTGGGGCACAGAATTAAGGAGGCGACCACTCGCGTTTACACTCCGGCCAACAGGTCACGTGCAACCTGGGCCCCTTTACTTTATAACCTCGGACCGAGCCCAGTCACGAGGTGTGCGTGCTTCCGCTCATCGTCGTAGAGGCCGGGTGGCCCTCTACATCCCTCCAAACCTTTGGTTGGAAAAGAGTCCAGCGAGGGACGGAGCGAAAGAGAGAGAGAGAGAGATATATATATATAGGGAGAGAGAGAGAGAGATACAGATAGATGAAATAAAGTGAGAAATGTTCCACAGTCCACTGTTCTCAGTGGGCCTCCATCCTGTACTCCACGGGCATCATCGCCACGCCCTCCGCTTGACAGGCATAGTCCCTCAGCTTTTGACTGGGGGCAGGGTTGGGCCTCAGCTGGTAGCGTTGGCTTCGGGACACCGGTCCCCTTTGGGTCGGTGAGGCGCAGCTCGGAGACCCGTCCAAGTCTGGTCCTTCCGCAGCCCTTTCTTGGTTGGAGCCCCCTGGACACTCGGCCTCTTGACCCGGGCGCGGCACTGTGATGGCCCCCTGACTCGGTCTGGTGACCTCCGTGCCCCCCGGGAGGTTGGGTGCATCCTCTTCTTCTTCTTCGGGGTCATTAGACGGTCCAGGTGGCTTGCTTTGCACCACCTTGAACCACAACACAATCCTCACGACAGTGTGTCGCCCTCTCTGGGCCGTGATCATCGTGCGATTGACTCGGGTAACCATCCATTCTTCTGGCTCGTAGGGTGTGCGGAATTTCCAGCCTGGGTGTCTATCCTTCAAAATCACTCTAGACCCCACCTGGATGGTCGGAATTCTGGCCCCCCGGTGAAGGGTAGCCTTGTCGTTGGTCTGCTGGCGCTTTTGCTGGGCCCTTCCCAGATACAGACAGGGTGGCGCCCAGTTGACGTCCTCAGGAATCAAGTCTTGGGGGGGCTGTCTCAACAGGAGTGTAGCTGGAGCACACCTAGTCGTCGCCTGCGGTGTCTGCCGGTATGCAAACAGGAACTGATGGAGGCAGGTATCCGGGTCTTGCTGACGGTCCAAACCTATGCGCATTGCTCTATTGAGTGTTCTCATGAACCTTTTGACTTCCCCGTTGGCTTGGGGCCATTGGGGTGTGATTCTTCTGTGCTTGATCGTTCGTCTTATTAAGAAGACCTGAAACTCCTCCCCCTGGAAGGGCGGACCATTGTCCGATTTTATCTCTTCCAGTAGTCCAAAGGTTGCGAATACCTTTTCAAGAGCCGGTTGTACAAGCGTGAACGCAGTCGATGTCACTAGCTCGACCACCGGGAACTTTGTACATGAGTTCATGATCACCATCGTGTGCAGTCCGTCTGGGAAGCTGCCGAAGTCGACACTCACTTTGGTCTAGGGTGTGCTACAGGGCTCCTCCGTGATCACCGGTGCGGGAACCGGGTCAGCTCCAGTTATGGTACACGAGTGACAGGTCCGCACCTCCTCATTGACCAACCGGTCCATGCCCGGAAACCATACCTTGGACCGGAGCCTCGCCTTTGTTTCACGACTCCCTGGTGACCCTGGTGGGCTATGGACACTAGGCACCTCTGAACACTGTGAGGGACCACAATGTTTTGTCCCTAGAGTACCAAACCTGACTCTCCGATGCTAAGTTCGTGGCGCACCTTCCATAGCTGCTTCCGAGCATTCTGCTCCTCCTCGATGAGGCCTGCCACTCCATCCAGAAATCGGTGCCAGCGCCCGGTAGTGAGGGTCTCCTTGACCCGCTGCAGCGTTGCGTCCATCTCCGTGGCTTCACACAGCTCCTCCTTGGTAGTGGCCAGCGGGCAAAGCGTCATCTTCGATCATCTGAACTAACGCCTCCGTTCTCAGACTGTCGTCCGACGGTGTTCTCACTTCCTCCTGCGACGGGTATCTTGACAGGAAATCCGCCGGGTTGTTTGTTCCCTGGCGGAAAACCAATTGGAAGGAGTATGCTTGCAGCTGGACCGCCCACCGTTCGATCCTAGGCGGGGCCAGCCTGTTCGATCCGCTGAATAGCGGCAGTAGAGGTTTGTGGTCGGTTACGACTTTGAATGGGTGCCCGAACCGGTACAGGTGAAAGTGCTGGCAGGCCCAACAGATGGCCAGGGCCTCACGCTCGTTCTGTGCGTACCTTGTCTCCGTTGGTGACAACGCCCTACTAGCGTACACTACTGGCGCATAGACTCCTTGTCGTGCTTCCTGCAGCAATACCGCACCCAGCCCCACCGGGCTGGTGTCCACCACTAGCTCTGTGTTCCATCCAGGATGGAAATCTGCCATTCTTGACCTCTTGAAACGCGGCTTCCTCCCGTGGTGTCCACGCCCATGGCGTTCCGGTCTTCATTAGCTGTCTAAGGGGCTCTGACAACGTGGCGAGATTCGGGAGGAAATGGCCACAGTATGTTGCCATGCCAAGGAAACTTCTAATCGCCATTGGATTCTGTGGCACTGGAGCGTTTCGGATTGCCGCTGCCTTTCGAGGGTCCACTCTGAGCCCATATCTAGAGAACACGTACCCGGAGAAGTCGATGGAACTTTGGTAGAACGCACACTTCTTCCAATGTAGAGTGAGGCCACAGTCCACCAATCGCTGGAGGGTCGCTCGTAGCTTGACGTGGTGCTCTCAGTGGCTCTTGGAGTAGATTAGAATTTCATCGCTCAGATTGATCACTCTGACAAGGCCGGACAGGGTTTCTTGGATCACGTTTTGAAACACCTCCGCCGTGGACGACACCCCAAAGCTGAGTCTGGTATACCTCCTCAACCCCACATGCGTTGAGAAGGTGGTGATGTACCTGCTCTCCGGAGCTAACTCTAACTGGTGGTATCCCGAGTTGAGGTCTAGCTTGGAAAACCACTGGGCTCCGTTTAAGTCCGCGACGATGTCGTCCATCGTCGGGGTCACGTGCCGCTCCCTTCTGATGGCTTGGTTGGGGAGCTGCATATCCACACACAGGCGAATGGCGCCTGGTTGCTTGGGCTTAGGTGCCACCACCAGGGGTGAAACCCACGGCGTAGGCCCCGATACCCTTTCTATAACACCCATGTCTTCTAGGATGTGCAGCGGTATCCGTCGGTGTCGGAGTGCTCTTGGCTGGACACTACCATCGATATGTAGTTTCAATAGTAGGTTCTTGAGCTTGCCAAGCCCCGTGAAGAGTTGAGGGAAGTCTTTCATAATGTCCTGCACGTGGTTTTCATGCACCTGTCTCGCAAAGAGCACCAGCTCGAGATCTTCTGCCGTATGGCATCCTATGAGCATGCCTGTTCCACCTTCCGTGACGTGGAATGTCGCTGTCAGCGTGTGAGTCTCGCTTGATACTTCTACCTCGATCATGCCCCTCAGCGGGAGTGCTTCCGTGCCCCCGCATGTGAAGATCCTGGTTCTGCTTGGGATGAGCATTGGTTTTGGTTGCAGCCGGTCAAACTGGTAGGAGTCCATGACATTCACAGACGCTCCGGTGTCTACCAGGGCCTGTATGGGAGATCCATGAACCCGGACTTGGCACATGGGGGGTGGTCATCTTTTCTTGCCTGCACGTCCCGTGAATGAAGTGACGAATGCGTCGTCATCGTCCTCATAGTAAGCCGCGTCCGCGGCCGTGTCTGGTGCTACTTCAGACTCCCGATCCACCAGTGTGAGGTGCTTCAGACTCCCTGGGCCTCCTCTGGGAGCACTGCCACGTGCTCTTCCACCTCACCCACGACACACACTGGCGTAGTGGCTGGCTTTCTCGCACTTCGCACATGCCTGCCCTCTCACGGGGCATCTTTCCTGGTCCCTGTGATCGAAACCGCAGTATCCGCACCTACTGCTGGGCCTTGGTCCTGTAACTCGTCGTTGTGCTCCTCCTGAGCGCCTTCGGATGGCTTCCACTACCTCTTCTTTTATCCGTACTGGCTTGGGTGGCACCGCCCCTGACGTGTTTCGCAGTCTCACCGTCTCCATTTCCTCCGCACGTTTATCGGAGAGCTCGTGCGAACGGGCCAGGATCAAAATCTCGTCTAGGGAGATGCCCGGCTGACGCAGGATGAGGCGCCGCAAGGACACCGCCTTGCACCCGGCGATCAACTGCGCCCTGATCTTATCGTTGTAGTCTATGCCCGTGCAGGTGGCCGCCAACTTTCTGAGCCTCGCATAGTACATGTCCATAGTTTCTGTTTCCCCTTGACGAGCCTGTCGCAGCTTGAACCGTTCGTAATCCGGGTTCATTTGGGGGTCAAAGTACTTGTTCAATGCGGCAATGGCGGCGTCGTAATCATCATCCGGTCCGGTGTTGGGTAGCGACTCGAACAGCTCGTACAGCTCATAGCCTCCAAAGTGCATGAGGAGAGATCGCTTAACCTTGCTGTCATGCTTCCTCGTCCCCGTGAAATAGTGGTTGAGGCGGTCCACCCATCGCTTCCATCGAGGTGCTGCGGTGGCCGGGTCAGCCAGCTGACTGAATGGCGGTAAGGACGTCACTGAAGCATGAGAGTGGGTGGCGAGTGGGGCGGGCGCCTGGGCTGCCGGATCATCAGCCATGGCACTGTCCTCAGTAACGCCAACTACCGGGGCCTGGTGGTCTGTGCCGCTTGCAGACGATGGTTCCTGCGCGCCGGGGTACTCTCTCTTGAGCCTGCGCAGGGATCGTCAATGCTGTGTGCCCAGTCTGAACGTGATGTGCCTCCTGCGGTGTATGGGCTCTGGATGGGCAGCACTAGGGGAGAACCACTTCCTTATTGGTGTGGGCCTTCTGACATTCACCCACCACCAGGTATCCTTAGTTGTGTGGGCCTTGTGACCTTCACCCACCATCAGGTATGGGTTGGCACTCTCCCCCGGCAATGTGGCAGGCTGACTTGCTCTGGGGTTAGCTGGGGCACTCAAACCCCTCCTCCCTGCCTGAAGGCACTGCCTGCTCCTTGCTCTGGGCCCTCTTGTGGAGACAGGCCCACAGAGGCACTAAGACACTGCCACGTGCAGTCAGCACGCCGGTTGGGCCGCCGCCCGCACGTGTGCGCGCCGCCTCACCATATGGCCTTTCCCTGCGCGGGAAATCCGTCGCTCTGCCTTCGCGCGCACTCCAGCGGGAGTCACGCACCTCGCGCACCGCAGCGAGGATCGCCGGTCCGCAAAATGCCCTCGTCGCCAGTGTAGTGGGCTGGTACAGGGTATGCGGCCTAGTACTGGGGCACAGAATTAAGGAGGCGACCACTCGCGTTTACACTCCGGCCAACAGGTCACGTGCAACCTGCAACCTGGGCCCCTCTATTTTATAACCTCGGACCGAGCCCGGTCACGAGGTGTGCGTGCTTCCGCTCATCGTCGTAGAGGCCGGGTGGCCCTCTACAGGTGGAGTGACCCCGAGCGGCCATCCCCTGATTTATTTATAAGCTCGGGCCACACCTGTCCCGAGGGTGTGGGTGCGACATTTCCGGCTTCACGCCAAGCACAACAGAACCACTGGCCTGTTACAGGGGGAAGTGTAAGAAAAGGCGCAACTTCTGCACTGTTTTTGTGCACGGGGGTACCAAGATCAGATCACATTTTCTCGCCTTTGGAGTGTGTCCCTGGGGGGTGATTATATACGTGCGCCTACAAGTGTCAGTGCTAAAGAAAATAACATTTTTTATACTCATGACCAATCAGACGCCGTAGCTCCTCTCTTCTGTGCGAACTATTCAGAGGTTTTCTGTAGTGAGAATGTAAAATACGAATAACCATAAACTGAATTGCTAACACGCAAATCCACATCAAATAGGAGTCATATTCCTAAAATGTGTTCTTAGCACGACATTGGCAGCGTGTAATATGCTATTCTGCATTTTCACTTTAAATCTATCACTGCTGCTATGTTCTTTAACTAAATGATATATTTTAAAATGATCCTCCCTTAACTTCTCTTTTGTTACTCTTCTCAGACGCATGTCGTGAAGTGTTTTTTTTCTTTTGAGCGTCTAATCACGAGAAGTTCATAACTATTGATTAAATATGGTAATTCATTTAATTGCTCTGCCCTGCTTGAAAACTCATAATTTTAAACATGCAAATTATGGTAAACTAATGTTTAACATTATAATTGGCAATATTGAGCAGTACCGACCAACATCTACATTTTAATATCGCTTCCGATCAACCGTGTGCACTACAATAATGAGGTAATCATTTTTGGACGTACCTTAAAAGTTTTTTGTTCTTTGTAATAGAGCCCTTTTCTTCGCTCACCATTCCCGGTATGTTATTTACAGTGCAATTGCATTAACGTTAAATATTTAAGCAGAATTAAACAGGAAATAATGAATTCTACAGACTGGACTGTGGAATCATTAACCGCATAACGTGAACATGATTGAAGATAAACAACTTTTAATAACTTGGATAAATTGCAAAATTCGTTATGACTGGAATTTTTTAACCAATGTCTTGCTTTGATTACCATCGTCTGAAAATCAATTTAGAATATTAATATTAAACTGTCCTAATGGATCTAACTTTCATGATAAGGTATATTAGAATTTTTTAAAAATTAAATAGTGACATTCCAATAAAAAATAAGGGGCCTCATTTATGAAAAGTGATGCGTCACTTTTCACTGCGCCCTCCTTGCGACACCAATGATGCGTCATATTTACAGTATGACGCATTATGTCGCAAGGAGTTACAGATACGTCAGTATTTCTGACTTATCTGTAGAAGCAAAAATGACGCATTGCTGGAGTGTGTCACAAAAGTGACGCATCTCCAGCAATGGATCATTACACATGGGCAAGTCCCATGTGAAATGTACCTGCGTCAGTCTTACGCAAGCGTAAGATATTGATGCATTTGCGTCCTAGAAGTGCTGCAGTGAAATCTTATAGATTTCACTGCGTCACTTCTACGACCCTTTCTTTGCGTCAGAACGCCTCCCCTGCATACATTATACCTGGCGCAGGTATAATGTGGCGCAGGGGTTTACAAAGTGACGCATCTACCTAGATGCGTCACTTTGTAAATATGGTGCAACAAGGCTAATTTTTAACGCTGCTGGTGCGTCACAAAAAGTGACGCACCGGCGGCGCAAAAGTGACAAAAGGGCTCATAAATAAGCCACAAGGTTTTCTCTGAAGGGTGCAAAATGCAGGATTTCGCTTTCCCACAGCTCTGGACATTTCAAATAAAATTTAGCAAATTTCAAAGCTGCAAAGTTTATCACACAGGTCATTCAATCGAAAATCCTTATTTCTGCAGCGTTCAAAGTAGTGATATAGGGGGAGCGCGCGGCGCGGCGATTCAGGATGGCCGCCGGGTGAGGAGCTCCGCTCGAAATATGCCGACTCGAGTGTGAAGGCGCCTCATTAAGGCAACGGAGCTTCGCTCCAAGGATGGATTCGAGCATCGGAAACTGTGGAGACTGTTTTGGCAGGTTTTTCTGATCAAAATGCTGTCTTTTTACCACTTTAATTGTGCAATTTCTGCTCTCCTCAGATGGCGGCCGCCATTTTGTTTTTCCTTCAACGTTTTTTTTTCTATTTTTGGATGCCACTGAGTTTACTGGTTAGTCCTATGCTGTTCTCTTGTGGTATTACGGAGGTGGCTGCATTGATTTACCTTATGCCATCTTTTTGTGCCAACAATTGCTAGTGGTTGGTCTCTTCTGCTGCTTTTGTGGTCCCTTCGGACTGCATCTCTTAGCAACTACATCAGAGGGAGCCAGCTGTGTTTCCGGAGACTCTGTACCTTTTGCTGTGTTGTTTTCGGTCACTTTCAATTTTTGCTACGCCTCCTCTTGCTCTTGCTACGCATTGTCATCGCTGTCCTGCCTGCATTCTGCCACTGTGTTTTTCTGTCATATCTGTTTGCGACACCGTCAGCATGGAGGGCGCACATCCAACCAAACCTCATGGTGGCTCCGCTGGGGGAAGGAAGGACTCAAGTACTCCTTCTGTCAAACGCACCAAAAAAGATCCGCCTTCCCCAGTTAAGTCTCCGCTGCCTCTCACCCTTGAGGATATTATGGAGGAGTTGCGCCTCATTCGTCCTTTTATGACAGACACTGCTGCCACGCTTCAGAGGTTAGACGACAAATGGTCTAGTTTGGATACGAGACTTTCTGAGGTGGAGCAGAGGATCAGCGATGCACAGGATGTTGTTACTAAAGTTGACACTCTCACCAAGGAAAACCGCAATAGGCGCAACAACCTGCACAGTTATGGTATTCCGGAGGGTTCGGAAGGGTCTGATATGATCCAATTCCTTAAATCTCAAGTTCTTCAAATTGTTGGCCTCCCGAAATCCTCAGACTTCAACATACAACGCGCTCATCGTTTGGGGCCTCGGAATGCATCTTCTGCATCTAAACCTCGTGGAATTATAGCATATTTCCTCCTCTACTCAGATCTTATGTCAATTCTCCAGGCCTCCAAGCAGCATAAGCAAATGATTTGGTCAGGGCACAAGATATTTTTCTCTCAGGATGTTTCCAAGCCTACGGCCTCTCGTCAAAAGGAATTTTTGGATCTTAGACCGGCCTTGAGATCTATGAATGCACGCTACGGTTTAATACACCCTTGTTTTTTCAAAGTGACCTATAAGGAGAGAACTTTTAGTTTTGATGATCCTGCTGACTTGCGGAAGTTCATTCATACTCATAAGGGAGAGCTTATGGAACTGAGCAAACCCTAGTTGATTTTTTTTTTCTATTAAAGCCTAGGACTATTTTGTTCTTCGAAAAATATTCTGTTCATTGCTGTATAATTCCTGTATTATTTTGTCTTTTCTTAGCTCATCCCTTGTTTTTCCCTTGTTTTGCAGGATTCCCCTATGTGACGTTCTTGTCAAGGTCACCCTATGTCCCATCCTGCTGTTCTTGGTGTTTACCCTTTTCTGTTGCTGTTTTCTTCCCTAGATGTTTGGTAAGTTCCTTCACCTGTTATATTTGATTGTTATATTGTTCTAGTTTTCCAGTTTATAGTCTTTTGTCTTTTAGTTCTTTCGATCTCTGTGGTAGTCTGTTATCCTACATGCTCCTTTTAGTGCGGCTGTTTTGTTTTTCGTCGCCCCCCTCTCACAGTAATGTTTTTCGTTTATTTGCCTTCTGTGGCTAAAGCTTGTTGGCTTTTCGTCACCCTCCTTTGGATACCTTTTGGGGGTTTCTGTACCCCTGCATCCTCTTCTCTATTTTCCCCCTTCTCCTCTTCGCTTTTTCCCCCTTTTTGCTATGTGTCTTCCCCTTCCTCTTTCCTTTTCATCCCTGTCATTTCTATGCTTTTGGCAACCTCTTTACTATTTGATACACATCATATTTCCTTTTCTCTTTTTTCTGACTATGGTACCTCTCTGTTTTTATACTCTTTTACACTTTTACCACCGTATTTTTGGTGGTTGCCTACTTTATTCTCTCTGCCTTTTGCTATTTACTCTGTTTTCTACTTGGGTGTCTTCTATTTTCAGCTTATTTCTCCTTTTCTACTCTGTCTTAAACTTCATATCCCTTTCTGCTTATCTTTACCTCATTCTCGGGAATGAATGGTCTTCGTATTATCTCTTGGAATGTTAAGGGCGTTCGCAATCCTGTTAAAAAACAACGTGTTTTATCTCACTTAGCAAGGTTGAAATGTCATGTTGCACTGTTACAAGAAACTCACCTTAACTCTCAAGACTTGTCCTCGCTGCGTAGACAATGGGTTGGAGAGGCATTCTGTTCTCCAGCAGTAAATGGCAAAAATGGTGTTCTTATTTTGTTTCATAAGTCATTATCTGTTCAGCTGCACAATGAATTCCATGACACTTGTGGTAGGTGGCTATTTCTAGATGTTACTGTTAACAATTCACAATTTTCCTTCTGCAGTGTTTATGGCCCGAATGGTGTTGATTTATCTTTTTGGAGGGACTTTTCTAAGCTCCTTTCTTCTCATGCAAGTGATAATCTGGTGGTGGGTGGTGACTGCAACCAACTCATGGACCCATTTTTAGATCGTAAATCACATACCAGATATGTACCTAATAGAATGCAAAAGTCCTTTTTTAACGCCATCTCCTCTAGAGGTCTTATTGACTCATGGAGACTTTCTCATCCCGATACTTTAGAATTTTCTTTTTTCTCTCCAGTGCACTCTTCACATTCCCGTATAGATTATATTTTTCTCACACAACATTCTTTCCAATTTATGACCAACTCAGAAATAGGCTCAATTCTTATATCTGACCATGCTCCGGTTATTACTGATCTAGACTTTCCCTCACCTACCCCCACCTCCAGGCGTTGGCGCTTCAATAATTCGCTCCTCCTTGACTCACAGTTTGTTGAGCAATTTATATCTTTTGCGCAGGAATTTTTTACAAATAATCTCCATTCTACCCCTCTCTTTCACTCTATTTGGGACTCCTTCAAGGCTGCTGCCAGAGGCTTCATTATTGCTTTCGTCTCACGGAAAAGGAGAACTGCTCTATCAAAGTCGGCCCAAATTCTTAAGCAAATCAAGGACTTAGAGCACCTCTACTATACCACTAACTCTTCAGAAGTGCTCTCTTCCCTCATTAAGGCAAAGTTGCAATACAATAAACACTCTTGGGACTCTGCGAGTAATATTCTTCTCAATTTTCATTCCAAGATGTATGGGGGACGAAATAAGGCTGGTAAGTCTCTTGCTACGTATCTAAAAATTAAAAAACAAAAATCTAAAATAACAACTATTACTGATTCACACGGAAATCCTCAACATTCCGACGATAAAATTCTCGATTGTTTTGTCCAATATTACTCCACGCTTTATACGCCTGAATCCGTTCCCTCACCTTCTCAAATTGAATCCTTCTTTCAATCTCTCCCTAAGTCCTTGGATAGTCTTGTGGACCTCTCATCACTGGACGCCCCTCTTTCTGAAAAAGAATTACTTAGTGCTATTACCCTTCTTCCCAAAGACAAAACTCCGGGCCCTGATGGCTTCACGGTTCGGTTTTATCTCCATTTTAAAGACATTTTGTTACAACATTTATTTTCTTTGATTAACTCATTTGTTGCTCTAGGGAAGTCCCAAGGTTCTTTTACTCAGGCTATGCTATGCTTAATCCCTAAAAAAGATAAAGATCCCTCCCTCTGCAAAAATTATCGACCCATTTCTTTAATCAACACAGACTGTAAAATTTACGCTAAAGTCTTGGCATCTCGTATTAATAAAGTTATCCCTGATCTCACCAACATTTATCAATCTGGCTTTGTTAAAGGTAGATCCATTACTGACAACTCGAGAACCTTTCTTAATATTATTCATTTGGCCTCAAAGATGGACTCCCCTATCGCTGCTATTACCTTAGATGCCGAAAAGGCGTTTGACAGAGTTTGTTGGGATTTCATGTTTGGTGCTTTGCGGTGGCATGGATTTAGTCCCCCCTTCATCCATCTTGTTAAACTGTTATATTCTGCTCCCTCCACTTCTATTTGGGTTAATGGTTCTCAATCCTCTTATTTTTCTTTGCATAGAGGCACAAGACAAGGCTGCCCTCTCTCCCCTCTTCTTTTTATTCTTGCGTTAGAACCCTTTTTGGAAAAAATTTGTCGTTCATCATCCTATACTGGCTTCATATTTCGAAACATTGATATTAAGTTCACGGCCTATGCTGATGATATTCTGCTTTATATTTCTAACCCGTCCACTTCTTTGCCCACGCTCTTTTCTCTGCTACAAGAATATTCTCTTGTTTCCGGGTACAAACTTAATATTGATAAATCTGAGGTTTTGCCACTTAACAAATTTTGCCTTCCTCATATGTTTCAGGGCTCAGGCTTTGAATGGAACTCAGGGAATATTAAATGTCTGGGTATACTATATGCTAGCTCTATTAGAGAGACTGTTAAGCTTAATCAACAAGATATAGTTAAAAAGCTCTCTTCCCTTATAGAGCGTTGGTCCCCCCTTTTCCTATCCTGGTGGGGGAGGCTCGCCACTATTAAAATGATGCTTCTTCCGATTGTTAATTTTTATCTCTCAATGCTTCCAATCTCCCTTCCACTCCATTTCTTCAAAACTATAAACCGTATTTTTACTACTTTTTTATGGAATAAACGTAAGGTGAGGATTTCTCTTTCCCGTCTTCAACAACCTAAAGATCTAGGTGGTGTTAACTTTCCCAACATTGTTCGATTTCACTCGGCTTTTACACTAAAACAGATCTGGCCTTTCCTATCTGATCTGTTTGATCCCCCTTTGACAGCCTGGAGCGCCATAGAGCTTGCGCAGCTTTCGCCTTTCACATTTGCTACGGCTTCACGACTGTCTCATCCTCCACAACGCCTCCTTACTCCTATCTTTAGACACTCTAAGGCACTTGCTCTTTCTGTCTTTCGCTCTTCCCTCTCGCCGTTGAAGTTTCATTCCTCAATCCCAATTTGGTATAATAAATCCATTAAGATTAATCACAGAGCTCTTTTTTGGAAAGAATGGATAGATAAAGGTATTATCACCTTCGATTCCTTATTTAGCAATAATTCCTTGCGCGATTTCTCTGATATTCGTACCTCTTTCCATCTTTCCAATGCCCACTCCTCCCAATATCCCTTGCTCAAAAATTCTTTAGATCTCTTTATCTCTCAGGGCGCCTCACTCTCCAACACTGACTCAACCATTTTCCCGTTGCCGGACTTCTCTATTCCCCTTAAAGCTGCTGCTATTTACAAGCTACTTTCCTGTTCCCCTGTAGAGAGAACAAAGTCCAAACTTGAACTGTCCTGGGAAACGGATCTAGCCCAAGAGTTTCCCCTTCAAGTTTGGAATTCCTTATGGTCAAAGCTACATACTGCTTCACGTTCTGCCAGCACCACACAGACCTTGTATTTTTTTTATAATAAACTTTTTTTCACTCCCTCTGATCTTTATAGGTTCAAATTAACTGACTCTAAGAAATGTTGGTCTTGCCCCTCTGACAATAGTGACCTTTTTCATATGTTTTTCCACTGCCCGTTGGTTAAGTCCCTTTGGTCCCGTATTTGGTCTAAACTGAATGATATCTTAGCTACCGACCACACATTTGAGATCGTCCATATCTTTTTGGGTGGTATGGCTCCTATATGGAATGTTTCTATTAATGTACGTAAATTTATAGATTTGTATATAGCCATTTCTTTACAGATAATTACGTCCAACTGGAAAGATACCTCGAAGATCTCATATAATGCATGGTGGAATTTATTGTGTCACCACCATCGGCTGGATCGTGCTTTTGCTACCACTGTTCCTCTTCTGATCAAAAAGGATTTGTTATGGTTGCCACTAACTAATTTTCTCTCTCAACATGTCCCTTAATTTGCTGTTTTTATTTCTCATTGTTCATGTTCTACATATAGTTCTATCTAATGTATTTGTTCATTTGCTAGCTTAAGGTATTTATTTGATGCTTACCTTGTACATTGGTTGCATTTCCCCCTCCCTTCCCCCTCTTCTCCTCTTCTCTGCCCTCCCTACCCACTAATCAAAACCTTAAAATGCTTTTTCCCTAAGTATATGCCCTACCTTTTCATTGGCATCTTTTCAGAGTGTAATTGATTCTCCTCTATATATTGTTCCACCACATTGCCTTTGTCTTTTTTTTCATATTCTCTGTACTGATGTTTTACTTTGATTATGTTATTTAATAAAGCTTTATAAACTAAAAAAAGTAGTGATATACTTAGCATCATATGTGGGACATATATCAGAACCAAACAGTGAGGTGCTCAAAGCAAATTATGTAAACACATGTGAGGCCAAGATTAGCATCGGACCTGAAGGTCCAAAGGGAAATTAGGGCAAGAAGTACAAAGCTTTTGGGAGTCTGGTTACAAAGAGGTTTGTAACTGTGAATAGGAAACTATGGAATGTATCAATGTGGATTTAGGTTCCATTTGCAATAATAGTGATGTGAACCAAATCTTAATGACTCGATATTTGTGCGACTAGATCTAGCGATTACAATATTTACAAATCTGTTATTCAGTTTCCTAAATGCAAAAGCATTGTCAGTATCGCAAATTGGGAATAGTTTCAAAAACAGGCGTTGCATTCACAAATTAGCATCAAACGTTATCAGGTGACGATCAGGTGCAAAATATAAAAGGTGAGAAAACGCTACTTTTATAAATGGCTGCTCTGTATGCTTTGGCGAGGAGCATCAGGGTTATTGCTCCACACCAGCAGACGAGAAGTCTAAAACAGGAGCATATTTTCATAGTCCGAGTTACTTTATTCTATAGAAGTATAGGCTGAGGAGCAATGTTATTTTAGATATCATTGCTGAATTAGACACATAGTTATTTATTACATCTTATAGCTATTTTATAATGATCTTGTACGTATAATGTTGGAATTTGCTTGAATTTCGTAAATTTGGTGGGTTATTTATAAGCAGAGATTGATATGCTATTACAGTTATGACTACTTTGTTTATTGAATGTCATCTTTCCACAGACATTCTCTTTGCATCATATTTATTTAATTAGCAACTGCCTGAAGCTACACCCTTGTTTTACGTTTGCTGTGGTTCTACATTTATGATGGCAACGTTAGTTACGATGTTTTTCCCCTGTTCTGCGGACTCTCTATGAATAAGCGGTCTACTCCGATGATGGTGACCTTTTCTGCTGCTCATTGACATTGATTCCCAATGCAACATGTTTCTTACAGACATCCCTTGGTGGGACTGGGCTTGGATGTTGCTCTGGATATATCTGGAGTGTGTTTGAACCCTCTTGACTTTTTCATTTTCTTTATTCCTCCCCTCTATCCACACTTTAATAATGGAACATCTGCTTCACTTGACCTCCTGGTAGGACGCTCCCCTCCCGCTGCAGCTCCACCTGCACCCCCACTGTCGCTGTTCGCTGCTGCCGCCGCTGGTGAATTCGAGGCCCTCCTCCACCCGCAGGCTTCCACCTGCGTCTCATCCCTGGTGGCCAGTGGTGGACTTTAGGTTCGTTTTTCACTGTTTCCTTTTGCTGCCTGTTGCTTTGTTCCTGCATCTGTCTGTGCCCCCTGCCCCCGCTCGCCGCTCTGCTTTGTGCCCCCTGAATTTTGTATTCTGATCGCCGCTTTGCTCTGTGACCCTGCCCCCGCTCACCGCTCTGCTTTGTGCCCCTCGTATTTTGTATTTTGTATTCTGATCGCCGCCTTGCTCTGTGCCCCCTGCACCCGCTCGCCGCACTGCTTTGTGCCCCCTGTATTTTGTATTTTGTATTCTGATCACCACTTTGCTCTGTGCCCCCTGTCCCCGCTCACCGCTCTGCTTTGTGCCCCTTGTATTTTGTATTCTGTATTCTGATCGCCGCTTGCTCTGTGCCCCTGTGCATTTTGTACACCTTTCGCTCCTCTGTGCTCTACGCCGGTTTCCCGTTCTCCGTCCCCGCCGCTGCCTCCCCTGTGGCCCCGCCCACTCCGTGCCCATTAGCCACACCCGTCCCTCGCCTCCCGCCACCCAGCTGCTCCTCCCTCCCCACCTCCCCATATATGGCGGCCACGCGCAGCGGGTGCGCCACAGGCACGCCTAAGGCATGCCCGTCTGCGCCCGTCCGCGCCTGGACCGTGCCCATCGCCATAACCCCTGGCCCCCGCACCTGCCAGGACGACCACCTCCGCTACAACGCCAAGACCCTCATCGCGCTCAACCCAGGAAGAACTCACACCTGCTGCAAGGCCGCCCCAAGGCGCACCCATGGCCCCTTCACCTGCCGGAACTGCAGCTTCCCCTGCCACGAAAGTGCCAAGACACCCACCAGAACGGAAACCAACCAGCTTAGATGCATCCTGATCAACACCCGCTCCGCACACAAACACGCTGTCGAACTCTGGGACCTACTTGACACCAAATCAACAGACGTCGCCTTCCTGACCGAGACCTGGATGAACAAAGCCTCCTCGCCAGACATCGCCATAGCCATCCCAGACGGGTACAAGATCACCCGCAGAGACCACACCAACAGGGCCGGAGGAGGAATCGCCATCGTCCACAAAAACACCATCAAGATCTCAACAAACACCAACAACATCCTCAGCACCGCCGAACACATGCACTTCCAGATCCACATGAACCCAAAGACCACCCTAAGAGGAACCCTCATCTACAGACCTCCAGGACCCCGGCCTCAATTCTGCGACTCCATCGCCGACCTCATCAGCACACACGCGCTGACCTCCATCGACTACATCCTCCTCGGAGACCTGAACTTTCACCTGGAGAACAACAATGACAGCAACTCCTCCACCCTGATTGACAACCTCGCCAACCTTGGACTGAAACACTCGTCACGACGCCGACCCACAATGCCGGCCACACACTAGATGTCATCTTCTCCTCAAGCCCGAACGTCACCTTCAGCCACGCCTCCAAACTCACCTGGACAGACCACCACTGCATCCACTTCTCCTTTCGAAAACTGCCCACACACCACCGCACCCTACAGACCCCCCGCCGCTGCTGGGGCAAAATCACTGAAGAACAACTACAAACAAACCTTGCACTCAACCCCCCAACGACCCCAACCAACCCGGATGAAGGGGCACTCGCCCTTGAACGCTGGATGAACGACTGCGCCAACACTGTCGCGCCACTGAAAAACCCCATCAACACAGACACCAGCAGAAGAGTCAGCTGGTTCACCCCGGAACTCCTCAACTCCAAACGCACCTGCCGGAAACTGGAAAACATATGGCACAACGACAAGATGCCAGACAGCCGCACTGCCCACAAAGACACCATCCGCAACCGCCACCACCTCATCAGGACCACCAAAAGAACCTCCTTCACAGACTGCCTTGACAACAATGCACACAACAGCAAAGAGCTCTTCGCCATTGTGAGGGAACTCTCCAACCCCAGCTCCAACGCCAACGAAATCCCACCTTTGCAAGCCCTGTGCGACTCCCTCGCCACCTTCTTTCACCGGAAAATCACCGACATCCAATCCATGACAGCTTCAGACCCCGGACGACCCCTGCCGACCAAACAGCACCCCACCGCCCACGACACCCTGACAACCTGGGCCAACATGAGCATCGAGGACACAATCAAGACCATGGGAACAATCCACTCCGGATCACCATCCGACCCTCTCCCGCACCACATCTTCAACAAAGCCAGCAAGTCCACCGCTCCCCACCTTCACAAAATCATCAACCTGTCCTTCGAGACCGCCACCTTCCCTGAGATCTGGAACCATGCAGAGATCAACGCCCTACTGAAGAAACCCAAGGTGGACCTGAGCGACCTCAAGAACTTCAGGACCATCTCCTTGCTTCCGTTCCCAGCTAAGGTCATCAAGAAGATAGTAAACACCCAGCTTACCCGGCACCTCGAAGACAACAACATCCTAGACCTGTCCCAATCAGGATTCCGCAGCAACCACAGCACCGAGACCGCCCTCATCGCCACCACAGACGACATCAGGATACTGCTGGACAACGGCAAGATGGCGGCCCTCATCCTCCTGGACCTCTCCGCCACTTTCCACACCGTCTGCCACCTCACACTACGCACGCGCCACCATGACGCAGGGATCCGTAAAAAGGCCCTGGACTGGACCCCCTCCTTCCTCTCCGGCAGAACGCAGAGAGTCTGCCTCCTCCGTTCCGATCCGAGGCCTCCAAGATCATCTGTGGCATCCCTCAAGGATCCTCCCTCAGCCCGACACTGTTCAACGTCTACATGGCACCACTAGCACGCATCGCCCGACAGCACGACCTCATCATAATCTACTTCGCTGACGACACTCAGCTGATCCTCTCCCTCACAAAGGACCCCCTCACCACCAAATCCAACCTCCACCAGGGAATGAAGGCCGTCGCCGACTGGATGGAGGACAGCCGCCTCAAACTGAACACAGACAAGACGGAAATCCTCATCCTCGGATCCAACCCCTCCGCATGGGATGACTCTTGGTGGCCCACTTCACTTGGGTCCCACCCGGCCCCCACCGACCACGCACGCAACCTGGGAGTCATCCTCGACTCGAAACTCTCCATGACCAAACAAGTCAACGCAGTCTCCTCCACCTGTTTCAACACCCTCTGCAAGATCTACAGATGGATTCTGACCAACACGAGGAAAACAGTCACCCAGGCCCTAGTCAGCAGCAGACTCGACTACGGAAACGCCCTCTACGCCGGAGCCCCGTCCAAGCTCATCAGCAGACTACAGAGAATCCAGAATGCCTCCGCACGCCTGATCCTCGATGTCCCGTGCCACGACCACATCACCCCCCACCTGAGGAACCTGCACTGGCTCCCCGTCGACAAAAGAATCTCCTTCATGCTCCTGATCCACGCACAAAAGGCACTCCACAAAACCGGCCCAGCCTATCTCAACAGTCGACTCTCCTTCTACGTACCCAACAGGAATCTCTGCTCCGCTGACCACGCCCTGGCCACGGTCCCACGCATCCGGAGAACCACTTCCGGAGGCAGGTCCTTCTCCCATAACGCCACCAAGACCTGGAACACCCTCCCCCTCGACCTGGGACAAACCGAAGACCTGCTGACTTTCAGGAGACAACTCAAGACCTGGCTCTTTGACCAGTAACAGCACCTCCTCCCCCTCCCCCCACCAGTGCGCTCTACAAATTATGTGATTGATTGGTTGATTGACTTCCTTGGCTCTTTAAATCTTTTTTAACTGCCATTGGGCTCCTTTCTTTGTTCTTACCTTCTGTTTGTACATTTCATATATGAATGCCCGGTATAAATGTTGTTTCCTTTAATGTAAAGGGTTGGAATCACCCAGTAAAGAGAGCCAATATTCCAGATTATTATAGGAGCTTGTCTGGTGATTTCATCCTACTCGAAGAGACTAAGATAGGTTTTAAGGAAAACCTTCATATCAAGATAGCTTGGGTGTTAGATGTCACATGCTCTGAAGCTTCTGGGAAGAGAAACGGGGTTAATACTCTTATTTTTAAAAAATCTGGCTCATCTATAATTGCAGCTGAACATGAAACCAAAAGGAGATTGTTATTTACAAACCAACAGGAGATGGTTACTTACACAACTGACTAATGGTTCATTGGATCTATATATTATGAATCTATATGCTCCAAAAATAGATGACCCACATTTTCGGTGTGCAATATACAAAAAACTTGCTGATATTCCACAGAATTCAAAACCAATTGTTGAAGGAGATTTTAATCTTCCTCTCAATCCTATTTTGGATAGGCACTCTGCTTTTAAATGTCGACCCCCTCTGGCACATAAACAATTACTTAGTATATGTTTGTCAAAGCATCTCCTGGCTGTTTGGAGACTACACAATCCTACGGGCAGCGATATTACTTTTTTCTCCTCCCCCATTCCAGATTCTTTCATATTGATTAACTTCTTGTTGATGCTTCCCTTTTAAAAATATACAACAAATGTCATGATCGATCCAATAGTTGTCTCTGATCATGCTGCAGTTTCGTTATCCATCCTTAGACTTACAGATAATAAAAGAACCTCAAAATTGGCATCCAAACACAGAAATGTTGGAGAATGATGCTGAAGTCAAAGAACTCAATGATGAGATTGTGGGTTTCTTCAAAGAAAAGGAATTATCTGTAGATTCTCCGATGATACTATGGGATGTGTTTAAGTGTACTATGAGAGGTCATATTATAAAAAAAAATGTCTAAAAGAAATTACGATATTAGAAGATCTTTCCATTCTCTGGGAGATGATATTAAACAAAAAGATGAATTATATAGACATACTAGTGACAAATCTCTCTTGCAGGACATTAAATGATTAAAATATTCCTTTAATTCCATAGTTACAAAAAGAGCTTATCTTGGAGTGAACGCTCAGAAATCTCGTCAATTATTGTTACATAATAGAGCTGGCAAATTGTTAGCTACTACCCTCAAGTATCAGAATACTAATACAACACATATTACCCATTTTACTGATAAAAATTATTCGAAAAAGTTTCATAGGGAATTTTATGAAAAATTATATACCCCTCAAAGGCAGTGCAATAAGTTTAATTGCTAACAATTCCTTTATTTTCTCCCTATTACCACTATTTTGGATGACGATAAAGTCAAGTTGGGTAAGCCAATTGAAACTGATGAGATTATTCAGGCAAATAAGTTTACTCGTTCTAGGAAAGCTCCTGGCCTGGACGGGTATCCTATTGCCTTCTATAAAACGTTTACTTCTTCAATCATTAAATATCTTAAAACGATTTTTGACCATTATGTTCTATCTGGCAAAGTCTCGGGTACGGCCCACGAGGCTACTATAGTAGTTATATCAAAAGAAGGTAAAGATCATTCCAACACAAAAAATCTCCATCCCATCTCCTTAATAAATATAGAAGCAAAAGGTTTTGCTAAGATTTTAGCAAATCTACTAGTAGAATGTCACATTCCTAATCTTCCTTGACTGCCAAACAGGTTTTGTTAAGGGTAGACTTGCTAGAACATTCGTATGTTCTGTCACATTTCAGAAAAAGCTAAACTTTCCTCACTATCATCTGTGGTGAATGCCCTTGATGCCAAAAAGACATTTTATAAGGTTTCTTGGCATTTTTTTACATTCGGTTTTAGAGTCTCACAACCTTGGCAACTCTTTCATTAATATGGTCATGGCTCTTTACGTGCAACCTAAGCCAATATTAGAATTAATGGCATTATGTCCTCCTTTTTTAATCTCCACTAAGGAACAAGATAAGGGTGCCCACTTTCACCCCTTCGCTTTCTTTTATCCATTGATCCACTTCTCACCTTGCTCAATCTTAATTCTGAGATTAAAAGATTCCAATTTGGAACACACAAACCTAAAACGTCTGCTTAAGCTGACAATGTCCTTAGTTTTTTCAGAAGACATTGAATCAGCGATCCCTTCTATTTTTAACAGTATTCCAGATTTCTCTGTAGCTTCTGGCTATACTCTTAGAGTCACATGCATCAAGCTTTTTTTCAGTCAGAAACGGACTGATTCTTTGCGACCGTAAAACAGCCATTTCCAATACATAAAAGGCTTTAAATTCGCAACTTAGGTAATCGCAATTTATTGCGATTACCTAAATTGCAAATGCATTTAGGGAATCGCAAATTGTGACTCCCTATTGCGATGCATCAAGCCTTTCCTTAATGTAAACTGTGCATTTATGAATCACTAATTACCATCAACTTCAAGTTGATGGTAATGTGCACATTTTTTATAAAATGCACAAAAGAGCCTTTTTCAAAGTGACATGTGGTGCACACAAGTGTCCTTAGGGCACATTTGTGCGCCACATGAGCACACTTACCTTTTTGCGGGGTGCATCAGGGGGGCGTTAGGAACCCTGGCACCCTAGGAAATGCATTCGCAATTTGCGATCACCAATTTGGTAATCGCAATTTGCAAATGCAATTCCCATTCTGAATGGAGTGACATTACATAATAGAGATTTGCAATTTGCAAATCACTTTTAGGTACTGTTTAGGAATTGCAATTTATTTTGCAAATCCTACATGCATAAGGAATTGCAATTCCTAAATAGTGACTCCTTAAAAATCGCTATTTAGGAATCGCAATTCCTTATGTTGATGCATGTGGCCCTTACTAAGAGAAGATGGAAGTGTTACCTCTGAATCCTTTGTGCCTTCCTTCACACTTAGGAGATTCAGGTTTTAAATTTCAATCCACACAAATTACCTATCTGGGGATTTGTTTTTGTAGGGATCTTACAGATACTGTTCTCTATAATGAATCCCACATATTAAATTAAGTTAGAGATCTCTTGTCTTCTTGGTTTCCTAAATATATTTCTTGATGGGGTAGGTTACAAACTCTTAAAATGATGATAACCCCAATTATTATTTCCATGTCTTCTATGCTCCCTTTATAACTTTCATCATCTTTCTTTCATGAGATTGATGTACTCACGTCAAGATTGTTATGGAACGATAAGAGAGCTAGAAGTTCCTATAAATACCTTAGAAAACCCTCTACATTGGGAGGTTGTAACCTTCCGGACTGAAATCTACACCAAATATATTTTCTAGCGGCCCAAGGAGCAACTTGGTTTTTATCAAAATCTCATTATATACCTCCATGGGTACATATAGAATGAGATTTGTGCTCTCCTTTTAGCACTCTTTCCCGTCTCACAGCTTCAAAATTTACAATAGCACACTCTCAGCATATTAATTCAGATACGGTTACTGCTTTGCAATACCTTGATAGGAAACTTTTGAAACCCATTCATAAATCAAGATGGACGTCTTTATAGTTTTATCCTAAGCTCACTACTGACATTGAACTTAATACCGCTTCTCAGTGGGCCGCTAAGGGTATCAGTAAAGGACCTCTGTGATACTAATCATGACCCTCTTCCAATTTCTTTCCTGGCCAAAAATATGGTCTCAGTAACCTGGATTTCTCTACCTTTTCAAAACTAAAAGTCAAGCTCTCTAAGGTAACCCTTTCTACAGATTCGGTTATTGTCTCACTTTTTGCTATGTGGCTAGGCTCAGGTCAAATTTCTTCCAAAATGTATGAATTTGTATCTGCTCCACTGTCTTCACAATCCACAATTACTTGTGTTACACGGTCTCACCATTTTGAAGACAATATTTTTAAACATATTTCTAAGGATGCCTGGCAGTTGATTGGGAAATTATCCCTGCTTAACAAAATTGCTCCTTCACTGATTCAATCTAAATTCTTCAAATGAATCGCCTACATTGGACTCCTGCTCGCTTGCACAAACTGAAATTATGAGATAGTGATCTATGTTGGAATTGCAATTCAGAACCAGGCACCCATCAACATATGTTCTTTGAATGCACACTATTAGACTCCTTTTGAGGTCCTAGACAGTCACATTTTTCTATAAACTTTAATAGAACTATAACTCTTTCCCTCTCTATGATTATCCTGGGTCAATGGGCTGTAGTTACCTCTTTACCTCTTGCTAATACAGATTTGGAGCTATTAGATTTGCTCTTATCAATCGCATTAATAATTATAGTCACAAAATGGAAATCTTTTCATCTTTTATCATACCATACTTGGTAGACTTGGGTATCATATCTTCATGGAGCTCATACTCTTATTGAAAGAAAACAACATTTCCCTCCAATTGCTAGCAATGTATGGCATTCTTCGGATAATTATATGGATGTTTCTACTCTTTCTTGATTTAGTCATTACATGTGTGGCAGATGTACCATCACACCCTCCTCCTTCCTAATATTCTTTCCTCCTCCTCTCCTATTCTTTCTCTTTCCCTTCTCATTTGTTTTCCCCTTGCTGATATATTATATTTACCGAGCGATACACATTCTGTCATACAGGCCTTTACTGTGCCATATGATGATCTTTCATCTGACCCCTCTTCTTTGGGATTATAATTGCTACGCAATGAGTTTGAGATACCTGTTCTCTGTCATGATATTAACATGATCATTTTTATATGATAACTTTCTATCCCAGGTCAGGTATTGCTTGTCATGTAACCCGTTTTAACCTTTTAACTTCTCATCAATTTCTGATATTTATGTATCGTCGTTGCTTTGAAACTGTATTTCTTTTTATCCAAATACAATAAAAAATTTGAACACAATATTAATCTTAAAGGTAAACAATATTTTAAAGACAACACAATGCATTGTTTGTATGTATTGGTAACTAACCTGAGGGGGCTGAAAAGGTAAAGACGTGTCACTCCTGATGCAGCTGCTGATGTCAAGCTACTATCAATTGCCTTATCCAATGATGTGAGTGGTGTCTTTGTGGATAGCCCTCATCCGGTTCCAGTACCTTCCTTCTTCTGACTTGCGAGCTTCCCCTAAGTCCTGGAGCAAAGGTCATGCCACAATTTTTTCATTTCTGCTACACTGCGTGTTGTTATTCACACTGCATTAATGTACTCTCGTATTCTGCTCCAGTTTATGTTTGTGGCTTTTGGACTAGCTAAAAAAAGCCTTTCCAAAAAGCTGCTCACAGTCCGAGATGCATTCCTCCACCAGTATCTAAATTTCTTCATGCAAGAATATCTGCTTTCTTTTCTTTCCTGACTCTTCTTGCTGACCTCCCTGACTTTTCATACTTGAAGATTTCAAAGGATTGTATGCCCAACACTTGCTTTCTGGTAGCTCCTGTGCTTTTCAATGTGGTTGTAACATTCTATTTCCTGTCTCTGATATCATCACTATATGCCTGTGGGAAGGTTGCAATTTGCAAACGAGTATGAATAGCTTTTTATGATTCTGTATTTTGGTTAAAGCAAATGACAAGGAATCACTATTTAAAACATGTACTATATAGTACATTTAATTAACTGATGTCCAAATTTCTATTTATCAATCACAATTTACAATGCATTAAATTACACATTAGTATAACTGACCCCTAGTTTTTTATTGATTGTATTCCTTCCTAAACAACATTCCTACCTTTTTCATGTTAAAACATGCTGGTCCAATGTTTGGCCCACTGATGTTTTTATCTGCCCCCTGCAGACACCGTTGTCACAGCTAGAACAGGTTGAGGCTATTCTCATCTGCATGGATGATTATCATTGTGCTAGTCACAGGGGATATGGAGGCAGGGCACTCCGCTTTCAAATAAGGCAGCCAGGTTTTAAGGTGCAGGAGAGGTAGCCAAGCCACACAAGTGATTTGCCAACTTAAAAGGTCCATCCAGAGGAGGAGCAGCAGTGGCAAAAAAATACCTTCACAGCTGGGGGGACCATTCAGTGGAGCGGCCTCAGTGGCAAGGTCTCCACCCGGCCTAAGAATATCAGTCCAATACACATACAGTTCATTTTTATTCACTTCTTATATGTGGAGTTTACAATGTTAAAACAAAAGCATAGGCTGTGTGCATGTTTCACTGTACAAAACAGGAAAGGGGGATGTTCCCCAGCAATGCACACTTTTAGGCAAGCATTGACATACTTCTTAATGTGCATATGTAGACAACGCACAATATTTCCAAAGAGACTGTAAATATCATAAGAGAAAAAAATATTTCCTTTTACAAGCATGCTTGCAAGATGTAGCAGAACATAAAAAGAGAGGGAGGAGGCGTAAGAAGAGAAAGAAAAAGAGAAGGTAGAAAATGGGAAGAAAATGCAGTAAAGAAGAGAAGTAGAGAGTGTGTGGGAGAGAATGCAAGGGAGACAGAGGCTGAGCAACATAGTGCTGGGAGAGAGAGGAGTTAAGAGAAAAGGGAGAAAGGGGGATGAGAGAACAACAAGGGTGGGTGAGAGAGATAGACATGGAGAGATGGGTGGGGGAAAGGAAAGGAATTGGAGAAAGGGAGGGCTTAGAGAGAGGTAGGAGAAAGGTAAGGTAGAGGTGACAGGGAAAAGAGACAGTGAGAGAGAATGGAGGATACTAAGATACAGGAATGAGATGAGAAGATAAGAGGGAGATAGGAGCGAGAGAGAAAGAGAGAGAGAGAACTGAAAACAAACACACAGGTAGATGTGTATGTAAAAGTCAGTGTGTTTTTCAAAGTTACAGTGTGTAATTTTAGCTTTTATGATACATGTACCATGTACTTGAATCGTTGCAGTTGCCCGTGATCGCCTTTTTTTGGGTTGGCGTTCACAACATACTAAATATTGTAATCTGGCCACCCACTTAAAGAGACAAAACAACTCTGAAACAAAAGTATATTTTTTATTTCCTTCTATAGGAATATGCTCTCATAAAAATATTTGAATAGATTTTTTCTTGCAAATTGTTTTGCAGATCAAAAGTAGGATAGCAAACAAGATGTTGCATTGTATTCGGGTTTTATGAATACAGTTCTTTTCATTTACTATTGGCCAAATTCAGAATGGTAAATATACGGGTGGATATATTTCCATGGACATGTATTTATTTTTACATATGCCTAGCTGTAAATCTCTCCCAAAATGATATAAGTCAATAGCTTCAGGAGGAGATGTATGCCTAGTCAATAGGGTGGTGTCCCCACTCCCATATATAAGGGATGTGGGAACGCACAACTCAAAATTAGAGCGTAAGTGTACTACTAATATCTTTGCAAACAAATCTTAGGGTTAAATGTGCTAGGCCTAGTTCTACTTAGTGTGGACACAGGACGTCGATCCACCAAAATGCCGGTGATAGCGGAAATAAAATCAAATGTACTTTGACCCCAGTGTCATCACAGGAAGTGACATAATTTGTTCTTTGACTCTCCGTTGATCTCCCCTCAGCAGTCTGTTTCTCTACTCTGTGATTTTTATTACCCCTCTCTCACATGTCACACTCAGCTTTTGATGTCTTTTTCTCACCCCTCCAGTGTCCTCCTCCATGTCAACGGTGTCTTCATCACTGATCTCCTTATATTTCAGATTTGACTTTGCTTTCACATCTCTTTTATCTGTCTCCTACCCCTCTTACTTCTGTCTCTTCCTTAACTGTCATTCTCAATATCACCTCCCTATCTCCATTTTTCCTCCTTTCCTCCTCTCTCTCAGCTGTTTTTTCTAATCTGCCTTTGTGTTTCTCTTCAAACAGTGTCTAACGCCTAAACATACCTTAGTAGGCTGTCTGTTGTAAAAGACACCGGTGGGGCATCCAAGGCGTAGGTTAGCTTTAATCTTCAGGCTCAGCTGTCTTCGCTTAGGACATGTGCAGTTTCATCAGTTTCTTAAGTTCTCACGCATGGTTCTTTATTTCCAATCGTCGCCACTGTTACATTGAAGAAAGTACTCTCGCAGGTATGTAATCCAGGAGCCGCAGGTATAATTTAGTAGGTTTATTAGTAATAAGATAGATAGCAAAGAAGGCCCCACCGGGAGCAGCATCCAGCTGCTCAGCACATCTCACTCAAACTGACCACACTTCAAGCCATGCATTCACGAACATTCCGATGACATCACACACACAGGCTGAGCAGCAGGGAGAAGGAGAAGACAAGAATATAACACATCTCCCTCCTTTAAAACAAAGAAAACAAAAGAATACAAGAGAAAATTAACACAGTAAGCCCTGACGATGACAAGGGCAGGATTTCAAATAAACACAAACAAGAATGTATGAATGACTATAAATAAAATTTTGAAATAGCAATACAGCACAATGTAAGAACTCAAACAGTGGAGAATAAGTAAAAATGGTATGATTCATAGCATTACGCCCAAATAACAAAACACCACACACACTAAATTCAAAAGAAAGATAGGACGTCACATCTCGCACAAAACATGAAAAGAGGCACAATATCACCTAGCACGAAACCAATGCAAAAACAAAACATGACAAAACAATCCAACAATTCAATGCAGAAACCCCACATGACGACTTATCCGACAATAACCAGTGCAACAGCATCATATCACAATACAATTTAACAGTTCAATCTGACACACACAACCTCACATAACCACCATCCTTCATCACAAACCAAAAATACCCAAAATATCACAGATCATGCCAGTTGGCCAGACCAGCACAAAAAGCGATAAACTGGGAACCGAAACTAAAAAAAATGGCGCACCAAAGAATAACAAAGACAGGAACGCGGCATTTCTAAACTAAGCAACACACAGCATGGGGTATAAGACTCCTCAAAACACATAGGTTAAATGACTATTCAAACATATGCCAAGGCAAAACACAACTTTAAAGGGTACTTGACACCCAACGCACGGGGTTTGCGACTCCCCGAAATGCATGCCTAGACAAAACCATAACACACTTTAAAGGGTATCTGACCCCCAACGCACGGGATACATGACTCCCAGAAACGCACGCCTAGACACAACACATAACACACTTTAAAGGGTATCTGACCCCCAACGCACGGGATACATGACTCCCCGAAACGCATGCCTAGACAAAACACATCCACACTTTAAAGGGTATCTGACCCCCAAAGCACGGGACACATGACTCCCCGAAACGCACGACTAGGTAAAACACTTATAAAGTTAAATGACTTTTCAAACATATTCTAAGGTAAAACACACTTTAAAGGGCACATGACTCCCCAGTGCTCGGGGTACATGACTCCTCGAAACGCACGCCTAGACAAAACACATACCATACCTTAAAGGGTATCTGACCCCCAACGTACGGGGTACATGACTCCCCAAAACGCACGCCTACACAACACACATATCACACCTTAAAGGGTATCTGACCCCCAACGCACGGGGTACATGACTCCCCGAAACACACACCAAAATAAAACTTACAACACAGGGTATATGAATCCCCAGCGCACGGGATACGTGACTCCCCAAAACGCACACCAAAATAAAACTCCCAACACATCACGGGGTACATGACTCCCCAACGTACAGGGTACATGACTCCCCGAAACGCACACCATAAACGCAAAACAAGGAAAAACACACAACATAGTGCACACGTACATTTCACTAATGTACATCTAAAATGGTACAAGAAGATTATGATACTCTAGTGGTTCCACACACTAAGTGAAGGCTCGCTATGAACAACACAATACACTAGCAACAAATGTGCTATTCAGAAAAGTATTCCTTGTACTATAAAATGTAGACTTCAACATTGAAATTTGACGTGCAAGGAAAAATAAAATAGATGCACGGTATGCCCAATAGATCGCGCTCAAAACGCTGTAAAATAAAAATGCAATAATAAACGTCCAGGAAAAAAAAAGAAGCACAATAAATTAAAATAATTAAAGTAGACACCGTTGTCTCGATAGTCCAGTAAGATTCGTGCTTGGCAACACAAAACTGAAATAAATAAAGCAGTCACCATTGACTCAATGCACAGCTCCACTTCTCCAGATCTGTGTATGTACTTCTCCACAACGCGTCGCTGCCATGCTGATACAGAGAGTGAGTTACGATGCTTTATGAGGACACTTCACAGTTCTGGGTAAGTGTCAGGCAAACGTAATCACGCAGTGCGTCTCTTCAGGTTTACGACTCTCCTGTCATCACTGCGTGGTGACTCATCACTCACAGCCTGCTGACGCTACGATCTGGAATGCAGGAAATTTGACTCTGATGCAACAAAGCTGAAAGATTCCTTCAGAAAGGATGGCAGCTGGCCTCAGAAGATTAACTGCAGCAACGTCACAGGTAACCCTTTCAAATCACAACAAGATAGAAATGTGCCGTTGCCTTTGTCGAGGATCAAACATGGGCTTCACCAGCAGTTTCAAATAAAATGGGCTCATCAGCAGCTTCAGATCAAATATGCAATTCAGTGACTCACCGAACTCCTATCCTGTGTAACAAAAGGATTCACTCTAAATCGCATGAAGCACAGACTTGAAATCGCTCGCTGCAATCACCTGTAGGCACATTGAATGTTCAGTCACAGTTCAAGTGAAATGAAAGTTCGGTCCCAGTGAGTCATACACATTCCCATTAAAATGTCGAGGTCTTCTTTTTTTATTTTTTATTTTGTAGGACACCATCTATACAGTAAAAATAGGCAGGTTTAAGGCACGATGTCCAAAACATTCAGAAAAGAAACAGTCTGTAAGCAGCCCCAAGACAAATGCCAATTATAAGACTAATCAATTGGCTAGCAGAATCAAGTTGCACAACGGATGGAAGGGCATATTTGAAACTAGATTCAGGCTTCAAACTTTTCGAGTCAAACAGTGTCTAACGCCTAAACATACCTTAGTAGGCTGTCTGTTGTAAAAGACACCGGTGGGGCATCCAAGGCGTAGGTTAGCTTTACTCTTCAGGCTCAGCTGGCTTCGCTTAGGACATGTGCAGTTTCATCAGTTTCTTAAGTTCTCACGCATGGTTCTTTATTTCCAATCGTCGCGACTGTTACATTGAAGAAAGTACTCTCGCAGGTATGTAATCCAGGAGCCGTAGGTATAATTTAGTAGGTTTATTAGTAATAAGATAGATGGCAAAGAAGGCCCCACTGGGAGCAGCATCCAGCTGCTCAGCCCATCTCTATCAAACTGACCACACTTCAAACCTTGCATTCACGAACATTCCGATGACATCACACACACAGGTTGAGCAACAGGGAGAAGGAGAAGACAAGAATATAACAATATGGGCTGTCTGTTCCTGGGAATCCATTTGTCAGGCCAGGTAAAAGCAACACTCCTCTATATTTAAACCAGCTCCTTACTTACAACTCATGTCACCCTGTCTGCAAACAACAGACATATTTCACTTCACACATATCCACACATGCCAGTGATGCAATCTGACCCTGATACCGGTGGACATAAAATTGAAAATTGTGCAAAAGTAGGTCGCACACTGCTCGTCACACCAGCAAGTTGCCCCAAAGGACTGTGGTAAATGTAGTGGCGACGGCGGGTACGCCTATGCCACGATGTGTAAAAAGAACCGTATGTGTTGCGTTAGCCATCCCTGGACACGTGTTTCGAGGTAGTTGCCTCTCGTCAGCAGGGAGCAGGTCAGTGTAAGGGGGTGCCGTGTGGACTGCAAAAATGTAATTAAAAACAGGTCAAGTACCTCTCATGGCGTGCAGGTGCAGATCCAAGGCTCGTCAGCCCGTTGGCTCAAGGGAGCCGTAATAAATTGTGCAAAAGTAGGTCGCACACTGCTCGTCACACCAGCAAGTTGCCCCAAAGGACAGTGGTAAATGTAGTGGCGACGGCGGGTACGCCTATGCCACGATGTGTAAAAAGAACAGTATGTGTTGCATTAGCCATCCCTGGACACGTGTTTCGAGGTAGTTACCTCTCGTCAGCAGGGAGCAGGTCAGTGTAAGGGGGTGTCGTGTGGACTGCCAAAATGTAATTAAAAACAGGTCAAGTACCTCTCATGGCGCGCAGGTGCAGATCCAAGGCTCGTCAGCCCGTTGGCTCAAGGGAGCCGTAATAAATTGTGCAAAAGTAGGTCGCACACTGCTCGTCACACCAGCAAGTTGCCCCAAAGGACTGTGGTAAATGTAGTGGCGACGGCGGGTACGCCTATGCCACGATGTGTAAAAAGAACAGTATGTGTTGCGTTAGCCATCCCTGGACACGTGTTTCGAGGTAGTTGCCTCTCGTCAGCAGGGAGCAGGTCAGTGTAAGTGGGTGCCGTGTGGACTGCCAAAATGTAATTAAAAACAGGTCACGTACCTCTCATGGCGCGCAGGTGCAGATCCAAGGCTCTTCAGCCCGTTGGCTCAAGGGAGCCGTAATAAATTGTGCAAAAGTAAGTCACACACTGCTCGTCACACCAGCAAGTTGCCCCGAAGGACTGTGGTAAATGTAGTGGCGACGGCGGGTACGCCTATGCCACGATGTGTAAAAAGAACAGTATGTGTTGCGTTAGCCATCCCTGGACACGTGTTTTGAGGTAGTTGCCTCTCGTCAGCAGGGAGCAGGTCAGTGTAAGGGGTGCCGTGTGGACTGCCAAAATGTAATTAAAAACAGGTCAAGTACCTCTCATTGCGCGCAGGTGCAGATCCAAGGCTCGTCAGCCCGTTGGCTCAAGGGAGCTGTAATAAATTGTGCAAAAGTAGGTCGCACACTGCTCGTCACACCAGCAAGTTGCCCCAAAGGAGTGTGGTAAATGTAATGGCGACGGCGGGTACGCCTATGCCACGATGTGTAAAAAGAACAGTATGTGTTGCGTTAGCCATCCCTGGACACGTGTTTCGAGGTTGTTGCCTCTCGTCAGCAGGGAGCAGGTCAGTGTAAGGGGGTGCCGTGTGGACTGCAAAAATGTAATTAAAAACAGGTCAAGTACCTCTCATGGCGCGCAGGTGCAGATCCAAGGCTCGTCAGCCCGTTGGCTCAAGGGAGCCATAATAAATTGTGCAAAAGTAGGTCGCACACTGCTCGTCACACCAGTAAGTTGCCCCAAAGGACTGTGGTAAATGTAGTGGCGACGGCGGGTACGCCTATGCCACGATGTGTAAAAAGACCAGTATGTGTTGCGTTAGCCATCCCTGGACACGTGTTTCGAGGTAGTTGCCTCTCGTCAGCAGGGAGCAGGTCAGTGTAAGGGGGTGCCGTGTGGACTGCCAAAATGTAATTAAAAACAGGTCAAGTACCTCTCATGGCGCGCAGGTGCAGATCCAAGGCTCGTCAGCCCGTTGGCTCAAGGGAGCCGTAATAAATTGTGCAAAAGTAGGTCGCACACTGCTCGTCACACCAGCAAGTTTCCCCAAAGGACTGTGGTAAATGTAGTGGCGACGGCGGGTACGCCTATGCCACGATGTGTAAAAAGAACAGTATGTGTTGCGTTAGCCATCCCTGGACACGTGTTTCGAGGTAGTTGCCTCTCGTCAGCAGGGAGCAGGTCAGTTTAAGGGGGTGCCGTGTGGACTGCCAAAATGTAATTAAAAACAGGTCAAGTACCTCTCATGGCGCGCAGGTGCAGATCCAAGGCTCGTCAGCCCATTGGCTCAAGGGAGCCGTAATAAATTGTGCAAAAGTAGGTCGCACACTGCTCGTCACACCAGCAAGTTGTCCCAAAGGACTGTGGTAAATGTAGTGGCAACGGCGGGTACGCCTATGCCACGATGTGTAAAAAGAACAGTATGTGTTGCGTTAGCCATCCCTGGACACGTATTTCGAGGTAGTTGCCTCTCGTCAGCAGGGAGCAGGTCAGTGTAAGGGGGTGCCATGTGGACTGCCAAAATGTAATTAAAAACAGGTCAAGTCAAGATTTTAGCAGCCTGCACTCTTTCCTACTCCCTGCTGACGAGAGGCCACTACCTCGAAACACGTGTCCAGGGCTGGCTAACGCTATTCACACTTGCACTCACGACACGAGCATAGGTGTATCCGCCGACGCTGACTACAGGGACCACAGTTCTTTGGGGTAACACGCAGGTAGGTCAGCAGTGTGCGACCATATGGATTTAGTTATTTAGTGGCTCTTTGAGCCGGGGAGTCGACGGGCTCAGGTTACGCACCTGCGTTGCTACGAGAAGTACTTTACCTGATAATGATTTTAGCAGCCTACACAGCAACCCTGCACTCTTTCCTACTCCCTGCTGACGAGAGGCAACTACCTCGAAACACGTGTCCAGGGATGGCTAACGGTATTCACACTTGCACTCACGACACGAGCATAGGCGTATCCGCCGACGCTGAATACAGGGACCACAGTTCTTTGGGGTAACACGCAGGTAGGTCAGCAGTGTGCGACCATTTGGATTTAGTTATTTAGTGGCTCTTTGAGCCGGGGAGTCGACGGGCTCAGGTTACGCACCTGCGTTGCTACGAGAGGTGCTTTACCTGATAGTGATTTTAGCAGCCTACACAGCAACCCTGCACTCTTTCCTACTCCCTGCTGACGAGAGGCAACTACCTCGAAACACGTGTCCAGGGATGGCTAACGCAACACATACTGTTCTTTTTACACATCGTGGCATAGGCGTACCCGCCGTCGCCACTACATTTACCACAGTCCTTTGGGGCAACTTGCTGGTGTGACGAGCAGTGTGCGACCTACTTTTGCACAATTTATTACGGCTCCCTTGAGCCAACGGGCTGACGAGCCTTGGATCTGCACCTGCACGCCATGAGAGGTACTTGACCTGTTTTTAATTACATTTTGGCAGTCCACACGGCACCCCCTTACACTGACCTGCTCCCTGCTGACGAGAGGCAACTACCTCGAAACACGTGTCCAGGGATGGCTAACGCAACACATACTGTTCTTTTTACACATCGTGGCATAGGCGTACCCGCCGTCGCCACTACATTTACCACAGTCCTTTGGGGCAACTTGCTGGTGTGACGAGCAGTGCGCGACCTACTTTTGCACAATTTATTACAGCTCCCTTGAGCCAACGGGCTGACGAGCCTTGGATCTGCACCTGCGCGCCATGAGAGGTACTTGACCTGTTTTTAATTACATTTTGGCAGTCCACACAGCACCCCCTTACACTGACCTGCTCCCTGCTGACGAGAGGCAACTACCTCGAAACACGTGTCCAGGGATGGCTAACGCAACACATACTGTTCTTTTTACACATCGTGGCATAGGCGTACCCGCCGTCGCCACTACACTTACCACAGTCCTTTGGGGCAACTTGCTGGTGTGACGAGCAGTGTGCGACCTACTTTTGCACAATTTATTACGGCTCCCTTGAGCCAACGGGCTGACGAGCCTTGGATCTGCACCTGCATGCCATGAGAGGTACTTGACCTGTTTTTAATTACATTTTGGCAGTCCACACGGCACCCCCTTACACTGACCTGCTCCCTGCTGACGAGAGGCAACTACCTCGAAACTCGTGTCCAGGGATGGCTAACGCAACACATACTGTTCTTTTTACACATCGTGGCATAGGCGTACCCGCCGTCGCCGCTACATTTACCACAGTCCTTTGGGGCAACTTGCTGGTGTGACGAGCAGTGTGCGACCTACTTTTGCACAATTTATTACGGCTCCCTTGAGCCAATGGGCTGACGAGCCTTGGATCTGCACCTGCGCGCCATGAGAGGTACTTGACCTGTTTTTAATTACATTTTGGCAGTCCACACGGCACCCCCTTACACTGACCTGCTCCCTGCTGACGAGAGGCAACTACCTCGAAACACGTGTCCAGGGATGGCTCACGCAACACATACTGTTCTTTTTACACATCGTGGCATAGGCGTACCCGCCGTCGCCACTACATTTACCACAGTCCTTTGGGGCAACTTGCTGGTGTGACGAGCAGTGTGCGACCTACTTTTGCACAATTTATTACGGCTCCCTTGAGCCAACGGGCTGACGAGCCTTGGATCTGCACCTGCGCGCCATGACAGGTACTTGACCTGTTTTTAATTACATTTTGGCAGTCCACATGGCACCCCCTTACACTGACCTGCTCCCTGCTGACGAGAGGCAACTACCTCGAAACACGTGTCCAGGGACGGCTAACGCAACACATACTGTTCTTTTTACACATCGTGGCATAGACGTACCCGCCGTCGCCACTACATTTACCACAGTCCTTCGGGGCAACTTGCTGGTGTGACGAGCAGTGTGCTACCTACTTTTGCACAATTTATTACAGCTCCCTTGAGCCAACGGGCTGACGAGCCTTGGATCTGCACCTGCGCGCCATGAGAGGTACTTGACCTGTTTTTAATTACATTTTGGCAGTCCACACGGCACCCCCTTACACTGACCTGCTCCCTGCTGACGAGAGGCAACTACCTCGAAACACGTGTCCAGGGATGGCTAACGCAACACATACTGTTCTTTTTACACATCGTGGCATAGGCGTACCCGCCGTCGCCACTACATTTACCACAGTCCTTTGGGGAAACTTGCTGGTGTGACGAGCAGTGTGCGACCTACTTTTGCACAATTTATTACAGCTCCCTTGAGCCAACGGGCTGACGAGCCTTGGATCTGCACCTGCGCGCCATGAGAGGTACTTGACCTGTTTTTAATTACATTTTGGCAGTCCACACGGCACCCCCTTACACTGACCTGCTCCCTGCTGACGAGAGGCAACTACCTCGAAACACGTGTCCAGGGATGGCTAACGCAACACATACTGTTCTTTTTACACATCGTGGCATAGGCGTACCCGCCGTCGCCACTACATTTACCACAGTCCTTTGGGGCAACTTGCTGGTGTGACGAGCAGTGTGCGACCTACTTTTGCACAATTTATTACGACTCCCTTGAGCCAACGGGCTGACGAGCCTTGGATCTGCACCTGCGCGCCATGAGAGGTACTTGACCTGTTTTTAATTACATTTTGGCAGTCCACACGACACCCCCTTACACTGACCTGCTCCCTGCTGA
The DNA here is from genome assembly GCF_964204655.1 of Triturus cristatus. NCBI lineage: Eukaryota > Metazoa > Chordata > Amphibia > Caudata > Salamandridae > Triturus > Triturus cristatus. Next base: position 721,190,347 of record NC_140585.1, read on the forward strand.
CGAGAGGCAACTACCTCGAAACACGTGTCCAGGGATGGCTAACGCAACACATACTGTTCTTTTTACACATCGTGGCATAGGCGTACCCGCCGTCGCCACTACATTTACCACAGTCCTTTGGGGCAACTTGCTGGTGTGACGAGCAGTGTGCGACCTACTTTTGCACAATTTATTACGGCTCCCTTGAGCCAACGGGCTGACGAGCCTTGGATCTGCACCTGCACGCCATGAGAGGTACTTGACCTGTTTTTAACTACATTTTGGCAGTCCACACGGCACCCCCTTACACTGACCTGCTCCCTGCTGACGAGAGGCAACTACCTCGAAACACGTGTCCAGGGATGGCTAACGCAACACATACGGTTCTTTTTACAAATCGTGGCATAGGCATACCCGCCATCGCCACTACATTTACCACAGTCCTTTGGGACAACTTGCTGGTGTGACGAGCAGTGTGCGACCTACTTTTGCACAATTTATTACGGCTCCCTTGAGCCAACGGGCTGACGAGCCTTGGATCTGCACCTGCGCGCCATGATAGGTACTTGACCTGTTTTTAATTACATTTTGGCAGTCCACACGGCACCCCCTTACACTGACCTGCTCCCTGCTGACGAGAGGCAACTACCTCGAAACACGTGTCCAGGGATGGCTAACGCAACACATACTGTTCTTTTTACACATCGTGGCATAGGCGTACCCGCCGTCACCACTACATTTACCACAGTCCTTTGGGGCAACTTGCTGGTGTGACGAGCAGTGTGCGACCTACTTTTGCACAATTTATTACGGCTCCCTTGAGCCAACGGGCTGACGAGCCTTGGATCTGCACCTGCGCGCCATGAGAGGTACTTGACCTGTTTTTAATTACATTTTGGCAGTCCACACGGCACCCCCTTACACTGACCTGCTCCCTGCTGACGAGAGGCAACTACCTCGAAACACGTGTCCAGGGATGGCTAACGCAACACATACTGTACTTTTTACACATCGTGGCATAGGCGTACCCGCCGTCGCCACTACATTTACCACTGTCCTTTGGGGAAACTTGCTGGTGTGACGAGCAGTGTGCGACCTACTTTTGCACAATTTATTACGGCTCCCTTGAGCCAACGGGCTGACGAGCCTTGGATCTGCACCTGCGCGCCATGAGAGGTACTTGACCTGTTTTTAATTACATTTTGGCAGTCCACATGGCACCCCCTTACACTGACCTGCTCCCTGCTGACGAGAGGCAACTACCTTGAAACACGTGTCCAGGGATGGCCAACGCAACACATACTGTTCTTTTTACACATCGTGGCATAGGCGTACCCGCCGTCGCCACTACATTTACCACAGTCCTTTGGGGCAACTTGCTGGTGTGACGAGCAGTGTGCGACCTACTTTTGCACAATAAAATTGAAAATATTGATCTTGACAACTTGCACCTTTCCATTCTATAGTATTCATGCCTGCTCAATTGCAGCACCACCCCCCTCCTTTTCAAGGGCCATCAAAATAACACATGTTTGTCAACCAGCCAGTTGACTGCTATGACTGTCAAAACAATACACCCGAAAATGTGCAACTCACATCTCCCTAGCTCATAACTGCCCTAAATGTTTTTAGTCAGACTGTGCTAGTTCAATATTCAAACACATAGGGAAAGTGTTAGTGTATTGCGCGTATATGTACGTTGCCATATTGACCTGTCTCTGATATCAGATGGACAATAAAGCCAAGTAAGTCAACATCTGTTTAAATCTGTAAGAACATGAGCATCTCATTCTCTGCACAAGTGTAAAGTCAGTGGAACTGTGAATAGCTGAGCCGATGTTCAGCATGTGTTACCCACAACTGTAATGGGTGAAGTATCAGGATTTCTCCTTTTTCCTTGTTGAACAGCATACACACTTGGGGTCCGATTCACAGAACTAACTTAAGACAAAATCCTAAACTTACTACCATTTTCAGGGGTGTGGAATTTATTAAAATATCTACCTGTCCATGGGGCAGGTTGCTTAATAAATGTACTTGTCCTGTAACAAAATCCACTTGTCCCTTTGGTGCCATGTTGTGCGGCGACAAATTTTGGCAGCAATCTCATTATATAAGAGCTCTTATATAGCCTTTCTGATTATGCCAGGGCTCATACCATAGTAGTGTTTGAATACTAGCAATCCCTTTATGTTGCTACGTTTCCGCAGATCTACTTACTGGGACTGAGGGTAGTGGTAAACAATAGTTCCAGGGTTGGAATGTCCTTTTGAGTCTGTGCAAACCTACTAACTTGCATGTTTTAAGAGTCTCTTTTCCAATACTGAGAAATGTTGGAAATTTACTCCTGACAATGGCAGACGTAAACCTTCTTCCAGAGTTGGGGAAAAAAGTGGTTGGAGGGAAAATAAACTTGCAAACACTCAGGTTTTCGCATTAGCAAATTTACACATGCATATTTGCTCATGCTAAAATCCAGTTCACAAATATTTTTCAGGAGTACTATTTCTTGCCCTACTGCTGTAAATTCTTGTGAATTCAGGAAAGCCATATAGCTGCCCTTAATGCAAGGACATATACCAAGGGTCTACTTTTGAGTCCTTCTTTAAATAATTGGGCCCCTAATTTGGTCTGGCGTTAATCATGACCTTTTGTGTTTATTAAAATTCTCTCTCTCGCTCTGTATCGGCTGGCTTCATGGTGAGTGACAGTATTCTGCTCTTTCACAAGGAGCATATCGGCACACAAAGTAGTTTTATTCAGTGCCAGTAACTAATGTGGCAGTGTGCTTTTTTGAGACCAAAAACAATTTTTGATTTTGCGAATGTTTGTTATAATGGTGAGGGTACGGCAGCTCTCACATCAATACGGTTTTACAAAAACCATGCCAAAACAAGTCACGCATTGCCAAAACTAAAAATCTGCCCACCATTTCAGACCTACTGGCTTTGCCAGTGCTTGTTTATTTTTATGTTTCCCAAAATCTTATTGAAACTGGTTACACTGATTTTCTAATATGAATATTTTGGGGAAATACTAGCATGCATCAACACATGTTACTAAATGATGCTGCAAAGAAATGGTACCTGAACTTTTACAATAGTTTAGCAAAAAAAATGTTTTCCTACGTTCATTTTTTAGGTACATTTTATATTGAAAGAAAAGAATCATTAATCTTGCTTTCAAGCTTCTGAAAATATTTGCATCTTATCAGAGAGCATTCTGGGAGCATTATACATAGCCTCATATTGCTAAACTTTGAAACCGTGTGTACACATTTTTATACCGGAACCACTGTCAGTAGTGCAGTCAAAACTTACATTTACTGAGAGCACTCACCCCAATAATAAAGGCTTTCAATTAATGAACCATAAATACAAGTTTGAACAGCATTAACATATGCACACAAATATTAACTTAACTGCAGGCAGTGCCCTTCCATGATCCTTAATGTGGTACTGCAAACTGGCAGCCAAAGGGTGTGTGCTGCAGGGGGTTGGGCCTGCTTGTCCCAAGGACAAAATGCACATTAAAACTTGTTGCCCTTGACCCCAAACAATATGTCCTGGGCGTCGGGCTATAGGAATTCCACATCCCTGCATTTTGGTATTCACAGAAGGCACTTACTCATTTTGGTATTCACAGAAGGCACTTACTCATTTCGGTATTCACAGAAGTTAGGAGTCCTAACTTTAAGACTCCTAAATGCCTTCTGTGAATACCGAAAGCATTAAAATTAGGATTTTTCTCAGTTTAGTAGTGGTATAGTTAGGACTCCTAACTTTAGGACTCCTAAATACCTTCTGTGAATACCGAAAGTCTTAAAATTAGGATTTTTCTCAATTTAGTAGTAGTAAAGTTAGGACTCCTAACTTTAGGACTCCTAAATGTCTTCTGTGAATACCGAAAGCCTTAAAATTAGGATTTTTCTCAGTTTAGTAGTATTAAAGTTAACTTTAGGACTCGTAAACTGAGAAAAATCCTAATTTTAAGACTTTCGGTATTCACAGAATGCATTTAGGAGTCCTAAAGTTAGGACTCCTAACTTCTGTGAATACCGAAGTGAGTGTCTTTTGTGAATACCAAAATGAGTAAGTGCCTTCTGTAAATACGAAAATGGTAGTAAGTTTAGGATTTTGTCTTAAGTTAGTTCTGTGAATCGGGCCCATTAATTTTGCAACATGATTGGTAAGTTTAGGTATATCCCCAGTCACACACCCCTTGCACCAATATCCCTAATGCAGACAATCATAGAGTCATATGTCTTTTGCAACCTTAGCTACCGCTGTCTCACATCATGTGAATATGTGCCTATATGCTTAATTTCTGTGTAAAATTGAAATGTGCCTAACTCCACATACTGCTTGTGTTGTAATATTTAAATACTTCCCTTAGCTGCAGGTTGGTTGGTAAGTAGTAGTTAAATGAGTTGGGATTAGGGGGGTGGAGGTAATGATAGTAGGAAGAGTGGGTGACCCAAAAACCCCTGGTTACCATAAAACAGCCCATGAATCAGACCACAACAGGTAAAATCCTTCTAGCAGCTATTTGGTCCTCTGTTATCGATCTTTAAGGACCCTCATATAGCCCTTTGTGCCCAATCAATCAATCAATCAGTGGTTTGAGAGTGCGCTACTCACCCGTGAGGGTCACAAAGTGCTTGGAGGGTGGGGGGTGCGAGCAGATCCATTAGTTATTCGAAGAGCCAGGTCTTGAGGTCCTTTCTGAACTGGTGCAGTGTCAGGCTTTGTTGGATACGAAGGGGGAGTTTGTTCCAGGTCTTGGCTGCGAGGTAGGACAAGGATCTGCCACCTGCTCTGGTCCTCAGGATGCGAGCGACCATGGTTAGGGCGAGGTCGGCAGAGCGGAGGTTTCTCTTGGGGGCATGGAAGGAGATTAGATTATTGAGGTATTGGGATCTGGTGTTATGGAGGGCTTTGTAGGCGTGTGTGAGCAGTTTGAAGGTTATTCTTCTTTTGACGGGGAGCCAGTGGAGTCCCTAGTCTATCTCAATCTTCTGTAAGGTGTCACAATTTATTTTATGCCACTTACTGCATGACTTCCACATTTACTTATCCGACCCTTCCTGTTAGCTACCATTATGACCTTCTGCAACTCCTCCATTCTCTCGAAACAAATCCCCAAAACTGAGGTCACTTCCTTTAAAATCACTTTTCACCTGCATCTATTGAAATATCCCATGAAGAATGTAAAACAGAAGATTCTAAGGGAATTTACAGAAAGCAGAAAGCTAAGGTTTCTGACCAGTATCACTGTACTTGGAAGGTGTCCCTCAAACCGATTTTCTGCATTTTACTCAAAACATGCACCAGTGGCAAAACGTCTTGCACAGAACTCTAAATATCTCCAACAAATGTCATCTCCTTTAGGCAAAAGTTTCTTCCTCTTCATATTTTAATGGCTATCTTTCTCTTTCCACCCTTAATAGCTGAAAGAATATGCTCTAGTCCAATGATGCAAGTTTAGTTTCACTAGATCGCCTTTTCCAATCCTTCAACCCTAACTCCCCATCCCTTCTACTACCGCCTTCTGATCTCTCCACTCCCAACCAACCCAAACACAATATGAGCTAACTGGCCACTTCCTCTCCATTGATCACTCCTCCCTGCTCCCAATCTACTAGAACATTGACTTCACCTTCTTTGGATCTGCACTACACCAACAATGTCCTCCTCCTTCCAACTCCACTATTTTGCCTTACTCTCCCTCTAATACGTCCCTAAACAACCATTCTATAACTCTCCCTGCTACCTTCTCCCATTATGATACTCCTCCGAACCAATCTCGAGCCCAACCGACTTTTATAGTCCTATTCCCTTCTTGCCTTATCCTGGTATGCATACAGGCCTCACTTCAATTAATTTCTCCATTCCACCCATTGCTCTATTCAACTGCCCTGTGGCATATGTTGTACCCCTTCAATCTCCTATCCCCACCCACACTTCCTACTATCATCACACCCAACTCCACTCTCCTCCTCCTCCCTCCCTAATCCCTTCTCATTTAGTTACTGTTGCAAAGTCATTCTTGTGCCCTGGGCACCCCCATTTTTTGGCTGACTGGTACTGATGGTAACTTACTGTCCCTGGGCTCTGCTTAAACCGGCCCAGGGTGAGTGCTATGCTGAAAACACACTATAATACAGTGAAAACACATACATATACTAGGGTACACTATGGGCTAGGGTACTCTATGATTGGCATTCCCTCCACTATAAGGCCCGAGTACATATTAGGGCAGAGCGGTTAAAACTACCTTTAAATACCGTGTATATATTTGAGCATGACAGTTTAGAGGCCAGCAGCCCTTTCTGCACTTGCATTTGTGTACACTGCTGAGGTCTGATGTCAGTTTAAACGTAGTCCTGTGTTGCAGGACTGGTTTTAAAATGCTAATTGTGCTCAAAATCGACTTTGGTGTTTGGGGCACTTAAAAATAATAAACCACTATATTTTGGCATATCCAGTACCCCCATGGTCTTCCTGTGGTGCCCAATAGTGGGAGATTGGGTATCTGTAAGGAGGACCCTTATTAAATAGGTTTTATATCCCCTGGATTTAGTGAAATTGCACATTTCACTTCCACCATTGTAGTAAAGTGTTTCCCAAAATCAACGTATGTGTTAGGAGCTCTGTGGAGTGAGTATCTGCAATATTTTTACATATTCAGAACCCCTCAAGTCTGATGAACGATGCTTTATAAGCCCTGGTGTTGGAGAAATTGCCCAGATCATTTTCCCCTTTGCAGATCCCCAGCCATATAGGTTAACATGGCAAGAAGTTATTAACTAATAATTCCCACCTGGAGCATCATGAAAATATGATTCAAGAACTTACTAGAATGGTATTGATAAATTCAACACTATGCTATTGTTTAATTATTCTAAAATGTTTAGTCATAAGATTTTCTTGTCTGTATGCCAAAATTCAGCCTTCCAGTGCCCTGTCCTGATTGGTCAAAGTTAAGTGGATTAGCCAGGCTGATTTGAAGAGGTGATAAGTAGCCCTGACGTGAAGGTGGAGATGGTTTTGGAACATAGGAATGCCAGGAGGAGGGGTCATAAACAATAATCTTCAATAGAAGGAGGAGACAGACAGGAGAAGCCAGTTTCATTTACAACCCTTCTCTTTGAACCCAGCCAGATAGCACGCTTAAGGAAGGAATGTGTAGCTGCCAGGGGAGGGAGAATATGGAGATGAGCCATCTTGGAGGTTGGTTTAGTCAGCTCTTACCTCTCTGGTATATATATATATATATATATATATATATATATATATATATATATATATATATATATATATATATATATATACTTGAAGATGAAGGATCACAAGAAAACAACAGCCAGCCAGGGCAAAAATCTGGATCCCAAAGGATACAATGAGTCACAAAGAAATAAAATATCCAAGAAAGAAGTGACTCAAACAGATAGATTCACCAAAGAACAAAAATATATTTCCACTACAACGTTTCAGCTTCCGCCTTCCTCAGGTAGTACAAGATGGTTTGCTCTGTGGCTGCACAGATGACAGCTGAATTTTCAAAAAGCATCATGAGTGAAGATTCCATTTGGAATGTGGAATCAATGCAGTCCAGAGAGCTCTTGAGATATGCAGTAATCAGGTTGTGTTGTCAGTAATGTTCAGTCCATCTGGATGCAGTGATTTTAAACGGTACATCCAGAAGTTTTCCCTGGAGTCCAGTAGTTCTTCCTTTGAAACATGTTCCACGGGGAAAATCTTCAAATCTGATAGTGAATGATCCACAAGGTTAAAATGATTGGCTACAGGCTGGTCAATTTTCTTATTAATTATTGCAGATTTGTGGTTCCTGAATCGTGTACGGAGGTCATTCACTGTTTGGCCTACATATTGCTTTTTACAGCTTTGCCGTTGGCACTGAATCACATAAATAATGCATGTTGAGCGACATGTAAGATGCTGCCTTATTGCATAGGTCCTTCTCGTAACAGAACTAGTTGCAGATGATGTTTGTAAAAGATATTCACACGTGATGCACCTTTTAGAGTCACAGCAATGAACCCCTGCATTTGTTACAGCTTGCTTGAGTTCAGCTCTCACAATAAGAGATCGTAAATTTGGAGCTCTGCGGTAAGCAATGACTGGTGGTTTTGGAAAAACCTTTTGCAATTTTTCACAAGTGGACAGTAAGGGAAATGTTTTTTGCATTATATTTCTGTAGTTAGGAGCTGATGGATGATAGTCCACTACAAATGGAGTTCTGTCACTTTTGTTTCTGCCGTTGGTATTCAAAATAAGTGCTTCTCTGGGTATCTGCAAAGACTTGTCAATTTGTTGCTGTATGATATGCAGAGGATAGCCTCGCCTTTTAAATAATGTAGCAAGCTCCTGTAGATGGTCTTTACAGGTTTCCTCATTGCTGCAGATGCGTCTTATTCTGAGTGCTTGGCTGTAGATGATGCTCAGTTTAGTGTGGTGTGGGTGACATGAAGTCCAGTTTAGATACAAATGAGCATCTGTAGGCTTGTGGTACAGATCAGTTGTAATTTTGTGTTCATGAATGGTGAGTAGCACATCCAGAAAAGGGAGATGAGGATTCTGTTTAGTATTGCTGCTGGTAAATTTGATGGTAGGATGGATATTGTTGATATAAGCTGTAAATTGTTCCAATGTTCTACTTCCTGAATTCCATATTATAAATATGTCATCAATGTATCGTAGCCATACCAGTGGTTTGATGCTAGAAGTAGCAAGTATACAGTTCTCTAGTTTGCCCATGAAGATATTTGCATAGGATGGAGCCATCCGAGTACCCATGGAAGTCCCTTGTATCTGCAGATAGTGTTTTCCATTGAATGTAAAATTGTTGGATTTAAGGATAACTCTTGCAAAGTTGGTAAGCACATTTGTTGATGGCTTTTTCACAGTTCTTTTATTAAGAGCTTCAGATAATGCCATAAGCCCATCCTCATGTGGTATATTGGTGTATAATGATGTAACATCAAATGTAGCCAGAAGAGTATCATCATCAAATGTGTAGGTTTGGTTTAATTTTTCAATAATCTGAAGGAAGTGACTGGTATCTTTAACAAATGATGGAAGTTCCTGTACAATGGGCTGGAGGTGCAGGTCGACAAATAAAGATAGTCTCTCAGTGGCTGTGTCATTGCCAGAGATGATGGGACGGCCAGGATTGTTCATTTTGTGAATTTTGGGAAGCATATAAAATCTCCCAGGTCTTGGTTTGGGATGAACAAGTATATCTGCTGTTGTTTCATCAATGAGGTTTAAGCTCCTGTATCTTACAACCATGTTCTTAATTTCTTTGTTCAAGTCTTCTGTGGGATCAGTTTCTAAAGGTTTGTAAGTGTTGGTATCCATTAGTTGTCTCATTCCCTCCTCAATATAATCACTTACTTTCATGGCAACCACTGCACCACCTTTGTCTGCCGGTTTTATAATGACATCCATTCTCTGTTGAAGGAGGTGGAGAGCTTTTCTTTCTTCTCGGGTGATGTTATCAAAAATCCTTTTAGGTGTTGATTCCTTGATGAGTTTCTTGATGGATAAAATGTATGTATCAAGGACAGGATTTCTACCACATTGAGGAGTCCATGATTTGGGATGGCGGAACTTCTTAAATGGATCTGGATGGTAGCTTGGCAGATCAACATTAGAATTATTGTAAAAGTATTCTGCAAGTCTGCATCTTCTCTCAAAGGTTTTTAGGTCTCTCATCATGTTGGCAGTATTATGGTCCTTCGGTACAGGACAGAAATAGAGGCCTTTGCTCAAGAGGTTCAATTCGCCTGGTGATAGGAGCCCTCCAGTTAAGTCAATAACTGGGTCGGATGTCTGCAAGGATTGTAGCTGACTGGTGCTATGCCAAATTCTTTTGGACTCTGTTTTCATTGCCCTGCGCTGTTTTCCTGCACATTAAAACGAAGATTTACCTACCTGTAAGCTGGCTCTTCTAAGTGGGAAACTTTTGATGTTGGATATATTACGGCTGATCCCGGTCGGGGAAGAGCCCTGCCACAGAGGTGTGGACCGAGCTGCAGGTATTATGCAAGCAGCACTGAGGGCAGGAAGGTCGTGATGCAGGTCAGAGGGCAGCGCAGAGACTTTGAGACATTTTCCATACCCACTGTGGTGTTTTATTTTAATGAAAACTGACATTGCATTTGAGCAGCTCACTGTAGCGTTATTGTGGCACTTCAAAGACCAGCAGGCTCTGGGTGAGCCAACGCCCACTGGGGCAGGTGATAATCATTATAAAATGCCGGTGCTCTTTGCAATGTTAAAAGAAGCCTCTGAAGAAATGCTCGTGGAGCATGAAACGCGTCAGGCAACAAATTCTTTTGGACTCTGTTTTCATTGCCCTGCGCTGTTTTCCTGCACATTAAAACGAAGATTTACCTACCTGTAAGCTGGCTCTTCTAAGTGGGAAACTTTTGATGTTGGATATATTACGGCTGATCCCGGTCGGGGAAGAGCCCTGCCACAGAGGTGTGGACCGAGCTGCAGGTATTATGCAAGCAGCACTGAGGGCAGGAAGGTCGTGATGCAGGTCAGAGGGCAGCGCAGAGACTTTGAGACATTTTCCATACCCACTGTGGTGTTTTATTTTAATGAAAACTGACATTGCATTTGAGCAGCTCACTGTAGCGTTATTGTGGCACTTCAAAGACCAGCAGGCTCTGGGTGAGCCAACGCCCACTGGGGCAGGTGATAATCATTATAAAATGCCGGTGCTCTTTGCAATGTTAAAAGAAGCCTCTGAAGAAATGCTCGTGGAGCATGAAACGCGTCAGGCAACAAATTCTTTTGGACTCTGTTTTCATTGCCCTGCGCTGTTTTCCTGCACATTAAAACGAAGATTTACCTACCTGTAAGCTGGCTCTTCTAAGTGGGAAACTTTTGATGTTGGATATATTACGGCTGATCCCGGTCGGGGAAGAGCCCTGCCACAGAGGTGTGGACCGAGCTGCAGGTATTATGCAAGCAGCACTGAGGGCAGGAAGGTCGTGATGCAGGTCAGAGGGCAGCGCAGAGACTTTGAGACATTTTCCATACCCACTGTGGTGTTTTATTTTAATGAAAACTGACATTGCATTTGAGCAGCTCACTGTAGCGTTATTGTGGCACTTCAAAGACCAGCAGGCTCTGGGTGAGCCAACGCCCACTGGGGCAGGTGATAATCATTATAAAATGCCGGTGCTCTTTGCAATGTTAAAAGAAGCCTCTGAAGAAATGCTCGTGGAGCATGAAACGCGTCAGGCAACAAATTCTTTTGGACTCTGTTTTCATTGCCCTGCGCTGTTTTCCTGCACATTAAAACGAAGATTTACCTACCTGTAAGCTGGCTCTTCTAAGTGGGAAACTTTTGATGTTGGATATATTACGGCTGATCCCGGTCGGGGAAGAGCCCTGCCACAGAGGTGTGGACCGAGCTGCAGGTATTATGCAAGCAGCACTGAGGGCAGGAAGGTCGTGATGCAGGTCAGAGGGCAGCGCAGAGACTTTGAGACATTTTCCATACCCACTGTGGTGTTTTATTTTAATGAAAACTGACATTGCATTTGAGCAGCTCACTGTAGCGTTATTGTGGCACTTCAAAGACCAGCAGGCTCTGGGTGAGCCAACGCCCACTGGGGCAGGTGATAATCATTATAAAATGCCGGTGCTCTTTGCAATGTTAAAAGAAGCCTCTGAAGAAATGCTCGTGGAGCATGAAACGCGTCAGGCAACAAATTCTTTTGGACTCTGTTTTCATTGCCCTGCGCTGTTTTCCTGCACATTAAAACGAAGATTTACCTACCTGTAAGCTGGCTCTTCTAAGTGGGAAACTTTTGATGTTGGATATATTACGGCTGATCCCGGTCGGGGAAGAGCCCTGCCACAGAGGTGTGGACCGAGCTGCAGGTATTATGCAAGCAGCACTGAGGGCAGGAAGGTCGTGATGCAGGTCAGAGGGCAGCGCAGAGACTTTGAGACATTTTCCATACCCACTGTGGTGTTTTATTTTAATGAAAACTGACATTGCATTTGAGCAGCTCACTGTAGCGTTATTGTGGCACTTCAAAGACCAGCAGGCTCTGGGTGAGCCAACGCCCACTGGGGCAGGTGATAATCATTATAAAATGCCGGTGCTCTTTGCAATGTTAAAAGAAGCCTCTGAAGAAATGCTCGTGGAGCATGAAACGCGTCAGGCAACAAATTCTTTTGGACTCTGTTTTCATTGCCCTGCGCTGTTTTCCTGCACATTAAAACGAAGATTTACCTACCTGTAAGCTGGCTCTTCTAAGTGGGAAACTTTTGATGTTGGATATTTATATATATATATATACATATATATATATATATATATATATATATATATATATATATATTCCAAACGACATCGCTCTCCCATTCAGGAACAAGCAAAACAAGCCACACCACCGTCCTTCGTGACCAACTTTATTTCGGCAATGACAGGTACCATGCATGACGCGTTTCAACTCTAACGAGTTTTCCTCAGATGCATTCAAACAGAGTGGTAGCTTCAGCTTTTTAAATACAAACACATGAACAGCAGTGATGAGGGTCACGTGACTAACTCAGTCTTTCAAAATTTTAAAGAGACATAGTTCATAATGGCGGTCCTTTGAGACAAATGTCTAAAATGTACTTGGATTCAGTGCAAAGTTCATTTTTACAATCTTCACATATATATTAGAACAGTTCATTTGATAATATTCACACTTTGTTTGCACTGATTTTCGTTCCACAATGTTAAAGGACCACATTATCCATAATGCATCTGTGATGTTTACACTAGTCCGTGTTCCTTCCTCTCTCTTATTTACGATCCTTGATAGAATATATTATTTTTAGCCTTACTTACTGTTCCTCATTTCTTCCTTTAAGCATTAAATTCCATTTGGAGCTGAATCAACCTGCAAGTAAGCTTCGGTCTTGCCACTCGTTGTGGAACTGTTAACTAGATTTCAAAATCCTTTTGCCTTTCACTCTTTTCCTCAAAGGCACAGCGTGCAAGGATAAAATACCCCCGCAAATCCTGGCTGACATTTTCAAGTTTCCAAAATTCAATAGTGCGGGCCTGCATCTCTTGCTGGCCCAGCTTCAATCGTTTCTCGTCCACATCGTTGATGTTCAGCCGGCGGGCATCCTGTACATAAACTCAATATGAACGGCAACGCTGCAGGACGCTTCTGCCTGTCGGACCGGGGCTTGTAGGGACGCGTTACTTCCCAAATATTCCAAACGACATCGCTCTCCCATTCAGGAACAAGCAAAACAAGCCACACCACCGTCCTTCGTGACCAACTTTATTTCGGCAATGACAGGTACCATGCATGACGCGTTTCAACTCTAACGAGTTTTCCTCAGATGCATTCAAACAGAGTGGTAGCTTCAGCTTTTTAAATACAAACACATGAACAGCAGTGATGAGGGTCACGTGACTAACTCAGTCTTTCAAAATTTTAAAGAGACATAGTTCATAATGGCGGTCCTTTGAGACAAATGTCTAAAATGTACTTGGATTCAGTGCAAAGTTCATTTTTACAATCTTCACATATATATTAGAACAGTTCATTTGATAATATTCACACTTTGTTTGCACTGATTTTCGTTCCACAATGTTAAAGGACCACATTATCCATAATGCATCTGTGATGTTTACACTAGTCCGTGTTCCTTCCTCTCTCTTATTTACGATCCTTGATAGAATATATTATTTTTAGCCTTACTTACTGTTCCTCATTTCTTCCTTTAAGCATTAAATTCCATTTGGAGCTGAATCAACCTGCAAGTAAGCTTCGGTCTTGCCACTCGTTGTGGAACTGTTAACTAGATTTCAAAATCCTTTTGCCTTTCACTCTTTTCCTCAAAGGCACAGCGTGCAAGGATAAAATACCCCCGCAAATCCTGGCTGACATTTTCAAGTTTCCAAAATTCAATAGTGCGGGCCTGCATCTCTTGCTGGCCCAGCTTCAATCGTTTCTCGTCCACATCGTTGATGTTCAGCCGGCGGGCATCCTGTACATAAACTCAATATGAACGGCAACGCTGCAGGACGCTTCTGCCTGTCGGACCGGGGCTTGTAGGGACGCGTTACTTTCCAAATATTCCAAACGACATCGCTCTCCCATTCAGGAACAAGCAAAACAAGCCACACCACCGTCCTTCGTGACCAACTTTATTTCGGCAATGACAGGTACCATGCATGACGCGTTTCAACTCTAACGAGTTTTCCTCAGATGCATTCAAACAGAGTGGTAGCTTCAGCTTTTTAAATACAAACACATGAACAGCAGTGATGAGGGTCACGTGACTAACTCAGTCTTTCAAAATTTTAAAGAGACATAGTTCATAATGGCGGTCCTTTGAGACAAATGTCTAAAATGTACTTGGATTCAGTGCAAAGTTCATTTTTACAATCTTCACATATATATTAGAACAGTTCATTTGATAATATTCACACTTTGTTTGCACTGATTTTCGTTCCACAATGTTAAAGGACCACATTATCCATAATGCATCTGTGATGTTTACACTAGTCCGTGTTCCTTCCTCTCTCTTATTTACGATCCTTGATAGAATATATTATTTTTAGCCTTACTTACTGTTCCTCATTTCTTCCTTTAAGCATTAAATTCCATTTGGAGCTGAATCAACCTGCAAGTAAGCTTCGGTCTTGCCACTCGTTGTGGAACTGTTAACTAGATTTCAAAATCCTTTTGCCTTTCACTCTTTTCCTCAAAGGCACAGCGTGCAAGGATAAAATACCCCCGCAAATCCTGGCTGACATTTTCAAGTTTCCAAAATTCAATAGTGCGGGCCTGCATCTCTTGCTGGCCCAGCTTCAATCGTTTCTCGTCCACATCGTTGATGTTCAGCCGGCGGGCATCCTGTACATAAACTCAATATGAACGGCAACGCTGCAGGACGCTTCTGCCTGTCGGACCGGGGCTTGTAGGGACGCGTTACTTCCCAAATATTCCAAACGACATCGCTCTTTCATTCAGGAACAAGCAAAACAAGCCACACCACCGTCCTTCGTGACCAACTTTATTTCGGCAATGACAGGTACCATGCATGACGCGTTTCAACTCTAACGAGTTTTCCTCAGATGCATTCAAACAGAGTGGTAGCTTCAGCTTTTTAAATACAAACACATGAACAGCAGTGATGAGGGTCACGTGACTAACTCAGTCTTTCAAAATTTTAAAGAGACATAGTTCATAATGGCGGTCCTTTGAGACAAATGTCTAAAATGTACTTGGATTCAGTGCAAAGTTCATTTTTACAATCTTCACATATATATTAGAACAGTTCATTTGATAATATTCACACTTTGTTTGCACTGATTTTCGTTCCACAATGTTAAAGGACCACATTATCCATAATGCATCTGTGATGTTTACACTAGTCCGTGTTCCTTCCTCTCTCTTATTTACGATCCTTGATAGAATATATTATTTTTAGCCTTACTTACTGTTCCTCATTTCTTCCTTTAAGCATTAAATTCCATTTGGAGCTGAATCAACCTGCAAGTAAGCTTCGGTCTTGCCACTCG
This sequence comes from Triturus cristatus, assembly GCF_964204655.1. Lineage (NCBI taxonomy): Eukaryota > Metazoa > Chordata > Amphibia > Caudata > Salamandridae > Triturus > Triturus cristatus. The sequence continues at coordinate 721,205,914 of NC_140585.1, forward strand.
TTGTGGAACTGTTAACTAGATTTCAAAATCCTTTTGCCTTTCACTCTTTTCCTCAAAGGCACAGCGTGCAAGGATAAAATACCCCCGCAAATCCTGGCTGACATTTTCAAGTTTCCAAAATTCAATAGTGCGGGCCTGCATCTCTTGCTGGCCCAGCTTCAATCGTTTCTCGTCCACATCGTTGATGTTCAGCCGGCGGGCATCCTGTACATAAACTCAATATGAACGGCAACGCTGCAGGACGCTTCTGCCTGTCGGACCGGGGCTTGTAGGGACGCGTTACTTCCCAAATATTCCAAACGACATCGCTCTCCCATTCAGGAACAAGCAAAACAAGCCACACCACCGTCCTTCGTGACCAACTTTATTTCGGCAATGACAGGTACCATGCATGACGCGTTTCAACTCTAACGAGTTTTCCTCAGATGCATTCAAACAGAGTGGTAGCTTCAGCTTTTTAAATACAAACACATGAACAGCAGTGATGAGGGTCACGTGACTAACTCAGTCTTTCAAAATTTTAAAGAGACATAGTTAGCCAACGCCCACTGGGGCAGGTGATAATCATTATAAAATGCCGGTGCTCTTTGCAATGTTAAAAGAAGCCTCTGAAGAAATGCTCGTGGAGCATGAAACGCGTCAGGCAACAAATTCTTTTGGACTCTGTTTTCATTGCCCTGCGCTGTTTTCCTGCACATTAAAACGAAGATTTACCTACCTGTAAGCTGGCTCTTCTAAGTGGGAAACTTTTGATGTTGGATATATTACGGCTGATCCCGGTCGGGGAAGAGCCCTGCCACAGAGGTGTGGACCGAGCTGCAGGTATTATGCAAGCAGCACTGAGGGCAGGAAGGTCGTGATGCAGGTCAGAGGGCAGCGCAGAGACTTTGAGACATTTTCCATACCCACTGTGGTGTTTTATTTTAATGAAAACTGACATTGCATTTGAGCAGCTCACTGTAGCGTTATTGTGGCACTTCAAAGACCAGCAGGCTCTGGGTGAGCCAATGCCCACTGGGGCAGGTGATAATCATTATAAAATGCCGGTGCTCTTTGCAATGTTAAAAGAAGCCTCTGAAGAAATGCTCGTGGAGCATGAAACGCGTCAGGCAACAAATTCTTTTGGACTCTGTTTTCATTGCCCTGCGCTGTTTTCCTGCACATTAAAACGAAGATTTACCTACCTGTAAGCTGGCTCTTCTAAGTGGGAAACTTTTGATGTTGGATATTTATATATATATATATACATATATATATATATATATATATATATTTATATATATATATATACATATATATATATATATATATATATATTATCTACTGGCGGTCACCAGTAGATAGTTATAGTTAGGACCTATTTTCCATAGGAAATCTGCAACATTCTATTGGGAATTTCTTTGGCGCCGATTGACAAATCTTCGTGAAATTCTCCAAACTTTTGGCCAGCTCCGCTCCGCTCCTACCCTGAAAGTTTTGTGGTGATTCGTCATGCGGGGGCCGAGAAAAAAGGGGGGTCCCAAAATACTCCTTAATCTACAAAAGAACTTGAAAGATGAGTTATTTAATTGAGAGGGGATGTATGTGGACTATTTTGATTTTAATCAGACTAATGTATTGTTCCTGCTAAAGTATAAGGAGTACTTTTTTTCTCTACAATGTGTGTGCATGTAGAAACCATTCTGTGATTGGCATTTGTGTTTTTCATGTGTTTGTAGAGAGATAACTGTGCAGTTTTTATATTTTGGTAGAATTAGAAACCAGTCATTGTTTATGAATTTGTGAAATTAGGTTATGTTATGTTTCTATACTAAAATGTAGTACTAATTCTAGATGAAGAAATGTGTTTTCATATAGTGCAAGGGATAGTGTTGTTTGTCTAGAATCACACAGTGAGTCTGTGTGCAATTGGGAACCACTGTGAGAGAAGCATTTGGTAATATTGTGTATTTGCTGACAGATAAGTGTTTTAAAACCAGTCAGGTTGTCAAGTTTTAGTAGCATTAGAAGACAGTTATGGCTTATGCTCTCATTAAATGAGTGAGGCATTGACAGTAAATTGCAGTCGTGAAATATGTAGATTGTGTGCAGTTCCCTTACCACTTGCACTGTAGTGGATGAGTTTTGGTAAGCTCATAGGGATAGTGGTGCTTGTCTAGAATCACACTGTGAGTTAGTGTGTATTTGGGATCAGTGTGAGAGAAACATTTGGTAACATCATGTATTTGCTGACAGATAACTGTTTTAAAATCTGTCATGTTGTGAAGTTTTAGTAGCAGTAGAATCCAGTCTTTGCTTATATGTTGATTAAATGAGTCATGCTTTGACACTGATGTGCTGTACTTAAATATGTAGATTGTGTGCAGTACCATTAACTCTTCCAGAGTAGTGAATGAGTTTTGGTAAACTCCTAGGATAGTGTTGCTTGTCTAAAATCACACTGTGAGTCTGTGTGCATTTGCGTAAGGATTGTGAGAGAAGCATTTGGTAACATCGTGTATTTTCTGACAGATAACTGTTTTAAAACCTGTCATGTTGTCAAGTTTTAGTAGCATTAGAAGACAGTTATGGCTTATGCTTTCATTATAAGAGTCAGGCATTGATAGTAAATTGCAGTCGTGAAATATGTAGATTGTGTGCAGTTCCCTTTTCACTTCCAGTGTAGTGAATGAGTTTTGGTAAACTCCTAGGGATACTGGTGCTTGTCTAGAATCACACTGTGAGTCTTTGTGCATTTTGGAACCACTGTGAAAGAAGCGTTTGGTAACATCGTGTATTTGCTGACAGAAAACTGTTTTAAAACTTGTCAAGTTTTAGTAGCATTAGAAGCCAGTCTTCGCTTATGTGTTGATTAAATGAGTCAGGCATTGACACTAAAGAGCAGTCGTGAAATATGTAGATTGTGTGCAGTTCCCTTACCACTTCCACTGTAGTGAATGAGTTTTGGTAAGCTGCTAGGGATAGTGTTGTTTGTCTAGAATCACACTGTGAGTCTGTGTGTATTTGGGAACCACTGTGAGAGAAGTGTTTGGTAACATTGTGTATTTGCTGACAGATAAGTGTGGTAAAACATGTCATGTTGTCAAGTTTTAGTAGCATTAGAAGACAGTTATGGCTTATGCTTTCATTATATGAGTCAGGCATTGACAGTAAATTGCAGTTGTGAAATATGTAGATTGTGTGCAGTTCCCTTACCACCTGCACTGTAGTGAATGAGTTTTGGTAAGCTCATAGGGATAGTGGTGCTTGTCTAGAATCACACTGTGAGTTAGTGTGTATTTGGGATCAGTGTGAGAGAAACATTTGGTAACATCATGTATTTGCTGACAGATAACTGTTTTAAAATCTGTCATGTTGTGAAGTTTTAGTAGCATTAGAATCCAGTCTTTGCTTATATGTTGATTAAATGAGTCATGCTTTGACACTGATGTGCTGTACTTAAATATGTAGATTGTGTGCAGTACCATTAACTCTTGCTGACTAGTGAATGAGTTTTGGTAAACTCCTAGGATAGTGTTGCTTGTCTAAAAACACACTGTGAGTCTGTGTGCATTTGGGTAAGGATTGTGAGAGAAGCATTTGGTAACATCGTGTATTTGCTGACAGATAACTGTTTTAAAACCTGTCATGTTGTCAAGTTTTAGTAGCATTAGAAGACAGTTATGGCTTATGCTTTCATTATATGAGTCAGGCATTGACACAAAAGTGCAGTCATGAAATATGAAGAATGTGTGCAGTTCGCTTACCACTTCCACAGTATTGAATGATTTTTGTTAAACTCCTAGGTATAGTGGTTGTTGTCTAGAATTACACTGTGAGTCTGTGTGCATTTGAGAACCACTGTGAGAGAAGCATTTGGTAACATTGTGTATTTGCTGACAGATAACTAATTTAAAACCTCTCATGTTGTCAAGTTTTAGTAGCATTAGAAGCTAGTCTTTGCTTATGCATTGATAAAATGAGTCAGGGTTTGACACTAAGGTGCAGTACCATGTACTATTCTGTTCACTGTGGCAGAACTGACAATTTAAAAGTTTTACCTAAGCACTGTCCTAGAAGTAGTCTGATTATTTAGTCAGTTTCTAAGTACCAAATACATTGCTTCAAATAAAAGTGTTCTGACATACTATACACTTGTCTTTTACACCTTCAATTCCCTAGTCAGTATCCATACACTTCCAGGAAACATCCTGTCACTTCCTTTGCAGTCCTCTAGAGACCCATTCAACAGCATGTACTAATCCATTGACTGTGCCAAAACTCAAACACTTATAAATGCAGCTAGACACTCTCTTTCCAGTACTCTAATGATGTAGTCACTGCCTAAGTATTCATCCACTGAGCCAGTTCTTAGCACATGGACTACATCAAACCCATATCCACTATGCATGCAGTCCTCTAACCACCTACACACTTGTCTTTCACACCTTCAATTCCCCAGTCAGTATCCGTTCACTTCCAGCAAACATCCTGTCACTGCCGTTGCACTCCTCTAGTGACCCATTCAGCATCATGTACTAATCCATTCACAGCGCCAAATCCTAATAAATTTACCCAGGCACTCTCCTTGCAGTACTCTAATCATTCAGTCAATACCCAAGTACTCATCCAGTGACCCAGGCCTTAGTATATGGACTGCTTCAAACCCTTATCCTCTATGTATGCAGTCCTCTAACCACCTACACAATTGTCTTTCATACCTTCAATTCCCTAGTCAGTATCCATACACTTCCAGGAAATACCCTGTGACTCTCTTTGCAGTCCTCTAGTGACCCATTCAGCACCATGTACTAATCCATTCACTGTGCTAAAACCCAAACACTTATAAATTCACCAAGATACTATCTTTGCAGTACTCTAATCATTCAGTCAGTGCCTAAGTATTCATACACTGAGCCAGGCCTTAGCACATGGACTGCTTCAAACCCCTATGCACTATGCATGCAGTCTTCTAACCACCTAGACACTTGTCTTTCACACTTTCAATTTCCTAGTCAGTATCCATACAGTCCAGCACTTGTCACTGCCTTTGCACTCCTCTACCGACCCATTCAGTACCAAGTACTAATCTATTCTCTGTGCGAAAAGCCTAGCACTTATAAATTCACCTAGGCACACTCCTTGCTGTACGATAATCATTCAGTCAGTACCCAAGTAGTCATGCAGTGAGCCAGGCCTTAGCACATGGACTGCTTTAAATGCCTATGCAGTATGGATGCAGTCCTCTAATCACCTACACAGTTGTGTTTCACACCTTCTATTCCCTAGTTAGTATTCATACTCTTCTAGCAAACACCCTGTGAGTCACCAAGTGTGTCTCCTTATACTACTGTAATCATTTAGTCAGTTAGCATGTAGTGTTTTAGTGAGGTAGGCTTTAGGGCATGAACTGCTTCAAAGTAGTATGCCCTATGCATGTAGTGTTTTAATGATCGTCACACTTGTGGTTCAGGGCTATAGTTTCATAGTCAGTTTTTATATAAAATGTGTTTGTGCAGTAATGGAATACTATAAATTTGAAAGTTATTAATATACATTTATTTGTGATTCTTTTTTACAGATACAGAACAGGAGTGTTTCTCATCTGTTTGCACTCTTCTCGTGCAAGATTGTTTGGATGAAGGGTCCTTAGGTGTTTCATCATACTTGCTGTGCCGCACGAGTATTTTTTGGTAGGATCTCCTCGTAACAGAACTCTTTGGCAAATCTTGCGAGTGACGAAGGTGGCAGTGGTCTTTGTTTGCTCCTTGGAAAAAGTAAAAAATGTCCTCACCACTGAAGAAAAACGTTGTTGTGTGGTGCCATCTGCAAAACATTTTCTTCAGATTCGGTAAATATTTTAAAGCGGCAACATTTACAGTTTTTGTAAGTTAAACTTATAAAATTTTGGCACAGTGTGCTGTCACCTCAGCGTTGGCAGTGAGCTTGGATGTGTAGCTATGCACGCATCCTCCTGCATGCACAACTGGCGTGTGCTGGTCTGGGGTTCACAGGTCAGTGCAGGGGTGTGCCTATCCGGCAAGGGGAACGGGGTGTCTCGGACATGTCTGTGTACAGGAAGTGCGGTAAGTGTGTCTCTGTGTTCTGGTGTGGCCTGCTACAAGAGCCGCAGAGGTTGATGTTGTAAACTGGCATGCACCACCTCCAAACGGCACTGTGATGTTGTAGTTGGAATGTAGCAGGACATGCGCAAATAGGCATTACAATGGTGTGCTGTACGAGTGCACGAGATACAACAGCGCACCGTACAAAAGTGTGGGGGCTCGTGGGAGAGAGGTGCAGCCGTTTGGCAACATAACACACAGTGAACTCGACCATGTGCCACATGCTGGGCATCTCATCCATGATGACCACGGTCGCAGTCATCCCACAACACCAACGATTGGCCTTTGTACACATCCTGTATGAATGCAGCATGGTTTTCACTTCTATGCTCGTTCAGTGGTGTGATGTTGGTGGGTTGTGTGACTTGTGCTGCTTGTTGCTGTGTTTCATTTTGGCCATTGTTAGTCTATATGTGTGTTGTACTTAATTGTGCATGTGTGCCATTCTGCCCATCTCCCCCCTCCCCCCACTCCCTGCTTCTTCCTCTTCCTACTGCTGTTGTGTAATTTTGTTGCTGCACACATAAATACATGTAAAGACTAAATTAGAATAGTTCCTTGATTCTTTTAGGATTCAAAACTTCTCTATTGGTTTCTTTTTAATTTTCCATATGAACCGTTTTTTAAATATTGAACAACACATAGAAGTCAGAAGTGCAACGTATTCTATCAACACACTTTCTAGAACATTCTACAACACGTGCAGGTTAAAAGTTCATCAATTTTTTAAAACTTAACGATATTTTTTTGTAACATTTTCTTGAATATTTAACGACACGTGCAGGTTAAAAGTTGACGATTGTTTTAAGTTCGAACAGTGCCTTTGATATGTACTCCACGTTGAAACTGCGTTTTCTTAACCAATCACAAAGATGCTTTTCCACAAAACTAATGTGCACCCTACTTTTAAAAAAGAATGCTTTTCATGATATCTTCGGAGATGAAAAACATAGGTTTCAGGGGTGGTATAGTTAGGAATTGGCATTTAAAAAACCTTAGAAATTCACTGAAAAAACCAAAGGTTTCAGGAGCGTTATATTTAGCTGGACATTTCCCTCGTACAAAACCCTAGAAATTACCCTGTTATAGTTAGTTCAGCTAACTATAACTCGCGCCCCCGCAATGCACTGCTGATGACGTCACATATTACATCACTGATGACATGGTCAGTGACATCAGAGATGACATCACTGATGACATCTCCTAACTATAACGCCCCTGAAACCTATGGTTTTTTCAGTGAAAATATATATATATATATGAATTTTAGAGAAATAGTGCTGTCTGGGAGACCATTGTTCCATACTTTGGAGGAAATGGTCATGCTTTGGGGTGTCATACTGCACCTCGTTGGACAGGAGTGTCCTCCTGTGTGACCCCAGAGAACACTGAATAAGTACCTAAGAGGGGCAGTGCCTCTCATATCTGCTGCCCGAAACAAGACGAGGAAGAAGGATCCATGCTGAGAAGTTTGATTTACATCAACCAGGCCCTGCACTCTGACTGAACCTGTTGCCCAATCTAAAACTACAGCCCTGGGGATCTAATTTGCTTCAGAAGGACTGAAGAGTGGATTCCCTGCAAGCTACAGGCTAACAGAGCTCACCTTAACCATCACCACCAAGAATCCCGAGCCTGGAGTACTACCAGTGGATTTGTAAGTGTTTTGTGCAAGTAGATTGTGGGAATTGAAGTCACAAACTTTCAAGGATGACCCCTGAGCTTCCAGACCCTTGTAGTAAGTTCTGGGCAATTTGGGACTTACAAAAAAAACTTAAGGAAGAAGTTCCAGAAGTTTGAAGACATTTGGAGCAACTTTGGAAAAAAAGGTCCATAAGTCGACTGACCAGCCACGACGGTGACCCTCAACTGCGAGCCTGCTGCCCTTCAGGTTCAAAACCCAAGCTGGCGAACCCTCACCAAATCCAGACTGGCTGGGAGCTTTGAGGGACCCCGAGAAGAAATGCTCCAGAAAAGTTTCTAAGTCAGAATGTAAATGCTTTGAATGAGACCTACTGTGAGGGATAGCCGTGCAGGGCTCCATCACGGTCGACCTGAAACTCTGTCTTTGTCCCAGTCTAGCACGACCCAGTGTCCCAATAGGCGCTGTAGGGTACTATGTGCTATATAGTGCTAAATCTTTAAAAATCCATATCACTGGTTCCCTACTTTGGATTTCTTTTGTTCTGATGTCATTTTAAAGATAAACACATTTCCTATTTTCTCAAATTGATGTTTGATTTTTATTTTGAGTGGTGTCCTAATTATTTCCTGGATTGATGTTTTTGAATTCTTTACATACCTATTTCTAAAGTTAAGCCTGCCTGCTCGCAGCCAAGTTACAAAGGGTTGAGCATGGGAATATTTTCTAAGACCTATTTTGAGCCCTATATTGTTCATATTTACCACTACTAATAAGCCACTTTTCAACAGTTACTATTCACCCACTAACTTCATTTTTCCCCTCCCTCTAGTTCAAATGAGGCAACTACATCAGTTACTGTGTCACAGCAACCCCTTTCCTTCCAGCTCATATACTAATGTCTACCCTCCTTCTTCCACCGTGGGATCTCTAACATGTTCTCCACAATTTCCAACCCTTTTTACTCTCAGATCTCAACCTCATCATTAACAACTCAGATAAACATAGCTCCTGAAAACCTCAAATGCTGATGACTCCCTCTAAATCATCCCCAACTATATTTCCCCTCCCTTCCTCTAGCCTCTCTGATGTTTCTATCTGGGGAAATGTACTTCCTGTCCCAAGCAGTTTCTTAATTTTCCTCCTCTCAAACTGAGTGATGATGATCTTACCCAACTTATCAAAAGCTGTGAGAACATTACTGTAACAAGAAAGCCACCCACCTATGAGTAGGCTCAAGACACTTCTTCCATCCCAACAGTACAGAGACACAGACTTCCCAAATCATAACTTACTAGGAATAAGGGTCTTACTGTCCTCTTGCATGTTCTCACTAACCCCTCAAACTGTCTTGTCTCAAAAACCACTCTCTGTATTCTGCCATGCATGCTAAGTTGCGGATCTACATTTAAACACTGCCTGAAACCTGAGGACACAATGTGTACCTCAATCTTGACAGCCTGGTCTTCACAGAGCCTTGGCTGAATAATGCCTCAAACAATGAACTGAACCATTTCCTTCACACTATTTCACTCTCTGCTTTGACCATTAACTCAGAAAAGGTGGTGATGGGGCAATCATTCGTAGATGCATGTTTACCTGCAAATTACTTTCACTGAAAATGTCCCTTCCTTCCAATAGCAATCCCTCCAAATTGATGCACGTAAGACCACCAATCTCAAAATGAACATCATATACCACCCTCCTAGTGAAAAGATGTTCATCAAGGAATGCATTGAATTTATATCACCCAATCTGATACACTTGGAGCCCCATATCTTCCCTGGAAACTTAAATCTTCATTGGGGTAAAGATAATGAACCTTGGATCTTCTTTAACATAAGACAACAACCATCTCTGTTGCTGTCTGAAACCAACCCACTACAAATGCTCTATTGTTGATCTCATCACCTCTAAGGGCACACTTCTGACCACTGATGACCCCATTCCTTGGGATTGGTCTGACCACTTGCAAATTCCTTTCAAGCAATCTATCACCCACCTAAAAACCTTTGGTCAATTCAAGAGATAAAAATCATAGTTCAGTTACACTAGAAACATGCCCATCAATAACCTAGTTAACAAGGCTTCCTATTCCTGATCCTGGGCAACACAGTAATTACACAACAGAAAAATACAACAAATTCATAAGTAATCTTATTAATGAATATGCTCCATCAAAATGCAAGGATTAACGACCTATGCCTACTTAGCCTTAGTTTTTAAAGGCTCTGTTTACTGAAAGACGTCATCTGAGGCTTTTTGTGAAAATCTGGAGACAAGTGTCTATACCTTCGAGTCTTACAAATGTCACAAAGAGAAATTGAAAATCGAAAATCTTCAAGCTGAAAATAGCCATATTTAATCCTTGCTTGACACTGCTAAAATCACCTAAAAATTATTTTTAATATACGCAAACATCAAACTCCCATTTCTCCACCAGCACAGTACCCATACCAGTATCAAAGCGTCCACAGGCTGTTTTCTAAGTTATACAACATTCTCAGTTTTCCTTGTATAATAGTTTGGGTAACCTTTGACGATATATACGAGTGCCTTTTTCTTGGTCAACAGGAGACCAATCCATCATTTTGAGGGGAGGGTGAGACTTGAACAGTTGTAATTTGCTGGATTAGGGACATAAGTATTGCAAAACCACACATTGTATCTAGAGAAGAAGAGGTGATCAGTACTTGAAAGACATGACTTGAGAAAAACTGCAAGAAGTCTTTTGTTTAGGAGGTCTTCTGCCATCTCCAAGATGATTGGAAACTGAAATACAGGAGTGCTGCTTTCCAACTTTATGAGAAGAAGCTGAGCATGGGCAGGATGAGTTATGCTCCATGGATACACTTCAATTTGAAGCATGAGAGGGAGTACTTGAGGAGCCACCAAGAGAGATTGACTTCTAAAGCATTGGAGTGTAAAACTCCTCAGGAATGCTTAACAGGGACCACTGTACTGAACCCAAAGATGTGGTTGTAATAGATGTCGGAACACTAAAAAAAGGTAATTTGCTTAAAAAAACTTGGCAGTGTGCCTGAGCAGTCGTGAAATAAATTGTACAATACCGAAAAAAAACACAACACAAAGTCTGTCAAAATGACAAAATAAAAAGATAACATTTAGTTAAAATGAAACTGTTCACTTTTATCAATGCTAAGGGTCTGGCACATCTGTTCATAGCTTCTTCTGTAGGCTGTCTGCAGATGCGCTGGCCATTAGCAGGGGCTTGGCAGAAGGACCTAGCTGAAGGCTAAACTCAGCACCCAACTCATACTGTTCGTGGCCAAAGTTTGTGGCCTGCAGGAACAGACTATCTTCAGTGGTTTAGGCACAGGGATTTGCCAGAGGACTCACCCTGCAACCAATTCCCCTCTACTCATGCTCAAAACCCTATGCATAGTGGGAAGGTTGGGCACAGAGCTTCACATACAGCCATTCACACAATCAAAGGCCCTGCACACTAGGACAGAAATTAATTCAAAGAAGTTGGATATGGTCAGCGGGGTTGGCTACAGGGTGTGACCTTTAACTGGAACTCACACCAAAACCACTATGGGCAAGTTTGGAAAGGTAATAATGAAAAGCCTCAATTGATTTATGTTGGTGGTTCTCAAAAGAACCATCTTTGATTCTTGGGTATAGTGTTCTGCTCTGAAAAGGTTATAAATGTGTTCAAACACTCCGGTGCAAGGTGGGCAAGGGAGGGAGGGAAGATGAAGATAGCATAGGGGAGAACGTTTCTTAACAAGTTTAAACATTACATGCTCTGCTATGCTGTGGCAGAGGGTATACCATGAGCCAGGGAATGAGTCACAGCTCCAATTGAGCCCTTTCCCAAAGCAATTGTACTGGATGAATATTCTGCCTGTAAAATTGGGTGCAAGTAGAGCCTGATCCGGGAACACTGGTCAACTGTGTAGAGCATAATTCCACTTTGAATAAAAAACACCTATTAATCAGAGCATATGTACCCACACTTCCATACTTGAGAAGTCATGTGCCAGTAAACTACACTTGCTTATTTAGCAATGTTGTTATCTCAACCTCCGCAAAGTAGTCCCACACTATGTTTTATAGAATACCTTTATTCGGCTTGGCCCTCTTTGCAGGTTAAACCCAAAACATGTTGCCTTCAACCCTCCTGTTTTCTGGATTTCTGTTGTGCTGGCATTAGGACTGTGCCACTGCTAACCAATGCTTAATTGCTTATGCTCTCTCCTTTAAAACATGGTATAATTAGCTTACACTCAATAGGCACACTTCATTTACTTAAAAGTCCCTGGTATAGTGGTACTACATGTACCCAGGTCCTGTAAACTAAATGCTACTGGTGGACCTGCAACACTTATTTTGCCATCCACTGAAGTAGATCTCTAAAACTTGTCTGAGGCCTGCCGTTGCAGCCTGTGTGCAGTTTTAAACTGCAGATTCAACCTGGCAAAATAACCCTTCTGCCAAGACTAAACCTTCCTTTTTAATACATATAAGTCACCCCTAAGATAGGACCTACTTAAAAGGTAGGATGTGTGTTTTAGGCTTTACTTGTGATGGTAGTGAAAACTCCCAAATTGCTTTTCACTACTTTGAGGTCTACGTCACCCATAGGATAATATTGGTTTACCTCATTGAATTTAATAAGTGGTATCATTTGATTAGAATCAGGGAGAGCATGTTTGATCTCTAAAGAATAAAAATTTGAAATCCCCTTTAATGGTTAAGTCAGATTTTAAGTCACAGTTCTGACACTGGTACTTTTAGAAACTTGGTGTTTTCTTGTCCTAACCATTTGGTGCCTGCAGAATGTGTCCAGGTTCACATGACTGGGGGACTAAGTGTTAGCATAATGACCCATCCTGCCAGGATGGGTGGGGTTGAGCAGTTCAGTGTCCCACTTACAGTTCAAAATGCTGCCTCCTGCACAATAACAAAGAAACTTGACTCTACCCTTTTGTCACCCTAAGGTTGGACCAGATGTAAATATCAGACCCTCAGACCAACTTTTCAGTACAATCCTGGGCCTGTGGAAGACTCCAGAAGGACTGCTTTGAGCACCAGGGGACTGACCTGCTGCCAGCAGCTTGCCTGCACCTCCAGAGGGCTACCCTGCTGCTACCAGAGGGTTGCACTGCTGCTAGAGGCCTGCATGGACCCTCAGAAGACTGCCCTACTGCTTAAGGCCTCCCTTGCTGAAGAAAAACTGGACCATCTTGTTTCCAGGAAGACCTGAGTGAGTCCATTGGTCAGCTGGCTGACCTCCTCTTCTGAGCTACTGGGAATCAACAAGCTCCAGAGACCTCCCTGCATCTACCCAGCTGACCTGCTGCCACTGGATCTGCAAGTAAACATGTGTGAGCCCTGCTGGCTCATGCTAGAGTGAGTCCCTGACCCCCAAGAGGTGCCTCCCCATGTACTAGACCATTGGCTGGCATCATAATGTACTACTCTGCAAGAAAAGTATACATCCTGAAGTTTTGGGCTATTCAAAACTGCGAATGGGCCCACTTGCGCTGAGATTCTGCCACCTGCAATGACCGCCATTGTGAAGTTCTGGTGAACCTGTTTCCTTGCACTACTGACAGCTGCAACTCAAGATCTGCACTTCACGCTACACTAATGACAGCCTACAGTGACCAACAACATGAAGCTCCAGCAATGACCATCTATGACAGTGACCAGATGTTCTCGCTACAGTGACGACTGTCCGCAACATCAGGCCTGCTCTTTACACTACAGCACCAACAAACCGCAATGCTCTCCATGCTCCTCCTGGCCTACTCCACTGGAAACAGGACTCTTTGCACCAGACTTTGAGGAGGTAACTTTTTTAGTAGGACTAACCTAGTTCCTGTTTATGGCCTGCGCTCCATCTCAATTGGTCCCAACATGTGACTTTCCCCCAGTCTTGCAGAACCAGATGCTATAGTTATCTAAAACTTTAATATTGCATATCTCCAGATTTTGATCATACTTTTATTATCTATTTATTAAAATGCAATCGTTTTTTCAAAATTAGTGTGGAATTTTTCATGTGTTGTATTTATTTCTGTAGTGTTTTCACTTTGTTACTGTTTGTATGCTGCATAAATACTTTACACATTGCCTATAAGTTAAGCCTGACTGCTTTTGTGCACATCTTAAGTTAGTGTTTATTGTGGTTTTACCCTGACAAGGATTATGGTTGTTGCTTAAGAAGGGTTTACACCCACCAACCAATTACCCAATTTCTTATAAACTTCCTTCAATTCAGTGTGAAAGAAACATAGGCTCATGTGCTCCGCCATTCTTGCCTCTATTCCGATCACTACTGACTAAGTCAGTGGGGTTAATAATATATATGTTTGCTAAATTTCGATAAGCAATTTTTTCCCCCCAACTGCTATTGAGTTCCATTTCATTGATCTTATGGTTGCTGACCTCCAAGATGCATCTTCTACCAATACCAATCAACTTGCATTTTTACATGACTCCGAAGTTTTAGGAGATTGATACAACTACCAACTCATGAAATCTAGAGTAAGGAATGAAAGTAGAGGAGAATGCACACCAAAATTCAAGGTGTCCAGGGAAATAAGACAAGGTTGTGTCATTGCACCACTCCTATTTTCATTATACATAAATGAGATCAATAAAACTCTTCAGAATCTAACCACAGACTCCTTGAATAAAGGTGCAAGACCAACCCCGCTGCTCCTGTATGCAGAAGATGAAGTTCTAATCTCTAGAACTGCAAATAGACCAAAATAACTGATTGAAGCTTTTGTCTCATACATGGAGCAGAGAGACTTAAAATTAAACCTATCCAAAATGTTTGTGATGACTTGTGGCAAAGGGACGGCTAAGAAAAAGTCACACTATGTAAGGGATCACAAGCTAACAGAGGTTAAGAGGTTTTCCTATCTGGGTATTTTATTTTATTTTAACAGTAATTGGGCTTCTCATCTAGACCAGACTAGACTTAAACTCATCAGCACCCATGGAGGTGATTTTGTGATAAGATAGGCAGCAAACCTATCCGTGATATGCTAAAAATCTATGGCTATGGCAGTAAATGCCTACCCGTAGCTACCTATGGCTGTGTAGTGTGGGGCAATTCCAATCTTAATGCATTGCAATCCTGTGAAAACTACTTTCTCTGCCATATGCTGGCCCTACCAAGATATACATCAACATTTCTCTTACATAAAGAATTGGATGTATCATGTGTCATCGACCTAATTCAAGTAAGAGCACTGTGCTCCTGGCATAACATCTGGTAGAAGGAGGGACCAAAGTTCACCAGGGACATCATTATGGATTGTTTAGCTTTGGAACACACTCACAAGATTCCCTGGCTAGCACACATGGACAGCTTATTAAAGAATATCGATAGAGACCTATCGGTAAAAAATCCTACAGCCATTCTGCGATTTGGTAAAAACGATATTAAAAAACTGTATATGGAGAAACAAAGCCAAGGAAGAGCTAGGAGAGAGGAAGAAAAAATAAGCTTATCAAGGTATATGGCTAGCGTTGAGCCAACTGGCCTACCAAATTATTTGGTAAAAGTTACAAACACCCAAGATAGATTCTATCTGACAAGACTGCGTCTGGGCGAAGTCCATGATCTGGTGGATTCCCCAAAACTTAATAAATGGCAGAAAATAGAACATAAATGCCCATGTGAGGGAAAAGCTAACCATACCACAATGCACTTTATGCTGTTTTGTAAGTTTTACCAAGATATTAGTAAAAACATTTTTACGTCTAATTTTATTGCACAGAAATTATTTGTTTATAAAGACGCTATGAAATTCATCTGTACCCTTGATAATGAATTAGCCTGCAGTACTGTTGCTGGTTTTATAACCAGGGCCATGCAAAGAAGAAAATACCTTATACTTTTAGACATGTTAGTTTATGAAACTGAATGAAGGATGGCCCTTGGCCGAAAAGTAACAATATTAATTGGGATAACAAACTGAGGTGTACTGTTGAAGATTGGAATGTCATATCATGAAATTTTAAATACAGTATCATGGATTATATTATATCATATTGCAAATTAGTTTTAAACTGTTTGTCCTTCTATGAATAGAAAAAAAAAGATTTGAATACAGTTTTATGATGATGATGATGGTATTTTGCCAAATGCATATCAAGGCTGCAAAGTGGTACTCCAGCATAACAAAATGAGATTGACCAAACAGGTCTCAGGTGAGTTCATCAATGAGCAGTCATTCACTGCAGTAGGTCTGGTCATTAGTTAATCACAGAATGGGCTCAAAAGTAAGTGCCACCAAACCATACATATAAGATTGGCATCCCTTGCTTGACAATGGGTACATCATCCTAAATGTGAGTCAAACATTTTACGCAGGTGACCCAAATTCACATATATTAGGTGCAAATAATTAAATTGGATCAATTTACACTCTGTATTTTATGAAACCATATCAGTATGAGTTGCTACTCTGACACATTCTTCATTGTCTAGATCTTTCTATACGTTTACCAACCATTTGCCTCTCAAATATGTCAGGAGTTGTCTCCATAAAGACTCAAAACCACTCTCCTGACCAATCCTAGGAGCAGCACTTCTTTTGCATTTCCAGGTCTTCTGTACAGATTTCGAGTCAGTCTAATTTTGCAGTTTCGGTTAAAAAAACATACAATCGGACCTGACCTATACTTCCTCAGATGTGCATTATAACCCTGACCAAATTGAAAGAGCAATCATCTGATATCTAGGCCAGGGTGGAGTTCATGGAGTTCTGCTATATGGAGCTCAGCGAAGACCCACAAAAAACTATGCCACGCTTCATGGAGGTCCGCAAGCAACGGAATACTGTAAGTCGCACGGCTTTCACTAATTTTTGCTTCAGGAGTGTGTTCCATGCTGTAAAATTGAGTAGCTGTTCTACTTTGTACAACAGCTTCCTCAACGCAAGCGGCAGGTTAGTCAATGTGTGTGGAAGTGACCTGTCACGGCTACTCGGATTGAAAAATCTCACTGGGAGGTGGTCTGGAACACGATCATCCTAGCTCTTCAACTTAACATGAGCGAGACACGTGAGAGGAAAAACTCCAGTCTGTGCTGCTTCAGTGAGTGTGTTTAGAACTCCATGCTCCAGGCAGTCGCCGGTGGAGCAGAGTTAATCACCCACCCCTACTCAGTACTTCTTCAGTAAACTTAAGCAAGTTCTAAAGGATAACCCTGAACCATGTATCATTGCAGCCTCTGTCTCCACCCACTAAAATACCTGGACACTGATAGCAACTTAGGCATAGGCACTGAAAGTAGGGGTACAGAGGTGCTCTAGCACCAATAACCATAACCATGCTTGAGTTCAGAAAGTGAATAAGCAATAAATATGCCTTTCAATGTTGTTTTTATCTTGTCACATTTGCTGAGGGAATTCAAAGACAGAGGTCGAATGTCAGGCTATGTCTTCTTACAAATTGCTGATTATTGTTTTAACATTCAGACTGATGTTTACTTTTACTTCTCTGACTGCAAAGTTAGAGGATTTTTTGTAAAATGAACTATCTGGCAATCTTGCTGGGGTATAGGTAGTGTGAAAGGAAAGGTTATGGGATGTTATTTTTTTTCTAACAGACCAAAAAACCTTTAATAACTGTAAATGAATTGTACAAATATTTAATAATATACCAGCAGTTAGGAAAGCACAAATGAAGCATAATCTTGAAGTGGGATGGAAACAAATATTCAAATAGGATTAAACCAAATGAAGACACTTTGCTTGGTGATGTAGAAATGATAAAAAATTGCAGAAGCTCGATTTCCACACATTATGATTTGTGTGCTATATTGTGTTATCAGTAAAATTGTATGTCTGTGCAAATGTTGTGCCTGATTCAAAACGTGCGGTCTGTAAAAAAAAAAAAAAAACTGAAACCCCGAAACTGGTCCTAGGATGCAAAAAAAGTGAAACCCCAAAACCGGTCCTAGGATGCAAAAGAAAAAAATGTGAAACCCCGAAACCGGTCCTAGAATGCAAAAAAAGTGAAACCCCGAAACGGTCCTAGGATGCTAAAAAAGTTAAACCCCGAAACTGGTCCTAGGATGCAAAAAAATCAACTGTGTGTCTATTGCTTTCTCGCCCTAATTGCACTGGGTATGCCCATACGTGGGTCCTGGGTTCACAGTGCCACTGGATTCTAGGTATTCTGGCTGATTAGGGGTGAAACCCAGTAACCGGTCCTCGGATGCTTGCTTCCGGTCCTGGGTGGACTTGGCTTGGCAGTTTGGGCTGGACTGTTCCCATGAGGCACAGGGTCAAGATTAATTTGCATATGGCCAGGTCTAAACTGGGGTAGCATGGTGAGTAAAAGAATGATAGATTTAACCCAGTTCTCTTGACTGGGGGTGAATGTGTTGATCTGTTCTGCATTCCGTCCATCAACTGTGTGTCTTTTGTCTGTAAAGGACAGCACACTACCACATCATGTTTTTCAATAATATATTTGCAATAATGTATTCCAAAATGAATCACTGGCTACATAAAACATCCAGTGCATATTTTGCAAAAAGAAAGTGCCAGGATCCTTGTCAGTAGGTCACTTCAGCTTGCAACGCCTATTACTACTGTCAGCGCTGCCAATTACAGAAACACAACTATAACATTCATACTCCTACATGTGTGACAATTATGACTATTCCAGGACTCCAAAGCTATAAGGATGGCTTTGTGAGAAGGTATTAGTAATCCTTACTGTATATTGAATTAATAAACAGCTGTTGCTGTGCTCGTCTCTAAGTTAGACACATAGTGCCACCATGTAGCAGACTGATATTATTGCCTGGGTTGACAATTTAGTGCCTGTCGAGCACCAGGAACCACCAGCTCAGACTAAGCTTACCACCATTACCACGCTCCTGCTAAATGGGCATTGCTAATTTGCTATACTTGTTCGCCGTGAAACTCTTGCATTTTTCAAAATCCCTATGACTTCAGTGATGGCAGCACCCCCACTATGAAAAGTGTTCTGGCACCACTGAACTTGGGAATGAAGCACTTTGGCCTCCTCCCATGGTTTAGTGCCTCCCACAATTACATAGGTCAAGTCTCACTTTTCTAAGGTTGGACCTTATGAGTATGTTTCCGGGTTAGATCACCTGGCCACAAAATGATTTTTATTCAGTTGGGCCAAACTCTCCTCACCCATTAATTTTCAGGAGGTAAGGTTTCTCAAGATCTTTCTGTCTGCCATCAATCCATTTCAGTACTGAAAACAAAGAGTTAAAATTTCAAATTAAATGCTTGTGTCAATACAACTGGTAAGTTAAAAAACATTAAAGTAACCTTGGAGCACCAGTCTTAGAAAGTTCTGTCATTACTTTTATTGACGAAGAGGACTTTTTCAAAAGTAAACCGATCTTCCATAAACTCGCAGAGTTTTGAAGGCCTTACGAGCTATCAAATTAGTGTTCGATTCATTTTTCTGAATCACTAACTTTTTAATGAGTGGTGATCCCATTTGAAAGGAAATGCCATTTAAATGGAAATAGAGTAATCAGTAATGCCAAGTATTCTACAGAAGCCTCTCTCAGTGGGAATAAACAAGACATGTTCCAGTTTAGCAGAACGACCACGAGTAAACCAAAGTCCTTTACCATCACCATTATTGCTACCAATTGTGTCACTGTGCTCTGAGTATATATCAACTGACTACCTATGAAAAGTGCATGAAATGCAGTCACTTGAAACATTAAATACTTTGTCAAATTCCTATGATCTAAAATGGGACCCCAGTGGTTCCACCACTATGGCAAATTTAATTAGGGATAGAGGGGATGCCTATATTATTACCTCCTCTATTGTCCACTGGAAGGAGTTTACTTGACCAATGGTGCTCCTCGAAGATGAGTCAGAGTAGTGCAGGGATATCAAACCTCTTATTTGAAGGGCAAATCCCTTCTTCTTCAAAGCTTTATGTGAATAATTCTTTACCAAGGAGTCAAATGCCTTTGCCATATCAAGCAAAGAGACAGTAGAGCACGGTCCCTTTCAAAGAGCATTTTTGATTAAAGGGAGGTGTAACCTGTTAGATGATGTCTATGAATGAAAACAACAGAGACATAATTTAGACTATTATTTGCACCAGCATTTTGTAATCAAATAGAGGTTTAATAACGACAAATGTCTACAGGACCTCCTCTCCAAATTATTTTATGTAGTATGGTAGGCAGCACCACAAAGGCTACTTTCAATGACTGTGATATTATTATTCACAACTCTGTATCAATATTATATAAGGCATAAAGTACTCCCTGCCACAAATTATTTGGGTATTGCAACGTGCTGAGGAGTTCCATAACCATATAAAGGAACAAGTCCGAAGTCCAAGTTCCTTTATAAGGTTATGGAACTCCAAGGTGACTTGCTTAATCCTTATAATGTACTGTAGGGTGTACTTTATCCCATATAATACATGTTCATGCCATCACCTTTCCCACAATGGACTCAAATCCTTGGTGTGTAGCTATTTCATGTGAAAGAGAGATCAGGTTTGCAAATATGCAAAATGAAAATAGAACCTCTAGTGCAAAATTAAACACATCAAGAAGCTGGTAGATATTTGTTGCACAAATGTATTAGAATCAATTCACTACATTCAGTTTTAGAAAAAAAGCTGCAGTAGCTTGGAATGTGTAGAAACATGTAGAAATAATATCTAAAATGTAAGGAGTGAAAAAATAAACATGCTCTTTCTGCTTGTCACTGTAACAGAAAAACAGAGCTGAAGAAAGAAAAGCAACGTTTCATGTTTGCTGCTTTAAACAGCTGCTCTGTGACCTGGCCTCCCTTTCACCTCAGCCACTAACTCTGGCACCAGGCATTGCAATGTCCGGACTCAACTGTAATATGTTATTACACTTGAGCTCTGACGTCTTTTCTTTATATTCACGACTGGTTGCATCACCAGTCACCGATTATACAGAAATTAGAGATGGGCGTTTATACAGGGATTTCAGAATGCCATGTATTATACCATGAAAATAGCCTTGACGTGCACTAAAGGCATCATAGCATTCCAAAGAGAGGGTGTTTGACAAGCTATGCCCACCCCTGCTCTAAATGCTGTATCTTGCTATTCCATTGTATAAAACCACGTAGAGTGGATGCTTGTAAGGAGCCTACCTAAGGCCGGAGTCAACCTAACTAAGCTGTCCTGCCAGCTGATCTTACGGGTATCAGGAATTTAGTAGTTGTGATTTTTAGCTGATTGACAAGGACTAAAATGAATGTGCTGTTGTTATGTAATAGCTTTCATGCCAAACATCACATAAACCACAGTATCTCAACCACTCCCTGATTTACAATGCTGTCTTACACTCAGCATTGCTGGCTGTGTTGAAAACAACCACGTTTGAAATCCCCACCCCATAGCATAACAGTACCTATGTTCATTTGCAGTTTGCATCAAGATTTTCAGATAGTGTGTAGGAGACGTAGTGCATATACACATATCAGCGTAAGCAGGGAGAAATTGAAGTTTCTACTTAGGATCACAAGATGCTGGTTTAACCCAGACGAGCACCCCCATACATATGAAGAGAATGAGGTGATATACAATTGCGCTCTCCACCACCTCCTCAATTTGTACAAAGTGGATTGTCTGATTGAATGCAAATTGTGTAAACCTTCTCATCAAGTATGGTTGAAGTTTGTGACACTTTGCAGCATTTACTATTGCCTTTTAAATTCTGATTAACTAGAGATATAAGTTCCATATTTGGATTTTTCCCAGGGTCTCATCTTTCCTGATGTTACCCTCCTGTCTGCAGGACATGCTTATGCCCTCGTTCCCGTTACTAGGTCTGAGGAAAATTTTAAGTACACAGTAGTAATCAGATTTTTCCAATATTACTTGATTCTTTTGGAAAAAAAATCCTACTGCAAGAGAACAGAAACAACATACAAAAAGAGAGCGAGCGACTTCTCGCTGCTGCTGCTCATGTTCTGGAGCATTTAGTGCAATTTTCTTAGCACAAAACGCATCCTCAGGCCCATTTTGAATGCAGGGGTGCATTGTGCACTAAGAAAATAGTGCTAATTGCTGGATTGTGCATCTCACACAATTACACATAATGTTGATTAATCTGCGGTAATTACAAGTAATTACACTAGACATAGCTATAAGAATTTTGCCCATCCCCAACCCATTACCTCTTGTTCTCATCAGACCCATCCGCTATTGTTGCCCTTCCATTTTCGTCAAGAGACCCATTATTTACTGTCCAACATCTTCATTCATACCAATGCAACAACTGTAGCATGATGTTGCTAACTGATCTTCCTTTCCTTGTCACAGCCTGCAACTGCTCTGCCCAATATAAACAACCTCAACGTTAAAAACCAAGAACAGTCATGAAAATGTCAGTTGACAGCTAATGAACAACTTCTTCCCACACTCTGCTATCCATTGCACTATGCCAAAGGAGGTGCCGAGTGGAGTTTCCAAGACAACCAGGAAGGAATTAGCATAAAGGTCAACCTCTGGAGCATTTCTACTCTGCTACTACCCCTCTTTCTCTACATAATAATCATTGGAGTGACAATACGCCCCATATGAATAGGCCAAGTAAGAGAATCTGTATCATTTACTTAATTTGTAGAACCCTCCCAAAGGTCACTTGTAAGAGTGGATGCTCCTGAATTGTTCATTGCTGCACTGCTGCTAGTACTGCAGTCTTCTTGGGGCCTGATTACAAGTCTGGTGGTCCACGGATCACAAGACTTGCGGGGGCATGGCATTGGTAGTCTTCCACCACCCTATTACAACTAGGGCAGTCATACCACCATTGCACTGCTGCAACTGCCAGGGATCAGCGATCCCTGGCAGTGGCACGGCGGTCTTGAGGCTGCAATATGCTTGGTGTGACCATCACAGTCACACCAAGGGTTTTATGAGTTTCCTCTCTGCCACGTTTTTTATGGCTATACCTCCTCCATGAAAACCGTGGTGAAGAGGAAACAAAGGGCCGCACAGGGTTTCCTGTTGCCTCTGGTCCAACAAGTACTGTCTTTGATGTTCCCATTACGGAGCCTATTTCATAGGCACCACAGAGGGAATGCAAAAGAACTGCCAGCCAGTGACTTAAAAAGTCATAATATGGTGGGTGGTGCACAGATGGGTTTGGCGGTGCGGGCAGTTCTGCTCCTGCACTGCCAAACTGGTAGTCAGGCCCTTAGTAATCACTTGATGGAAGTTGGTCTGTTGAATTTCTGACTTGAACTCTTGGCAGTTTGGAACCCCCAAGCCCACCTCCTATTCCTTCTGGGTTTTCTGCTAAATGTTATTCCTCAGAGTCTCTCCATTTTAGTGTCTTATATATATATCATTGAGTTAGGCCCTTACACCTTTTTCAGAAGGTCAACTATATTAATACTATTCCTTCTGGATCACCCTTAGCATCTTCGTACCTATGTTCCAAAGACTGCACTTCTGTAAGCCAATTATTTATTTATGAAGCTCTTGAGCACCTGGCTGACAGCACAGCTTCTGTCCTTCTCACCCTGTCTGCAGTTTTATAGTGATCAGTTATAAGTCTGCTACGGTGCATTTATAATGTGAATGAGGAATATTCACCACACTTGTGGTGGAGTATGCTATTACATTCTGAATAAGGCATTTCATTTTTCCCAGTCATCCACAGTCTTCTTCAAAGCTTAGTAGAGTGACACTTTCTTTTAAACAACATTTAATATTGAGCATAATTACTGTTGTGTTTTTGCCTTGTTCATCTTCCAAAATATCTTTTCATTGTGTTGCATCTGACCATTCATTATTCTTTGAAGTTCCGCAGAAGTCTGACCCCTCAAAACTAGATCATTGGTATACATTAACTATGACAGCTGACAGTCAGCATTGTTTGATGAAAAACATTTAGTGGGTCATAAAAAAAGAGGGAAGATCTGCCAAATAAAGTAAAAAAAGGTAGGTGTGAGCAGATATCCCTGCTTATGGCATTGGACTTGTTGATCTTATTGAGCTTATGGGTGAGATCATCATAGGTTAGTTTTATCCAGGTATCAATGTGAAGTGTCTCAACCAACGTAAGTAGGCCTGGGCTCGTCCCCCTGGTTGTCTAGCTTACTCCACAAAGTTGCATGCAAACTCAATCAAATGACATAGAATATTCAACTAGGCAACTGTATAGAGTCTTTGTTAAGTGGAGAGCTTGTCTCACCCATAGACTACTGACCTTGAATCTATAGAAAGTAAAATAATTTGATGTAAACCTTCCCTGTTCTACAGGCAAAATATCATCAATATTAGCTTATTGAAGATTAGCTTAGTGGACAGTTTATTTCCACAATCTGTTGGGCTGTTCCTCTCTGCAGGGTCACCCCAAATGTTTTGGATCCACCCCTTGCCTGTGCTTTTTCCTGATAACTAGTGGTAAGGTGCCTGTGCTCTCTCCCTAAAACATGATACAATTGGCATACACCTAATTGCACATTAAATTTACATGCAAATCCCTAGTAAATGATACTGCAAATACCCAGGTGTTGTAAATTAAATGCTACTAGTGGGTCTATAGCACACATTGTGACACCCTTTTAGGCCTGCCGCTGCAGCCAATAGTGAAGAATTAAACTGTTATTTTTACCAGGCAAAATCAACCTTTTGGCAGGCCTAAACCTTCCCTTTTAATACATATCGGTCACCCCTAAAGGCTTATAGTGCAGAGTGCACTGTATTTAAAAAGTAGGGCATGCAGGCTTAAGTTTTACGTATCCTAGCATTGAAAAACTCCTTAAGTCATGTTTCACTGTTGTAAATCCTATGTCTAACATTTACAAACACTGGGTTACCCTATTGCATTTAAAAAGTGGTAAAGATTGATTGGATCAGATAGATAGATGGTGTTTGCACTCAAATCAACTGTGCTTTTAAATCCTTTTCAATGGTAAAGTAAAATTTTAGGTTACAACTCTGAAAAAGCCAATTTTAGGAAGTTGGCATTTTCTTGTCCTAGTCATTTGTGCCTTCTGCCAGTGATCTCGGTTACATGACTGTGAATGGCCCTACTGTTGGGCTTTGTGTATTCTTTCCAGACAGTGACACAAAGAGAGCTTAGATGTGTACAGGATGAGCCATCCTGGCGGATTAACTGTGAGGAGCAGCAGTCAGCCCCAAATGCACTTCAAAGGACCATGCCTCACACACACACACACACATACACAAAAAGTAATATGACATCAGACCTCCCCAGTCTTTTCCCACATAAGATGTTTTGAAGCCTTGACAGGGCAAGGGAATACATTTACGGAACCAGATGGGGGTGTAGTATAGGGAATCCCCCTACTTCAAAGGCTGGTACAAGGCATAAATATTAGAACTCCAGAGTCACTCATCAGTACGATCCTGGATCTGTTAACATTACAAAGGATGGATTGTCCTGTCACCAGAGGACAGACCTGCTGCTACCAGAGGACTGTCCTGCTGTTTGAGGACTGCCTTACTCTCTGAAAAGGAATAATGGACCTGCTCCCTTCATCCTAGTTTAACCTGAGTGACTCCAAGGGTCAGTTGACTGACCTCTTGCCTGAGCTACGGGAATACCTGCTCCAAAAACCTCCCTGCAACTGTTCAGCTGACCTGCTACATTGGACCTGCCCGGACCTGTTGACATTTTCTGAAGTGAGTTCCTGATCCCCAAAGGTATCCTCAGGTCTTGGACCTTTGGTTCGAATTAGATAATCTCCTGCTTAGATGAAAAGTGAAATCCTGATGCTTTTGGCTCTTTGTGACTGCAAACTGGCCTGTTTACACTGAGACTCTGCCACCCGCAATGACCACCATCACTAAGATGGATTAAACCTAACTCTTTGTGCTATAGCGACCTCCAGCGATGATCAGCAACATGAGATCTGCACTTCATAATACAGCATTGAAAGACTGTGGTGACTTCCTAAGCACAGCTCTATAATGCCCGACCGGCTCTTTGCATTACAGTGACGACAACCCGCGATGCCTGGCCTGTGCTTCCCACTATAGCGACAACCATCCTTGATGTTCTCCGTGCTTCTCGCATTCTCCTCCAGCACGAACAGAACTCTTTTCAGCTGGACCTACCTGGTCCCTGCATCTGGCCAGCAATTCATCACTGTTGGGCTGTCCTTGTGACTGTGCCCCAGTCTAGCATGAACAGATGACTGCAAGTGGAACTCTGTACATTTATGTGATATTTATACGTAACATTTTGAAATTGCACACCTTCAGTTGTACTGATTTTATTTTTGTTATTCTAGTATAATTGTATTTACAAAACTTCACTCTACTTTTATAAATTGGTTTATGATTTTTCCTGTGTTGTGTCCACTTTAGGACTGTTTGTGTGCTTCAAAAATAGTTTAGACACTGCCTCTGAGTTAAGCCTGACTGCTTTGTACAGGCTGCCAGAGGGTTAAGCACAGGTTCAATTAGTGACTTTTGTGGTTCATCCTGACAAGGATTGTGGTTGGGGCTTGCACCAACCCTCAGCCAGTGACCTAATTTCTTTCATAATCTAATAGTGTTACTAAGCAAAAGTTACAAAAGCCCTTGTAATAGTAGTTGTAGCATAAGGATACCACACCAGGATTCAGTTACAGAACCTGTCTTTGACACAAATAACAAATGGTAATACTATGTATGTCCAGAAACAAGAATTCAGTTTTAGCAGTGGAATTTGAATATCTTTAGGTTCAGGTAAGCAAGAATGTTTCATAATGATGATCACATTTGTGATTCTTGTTAACATCAGCCTGTCTGTTTTAAATGAGTTGTCAGAATTATCATTTGCCTTGTGTGGGGAGCACCTGTCTAACTTGTAAAGCAAAGAATTACGATCTATTTATTGACTCATTAATAACTCTTCTACAGTTTATTTGTAACAGAAAAAGTTTCCCATTTTCTCTCTAAATATTCTCCTTTCTCTTTGTTTACAGTAGTGCAATGTTGTTTCCAAGCCAATAGGTACTGTTAATTTAACATCATATCATTACTACACATTTCCGCTTTATGCACTAGTCATAATGCTTTCTGCTTGGTAACTGCAACTGGATTTACCCAATTAACCATGCAATGCCAATAGCCAAATTAGACTTTATTTTTGCAAGCTAATGCCAAAGACCATCTCAATAGACCATTTATTTTTGAAAACTGCCACAAGATACTAAACTACTGGCCTGTACTTCTGTTTGGTCACTCACAGGCACTACTTTAGAATAACAGTGGCTACAATCAATTACCATGTGTTCAATAACAGTCGTATACAAATAGAGCAAATTGCAGTTAGGTTAGTGAACCAATGGATCTGATATATTTTTTTTCTAACTGGAGTTAAACTGCTTAACTCATAATTATGAAATGATCTTTATAAAAACCATTATGAATATGCAAATAGTGGTTACTGACAATCATAGAATCAATCACACAGTCTATAAATCTGTAGAAATGCAGGCAATCAAAGAGAGTGGAATCTAAAATGTATCTTTTCCTACTTAAGATAAATGTGAAAAAAATGTCTGTAGACTCCATACAAGTATCTATTCATCATGCTTTTTCAACTTTTTTCTTAACATTGTGTCACATCTACAATGTTGTATGTTATTTTGTATACGCTAACTGAACTTTCCGTGCTCTTCAACCTCCCTATTGAACAACTCATGTTCAGCATCACACACTGGAAACAAAACCTCACTGAAGTCAAATGTATCAAGAACAAATCTGTTACAAGTAGCATTCACAAATTTCTAATTATATCCTGAAAATTAGATATTACAAATTGGTTGTATCAGTTTACTGGTGGTAGATAAAGATTACATAATCCCAAGACCCCGTCTCCTCAATGGTGTTATTCCAAACATTCCTAAGTACCAACAAATTTGCTTTGGATATCAAAAGAATTATTTCAGAATAGATAACAATTATAGCAACCATTCTTGCATACTTACCCATTACTCTACCGTGGACAAATGAGCTGGTGAATTGATAAAAAATATTTGATTCTTTTCTTACTATGTTCTCCCAGCACCATGCTTGCTTGCACAGCTTTTTCTGCAGTAACGCAAAATTTCCTTTAGCATGGAGTCTAACGATTAAGAGTATTTTGCCTTTTGAATATGTCATCATCGTCCTTGTCCTCTATTTCTCATGTGAGCTTTGGGAAGGGGGTGGCAATGTGCCTTAATATCCTGGACTTTTCTTTTTCATATTAGTAACCTCTCAACACATGAGTTGATCATGTATGTTTGATGGCAGTTTTGCTGATTTTTTTAGGTTTAGAGCTACGGTTAAATCTCTGCTCACCATAATACATTGTGTCTTTTCTCAAAATAATGTTTACACCTTTTGATCAAACTTTGGTTTATCTGCTAGATTTAGTTCTGGGGGCCTAGCATTGTATACCCAATTTATGTTTGTAGCAATTGCAAGTTTCCCTGTCTCTATTATGTCTATCGCTGAATTTTATTTGTCATTTTAATTATTAAACAACTTCCTGTTCTTCTTACTTTGCTTAACACACAACTGTCAATTTGCATACTTGTTAACATTTTGTCCTAACAAAATATTGTTTTAGCCTCTTTGTCTACGTTTTGGCTCATATTCATTACTCTACCCCTCAGAGTCTTTTGCTTAGTCTTTAGATCTTGAACGGTGCAGAGAGGACCAGGAATTGGTCAACTGTCCTACAAACTCGTAATTAGATTCATATATATAACTCACAGAACTATGCTATGCAAATACTGGATTATTACAGTTAGACCAAATCTCCTGAAGAAATTCAGTTGGACCAGCATCCCACAAACCAATAATTTGGTTAGAGTTATGCAAAATAGTAACATTAGGATCTGTTTACCAGAGACCTCTCTATTAGAATTACCATCCCTTACTTTTATCAGTAAGTTTAGAAGAGTAAATCATCAATATCAGATATTTAAATTTAGCAATGCAGGATAATCAAATGAATCTTTTCAGAACCATCAATTGCCAAAGTTCAAGAGGAAGAGTTCAGGAAAGAATGTGAATCATATCAGCTCAATGGTTCTCTAGCAATGAGTTAAAGGAGTCTGGGAATAGCGCATATGTATCAGCTCACGGACACCAGTGAAGTCCGCAAGGCATGAAAGTTGCCTCTCAGTCCACGAAGAAGCAAGATCTTCCGGGGAATGTGGCAAAAAGTGGTGTTCTTATCATCACTCCAATGTATGATATAATTTCTCAAGTTCCGGAGTGACACTTCCTGGGTCACCTCATCTAGTCAGACCACTCAGTCAATTGGTCAGTTCGTATAAGGTGATTGTCATGTAGCATGAAGAAGACACATTTTTATGGCAAATAATTGGGGTGATCATCATATATACTGTCGAAGCATTCAACATTTTATAGGTGTGAACAATAATCCATCAGCAAAGGCACATGCGTTAATTCAATAAGACAGTTTCTCATGGCAGATGTTCCCAAAGTAGCCAATTAGTAGGACATTGTCCTGGTATGTGCATGGAAACTCTTTCTGTAAAACATAGTTTCATCTCATACTGCAAATTATGAATCCTTTTTATGAGAACATAATCAAGCAAGAGAAAAGAAAATGCAGACCTAAATTGAATTTCGTTCATGAAATACACAATATAAAATAAGGGAAATATGTATTTTATTCAAAGTTTCTAAAGTCTTATATCCTTTTCTTCAACTTATGGCACATATAAAGCATTTTAGGTTCATTGAAATTTGCATGTGTACCTGTGGCACATTACGACATTTTTAAAATACCAATGTATGAAATCATTTCAAAATATAAAATAATTATGCAGTTTCTTGTAATTCTCATTAGTACATGTATAAAGATCATTCTCTAGAAGTTTCTGCATAATTGCAATTATTATAAACATGCAGAATCATTTCTTTCTTTCTCTGTTGGTGCTCATTTTAACATGTGCAAAGATGAAGTTGAAATCAACATCACTTCAATAACATTCATCGTGTTATCTAATTAGAATTTAGTTTCTGCACATACATTATTATTTAAGATTAAATGGTTAATGAAATCTCTATAACATGTGAGTTATTATATTCACATTTCTGTTTCACATTAAACGAATACACCATTGCAATTTAGTAAAGATGAACCTGCGTTATTCAAACGAGTATCTTTTCCTAATCTATTCTAATCTGCACGCTTTTACGATGCAGTAACTAAGTCTTTTCATGATCGATTTCTCATTGTAGAGTGAGCACAAATTGTGCACGCTTGTCATTTTTCTTTCAAAGGTGTCACAATTAGTTTTGTGTCAACTAAAGGATTCAGAAGTTTATCTGCTTCATTAATCCCCTATTTGATGGCGAATTAAGCCATCACA
Organism: Triturus cristatus; assembly: GCF_964204655.1. Classification (NCBI taxonomy): domain Eukaryota; kingdom Metazoa; phylum Chordata; class Amphibia; order Caudata; family Salamandridae; genus Triturus; species Triturus cristatus. The sequence goes on from NC_140585.1 coordinate 721,236,021, forward strand.
AAAATTATTTTATGATATCACATATTACAATACTGTAGTCTTCATAATTTTTTATCTAGAGTTTTCCAATGCCTTCATCTCATTGTAGTACCCACATTGTCTCTCTTCCATTTCTATTTCAGTTCTATTCCTTTTTATTCCTCTAGTTTCTTTCTTCGTTTTCAAATTTTTATAGACCTAAAGATAATAACCAAGGTCAGTATACATAATGCAAATGTCAAGATGGGCTTCAAGGGTTTTCCCCAATAATCCACTTCCCAGATTTGCAAACAATCTATCTGTAGAAGACAATCCTTTCCCAATTGACTCCCAAACACCATGAGGTTTTAAATCTTTAAGGTCCTTTCCAAGGTGTGTGATATTCTGAATGTAACCTTTCAAATCTTTACTTTTCCCTGGAATATATGTGCAACAATGTTGTACCTTTAGTATTCAACAGGCTCTGCCTTCTTTTGCGAGAAGGATGTCATAAGCAAAATACTTTTGAAGAACCATAGATCTCATGGTAATCAATTCAGTATCTACTTCTAGGAATCTTTCAGCAGTATCAGTAGACAGCTTATAGACCACAGTAGACAGTTTTTGTATTTTGTGAGAATTCAGTATGACCCCAACAGATGGTTCCAGGGCCCAAAAATATCTCCCAACACCTCTCCTATGGTTGCACCTCCTTGTGTCTCCTGTGAGAGGCTCCGTTGGTTTTATCAGATTGACCCACATGATACATTTTTGGATAAACTATTCCCATGCAACAGGATGCATACCATTTTTTAGGCAGCCTATAATAGACATTCTTCCTACAGATGTAATATACCTTAGCTTATACAGGATCAACACCTTCCAAAAACAGTCCCCAATTTTTCAGAACTTGGAATGTATGGTCACATTCGCTGGAACCAACAAAATTTGTATCAGCCTCAGTTCTACACTTTAATGTACCTAGATTTCTTCCATGTTGTCAATTAAAAGCAATATCACCTTGGTTTCCCATTGCTTTAAGATCCAGTTTGTTAAGTGCCCAAGATGGTATACTAGAATGATGTGTAGCTTTAGCCATGATCTCCCTTCCTCTACCTTTTATCGATTCTACGAGTTCCCATTCTACATTATGCAAAATGGCATGTGCCCTAAGCTGTGTCTAAACTTTGTGTAGGCTTAAAGAATTCTCTGACCGTTTCACCTGTTTGTTTGTCAGGCACAGGATTTAAATGTTTCCTCACAGGCACTTCAGAAAAGATTAGATCAGAGTTAGAATAATAGTAGTGAAATTGTCTGTTGCCATAAATTAAGCTACATATTTGTTGAAAATCACCAATAGACTGATCTCCATGCACTATTTTATCATCTTAAGAACTTTGTTCATTATGCATAGCTAAATTATTTTTAGGCACTAGAGAAGGGTCAGGCATGCTCGTGTAAATATGATGGAGCAAATTCAAACCTATAATAAATACTACAAGCAAAACAGAAAATATAGCAAGTATACAGGCACATTTAAACAGATTACAGAGGCAGACAACGTCGGACACATTCTGCTGTATACTAGACCTCATCAATAAGGCCCTTGCAGCTGCTCTGTACATGCTCACTACAACTCAGACGCCACGTATACATATGCCCTGAAGAAGTTCATTGTTATGAACGAAAGGCGTTGGCTGACAAGTTCCTATATTCGGATTTTTGCAATAAAGGACTGTTTAAATACAACTCTACAAAGGCTATAATACTTATTGAAAATAACTTTCTCTACAAAAACGGGTGGTGCACCATTCCACTCTTGGGTTCATGCAGGCACATATAAATTTGCATTTTTAAGATACTCCATTAGGATTCAGTGCCTCTTTAGAATCAGACCCCGTGACCTTTTGAAAATTTAGATTAGATGTTAATAGCATTTGCAGCAAAAGTACATTTCCTGGAAGATCGTTCCTTTCAAGACTTCAACTATGTAATTCCTCAGCACAATTTACACTTACTTTATAATGGGTAAATGCGGACTCTTAACAATGGCAGAGTACTCAAAAGTTGCAAATAACTTCTGCACAAATTGTCTCAGTTCCTTTATTGGCAATTTGATTTCATATCCTTTTTATTGGAACATAGTGTTTTCTCACGGTAGGTCATGCAAACTCAGATTGTTGTAGCAAGAAGTGTGATATGCTTTTGCCCAGTCATTCAATGCCAGATAAGTCCATTCAGGAGCAGCGTATTTTTGAATTTGGTGTATTTGCTCTTTTAGACCTCTTCACTAATTGTCCCTCATCATGGCACGTGTTTTGCTCTGACTAACTAGATGCTTCCACAATGGTTCAAGGCACTCATCTTTCTTTTAGAATGCATCTCAATCTGTCCTGTCTTCTGGGCCAACAGTCTCTGGGTGGTACCCGCATTTCAGGTGCACTGTTCCCTTCGTTGAGATAAAAATTTCAACCAGTCAGCTCCTCCTCTTGTGAGCCTTTGGTACCTACAGAAGCTGACTCTCTCAGGTCTCCCTCAGAACCAGTGCAAAGAGTCCCAGTAGATCGAGACCTCTCTACAGTTTGGCTAACCTGAGATGGCTTTCTATCTGTAACTACCGGCACATCCAAAACAGGCACTGTATCATCAAGAAGACATGGGACTCTGTGGGTGTGGGCGGCTGGCACCAAATTTGGAAGACCACCACACTTAACAGCAGTTGTTGTGAACTTGATCAACTGGAACAGCCCACGTCAATAAGGTACCAAACAGGACTTGCCACATGTTTTTTAACCAGGACCCAGTCACCTGGACTAAGGTCATGGCACTGCTCCTGTTGAGGCAAAGTAGCAGCTTCCCCAACCTGCTGAGACACAGTACGTATCACGTCAGCCAGTCCTTTGCAATAATCAAGCACAAAATCATCTGTAATATTAACCAATGCATTTGCTGGAACTGCAGGCTGTCTCAGAGCCCTCCCCATAATAATTGCATAAGGAGATAGTCCTGTTCTTCTGTCTGGCATACTTCTCAAACTCATCAACACAAGAGGCAATGCATCAGGACAGCTTAGAGAAGTCAAAGCAAACACTTTTGCCAATCAGTATTTCAGTGTTGCGTTTATTTGCTCAAACGTCCTGAGGATTCTGGACGATAAGCAGAATGGAGATTCTGGTCAATTTGTAATGCTGCACATAACATATTTAAGACCTCATTATTGAAGTGTGTCCCTCTGTCTAACTCCAAAGATGTCAGAAATCCAAAACGTGGTATTAATTCCCTCAGCAGTAACAGCTACAATGAGACTGTCAATTCATCTTGCTGGTTAGGCTTCTACCCACCTTGAAAACACACAGACAATTACAAGAATGTATTTTAAACCATTTCAGGTGGACATGTTGACAAAGTCAAGCTCCATTCGGTTAAAAGGACCACCTTATCTTCCTACGTGATTCATGGTGACTGGTGTTCCTTTCCCTACATTTTGTTGTTGACACACTATGCCACAGTGACATAAAGATTCTGCCACTTATCTGAACCTTGGGTTGAACCATGTCTGACAAAAGAGACACATTACAGATAGGCCTGGGTGGTGAACTCCACTCCTTACGCAGAGTTTGTGGAGCTTTCCTCATTCCGCGGAACACACGGAGTTGCGAAAAACTGAGTTTCTCTGGCGCTCACCAATGTTAAATTGGCAAGCAAGGAAAATCCAACACTAGACAACCTCCCAGTGAGATTTCTCAACACGAGTGGTCGCGGATGATCGCGATTGCTCGTATTGAGAAACCATCCATTCACGTTGAGGAAGCTGGCACTTGCGTAGAAAATCTACTAGAGCGGCAGAAAGAAGCCGCGCCCTCTTGCGCTGTGCATGGTGTGGTTTGCGCTGATTTTTCAGCATGGGACAAACACCGGGCGGTAAAAATCAGCATGAACGGTGTGACCTAACGCACTCCAGCCCTTGCAGAACTCTGTGTGATGTGGTGGAGTTTTTCGGTCACTCTGAAAACTCCACCCAGGCCTAATCATAGCATCCCTCCCGACATTTGCAGGGCCATAATAGTATTGCTCCATAGGAGACAGCAAACTGTCTGGTAATACAGGTCTCCCATCTTTTTGCACCCATACCTCATCTTTCTGCCTTTCAGTACAGCCTGTTCTCACCCATCCTTGTTGTTCATTTTCTGGTACCTCATCCTGTAATGCCTTTACTTCCTCCCAAGTCTCTACAGTAGATAACAACAGTTTGCAATCTGTGACACAGTGTCCTCTCTCAAGGATCCTAATTGAAGGCGTAAGAATTTAGAGCGCAATAGCTCGTAGTCTCATTTACAAAGTGCTTTTAGACAGCAACATATTCATTGCCCTGCCGATGGGCTGTACACTTCACCATGGCAATTTGAGCACACTCCCTCCATTCCGGATGGGGGACTCTGGTGAGATCATGAACACTCGCTGTGACCACAATTGCCCGAAGTCATGTACAATGCCAAGTCCATATTAACTATTGGTGAAGATGATGGCTTTCATTTTGTCAGAGATATTACAGGCTTGCGTTAAAGCAACCAATGTAGCCAAGAACACACCTTGCAACCAGGAAACTTCAATCACCCTTGCAACAGTACATACAGCATGAGCAGCTTATAGATTCCCTTCTGCATCACGCAACCAGGATCCGTCAACAAACAGCACATGATCTGATTCAGGCAAAGTGGTATTGAGAGTATTGGGACAGGGCTTAGGGCATAACTCAGTCACATCCAGGCAATCATGATCAGCCTCATCAATCACAACCTCATTTCAAGGAAGGGGCAACAATGTTGCAGGATTTAAGCTCATGCTTCACATCAAGGTTTCTTTCTCGTCTACTTGTATGATTTGCTCATACCTGTTGAGGAAGCTGTTTGTGAGGTGTTGCATTTGAGTACGAGTAAGGAAGATCTCAACTGAATGGGGCACATACACCTTAAGCGAATGTCCCATCACAATGCACTCCCTCTGCTCCAAATTCACACACATTACTGCAACAGATTTCAGACATCTAGGCAATGCGGCAGCAACAGTATCAAGAGTTGCTGAAAAATAGGCTACAGGTGTGCGTGCAGTACACTACCATGCATCTGAATTAGTGTTGATAATGCAAATCCCTCAAGCTCACTACAAAACAGAGCAAAGCTTTTGTGTTATTTGGGCATTCCCAGAGCTGTAACTCAACAAAGATTCTCTTGCAGTTCAGTAAAAGAACGCATGCAATCATCATCCACGGGTACCAAGTCTGACACGTCTTTGTGCTGTCGTGTAGTTCCTACAAAAACTTATGTTTGGACAACATACACTGTAGGACTGGTGTCAGACTGATTCTAGTCACCCCCACCGGGTATGTTGGCCTTTTGTATCAGCTAGCTCACAGTGCCACTAGAATCTCCTCATACCAAGGAGAGAATAGTTCTTGGCAACCTTTGAACATGACAACCCGGATCCCACAGAACCATGGAAACAGTGCACTACTTTTCGCTCAGTCACTCGTGCTCACTTAGTCTCAGAGAGATACACAGAATAAACGGTCTGGACATTTTACAATGAGCATTTATTGAACAGTGATTATTCTAGTGTAAAGTAGATGAGCTGCAACAACCACTAGACAGTAACATATATAAATGATTAGAAGCACTATGAAGTATATAAAATACATGATAATAAAAGTGTGTACTCCTACGATGCCTTCCTAACAAGATGTACCTAAGTGTACCTAGCGTGTGTGTAGGTGTTAATAGAAGAATCCCTCTAGTATAAATTCACCCCCATTACCTGGATTGAGAGACTGTGGGACCCCGTCTTGGTCCCGGACTGGACACCCCACAAGGGATGTTAGACCACTGCAAGCTGGAGTATCTGCATGCAGGAACCTCAGCTTCTCTGGTCAGTGTGTCAGCCGGGAATTCCTGGTCTCCTCTGCCTATCTTAGCAAGATGTGATGTATATATACCCATAGGTCTCCCTGGGGGTTCTACCTCACTGTATTACTTTGTCGGGCTTAGGATGACGTTGGGAATTAACTTTGTACATAAATATTATACAGGAGATGTTAGCCCTGCTGTGCTTCCGAGAATCCTCATGCATAATGTGTGAGGTTTTTGCCAGGGAAAACCCTGCGTTCTGAATGTAGTGTTGTATCTAGGTAAAAGGTCAGTCCCTAAGAACTGTTATGTATGTATTGTAGGGAAGAATAAAGGTGAAGGGTTAAGATGTTACCTGAGCCTATATTAGGGTACCTATAAGGATAATAACAATGCGTCAGCCTCTGAAGAGGTTTGGCTGTCAAAGAGAAGTTGAGAATCCATTGTCAATATTAGCCAACCATTCCCAGAAACATGTGGACTCCTTTTTAGGTACTTGGCCGACTCGCATTCAGGATCACAGTGATTCTGCCTTGAGAAACTGTCCTTGCTCCTTTCTCAATATGGTGTTCAAGGTACAGAACGTTGCTTTTGCAAAATTACAGTTTGGACGGTGACACAGTCAAGTGATTCAGTGAAGCAATGGTATCGCAAGTGAAAGCCTCCTGTATACTCAACACTATCAATAAATCATCAATGTACTGGACACGAACAGAATGATTTGGCATCTCCAAAATCCGGTTGAATGTTGAGGAGTTTTCTGTATACCCTTGAGGAACTCCACACCATGCCAAAGCACGACTGCCGAACCAGAAAGAAAATAAAAACTGACTGTCCTCAAGCAATGGAATGCACAAGGACCGACAAACAGTCAGCTTCACATGGAATTTGGAATAGAATATCTGTCAAATTTGGTACTATGGGACAACAATCTGGTTAATTTTGCACAAAACTGGAACAATACAGTATTTACTATTGGGTTTCTGTGATAGGAAATGTACATGAACTCCACATTATTTCTTTCAGGATTCCGTGCTCAATCATTGAATCATTTAAAGGAGTAATCTTTACAATAGTTTCTGGACTCAAATTCTATTGCATGATTTAAGGCAATTCAGCATTTGACTTCACAGTAATTTTTACTGGAGCCACACCTTTGGTCAGACAAATGTCCTTTCCTGTAAAATCCGAGACCTATGGAAATACGGTGTCTCTTACTTCTAGATGCAGGTCTTCTCTCGTAAGCAGGGGAAACAATTCTGCACTTTCTGTCTTCTGTTTTGCCAATTTATCTACAACATCCGTATCATTTGTGTGGAACTCAATTCCCTTGTAAGTGCAATAGATTGAGTAATTTAGTTCACATAACAAGTCTCGACCCAGTAAGTTAACTAGACTTGAATCACACACAACAAATTTGTGTAAATCCTCAAAGGAACCAATTTTCAAAGGTACAGGTTCTGTAACTGGGTTTGACATCAGTTGGTTTGTAACCTCAACAACATGGATTCTTTCTGCCATGAGGGATAGGTTTGGGACTTCAGCTGTTCTTACAGTGAAATGGGTAGCACCATTGTCAACAATAAATGAGATAGAAGTCCCATTCACCTTCCCAACCACATAGGGACCACTCTGGTCTACCTCTAAGGATGCGCCAAGCATGCATTCCTCCTCCCCTCTTAGGCACTGTCATTGTAACAGGTCTGTGTCATCAAATTGGATCAAAGAGTACTGCTGGGACACATTCTGATTGGCATTAAAACCTGCATCTGTATGAAATTCTTTGTTTGAGTTGTGTTTCTGAGCCTGACCATTCATTTGAGGCATGGGGTCATAGGGAACATTTTGAATCTGATTTCTTTGTCTGTGAACCTGTTGAGTCTGTACTATGCCATCTCCCTGTGATTTGTGCATTCCCAACATTCTGAATCTGTCCCCCAATTCCTTGACTAATCTGATTAAATTGACATTTGCGCTTCAAATGCCCCAACTTGCCGCAAACATTAAACAAATTGGTCCTTTTCAAAACATCAATTGAAACACCTAGACCTCTACCTTGAGGCAGCATACCCTGCTGTTGTCCTCCAATTACCCCTCTCACCCTCGGGGGATGCCGATAACCTCCCTGAACAATAAACATGGAATCAACACCTGTTTCACCTTGGTCTTTCTGAACCACTTTAGTCTGAGTGATCATTAGCTTCTCCTTAAGCTTCTTGTGTTTTGAGTCAATTTCCTCTCGACAATATTTTGCATAACAAAGTATTTCATCTATCGGTTTACTTTGCAAGCAAATTTATTGGTGCTGAATCATGCTGCTAATCTCAGGTCTCAATCCGTACACAAATGGATAAAAAAAAATGGCCCATTTCTTTATCGAACACATTCTCCATCCCACAATACTGCTTGAACGCCTGCAAACGCCTGTCATAGTACACATGAACTGTCTCTTTCAATTCCTGTGTTGTCCTGTCAAATCTTACCCAATCAATCTCTCTAGGAGACATTTTCTCTTTCAAATAGGTGATGGCTTGGTTATATTTCTTCACCTCCTCAAGAGATGGTGCACATTTATGAGCATTCCTTGCTGGTTCTGTTTCAGGCCAAGCAACAGCAATTTTACATTCTGCCCACAAGTCACTCAGGACCACTATGTCAAGTAAGATATCTAAATCCTTCAGCAAAACCTTTGAAACCTTCACAAACTGCTCAACTTGTTTGTACCATTCAACAGGTTTCTCTCTCAATTTTGGGAAATCTTTTCTAAAGTACAATATGTCTTGTTTGGTCCAAAGGAAATGCAAATATCCACCCCCATATGCCTCTTTCATCGGAAGCATCCTTACTCCCTCACTCCCATCATTCTCCATCACCAGAAACATTTGCTTAGTGACCTTCTTTGTTCCCTTTTTTTTGGCTCCTCAACCTTTCCATTTTTCTAGCTCACCCCACTGCCTGAAAGTAGCAAGTAACTCTTTAATCTGCAAACTCATTTCTTAAGGTCTCATGTGTTTAATGTCCTTGTCACTAAAGTCTATTCTATGGGATTTTTGAAATGTTTTTTGACTGTTGTACATCCATTCCATATTTTTGTGCTGATTCAAATACCTTTTCATGTGTGTTTTGAGCATGTCCAGTAATGTCTTTACAGACGATCAGTAATTCATCATCCTGATATGCAACTATCCTGGCAGGGCTTTCGGTTCCTATAATTATTTCCTCCAGTTCCACCTTAAGCCTTGCAAATTAAGGGATCTATCTTTTTTTGTCCCGGAAGTAGTTGTTTCTTTAAGTCCCACATCAAGTCATTTGCAGGAGTAGCTATACGTTTAAGCCAATCATCAAACTTTTGAGAAGTAGGAACCATTTGGCCTTCTGTGGCACTCCCTAACAAATCCTCATCCTGACCTTCTGCTCTTGCAATAGGTGTGGAGTGGAGAATGGAGAGTGTTTCCCATAGTATTCTGTGTTACCCTTGGCGGAGTTACCAGACCATTATCAGGCACATAAAAAGTTTGGGTCTGGCCTATTCTTCCACTGGAAGAATTTAATTGAGTGGAACGTAAACTCAATCCAGTGCTGGCTCCATAAGGAACATCAGCTGGAGTTGGAATTAAGGGCATGTGTGAAGGCTGTATCGATCTCACATCTGCAGAAGTAAAGGAGTAACCATTTATCCCAGTAGAGACAGCCAATGTGTGTACAGTTCTCCCTTTATTCCCAGACTGATATGAAGGAACTACAGGACCTATAGTCACTGGAATAGTCAAAGCATCTGGTGCATCCAAAAAACGTCTGGTCAGTCACAACATGTATATCTGTATGGCAACTCTCTGGTGTAAAAGGGATGCATAGAACTGGATCTGTGAGTACAGCAGGTTCATCAGGAACTATCCCCAAGTAAGAGTTTGTTAAACTCTGTGGTGGGTCTTCATTATGAGGTGGTGGATGATTCAGTAACAATTCAATTAGAAATTCATTATGAAATGCATGGATCTAGTGTTTTTGACTCTTCAATATGCTTTTTCTTTTCCTTACGCTTCCCTCCGTCTTCCTTTTCTGCCACTATTACAGGATACATTCTAGTTCCCTCTGCTATATCTGTTCTCCAGGCCCTCTGCTGTGCATACCACCTAGCCCCAGCATATCATATCAAGGTATTCTTGTACTCTCCCTGACAATTCTGTTTTTCTATTTGATGGGCTATATGTTCCCATTCACTACATGCCTCAAAATGTGTAGTCTAGGAGACGGTTTAATATCATATAATTGTCTTCTCAAATTTTCACAAATTCTGATATTGACTGTTCAATATTGTGGGAAATGTAATGGTCCATAATTTTTGGTGAATTTCATCCAATTATTAAGCCATACTCTTCAAATTTCTCAGAGTGTTTATTGTTCCCTAGATTTAAAGATGCTCTTTACAATTAATTCTCTTCAATTTAATTCTTCTACACTTCATTATTTAGCTCCCGTACAACCAATACCAGCGCAACACACAGCTACGTAGTCATCCTATCACAGTGCAGCATTTCACCAACCGACCAATACCAGTACAACACCCTATAACGTCAATCTCGCCTCTCGCAGCGACGACCCCTCCTTTACATTACTTTGTGCACGTTCTCTCTAAACAAAACTTCACACATTGCAAGCTTATTTTTAAAAAGCTCTGTCAGCTCCACCAAAGAAAGAATATATCCTTTCACATAAGAAATCTAACCAACTAGTGTGATCAAGTCTACCTTTCCTTACACTTCAAATGAGACCTTGACCAGCACGATCTCACTCAAGCTGATACATTATGTTTCCTGTGCACTGGAAACAATTGTAAGAACCATAACCCTCACTCACACAAAGAAATGTCACTTCTCTTGGTGGTACTGCCAATGACGTTGTGTGAACTGCACCTTCAAAACACAGCAGACAACTAACTCAGCATATGCCACACTGAGACCACCAGCGGGTGTGTATTCCAGGATCTTAGGTCACGACAGACCCAATAACAACTTCAACTCTTCTGCACAAAGTGCATCACTTAAACATGAACTCTAACCATTTCCCGTAATCTCATAAAACCATTTCACAATACCGCAACCTAAGCTTTAAGCATATGCAGGGCACAACACTACTGATACTCACACAACTGCTTTAAACCATCTTCGTCGCACTCTTCCGTTGGCCCCAGCACTTGGTCTCCTCCAACCGGATATGAGCTTTGAGCTTGGGCTGGGGTGGGCAATCTTTGGACAGGAGATTTTAATAGGGATCTTAGTAGGGACCCCACATATCCTAACCTCACCCAGCGGATGAATCATCTGACACGCTACCAGTTATAACTGGTGTAGTGCCAATGGGCCCATTTACTGTGTCTCACCTTATTTCCTTACTCTACCCCTCAGAGTCTTATACTTGGTTCTCTGATGGATCTTGAATCATTCCGAGAAGGGTCGGATATATGGGATCCAATTCAGTTGAACTTAACATGGCTTATCGGTGCTTTGTAAATAAGGCCCTCGCTCACACTACACTTAGCATGAAAGGGGCAAGCAATGGGTGTTGTGGTGGCCGTTCCGTCGCAACATCCATTAATTTTGATGCTGCCTCTTACTTACAAGGGTGGCGTAACACATGGGCCGTGGCAAAATTAAGACCAGGGAAAACCTGGCCTTAACATAGTGAAATGAGCAGGGTTTAATTTCTCCACGTTTTTGCTGTTTCTATGTGTGCTGCATTGTGCAGCACGCAGAGAAACAGCAAATGGCCATGAATGATTGTTGATTGCAGGAAGGTGTCCCAACTTCTATGTGTGCTGCACAATGCAGCACATATAGGATTTACAAATCACCATTAGTAATTGTTTATGTGTAGGAAGGTACACCTTCCTGCACATAAATAATAATTCCCTCAACACAGGGACCCTTGCACTATGGTGCAAGGTTGCCAGGGTTGGGGCTAGGCAGCTAAGTTTAGCACCATCGCTAGGGAAAATGCAGGAATGTGCCGTACCATTGTAAATACGGAGCATCCCTGTGTTTTTAGAATGGTGGGGTGTGCTGTGTGGCGTTTTTTAGCTTAGCACCACACTTCGCCATTCACTTGTAAATATCCCCCAAAGCATCAACTTATGGCACAAATAAAGCATGTTAGTATCATTGAAATGTGCACGTGTAACTATGGCACATCACTACATTTTCAAAACCCCAAAGTATAAAATCATTTGAAAATATAAAATAATGATGTTGTTGCTAGTAATTCTTATTAGTACATGTATAAAGATCATTCCATAGAAGTGTCAGATTAATTGGAATTATTATAAACGAGTAGCTCCATTTCTTTCTTTCTCTGTTGGTAATCACTTTAACATGAGCAAAGATAAAGTTGAAATCAAAAATGCTTCAATGCCATTCAATCTAATTAGCATTTAGTTTATTTTCTTATGCACTACATTGTTATTTGAGAGTAAAATGCTTAATGAAATCGCTATAACACATTACTCATCACATTCAAATTTCTATTTCACCTTACACGAATACACCATTGCAATTTAGTAAACAGGAGCCTATGTTATTCAAACGAGCATCTTAGTCTAATCTACACTCTTCTGCATGCATTTATAATGCAGTAACTAAGTCTTTTCATTATCTATTTCTGGATGTATGACGATACAACGCAAACATTTACAACGCATGCCTTTACAACGCAGTTTTTACATCGCAACATCCATTACAACGCATGTTTTTACATCACATGCAATCACAACACATTTTTAGAAACTACATTTACAACGCATTCCATTACAATGCATACCATTACAACGCATACCATTACAATGCACATTACTTTTAGGGCAACAGTAGGATAAGTGTTGGATAGTGTAGGGGTAAAAATTGCTATTCCCACTCCAGTGAGTGCAACAGAAGGGTAAGTGTTGGATAGTGTAGGGGTAAAAATTACTATTCCCACTCCAGTGAGTTAAACAGTAGGATAAGTGTTGGAAAGTGTAGGGGTAAAAATTACTATTTTCACTCCAGCGACTGCAACAGTTGGGTAAGGTTGAATAGGGGAGGGGTAAAAATTACTATTCCCCATTACTTACCTTATATTGCGTTGTAATGACATGCGTTGTAGTGACATGCGTTGTAATGACATGCGTTGTAGTGACATGCGATGTAATTGCTGCATTGTAATGGCATGCGATGTAAATGATGTTGCATTGTAATGGCTGCGTTGTAAAAGTAGTGCGATGTAATGAATGCGTTGTAAAGGTTGTTTCCCTCTATTTCTCATCGTATAGCACAAATTGTGCACATTTGTCATTTTTCTTTTAAAGGTTTAAGATTCGGTTTTATGTATCAACTGTAGTTTATCTGCTTCATCAGCATATTTGGTAACATGTTGTCCTAACAAAATATTGTTTAGGCCTCTTTATTTACATTTGCCAACAAATGTGCCCATTGTCTTGTCTCATAATCATTACATTTGCTATATCATTAATATTGAGAGATGCTAAATGGGCCACCCTCCTTAACCGTCAATAAATTAGAGACCAATTTAGCAATTTCCTCCAGTCACGCCATCTGATCATCTTTTTTGAGCACTACTGTCCAAGATCAGTAACTATTGTAATTAATGAGGATCTCATAGAAGCAATCATGGCAGTAAAGAGTAAATATTGTTTCCAGATATTGAGCGTTTTGCAGTAAGCTTGTCATAATTTGAACTGTTAAATTCTATATCTTGCCATTTGTGTCCAGATGCCCGTTTCCAGGTTTTATCCCTATGAACAGTCAAAAAGTGAGAGCATATTTGACAATCCATAATGCTCAACACGATTCAAGTTTGGTATCTGTTAAGAGAACACAAATTCAGTTTGTGTAGTTTACTTCACTTTAATGCATCCACCATGTAACTGCACAGCTAGCAGTAGATCAAATCTTCTAATTACCTCAGAAACCTTACATTCTACATGATGGCTGCAGGAATCTAAGTTATATCTCAGTTAAAGAGGCATGACCACAGCATATAAGGTATAGGACACAACTCGTCCCCCCAACAATGGAACACATATGAGAGCATAACACTAGATACAAGCCACCAATAGGTGGTAACTATAATACAAACCCAGAAAACAGCATAATGAGCAGATGCAAATAAATAGCCACAGTCTCACAGATAGACTAAAAATTGCAAGAGTGAAGGTACACAACATTTTGAAAGGTACTGCACGTAATACTTGAGGTAGGTAGGTCTTCTTCTAACTTGGGCTCCTGCAAAGGGTGAACCCATGCCTGAGTTAAGCTCAACTTTAACATGCTCAGAGTTTATACCCCTTTGATACAAACCATTTTTTCGGTTATTCTGCCTCCCTTCCATCCTCGATGTACCTCTTGCCAGGTGTGACATACTCCACACTTGGCCATTCTCCGGTACCACCACATTCTTTCTGACCTCAACAATCAGGGAAAGTCCCATCAACTTGGAATCACCCGTGGCAAACTATCTTCATGTTTCACATACACATATGCCCCTACCTTCCAAACTCTCTGAATTCGCAACATGTTTAGAATCTTACCGCTCTTTTCATTCTCTTTGATGATCTGCACTATATCCAAGCTGCCATTTTTGTATTCCATTCCAACCACCTGGGTTTGAGTTTGGAACCAGCTATCCGGCTGTTCTAACAATCAAATGGAGACACTTTAGTCACTGTTTTCGGAGTCGCATGGTGTGCCTATAACTTTTCTCTCAAGATTTCCAAAAGAGATCCTCTGCCTGCCTCAGTAGATTGAGCACAATCTCTCACTAATCCATTCATATCTTCTACTAGGCCATTGGCCTGCGTGAAAATACAGCACCTTGTGGCAAAGCTCAAATGACAGTTTGTCAAGGAAGTCCTTCTACCCATCTAAAACCAACTGGGCCCCATTATCAGTGATGATTATTTTCGGAATCCCTCAACATGCAAATACTTTTTTTTAAAACCTCCATCACACTCATGGTAGATATGGAACTAGAACAGCAGGCAGTCCATCATGTGGATGTATAGTCGGCCAATAGAAACACATATCTTTCATTGCGGGCCAGCAAATTAAAAAGCCCAACAATATCCAATCCCAGTTTGCTCCATGTCTCTTCTGGTACCTCCACAGGAGACAGTGGTGCTGCTCTTACCACTCTGGATTTGTCAATACTCGAACACATCCTACAATCTCTCACCAGACCCTCTGTCTGTCACTTTAGACCCCGACACCAATAACTTTCGCTCCCTCTTGCCTTGATGAGTTCCCGGCTCAGGTATCTTTCATTGGCCAAATTTATTATTTTGTCCCTTATGCCTTCCGGTGGAACCAAAAGGTCCCCTATGAGCAGTTTACCATTAATGATACTTTGTTTATTCCTCACTCCCCAAAACTTTTTTTATCCCTTCCGACAATAGTTTCTTCATCTCCACCCAAGGCACATCTTTCTCACATTCCACAGCTCATTTCACTTCACTAAAGGCTAATTACATCACCCACATCACAGAGATGTCTGTTTCAGGTAAACTTATTCCTCCAGTGACAACCTGGAGAGACAGTCTGCCACAGCATTGTGAATTACTGGAGGATATTCCACCTTAAAATTGAAATCAAGCAGACTTTCCACCTACCTTTTGATTCTAGCGGTCAGCCTTTTGGAACCTTTCCATGTAATACCTGTACCAAAGGCTTGTGGTCAGATCTCTAGGTGAAAGACAAACCCCAAAGAAAAAAATTCAAATGATGTACTGCCGACACACATGCAAGTGCCTCATGCTCCGTGACACAGAATCTGACTTTTTCATCGCCATCTACAATTTGGGTTAAGACTGCTCCCAATCCACTGAGTCTGGCATCGGTGATCAAAATAGAAATATTTTTATCACATCAAAATGCACCAAATTGGGCATGCTTCCGATCATCCTTTTTACCTTAGAAACAGCCTCCTCGCATTCAGCTGACCACTCAAACTTTACTCCTTTCTTCAACATTGCCCTCAATGGCATCATTATACTGGCAAACCCCTGAACAAGTTTAGAATAATATACAGCCAATTCAAGGAATGACCGAACACCATCTTATTAGTTGGAGCAGGAGCCATCATAATTTACCCGGTCAAATTAACTTTGGGCCTAATGCCTTCCCCTGAGATGGTATGTCCAAGGTAAAATATGGTGGCCACTCTAAATTTACATTTCTCGCATTTCAACATGAGTACACTGGCCTTCATGCTCTCCAGAACTTGCCTCAAAATAACATTACGAGTTGTCCTGTCCCTTCCATAAACAAGATTGTCCTCCTGGAAGAACAAACATTACTGACCCCATCCAAGACTCCCTTCATTAGTGTCTGAAAGCACTGGGATGCTGAAGCCAGGCTAAATGGCATTCTTTTGAACCTGTAGGCTCCCAGCAGTGTTACAAAAGACGTTTAGTGATGGGAATCTTTGTGCACCATCAACTGGTGCTATGTCGTAGAAAGATGTATCACATTAAACACATGGGCCACATTTAACATGGACAATGTCTCCACTGTATTTAGGAGAGGCTGACGGTCAACCCATATACATTTGTTAATGTCCCTGCGGTCCACACACAATCTCAATTTGGACCCATTGTCTTTGGGTGCAAGGACCACAGGGGATAACAAATTTGATCATTTGATCTCTTTGATCATATCCAACCACTTAAGCTTGTCCAACTCCGCTTTCAAAAGACCCTTCATAAGGTTTAGAACCGTCCATACCGTTTTAACTATTGGTTTGGTATTACCTTTCAGAATAATATGGTGCTCATATCCTCACAGTAAACCAAGTACTTACCTGGATACATTGGGAAAGTCCTTCACCACATCTTCATCCTCACTCACGTTCTTGATGAACATGACGTGGTCAGTGGCATTGGGATTTAGGGTAATTTATCAATTCTTCTGATGTTGCCACCCTAGAAGATTATCCCCACGTTTGGCCACATAGACCTTTCCCACAGTGTTGCACCCTGTACTCCTATACCCTTCAGGAGATATGTTAGGGCCAGGCAGCTCTATGTTTTCTTTACCAACTAAGCTCTCCCAGTTCTTGTCCCCTGTGAGAGTGAATGGGGACCAAGATTATGCTAGAACCTTGACCTCTTTTTCATCCATTATTATCTGACACTCAGGCATTTCCACGCCTCCAATGTCCACCTCTTCATTTATTTGGTTTACTTCATTAATCTGGTTCTGTGATACACACAGTATGGCATGTTGGTGCAACTACAGCTGATCATCTATAATCTGCACCTTGGTATTCTTGCAGACCCTTGTTAGGAGTCCCTTTTTCCTGCAATCTCTACAGGTCATATTCCTGTCATATCGATTTGGGCAGTTGGACAATTGATTGAGGTTACCACATTGGTTACATTTCACTTTAGGAACATCTTTAATATCTGTAGATACATTCCCTCTTCTATTGGCATTAACCATTATTGAATACTCATTATCTTCTTCTCTGTATAAGTTAAGGTGAGCCACTTTTTCACTTGTACATGTAGGTTTATCTCTCACCTCCGTGACCCACCCTGCTGTGTGTTCCACTCCCTCAACGATATCCACAGCATCCTTTAGGGTGGGAATTGTTGGTGCAGCTCATCAATTGATCCCGTATTAATGATTCAGTTAAGTCTCCAAGCTCACAGGTGTGCATCAAACATTTGAGTGAAAGTATCTAATTCCTACCTTCTCTGATTAGTTTAGGACCCAAGAGAAAAAATTCTGTCCTTCCATAACCACGTTTATTTAAGGTCCAAAATACTTTTCTAGCATCAGCATAGACGTCTCAAAAATGTCTCTGGGGTCTCCTCATCATTTCCAATTGTTATCTCATCCAAGCTCTCCGAGATGTTTTAGCCCTAAATCCAAAGATTGTGTTGCAAAACGACTTGGGAGGATTTTTCCCCTCCAATAACAACCAAGTAAGAGTAAAAAGTTATTTCCATTTTTTGCACAGTATAATTGGGTCACCAGCTTCTGAAATGAACTGTGGAGGTAAAAGCATACGTCTCAGTGCCATATTTCTGGAAAAATAGATACACAACAAACTATGCTTACTCAAAATAATTAAATAATATAACAATCTAAAACAACTAGCTAGAATAATGAACTACCAAAATAGACTTACATAAGGAGTTAAAATAAAAATCTCCAAATCTCATGTTGTATTTGATCCAATAAAATGTGGCTGACTGTGCTTAAATTAGTTGGGCAAGGTTGCCTTATCCTTAGTCTTGACATACATTGGTTTGGGAAATCTTTTCACATGTATTGGGAACAATGCAGTGCAAATCCCTACTGAAAAAAAGGTGTTCAAGAATGCTAGGACAGTGAAAACTAGAGCACATTTAATTCCTTGTAGGCATTTCCTGGTGTGTCTTTACACATCAATAGTCCAGCCGCAACACTGATCGGCATTCTAGCCTTTTGGCATTCAAATGATGTGCGTGCATCACACAGTGAATAGCAGAGCAGACATCGATTACCTAGCCGCAATGCTGGTTGGCATTTTAGTCGTTTCCCATTTACTTGAAGTGTGCATGTGTCACGGTGGCACGTGGCTTTCACAGCCAATGCAGCTCGCACATGTGCAGCAGAATCCACCTCTCCCCCATAAAAACTGAGTCAAGAATTCTACACAGTTTTGCCAGATTGGGCTCTTTGCCACACAAATGGGCAACATTGTTCTCATTTTGCGAGAAATAGCTCTCCCGGCGGGGGGCAGAAACTTGGACTTTAATTGGCTCTGTGTGTGCAGAATCTCGGAGGAGGCGGCGCAGCCAATTAAACTCCTGCAGAGTTCCAGGATTCCGCAGAGCAAGGGCCGTCAATCTTTCATAGCGCCAAAGCACTACCAATCACGGCCCTGCTAAATGCTTCTGGTCTGCCCCCAGAGTGACTGGACCAATGTGGTCTCTAGGGGCAGGCCTTGAATGTTAAGATTTCCACGTGGTAATTGCCTCTTGGCGAGGGCGTGCGGCAAACTCTGAGTGCTGTGGAGCTGAGAGGAGGAGTCAGGATTGGCAAGGTCTGGTTAGCCGATCGGGCAGCCTAATTCTGTTGCGGTGGTTCTTTAGGTGCCAGTGTATAACGGTAGGATTCATTTAGTGGTCAAAATGTCAGCTGCCCCCTCTCTTTCGGTCTCTCTCTCGCTGAAACCGTGCTTCAATAAGCATCTCTCAACATCTGTTTCTTCTACTTTTCTTCATTCATTCAAACACTTTTGTTGGAAGTGTTTCTGACATTTTTCTGTTCCAAAGTGCAGCCTCGGGGTGGAGAGACAAAAGAGGTTCAAAATACGAAAAATAAATAACTAAAACATTACAGAGCATTCACAAAGTGGCCAGATTGATTTTATTAACACCCAAACACAGTAGTGCCACTTTACAGAGTTTGCCAGCGAAACGCTAATTTTGTTTTCTCCTCTTTCTTTGAACAGTATTGTTTTCCAGGGGTGGGAAAGTGCACCATTCCTGGAGGTACTGCAATACCTAGTTGATGGGTGGAGTGGAAACTGATTAATGTGATCCTTATCCGCCTTTTTCCTTATTTTAGTTTACAAAATACGTACCACGGCTGTGTTCAGCGATGTAGTCTTTTTAAGTCATACTTATCAAGGTTCATATGGATATAAGCAATGGACAGTGATACTAGTTCCTCCCGGGATCTGTAGTGGTGCTTAAAGTTTCAGGCAAAAATACTTGATTTCTGAATAATAAGTGTAAAAGTGTTAAGGTAACCATGTTGTTGTACCTACATTTCACATGCTTTACTTAATCTTGCATTCCACATGAGGGTTTGCTTTTTCCAGGAATTGACTTTTTTTTCAGCCAGCATATTACTCTTGTGCATAAATTGAATTGAGTCACATCCAGGTGTATATAGCAGGACACAATTGGGTTTTAGCTGAAGGCAGTGCTATTTTCTCTCAGTGGGACAGTATGGTGTTCATTGGGGGAAAGGACTACGCCAGAGATGCCGAATATGATACTGTGGAACCAGGTTCAGCCTTCATGAACAGTCTACTAGACCACTCTCCTGAGGGAGCACATTTCCATGCTAGACCTAAGAAGGCCTTGCAATACCTTAGAAGCCCAGGTGTCTTACCACCTTGAAGGCCTGTCCACCACAATCGATACTGAAGTTCACCTCCAGTCTTCTTGCAGGCAGGCCTACAAAGCAGCACACCCTAGAGCAACAGTGACTCAGTCACTGAGGTCACAGGACCCTTGAGGCCAGTCCGCCTCACCCATTGATACCTCAATTTGCCTTGTTTTAGCAGGAGTAGTGCAACTCACCAGGGATCGGCAATGCAGGATTTGCATTGGGGAAGCATGGCATTAAGCAAACATTGCTTATGCCACGCTCCACCATTCTGAAAATGCAGGGATGCGCCGTATTTTCAATGATACGGCACATCCCTGTGTTTTCCCTAGCACTGTCGCTAAACTCAGCTGCCTAGCGCCAATGCAGGCACCCTTTGCACCATAGTACAAGGCTGCTAGCGTGGAGGGAATGATTGTTTATGTGCAGGAAGGTTTTCCTTCCTGCACATAAACAATCCAGAATGGCAAATTGTAACTTCTATGTGTCCTGCATTGTGCAGCACACATAGAAGTTGCAAATCATCTGTTTTTAAATGATTGTTTATGAAAGGGACACCTTCCTGCACATAAACAATCATTTATAGTAATTTGCTGTTTTTATATGTGCTGCACAGTGCAGCCCACAGAAACTGCAAAAACAAGGAGAACTTAGGCATTTCTCCTTGTCTCGCCATTTAAAGTCCAGGTTTTCCCTGGTCTTAATTTTACCACTGCCTCCTATTTACGTTCCCTTGTAAATTGGGGGCAGCGCCAAAACCAATAGGTGTTGGGGTGGAACAAAGGTCAACCTCACGGACCCTCTTCTTGTTCAGGTCAGACAGGCAGGAGCTGGACATGCGCTAAATGGGCAGACTCCTGGCTGCCTGAACTGAACTTTGTCAGGCTGAGGATTTTCACAGCCCTGTGTGTGTGACCTCAGTCTGGCCATAGTGCTTCAAGGCCCACCCCCTTGTGATGAAAGGGAACGCCACTGATTGACTCGGACCAGGGTGCTTCAGTTTTAAGCCCTGAAGTACCCAGGGCAGAGTGTCAATCAGTGGCCCCTAGTCACAGAGTGGGGCGGGGCCAGAAGTCTCACTGACCCCATCCCACTCTGTGACAAGGTTGGGACTGCTGCCTTCCAATCAGCCAATGAGGGAGGGCAGCTGTCCCAACCCTTGTGGGACCTCTGAGGATTCCCTCTCAGAGAGCTGTAGCTAAGGTAAGTTTTGTGCGTTTTTTATGTTTCATGCATGGATGTATTAAGGTATGTGTATTTAGCTGGAGGTAATTTATGAATGCCAGGTTCGGGTTTGGTTCTGTGGTGACAGAACTACAAGATGAAAAGTCAAAGTTGTGACTGGTCTTGAAAAGGAGTAGTTATTAACACATGTGCCCAGTTAACCTCCTATCAAAATCTGTATATTGAATAGAATTTTGATTCGTCCTTAAAATGTTTTCTGAAGACTACTCTAGAAAAATTTGAGAGTTTCGACTTTGGGCTAGTTTTTGGGCTGACACTGATCTGCGTTGGCATGAATTTGGACTTATACTTGAGGGTCTTTGGAATTGGGACGGGTCTTAAAATTTGGCTACACTGAGCACAAGGTTTGCCATCTTCCATCCACCTCAAAGTAGCGCGCGCTGCAGAACAATGGGTTTCTGCACTGGGCGCTACTGCAATAGCACCATTTAAATCCAAGGAAACGGTGGCATTGGGGTTCACGCTTGCGCTTAGGGGCACAAAATACAGTCTCCCCCAATAAAATATGCCACATACAGTTCAATTAGCAGGTGTCCCATTTAGGGGGAGGTCATGGCAGCTCACTCATCGCTGCAAATGATTTGTAATTCTTTTTCCAGTCAGTGCAGATGTCAGGTCGGTCAAAATTCACATGCAAAGCTCATCGGTGGATCCTTCAGCTCATCCCCAATGTTAAAGAAGCACATATGCAGTTTTCCTAATGCATCCACCATGTAACTGCGCCGCCAGCATTAGATCGTCTCTTCAGCAACTGATCTCCTAGCTGCATAGGACACCTTAAATTCGACATGATGCACACAGGAATCTAATTAGTTACATCACAGTTAAAGAATAGTGAACACTGCACATAAGTTATAGGCTACAACAGCATCCTATATAAGTCATCTACATGGAAGTTTACTTCCACTGGATTGTTGGATGTGAGAAGGGCGGGGACATCAAACAACATCCACCAATCGCATCGCACTTCAATTCTAAGGGTGTTCTTCCACAAACTGTGGCACCCACTCCAACTCTCAAGCCCACCGGTTCGGATTGTAAATTGAAAGTGCAAAAATCGATGTAAGCATTGATGACACTGCAAGTCGGACATAATTAAGTAAGAGTAGTAACATCTTTAGCCATGACAAATTATGCAATGGGCACAGGTCTCCTGTATTTGACTTTCAGAATACATTCTGAAGGTGGTATTATGCCAAAGTTATTGGTTGAAAGGATTTTAAATCAATCTTTTAGTAAATGCGGTTGGACATTTAGCCTAATGCAGTCATAGGGCTATTTCCACCAAAGTCACTCACTTGTCACCCTCATTTACCTGGTACTAACTGTGCACTAAGGTACCACCCAGACATTAAACAGCTAACCTCATGAGGTGAAACAAAACCCCATGAATGTATTTATTATGCAACACGGTGGCAGTACTTCCTTTGGGGAGCACGGCACACAGCAGTCACCGGAGGCATTCCAGTCCATGATTATGCGCATATAAAGAACTGTCACAAGAAATGACAGCTGTGGACATCATTGAGAGTGACAGTAGCTGATGGCAGCATGTTTATGTATGTGATGTAATCCCTTCCTGTTTGTTTTATTGGAAGTTGCAGCTGCCGCGACCTGCTTTCAGAAGATGGTGTTTTAGTGAGATATTTTCAGCAGTTTTAAATGTTGTGAGACACACTGAAAATTTTCTGGATTTACTTTGTGTCGTATGACTGTATTTGTGATAACACTGGACTTGAGGCCCGGAATCACATGCAGTAATTTCTGGTGGTAATTTAGACTCTGATGAATATCAATCTAGGCAATTAAATTTGCAGCTTACAAAGCAACGGATGTCAGCCGGCTTATTTATGAAAGCTCTTTGTCACTTTTGCACCATGTAAAGTGGTGCATGTGGGACGCAGGGCACTCGTAAAGATTTATGAAGCCACTCAATGCCACCCTGCATGGCTTTGAGTGGCTTCACAAATCATGAGTAAGGTGACGCAGCACAAATCGATGCGTTGCCTTACTCTGCGCCAGGTGGTCCAATGGTGTTGCGGAGGGTTTTCCTATGCAACACCCTTGGAATCTGACGCTGCCCCAGATTTGCAAACATGGGGAAGCATCAAATGCATACCCTTCCTGAGGTGAGGTGTAAACGAGGAGAAATATGTTAATTTCGCCTCATTTTTTCCTCTGTCTGTGTGTGCTGAGGAAAATGCTTCGTAGGATTGTTTTTGTGCAGGAATGTTCCCCTGCCTGTGCAAAACAACCCTGCTGCAATGGAAGCACCCCTGCTGCATGATGTAAGAGTACCTATGTTGGTGCTAGGCTGTCAAAACGGTGCCAGCGGAGGCAGAAAGGACAGGAATGCACTATATTGTTTAGATACGGTGTATTCATGCCTTTTCATTTTGGCATAGGGCAAGGGGCCTTACCAAAGCCAAAATCCCATAAATGATGCCCTAAAGATGTTACACAGAGTGACAGAAAAATATGCCCTGATTTAAATGCAAGTCTTTTAATTTTCTTGAAATGTAACAGAAGAGTGAGAATTCATACTAAATCATGAAAAACAAAGGACAGCTACCCCACTAAGGCGTAAGCTTTTCATGGCAAATGAAACTCTGTAAATGCCATGCTCTCAGTGGAATGGCATTTGTGAAACTGTCATAAATTAAGAGCACGCAATTATGTCTATGTATTCGCATTAATGAAATGACATGCCACATGAGCTCTGCAGTCATTTGCATATTAATTTCGGAGCATTTTTATGGCTGCAACAGATTTGGACTAGTCAAATTCTGAGAAATACAGCAGATTGCTAAATTACTGAACAGTGAGCAGGGCGGTTTGATTTGTTTCCTGTTGTCCATGTGCCTGTTTTGCCAAAGAAAATGATTGATGGGTGCTCTTTTATTTACTGACAATTATTTGTCATCGACGAAGGCAGATGTGACTATTTATTTTGTTCAATCTCTTCTTTCGATGCAAATTGTATTTACTACCCTTGCATAATGTTCCCAATAAATAATAGCGAAACAAAAAAGCTTGGTTATCAGGGCAGCAGGTGGTCGTATTTCCGTTTGCTGGAAATGTTTTATTTAGTGAAGTGAAGGATACTCAAAATGTACGTCGTAAAGAGGATTGTACATCACCATAAATTTAAATTTCTGTCACTTGTTTCACAAACTAACTGTTTTTTTGTCTTCTAAAAATGTGCTTCTTTCATGAGAAAATAAGTATATATATCTGATTAAATGGCACAGCTAGATTTCAATTAATGCTTACAAAATCTGCACTGATCTGTGCATTTACCAATATCAATAATATATCAGATATTTTAGTGTTTTTTAAAAAACATATGGAAATAAATGTGAATACTGTGCGTTGCTTACCTTCCAACTACTGAGAAGGTCCTAGAAATAGAAATAGAAATGACAACTAAATGTCAGACGAATTAAACTTCTCTTGAGTTTGCTTACAAAAAGAAACCCATTACCGTGCCGGAGCCTGCAGGGTGGTAAAAAAATGTTCTGAACAATAGGCTCACTCGCACGTCATAGAGGAGTTTTGTGTTTGGTACCGATCAAAACAGATCACTGTGCATTCCGGACTTTACATGTCGGATAAGCAATGGGGTCAAAATGGAGGCATGTCTGTCACACATCGTAAAAATGTATATGCTTTTAAAGAAAGATGTGTTGTTCCATGTAAAATCTAGGACCAGATGTACAAAGACTTTGTTCCGGGATTAAGTTACTTTTTTAGTACAAACTTGACCCAAAAGGGCAGATTTACAACAAAGTGATGGAAGAAATGCCCAGCACACGTAAACAGTCTTTACAGATAATACACTGGCATACTGTAAGCCACAATTGAAAGCAGTTGAGTACAAATGGATGACTTTGTTATCTTTATTGTCAACTTCTTCTGACAGCCTGACAGCCGACACGTGTTTCGTAGCACTTGGGAATTCTCCTGCGACTTTATCAAGGCTGTGTAAAATAAACAAAAGCAGACAATGTACCACCTTACAATGTAATTGTTGTACAAGAAGTTTGTAACAGTTTGTAACAGAAAAGCTACTTGATAAGTACTCAAGATGTAACCTGAGAGCAAAAGGCATTTTCCACCGCGCCCTTTACTCCGGGAGACGCGAGGAGCGACGCATTTGACAACACGAGCAACATTACGGTAAGGGGACAGGGAATTTAGAAAATGCTTACTGGACATACCCGAATAGATAAAGTTAGAAGCGTGTATTATTAACAGGGAACGAATGGGTTACTTTGAGAGTCTTTTAAAGCATTTCTCTACTCTTTAAGCATGAATTTAATAAGTTATATCTTGCAAACACTGCCAGATACATTATCTTAGGTTGATCCACTCACTCCGTTTGTCATGTGAGTCATCAATAACAATTGGAGTCAAATTGACACTGTACACGAGGCAGAAATATTACAGACAGGGAACGACTGGGTTACTTTGTGAGTCTTTCAACGCACTTCTCTACTCTTTAAGCATGAATTTAAGAAGCTATATCTCGCAAACACTGCAAGATACATTATCCTAGGAGATCCACTTACTCCGTTTAGGCTATGATTAAGACATACAAGGCATTTACTACAGATTGCTGATATACGTTCTTTCTACATCCACTCCAGGATATATTGCATCCATTCAACAGGGACAATACTGGACCCTTGAGTTATTATCTCAACATAATTAAGGCGTCGCATCGAACTGAACCCCCTTTTGTGGGTTGGAACTATCACCACAAAACAAGTAGGTCATGGACTGCTTTACCTTAAACATCACAAACCCACACATAGTCTTCCCATCCGAGTGTCTTATTCTTACCATGTTTTCCACATACTTGCAGGTTACTACAAGAAAGACAGAGGTATTTAGCGGATAAAATCTGTTTTCACTCTGATCACTTACTTGGGTATATAGGTGGGTGCTGTCAAATCACCACTGTTTTCTGCCGCACCATCAAGAGCTCTGTATTACACAAATAATGTATTGACTGCGTGTGTCACGGTGTAATCACATACTTTGTTTTGAGGACTATCTTTTCCATCTCTTGGATAGCTGCGTGGGCCACTTTGCCCGAACCATTTGCTAATATAGCTTACCGCTTCATTTCCGCCTTTTGCTCTCAGGTTACACCTTGAGTACTTATCAAGTAGCTTTTCTGTTACAAACTTCTTGTACACAAATTACATTGTAAGGTGGTACATTGTCTGCTTTTGTTTATTTTACACAGCCTTGATAAAATTGCGGGAGATTGCCCAAGTGCGACGAAACACATGTCGGCTGTCAGGCTGTCAGAAGAAGTTGACAATAAAGATAACAAAGTCATCCATTTGCACTCAACTACTTTCAATTGTGGCTTACAGTATGCCAGTGTATTATCTATAAAGACTGTTTACGTGTGCTGGGGATTTTTTCCTTTTATTGTTGCCAGTTACGGCTGGCAACCTTCTGGGGGGTTCAGTGGTGCCCCTCACCCTTCAGCACCGTTATTTCAATTTATACTATCTACACACCCTTATGGCAATTTTCTGAGTGGCGCCACATTCCTATCCCCAACCACTACCTTGCAATTTACAACAAAGTGATGCATCTGTAGCATCTGTAGAGATGCGTCACTTTCCCTGCACCACCCTGTCAAACCCTTGCGCCACCATGGATGCGCTGTATTTACAATATGGCGCACCATGGCGCAAGGATTGACAGATGCGTCAGAAATTCTTACGGACCT
This sequence comes from Triturus cristatus, assembly GCF_964204655.1. NCBI lineage: Eukaryota > Metazoa > Chordata > Amphibia > Caudata > Salamandridae > Triturus > Triturus cristatus. The sequence goes on from NC_140585.1 coordinate 721,263,032, forward strand.
GCTGGTGCAAAAGACACAAGTTGCTGGAGTCATGTCGCAAGCACCATGCAACTCCAGCAATGCATTTTGAGGCCTATCCTCATTGTGCTGCATCACTCCTTACGCCTGCTTCAAGCAGGCGTAAGGTTTTGACGCAGTGGAGTCCTAGAAGTGGCAAAGTGAAATCTTGTTGATTTCAGTGCGTCACTTTTGCGAGGCTTTCCTGCGTGGGAATGCCCACCCTGCATACATTATACCTGACGCAGGTATAATGTGACACAGGAATTTACAATGTGACTCATCTTCCTAGATGCATCACGTTGTAAAGGGGCAGCATTTTTACGCCGTCGCTGTATCACAAAAAGTGATGCAACAGTGCTGCAAAGATGACGCAAGGGGCTTGTAAATCCGACCTAAAGTGCTTCATTGGTATTTGCAATCCAGCACAAATCACATTGTCTATTGGATTGTCATCAAATGTAATGTAAAGCTGTGCAATGTGCTGCCTTGCCATACCTTGAGGCAAGGGCGTGATCCATGGGTGGTGCTTGGGGGTTTCCAGGCAACTACACAGGGATTTTGATGCAAATCACTATCTATGAAGAATTGTAGACTGGGAGTTTGCTAAAATTGTGTGCCTCCTTGATGCAGCAGCGATACAAAGAGAAATGTTTTTATTTCTGTCTTTTTCTTCCACTTTGCAAATGTGCTGCATTCTACAGCGCACATACATACAAAAATATGCTTATCACAAAGCATGAAGCCTGAAACTATGGCTTAAGGGTGTCTGTGTTACTGCATGGCAGAAGAAAGTGTGCCAGGGGATGGAGAGAGCAGAACAGCCCCACATCTTAGCAGACATGGTGCAATCCTATCTCTCCCGTTCATGCCGCGCAGTACAGCAACTTTACTTGCTACACTGGGCTGTCTTGTGTGATCTCTTAGTAAATCTGTGCCCCACTCTGGTGATCCCCAAAGGCAAGTCTACTTGTTTAGAAAATCAATCGTATGAATGGTAACATACTTATAAATAAAACTTAAAACTAAGGGGCGTGTTTCGAGCCCCTTACTCCACCATTGCACCACTTTTTATGATGTTCAACTGATGCAAAGTTTAGACCCATATCCACGAGATATGGTGTAAGGCAACGTGGTGCAAGTTGCTGTGTTGCTTTACACTGCTTCAGGGAGGCATTCCATGGGCATTGTGGTGGATGTCCCCATGCAACACCCATGGATTTTTTGATGCACTCACAAATTTATAAGGATCCGTCAAAATGGGAATGAGTCAGAACTGTACGTCTCCCCAGAGAAGGCGTAACTAGGAGAAATATGTTTATTTCTCCTTGTTTTGTTCCTCTTTCTATGTGTGCTCTATTCTCTAAGAGGAAAATGCCTCAATGGATTGATTTTGTGCAGGAAGGTGTCCCTTCCTGCACTAAAACAATCCTGCCAACAACCCAGACACCCTTCCACCATGAGGCAAGTGTGACTGCATTGGCAATAGGAACCATATTGTTGCCTGTCGCTGGCTGAAAGACAGAGATGCACCATACCTCAAAAATACGGTGCATTCCTACCCTTTTGATTAGGTGTAGGTCAGCCTACCAAAAACACTTACAGCACTGGCCTGTACCAAATCATAGTAAATGAGGCCCTACATTTCTTAAATACATTGTGGAAACACTAGCAATAGTCCTCAAATTTGCACCAGTTTAAATCTAACTACAAGGTAATACTGGATCATAACTGATTTCCGTACAATTCTCCCATGTCTGTAATAGCACAGATGATCTAAAACATGGCAGACTGGAAGGAGGCCCACAGATTTTACCAGTGGGTGAGAATAATTCAAGCATTCCTTCCATCGCCTTTTGAGACAAGTGAGACCACCAAAGTAGAAGGTGTGTGAACAGAAATAGGTGAGGAGATCCATGTGCTTTAGGGCTCAAGACGAATATAACTCATGAATACCTACTAAGGCTGCCCCTCTAATCAGAAACTCCTATTCAGAACCTCGATTCAGAAACTACAAATTTGTTATTTCAGATGAGCTTTTATATGTGGGTAAATCTTCAATGTCTGTTTGGTGGTTTTTAACAGCTGAAAGACTCAAATTGTATCTTGTCTGTCAAAGAAGCCAATTTCGGATTAAAATCTGACAGCCAAATAGTGCCTGATTACTCACCCCTCTGCTCTGGCAACATATTGGATTCAATTGTGGCTAAGAAAGTTGGTGCTGTTCTATGGCAAGCAATGGCTTGGATCAGCAGCACATTTACTTCAACTTCAGGAGAGGAACAGAGGCAGCCTTCATCTAAGCAACTTCTCAACTAAGCGGCATTGAGTGTGAAGTAGATCCAACATTAATCATTTTAGACTTCCCTGATACATAAAATCCAGTAACCAATATTGTTCTACTTCTACCACAGCGCCTCAAGGAAGAAGAGTTGGATGTTGCGATTCTCCAATGGCTTCTCCCATTCTTGGGTGATTGCTCGCAATTGTTTAAGCAAGCACACTTTACATATGAGAACACACCAGTCTATTCAGGGGTTCCTCAGGGATCTTTTTTGTTGCCAATACTTTTCAATGTATATTTTGCCCACTTTCTAAGATCACCCACTCCTTTGCCTTTAAAGTAATTTCTTATGCAGATGTCCACTCCCTGGATCAAGAGCACCTGGCTCTCTGATTACATTTTTCAAGTACCTCTTGATAGTCCAACAGTGTATTTTTCCCAACTTTTTAAAAATGAAATGCTAGTAACACCAAAATTATGACCATCAGTGGGTACAAAGTGGGTGGGGATGCTTCTGTTTAGCCAATTGAGTTACGCAACACACTCACACAATGACCTAAGTCAAAGTCACTACTAGTCATCTTAGATAAGGACCTTACTCTGAATGATCAGGATAAGGCAATGAGCTCTTTCTACTCTTGCTCCTCCTGACATGAGCTGTCTTTTCTCCACAATCAAATCCATGCCTCAGTGATTTATATTCACTTGGAGAGATCTGCATTGTACTGAGCTTGAAGAGAGGTGTTCTTTTATCATCAGTCCTGATTGGTTGACCTCTTTCACCTGTTTCATCCTCACATTCCTAGCTGGGCCTTCGGTTTGGAGCACAAACTGTTGTTGGAGTTCACAAAGATCATTTGTGAACACATGGGGTGCTCACCTAAGCACTGAGGAAAATAAAAAGGTGAATAGTGAAATGCGTGAACTAAACTCAGCCATTAAAGTACTTGTGCATTGAGTCTTAAATTCTGTAATAGACTGTCATCACAGTTGAGAAAGATTGTATCACACCTGGCCTTTAGGAAGGCATTGAAAACTTCCCTTTTTAATCTTTCCTGGTATGCAGCATACCCTTTTTAAGTCTTTTCTTTGTGAGCACAAGAAATAGGGCCAAGTGCATATATTGCTTTATGCGAATATAATTTCATCAAATCAATTCACTAGTGCAAGGGTTGTCGCCATGTCCTCTTCTTAGCTCACAATTGTTTCCTAGTTGGTGTTCTTGCAAAAATTAATTTTCATAGTATGAGGTTTCATGTATTATTAGAACAGTAGAATGTTGGAAGCTCCATTTAAAACAATGGAGTGCTCCAGGCTTCTAATGACCGGTAGAAGCCCGGAGCTCAAACGTTCCAAAGTTGTTGTTCACAGCTGTTGTTCTGAACGAAAGGCCTCATAGGGACAGAGGGGATTTTATTCCCCTCGGGCTCCGTGAGGCCTTTGTTTTTATTTGTGAAATTGTTCTGCCCTCTAGTGGCGGAATGCTCTAATAGCCTTATAACCCTCTGTAGTTGGGCTATGCCGGCATTAAAGTCCTGCTCCCTTGTTAAAGGTCCTCACCGATGCTGGACCAAACTTTTATTGGCAGGTATAGCCTGATACGGCAGGCTGTAAGGCTTTATTGTGTTCGGCCATTACAAAGACAATGAAATACAAGTGTTACACCTAAGCAAAGTTATTATTCCCCAGGCTATGATCTTTTCAGGACCCTGTGGATAGTGCTGAAGCATTCACAAACAGATTTTAAAGCAAGCTTGACTATTTAATTTAGGCAGTCAACATAGCTAATAAATTGAGATAGTGCCATATGATGGAATTACTGTATTTTATCTTTCCTTGCATAACATTTAAATAAGCTTTCAAACAGGACTTCATCCTATGATAGCCCCTTTTGAGTTTTTTTGTCCCCAGCCAGCAAAGAAATCTAACATACCTGCTGGAAATACCCACATGGAGCTGAGGATAGGTACCAGGTCACCTCAAACTTTCAAAAGTAAAGGTAATGCCAGTAATTGGTATAGACCCTAACTGGTGTCCAGCAATCAATTTGCTTGTTGGATTTTTTCTCTCACTTAAAGGATCACCTTAAAAGGAAATATTGCCTCTCTTATTTGTCTAAACTTAATTTTCTCAAGCAATTAATGAGCAACCTTGTCATACTCATTTATAGATAGAAAGCTATTGAATATTAAAAGTGTCTACTTCAGAAAAGGAACTGTTAAACATACTGTAAGCCTTTCGGAATCCTGGTGTTCTGGAGTGTCATTTTAACCCTTAGGACCTCTGTGATGAACCAACAACCAGTTAGTTTCATCCCTCCAAGACTCATCTGTGTGCAAATGCATTACTTATAAATTCTTTGCAGGCTTTGCTACCACCTTCCTCTCTTACAAAGATATCACCTCATTCTATATTTCGTATGCCCACACTTCATCAGAGTAATCTGTGGTCACTTCTGACACTGTAGCAGTGGCATTAGCCTTATAGATTGTAGTCTTTTATCTTCAGTTAGACTGGGGAGACCAATAGCCCCTTTTTCCTAACCCAACACTTTTGAAAATAACACACAAAAGCCCTCATAATGATTATGGCAAAGTGGTATCTCCAGGAGATATCACTCAGCCATACAGCATATTATGTGTTGTTTCTGAACCAGGGGTTTCTGAATCTGAAAACACCAGATCCAGTTTTAATGGGAACAGGTCTGCTGCAGTATAACTACTTATGCCCTGAGGTGGACATGCGGGCACATGTATAGCCTGCCTCTTATTAAAACCTTAGGGGAGAAGGCAATACATCCCCTGGCATTAAAAGACCGGCACAGTACATGCTTCTACACTCTTGCTCGCCCTTTGTGACACCCACCCAGAAATAACATTCGCTCAGATTTACATTCCCAGGTATTAAAATCAGCAATAATTATTATGGCAGTGTAAGTGTCACGCTTTTGATTGGCGATGGGTTTCACTCCAGTGGTACTATGTTTTGTGCATGAGAACCTGGAGTAAGTATTTTGGTTTTCTGTTGATTGTTTGCTCATATACATATCGTGTGATTTTTAATATCTTTTAAAATTTCAAACGTCTCATTAGAGGATAAAGCCACTTCCTCTCTTGGGGGCATATTAACAAGCCAGGCGATAAAATTATCGCCGCTTTAGCGGCAGAAAACTGCCGCTAAAACGGCGATAATGGGCTTGATAATATGATCTATGGAATTCCAATTGAAGCCCATGTTAGATGTCCTTCACATCTAACATGGGTTTCAATTGGAATTCCATAGAGTATATTATCAAGCCCATTATTGCCGTTTTAGCGGCAGTTTTCTGCCGCTAAAGCGGCGATAATTTTATCGCCTGGCTTGTTAATATGCCCCTTAGTTCCAAAAAATATAATTTCCCAATATTTGATGATGTCTTGCTTTTTCTTTTTTCTATAAGCTCACCTTTAAAGTCTAGAGTGAATTTCAATTACTGATGGCCAGCATATAGCAGTTTTAGGTGGATATCATATTTTGTCTTTTTAATAATTTACCTAGCTATCAATATTATGGTAGAAGATCTTGTTTAGAGGCTAAGCTAACCAAGTATGCATGTGAAAAGAACAAAACTGCAATTGACTCTCTATTATCATCCCATTTACCAATATTATTCTAAATAGTGGCATAATCTCAGGTAAGTTACCGACCATGATGCTTGCACAAATTGTAAACAAATTGTAAAAAGATAGATACAAAGTGACCATTGGGTTTGTGTCTCAGATTGAAATATATACTAGTCTTGAGTACTCATGTTTGTTCATTACTGCTGATGCGTGCATACATTTGAATCCTCTGTCTTGGTCTCTCTGGAAATAATCAAAGATGAAATGAAAAACGGCCATTACAACGTATTCACTATAACGCATGCCAACACAACACCAGTACCATTACATCGCAATTCCATTACAATGCATGGCATTACAACGCATATGCCTTTACCACACGTGCCTTTACATTGAATTTCGTTGTAAAGGGATGAATGGTAAAGGTACATGTGCTTTACATGTATGCATAAGGTAAGTATAGGGTTTGGGTTTTGGGGTGTAGGGGTACAGGTTTTGGGATGCCAAGGTTAATTTTAAGGTTCAGGGTGGGTATAAGTTTTGGGGTGTCAGAATTAATTTTAGGGTTCAGGGTGGGTTTGGGGTGCCTAGGGTAATTTCAGGGTTCAGGGTGGATTTGGGTTTCGGGGTGCAAAGGTTAATTTTAGGTTTTAGGGTTGGTATGGGTTTTTGGGTAGTAAGGGTAATTTTTGGTTTCAGGGTTCGTTTGGGTTTTAGGGTGCTAAGAGTAATTTTAGGATTCAGAGTGCGTATGGGTTTTGGGGTGCCAAGGGTAGTTTTAGGGTTCTGGGTGGGTAAATGTTTTTGGGAACAAAGCGTAATTTTAGGTTTCAGGGTGGGTATGGGTTTTGGGATGTAATGGGTAATTTTAGGGTTCCAGGTTGCTTTGGTTTTCTTTGGGTGCCAAGGGTAATTTTAGGGTTCACGGTGGGTATGGGTTTTGGGTTGCCAAGAGTAAATTTAGGGTTCTGTTTGGTTTTGAGTTTTGGGGTGCCAAGGGTAATTTTATGGTTCAGGTGGGTATGGGTTTTGGGGTGCTAAGAGTAATTTTAACGTTCAGGCAGGGTTTGGGTTTTGTGGTGCCCAGGGTACTTTTAGGGTTCAGGGTGGATATGGGTTTTGGGGTGGCCAGGGTAATTTTAGGGTTCAGGGTGGGTATGAGTTTTGGGGTGCCATGGGTAATTTTAGGGTTCTAGGTGGGTATGGGTTTTGGGGTGCAAAGAGTAATTTTAGGGTTCAGGGTGGCTATGGGTTTTGGGGTGTAATGGCAAATTTTAGGGTTCAGGGTGGGTATGAGTTTTGGGGTGCCATGGGTAATTTTAGGGTTCTAGGTGGGTATGGGTTTTGGGGTGCAAAGAGTAATTTTAGGGTTCAGGGTGGCTATGCGTTTTGGGGTGTAATGGGAAATTTTAGGGTTCCGGGTTGGTTTGGTTTTTGGGTGCCAAGGTTAATTTTAGGGTTCAGGGTCGGTATGGGTTTTGAGGTGCCAAGAGTAATTTTAGGTTTCAATGTGGGTTTGGATTTTTGGGTGCCAAGGGTAATTTTAAGGTTCAGGGTGGGTATGGGTTTTGTGGTCAAGGGGTAATTTTAGGGTTCAGGGTGGGTGATAGACTTCATGGTTGAACAGGAACACATTTTTTGTCAAACAAATTTCAATCATCTGCAATAGCATTTTCGAGTGTGTTGTAATTTTATGATGTTTCTCTGTCTTAAAAAGTAGGCACAAGCTTGTAGTCCTATTTCATATTCAATTGACGTATAAAGTGACATCCCATCTATGGTTGGTGGATTTGACTACTCCATGATCAGCATCATCTCTTGGGACTGTAACAAAAGAGTACAGCGTTACATTATTGTTTCATTACTTTTCAGGCAATGTCATGTTGTATGAATACGCTGCTCATGTATCTTTCATTTTTATCCATGATTAACATTTTTGAAAATATGTAGAGCTATTCAGTTAATTTTCTTATGATTATTGGGGAATTAAGTTAGGTTAGTGCACTGCAGGGGCAAAGCATTGTGGGTTCTGTAGTAGTGTTTATTCTCACATCGCATACTGTTCTCCTGTAAATTAGGCAGTTACAAGAGTAGATTCAGCACACCTGTGGCAATGGTTTAAAAGCGGGAAGGGAGGGTGTTCGTAGTTTGATCTGTCTTGAAGCACGGGAGGAGGCACGAAAACAACGCAATGCCGGTTCAGGCTTTTCACAAGGTAAATTAGGGGCTAAGTGGATTTCAGTGATAGATTAGGGTCTTTAGTTTAGTTGTGGAAGGACAAGGGTAGTTTATGGGGCAGCACACAAACCTTGGTTGCTAATTAGATGCAGGATAAACGAGCAGATTTTGTTTAAAAACATTGTTTGTAGATGGGAGTTATATTGTTTGGTTAGTGGGATCACAGAGAGGTTGGCGATGGGAGGTGATTCTGTTTTTTGCTCGAGGTGCATTGTCTATAAGTAAGTTATAGTCTCTCTTCAAATATTAGGCATATTAGATCTTAGAGTGGTTCAGCTAAGCGCGTCTTTTCATTTATTTCAGCGACCCCTGACGAAGAACCAAAGAGGTTCGAAATGCATTGGTTGATATGTAAAGTCTGATAATGAAAAATGACTGACAGCACACGCTTATGTTAAGCCTGGATTGGTCACAAAAAGCGTTTTGAAAATGCGAATAAAGTATTCAATGGCACCCATCTGTCTCCGGATTGATTGCAATCTACAATAGAGATTACGGGATTAATATGATAAATGGATGGTTTCATATGGATTATTTGGTTTAGAGTGAACATTCAATGTTTAGAAAAATTCTTCTGAGAGTTTTCTCCGTTAAAGCTGTGCAGCAGTAGGGGTCGCTTGCAGTAGCACCTCTCTTTCAGAATCCCATCTATGGTTGCCATTATGTACTTGTTGTTTCAATTGGTTTATGCTAATACGCATAAAAAATCTCCAGTGTCTCTAATGTTGGAACTCAGACTTTGTATCAGGTTGTTTAAAGTTTTCCATTCACTCAGGGATACATTTTCATGTTTGGTAGATCTAGATTTAGTTATTTTTTCTAGCTCCAGAACAACAGCATCCGTGTAAAGACCGATCTTGATTCCTGGTGACATTGATGAACAGTATTTTGATTTGCTTTTGAACTTGCTAAATGAATGTTGGTCCGTCTGTATTGCTTATTCTTGCAGTACCTCACTCTCCGTCATGTCTTCCTCATTTAGATAAAAAATAAGGTCAAACATATTTTTAAGGTCTGGAATTTGTTCTATCGTTAGCGTATTCTCTTTGTTTTTGATGAGTTCAATTTGTTTGTGATCCTTAAATCCGATAGGATTGGTTGCATGCATTTCTAACAATCTTTTTTTTCAGATATATTTGTATATGTCAATCCTAGTGTCTACATAGTTGAAAGGACTCTCAGGACAAAAAGAAAGGCCTTTGTTAAGTAGCGATCTCTCATCTTCCGTTAATACATGATTAGAGAGGTTTATTATTATTAATATATATAATTTTCAAAGTTGTAGCATTTGATATTTTTACTTTATAATGATTAGAAAGTGCAAATTGCATTAACATTGTCATGAGCTAAAGGTATCTGTGCTGTGTCCTACCTACAAGGAATTAATAAATAATGTACACGTTACACTTAATTTCATTTTAAAATGAATAAATTACAAAGTTATTGCAAAATTACTGAATATAATATGGAATTTTGAACATTTACATTTATGAGAAATGTTAAGTCACAAACTTAGTTATGCTGTTGGAGGTTGTAAATATAATATAGATAGACATTTGATATGGGTGCTTAATATGAAACATGTGGTCAGACATGATGAGTGGCTACCTTGAATTTATAAGCATTGATATTAAATGGTGTACATATTAACAAAAATCGCACCTTCCTTGTTGTGGTGTATTGTCTTGTACTTCATCGAACAGTGCCATTTAGAGACTCATGCCATGCAGTAGCAGGAACATGTTAGTAGAGGTGTTTTAGTAGTTGTTTAGGCTAGGTTTTAACTATTTACACATTATTTCTGGCAACACATGTGTGAAGTTTCAACTATCTTGATTGCATCAATGTAAAATTAACTTTAAATATGGTGGGTGGAGTTATGACTTTTATTCATCCATCCATTCGGTTTGGAATAGCACTCGGAGGAAGAAAAAAGTAAAGGAGATGGAGAACATTTGACAGTTTCATCAGTCAACTCGCCGTACTCAAAAACGGGTGGACGGTCCTCCATGGTGGGGGGGATACAGGGCCGGACCGGGAAGCAAAAACGGCCCTGGCAAAGTGCTCGGTGGGCCCCCCGGGGGTTGGTGGGTACGGCCAAGCTGTTTGCCAGGGCCAATTTCGGCCGATGTTGTTACAGGGACTGATATTGCAGCTATGCTGCAAAAACCGCCATGTAACAAAAACGGCCCCCCTGGTGACCAAACTGCCCCCCACCCTGACAGCCCACCGGGGAAATGCCTGGTGCCCACTTCGGCCAGTCCGGCCCTGGGGGGGATATATTCACAGATCGTTTTAGGCAGGCCACTCACATCTGCCAAAATCTAAATCAGGCCATCAGTAACATGAGTTTGTCACTCTACATTCTCTACACTAATTGTGAATTTGCTTTTTACTCGTGATTTCAAAATTGAAATAGAAAGTTTAAATCTTCATTATGTATTAAATTAAAATTATTTGCACGTATATACGTCCAAAGGTTAACATCACTTTTAAAATGAAATTCACTTTAATCCTAGACCATGTTTCATCTAAAATCATGCACTTTTTCCATGTTAGGACTGGAGATTAAAAAGTACTAAATTATTTAGCTCAACACTGACATGTAACTCTTCATTTCTTATTTGCACACATAAAAATGTCATATGTTCTTCGACTCATCTGTAAGTTACTACCTTTAGATATATTTTGAAGCGTAGAAACTGGGGGCCTCATTTATGAGGTTTTGATTAGGCCTGGGCAAAAATTTCGTTCCGTTCGCGGAAATTGCGATAATTTGACATTTTTGCGTTCCGCGGAGAGCGCGAAAATGTCAAAAATTCCGGTTTCCGCAGCTTGGCGATAATTTGTTTCTTGCTCGCGCTGTAAAATGATACATTCTCGTGCGCGCGCGATCGCCTTACCTGAATCCCTGCGTTCGCCGACAAGTTTTCTTGATCCGGTCGCGTTCTCCATGAGATGTTGTATTGTTTTTAGCCATTTGCGCTGTCTCGCGACAGTTCGCGCCCGCAGTGACGTCATGCGTCGCGCGATCACGTCTTTCTTCTCGCGATCATGCACCGCGAGAACAACTCAAAACAAGATGGCCGCGCCCGCAAGCAACCACATGGGTAAGTTGGCGACCCGCAACCATGCAGAAAATCTCGCGAACATGCCGGAAAAAAACTTCCGCATCTTTGCGATATTTCTGCTTGTTTGCGATAATTTTAAACATTCTCGCGATAATTTGCGAAGGTTAATTCCGCAAATTCCGCCCACCCCTAGTTTTGATGTAGGGCAGAGCAGCAAGGAATGTTTTCATTTTTCCTCGTTGCACCTCCCTACGCCTCCCTTGGGGAGGTGTAGAATTCTGAGGCATTTCCAGGTTTACAATTTCTACTAAATCTGGAAATTCAGCAAAAGCCATGGGCCTTGCATGTGAATATCCAGAGCAGCACCTATGGCACGCCCCTTTCACGCAACGTGTTGCATGTAAAGGGGCCATATTTACAAAGACACGAAAAGCCACGCAGGGTGATTTTTAGTGTACTTTTAAATATGGGGCAGCAGGTTGCGCCGCCAGTGCGTCACAAAAAGTGACACACCAGTGGTGCAAGGAGCTTGTAAATAAGCCCTGTAGTTTTGCCTTTATTTAAAAAACTATTAGTTAACAATTTTAGCATGCATAATGCTGGAGGCTAAAACAAATAGCCATGTTAAAGATGCTACACGTGACATGGGGTTCATATTTTGGCAAGCAGCACATCTCCTTTTTATAAATAAAAGCAGAATGTATATTTACATTTAAAAAAACCTGCTTGTTTTAATTATGCTACACTAATGAAGAACATCAAATGAAGAAACCTAAAATTACCTACATAAACCGAGTTTAATAACTTATATGAGAATATTTTCAGTATATCATTAATAATATGGTCTTTTAATATGCGTGACGCTACTAATCACATTAATGCAAGAATTAGCATACAGTAGATTTCCTCTGCTTTGACCTAGATGTATGCCATTTCTAGTTAGAATTATACAAGCAGAAGGCTAATTATCTCAGAAGGTTTTCTACACATGTTCATTGTTGCCACTACCAAACAGCCTGCAGAACATGTTGAGCAATCAATTATACTCTGACACCATTAATTAGTATTCCTTTTAAACAAAAAAGGGCTAAGATTAACAGTCAAGAATTCTTTATAGTTAAAACACTACATTTCATGAGCATTTTAATCGGAAATTTGACGACTTTGGTTGTATTATCAACTGGATTGAGCTCACAAAAATAGTCCAACCAGCAGGGTAAAGCATTTATGCATAATCGTGAAAAACTGAATTTCCCTCTAGCCAGTGCACGTATTTCAAGACAATTGAATTTACATGAAGTGCTGTCCCCTGACAGTCACACCAGTTTGACCATAAATCACTTTGCCAAGTACCTCTGCTATCATTCTGAGAGCCATGCAAGCTGAACTGCAGCTGTTTTCATAGGGCATTTTGTTACACCTATGGGATGCAAATGACATCTGCCTTTTCCACTTCTTTACAGATTCAATCAACCAGGAATCAACGCAGCCATTAAGAAGTCTCTTGAGGCATATTAAAATATTATTCACCAATCAGCTGAACAAAGATGTCAGTGTTTTTATTTTTTAAAGTGCAGGTCTATCCACATGATGCACATTTGGCCGAGGCCTTAAGCAAATGTAATAAATGTTTTTGGAATTAGGCATTTGATTCTTGTACATCTATACAATGCAGAATGTAGTATTGAAGTCGAAGTTGTTGGCAGAAAGACCCGCCAGAAATGGCATTTGTTTAGCAATCCTGAAGCAAAGCAGAGATCAATTGCTAAAAAAAAAGGCAAGCGCCATTGCTTTCAGCTTTCTACCACTCAGTAAAGCGGTCGCTACACTAAGTTGGAAAATACTGGGAAGTAGTTTAATGGAGATTGTGTTGCATTTTTGCTGCAAAAAAGGAAAATGCAGGAAAATCCATGGGATGAGGGATGATATTCGATGAGAGGGACATGATTGAACTTGCCTTTAAATGCACATATTACATGGAGACAGACATTGAATGTTGGCAAAGCCTACACCTTCCTGCCTAGATTCCCTACACGCTTCTTCCTACTGTAGCAGAAAAGACGAGAGCAATGGAAGATGCTGTACTAGGTTAATGCTGTAAAAAGCTAGGATGCCTTCAAAGGCATTGCAGAAGCTAGGAAGAATAGAAGTACTATAGGAGAAAAAGCAGATACGAAACATGAAATGATGATGCAGATCAAGATGACCTGAGGACTAACAGTAGATTGGTTGATCGTGATGAGAGAGGTGCACACAACAGGACGAGAGAAGAGCCAATGGCCAGATATAGGACAGGAGTCTGCGATCACAAACCCTGCGATTTACAAAATCACTAAGTGTGTGCCCACAAAAGCCTATTTCTTTTGTAGCAAACCCATTTTATGTGTCAAAAACGTTTTCCCAACTTGTAAATTGGGCTTGGTAAACCTTACTTAATCACAGGTTGGAAGGGGAGAACCTATGTTCTCCCAATTGTTTGCAACCATAATTCCAGTTTTAAACCACTGAACACTTACCAATACCACGAAGGAGGTGATAACTCATTCACAGGGAGGAAGAGGTCCCAAAAGATAAGCGATTCACGTTGGAAGCCTTAGGTGAAGTAGTCAGTAGTCCAGGGGGGCACCAATTGCTCCTTCTAGTGTTTTTCCAAATGGAAAACCTGTTTTAGAAGACATAACCTGAAGAAGAAGGTCATGCCTGAAAAAAGGCTGCTGATTTCTAATGGAAGATGTGGAATCATTCAGATACCAAGGACTCAGCACTCCTTATAATACTCATGGACAGAAAATGCTCTACAAGTTGCTTGCCTGCTTAAGGCAAATCACAAAGCAGAAGTAGTCCTGAAATCAATAGGTCCCAGCATACCACAGAAAGGTGGTGCAAGCAGTTGGACATAAGTAGGACTTAATAATTTTTTCCACCTCTAGAGGACAGGGACAACATGTGAGACTTGTCCAGAAATGTTGCAACCATGTGTTGGGCTTGACCCTTCCTGCAAGGTCCTCTCCAAACTTTTTGCCTTCGTAATCCTGTTTTCTGTATCCTTTTGTGTTGCCTTTAGGACTCTGCACCCTTTACCACTGCTAACCACTGCAAACGTTATTGTGTTCCTCCTAAACATGGTACAATTGGCTTAACCCTATTAGCACATTTAATTTAATTGTAAGTCACTAGTAAAATTGCGCTATATGTACCCAGGGCCTGCAAGTGGGCCTGTAGACCATATTGTGCCATCCACTTAAGTAGCCCTTCAAACATGTCTCAGGCCTGCCATTGCAGCCTGTGTGTGCAGTTTATACTGTCACTTCGACCTAGCAATATAAGCCTTTAGCCAAACCTAAACCTCCATTTTAATATGCATGTCACTCCTAGAGTAGGACCTAGACAACCCATAGGGCAGGGTGCATTGCATTTACAAAGTTGCCCATGTATTTTAAGTTTTGCATGTCCTGGTAGTAAAAAACCTGAAGGGGTTTATGTATGAGAGGCATGTGGTCTTCTGTTTTACTTTCTATGTTGTATTTTTCAGTTGGGCTTCAGAGAGACTACATTGCCCAGAAGTCTGTGCTGCCTCGCAGGGCACACAGTTTTAAGCCACAGGCTCATAGCCATAGGAAGTTAAATGTGATTGCCACAGTGATAGATAACTCATAGGAAGTTCCACCATGACTGCTATAATTTGCTGATTCACAGGAGGTTCAACATTGTGTAAGACTGCTCTATAAATATGACCTTGCCCTATGTTCATTGCTTGTTATTCTCCGACATCAACAGGACCAGTTGAAACCGTGGAGAACTAGCAAATCCTGAGATAGCACAAGTCCGAGTGAGCAAGGACCAGTCAGTGCCTTCGAGGCATCTCAGAACAAGAACAGCACGTGATCAGGAAGATACCGCATCAGAAGCAGGAGAGAACTTCAACACAGATCCAAGATTTTACCAAGAATGTCACTTCAGTCAGAGTGGTGGGAGAGTCTTCACCCGGTTTAGCCTGTGCATTTCATGGCAGTTCGAATAGCAACACATGTTGGCACAACAAACAGTCAGTTTGGAACATGGGTGGCTCCGCTTTTGTACAAATCTTGTTGGCAAAAGAGTGGGTGGGCTCCGCTAAAAACTTGCTTAGGTATTTTTGTTCAAATAACAAAGAATTAGTGCGGAGTGAGGAAACTTCACTTTGATCAGTGATGGAACAATTCTGTAGACTGTGCAAATAACAGTAATTTGGAGTGAGAGAGCTCCACTATTAGAATACATTAATAAAGAATAATACTTGTTGTCAGATCACCTGTCGCTAAATAGGAAAAGGGAGAGTAAAAGACACTTCCTGTGCTCTTTCAGTGACTAATAGTCAAGGGGAGAATCTATGCCATCGAAGGCTCCTAGAAAAAGTTCAGCTAAACTCATTTTCTTTTTCAGGTAAGGTGGTATTGATCACAAGTCTGGATACTAGCGAAGAACTTATATGGTAATTGCAGTGATTTATACAGTGACTCTTGTGTCTTCTAGATCTCGTTCTCAGCTGTCACCTTCCTTTCCTTCCCTCGATTGATCCTTTTAACTGTCTGTGCTTTAAACGGCAAGCAGCAGTTGGGAAGATCAGGAGGCAGACCCTCTTGAGCATCTCCTTCATCCTGAGGAGTCTGGCTGACAAAATAACAAACCCGCAGTATGATCAATTTAGAGGATATCCTCAAGGCTCTGTCCATAGTCCAGCAGGACGTGGCAGCTTCTAGAGTTGCCTTAGGAGATAGCGCGCATCATTTACAAAAAGAAACTTTTGATACTGGTTCGGCCCATCTTGCAGACAGTCAAACTTGGTCTCCAGGAGGTGAGATCACTCCTGTAATGGTTCCACCAGTGTTGGCAGAGATACCAACCCCTATTCTGTTAACAGCTGCAGAAAGGTACATGGGTCAATAAGGTTCAGGTGTTCCTTACTCAAATCATACTTCATTTCACGTGTCGGCCTAGCACCTTTCCTTCAGCTAGGTCAAGAGTAGCCTTCTTGATCTCATTTATGGGAATATGGGACCTAGTGGGTACTACCTTTAGTTATTCCATTCTATACAATTGGGATGATTTTAGATCAGAATTCAAAAATATTTTTTATTGATGAGCTATGTCCTTTTCTGCGAATCAAGAACTGTTAGAATTAAGACAGGGAAATAAGGATGTAGTATCCTATCTTAGAGCATTTCAATGCCTGTCTGCAGAAAGTAACTGGCTAGAAGCTAAGCAATCAGCCTTGTTTCACCAAGGGTTGTGGGATAGATAGATCCACAACCCAAAACATGCATAGATCTCATTAATTTGGTTTTAAGGTTAGATCATTGCCTTAACGAACGAAGGGGTGACAGAAGGTGAGGAGAGATACCAAGTCCTAGGTACGAAAAGGTCAAACAGTAGTAGCTTCAGAAACCCCTACCGAGTAAATAGAAATGGGTACAGTTCATGTGCCCCTGTCCAAGGAAGAAAGAAAACAGAGAAGAAAAAATGGTCTCTGTCTATATTGTGGATGGACAGGCCATTTTGTTAAAGACCGCTTAATAAAGCCCAAGGGAACAATTGGACCTCCCAAGGTTGCAATTGTTGAAAAAGAAACGAGCAATGTGGTTCAGGATAATGAGGGGGCTCAAAAGCCAATGAAGAGTGTGTGTCTTGCACTTCATTTTGTTTGGTTTCTGTCTTACATATGTAGATAACAGTACAGTCTACATGATGTCCTGTGAGTTTCAACGGAGGGGCATATAATGGACAGTGCAGATCAGTTAGTCTCCCTACCCAACAGCTCTGTTTGCAATCACATTGCAAGAAATGTAAGGTATATAACATTTTCCACTTTTGTCTCTTGCCCTATGCCAGGGTTGGATTTGCTACCTAGGCCCATTACAAGCACCCTTGAACCCTGGTGCAATGGTGCCTGCATTGTAGCTAGGCTGCTGAAAACAGGGTGAAAGGACAGGGATGCACCGTATACAATTAATACGGTGGAATCCTGCCCTTTAACTCTGATGTAGGGCATCAAGTTTTTCTCCTTGCTTTGCCTTCCCATAAGGTGTTGGCGCATCCCCAGATCTACATGGTTTTGTAAATCTGGGGAAGCATCAACATAAATGGGTGTTGCGTGTGAACAACCACCATAAGGCCCATGGAATGCCTACCTAGCACAGAGTAAGGCAAAGCAGCAATTTGCGCCACATTGCCTTCCTCCATATCTATGAGGTCATTACAAGCCACCAAAGTGACTTTGTATGACCTCATATATATGATTTAGTGATTAACACTACAGGAGCATCACAAAAATGATGCGACTGCGGTGCAAAGGGCGCATTACTATGCCCCTTAGTTAGGGTCAATCATGTCACCCATGTGTCATGGTACACTGAACTCTGCCATTATGATGCCCAGTATTACTCAATCGATTACATCTTTGATACATGCTCCAGGCATGTCATGATGGCTACATCTGAAGTTCAGCATCCAACCTGCTAAGGCCTGCAAACGGACTTTATACTAGCTTCGAGCTGGGATTATTGCCATATGCGTTTTTCATCTGTTGTGTACTTCTAAAATACTGGGATATCCTAGTTCGTTTATTAGAAATTTAAACATGTGAAAGCAATATTAACAATGCTATGTCCTCTTGCAATTAGTAAATGTATGTACCATTATGATGCCTGTGTGTGATCTATGTGGAAAAGGTCTGTTGTGATGTGTGGTGGGAGATAGCACTCAGCTACCATCAATGAGCTGTCAGTCAGTAATTCAGTACAGAACCTGCCTGCAGTTTGTTTAGGAGTGCTCATGGACTATGAATATTGAGACTGTAAGGTGTATGTATGCAGGCCCATGGGAAGTAAACATCTTTAAATATGTTCTTAAAATAGCACATCTAAAGTCATGTTGCTTTGGGCACAGTGAGTATCACCAGGCACACACTCTGCATGTGTTCCACACAGACACAGTACCTGGTACAACAAATGCAACAAACCATTGTCAAAGTATGTCATAGCACTGTGAATTCTGTGTTGCTAAGCAAGTTTTGGCAGGGATCAGTTTTAAATGTCCCAATTTGTGCAGGAAGCTGGGCCAGATGATGTGCATTATTTCTATACAGGCATTTTTACCAAGAATGGACAGGATAGGTGTCATGGCATTGGATTCACACAGAGTGTGATTTGACAACATATGCTCCATCTAAATGCTGCGTTATTGGTTCAGACATGCTACATGAGATCCTGGAGATCTCCAGATGAGTAATTCCAGTTTCTCTGACCAAAAGGGTGGGCAAACTTTTCTGCTGTATTACGCATAATATGTTTGTAGAAAACAGAATTGGCCAGACAGCAGTACAAAAAAAGTGTATCAGAAACCTGTCAACGTTTATATCAGTGGCACCTGGGTTGCCATCACTATGTTAACACATTTAAATATGGTAGTTGCAGCATATGTTTTATGTGACAGACCTACATCTTCATAAGCTATGTCTTTGGACCATGACTGACAACAAATGACATGCCTACTTGTGTGTCTGTTTATGTGCTTTTTATTCATAGAATGGACATTTAAATATTTGATATGTTAGCCTACCATGAGGTATGACTGCTGTGAACCAGCCTCAGTGCTACTTGGGCCTTCCTCATAGTTATAGAGCAATGGTCCATGTATCATATCAAATACATTATTTGGCCAGATGAGTACTCCAACAAGCAGACAAACACAACTGAGATGCTATGTTAATTTCATGATGCATGGCTCCAAAATGCAGCCTTGGGATGATGTGTGTCAATGAGCATGTTTATGTATAACTTCTCAATAGATAATGGTTACATTTCCATACTATTGCCTGTGGGTAGGTGTAATTAACTCTTTTACTGCCAGGCTTCCCCCCGCCCCATGTGCTAAGACTGTTTTATTTGGCTATTTGGGATAGTTCGCACTTAGGCCCCTGTAACTTTTTGGCCACATAAGGTATTCACACCAAATTTACATCCTTTTCTTCCAACATAATAGGGATTTAATAGGTACCCAGGTTTTGTTTATTCCCCTGGAGGAGACCCAGAAATTAGAAAAAATACAGCTAATTGTTTTTTTTCTCAAATGGGTAAAAAGTGCTGCAGAAGAAAGCGTCTGTTTTTTCACCTGCATATGGTATGCACAAAGAGTTTGTGATGCTGAAATTACCATCTTTCCAGCATTCAGGGACAGGCAGACTTTTGTCAGAAAACCAAAATGTTCTACTCTGTTTTGGCATTTTATTGGTACATAACCTATTTTTGCTACTTTTTGTGCTTTCAGCCTCTTTTCATTTAGTGGTAGAAATGTGCATCAAACCAATAATGTGTCCTAGAAAGCTATCCATTTCTGAAAATTAGACAAAATTCTGAATTGAGCAAGTGGGCATTTGTGTAGATCCTTCAAGGTTTTTTTTTTTTTTAGAAACTAACAGTTGAAAAGAAGAAAAATTGAAAATGAGTTGAAAGAAACAGCCATTTGTGCCAACATTTTTACCTGTAACTTCTTCTAAGTAAGACACATTTTTTAAAGCAATAAACTGTTACATTTGTTGGACCCTTCTGTTTGTGGGGATGTTTAGGACTTGTAGGTTTGCCAAGAACCTGAGGAACCCAGAGCCAATAACTGAGCTGCGTCTTGCAATGGTTTTTCATTGTGTACCTGGCATATAGCAATTCATTTAGTAAATATAAAGAGTGAAAAATAGGTATCAGGAAACTATGAATTTCCAAAACGGGAACAAAATATAGAGTTTAGAAGGCACATCTGCAAACTTGTGCATACCCATACTAGCATGTCAATTATAGGACATTTTTAAAAGTGACTTCTTTTTTACACATTGTCTTACATTTGGAAGGCAGAAATGCATGGAAAGTCAATAGATAATAACAGTGGCTCTACAATTCTGTTTTCCCCTAAGTCTCCCGATAAAAATGGTACCTCACTTGTGTGGGTAGGCCTAGTGCCTGCGACAGGAAACAGCCCAAAACGCAACATGGACATATCACATTTTTCTAGTGAAAACTGACCCTTTTTCGCAATGTGCCTAGCTGTGCATTTTGGACCCCATCTCAGCCGCAACCCTAGAAAACCTGCACATTTTTGTAAATTAGACACCCAAGGAAATCAAGGATGGGGTGACTTGTGTGGCTCTCACTAGGTTCTGTTACCCAGAATCCCTTGCAAACCTCATATTTTGTCAAAAACCCACACATTTTCCTCATATTTCTTTGATGGAAAGTTCTGGAATCTGCGTGGATCCACAATATTCTGCCCAGCCCGCATTTCCCAAAGTCTCCCTATAAAAATTGCACCTCACTTGTGTGAGGAAGCCTAGTGCCCATGATAGGAAATGGGCCAAAACGCAATGTGGATACACCACATTTTTACAGTGAAAACTGACCCTTTTTTTGCAAAGTGTCTAGCTGTGGATGTTGAACCCTAGTTCTTCCGGCACCTAGGGAAACCTAGCAAACCTATACATTTTTGAAAACCAGATACCAAGGGGAACCCGGGATGGGGTGACTTGTGTGGCTCTCACCAGGTCCTGTTATTCAGAATCCCTTGCAAACCTCAAACTTTGTAAAAACAAAATAACACATTTTCCTCAAGTTTCTGTGATGGAAAGGTATAGAATCTGCATGGATCCACAAATTTCTACCCACCCCGCATTTGCCAACATCTCTTGATAAAAATGGTCCTCACTTGTGTGAGTAGGCCTAGTGCTCATGATAGGAAACGGGCCAAAATGCAATGTGGATACACCACATTTTTACAGTGAAAACTGACCCTTTTTTTTTCAAAGTTCCTAGCTGTGGATGTTGAATCCTAGCTCTGCCGGCACCTAGGGAAACCTAGCAAACCTATACATTTGTGAAAAACAGACACCAAGGGGACTCCAGGATGGGGTGACTTGTGTGGCTCTCACTAGATTCTGTTACCCAGAATCCCTAGCAAACCTCAAACTTAATAAAAACAAAAAAAAACAATTTCCTCAGGTTTCTGTGATGTAAAGTTCTGGAATCTGCATGGATCCACAAAATTCCACCCACCCCGCATTCGCCACATTTTCTCAATAAAAATGGTACCTCACTTGTGTGGATAGGCGTATAGCCCGTGACAGGAAATGGGCCAAAACGCAAGGTGAATACACATTTTTACAGTGAAAACTGACCCTTTTTTTGCAAAGTTCCTAGCTGTGGATTTTGAACCCTAGCTCTGCCGGCACCTAGGGAAACCTAGCAAACCTATACATTTTTGAAAACCAGACACCAGTGGGACTCCAGGATAGGGTGACTTTTGTGGCTCTCACAAGGTTCTGTTACCCAGAATCCCTTGCAAACTTCAAACTTTGTCAAAAGATACATTCTCCTCACATTTATGTGATGAAAAGTTCTGGAATCTGCGTGGATCCACAAACTACCACCACCCCTGCATTTTCCAGAGTCTCCCGATGAAAAGGGTACGTCACTAGTATGGGTGGGCCAAGTGCTCGTGGCAGGGAAGGGCCCAACAAGAATTGTGGAGACATCAAAATTACTTATCATGAAACAACCTGATTTTTCAAGGGGGGCACTTGGGTTTTTGGCCACGGGCTCAGCGACCATCTAGGGAAACCTACCAAACACACACATTTCTGAAAACTTGACACCCTGAGGAGTTCAGGGAGGTATGGGTTGTGTGGATCCCAAAATGTTTTCCTATCCTGAATCCCCTGCATACCTCAAATAATTTGTGTAAATATTACAATTGATGTCATGTGTGGTTAAACTCACACTCAATGCCTGTTAGGGCTCTCAAGGGCAAAGGGACATGTTGGGGCCGATTCACAAAAGTAAACTGAGGCAAAAGTCTATTTTACGACTTTTGATATTCACAAAGGGCATTTACTACTCGTAAATGCCTTTTGTGAACATCAAGAGTTGAACTTTACAACTTTCGGTATTAACAAAGGGCATTTACAAGTAGTAAATTCCCTTTGTGGATACTTAAAGTTGTAAAGTTATACTTTCATCTCATTTTACCTTTATGAATCAGGCCCATGGTCCCTACGTATCCCAGTGTGCCTAACTACACCCATTATTATTTGTTACAGGACTCAAAATCCTTAGTAGTTGCAGGTAATGCTTAATGACATCCAAGGTGTAGCACTGAGCTTCTACATCCTTGAGTGGCATAGATAAGATGCTATATGGAAGGAATCAGGCCATTACTATCTGCATATTTTCAGCGCATGCATTATGATAGTACTTATAGGATATCTTCAATGTAAGCTTTGAGGCTGACATATATGCATGATGATATTGTCATGATAACTGAGTGTTAGACCTGGCACCATTGGCGTGGGTCACCCTTCCATTTTTGTCTGTGCCTCAATGTGTTTTGTGTTGGTGTTAGCTGCTCAGGGCACTGTGCCACTGCCATCCAGTGCCACAGTGCAAGTGCTCCCTATGGTAAAATGTATTATGTGAATTGACTTCCACGTTTGGGTTATTTGGTTTACTATCAGTCCCTAGTAGAGTGCACCAGGGGTGCCAAGGGCTTGTATATCCAAATGCTGCTAGTGGGCTTGCAGCACTGGTTGTGCCACCCACCGAAGCAGCGGGGTAAAATGTGTCTAGGGTCTGCCACTGCAGAACCTGCGCGCGGTCTGGTACCGTCGCGCTGACTGAGCAAGTGTCCCCACTTGCCAGTCCCTACACCTTCCCTTAACTACATGTTAGTCACCCCTCTGGTAGGCCTAAGCGCAGGGTGCATTGTAGGCGTAAGGTAGGACATGCCCTGATGTGTGTGGCATGTCTTAATAGTGAATTACAGCCATTTTCGTTTTTTCACTATTGAAGGCTACCTGCTCTCCATAGGCCAGAATGGGCTGCTGGGATCGCTACACACTGTGACCCCAGTGGACTCAGAGAGCATGGTAGAAAGTCATGTTTAGTATGCCTGAACTCGGGATAACAAAATACATCTTTTAGTAAAGGTTATTTTAATATCCTGGGTTTGCAAATGCTGCTTTTAGAAAGTTAGCCTTTGCGTGCCTGACCATCTCAGTCCGCCTCTGCTGTGGGTGTGTGTTCTGCCTAGCAACAGTACAGGAGCAGGGCTGGGGTATTCCACGAGACAGGTTGGCTGCCAGGCGGTGGGTAGAGAGATTACACCAGGATGGGTGGGAGGAGTACACCTTGAATAGACCTGTGCTCTGCCACCACAAAGCCGGCGCCGCCCCCTGTGGAGCGGCTGATGTCTCTGCCCTGCTGCTGAAAGGAACAAGCCGAGTCACCACAACAGAGTGCTCCAAAACTGGACTGAGCCAGGCCCAGGCCCCCTGGCACTAAAGAACAAAAGAATCCCTGTATAAAAGTAGGAGCCTGGCTCCTAAGAAATCAGATCCAGATTGAACCACGAAGGAACTCTGCCCGACTAGAAGGACCTGGAAGAAGCTGAAGGAGGAGTAACTTTCCCTGACCTGAGGGACTGGCCTGCAGTAGGTGCCTTGCTGAGGAAGGAGAGGAAAAAGACTGAAAGAGACTTTTGCACTTTGTTTTTCAACTATCTCCAAGGGCTTGGAAGAAGAGCTTGCCCCCTGAACTGAACCCCAGGACCAGTGGGTTCACCGTGTCTCCGCTCGTCTGAGAACTCGAGCCGTGTGCTTTCTCCCGCCGGAGTGCTCTCACCTTGCCACCCCTCCTAGGGCCGTGACACCCAGAAGCCTGGCCGCCTCCCCTCGCCGAGAGCCCCGCTCTACCTGAGTCGCTCTGGACCCATCGAAGCTGGCCGCCCCGCTTCCCTGTCACCTGCCTGCCACTGGAGCGTGCCTGGTGCCCTCTCGCCCTCCCGCCGGATTTCTAATTGGGAAGTGAAATCAAGCCTCGGACGGCCGCCCGTACGTCGTAACGTATCCGGCCGCCCCGCTTCACCTCCCAGCCTGAGTCTGACCGTGCCGCCCTCCACAGTGACCTCCCGCACAGTCCGTGTCGGAGGCCCTGGGCCGCACCTGTCTACCGAGAGGCGCCCGCTGAATTCTTGATCCGGAGACCCGCGAGGTGCAGAACCTGCATCTCCCCTGACGACTCGTCCACGCACATCGCACGTTCCCAGGTACAGTGAACTCTCTATCGGACTCGGGGTCCGCAACGTTCTGATTTCCACGTATCACTGTATCCCGGGTGCATTGCGCATCATCGTGACTGGACCGACTCAACCGAGCCCTGCGAAGCGCTCGTGATCAAATAAGTTACCAAAGAAAAGAACAGTGCCTAATTAGCATCTTGTGGCTTCCATTTCGCAACCGTTATTGATGGTCTTGTACATGCCTGCGTAACTCAGAATCTTTTATATAAAGCATCCGTATTTTTGATACAACTTACGCCTGGTGTCCATTTGTGGGGGATCATTGTGGTTTACTGTGTGTGATCATAAATGCTTAACTGACTAGCGCCCTGAAGTTTAGCCCTGACTGCTCGCGCCACACTACCTATAGGGTGAGCAGGGGTTGTTCTGAAGGGGTATTTCTCTCGCCCTGAATAGAAGAAGGGACCACTGCTTGTCACAAGTGCTTACCTGTGCCAACCAGAGGTTCCCCATTCTAACATTGGTGGCAGCGGTGGGATTTCGAATTTGCATTTATGATTTACATTCAGTGAATTATTGATCACCACATAGAGCAGACCTATAACGCAGCCACAGATTGATTGACAGTTGTTGCTAAAGAAGAATCTCCACCTTAAGAAACCATGCCTAGCTCAGTCAATGGAGGCGGAGCATCCTCTGTATTCTCTGGAGTGGATGACATCGATTGGGAGCCCGAGGCACTGAGGAAGTGCACAAATGATGTCCTGAAAGGATATCTCTCCAAGTACAGAATTAAGCAAAGCGGACTAACAACCAAGGATCAGTACGTGAAGGCGCTGAGAGCCTGGCACGAATCAAAGTTTCCAGAGAATGCACGAGAGGTGATACCCCCAGAAGGTGTTTTTGAGCCTAGCAGAGGCCTGTCGCCCGAGGAGATGGCCGACAGGAGTGCTGCACGAGCACATGAGGTGGAGATGGCCAAACTGCAAATGGAGATGGAAAGGCAGAAACTGGCCATGGAGCATGAGGTAAAAATGAGGGAGTTGGATCTCAAGGCCAGGAGTTTAGACAACTCACCCTCTGGTGGCAGCAATTCAACA
Source organism: Triturus cristatus (assembly GCF_964204655.1). Lineage (NCBI taxonomy): Eukaryota > Metazoa > Chordata > Amphibia > Caudata > Salamandridae > Triturus > Triturus cristatus. The sequence continues at coordinate 721,288,416 of NC_140585.1, forward strand.
GAGTCAAGGGTGCACATTCCTAAAGATGTAGTCAAAGAATATTATAAGCAGGATGATATTGGGCAGTGGTTCAGGGCCTATGAAGTAGCTATGTCCTCCCACCGGGTCCCTGAGAAGGATTGGGGAGCGGGGTTGTGGGGAAGGTTCCTGAGTGAGGGGCGGGACACACTGCTAGACCTCCCCTCTGATGTCCACACATCCTATCCACACATGAAGGAGGCTCTTATGACAAGGTATGGGTTAACTCCTGAATTGTACAGACAGAGATTTAGGGATTGCACCAAAAAACCTGGTACCACTTATGTAGAATATGTGACCTTTGTTTGCAGAGCGCTGGATGGTTGGGTGAAGGGTAGCAAAGTGAATGATTACCAAGGGCTGTTTGATTTAATTGCATGAGAGCACTTGTCGGATAATTGTTTTCCTGAGCTACGCCAGCACCTGATCGATAGCAAGCTGTCCAACCCGATGAAGCTTGCTGAGGAGGCGGACCGCTGGATCAGCACCAGGATCCACAAGGGTCCCATGGGAGGCCCCGCCAAAGGTGTTCAGGGTCCCCAGCAGAAGAGTGGGGGGGACAAGGGTAAACAGAGGGAGTTCTACAGAGGGCCCCAAAGTAATTCCCAAGGGAACCAAGGGAAAGGTTCTCAGCCACCCCCACCCCCGAAGCAGACCGGGGCCCCGACAGGTAACCCTGTTCAAAGAGGGCCCCTCAGATGTTACAAGTGTAACAACCTGGGGCACATTTCCGTGGATCCCAAGTGCCCCCTGTATGGTAAACCAGCACCCTCTGGTGCTCCACCCCCCAAGCAGGTGAATAGTGTATTGTGCAAAAGTAGGTCGCACACTGCTCGTCACACCAGCAAGTTGCCCCAAAGGACTGTGGGAAATGTAGTGGCGACGGCGGGTACGCCTATGCCACGATGTGTAAAAAGAACAGTATGTGTTGCGTTAGCCATCCCTGGACACGTGTTTCGAGGTAGTTGCCTCTCGTCAGCAGGGAGCAGGTCAGTGTAAGGGGGTGCCGTGTGGACTGCCAAAATGTAATTAAAAACAGGTCAAGTACCTCTCATGGCGCGCAGGTGCAGATCCAAGGCTCGTCAGCCCGTTGGCTCAAGGGAGCCGTAATAAATTGTGCAAAAGTAGGTCGCACACTGCTCGTCACACCAGCAAGTTGCCCCAAAGGACTGTGGGAAATGTAGTGGCGACGGCGGGTACGCCTATGCCACGATGTGTAAAAAGAACAGTATGTGTTGCGTTAGCCATCCCTGGACACGTGTTTCGAGGTAGTTGCCTCTCGTCAGCAGGGAGCAGGTCAGTGTAAGGGGGTGCCGTGTGGACTGCCAAAATGTAATTAAAAACAGGTCAAGTACCTCTCATGGCGCGCAGGTGCAGATCCAAGGCTCGTCAGCCCGTTGGCTCAAGGGAGCCGTAATAAATTGTGCAAAAGTAGGTCGCACACTGCTCGTCACACCAGCAAGTTGCCCCAAAGGACTGTGGGAAATGTAGTGGCGACGGCGGGTATGCCTATGCCACGATGTGTAAAAAGAACAGTATGTGTTGCGTTAGCCATCCCTGGACACGTGTTTCGAGGTAGTTGCCTCTCGTCAGCAGGGAGCAGGTCAGTGTAAGGGGGTGCCGTGTGGACTGCCAAAATGTAATTAAAAACAGGTCAAGTACCTCTCATGGCGCGCAGGTGCAGATCCAAGGCTCGTCAGCCCGTTGGCTCAAGGGAGCCGTAATAAATTGTGCAAAAGTAGGTCGCACACTGCTCGTCACACCAGCAAGTTGCCCCAAAGGACTGTGGGAAATGTAGTGGCGACGGCGGGTACGCCTATGCCACGATGTGTAAAAAGAACAGTATGTGTTGCGTTAGCCATTCCTGGACACGTGTTTCGAGGTAGTTGCCTCTCGTCAGCAGGGAGCAGGTCAGTGTAAGGGGGTGCCGTGTGGACTGCCAAAATGTAATTAAAAACAGGTCAAGTACCTCTCATGGCGCGCAGGTGCAGATCCAAGGCTCGTCAGCCCGTTGGCTCATGGGAGCCGTAATAAATTGTGCAAAAGTAGGTCGCACACTGCTCGTCACACCAGCAAGTTGCCCCAAAGGACTGTGGGAAATGTAGTGGCGACGGCGGGTACGCCTATGCCACGATGTGTAAAAAGAACAGTATGTGTTGCGTTAGCCATCCCTGGACACGTGTTTCGAGGTAGTTGCCTCTCGTCAGCAGGGAGCAGGTCAGTGTAAGGGGGTGCCGTGTGGACTGCCAAAATGTAATTAAAAACAGGTCAAGTACCTCTCATGGCGCGCAGGTGCAGATCCAAGGCTCGTCAGCCCGTTGGCTCAAGGGAGCCGTAATAAATTGTGCAAAAGTAGGTCGCACACTGCTCATCACACCAGCAAGTTGCCCCAAAGGACTGTGGGAAATGTAGTGGCGACGGCGGGTACGCCTATGCCACGATGTGTAAAAAGAACAGTATGTGTTGCGTTAGCCATCCCTGGACACGTGTTTCGAGGTAGTTGCCTCTCGTCAGCAGGGAGCAGGTCAGTGTAAGGGGGTGCCGTGTGGACTGCCAAAATGTAATTAAAAACAGGTCAAGTACCTCTCATGGCGCGCAGGTGCAGATCCAAGGCTCGTCAGCCCGTTGGCTCAAGGGAGCCGTAATAAATTGTGCAAAAGTAGGTCGCACACTGCTCGTCACACCAGCAAGTTGCCCCAAAGGACTGTGGGAAATGTAGTGGCGACGGCGGGTACGCCTATGCCACGATGTGTAAAAAGAACAGTATGTGTTGCGTTAGCCATCCCTGGACACGTGTTTCGAGGTAGTTGCCTCTCGTCAGCAGGGAGCAGGTCAGTGTAAGGGGGTGCCGTGTGGACTGCCAAAATGTAATTAAAAACAGGTCAAGTACCTCTCATGGCGCGCAGGTGCAGATCCAAGGCTCGTCAGCCCGTTGGCTCATGGGAGCCGTAATAAATTGTGCAAAAGTAGGTCGCACACTGCTCGTCACACCAGCAAGTTGCCCCAAAGGACTGTGGGAAATGTAGTGGCGACGGCGGGTACGCCTATGCCACGATGTGTAAAAAGAACAGTATGTGTTGCGTTAGCCATCCCTGGACACGTGTTTCGAGGTAGTTGCCTCTCGTCAGCAGGGAGCAGGTCAGTGTAAGGGGGTGCCGTGTGGACTGCCAAAATGTAATTAAAAACAGGTCAAGTACCTCTCATGGCGCGCAGGTGCAGATCCAAGGCTCGTCAGCCCGTTGGCTCAAGGGAGCCGTAATAAATTGTGCAAAAGTAGGTCGCACACTGCTCATCACACCAGCAAGTTGCCCCAAAGGACTGTGGGAAATGTAGTGGCGACGGCGGGTACGCCTATGCCACGATGTGTAAAAAGAACAGTATGTGTTGCGTTAGCCATCCCTGGACACGTGTTTCGAGGTAGTTGCCTCTCGTCAGCAGGGAGCAGGTCAGTGTAAGGGGGTGCCGTGTGGACTGCCAAAATGTAATTAAAAACAGGTCAAGTACCTCTCATGGCGCGCAGGTGCAGATCCAAGGCTCGTCAGCCCGTTGGCTCAAGGGAGCCGTAATTAATTGTGCAAAAGTAGGTCGCACACTGCTCGTCACACCAGCAAGTTGCCCCAAAGGACTATGGGAAATGTAGTGGCGACGGCGGGTACGCCTATGCCACGATGTGTAAAAAGAACAGTATGTGTTGCGTTAGCCATCCCTGGACACGTGTTTCGAGGTAGTTGCCTCTCGTCAGCAGGGAGCAGGTCAGTGTAAGGGGGTGCCGTGTGGACTGCCAAAATGTAATTAAAAACAGGTCAAGTACCTCTCATGGCGCGCAGGTGCAGATCCAAGGCTCGTCAGCCCGTTGGCTCAAGGGAGCCGTAATAAATTGTGCAAAAGTAGGTCGCACACTGCTCGTCACACCAGCAAGTTGCCCCAAAGGACTGTGGGAAATGTAGTGGCGACGGCGGGTACGCCTATGCCACGATGTGTAAAAAGAACAGTATGTGTTGCGTTAGCCATCCCTGGACACGTGTTTCGAGGTAGTTGCCTCTCGTCAGCAGGGAGCAGGTCAGTGTAAGGGGGTGCCATGTGGACTGCCAAAATGTAATTAAAAACAGGTCAAGTACCTCTCATGGCGCGCAGGTGCAGATCCAAGGCTCGTCAGCCCGTTGGCTCAAGGGAGCCGTAATAAACTGTGCAAAAGTAGGTCGCACACTGCTCGTCACACCAGCAAGTTGCCCCAAAGGACTGTGGGAAATGTAGTGGTGACGGCGGGTACGCCTATGCCACGATGTGTAAAAAGAACAGTATGTGTTGCGTTAGCCATCCTTGGACACGTGTTTCGAGGTAGTTGCCTCTCGTCAGCAGGGAGCAGGTCAGTGTAAGGGGGTGCCGTGTGGACTGCCAAAATGTAATTAAAAACAGGTCAAGTACCTCTCATGGTGCGCAGGTGTAGATCCAAGGCTCGTCAGCCCGTTGGCTCAAGGGAGCCGTAATAAATTGTGCAAAAGTAGGTCGCACACTGCTCGTCACACCAGCAAGTTGCCCCAAAGGACTGTGGGAAATGTAGTGGCGACGGCGGGTACGCCTATGCCACGATGTGTAAAAAGAACAGTATGTGTTGCGTTAGCCATCCCTGGACACGTGTTTCGAGGTAGTTGCCTCTCGTCAGCAGGGAGCAGGTCAGTGTAAGGGGGTGCCGTGTGGACTGCCAAAATGTAATTAAAAACAGGTCAAGTACCTCTCATGGCGCGCAGGTGCAGATCCAAGGCTCGTCAGCCCGTTGGCTCAAGGGAGCCGTAATAAATTGTGCAAAAGTAGGTCGCACACTGCTCGTCACACCAGCAAGTTGCCCCAAAGGACTGTGGGAAATGTAGTGGCGACGGCGGGTACGCCTATGCCACGATGTGTAAAAAGAACAGTATGTGTTGCGTTAGCCATCCCTGGACACGTGTTTCGAGGTAGTTGCCTCTCGTCAGCAGGGAGCAGGTCAGTGTAAGGGGGTGCCGTGTGGACTGCCAAAATGTAATTAAAAACAGGTCAAGTACCTCTCATGGCGCGCAGGTGCAGATCCAAGGCTCGTCAGGCCGTTGGCTCAAGGGAGCCGTAATAAATTGTGCAAAAGTAGGTCGCACACTGCTCGTTACACCAGCAAGTTGCCCCAAAGGACTGTGGGAAATGTAGTGGCGACGGCGGGTACGCCTATGCCACGATGTGTAAAAAGAACAGTATGTGTTGCGTTAGCCATCCCTGGACACGTGTTTCGAGGTAGTTGCCTCTCGTCAGCAGGGAGCAGGTCAGTGTAAGGGGGTGCCGTGTGGACTGCTAAAATGTAATTAAAAACAGGTCAAGTACCTCTCATGGCGCGCAGGTGCAGATCCAAGGCTCGTCAGCCCGTTGGCTCAAGGGAGCCGTAATAAATTGTGCAAAAGTAGGTCGCACACTGCTCGTCACACCAGCAAGTTGCCCCAAAGGACTGTGGGAAATGTAGTGGCGACGGCGGGTACGCCTATGCCACGATGTGTAAAAAGAACAGTATGTGTTGCGTTAGCCATCCCTGGACACGTGTTTCGAGGTAGTTGCCTCTCGTCAGCAGGGAGCAGGTCAGTGTAAGGGGGTGCCGTGTGGACTGCCAAAATGTAATTAAAAACAGGTCAAGTACCTCTCATGGCGCGCAGGTGCAGATCCAAGGCTCATCAGCCCGTTGGCTCAAGGGAGCCGTAATAAATTGTGCAAAAGTAGGTCGCACACTGCTCGTCACACCAGCAAGTTGCCCCAAAGGACTGTGGGAAATGTAGTGGCGACGGCGGGTACGCCTATGCCACGATGTGTAAAAAGAACAGTATGTGTTGCGTTAGCCATCCCTGGACACGTGTTTCGAGGTAGTTGCCTCTCGTCAGCAGGGAGCAGGTCAGTGTAAGGGGGTGCCGTGTGGACTGCCAAAATGTAATTAAAAACAGGTCAAGTACCTCTCATGGCGCGCAGGTGCAGATCCAAGGCTCGTCAGCCCGTTGGCTCAAGGGAGCCGTAATAAATTGTGCAAAAGTAGGTCGCACACTGCTCGTCACACCAGCAAGTTGCCCCAAAGGACTGTGGGAAATGTAGTGGCGACGGCGGGTACGCCTATGCCACGATGTGTAAAAAGAACAGTATGTGTTGCGTTAGCCATCCCTGGACACGTGTTTCGAGGTAGTTGCCTCTCGTCAGCAGGGAGCAGGTCAGTGTAAGGGGGTGCCGTGTGGACTGCCAAAATGTAATTAAAAACAGGTCAAGTACCTCTCATGGCGCGCAGGTGCAGATCCAAGGCTCGTCAGCCCGTTGGCTCAAGGGAGCCGTAATAAATTGTGCAAAAGTAGGTCGCACACTGCTCGTCACACCAGCAAGTTGCCCCAAAGGACTGTGGGAAATGTAGTGGCGACGGCGGGTACGCCTATGCCACGATGTGTAAAAAGAACAGTATGTGTTGCGTTAGCCATCCCTGGACACGTGTTTCGAGGTAGTTGCCTCTCGTCAGCAGGGAGCAGGTCAGTGTAAGGGGGTGCCGTGTGGACTGCCAAAATGTAATTAAAAACAGGTCAAGTACCTCTCATGGCGCGCAGGTGTAGATCCAAGGCTCGTCAGCCCGTTGGCTCAAGGGAGCCGTAATAAATTGTGCAAAAGTAGGTCGCACACTGCTCGTCACACCAGCAAGTTGCCCCAAAGGACTGTGGGAAATGTAGTGGCGACGGCGGGTACGCCTATGCCACGATGTGTAAAAAGAACAGTATGTGTTGCGTTAGCCATCCCTGGACACGTGTTTCGAGGTAGTTGCCTCTCGTCAGCAGGGAGCAGGTCAGTGTAAGGGGGTGCCGTGTGGACTGCCAAAATGTAATTAAAAACAGGTCAAGTACCTCTCATGGCGCGCAGGTGTAGATCCAAGGCTCGTCAGCCCGTTGGCTCAAGGGAGCCGTAATAAATTGTGCAAAAGTAGGTCGCACACTGCTCGTCACACCAGCAAGTTGCCCCAAAGGACTGTGGGAAATGTAGTGGCGACGGTGGGTACGCCTATGCCACGATGTGTAAAAAGAACAGTATGTGTTGCGTTAGCCATCCCTGGACACGTGTTTCGAGGTAGTTGCCTCTCGTCAGCAGGGAGCAGGTCAGTGTAAGGGGGTGCCGTGTGGACTGCCAAAATGTAATTAAAAACAGGTCAAGTACCTCTCATGGCGCGCAGGTGCAGATCCAAGGCTCGTCAGCCCGTTGGCTCAAGGGAGCCGTAATAAATTGTGCAAAAGTAGGTCGCACACTGCTCGTCACACCAGCAAGTTGCCCCAAAGGACTGTGGGAAATGTAGTGGCGACGGCGGGTACGCCTATGCCACGATGTGTAAAAAGAACAGTATGTGTTGCGTTAGCCATCCCTGGACACGTGTTTCGAGGTAGTTGCCTCTCGTCAGCAGGGAGCAGGTCAGTGTAAGGGGGTGCCGTGTGGACTGCCAAAATGTAATTAAAAACAGGTCAAGTACCTCTCATGGCGCGCAGGTGCAGATCCAAGGCTCGTCAGCCCGTTGGCTCAAGGGAGCCGTAATAAATTGTGCAAAAGTAGGTCGCACACTGCTCGTCACACCAGCAAGTTGCCCCAAAGGACTGTGGGAAATGTAGTGGCGACGGCGGGTACGCCTATGCCACGATGTGTAAAAAGAACAGTATGTGTTGCGTTAGCCATCCCTGGACACGTGTTTCGAGGTAGTTGCCTCTCGTCAGCAGGGAGCAGGTCAGTGTAAGGGGGTGCCGTGTGGACTGCCAAAATGTAATTAAAAACAGGTCAAGTACCTCTCATGGCGCGCAGGTGTAGATCCAAGGCTCGTCAGCCCGTTGGCTCAAGGGAGCCGTAATAAATTGTGCAAAAGTAGGTCGCACACTGCTCGTCACACCAGCAAGTTGCCCCAAAGGACTGTGGGAAATGTAGTGGCGACAGTGGGTACGCCTATGCCACGATGTGTAAAAAGAACAGTATGTGTTGCGTTAGCCATCCCTGGACACGTGTTTCGAGGTAGTTGCCTCTCGTCAGCAGGGAGCAGGTCAGTGTAAGGGGGTGCCGTGTGGACTGCCAAAATGTAATTAAAAACAGGTCAAGTACCTCTCATGGCGCGCAGGTGTAGATCCAAGGCTCGTCAGCCCGTTGGCTCAAGGGAGCCGTAATAAATTGTGCAAAAGTAGGTCGCACACTGCTCGTCACACCAGCAAGTTGCCCCAAAGGACTGTGGGAAATGTAGTGGCGACAGTGGGTACGCCTATGCCACGATGTGTAAAAAGAACAGTATGTGTTGCGTTAGCCATCCCTGGACACGTGTTTCGAGGTAGTTGCCTCTCGTCAGCAGGGAGCAGGTCAGTGTAAGGGGGTGCCGTGTGGACTGCCAAAATGTAATTAAAAACAGGTCAAGTACCTCTCATGGCGCGCAGGTGCAGATCCACGGCTCGTCAGCCCGTTGGCTCAAGGGAGCCGTAATAAATTGTGCAAAAGTAGGTCGCACACTGCTCGTCACACCAGCAAGTTGCCCCAAAGGACTGTGGGAAATGTAGTGGCGACGGCGGGTACGCCTATGCCACGATGTGTAAAAAGAACAGTATGTGTTGCGTTAGCCATCCCTGGACACGTGTTTCGAGGTAGTTGCCTCTCGTCAGCAGGGAGCAGGTCAGTGTAAGTGGGTGCCGTGTGGACTGCCAAAATGTAATTAAAAACAGGTCAAGTTTCTCTCATGGCGCGCAGGTGCAGATCCAAGGCTCGTCAGCCCGTTGGCTCAAGGGAGCCGTAATAAATTGTGCAAAAGTAGGTCGCACACTGCTCGTCACACCAGCAAGTTGCCCCAAAGGACTGTGGGAAATGTAGTGGCGACGGCGGGTACGCCTATGCCACGATGTGTAAAAAGAACAGTATGTGTTGCGTTAATCATCCCTGGACACGTGTTTCGAGGTAGTTGCCTCTCCTCAGCAGGGAGCAGGTCAGTGTAAGGGGGTGCCGTGTGGACTGCCAAAATGTAATTAAAAACAGGTCAAGTACCTCTCATGGCGCGCAGGTGCAGATCCAAGGCTCGTCAGCCCGTTGGCTCAAGGGAGCCGTAATAAATTGTGCAAAAGTAGGTCGCACACTGCTCGTCACACCAGCAAGTTGCCCCAAAGGACTGTGGGAAATGTAGTGGCGACAGCGGGTACGCCTATACCACGATGTGTAAAAAGAACAGTATGTGTTGCGTTAGCCATCCCTGGACACGTGTTTCGAGGTAGTTGCCTCTCGTCAGCAGGGAGCAGGTCAGTGTAAGGGGGTGCCGTGTGGACTGCCAAAATGTAATTAAAAACAGGTCAAGTACCTCTCATGGCGCGCAGGTGCAGATCCAAGGCTCGTCAGCCCGTTGGCTCAAGGGAGCCGTAATAAATTGTGCAAAAGTAGGTCGCACACTGCTCGTCACACCAGCAAGTTGCCCCAAAGGACTGTGGGAAATGTAGTGGCGACGGCGGGTACGCCTATGCCACGATGTGTAAAAAGAACAGTACTGTTCTTTTATACATCGTGGCATAGGCCTACCCGCCGTCGCCACTACATTTACCACAGTCCTTTGGGGCAACTTGCTGGTGTGACGAGCAGTGTGCGACCAACATTTGCACAATTTATTACGGCTCCCTTGAGCCAACGGGCTGACGAGCCTTGGATCTGCACCTGCGCGCCATGAGAGGTACTTGACCTGTTTTAATTACATTTTGGCAGTCCACACGGCACCCCTTTACATTGACCTGCTCCCTGCTGACGAGAGGCAACTACCTCGAAACACGTGTCCAGGGATGGCTAACACAACACATACTGTTCTTTTATACATCGTGGCATAGGCCTACCCGCCGTCGCCACTACATTTACCACAGTCCTTTGGGGCAACTTGCTGGTGTGACGATCAGTGTGCGACCAACCTTTGCACAATTTATTACGGCTCCCTTGAGCCAACGGGCTGACGAGCCTTGGATCTGCACCTGCGCGCCATGAGAGGTACTTGACCTGTTTTAATTACATTTTGGCAGTCCACACGGCACCCCTTTACATTGACCTGCTCCCTGCTGACGAGAGGCAACTACCTCGAAACACGTGTCCAGGGATGGCTAACACAACACATACTGTTCTTTTATACATCGTGGCATAGGCCTACCCGCGGTCGCCACTACATTTACCACAGTCCTTTGGGGCAACTTGCTGGTGTGACGAGCAGTGTGCGACCAACCTTTGCACAATTTATTACGGCTCCCTTGAGCCAACGGGCTGACGAGCCTTGGATCTGCACCTGCGCGCCATGAGAGGTACTTGACCTGTTTTAATTACATTTTGGCAGTCCACACGGCACCCCTTTACATTGACCTGCTCCCTGCTGACGAGAGGCAACTACCTCGAAACACGTGTCCAGGGATGGCTAACACAACACATACTGTTCTTTTATACATCGTGGCATAGGCCTACCCGCCGTCGCCACTACATTTACCACAGTCCTTTGGGGCAACTTGCTGGTGTGACGAGCAGTGTGCGACCAACCTTTGCACAATTTATTACGGCTCCCTTGAGCCAACGGGCTGACGAGCCTTGGATCTGCACCTGCGCGCCATGAGAGGTACTTGACCTGTTTTAATTACATTTTGGCAGTCCACACGGCACCCCTTTACATTGACCTGCTCCCTGCTGACGAGAGGCAACTACCTCGAAACACGTGTCCAGGGATGGCTAACACAACACATACTGTTCTTTTATACATCGTGGCATAGGCCTACCCGCCGTCGCCACTACATTTACCACAGTCCTTTGGGGCAACTTGCTGGTGTGACGAGCAGTGTGCGACCAACCTTTGCACAATTTATTACGGCTCCCTTGAGCCAACGGGCTGACGAGCCTTGGATCTGCACCTGCGCGCCATGAGAGGTACTTGACCTGTTTTAATTACATTTTGGCAGTCCACACGGCACCCCTTTACATTGACCTGCTCCCTGCTGACGAGAGGCAACTACCTCGAAACACGTGTCCAGGGATGGCTAACACAACACATACTGTTCTTTTATACATCGTGGCATAGGCCTACCCGCCGTCGCCACTACATTTACCACAGTCCTTTGGGGCAACTTGCTGGTGTGACGAGCAGTGTGCGACCAACCTTTGCACAATTTATTACGGCTCCCTTGAGCCAACGGGCTGACGAGCCTTGGATCTGCACCTGCGCGCCATGAGAGGTACTTGACCTGTTTTAATTACATTTTGGCAGTCCACACGGCACCCCTTTACATTGACCTGCTCCCTGCTGACGAGAGGCAACTACCTCGAAACACGTGTCCAGGGATGGCTAACACAACACATACTGTTCTTTTATACATCGTGGCATAGGCCTACCCGCCGTCCCCACTACATTTACCACAGTCCTTTGGGGCAACTTGCTGGTGTGACGAGCAGTGTGCGACCAACCTTTGCACAATTTATTACGGCTCCCTTGAGCCAACGGGCTGACGAGCCTTGGATCTGCACCTGCGCGCCATGAGAGGTACTTGACCTGTTTTAATTACATTTTGGCAGTCCACACGGCACCCCTTTACATTGACCTGCTCCCTGCTGACGAGAGGCAACTACCTCGAAACACGTGTCCAGGGATGGCTAACACAACACATACTGTTCTTTTATACATCGTGGCATAGGCCTACCCGCCGTCGCCACTACATTTACCACAGTCCTTTGGGGCAACTTGCTGGAGTGACGAGCAGTGTGCGACCAACCTTTGCACAATTTATTACGGCTCCCTTGAGCCAACGGGCTGACGAGCCTTGGATCTGCACCTGCGCGCCATGAGAGGTACTTGACCTGTTTTAATTACATTTTGGCAGTCCACACGGCACCCCTTTACATTGACCTGCTCTCTGCTGACGAGAGGCAACTACCTCGAAACACGTGTCCAGGGATGGCTAACACAACACATACTGTTCTTTTATACATCGTGGCATAGGCCTACCCGCCGTCGCCACTACATTTACCACAGTCCTTTGGGGCAACTTGCTGGTGTGACGAGCAGTGTGCGACCAACCTTTGCACAATTTATTACGGCTCCCTTGAGCCAACGGGCTGACGAGCCTTGGATCTGCACCTGCGCGCCATGAGAGGTACTTGACCTGTTTTAATTACATTTTGGCAGTCCACACGGCACCCCTTTACATTGACCTGCTCCCTGCTGACGAGAGGCAACTACCTCGAAACACGTGTCCAGGGATGGCTAACACAACACATACTGTTCTTTTATACATCGTGGCATAGGCCTACCCGCCGTCGCCACTACATTTACCACAGTCCTTTGGGGCAACTTGCTGGTGTGACGAGCAGTGTGCGACCAACCTTTGCACAATTTATTACGGCTCCCTGAGCCAACGGGCTGACGAGCCTTGGATCTGCACCTGCGCGCCATGAGAGGTACTTGACCTGTTTTAATTACATTTTGGCAGTCCACACGGCACCCCTTTACATCGACCTGCTTCCTGCTGACGAGAGGCAACTACCTCGAAACACGTGTCCTGGGATGGCTAACACAACACATACTGTTCTTTTATACATCGTGGCATAGGCCTACCCGCCGTCGCCACTACATTTACCACAGTCCTTTGGGGCAACTTGCTGGTGTGACGAGCAGTGTGCGACCAACCTTTGCACAATTTATTACGGCTCCCTTGAGCCAACGGGCTGACGAGCCTTGGATCTGCACCTGCGCGCCATGAGAGGTACTTGACCTGTTTTAATTACATTTTGGCAGTCCACACGGCACCCCTTTACATTGACCTGCTCCCTGCTGACGAGAGGCAACTACCTCGAAACACGTGTCCAGGGATGGCTAACACAACACATACTGTTCTTTTATACATCGTGGCATAGGCCTACCCGCCGTCGCCACTACATTTACCACAGTCCTTTGGGGCAACTTGCTGGTGTGACGAGCAGTGTGCGACCAACCTTTGCACAATTTATTACGGCTCCCTTGAGCCAACGGGCTGACGAGCCTTGGATCTGCACCTGCGCGCCATGAGAGGTACTTGACCTGTTTTAATTACATTTTGGCAGTCCACACGGCACCCCTTTACATTGACCTGCTCCCTGCTGACGAGAGGCAACTACCTCGAAACACGTGTCCAGGGATGGCTAACACAACACATACTGTTCTTTTATACATCGTGGCATAGGCCTACCCGCCGTCGCCACTACATTTACCACAGTCCTTTGGGGCAACTTGCTGGTGTGACGAGCAGTGTGCGACCAACCTTTGCACAGGTGAATAGTGTAGCCTTGGGGAGGGAGATAGATGTCCAAGGGGCGGGGGATCCCGTACAGATGACCCTGGTCTCATTAGGAGACAGTGAGATGGTCGCTGAGGCCCAGCTGCCCCCCAATACTCAAAAGTATGGGCAGTGGGTGACCATAAATGGCAAGAGGGTGGGGGCTCTTAGAGATACAGGAGCCAGTGTGACTGCTGTCAAGCAACACCTGGTGTCTCAAGAGCAGGTTGTCCCGCACGCATTCTGCCGTGTTGTCAACGCCGACAACACAGAGAGTCAGTGTCCAATGGCTCAGGTTCCCTTTGAGTGGGGGGGGTCTCTGGTACTCTGCAAGTGGCTGTGAGAGAGGCCATGCCTGTTGATTGTCTCCTAGGTAACGATTTGGAGAGCTCCCCTTGGGAAAAGGTGGAGAAGACAACTCACCTGCGGATGGTGGGCTTGCCTGATTGGGCGTGCGTGACCACCCGGTCGATGGCAGCCGGTAGGGGTGTTGAAGGAACCCTGGAGCCTGAGGGAGAGGCCCAGGAACCGGCCTTAGAGAGAGGGCAAGAGAGGCACGGGAATCCGGCTCCTGAAGTTCCCACGGCCCAGGAGGAAGCAGACCTTGAGGGGGATGCCCTGGAGCCTACCGGGGAACAGATAGCCGAACTGGGGGACCTGCCTGAGCTGACCCATTGGCAGCAAGAAGGAGGCCCCACCAGGGAGGAGTTCTGCAGGGAGCAGAAAGAGTGCCCCTCTCTAGAGGGTATGCGGCAGCAGGCTGCAGCCCAGGCCAATGGTGATCAGTCCGGAACTCACTTGATCTACTGGGAGAACGACCTCCTATACTCAGAGCCTAAGGTTGCTGAACCTGGGTCAGCCCGTGAGCTGGTGGTACCCTAGAAGTTCAGAGCCTTCCTACTGGGGCTGGCTCACGACGTACCGTTAGCAGGACATTTGGGGCAGGACAAGACCTTTGAAAGGCTTGTCACCCACTTTTATTGGCCCCAAATGCGCAGGAGTTCTGACACCCACTGCAGGACATGCCAGACTTGCCAGGCAAGTGGCAAGAGTGGAAGGAAGCTAAGAGCTCCACTCCAACCTTTCCCTGTGGTCAGTACCCCATTCCAGCGGGTGGGGATTGACATTGTGGGGCCGCTGGACCCCAAGACAGCCATGGGCAACAGGTTTATCCTGGTCTTGGTGGACCATGCCACCCGGTACCCTGAAGCCATTCCTCTGAGGACAGTGACGGCCCCCGTGGTGGGACGGGCACTGATGGGAATTTTCTCACGAGTAGGATTCCCTCTAGAGGTGGTGTCTGACAGGGGGACCAACTTCATATCGAAATATATGAAGTCCCTTTGGCAAGAGTGTGGTGTAACCTACAAGTTCACCACACCTTACCATCCCCAAGGAAACGGGTTGGTTGAGCGCTTCAACCGAACCCTGAAGGGCATGATTATGGGTCTCGAGGAACCCATGAGGCGTAAGTGGGACGTCCTCTTACCATGCCTTCTCTTTGCGTACCGCGAGGTGCCACAAAAGTCTCTAGGGTTCAGTCCCTTTGAGCTTTTGTATGGCCACCCAGTACGAGGACCTCTTAGTCTGGTCAAGGAAGGCTGGGAGCAATCTCCCAGGAAACCTCCCCAGAATGTATACAGTTACATGCTGGCTTTCCGGAACCAGACTAGGCGTTTCAGGCAACTTGCTGAGGCAAACCTGGAAGCCAGCCAGGAGGAAATGAAGCGGTGGTACGACCAGAACGCCACTCTGGTTGAGCTTCAACCTGGCCAAAAAGTGTGGGTCCTGGCCCCTGTGGAGCCTTGTGCACTCCAGGACAAGTGGACCGGACCCTTTGAGATTGTGTAGCGCAAGAGTTCTGTCACCTACTTGGTGAACTTGCGGTCTCCTAGGAACCCCTTAAGGGTCCTACATGTCAATCGACTGAAGCCCCACTTGGAGAGGTCCGAAGTGGGCATGCTCTTGGCCACCGATGATGGGACGGAAGAGGAGTCCGAGCCTCTTCCTGACCTCTTGGTAGCCTCAGAGCGAGACGGGTCAGTGGATGGAGTTAACCTCTCACCCACCCTGACCCCTGAGCAACAGGGGGACTGTCGCCAGCTGCTGGGGCAGTTCCCTGACCTGTTCTCCCTGGTTCCTGGTATCACAAATTGGTGCGTCCATGATGTAGATACAGGAGACAGCTTACCTGTGAAGCACAAGGCCTACCGGGTAACTGACAGGGTCAGGGCCTGCATCAAAGAGGAGGTCTCGAAGATGCTTGCCCTAGGGGTGGTTGAGTCCTCCAGCAGTCCTTGGGCCAGCCCAGTGGTCTTGGTCCCAAAGGCTGCAGCGCCGGGTGCCACGCCCGAACTCCGGTTCTGTGTGGACTACCGAGGACTCAACTCAGTCACGAAGACTGACGCGCACCCCATCCCCAGAGCTGATGAGCTCATCGATCGGTTAGGGGCTGCACGGTACCTCAGCACGTTTGATTTAACGTCTGGGTACTGGCAGATCGCCTTAACTGATGGGGCCAAAGAGAGGTCTGCATTCTCTACACCAGATGGGCATTACCAGTTCCGGGTGATGCCCTTTGGGATGAAGAATGCCCCTGCCACCTTCCAGAGGTTGGTCAACCAGGTGTTGGCTGGGCTGACCGAGTTCAGCGCCGCCTACCTGGATGACATCGCAGTGTTCAGCGGCACATGGGAAGAACACCTGCAACATCTCTGGGAAGTGTTGATGGCGCTGCGCAAGGCAGGCCTCACGATCAAGGCAAGCAAGTGTCAGATCGGGCAGGGTTCACTGGTGTACTTGGGACACCAAGTGGGGAGCGGCCAGGTGGCGCCCCTCCAACCCAAAGTTGAAACCATCCTGGCTTGGGAGCCCCCAAAGACCCAGACGGAGGTGAGGGCCTTTTTAGGACTCACAGGGTACTACAGGAGGTTTGTCAAGGGGTATGGCAGCATCGTTGCCCCCTTGACAGAGCTGACTTCGAAGAAGCAGCCCAGGAAAGTGATATGGACTGACACCTGTCAGAAAGCCTTCGACACCCTGAAAACTGCCATGTGCACGGCACCCGTGCTCTTGGCTCCTGACTTCTCCAAAGAGTTCCTGGTGCAGACGGATGCATCAGAGCATGGTGTAGGGGCTGTTCTCTCACAGATCCCTGAGGAGGGCTTTGACCAACCCGTAGCCTTTATTAGCAGGAGGCTACTTCCCCGGGAACAAAGGTGGAGTGCGATAGAACGAGAAGCATTTGCTGTGGTCTGGGCGCTGAAGAAGCTAAGACCCTACTTGTTTGGGTCTCACTTCCGGGTTCAGACCGACCACAGGCCCCTCAGATGGTTGATGCAAATGAGGGGTGAGAACCCAAAACTGTTGAGGTGGTCCATCTCCCTACAGGGTATGGACTTTACGGTGGAGCATCGCCCTGGCACAGATCACGCCAATGCTGACGGTCTGTCCAGGTTTTTCCGCCTTAGTGATGCAGAACTCCCTGGGGTAGGGTAGTTCTCCCCACTTTTCAGCTGGAGGGGACACGTGTTAGACCTGGCACCATTGGCGTGGGTCACCCTTCCATTTTTGTCTGTGCCTCAATGTGTTTTGTGTTGGTGTTAGCTGCTCAGGGCACTGTGCCACTGCCATCCAGTGCCACAGTGCAAATGCTCCCTATGGTAAAATGTATTATGTGAATTGACTTCCACGTTTGGGTTATTTGGTTTACTATCAGTCCCTAGTAGAGTGCACCAGGGGTGCCAAGGGCTTGTATATCCAAATGCTGCTAGTGGGCTTGCAGCACTGGTTGTGCCACCCACCGAAGCAGCGGGGTAAAATGTGTCTAGGGTCTGCCACTGCAGAACCTGCGCGCGGTCTGGTACCGTCGCGCTGACTGAGCAAGTGTCCCCACTTGCCAGTCCCTACACCTTCCCTTAACTACATGTTAGTCACCCCTCTGGTAGGCCTAAGCGCAGGGTGCATTGTAGACGTAAGGTAGGACATGCCCTGATGTGTGTAGCATGTCTTAATAGTGAATTACAGCCATTTTCGTTTTTTCACTATTGAAGGCTACCTGCTCTCCATAGGACAGAATGGGCTGCTGGGATCGCTACACGCTGTGACCCCAGTGGACTCAGAGAGCATGGTAGAAAGTCATGTTTAGTATGCCTGAACTCGGGATAACAAAATACATCTTTTAGTAAAGGTTATTTTAATATCCTGGGTTTGCAAATGCTGCTTTTAGAAAGTTAGCCTTTGCGTGCCTGACCATCTCAGTCCGCCTCTGCTGTGGGTGTGTGTTCTGCCTAGCAACAGTACAGGAGCAGGGCTGGGGGATTCCACGAGACAGGTTGGCTGCCAGGCGGTGGGTAGAGAGATTACACCAGGATGGGTGGGAGGAGTACACCTTGACTCTTGAATAGACCTGTGCTCTGCCACCACAAAGCCGGCGCCGCCCCCTGTGGAGCGGCTGATGTCTCTGCCCTGCTGCTGAAAGGAACAAGCCGAGTCACCACAACAGAGTGCTCCAAAACTGGACTGAGCCAGGCCCAGGCCCCCTGGCGCTAAAGAACAAAAGAATCCCTGTATAAAAGTAGGAGCCTGGCTCCTAAGAAATCAGATCCACATTGAACCACGAAGGAACTCTGCCCGACTAGAAGGACCTGGAAGAAGCTGAAGGAGGAGTAACTTTCCCTGACCTGAGGGACTGGCCTGCAGTAGGTGCCTTGCTGAGGAAGGAGAGGAAAAAGACTGAAAGAGACTTTTGCACTTTGTTTTTCAACTATCTCCAAGGGCTTGGAAGAAGAGCTTGCCCCCTGAACTGAACCCCAGGACCAGTGGGTTCACCGTGTCTCCGCTCGTCTGAGAACTCGAGCCGTGTGCTTTCTCCCGCCGGAGTGCTCTGCGCACCTTGCCACCCCTCCTAGGGCCGTGACACCCAGAAGCCTGGCCGCCTCCCCTCGCCGAGAGCCCCGCTCTACCTGAGTCGCTCTGGACCCATCGAGGCTGGCCGCCCCGCTTCCCTGTCACCTGCCTGCCACTGGAGCGTGCCTGGTGCCCTCTCGCCCTCCCGCCGGATTTCTAATTGGGAAGTGAAATCAAGCCTCGGACGGCCGCCCGTACGTCGTAACGTATCCGGCCGCCCCGCTTCACCTCCCAGCCTGAGTCTGACCGTGCCGCCCTCCGCAGTGACCTCCCGCACAGTCCGTGTCGGAGGCCCTGGGCCGCACCTGTCTACCGAGAGCCGCCCGCTGAATTCTTGATCCGGAGACCCGCGAGGTGCAGAACCTGCATCTCCCCTGACGACTCGTCCAAGCACATCGCACGTTCCCAGGTACAGTGAACTCTCTATCGGACTCGGGGTCCGCAACGTTCTGATTTCCCCGTATCACTGTATCCCGGGTGCATTGCGCATCATCGTGACTGGACCGACTCAACCGAGCCCTGCGAAGCGCTCGTGATCAAATAAGTTACCAAAGAAAAGAACAGTGCCTAATTATCATCTTGTGGCTTCCATTTCGCAACCGTTATTGATGGTCTTGTACATGCCTGCGTAACCCAGAATCTTTTATATAAAGCATCCGTATTTTTGATACAACTTACGCCTGGTGTCCATTTGTGGGGGATCATTGTGGTTTACTGTGTGTGATCATAAATGCTTAACTGACTAGCGCCCTGAAGTTTAGCCCTGACTGCTCGCGCCACACTACCTATAGGGTGAGCAGGGGTTGTTCTGAAGGGGTAATTCTCTCGCCCTGAATAGAAGAAGGGACCACTGCTTGTCACAAGTGCTTACCTGTGCCAACCAGAGGTTCCCCATTCTAACACTGAGCAACATATCTTTGGATGTGTGACAATGTGTTAGTGGCTCACATGCCTCACAGGCCCCTACTTGTGCAGGGATGGAGTTGTATGAATAGTTAGTTTTTTTCACTGTATGCCACTCAAGTTACTGATGCTTATTATCACACCATGACTTTCAATACTTCAGTGGAATTTACCACATAATGACATGACAGTGAAGTTGCATGATGCTTGGCCATGTCCAACCAGAGCAAGTGATTGGGACAGTTGCGCAATTTCTTTGTGATGCTAGGAAGTGGCTTTTGGATATACACATCCACCAGGGTCTAGTTAGTCGTAGCTGCAACAGATATACCACAGGGTGGTTCATGGTAATGCATTTATTTACAGGTGTTTACAGAGGCTTTTTCAAAGTAGCAGATCATGCAGCAACAACCCCAAAATTGTCTGAGTCCCAAAGGATGTCCAAAGTCCATGGGGGATACAAGTCATGTGACATGTCGAAGAGGGGAGTATTCCAGTGAGGAGGAGGTTCAAATTGACATTAGGGAAGGTAGCCCTCATTGACAGTCCACAAATGGATCAGATCAACAGTGGGGCATACAAAAAGGGGACAGTACCAGGTGACAAGAGTGATGGCATGATAATTAACACAGGTACAATGAGAAACTTGCCAAGAGGCACAGACAAATGTTACTGGGTAGATCACCGCCAGAAAGCGGTGAAGTCCACATCTTCCTCCTCTGATGTGTGTTGTGTCTCCCCTGAGGGTGATGGTGTTTCTGCAGGAGACATCTGAGGCACACACACATCAGAGGTGCAGATATGGCTCCCTTGTCCCTGGCAGGATTTGTCTGTGCCAACAAGGAGGGCAGCACAGCACTGACAAGGGTCTAATGGCTTGTAAGCAGGGCAACAATGTTGCAGTGTAAGGCACCCATAGAAGCAATCTAGGCGCCATGCTTCCAGTCTATGAAGTGGAGGATGGTGCGAATGGCCCTCAGCTGGGTGGCAATCTCACCTGTGTCACATTGGCAGGATTGTTGTTGTTGCCTCTGCCTCATGACACCAGCAATGTCAGCTAGGGACTGGTCCATTTTATAGGGTGAAGAGTAGGTCCCTTTGATTGCCTTCAAGGGGTCCTTATTGGGACTGAGGAACCCGCGGACTCCCCCTAGGGTGCCCGCAATGGTCTCAATTTTTGCTTGCACCTCATCTACCAGCAGTTGTTTGATTTCTACCACTCACAGTTGGAAAACAACTTGGGGGTCCTCAGTTCCCAGGCTTGGGCTTTGGCTGGCAGATGGGGCATGTTCTGTTGTAGGATGTTCCTCAGGAAACCCAACAAAGCTGTCATCCCTTGCTGGAATGATAGAAGGTAATCCAGTGGATTCCAGGAGTTGCTCGAAGGTATACAGAGTGGATGGGACGCATTATGATTAAATACCAAGTAGAGAGATGCAACGTATAGAAGTTGACAAAGAATGCCAAGTCGTTGGCAGAAGTCTTTGTGTGGCTTTATTTCAGGTATGCTTTATTTGCATTCGTTAGGAACAGCTAACGCATTTCACCCAAACAAGGGCTTCTTCATGGTGATTAACGATGCCGTGCGGCTGGCATCATGGGTAAAGGTAGGTGTCGCACGAGAAGGAATCGTCTGTTACAGAGCCTAAGACTCTAATAGCTGCCCGTGGGTGTATCTCACTCTGTTATCCAGTCCTTGGAGTACTTAACGCTCTGTGGATATGTACGTTCGCTTGATGATCGCAGTGTAATAAAGTTGGAGCTGTGTCCGGGATTCGTCCTATCCTCATTCTGCTTTTCATCCCGCAATCAATAGGACGAATCCCTAGGCTACTAGAGTCTACGGCTCTGTAACAGCCAATTCCTTCTCGTGCTGCACCTACCTTTACCCACAATGCCAGCTGCACGGCATTGTTAATTGGGTGAAACGTGTTGGCTGTTCCCAACTGATGCAAACAAAGCATACCTGAAATAGAGTCACACAAAGACTTCTGCCAACGACTTGTTATTCTTTGTCAACTTCTATACGTTGCATCTCTCTACTTGTTATTCTATCGTATTGCCTCTCATCCACCCTGTATACATGTTTGTATTTATGGTCAAGGGGCAGCTGATCATTTGAGGTAGGCAATAACAATATACCACGTGACTGATCCAGGTAGTGCAGTCTCCTACAACCCGGCTGCAGTTGCTCAAAGGTGTCATCTTCCAAGGAGGAAAGAATGTCATCACCAAAAGATTGGCCATCGAGGACAGGCTGCTGGTCAGGAGGTGGTGTTTATCCCTCTGTAATGAAATTAGAATATGTTAATGGTGATCTATGCTAGATGTTGACATGAGTAACTTTGGCTGAAATACAGATTGTTATTCTCACTCACTTTCAGTTCAACAATGATGCGTGGGACATATTTTATTCGTAGGAACTGTAGTCAAAATTCACTGTAGTTTCCTTTCAGATGGCATTATCTCTACATTGTTCACAGGACCACTGTGTGACAAGAGTGAATTTTTGTATCATGTCACACATTGCAACACAGTTACACAGCTTGCTGGCCTGCCCTGGTGGGGAGGGTAAGTTGAGGTAAGGTCCACATCTGCCTTGGTGATAGCCTTTCTTTTTCATGATGGCTATACTGGAGTTTTACTTATTGACACAACTATTGTGCACATTGCACCAAGTCACCAGGGTGCCTGCATTTGCTCAGGGCACTACTCAGCCCACAGCCCCTGGGAATGTGATGTGGCTCTGGTCATGTATTCTTTTTTATGATGCAGTCTGCCTTTCAAAGAGTACACCACACTAGTCTTCTTTGTTGTCCTGTCTTACATGCACATAGTACATTCATGTGCCCAAGGGCTTATATTTGACACACATCCACACAACTCTACACAGCTAGCAACCGTGCCACACTGCAGGTATGTTTAAGGGCATGTACTTACCATGGTTTTCCTGATTGTGTATATTCATGTAGTTTCAGCACACACACAGTTGTCTCTGTAGTTCTGCGCTATAGGCACTGTTTATCAACTCTAAGAGGATAAGCCCAGTAAAACTAGGAAGGTTGCTACCACTGACGCTCACCCCATTTTGTCAATGCTAGATTTTGTTATTTGCAGAGTATCACACATCACTCAACTCAGCCCTGCTCACTTTTACCTGTTTATGTTTCCTTTGCCATTCCGCTAATGGACCAAGGGACTCAATTTTCTGTCACACACTGATTGTGCACAGATCATACTTTGACTCTCATATGACACCAACACCCCTGATGTGAGTCACCATTTGCAATTAACCAACATGGCTGCCTGTATCTGAGGGCTATGATTGAAGCTGTGGCCCACATGCTAGTAGCAATGATATCCTGTGACATGTCCCTGCTCGGGTTTGCCACACAACTAGGCCCATATTCCTCACCCCCCAAACATCACTTAGAACTGCACATCATCGTGGAAACGTATCTAATCCAGTCACTTCAGGATTCTCTGTTGGACATTCTCCTGCTTTGACATATGTTGCATAGTGAGACATTTTTCGTTCCAAATCCCTCCTGACACATGCTACATCTTTACCAAGGTCACACATCACATGTAGGATGTAGTACACCTATGCCGTCTTCTATTGCATCCCTTCCCAGCTGTATCACAAGTGTGACACTATCAGACACAGCAGTGAATGAGTGTTGCTCAAGTTACCTTTCAATACAGACATCACTTCTCACCTCCTTGCTATGCAATGTCTCCGCATTCAGGCACAGTGCCAGTTCAATGTGCCAAGTCTACATTCCACTACACTACCAGGGGCCCACCAGGCTCACACATCATCTATTCTTCCAACAAACACTCATGGTCCTCTGGTGTGCTTCACTTGTATTCCCCCCCAGTATAAATTTGCACATGAAAGGAGGTGGGGT
Organism: Triturus cristatus; assembly: GCF_964204655.1. NCBI lineage: Eukaryota > Metazoa > Chordata > Amphibia > Caudata > Salamandridae > Triturus > Triturus cristatus. The sequence goes on from NC_140585.1 coordinate 721,311,454, forward strand.
GATCTCTATCATGACAGAGTGGCTGTAAGAAGGGGTGAAAACACAACAAAAGCCTCATTAACGAGTAAATGGTCTTTTAAAGACCTGTGAAGTACTCGGGTCCGGCTGCAATTAGACGGACGCCAGCCCGCGAGGGTGTCTCAGCCGGGCTGACACACATGAGGGGGGGGGGGGGGCTGAAGCCCGGTGAGCCCAATGGGTGTTGCGCGCCTGCTGTGAAGTGTTTCCTTTGAGAGTAACCGATGATTTTACATAAAGAACATATATTAGCTTAGAGTGAGAAATGTATTACAGATTGAATCTACCTTTAAAAACTTGACAAGCAGATGTATGACTAACATATTTTAATCAATCCGAAAATCATTTAAAAGAAAAGGAAAGACCAGCTTCTATGTTAATTTGATTCCTTTCTTTTGGGGTTAAGTTTCCCGGAATTAAAGTTTCTTTAAAACGTTAAATTACGGTAGCTTCAAGAATCACAGCGACACGCACATGAAAAGCAAATGACCCGTTACGACTGGTGGTACCGTGATAGATAGGAAATTAATGCACAGAGAAGGGACACTGAAAGCTTTCCCCTTCCGTACACTCCCCGCACAGAGAGTTCTTTCTTGAAAATGAATTATTACAGAAACACTTACAGCAGAGGAAATTGCTAACACAATCATTACCCTCCCCAGCAGAAACTAATGCGATTACGTTCAGGAAAAAGAAGCCAACTGAATTAAACGACAGAAATATTAGTTTAAGAAGTCAAAAGAAATCCGCCATGTCACGTTTTGCAAGAAACGCTGAATTTGTCAATACATCCAGACCCAGAAATGCTAGCAGGGCCTGGTGTGAAAGTATCCTTATCATCAAACGTAATTATAACCTACGAACTTCATAGCCCCTGATAGCTCACGACCTTTGTCTTCCACTACAGCTTCTCATGTCCGTCAAAATCCTGATGACATTTGCGGTTGTAACTGGATTAATCCGGTAGTAACACTCAGTGAATATTATTGAGACACTCCACGGATGCCACTTTGGGCAAGCTCAATAGAGGCAGCTTGTCAGGAGAACCGCCGTTCCTTGCGACCTAGAAACCCGCAGACAGTCAAAATAGGACACTGACAATTGGGTGCAAAGTATAAAGAGATGTGTGACTTAGATTAATTTGAAGATTAAAGAGAGACTTCATAAGGAGATGTAACATTGATGCTTATTTTTAGGTTAGAACCCACATCCTCCTACATCTCCCTCCCACATCTTCCAGAATCTGCAACCTGCATGGATTAGAAAAGACTGAGTGGACCACAGTTGTCAGGGTAAGTGAGAGACCTGCCTTGTCTTGTGAAGTGGACTTTAGAGAACACACCACAGAGTGTGAAGTCTATGAGGAGATCATGACACAGGAATTTGTTGAACACAAAGTGTGAATCCCAAAGTTTTTTGTCATGTTCCAGCGTTAATGCTCTTTTGTTACCTCCTCTCACCTTGGTTTGATCATTGCTATATCGCAACCGTGCTTTCAAAGTGAGAAGTTCACAAGCTGGCAATCAAGTGGAGCAGGGAACTTTTAGAAGTTGCAGATAAAGTGCTCCATTTTGTACCCCCCCACCCCCCGCCACCCCCGCCCCTCCACTATTGTGTCCTGCCAGCCGCAACTGGGCTTGTCTCACTGGACTCTGCTACATGCAGTCCTTGTGAGTGCACCACGTGCAGTACTTATGTCAGACTTAACAGTAATATTGTACTGCACCCTAGAGCACTCTGGTGTCGTTGGTGCCGGGGATGGACTCTATATTAACCTAGTATCTATCTACTGTGCAATGCAGAGAGTGAACACATACCTCCTCTGCCTTCTTATGATGAACAACGTAAACATTTAATTTGAAATCTGCGTTTCTATCAACCTCATATGATAAGAGGCCCAAAAAATAAGGCTCTGAAACAGGCTTTCTCATTCATTCTAATGCATAAAACCAAATTAAGTTCACAGACAGCAAGGCGTGTATTGAACGTAAAATCACTAAAACATGTAGAAAAACATACAACGGAAGTGACATCGCTTCTGTTGTGCCTTCAGCAGCACTTACCAGACTCCCGCTCTCGGCCTTGCCCTGGAGCTGCACTGTTCTCCCCTTCATAACCGAGGTCTCCTTGCTATGCACACCAGGACGTGCATCTCTGCCTGTACATGGACGGATAGGGCTGGTTTGGGGTTCACCAGTTAGTCCAGGTGTAGAAGCTATGCAACGCATTCCCTGTGAAGTGCTTCTGCAGACCTATCGTCAGAAAAGTTGGAAGAAAGTGGAAAATTATTTGGGGCAGGCGGTTGCCCAACTCAAGGAATAATGACACTAACCTGCCATAGTGAACCCCAAAGTCACTGAATTAACCTGGCCTCACCCTCCTGGTATCTATGGCACAGACACGACAGGTTTAGGAAGCTATGGCAATGTGCACAATATTTATGCTGGACCAAAACAGTAAAATGTCATAACACCAAAAAAATACCGAAGCTGTATTCGAGAAAGGGGCATCAAAATCAGACATCTTTGCGGCCAGCTCCTCTTGATTAACCTTAACAACTCACGTTAATAATGTCATAATGCTAAGGATAAACTTTACAAAGTGCAAAATGCTTTAAAAATCGCATATAAATTTAAATCAAAAGAAAGAATCTAAACAGTTCAATTCACTCCAGTGATGAGTCGTGGCCAGAAAAAAATCCTGACATTCAAGTTCCTATAGGACCCCAGATATGCCTCAATCACTTTGTAGGATGGAGTTTTCTAAAGCTCAGGCATTTACAAATTCATGCCACCGTAACCGTGCGTGTGGTTCCTTGGAAACAACCAGTGTCGTGCCAAGATTAATTTAGCTAGCGATTTAGCAAAAAAATAAATCCCAGCACCACTTGATGGAATCAGAGGAAAATACCCAAGCATAATCGTTTTCTAGCTCCCGAGAACATCAGTATGAACAATTCCATTCAGTTTCCCGAAGACATAATATCAGTACCCACGTATCCTTACACAACTATCAAAGATATGTACCCCTTTGTCCCCCTCATCTCCACAAATAAAACGTTTTCCATTTTGGCTTAACCTCATTTTACAAAGATGATGTGGTGTACAGTAAAAATCATTCAAGAATTTAAAGCGGTGTACAATAATACGAGAGATTTTCAGAAGCGTCTATGCATAAGTATTGCCATTCTTGATTTCGTTGTACATTACCTCTGCCCTCAGATGTCTATTCCATGTATCTGCTGTAAGTTGGAATATGTTGGACCTTCCCCTCGATATCAGTCACTAAAATAATTTTGTAGGCTGACCTAATATCGCCCTTCTGTGTCACTTTCATCAAGTAATCCAGAAAGTTTTTCTGGGAGCAGTTAACATCTACCACTGCCAAGCTTTGCAGAAAATAGTATAGTCAGAGATTCCCAAGAAGCCCTGCCACTGTAGGGAACACCCTTGCTGGCGGGCCTCGTGAGGTATTAGAATATCATCTTCATACACTTGTCCATGAGTATGAAGGCCCAGATCAGCCAAATACCCCAAAAAACTATTGTGCAACAAGAGTGGCGATTCGAATTGCTGCCCAAGAGAGTGTATTGATTGTAGAGAGTGATGCTCAATAATTTCTTAATATAAAACCAGATTTGGTGGTAAACCCGCAAAGTCATAAAATTCGTCTTCTTAAACAATACTGTGGCTATTAAGCTTGAACATTGTTTTTATAGAGTCCCAAAAAGTAAGTAGCCGCAAAAATCTGAACAAGCGACCAGGGATCCCTGCCCATACCTACTGTAAGCGGTACAAAAGGGGGTGGTGATGGACGGAGCATCAGAACCAATCAAACACTCACACCCAGTCAAGAGATCTGGGTTTGATCCATCACCGTTCTTTAACCCACTCTGCCACCCCAGTTCAGACATGGCCATATGCAAATCAGTCTGACCCTGTGCCTCATGGGAACAGTCCAGCCCGAACTGCCAAGCCATGCCTTCCCTGGACCGGAAACAAGCTTCCTAGGACCGGTTTCTGGCATTTCAGCTGTCTTCAGCCAGGCTTGCTTGAATCCAGTGGCAAAGTGAGCAAGGGACTCACGTCTGAGCATACCCTGCCAACTTATGGCGAACAAAGTGGTACAAAAGGGGGTGGTGATGGACGGAGCATCAGAACCAATCAAACACTCACACCCAGTCAAGAGATCTGGGTTTGATCCATCACCGTTCTTTAGCCCACTCTGCCACCCCAGTTCAGACATGGCCATATGCAAATCAGTCTGACCCTGTGCCTCATGGGAACAGTCCAGCCCGAACTGCCAAGCCATGCCTTCCCTGGACCGGAAACAAGCTTCCTAGGACCGGTTTCTGGCATTTCAACCGTCTTCAGCCAGGCTTGCTTGAATCCAGTGGCAAAGTGAGCAAGGGACTCACGTCTGAGCATACCCTGCCAACTTATGGCGAACAAAGCGGTACAAAAGGGGCTGGTGATGGACGGAGCATCAGAACCAATCAAACACTCACACCCAGTCAAGAGATCTGGGTTTGATCCATCACCGTTCTTTAGCCCACTCTGCCACCCCAGTTCAGACATGGCCATATGCAAATCAGTCTGACCCTGTGCCTCATGGGAACAGTCCAGCCCGAACTGCCAAGCCATGCCTTCCCTGGACCGGAAACAAGCTTCCTAGGACCGGTTTCTGGCATTTCAGCCGTCTTTAGCCAGGCTTGCTTGAATCCAGTGGCAAAGTGAGCAAGTGACTCACGTCTGAGCATACCCTGCCAACTTATGGCAAACAAAGCGGTACAAAAGGGGGTGGTGATGGACGGAGCATCAGAACCAATCAAACACTCACACCCAGTCAAGAGATCTGGGTTTGATCCATCACCGTTCGTTAGCCCCCTCTGCCACCCCAGTTCAGACATGGCCATATGCAAATCAGTCTGACCCTGTGCCTCATGGGAACAGTCCAGCCCGAACTGCCAAGCCATGCCTTCCCTGGACCGGAAACAAGCTTCCTAGGAGCGGTTTCTGGCATTTCAGACGTCTTCAGCCAGGCTTGCTTGAATCCAGTGGCAAAGTGAGCAAGGGACTCACGTCTGAGCATACCCTGCCAACTTATGGCGAACAAAGCGGTACAAAAGGGGGTGGTGATGGACGGAGCATCAGAACCAATAAAACACTCACACCCAGTCAAGAGATCTGGGTTTGATCTATCACCGTTCTTTAGCCCACTCTGCCACCCCAGTTCAGACATGGCCATATGCAAATCAGTCTGACCCTGTGCCTCATGGGAACAGTCCAGCCCGAACTGCCAAGCCATGCCTTCCCTGGACCGGAAACAAGCTTCCTAGGACCGGTTTCTGGCATTTCAGCCGTCTTCAGCCAGGCTTGCTTGAATCCAGTGGCAAAGTGAGCAAGGAACTCACGTCGGAGCATACCCTGCCAACTTATGGCGAACAAAGCGGTACAAAATGGGGTGGTGATGGACGGAGCATCAGAACCAATCAAACACTCACACCCAGTCAAGAGATATGGGTTTGATCCATCACCGTTCTTTAGCCCACTCTGACACCCTAGTTCAGACATGGCCATATGCAAATCAGTCTGACCCTGTGCCTCATGGGAACAGTCCAGCCCGAACTGCCAAGCCATGCCTTCCCTGGACCGGAAACAAGCTTCCTAGGACCGGTTTCTGGCATTTCAGCCATCTTCAGCCAGGCTTGCTTGAATCCAGTGGCAAAGTGAGCAAGGGACTCACGTCTGAGCATACCCTGCCAACTTATGGCGAACAAAGCGGTACAAAGGCAGAACATGAAAGCAGCAATATAACACACCTGTAATAGCTGTAAGCATGTGCCGCTTCTGTCCTGCGGTAGTTGGAACTGCTTAGTATTGCACTAAGGTTTCTTATAGCTCCATTTAAACTACTGCCAGCTAACCTTGATCTTCTTAAATAACTTTAGGGAGACAAAGAGTTTTATCACTGAAATAAATAAAGCTAATGTGGAAGGATGATCATCTTAAAAATATTATATCTGCCAGTCAGGACTAGGCCAATCAGACCTAATAAACAATGATTATGCATTATGATCAACATTTATTCTCGCATTTAATCGGATTGGATGTTAACATAAGGCTGAAGTGACTGACTAACCAAAAAATATCAATCCATCAGAAAGATTTAAGGGGGCTAAATAAAAGGTAAAGCCACTCTCTCATGGTCTCCAGCTATGTAGAGCATCGATTAGTGCATAGGAGATCGCCATTTGCTTCAGGGCGTCACTAAGATATTTCCCTCCTGAATTACTCTACAGTCCTCCCTGATGTAGTGTCGAACCCTGGATGTAGTATGACATTGATGTCCCCACATAATACAAGGCATCTGGCCATTGATGTAGTTCACCAAAGAGGTAGTCAAACATTAGTGGGTCATTTTCATTAGGCCCATCAACTGTACAAATTGTAAATGATTACCCCCATGTTGATCGGAGCTATAAGCCATTATCCCCGTATCCACATTTGCTTTCAGCACCCCCCAGTTTTAGTCCCTCTATAATAGCCCCCCCCCTTGCTTGGTGGAATTATAACTGGATGTGATCAGAACCCCATACCCCTACTCCCGAAAATGAATTACTTTCTCTAAAGATAAGTGCATCTCCTGGAGACATGTAATGTGTAGTTTGAGGGCATGGAGTTCTGCCTTAATTTGATTGCACTTATTTAACACTTTCAAGCCATTACTATTCCAGGATACGATATGGAGATGCTAACCACTACCATTCGACTGTTGTCAGACATCATCCCTGCGATCAAAAAATATGCCACTTGCACCTTCTCTCCCACTGATGGTTAACTTTAAAAAAACATAGCAAATTTTTGTCCACATCCCCTCAAAATTGTGAAGCCATTATGAATCATGCAACTACTCCTTGACCCTCCATCCCAAGCTATTTTTTCATCCTACCACTCCCCACCCCTTGAACACCATCCCCCCATCTTTTGAACCCTGGATCTGGGCCAACACCTCATCCAACCCACTGTGCCAACCCACACCAACCAAAAGATTGGACACCTAAAACCCACTCAGGCAGTATGAATGATACAACTAAACTCATATATGCAACCATGAATCAACTCACTAAGTGTTAGAGAAAGAGAATAGAGAAAGAAGCGAAGAGAGAAGAGAAATAAAAAACATAAAGAGTTATAACTACTAGTCTATGAAAACCCACTCCAGTAATTATAGCAGCAATACCCTGAAAGCCACCCTGGTTGCCTTCTAGAATTGCTACCCATCACACATGCTAAAGTGGGTAAGGATAACCTAGTTAAAAAGGAAGAATTTCCAGAAGAAGCTTAGGGTGCAAGAGTTTGGTCTTCAGTCACACTGTAGCCTCTTAACTGAGTAATGGGTAATTTTTCCTGATGCCATTTGTTTAGCAGTTCATGAGGTGCAACAGGACCTTAGAGCATTCTAGTTGTCTAGTTGTTTCAGGTTCTAGTAGTGGGTACTACCTCACCAGCCCTCTCTAAGAAAGGTATGGAGATATATATATATTACCTACTGGTGGTCGCCAGTAGGTAGTTATAGTTACAACCTAGTTTCCATAGGAAAAGCATTTTTTGATTTGCTAATAACTTTGGCGTCGTTTGACGAATCTTTATGAAATTTTCCCAAAAGTTGCACTTTTTAGGTTAGCTCCTATCTTGAAAGTTTGGGGTGATTCATCAAGCAGGGGCTGAGAAAAAAGGGGTGTCCCAAAATGCATTTTGCCCATGTGAATTTCCATAGGAAATTTTGCGACGAGCTACAGCCCGAACTGCTGAACGGCATTACCCCAAATTTGACATAAAGGTAGAGCTTGGTTCAGAAAGCGACCTTTTTTTTTAAATGGTGTAAATCCGTTCAGTACTTTTTGAGAAATTCAAAGAATTTGTGCAAGGCTAGAGCCGAAACTACTGAACGGAATTACCCCAAATTTGGCAAAAAGGTAGTGCTTGGATCAGAATGCGACCTTTTTTAAAATGGTGTAAATCTGTTCAGTAGTTGCTAAGAAATTAGAAAAATAAAAGTTTTGATATCTGGGCGGAGCCTAAGTCCTTTGCACGAGCTTCACTGTGATTGGCTGTCAACACTCCAAACCAGGAAATGTTGGCAGCCATCTTGTGGCTCGGTAGAAACGAGTCACTAGAAAACAGAGAAACAAAGGTAGAAAAGAAGAGAAGGGGGCAGGGTAGAAACACCCTGACCCCCTAGGCCTGCTCAGGGAGTCCCAGAAGGTAAAAAAAACCATTAAAAAAATAAATAAAAATCGGCGCAATTCGTGCTGGGGTCGCGGGTTCCCATGTTTTATTTTATTGAGACCCCGGGGTGGGCTAGGTCCCGGGGGCTTTTCTTAAAAAACAATAGCGGAGGCTTGCTGGGGCTGCGGGGGTCCACTGGGGTCCCCGCAGTCTCAGGGCTTCACTCATGTTGGGAGGGGGGTTGGGGGGCCCCCCTCCTGGAGCCCTCCATCTGCTTATAACTTTGGCATCGTTTGACGATTCTTTACGAAATTTTCCAAAAAGTTTCTCTGTTTTGATCAGCTCCTATCTTGAAAGTTTAGGGGTGATTGGTCAAGGGAGGGCTGAGAAAAAAGGGGGGTGTCAAAACGTGTTTTCTCAATGCAATTTTCATAGGAAACTTTAGACAAGGCTACAGGTCAAACTATAGAACGTAATTACGCCAAATTTGGCAGGGAGAAAGGTCTTGGTCCAGAAAGCATGGTTTTGGAGAAATGGTGTAAATCCATTCAGTAGTTTTTGAGATATTAAAGGAAAAAATATATATATATATATATATCTGGTCGGTGCCTAACTCCCGAGCACGAGCTTGCCTCTGATTGGCTGCTACCACTTCAAAGCAGGAAGTGTACTCTGATTGGCTGCTAACACTTCAAACCAGGAACTGTTAGCAGCCATCTTGTGCCTCGCATTGAGTGAAAATATAAAAGAAAGGTTCCGGGGGCAATTTAATATAGCGGAGCTCTGTGTAATGATGATTTAGGCGCAGTGAAGGTGTAGAAATGAAGATCCGGAAATTGCTGCACTTTAAAAAAATTTTATTTGTAGAAAATGCGTGGGAGGAGAAACAACCCACAACTGCTCATTCTGGTGCTCTCTTCGTAACTGCCAAGGTAAACAGTTTGAGCTCAGCAGACGAGAACGCCAGAATGTGGAGTGGTAATTGAACAGAAACAGCGCCCCAGGACAGGTGCACGGGGAAGACAAGTTGTTCTTAAAGAAACAAGCTCAACTTGTCATTACAACAGAAGGTTTAAGATTTATTAACAATAACGGAGAAACAAGTGAGCACCAGGCAGCATGACTTCCACTGCAGGACACCAGTGGGAAGCTAATCCTTTCACACTCCCTGTGCCCAACATCACCACTTCGCAGCTATGCCTTTAGAAGCCAGTCCATCGGCTCGCAGCTGTCTACCTTTGCAAGCTAGTACACTGCTGTGCCTCTACCCCTGCGAGCTACTACGCTGCTGTTCCTTTGGGAGGGTACAGCTCATAGTTCTGCCTCTGTGAGTCGAGTGGATGGGCCGCAGTTGTCCCTCTTCGAGTCTGGGGACGAACTGTTCATAAGTCATACTATATGAGCATTGAAAAGCCATTTTGGGATACAGTCCGTCAGCTGGCATCCATATTGGAGCTCTTTGTGTGAGAGATACCCCTTTCATACTGCATCTCCCCACATTAGCAGCTAACACACCCTCTTCCTACATCACCAGCATACCCCCAACAACCTTCTTGGGCCCAGCAGTGTCCCTCTAAGAACTAATAATAAAAAGATGCTTGTGAGGTTGGAAAAATAAGAATCTTAGTCATGTATAGATTTACATATACAACATTTTATTAAAACAAAACAACAACAAATAAAACTTTGTACAGCCATGGCGTGTCATTGCTGGTCTATTTGTGATTCACAGCCTGCAAGACATGCATCCAGCAAAGGAGATAGAGAGAGAGAGAGAAAGAGTGATAGAGAGGAAGAGAGAGAGAGAGGAACAGAGAAAGAGTGAGAGAGATAGGAAGACAGAGAAAGAGAGATAGAGTAAGAGAGAGAAAGAGTAAGATACACGGAAGAGAGAAAGAGAAACAGTGTGAGAGAGAGGAAGTCAGAGAGCGAAAGAGTGAGAGAGAGGAAGAGACAGAGAGAAAGAGTGAGAGAGAGGAAGAGAGAGAGAGAAGAGAAAGTGTGAGAGAGAGGAAGAGAGAAAGAGTGAGCTACAAGGAAGAGAGAAACAGTGTGAGAGAGAGGAAGGCAGAGAAAGAGAGAGAAAGAGAGAAATAGTGAGATACGAGGAAGAGAGAAAGAGAGAATCAGTGTGAGAGAGAGGAAGAGAGAGAAAGAGTGAGAGAGAGGAAGAGAGAGAGGTAAAGAGTGAGTGAGGAAGAGAGAAAGAGTGAGAGAGAGGAAGCCAGACAAAGAGAGAAAGAGTGAGACAGAGAGGAAGACAACGAGAGAAACAGTGTGAGAGAGAGGAAGAGAGAGAGATAAAGTGTGAAAGAGTGAGAGAGTGAGAAAGAGACAAAGTGTGAGAGAGAGAAAGGAAGAGATGGAGAAGGAGTGTTCACACTGGAGAAAATCTTCGCAGCTCACCTTTGTGTCACAGGTGTGTCTCCAACCACGTGCTGGGACATAGTGCACCCTCAAGTTTAGTGATCTGAAGGATAGTATAGATTTAGTTATTGCAGAGTACATACAACTGCACACACATCACTTTGTTTCAAAGAAGAGAGAAACAGTGTGAGAGAGAAAGAAAGAGTGAGACTGAGGAAGAGAGAGAGGAAGAGAGAAAGAGTGAGAGTGAGAGAAGGAGAAGGAGAAAGAGTGAGAGAAAAAGGGAGAAAGAGTCAGATACAATGAAGATAGAAAGAGAGAGACAGTGTGAGAGAGAAGAAGAGAGAGAGATAAAGAGTGAGAGAAAGGAAGAGAGAGAGAAAGAGTGAGAGAGAGAGTAAGAGACATAGAAAGAGAGAAAGTGTGAGAGAGAGAAAGGAAGAGATGGATAGGGAGTGTTTGGTGACACTGGAGAAAATCTTCACAGCTCACCTTTGTGCCACCGGTGTGTCTCCAACCACGTGCCGGGATATAGGGCAGCCCTCAAGCTTAGTCATCTGAAACATAGTATGGAATCAGTAATGGATGAGTACATACAAGTGCACAATATGTGAATCACAGCCTGCAAGACAAAAAGAAAGATAAGATGGTGCGTCATGCATCCAGCAAAGGAGAGAGAGAGAGAGAGAAAGAGTGAGAGAGAGGAAGAGAGAGAGAAAGAAAGAAAGAGTGAGAGAGAGAGGAATACAGAGAAAGAGTGAGAGAGAGAGGAAGAGAGAAAGAGTGAGATACAAGGAAGAGAGAGAGAAAGAGAGAAACAGTGTGAGTCAGAGGAAGAGAGAGAGAGAAAGAGTGAGACAGAGGAAGAGAGAGAGAGAGAGAGAGAGAGAGAAAGAACGAATGAGAGAGAGAGGAAGAGACAGAGAAAGAGTATGAGAGAGAGAAAGGAAGAGATAGAGAGTGAGTGAGAGAAAGAGTGTGAGTGACAGAAAGGAAGAGATGGAGAGGGAGAGTGAGTGTTGACACTATGGAGAAAATCCTCAGAGCTCACCTTTCTGCCACCGGTGTGTGTCGAAGAGGGCCCACCATGTGCAGAAGAAACCTCCTCACCCATTGTGTACACGCAGCACAGCGGAGCTCACAATTCAGTTTGAGTATTGATTCCAGGATGGCTACGCATCATCACAGGCCTGCTAGACAAAAGCAAGATAAGATTGTGTGTCATGCATCCATCAAAGGAGAGAGAGAGAGAGAGATAGAGAGAGAAAGAAAGATTGAGAGGAAGACAGAGAGAAAGAAAGAAAGAGGGAGAGGAATACAGAGAGAAAGAGAAACAGTGAGAGTGAGAGGAAGAGAGAGAGAAAAAGAAAGAAAGAGTGTGTGAGTGAGAGGAAGACAGAGAAAAAGTGAGAGAGACGAAGAGAAAGAGAAACGGTGAGAGAGAGGAAGAGAGAGAGAGAAAGAGGAAGAGAGAGAAAGAGAGAAACAGTGTGAGAGGAAGAGAGAGAAAGAGTGTGCAGGAGAGAAAGGAAGAGATGAAGAGGGACAGTGAGTACCCACACTGTGTACAGAAACCTCACAGCTTACCATTCTGCCAACGCTCTGTCTCCAACCACGTGCCGCAACCTAGTGGAACTCTCAAGCTCCCACATCTGAAAGACAGTACAGAACTAGTAATGGCAGAGCAGCATTGGGTTAGGATTCAAAATCAGCCCGGGAACGCTAAAAAAAAAAAGTGGAGCACATTTGCATATTGCCTTTCCTCAAAACACTTCTTCGGCGAAATTTTAATTAAAAAAGGGGGGTGGGGGAGATCCAAAAAAATGCATGGATTCGTTTACACTGGTGACTTAAAAAAAAGTGAGGCCACTTCTGCTCAGGCCCCCTGTCCTGCTATGTGTGCAAACATTAATGGGCGGCCCTGCGAGAGAAAGAAAGTGACACCTCTGCCTGTTGCTAAACGTGCGGTAATGACTCCCATCTGCCTCCAGAAAGGCCATTCAGACACCCACTGGGCCACTGGCTGTATCCAAACAACAGCGATACCGCCCAAATCTGCCCCCCAGACTACTCCAAAAGCAGCCCACAGTTGGAACTCGGCACCGGCTCCTCGGGCATTGCACCAGTGCCCGCGTTACCAATCCGACGCTGTGGCAGAGTATATACGAGTGCGTACACCTAAATCGCTCTGCCGTCTTTCTGCATTCAGGCTGCTGTACCCCATCCACTCCCGCCGCCCAGAGGTATCACTGCTCACCTTTTTGCGGTCACGGCACCCTCCACATTATGCAGCTCCGTTCTGCAAGCTCACATTTGGAACTGAGTCTTGATATCGCCATGGCAGAGGACATATTAGTGCACCTATCATCATCGCAGGTTGTACACCCGCTCAGTGCTTGCGGTGCAACTAACTCAGTGAGAAGTGAGGCCACGCACGTGGTGGTAGGCCCTCGCTGTTGGGCTCAGGCCTACACTGCAGTGCAGCAGAGCACACAAAACATCAAGGGTCCTGACCACCGGGACAGGCCATCACCATGGTGGTGTCACTGTGCCGGCCGCAGTGCATGCGTTGCGAGCAGCTCTAAAATGGCATAGAGCACGTGGGCCTGGTCTTTTTTCTTAGTAGGGTCACGTGTCCTGTGACACCTGTGCTGGATGGGTGTGGTGTGTGGGTGTATACCAGCCATGAGGGAGTGGATGTGGCAATGATGCGGGTGTCCGTGTTGGAGTGCTACCATCACCCGGGTTGCAAAAGCCAAAGTGTCACTCTGTGAGCCAAGTCCAGCAATATGGCCAACATGGAAGGTACAGGGAATTACTGACCCTATATTCATCCATAGTTCCACACAAGAAAGATGGTGGACATGAGACATCTGTGTGGATATGAATGTTTATTGCACATTCAGTGGAGTGTTGCAGCTGTAGCAATAGAGGGCCATGGAAAGTTGAAGTTTCAGTTTTTGGCACATGGAGGGCAGCCAATTAGAGACAAGCTCATTGTCGGAGTTAGGCTGCGCCAACATATGCACTTATACAATCACTGTGACGATCCTCACGCACTTAAAAATTCACTATACACTCTGCTTGCAGTACTCTAATGAAACAGTCTCTATGTACGTACTTGTACAATGACCGAGACAAAGTTACATAACTAAAGTTTTCCCCCACTGTCAAAGTTAATATGGTTGTATATGCTGTCCAGAGCACCATGTAATGTGGTAGGACCTAGGGGCAGCATGTTGCATACATAATGAACACATGGACACAGATAGATAGTGGAACTGGGTACGGGCACGTACGCTCGGCTCCTTTTTATTACCAGGGTCACATGTCCAGTGACGTCTGTGGTGGATGTGTGTGGGGTGATTGTAAGCCAACCCTTCGGGAATGGTTGGTGCTGGCAACAAGTACAACAGTAATCATTGGATCAAAAACAGAGATTCAATCATAAAGGGTCAATGATTTGTGCTATGCTAAGTTACGGGTACCAGATATGAAATCATACAGAAAATATTCTATCGGAAAGGGTTCATGACTTGTGATACACTGAGGTAGGACATCAGATGTGAAATTATACACAAAATATTGTATCAGAAAGGGTGCATGAGTTGTGCTGCAGTGAGATAGGGGCATCAGAAGCATTTAGCGTCTGCGCAGCCAGTGATGATGCGTGGTGCGGGCGAGCCACAGAATTGCAACTCGATGTGAACTGTGAGCCCTGGTATCGCTAGTGTACATCGAAGACAGTAGTCAGCACATACATCGAGGAATGTTTTTAGTCACTTCCTCTTGACAAACTTTGAGGACATAGAGTACAATTCTCTCCAATAAATAAATCATGTTTCAATTTAATTTGTGAGCTCTGCTGACCGCAGTGTAGGTGTATGGAACAAAAGATGAAACATTTATGGCATACACAGAGGAAATTTTGGTTGTTCTAAGTACAGTTGTAAAGTACAGTATTCTGAAGCTAGAAGCTGAACTGGTTGTTCATCATATAGTCTACCTTTTTCAGTAGGGAAGAGCTGTGGAAAACAACCAGCTTCCAAACTTGTTTCCCACACACTCATGGGAGTTCGCTTTGCTTTTTTCATCTGGAACAATTCAATAGTATGTCCTATCAGTTCTTTTGAATGTAGAGGATGTATCGTATAATGTTCATAAATTTCTTCTTTTCTTGAATTGTCAACTTGAAATATGTGTTTCATCTTCTAAAGTCATTTCTTCTCCTTCTACATTTACAATTTTATAGTAAATATTGTTTTGCACCAGATATAATGTAGCCTTTTGGACTTTTGTGACATGTACTAACTCTTGCCATATTTTATGACTCTTTGTGGGTACACCATTAAAAAGAATTAATACAGGTTCAGTATCGTCTCTTTCTACACTAACAGTTTCAACATTTCTCTTAAAATCTAAAGGTAAATACACAACTCTTCCTTTTAAACCTCTTTATAGATCTATTGAGTGTAGCTTACCTGTTATAGGCTGCATACGAATTATAGCCTGAAAAGGGTGCACAGATTGTATAAGGATGGCCTTATATGTATTTAAATCTGTAAGTTTAGGAGGTATAGCAACTAATTCTAAGTCATTATGGACAGCTCTAGCTGACATCTTGTTCTCTTCTAATTTATTGTAACAATATTTACAAATACATTGTACAGTACCTAAATCAAAACGACCTTCCACAAACAGATAAGCAGCAAATTCTCTCCATTTATCATTGTTTTACTTTTCACGTTTTAAAAACACATCTACTTTCCTAGTTTGAATTTTATAGTAAAGCGTCGGCAACAAAAACAAGCATAGTTGGGATTTTGACAAGAAACTACTTTAAACTTTGATATTTCTTTTTCAAACTTCACATCGGTAGTATCTTCCATCTCTTCTTCAACACCTACACTTATCAAACTCTCACTTTCTCTACACTCCTCTTGACCAGCAAAGAAACGCAACTCTATATCATCACAAATTTCATTTTACATCCAACACTGAACCATACAAAAGAGATGTATTCATTTCGTTTAGACATAATGCAGGACTTTTCACATAGTATAATCTTCTAACTAACTTCCACATTTTGGATAGATGTACTGCTAACATTCTTAAATGGTGAAAATATCGAGAACTGTTGCTTTTGTGTTAACTTTTACACGGGGACGTCTACTCTGTATTTTATTACCGTTAGTTGTTGTTCTAATTTCTGATGAATTATTTTTTGTGGAAGCTATTGCTGGAAAACTGGGGATATTGGATGTTTTCACTAGGTTGACAATGAAGTGATAATGTAAAAACACTGAAAAAACTATAGGTTTAAAGAAGAAAATAATTAGAAATTAGCATTTAAAAAACCTTTGAAATTCACTGAAAAAAACATAGGTTTCAGGTACGTTATAGTTACAATGTTAGCATTTAAAAAACCTTTGAAATTCACTGAAAAAACCATAGGTTTCACGGACGTTATAGTTACAAATTAGCATTTAAAAAACCTTTGAAATTCACTGAAAAAACCTTAGGTTTCAGGGACGTTATATTTAGTTGGACATTTCACTCATACAAAACCATAGAAATTCTGCCATTATAGTTAGATGAACTAACTTTAACTCGCATCCCCACAATGACCTGCTGATGACGTCACATATTACATCATTCATGACATGGTCAGTGACATCACTGATGACATCTCAAATGACATCACTGATGACATTTGAGATGGAGGAAACCGCGAACTTAAACTGTGTATGCTGGAATCTAGATTAATAGTTGATATGCAAACTACCATCCTGAATGGTTTAAATACTGAAGAAGAACTTGAAATCCATTTAGGGTGAGGACTTATGATGCTATGTCTCAATAATTTCCTCTATATTCAAGTTGATTATGATGTGAGTACTGTAATGGAGAATGTAGAGGGATCACACATCTGCTATATAGCCCACTTAGGACTCATATTCTGTATATAATTTTGAGGCACTTCCTTTCATGTATGGATTTGGATGTGTAGAATAGGATGTAATGAAGTGTCATATATTGATATATAATAGCACTAAATATGGAGTTAGTGCTAATGGAATGTGCTAAATTGATTTCTTTGATAAAAAAAAAGAATTGTTTTTAATTCTGTTTGAGGGTAGTGCCTCGACTTTGCTCATCCAGGGCTCTATGTTGATATATTGAGGTATCTCTTTATGGGAGTGAATGTATACATGAATTAATGAATTAAATGAATTTCATGCTTACTATGCCCATCCAGGGCTCAATTGTGGAACAATAAGAGGTATCTCACTAAGGGAACAATTAGAATCATGAATCAATGAATTTTGGTAGAATGATCATTGAATGTACTAATGTTTATTATATATATGTAAATAATTTCGAGTATTTTCCTTTACTGATTAACATGTGTTAAGATGGCATCTCCCTTTACCTTATGATTTGGAGTCCGTCGTTTGTGTTGATGTAGATTGCACCGGAAGTCTGATATGTATAGCTGGATATAATCATGTTTGAACTCACGGCACTTTTGAACAGTGGGATAAAGGCGCGAAGCCCTAACACGTCCTGTGTCTTGTCTCGGTAAAAATAAAATAACCGAGTTGTAACCTCGACTGAGTGCAGTCCCTTCATTTTCTTTCTGGGGATGAAGTTTTGAGCTTGATATATATATATATATATATATATTACCTACTGGCGGTCGCCAGTAGGTAGTTATAGTTAGGACCCTGTTTCCATAGGAAATCCGCAACATTCTATTTTGAATAACTTTGGCGCCGGTCGACGAATCCTCGCGAATTTCTCAAAATAGGTGGGGCGCTACGCTCCGCTCCTACCCTGAAAGTCTCGGGGGGATTCGTCAAGCGGGGGCTGAGATAAAAGGGGGGTCCCAAAACGCGTTTTTCCCATGCATTTTTCCATAGGACCTTTAGACAAGGCTACAGCCCGAACGGCTGAACAGAATTACTAGAAATTTGGCAGAGAGGTAGTCCTCAGGTCAAGGAAGTGCCTTTTGTAGGTTTGGTGTAAATCTGTTCAGTAGATTCTGAGAAAATAGCCTTTAAATCAATATATATATCTGAGCCAGCTTACGGTACGCTTACCGTAAGCTTACCGTACGCGTACGGTGGCGTGCGCGAGCGCGATTCTGATTGGCTGTTACATCTAAGTAAACATTCGAATCGGTCGAAACCAGGAAGCGGCGGCCGCCATTTTCTCTCTCGCACTCTGAGGGGGGGGCTGTAAACAAAGGCAAAAAACATATAAAGGGGCTGTTTAGACAGCGCCCATGCACATAGCCATGTTAGTTGAGTCCTCAAAGATCCCCCAAGGCCAAAAACGGTAAAAAAAATTTTTTTGAAAATTTCGCCGATTACGCTTACCGTACGCGTACGGTGCGCTTATGCTAAAAATTTTAATAAAAAAAAAACACTCTCTGTGCATGGCATATTATTGTCATCACTTACAAATTAAATTTAACAGATTACCTATCACAAGGAAGCGCATAATATGTCCTCCATGTGCGCACGGTGCGTAACGTGGGCACGTGGTGCGTGTAGCGCACTGCGTGCCCACCTTGCGTGTACGGCACTAACTGCGTAAAGTGGGCGCGCGGTGCGCGAAGCGCACCGCGTGCTCACTGTGCGCACACGGTGCGCGAAGCGCACCGTGCGCGCACGGAACGAACTGCGTTAAGTGGGCGTGCACGCCACGAATGGCGTAAAGTAACTTAGCATTTAAAAAACCGTACAAATTCACTGAAAAAACCATAGGTTTCACACACGTTATAGTTAGGAATTAGCATTTAAAAAACCTTGCAAATTCACTGAAAAAACCATAGGTTTCAGACATGTTATAGTTAGCGGAAATTTTACTGATAAAAAACCAATGAAATTCCCCCGTTCTAGTTAGTGCAGGCAACTATAACTCACGCGACCGCAATCTTCTGCTGATGACATATGTGTCTTTATGAAAAAAAAATATTTGTAATATATGTATAGCTAAAAATTTATGGAAGAAGACATGGGCAAATAAGTGTCTAAATACAGTATTAGCATCAGCAGAGGATTGCGGTCGCGTGAGTTATAGTTGCCTGCACTAACTAGAACGGGGGAATTTCATTGGTTTTTTATCAGTAAAATTTCCGCTAACTATAACATGTCTGAAACCTATGGTTTTTTCAGTGAATATATATATATATATATATATATGGTGAGCAGTCTATATATCGACTTTTTAATATCGAGGGACATAAATATCGAGTCAAAAATATCGAATGTCCAAAATATCGAAATAGCTAATATCGATGTGAAAAATATCGTTATTTTTTTTTTACTTATATGTCGATGTAAGTAATATCGTTCGTAATAATATCGACATGTGAAAATATCGTTATTGTGTGTTTAGTAAATATTTTGAAGTTGTTTGTATAAATATTTAAAATGTATATAATATGAGAAATATTTATATTGTTTTAGGGGCGGGATGTTGGGTTATAGGGGATAAGGGTGGGGAGTGTTTTAAAAAAGTTAATATTTTTTTTTAATATATTGTAAAATTTAATTATTAAATTTAATTTAAAATGTGAAATGTATATTTAATTTTAGGAGCGGGATGTTGGTTTATAGGGGATAAGGGTGGGAAGTGTATTAAAAATGTTTATATATTGTTTGAATTTGTTGAAAAATTAGTTAAAAATTGTAAATTAAATTTAGAATTTTAAAAAAAAATTTAGGAGCGGGATGTTGGTTTATAGGGGATAAGGGTGGGAAGTGTATTAAAAATGTTTATATATTGTTAGAATTATTTTAAAAATTATTTAGAAATTGTAAATTAAATTTAGAATTTTAAAAAAAAATTTAGGAGCGGGATGTTGGTTTATAGGGGATAAGGGTGGGAAGTGTTTTAAAATATTTTATATATTTGTAAATTTAAAAAAATAAATTTCTAGAAATTCTAAATTATATTTTGAAATTTTAAAAAAAATTTAGGAGCGGGATGTTGGTTTATCGGGGATAAGGGTGGGAAGTGTATTAAAAATGTGTATATATTGTTAGAATTTTTTTGAAATTTATTTAGAAATTGTAAATTAAATTTAGAATTTTAGAAATAATTTTAGGAGCGGGATGTTGGTTTATAGGGGATAAGGGTGGGAAGTGTTTTACAAATGTGTATATATTATTTAATTTAAAAAAAAAACATTAATTTAGAAATTGTAAATTAAATTTTGAATTTTAAATAAAATTTTAGGAGCGGGATGTTGGTTTATAGGGGATAAGGGTGGGATTTTTTAAATTTTTTTTTATATATTTGTTAATTATTTTTTTTTTAAATTTATAAATATGAAATAAATTTTCGATTTTTACAAATATATTTCGCTGCGGGATGTTGGTTGATAGGGGATAAGGGTGGGAAGTGTTGTAAAAATGTTTATATATCTGTTAATTTAAAAAAAAAATAATTTAGAAATTGTAATTTTTTTTTAGAATGTTACAAATAATTGTAGGAGCGGAATGTTGGGTTATAGGGGATAAGGGTGGGAAGTTAATTTAACATGTTTATATATTGTTAATTTATAAAATATTAATATTTAGAAATTTTAAATTTATTTTTGAATTTAACTAATCCCATAATTAAATATAGATTTCAGTCAGAGTATTAAATTAATTAAGTTCACTGTCCAGCACTTATTTTAATTTAATATAGAATGGAGTGGGAATAGTAAATTAATTTAGTTCAGTGTCCAGCACATACTGTAATTAAATATAGGTTGGAGTGAGAATAGGAAATTCATTAAGTTAAGTGTCCAGCACTTATTTGAATTTAATATAGACTGGAGTGGGAATAGTAAATTAATTTAGTTCAGTGTCCAGCACCTACCCTAATTTAATATAGGTTGGAGTGAGAATAGTAAATTAATTAAGTTCAGTGTGCAGCACTTATCTTAATTAAATATAGATTGGAGTGGGAATAGTAAATGTATTCAGTTCATTGTCCAGCACCTACTGTAATTTAATATAGTTTTTATTGAGAATAGTAAATTAATAAGTTCAGTGTCCAGCACTTATCTTAATTAAATGTAGATTGGAGTGGGAATATTATATTAATTTAGTTCAGTGTCCAGCACATACTCTAATTAAATATAGGTTGGAGTGAGAATAGTAAATTAATTAAGTTCACTGTCCAGCACTTATTTTAATTTAATATAGACTGGAGTGGGAATAGTAAATTAATTTAGTTCAGTGTCCAGCACCTACCCTAATTTAATATAGGTTGGAGTGAGAATAGTAAATTAATTTAGTTCAGTGTCCAGCACTTATCTTAATTAAATATAGAGTGGAGTGGGAATAGTAAATTAATTAGGTTCATTGTCCAGCACCTACTGTAATTTAATATAGTTGGGAGTGAGAATAGTAAATTAATTAAGTTCAGTGTCCAGCACTTATCTTACT
This sequence comes from Triturus cristatus, assembly GCF_964204655.1. Lineage (NCBI taxonomy): Eukaryota > Metazoa > Chordata > Amphibia > Caudata > Salamandridae > Triturus > Triturus cristatus. Next base: position 721,332,521 of record NC_140585.1, read on the forward strand.
AAAATATAGATTGGAGTGGGAATAGTAAATTAATTCAGTTCAGTGTCCAGCACATACTCTAATTAAATATAGGTTGGAGTGAGAATAGTAAATTAATTAAGTTCAGTGTCCAGCACTTATTTTAATTTAATATAGACTGGAGTGGGAATAGTAAATTAATTTAGTTCAGTGTCCAGCACCTACCCTAATTTAATATAGGTTGGAGTGAGAATAGTAAATTAATTAAGTTCACTGTCCAGCACTTATTTTAATTTAATATAGACTGGAGTGGGAATAGTAAATTAATTTAGTTCAGTGTCCAGCACCTACCCTAATTTAATATAGGTTGGAGTGAGAATAGTAAATTAATTAAGTTCAGTGTCCAGCACTTATCCTAATTAAATATAGAGTGGAGTGGGAATAGTAAATTAATTAAGTTCATTGTCCAGCACCTACTGTAATTTAATATAGTTGGGAGTGAGAATAGTAAATTAATTAAGTTCAGTGTCCAGCACTTATCTTACTAAAATATTGATTGGAGTGGGAATAGTAAATTAATTCAGTTCAGTGTCCAGCACATACTCTAATTAAATATAGGTTGGAGTGAGAATAGTAAATTAATTAAGTTCAGTGTCCAGCACTTATTTTAATTTAATATAGACTGGAGTGGGAATAGTAAATTAATTTAGTTCAGTGTCCAGCACCTACCCTAATTTAATATAGGTTGGAGTGAGAATAGTAAATTAATTAAGTTCACTGTCCAGCACTTATTTTAATTTAATATAGACTGGAGTGGGAATAGTAAATTAATTTAGTTCAGTGTCCAGCACCTATCCTAATTTAATATAGGTTGGAGTGAGAATAGTAAATTAATTAAGTTCAGTGTCCAGCACTTATCTTAATTAAATATAGAGTGGAGTGGGAATAGTAAATTAATTAAGTTCATTGTCCAGCACCTACTGTAATTTAATATAGTTGGGAGTGAGAATAGTAAATTAATTAAGTTCAGTGTCCAGCACTTATCTTACTAAAATATTGATTGGAGTGGGAATAGTAAATTAATTCAGTTCAGTGTCCAGCACATACTCTAATTAAATATAGGTTGGAGTGAGAATAGTAAATTAATTAAGTTCAGTGTCCAGCACTTATTTTAATTTAATATAGACTGGAGTGGGAATAGTAAATTAATTTAGTTCAGTGTCCAGCACCTACCCTAATTTAATATAGGTTGGAGTGAGAATAGTAAATTAATTAAGTTCAGTGTCCAGCACTTATTTTAATTTAATATAGACTGGAGTGGGAATAGTAAATTAATTTAGTTCAGTGTCCAGCACCTATCCTAATTTAATATAGGTTGGAGTGAGAATAGTAAATTAATTAAGTTCAGTGTCCAGCACTTATCTTAATTAAATATAGAGTGGAGTGGGAATAGTAAATTAATTAAGTTCATTGTCCAGCACCTACTGTAATTTAATATAGTTGGGAGTGAGAATAGTAAATTAATTAAGTTCAGTGTCCAGCACTTATCTTACTAAAATATTGATTGGAGTGGGAATAGTAAATTAATTCAGTTCAGTGTCCAGCACATACTCTAATTAAATATAGGTTGGAGTGAGAATAGTAAATTAATTAAGTTCAGTGTCCAGCACTTATTTTAATTTAATATAGACTGGAGTGGGAATAGTAAATTAATTTAGTTCAGTGTCCAGCACCTACCCTAATTTAATATAGGTTGGAGTGAGAATAGTAAATTAATTAAGTTCAGTGTCCAGCACTTATCTTAATTAAATATAGAGTGGAGTGGGAATAGTAAATTAATTACGTTCATTGTCCAGCACCTACTGTAATTTAATATAGTTGGGAGTGAGAATAGTAAATTAATTAAGTTCAGTGTCCAGCACTTATCTTACTAAAATATAGATTGGAGTGGGAATAGTAAATTAATTCAGTTCAGTGTCCAGCACATACTCTAATTAAATATAGGTTGGAGTGAGAATAGTAAATTAATTAAGTTCAGTGTCCAGCACTTATTTTAATTTAATATAGACTGGAGTGGGAATAGTAAATTAATTTAGTTCAGTGTCCAGCACCTACCCTAATTTAATATCGGTTGGAGTGAGAATAGTAAATTAATTAAGTTCACTGTCCAGCACTTATTTTAATTTAATATAGACTGGAGTGGGAATAGTAAATTAATTTAGTTCAGTGTCCAGCACCTACCCTAATTTAATATAGGTTGGAGTGAGAATAGTAAATTAATTAAGTTCAGTGTCCAGCACTTATCCTAATTAAATATAGAGTGGAGTGGGAATAGTAAATTAATTAAGTTCATTGTCCAGCACCTACTGTAATTTAATATAGTTGGGAGTGAGAATAGTAAATTAATTAAGTTCAGTGTCCAGCACTTATCTTACTAAAATATTGATTGGAGTGGGAATAGTAAATTAATTCAGTTCAGTGTCCAGCACATACTCTAATTAAATATAGGTTGGAGTGAGAATAGTAAATTAATTAAGTTCAGTGTCCAGCACTTATTTTAATTTAATATAGACTGGAGTGGGAATAGTAAATTAATTTAGTTCAGTGTCCAGCACCTACCCTAATTTAATATAGGTTGGAGTGAGAATAGTAAATTAATTAAGTTCACTGTCCAGCACTTATTTTAATTTAATATAGACTGGAGTGGGAATAGTAAATTAATTTAGTTCAGTGTCCAGCACCTATCCTAATTTAATATAGGTTGGAGTGAGAATAGTAAATTAATTAAGTTCAGTGTCCAGCAATTATCTTAATTAAATATAGAGTGGAGTGGGAATAGTAAATTAATTAAGTTCATTGTCCAGCACCTACTGTAATTTAATATAGTTGGGAGTGAGAATAGTAAATTAATTAAGTTCAGTGTCCAGCACTTATCTTACTAAAATATTGATTGGAGTGGGAATAGTAAATTAATTCAGTTCAGTGTCCAGCACATACTCTAATTAAATATAGGTTGGAGTGAGAATAGTAAATTAATTAAGTTCAGTGTCCAGCACTTATTTTAATTTAATATAGACTGGAGTGGGAATAGTAAATTAATTTAGTTCAGTGTCCAGCACCTACCCTAATTTAATATAGGTTGGAGTGAGAATAGTAAATTAATTAAGTTCAGTGTCCAGCACTTATCTTAATTAAATATAGAGTGGAGTGAGAATAGTAAATTAATTAAGTTCAGTGTCCAGCACTTATCTTAATTAAATATAGAGTGGAGTGGGAATAGTAAATTAATTAAGTTCATTGTCCAGCACCTACTGTAATTTAATATAGTTGGGAGTGAGAATAGTAAATTAATTAAGTTCAGTGTCCAGCACTTATCTTACTAAAATATTGATTGGAGTGGGAATAGTAAATTAATTCAGTTCAGTGTCCAGCACATACTCTAATTAAATATAGGTTGGAGTGAGAATAGTAAATTAATTAAGTTCAGTGTCCAGCACTTATTTTAATTTAATATAGACTGGAGTGGGAATAGTAAATTAATTTAGTTCAGTGTCCAGCACCTACCCTAATTTAATATAGGTTGGAGTGAGAATAGTAAATTAATTAAGTTCAGTGTCCAGCACTTATCTTAATTAAATATAGAGTGGAGTGGGAATAGTAAATTAATTAGGTTCATTGTCCAGCACCTACTGTAATTTAATATAGTTGGGAGTGAGAATAGTAAATTAATTAAGTTCAGTGTCCAGCAGTTATTTTACTAAAATATAGATTGGAGTGGGAATAGTAAATTATTTCAGTTCAGTGTCCAGCACATACTCTAATTAAATATCGGTTGGAGTGAGAATAGTAAATTAATTAAGTTCAGTGTCCAGCACTTATTTTAATTTAATATAGACTGGAGTGGGAATAGTAAATTAATTTAGTTCAGTGTCCAGCACCTACCCTAATTTAATATAGGTTGGAGTGAGAATAGTAAATTAATTAAGTTCACTGTCCAGCACTTATTTTAATTTAATATAGACTGGAGTGGGAATAGTAAATTAATTTAGTTCAGTGTCCAGCACCTACCCTAATTTAATATAGGTTGGAGTGAGAATAGTAAATTAATTAAGTTCAGTGTCCAGCACTTATCCTAATTAAATATAGAGTGGAGTGGGAATAGTACATTAATTAAGTTCATTGTCCAGCACCTACTGTAATTTAATATAGTTGGGAGTGAGAATAGTAAATTAATTAAGTTCAGTGTCCAGCACTTATCTTACTAAAATATTGATTGGAGTGGGAATAGTAAATTAATTCAGTTCAGTGTCCAGCACATACTCTAATTAAATATAGGTTGGAGTGAGAATAGTAAATTAATTAAGTTCAGTGTCCAGCACTTATTTTAATTTAATATAGACTGGAGTGGGAATAGTAAATTAATTTAGTTCAGTGTCCAGCACCTACCCTAATTTAATATAGGTTGGAGTGAGAATAGTAAATTAATTAAGTTCACTGTCCAGCACTTATTTTAATTTAATATAGACTGGAGTGGGAATAGTAAATTAATTTAGTTCAGTGTCCAGCACCTATCCTAATTTAATATAGGTTGGAGTGAGAATAGTAAATTAATTAAGTTCAGTGTCCAGCACTTATCTTAATTAAATATAGAGTGGAGTGGGAATAGTAAATTAATTAAGTTCATTGTCCAGCACCTACTGTAATTTAATATAGTTGGGAGTGAGAATAGTAAATTAATTAAGTTCAGTGTCCAGCACTTATCTTACTAAAATATTGATTGGAGTGGGAATAGTAAATTAATTCAGTTCAGTGTCCAGCACATACTCTAATTAAATATAGGTTGGAGTGAGAATAGTAAATTAATTAAGTTCAGTGTCCAGCACTTATTTTAATTTAATATAGACTGGAGTGGGAATAGTAAATTAATTTAGTTCAGTGTCCAGCACCTACCCTAATTTAATATAGGTTGGAGTGAGAATAGTAAATTAATTAAGTTCAGTGTCCAGCACTTATCTTAATTAAATATAGAGTGGAGTGGGAATAGTAAATTAATTACGTTCATTGTCCAGCACCTACTGTAATTTAATATAGTTGGGAGTGAGAATAGTAAATTAATTAAGTTCAGTGTCCAGCAGTTATTTTACTAAAATATAGATTGGAGTGGGAATAGTAAATTATTTCAGTTCAGTGTCCAGCACATACTCTAATTAAATATAGGTTGGAGTGAGAATAGTAAATTAATTAAGTTCAGTGTCCAGCACTTATTTTAATTTAATATAGACTGGAGTGGGAATAGTAAATTAATTTAGTTCAGTGTCCAGCACCTACCCTAATTTAATATAGGTTGGAGTGAGAATAGTAAATTAATTAAGTTCACTGTCCAGCACTTATTTTAATTTAATATAGACTGGAGTGGGAATAGTAAATTAATTTAGTTCAGTGTCCAGCACCTACCCTAATTTAATATAGGTTGGAGTGAGAATAGTAAATTAATTAAGTTCAGTGTCCAGCACTTATCTTAATTAAATATAGAGTGGAGTGGGAATAGTAAATTAATTAAGTTCATTGTCCAGCACCTACTGTAATTTAATATAGTTGGGAGTGAGAATAGTAAATTAATTAAGTTCAGTGTCCAGCACTTATCTTACTAAAATATTGATTGGAGTGGGAATAGTAAATTAATTCAGTTCAGTGTCCAGCACATACTCTAATTAAATATAGGTTGGAGTGAGAATAGTAAATTAATTAAGTTCAGTGTCCAGCACTTATCTTAATTAAATATAGATTAGAGTGGGAATAGTAAATGAATTCAGTTCAGTGTCCAGCACATACTCTAATTAAATATAGGTTGGAGTGAGAATAGTAAATTAATTAAGTTCAGTGTCCAGCACTTATTTTAATTTCATATAGACTGGAGTGGGAATAGTAAATTAATTTAGTTCAGTGTCCAGCACATACTGCCAACTCAGTCAATTGTGGTGTACCAGAAACTCACCTCAGAACCCAGAACCCAGTCTCTGGCTAGTATTAGTGTCCCATTCGTTATCCGAGATTAGGCTCAGAAATCACAATGAAAAGACAACACAGAACTAGCGACTCAGTATCCTCTCAGGAATGGTGGGAATCCGAAATACCTGTCCGTATATTATTCTCACATCAGTCCACAAGAAGAATCAACAGAGACACGGGGAAAATAAAAAGAGTTTATTTTTATAGACCAGGGTGCCGATCACGATCCGGCAAAAAATTTCCCCGTGCGACTCGTATCGGGTCTTTTTACCGTACGAATCGTACAAATGCCGTACGAACTGGCAATCACGATTCGCATGGTAAAAAGTCCATACGACCCGCACCGGGAATCATTCCCCACACGTCCTCGGGTCGGAAAATGTGTCCGACACGTCCTCGGACGATTTACCGTACAAACGTAAAAATCCAAGTCCGACCGAGGAATCACGATCCATCCCGTGCGTCCGAGCCTACAACCGTATGGAAAAAACACCGTCCGCACCGAACACCAATAGCAACCATGGAGACATGTGCCCGCATACGCGCCCAACACTCCCCCCAGCCCCCGTACGTCCGAGACGTACCCCCCGTATATGTATACCCCCACCCGTCTATGTACCCCCCCCCACCCCTGTACGTGTCGTACCACCGTCAATGTAAACCCCCCCACCCCTGTACGTGTCGTACCACCGTCCATGTACACCCCAGTACGTTCCAGTCGTACCCCCACCTCAGTACGTGTCGTACCACCGTCAATGTACACCCCCCCACCCCTGTACGTGTCGTACCACCGTCAATGTACACCCCCCCACCCCTGTACGTGTCGTACCACCGTCCATGTACACCCCAGTACGTTCCAGTCGTACCCCCACCCCAGTACGTGTCGTACCACCGTCAATGTACACCCCCCCACCCCTGTACGTGTCGTACCACCGTCAATGTAAACCCCCCCACCCCTGTACGTGTCGTACCACCGTCCATGTACACCCCAGTACGTTCCAGTTGCACCCCCACCCCAGTACGTGTCGTACCACCGTCCATGTACACCCCAGTACGTTCCAGTCGTACCCCCACCCCAGTACGTGTCGTACCACCGTCAATGTACACCCCCCCACCCCTGTACGTGTCGTACCACCGTCAATGTAAACCCCCCCACCCCTGTACGTGTCGTACCACCGTCTATGTACACCCCAGTACGTTCCAGTTGCACCCCCACCCCAGTACGTGTCGTACCACCGTCCATGTACACCCCAGTACGTTCCAGTCGTACCCCCACCCCAGTACGTGTCGTACCACCGTCAATGTACCCCCCCCCCACCCCTGTACGTGTCGTACCACCGTCAATGTAAACCCCCCCACCCCTGTACGTGTCATACCACCGTCTATGTACACCCCAGTACGTTCCAGTTGCACCCCCACCCCAGTACGTGTCGTACCACCGTCAATGTACACCCCCCCACCCCTGTACGTGTCGTACCACCGTCAATGTAAACCCCCCCACCCCTGTACGTGTCGTACCACCGTCCATGTACACCCCAGTACGTTCCAGTTGCACCCCCACCCCAGTACGTGTCGTACCACCGTCCATGTACACCCCAGTACGTTCCAGTCGTACCCCCACCCCAGTACGTGTCGTACCACCGTCAATGTACACCCCCCCACCCCTGTACGTGTCGTACCACCGTCAATGTAAACCCCCCCACCCCTGTACGTGTCGTACCACCGTCCATGTACACCCCAGTACGTTCCAGTTGCACCCCCACCCCAGTACGTGTCGTACCACCGTCCATGTACACCCCAGTACGTTCCAGTCGTACCCCCACCCCAGTACGTGTCGTACCACCGTCAATGTACCCCCCCCCACCCCTGTACGTGTCGTACCACCGTCAATGTACACCCCCCACCCCTGTACGTGTCGTACCACCGTCAATGTACACCCCCCCACCCCTGTACGTGTCGTACCACCGTCCATGTACACCCCAGTACGTTCCAGTCGTACCCCCACCCCAGTACGTTCCTGGCGCACCCCCAACACAACCTCCTAAGTACGGAGCGCACCCCATGCCCCAACATCACAACCGCATGTACGAGTCGTGCAAAGCCACACACAAGGACCAAATCGTACAACCAAATGGCCCATGTACACACCGTACACACGCTCAAAACGCACGTACACAACAAGGACAAAACAAAACAACTCAACAATACACCATTCGAAAGGCACACAGCCACTAAACATGGCCAACAACCACTAAAATAACACAATCACTGACCTGCAACTGTCAAAAACAAACAGAGGCCCAATACACCACCACTCCTTATAACACACCCACCCAAAATTCAAACACTGCCACACCCACCCATGGACCAATAAAAAGGGCCCACACACACAAACCATGAGCCTTTGCAACAGACCCACTGCTGCCAGACACCACAGAACCAGACTACAAGCCACACCACATCTTACACTTGCACACCTTCACACGACCACCCTCACAAACACCCTCTCATCACATTCACACACACACACAACCATCCACACCCCCCCCCAACATCCACACACCCCCCACACCCACACCATCCCCACCCACACCCCTCACCATGCCCACTACCAAGAATCCAAAGTTCAGTCACCGAGAGTTGGAGGTCCTTGTTGATCAAATCCTCAGAGTCGAGCCACAGATCTTTGGAACATTGGTCAGAAGCACCAGCCAGGCAGCCAAAACAGCCATGTGGCAGACCATCGTCGATGCTGTGAATGCTGTTGCGGACACCAGGAGGACCAAGCAGGATTGCCAGAACAGGTGGTACGATCTGCGGAGGAGGGTCAGAGCCAAGAGACAGGAGGAACACGACCAGGCCAACGCCACCGGAGGAGGGCCCTCCCGCAGACCCGTACAGTACCATCCCTGGGAGGAGAGGGTGATGGCCATACTGCCGGTGGAGGCAGTTGAAGGAGTAGAAGGACTCCGAGACCCGGGTGAGTACACAAACAACGCACGTCACATGGGGGGAACTGCAACCACAAACAAAATTACTAACAGGCACGCAACCACCACAAGCCATCGCATTACTCAACCACACTCCATGAGCAGGCACATGCCACTGCTGCCACCATGCCCCATGCACCCAGCTGGACAATGTCAAGTCACAGGCCACAGAAGACAACAACACATGACACGGTAACCCGGATGGCGGGAGGCTGGGCACCAAGAATCACATAGTGCGACTCCAAAGCAGACAACAATGCCCTCTGCCCATATGGCCTAGGTCACAGCCAGACAAACACTGTGTCCCAACACAGGAATGACTTGCCAGCAAATGGCGGATGCCTTGCATCAACACATGGGGGTGAAGGCACTGTTTTGCACATGCCAGCAGCTAATGAACAGCCAACAGTGTGAAAGAGTGGCAGCACACACCACCACAGCAGCAGCGCACAGACACACAGCAGACAAAATGGGTGCCTGGAGATCAGAAACAAACTCACATCAACAGGCCAAGGGCCACTCAAAGATCTGCTAACAGTGTGTGCCCAGGAAGCTGGGCCAAGGTGACAGAGGGTGACACACGGAGGGAGGGAGAGGGGGACACAGAGGGAGGGAGAGGGGGACTGAGAGGGAGGGAGACACAGGAAGATGGACAGAGGGAGGAGGCTGACACACAGAGGGAGGGAGAGGGGGACTGAGAGGGAGGGAGACACAGGAAGATGGACAGAGGGAGGAGGCTGACACACAGAGGGAGGGAGAGGGGGACACAGAGGGAGGGAGACACAGGAAGATGGACAGAGGGAGGAGGCTGACACACAGAGGGAGGGAGAGGGGGACACAGAGGGAGGGAGAGGGGGACACAGAGGGAGGGAGAGGGGGACAGAGAGGGAGGGAGAGGGGGACAGAGAGGGAGGGAGAGGGGGACAGAGAGGGAGGGAGAGGGGGACAGAGAGGGAGGGAGAGGGGGACACAGAGGGAGGGAGAGGGGGACAGAGAGGGAGGGAGAGGGGGACAGAGAGGGAGGGAGAGGGGGACTGAGAGGGAGGGAGACGGACAGAGGGAGGAGGCTGACACACGGAGGGAGGGAGAGGGGGACAGAGAGGGAGGGAGAGGGGATCAGAGAAGGAGGGAGACACAGGGAGAACAAATCAGTCCTTTGGTGTGTGGGAATGTCTGCTCGTCAGCAGGTGGACTGCGTGCATGTAGACAAGGGTGGCCAGTGCCAGAACCCCCCCTCTTCATCATGGCAAAACGCAGGGCCATGTTACAACCTGTACACGAGCACAAGGACAGCCACCTGCATCATATAAGTGTGTGGATCCACTCCATGTGCACATGTACAGTGCTACAAGGAAGGCGCAAACGCATAGCTCGGCACACATGCACACTCCACTGCTGACTGCAGTCACACTTGATGCAGCAAGTAAGACTGTGCCACACATAGTTAAAGGGGACAAATTGGTGCCCAAGGGACACACACATGCACAAGTGCACTGTGAGTGGAATGCAAGACAGATCCTAATTCCAAGAGGAAATGTGCCAACTTTGTAACGGATGCAACATGGATGTTGCATGGATCAAAAGTAACATTGTCTCTCTCACACACAGGTCGACGTCGTGCTGCACCCCCCAACACTGGGGGGGAACACTCACAGGACCCGGATCTGCAGGAGACCGATCCCACCGGCAGCGACCACTCTCAGCACTCTGCGGACGACCCCGACCGACCTGGCCCCTCTGGTGTCCAACCACCTGCAGCACCTGCGTCAGGTACAACCGTGCCAACCACCACCCCCACTCCTGCCACATCCCAGGAGACACCCAGGATCCCTGCCCCAACACCACAATGCAGCCAGGCTCGCCAGGAGGGACACGGTGTCCCGGGCACCCAGGAGGAGGCAGGCGACAACGCCAATGCCACCCCTCAGGGGTCCCGGAGACCCCATGTGCCCACAAGTGCAGGCCAGACGCAAGTGGGCAGGGGTGGTGGGAGTGGAGAGCGGCGGAGGCGCGAGCCTGACCAGTTGGCTGGGGATCCGGTATTTTCCCATGTCCGTAACATCCTGGACTCATACCGGCAGGACACCACGGGCATGGCCCAGGTTGTGTCCGTCCTCGAGGGGATCAAGGTCCAGCAGGCCCAGCAACATGCGGAGCTAATAGCCTGTCTACAGCTACACCAACGGAGGATGGAGGACAGACAGGCTGAGCAAGTGACGGCGTCCCAGGGGATTCACGCTGAACTCCGTCGGATGGCCGACACCATGGCCGACCCTCCCTGTGCCAGAAGGCGGAGAACATCACCACCCACAGGGAGGGATCATGAGGAGGAGGAGGAAACATCCGACGGAGCATCCCAGACGTCGTCACGGCCTGCTGCTGAGGTTCCCCGCAGGAAGCCGGGTCGTCCACGGAAAGGACCGTGAGGGTGGCTGCTACATCACCATCTCCCAGGACACCTGGCCTGGCACCTGGCCCACTGGAGCAACAGCATCACAGCATCAAGAGACATTCTCTGCCACATGGCCCTGCTGGTCACTGGCTGACCAATGTTGACAAAGACTGTGGCATGGACTCTGAGGATTTCCAATGGCAAGGACACCAACTCCCCTACTGAACTTTGGATTCCCTAATCCCGGAAAGGCCCTCACTTGGCCCCCCCCCCCAATAATAAATCACACTATTAAGAGTAGATGCCTGCTGGTAGCATTATTACCTAACATGTGTCTTGTACAGTCTAAACATGCCTGAGTCATCTGTTCACTTCAACCATCAACACCCTGGGGCCTGAGTCTGGCACAGGACACATGGGTCACAGTTTTCTAGGCAAGACAGACATGGAGCACCATACACACCCGTGATGGTCAGAACCAGCTGAGGGGGTGGCCGAACAACCGTGCTGACAGACACATTGAGTACAGCAACAGTCATGCGCAGAGGTCAGGGATCCTGGCCCGTGTCCTGGGGGGCACCCAGGTACGTGTAGACAGGTGGCAGAACCATGTCCTGCAAGCTTGAGTCCGGTGGATGCAGAGAATGGGGTCATGGATAACGTTGGATGCATGGGGATGGCACATGTCACAATACCCACACAGTCATGGACATCATGCCCATTACACAGTCTCAGCACACACACACAGCTTGCATCTTGCCACTCGACACATTGACACATAGCCACAATCAGGGAATACCATGCCAGACATGCAGGATGCACCGTGCCAACACACCAGCATTGACTGAGAAGAGGCACCTTGGAGGCATAGGGACACCTTTAATAGTCATGTGTTTGGGATTGCAGAGGCAACTTGAAGTACACATGAACACATCATGTGGAGTAACATGTGGCTCCAACACTGGCACCCCCCTTCTGCAGCACAAATGCGTGATAGCCATGGAACTGGCACACAAGTGTCGGATAATAGCTAAATACCCACAGCTGCTCACGGAGAGCCTGCCATACACCATACATCCGCTGATGTGGAAGTCCCACGCCATGTCAAGACAATGTTAACCGGATGTGTCCGAGGGCAGTGTCACACACATTGATGCCTTCATCACAATCCACCATCCCATCACTGATGACTGACAACCAGGCAGCCCATCTATTCAGGTGTACCCAGCTGCATGTCGTGTCCCATGGGGATGCCACATGTCTGCAGAGGACCCAAACCCCGACCGGGGCAGTGTGCACACATCGTGAACAACTGCCACACCCAATACACCCCAGATGCATCCCTTACCCCATGGAGACTTCCAAACGTGTCCGTGCCTGTAACGCTGAGTCAGCCCACGATGCCATGTCCATGAGGAATAGCAGTGCCACAACAATGCAACCAGCAAACGGCATGCGCAGGTACCTGGGGAAGAGAGACACACAAGAAGTCAGCCACAAGAAGCACAGCCACTTGCATGTGCATGTACTCGACACATGTATGTATGACAACATGCTATGTCACAATTATGTCTGGGGAAATACTACCATCACTGCCACCATCACTCCAGTGACACACCCACACACACCTCTGACCCACGTGCCATACATGCAGGTGGAGACACACATCACAACGCATGCCACACGGGGACCAATGCGTGCACACTCAGACCCTGGTACTCACCACTAAGCAAAGAAGTCGCGTATGAGCCGAGTCCGGATGTCCTCTTGCGGCTCCACATCCTCCACATCACTAGCCCCATTGCCAAGCCCTTCGTCCTCCACGGGTGGATGGTCCTCGTCATCTTGATCCAGGATGAGGGGCACAGCTCTTTCAACTGCCATGTTGTGCAGCATGCAGCAGACCATGAAGATCTTGCAGACCTTCGCCGGGGCATATGGGAGTGCGCCGCCGGTCTTGTGGAGGCACCGGAATCGGCTCTTCAGCATGCCAAACGTCCTCTCTATCACTCGCCTTGTCCGGCCATGGGCGGTGTTGTAGCGGAGCTGGGCCGGCGTGATGGGGTTGCGGAGAGGTGTCAGCAGCCAAGGCATGTTGGGATAGCCAGCGTCCCCTAAATGGAAAGCACATGGATATCGTTAGAACAGGCGAAGCGGTAGTGCTGCTCGGCCAAACAGAATACAGGACAGACAGACTGTACCCACCAACAACACATGCACGTTCGTTGCGCAGCTGCATCATCATATCAGGCATCCCGCTACGCCTCATGATGTAGGCATCGTGTGCTGATCCTGGAAAACGAGCACAGACATGTGAAATCACCATGTTGGACAGACACACCACAAGGGCATTGATGGAGTGGTAGTGCTTCCGATTGCGGTACGCCACCTCCCGTGCGTGTGGTGGTACCAAACCTACATGTGTCCCATCTATGGACCCAATGACATGGGGCATCCCTCCCAGGGCATAGAATCCACGCTTGACCTCAGTCATCTGTTCAGGGGTTGGGAACTTGATGAAGTCATCCAGGTGAATCAACATGGCCTCCAAGAAATCATGCAGCACACCGCTGAACATGCTCTGGGACATGCCACCAACATGAGCTATGGTATTTTGGAAGGTACCCGTGGCAAGGAAATGTAGGGCAGCCATTACCTTCAGCTGGGGTGTCAGTGCCGTAGGATACCTGTGCTGCGGTTGCAGGTGTGGTGCCAGTCTCGCCGTCAGCTCCAGAATCAACGGTTGGGTGAAGCGGTAGAGCCGGATCCTGTCATTCTCCTGCATGGTGGCCAAGTCTGGAATTCTTCGGGCAACAGGAGGCGCTCTGCAGTCATTTGGAAGTGACAAGGAAGAGTGAGTGCACTACGAGAACAACTCATGTCTACTGAGCACATGTAAATCAGCCAATACACACATGCCACATAGGGAGTCAGGCATGTGCTACATGCCCAGGACACGTATGGATGCAAGGTGACACTCCTTCCAAGACCCAGCCACACACGGTGATTGAGAACCTCCCCATGCCACGCCATGGGAATAGCTGTGTCCCAGTGCAAGTGAACAGCCCGACGCAAGACAGAAGTGACATACACCCACACATCAGCAGAAGTGTGATGCTGATTGCAGAGACTGGCAGCGGAACACTTGAGCCACAGGTCACATGACATTACACTAGGCCTGCCCACACACCTTGCCATGAAGGTGCACATGTCATGACTCACCACACATTCCTTGTGAGGATGCTGACATGGCCTTGTCACGCTACTCCGTGTCCCATGCATACATGTGCACCTCACATCAGACACCACATGTGGCATGGTGTGCGGAACAGTGTGCAATGATAATCTACACACAGACACATGTTGGTTGCTGCAACGGCTGCAGCTTTTGAGGGTGCTACAACATCAACCTGATGTAAATCCCGGACACATAAATGACATAGTCACATTGTGCACTGTGGGTAGTGACAAGTCAGGTTTCATGACCCCTGTACCGGCCATCATGGGACACTTCCGTGTGTTGGTGTCCGTGCCATGCCAGTGACGCTCACCCCAAGTGCGCAGTACGACATGCACACATGTCAAAGGAGTCAAGGGCATGCCTGGCACACATTGCACCCTCACACAGTACACCTGTACACATCTCATCATACATCTGGTGCCTTCTCCACTCAGGAGGCATGTTCCACATCACAGCCTGTCACACCTGTGCCCCACACATGTAGTAATGCACAGACGATGCCTAGATGTCCATTCCTGGACAAGTATGTCCATCCATGGACAAGTATGTCCGCCCTATTCCTACCTGTGTGTCGACTATCACCACAGTGATGTGTACAAACCGGCGTACTGCTGCTAAGAGGGCCTGTGTATGTTCCCCAATCACTGTGGGAGTGCTGCCGTATGTGTACCCATCGTGATGGCGAGTGTACAGGCATTTGTACGGTCCGTACCACAACGAGTACGCATACGCGTGCAGACCCATAGTGAGAGGGCCGTACACTCGCATGTACGCTCACTATCACTATGGTTCTGCACGCGTATGCGTACTCGTTGTGGTACGGACCGTACAAATGCCTGTACGCTCACTATCACTATGGTTCTGCACGCGTATGCGTACTCGTTGTGGTACGGACCGTACAAATGCCTGTACGCTCACTATCACTATGGTTCTGCACGCGTATGCGTACACGTAGTGGTACGGACCGTACACTCGCATCTACGCTCACTATCACTATGGGTCTGCACGCGTATGCGTACACGTAGTGGTACGGACCGTACACTCGCATGTACGCTCACTATCACTACGGGTCTGTGTACCCGTAGTGATAGTGAGCGTACATGCGAGTGTACGGTCCGTACCACTACGTGTACGCATACGCGTGCAGACCCATAGTGATAGTGAGCGTACATGCGTGTGTACGGTCCGTACCACTACGTGTACGCATACGCGTGCAGACCCATAGTGATAGTGAGCGTACATGCGTGTGTACGGTCCGTACCACTACGTGTACGCATACGCGTGCAGACCCATAGTGATAGTGAGCGTACATGCGTGTGTACGGTCCGTACCACTACGTGTACGCATACGCGTGCAGACCCATAGTGATAGTGAGCGTACATGCGTGTGTACGGTCCGTACCACTACGTGTACGCATACGCGTGCAGACCCATAGTGATAGTGAGCGTACATGCGTGTGTACGGTCCGTACCACTACGTGTACGCATACGCGTGCAGACCCATAGTGATAGTGAGCGTACATGCGTGTGTACGGTCCGTACCACTACGTGTACGCATACGCGTGCAGACCCATAGTGATAGTGAGCGTACATGCGTGTGTACGGTCCGTACCACTACGTGTACGCATACGCGTGCAGACCCATAGTGATAGTGAGCGTACATGCGTGTGTACGGTCCGTACCACTACGTGTACGCATACGCGTGCAGACCCATAGTGATAGTGAGCGTACATGCGTGTGTACGGTCCGTACCACTACGTGTACGCATACGCGTGCAGACCCATAGTGATAGTGAGCGTACATGCGTGTGTACGGTCCGTACCACTACGTGTACGCATACGCGTGCAGACCCATAGTGATAGTGAGCGTACATGCGTGTGTACGGTCCGTACCACTACGTGTACGCATAAGCGTGCAGACCCATAGTGATTTTGAACGTAGGCATGCATGTACGGGCCGTTGCCATGCTTTTGGGGTGCCCTAGGGCCCGGAAACGCACCGTACCTGTGTGTGATTCTCCTAATTACATAGGGGACAAGTATTAAGGCCTACATGCATGCTGGTTGTCATGGCGACCAGGTTCAAATTTCGATTTTGTTCTGGAAGGTGCACAGCAGAAGTCAGTTGGAATTCTTCTACTTTGTTGCAATGTGTTTGTGGGGCTGACATCATGCAGGAGAATGAAACCGATAGAGAACCCACAGACTGCTAGGTTTGAAGGGATTGGTGGAAACATAGGATGCAAATGTGAGTGACCAATCACTCTGTACTCCTGTGCATGAGACTGGGCAGAAGGCCACATATAAGGCAGCCAGGTCCCATGAGGGATTACTTGCCTGCACATCTTTGCATTTGTCGACCAAGCTGCTGCTACTGATTCCCTGGAAACATGTCAAGGGCTGTGGAGAGGACACAGCCATTCACCCTGGAGGAGAACATGGCTCTGCTGGATGTGATCCTCCCACAGTACCCCATGCTGTATGGGCGACCAGGGTATCAGGTGAGTGCATAGGCCACTGCCACAGACTGTCCCTATGTTGTGACTGTGTCTTCAGGCATTGTGACCCGGTGTGACACACATGCCATGTACTGTCGGGGGGGTACCAGGGGGGGGGTGCCTGATGTCTCCCAGCAGTGCCCTGAGACAGGAGGGGTGTGTGCAGAGTCCTCCCAGCAGTGCCCTGAGACAGGAGGGGTGTGTGCAGAGTCCACCCAGCAGTGCCCTGAGACAGGAGGGGTGTGTGCAGAGTCCTCCCAGCAGTGCCCTGAGACAGGAGGTGTGTGTGCAGAGTCCTCCCAGCAGTGCCCTGAGACAGGAGGGGTGTGTGCAGAGTCCACCCAGCAGTGCCCTGAGACAGGAGGGGTGTGTGCAGAGTCCTCCCAGCAGTGCCCTGAGACAGGAGGTGTGTGTGCAGAGTCCACCCAGCAGTGCCCTGAGACAGGAGGGGTGGGTGTGGAGTCCTTCCAGCAGTGCCCTGAGACAGGAGGGGTGGGGGCCTATACCTCACAGCAGTGCCCTGAGACAGGAGGGGTGGGTGTGGAGTCCTTCCAGCAGTGCCCTGAGACAGGAGGGGTGGGTGTGGAGTCCTCCCAGCAGTGCCCTGAGACAGGAGGGGTGGGGGCCTATACCTCACAGCAGTGCCCTGAGACAGGAGGGGTGGGTGTGGAGTCCTTCCAGCAGTGCCCTGAGACAGGAGGGGTGGGTGTGGAGTCCTCCCAGCAGTGCCCTGAGACAGGAGGGGTGGGTGTGATGCACAGTGTGAGCCTTGATCATTGATTGTGACATTGCCATCATTCCACCTGAGTACCCACTATGGCACGTACTGCCTTTTCCCTCCCCAGAAGGATGATGTCCCTATGACAGAGGTGCAATGCGTTGGCTGCATTACATGCCATGTAGTAACCAGCTATTATGTTCACATATGTCTCTCTGTGACATGTGGCTGGTGTATTGATGTGGTGTCACTTGTACTTCCTCACAGGTAGGCGCCTCTGCCAAGGAGCAGATCTGGCTGACCGCCGTCAGTGCCGTGAGGCGTGTGGATGGTCGGAGGCGGAGCCTGTCCCAGGTGAGGAAACGCTGGCAGGATATCCGGTGCTGGACGCGGAGGATTGCACGGCTCCTGCTGGGGGACTCACCTGAGAGCCACAAGAACCGCGGCCGCCGCCGTCTGACCCACCTCCACAGGCGTGTGCTGCCGGTGGTCTTTCCAGACCTGGAGAGGCGCTTACAGGCGATGCAGCAGGCGGAAGGGGGTAGGTACATGTGCGTTTGTTGTGTGTCACCGGCATTTGTAAGGGCACAGTGGCATTCATTCACTGGCAGGGTTTAAAGGTGCTGTGCCCATCCAGTTTGCCCAAGTGTAGCGCTGCGCCCCTGCCACCCTTCCCCTCCTTGCAATGTGTTCCCTGGTCTGTGTGTAGTCACTCCTTCACAAGGTAATGTAGGCTGGCGCTTTGTCCACGAGAACAATGACTGTAGCATCATGGGTGGTAGTGGTGGGTAACAGGTTGTGGGACCTTGCCTGTGAACTGTCAAGTTCACTGCATGTGGGTTCCATGTCAGTTGGCACTGATGCTGGCTCCAGACATGGGAGTTGGTCTCTCATGTGTCATGCCTTACAGCGCGCATGTCCTATGTAGTGGCCTGTGACATGATGTGCATGAGTGTGCGCTACGCATAGTGCAGGGATGGTGACGTGTGTAGCAGTCATTCCCATTCAGCCATTCAGTAGCATGTAGTTGCGTGCCCAATACTGTCCCCTGGGGCACCTTATCCTCAGTGTTGTTTGTGTCATCATCAACGTGGACACTCTCACTGTCTACAGCGTAGGTTGTGCTCTGTGCCATTGTCCCCTGTCACCATGTATATAGACGTGCTATTATGTACAGGTGTCCACTGTGCAGCCTGACCTGATTGTCCCTCTTCATACTCACAGTTGCCAGTGCCTGTGTGTCTTGTTATACTCATCTGAGGATGGGCACTGGTACCTCATTATTTGTACAGGCGCACCTTTGCTGATTTGCGTCCAATCTTGCCTTTTGCCTGCCACTGTGTTTATCACCCAGACTATGAGATGTTGGTGCCACCTGTGTCTCAGCAATTAGCATCGTGTGGGGGTTGCTTGGGGCGGGCAATGCCTATGTGTCAAATCCTGATTCCTAATTGCTGGGTCTGGACAGTGTGTGATGTTACTGGACACACACGCAAGGTGCAGTGACCGAGTTATGTTGGGCATGTTTGCAGCATTACCTATGCAGCATGTGTCTCAAGTTCATGGATATTGTCCCTGGTCATAGGTATTTTCACAAACGCTGTGTGGTGCAGAGGCAGTGCAGGATTGTCCCCAGGGCCTGGGTGCTATGTCAGACTCCGTTTCCTGTCATCAGCTATTGTCTCATGCTCTCCATGGTATTTCAGTGGCATGGTGGCTCAACCAACTGTGTTTCATGCCCTACATCGGTACCTTGTTTAGCAGATGTTAGGGATCTGCCTCTTCAGGCTATGCAATGTTGACTATGTAAATTGGACTCATGTGACAGATGTGTACAGGTGTCTGATTAATTTCTGTCTCTCCACCCTGCCCACAGCATCGTCGGGGGACACAGAGGGAGACATGGACACGGACCAGGCGGAGGGACCGAGCACCAGTGGCAGCCGTGACATCGGGGCTGGCACATCGAGTGGGACAGAGGCGGAGGAGAGTGTGGCCGAGGACCTGTCGACTGGCACATCAGACTACGAAGCTGACAGGTCCGAGGAGGATGTCTCAGAGTTGGCGGAGGCTGCACCAGCAGCTGACAGTGGAACAACACCTGCCACCGCCCCCTCAGTTCCCACCAACCGCCTCCCACTTGCTCGTGTCCCTTCCCAGCGTGCCCGGTCACCGCATGTCTCCTTCCTGCCAGGCACCGCACCCCCTGCCCCTGTCTCCACTGCTGCCGCCAATGCTGAGTCTATGGACATCCAGCGGCAAATGCAGGTTGGTCAGGCTGCGATCCTGAATGTCCTCCATTCCCACGGGAAAACCCTCAGCAACATCGAGGCATTCTTGGAGGGCATTCATTCTTTGCAGGCTGACCAACGCAACTTGCTGAGGTCCCTAGACTCCACACTGACTGCAGCAGTGGGTCTCCTGCAGCGCGACCTCCCCCCACCTACCCCTGCCCCATCCACACTTCCCACTTCCATGCCTGTCCCACGTACACCCAGACGTCGGCATGCACCCACCACAACAGACACAGGCACCACACCAGCAGGGAAGGTCCACCGCACTCCTCCTGACACGCACACACAGGGTGAGATAGGCACACCCACTGGGTCGGGGGGCAAACGTGTGACACGCAGCCAGAGTGGGAGTCCGCATTCCACACAATCCACTCCCTCCAAATCCCCTCCCCTCAGCTCTCCTGGCCACATCTCCCCCAAGGACTCCTTCATGGCCGCTCTGTCCTTGAGCCCCACAGTTACGCCACCACGCAAGCGGTCAAGGAAGTCCTCGGTCAGGGTGGTTGAGTCTCCCCCCCTGTCTCCACCCTCCCCCGGTGGCGCTGCAACCCATCCCTCTGAACCCCCCCCCTCCTTGGGGCCTGAGGTCACTTCGGGTGCAGGGGACTCCCTGGAGGACCTTGCTAAGGTGTGTAGTGCCATCCTGGCCTCCGCCTTTGGCCATGACACACCCCCTGTGGTTGAGTCCTCCATCCCTGCACCCACAACGCCGCCCCTTTGCCCTGATGTCCCTGCGGTGCCTGTTGCTTCCCCCCCCCCTGATGCCCTCACCAGTATGGAAGACGATGGCATTTGACTGTGCAGGCAAGGTAGGGGACACACATCCCACTGTGTCCCCCATGCAGCTGGGAATAATTGACTGCCCTATGGCCTTTGTTGACTTTGAACTGCCGTTGATCCACGGACATTGTGCTAATGCTGATTAAAGCTTTATTTTTTTTTTCATTATCACACTCCTGCTATGGTGGTATTGGTGTTGGTGGGGCTGCTACATTGTTTTGGGTGGTGTTTAGGGCTTTGGGTGTGTGGGATTTGTAGTAGTGTTCTGCTCTTTGGGGCCACCCTAGGATCTGTGTGCCATCACAAGGTGTTGGCTAACTTCCTTAGGTCATGTCAGCAGTTACTGCATGGTTCAATTGTCCCAGGGTGTATTCCTTCCTCTGTGTACCCAGTTTCTTCCCTGCAGGGTGTTCCCAATGTTTAGCGCAGAGCTGTGTCTACATGAGCTGTGTGTGTGACGGAGCCCTTCTACTTTGGCCATGCATGCATGGCCATGTCTCCACCTGCAACAATCGTGGCATCCTTGCTGATCACTGTACTTGTGTGTGGAGTCAGTTGACATGAGTTCATGGGGACATGTTCCCTTGTAGGCAGTATGGATGTGGGTAATTGTGGCATCACACACATGTGTTACACCCCTCCTGGGTGTGGACACTGCTGGGAGGACTCTGCACCCACCCCTCCTGTCTCAGGGCACTGCTGGGAGGACTCTGCACACACCCCTCCTGTCTCAGGGCACTGCTGGGAGGACTCTGCACACACCCCTCCTGTCTCTGGGCACTGCTGGGAGGACTCTGCACACACCCCTCCTGTCTCTGGGCACTGCTGGGAGGACTCTGCACCCACCCCTCCTGGGTGTGGACACTGCTGGGAGGACTCTGCACCCACCCCTCCTGTGTCAGGGCACTGCTGGGAGGACTCTGCACCCACCCCTCCTGTGTCAGGGCACTGCTGGGAGGACTCTGCACCCACCCCTCCTGTGTCAGGGCACTGCTGGGAGGACTCCACACCCACCCCTCCTGTCTCAGGGCACTGCTGGGAGGACTCTGCACACACCCCTCCTGTCTCTGGGCACTGCTGGGAGTGATGGGCACCCACCCCTCCTGTCTCAGGGCACTGCTGGGAGGACTCTGCACCCACCCCTCCTGGGTCTGGACACTGCTGGGAGGACTCTGCACCCACCCCTCCTGTGTCAGGGCACTGCTGGGAGGACTCTGCACCCACCCCTCCTGTCTCTGGGCACTGCTGGGAGGACTCTGCACCCACCCCTCCTGGGTGTGGACACTGCTGGGAGGACTCTGCACCCACCCCTCCTGTGTCAGGGCACTGCTGGGAGGACTCTGCACCCACCCCTCCTGTGTCAGGGCACTGCTGGGAGGACTCTGCACCCACCCCTCCTGTGTCAGGGCACTGCTGGGAGGACTCCACACCCACCCCTCCTGTCTCAGGGCACTGCTGGGAGGACTCTGCACACACCCCTCCTGTCTCTGGGCACTGCTGGGAGTGATGGGCACCCACCCCTCCTGTCTCAGGGCACTGCTGGGAGGACTCTGCACCCACCCCTCCTGGGTCTGGACACTGCTGGGAGGACTCTGCACCCACCCCTCCTGTGTCAGGGCACTGCTGGGAGGACTCTGCACCCACCCCTCCTGTCTCAGGGCACTGCTGGGAGGACTCTGCACCCACCCCTCCTGTCTCAGGGCACTGCTGGGAGGACTCCACACCCACCCCTCCTGTCTCAGGGCACTGCTGGGAGGACTCTGCACACACCCCTCCTGTCTCAGGGCACTGCTGGGAGGACTCCACACCCACCCCTCCTGTCTCAGGGCACTGCTGGGAGGACTCTGCACACACCCCTCCTGTCTCTGGGCACTGCTGGGAGGACTCTGCACACACCCCTCCTGTCTCTGGGCACTGCTGGGAGGACTCTGCACCCACCCCTCCTGGGTGTGGACACTGCTGGGAGGACTCTGCACCCACCCCTCCTGTGTCAGGGCACTGCTGGGAGGACTCTGCACCCACCCCTCCTGTGTCAGGGCACTGCTGGGAGGACTCTGCACCCACCCCTCCTGTGTCAGGGCACTGCTGGGAGGACTCCACACCCACCCCTCCTGTCTCAGGGCACTGCTGGGAGGACTCTGCACACACCCCTCCTGTCTCTGGGCACTGCTGGGAGTGATGGGCACCCACCCCTCCTGTCTCAGGGCACTGCTGGGAGGACTCTGCACCCACCCCTCCTGGGTCTGGACACTGCTGGGAGGACTCTGCACCCACCCCTCCTGTGTCAGGGCACTGCTGGGAGGACTCTGCACCCACCCCTCCTGTCTCAGGGCACTGCTGGGAGGACTCTGCACCCACCCCTCCTGTCTCAGGGCACTGCTGGGAGGACTCCACACCCACCCCTCCTGTCTCAGGGCACTGCTGGGAGGACTCTGCACACACCCCTCCTGTCTCAGGGCACTGCTGGGAGGACTCCACACCCACCCCTCCTGTCTCAGGGCACTGCTGGGAGGACTCTGCACACACCCCTCCTGTCTCTGGGCACTGCTGGGAGGACTCTGCACACACCCCTCCTGTCTCTGGGCACTGCTGGGAGGACTCTGCACCCACCCCTCCTGGGTGTGGACACTGCTGGGAGGACTCTGCACCCACCCCTCCTGTGTCAGGGCACTGCTGGGAGGACTCTGCACCCACCCCTCCTGTGTCAGGGCACTGCTGGGAGGACTCTGCACCCACCCCTCCTGTGTCAGGGCACTGCTGGGAGGACTCTGCACACACCCCTCCTGTCTCAGGGCACTGCTGGGAGGACTCCACACCCACCCCTCCTGTCTCAGGGCACTGCTGGGAGGACTCTGCACACACCCCTCCTGTCTCAGGGCACTGCTGGGAGGACTCCACACCCACCCCTCCTGTCTCTGGGCACTGCTGGGAGGACTCTGCACACACCCCTCCTGTCTCTGGGCACTGCTGGGAGGACTCTGCACCCACCCCTCCTGGGTGTGGACACTGCTGGGAGGACTCTGCACCCACCCCTCCTGTGTCAGGGCACTGCTGGGAGGACTCTGCACCCACCCCTCCTGTGTCAGGGCACTGCTGGGAGGACTCTGCACCCACCCCTCCTGTGTCAGGGCACTGCTGGGAGGACTCCACACCCACCCCTCCTGTCTCAGGGCACTGCTGGGAGGACTCTGCACACACCCCTCCTGTCTCTGGGCACTGCTGGGAGTGATGGGCACCCACCCCTCCTGTCTCAGGGCACTGCTGGGTGGAGTCTGCACACACACCTCCGATTTCTGGATATGTGCGCTTGGCACATACACGGTGGGGTTACGCACACTGCATTAGAGGTGAGGGTACGAGTCTACTGACACTGGTGTGGTGGGGGTACGCTCCGTACGTCCGCGGGTGGGGGTACGGGTCGTACTTACACTGTTGGGCTGGGGGTACGCTCCGTACGTCCGCGGGTGGGGGTACGGGTCGTACTTACACTGTTGGGCTGGGGGTACGCTCCGTGCGTCCGCGGGTGGGGGTACGGGTCGTACTTACACTGTTGGGCTGGGGGTACGCTCCGTACGTCCGTGGGTGGGGGTACGGGTCGTACTTACACTGTTGGGCTGGGGGTACGCTCCGTACGTCCGCGGGTGGGGGTACGGGTCGTACTTACACTGTTGGGCTGGGGGGTACGCTCCTTGCATTCGTGGGTGGGGGTTCGAGTCGTACTTACACTGTTGGCATGGGGGGTACGCTCCATGCATACGCGGGTGGGGGTACGGGTCGTACTTACACTGTTGGGCTGGGGGGTACGCTCCTTGCATTCGTGGGTGGGGGTTCGAGTCGTACTTACACTGTTGGCATGGGGGGTACGCTCCGTACGTCCGCGGGTGGGGGTACGGGTCGTTCTTACACTGTTGGCATGGGGGGTACGCTCCTTGCATACGCGGGTGGGGGTACGGGTCGTACTTGCACTGTTGGGGTGGGGGGTACGCTCCTTGCATACGGGGTGGGGGTAGGGTCCGTACATATCCGTCCCCACGCTATGTGATGTTTGTGCGGCCCGTACCCAGGCCTTTGCCACGTGGGTGCGATCCGTCCCGCCATTGTTGGGGTGACGTGTGTGGGCGTGGTCCGACTCGTACCCACGCTCTTCAGGCGTGGGTACGGGACGTACCTGTCTGGTTGTGTTGCCGGTTCGCGTGGTGACGGACTTCCGTTGTGGCGGTCGCTGGCTATTCAGGACACGCCCCCACCCCCTCGTGGTGACCAGGGCATGGGAGTCAGGTATGTCCAGGCCATGTGTAGTGTGTCACTCATGTGGTTGTTTTGTGGCCTGCCCTGGTCGTGCCACCCCCACCCCACCCCACTTTCCCCCCTCCCTTAGTTATTCTGACCTTCTGCGGCGTCTGCGTCGTAACCTGTAGAGGAGGTGTACTGCTATGAGGGCAGGGATGACTCGTAGGTTCGGGTCCATGTCTGTCCGTCGCGTACTGGTACTCCTTGCTCGCGTCGTCCTGTCGCGTACGGGTCCTCCTTGATCGCGTCGTCCTGTCGCGTACGGGTCCTCCTTGGTGGCGTCGTCCTGTGTGTCCGTCACGTACTGGTCCTCCTTGTTCGCGTCGCCGTCTGTCCGTCGCGTACTGGTGGTCCTTGTTCGCGTCGTCCTGATTTCCCGGCAGTTTTTGGGTGCCGCAAAATATTCACCGTGCGGGGTGACGTCGGTGCGAATCGTGATTCCTGGGTCGTGAATGGCTGGCTGCGTGCGTCCCGACGTCAGGTCGGCGCTTTCCCGGATCGCATTGGTAGGTGTTTTTTGTTCGGTCGGTCTTTTTTACGATTCGTACGGTAATGGTGTACCCGTGCGAATCGTAATTCCATGTTTGTATATTTTGACGACCGGGTACGCGTCGGACGGAGAATATGCTCCGTCCGACGGTTCGTACCCGGTTTTTGCCGGATCGTGATCGGCACCCAGGTGTCCTAAAATGCAGTAGGTTGGCTAATACAAGCAGACAAATGATTAAAATCAAAACCATCAGCTTCGTTACAATACCATAGAATATAAAAGGGGTGATCATATTATAATGAGAGTGGATAATATCACCTTCCCTTTACTAAGAAGCTAATATTATTATGATGCTAATAGAAGGTCTCTTAAGCTTCAATAGGGGACCCCATACCTCAAAGATCAGCTTAGTGAAATCACATCACAGGAGCATCAGGAGTCTTCTCGCAGGAAGGCTCGTCTTCGGTCTGAATATTAAACATGATGTCTGCATTATTAAAAGCACCAACTTTCAGGTATTCGCAGCTGCCTGTGTGTTATGGCTAAATAGTGGGTCGATCAACCTGGAGTGGAAAACATGCTTTGTCTAACGACCCAGACTGTTTTGTCACGCCATGTACAGACCAAGGTCCCTGCGCAGAGCTCGGGATGGTAATAACAGATTGCTTCCGTGTGAGGCAAAGCTCGAGTCAGCAGTTTGTTTAAGCAATAACATGTAAACGCAGTGTCGTGCGCAAAAGCGGCAAGATGGATTTCTAACATCTAACGCGGTTATGCTAACTTCACAATGTATGTACGTATTAAGGGAGTCCTCACTACATGCCCCCTTGATGGAAGCACTATACAGTAGGCAAGAAAAAAGAGAATGCAAAGTTCAGTTTCGACAGAGCAGAACAAGGTGTATTCAATTAATAAACCATTTATAGTTCAGGCAAATGCCGAAAACATGAAAATCGAAAAGGGGAGAAAAAAACCACAAACATGTGATGGGAAAAATTAAAAATTGTTTATGTGGACAGCAGTCCAAAGGCACAGGAGAAAAAACATAGAGGACCACAGTTTACTCAATCCATGAACGTATATGCAGCATACGTGGCCACTGCTTCCAACAAGAAATCGTTTGCAGAGCCATGAAAAGTTTCAGCCATCCAATTAATCAAAGAAAAGGAACATACATGTTCTTCAATGAGCGGAGCCTCTAGCACAATCAGAGGGCAACCCAATTGTTCCTCCAGATAGCTCATATTCAAGAAATTATAGGCTGCTCTTGCGATGTCCCAATTACCCAGGATACCATGCGCCGCACCACAGGCCATAATCCGAACACCAGAACAGGCAAACTCGTGAGACACTAAGGGCCTCATCAGTCGATCATAATCCGGCACCGGAGACACCATGTTGGTTAAGCACAAATCCAAAGGCCATTCAAAGGGACAATCTAGGCAGTGAAAGACTGGCTGTACGCAGGTGAAGTAGGAATACCGGAAGGATAATCCATACGCCAGGCTCAAAGTCGCCAATGGTAGCGTACCATAATATTCAAGCATCCTGTCACGGAGAAGATGCAGACGGGACAGGTTGTCGTGTGGCACAGAAAGAGCAGCCATTTCGCAGTATGAAAAGTAAAAGCAGCACTCCTGCCACAAGCGCCAGAATCAGCGGGACACCTCCAAAGATGCTCGAGAAAATAGAGTGAAAAAATGCCGCAATCACACCACAAATAGTTTGGAAAGAGGTCACGAGGCCCGAGCCCACAAGCTTAAAAAAATGAGCTAGGCCAGTCGTGGACGAGGAATTGAAAATTGTTTGGATCAAAGCACCAAAATGTAGGGGGAGGTCAGTATTCAAAAGCGCCTGTACCTCAGTACGCGTATTTGCAACGTGAAGGACAAATGTTTCACCGGAGGAAGTCAATGGCACCTCCTTTTTGGACAATAGCGCCTTTATTCTGCTCATTTTGTTGAACTCTGCTTTCAAGGTTGGAATCTAAGGCCAGATGGAAACATCCAGCAGCCCATGCGGGGGTGGAAATAGAACATTATTGCAGCAGACAAGTCTCTGCGATACAGTCACTATGTAAGGGATTCCCACTAACATCCCGCAGCAAGCTTCATTGTTCAGAATTAAATAACTACCGTTTGCAAGCAGCGTGAAAGATGGCGTAATCACTGGCACTGGGATACCTTTCATGACGCAGGCCAAATTTGGAGTTTGTACATTGTATGCACTGTGTAATTGAATGTGTTTATATACTACAGAATGATCAGGTGTCGTTGTACATTCTTCACCTGTCAGAGAAACCTCAGTACCGTCCCTTGTACATCTATACATAAAAGGGAGGGACCAAACATCATGTATGAAAGCGGTGCCCAGCTGTTCATATCTACCCAGAGCATAGTTTTTTATACAGGACGTAAACTTGAAAAGCGCGAATGGGAGAGTGATCAACCCATGTAATAACCACACGCCTGTATCCAATTCCGCTACAGAGAAAGGTAAAGGTTCAAATTTTTCAATATGTAACAATGAATATGTAGCATCTTTCATGGACATTAATTGCTGTTTTTCAGTAAGGTTAAAGGGAAGCAATAAAGATGTTGTATTAAATTAGTCCCAGGGGACCTTCCCTGCCTTTAACGTTTGTAATGTCCATGTTATTGGTTGTTTTCTGTATGTTGCCTTTCTATTGGATGGTTTGATTTTTTTTTTGTTAATTGGTTTCCTTTTATAGAAAATGCTAAGTAAGAGTATATTTAGTTTTAAAGGAGGAGAGTTTTAAATCATTATATATAAAAAGATTGTTTATAATGTGTAGTGAATGTTTTTTAAATGTGTTCGAAATGCCAATGTGATAATTATTTCAGTGTTTTTTTATTATGTTGTTAAATATTGAGATCGCTATAAATGTTATGTTTATGTTTAAGTAGAATCTCATTTGAAAAATGTATGTTTTGGAAAAATATTGTCTTTATGTTGTTTAAAATATTGGTTTTATTAGTGTTAGAATAGTCGATATTTTTTATAAAAACGATATTCTTGATGTCTATATTTTGGTTATCGATATTTGTGACATGTGTCATATTTATTTACTCATGTCGATATTTAGTATTGCGATATTAATGTGTGCGATATTTGTGTGATCGATATAATTGTATTACGATATTGTAGTGTCGATATTAGTGTAGTTTTTTAAATAAGTATACAATGTCGATATTTTTGATGTCGATATATTTGATGCGATATTTGTGTAGTTCGATAATGTGTCTGTCGATAATATGTCAGAGATCCATATATATATATATATATATATATATATATATATATATATATATATATATATATTACCTACTGGCGGTCGCCAGTAGGTAGTTATAGTTAGGACCCTGTTTCCATAGGAAATCCGCAACATTCTATTTGGAATAACTTTGGCGCCGGTCGACGAATCCTCGCGAAATTTTCAAAATAGGTGGGGCGCTACGCTCCGCTCCTACCCTGAAAGTCTCGGGGGGATTCGTCAAGCAGGGGCCGAGAAAAAAGGGGGGTCCCAAAACGCGTTTTCCCCATGCATTTTTCCATAGGACCTTTAGACACAGCTACAGCCCGAACGGCTGAACAGAATTACTTGAAATTTGGCAGAGAGGTAGCCATAAGGTCAAGGAAGTGCCTTTTGCAGGTCTGGTGTAAATCTGTTCAGTATTTCCTGAGAAAATAGCATTTAAAAGCATATATATATGTGGGCGGAGCCTAACCACACATCTCATCCTGAGATCTGATTGGCTGTCAGCACTTCATCCAAGAAGTGTTGGCAGCCATCTTGGGACCAATATACATGATAGCACCTCATTAAAAAGCATTGCAGTTAATAGAAGGTTTTAAGACTTTAGTTACATTATAAATCATTTGTTGATGGTACCATACTCATTTTAGGAATTGTGGTATGTTCTAAGGTGATTTCACCATGTGAAAAAGCCTTCTGCTGGGATATCATGATTGAGAGAAAAATATTTTCTCATGCTTTTACCACAGAGGTTTGGAAGGTGATCTATAGGCTAAACTGAGAGCTTATTTTCTGTAAATTTACATTATCTTTCTCAGTCATGTGAGAATGAAGTCTGACATTCTCAGTAAAACATGTACATCCAACAAGGGCAGAGACTGTCAGTTGATTCCTTTGTGTTCTACTGCAGCTTCCCAGAGTGTTCCAAAGAACTACTAGAGCGCTAACAGTCCTACTTATGATAAACGTATGGCACACCTGAAGCCATCTTGCTTGGATTAAAGTGGTAACTCTTAAAACATTTAATTTAAAAAGGAACAAAATGAGGGGGTTCATTTTTCCATAAAAAGTATGATTAGTGCTGCAGAAAGAAAAATTAGGGCACATTTTGAGTGACTTCTCAAATCCTCTTCTATTTCATTTAAAAATTCTGACATGCAGACTGAAACATGCACTTTCAATACCAGCAGCAGTTTTCCCTGGTGAGCAGTAGCTTTACTACAGTGATCTAATGAGCAAAAAGAGTGCTAACATTCTGAATTTATGGCAAATGTGTGACACATCTGAATGCCTTCTTGATGGAATCAAAGTAAAAAACTGAAAGTATTTCCTACTGAGGAGACTGCAGTAAATAAGGAAATTAGGAAACTTCATAACAAATAAGTCTCCCAAGATGGCCACCAGAGACAAAAGAGCCCAAATGTAGCCCAAATATCACCCAGATGTAGCCCAAGTATAGCCCAATGACAGAATGTCCCAGAATGTTCTTAAAAACAACTAGAGCGCTTACTGTCTTCATTATGACAAAAGTATGGCACACCTGAAGCCATCTTGATTGGAATAAACTGGTAACACTTAAAACATTTAATTTAAAAAGGAACACAATGAGGAGGTTCATTTTGCCATAGAAATTATGATTAATGCTGAAGAAAGAAAATGAGGGCACATTTTGAGTGACTTCTCAAATCCTCTTCTATTTCATTAAAACATTCTGACATGCAGACTGAAACATGCACTTTTAATACCAGGAGCAGACTTCCATGGTGCAGTAGTTTTACTGCAGTGATCTAATGAGCAACTAGAGTGCTAACATTCAGAATTTATGGCAAATGTGTGACATATCTGGATACCTTCATGATGGAATCAAAGTAAAAAACTGAAAGCATTTCCTACTGAGGAGACTGCAGTACATGAGGAAATTAGGAAACTTCATAACAAATAAATCTCCCAAGATGGCCACCGGAGACAAAAGAGCCCAAATGTAGCCCAAAATCACCCAGATGTAGCCCAAATATAGCCCAATGACAGAAGTGTGCAAAACACTTATTATTTTGTTTTTGCAGTGTTATATAGTGCAGACTTGTCAGGTATTGGAGTGCTTTACATGAGCATTGGTTACATCACACAAGAACAAATTCATTTTGGTTGTAGACATGGGGAGACTAAGTGATTTGACCAGAATCACAGAATGTCGAGCTGAAGCAGAAACTTCAACCTGGTTCCCCAGTTGCAAAGTCTGCAGTCCTGGAAGTAACACCACATCCTCTCCCCTAAGTGCAACATTTAATCAAGTGGTCAACTGGATAAAAAAACATAAAGATAACAAATAATTTAAAAGTGCTTTGTCGCTATTTGAAAACTCAGAAAATATGTCCTTATTTTAGTGTTTTAGAGCACTAACCATAATTTTGATGCCAATAAGACCCTCTCATATATGTAATTTCTAAAGGAAATGCTCTAGGTATTACAGTTTTGATTACATCAAGATGATGTCAGGCGTTCCACACTTTTGTAATAAATATAGAATGTTAGCAATCTAGTTGTTCATTAGGATACTGTTGAGAGGCAGAGGCCAGGGGCACGGACTCTGAAAATTGAAGGCAGGTAGGAGGGTGCAAAGGCAACAATTTAACCACACTGAGCAGGCAGGAAGGGCCGTGGAAGCACAACAGACTATGGAGGGCAGTGGAAAGGGGGGCAGGGGCAACAAACCAACAATACAGGACTTGAAAGAGAGGCTGTTGGAGGGAAGATCTATTATGGGTCAAGGAAGCTAGGGGCGGTCCCCAGATCCCCAGGAGCCACCACAGAACTGAGCAGGAGAGTGAGTCAGGGACAAAAGGGGCACCTTAATTTGAGCCGGGGTGCCTAGGAACGCTTGCTCCAAAAATGAAGAAAACAGACATATGAGACATGGAATTGGAGGCATAATACAATGGCAGTTTAATGAGAAGATGCAACTTCAAAGAAACCGCAGAATAGAGACATAAAGTACTAAATACAGAATCCAGATAATCATACAGCTGTCATAATATTCTCTGTATCTCAATTAATGTACTGACAGAGAGAGAGAGAAAACACATCTATAAATGCATCATGAGAAACAAGTTACACCAAGGAAAATGTTACCTAGGAACACTCACGTTTACTCTTAGAGCAAGCATTCCTGCAATTACAATACAAAATCTTTTAAATGCAAAAGTAAAGAGAACAATGGTTAAACATAACATGACATTTCATATAGGTAAAATAGAATAAGATACTTCAAGCAAAGCAGAGCAAGACATTTTAAGCAAAGGAAGACAAGAGCTCCCAGCTCTTGGGGAAAACCTGCACTGCCTGTTAACCTACATACAGACGGCGAGGTAGTCCGTCGATATCTGTGGGTGCTCCCTTTTTATATCATTTTGTGGGCTCCTTTGCACGCTACATCTACCTACGTATGCTACCCAAAAGCTTCGTCTGCAGATTTTACCAGACATTTCGTCATTTACCCACTTAATGCTGACAATGGACTGGGTGAAAAGGTCAGTCTCTCAGGCCAATCGCTTATCGTAAGTTCCATAGAGCAAGCAGAAAATAATGGGTATTGTACGGGAATTCAATATATTCATGTATAAAATCTCCTCAGTTCTCCTAACTTGACGCTCTGCGGTTGCCACTTCCTTAAAAGCGGGAAACCTGCCCAGGAAGCAAGTACCAGTCCAGGATGCAGCCTACTGTATGTCGACAGCTTCAGGGGGATGTTGAACTTTGATACCGAGCACGGAGCACTCGGGTAGGGTGGGGGCTACTAGTTTGGATCAGAAGGCCTCGCAGACCTGCCTTCAGACTGCTATACACTAAAATTGCAGAGCTATGGTCAATTTAACAAAGAGGCCTACATATTGAACAGAAGGGCCTACACAGGGGTTTTATGCTGGCTGAGTGGTAAGGATGTCTCAGGATAATTATATAGCAACACAGGACCCGCTGGTCAATTTAATACGGCCTACAAATGCAGCTGGCAGGGCAAGGACAAGGGTCTCATACTTCAGGTGTGGACAGAACGGGCCAGGGGCCCCCTGTGATACAAAATCTACCCTCCTTCAAGGCTGTGGCAATGTAATAGACCATTGTGGGCAGAAGGAAGAGGCAATGGTAGTACAACCATACATGCCAACAGACCCGATTCAGCCAGGAAACGTCCAATGTTTTTAAGCTCAAATGGGCTTTATTTGATCTGTCTCCTGTCTACAATATCCTCTTTTTCAATGTAACTCAAAGGGGAAAATCAATACCCCAGTTTTTTTTCAAAATCTCCCTCTTACCAAGTTCAAAATGTTCGCAAGTATGGTACATTGGATCATGGAAGGAAATGGGATAGGGACATGGACTTGGATAACAGAGGACAGGAGGGACATGGAGAGGTGCACCAAACTGACCCTGCAGGGCAGGCATCAGGGTTTGCAGCAGCACAATACACCACACAGGGCATGCAGGACGGGAGTGCAGCACAACAATCCATAGAAAGCAAGAGGGAGGGGACAGGACCATGCACATGGACAACAGAGAACAGAGGGGCAAGAGGCAATGGTAGCTAGCTGACCATAATGGACAGACAGGAGAGAAAGCTGCAGCATAACAGACCATAAAGGGCAGGAGGGACGGATCAGGGGCATTACAATGGAACAGACAAGCCAGGAGGGAGGGAGTAGGGCTGGGGGCAAGGGGGCAGGGCAGGAGCAGCAAGATAGCCATGGAGGTCAGGCAGGATGGGCACTAGAAGCAAGACACACCATGAAGAGCAACAGTGAGACTGTGATGGCATACACACAGACCATGGAGGGAAGGTGGGAGGGGGTCAGGGGCAGCTAACTGACCACACAGGGAAGGTGGGAGGGGCCATGGCAGCACAGAAGACCATGCATGGCAAGTGGGAGGGTTAGTGGCAGCACAATGGCTATGATGGGCAAGAAGGAGGGTGGAGGGGCATGCACAAAGTACGATGGAGGATAGAAGGGAGGGTCAGGACCTGTGCACAGACAAGAAAGTTCAGGGGAAGGGACCTCACAACAGACCACACGGGGCAGGCAGGAGGAGCAGTTGCAGCACAACAGACCAGGGAGGGCAGAAGGGTGTGGCAGTACAATGGACCATGTAGGACAGGAGGAAGAGGATAGGGGCATGGCATGTGGACAGGCAGGGTGGAGGTGGCAGGGACAGGTTACAGTCATCTGACAATGCTAGGCAGGTGGGAGGGGAGTGGCAGCTCAACAGAACACTCAGAGTAGATAGGAGTGGCAGGTCCATGGGACATGGTGGGCAAAAAGGATGGAGCAGGGGCATGCACAAAGACATCGGAGGGCAGGGGGAAGGAGAATAGGGGCAGCAAGCTAAGCACAGAGTTTAAGCAGGAGGTCAATGATGGGGCATAGAATTGGGCAATGGAGGGCAGGAGGAGTGGACTGGTACATCATACTAAATTGAGGGCAGTGGCAGCACATCAGACCATGCATGGCAGGAGGGAGGAGGCTAGTCCATGGATTCACACAACAGAGGATAGGGAGGAAGGGGATGGGGCAGCAAGCTAACTGTTCAGAGAAGGCGGGTATTAGGAACTTTATTGTTTTTAAAACATTGTGTCTGTGCGAACTACTTAAAATATGAACAAGTATGCAGCATAATCTCACTTTTATTCAGGAAGAAGAGGACGTTTGTGACTGTGACTCCGGGCTCACTTGGCAGAAACACCCCCTGACCCTCCACCCCCTATCGCAAAATGTAATGCCCGTGAAAAGGGTAGATGAACACAGTGTTATATAGAACATAGTCCTGAGAGCACGATTGAAAATGAAAACTAGATATAGTGTATGGTATAAACTATGCACCAAAAAGTGTGATATAAGATGAACCGGGCGTGAAATATAATATGCAATACATTGTGCGCAATGACAGATTCATTGGAGAGCGCGAGATAGCACAGGCACTAGCGTGTGCTATGCGATATGCGCCTTGGAGTGTAATATGCACAGGGCAGTGTTGTGTAACCTAACTAGTCTCTAAAGTTGTAATATAAAATATGTGCTGGGGAGTGTAACGTTGCATATGCACTGTGACAAAGATATGGATCCCAGATTGTAATATGTATGGCATAGCACTGTGCGTTATAACATAGGCATCGAGAAAGGCACGTTAGATGGGGCAATATAACCCGTGCAAAGACAAGTGTGGCATGACATATTCACGGGGTGGTGTTACAGTGCACATGGGCTAGAGAGTGTCATAGCATATGCACTAGCTAGTGGAATACAACACAGAGGTGTGTGGCACTCGGCAGGCAATGGTGGGTGTAACACAGCATTGGGCTCTGTCAGGAGCACGCTGTGACTCTCAAGTGATGTTCGTCCCCTTTCCAGAGAGTAAAATAAAAAGTATTACACATCCGGCAGTGGATGTGTGTTTTATTAACCGTGAGGGGGGTTTCTTGCATAGTTTTGGTCGAATTTTTGTCGAATTCCCTTTGAATGGCTTGATGTGCATGTGTATTAAATGTGCCCGTCAATAGCTACCCATGTTTGTATAAATAAACGACAAGGGTGTCTACCAGGATTAGGCACGGTAGGGCATCAGACATGTCAGAGCTTCACTAGTGGTGTAAATACATT
The DNA here is from genome assembly GCF_964204655.1 of Triturus cristatus. Lineage (NCBI taxonomy): Eukaryota > Metazoa > Chordata > Amphibia > Caudata > Salamandridae > Triturus > Triturus cristatus. The sequence continues at coordinate 721,368,103 of NC_140585.1, forward strand.
CCACGTGGATTCATTGCATGCATAGTCGCCTTTTAATGAATATCACGCAAATCGTCATGGTGATAGGTACGTACGGTTTGTCCAGCATGTCCTAGGTGTGTCTATAAATATATATTTTTTAAAAATAATAAAAAACAGTGGCCGGCCCTGGGGATTGGGGTCAAAAAAATATAATTAGGAGACTGGCCCTGGGGGATGGGGTCATCAGGGCCAATAAATTAGAATAAGAAGGGGAACCAAACAGCCCCCCTTCTTAAAAAACTAAAATAAATAAAAGACTGGCATCGTGCCGGAGGCCATGCCCCCTCCGTGCAGCACTCTGCAAACGCGCCCCCAACAGGCATCTCCAGTATGCGCCAGGGAGCTGCGCTGCAGCCAGGTGTTCTGAGGCCAAGCCCCTTTTTACACCTCTCTGCAACGCAGCTCTGTGGCGCTTACTGGAGGTATCTAGTGGTCTAGTTTGACCCTAGGGACCCTTAGGATTCAAGGGGACTTAATCTCTCAACTTAGAACAGCCACAGGGCGCGTTTACACAGTGGTGAAGGGAGGGGACGGGGCCTGAGGTGACGTGTGCAAACACGCACTATGGCACGTTTTAAATTGGGGATATAATTTCCCTTCAATACTGAGGGCCCCTGGGGGCTAACTAGCCCACCAAGTGCTTCCAGTAAGCGCCACTGAGCTGCATTGCAGAGAGGTGGTCCAGGCCGTGCCACTTTTTACACCTCTCTGCAACGCAGCTCTGTGGCACTTACTGGAGGTACCTAGTGGGCTAGTTGGACCCTAGGGACCCTCAGGATTCAAATGAACTTAATCTCCCAACTAAAAATGGACACAGGGCGTGTTTACACAGTGGTGAATGGAGGGGACTGGGCCTGAGTTAACGTGTGCAAAAACGCCCTGTGGCCTGTTTTAGAGGTAGTTTTAATCCCCATGCCCTATTATATACTAGGGGCTTACAGAGGAGGTCATGCTAATCACAGGGGGACCCCAACGCATAATGTTCCCTAGTGTATGTAGGTGTTTTCACTGTATTCTAAGTGTCTTTTAACATAGCACTGGCTCTAGGACTGGTTAGTCAGACTCAGTTACCACCAGTATCCGTCTGAAAAAGTTGAGGGTACAGGATGATTTTGCAACAAGGCTTCTTTCTGCTCTTCTTTTTGTTCTTTCTGCACGTTATCCTTCTTCCTGCACTTATCTTCGTATTTGAGGACTTCTGTTGCTTCTTTCTGCACTTCTTTTGTTTCTTTCTGTGCATTTTTTCTTCTTCTTCACATGTCCTATCTCTGTAGGCATAGTTAGAAATTAGCATTTAAAAAACATTTGAAATTCACAGAAAAAACCATAGGTTTCAGGCACGTTATAGTTAGGAATTAGCATTTAAAAAACCTCAGAAATTCACTGAAAAAACCATAGGTTTCAGGGGTGTTATAGTTAGCTGGACTTTTCACTTGTACAAAACCATTGAAATTCCCCCGTTATAGTTAGTTCAGCTAACTATAACTCGCGCGCCCGCAATGCACTGCTGATGACGTCACATATTACATCACTCATGACATGGTCAGTGACATCACTCATGACATCACTGATGACATCTCAAATGACATCACTGATGACATCACTGATGACATCATCCTTGTGATAGAGTGGCAGACCTCCTCTCACCCTAATATAACCTTTGATACACACATTCAAAAATAGAGACTAACATTTTCAAAACAATGGACATACCAATACCAGTTACAACAACCTCTTCAGTAATTCTAAGATCCACATACACATCCACTCATTCACCAACAGTCCTATACAGTCACTCATACATGTACTCACTCATCATATGTACTCATACACCTATACATCCTGTTACACAATGCCACTCATCCATAGAGTTACTCACACACATAGTCACTCATGCTAATAAAGAATCAAACATACATTTACTTGCATATACAGTTATACACACACCACCATACTTACTTCTACGGAAACTTACACATACTTAGTCTTTTAAACAATCACTTAAAGAAACACATACTTATTCATACAGGAACTCTTTCAATCTCTCACTCTCACATATACTCACATATATACACCAATAGTCACATATACTAGTTTAAAACATATGTAGTTACTCATAAAGACACTATTGAGACAGTCATTCACTCACTAACACACCCATACACACACTCATCCACCCATACAGTCCTGCACACATGCTGTGTTCAACCCATACAAACAGTGAGTCACTCATTCATGCACCTATGCACTACGTAATACCCCCCACCGAACCATGCAGACACTCAGACTGATACTCAAAAAACCAACTAATAACCTATATAGACACCCATGTAGCTACTCACCAACCCATGCAGCCACTTATACACAAAGTGAGAGACTGATACAGATATTTACATATTTAAACATTACTCACTAAGCCATGTATTCACTATGATACACTTAATCAGTCAGTTACACAATCAATTTTTCAAAAACAAATCATCCATTTAGACACTTATATACCCATTTATTCTTCCATCGACCTTGAGATATACATATATATAACATATTTAATTTTCAGAAAAACACACATTCACTGGATGATGTCATCAGTGATGTCATTTGAGATGTCATCAGTGATGTCATGAGTGATGTCACTGACCATGTCATGAGTGATGTAATATGTGACGTCATCAGCAGTGCATTGCGGGCGCGCGAGTTATAGTTAGCTGAACTAACTATAACGGGGGAATTTCAATGGTTTTGTACAAGTGAAAAGTCCAGCTAACTATAACACCCCTGAAACCTATGGTTTTTTCAGTGAATTTCTGAGGTTTTTTAAATGCTAATTCCTAACTATAACGTGCCTGAAACCTATGGTTTTTTCTGTGAATATATATATATATATATATATATATATATATATATATATATATATCTCCTACTAACACTATACAAGAGGTGGACCTGGATGGGACTGAGTCATTGATGACTCAATTAAATATTGAGGAGGCTGGAAGAGCTGGGGCTCCAGCCATTAAACCCACCCTTGTGTCAGCATTGGGTATCACAACCCGCCCCTGTCTCAACTTCTGCTCCTATTCCCACACTAACAGATATCTGTGAACTTCTTCAGCTTAATAGGGAAGACTATAGAAAGGACTCTCTCTCTCTCTCTAAAAATGGCACATCTGAAAACACAAGTGGTGTTGAGAAAGCTGTCTAGAAACATGAACATTCTGCAAACCTGGCTTGGGGATCTTGAGGCATGGCAGTGGATATCCAGGAAGCTGTTAGAGAGACAAAAACAGCGGTTTAAAAGTACACAATTCAGGTAGATGGAGTTTCCTTTAAACCAAGGGATCTAGAAAACAGATCCCAGAAGATTAATTGAGTCTTTATTTGGCAGAGTTATGCAACCTGTCCAAGTAGGGACTGCAATTATAGTCAGGGTAAGTCAGTCACACACTTAAATCAGCCCGTGCTCACCCTCTGGTAGCTTGGCATGGAGCAGTCATGCTTAACACAATAGGCAATGTGTAAAGCAGTTGTGCATACATGTATACAGTAACACAGGGAACACTCCACAGAAATGACTCCAATAATGAAGTAGGAAAATAGTATCTCTTTTACTCTTTAAAACAAGATACAAACGAAAAGAATCCATTTAAAGCATCTCAGGTTATGAATACTTTAAGAATGTACAATGCTAAAAGATCCCTTGCACGTTTAGAAGGTTTTTGTGGTTACACTGGGAAAATGACAGCAATCCACTCAATGGGTCAGGAACAGACTTTCTCCCCATGTTGGCCCAAAGCAATGCTTCCAAAGTTATTAAAGCTAAAATGCAATTTTAAGTTTACAGGATACTGATCTACTCACTCCGCTGGGGCCTGCCCGCTATAGGGCTGGTGGCCGTCAGGGACCTCGTAATTACTGGACTGCACAGTTACTGTCTGGGAGGATTGCAGCAGTGTCGTTGGCCTTTGGATCCGGACCCATGTTGCTGAAGTCTCTCCTTGCTGGATATGATGTGGTGATTGCAGTCAACGAGGGCTCACGACCGCCTTTCCTTGATGCACGCAGAATTCGCTGGGCAGCGCTGGACCACCTTACGGCTGCTTCTGCTTCGACAAGATCGACAAATACAATGGTCTGCACTCAAGCAGGCAGACACAGCAGTTCTTGATCTGTGCATGGCACTGATACATGTGGATGCTCACAAACTAGCTAGCAACACTCTGCGAAGGCCCAAGACTGATTCAGGGCAAGTTAGGCAGAGTCAGAATCTGGATTAGCAGAGACTAGCAGCAGTCGTTTGTGTGAATGAAATCTTTGATGGCCTTGGGATTTCCCGATCAGGATGCAAGCTAACAAGCATTTAGAGTTACTGAGGCTGCAAAAGGTTGTAGAAAACAGGTCCAGTCCTTCTCACCACCCAGGCCAGAGGCAGCAGGCCAACACAGCAAGGCATGTAGCAAAGTGGCAGGTAGCAATCCAACTCAGCAAATCAGTTTGTAAAGTGGCAGTCCCTCCTGTAGCACAGCTTCTATTCATGGCAGAGTCTCCTTAGGAACCCAAAGTGAACTAGTGAGAGGTGGTCAAAGACCCAATACTTATACCCAAATGTGTCCTTGAACTGAAGGTGACTACAAAGCAAAGCCTTTGTGGTGCAAAAGTCTCCCTTCAGTCCAGCTCTGTCTGCCATTTTGTCTGTGGGTAGTGAATCAGTGTTTTGTGTGAGGCCAGCCCACTACCTATTCAGGTGTACATGTCAGCTCCTCCCCTCCCCTCCCTCTTGCCCAGGAAGACCCATCAGTATGTAGATGAATGCAGATGCAATTGAGTGTACTGTACTTTTGGCTGTCTATAGGGAATACACAAAGTGTAGCTGTCAGCCCATCCCAGGTGTGTACTGGAGACAGGCTGTAAGGCACACAAGAGAACTAAGAGCAGAGAAATGTCCACTTTGTAAAGTGGTATTTCTAGATTAGTAATGCCAAAAATGTAACTTTACCACTAAAGAGGATTTGTCATTACCAATCCAATGATATAAAACATAAAGCAGTTACTCCTCCGCAGTCAGGAATTACACTTAAAAAGGGTATTTAACAAATTCCCAATGTTCATCTATGAGAGTAGCAGACCTCACAATAGTGGAAACAAACTTGGATTGTTGTCACTATCAGAATATATAAAACAGAAAGGTCCTATCTTTACTTACACAGCACCCTGCCCATAGGGCTAACTAGGGCCTACCTTAGTGGTGACTGATATGTAATAAAAAGGTAGCCTACGGCTTGGCGAGAAGCTGGAAATGCCAAATGCAGGTGGCAGTAAACTGCTCTCACAGGCTCTGCAGTGGCAGGCTTGAAAGCAAACTTCTGTGGGTGGCACAATCAGTGCTGCAGGCCCACTAGTAGCATTTAGTTTACAGTCGCTGGGTATATGGTATATAACTTTACTAGGGACGTATAAGTGAACCAAATACACCAATCATTGATTAATCTCTTCAGTGCCATGACGAGATAGTCTCGTCATGGAGCACGGTTGCGCTGTGCCCATGACGAGACTATCTCGTCATGAACCCCGCCCGCTAATGTAACGCCCGGCACAGGGCGGGGAAAGGGCGGGGCACTGAAGGGGTTAATCAATTATCACCACATTTTAGATGCACTTTAGCACTGGTCAGCAGTGGTAAAGTGCTCAGAGTTCTAAATCCAGCAAAAACAAAGTCAAAAACATGAGGTCGGAAAGTAAAAAGTCAGTGTAAACCACACAAAAAGATACCAGGTCTAACAGGTATATCGCCCATCTCTTTAGAAAAGTCTTTCCTGCATTGAGTGACTGTGATTCAGGCTGCATGATTCAGAGGGCGCATTTATTTCAATTCATGCAATCGAAGAAGGACAGCACTGCTCAATATCCCTGGACAATTCTAATCTATGTGGGGTTCTTTAAAATTTGTCGCAATTATTATTCCAGGTGTCCCATCCTCAATATCTAGTTAGATCTGGTGGCATGGATCTCTTTGCCTGTTGTGGCTTTAGTCACAAGATGGTGGCATGTTGCTGGAGGCTTCATGAGCAGATCCCGGTGCTTCAAAAGATCGAGACAACAATCTTGTTAATGGAGCCTGATAATTTGAGAACTAACTTTAAATGAAGTCCACACATTTTCTAAGTTTCCACTTTCCAGAGTTTCTTGGTCAATTCTAATTCTACAGGGACCTCGTGTGTAGTACTTAAGGGCCAAGACTCACTCCAGCAAAGGCCACCAACATGGTGCAATCCATGTCCAGTAAGTACTGGTCAACTGGCAAGTTTAGAAAGAAGGCCTTTTACAGCTTGTTCTGGGGCCCTGTAGCCACACATGAGGTCAGCCAACTGTTCTTTTGAGTCCATTTGTTTGTCCTTGGTACAAGAGGGAGCATCTCCAGCTCATAAACTGCATGTTCAGTTCTCTTCTGCAGGGTAAGAAAGTGTTCTGAGGAGGGTGTCTTGGGATGCTGCATGTACGGCTCACACTAGCTTGTGGGTGGTGGTGACTCCTGGCTCCTGCTTGTCCTACTGTAAATAATCAAATTGTGTCCCTAAGTACTGTAAACCCTTCTGCCCATGTGCAGAGCTCTTGTGCCCACCCAGAGCCAAGGAAAGGAGCATCACTTCTCACACACTGCATTTGCAAATACCATCAGCAAAGTATTGTCAGTCAAACTCTCTTAATTTTGGTAAAATACCATAAAAGAAGAAGCACAGGTACGAAGCATCACCCATGTCAATAAGGAGACAGGGCAAGACATTGGATAAGACTTGACAATAGAATTAAATATTAACAATCACTAAAAGGTTAAATTAACATGCGATAACATTTTAAAAAGTATCTTAGAAGTGAATCATACATCAGATGTGCTTTCAAATCACAGAAAGGTTAGTGTGCGAATTAGGCTCAATCTCTTGTCTAAAGTGCATGTGCATTATAGGGATAAAACAATCAGTGGCAATGGACATTTATAAATGACATTTGCAAGATAAATCATCACAGTAAAGGCATAAAACGAAAACAACTAGGCGGCAGTCAAAAGTGTGCATTAGGCAAGGTCAAAATGAATAAATGGCTATTCACATCATCAAGATAGGTAGCCAGAAAGTGCTTAAGTCTGCAAGGCAACACTACAGCGGTTCTCAGAAGTAGGCCAAGGGGCTGTCTGGTCCTGAGGGGCTGTCTGTGCCCTCCTTCTGATTGGCCATGAATGGCCTAAGAATTTCGCAGTTGGGCACACAAAATGTTGTGATGGATCAGATTGCAGTATGCGCAGGGCCTCACTAGAGTCTCTGGTACCAAGTTGCCTGCAAACAGGAGTCAACCATTTGCTCCTAGGTTTTATGTATGCTGTGCAGGCAAAGAAGAAATGGTCGATAGTTTTGTGCGGACAAGGGCAACAGGGATAGCCCTACTTCTGTGCTTTATTGGCCAACCAAGAGTTTGTAAAAGCATTAACTGGCAAGCTGCCATGCCTAAACTGGATATACAGCTTCCTATCAGCCGGCACTTTGATGATATCGAAATAGCTTTTGAAAGTGCGGCTGGTTTTGAGGTCTCTGAACTTATCTGCCCTGAGTGCCATTTATATATGCTTTACACTCAACCCAATCCCAATATAGTAACTTAATCTGACGTCTGTTCTGGGTAGGAGGGCAGGTAATGCTATTGCCAGAGAGGCCATGGCAGGACAAAAGACTTTTAACATGTTTGATCCACCTTATGTTATTTGCTCTGTCTAAAGCACAGACCGCCTCAAAGGCCGCAGCATAAGATGACATCTCTGAAGTAGAGAATCATAAAAGTGCAGGTAGGAAGTTTCATGGCTGGTATCTGACAGGGTCATTTAATGCCCATATCGAACAGAAGTGGGGTGCTTTGTGGAAGAGAGGTCAGGTTTCTGAGAAACGTATTTTCCTTGCTCTTTCCATGCCCCAAAGCTCAGCTCAGTAAAGAGCACCGCACACGGCCTTGCAGCTATAAAGTTTCAGGACGGGCGCAATAGGCTTAGTGTGAGAAAGACAGTGCTCCTTATGAAAAGCTCAAGTTACCTGGAAAAACTTAAGATAGGCTTTATTGAGATGGTTCTTCCAGGCCATGTCCTCCGCCAATTTAATTCCCAGTGAGCTCAGCACAGTAGAGCCTAAAAAGAATGCTCCCTTCAAGGACTTGTGGGGATTCAGTATCATGAGCTTAGATTTGGAAGTATTAATTTCCAACCCCCTCTTGTTGCAAAAGAGCTTGAATTGGTTTAAAAAGTTTTTGCAAGCCAATTGGGGTCTTTGAGACTTTTAAAGTATCGTCTGCAAACGAAAGGGTGGCAATTCTCTGCTTGGCCGGGTAGGGGGCATCTGCAATGGTGGCTGATAAGAGTTCGACAACACCATTGATGTAGAGTGAGAATAAGGTTGGGGCCAGAACGCAGCCTTGGTGGACCCCATTCTGTACACTAATGGAGTCAGTAACCTGTCCCTGGTTGCCACATCTAACCCTAGGGAAGTTCTCTTAAGGAAGCCTGACTACAAGACTGAGAATACTCAACAGCATACCCATATCCCTGAGCACCCGCCATAAATTGTCCCTGGGAACTAGATCAAAGGCAGATTTCAGGTCTATACATGCGATGTATAAGCTCCCTTTACCCAGCAAAACTATCTTCCAATAGATTATAAGGAGATGAAAGACCTGATCGACTGTGCCGGTTTTCTGTCTAAAGCCCCCCTTGAGGGAAGAGAGAATGTAATTCTCCTCCATCCAATTCGTGATTTTCGCTTGTAGCGATTGACACAGGATTTCTGAACACAGTCAATGAGGCTGATCGTTCGATAGTTGGAAGGGTTAGACCTGTTGCCCTTTTTGAAGATAGGGATCACTTCCGCCCCTTTCTAGATTCTTTGATCCTCCCTCCTCCCCCAATGTCATTGGCCAGGGTCAGGATGTATGTTGCCCAGTTCACCCCATCCGAGCGGAAAAGATCTTCTGGGATGCCATCCGGCCCAGGGGCTTTGGCAGATACAATTGCATCCAGAGAGGTCAGTATTTCATCTCTGGGGAATACAAGTGATAATTGAAATGGTTTGTGCACTACCGATTCATTGACTGCATTTTCAAGGATGGAGTACAGGGCTCCGAAATGGTCTTGCCACTCAATGACTGGGATGTTATTAGCCAGAAGTGGAGATCTCTCATTATTACTCTTACCCACAAGTGTCCAAAACAGCCTGGCATCTGGGTGCGAGATGGATTCCCGAGCTCTTCCCACCTCCTTTCTTCCCATTCCCTCTTGGCCTTGAGTTGCGCCAGGTTGTATAGGCCCCTCAGTTCTCGGATTAGTGGAATGTCCTTTTTCCTTAGAGCTGAGGACAGACGTTTTTTCAAAGATCTGCACTCATTTGAGAACCATCCAATGTTATGAGTCGATTTCACCTAATTTGGGTAGGCCTTGCATGGCGGAACAGTAAAACGTGATGCCAGGTGGTTGAAGAACGAGGAATGTAAAGCACTGCAGCTATTGGGACTGGTCATATCATTTGTCTGGGGAAAACACCCCTAGATGACTTTCTAGATCGCATTTAAGAATGCTGAGTTTGTGTTTATCTGCCACAATTGTGGGTCATTTAATCCGGGGTTTGTCGTTGGAGGGAGTCACCTCCCTTGTAGCTAGGAGAGCAGGAGTAGGTCTATTCTTTTCACCCCCCGGGTATTCCATTGTCAGACTCAAAGGGTTGTGATCACTCTCACATTTCTGTTTTATCGACATGTCCAATACAATGGGCCATATGGTTAGGTCCATGAGTATGTAGTCAATCCTGCTTGAACCATTTGGCCCAACAAAAGTAATTCCCCCTCTTTTATCAGAAATAGTCCTTCCATTTGCTGCCCGAAGCCTATAAGCCTATTAGTAGGGAATTCCAACAAAGCGCAGTTTAGTGTAGTACTAATCAAAATGAGGAGCCTTCCGGAAGAGTGGCCATGTTTAGAAGGGATTGCCGGTTTGTGGAAGGTTACAAAACCTTCGATATAAGTAGGACTTAAGCTCCAGGATTCCTGCAGGATGCTAATCTTGTGAGAGTTAATTAACTCGAGCCAGTGCAGGAGATCTGGTTTCCCCTTATGCCCGCCATGTGCCATGAGACTATTTTTAATTTCCTTATGTCTAAAGGGGGGATGAAATGGAAGTGGTAGGTGTTGTGGCAGAATGGGCCATATGACTGGGTGAGTGAGTACACTAAATTCTGTCATCGGTCTGAATGTCATCTCCCAAATTTGTGGCCGATTGAGTATATAAGAGAGAATGGATGCAGGAGGGCTCTGCCTCATGCTCGGAGGGACAGCCTGTAAGAGCAATATGCGGCAGAGGAAAAGTAGCATTTTGGTTGATAAGAGGATGCACACATTTCCATAAGAACTCTGGTGGCAGTCAATTGTTCTGTGGAAGAGACAAAAGTGGTGTGTCCCTGGGTGGCACTGCTCTATTCTTAGAATTGGGTGCGCAGGGAAAAATTTTCATTTTCAGTTGAATATTGGTGGTGGGCCGGGGACAAGATCTGGCTTCCAGAGCGACTAGGTTATGTACTAAGTTCTCACTTGCAAGGGTAAGTTCTACTGTGTCAACAGTGTTGTTGTTCAAGACGCATATTCTTGCCCTCAGAATATTGTTCCTAATCACTGACCGGCAGCCCCTTACATGCCTAATCCAGTGGAAAGCTTTGTTCTTAAGCGCTTCCCCCAACTCATAATTGGTGTTGACTTTGGAGACATTGGTCATGTAGATGGTACATTGGAGGGCATGGTGGGGAATTAGACGGCACCTGAGAAGTGGCCTTAAAAGGGGGAACACCTTGCTATGGACTGAGGTTTGGTAGACAGGTTCTTTTGCTGTGGTAGCCAGGGGCCTAGTCGCCCCCCGGTAGTTTCCCCATGAGCCATCTAAAGATTTCTCATGGGGGCTGACGAGTTACAAAGATCCCCTTCTTGGCCACTTGGGTACAGGTCAGATGAACAGAGTTAGTAGTAGGAGCATTGCGTGTTATTGGTGGGTTAGAGGTGGTAGGCTGGTTGAGATGTATAAGCGTGATAGTACCCTGAGTACCCAGGGATGGAACTAATTCTAAATCACTGCAATCTGAGATTGTGAGATAAAGTTTGGAAATAAGGGTTTTCAGAGCCCCTACTGATTCCTTAAGGGCTGAGATTTCCCTCTGATGTTCGAGGATGGTTGGTAAGGTCCCGATGTCCGCCACCGTACAATCAAAATGTTGAGTATTCATTGGGTTGGTAAATGTTAGATGAATGACCCAGCCCAGCCTCCTCCAGTCTCTGTTGGGCGCAGACCCTGGTGCGGCACAGGCATGCCCACGCATATCCCGCTCTGCGGGAGCCCTGTTCAGCTTTTAAGCGCCTCCTGGTGCTTACAGGACTCGTAGGTAGATCCTGCCACAATGGAACTTGGGGGATGGAGTACCCAGAAGATGCGGACAAGGCTGCTGCTGCTGTGGCAGTATGAGAGGGCTAAAGAGCCTCCTGGCACTTACGGGACACGTAGATGGCTCCTGCCGCAATGGAAGTTGGGGGATGGAGTCCCCAGAAGATGCAGGCAAGGCATGCATACGGCAGTATGAGAGGGCTCCCGCACTGCCAAAGCCCTGTTCAGCTCTAAGCACCTCCTGGAGCTTACAGATTGCGAAGGCGGCTCCTGCCGCGATGGAAGTTGGGGGATGGAGTCTCCAGAAGATGCAGGCAAGGCTGCTGCATCGGAATGAGAGGGCTCCCGCACTGGGGGAGCCCTGTTCAGCTTTTAAGCACCTCCTGGCACTTACGGGACCTGAACGAGGCTCCTGCCGCAATGGAAGTTGGAGGATGGAGTCCCCAGAAGATACGGGCAAGGCTGCTGCTGCGGCGGTATGAGAGGGCTCCACCTCTCATACTCCAGCTAAGTATTGATCACAGGCAAAAACAATTCTGCTTTAATCTCTGCTGAATCACAGAAGTGCAGGTAGGAAGTTTCATGGCTGGTGTCTGACAGGGTCATTTACACACAAGGGTCAGTTGTATTATACAGTGTGATTTGATGTAACATTAGTATATGGAATTTGTTGCAATGGCATATTTGCACTGCAGAACAAGCTTTGGTAGTTTTGTCTACAGTTACAGCTGAAAACGAATGTCAGACTCATATAAACTCCAGACAGATCCTTGTGATAAAATATTTCCTAATGTATTGCTCTTGGGTGTACAACTCAATGCAGAAGGTTTCTACCATGTGGAACGGCTTTCTATGGGTTCCTAGTCTAGAATCAGTTAATGGTAAATATCACAAAGATCTGAAAACTCTTCTGTTCATTAAGCATACGTTTTGAAACAAATGCAACTTCTAGTGTGATCAACCACCACAACCATTCTTCTCTATAACCCTTCTCCTGTGCATCACAAAGAGCATGGCTGCAGGTGCTAGGCAGCATGAATATATAAAAACACAATATATTTAGTTGAATTTTAGTAAAGACACGTGAAAAACCATTTGATTTGTTCAAATATGATTCCAGAGCATAAAGTGTACCTCAACTTCATCAGCACCAGGGTTGGCCGACAGACCAGAAATAAAACTGTAGAGAGCCACCCGGACTCTCTCTAACAATGTTGCGACTTCACACGCATTCATACACCCCTCGGGGCGGGCTCGTCCCGAGGGGATAAATAAACGTGGGCGGAGGCCGCACGCTGTCTTCTGGCCTAGAGCGATATACTGGTGTCCCTGTGTCATTTATTGCGCTTGCCGACAGTAACTGCAACACAGGCCCTGCCGCGCTACACTGGCGACGAGGCCGGTCGCACCCTCGCGTGTGCATTTGCCCTTCCTGCTGTCTCTCCGGAGCGTGCGGAGCCCACCCGCAATGCTGACACTCCTGACGATTACCTGATCGCTGGAGGTGGATCGCGGAGCCCACCCGCATGCTGACCTCCGCTGCTCATCTCGCCGACAGCGCTGCGCTCGCCCACGCGCCTACCTCGGTATCGGGAGCATGTTCAGCCGGCGGCGCTTCAGCACGCTGTGGGGGGTAAGTGGCTGGCCTTGATCGCTTCATCGGTGTTCCGCTCTGGTGGTTGTCCCCCCCCTGCTCTGGGGTCCACGTGGTTGCTCTGCCTCGCGCTGGCTCCCGACTCACTCGGCCAATATCCTGGAGGGGGCCTTAGAAGAGCTGTCCATCTCCTGCCTGCCAGTAAATTAAAATAAAACCAAAAAAAAGGGAGAAGTAGGGATTTTGCCGTGATTCAAGAATAATAATATAGAAGAAGGAAGGGTGACCCTGCAAGGGAAGTCAAGTGGGGGTAAAAGTTGACCCGGAAAAACAAACAAGCATTGGCAACACCCCAAAAGCGCGCAAAAAGGCCTACAAAGTCGATGAAGAAGCCACACCTGTGCACCGACGTGCCCAGGCCTGGCCACAATGAGCACCGTACCTGCCGCAGGCGCGGCCGCACAGCAAGCTGGTGGGCACAATCCAGTCGCCGGCAACAACCCACCACCGCCTGTGGTCACCCATACCCCAGTCGCACCGCTACCACCATTCAGTGAGACCTCGGTTCCCGCCACTGCTGCGCCAAGGTGGAAAGCGTGGGTAGGGCGATTAAATCATTACTTCAAAGGGACTCGTGAAACCAATGGGACAGTAAAGCGATCCCTACTCATCTATTATGGAGCTGCTGAGATTTACGACCTGTTCGACACGCTCCCCAACACAGGGAACGATGACGACTACGACGCAGCGGTCGCTGTGCTAAACAGACATTTCGACCCACAGATCAACCCCGACTTCGAGAAATTCAAGTTCTGGAGGGCGTGGCAGACCGACACCGAATCGGTTGACATGTTCTGCGCGCGACTGCGCCAGCTGGCCAGCACGTGCCCCTTCACAGACCAAAGAGAGGAAATCAGGGATCAGATCATCTTAGGCTGCCGTTCCAAGCTCCAGCGGAAGTTGATCCTCCGAAAGCCAGGGATCTCACTGGACGAGATCCTGGTACTTGCACGCTCTCATGAGTTGTTGGAGGCCCGGGCAGAAGAGATGGAAGCGGCCTTACACACACCTGTGGCCACGGGATTGGTGTCCAGGACCCCGCCCATCAAGGAAGAAAAGGTGGAAGCTATTCAGAGGCGTCCCACTGCACCTTGCAGGCATCCAAGCCCGCACCAGGAGGGTCGTGTGGGTACTGTGGCGAAGATCAGCCGGCAATGGCCATCTGCGGGGCGAAAGAAAAAGTGTGCTCCCGCTGCGGAAGGATGAATCACTATGCAAGAGTGTGCCGTGGCGGGCGATTTAGGCAGCCGTCGTCGAGACCCAGGTTCGGGCCACAGCAAGTTCGCCAGATCTCGCATGCTGACCCGCCGCCAAGCTCGGAACACCAGCCACAGGCGTGACCCCCGATATATGAAGACGAAGACGACGATGTGTTCGTGGTATCCTACGTCAGCCGGACAGGCTCCAGGCGAAGGCCGCCACACATGTGCTCGGTCTCAGTAGAAGGCACAAAGGTACAAGCCCTCATTGACACAGGGGCGTCTGTCAATGTGATGGACTCCGATAAGTATGACCGCCTGTCGCCACGACCCCCCTTGACGCCATCCAAGGCGCGAATATACACATATGGAGGAACGGACCCTCTTCCTCTCTGTGACGTCATTAGTGCCACAATCGCGAGCGGGGGCTACTCGACCGAGACACAGTTCCATGGCCCCGAAGTGTGGAAGCCCGTTGCATATGCTAGCAAATGTGATCATTGAGTTCGTTTTTGACTTTCTTGGTTTGTGATGGTTACATTTTATTTGTAATAATTTATATATTGTTTTATTACATCAGTCTTCATCAACATTTAATATTTAAATTAATTTTTGAACTGATGTAATACATTATTCTATTTTTTATTTAAAATAAGAAAGATTTAGTATGTTGGTTTAGAAATTGTCATGGCTTTTGAGGATTTTTGAAGGTCACTATTTATTCTATAATATGCTTCTGGCTATTATTTCTAAGTAATGTAGACCGTTGTTATTTGTGAAGAGTTTGACTTTAAATTGTAGCATATCATACATTTGTCTGGTTGTTTAATAAGATTTGGGCCAATTTGGCTAACAGATTTCTCCATTCTTAATTGCTGGTAGCTCTGCTCTTTTTATAATAATTCTATTGCATTTAAGAATGTGTATAAAATATTTTGGTTTTATTTGAAGTAATTGTTTTATGTAAAATGATTATTTATATATTTATTAGAGATTATTTAATTATGTTGTTGATAATATTACAATTGATATTGGGTGATTTGATATGTGTGATATATTATATATTTTTATAAAGGGAACAATATTTTCCTATCCAAATTTTTTGTTTGTTTTTATATAGTTAAAAATTGATATTTTTTACAACAATATTTGTGTTTGAGATATTTGTGGTTTCAAAGTTAAGGATAGGAAGTCAATATTTTTGTCATCATTATTTAATTTCCTATACTTTTATGTTTTGTAATTGTATGCATCAATATTATGTCAGTGATTCGTCCAACCCAAAGTTCAAAAAGAGAGACTGAGTTAAACAAAATACATCATTCAGCACCTGAAATATACAGGCACTGGAAACAATAGAACTAATCACAACCAGAGCTAGAAGCATGGTACAAAATAATCTAGAGACATTGGATCCAAAAGTAGCACTGTCTAAAACCAGAGCAAGGCGCCAGATGGCATATTACATATCCAGAAGCAAGTCAGAAATTATCTACAACATATCCAATGTAGAGCAAGACCAAGAGAGGTGCAACACAAATCATAGAAACACTGTGACAAAAATCAAGTGTAATGCAAATGGTGTAGAACAACACAATTAGAGAGAATCAAACAGCAGGTGTTCCAGAGCATCCAAACCTAGAAACAGTCAGAGCCATTATCTTGAATCTGGAGACGGATATAATACAGTGTGTACTAGACCCATGAAAATATTTTAGAACCATGAGTTATAAAGAGTCAAAAACTAGGAGACTCTCAGCACAGCCAGCTGAGATATTTGCAGCCTAGAGACAGACACCAAGTCAGAAATTAGATATAACATTATCTGGAACCAGTGGATACCAAACCAGGTACAATAACAAGTATGATACAGATCACATTCATTAGGGCACTGGTGATCCATGGAGGTTCCCTTGCAAGACCTCCCTGTGGTATGGGAATGGTATTCATTAACCTGGCGGCTAGCTGGATGGTAGGTATGGTAATTCTGCTGAGACACTGGCGACGGCTTGGCCCAAGTCTACTGCAGGCAGGATATAATCAGAAAGATATTAGGACAAATCTTCAGTGTTAATGGAGTCCTCAGGTGCCATCTTTGTTTTGTCATGTGGCCAGGAACGGCAAGGTGAGAAACATCACCAGTTACATGCTCACGTTTCTTATGTTGCCTTTTGTTTTTACACACAATGACCTTTGACATACATTTGTGTGTGTGACAATGCAGGATAACATTCTCTGAATATGCATTTCTTAAATTTCAACTTCATAGGCATACTATCATGACGTTGAACATTTAGTACAAGGAATAACATTTACTGTGCAAATCTTATCATTGTTATTGTTAAATAGGCCACAGTGCCATCCTACTAGAAAACAATTACGGCCTGACAGGGGTTGGGACATTGGCACATGGGTGCTGTTTATTATATATACAGATTGACTTCCTTGTTGGGGGAGAGGAGCACTCAGCTGAAACTATGAGGTCACTACATGCCAGAATTTCAGCTCAGCTGTGCTCTGCTTACCAATATGAGGAATGTCCAACTCTACACCAAGACGCATATCCTGATGACACCATTCTGTTGGTAATTAGGAGCTAGACCACCAAGGAAGGAATTTGGTAGATCACTCACCCTAAGCAAGACTAGGTTAGGAAGCGCTCGGTAGGAGTACACAATGCACAGTACTTATATGCCCGCATATATTCACTGTTTTAGCACAATGGTGGAAATGTTAATCTTTTTCACTATTCTTGTAATGTTAATTACTCTAATCTGTTTCATTCTATGGATTATTGCAGCACAAGCATTTTATACAAGAATCACAATGCTTCAATAAATATTAAGACACCTTACTAAGTATTTCCTGTGTATTTCTTCGGGTATGCACAAGAAGGGTTCTAGATCTGTTACCACGATTATCTTGGGGGATCAAGGTTGTGATGTTCTGAGGTTGCACACACATTTGTTAACCTGTAAGGTTAGGGGTACAGATGGTGCACTGCTGACTAGCAGGGATGCAAGCAAACATATGCTGAGGGTGTGCACAGAATCAGTCTAGCACAATCCTCACATTTATGTTGTCCAACAAACACACAGTTTTACCAGTGAGGCACAAGCCATACAACAGCTTATGTAGACTAATTATTTTTTAACTTTGGCTTTCTGTCATGCCAAGTGCCACTCACTGAATTCCCAGGACTAGTGCAGAACCAAAGACATTCCACTACTTCCCCCTGAGGTTAATCCTTAGCATCAGAAGAGATGACTGATACTGGTGACTAAACCTGGTAGCAAGGGAGGCTAGAGAGAGAAAGAGAGGGACAGCCCTGGTGTACCTTGGAACTCTCATTTAAAATATGGTGGTGGGTAATAATCTTTCTATAACTCCATTCGTCAGGATATGTACTCTGCAACAAGAACACAATCCTTTTAGTCAACCATACATGAACGCTTTATTTATCAGCCTGAGATTACAAGTCTTTAATGAAATATATCACATAAGAATTAATATCAGGAATTTGAGTCAATGTGAAGGTCCTTGAGCAAAAACCCTTTCGCTGAATGATGAGTGTGTATTCTTCAACCGCTGCTCAGATGAACCTGAAATCTTTCTATATCCCTAATGTTGTGTTACTTCACATAACTAGTCATTTTCCGTTAGCCAAGACTTTCTTATACTAACTCAAATTGCGAGGTTGTCTTTAAAGAAAGAGAGAGTACCAAAACTAGAAGCATTCTGTTATTGCACTAACCTGATTTCGGTGTAATGGGCTGGAATAGCTGAAACTTTAAATGGTGGAAAGATGGTTGTAATTGATTTGTGATGGGGTACATTGGTACCTACTGATTTGCTAGGTTCCAGTGATAAAGACTGTTGGAATCTCGAAGAGATAGCGTTATAAAAGAGGTTGCTAGCCTTCAGATTTCAGGTAAAGATGTCCAAAATACTCTTGTTGCTAGCAGGGGGGTTGGGAACCCAAAAACAATGCTGACAGGAGACACTGCTCTGTCTAAAGACAATTTGATGAAGCCAAGCAGGGGACAATGTTTGGACGCTGTATTTATAGCTTGTCATAAAAGTTTTTTAACTGGTTCCTTCTAGAATATTACTAAGTGTTCCCTGCAATTGGAAGGCTAGCTCAAGTGGGAGACAAGGGATGGAAATTGAAGGTTGAGTAAACGAATATATTAAGCACTTGAGCCTTCCTGAGGAGTGTCTCCTGTCAATTAGAAGGCTGTTATTGGCAGGAAACTGGGGCAGGGAATGCATGATTTTGATTAGAGTGCAAGACAGCCAAACAAATAAACAACATGGAAACATACCCGGTGACCTTGAGGTCTCCAGGAAAGACAGTTTTTTAACTAATAAGCACCATCTTTTGGGACAGTTGAACAAATAAAAAAAAGGACAAGCCTATTAGGCAATCTTGAGGTTAGTAGGAAACAGAGTTTTTTAACTAATTAGTGCCACCTGCTTGTATTAGCACTTATGTAAACAGATCTTTAAACTGCGCACTCCAACTAAAGTACATAGCATGCATATATAAAGTTCATAACAGAGGTCATGGCACCTACCCAGATAGATAACTGTGAAAAGTGCATATCAGAGTACATGGCTCTCGACCAGCTGGAAACAGTGAAAAGTGCATAGCAGAGTACATGGCACCTGCCCAACTAGAAAACAGCGACAACACCAGGAAACATATAGCACAGTCAGATCTGGGTATGAGATAAACAATTTCCTAATGTGGAAAAAACGTGATATAATCTTGATATAAGATATTGCCTAATAATCATTTCTAACGAGAAAGGGTGGTATAGAACATAATTTCATCGATTTTGAAAAGTTACAAGAAGTTAACTCAGAAGGTCAATTAAACAGTTGAAAGCAGAATAAGAAAAAAATATTCTGTCTTGCTTTGATTCTTTGATTTAAACATGCAGGAGTCTGTTTGGAGTTAGAGACAAATGCACATTAAGCAATCTGGCTATTGTTGGAAGCAACAATTGCAAAATATCAGCAAATTACCACATTTAATTTAAGTCATGGGATTTGTTTATGATTCAGCTCTATGAAACAGGTGGTAATCTTCTTTTTAAATTGTTGAGTTGTATGCCCACTGACATTAGAATCTACAATGATAAGGCCCTGAGCTTTCTTCAGAACTCCTGTACATTCTGAGCCCCTGGCCCTAATGCCATTTCTGTGACTTTCGTAAAAGCTAAACCCAATGCATGAAGTGTATTACTGGGTTTTTTGTACAAAAATATTTTTAGATCTGGGATGACACCTTTATCCTAGAAAGCCTCAATTCTACAGCCTATATGGTTCTTTGTCTAACCCCAGAAGTTATTGCTTAATTGCTTAGCTGGCCTCAGATAGTAAGTGTTTTGCAAAACTACTCTTCCCAACTCCTACGAATCCTACAATGGATATCTGATCATAAACTATTAATGTTTTCTCAAAGTGGTTTTATGGCAATATCTTCCATATTAGATAACACTTTGTCCCTGACTTTTGTGGCAAGAAAAGCATTGGAAGAACCATTCACAAGTTCTTTGTTTAAGTGACCTTTCTACAGTGGTTGATAAAGTCAATCATAACCAACATAGGCCAAAACTACACACATGGAGAAATTGTCCACCCTTTACTTCACGTTTTAATATAATTCTCTGTTACACATATTCTTCAGTGCAAGCAAAATTGTCAGGTTGTAAAAGCCTCACGCCTAGAATAAAATCGGCAAATGGACTTCAACCGAAAAGTTTCCCCCTTGTTCTTTTCTTATAGACCAGTCAGAAAATAAAATCCATTAATAAAATACAATCCTAATACAACCAACAAGATCATAAAACAATATGATTAAAAGAAGAATTAAAAGCATTATCACATGAAACATTTACAACATTAAACAACGGTGTATCCAAAAACTTAATGACAACAAACACAACATTCATCCTTTGTCCCAGCTCTGGGAGCAATGTGACAGTTGGAAACTCATCCATATGGGCTTCCAGAAGGATTAGGCAGGTAATAGGTAACTTTTAAAGGTACCTAACATAAAGCATTATTACAAATGCAACTTTACCAATGAATTAGTCTTGCAATAAATATTTGTAAAATTCCAAGAATCAACTCCATAGCTGATTTGTGCGTGGAGATAGCAATATTGAGTTTAATACTATATCCCAATGCTGCTTTCCCATGAAACACCAACTCTGTTACAGTAAAAATATCCTTTTGGCCTTTTCACTGTGAGAACATGTTTAACACTAAACTTCTCCATGTCCTACTTACAAATACCATGAACTATGCCTAATGCGCAGTAAGGCCTACTTTGGGGTGACTTCATATTTTAAAAGAGGGCTTAGATCTGTTAAAAGGGTTTATTTTGACAGGGTACATTTGCAGTTTTTATCAACTATGCTACACATAGCAGTCGTGTTTGACCTGTCACTGCAGTGGATGACACGATGGGTACTGCAGCCCACTGGTGACATTTAACTTACAGGTCCTGGGTACACTCTGCACCATATACTAGAGACTTATAGGTATGTTAAATATGCCAATTAGGGGCATTTTTGTTTATCATGTTGAAAAAGGGGTGGGACAGGCATTTTGCCTCTGCTTAACAGGGGTAAAATCCACAGAGTTCTACAGCCAGCAAAAAAAGTCACAGCAAAAATCTGGAGATACACCACTAATAAGAATGTTGCGGCTTAAAATATTAAAATTAATTTCTCATTTGTTGTATAGTTCACATGTTTTATTGCAACCTCAGAACTTCTACACCACACTACATGATCTATTTTGATTTTGAACTGCCGTATTTATGGTGTTTTGGTATTATGCAGTTTGCCAATTACAGAAATAATTATGCTAAAGAAGATGAGAATTCTTTAAAAATATATATTTAGTTTACTGGCTGGAAAAATAGGGTCTGGTTCTCTATTAAGCCTGACAGCCTTTGATGTGGTCTTCCCTCAAACCTCCCTCAAACTTTTTAACTTCTCCCCACCTGAAGTTTGTTTTTTTGGGCTTTAGGACTTTCACATGCTAACCAGCGCTAAAGTGTCTGTGCTCTCTTCTTTAAACATGGTAAAATTGGCTTAACCCCAAATTGCACATTTGAATTACTTAAAAGTTTCTAGTAACGTGGCACTACAGGTAGCCAGAACCTTTAAATGAAAAGCTACTAGTGATCCTGTAGTGCTTATTGTGTCACTCATATAAGTAGTCCTTCAAAACGTCTCAGTTCTGCCATTGCAGCCCGTGTTTTAAAATGCCAATTCAACTGTAAAAAATAAACCTCTTGTCAGCACTAAACCTCCCTTTTTAATATATCTCAGTCACCCCTGTGTAGTTCCTAAACAGCCAATAGGGTAAGGTACATTGTATTTAAAAATAGACGTGTTTTTAAGTTTAGCATGTCCTTGTAGTAAAAACTCCCACATGTATTTCTCACTACTTTGAGGCCTACCTCTCCCAATGGATAACATTGGATTCCATTATTACATTAAATAAGTGCTAACTTTTGATTGGGAACAGGCAGAAGTGTCATGCTCGGTCTCAAAAGAATTGTAATTTAAAATCCTCTTCACTGGTAAAGTAGGATTTTAAGGCACATTTATGAAAATGCCGCTTTTCGAAAGTTGTTGTTTTCTTGCCCTAACCATTTTGTTCCTGCAGCCTGTGTCCTGTTTCACATGACTCTGAATAGTTGACATTTGGCCTTTGTGCATTCCTCCCAGGGAGTCAAAGGGGGACTGGGTGCTGCCAGGATGGGTAGGGCGCAGCTGTTTCATGTCCCACTCACATTTCAAAGGGCTGCCTCCAGGGCATTCGCAAAGGAACTGTATACCAGCCTAGTGTCACCCGAGATCCCTTGGTGCCTGGGCAGGGGAAGGAAAGAAATTTGCAGAAGCAGATGGGAGGATAGCCTAGAGTTTTCTCCCATTTTAAAGGCTAACACCAGGTATAAATATTGGACCCTTAGACCAATTCCTCAGTACACTCCAGGACCTATGGAATACCCCCAGAAGAGATGCCTTATACATCACTGGGCTACCCGGCTGCTTGAGGCCTGCTTTGTACCTCAGGGGACTAACATGCTGATACCATACTGCTGCTTGAAGCTTGCCTTGTATTTACTCAATGATAGGAAAACCTAGCAGTGGGAAGTACTTAGAGAATGGCAAATTAGTCACCGCGACGGAAACGTTAGAAACACATAGTTTTTCTTCGAAATCCTTCACCCACCTGGGTTGCCCCTTGGTGGCATGCTTCATCATTGGGGTTCATCCTGATCTGCTGTGGATCGAGGCGTGCTACTACTAAGCGAATTCTCAGGAAGCACTTAGAAAGAACGTCTGTGATAAAGACAGCATATGTGAGAGGAGAGGAAAGTAAGTACTATCAAGTTAAAAATACCGGATTAGTAGGACCCCTATTTTATTCCTGCCTCTAGCCGGTATGTTTAAACTCAGGCGGTTCTGTTGGAAGAAATAGTTTTTAGTGAATTTATCTCTTCAAATTGATCAACATGTTTTGAGCCTTTCCCCTATTGGCTCTTCATCAGGACCTACAGGAAATCAGTTCCTATTGGTGCAACTCCTTAATGTTCCTAAATAGGAACACAATAATTAGCATGCCATGCGAAATCACATAAGATACACACGATGTATCAATTCAAATATTTATTAAGATTTGGAACTCATATGAGGTCCACTTAAAAGAGCATACAGATTGTTACAAAAAGAAATTAAACATAACAAAACTCATTCCACGTTTGGAATTAGCAACAAACGGAATAAAGTTTCAAGGCATAGCCTAAGAAATACAAAGATGTACGAAAAGCAATAGATAGCAGCTGGTTCAGGTACTTGATAAAATCCAGAATTCTTCCTCAGCAAAAACGTTAATCTTTAGCAGCAAGAAAAGGAATTATAAAGCATGGCCTAATATGTGCAAACAACAATTCAATAGCTGCAATACATGTGCAAAACGCAATCCAGAATCACACTTTGGGTGAGTTTTTAACTTGACAGCAAAACAAAAGCGGGAAATGAACATAGCGTCGCCCTCTTGTGCAAATAGCAGCAAAAAAACAGCAATTAAAATATATACATAAACTCCTTAAAATAATTTAAAAGTTTTATACACACTGCTTCATTTTTTGGACAAAGTAAAAAGTCGCGGGCTGAAACTACATTTTTAACACTATTTAGTAAAAACATTGGCCGAAGCCAATGACGGCAGCTCGCGGCCAATGCTGGACATGCAAATAAGACATGATCCAAGGTCTGAGAACTTAGATTGCAAAGGTTGCAGATTTTTCCATTTCCCAAATTTGGGGACCAGTTTGCTGTTAGATCATTTAAAGGTAGAAGATTCATGCGACATAGTGTGAAAAAGCATCGGGTACTATGTTGTAAATTCCAATATACATATTTCAAGTTTTTGGTACATACGATTTATATTAATGCAACCTGAAACATCACTCCGTATATTAAAGACGCCGTACTAGTGCGTCATGGTCTTGCCAAGGAGAAGGGGGCCTGTAGTCACACCTTCACCTCTGCCTTTTTGCATAATTCAATCCCCGGAAACCGAGCTTGCCTGGTATTCTCACAAGGTTATCCTGCTGTGTAAGGCTTGCCTTGCTGATTGATCCCAGGATTCCAGAGTAACTCTAAGGGCTAGTTGGCTGGACTCCTATGTGAGCTCCAAAGACATAACAAGCTCCAGAGAAGCCTCGAACCCTGCACCTGCACTCTGGCTGGAGTCCCAGCCCCCCCCCCCCAAGTGGTGCCCAATCAGTCCTGGACCCTTGGAGGTGGCACTAAAGGCTCTACTCCTGGCCAAACCTGAAATCCGTGGCTTAAACTACAAATGGTAGCCTGAGAACTGACAGACGACTGGGACATACCTTCTCACTGATCTGCATGAGGTGCAGGGCAGGTCGGCCTGACTCCCACTACGTTCTTCTCCGAAGCTGCAAATCTGTTTGTCTGGACCTTTCATAAGGGTATTCAGCATCGTGGAGCCCTCACTGGCTAAAGCCTGGAGCTTTATTCTGCTGGAGATTTTCAACTTCCTGCTTGGAGTAGGTGAAAAGCGGGAGCATTGAAACACACAGGACTGAGTACCTCATGTGGCTTTACATACAATAGAACTGCTCCCACACAGTTATTACTCATTCAATGGGATTTAACAAGTAGTTGTACGGCACTAGCAGGATGTTCCTGCAATATTCCAGCAAATAAATGTGCAGTGTTTTTATCCATCAGTATACTGCATGTGGAAAATAATCCTTCACAAATAATAGGTCCACAACTGTCTTATTACGGAAACCAAGTACCCCGATGTAACACTAGAATCCCTCAGGGTAGTGAGGCAGAGCAGTCCAAGTTCTACTCAGGGAAGGTGGATTGGGCTAGAAATTCCAATTTGCTGGCCCACAATAACAACATTCAGTAAATTGTTGTCCAGTTAGTGCCTTTTCTTTTAATAAAGAAAAGTACACGTATCACACACATACACTACTAATTCCACACATTAAATTACAAATATGTACATAAGGTAGATGGAAAACACTTTGGTGACATTTCACCACTCGCAGCTGTTGAACACCATAATCACAATGCCCCCCACCAATACCAGATGCAACATCACAGTATATGGAAGTGTCATTTTAAACATGGAAGCCCCACTGGATATATCAAAGCATCACCACATTAATACATAAGGAAGGGCAATTGGCTTTGAAAAAGTGCCACCACATTTGGGAATCATCCTCCTTACATGATTTACCGTTAAAACAAATGAAATTAATCACCACATTTGAATGCATTTATTATTAATACAAGCATTACAATGTTAATCATTCATAAAAGCGAAACATTCCATAAACACCGAAAAAACACTGTTTTTCTGTTGTTTTTAATGGCTCTTAAATGTGTTACCACTGATAACCACTGTTTTTTTGAAAACACTGAAAAAACCCCACCAGAATTGACCAAAAATAGAAACTGAAAACAGGAAAGCCTATTAATAAAGCATTCTTAATTAAAGCAACCTCAAACATAAGTGTTTGTGTCTTTATTTTACACTCTTCAGGCCACATAATGTTTTCATGGGACCACCTACTATGAGTCCTTACACTCCAAAGCCTGTGAGTAAGTGTTCCAGCTCTGGGAGTGTTTGTAAAAGCTGTGAACCTCTCCCAAGGCCATACTCTCTAGGTCCAGAGAGAGTTAAGGTATGGTTTCAAATAAACACTTCTGGTGGCTGCTGCACTCCTTCCCCCCTACATATTTATTATAAGTTGTTGATGGTCCCCCAGCCCGTCCTTACGGCACCATAGGAAAGTAAAACAAAACAATCCCAACCCATGTGGGCCAATATAGGGCACTCCTCGCTGGAGGCCAGTGAATGTTAAATGAGCTGCTTTTGCTGCTTTGTTTACTCAAGCGGCCACTCATTGGAACTGTTTTCCTTGTTCTTTCTTACATTTTATATGCCCATTTCCCACATGGAGCACACAGATGCCTCAATTCACATTGGGATCTGTGAGTAGAGTCCCAAGTCTCCCCACAATCCCCACTAGCTCCCACCACTCATTGGGAGATAGCTCCTATTGGGCCAGATGTACGACACTTTTTAGCGTGCGCAAACGAGTCTTAGACCCATTGCTTACGCTAAAAAGCATGGGCCCATATACAAACAGTATTTTGCGACTCGCAAATAAACTGCGACTCGCAAAATACTGTTTTGCGACTCGCTATTAGGAAAGGGCGTTCCCTTCCTAATAGTGACCTCACAGCTATGTACCAATGTTTTGAAACCGCAATTGCAGTCGCAAAACACTCACAAATTATCAACTACTTAAAGAAGGTGGTCATGCATTCGCAAATGAGAAGGGGTCCCCAGGGGGCCCCTTTCCCTTTACAAATGCATGCAATATAATTTTTTAAGGGCAGGCAGTGGTCCCAGGGGCCACTGCCTGCCCTTAAAAAAATTAAACGAAAACGTTTCCTTCTTTTTTTTAAAATGCATCCCGTTTTCCTTTTAGGAAAACGGGCTGCATTTAAAAAAAAGCCCAGCAGGCAACCATCCCTGGGAGGGCCTTTCATTCCCAATGGGCCTGCAAATTGCTTGAAGCTCATTAATATTCATGAGCCTCGCAATTTGCAACCCCATTGTAAATTGCAAACAATGTTAAACACACTGTATGCCAAATAGTGCCTTCGCAAATTGCGAGTCGCAAATGCGACGCAATTTGTGAGGTGCTGTTTGGCAGGTTTTACATCTGGCCCATTGTGTGCTACCAATGCAGCTGGACCAATAAATAATGTTGCTCCTACCTACAGGTGGAGTTGTGCACTCTCCCCTGTTCCGGATGGACAGTGGGGAACAAAGGCTGGGGTGCAATTGCCCAGAGGCATTGAAAAGCAGCTCCTGTGGGTCCCAGGGGATGGGGTTCCTGGGGCCTCCTTATCTGCGCTTGTTTACTACAGTGTGCTTATCCTGGAGGATAGGATCCCTGGGATATCCTTGTGTTGGGTCCTTGGGATGGGATCCCAAGTTGGCTCAATGAGGGGAACCCCAGGACCACCCTGGGGGATTTTTGAGAGACTATGGCAGAGTGCCATGTGCTCGAATTCCTGTTTCGGCTTTTTAAAGGGAAATCTTTTAAAAGGCATAACTCTGGCCCAGTTAGGCCAATTTTGGCAGTCCGTGGATTATTGCGCTCCTGGTTGTGAACTCTAGCTACTGGGAGCTTTCTCCTCATGCCTCTTGGTCTCTAAAGGGCAACCGCTTCATGGAGCTGGATTTATTGACTCATGCACAACCCTTGCCCTCTGTCTGGCCCTTGGTGCTCCTCTTCTGCTGGTGGGACCATATTTGCAGTTGCTCCACAACTATCCAACAGAGCACCCGCCTGTATTATATATATCAGTACCAATATGACTTTATTTAAAATCTTGGAAAAGAAAGACCTTGAAATGAACCTCAACCTGTGACAATCTGGGGGAATTTCTACCCAAGTCCTTGCTGAGAAAATACAATGCAACACTCTCCCAGAATGGGAAGATTGAAGTGGTTTGATGTTCCAGGATTCACTGCAAAACACCATCACTTCCCCTACAAAACAACATGTTCTTGCACGGGTGAACACAACTATAACTCACGTTGGCCAAGCTGACATTCAGTTTGATTACTGGAATGTCACAAAAAGATGTTTGCACTCGGAATTTAACCCATTGTAATACTTTTATGTATTCATACATTCATTAGTCTCCTGCAGCTCCCCTGCTCTAATTTCAATATAACAAAGATAGATGGGGGAGTAGCAAATGTGCACAAGAACGAAGTGGTGCAAACGTATATTTGTATATCAAACTATATAAGAGAAGGGCCGCCTAGCAGGGCCCAATTGAGGTATCAAAACACTATGCATTAACTACAGCATGATAATAACTACGATATTAGGGATAGTGGTTACTTTTCACTAGACGCCTGATGGAGACCCACTAAGTCATTTAACCTGAGTTTGAACTGAATACTAAGAGGCAGATTTACAAGCCCCTTGCGCTGCCAGTACATCACTTTTTGTGACGCTCTGGCAGTGCATTTCTCAGCCCCATATTTACAAGGCCCCTCTACACGCAGCACTCTGCGTGAAAGGGGCGTTCCATGGGTGTTGTTGTGGGAACACCCATGGAACCAGCCACATTTCCAAATTCACAATGATTCGTAAACCTGGAAATGTGTCAGTATGCTATGCCACCCTAGAGGTAGCATAGAGAGGTGCAACGAGGAGTTTTCATTTCTTTTCGTTTTTTTCCTATTTCAATGTGTGCCAGTGCAGGGGAGAGCAGAGGAATGCGACATATCATTGTAAATATGCTGCATTCATGTGCTCTGAAAGTGCCACAGCGTGGGCAGCCAAAGTGCTTGCGGTGCCACGCTGCGGCACCTTCTTGTAAATCTGCCCCTCAATTCAGACGCCCATTGGGCGCAGTCGCATTAATGAGCACAAGGGGTACCTTAAATACTACAAGGAACGAAAATAATTTTAAATGTGAGCAAATGTGCGTCACATCTCAGGGAGTTGAATGTATCATGTGCAACTCTACCACGAGGAACTAGCCCTCGTGATATTGTTTTTGCAATAACAAGTCCGCTTTGATGTTAATCGTCAATAAAATTCAAACCTTTGAAAACATCAAATGTTTTGTAGTCGATCGCATACATTTTTAACAACAGATCGTTTTGGCAATACTGTCAGTCAATTTCTTAACCGTGTCATGCTTGATTATTCACATTCAAATTACGGTGTACGATTATAATGTTTTATGCAGTACACAGCGTTGCTGGTACCCGTATCTCTTTGGAGTCGCCCATCAAACCATGTGCCTTGCTTTTGAAATGGAATTGATGTGAGCTGAGCTGAACATCAATTTGCTGAAAAGTGGCAGCCTAATCATATCCTCTTTTATATTAATAAATCAAATCGGAAGTACTGAGTGGGCAGTCGTGTAGCAGCTGTCTTGGAATACAGAGACCTTGGAAGTGGAAAGCGATGCAGGCTGGATACGAGCCGCGGCGCTGACACCATCGAGATGGACAGCCTGTCAGTCTGCAGAAAGCCAGGTTTACTCTAAGGGAACTTTTAACATGATGCTTGAAAACGACAAGGGAGGGTAGAGCTGATGTACCGGTGCCCTGCCACCTGGTATGATGAGCAACCTATCAGGAAACAGAATCGGGGCAGGCATCTTTGAAAAATCCATTTTAGCAAACTGCGAAATTGCTCGGGTCATGGAAGAAAATTGATTTTATTTTAAGGACGGTGAGAAAGGTGGATGAAATTATCTGAATAATAAATGTTGTGTTCCCAAGCTCAGCTGCCGTCTGTGTAACGCCGCAAAGAGTAACCCGTATGTTAATGGAAGTGACCAGCTCCCTCAGGCTCGAGGGCCCCTCGATCATTTCACCATTCGCCACGTGCGGATGCAGCCAGTGCCTTCCCCGTCTTTCTTGCATCCTTGAATTTAAATGGCATGATGAAGAGTGACACGTTTGAAAGGTACACTGAAATGAAATGGAATGCAATATATGGACTGCAAAAGGAAATGGGGAAAGGCATAGCTTAAAAATTAGATCTCTATTTACAGGACTCTTTGTTGCTTTCAAAAATAGCAAATTACATTTTAACCGAAGAACCTATTTATTGTGCAGAACATAACCGTATTTGAAGTATAAAGTGGAAAAAGCACGTACTCAGCTGCACAGTGAACAGAAATGTAACGTCCACTGCAAAACTTGAATTGTGCTCTGTGAAAAATGGTCATGGCTTAACGGGCTATACCAGAAAAACCGAAATCACAAATGACACTGTCACAAAGCAAAACTGACTATCGACTGCAAACAAGAAAGATGAACCAACAGCATACATTGCTATATGCAGGTAACGGCGGAAATGATATAGAGCGTGATTTAGAGACGCAGGAGGTCGGATGCCCAATCAGAATGGTGGTGGGTTTTGGCCTCCAGCCGCCCTGCTGTGGCCAGGCACAGTGTAATCTCATTGCAGTGCAGGGCATCGTTGAAAGTGTTCCCACTGACACAGGGGAGGCACTTTGGCGAACATGTAATGCCTGCTGGGCACCGAGTTATTGTAGCCCTGGTGGTCCATGTTTTCATTTTTTGTCAGAAACCTCCACAGAAAGGGCTTGTTTTTGAAACAAAAAACCCTGTGACGTGCAGAGAGGCTTCTCCTTTTGCACGAGGGACATTATTGCCGTTTTCATGTTCGCACCCACCATTCCTTCACGGCAGTAGCGAACAGGACATGTATTGTTAGAATAGGTGCCGGTGTTATAATTAGAGGTAAACGAATGATCAGATAGGAACAAGCATCGGGTGTCTTTATACCTATTTAACCCCTTCCCTGCTCATGAAGGAACCACTCCGTCATGAGCCACGGTTGCGCTGTGCTCATGACGGAGTGGTTCCCTCATGCTGCGGCCGTTGTCCGTCGGCTGCTCCGCCCACGCGGCGCGAATTCCCCGCCTGTGCTGGCGATTAGCGCAGTGGGCGGAGACGTGACGAAACCACTCCGTCATGAGCACAGCTCTACCGTGGCTCGTGACGGAGCGGTTCCGTCACGAGCACAGCGCCACCGCGCTGCCCCCGAACCCTCCCCAGCGCCGCGGTGGAATTCCTGCCGCAGTGAAGGGGTTAAACAATCTGGAGAAATTGGGTCACTGAAGAAGGCATTGTAACTGCCTGTTAATGCTCGTAGTCACATTATGGCCGGGTAGATAGATCACGTGGAACTGTATAGCTGTAACCAGGGATGTCATCATTCAAGCCATTGATATGGGTCATTGGAGGAGTGGCCCTTTGACGGCGTGAGTGCCATGATAAGGAAATGTGCTTTTGCTGTGCGGTGCTGTGTTCACCCCGGATCGCTAACTATAAGTTTGTAGAGTTTTTTCGAACTATGGGGCATATCTACAAGGAAATGGCACAGCACGACGCTGCAGCAAATTTTACTGCACTGCGCTGCATCATTTAAAAAATACAGGAATGCGCAGTATTTACAACAATACGACGCACCCCTGTGTTTTCCTTGCCCTGGCACTAAAAATAACCGCCTAGCACCAACACAGACAACATTGCGCCATAGTGTAAGGGCGCCTGTGGTGCAGGGAATGATTGTTTATGTGCAGGAAGGTGCCCCATCCTGCACATAAACAATCAATCATGGTGATTTGCTACTTCTATGAGTGCTGCAGAATGCAGCACTCAAAAAAAAAGCAAAAACGAGGAGAAATAAAAGTATTTCTCCTCGTTCACCAATCTAACACCTGCTTTTGCATGCCGTTATATTTTGGAGCTGCCTCAGATGTATCGATCTCTGTAAATGTGGCAGCATCAAAAAGCAATGGGTGTTGCAGTGGACCACCCACAGCAACACTAATTGCATGCCCCTTTCACGCAGAAAACTGAGTCAAAGGGTGCCATATTTACAAAGCCATGTTAAGCCATGCAAAGTGGCGTAACACCACTTTGCAAATATGGTGCAGGGCATTGCACCACCGGGACGTCGAAAAAGTGACATACCGGTGGCGCAATCCCCTTGTAAATATGCACCTATTTCTCAAGCTATTGGTATATCACCTTCAGTTAATCCGCTCATCGTCACTTGAAACCCAAAGAAATCAGTCGCTTACGAGAAAATATACTCCCTAATGCCTATGTATTGTTTATGTCTATGTATCTGTTATTGGTTTTCAGGAAGCAGAGCAAGAGCATTAACCGCTAATAATTGTGAATATTACGTGCATGAGGCACTATCTGTATGTCAGAGTGCAGGCTTGTATGAGAGTGAGTGCATGAAAGGGATCTCAATACTGAAGAAAGCCTTGCACCTTTATGTGACCCCTGGTAGGCTGAAACATGTTGATCATAGGGACCAAGGTGCAGCAATTATCCAAATTGTCCTGCATCTCTGTTTTTAACATCCCTGGGAGGATCCTCAAATTAATCATAATACTGGTATTCCTTGGAAGGGATTTTTAACCTGTTTGATCTCATCCTTCATTTGCTGTGGAACATTTACCACCACCAAGTGCTTCCTGTCACAAAAGGCAGCCTGTCTGCCCCTAAAACACTGCTGGACACATATCGCAACCCGATGATGAAGAATGTCATCTAGGCTACTGAGTGAGGGTTTGTCAAAAACATTTATAAATTCATATAAACCCAATTGACATACAATGTGTGTTGGAAATGGCCCTTTTTGTAGGGTTGTCCCCAAACGTTTTGCTTTTCCTTCTATTCTTTCCTGACCTGTGTTTGTTGGCTATAGGACTCTGGGCACTTTACCACTGCAGATCAGTGCTAAAGTTCATATGCTCTTTGTGCAAATTGTTATTGTGATTGGCTATCCTTGATTGACTTATTTGATTTACCAGTAAGTCCCTAGTAAAGTGCACTGAGTGTGCCAGGGCTGGTAAATCAATTGCTACTAGTGGACCTGCAGCACTGAATGTGTGACCCACATGAGTAGCCCTGAAAAGATGTCTCAGGCCTGCCACCGCGATGCCTGTGTGCAGTTTGGTAACTGCTTGTCCACTTGGCAAGTGCATCCACTTGCCAGGCCCTACCCTTTCCTTCTCTTGCACATTGGACACCCCTACGGTAGGCCCAAGGTACCCCCCTGGGCAGGGTGTAGTGTATGTGAAAGGTAGGACATGTACTGATGTTTGTAACATGTCCTGATAATGAAATACTGCCAATTTCGTTGTTCACTATTGAAAGGCTATCTTGCCCCATAGGACAAAATGGGGAATGCTTTGTAACATTTTACAAGCATATCTTCCAATAGGGATAAGCTAGAAAATGGAGTTTGGTATCCCTGAACTCAGGATTTAAAAACACATCTTATAGTAAAGATGGTTTTTAAATTGTGTGTTTGAAAACACCACTTTTAGAAAATCGCTATTTATTTGTTCAACCATCCTATGTGCCTCTGCCTGTTTGTGCATTGACTGTCTGGCTTTGGAGTGACAGGAACTGGGGAGGTGCAGTGGCTTCAGGACTCTGGATGAGTCAGCACTAGGCTGAATAGGCCTGATCTGCATTTGGAATGGTGGAGGAGCAGCCCCTGTACCTGAATAGGGCTGTGCCTGCCTTCCACAATGCTGGCTTGGCCCCTCTGTGGTGTGTCTGGAGCCAAAGCTCACAGTGACAATGGATGTTGTTGTGCACTTGCAGAGTGCCCCCCAGAACTGGTTTGAAATGGGCTCAGAGCCCCTGGCACAAAGAGAACAAATAATTTTTGGGGTATAGGTATCAGACCCAAAACCCTAGACTTTTAGATCATTCCTGGAATTCAAGAGGATCCTTTGCCAGAGAGAAGAGCTGGAGAGACTAAGGAAAAATACTGCCCTTGCTGTGTGTCTGGGGTTGGCCTGCAGTTGCTGGTTCTGCAAAGAAAAGGAGAAGGACTTTGCTCTGTGCTGTGTCCCCTGCTTGAAGGAGATCTCCAAGGGCCTGACGTGAGCTGGCCTCCAGTTCTGAAGTTTCAGGAACACAAAGACTTCACCCCCAGCTCCCCTAAACTCTGCTGCTGTGAGTTCTGACCTGCCAAGAGTTGCCCGCGCCAGTTTTGGGCATCTGGAGGTTGTTGCTGCTGTCTGGGAGCTGGAAGCAAGAAGAAACTCAAAGAACTGCAGAAATTGACACATCGTTCTTCTTGCGGCTGTTTTCCCGATGCATCTCCATGGAGCGAGAAGAATTTCCAAGCATCGCTGTGCCACTGCGGAAACCGCCAGAGCGCCTGTTGCAGCTGCAAAGATCAAGTCATTGAGGGATCATGGCTGAAGAGAACTGACGCAGTGCCACTCGATGCCGCCACATCCATCGCGACCCTTCCCAGATTTCCACGCATCGTACCCGTGCGGTAAGTTCTTCCGGCGCATCACCCGCGGACCGGAACCATCACGAAGAATTGACGACTCACTCCCCATGCTGACTGGATTTGACACAACCCTTCCTCTACGTACAGCGGGAATGTCGCATCTTCAAGTACTTTGGTGAAAAGTCATGCATCCATAGTTTTCTATGGTACCAGTTCCTAAAACCTTCTGAAAGTCATATTTTTAACCGTGCATGTTGGATATTTGTTGTTTTGGTCTTGTTTAGTTTAGATAAAGGTATCTTATTTTTCTAAACTGGTGTGGTGTCCATTTGTGGTGTTTTCACTGTGTTACTGTGTATGTTAGTACAAAAACTTTACACTTTGCCTCTGGGATAAGCCTGTCTGCTCGCACCAAGCTACCAAGGGAGTGAGCACAGGTTATCTAAAGTGTGTTTCCCACCTACCCTAACTAGAAGCAAGGGTCCCTATTTGGACAAAGGTACCTACCTCAGCCAACTAGAGACCCCCATTTTTACCACTGGTTAATTAGCATATTTAGCTCGTAATCACAATATACTCTTCAGTTAACCCCTTCGGTGCTCATGACGGAACGGTTCCGTCATGAGCCACGGTTGAGCTGTGCTCATGACGGAACCGTTCCGTCATGACCCCGCCCGCGCAAGATTCCGTCAGCACAGCGGCGGAATCTGCGCAGCATGGAAGGGGTTAATGTGTTCTTTCATGTCTTGGACTCCAAAAGTCATTTATTTTGCTCGTTCAATATTGAGTCTTCACCACAGCCAACATGTATTTCATCAAGAAGATCGACTTCTTCTGGGCTACTAATTACATAAACAAATAACAGTTTGCCCACTGAGTATGCATGCTAAAGAACACACCTTCAGTCATTGGTGGTAGCAATAGTATGTGTCTTCAAAATAGCTTGTACAAATGATTGCTGTTAGAAATGAGGGGGCTCTGGTTGACGCAGGTGTGTACCTACAACAAGCAGGGACCCTTTACTTCTTGTCAGGGCGAAGGATGACTCCCCAGAATAACCCCTGCTCACCCTCTAGGTGCGTGGCGCGAACAGTCTAGGCTAAGTCTCAGGCGTACACGGTTAAGCAAGTGCAATAATACATACAGTAAACCCCTTGCATGCACCACAAACGGACACCAATCAGGAAGTATATAAAAATAAGCTTTTATGTAGTTTCAGCAGATTCAATACAAGGCCCAGTAACTTTAAAACTGATGGGGCCACAATTCTTAGGAATACGGTAAAGTTCTCTTTGTTACGGAAAGTTCTTTAGGCGGGCACAAGGTAACTGTAGGCCTCAGCGCACTTCGTGCTGAGGCGGCGCCCGGGAAGCACGCGGCAGATGACAGGGAAATCAGAATGTTGCGGACCCTGGATCCCATGCGAGCTCGCGGTCGAGTTCGTAAGTACAGTACCTTATTTCTTGACGCAAAGGCTGGTGCGGGATTTCAGCGGCTCTTCGACAGAAGGGCGAGGCGGCGTCCGAGGCTCCCACACTTCACGATGGGTGTCTGATCTTCAGGCTCACGACATGAGCGGGGTGTTGCAGGTGGCGGGTGAACAAAGCGGGGCAGCCGGGCACGCAGATTACGTCCGGGCCATCCGAGGCTTGGAGATGCTCACAACGCCGATTCCGGCGGGAGGGTGAAGGTGCACAGTGAGTCTCCAACGAGCGAGGTGACAGGGGCAGCCCAGCACAGCGTAGGGGGAGCGGCTCCGATCGAGCGAGGCTCTTCCCAAGGCGGGGGCGGCTAAGCAGTCCTGGTCACGGCTCAGGGAGGGACTGGGGCACGAGGGTCACAGCTCCGGCGAGGGAAAGGACACCACAGTCCAGCGGCAGGCGAGTGAAGATCAGGTTGAGCCCAATGGTCCTGGGGCTCAGTTCAGGGGGCAGGCTCAGTTCCTAGCCCTTGGAGATCGTTTTGGAAAAG
The DNA here is from genome assembly GCF_964204655.1 of Triturus cristatus. NCBI lineage: Eukaryota > Metazoa > Chordata > Amphibia > Caudata > Salamandridae > Triturus > Triturus cristatus. The sequence goes on from NC_140585.1 coordinate 721,403,835, forward strand.
CACAAGTTTTGAAAGTAAAAATAAAGCAAAGTCTTCAGCAACAGTTTCTCTTCTCCCCTTTGGCAGCAAGGTCACCACTGCAGGCCAATCCCCCAGGATAGGGACAGTCTTCCTCCTACAGCTTTCCCGGTGCCTCCTCCTCAGGCAGAGATTCTTCTTGGTCAAAAGCGGATCTAGTTTCTTAGGAGCAGGGCTCCTCCATTTATACAGCAAATCTTTTGTTCTCCCAGGCCAGGGGGGCCCTTGCCTAGTTCAGTCCGGTTTCTGAGCACTTTGTTTACGCGATGCAGGCTTCTTCTTTCAGAGTGCAGGGCAGAGTCCTCAGACGCTCCACAGGGGGCAGAGCCGGCATTGAGGTGGCAGAGCACTGTCCTATTCAGAGCCTTGGAGTACTCCTCCCACCCATCTACCTGTCGATCGTCCTATTCACCACCAGGCTACCTAGCCCTGCCCATCTGGGTTCCCCCAGCCCTGTCACTCACACCAGCCAGACATCAGATACACATCACGCAGAGGCGGGCTGAAATGTTTAGGCAAGCAAAGGCCAGCTTTCTAAAAGCGGCATTTGCAAACGCGGAATATTAAAATAAACCTTACGAAAAGATGTACCTTATTATTCCGAGTTCAGGCATACTAAACTCGATCTTCTACCATGTTCCCTGGGTCGGTTAGGATCATAGGGTGTAACAATCCAGGCCGCCCATACTGGCCTATGAGAACAGGGTAGCCTTACAGTAGTGAACAACAAGATGGCGGTCATTCGCTACTAGGACATGCCACACATCCAGGCTTGTCCTACCTTATGCTTGCAACGCACCCTGCCCGTGGGCCTACCAGAGGGGTGACTAACATGAAGTTAAGGGAAGGTTTTAGGGACCGGCAAGTGTGGGCACTTGCCAGTCAGCATGTCAGTACCAGACTGCACGCAGGTTCTGCGATGGCAGACCTTAGACATATTTTACCGGCCGCTTCTGTGGGTGGCACAACCCGTGCTGCAAGCCCACCAGCGGTGTTTGCATTTACATGCCCTGGCGCTCCAGGCGCACTTTACTGGGGTCTGACGGTAAATCAAACGATCCAATCATGGAATCCAACCAACATATACAATTTACAAGGGAGCACTCGCACCGCGACACTGGTTGGCAGTGGCACAGCACGCTGAGCGGCCAACACCATAAAAACACATGAGGCACAGCGACAAAAAGAGGAAGGGAGACTCACGCCAAGGTGCCAGGTCTAACAATTGCCGACAATGCTCAAACTATTATTTCTTTTTGGTGTTTGTAGCCCTAGAGAAGTAGATATTCTAGACAAAACACGTGCTGGCTACTGTGAAGAAACAATTTTGAACAAGCAAAATAAATGGCTTATGAAGTCCAAGACTTGAAAGAACATATCAATTGAAGAGTGTATTGTGATTATGAACTGAATTTACAAATTAACCAGTGTGTGTCGATTGGGTTTATATGAATTCGTACAGGACCCCTTTTAGGGTTCCAAGTTGTGAATGTCGGGTGAAAATTCCTCTCTTATGCACCACTTTTATTTCTTTCCATACTCTGAAACATTGTGTTACCTGTCAGGTGAGCGCTGAGGTAACCCCCATGTTTTTTTACCCTTCCTTCTAGTTGCAAAAATGTATAGGACTCCAGCCAAGCTCACAAGTTTTCATTTTTTGCAACTGGCACCAGGAAATTCTTCCTAGGTCTCAGCCAACCACCCAGGTTGTTTTTTGAGTTGAGATATTAAGTATAGGGAGGCAACTTTCCTGAGCAGCCCTTTCCTCACCTTCCCTCTGGAAATATTCTATCCACTCTCCAATGACCAGCAGCCTAGAAAACAGCTACCTGGCCTCTAAACGCAGAAACACTGTACTCCATCAAAGAGCTAGGGTGGAGGTCTGTGCCACTCAGCTCTGTGACAGAGTAGATTGCAAGTCAGTGAAGAGGTGTTAGAGAATGCAAGTGTGGCTGGCCGCTAGGCCAGGTGCCCATGGTGACTTTAACTTCACCCACCAGGCAATGGACAGTCATGAACATCGTGGATGAAAATTATTACGCACAAGGCCACTTCTCCTTTTTCACAATACAGCAAAGTATGAGGGTAGCACTGCAACATTACACGTGCGCAATGAGTCAAACTGAACCACAGCACTGAAATTCATGTGGTGGTGATAGTTAATGCTCAGGTTATGCACAATGGGGCAGATTTACAAGAAACTGTCGCATCTGTGGAGATGAGTCAGTTTCCCTGCGCTAGCCTGTGATACCCTTGCGCCACCATGGATGCTCCGTATTTACAATATGAGGCACCATGGCACAAGGATTGACAGATGCATCAGAAAATCTGATGCATCTGTTGGCGCAACAGTCATGCATTGCTGGAGTCGTGTCGCAAACACGACGCAACTCCAGCAATGCATGGTGAGGCATAGAATAATTATACTGCATCACTCCTTATGCCTGCTTGAAGCAGGCGTAAGGTTTTGACAAAGTGGCATCCTAGAAGTGGCGCAGTTAAATCTTGTAGATTTCACTGTGTCACTTCTACGAGGCTTACCTTCATGGGAACGCCCACCCTGCATACATTATAGCTGAAGCAAGTATAATGTGACACAGGGCTTTACATCGTGACACATCTCCCTAGATGCGTCACGTGGTAAATTGGCTGCATTGTTTGCGCCTTCTCTGCATCACAAAAGTGACGCAATGGCTGCGTAAAACTGACGCAAGGTGCTTGTAAACTGCTGCAATATGTGGAAGTTGCTTACGTTGGTTGGTCACTGCCCCAATGCATACCACGCAACATGCCTCTAGTAAGATTCTGGGACAAATGTCGTTTGACGGTTTTATTTTGCTGCAGTGCTTTCAATCTTTACATTGTCAGAAAAGCAACAGAAGGGTAGAGCCAGGGTTTCTGAATTGTAAAGGTGAATGAATTCTGTGTATGCACTGTTTTAAATTGGGATAGCATGTCTCCAGATGACTGCCTGTGGTCTCATTGGATTACGGGTTCTGATTTTAATCTGGTGAGATCCTGAGCTGCGATCTTTGGATCAGGCTATCTCCTTCTGTAAAAAAGCAACTTAAGCTGTCAATATAAAGTCAGGCTCCCAAATCAATCATGACAACTACATTAAAAAATGTATTCTGCAGTGGAATTCATTTTTTTTTTAAAGGATGCACATGTTTGGTGATGGACTAAATATGACGAAATGTGCAATTACTCTAAGTACATTTTAAATGTAAAAAGGTCCTCCATGAATTGCAATGGAAGCAGTTCTGAGGAGGCAGGATGATTTCAATGAGCCAGTAGCATGTTTTGATATGAAAGGGAACTGCTTGTTTACTTTTAGAAAATTAATTAAGCCAGTTCTGGCATACAGCTTTGCTGTCAAGTCAGACCTATAAAGGGCTGTTAGTCACAGCGACTCCACAAAACACATACGTTTATTTAAAAAAAAATTAAAAGAGAGATGTAGATACATGGTCCATTTAAAAACATCATCTGCTACATGTTCACAGAGTAAAATGTGTTAATAAAATCAATTTATATCGAAAGCATTATTGCCCTAAATGTTCTTTAGCACGTTTATTTTTTTTTTACCACAATGTCTCAAGCGCGCTATTAACCCACGGCAAATAATTTACTGAAATGTATTCTACCTCTGCACTGCTGGAAGTCGTATTACTTACTTCGTAGCTCTTAGATCCTCCTCAGGCAGAGAAGCACATTGAAACATTATTTCATTTCTTCACTTTTCGACCTGTCGGCTGCCTTCGACACGGTCAGTCGCCATCTTCTGATCGACCGTGTCGGCCGAGCTGGAATTCAGGGCTTGGCGTTAAAATGGACCACCTCCTTTCTTAGCAACCGCTCTCAATCGGTGCGTCTCGCTAGCTTCAGGGCAGAGCAAACAAAATTGACTTGTGGGGTCCCGCAGGGCTCCTCCCTTTCACCCCTACTTTTCAATCTGTATGTTCTGCCCCTGGTTCTGGCCCTGCGTAAAAGAGAGGTTGTGGTCTTTAATCACGCTGACGACCTTCTGTTGGTATTTAACATTGACACTTCTGCATCATCTATGTCTAGTTTCCAATCTACTATGAATTTCATTAGTGATTGGATGAACACAAACCAACTCAAGTTAAACCCAGACAAAAAGGTAGCTGATCCTTACTGGTGGCTTGGCCAACCCTTGGAATTCCAACTTTTGGCCTCCGCTACTAGGCAGTCCCCCTCTTCCAGTCAGCTCGGTAAAAAGTCTGGGAGTTGTCATCAGCAATGACCTAACCATGAAGGCCCAGATCAGCTCAGTGGTCTCTGCGTGCTTTTTCCATCTCCGAAGAATTCGGAAAATCCGCAGATTCCTTTCTACTGCAGCTCTGACCCAAGTGGTTCTTCCCCTAGTGATCTCGCGTATTGACTACGCTAACTCCCTGTATACTGGCATACCGGCCTACCAGTTACATCGGTTGCAACTGGTTCAAAATCAGGCAGCTAGGCTTATCTTCGGTCAGCCTAAGCATCAACATGTGAGTCCACTGTTGAAAAGCCTACACTGGCTTCCTTTACCTCAACGCTGCCTATTCAAACTGGGCTGTACCATCCATAAAGCCCTCTCAGGACGCGGGCCGCCTTCATCGCTTCCATAACACAGAGGTACATTCCAGCTCGTGACCTACGTTCTTCAAATAAAAATCTGTTGGTTCCCCACAGCTTCAAACGAAAGAAACATGGAGGTCTTAGATATACGATCTTGGCCCCCCCAGTTCTGGAATACCCTCCCCTCTAATCTGCGCACTGCCGTTTCCTACACCGAGTTTAGAAAGTTACTTAAGACCTGGCTATTGGCCCAGGCATACAACTGAAGACTCATTCCCTCTTATACCATTGCCGTCCTCCCTCAGCGCCAAGAAACCGCCTGGTGAACGTGCGCTCTGCAAATCACTTTTAACATAACATTCATACCTTTATAGACCTTTACATGTGCTGTGGTCAGTCGCAACCAAATCTTCCTTTTAGAAATAATAAGTGATGGTACGCAATTAAAGAACACGTACCTGACAGCAACAACTAAGAAATTAATCTTCTAATTGTAACATGTATGCCTCTTCAATTCTCCATGTAACAGAGAAAATATGTTTATTTTTATCAATATCTTTAAAACAATATTTCATTTCCGGATGTTGGATATGGGAATAGTAAATTTAAGGCGAGCCGAAGAGAGTGTTTTAAATTTTAACAATCATGACTAGATTCTTCTAGAAGGCCCAGTCAAAGTCACATCTTGTTTCAGGTTCAAACCCCTTGCAAAATATAAACAGCTGTTGGGGGATAAACCTACAACTGGAACACTGCCCTGTTCATTACAAAGGCTTATTAGAGGGTATGACGTAAAGTTCTGAGAACCAACCATGACTACGAAGACATTCATTCAACTCATCATTTTCAAGGTAGATCTCACTGTAGTAGTATTTGTGGCACTAAGAACATGCGTTCATCATTGTGACAGTATTGAGACAACTCTGACATCCAGGGTGCTGCGTCTCAATATGCTACTACCTCTAGATGGGCCAGTTCACACAAACATACACTTGCTAATCTTAAAATTATTTGATACATAAACAAAACTCAAATATTTGATTGTTATAGCTGTCAGTCTTAGGGTGGCCATTCTCCAAACTTTTTGACTTCCTCCTCCACTGCCGACCAGTGATAGGTACATGTACTCACTTCTTAAAACATGGTAACATTGGCTTATCCCTAATTGACATATTTAATTTACTTAAAGGTCCCTAGTAAAGTGGTACTACATGTACCTAGGGCTTGTGAATTAAATGCTGTTGGTTCTGCAACACGTATTAGCCCTTTTAAACTTGTCTCAGGCCTGCCATTGCAGCCTGTGAGTGAGGTTTTAAACTTCTATGTCAAACTGGCAAAATCAACCTTTTACTAGGCCAACCCCTCCTTTTTAAATCTTATAAGTCACCCCTAGGGTAGACACTAAACAGCCCACAGAGCAGGGTACAATGTATTTAAACGGTAGGATATATTGTCTTAAGTTTTATATGTCCTGGTAGTGAAAAACTCTTAAATTTGTTTTTCACTTCTGCAAGGCCTACCTTCACCATAGGATAACATTGGAATTACCTTATTACATTTAACAAGCTGTAATTCCCAAATTGGAAAAGGTGGTCAGTCCATGTTTGGTGTTTTTGGAATTGTAATGAAACATCGTCTCTTATGAATTTTGAAAATGCCACTGTTAGAAAGGTTGATTTTTCCTGTCTTAGCCATTTCGTATCTGGAGCTGCTGCAGAGTGACATAACAGGGTGTGGTTGATAGTTGGGCTTTGGGTACTCCTCCGTGACAACCACACAGCCACACACAATAGAAAGCATAGGTGTGCCTGGATAGGACATCATTGGCAGGATAGATGGGCCGAGCTAGGCACAGTGTACATACACATGAGTAGGCTGTATCCTGACACCACATGAAGGGATGCATACCCTGTGTAGATGGTATGGAGCCAGGGCAGGCAAGGTAGGATGCTGGAAAAACCTCTAAAATATTCTCTCACTTGAAAGGCAGAACTGGGTAAAAATATTGGGCCCCAGACACCAACTCTTCAGGACATGTGGATGCTCTGAAGGAAGAAGTGCTGCTTTGCTGCTGAATGACTGTCAGTCTACTGGACTGCTGCCCTGCTGGATTACTGCCTTGCTATGCTGACCTGCTGCCCTCTTGCCTGGGTGAGAAGGACTAGACCTGCATCTGTTGAACCCAAGACCCCAAAGTGACTCTGCTGACCTCCTGAATAGAGCCTCAGGGACAGAAAAAGTCTCCTACAGCCTTGAACCTAGCACTTGGCATCTAGCATCTGAGAGTCCTGCTCTGCTATTTGGTGCCACGCCAGTTGTGGACCCTCGGAAGAGTTCCTGAAGGTGCTCTGCCAGTCCGTCTGTGGATTCAGCATGACCGATGCATCTCCAAGATCAAACAGCACAATCCCGGGCAGAACGGACGTGTAGCTTGTGCTGCGAGGTTTATCTCAGTGCATCAACTTCTCTGGCCGCATCGGAAACACTGCTGTGGAAAGTTCCACTAATGCAGGCCCTCACATCACAAATCTCTAGTGGATAGCAGACTCGATGACGATGCAGGCTCTCATCTCTCAGCCTCACAGCTCTTCAGAAGTGATGCTTTGCCTCGATTGCGTGACGCATCCGCAAAGATGGACTTCACATCACAAGCCCTCATTGATGGCATCCGCAATGAAACTAAAACGCGGGACTGCATCACCCAGCCTTGCAGCTCCTCGGAACTGATGCATCGCTTCATTGTGTGACACATTCTCGATTATGAACCTTGCAATGCTCTGCAGCCAGGATTTAAGGTAATCTTGTTCAGCGGGCCCAACTGGGTCCCTATTGCTGGCCTGTGCTCTATCTCCATAGTCCTGAACTTGTGACTTTGTAACGGTCCTGCGCAACAAACAAACAAACACAAACATAGGCATTTGTATAGCGCACTGCTCACCCGGAGGGTCTCAAGGCGCGGGGGGGGGGGGGAACGCTACTGCTCGAACAGCCAGGTCTTGAGTTGCTTCCTGAAGGCGAGATGGTCTTGCGTTGTCCGGAGGTGGATGGGGAGGGAGTTCCATGTCTTGGCTGCCAGGTAGGAGAAGGATCTTCCTCCAGCGGTGGCTCTGCGGATGCGGGGGACAGTGGCGAGAGCGAGGCTGGCGGAGCGGTGCTGGCTGGTGGGCTTGTGGAAGGTCAGGTGGCTGTTGAGGTACTTGGGGCCCAGGTCGTGGAGGGCCTTGTGTGCGTGGGTGAGGAGTTGGAACGTGATTCTTTTGTTGCCGGGGAGCCAGTGCAGGTCTCTCAGGTGTCCGGAGATGTGGCTGTGTCGGGGGATGTCCAGGATGAGTCGTGCTGAGGCGTTCTGGATCCGTTGGAGTTTCTTCTGGAGTTTGGCGGCGGTGCCGGCGTAGAGGGCATTCCCGTAGTCCAGCCGACTGGTGACGAGGGCCTGGGTGACCGTCTTCCTGGTCTCGGTGGGGATCCACCGGAAGATCTTTCGAAGCATGCGCAGGGTGTTGAAGCATGAAGACGAGACGGCGTTGACTTGTCTGGTCATCGAGAGGGAGGAGTCCAGGATGAAGCCTAGGTTGCGTGCATGGCCCGTTGGCTTGGGGGTGGCTCCCAGGGCGGGGGGCCACCAGGAGTCGTCCCAGGTGGAGGGTGATGATCCCAGGATGAGGACCTCTATCTTGTCTGAGTTTAGTTTCAGGCGGCTGTTCTTCATCCATTCGGCGACGTCTTTCATCCCTTCGTGTAGGCTGGCTCTGGCGGCGTCCGGGTCGCTGGTGAGGGAGAGGATCAGCTGGGTGTCGTCGGCGTAGGTGATGATCTTGAGGTTGTGTTGACGTGCGATGGTTGCGAGGGAGCTCATGTAGACGTTGAAGAGGGTAGGGCTGAGCGATGACCCTTGTGGAATGCCGCAGATGACTTCGGTGGCCGCTGACCGGAACGGGGGGAGGCGGACTCTCTGGGTTCTTCCGGCGAGGAATGAGGTGATCCACTCCAGGGCCTTCTCCTGGATGCCGGTGTTGTTCAGGTGCTGTACCAGGGTGCGGTGGCAGACAGTGTCGAACGCTGCGGAGAGGTCCAGGAGGATGAGGGCCGCAGTTTCCCCGTTGTCCATTAGGGATCTGATGTCATCTGTGGCTGCGATGAGGGCGGTCTCTGTGCTGTGGTTGGCTCGGAAGCCGGATTGCGAGTGGTCGAGGGATCCGTTGGTCTCGAGGAAGGCAGCTAGCTGTCTGTTGACGGTCTTCTCGATGACTTTGGCAGGAAACGGGAGGAGCGAGATGGGGCGGTAGTTCTTGAGGTCGGAGGGGTCTGCAGTTGGTTTCTTCAGCAGGGCACTGATCTCGGCGTGCTTCCAGCACTACGGGAAGGTGGCGGTGTTGAAGGAGGCGTTGATGATGTCACGGAGGTGGGGTGCGATGATGTGGTCGGCCGTGTTGAAGATGTGGTGTGGGCAGGGGTCCGTAGGGGATCCGGAGTGGATGGTGTTCATTGTGCGTGTTGTGTCTTCGGTGCTGACTGGGGTCCAGGTGCGGAGGGTGGCGGTGGGGGGCATCGGTTCGGTGGTGGGGTTCGTGGTTGGTGGGCCGAAGCTGTTGTGAATGTTGGCGATCTTGTCATGGAAGAAGGCTGCGAGGGAGTCGCAGAGGTTTTGCGAGGGAGTGATGTCATTGTTTCCGGCGTCGGGGTTGGAGAGCTTTTTGACGATGCTGAAGAGTTCCTTGCTGTTGTGGGTGTTGTTGTCCAGTCGTTCCTTGAAGGCTGTCTTCTTTATCTACTGTGCTTGACTAGAGGGAGCCTGTGAGCTAGACTGCGAGGAAAGCAGAGTTTGAATCCAGACCGCTACAGCAGGACGGCAGGACGCGCTGAGTGAGGCGCTCGCTAAGTGAGACACTGAGCGAGACGTCGCTCGTGTTGCCGTTTTCGTTGCTCCTACTGCCAATTTTGATACGGCTGCGGTTCCGGTCACAGTCGCGGAGACTGTGTGAAACTGCCCTCCGTGAGTCACTGGGGAGTCACTGGGGAGCCACCGAGAGGCTGCAGAGCTGCTGAACCGCGGAACGGGGGAGCCATTGAAGGAGATCGACGAGAGGCCACAGAGTTGCTGTGCTGTGCAGTGCTGAAAACGACGAGGGAGACGAGGGAGTCATCACTAGTGACCGCTAGTGACCGCTGGCACTTGTGTAAGCCTGGGTCCCCTACTGCCTGCCTGTTCGTCCGTCTGCCTTGCCTTGTCCCTGTATGAGCTGAGCCTAATTGAGCTTAAGTGAGCTGTTCTGGTTCACCGCCCTGGAGAGGAGTAATCACAGGTATGCAGCGCCTTGAAATTTATCTAAGCCGAGGTTTTGGGTACTAAGCGCTGTGAGGCACTGAGGCACTGAGGTACCGATAGGCTTTGGGAGGCGTAGCAGGGGCAAGAGAGAAGCCTTTGCTGTGGGCACCCGGGTAGGTCTGAGTGTGCGTCTTTCAACACAGCGATACAGTGCTATTGCTAGTGACTGGATATCTGCCCCTATAAAAAATCACGGGGGGGATAGGACCTAGGAGTTCAGTCCGCGAGTCGCAAGTAGTTGAAGCTCCATGATGTGGAGTTGACATTATAATTTAAACATTTGTCTTTGGAAAAGCATTCTCTTTAGAGGCTGGAGCCGCTGACGGGCTTGAGAGTGTAAGGTGTGCTGTGCAGCTTGGACACTGGGCAAAGAAAGTTACAGATCTAAAGAGTATCACTTTCACTAACCATTGGACAGATTTGCGGAATTACCTAAAATCTCAATATATAATTACATTGCACCTAACGCTAAGCTAACACCATGAGATCGGGGAAAGTAAGGACTGTGGGTTCAACATCGAAACGTGCTAAAAGATTGCAGCAACCCACTGTGATAAAAAAATCAAAAAACCAACGTACTAAGTCAGTCCCAGTCACTTATATCCTCTATTGCATGGATGTTTGAGAAGTCTGGCAAAACACCGGACAAATTTCAATTTTTTTATAGGACCCAGCGGGAAGCATTTGGACTATGAGCTCTGAAACTAACATTGAGAGACTCCAGACTCCTATGAAACCTACAAATAGTAATATCGATTCTGTAATCTCTATGGAAATCATGAAACAAAACAAAAAAGTGGAGCTACAAGAACAAAATTGGAACTACAACAAACTTGAGAAAACAAGCAATGATACTGAAGAGATTGGTGAACGGCTACAACGGAATGCACAGGAAGAACCTTCAAAAGAGACGCTTAATTGTAGCCTAACGCCTAAGAAGGAAAACTATCCTCTTGTAACATCTAATCTGCAAGTTAGCCCACTTAATAACTCTTATTCGCAATCCACGGTAGGAAACCAGGAAATTTGTCAGGAAGGATTGAATATGCAAATCAAAGGATCCCCTTGGAAGTGAAAGTTAACGTAAAGAAAAACTTGGCTCTAACTGCTGAAGGAACTGAGATACTCCCTAATTACCATGGGGAACATTACCAGAGTGACAACTATACCATCACTCCTAGGGAAACGCAAGAAGAAACTATTAGGCAAGGGGCAAAAACAGAAGGCCCACAGGGACTCAATAAACAGGAGATAGTGAAACCCTGGGATATCTTTTATCAAACATCGACCCTTACGTTAGAAGCTCTTCATTACCAATCGAATAAAATGGACATACAGATTGACCTTTTGAAAATGATGGCTACGAATGTAGCGGGAATTGATAATAAACTGGCTCAATTAAATGATCTTATAATCAGGGCACAAAGGGAAAATTAATCAAGTACCTCTGACTCTATCTATGTTCCAATCATGGATAAATTATCAGCTTTACCAGCAGTACTAACTTCCGTAATAGAAGATACAAAAAGAAAGATTCGATCAAGTATGGTCAATTCGGTAAAAATTCCAGAAAGCACTAAGGGAATGCAAGAAATATTATCTGAGCCGAGATCTGATATCCTCATAGACAAAGATCCACATAAGCTAGTAAATCAGCCCTGTGATAAAACCAACTTACAGGCACAGCAGATTAACGATTTAACGAATAATGACTATATGCCTGAGACTTCAACCAAAGCGGATATAATGGATTCTAATCAGAGTGACACTGACTCGGATGGCTTTACGAAGATGTCAAAACGTCAAAAGAAAAAACTCCGTAAAGCACGGAAAAATGAGAAAATAAAGCTGAGTAACAACATAGTTGAGGCGAAAGTGTTACCAAGCATAGAAAACATTAATAACACGAAAGAAAATATCAATCCTTTCCCTATTTTTGGAAAAAAACCATTAAAAGGCCAAAATATAACAAAATTTGAAACAACAAAACTTGAAAAAAAAAGTGACCATATGCTAGTAGGGGATGTCAAAGTAACATTGGAAATACAAGAGCAGAATGGGAAACAAAAACATCTGCAAACAATATCAAACGGGGAGGTTAATCAAAGTAGGGAGGAAAAAGAACCTTTCACTAATAATTCGGATAAAAGTAGTGGAATTAAATCAAGAGCCACTATGGATGAATTGATCCCTCACTTCAAGGTGTGCTACGAGGAAGATATAAAAAAAGAAAGGGCTCCCATAGTACGAAGGGTTGAAAATAGCCCTGAAAAAGCTAATGAGTGGGTCAATCTCCATATCAAAAGCATGGATGGGAATAAAACAATCAGCTTGCGAACAAATTATATAGAGCAAAAGGATCAAATTAATCAACATATCCAAAAAAGTGCTGAGAAACTTATATTTACACCTGAATTTCAATCTAGAGGTAAACAAGATATACTCAATCGAGGGAATCTACTCCGACTCTTTAAATCTATACCCTCACTGAATAACATTTTAAGTGAAGACATTATCTCTGTACAATTTATTGAGGATGAACTTAGCACCCAAACTCCAACTTTAATTTCATTAACAACATTATCTTTAGTTTATCAGATAATGAAGGAGCAGCAAATATTTAAATCATGGGGTATAACACTAAGTAAACAACTCCCAGAGGTCTACCCTACTCCCTTCATAGATGTCGACAATCTATCAAAACAAAAAATACTAAGGTCTAAGTCTATGTCAGTATTAAAAAATGCTCTAGGTAGATCCTCGGAAAAAAGGTAGTCGCAAATATGCAAACTAAGGGAGAAACAAACCATGAAATTAAAGAGAAATGGATTAATATGGCACTCCATAGTAACCATACACAATGATATGCCCCTCCAAATCCAACAGGATCGATCAACAAAGATAAAGAGATTATAGAAATATGCTCATGGAACATTAATGGATTGAGGGGGAAAATATGCAATGCATGTATAGACTCAATATATGGTCACCCAGAAATAGTAGTCCTGCAGGAAACATGGGAACTTAAACCATTTATGCTACACGGCTATGCTGGATATTATAAGAAAGCAACGAAAGAGCAAAGGTTCGGGCGAGCAAGTGCTGGGCAGGCAATATTAATTTCCAACGCGTTGCATATTAACCATGAACAAGTGGAGATAGATGACCCGAATATTTTGATGGTTAAACTCAGATATAAAACAAAAACTCAAAACGCTAGGATTATATATCTGATCTCTGTTTATATATTGCCCACAAATAAAAGCAGAGAGTCAGTATGTGGAACCCTGAACGCAGTTTTAATTGATAAAACGTTGAATGACCCAATAGCGGACTTTGTGATCACCGGGGATTTTAATCTCAATTTAATGTCTTCTCACATAAGAGATGAGACTACGCTCATCCAAAATCTACAATGGCTAATTCCTGAGCAGGATATAGGGACGGCGAGTATTTCCAACTGTAATCGTATAGCTTTGACTCTCTTAAAAAACATGGAAGCTTTGGGCCTACGAGTACTAAACGGAAGAGTAAAACCTGACGTTCCACCTAATTATAGCTACTACGGCCATATGGGAAATTCCAGGATCGACTACACAATGACATCAGTTTGTATGTTCCAAGACATCATTTCATATCGATTAATAAAGGTAAATGAAAGTGATCATGCCCAGCAGTCTATTCTAATGGATATTGGAGTAACAACGAAAAAGATCTACCGGACAATTCAAGGGCACATTGGTACTATAAATTATAAAAAACTAATCTGGAACAAGGAAAATAAAGATGAAATGAAAGAACAACTAGTAATGACCCTGGAAAAAACCTTGAAAGACACCACATCGAAAACAATGATAGAGCAATGGGAAAAATTGATCGGTACCCTAACTAAAACGGAAGACCAACTAAGACCAAATAGGCCAATTATAGGAAGAAAAATAAAAAGGAAAATGAAGTTACTCTGAACATGCCGTTAACAATAAGAGCACTAAAGAAAGAACGAAATAGGATAATTAGAAGAGCCAATAAAATAGGGAATGTAGAATACAAGGGAAAACTAAAGTCATTAAACCAGAATTTAAAAAAACTAATATGGGGTGAGAAAAGTAAAGCCGAACAAGCAATTTGGGCAAAAATATTCCACGCCAGTAAGCAAAAGAACTCAAGGGACTTTTGGATTATAATTAACGGTCTTGCAAGACCTTATAAGCAAGCAGTCTCATCACCTTTGTCTGAGCAGGAATGGGATAAGTACTTGAGGATGCATCTGAATCATGAAACTGTGTATATAACCCCAATAGAAATGCAACAGGGGCAAAAAACAGCTAATGTAAATACCACTTCTTTCCAAGGCAGTGACACAGATGCAATCATAGATATAAATAAAGAAGTGATAATCAAGCTCATAAAACAACAGAAGAACGGCGCACAGGGCCCAAACGGGATACCATTTGCGCTCCTCAAAGAAAATCCAGAATTATGGGCACCCATTTTGGAAAAACTATATTTAGAAGTTGCTCGGACAGGAATGGTACCTAAGCCATGGCGTGGCTCCCTAATAAGCCCCATTTTTAAAAAAGGTGATTGGGCTCGACCTGAAAACTACAGACTGATCACATTGCAAGATACTGACGCTAAGCTTTTTGCCAGAATAATACTTACGAAGCTAACAGAATGGCAGATGGAAGAAAAAATAATGCCCGTAAATCAAACAGGCTTCATTCAAGGATTAGGTACCACTACCAACATAATGATTCTTGCACTTTTAATTGATAAGTCTCTCCGGTTAAAAAAACCTTTGTACCTTTGTTTTATAGATTTTAAATCGGCGTTTGATTGTGTCAACCGAAAACTTCTTTGGAAAAAACTAGAAAAAATGGGAATTCCAACTCCACTACTTAAGTTAATCTGCCTTCTATATACAGAGACATGGGCGAGCGTGAGGATCGGTGATGGCCGTACTCTATCGAGGAAGATCCCAGCAAATGAAGGCCTAAAGCAAGGCTGTGTGCTAGCTCCTCTTCTTTTTAATTTGTTCCTCGCCGACCTACCTCCAATTTTAGATAAAGAAAATGCACATCCCCCGAAATTGGCAGAAAAGAGGCTCACAAATCTGATGTATGCGGATGATGTCATCTTGATGAGCCACACAAAAGTGGGCCTACAACGGTTAATTAGAAAGACCCATATTATGGTGGATGCCAAAAACACTAGGCATAAATATAAAAGCCGATGGTTTATGGAAAAAATAGAACTGGAACAAGTTGAGGTCTATAGATACCTAGGAGTACTATTTGATCGAAAGGGCAATTACCTTCTACATACCAAAGAGTCACAAAGAAAAGTAAATACATTAACTTCAGCTTTTAGAACTATTCAGAAATCTTTACCTTCCCTGACCTATGGCCCACTCCTAAATATAGTTGGTGCAAAACTTTTACCCGCGATCACATATGGCAGCGAAGCCGTGATGGGTAATGACAGCACCATCCTCAATAAAATCATAACTGGAGTCTACAGAGCGCTTTTCCACCTCCCAGTGAATGCGTCTCCTTCGCAAATAAGGTTAGAATTTGGCCTCACCAATCAAGAGTTTGCAAGGCAAGGACATTTTATAAAAGTCTGGAATCGAATAAAAACTGATCAACACAACGAGATTTCCCAGCTCTTATGGTCAGAAATATTAAGGGACACTAACTCCACTGCTGCTCACTATCTTAGTGAGGCAATTAAAACATTTGGAATCACATCTATATGGGAAATGAACATAACTAAATTATCATTTAAGAAAATTATTAATAAAACTGCAGCCCACTTATCACTTGTAAAGGATAAGGCTATACTTACAAAGAGAAACCATGCATGGATGGTAGTAAATGGATATAAAAAGAACGAGATCCAAAAATATTTGACAACTCCGTGGACGGAAAAAAACAAGCAGGTTCTGCTTAGAGCAAGATTTGGATCTATGCCTGGGTTATGTCATCTTCCACCATGGGAATTTGAGGAAACTAAAACAAAATGTAGACTGTGTAAGTGGGGAGAGGAAGATATCACTCATTTACTATGTATTTGTCCTGAACTATTACAAGAAAGAAAAAGACTTCTTAAGGCTCATTTTAATACTCGCAGCATACGGTCATGTAGGCAGGCGGTGATCAAATGTATGGTTCCAGACGATATTATTTTAAATGTCTCTTTTGTAAAGTTTCTAATTTTAGCCAAAAAAAAACTCAGAGAGGCTTTTAATGTAAATAGTTAATTGACCAACTTTGTTCGTGTAATGTAATTTTTAATTGACTTTATACTAAGAATATAACTTTTAATTCTTTTGTATTGTTGTAAGATTTTAAATAATCAACATAATAAATGACTTTGACTTTGACCTGTCTTCTTTGTGGCGCGGATCAGTTGGTGGTGTTTGCGGGTGGCGTGTTTGAGGGCCGTCATGTTGTCTGTGGTCTGGTTGGTGCGCCAGGTGTTCTCCAGGGAGCGGCAGTTCTTCTTGGAGGTGATGAGCTCGTCGGTGAACCAGGAGGCTTTCTTGCTGCCGCGTCTGCTGGGGGGGTTCTTCTTCAGTGGTGCGAGGGTGTCTGCGCAGTTGGTGATCCACTGTGTGAGGTTGTTGGTGGCTTCGTTGGGGTCCGTTGAGCTGGTGGGGGGGTTCTGGCTGAGGAAGGTGGTGAGCTGGTCGCCGGTGATCTTGTTCCAGCTCCTGCGGGGGGCTTGTTGAGGGTGGTGGTGGGTCATCGTTTTACTGAAGCTGAAGTGGGCGCAGCTGTGGTCAGTCCACTGGAGATTGGTGGAGTGGCTGAAGGTGACGTATTTGCTGGATGAGAAGACTGGGTCAAGCGTGTGGCCGGCGTAGTGGGTGGGGGTCGTTACCAGTTGCTTGAGTTCGAGGTTGGCCAGGTTGTCCAGCAGAGCAGTGGTGTTGGGGTCCTTGTTGTCCTCCAGGTGAAAGTTGAGGTCCCCCAGGAGGATGTAGTCGGAGGAATTGATGGCGTGCGGGCTGACGAAGTCTGTGATGTCTTCGCTGAACTGTTGTGCATGGTCCCGGTGGTCTGTAGACGAGGGTGCCTCTGAGCGTGGTCTTGGGGTCGGTGTGTATCTGGAAGTGGAGGTGTTCGGCGGAGGTGAAGGTGAAGGTGTCATCGGAGTTGGTCGTGATGCGGATGGTGTTCTTGTGGATGATGGCGATGCCTCCTCCTGTCTGGTTGACGCGGTCCTTCCTGGTGATTTTGTAGCCTTCCGGGACGGCGATGGCGACGTCGGGGGCTGAGGAGGCGTTCATCCAGGTTTCCGTCAGGAAGGCGATGTCTGGTGCTGTCGAGTCGAGGAGGTTCCAGAGTTCGACGGCATGCCTGTGAACGGAGCGGGTGTTGAGCAGGATGCACATCAGGTGTTTGTTGCTGGGGCTCGGTTTAGCAGGTGTGGTGTTGGGTCGGAGGCCGGTGAAGCGGCAGGTCAGGCAGGTGAAAGGTCCGTGGGTGCGTCTCGGGGTGGCTCGGTAGCAGGCGGTGTTTCGGCCGGCGTTGAGTGCGTGGAGGGTTTTGGCGTCGTAGATGTGCAGGGTGTGCTGGCGGCGACGAGAACCAGGGGGTCTGGCGCTGGGCGCGGTCCAGGCGCGGACGGGCGCAGACAGGCTTACCTTTGGCGCACCTTCGGCGCTCAATCGGCGCTCCCGCTGCGCGCGTCCGCTGCGCGGTCGCTCTGGGGGCGTCATAAGTAAGGAGCCGGGAGGGAGGAGCAGCTGGGTGGCGGGAGCGGGGCGGCGAATGGAATCACAGGGGGGTGGGGCCGCAGGGAGGCAGCGGCGGGAAATTCCAAGAAGCAGCGGGCAGCGGGAAATTCCCAGGAGCAGCGGGAAATTCCCAGGAGCAGCGGGCAGCGAGCGAAGGAATCTGAAGGCAGGCGGCGGCAAAGGCAGGCAGGAGCGGCAGCAGTGAGTGGGGCGACCAAGCCCTGTGGAGGGCTGAGCGGTCACAACCAGATATTCATAGTTTGCACTTTGTTCTTTTTGGTGCTATATTTACTGAAATATTTAAAACTGCTTATCTCCTGCTCTAGTGATTGGATTTTGTTGTTTTGGTCTTGTTTTATTTCTTAAAAATCACTCTATGGTTCTAAAGCAGTGTGGTGTGTTTTCACTGAGTCACTGCTGGAAGTTTTGGACAAATTCTTTACAAATTGCCTGAGTTAAGCTTAACTGCTTTATGCCAAGGTACCAAGGGTTGAGCACAGGTTAACTTAGGGTTTGCTTGTGACCTCGCCCTAATAAGGATTGTAGCGCCTGCTTGACTAGGGTTTAACCCCCTTGCAATCAGTAACTCAATTTCTTACATTGTTTACAACTGTATGCGAACAGACATATTAGCTCCCAGAACTGGCTAACTAGAATTTAATTGAGAGATAAAATTCTGTCAATTTCATTTAATATAATCAGATTTGAAACATTTGAATTAATTTATCATATCTGTGTCAGCAGCAAACATCCAGTATAGTAATGATGAGAAAGATACCATGAGGAAAAATTATAAGAAAACAAGACCTCAGCCCCTTAGATTACTATAGCTCACAGGCTATATAGGAATATTCCGTGTGGGGACACCTCTAGGCATGCTATGGCCAAATGGTGTAATTTGACATGTTCAAGGAAACGTAGCAATTCTCTTTGTATCTTGGAAATGGAAGTAAAATCACAGTTCGGGTACCCTGAAGACCAAGCACTGGAACAGGAGGATGGTAGGAGAGATCAAATTCTTTCTTGATCGCCACCTTTTCACAAACCAGATCTCCAACTTTAAAAAGCCAGCCAGAAACATGAACCAGAACTGCTGCATCCAATGCCTTTGTTGAAGGCAAATAGGTGTTAGCTAGAGCATCACAGCACTTTTGTAGATCCCGTAAGACAGCATAGTGGTTATCTACATCAAAGGTTGCGGCATCCGCCACAACGTCTAGACCATCGAGGTCTGGAACAAACATCTTGATGCCAAAGAGCATTTTGTACGGGGTTCGCTCACCCAGGGATCCTCTTTGGAGGTTATTAAGAGCATGTTGAACCCCATGAAAATGAGTTAACCAGCCACATCCCGTAGCTAATACCCTCGCTGTTAAAGATTTCTTAAAGTCACAGTTCATCTGCTCCACCACAGAATTGCCCTTGGGCCTATATGCAGACGAGAAATGCACTTGCACTCCCAGTGACATCATCGAATAACGGTATGCCTTTGAGGCAATAGCCAGACCCTGGTCTGAATGGAAAATTCCACAGGCATAAGTTCCGACAAAGACATGCAAATGTTTTATAACAGTGTGAGCGTCAGCCGAGCACTGTGGCCTGACCCAGGGGAACCTAGTGCAAGAATCTACTACAACCAAAATATATTTAAAAGCATCATCTGATATAAGTGGACTGCTATGATCAAGATAAAAGCAGCCAAATGGCTGATTGGAAATATAAAGGTGTGTCTGAGGTGGTCACGGACCTCCTAATTTGTTGACAAATGTTTCAACAAAGGACATATCTAAGAGTCTGCTGGTATAAACCACACCACCAATAGCATTGCTGTAAAAGAGAAATAGTGGCAATCACCCCTGCATGTGCGAAAGCAACACCTTAATGAGCGGCCACTATCAGAGATTGTCTGCAGTCGAGGTTGGGAATCAGACAATCACCAACCCCAGGAATGGAGACAAAAGGAACGTTGTCAGCAGTTAGCTGGTAAGACTATTGAGAAGGAAACCCCTGATGAAAGGGAGTACCATCCCAAGTTTTGGCGATGGCCGCCAAAATGTCATCATCAATTTTGGTCATAGAGCGTGTAAATGCGGCTACTTTCATCAGCCATCGCATTCCCAACCACATGCTCTCCCGCTCGCTGATGACCCAATGAATGTACAACATGTGTAAGTGACAGGCATTCTTGAAGAGCGGTCCCTCAATCACAAAGCGTTTTATGCTTTATCGTGCTACCTTTAGAATCCCAAAAATCATTTTGCTTCCCAAAAAATAGATTGTCATTGAAGGACTGCACACAATAAAAAGAATCACATACAACAAGGCTGGGTAATTGAGGATCAGAATATTTGAGGGCTAAAAGGAGGCCCCTCAACTCAGCAAGCTGGGCTGTGCAGTTCCCAGGGCATTGGGTATGATCCAAGGTAGAGTAAAAAATCTCCATCTTTCATTGAACCTATGACAATAGCGCAAGTTGCGGAGTAAGCCTTCTTTGAACCAATGGCCAGTTGCGCTAAACCATCAGTGTAAATGATACATTCATACTGATCAGGAGGAAGAACTGAAGAAAGAGGATGAACGTGTTCATACTGAAGAAAATCTTGCATTGGGGGCGTGGCCTAGTCGCCGACCAAGATGGGCGTGCAACTGAAGCTCTGCTGGATGAGGCGGTGATCCTGCAATGTCCCCCTATGCGCGTGGAATAGAGACCTCTGCTGCAGCAACAGAAAGCGGAATAAGTGATGACCCAGATGATATGAGTATTGCGACATCTGCGTAGGCGAGGGGCGTGATGCGGCTGGGCCGTATGCAGACGCCCGAGTGTACGGCTCATCCGGGAGGGCTGCTGCACGGAGATCTGCTGGCCTCTATGGGACATCTTCACCTTTGCCGGTGAGTGAGCTGGGTGCGCAGTATTGATTGTGCCATCATCAACACGCTTGTTGTTCCCGAGGCAGCCCCGAGCTGCGTCATCATGCCCCTGTCATCCCCGGAGGCGGGTGAGCTTTTGGAACAGCCACCCGGCTGCTGGGAGGGGCGTTTAGGGGAGGTGAGGTGAGGTACTTGGCGCAGCACGCACCCAGGGGCACACCTTGAGCGGCTCCAGCACACCCTACATCTAGTGCCTGGCGGCGTGCCAGCGCATCTCTCATCCTGGTTGCTTCCGCTAAGCGCTGCACCTACTCCTTCATTAGACTTGCCTGATACTACGGGTGGCGCCCGGGAAGACCTGAGACAACGCTGTGGAGCACATGCTCGTGTACTGGATTTGCTTTCTGCCTGACATCCAGGCTGCTGATTGCCTCAAGGGGTTGGCCGCTTGAGGTGCAGTGTTTCCTGTTTTGGTCCACTCTGCCGCCCTCTCGGACTCGGCATTGTCAGCTGCCCTGTTTACTACTGTTTACTACTGTCCCCTTAAGCCGTCACTCTAATTCAGCGGGCATTGCCGACTGTGCCCACAGTTGCCGATCCTTGGTGGGGACCCGAGATTTGACCAGCTACACGGCCATCCTGGGGTTAGAGTGACTGGCAGTACTGTTGCTGCGCACAAGGGGTAACCACTCCCAATAGCCAATAAAATAGCGGGTGCTGGAGCCCCTACGTCAAGTACCTACAATCCATGGTATTACTCAGCTGCTACCTTGGGGGGGGCGACACCACCTACAGCAGTAGGCACTGAATGCACTACCTCATTGCCACACTACACCGTTCTACAGTAGCAGCTTAGAGACCTCACACTCAGCTGTGCATTGCATCGGCTGCAGAGCGATCACGCTTTGCCTCCCTCCACGGCCTATGCGGCGGCATGGGCCGCAAAGATCCTCGACAAAAGACCCTGTCATTTGAAAAATTATCAGACAAATTGCAGGATGGTAACCCTGAGATGGCGAAAGGGGGTCAAAGCTCTGAGCAAGGTGGCGACACAGCTGCTCATTCCACTTCCTTACTCCAAGAAATGAAAGCAGGCTTTCGGGCCCTGGATGGGCATTTTGACACCCTCAAGAAACAGCTGGAGACACTTGGTTCCAAGATCCAGGTACATGATCGGCGCTGGGATGTGGCAGAGGCAAGGACTTTGAAGATGGCACAGCTCAATCCCTTAAGCGACTAGAATGCGTCAAGCGTTTCCTAAAGTATGTGGCGATGAAGAATGAGGACCTTGAAGTGTGCAGCCGATGCAATAACATACATATTTTGGGGGTCCCTGAGTTGACCGACACAGGTACGGTTAGATCTGTTTGTTGAGTCTGTCCTCGGAGACCTATTTGGTAGGGAATCCTTCACTCCTGGGTTTGTGATTGAGCGGGCATATCGCACACTAGGGCCTAGACCTAACCCAGGCTGCCCACCTAGACCTATAATAGGTAGGATCATGAACTACCGAGACAGTGACACTGCTCTCCGCCTCGCCAGGTAATAGGGTGAAACCAAATGGCAGGGTTCTAAGCTATCGCTCTATCCAGACTCCACACCCATGGTGCAGAAGGCCAGGTGTAAATATAATGGTGCTAAGGCAACGCTGAGGAACTTAGGCCTGAAATACAGTATGCTTCATCTGGCAAGGCTGAAGGTGGATGTGGCTGGCCCAACCCAAATATTTGACTTCCCCACAGAGGCGCAGGAATTTTGCCACTCATATAAGCAGAACAACACTCAGTCTAAAACAGTTTTGGTGGGCGCTTCGCCCCCCAGCAGCTGATCAAACGCAAGTGCTGATCTCTTTTCCAGCGGTGGTCCTGGTTAGACGTAGTGATCCGTTTATGAGACAAATGTTGTTGTAGTGCTCAATAATGGGATAATGCATTTACTTACTCCATATTTTTTCAAGTTACCGGTTGTCCGATGTAGTGTTGCTACACCCCTCGGTGGATGCTATTGAGATATTCTTTATATTGATGCATCGCTACAGAATTGATATCTGCCATCCTGTTGGTTATTTTGTTACTACGGTTGATGGTACAATAGGGAATGGTCCTTGTTATTGGGGAGACGAGGCTGGGTGGGGGGTGACGGGGGGTTAGGATGCAGAGATGCTTGTTCCTGTTTATTTACTATAATGCTCACTGTCGTTATTTGTCTATAGTATGCGAATTACACACGCTGTGAAGTTATGTAACAAAACTGTATGGCCAGGTTAGGCAATGTTAGCAGCCGTTCGGATTTATCTCTGATGCCCTAAAATGTTAGAGGTCTCAATAATACTCGTAAATGCAAACATGTCCTCCATTATCTTCAACGCCACAAGGTGGATATAGCATTCCTACAGAAACTCACCTTCCTAAATCTGACACAACACAGTTTGCCTTGGGCTGGGGGCAGCATAGGTATTTTGCCAATTATAGTAATTACGCCAGAGGCACGGCGATTCTTATTCATAAGCGAATCCCATTCCACTTGCACTCAATTCTCAATGACAATGAGGGTCGGTATACAATTGTCACTGTTAAAATGATGGGTCGTGCACTATGCTCCCACCATAGATAGTCCTGAATATTTTCATTCAATACATGCACAATTGACTAAACTTGAGGTCACTAATTTGATAGTGGGTGGAGATTTTAATTTACTTTTTTTTGTCCTACATTGGATAGCACTTCCACATTGTCTGATACCAAGCCCTGAGCACGAACGTTACTCCTTGACCTATGTGAAACTTTTTCACTCTCAGACGCATGGCGGCAATGAAACCCCGCCACGCCGGCTACACGCATTAGTCAAGACAACATAACACGTGGACCCATATTCATTATTGGCTGTTATCCTCAGTGGCTTATACATGGTACACTTCTATTACAACACTCCCCAGAATATCTCCAATCATTAGCCCGTGTTCCTCCATCTTAAGATCCTCCGACCTGAAGGCTATGAACGTCAGTGGCGTTTCCCCAGCCGGGCGCTCAATGATGATCTATTCCATTCCGAGATCGGGGAGGCAATATAAGATTACTTTCAGATTAAAACCGGATCAGTAGACACGTGGGCGGTCCTATGGGAGGCATTTAACGCCTACATTAGAGGCGTCTGTATAGCCAAACACGTCGGAGTCCTAAAGGTCCTACGGGCTACCGTCACCAGACTTGAAAAGGAGTTGACCAAACTAGACGATAAATTGATGGAGGGCTCTGCCACAGTAACCATGCAGCACCGCCTCACCCTCCTTGCAGAGTACAGGGACGCTGCGGATCGTGAGATCCACTTCCTCAGTAAATACCAAACAGCTCGCCAGTATGGTGAGGGGGAGAGACCCAACCGTAAACTGGCACAGATGCTCAGACACCCGTATGCCAAATCATATATCACAGAACTGCGTCAGCAGGGCGGTTGGGTACTCACAGACACAGCTGAAATTGGTTAGAAATTCTTGGATTATTACACTACATTATACTCTACTAGGACAACAGATGACCTATCTGCGCAAGAGGCTTATTTGTCAGAAATAGCCCTGGTCTATCTGGAGAAATATATACAGGAGTTTCTTGCTGAACCATTTTCCTCAGAGAAAATTGTTAGCGCTATTGAGGTTCTCAACGGATCCACAGTCCCTGGACTAGATGACTTCATAGGGGAATTTTATAAAACCTATAAAGACCTGCTAGCACCCGAATTAGTGGAGGTATATGCTGAGGCACTTGAGAAATATGAGCCACCACCCACTCTCCGAGAAGCATTCATCATAATTCTCCCTAAACTCAGCAAGGACCTGCTTCATGTGGCTCATACAGACCCCTGGCCCTACTAAATTTAGACAACAAAATCTTGGCCAAGATACTTGGCCTTCGTTTATCCCTCCTTCTGGAGTCTATCATTTCACCCGCGCAATCCGGGTTTGTCCCGCACAGATCCACATCTTTAAATAAGAACACTTTTCGCCGTCCTACACAGGATTAACCCTGAAGTCCCAGCTGCCGCAATTTTGCTGGATCCTGAGAAGGTGTTTGATTCCCTTGAGTGGCCCTTCTTTACATCAGTTATACGCAGGATGGAGGATGCCCAAGGGCTTTATCGCCACCACAGCTTTATTATATTGTAACCCCTCAGCTAGGATACGCTTGAATGGCACGTTATCCCGCTCCTTTTCTTTATCTCAAGGCACTCAACAGGGGTGTCCCTTGTCACCACTATTGTTCATCTTAGCCATGCCCACCAGGAGCGGTATTTACAGCGGGGACTTCAGTTTAATTCCAGCCCTCTATTAGTCTCCCTGTATGTGGACGATATTATTCTATATGTGCGTGACCCTCAGGTTAATCTGGAGCCTCTAATCAGGGAGACGATCAGATTTAAACAATTCTCTGGGTCAATTTGTCCAAGTCAGTGATATTCCCCTTGACTCCTAGCACGATACAATGGGAATGCGAATTCCCACTAGAATGGTGCACTGACTCCACTAAGTATTTGGGCATACAGTTGCATTTAGACTCTGCTCAAATTATTCAACTAAACTATGGACATGCGATGGACGCCCTTGAGTCACAAATAGAGAGATGGCTGCGACTCCCGCTGTCCATGGCTGGGCGGGTTGCATTGATTAAAATGATCACCCTCCCCAAATTCTTATACTTGTTCAATAATATTCCCATCCCTCTTCTGAATAGTTTTTTCCAGATGTTGCGGTCCCATCTTATATGGTTGACGTGGGGGGGCAAACATCCACGTTTTAGGTGGCAGATTCTTACATTGCCATACAATAGAGGGGGGTTGGAGTTCCCTAACTCCATACTATCTTGTGGCACAATGTAGTTACACCCATGACTGGTTCCACCCGGACGCTAGGATTCCATTTCTCTGTCCGGAGGCAGACTTGGTGCTTCCAGAAACCCTGTCGGTGGTACTACCCAGGGTTGTCCTCAGGGACCCAAATGGTGTCCACCACCAGCTGGGCCTGGGACAGGCTGCAAAGACTTTTGGGAGCTCCCTTATTATATTCATGCCCATTATGGTAGAAATACTAGTTCAGCGCACACTTGCCTCATTCGACATCGTCAAATTCGGCGATGTATTCCCCAGAGGCCACGTCTTCTCCTTAGCTGAAGAAAGCTGCTTCCAGACTGCCACTTTCATGGACCGATTTGTCCTAAAAAGGCCACAATCCCCAGTTTCCCTGTGGAACCTGACTTGTTCATTCCCCTCTCTACCATCATAAAAACTAAAGGAGGTGTACATCTAATCGCCAAATTATACAGAGAATGCTCTGTGCTTCTCCCCATTAATGACACCACAGTATGTAAAGATTGGGAGTCTGACTTGGGACACCCCATATTGGACGACTAATGGGAAAAATGTTGCGAAGTCACTAAAAATATATAATTGAATAGCCGACATAAGCTTAATGCATTTTAAGTTTTTGCGTAGAATATGTTACGCCAGGGCATTCACACAGAATTGACCCGTCTAGATCCCATCACTGTTCGAAATGCACCACACCCAGATTTCGCACACTTAACTTGGACATGCTCCAAACTACAGCCTTACTGAACGGAGATACATCAAACATTAGGACCTATGCTTGGCTTAACACTTGTCCCAATACCGGAAGTGTCTCTCTTGGGATATGTAGTTAATTTCCCTAAAGGAATGCGGAAATTTGCGGCCATTGCTTTCCTGTTGGCCTAGAGAGAGATCACTATTAACTGGGGTGGGAAAAGGGTCCCCACCTTGCAAAACTGGTTAAATAGCCTAGCTTATTGCTGCACAAACAGTGAGACATATGCTACCACGCTACCTCGCACCTCAAGTCCCTAAGACATTTGGGGCCTACATAGAAGTTACATGGCTAGTACACATCTGACATATGACCAGAACAGGGTCGGGTACCAACTGGAGTGGGGTGACATTATAATGCAGGTTACTAGAGACTCTAGCTGTTATTACAAACTCCAGGGACACGTTCTTAAGCAATGTTCCTGTTATGGACCTTAAAGGGCTGTAGCATTGATCCACTATCAGTTGGTAGTAAATGATGGTCCATGGAATCGAGACATCATGATTTGCTTATGTTACTAAATTACAGTATATTTGTTGTGAATTTTCAACATTGGTGTGATTATTTTTTGCATTTTCAATCCATTCGCATTGTGCTATGACGGTGAGCACTCATACTTTGTACTAAGGTAAAGTTGTAAAATGGTAAATAAAGTTTAAAAAAAAAAAGAAAATCAGTGTCACCTTCATTAAACATCACATAAGTGAAGCCGATCACATCTGGCAAAAAAAAATCGCACAACACTGCTGTGTGAACCGGAAGCCAGGAGGAAGCAGAAAAGGATAGGTGTATCAAAGCATAAAGAGCTTTGATACAATAAGCATAATCAGGAATGTAAGTCCTGCCAATATTGAGAAAAGCAAGCAGAGACTGAAATTTTCCAAGGGTAGAAGGAGGTTGCAATTGAGCACATTTCTCTTAAAAAATTGGGTGGCAAACTCCTTGCCTCATTTGTCAATTCATGACTAAAAAAAAGAATGGCCAGAAAAGCAATATGCAAATTTGCAAAATTGAACTCGTAGCCAAGAGCAGCAAATCGCATGATGATGCGATCCACTCTTGCGAGATAGGGACTTAAGTCATCATCTTTCAGGTATATGTCATCTACATAAGAGAAAGTGTCAGGATCAATATCATACAAAAGGGACCCAGTACATGCTGCAAAGACCCCATGGCTGTGGGTAGTCTCGCATAATGCCTCTGGGAACTGAAGGCACTGAACGCGGAAAAGCCCCAGCTCTAAGGAGCCAGGTTATGACTGAAAAATCCATTAGAAATATCTGGTGTTGTTTTGAATTTTTTCTGCACAATATTATTTATCAAAGCTGTACTATGGGTGATTTACACTGCAAAAGTATGTGTATGACTATTCAAATGTCCAAGACTATGCAATATGAACCATAAGATAACAAAGAGAGGATTATTCATGGCAGAGACAAAGGGTTCACTTACACCCTGATATTCTAATAGCGTCACATTTGATTGGATATTGAGGCTGCTACTGAGGAGCATAACGTATTGGAACAACATGTAAAGGAGAATCCTTATCCCAACTAGCCTGGTTGTGGTAAAAGGCAGGGGCCAAAGCAAGAGCCCATTCACAAGCATAATCATGCTTAGTCCCATCAGGGACGAACTGTCAAAAGGAAGGTATAATCACATCCTCACCTCGAGGACATGCAAGAACAAATGGGGGAGGCCAATTGACCTCTGCAAGTAAAATGTCATAAGAAGATGTCAAGTTGTCCCAAATAATAGCACTAAAGGTGCATTTAATGTCACCTAAAATCTGAATATCTATATGATAAAGTCTATCAGGTGGACCTATGCGGGTGTGCACGGTTTCAACATTTACATAGGTGTCAGTTGCTTTCACCACCAAAAACTGGCGGACTGTCTGGCACAGCATGGTAACTTCCGCTGAGCTGGTGAGGAGATTCACCGCCCAACTACTGTCCAGGAGGATGGTCCTCACAGGCTGTTAAAGCAGCAACTTTCTTCTTCTGGAAAGTGGCTTTATATGGAGGTGGTTTAGCTCTCTCGTCTTTCAGGTCAAAAGAGGCATGGGGGTCTCGCTTGGGTTGTGCGGACTCACCTTGTCTGCAATCCTAAGACCGTTCTTTGTCATACTGTTGATCAGACGAATTCTGAAAGGAACGAGGCAAATGAGGATCAAGAATTTGAAACCTCTCAGGAATCTTAATTTTAGAGCAATCACGTAAATCATATCTACGCTCAGAAGCATTCGGCAAAGGTGACCCACCACAGGAGTCAGGAAATCGTCTTTCCACATGCGCAAATCCGTGTCCTGCAGGATCTGTCTGCATTCACAAGGTTCTCGTACTAATCATGTGGCCATACTTCCACAGTAATTGAAATTTAATGAAAACCATATATATGGTGCTTACTTATGTATTTTATGTAAGATGCTAAATTATTTATTATATTTTTAGTTTTTGCGAATGGTGCTATCATGTAAAACACAGTCTGCTTATTTCTTGTTATAAACGTGCTCCAATATTGTTATAGGCATTGACTGATTAAAACATGTGTCACCAGCGTGCTATTCAAGAACACGTGTCACCGGCACATTCCTGGGACACGTTTTGTAGAAGGTTATGCGGGAAACTATAAAAGAACAGTGCCTCTAGTGGTAAGCGATTGGCTTTGAAGAACCGCGAGGAACATGTGTCTTTTTCTGATGGTGAATCTGCGCGTACCTTCGTCAAGTGGAGATCGGATCCTGAGAGCCGGCTCCAAAGTGCATCTCTTCACACGCGATCATCCCTCTGTAAAGGAACTCATCAGAATATTCCGCTCTGCTAAGTTATAAACATTCAAGAGACATTCTTTAACCCCTTGCGTGCGCATGACGGAACCACGCCGTCATGAGCCACGGGCGGCGTGTGCTCATGATGGCGTGTTTCCGTCATGCTGTGGCCGCTCCGCCCACGCCTCGCTGATTCCCCGCCTGTGCGGGCGAAATACCGAGTGGGCGGAGTCGTGACGGAACCACGCCGTCATGAGCACAGCTCGCCCGTGACTCATGACGGCGTGGTTCCGTCACGAGCATGGCGGTGCCGTGCTCACCCCGCACCCCCCCCCAGCGCCGCGGCGGAATTTGCGCCACGGCGAAGGGGTTAATTCTTGTTTTCTTTTTGTGACATTGTGCTCTCGGTTGCAAAAAGATGAAGGTCATAAACTTTGCTCATGCGCTTGTGGCTATTGTACTATTGTAAACAGAAGGCGGTACTTAACAAAAAGTGACGTTGTTGGAAAAGAGGA
The DNA here is from genome assembly GCF_964204655.1 of Triturus cristatus. Classification (NCBI taxonomy): domain Eukaryota; kingdom Metazoa; phylum Chordata; class Amphibia; order Caudata; family Salamandridae; genus Triturus; species Triturus cristatus. The sequence goes on from NC_140585.1 coordinate 721,433,274, forward strand.
GAGTCCATTATTTAACCCTTGGTTGTAAGTTCATATATAGACAAGGTGAGAAAAGAAATGAATATATCATATGTAGAAGAGCAAAGTGGTTAAAAACAAAAGCATTATAATATTGATGTTCTGTTCCATGCCTCTTGTTTTACAGTAGATAAACATCTGGCACAATTCGTAAGTTGGAAAACGCTTAAGGTGGTGAGAGAAGTATCTACCCATATTTCCAGGATTACATATGACAACATACTTTTTAATGGTTCTGAAGTGCTTGTTGCCTTTTTAAGAAAATGCAAAACCTGATGCAAGGTGAATAAACAGATTGAGTGTATTCAGAAATATAAGATACAATATAGTTGTGTAGAATCCCATACCATGTTACTGACTTAACGTATACCCTATTTAACATTCAGATACAGTCAACAGCTACCCAGAATAGAAACCTGGCATGTCCAGGTGATTGGAGCAGCTGTGTCTTTTCTCTTGTCTTATCTAATCCAATGCCCCTTCCCTCTCAGAAAACCTGCCAAGGACTCCTGTTAATCCCAGTAGCTTGAGAGACTTTCTAGGAGGTCAGGGAATTATTAATCGCTCCTGCACAGGGCCTTGTATTCAGGTGAGTTGTCACGAGCTAACAAAAAGCCAAGCCACAAAAACACAGGGCTGCCTGAGCAATGGAGGTCACCACAGGGAATGCCTTGAGAGAGGAACAGACTGAAGAAACCCCTTCCTTGTTAGACCTAACTAGGGATCTTGTGACTTTACAATAATAGGTAGCTTCACCAAAACAGGAAAATCAGACCTTGCAATGCGAATTACACCATTATAAACTGCGAGATAATCCTTGGGGAAATACGGGAGTTAAACAAAAGAGTCCATTGGTGCAACCACCATGTTTTCAGTTCACTAGTGGTCAAACTTCGGCGCTCCATCATCAGGGATACAACCGGTAAATGTAACAGTTACCACACCAGTGCTGGTCCCTTGCCCCCCCCCAGAGCGCTTTTTTGGAGATCATACCAAATATAACATTTTCATGAATCAATGTCAATTGCACTTTCTTTGCTGTCCATCCGTTTTCCCTACGAATGCGGCTAAAGTGTCGTTCATCTTATCCTATCTAGGTGGAATGGCCACCACCTGGTCTAACCCATATGTAGAAAGAGATGACCCATTACTTCATGATTTAGATCAGTTCAAAGAACCAATACAGAAATTGTTCGCTCAGCATCAGTTTGTGCAGGCAAGCGATAATGAGCTTCTTAATGTGCATCAGGGCAATGAAGAGTTGCTTTCTTGCGTTACTACCTTTAACAGGTTAATAGCGGGAACGGAATGTCCTGAATCCTAAAGAACCTCTCTACTCTATCAGGGACTCTGTGATGAGTTGAAAGATGTGCTTGCCCAAATTATGGATCTTCCCAGTGATTGTGACAAATTTATAGATTTGGTTGTCCGTTTGGATAGCCGTTTAGGAGAACATAAGGGAGAAAAGAACCGGGGCGAGAACACCAGAGTAGCTGTTATAAAACAGAAAAAAAAAGAACCTGTTCACGATATCCCAGATAGTGTTCACCCATGCAAATTGGTAGCATTAGAAGGCCCCTATCTAAGACAGAAATGATCGATGTTAAAGTTATGTCTCTACTGTGTTACATCAGGGCATTTTGCTCATGATTGTTCTGTACGACCCAACATCCCAAAGAAGACAGTAGGACTTGTAGAAGCGCCTGGTGCGAATATCGAAAATTCACAGTCAGAAAACTCTTAGGACCGGTAAGAAACGAGGCCTCCTTATCGAGCTCAATAACTAAAGTGGCCTCCTCTTATTCTTTAGCAAATGCCAGTGTTTCTCCTCCATGGCACTTAACCCTGATTGCGACATTGATTTGGTCTCACCAAATTCATAAAGTTTTACCTATTCTACTTGATTCAGGGGCCACAGGAAATTCTTGGGATTTTAGTTTAGCCAAAACCCTAAACCTTCCAATAGTAAGTAAAAGTACTCCAGAACCAGTAAGGGCAGTTGACGGGTCAGAATTGTCTTCCAGCTTAATTCTTCATCAAACTTCCCCCTTGACCATGGTATGTGCTAATGGACATACCGAGCACATTCAATTCGATTTGATCGATACTCCAGTTTTAGGGGCCATCTTAGGGGTTCCATAGCTCCAGCTTCATAATCCCAAGATCGACTGGAATAAGAGAACCGTCCTTTTGGATTCTACGTATTGCTTGAAAACATGTTATCCAGATGATTATCTACTGGTGAGACTTGTACATTGTGCAACAACCGTTGGCGCAGTAGACTCTATTGCCTGTAAAAATCCTGATATTTACAACAACTTTCATGATGTGTTCTCTGAAGTAAAATTAACTAAATTACCACCTCACCGGTCATATAACTGCCGAATTGATTTGATTCCTATCCTGGGGCAATGCTACCCTATAGTCTAGTATATGCTTTTTCCGAACCTGAGACCAACTTTTTGCGTGATTATCTAGATGATCTTCTGGCTAAGGGCTTCATAAGGCACTCCACATCTCCAGTCAGCTCTCAATTATTTTTCGTCTCAAAAAAGAATCAGGAATTGCCCCCATGCTTTGAATATTGGACCAAGTACGGAACTCCACCATCTTCACCAAACTTGATCTCCGTGGTGCTTACCATCTTATATGGGTCAAGGAGGGAGATGAGTGGAAGAAGGCCTTCAATACAAAAGTTTGTCTATTTGAGTACACGGTCATGCCCTTCGGACTCTGCAACGCTCCTGGAGCCATCCAGTTTTTTATCAACGTAGTGCTACAGGACTTTCTGGACATCTGTGTAGTAGTCTATATAGATGATATTCTCTTCTATTCTTCTTCAGAAGAAGAGCATGTAACTCATGTCAGAGCAGTCTTACTGAAATTGCAAGAAAACCCCCTTTTCGCCAAAGGAGACAAATCCGTTTTCCACTCTAACAACATTAAGTTCCTGGGATACGTGATCACACCACATGGTATCTCCATGGATAAGTCTAAAGTGCAAGCCATCTTACGGTGGAAAGCACCAGAATCTATAAAAGAAAGTCAACGATTTCTGGGCTTTGCAACTTTCTACCAACGCTTTATACCTCAGTCTTCCATGGCGGTATCCCCAATCACTCAAATCATAAGAAAAGGGGTTCCTTTTCAGTGGACAACAGCAGCAGATGAGGCTTTCTGTCAGCTAAAAAAAGCCTTTACTGAAGCACCTATCTTACCCCACCCCGACCCTTCACAACCCTTCTATGTTGAGGCAGATGCTTCCACGGTGGCTGTTGGAGGGGTTCTGTCACAACGAGATCTTGGGTCACGCACTTTTAATCCTGTGGCATTTTTTTCCAAAAAACTATTGGCTGCCGAACAAAATTACACTATGGCAGAGCAAGAATTATTGGCCATTAAACTCGCTTTTCAAGAATGGCCCAATCACTTATTAGGTGCAAGACACACTATCACTATTTACACCGACAACAAGAATTTATAGTTCTATCAAAATGTAAAGGTTCTCTCCGTTGTCTTCTTTTTTTTATGAATTTGATTTTAATAATTACATATAGACCAGGGTGACGACAACAGAAATCTGACACCTTATCCTGAATGGGATATCCTTCTTCTGAAACCAATGTTGACCAAGTGAAATCAATCATTTCAACAGAAAAGCTAGTCGCCTTATGTTTACCACAGGAGTTTCTATCAAAAATACAAACTGACCAGTCCACAGTACTCATGCCTCCCAAAGTCTCTAAAAAAGGAAACTTGTGGTATTATGAAAACCAGTTATATGTTCCTACTCAGGATTTACGTGACATCATACTTCACTGGAACCATGACTCAGTATTAGCGGGTCATCCAGGAGTGAAAAAGACCTTAGAGTTATGTAAAAAAACACTTTTGGTGGCCCACTCTAGCCTCTGACATCAAAAATAACATCAAAACTTGTGCCACCTGTCTTCAGTCCAAAGCAACTCATACAGCACCCGCTGGATTATTAAACCCCATGCCCATACCACCCTCACCATGGCACACGGTTAGTATGGATTTTATTACAGACCTTCCTCCTTTCAATGGTCATTCAATTTTCTGGATGGCGATAGACTATCTAACCATATTGACACATCTTATCTCATTAAAGCACATGCCATCAGCAAAAGACCTTTGTGAGTTGTTTTCTACAACATGTGGTAAAATTACATGGGCCTTCCACTGCAATTGTTTCTGACTGAGTACCACCGTTTACTTTCAGGTTTTGGCGTAGTTCTTGTTCCTCCAACGGATGGACAGACGGAACGCCTAAATCAGACACAAGAACAAATCCTGCGTTGTTTTATTTCCACATGGCAAACAGAATGGGATAAAGCACTACCCCTGGTGGAGTTTGTTTAAAATAATACCATGCATACTACAACAGGAGTGTCACCATTATTTTGCCTTTTGGGTTATCATCCTAGAATGCTTCCTGTCATTGATCTTTTAAAAACAGAACCCTCTGTGAAAGAACACCACAAAAAACTGCAAGAGATACAAACGTGTGCACAAAGACACATAGAACATCAGCAAAAACAAATATAAACACAGGCCCATAAACATAGAAAAAGTGCTCCAACATATGCTGTAGGAGATCAGATTTGGTTATCTTCAAAGAATCTACGACTAGAGGGGTCCTGAAAATTCCACCCTTGGTATATTGGCCCATTTCCTATTATGAAACTCATTAATACTGTAAAAGTAGAACTATCCCTGCCTACCGATGTCCCAGTTCATGCAGTTTTCATGTATCCCTTATAAAACCATATTTAGTCAACACCTAGGCAGGCCCTCCTCCACCTCCTGTGAAAGTATATGGACAATGGAAATATGAGGTTGCAAAGATTCCAGACTTAAAACGCATATGTGAAGCGCTATTCTATCTCATAGCCTGGAAACGGTATGGGTCAGAGGAGAACTCCTGAGAACCAGCTTCCACCGTGCATGCTCCTCCATTAACACGGAGATTCCATCTATTTAATCCATCTAAGCCACATCCCCTTGCAGGACACTTGAGGGAATTGCCTTTGCACATGCGCAAATCCCTGGCCTGCATGATCTGTCTGCATTCACAAGGTTCTCGTATTAATTATGTGGCCATACTTCCGTGGTAATTGACATTTAATGAAAACCATATGTAAGGTGCTCACTTATGTATTTTATGGAAAGTGCTCAATTATGTATTATATTTGTAGTTTTTGCGAATGGTTCTATCAAGTAAAACACAGCCTGCTTATATCTTATTGTAAACGTGCTCCAGTATTGTTATAGGCATTGACTGATTAAAACAAGTGTCACCAGTGTGCTACTCAAGAACACGTGTCACCGGCACATTCCTGGGACACGTTTTGTAGAAGGATATGCGGGAGACTATAAAAGAACAGTGCCTCTAGTGGTAAGCGATTGGCTTTGTAGAACCGCGAGGAACATGTGTCTTTTTCCGACGGTGAATCTGCGCGTACCTTCGTCAAGTGGAGGTCGGATCCTGAGAGCCAGCTCCAACGTGCATCTCTTCACTCGCGATCATTCCTCTGTAAAGGAGCTCATCAGAAGACTCCACTCAGTTAAGTTCTAAACATTCGAGAGACATTCTTTAATTCTTGTTTTCTTTTTGTAACATTGTGCTCTTGGTTGCAAAAAGGTGAAGGCCATAAGCTTTGCTCACGTACTTTTGGTTATTGTACTATTGTAAATAGAAGGCGGTACTTAAAAAAAAGTTGTTGGAAAAGAGGAGAGTCTATTATTTAACCCTTGGTTGTAGGTTCATATATAGACAAGGTGAGCAAAGAAATGAATACATCGTATGCAGAAGGGCAAAGTGGTTAAATAGAAACAAAAGCATTCTAATATTGATGTTCTGTTCCATGTCTCTTGTTTTACAGTAGAAAAACATCTAGCACAATTCGTATCTTGGAAAACGCTTAAGGTGGTGAGAGAAGTATCTCCCCATATTTCAGGATTACATATAAAAACATACTTTTTACTGGTTCTGAAGTGCTAGTTGCCTTTTTAAGAAAATGCAAGACATGATGCAAGGCGATTAAACAGATCAAGTTTATTCAGAAATATAAGACACAATATAGTTCTATAGAATCACATACCACGTTACTGACATAACGTATACCCTATTTATCATTCAGATACAGTCAACAGCTACCCAGAATAGAAACCCGGCAGGTCCAGGTGATTGGAGCAGCTGTGTCTGTTCTCTTGTCTTATCTAATCCAATCCCCCCTCCCTCTCGGAACACCTGCCAAGGACTGCTGTTCATCTCAGTAGCTTGAGAGGTAGTCTAGGAGGTCAGGGAATTATTCATCACTCCTGCATACTGCCTGGTATTCAGGTGAGTGGCCACGAGCTAACAACAGGACCTAGCCTTCAGCCCCCTCTTAGACTTATCCCATGTCTTTTTAGGAAAGACAGGATTACCCTCTTTTTCAAGAGGGGGCTTACCTTGATGCTGAGTAGATGGTCTGACCCCTAAGTTATTGCAACCCAAGATTGTGTAAACATCTGCAATAATATTCAGCTACTCACTTTCACGGCCAACTTCAGCCACAGCCGAAAGGCATTGACAAGCCATCAAGGATGCTGCTACACCTTTATTTTAGAAAGAATCATTTCGGAGGCAACGGGAAAAATACCGATTAGCTTCATCTCCAAATCCAGGGTAGGACCTGCCCCATATTCGTTAGGTACTTGTTGGAAAATGCTCGGAAGTACGCTCATCAAAGACGTGCCATAACAAAGGGTGTACACTGCGGCAAACACCATCCCCCAGGTGTTGCCAAAGGGGAGAATCAGACCCTTAGGCAAGCACATAGTAAGGATCCTATGTTTTTCTACAGGACCCATAAGAGAAAAACAGCATTAAGCTGATCAATTTTCAGAGCAATCCAAAATGGAATTTCCTCAATGTTCTGAGAATGTTTGCCCATGACCGAGTTAATAATAATGGGGTTAATAGCAAGAACCCCACCATACACAGCCAGCACAGGAGGTGCCACCCCAGGCTGATTTGCCATAAAAGCATCAGGCCTCTGTTTAGTAGAACAACCTGAGCATATAATTAACATATGTATGTGAAATATGTATTGAGATAATTAGTGTATGGAGTAAAACCAGCCAAAACAGGCCCTGTCAGTACTCAAGGGGCCCATTCAAACAGTTTAACTTGATGGGGTAAGGTGCCATTAAACCAAATCTGGTGCTCCCAGGCTGTAAGAGGAACTTCAACAACTGCTTAAGGTCGATAAGCTGCTGGAACAGTGGCAGCAGTGTAATGATGAAAAGCATTATCATTCGCATTCATAGCAGGAAACATAATCCAGGAATAAAATACTTCGAAATGGTATGCAGGGTCCGCCTTGACTACAAAGACCACCAGAGACTTTGCACTGGGGACTCCATGCTGCAACAAATGTTGAGTAACTGCCACGATGAGCTGGAATGGCAACCAGTTGAGACATTAATCAGAACAAAGGGATTCAAACAGTAGCACAAAAATGGATAAAAAAAAACGTTTTAAATTCTACTTGAAAAACCGACAGCAATAGGTAGTCTCTTCAACCATACAAACTGATGATGCAAAGCACTCCCACCACGGACGTCTCTGGGAAACGATGCAAGGGTATTGTGGACAAGCACAAGTGCTACTCAGGGGTCCCGTGAATAATTACCAGACCAAATTATGCTTGGGATCATAGAACTTTAGTAGGCAGTGACTGAGTCATCCTACCACCTGAGTACCCATGAGCCCGGCACCGACTAGCTCTAGTGTCTCACTTGCCCTCCTACGCACTCACAAAGGAACAAGTGATGAGACAACCCAGAACACAACACTCCCGACCCATTCAGGAATTGCAGTTACAGACACACCCTTTCGCTCTTACACTCGTGCTATTCCACAATAAGATCTGACAGAGACATGAAAAATGTTTTAAAATGTTTATTTTAACTATTGTGCTTTAGTATGCAGCATATGTGCCACAATAAGTAACAAAATGCCGAACACAAATACAGTCAGCATAGTAAGTAGTCCATAAGTCATATAACAGACAGTCATTATATAAGACATGGTAGGCTAACCTCCCTCTCCTTCTACAGAAGCAAAATGATTATATATCAGAAGATGTCTGCCCGTACCTCAGCATGCACAGATGAAAGTTCTACATCTAAGGTGCTGTCAGGAACTCTTTCCTGGAAAGATTCCTCTCCAAGTGTGTTGTTGTCTAGCGGTACATATTTACATAACAAGAGTATATGTCCCCAAACAGCTGCATTTGTGTTTGTGTCCAGGTGCTAGGTTCTGACCTGAACAAAATAACAAGGGGCATTGTTGTTTAACCTTGTCTACGGTGTTCAGACTAAATCCCAGGAACGAACAGAATGCGAAAACAACAGCAGGTTCTGTGTGAAAGTACAGTGTGGCACAAAGCAAAATACGTTTGTATAGGAACGTGCGCAAAGCAGAGGGCGGTCTGCAACGTGCTCATGCTAACATAGGGAAAACGACAATGGGCCTTGCCAGTTCATATGACATCTCATGAATATAAAGATGACCTAAGCAACAACAGATAAGACCCCTTAAGACCCATATAGTGACCAAGTGGGCAAATGTCCAACAATCTGTAATGGACAATACCATGTGTGTATAACATAAAATCAAACGTGTTGACTGCACTGGTGAAATATAACCATAGCTCAAAATAAGGATGAAATTACGAGCCCCTGGGGTGCAGCTGTAGACTCAGAATTCCACAACAATCAGACCCTAATTGTCAATACAAGTACATAGAGAAAAACGTATCCTCTATAGACTATAAGAATATGTCTATACTTGGGAACGGACCCCAGACAAATGTTCAATTTGAAGACTCCAGTCTGTCAATGATTCACAGGAGTGTGAGAGGACCTGACTCCCACTCGCAGTCTCCTACTCGCAGACTCCTACTCGCAGTCGCCACCTCCTGGTGTCTCAGAGGATAGTCCTGTATGAAAGTTAAAACTCGAATAGTAGTGACAAAGTGAAACAAGTGCAGAGACAAAGGAGAAATGCAAAGATTGCAGAAACTGCAAAGGTGTGTAGAAAGATAAAGAGATAGCAACACAATAAACAATCTTTTAAATCTGTAGTGACACACACCACACTATTTTTTCACTACTTGATTGGAGGAGGCTACCCACCAGTGAACAAGGCGTCTTGTATACCGAAAAGCATTGGGAGTTGTAATTCCTGCATGTCCAGGGTATCTATGGAATAAACAGTGCACAGGCAAGCTTATCTTGGAGTGCACTCTTCTTTTCTACCTTGCTAAGGAATCAGTGAATTATATATATATTCCTGTGGAGGCCATATATACACTTCTCAACATTATGCATGGCCAAAGGGAGGTTGATGGAGTGTGGAAGATCCCAGTACTTTAGTACCAATTGTTTTTGAGTAGGGGCCTTTCTGGGCATCAGAAGCCATGATCAAGCTCTACGCATGTAGACCAGACATTCCTATTTCTTGCTGTCAGTGACCATTTGTGTGTGTGTGTGTGGGTGTGTTTGTGTGTAGGTTTGTTATATTGTCTGTGTCCAAATGTTGGAAGGATGATGAAACACAGTGGATGTGTCAAATCATTTTTTTTCCCACAGAAAGGGCTTGTTTTATTCTTTTTGGTGGAGTGGTCAATTTGCAGAGGAAAGGCCTGGATGGAGTTCCATGCTTGTAGAAGTGAGCCCACTAGGCACCCTTGGAGTGGGCACCGCTTTTCTAATTAATTAACATTGATATTTCGGCGTGTTTGCTTGTATGCATGTTAGTATGTGTGTATGCACAAGGAACCGTGATATGAAGGGGAGTCCCATATTTTCTTAACTACTGACCAGAAACCCATGGTCATATGCGTGGGGAGGATTTGCAGTGTGGCAGACATGATACCTATTTTGCTTTTGCCCCTACCGGTTCATCTGTTGTTCACAGCGCATCTATTTTTGGGTTCTCTGCATGGAATGGGGAAACAGATCCAGGGTTGTGCCTGAAATTCCTGAAGGTTAGGCATGACAAGTCAGATGTTTTTTCATAAGAAATTCGAGGCATCTATATTCATTACTTCTAGCCTAGTCATGGAGATGCAATTTTAAAAAGATATTTTCTAACATGCGCCTGGTCATATACATTATACTTATTTTATTGGCATGCCTGAACGTGAATATGAACCTTATTTATACACTGGTGAGCTGGGATCTATTCCTCGGGGAAGTGGGGCAGGTACCCCATGCCCTGGTGGACTACTGTCCACCATATTTAGCAATCTCCACTTGCCTGGAGGAGATCTCTGTGTCTTCAGCGGAGCTACCAAGGTGTCTCTTTGAAGTGCACAGAAGCTTTGCTCTGAGGGTGCCATGTAAAGTGCACCCACACAGCAAAGTATTTTGTTTTAATGATATATCTTTAGGGAACTGGCCATGAAATAATCAATAGCTTTTCAAGCTGGTCGAAATCCTGTCTGGAATGGTTAGATAATTTCATTTTCTACAACTCAAGCCTGGGATTCATCCTCGAAAACGTTCACATCATATTTAGTCTCTGCATCCAGCGAGGCTATTATGAAATTATCTGACTTTGTGAAATATGGTACATGTAAAAGAGACCTATGGCAGCTATCAGGCGCCAGCGATGCAAGATGGCAGTGGTTGAAAAGCAATGTTAATTGTGTGGCTCTAATGACTTTATTTGATTTAAACAAGGCAGCACGTAAAACACATGGGCCATTGGCACCGTCTGGCTGCTCATGTTCAGTTTCTCTTTGCACTAAGTCTACTGACTGGATGTTATCGTAGATCCCAGTTTTCCCTGACAAACCTAATTAAAATACCGAAACTACTATCTCCTCAATTTTACAATCAACAACGGACTACTGTTCTCAAGACACTCTTGCCAGGACCTAGACACATCTCCATGAACACATCCTTGAGTATGGCCAGCGCCTAATAAATTAATATATTGTAAATCTTACCAGAGTTGCTAAGTTTGCAAATGTCATTGGTTTTCTTTACATTGCTTTTGATTGTCATAAACAGAGTTCTGGTGCGATAACCTCTCACAACCCATTCGTTGATAATACCTCCTTGATCTTTTCATGTCCCATCTCTGATTTAAAATGTTTGTAAGACATAAGCTATGCATTCTATGCCTTGATCCAATGATAGATACATATGTTACCTTTATTATTAGACAATAATTAGAGAATCTTCAAGAGATAGCAGTAATATCACTATTGATCATATTGAAAGGCTTTGAACGAATAAATATTCGCAGGAGTATAGCTAAGGCACTCTTGTAGAACTGCAGAGAAAATGTAAATTAAATGCAAACCGGACACTCAACTTCAGGTACCAGCCTGTATATGCCTGCCCAGGAGGAGGGGCTGTGAGGGCGCTGTGACTGTTTCCGGCATTAGATGAGCGTGTCCGTACACCGGCAGCAGCAGACACTAAACTACAGGTACCAACCTGCAACTGCCTGCATATTATTGCATTGCTGCACCCGCATCCACAGCTTGGGAGGTGCCGGGGCGAAGACCGGGCCAAGAGCGGGCCCATCTGTGCCTGTCCGCAACCAGACGAGGCTGGGCTGGGCCAACTCTCTTTGGTGCTCGAGTCTGAAGATTGACCTCACTCCTCCCATATAAGGATCATGGTCAAAAGGACATGCACAGCCTCTCTGGGTAAGGATTCGCAAGTCTGCACCTCCATAGTGAATTTTCTTACAAGTGTCTTGGCTGCGTTAGACCAGGATATTGACTCAGTAGAGGAACGCTTGTCTCTGGTCACTAAGTCGGCCCCTGATAAAACACTCAGCAAAGCCAGGAGTAAACCGGTGATTACAACGTTGTCAGAACCATGTCACCCAGAAAAGGTTAGGGGTCCTAGCAGTGACCTCCCAGTCAGCCCACCTGATAGCTCCCTGAACATTGTAGAGAGCAGCACTCCAAATCTAGGTCTTAAGTGAACTTTTGATTTTACTTGTTCTTCCACACCAGCTAAAAGGAAACATATTTTCAACATACTCAGTGGGGAGATGAAAACTTGGGACTAAGGTAACGGAATCTGTAAAAAAAGGATATTTTGTCCATATTGGAAAAAAGACTCTCATGGTCAAAGATTTAACTTTAGTCAGCAGCAGACTGAAAGCTTTGGAGGGCCAGCCTGCAGTGTTCCCGGATCGTATCATCAGTCGGGTGGACTCCAGTGAATCTCAGATATTGAAGCTTCGGACAAATAAGACAGTTCTGGATTCCATTATAAATCAGAGGCGTCCACCTCAACATTCATTGATTGGACTGTATTTTGTGGGCAACAGACAGATGCCCTTGCTTAGAACTCGCAATCTGTCAGTCTCTCCAAATTTTCTGCCTCGGGCTCGTCAAAGGGGAATAATCAACCCATTCCCCCATATCCATCGCACTTAAAAAATCTCCAATACCACATCTCCCACCTGAAGCAAATCCATATAGCATTGCTTTGAAAGGGATTCCAAAGCGAAGAGCCTCCCAGATTGAAATATATGACCAGTTGGTCACGAAGGTGCCACGCTGGCTATCAGGAAGGACTGGTGACAATTGTCTGTTACGCGCTGATATATCCATGGTGCGGAGGAGTGCATTGGTTGGGGATTTGCGGAAACATGATATCAGTGACTCTGTGGTGGGTAGTTTTAGAAATGAACTTGTTGTTTGAGATTTTTTATGCAAGCTTAACATTATACCTCATTTAGACAGCAGGATTGAAGCCCTCCCCCTCGGTTATTATTTCCATCCTAGACCAAAAGTAGGGAGACCTGATTATGTTCAACAACGAGGTGGGAATGGTAATATCCCGCCTCATTTTGGTGTCCCCATTGCAAACAAGTTTGCCCCCTGAGCTCAGTGTGGAGTGTCAGATTAACAATCTAATGAGAGTTTGCCTCAGTCATTAACACTGGCATTAACAGGTCTATATTTTGGAGGATATTGAACATATGAGGATGTGACACCGTCTTTAAATTTGCTACATGGAACATTTCAGGTTTACGGTCCAAATTGAAGAACCCAGACTGGTTGCACCTAACACAATATTTTGACATTATCTGCTCCCAAGAAACTTGTGCCCTAGAAACACAAGATATTGAGGGATATAGGTCATTCTTTACAGCCCCGACTCCCTATAGAGCTGGTAGACCAAAGAGAGGCCTGTCAACATCGGTCTTGATAAGGTTTCCTGGGTAAGTTGCATGCTCCTATCTGGCCTCCCCATACTTTCAATTATTGTGGTTTATTCACAGTTTAACGAATTTCGAATTAATTAACTTTCAGAATAATAATTTTGATTCACAAAATACGGACATTTTTAAATGTTTGCCGAATAAAATAGCTGTGTTTGTAAATAGTCAAAATGGGCCTGTAGACTTTTAATGGATGAGTGACTTTAATTTTAAATTATGCACCTTCTCAAGTCCAGCCTCCTGAGGGTTAGTGGATTTTCAGGGGGAGGCTTTAACTCATTGTTGTAACTGTACAGAAAATGTGAGTGAAATGCGAACTAGACCATCAGACAATATCTTGATGGATGGGGGAGCCTTGGGTAGAGTAGTTTATCACAGTTTGCCATATTTGCACTAAATAATCGATACATTCATTTGCCTGTGACCTTTCTCCCCTGGCTCCATACTTGGGTACTGACCGTGTTCATTTAACATCAAATACATTGCGGAAGATTTTAACAGCCTTTAAAAATTGTTACGAAGCATGAGATACATGTCATCTTAAGGCCTGAAAAGACCAAAGGGAATGTAAATCTGCACATGCTTTATATAAGGGAGGAGGTAGAGTTAATTATCCAGGGTGAACTTCTAGCAATAACAAGCATTGTCAAAGCCAGTAGGTCTCACCTCTGCGACCAACTGGCTTTGTGCATAAATATGTGTGAAGGCTTATTAGTGTGCATGTGTCACCACACATAAATGCTCCTAGCAAATGATCTGAGCACATTATTTGCTAATTGGTAAACAAAAAATGTCATTTAGTAGTTTAGTAGTGTGAAAGCACTTTTGTATTATGGAGTGGACTAGCAGCAATTGGCAGCTAAGATCAATTAAAAAGTGTTACAGACTGCCATGGGTTTGGGGAGCAATGAAGGTGCAGGTGCGATGAGAGAGCAACAAGGAGTGGGTGAGGGGCAAGAGAGCAACTGAGGCGCTTGAGGCTGGACTAGGAATACACAAAGTGATAATAATAAACAAAAATAATAAAATAATTAGGGAGGGAAAGCAATAGACGAGCATAGGTTGAGGGAAGAGGGAGTAAAACCGTGTGTGTATGGTAGGTGATTGGGGAAGAAGATGGAGGGCTAGAAAATGCGTGAACTCTCATGAAGTGCTGAAATGAAAATAAAAAACGAGTTCCCTAAATGTGAGCAGTGGAAAGATACAAGTAAGCCAATCAGATAAATTGTAAAGATGCTTTGCTCCAGGGAAGGGATAAACACAAGAAGAGAAAGGCATGACAAAGAATAGGAAGCAAAGCTCATGACGTAGACAATTAAACCAACAAATGGTAAGCAATGTGTGGGCTCGCCTGAGACAATGTATGCTCTGTCACTTGTAAGACATTTTGTTTACATAAAAGGGGCTTGGAGCCTGCCATGCATTGGCTTCATCATCACTCTTATTTTCTGGCACCTCACTGTTCAACGTGTTTTGGTTGCACTTTAGCTTTCTTTTGCGAGGAGCACGGACCAAGGGCTTTTTCTTAATTAGTCTCCTTCCACTGCTCGGGCTGAGATACTTTTTTCTTCTTCCACTGTTGTCGTTATTTATGCTTGTTTTCCTGTTCCCATTCTTGCATCATTGCTTGCCTGTCGTTGTTTACGTTATCGTTGGGGCTTCCCCTCTCCCATTGCTGCGTGCCCATTGTTTTTGTTAGCCCTGTGTTCCCACCCTACACCCATGTGGTTGCCTGTCCCTTCGCTGCTTGCCGGTCATTCACCCCTGACACCCTAACCCATTGTTGCTAGCACTGAGACAACTACCACCCCCTCCACAAAACCCTCACACCTGTTGTTGCTTTTCCTGTCCCATTTGTCCCCTCCCATCTTTCACCAGTTTGCTTGCCCTGTCACACCTGAATCCCTCCTGCCACAAAAAACACATATGCAAGAGTTATTTGGCTTTTTCAATGTGTTTTAGCCATGTTGTACAGCAAAGCAGCTGTTGTGCAGGATGGTTGATAGTAAAAAAAGTGCTAGATGCAGACAACGTTGACCACATCATAGCCCTTTTTTCCTTTCAGCCAGGCTGCACAGCAGCCATGCTTCTGTACAACATTGCAAAAAAAATGACCACGCCAATAGATCTTACTTAGGCGAGACCTATTGGTTTTGCCAATGCTTGCATATAGTGGAGCTTCCATTGATGATTTATCATGTAATTACTGAGGATGTTGGCAATGCCCTCAAATTAGCAAATATGCTTTGTTTTGATAGCATACAAGACCCATCCGTAAAAGGTGTATGGAGCAGGATTGGGTATGTGTTTTGTTTTTGAATGGCTGTTCAGGCTGTACTGTTCCAATTGGAGCAGGGTTAAAACTGATTTAAATGTACCTGGGTTCCAACTGAGGTGGCATGGAGTGCAAAATAATGATGGACAGGAATGCAGCTCTGACTAATTACCAGTGACTGAGAATAATTCAAGCACTCATTCCATCCATCATTTTTTTGTATTCTTCAGTGTGATGCATAAGTGTGCTTAGAGGTTGCTCTTGTACACACTCTGCCACTAAAACAAAGCTACATCTGACTGATAATCCCCAATACAAAATAAAATTGGTCTTGTGTTGCTTCTGTTCCGATTTAGGGAGGACCTCGCCTGGAAGTGCAGGCTGGACTGTTCCCATTGGAGCAGGATAAAGATTTTTTTGCAGATGCCCGAGTCCAAACTGAAGTGGCATGGGATGAGAGTTGTATGCTGGGTAGAGGTGCGGCTTCGTGCGCATTTGGCCACGAACAGAGCAAGCGGACGGGAGCGTTCTCAGCGCTTGGTCCATGATAATTAGTAAACAATTTTGTGAACAAGGGCTGCGCTGTGCTGATATCCGCCGAAAATCTGGAGCGCGGACGAGGTGAGAAAGTGCTGCCCTAATGTGAATCATGAAGACCTGCTCTCTCGGTGGGTGAGCTTTCTCCATGTCGCGTACCTGTGTACCTGCGAATCTTAGATCTCTGGAGTTTCATTTGTCAACGTTGAAGTTTAAACCTGTGTGACCTGACCTTACCTGCCAACGTTGCAACGGTAACGGCTTCGCTCCTTTCTAGCTGCAAGCGCCGTGAGGAGCACGGTGTCCTTCTCCCTCTCTGCACGATCTATACCGCACCGTGAGGGCTACGGTTGCAGCAGGGAACTACGTCTTCCAGCCGCCCCAGCGACGCTATCGACGCCCACAGAGGCGCCATAAGTGAAAGGAACGCCTCCTGCCTCGTGGGGCGTGTGCGGGTGGCGTCGGGAGAAAAGCCGGGACAGGTGCAGGACCGTTTTGGGCCTGGCTAGACCTCCCCTCTAAGAAGTGAGGTGAGGTGAGTGCATAATTTAACCATGGGGAAACGTTCCGCCATCACATCTGCCCAGGGTTCCAGAAGTTCTTCCATCATTTTGTCTTCCTTTGAAAGCATGCTTGAAAATGCTTTCATGTTGGTCACATCCAAAATTGAAAATACTGAGCGGAGATTATCCTTGGGCCATACAGCATAGTTGCTACATATGCCTGGTGGTCCCGAGAATGATGACCTTACAACCCCTGTGCCGTTAACACCAAGTATAACAATTGTCAATCCCACCCATCATGAGAATCTATCTGTGGCCTCGGGGATTGATAAGAACATTATCGATTCTGTTGATATTGCAGACTCCCAGTAGGAAACTGAAGTTGACCCTAGCACCACTAACCCGGTCCAAAACCTAAAGACCACCGGGGGAAAAGGAAGAGACGCCATATCAAAATGCCTATCAGTAAGAGGAAACAACCCCCTCGCAATAATAAAACCCAACCGACCCCTCAGAGCATGTGGTTATGAGGAAAAACCACAGCAAGTGGGGGGTTAGTCAGCACGAGTACACAACCAGATGGTCTAACTAATAGTACTGTTGATTTGACCACAACTATAGCAGAATCTAACTCTATGTGTACTAGGCCTGGGCGGCAAATTCCGTTCCGCTTGCGGAATTTGCAGAATTTCGGCAATTTCGCGTTCCGCGGAGAACGCAAAATTGCCCAAAATTCTGCTTTCCGCGACTTCGCAAAATTTTTTCTTGTTCGCGTTCTCAAAATGCGTGTTCGCAAGATATTTCTCCCCGAGCACGCAAACAGCAACTGTGAACAGGAAAAAAGCATCGCGAACAAGCAGTTCCGCGTGTTCGCGGAATTTCTGCATGTTCGCGGAGATTTTTTACTGTTTCGCGGAGATTTGCGTAACGCGATTACGCAAATTCCGCCCACCCCTAATGTGTACACAAACTGAGCCAACATCTGTAAATGGCACGCTAGGAAGGTCAAATGAGAACCTAATTGACACTATTGTGGATTCCACTTTTAAGCAATTGAAAATTCTAATGGATAAACAATTTAATCATATTTTTAAACGTCTGGACAGATTGGAAAGCCTGATACCAAAAGGAAAGGGCTTATCATTATTGATCAAATTAGGGGTGAACGGCTATTGAAAGATATGGAGGCAATCAACAAAGGCATTGTAGGGGGAAGTGGCAAATGTATTATACCTGGTGTAGATAATACATGTGAAAAGTGCGATGGTAACAAGAAGAGCTTGCCTTGCAATTCCATGCTTAGCACTTTGGTTAGTACATTGCCCTTGTCAAAAGTACCTGTGGTAAATAAATCTCCTTGTCACACCTCACTGCCAATAGTAGCCCTTCCTACCCCACCTGCGACAGCACCCACAAAATCAACGCCATACCCAAATAATGAGCCTATTCTTGTTACTCGGGCTAAAAAACATGCCGATGCTGTACTCAATCTGCCGCCAGAAGCATGTCCTTATGTTTTAGTTTTAGCTGGAGTACCCCCCCTGTATGAAGACCAAAGTGAGTCTTGGGATCAACTCAAGAATAAGTGTATTGATTGGCTATCTAAGTATAAGGGGATGGGTATGGAGATTGCCAACGAAATCCTGATGGTGCGACGGGTGGGATGGGTAGGACCCTCGACTAAAAATATTATGGGCGACTGTATAGTTGTGAATTTTAAGTACCCTTCTTTGGTGAAAGGTATATTAAAATGTAACATCAACCACTTTAGTACTCCAACGGCTATAATTTCACTACCACTTGGCTTTTTCTACAGACCACCTCAAAGAATCCACCATACAGCCATTTTGATATATCCTGTACATAACCGGTTTGCTGCCCTGTCTGACTTAGAGGGACAGGACTGACTACCGAGCGAATCTTCGAATATTGTAGTACAGTCCCGGGATGCACTAATGGTTAACCAGGCCACAATGAAATCCAGCCCTATCGGGAATTTTCAAATGGCCCGCCCGGTAGAACTGTTGCCTTTTTGCCCTGTCACCAGTGAACCCATGTCTTCTGATCAACATCTAAAAATACTAAGCCGGAATATCGCTGGTCTAAAATCAAAAATGAATATAGTAGAGTGGACCAACATGGTTAGCAGCTTTGATGTTTTGATGTTTCAGGAGACATGGAGTACTAGTAGTTTGCTTCTTGAGGGTTTTGTTTGCTACAACAGTACTGCCCTCAGCCCTGAAGTTGGCCGACCTAGCGGGGGATTATTCACATGGATAAAGATCACTGCAGGAAGCAATACCAAACCCTTGGAAACAAATGATAATCACTTTCAGGCCACACTCTATTCGAATGGGATCACGTTATGTTTTATAAATTTTTATAATAATGATTTTAGATCACTGCCAAATAGGAATTTTATCACCTTATTTGATTTTATTGATAATATGTTAGAAAGAAAAATGTTTGGCAAATTGGACGGAATTTGTTTGGGGGTGATTTTAATGTGCATTTGCACAAAAGATTGGATAATATTACAGTTACACCTGTCCCGGTAATTCCGTGTAAAAGAGGGGAAGAATTGTATAATCATCTATCGTCTAGGGATTTAACCAACGTTATGGAGAAAGTTGGTTGCATGTTTGATAAAGGCCCATTGCCTACCTTTAGAGGTCGCGGCTGTTCATCGACCATTGATTATGTTTTTATATCATCATCCCTTGAGAACTGTTTAGTCAAGGCTGAAGTTTTATGCACTAGCTATAGTGACCACAACCCAATTTTGACAACTAACAGATTTGTTAATAAATTTATTAAACGGAAAGAAATAGGGGCAAAGAATCTGGTTGCATCCACTGACAAACTTAAAGTAATCTGGAAGGGCATAGATAATAAGGCCCTATTCGCACGAATTATAAAATCCAACCCCTTACTTGTGGAAACGTGCTTGTCCAGCGGATGCCCTGATACAGAGATCATTCAGGCCTTTACTGGGTTATGTGTTGGCATCAAACAGGAAATTTCTAAACCTGTTAGGAAACAAAGTAAGAACCATAGAGGGTTTAACGGGATTTGTTCACAGGCAAACCGTGACCTTCGCGAGGCATTAGCCGAAAAACCCAGGGACACGACTTTGGTTAAAGCCTTGAGAGGACGTTATAAGAAAGTAATCAAATTGCGTACTGAGGAGATATTGAAGGAGAGGTGGGACTCCCTTGTACGCACTGCTGCACTTAAAGATGTAACTGGGTTTTGTGGTGAGGTGAAAGCTTTGAGGTCTATGGGATCCAATGTAACCCCTATTAATTGTAACATACCTAGTAAGACATGGGAGGAGCATTTTGCAAAAATATACACAGCCCCGGCAACAACTACTGACTTTCTTCGTCCAGCTAATAAGGTTGTTATATCTATAACCGAAGTTGAAGATGCCATAAATCAAAGTGTAGGGAATAAAGCCCCAGGCCCCGATGGGTTATCAATCGACCTTATTAAATCTGAACCTGATTTCTGGTCCCCTTTACTTTGCAATGTTTTTAATAATCTGTCCAACAGTACAATTCCGAAAACCTGGTCAACCAGTATCCTCGTGCCCATCTTTAAGAAGGACGATAGATCCAATCCTAGTTGCTACCGTCCTATATCGTTAATAGATAATACACTGAAGATTTTGGGCAGAGTGATTTTTAATAAAATCAGGAATTGGGCAGAGGATAACCAAATTTTAAATTCTTGTCAGCTGGGATTTAGAACCAATGTGGGAACCGTAGAAAAGTGTCTGAATTTAAATCTTATATTAGGCAAATACACCATCGCCAAAAAATTCCCTTTGTATTTGGGTTTCATGGACTTATCGTCAGCCTTTGATTTTGTCAATCGATCAAGATTATGGGAGATTCTTTTAAATTACGGGCTGGATAAGTCACTTGTTTATTTTTTGGCACATTTGCATAGAGACCTAAAAGCTCGGGTAAGGATAAATAATGAAGGAGAGGTCTCCGGGAATATTTTAATTGGTAGGGGGGTCAGACAAGGTTGTGTCTTGGCCCCCCAACTTTTTATCCTTCATATAAATGAATTAAATAAATCCCTGTCTAAATCTACATGCGATGTACCGAAAATTAACAGCAAACCATTGCCCGTACTTTTATATGCGGATGATGCGGTCCTGATGGGCTGCACACCTAAAGCACTCCGCATTTTAATTATGGGTTTTGTTTCTTTTATGGCAGATTTGGATTTGTGTACCAATTTAAAAAAATCATATATTATGTCTTGCGGGCCCAAAAAAACATTGTATCGATCATATAGTATCAGGAGACAATGTTCTAAAAAGCACTGGCACTTTTCCGTACCTGGGTTTAGTTTTTTCAGATTCTGGATCATGGTCAGCACATGTAGCTCATGGTAGAAACAAACTCGGTAAGGCAGTTAATTCAATCATTAGCCTACAACAGCCAAAGCGGGCTGAGGTTGTGATACCTTTACTACAGATCTATAAATCACAATGCCTACCAACCGCAACCTATGGCGCCGAGGTGTGGGGTACACAAATTGCAGTGGTATCCAAACAGAAGAAAATAGATTCTGCAGAAAGGTTCTAGGGGCCCAAATCCCATCACCCACTTTCATATGCCATAAAGAATTAAACTTGTATTATGTCGTGGATTTCATCAAATCTCGGCCAGCATTGTTCTGGCTAAAGATATGGCGAAACCCGGCAGCAATTCTAACTCAGGAAATAATCAACGATTGCCTTAAATGCGACAGGGGTAGCTCTATACCTTGGCTTAGTGCTGTTAAGAAAAGTCTAGTCAGTGTGAAACTGGAATACATCTTCTCCCATCCCCTAAATATAGACGGCATGAACACAAAAACTGTGAGAGAGGCACTGTATGATTCATTCCGAAGGGAAAGAGGACACACGGAGCTCTATAAACCATCAATAATTAGATATATTTCCATTTTGACATGCTCAGGTAATAAAAATGATATGCTACAGGAATACCTCAAGAAAAATATCGGAAGATGGAACAGGAGCTTGCTCTTTCGCCTCAGGGATGGGAGCATAAAATACTCACTCTGTTTCCCACTTGGCTTTAACAAAAATCTAGAGAACTTGCTCTGCCCATGCGGAAATGGTCAAAAACAAACAATTTTACACTTCCTGTTCTTCTGCAACTTTTATATCAGACACACTAAACAGTATTTGATTTCTTATTTTAAGTCACATGCTATTATTGATTATAAATTGGCATTTGATGAAACATTGTGGCTAGGAAGTGATGATATGATTTTCAGAGTAAGTTCATTCTTGCAATCTGCGGTACGTTCGCGAAACACTATGGACACTCTATAGATCGCATTTTATCTGAGGCCCTTTTATTTAATTTAATATTTACGGACTGCTAATTTGTACATTGATACAGCTAGGTTTGTCGTCTGTATAGTGTACATATTGAACTTGTTAGCACTTTACTGCTATTTTGCACAATTGTTTTGTGTTATTTAACGATGCTGATTTGATAAATCCTACTCGTTTTCTAATTTGGCAGTGATAATTTGCATCTAAAGACATTTTACATCTAATGCTTTTGGATTGCCAATTTGCACAAATGTAACAGTTGGTTTGACGTTCACATGTTGTACACATTGAACTTATCTGCACTTTATTGCCATCTTTGCACATTTGTTCATGCTATTAATAATGTTGTCATGATACCAAACTTATTTTTATCTTGTGTTTTATGTTATTGTATATTTATATCCCATTGGTGGTGATGACTTGCACTTTTATGACTATTTTATATCCGAATAAAGACCATTTGACTTGACTTGAAGTGGCATGGTGTGCAAAATAAGGATGGACGTGGATGTGGCCTGAGTAATTCCCAGTAGCTGAGATTAATACAAGCATAACATTGCATTTGTGTACTATGGGGAACAAACAGCGGATTCTGCCTGCATTTCTTAAACTGCTGTGATATAGGACCAGATTACTGAATTGAATGTATAATGCTGTTTTATATCAGTCCCTGGTTGACAGGCAGGATAGAAAATAAAGAAGGTCTTTGGAGCTTTTCAGGAGACAAGATATTTATTATGGAATGAATTGGCATCATTAGGGTATCACTGGGGTTGACGATGATGACTGGTGAGAACAGGTAATTTTGTTTTTCAATCATGCTCCTCTCCTCACCTCTTTTTTTGCTTATCCTCTGGGGAAGCTTGCTTTCACATCTTGGCCATTTGGCTTCTGAAGGGCCGCATGTAGTTAACTGCAATCTGGGGCGTTTTTCTGGAAGCTTGCTCCCACCGTTCTTTCACCAAACAGCGTGTCTATACAGAAGCTCAAAAAGGCTAAAGCCAGATCCCTTCTATGGTACCTCTCTGTAAGCAAAGAGAAGGCATGGCAAGAGGATGTCCCTCTTACGCCTGAAGGCCTCAGGCAGGCCTTTGATCATGCCTTTTAGGCTCTTGGTGAAGACCTTGAAAGCCCATTGGTTTGTGGATGGGAGGGGGTGGAGAACATGTAAGTAACTCCAGACTCCTTCCATATTGACTACATATAAACAGACATGAAGATGGGGCACCTGTCAATCACCACTTGCTTTGGGAAACCCAGTCTGCTGAAAATCCCCATTAGGTCATTAGCCACTACAGGTGCAGTTGCACTCCTCAAAGGTATGGGTATCTTGTGACATAGTCCTCCAGTACCAGGATAAACCTGTTGCAAGAGGCGGTCTGGGGATCCATAGGCCCAACAATGTCTATACTTACCCTCTATAAGGGTGTGGCAATGACAGCCAAGGGATTATTGGGACATTCAGCAAGGGCGCAAGGGTGCCTGTGTTCTAGGCAGGAACGTTTTTGTGCAGAAAGAGGCACTTTCCTGCACAAAAACAATCCTCAGAGACATTTACCTCTTTCTATATGTGGTGCAGAATGCAGCACACTTAAAAAGAGGACACAACAACGAGAAATAAGGGCCATATTTATCTAGATGTAACTCATCGCAGCAAGTCACCATACTGCACTGTACTGCGTTACAGAGAAAGGGCATGAATGTGCCATAATTATCACAATAAGACACATTCCTGCCTTTTCCCAGTGCTGGCGCAGAATGGGCTGCCTAGCTCCAATGTAGGCACTCTTACGCCATGGTGCAAGGGTGCCTGCATAGCATGCATGATTGTTTTTGTGCAGGGTCATCTTCCTGTACAATAACAGTTCTGTGAGGAATTTCCCCCTATCTATGTGTGTTGAGGGTGGCCTTGCATGGCTTGATACATCTCATTGCAGGTTTTGTGCCTCCCTGCACTGCCTTGTGTGACGCTGGTCAACACAAAACCTATGATAAATATGCCCATTATTTTTTTATGTTCCAGAGTTTTTTCCCCGTCTGTGTCCCCACATTTGTTTTAACATCTTTATTTGTTATCAAAGTTTTATTGTTTTCCACAGTCGCCACACCCCAACATCTCTCTTCATTTAGTTTTGTAATTCGATTTTGAAAATGGCAATGAAGTACACTTTGACCAGTAAGTAATTTTAATGTGATAGAATATATAAACTAATTCCAGAATTTGTCATTGTCTTTGCATGCAGTGCTAGAATGGATTCTAGAATTCCTTGGAAATCTAATAGAGATGGAGTGAACATTCTCCTTAGGGATGCAAAGTAAAGTTCAGGGGAAAATCTGGCATATTCGAAAGTGTGTCCCTACATAATGAACCACTACTTGGTTTACTAATGAAACATTTCAATTTCTCTTTCGCCTCTTTTTGCTAGCGTGGAATTTTGGGTTTGCAATATAGATGTCTGGCAATGTATAGTCCACTGGAAATGGGATGCCAACAGTTCCCCAGGTTTGATAACGCTGGCATTTAGTTCATCATTGGTTCCAGAATGTACACTACTTTCTTACTATGATCTTCCCCTTATCCTTGAATGAAGGATATCTCTTGGCTAACTTATCCTGCTTCGTTTGTCATTGATAAGTTTATATCTTGATCTTTTAATTTTGAGGAAAATGTTTGGATTTGTAAAGGTCCTTCATAAGAACCCAAATGTGATGATTTTGTCATTCTCCCTTTTATTCTATGTGCTGGAAATCGTCTTTTTAACTGAATAGTCCAGTTCCTTAGTTTTCTAACTATCATTACTGTCACCATGCTTAAATTTGCTCTGCTTTCTAGAGTAGTGCAAAAATATATCAAAAGGTAATGAGTATTTTAATCGAATGATACTTTCAGAGACATTCCACATCCATAATGAGAAGAGTCACAACTATAAAGGTGACTGTGGAGCTGGCTGTTAGTCACCTTTCCCCTTGATGAATTCAACCGTCATCGCCTTCACCCACTGGAGATTTCCTCCTTTGCTTAAATCACCCACAGTAGCATTGAGAACATCCATTTTACTGAGTTAAAAAAGTTATTTGAAGATGGTACAATGACCTTAGTGCTAATCACACATTCAGTGATATAGACAATGCGGAAGAATAAAAACTCTGCTTCCTGCTTCCAGTGGGTGGGTAAGAGCATGGCTGAGTCGATGGGGAGGATTCAAGCGCTGGACCAATTGTGATCCAAGAGCCTTACTCAGGTATTGCAGCCAGATTAAACAAATGTTATTCATTTTTCCAGTTACAGTACAAACAAGTAGAAAATATATGTAATCACTAATTGTGCAGCAGGATATTGCATGTATATCTAGTGGTGAAATAAATTGTATACAATTACTATACAACGGAATCATGTGCCACCTTAGCAATCCAGTCTTATTTGGGAGTTGGTCTTATGGCCTACACTCTAATGTAACAGTTCTACTCATCCTGCTATTTTATAAAATGTACTATTTTCCTAATACAATGTTTAGTAAGTAATACACTTTTAATGTAAACTTCCTGCCCGAATCCCATGGTGACGGGCCTCTCCAGTAGTTTGGAAACCTATATCTATTTGGTTGTGACTAAAACCTGATAGGGTAAAACAGATAGTGAGATGTTTATTCAGGTAGGTTAATGGATATTTTATGAGTGAAGGAAAAAATAGAGTTCAGAGTGAAACCCAAGCCCGGCAATCCCGGTATTTCGGCTACAGGAGTGAAGGCTCCCGTCCAGGTGGGAGAACGGTGGTAAAGTGAAATTAAAGCATTAAAAGAGGCTCATGGGGTAAGGATGTCGGATGTTTTGAAAGATTCGAACAAGAGGTCCCAGCTCATAGCAATCGGTTCCTTCCTTAAGCCTTGTTTTTCTTCACGCCAGATTGCTACGCTTTCAGCTAATCCCCATTTCTCAAACCTCTTCCTTCCAACTGAGAAGTGTCGGCCCTTGAGGGATTTCCATCTCCTGGTAATACATCGCTTAGCAAGAGGTAAAGCAAGGTCTGCAAATTTGGCCCGCACTTTGTGTTCGTAACGCCTTCTATATAACCATAGTATACTTGTCTCAACTGAGTGCCACCTAATGTCACCTACGATTGCCTCTAGAGTAGTAATTATTCAGCCCCAATATCTCCCCAAGCTGGGGCATGACCACGGCAGGATAGTAGGAAATATAGCGTGTAGTCTTTGCAGGGTTAGGTATGCTCTTTACCATATACTGAATGAATTTAAAGTGGGTATGGCGGGATAGTCGCTTTGGGTATTCTAAAACCGTTGTCCATTATTTGTCCGTCAGTGTTCTGCCTATGTCTTGATCCCATTTTGCATGCTGTAGAGAGACATCTGCTTCCCAAAACAAGGTGTTGCATCGTTGATCCCGAAGCTGACTTTGTTTAGTTATTGCCAGCTTGGATTTTTAGGGTTCAGCAGTTGCCTGAGAGGTTCTCTCTGTGAGCTGTGCCAGAAGCCACACGTGGCCTCTGATATGTGTTTATCAGCTTTGTCAAGTCTTGTCCTCTTTCCCACTCTCCTGCATCTTGTTTGTTCACTCACAGTATGGGCTTTATCTCCAGTAACGTTTGGCATATCTCGTGAGAACCAGGCAAAGTCCAATTCTCTTGTAACCATTTCCATTTTCCACATATTCAAAAATCTAAATTCTCAGAATGATCCAGCACACAATATCAGTGATAGGTCCTGTAGTGCCAGGATTATATATATGTTTACCTTGTTCATGCTGGGCTAGATATACATCTAACCAATGCTTGAAATAGAAAAATAGAAGTGCAGGTACTCTGTACCAGAGTACCTGCTTGTTTCTGAGAAGTGCCGGTACTCTCCAATTACAAGTATTGCACTTCTCTTGAGAAGTGCCGGTACTCTCCCTCTCAAAATAAAAAAGGGGCAGTACTCTGTACTGGACAGTACCGGCCCATTTAAAGAATGCATCTAACCATGCACACTCACGGCCTCACTTATTGGGATTTGGCATAGGGTAGCACAGCAGGTTACCTTGCTGCGCTACCCTACATCCAAGTGAGAGGGCAGGAACGCATTGTATTTATCCAATAGAGTGAATTCCTGGCCTTTCCCTATTCTCGCACCATTTTGGCAGACTAGCAGTAATGCAGGCACCCTTGCACCATGGTGCAATGGTGCCTTTGTTGTCAGCAGGATTGTTTAAGTGCAGGGAGGGGAACCTTCCTGCACAGAAACAATCTTTTAACGTGTGTTCCTCTTTCTATGTGTGCTGCAAAATGGAGAAATACAGTTATTCCTGCTTGTTACGCCTCACTTTGAGAGGCATAAGGTTTTGGCGGATCTCCAGGTTTACTTGGTCTCTTATACCTGGGAAAGAGTCAAAATCCATAGGTTTTGCATGGGAACACCCATTGTAATGCCCATGAAATGCATCCCAAGCCCTTAGTAAGGCAACACAGCCATTTGCGCTGCCTTGCCTTACTCCATATCTTTGAGGCCATTTGAAGACATGCAAAGTGATTTTGGTGGCCTCATAGATATGGGTTGTAGGTTTGTTCCACTGGAGAATCACAGAAAGTGATTCTAAGGCGGCGTAAAGGGGGTCATAAATATGCTCCTCAGTATTTACAGTCAAGGAGAAAATCTTCTGCTGTAACAATGAAGACCACGGAGCTTTACAAGGGAATTAGGATACTTAGGCCCTAATTTACAATATTTTGGAGCAGGACAGCACCACAAGGCATCATGCTGTGCTGTCCTGCATCAAAAGACGCAGGCCCACAAATTTCTTCCATGCACCAATGCAGGCATCCTTGGACCATGGTGCATGAGTGTCTGCCCTGAAATCAGGCTGTTTTAGTGGAGGAAAGGACACCTTCCTTCATAAAAGAACCCTTACGCCACCCCTGGGGAGGCGCAAGGTTTTGACATATTCTCAGATATACGCTTTCTTGTAAATCTAGGAATGTGTCAGAAACCATGGGAGCTGAGAGGGAATACCCACTAAAACGCCCATGGGGTGCCTCCCTGGGGCAGTGTGAGGCAACCCAGCGACTTGCGCTGCATTGCCTTACACCACATCTATGAGGCAATGAAAAGATTATCAGGTTGGCTTTACATGGCCTTATAACCTCATAGATATGATTGAGAGGCCTGCAACACCTGAACATCATTAAAAGTGATGCTTCAGTGGCGCAGTTCTCTTGTAAATGATGCCCCAAAGGTTTGCCAGAAAAGGGGTAGTTGTGACTACCTGAAACAAATCTTTGATATCCAAATACCAGAGTTCAACTGCAGGCCAGTGTAGAATCATGTTATTAGGTAGTCATTTGGCATACTTAAATAAGAACTGAAAAGATGCAATGTCGAGGACCACAATAGTGAAATACCCCTGGAATAACAAGCGCTAAGCAGGATGGCTGCCAGGTACTACTCCTCTCCAACAAGAAAAGTGTTAGCACGGCTACTTCAATTTTGCAAACGGTAAAGAGATGTCAACCTAACAAATGAAGATAGTATACTGCATTTGCCAGTCTTTTCTGATTCAGAGTTATATCAAAATTGAAATTGATCTAAGAAAGCATCCTTTTGGGCAAGATGACGTTCTGAATGGTACAATATTTAACAGGTATGGTACCAATGTGTCATAAAAGTCCTTTCAAATGGACTATAATATATTTCTCACATGCATAAGTGTGACTAACAATAACTAGTTTTTATTTACTTTCGTCAGGTGCGACGTTAATGGTCAAAAATTCAGAGAGCATAGCTTGGGTCACTATGGCGTGCTTCCCCCAAAAATACATACACATATGAAAATGACGAAGTTCCGTTCAGTTCAGTTACCAAGTAACTCTCGGACTATGTAGCTGGTCAAATGTACGAATAAATATGTTGAGAACATTTTATCGGGAGCAGTCCACTGAATGATATCACAATATGTCTCAAAGTTCTTGGTGACATCATCAAACACATTTATACTTAGGGGTCATACCATGAAGAGCTGCTCTGGCTCAGCGCCGAGCCCAGCTCCTCCTATTTGCGTTTTCACTGCCTACTGTACATACAGATAACTCGGCATGTCACCGTCTTTTGATGTCTGCATCTCATGCATTCATTCGGAAAAAAATCCATTTATATGTATTGACTTTAGGCACATAAACCGCAAAAATCTGTCACTTGACTCTGTGCTGAGCCAGCACAGCTGGTCATGATTCAGCCCCTGAAATGCATCGCGTTGGTGATTGTTCGTGACTGGCCTGGACTGTATTTTTACCTCTAAATTGGATTGTCCCTTTAAAGCCTTTGCAAACGCAGAATTGGGGCCCACATTGGTTGCCCATAAACTGTTTGCAGTAAGAGGCAGGCTTCATATAAACACAATGAATTCATTTACCTCAGTAATTAGATAAAAAAACAATTTAGAAACATTAATTGTATTTCGCTACAAAAAACAGCAAGCAGCGCTCAAATCAGCCATCCTGCTTTTAATACAATAGATAAATGATACAATGGAATAAACCCCGGGATAGAAACACAGCAGGCAGCACTATTTCCTAGTAAGCAACCAGGAGGCAGAAGAAACTATTTGCAAATGACAATTAAATTAGGCCATCCATATCAGATTAAGATGACCATTAACACAGTTAAAAACATGCTAATTTCTGTAGCCTCTAACCATGCCTAATTGACGCATTAACAATTTTAACCGTGTTCCCTAATGGTTACTACCACAGACAGTGCTTTAAGGATGTGACAGAGTTAACACTGCATTAACCTGTTTTGACTTTAAACTCACTTTTAATCATTTCTGCAGAAATACTTTGTTTTTTATGTCCATTTCTTACAAAAGATCTGGTGTCAGCCACTGACTTGTTTAATTACAGAAATTAAATTAATGAAAATGTTTAAATCAATCAATGTTATATTCAGTCTTGAAAGCAATTTACTTCGTGGCCGAGTTCACCCCAAGCTATGCATATTGAATTTAAGATAAACTGTGCTCTCATGAAATGTGCAAAGTCCTTTAGTACTTCAGTGCCGGCTTTCTCCTTTGTGGACAATTTTCTTAGACTTCAGCCTTAATAATTGAATCCACTTAGTGTCCCTATAGTTTTCCAAGCAGTTTATCAGTTCTAATTTGCAAAATTTAAACCTAGTTCCTAACATGGTTGCAAAATATTACGCGGGAAATTAACATGTTCAATTATGCAACTGGGTTTAATATTTTACAAAATGTAAATGTAGTCATGGCATATAAATATAATGTCAGAGCTTGTAATGTGATCTATGTCGTTTTCATATAGGTGACTGAAAGAAATGCCATTGATTGAAAAATACCCTTGCATCAAGTTGCAATAGTACAGAAACTAATTTTACAATAAACCGTTAAGAATCACATCTATTTGGTGCGAAACAGAAGGTGCGGTTGGCACAGGAAGTGGATATTTTGCAAAAGGCGCTCTGTCTGTCAAGGTCATTACATTTTGTGATTAACAGAACCTTATGAGATCTAGGGCCTGATGTACAAAAAGTCAGTTTGCGATTTCGTAATCGCAAACAGCTATTAACCACAACAATGTTTCAGACACTGTTTGCGATTCCCAATGGGTCACAAATGGACCTGCCTCATCAATATTATCGTGATAAATACCTAGTTAAGGTAGAGACTATTCCCTCCTTGTTCTGTGAAGCTTTCATTTTCTTAATTATGCTCACCCATTCACAACCATTCAAAGGTATCCTTCTCTATCGCCCACCGGGCTCACGGGCAGAATTTCTTTCTGCCTTGGGCAACCTTCTTGAACCCTTAGCAGGAGAATCCAACTTCACCATCTTGGGTGATTTTAATTTTCATTTAGAGACCCACGATGACAAGAACACTTCCTCTCTCATCACTGAATTAGAGGCAGTGGGCCTTACCCAGTTGGTGACGAGCCCCACACACTCAGCGGGCCATACCCTTGATGGACTGTTCTCTAGCAATCAGCTAATCTCCCTAAAGAACATTTTGCCTCTAGTCTGGACTGACCACTGTGCAGTTTTATTTGATATTCAAATAAATAGGAAAGATTCTCCGCACACTAGGATATATCCAACTACATCGTTTAAAGCCTGGAGTAGCATTGATCAGCAAACTCTTAAAACATATCTGCTCTCCACTCAACATGACCCTACACTAGACCCGGATCTTGCCTCATCTAACTATTTAGAATGGCTCCATAATGCCTTCAATTCCTTGGTACCACTAAAAAAAGTCTCTAAAAACAGACACGCCCCTTCTGCTCCCTGGTTCTCAGAGGCTCTTAGACTTGAAAAACAATGATGTAGAAATCTTGAGAGGCACTGGCGGAGAGACTATAACAACAACGTAAAAATCTGCTACAAGGATGCATTAGCCAAGTATAAACATCTTATTATCCAGGAGAAAAGTAAGTACTACCTAAGTCAGATAGAATCCGCTCAAGATTCTAATAAACTATATCAGGTAGTGGTCAAGCTATCTGGGCAGGCGACGAATTTCACTATAGCCCCCTCACAAACCCTATGCAACTCACTAGCCAGTTTCTTCCATGAAAAGGTCAACCAAATCTATGTCACCTTTTCAGCCTAACCTAAGGCAGACTACCAGATTACGGTTTACGACAAGGTAGAAACTTCCCTCTTATTTTCAGAATTTAGTCAAGTCTCACACCAACAGATTAAAGACCTAATCTCCCTCATTAAATCGGGATCCTCCACTGACCCCTGTCCACCTTCTGTTTTGAAAGTGATCCCCGATCTAATAGCCTCCAACCTTTCAAATATCTGCAATGCCATGATCAGAACTGGCAACTATCCATCCATATGGAAACAGGCTGTCATCAAGCCTCTGCTTAAGAAGCACAACCTCAACCCTGCAGATAGTAAATATTTTAGGCCTATCACAAGTCTTCCATTCCCAGCAAAAATCTTCGAAAGAATCATGAACTCACAGTTGGATCAATATATTGAAGAAAATAATCTACTGGATGACATGCAATTTGGCTTTCGTAAGGGCCACGGAACTGAGACAGCCCAAATTAAAGCATCAGAAGAAATCAGAACGATACTAGACCAAGGTGGTGCCGCTGTTCTGGTGCTTCTGGATCTATCAGCAGCATTTGACACGGTCGACCACGCCACTTTGATCGACCGTGTCTCAGCCATCGGCATCAGACACAGGGCTAAAGCCCTCTTAGCCTCTTTTCTTTCTAACCGCACCCAACTAGTGAGTCTAGGCGCTTTCAACTCCCCATCATTCACCCTCCCGTGTGGTGTGCCACAAGGATCATCTCTGAGTCCGACATTATTTAACATCTATGTGTCGGACTTAGCCAGAGTCATCAAAGCACACGGGATGGGTATTACATCTTACTCCGATGACACACAACTGGTGCTTGCAGTATACAATGATGGAGGAGCAGTCGCGGCCAATTTTCAGGATGGAATGGTGGCCATCAGCACATGGATGGCTAACAATTGTCTAAAATTAAACTCGGAAAAAACTGAGGTGATGATTTTTGGCAAACTCTCCCCAGGTTGGTCCCCCATTTGGTGGCCTACCAAACTGGGACCACCCCCATCCCCTGTATCAAGGGTCAGAAATCTGGGCATCACGTTCAATGACAAGTTGTCCTTTGTATCTCATATCAACACTGTTGTCTCATCGTCCTTTTACATACTGAGGATGATAAAAAAAAACTCCTTCCATTCCTGCCACTCAGTGCTGGAAAAACCCTTGTTAGTACTTTAGTAATGTCAAAAATTGACTATTGCAATGGTCTCCTCATGAATGCACAAAATAAGGTCCTCAAAAAATTACAGCTGCTTCAGAACTCAGCTGCCAGGATTCTATCAGGCACCCCTAAGTACAAATCGATCTCAAAGGTGTAGCGACAGTTGCACTGTTTACCAATAAGAAGTTGAATCAAATTCAAGGCCCTCTGCATCGCCTATAAAGCCATGTGCAACACTGGACCTAAGTTCTTGAAGGATGCTCTTGGTGCCTACACCCCCAAAAGATCCTTACGCTCATCAACAGTGAACCTGCTGACGGTACCTCATACTAAGAAAGATTCATGGGGTGATAGACAATTTACTGTCGCCACCGCCAAGCTGTGGAATACACTCCCTCTTCATATCAAGACTAGCCTGACCTTGATTGCCTTCAGGAAAAGGGTAAAAACATGGCTTTTTAACCAATAGTTATCAGATCCAGATTCTTGCTTGCCGTCCGTAGCGACGAGACACCCATGGGTATTTGCGCGCTTTATAAATTGTATAAAAAATAAAATAAATAAATAAAATAAATATTCATGAGACAGGTCACAATTTGACACCCTTTGGGAATTGCTCAAATCACAGGGATGGTAGCTTGCTAACGTTAGCAGACCACCATGTATGTGATTGCTTAAAGCAATATTTTTTTTGTAATGCAGCCCCTTTTCTCTGAAAATGGGCTGCATTACAAAAAGAAAAATTAAAAGGTTTCTTTTCATTTTTTAAGAGTAGGTGATGGTTCGTGGGACCACTACCTGTTCTTTAGAAATGTTTTCACCCACATTCACAAATAGGAAGGGGTCTCTGTGGGACCCCTTCCCTTTTGTGATTGGGTTACCACCTCCTCTACGGAGTCAGTAAATTATGAATGTTTTGTGACCCCATTCCGGTCGCAAAACATTCATACATACCAGTGCTAGTCAGTTTTAGGAAGGGACACCTTAAACACGTGACCGTTAAAATGCTTTGTTGATCTGAGCCCTAAACTCCTAACTGTCTTTTGGACTCGGATCATCTAAGATGAGATCAACTTGTTGGCTCTTTAAAGGGTAAGTAGATCGAAAATAACAGCAATGGTGGATTCGGATGGAATCACTGCTCATGGTCCCATAACCAGGAGATGTTCCTTACCTGGCATAATTCACGAACACAGCACTGCCATTTATTCTTCTAATGAGCACTTATCTGGCTGTGTATATTTGTGATTTCTCACCTACTTCAGGGACTGAAACTCTCCTCAGAAATATTCTTAGGAATATTGTTGTGTGGGTTGTTGTATTTACTACAACAAATAATAGCTGCATTTGCCACAGGTATGCCCAGATGTGGGTTCTGCACACAGTTTCAATGGAACTAAGCTATACCTGGCTGGTGAATCCTAACTAGGTTGAAACCAGTCCTGGGTAGCTTTTGTTGCATTTCTGGGATGACCTGGCCTGGCAGTTCTAGCTGGACTGTTCCAATTGAAGCAGGCTCTAGACTGATTTGCATATGATGGGCTCAAACTGAGGTGGCATGGTGTGCAAAACAACAATGGACAGGGATGTGGCCTGAGTAATTACCAGTGTCTGGGAGTAAATTAACCATTTCACCCATTACTTTTTTAATACGTCAATGTGTCTCCCTAGTTGGGATGGGCATGCCCAGACCTGCATCCCGTGCACACTGTGTCAATGGAACGAAGCTTTACCTGGCTGAAAAGCCCTAATCAGGGTGAAACGGATCCTGGGTAGCTTAGCTTTTGGTGCAGAGAGGACCTGGTCTGACAGTTCGGGCTTAGCTGTTTCCATTGGAGCATGGTCAAGACTGATTTGGATATGGCTGGGTCCAAACTGAAGTGGCATAATGTGCACAATAACGATGCTGCCCACATAATTATCAGTGGTTGAGAATAATTCAAGCATCCACCCATCTCTATTTGTGTACTTCAGTATTTGTGAATATGGCACATTACATAGAGTTCTCATCTCTTAATCACAATTCAGGAAAGCCCTATCTTTTTATTTGTGCTGTTCTTCGCCCCGACTGCGAAGTCTCCACACTCATAAACTTACTATTATAATGCAGGTTTGTGAGCACATGAAAAAGTGTAAACTTACAAAAACCTGTCTGCTTACCTTTGTTAATCAGGCCCAGAGTATTTCTGCAGTATCTCTCTTCAAGTCTGCAGTATGATAAAAACATATTTAAATATACATTCCAAAGTCCTGTGCAAGTATACTGCATTACGCATATCTGTCAGAGTAACACTGGGTGGTGATGTACAGAGACAGCCCTGCCACAGTATAGTTTGGCGATACAGTTAGCAAGATGATAGAGGGGAATTCCTGTGAAACCCCAGGTAATCAACAACAAACCTCAATGAAGGTTGACGTGCCACAGAAGATTAAACAATACTTTGAAGCAGAGATTGTCAGTGATGAACTACTACTGTGGAATTTTTTCAAATGCTGGGTTCTTTTCCCATCACCTTGTAATGACTGCTGCAACACATTTTCAGTTGCTGCCAGTCAATCAAATGTCCAATATATCGTCCAATCAGTTTGCTCATTTTTTAAATGTATCATCCTCAGAGAATTTGTGGATCCACATCCGTCAAGACTCGATGACTTTATTGTCTAAATCTACATATGTATCAATACGATTGAGTGAGAAGGAGGTTAACCACAGATAGACCTGCAGCCCAGCCCCCCTAGGCATGACCCAAAGCCAGAGACAGCTGAGGTTGAGCTTATGAAAAATTCTGTGGAGGGACTTGCCATAAACTAGGCCCTGTGGCCAACCTCTGCTACACACAGCAAAATGCCGTCTGCTGTGGAGTCAGCCTTAATTGAGGGTTGGCACTGGTTTACTCTACTAAAAGCACCTTAACATATGTTAAACCCACTCTGAAATTAAAATTTGGAGGATATGTACAAGGAAGTGGAGGAGTGAGACGTTCCTGGATTAATGCCTCTCTCCTCCACTTCTGAAACCCAAGGCTGCACCATATTTACAAGATTGTGGTGCAACCTTGCGTTTTCCCCTGCGATGGGGCTAAGTTTAGCAACTTAGTACCAACGCAGGCACCCTTGCACCAGTGCAAGGGTGTCTGCATGTAGGGATTGTTTATGAGTAGGAAGGTGTCCATTCCTGCACATAAACACTCTTAGAAATGCCATTCAGGCACTTTCATGCAAGCTGCTTCATGAAGCACACATGAAAGTGACAAAATGGCATTTTTTTCCTGTACAAAAACAAAGAATGGCATTTTGCTTTTTCCATGTGTACTGCACAAGGCAGCACACATGGAAAAAGCAAAAACGAGGAGGAATAATGCATTTATCCTCGTTTCGCCATCTTAAGACCAGTTTTTACCTGGTCTTAATTTTGGCGCTGCCTCCTATGTACGCCACCCTTGTACATAGGGGGCAACGTCAGAATGAATGGGTTTTGCGGTGGAACGCCCACCGCAACACCCACTGCCCACCCCTTTCATGTTAACCATAGTGTGAAAGGGGGCCTTATGCAGGCCTGGGCGTTGTTCGCAGAGTTTTGCTACGCGTAATTCCGCGAAGTTAAAAAAAACTCCGCAAAGTTCCGCGAGTGGTGGAGTGCAGTGCAAACTGCAGTCTGTGCTGGTATTCTTGCAGCTCGGTAGAAATGTTACCTGAGCGGCAGCTCACGCTCGCAAACTTACTGTTCGCAATCGTGAGCAGGAAAAAAAACTCCGCTGCACATCACAAAGAGTTTTCTGCACTCTGCGAGCTCCGCAGAGTGCGGAGTGCAGAGTGCAGAAAACTCTGCAAACTCCACAAACGGAGTGAAGCTCACCGCCCAGGTCTAGCCTTATGTACAAGGCAGCGTTAATGCACATTCAGTGCCTTAACGCTGCCTTGTACATAAGACGCAGCCCCTATCGCCAACACAACGTCAATATAGGTGACGTTGTGGTGGTGATAGGGGCTTGTACATATGCCCCTATATTTGTTGAATGGAATATTGGATGGGTGCATTTTGAAGTAAAACATAAGGCTGAATTTGTTGAAGGATTTTCGTTGCCCTGCTCCAAGCAAGTGGACACAAGGTAATGCAAAACATAAAATGAAATTTACCGAGGAAAGTTCGGTCACCTTTTGAGGCCCTGCATGACTTGGTAAATCTAGAGTAACACAAGACAGCACAAATCACCACCTAGCATTACTGTGCATAGTGGGGGCATTACATGGGTGGTGTGTGGGTGTTCCCATGCATCCTCCCATGGATTCTAATACAATCCCACATTTACCAACACAGGCATCCCTGGCAATGTGTCAGAATTGTATGCCCCTCCATCAGAGGCGCAACGAGGAGAAACAGCTTTATTTCTCCTTGATGTTTACTCTTTCTACATGTGCTGCACTGAAGAAAGGTGTCACTCACTGTACAAAAACAATCCTGCCTACACAGCTGTCACATTTGCACTATAGAGCACTGTGGTATAAGGGTGCCTGTGTTGGTGCTAGGCAGCACTTTGTGAGCCAGCATAGTAAGAGACCAGGAATGCGTCATATAATGTAAATAGGGTGCTCTTCTGCCCTTTCCCTTTCATGCCGCACAGCAAGGTGGTTTGGTGTGCTGTGTGAAAGTTAGATAAATCTGCCCCTAAGTGTGGGTGCATGGTGTGCACTTGGGGTTATAGTGTGTGTGCATGTGTGTGTGTGTGTGTGTGTGTGTGTGCGTGTGTGTGTGTGTGTGTATAATGAAAGTGATTGTGTGGGATTTCAATGCATGTGAATGAAACTTACAAATAAAGTGCAGTCATTAAGCTAATGTTGTGTGAAGAGTGCCTGTATTCCTATGGTGAAAGGACAGTGCTTGGTAGGGTCGAGTGCATGAGAAAGTAAGTGAAATTGCAGTGCCTATTAATAAACTAAATGTGCTTGAATGCGCTAAACAGTTATAGTTTTAAGAGAGCATGAAGGAATCCAAACTGATGGGATCTGTTGATTTTGACCAGTCTCTTTCCATATATATTCTAAGACTCACCTCTATGGGCCCTGTCATTTAAAAGGATTTGCTGGACAATAGTTTGAAACCAGTTCTGAATTTGTCCATGAAGAGGGGGCTTCTATGAGCAGACATTTTAGCTGTACTTAAAACCCTGGTTCTGCATCCTGCCACCCACTTGCACTCCCTCTATTACATTCTGACCATAGTCATAGATGTTAGAGAGATAGTGGCAGGACTTGGAAAGGTCAGGGCTTTAACAACTACCAGAACACTTGTCACAAAATTGCCTCCTCTACTTATATGAGGATCCTGACTGTAAAGAAAATGTAAAACACCATCAGCAATGAAAAAACGTATAGAATAACGTTTTAGATTATTGTAAAGAAGGCCGAATTGCAGATTTGAAAATAGGCCTGAAACACTTTTATTTACACTTATGGCCACATAAAATAGAATAATAGAATCAACTTCTGAATGTCCCTGTATTCTCAGCTGTAGAACAAAAGCTCCATCCTAGGGTAATACTTTGAAAAGTAATTCAAAGCCTCCCCATGTCATGCATTCTGGTACCTGGGACACATAGGGTTACTTTTAAAAGTCACCAAAGGGGAGGGTGCGGTGCTCTGACAGCCCACAAACACATCCTTTGGACCACTGGTTATGCGCCTCCCCTCCAGGTTCCACCACAAGAAAGAGAAATGTATGTAAATTAGTTCTTCACATGGCATTATGGGGTTCTCCAACCATGGAGAAGTTAATATTTTATTAGCAGTTAAAGTCGCTTAGTTTTACCGGTGCACAGCCTTGCACATCTCTTTTTGGTTTTTATGAGGTGACTTGTTGTCTCCAACAGCATCCCCAGATGTTTACAATTGTTGGAGCCGGGATGCAAGACCTTCCCACTCTACCTTGCTGCTTCCCTCCCATCCCACATTGTACTCATGCCATCCCTTGCCCTGCCTACATCCTCAGGGCAGGCTTTTGCGGGCCTACCTGGACCACCCCAGTCCTATGGAACGCGTAGAGGCAGGCAGCACCTCCTCATTCGGTTTGCTATTCCCAGGAGGATTAGGTCCGTGGGGCAAAACTAAATGTGCCTGGTCAAGAAGGTCGGGTGCTCGGGCGGAGAATGAGTCTGTGGAGGGACCCCATGCAGACCATGTCCCTGTTATAAAAATAATTAATCTTGTGCTGACCCATTGGGCCTTGACCCTTCTGGGCAGAACTCAGAGAAATTGCGGCAGAGCCCTATGTGCTCCATTTTCTTCAGAGGGGTTACCGGTCAGAATCTTTAAAGTTCCATAACCAGGGTTCCGTTGAGCCGTCTGAGATAATCCTGGGCTCGTTCTGCTCCTGATAGTAAGCCTTGGCCACCAGGAGTAATTTTAACAGGCCTGCAGCCAAGGAAAGGAAGGCTGCACTTTGCAGAGAGCCAGTTTTGCTGGCTCCATGTAGAAGCTTTCTCAGGTACTGAGCTCTTGGTGCTCCTCTCCTTCTGCTGGATCACAGAAGTCGAGATTGTCCCCCAACTGGCCCTCAGGGTTTTGAGAAGGACAACATCACTGGCCCTGGAGAGATCCACTAGTCCTGATGTCAACTGCAGACTGAATCTTCAGCCATCAGGGCATCAGGGGGCTTGTGCTTCCAGCTGTGCATGGTGTTGCCACCATCGCAATCCAGGTCCAAGGTCTTGCACTCCTTCATTGTTCATGTTCTTTGGAAGCCACGCTTATAACCAGCCGAGCCTGTGGATGGGCAACACCCCTTTATTTAACGTTAAAACTAGTTCTTGTCAGTTCTTCCTCCTTCTCTGAGTTTGCATCCAACCTGGCTAGTGACAAAAAAGTCTATGTGCTTAGAAAAATCCCTTTGAAGTGTAATCGGATAAAGGCACAACTCCTACCAGCCATCTTGTCAGAAGACTCACTCCCCTCTACACCCCAGGCCCTTTTGTTCTCAGTCTTGCTTCTTTTAAAAAAAGAAAATCTGAATTCTATATAACGTGAACTTGGCCCAAAGGGACACATTTCCCATTAGGAGAGCCCTCGCAAGTCCAGGCAGCTATAAACGCCCAGAAAGGCCCCATAAACTTTAAACAGGAGCATTTCAAATTTCTAAAAGTGGAATCCCAAAATAATATTTAAAAATCTGATTCTATCATTAAAGAGGATTTTAAATTACAATTTAAATGAGTGGAAGTATTTCTCGGCAGCTACCAATCCGAATTTATCATTTAATAAATGTAACAATGTAGCCCAATGATTTTCTACACCAGTAGCCAGTCTTACTATTGTGAAAATGATTTTTGGGGAGCGTTCACTGTAAGAACATGTTCGACATCAATTTCTACATGTCCTGCGTTTAAATATCATGCAGACAGATTTAATGGCAAGGGTAAATATAGGTCACCCTAATATTTCAAAGGAAGTTTTAAGGCTGTGCAAAGGGGTATTTTGACACATTGAATTTGAAGTTTGAAACTGCCACAGACAGGTTACATGTGTGCAGCTACCAGCCTGCAATAGACTGTGTGCACACACGTTCACTTGTAACTATATAAGTGGCCCTTAACATAGCTGCATAGCTTACCTTAAAAGGTGGACACTGGTGGTAGATGAGCACAGTTCAATTACCCATGCGATTACTGGCAGCGTGGCTCATGTATGGAGACTCACATAAAGGACCAAAAAACTGGGCGATTCAAAGCAAAAAAAAACTGGTGTACTAAATGGAAAGAACGCAGGGAAACAGGAAGGATGCAAGCCTAAGAAGTACTGCTCGCCACATAATTATGGAACTGTCACACTTACCACGTAATGCACCCTTCACTGCATACTATGCATAATTCAGCAAAAAATAGGTTATAGCTCAAACAGATTCACTTTACTATAGTAGCACCCCACAAGGTATAGCGCAGTTGTTGATCCTTTGCAAACAGTAACAGGCAACCACTCAATTACTTACTACTGTCCTCAGTTGTTAATTTAGTACCGTTGACATGTTTTAGGGCTTCTTACATGCATTGAGAATTGGATGAAATACAGGGCTAGCTGCCCGCAACGTGAGCGGATTTAAGATTGGCTTTTGCATTCAAATACTCTGTGAGATACAGATAAAAAGAGACCAGGCCAACTAGAGATGTGTATTTTGTGCAGCTAATAAATTTACACTCAGATTTCTATGTGCTTTTTTAAACTCGTAATAACAAGATCAAGAAGGAACATTTCGAATCTGGGTGAACACATTAGGGCAGATTTATGAGGTTTTGCCGTAGGGAAGCGCAGCAGGCCTTCCTGCTGCGCTTCCCTACGGCAAAAGAAAAGGGCAGGGATGCGCCGTATCTATTAAATGCGGCGCATTCCTATCCTGTTCCCCTGCGCCGGCGCACAATGGGCTGCCTGCGCCAACGCAGGCACCTCTGCACCAAGGTGCAAGGGTGCCTGCGTTGCGGAGATGAACATTTTTGTACAGGAAGGGAAACCTTTCTGTACAAAAATAATCACAAGAGGTTTCTCCTCTTTGTATGGGTGCTGCAGAATGCAGCACACACAGAAAAAGGAAAAATGAGGAGAAATAAAGATATTTCTCCCCGTCGCGCCTCCCTTACGCCTCCCCTGGGGAGGAGGAAGCTTTTGGCGCTGCCTCAGATTTACGATTTCTCGTAAATCTGGGGCAGTGTCAAAAGGCCATGGGTGTTGCTGGGAACGCCCCCAGCAACACCCATTGCACGCCCCTTTAACGCAGAACACTGCGTTAAAGGGACTGATATTTATGAGGCAGCATTAAGCCACAAAAAGTGGCTCAGTGCTGCCTGATAAATATCACGCAGGCTTCTGTGCCACGGAACGTCACAAAAAGTGACGTTCCGATGGCGCAACGGGCCTCATAAATCTGCCCCATTGTGTGTAAGCATGGCAGCATATGAGATAGCTATGAAGGACAAGACCTTCTGTGTTCTGTCCTTTAGAAAAGAGGAAAGAAAGTAGCAGTGAGACTCTGTGTGCACTTTTGAACATAATACATTGTTCAAGTTTCCTGTGCAGTGATACAGAGTAAGTCTTTCCCTTTTTCCTAAGCTGTTGTCTTTCAGAACTTCAGCAATAGTTCTGCTTTCTAGTGTTTTAGCTGAGACTTGGACATGTTAGGCACGGCGGATGCCGAGGGTGAGAATGCATGTGATGTTATCCATATACCAATGCCCTGTGAGGAGTGGTAGTTGGAATATTAGTCCTAGACAGAGTGACAGAGAAACTAACTTTCGCACTACACAGCACAGCACAGCAAACAAAGTTGCTGTACTGTAACGCATAAACAAAAGACAACAGAATAGTGCCATATCTTCTAAGATGTGGTTCTGATTTCCTCGCTCCCTGTTCTGGTGCACTTTAGGCTGCAGCACTTTAATCGTGCCATGGTGTGAATTCTGTCAAGCACAGGTTTTGTATTGCTTATGTGTTGGAAGCGGACCCTTCCAGTACAAAAAATAAGCTTTTATATCGTTCCCACTATATATGTGTGCCGTGCAGTGCAGCAAACATGCAGCATTTGACAAATTATGAAACAAAAGCATTTTTCCAAGATAATGCCAGACTCAAATAGGACTTATTTTTTATGCAAATACATGTGGTAGTAGAAAGGGCTTTGTATACAAAAACATGGATAACTGCATGGGAATGCCCATGGACCAATCATGGGATGTCCCCTTACTCCAAAGTTTGCTACTTTGCATTTCTTTAGGTCTACTTTCCAGTGCAAAATAAGTTTGGTGGTGGAAAGTGAATCCCAATTCTACACTTTGCGCCAGTGTACATCACTTTTGTGACACAGATCCAAAGCAAACCATTACCAAATCTGCTCTCAGAGTCTGGAGATTCTCTGTCCCTCAATAAAAGTTTGCCCATTCGTCCATCATAAAAAAAGAATGGAGAATAACAATCAGTGATAATCTACAAGGACTAAATATTCATGAAAAAATACTTAAATAGCATGCCTGCCTTGAAGCTGGAGATAAAAAAAAGCCAACCCCATTTTGTATTTGAAGGATCTAGTGCATGTATTTATTAGTAGTCTAATCCAATATGAGATACCTTATGCCCATGGCCATTCCTATTTACTGGATAGTTTTACTTCTTAAAAAGACCTCCTTTGAAGCTCTTGAGTAACTTTTTACCTGACTATCATTCCCCAGCAAAGACCAGTGGGGTGGAGGCAAGGACTTTGGTGTTGCTATTGGCCAAAAGACAAGCCATGAGAGGCCTCTTTTTTAATCTTTAAGTACAGCCCAGCAGTTAACAACATAGGTCATATTACACCACATGATACATTTTGTATGTGTCATGCCCAACACAATAGCTGATTAATGACCTCAAAAAGTTAAACATTCACCATATCTCAGAAATAAGAGGACTATTGGTAACTGCACTCAGAAGAAACCTACAAGCCCAAACCATCTCCCAGCTAAATGTAATACAACCCTGCATTGTTACACCACCTTGCTCTTCTCCAGGTCAGTTTCCTCATCATTTATTGTAGGAAGCGGTCTCTCTATATAGTGTACTTAAATGCAGTACACTATGCAGAGAGTCCAATGGATCCCTTACTGGTACACAGACGTGAAAGTAGATAATACTAATGCTCTTTGTGTGGTAGTGTGGGCGAGCAGTTAGGCTTATCAGAGGGAAGTGCTAAGCATTTGGTGTACTTACAGAGGCAATAAATGAGACACACACTCAAGAATAAATCCAAGACCAATTTATAAAAATAGTATCTATTTTTATTTGTATATTTTAAGACAAAGAGCTTTGATATACAATACACTCTTTAGGAGTTACCATTTTTAAAAGTTCGGGAAATATATCAAATTTGTGCTCAGTTACGCACCATTGAAGTCCATGGGGAAAAGCAGAAAAATGCATATAAGATCAGGCAATGCATTCAGGAAGGTCACTTTCTCGTTTCTGGTCAATGGTGGGGCCAGGTCCAAAGTTCCAGCAGCAGCAGTTCATGAGCATCCCGGATTGCGGTGGTAGCTGGTGTGCTACTATCAAATCAAATCAAATCAGGAATATTTATTTAGCCCAAACATATCACCCGAAAGTCTCATGGCGCTTGCAGAAAAGCTCAGATGTTAATTAAGCAGAGCCGTTTAGGAGTCAAACAGCCAGGTTTTTAACTCACCACGAAAAAGATTATGACTTGAGAGGGTGTGCAAGTATAGGGGCAGTTTATTCCAGAAGGTAGGAGCGAGGAAGGAGAAGGATCTCCCTCTCATTCTGGTTGCATGGATTTTG
The DNA here is from genome assembly GCF_964204655.1 of Triturus cristatus. Taxonomy (NCBI): domain Eukaryota; kingdom Metazoa; phylum Chordata; class Amphibia; order Caudata; family Salamandridae; genus Triturus; species Triturus cristatus. Next base: position 721,477,311 of record NC_140585.1, read on the forward strand.
ATAGGGTTTAAAAGAAATTTGTTGCTGGATCTTAGAGCCCTGCATGGGTAGTACCAGCTGAGTTTCTTTTTCCAGTAACCGGGACCATGTCTATAAATGTTTTTATGACTTAAGCAGAGAATTTTTAAACAAGTTCGTTTTCTAACAGGGAGCCAATGGAGGAGTCTTAAGTTTGAGGCCGAGGGGGATCTTGGAGGGAGATTCACCACCAGTCTGGCAGCCGTGTTCTGCAGGACTTGGAGCCTGGTTAAGAGGTCTTCATTTACAGAAGACAGCAGAGCATTTCCGTACTCCATGCGATTTATGATCAGGCCTTGAAATAATGGTGTCCTAGCTTCGGTGGTGAGCCACTTAAAAACTTTACGTAAATTCCGCATAATACCGAAGCAGGAACCAACTAAATGGTTGACCTGCTCTTTCATAGACAGTTTGTTGTCTATTTGGATACCTAAGTTCCGGACAGATTGTTTTGGCTCTGGGCAGGGTCCCAGGGATTGGGGTCACTAGTCACTGGACCAGCATTCAAAGGCTTTGCCAAAGAGGACTATTTCAGTCTTTCCTCCGTTTAAAGTGAGATGGTTCAAGTTCATCCAACTATCAATGTGGGTCATACAATCTTTAAAACTTATTTTTGTGTCATTGGGGTCCGGGCCGTGGGTGATCAGGACCTGAGTGTCATCGGCATATGACACGACTTCAAAGCCGTAGGATCTGATCACTTCAGCCAACGGAGTTACGTAAAGATTAAAGAGTGTCGGGCTCAAAATAGAGCCCTGGGGTACTCCCATCCTTGCAGGTCTATTACTGGAAACGAAATTATCTATCGGAACAGCAGTGACTCTGTCAGTTAGATAGCTTCTCAGCCATTTGAGGGCTTTCCCTCTGACACCAATCTCCCAGAGTCTTTGATCTAAAATGCTGTGGGAGATGGTGTCAAAAGCAGCCAATAGGTCTAGTCGGATGAGAATTGATGATTGTCCTCTATCCAGTGCTTGCCTGATATTGTCGGGGACTTCTATCAATGCTCTTTCAGTGCTGTGTGCAGCCCTAAAGCCGGACTGTGATGAGTCCAGAAGACCATGGCTTTCTAGGTAAGTGACAAGCTGTCTGTTGACCAGCGACTCGAGCATCTTCCCAAAGTAGGGGAGGAGCGAGATAGGGTGGTAGTTTATTAGAAGGTTTGGGTCAGCAGTGGCTTTTTTTAAGAATAGGTCTGACTCTTGCAACCTCCCATATTTTAGGGACGACAGTTTGTGACAGTGAGTTGTTAAATAAGTCTGTCAGTCGATATAAGATTACAGGTGCAATTGTTGGAAGGAAACACGGTGGAATAGAATCCACAGGTGAGCCAGATTTGATTTTATTCATGACGCTAATCACATCTTCCAAATTGCATGGAGAGAATTCTTCCAAGGTAGGGATAGAACTAGGAGGAGTAGTGGAGTGAGTTTGTGAGATATTAGTGACTTCTTGAAGTGAAAAGGAACTGTGAATTGTGTTTATTTTGTCCTCAAAATATTCAGAGAGAGTTCACCCAGTTCTGTGAGATGGAAATTGGTAACTGTACTGGGGGTGACGTGAACTCCTTTAAGATGTTATAAAGCTCTTTATTAGAATTTGCTTCTTTTTCTATTTGGTTTAGGAGGAATAATTTTTTCGCTTGTTTAATGCTTTCCAAGTAGGTACGGTGGATACTTCTATATTTTTCTTGCTGATTCTTACTTTTCCTCCATTTTTGTTCCGCGGTCCTGCAAGAGAGTTTCAATTTCTTCAGTTGTTCCGTGAACCAGGGTGAAGTTCTAGGTTTGAAATTGACTTTAGTGAGAGGAGCAATTTTATTTAGAGCAGATGTTATAGCTCCCTCAAGAGAAATTGCAACCAGGTTGATGTTGTCTTCTTGGCATATGGATGAAGGGTTAAAATGAGTAGAAAAGGCGATAGAAGTGACCTTCCGCCATGACCTCCTCCATTTTGATTCGGTTTTCAGCTAATTTTAAATTTTCTGAGCTCGATTGTAAATTTCAGTAGTTTGTGGTCTGAACATAATAGTGGGGACGGGGGTTCTACCATAGTACATGACTAATTTGTAAATATTAGATCAAGTGTGTGCCCAGTGGAGTGGGTGGGGCTATCCATCTGTTGTACAAGTCCAAGAGATCTCATGTTGGTAACAAGCTGGTTAGTATCGGGATCGGATAAAATCTCTGCATGATAATTAAAATCTCCTATTAGGAGAAAGAAATCTGAGGCTAGCACATGTGGAGCACGATGCAGGGGGCCACTTGGAAAGACACTGCACAGGAGGAATTAGAGGTAAGTCCGGTGGTCCCACTGGAGAGGGGAGGTTGCAAGGGTCACCGGACCACTGGGGAATGACTAGTTCATCATTACCGTGGCTGATGGGGCTGGGTGTAGAGCAGATAGGTCAGCCGCGTGTCATGCATTGAGAAGTCCTCGTGGTCAGGAGCAGGTGACTTGGAGTGGTAAGTTTGGGACAGCTGGGATACTCAGGATGTGGGTCTCAGAGGTCTCAACAACCCTCAATGGGTGCTTGCTTCTGGTATCAGTGGAGTCTGGCACAGACTCTTTGTCCTGCTGTTTGCTGTTGGGGTCGAGTACTCCATATATTGGTATGGTGTGGCTCAGGTAGGTCCTGGTGTCAACAAACTTGCCACGGAGACAGGTCTGACCATCCAGAGCTGGTGTACCTCTTTTGGTGCAGGTGCTGTATCAAAGTCATCAGGGAGAAGCATGTTGACAAACAGGAATCAACAAGATAGGGACCTGCAGTGCGCAGGGAAATGATACCTTCACTACAAGGGAGTTTCTTGGCAATTTTATAAAGGCTGGATGAGCTCCAGGGTTCCTGGAGTCTTCCCAGGTTCAGGACGACCTGGCAAACCACGATTGTCAAGGTCCTAGAGGCAGCAGGCAAGGTTTGGAGCCACCTTTCTTCTGCAGCAGTGCTTCAGTTCTCAAGCATCGTGTCTTCTTTGTCCTGGGCTTCTTCTTGTCCATTGAATCTAAGTTCAAGGTCTAGGGATGCAACCTAAATACTGAATTTAGGTGTGTTACAAGGGGAGACAGGTAGTAGCCAATGGGCTACCTCCCATTAGGGTACCACTTCCTGTGGGAAGGGGCACTACCCTAGTCCTGATAAGTTGTTTCTCCAGCATTCCAAGAAGGTGGATTTTCAGAAGAGGGGTTAAAATCGGTGCCTCACCCTAGGGGAGGTGCTGGTTGAATGTGGACTCTCCTCCTCACCTAACTTATTTTCCTACCTGTCTTCCTGCCAAATGTGGAGCAGGACAGGAGGTCTCGCACCCCCCCATTATCTGGCAAGGCCTTGGCTGAACTTCAAAATCGGCAATACCTTTGAAGCTTCTCTCTCTGGCATTCCACTCCAGATTGGAGAAGGTGTGAAGCACCTCTGCCCAGAGCAGGCTTTGTGTTTGTCCTCTGAGAGCACATGCTCTCACCCCATGAGGTAGAGAAACATGTATGGTAGTGGCAGACTGGCCATGACTAGTCAGAGACAACACCAGCGCTTAGTAGGTTTGCCGGGAACCCTGTAAAGGGTCTCCTGTGTGCATTTATTAATAAACCAGACACTGGCATCAGCAAGGATTTATTAAGATGAGATGTTTGGTACCAAACATCTTAGGGTAGCCTTCATGGAGCTAGGAAACCTGTTCTGACAATTATCCAGCCCATGTACTCTTTACGGCTTTCATGTACACTTACAAAATCCAAGAATGTCTTAGACATTGCAGGGTTATATCTGCATATGCTGAGGGATATAGTGCACCCTGCCTTAGGTCTGTAAGGCCTGCAGTAGGGGCGACATCTATATCTCATGCAGTGTGAGAGGGTATGCCACAAAGGGATGTGGGAGTCTTCAGTTTTCTCTGCACCAAGACAGGCAGGCTGCAGTGGCAGTTTGCAGGGTCTTGGTGAGGGGTCCCTGGTGTGGCATAGTTTGTGCTGCAGCCCCAGGGGGCCCTCTTTGGTACCCATGCCCCAGGAACCAGGAGTACCATTTACTAGGGAATAGCAAGGGTGGCTGAAGTTGGGCCAATCGTGGTAGACGTTTGGGAAAGAGATCTGGCACTGGGTTAACTGGTACCTAGAGCACTCACATTTCAAAATCACAACAAGCGTCAAGCAAAAAGTGGGGGCTAATCTTGTCAAAAGATGCACATTCCATTTATGTACTTGATGGCCCTGCATACATACTGTGAGAAAGTCATCCTTTTTGCCCTAATCACCCCCATTTTGTTTGATTGATACTTATGGTTACTGCCTGGGATTGTGCCCAGGGCTCTGCTCATGAGACTCAGGGTCAGTGCTCTTTGTAAAATATATATGGTAATTAGGTGTAATTACAATTAGTATGACAACCTACTTGTATGCCCTAGTATCCAGTAGAAATCAAAAACAAGGAGATGATGGACAGAGCACTGAAACATTTTAGACACCCACCCCCAGTCACAGATCTGGGTTGAATCCATCATTCTTTTGCTCACTTCGCCACCCAAGGTCAGAGCAAGCCATATGCAAAACAGTTTTGACCCTGTTCCTCATGGGAACAGTCCAGCCTGAACTGTCAAGCCAGGTCTTCCCTGGACTGGAAACAAGCATCCTGAGACTAGTTTTTGGGGTAACACCGCTCATCATGCAGGTTAGCTGGAATCCAGTGGCAAAGTGAGCAAGGTACCCAAGTCTGGGCATACGCTGCCAAATTAGGGTGAACAAAGCAAACACCAGAGATGATGGAAAGAGCGCTGAAACTTTTCAGACACTTACCCACAGTCACAGACTTGGGTAAAATCCATCATCATTCTTTAGCTCACTTTGGCACTCCAGTTTGGACTCAGCCATATGCAAATCAGTCTTGACCCTGCTTTTCATGGGAACAGTCAAGCCCGAACTGCCAATTTAGGTCATCCCTGGATCAGAAACAGGCATCCCGGGACCGGTTTCAGGGTAACACCCATCATCAAGCAGGCTAGCTTGAATACAGTGGCAAAGTGAGCAAGGGACCCATGTCTGGGCATACCCTGCCAACTAGGGCAAACAAAACAGACACACAGAGATGATGGACGGAGCAGAGAAAATTTTCAGGCCCTCACCCCCGGTCACAGATCTGTATTGAATCCATCATCAATATTTAGCTCACTTTTCCACCCCAGTTCAGACCCAGCCATATGCAAATCAGTCTTGACTCTGTTCTCCATGGGAATAGTCCAGCCCGAACTGCCAAACCAGGACTTCCCTGGACCAGAAACAAGCATCATGGGAACAATTTTGGGGTAATCCAGTGGCATAGTGAGCAAGGGACCTATGCCTGGGCATACAGTGACAACTTAGGGCAAGCAACGCAAACACAAGGAGATGATGGACTGAGTGCTGAAACTTTTCAGACACTCAACCCCAGTCACAGATCTGGGTTGAATCCACCATCATGCCTTAGCTCACCCCAGTTCAGTCCCAGCCATATGCAAATCAGTCTTCACCCTGTTCCTCATGGGAACAGTCATGCCCGAACTGCCAAGCCAGGTTTTCCCTGGACCTGAAACAATCTTCCTGGGATCAGTTTTGGGTTAACACCCCTCATCAGCCAGATTAGCTTGAATCCAGTGGATAAGTGAGCAAGGGACCCACGTCCGGGTATACCCTTATAACTTAGGACAAACAAAGCACACACAAGGAGATGATGCACAGAGCGTTGAAACTTGTCAGACACTCACTCCCAGTCACAGATCTGGGTTGCATCCATCGTCATTCTTTAGCTCACTTCACCACCCCAGTTCGAACTCAGGCATATGCACATCAGTCTTGACCATGTTTCTCATGGGAACAGTCCAGCCCAAACTGCCAAGCCAGATCTCTCCTTGACTGAAATCAAGCATCCGGGCTCACTCTGCTACTCGATTCAAGCTAGCCTGACTGATGAGGGTTAATACCCCGAAACTGGTCCGAGGATGCTTTTTTCTGGTCCCGGGGAGAACCTGGCTTGACAGTTACTGGTGGACTGTTCCCATGAGGAACAGGGTCAAGGCCAATTTGCATATGGCTGGGTCTAAACAGGGAGCATTTTGAACAAAAGAACAATGGATTTAACCCAGATCTGTTGGTGGGGGTAAATGTTTGCATTCCGTCCATCATTTGTGTGTCTTTTGATTTCTCACCCTAAGTGCCCAGGATATGCCTAGACATGTGTCCCGGGCTCACTGTGCCAATAGATTGAAGCTAGCCTTGCTGATGAGGGGTAATACCCTGAAATTGGTCCACGGGTGACTGATTCTGGTGCAGGGAGGACTTGGCTTGGTATCTCGGGCTGGACTGTTCCCACGAGGAACAGGATCAAGACTGATTTGCTTAAGGCTGGGTCTAAACTGGGTTAGCATGGTGAGCAAAAGAACTATGAATTTAACCCAAGTCTGTTGATTGGGGGTAAATGTTTGATTTGCTCTGCATTCCATCCATCATTTGTGTGTCTTTTGCTTTCTCGCGCTAAGTGCGCCCGGTATGCCCAGGCATGTGTCCCGGCTTCACTGTGCCACTAGATTTAAGCTAGCCTTGCTGATGAGGGGTAATACACCGCAACCGTTCCCAGGATGCTTGTTTCTCGTCCAGAGATGACCTGGCTTTGCAGTTTGGGCTGGAAAGTTCCCTTGAAGAACAGGATCAAGACTGATTTACATATTGCTGTGTCTAAACTCGGTTGGCATGGTGAGCAAACACATTGATGATTTAACCTAAATCTATTGAGTGGGGGTGAATGTTTTATTTGCTCTGCATTCCATCCATCATTTGTGTGACTTTTTCTAGTATGTGGTATGGCAAGTAGGTCTAGAGACCGAGTAGGTTTAATGCACTTAAGTGTGCACTGCTGTGTTTCCAGTTGTCATTTTAAAGGCAACCCTGGTTTGCAGGCTGCTTTTAAAATAAAATTATATAGCAAATTTGAGAATGGAACTAAAGGTAAATCCAACGTCTTAAATTATCTTATTTTTACATATATCCCTCCTAAGGTCTTCCCTAGGTGCCCTAGGGTAGGGTGCCTTGTAATTAAAACCAGCGATATACAAATTTATTGCATATGCCCTCATCAGGGAAAACCTGCCAATATAGTTTTTTTTGCATTGTACTATGTTCGCTCCATAGGCTAACACAGGAAGGCTTTATTACAATTTAATAGAGTCTAACTATTGACATGAGTGAGCTAAAATTATACCTCAAACTGTCTAAATAGTAGTTAGAATAAATCTAACAAATTGCCAGGGTTCGATTTATCATAAATATGACAGAAAATAAGTTGTACAACTTGCTTTTCAGATGTGCCTAAATCCCCCTCTAGAATAGCCTCTCCTGATTGGTCAGCCATTGAGGGGCTGAGACAAACTGCTCTGAAGAGATGTGAAGTGGCCTGAAAGGAAAAAAAGAGACACCTGGTGGAAGGAGATCTGTAAGCTACAGAATAAAAGGCAGGGGGGAACACATTTAGGACAGGATACAGGCCCAGCCCTACGTCCTGCACCACTAGCCAGATGGGAACCCCTTTAATTGAATTAGCAGTGAGGCTGAAAAGAGAGTGTAAGTAAAAATCAGCCACACCATAGGTTGGGTTAGCCAGACCTAAAGCTCCATGAGAGAGTTGCTCCATTGTGATTTCTGGGATAGGAATTTGCCACACTTGAGGTGAAATGGTCACCATTGAGAGTGGCACCCTACACCACATTGGTTGGGGGTGCCCCTCTGCTTGCCAGCCAAGAAGCTTGGATAAATATGGGAGAGCTTCCCCAGCAACTCAGATTCTTGTCTGAAAAAACACGAAGAAGGATTGCCTTACTGGAACCTCTGCCCTGCACCAAGAGGACTATAATCTGAATGACTGCACCTGCTGCACTCTTTGGAACTACAGCAAAAGAAGGTCTCTGCCTTGCACTAAAGTTTTAAGGAGAGGACTCTCTGAAAGCAACAGGTTAAAAGAGCTCAGAAAACATAGGGACTTCTTCAGGGCTGTTAACAAACATATAAGAAACAAAGTTTAAGCTAAGCAAATAATACAAACTCAAGCTGCAGATTATAAACATTAAGTGCACAAAAACCAACACTATACACAACAAGTCAAAGCAATATTCATGCCATTATATGTCATGAATCATTGACCATGTATGCACAAAAAGCAACATTACACACTATAATTTTAAAAGCAACATTCAACAAGCAATACGCAGATAACATTAATACCAGTCTTAGTGCATATGGAAACAAGTCAAAGTGCGAAATCAAACACAACTAGAAAAATATGTTATGGTTGTATATTCCCAACATTAGAAGTAACATTCAGTCTTGAATACTGCAACTAAATAGCATATTAGTTGAACTAAAAAACTTTAGTAACTCTGAAATAGCAAAACAAAATATTATATTAAGGCACCATTTAAGTATCCAAAAAGAAAAAAATATACAGGGAGCTACAATGATTCAGTTATCAGATTGTTCGCAACGAAACTCAAACCTAAAGAAAAGGTAAATAGTATAACTTATTAAATATTGTAGTAAAAAAACATCAAATATTTAACTCAATCAATAATATTATAGCTTACCACAAAGAACAAAGACATGTGAAAAGCCCATAGGGTGGTTTTGTTTCTACAGAGTTCCTTCCTGTATTCTTTCAATATATATTTCTTAGGAAAAAAGGAATTCCTGCCATATAAATCATTCGTAGCCATTAAAGTTACTTAGGGCCTATTTACGATGTCAGACACCGTTGCGGATTGGAACCGCCCGACCATAGGTCGGCGATTCCTACCACACAATTTGGATGTGACCCCCCTATGAGCAGTCAGAAACATCAATTTTTCAATGGCAGCTTGTGCGGCAGGCAGAAAAGGCCAGTTGCAAAAGCTGTCATTGAAAAACTGATGTTTTTAAACATCCCTGCACCATGTGTCAGGCACCACGGTGCAGGTATGTTTAGGGAGGGAAGGCCCCAAAGCGGAGGGCCTAGCTGAAGGGAGCCCTGCTATGGGCACCCAAAGGCACTTTCCGTCAGCCTTTCCATGTCAGAAAGGCCGACATGGAAAGGCTGTTGGAATGTGGCATCATAATCTCGACGGTGGACCCGAGGCTGGCTCCACCATCATTAAGGGATTATGATTCTTTCCGATGCTCTGACAGGCTCAAGGATCCTAGCGGAACAGCAGCAGATGGTCCCTACACCTGATGCCTCCTCCCACTGCATCATAATGCCATGGGCCGACCACAGGGGCAGATGTCGGGCAGAATGCAACCGATTATTGGTCGGTTGCGGTACGCCCGACATCATAATCGGTCCCTTAATTCTTAATCACAAAATCCATTTGATACCAATCCCCAAAAAATCACTATTTATAAAGAACAAGAAAGTGAACAAACAAGATTGGGCAGTGAATCCAAAGATGACTTAAATAAAATAGAGGCAAATTAATGTACAATACCAAAACATAGTTAGTGAAAAACCTGATTCCATAGGGAAAACATTTTTCTTATAGTTATCATAGTAAACAAGATAATTGTTTCAATCTGACTTCTACAGATTAGTGCTAGGGCATACGCCCAGAAAGCATAAATCAAATAAATATACTAGTCTCTAAATGGGGAAAAAACATTTGAGACAAATAAGAGCAAAGGGCACAATGTTAAGAGTGTTAAGAGTATCACACACAAACAACAACAATGTGAATGCTCAATAAATGACTTACCATATAACAATTATTTTAAGTCTGCTTGGGCTGCTTATATATATATTTTTAACACATCCATACTTTGCTCTGTATTCGGCCGGCATTAGGGCTCTGCGTTAAGTTCAATTAGGCTAACATGATAATTTTGCTTTCACTCTTAAAGGACTCATCACACCGATAACTATGGCTCGGTGTGTGTATTTCCCTTAATGCACCACATGGTCAGTCATATGACAGGACAGGCATAGAGAATTTGTGGGCTCAGGTGGTTCCTCACTAACAAATTTGGGTTTTTGCAGCCGGCCGGTAATAGGATGTGGATGGGACCCATATTCAACAGTGGATTGATTTGACTTTTGCACTTTTGGCTTCTACAGCAGTGATTGATTTATTATGGATGCATAGAGAGTTCCTGAAACCTTGACTTTGTCCCAGTCTAGCGGGAGCAGGTGTCCTACTTTTGTACTTTTGACATTTAAGCACTTAAAAGTGTTTATTCATTAAAAATTCATATCTCTGTTTCCCTACATTGGAGTTTTGTTAGTCTGGTGTCATTTAAATCATAAAATTGTTACTATTTTTATACTAGATGTTGGATTTCTATTGTGTGTTGTGTCTTACTTATTTTTTGTATTGATGTTTGTTTTTAAATGCTTTACACATCTTTCTCCAAAATTAAGCCTTCACTGCTCACAGCCAGCTACCAAGGGTTGAGCAAGGGAATCATTTATTGATATCTTGACTGGACCTTATATTCTGATTGTTGCCTTATTTTTAGTGGTAGATTTCTACCTACACCTACTAATGAACCGGCTTCCAACACAGACTCATGTTCAGCAAGACTCAGCAGGCTGAGGGGGAAATAGGGGTGCTGTCTTTGATATGTCTTCATATGATCACTCATCCAGCAGTAAGATAAGCCACTGAGGAAAAATAAATATTAAAATTAAAACTTGCAAGTGACTCTGACTTCAACCATGCCTTCAATCAAAAACAGGAGTCATTATTGTGGTTATTTGTAGGCTTTTGGCCTTCCTAAATGGAGCCAAATAAATTGGATTATTCACAAAGCGAAGTGCTTTTAAACTGGCTATAAAATGAAAGTCAGTAGGTGGGAAAATGTTACTAATGCCAATGTAAAGTCTTAACATGCAAAAACTTGCAAATTTGTGTCAAAAAGTTGTTTTTAGCCTGTAAATGTCCACATATACTTAAATATTTTTTTGCATGACCTGGATTAAAAGTAATCTCAGCTACATCATTTGAGGCAGTTACACTAGAGACAATGTAAAGGTCATGACTAGCTGATTACGATCTCAGACCTGGTCTTGGGACTTTTTCATATCACTGCTTTAATTGGATCTTCACAGCATATATTTAAGCAACTAATTATAAAGAATGCCTTCAGAAAGAAGTGCTGGAGTTCAGGAACCTTATCTACAAGGTTTTGTGTAATGGCTCTAATGCTTTAGTCTAAGTCAGTCAAATACATAGTTGTGCCTGATACCAATTCTTGGCACTGCCCGAAACATATGGGTTTTGAAAATTGTCTTTGTGACAATCTACTAAGATATGGCACTATCCTGCTCTCTCCCTAGTGCTGGCCCACAGTCAGGCTGCCTAGTGCCAAGCACATACCTTTCCATCTTATTGCAAAGGTGTCTGTGCAAGTGTAGTATAGGTTTTGTATTGGATGGAGTACCTTTCAGTATACAATGCTATGCCTAGACAAATTGCAAATCTTTTCCAGCTTTACATGCGTTTTTAAAGTGCAGCAAACATGCAAAGAGGGACTGGTTAGGAGAAATAAAACCATTTTTCTTTTTTCATATCTGCTTCAAAGTGGCATTATGTTCTGCTGCAAAACCCAGTTTACTATTGTTCGTAAATAGGGCTTTGCATAAGAAACCATGGATGGTTGCACGGGAATGCTCATGTCTCACCCATGCAACACCCGCTTTGCTGAGAGAAACATAAAGAAGCTGCTTTACATAATGTTCAGGAAATTTTCTAGTGCAAGATATTTTATGCTGAAAAATACATCTAACAAAACCAACAACAAAAACCCTTTACACAGAAGTGCATCACTTTTATGAAGCAAACCCAGCGCAAAATGTTTGCGCTAAAGGCCTTATTTATGGGATTTTGGCGTAGGGCAGCACAGCAACTCACCTTGCTAAGCTGCCCTACGTCGAAGTGAAAGGGCAGGAGTGCACCTCATTTATGCAATATGGTTCATAGTTGTCCTTTCCCCCTACCTGGCACTGTTTCGGCTGCCTTACGCCAATGCAAGTACCATTGCACACTGGTGTAAGCCTCTGTTTCAGGCACGGTTTGTTTTCGTACTGGAATGGACACTTTCCTGCACGAAAACAGTCCTGAGAGGCATTTGTCTCCTTATATGTATGCTGCTGCATACAGCACACATAGAAAGAGGAAAATACGAGAAGCCAGAGGTTCAATGTATGGACAAAGCTCAATGTTGGATATGACATCATTTTGGAGCCAGTCCTTTAGTAACTTTAGCTGGTTGCTCCTCTCTGTTGTCTAAAAGATGTGTTGCCAAAGGGGACCTCTTTTGATTAGAACTGGGTGGCAGGAAATATTTGAAGATGGCTCAACAAACGTTTATCCGTGCAATAGATTCTTAGGTTTTTTAACTTCAGTGATGAAGGCAATGCTCTAAGCAGGGTCAATAAAGCGGAATCGGACAGGTTGTAATTAGTATGTAAAAGTTTGGATATGGCAGAGCAGATGAATAGAAAGTTGGACAAAATTGATCTGTCCCTTGCTGAACGTTGAGTGGTCATCAGAGCACTTCCCATGACCCCGCCACCAAATAATGTATTCCCTAGTATTGTCACAATATGCCTAGTGTTTACTTGGCAGTCCCTGAGTGCTTTTGACACAAAGTCTTGAGGAAATAGCTATCTTCTCACTGAAACTCAGCTAGTCTGTAGGCTGCTGTACCTGTCTCCCTTCTCATATTGAGAAGGTAGGGCACCACGCCTACCAAGCAGTAATTATTGGAACTTCTCACCACTTTGCTTTCATCCACAGTGGAGTGCACCCTGAGAAAATGAATGATGGAATTTATACAGCATGCAGTTACTTAGGGAGTGGCCCGGCGCTAATATCAACTGCAGAAACAAATATGGAAAATAAAATATCAACAGATAAGTATGTCTAGATTGTATATACCTAACTGCACCTATATGTACCTTGGTGTTATATATCTTCAAGGTACATAGATGTAAAGTTAGGAATAATACATCTATATTGCCTATATGAAATTACCTCTAACTGCTTTGCCCCTCCCTATATTGTCCTCTGTACTACAACCAGCATCAAGTCTCTTTCAGTATGTGAAAATGAGGGAAACTAGTCCGATTATACTTGGTGATTTGTCAGGGAACTAAAAGAAGTCTCATGAAAGAAAACATCAGTCCGCAATTCAGTGTTTATTTAAGCCTTTTCAGAATATTCCATGGGGAAATTTACTAACAATTTACGTTACGCGACACAACAATCAAGATTGCTGTATTGCTTTGTGTCAAAGGGAGAGAGGAGAACAGAGGCCTAGTTACTAAGATATGACACTGTTTGCTCACTCCCTTAGTACTGGTAGACCTTTGGCTGTATAGTGCCAATGAACAAACCCTTGCACCATAGTGCAAGGGTGTGTGCATGACGTCCAGCATAGGCTTTGTACTGGAAGGGTACCATTCAAGTGCAAAACAAAAATGCATAAACATAGTTGAAAAGTTTTTAACTTTGTATAGATGCTATGCATTACAGCACACATGCAAAGGTACATAAGCTTTGCGAAAATAAAACTTTTCTGACGTTACACCTGCCTTTTGGAGTTGTGATTTGCTTTACACAAATCCTTGCCTTTTCTGTACATGGGGATTTGTGTCAAATCCCATGGGTGCTAGCTCAGGAACATCCTTCACCACCGATGGAAACCCCTCTTGATGTAACGTAAAATTGGGCATAGAGCGACTTTGCATTACTTTACGCTATTTTCCATTGCAAATGAGGAGTTGTGCTGGTAAGCAAATACAAAAATGAACACATTTGTGAGACAAACCCTGTGCAAGGTGTAAGTAAATTTCCCCTTTATGACTGACAAACGCTCCAGAATCTCTATCAGTATAAGCTAGAGAGTCAATTACTTTACTGTACTCTGTGTAAATGTTAATATCCAGATTTGGAACGTGTACTCATCTATTTGAAATGCTTATTTAAAACTCATCTGCATATTACTGAGTGAGGAGGAGGCTGTCTGTTTTGTCCAGTAGGACAATGGAATGGGGAATGGTGGGTCTCGAGTCCTGGATTTGGAGCAGCAGACTGTTGATACACCCTTGTGCCTTACAGCCTTGAGCCTTACAGCCTTGCCCCGCCTTCAATGTTAGACCATTTGACTAGTGACTAGGGCCATGGTCGCTTGTTCTGACTTAACTGGAAAGATACATTAAAATATTTTAAGGCTTACATTTGAAAACGCTCAGCCCCAACAAGGTGTCACCGAAAGGGATGAAAGCCAAGAACAAGAAAGACAGTTCATCCAGGGAGCTGGAAAACAACCTAGAAATATTACCCACAAGAGAATTGCTGATTTATATTTTAAAAATGTGAACCCCCTTCTTCCTTTTCCTCTAGACGAAGATTTTTAACTTTCGAAAAATCAGTGGTGGTTGGTCCTGTTCTTGTTGTTTTTGCAGCCACCACCACCTAATAATGCAGTTGAGATTACATTTGACATCAGCAGTTTGAATGATTCAAATATCTTAATGATCACAGAAACTCAGAATAATAATAAGCTAAAAAAAAATCACAATTTAATGTTACAAATGAGGTTGATTTAATGGGCAAGAGCCACCAGCATCTGATCCTGCCAACCTCACCGACCTAGATTGAGCAGTGACATGCAGAGCTCACAGGCTATATTTTAACCCTGCTTGCCTCAGCAGCTGAAACAATGTACTCAGTGGAGAACACATTCCACAAAATTCATCACATAGGTGACATTTTTTTAAAAAATAGCCTGTCAAAAAGCAATGCTGGAAAGCTTTTGACACATAAATATTATGTGAAAAAATTGACAGCAAAAATATAGAATTTGCATGTATATCATTATAGGTAATTCATTTAATATATGAAAGCTCCAAATAATAATATAATTTGAAATAAATAAGAATGTATGGTATATTCAAAAATAACAACAAAATACGTAACAAAATTAACAAAATATATATTCTGTTTTATTAGAATTGTAAAATGAATACAAAACAACATAATTCATTTATAAGTAAATAATACAATAATGTGTTTTTAAAAACGAATTAAAAAAGATATAAAGTCAATATTGACAATCCAAGCAATACAATAGCAGCAAAAGAATTAGAGTTTGAAGGATTTAGATTTACAAATCTAACTCTAACGTATGCAACAGCAGGGAAAATGTGGGACATTGGAGAGGTCTCATCTACTTTTCCCACTCTAACGGTAAAAAAAAGGAGAGAAGCATTTTGAGGGGTCACATTTACTATCCCTGAACCTATGTAAATGAATACGCGGAAAGTATTGGACTTTTGAGTGGTTAGTGTTACTATTCCCAATCCAACACATTATATCCCGCTCATGTTAGGCTACCCCACAAATACATATTCTGTCGAGGCCCTTCCCATTTGTCCTTACCATATGAATCCCACCAGTGTAATCTGCATTTACTATTGTTTTGCAAACTGTGCTTGATGAAAGAAAAAGATTAATTGCCCCTTTTTTGCGCAGGATGAAGTTAACACAGTGCCCCTCAGCTCTCTATTTTTTGAGGATGTTACCTGATCATTTTACTTGTTATGCCCTAGCATAATTTTTATGGTCTGCCATAAAAAGGAGGAGGCAACATCTTTAGCATTGATTTCCTGAATGTTTAACACCCAGGGGTTAACATTTTTTTTTTAATCTAAAATCGATTTCTATCTATTTATTTGTATATAATCGTAAACATTATTTACTTAGAATAATTTGTAAGCAAGTCTATTCTTTTTTAACATATGTTTTATGAAATGTAAATAGCCATGGATTTTATTAACAGAGTATTTTAGCTTCTTTTTATATGGGGGGAGAGGAGTTGGCCTAACGGCTAGGGCGGTCGTCCTCGAAGCTGGGGAACTGTGTTCGAGTCTTGGCAAGGACGCTGAACACCCTGTGATTCTGGGCAAATCACTTAATCGCCCCATGCCTAACAAAAAAATGAATGTGGCTTCATGTAATGCAACTGGTGCTATGTAAAGCGCTCTGATACCCGATTAGGGTCAAGTTCGCACTACATAAAACTCCATAAAAAATAATAATAATAATTGTAATAAATTGAAAAATTAGTTTAGAAATTAAAAGAACATTATATTTTGAACGACCACCCAATATAATCCCTTCTAAACCCACTATTAAATAAAACATTGCTAATTAAATTTAAAAAAAAAAGAATTCACACTAAAAATTGCAAACTATATTAAAACAATACAAAATCAAATATTATTATACCAGTAGTACCTTGCAAGAATACAATACCTAATATAAATTTAACTAAAAAATGATATTTACCAAAATACAGTATCATTACCTTCAATATTCTGTCCCATGATATTTTGATATGATTTTTATGTATCAAAATATTTGTTTTAATATATTTTAGCAGAATATCCACAAAACATTGCAGGTTGGGTGCATAAAATATGGCACTCTGGTCTAAAATCAACTGAAGTCACCGGTGGCTCTTCTGAAAGCACCAAGATCCCCATCTGCCTGGCTGGATCACCAAAGATAGGGAGCATTCCTACTGCCTGGAGATCATAGTTCCTGCTGTCCAGGTTAGTGGGCTGCACTCTATTCTTAATTGTGAGGTCCTATTTCTCTGTGTAGATCTCATTTGCAAAACGACATCAGACTAATTAGCCTGAAAGAAAAGTCTCAACTACTTGTGAAATTGAAGGGCAGCATGCAGCAATAGAATAATTTCCCTTAATTGACTACTTAACAATATTTTAATACCAAGGGCCTAATTTACAATGCCAATGTGCCACTGGTGCATTAATTTTTGTGACGGTGGCAGTTCGGGCTGGACTGTTCCCATGGGAAATAGGGTCAAGACCGATTAGCACATGGCTGGGTTCAAACTGGAATGGCACGGGAAGCAAATAAAACGATGGATTTAGGACTAGATCTCTGTACTTGGGTGAATGTTTGACAATGTTCAGCATTCTGTCCATCAATTGTTCTTTTTGCATTTGTCACCCCGAGTGGGACGGACATGCCCAGATGTGTGTCCCGTGCTCTCCATGCCACTGAAGTCGAGCTAGCCTGGCTGATATGGGGTGATACCCCAAAACCGGTCCTAGGAGGCTTGTTTCCAGTCCAGTGAGGACGTGGCCTGGCAGTTTGAGCTGGACTTTTAACATGAGGAACACGGTTAAGAGAGATTTGCTTATGGCTGGGTTTACACTGAAATGGAATGGGAGAAAAACAACAATGGATTTAGGCCCAGATCGCTGTACTGGGATGAATATTTGACAATGTTCAGCATTCTGTCCATCAGTTGTTCTTTTTGGATTTGTCACCCTTAGTGGGTTGGGCATGCTAAGACGTGGATCCCGTGCTCTCCATGCCATTGGACTTAATCTAGCCTGGCTGATGAGGGGTGATACCCCAAAACCGGTCCTAGGATGCTTGTTTCCATTCCAGGGAGGACTTGGTCTGGGAGTTTGGGCTGGACTGTTACCATGGGGAACATGGTTACAAGTGATTTGCATATGGCTGGGTTTAAACTGGAATGGCATGAGGAGCAAGAAAACAATTAATTTAGACCCAGATCTCTGTTCTGGGGTGAATGTTTGACATTGTTCAACATTCTGTCCATCAATTGTTCTTTTTGCACTTGTTACATTACCATACAACATTCCTTTAAATCCAGAACTATTGACATTGCCAATGCTTGTTAATACTTATTTTAATCAATGAATGGCAAAACCTATCTCCAATAGACAGACATTGCCATTTGTGTCAATTGAATTTAGATATTATGTCCCAGCCTTAATGAGATGGCCCTCTTTATGGTCTTTCTAAAGGAATGTAATATTTGTAAGGTTGGTGCAGCTGTGAAATAATGAGTTTTCTTTGCCACAAATAAAACATGTATTAGCCTAGTAACATTTTTTGTAAATTCAATGGAAAATAAAGTGTAGCTGAAAAAAATCCCCATGTCCAAAAATATGTTGTTTATCGGTAGATAATTAATATTTTAAGAACAGTAAAATGGACTATCTCCTTACCGATGTTTGATGATGTTCTTGGCTCAGAAAGTGACTGATGAGTTTTCTTTTTTGCACAAAAGGCTCCCTACTTTGAACTTTCTTTCACATTTTCAGGTGTTATAACCCTATAAATCTTTCCTTATCATAATGTAAGTGGTGCTGGGGCTATTCATTTGCAACTGTTATAATACATTCACGATTTAATGTTAATTTGTATGTAATTTTGTTAAAAAAGCTTTAATTTCATAATGATTGGATATATTACCATTTATATTAAGTAATTCACAAAAAGAATATAAATAGCTGTATTACAAGTATACCTTGGATGTTTTATTAATATGTCAGAGGGGATTGTTTCTGTTTGAGATCCACCTAATTTCCTCTGTCACTCCCCGTGCCCAGATTGAGGCTACTCCTGTTCCCATTGGGTGCTCTGCATTGATTGAGTTTTGCTCTTGGAATTGAAAAAGAACCTAAACCAAACGAAATCCTCCTGGAATTTCTTGTTCAAGTGTTGGCTTCCATTTTTTGGGGTAGAAATCATTTAGGCCTTCTGTACAAAAAATAGTGATTCCCAAAACAGTTACAGACCACGAACAAGAAGCCTTACTATGTGCAAAGGCACACATTTTAAGGATTCAGTAAAATAGTATAATGAATAAATTATACGCCATTTGGTAGTTAGTGACATTTCCTGATTGTGAATCACAAAATAAGACACACAAATTGCTATTAGTTATTCACTAATCTTTGTTCAAAACGTAGGCTATTAGCAAGTGATTATAGACTCTGCATTTAGGACTCACAAATTACTATCAAGTCGATTCAAGTGGTAACCAGGTGCAACCTATAAAAAGAGACCACAATGCTTCACTTTCATTCAAAATATCTATGTTCTATGCAATAGTGAGAAGAAGGTGTGATTGGCTGCACCATAGAGCAGAAGAAGCAGACAGGAGAACATTTTTAGGGTCACTCCTTGATGAGGCAGAAGAGGAGATTTATAGTATATACACTCTCAACAGTCCTGCCATTTTAGACCTCATAAATGGACTACACTCTTTATTAATAGACACACATAGATGTCAAGTCACTCCAACTCATATTCAGGTCTTGTTCTCAGTACATCTTTTGCTGTCAACGAGCCATCAGGATACTAGTGTTGGATGAGGCAGGAAAGTATCACAGCGCTCACTCTACAAGATATGTACTAGTTTTCTTTAACCTAGCTTAATTATGATCATTTCTCAAATATAGTATTTTCTAATGCACTAGGGGAGTTTTAGGGCTGAAGGTGGAATTCCTTCATACTGCACAATTCCCTTGAGCAAATGTTTCCATTGACAGAACCCACATGGTAATACTTCCTCCATCTTCAAATGAATGGTCATTGATAAACCTGTCAGCCTTATGGTGGTCTTCCCCCAAATGTTTTGCCTTACTCCTCCATATTGTTCTGATCTTATTCTTGTTGGCATTAGAACCCTGTGCAGATTACCACTTCTAATCTGTGCTAAAGTGCATGTACTCACTCTTTAAAACATGGTAAAATTAATTTCTCAATTGGCATATTTAATTTAATGTGCCCAGGGCCTGTAAATTAAGCGCTACTAGTGGGCATGCAGCTCTGTTTGTGAAACATACTTATGTAGCCCTTTAAACATGTCTCAGGCCAGCCATTACATCCTGTGTGTGCAATTTTGTACTGTCAATTTCGACCTGGCAAACAAATATTTTGCCAGGCTCAAATCTTAATTTTTAATACATATAAGTCACCCCATATGGTAGGCCCTCAATAACCCACAGGGAAGGGTGCAATGTATCGAAAAAGTAGGACATGTATTTTAAGGTTTTGCATATCCTGGTAGTGACAAACTCTTAAATTTGTTTTTCACTATTGCAGGGCCTTACATTTAATAAGGGAAACTTCCAAATGAGAGCAGGTAAGCAATGTATGTTTGGTGTTTTTGGAATTGAAATGAGAAATCTTCCCTAATGGCAAAGTCGGATTTCCAATTAGAATTTTGAAAATGCCACGTTTAGAAAGTTGGCATTTTCCTGTCTTAGCCATTTAATGTCTGAAGCCTGTCTTTGGGTCACATGACTAGGTGTAGTTGGCAGTGGGTCTTTTTGTATGTGCCTGGATGTACCATCAATGTCAGGATGGGGGCAGAGCTGAGCACAACCCCACTTACCCATGAATTACCCATCTATTGTTTTTTAAATAAAAGGGGCAGAGGAGACTATATGCTGCACAAGGTAGCCACTCTTATATTTAGTAGGTGCACAGACACTGTTTCAGAAGTATAAGAGACACACTGTATCACACTTATGACTGTCTTACTTTACAACAGAAGCATGGCGGCTCATTTTTGTTACTAGCATTAGGTCTGAGGACACCCATGCTTCAAAGAAGCCGGCAACATATTTTAGCACATTTTTTTCTGAAAGGGACAGAGTCTGTTTCAAATTTGTTTTGTTTTTTTAATTTATTTATTGAGCAGAGCTTAGGATACATAAGTTCATGGTTACATAATCTGAGAAGGACAAAAGTATAGAATCCAGTAATACATAATCAATTTGATAGCTTTCATTTTCAAAAATAAAAATTCGAGTATAAGAAAGATTAGTATTCAGTGGCAACAGCAAATATCATCATCATCCAGTATTGATCTGGCGCAAATCATTTAAGATAAAGTAAAATAATCAATATAGTTGCAAGTGTAAATACATTTAGATAGAATGCAACAGTATAAAGTGTAATATATTTCTAAAATACAATACGAACCGACTAGAACATTGATATAAAAAATGAGTACTGTAGTCCCTCTCTGAACTTTTCTAAAGTAAAATAAGCAATAAGCTTACAGATATTCCTAAAATACGAATAAAATGCAACTATATAAAGTGCAAACGCTACTAAAGTGCAAAACAATATAACTAGAACATTAGTATACAAAGTATGTACTACAGTCCCTCTTCAAGCTTTTCTAGAGTGCAATAACCAGTGAACTTGCAAATGTTCCTGAAAAATATCAATAAAGTGCAACGATATAAAGTGCAAGTGCTTCTACAGTACAATATAATACAGCTGCAGCATCTATATAAAAAGTGAATACTACAATCCCGCCTATGATTTTTCTAAATCAATAAAAAACTTCCAATTCTTTTCAAATTTCCTGGATGCCCCAACCCATCTGGCATAAGGTTTTTCGAATTCCCGGGTCCTTTTCATTTTGTTAAACCATTTCAAATGCGAGGAGACTTCGCTAGATTTCCAATTCTGGAGAATTAATGAACGAGCTACAGTACAAGAAATAAATAGAAAAGTTTTCTCTGCCTCTGATAAGATTGTTCCATCTCGACAGATTCCGAATAGCGCGGCCTCTGCCTCGAATGGAGCATGCTCACCGATTGATGACTCAATATCAGCAAAAATTTCCTCCGAAAAGGGTCTCAGCCGGGGGCACCCGAAAAAAATATGGTGCCACCCACCTTCCCCATCTGCCTGGCAACGAAAACACTTATTCTCAGCTCCTGGAAACCTTTTTTCTAAAACGGGCAGATTTAAATATAAGAGCCATCGCGAAAGGAAGGCCATCCTTTTAAAATTCGCCGCACGCAAAGATTTATTTCCTAGATGGCATATCGTCTCCCAGTCCTTCGGGGAAAGGGTACACCAGTTCTGGCGATCTATTTTGCCTAAATGACTCACCGACACAGACATTTGACCCTGTTTGTATATTAGCCGGTACCAATCAATTCCCCACCCCGCTCACTCTGGCCCCATATAAAGCTACCATCAATTGATCAGGGGTATCCAAGACACCATTCCTTTTTTTTTTTTTTAAGTTGACGATTTGTAGATATTCAAAAAAAGGGGGTTTTCGGTGGCTTTCTGCCCGGGCCATTACCTCTTGCCAAGATACCACCAGATTTTGAATTATAAAATGTCTTAACTCAAGTAATCCATAACTTTCCCAATTTCTGGTGTGTTGAGATCAAAGTTGGAGACCACAACTAGAAATTTCTCTCAATTTTAAGTATTGGAAACCCGAGGAACCCGTCTTTTTAAAAAATGACTGGAGTCTATAAGCCACATCCTTCAAAGTCTTGTACCTAGTTTTTTTTGGAAGCTTAGAGGTTTTTAAAAATACTGGAATTTGTGAGTCACTTTCTTGAATCATTTTATCTAAAAAAACAGATATCTTTAATACATTTAGATCCCATGAGTCCCGAAATTAAATCTATAAAGGCTGCCTCGTAATACGTTCTTAAATGAGGCAAGGCTAAGCCCCCTTGTGCAGTAGATAGTTGAACCGCTGTCATTTGGACCCTTGGTACTTTCTTTCCCCAGACAAATTCTGTAAATAGACTTTCTAGTTCTTTAAAAAAAGGACATGTTTATCCTAATTGGGACATTAGTAAAAAGAAATATGAGTAACGGGAGTATAGACATTTTAATTAATGAAACTCTTCCTACTATCGATAACGGAAATAAAAGCCATTGTTCCAAGAGTTTCTTAATTTTCTCCTTCATCCTTAAATACTTCAATCTAAATAGCTGATGATATTGGCTAGAAACATATATCCCGAGATATCTAATTGGGTCCGATTTAATTGCTTGGCTCCTCAAGCAAGTTGGAAGAGAACTTAAGTCTGCATTGAGGGCAAGAACTTCCGTTTTATTAGCGTTTATTTTATTGCCACCGATTAACTCAAACCTTTTAAATTCCCTTAAAACCAATTCGAAATTGTCTTTATCTGGGGTCAAGTATAAAATGACATTGTCTGCAAAGAGTTTCAGTTTAGCCATGCCAGAAATTGGAGGTTTAATCGCCATATTATTACGTATTTTAATTGCAAGTGGCTCGATAAAAAAAGTGAAAAGCAGAAGCGAAATCGGGGAGCCCTGCCTAGTCCCGCAATTTATTTTTATAGTCCCAGCTTGTTTTAAATTAATGACTACCTGGGCCGAGGCTCCCTGGTATATATTGCGAAGCATATTGACCACCTGGACAGGGAAGTCAAATCGCTCAAGAATGTAAAACAAGGTTCTCCAGTTCACAAGGTCAAAAGCTTTCTCTGCATCGACCATAACGATGCAGGCTGGCGTCGAATTAATATTAAAGATATCCAAAGCCTGTATTAGGAACTGGGTATTCGCCGTCATTGATCTGCCAGCTATAAACCCGGTCTGATCACTACCAATAGTCTCTTGAGCTGCAGATAAAAAACGCTCAGCCCAGACTTTCATGAGTATTTTATAATCCAAATTCAGAAGACTAATGGGCCTATATGAATTGACATCCGCCGGGTTTTTATCTTTTTTAACAAAAGATACAATAATTGATTCCTTAAAGCTTGTTGGAACTAGGCCACCTCCTTATATATAGTTACATAATTTTTTCAAAGGAGTGATCAGCTCCCTTATGAAAACCTTATAGAATTCAATAGGGAATCCGTCCTGTCCACATGCTTTAGCCCCCGCTGTTGCTTTGATGGCTTCCGAGATCTCATCTGATTCCACATCTGATCCGACTAAACCCGTCCTGTTTTCTGATAATTTAGGAATATCCATATTTAAGAAATTCTCCTGGATCTTCTCCTCCTCTACCAGATATTCAGTAGAGTAGAGTCGGTGGAAGTGTTCCAGGAATATCTGGGGAATCTCACTATTATTAACTACATCCAGACCTGTCAAGGGATCGGACATTTTTGATATTATGGCAGCTTCTTGTTTTTTTCTATTTGAGTTAGCCAGAAATTTACCTATTAACTGGCTTTCCTCATATACCCTTTGTTGGAACATTTGTGAGCTACAAGTCTCCTCCAAAACAAAAAAATCCCTCAGTGCAATTCTTGCTGGTTCTAGATGGTTAGGGAGCAACTGAAGTTGAAGAGCATATTCCTTTTCCACCTCTAGTTGTAGTTCAGCTATTTTTAGCCTCTGGGTTTTCGCTTGAGCGGCCGTAAAAGCAACTATTTGACCGCGGGCGGCTGCCTTTAACCCACCCCAGACTGCAAAGGGCTCTGCTGTGTTCTCATTGATATCAAAGTATTCAGATATCCACTTTCTGAATTCCTTGACCCAGTCCTGATCCTGTACGAGGAGACGGTCCAGCTGCCACCTGGCCCCTACGTTCACTCCAAAGTACCATTTCCAAGCCAACGTACGCGTGATCTGAAAAAGGATTACACCCAATATCTGCCTTAAGAACTTGAAAAGATCTAGACATAAAAAAAAAATCAATCTGTGATGCTGTTCGAAAACGGTGCGAATAACAAGTGAAATATTCTTTATCAAGATTCATTTCCCACCATGGATCTATCAATTGATACTCTGTTCTAATGGCTTCGATTATCTTTTTAGTATTAGGTTTCAATTGTTTTTTATTTTTATTAGAGGTGTCTTTTCTCAGGTCCTGTATGAAATTGAAGTCCCCACCAAAAATAAACTGCCCAGGGGCCCCTAACATAAGCTCTTTTATCTTTACCAATGCTGAGGTATCATCAGAGACAGGACCGTAGTAATTTATAACATTTAAAAAATTTCCTTGCAGCCTTACTACTACCCAAATCCATCTGCCATGTATGTCCCTATGTATTTGTAAAAATTCCCAAGGAAGTTGTTTAGAAAAATAAATAGCGACTCCTTTCATGGCAAGACCTGCAGATGCAAAGAAAACATTAGAAAAAAACCTGGGAACAAATAATTTAGGAGAATTAGATTTTAAATGTGTCTCCTGGAAAAACAGAACTTGAGGATTAAAAGATGTCAACCATTTTATCAGAGCACCATACTTCTTTTTGTTCAGAATTCCGTTTACATTCACTGATAGGATCATACATTTACTGGTTTCCATTATTATATTTTTCTAACGATGTTTTCAATAGTACATTGTCAGTATCTTCTGCTCTTGCTCTTTTTTTCTTTTTTCCCCTGCAGTGAACCCTATGTCCCCCCCACCCTACCACCCTGAAAAAAACAATCCCCACCCCGAAATGTGGAGAAACCCCTTCCAACCACGCAGACCACATTTCGCCCCACCCAGCTACCCTCATGGGTGTCTTGAAATGATACTCTAAGTGACCCCTGCCGACCCAAGGACCCCCCCACAAAAACATTTCAAAGTAATCAAAAAGAAAAATTTAATATATTTTTTTCCCTTTCCCCTTTCTCTTCTTCAAATATCCCAACTGACTTCCTAGATCTGTAAAAAGAGTATAAGAGAAACCCCTCTATAATTTCCGAAAGTATTTATC
Source organism: Triturus cristatus (assembly GCF_964204655.1). Classification (NCBI taxonomy): domain Eukaryota; kingdom Metazoa; phylum Chordata; class Amphibia; order Caudata; family Salamandridae; genus Triturus; species Triturus cristatus. The sequence continues at coordinate 721,502,635 of NC_140585.1, forward strand.
TTAATACGAACTAATAGCAAAATATTCTTCATTTCAATTAATAATGCTAATTATATTTTCCCCCTATCCAACCCAATTTGTATCTTTTGGGGAAGGGAACCCTACCTATTATCATTAGTTCTAGTAGCTTCCCATACATTTCCATATTCAATCACCAGACCCTGCTGAAATTTCTTTTAACAGAGCCTGAGCCTCTTCGAGGTCTGAAAACATAAAGAACTTTCCCTTGACTAGAACTCTAAGTTTTGACTGATGTGCAATTGAAGATTGCGCGCCGCGCGCTGTAAACAAGTGCGACATTTTAACAAATTCTTTTCTCCTGCGTGCAGCAACAGCAGTCATATCGGAAAATATGCGACACTTATTAGTTTCATTTACGGAAAACTGTCTCTGCTGGATAGCTTTTGATAAAATCCTCTCCTTTATTCGGAAATCCGCAAAGTTCAGCAAGATGGTTCTTGGTATCTTAGAATTTGGGAAGGGTTGCGCTGGGACTCGGTGGGCTCTTATAATCGTAAGGTCCTCTTCAAACTCAGGAAGGACATGCCGTTTAATGAATGAATTTACCCATAGGATGGTTTGGGAGCCTTCAATCCCCTCTGGCACTCCAACGATCCGGAGGTTGGGCATCCGCGAGTGGTTTTCAAGCTCCTCCAGTTTGTACTTGAGGTAGTTCTTCCTTTTGGCCACTTGCTTTACCTCTCCCAAGGCCATGGTCATCTGATCCTCCAATACCGATATTCTAGCTTCTGCTTCCTGCAACTTGGCAGGAAATCCAAACATCACTTCTTCAATTTTTCCTAGTCTCTGATGCAGAGCAGCGATTTCCATGTGTTGCATTTTTTTCATTTTGCGGACCTCTTCCAAGATTAAATTCAGCATTTCTTTAATATCTAACTGAAGAATCCCCCCGGTCTCCACATCTAAACCATGATTGCTCAGTCGGCCTTCAGCTCTACTGCTTGTATCTTCCGCCCTTACATCGGGCAGAGCCGGTACAGCTTCTGGGCGCAATTGCCCCTGAGATCTCAACTGAGATTGAAGTTGAGATTGAAGCTGAGATTGGAATTGAACCTGGGAGGAACTTAATATTGGCATAGTTTTTCCCGTTAAATTCATGGGTCTTGAAGATTTTGAAGATGTTGAGAGTGCTGCCAATGTTTGTGGTGGAATTAAAACTTGCTGTGGATGCCGGACTCCCATGAAATCCGATTCCAAATTTCGTTGAGTTTAAGTTACGTTCTGATCCTTGGGAGTCAGCTCTTCTTGTGGTCATATTAAAACCAGTCCTGACCCTGTATGTTTCAAATTTGAAGTGAATGCCCGACATGGTGGGAAAATAGATAGGGATTGAGGATAGGGAAACAGCCTGTTACTTAGGGTCACAGCTATCATTAGTGAAGCAGGTGCAGGTGCACTGAGTCTCAGGAGAATGATAGGCTCACAACACCTTAATTATGGAAAGTAGTGTTTTTGGTCAGTTTGTGTTTTTGTTTAATGTATTAACTTTTTTATATGTCTCACACTGCAAATTATGGGCTACAGAGAAAGTACCCCTGAAATGATCTCATAAACTCAGCACCGTGAACTCATTAGGTTTTGGAGGGGGCCAGACTTCAAAAGCTTTTGTTTAAGGGGCCTCAGTGCAAAAAAGTGAAAAGTTCTCTGCTCTACAGATTGCACTTTTCATATCGGTGAATCATAAGACAGTGCCCTCCTAACAGCATACTGTGAGGGCCCGAATCCACCACAGACAGCCCCCTTATCTGCCTAATAAACTACTAGGGGTCGGTGCGAAGCTCAAGATGTCCACCTCTTGACATTTCCTACTGCTGGTAGCCAGAATAGTACAGACAGTTGCAAGGATCAAGTGAGGGAAGGAAAGGAATAAAACAGCTCGGACAGAGATCTGGAAGAAAAAATAAACACCTTTAAGAATGTCTCCCAGGGTACCTATAATGTCACTATCATGTGATGGTACCCACGGGAATAAATGACTTATTTTTCTGTAGACTGCAATAATACATGCACTGTGTTAAAACCTTTAAAAGATGAACACATAAGCCATTAAACAGACTGTTACAAAAGCAGAAATATGAGTCTCAAATCTTCTGCTATAATGAAAAATGCCTAGCACATGACTCTTCCGCTACTCATCACAGGGCTATTCTCTATGTATACTTCTTTACCCCTGCTAAGCGATAGACAGAGTCCTTTAGTTAAACAGGCTAATGACAGATTACACTTGATAAACTCTCAAGCATCAATGTCAAGAACTACAGTCAATAGAGAGCAGAAGCGCAGAGTATTGATCCACTGTTTTTTTTAACAAGAATTGAAATGTCACAAAGTTGACTTGACTCCGACGTATGGAAATATGTTTTCATATGGAAATATGTTGTAAACAAACAAACACCAGCAAGACCACAATGCTGTATTCAACTGTAATCAACAGTGGAGGCCGTTCAACACCTTTAAACTTGTACGAGGAGCACACCCGCTATGAAGTAACCCTCACGCAGACTCTTATTTAATGTGGCTGGACTTGGAAAATAAATGGTGCGTTGCATATGCACCCTTACCGGACTGTCATTGCTGCCAAAAATCGAAAAGAAACCACAGGACGCTGCCTCCTCGAGCTTTTGCTGGCGACATTCAATAACAGAGTGCAGTGGGAGGGGCTTCCTTTTATAGTCCCACCCTCCCAACATAGCTGCCAATATCTGTGCATCACGTAGCTTCCTGCAAGGGTATAAGGCATCATGGGAACTGTGGTCCCAACAGAGAAAGGAAGTGGAAAAAATAAATTTAATGTACATTAAGTGGCAGGACTGAAGTTTGCCAAGTGTAACACAGTTTTGTAGGTACCTGACCAATGTCCTCAGCATAGACACACATCATGCTCCATGTCATGGCCTCAAACATGAGCTGGTATCCCTGACTGTTTCCTGGGCGACCAAGCGCATGCCCATGTATAGAATCCAAAGTTTTGGAAAGTGATGACTGAGCCAGTCATAAGACTGGAAGCCTCTTTACCTACTGAGGACCTGACAATCCTCCTCAGATTCTGCACAATGTAAAGAGGATACCCGATAGACCAACCCCAAAAGAGGACAATCCCCTATACTGAGCAGCATGGTGAGATTGTACCCTTGGAGCATCCTGGGGAAGGAATGCTCCACAGACCATGCTCCCTGACTTTTTTCTATACTCCACTCCAGACTGTACTTCCAGTGACTCAGTATCATGAATATAGTACACACCAAAAGCATTTTGAGAAAGCATGACCCTCATCAATTTCGCTCTTCAGACTTGAGATGATAAAGAAAAGAATACTGAAAAAAGCACACCCACAGCAGCTTCAAGAAGGCCTGCCCATTAATGATAGCACTCCCAAGCCATAGTAGCCTGAAAAGAATGCCTCTCAAAGACTTCATATTCCTGAAATCCCAAACATATACAAAAGAGTTCCCCATACACATAAACACATTCACACAGAACCCCTAGAATCTAATCCCCCAGACTGGCCACTCTCTTTTTCAACACTATCCCACATGTGCACAGAAAGCTGATTGAGAACACATCCCATTAGAGAGTGCATGATCTTTTACAGATAATCTCACTACTGATACAATATCCCTACAAAACAAGCACTCCTTCCCACAAATGAGCCCCCATCCTCTGATTAGGTTAAATGATTACTGTGAGGTCCGTACCCATTATCTGAGTGAGATAAATGTATGCACTCCCACAAAATAATTAAGGTACTGCCTTCTTAGCTAAAGACAGTTTGAATGCAAAAATATTGAATTATCACTGGTGGCAATGGCACAAGCAACTGGTCTTTGGTCAGCGAAATACCAGCAACACATCTACATAAAGCCAAGAAGTAAATCAACAAAATTGCTACACCTATTTAGTAAAAAGAAAACAAACAAAACAAGTCTAAACCTTACATAAATTGAATCAGAGGAGCCCAATGAGTGTAAAGAAAAGTATAAATAAATATACAAATTTCAGGGTTGTATGTGCCTTTTATGGCTTATCGCTATAACAGACAGATTAACAGTATTTGGCTAGAGCTCTATGAGACTGGAAACAGCAAAGTTGAAATGTGACAGAAGCTGTAGGTTTTGATGCTAAAAGGTACGATCTGGTATACTTGAAAACAATAGTCAGTGACGTTGTTTCACCACAGGGATCACTTTGCCACCTTTTCCTGCTCTCATAATTTACCTGCAAAGATGGCATGGAGCTCAAACTTCTCTAGTGGAATGTAGTTTATACCACCTGCCTTTCTGCAACAAGTCTCCCTGAAGTTCCAGGGAAATGAGCAAAACCACCCTTGTCTTCACCAGTGCTTTTATCTCACCACTGAATGGCACTTCACACCCAAATAAGGAGCTATCCACCTCCTGGGTGATAGTAGGAAGCTCAGGAAAATGGGCTTCTAGATGTTTTAGGCAGGATAAAGGTAACATTTTGAAAATACCTTTTGTAAATATTTCTCGCAAATCCTGCTTTACTAATGAACTGATTTGTAATCAATATTTAAGTAACTTTTTATCTGGTTTCTAGGTGGAGATAATGCACTATCATTTTAACAATAAATCCCAGGGCTTTCCTATTCAACAGCGATATATATTTAAAATCGCTTTTTAAGTCCTTCTCGCTGTAAGAACATGTTTTACTTAAGTCTAAAAAGGGGGTGATCTATTCATATTTCTGTGCTGCAGTCCACTAGCGACATTTAACTTACAGTCCCTAAGAAAACGTTGGATCGTATTCTAGGAACTTATGAGAAAGTTAAATATGCCAGTTAGGAATGTAGCTAAATTCAACATGTTTATGGGTCAGAGCACATGCATTGGGGCCTGGTTAACAGAGTCGCTGAGCACAGAGTCAAAAGGCCAGCAGCCTCAGTCCAAAAAATGATGGTAATTATACGAAAAAGAGGCATTTTTTTACATTTCCACAAATATTTCTGCAACACGCACAAATGCATGCATACTCTCATACCTAAAAACACCAATACAGCATGCAATTACAAGTTCAAAAATGGCCCGATTTCCAAATGTGTCCCCGTTTTGTTTTGGAACCCAGCCTTCTTCAGTCGGAGTCCGACGCTCTTAATAGTATCATTTACTATGCATTCCCCCAATCCTGGATTCCATATTTTGTTTCCAGGCAAATAGATTTCACAGGGCAGATATTATACTTTTAATAAAAATCCTCGATACACCCCCTTAAAGTTCTTGTATAGGATCCCCTCGAAAGTTGGTAAAAAAATAATTCTACGGACCAAAAACCTTTATAATTCGGGGGATCAGCACTGCATTTTGCAGTCATACTATTTGTATGCTTAACACATACTGAAACTGTCATCATTGCTGATATGCAATTATGTATATATTCGGGAACGTCTTGCTGCCTCTGATATGGGTTGAGAGCTATTTACAGTTTCAAATAAATAATGTGTCCCGTATCTCGTTTACAGTTAGGTGCCTACATAACATTAAACCATGGAACAGAAATTTGCAATTTTATGTGAATGATTCATGCAGTTAATCAAATGTTAACTCATCAAATACCTGAATATAATTATGTGTCATCTGCAGGTGGCTGTTTTCTAAAGGGAAATGCTATCTCTTGTAACTTAACATATTATCTAAACTTTTGCTTCTATTCCTCCCTCAAAAACTGATGGAAACTGGAAGTAATGCATTATCATTGACTGCTGCTGGTTAGGGGCTCGTGGCGAGGGGGGAGGGGGAGGTTAGGAAATAAAAAAGAAAAAAGAAAACGTACCTGCTCGCCATCAGCTGCCACCTCTCCTTGCAGGAACAAGAAGCACCCAGGCTTCCAGACTCCCCTGACCAATCACGACGTTGCTGATTGCAGCGTTGTGATTGGTCTGAGCACCGTGGTTCAGCGCTCAGAGAGGGAATGGGAGCCTGGGCATGTTCTCCACCCACTCTATAATGCAGCCTGGGTGGAGAACATGCAAAGTGAGCATAACTGTTTGGCCTGCCCAAGACAGCTGGCCAAACAGTCATGTACACTTTAGGTGCAGCAGCAAGCAGCCACTCATCCTCTCCGATGTCATGGGACCCCAGTCCTGCCCCACCCTAACCTGGTGACAGCTGAAAAACAAACAATAAAATGATAATAACTTTCATAATTATCATTTAATTTTTTCCATTGCAGTGCTTTAAAGCAGTGGGGCGATGCTCCTCCGTCTTAGCCGAAGAGCAGCCAACCTGAGATTACCATCCCCTGCAGACTTATGCAAGAGGTATAAGTGTACAACAAACTGTTTGGGAGTGAAGGAAAGGAGAAAGGCTTAACCTAGCATTTTTGAAATGGTATCAAGGCCAGGGCTCAGGAGTCCATGGCAGCTGAAACTTAGGGGCTCATTATCGATGGCGGGCAGACATCATTCCGCCTGCCATCGATGCGGTGCTGGGACCACCCGCCAGATGAGCGGCGGTCTCACCACACATATTAGGATCTATCCGCCATACTGGCGGGCGCATCCTGGGCTTTTAACATTCCGAACGGTGCTGCTGGCTGCAGCACCGTACGCAATGTTAAAAGTGCATTCTCTGCATTTCCCTGCACTACATGGCAGGCACCACACGGTGCCTGCCACTTGGTTCATGGAAATGCAGGTGGGTAACATGTGTACCCCCCAGAGCACCCCCACACACAGAGGGGGCCCGCAACAGGCCCCCGAATTCAGCCTCCATCTGTCTTTTTGCGGCAGGATGACTCCCGCAAAAAGACAGGCGGAAAGGGATTCCATAATCCCTACGACAGTGCCTGCAATGCACCACCGCAATGCTGCTCTGTGTCCTGGTTCCGCAAAGCGGGTGGAAAAGGACCGTCTTGCGGAACCGTGGCGGATGGACTTTCCGTCCGCATTGGACACATTGGGATTCCCACCACCATCCTAAATTGGTGGTGGTAATTTCCTGTGTGATGGCGTGAAAATCGATAGTCTACAGATGACACTGACCACACTCTGATGAGCAAAGTTAAAAGTCACAAGAACCACTATCAATTTTCAACTTCCTTTGGAAAGGTGTTCTGACTACCCAGCACCTCAAGCACTGCTTGCACTCACCCAGAATCTCAGAATATCAGCTATTCATCAAGACCAGTAAGCAACATCCAGGGCTAAATTATGATAGCTCCACACAGAGCCAAATGCCCAAAGCATTGAAGTGTTTGAAGTTCAGGAATATAACTCTAAACAAAAAGAGGCAATCTTTGCTCACTGTTTCTGATTTGTTCTGTTTTACATTCATGGATTAACTTTGAAAAATTCTGAGTTATATGCCTACATTTTAGCTACTCACCTAGAGAAAACAGGTGCTCACCCCTGCACATAACCATCATGGTGAGGCCCTACTCTAAACATTGCTCAACAACATGAACATGGACAGATTTGAATGCCGATTTCCACCAAAACCCAAGTTACATAACTTCACCATAGATAAAGGTCTGACCCTCTTGAAACACACCACCAAGAAAACCAAGACAACCTAGTACCACCTACATCTGGTACATAAAAAGAAACCAATCCTCCAAAAAAGTGACTTCAGACTGCAGTTCAGACACTTACTCGCAAACGCTGCGAATCGCAAAAAACAGCGTTTGCGACTAAAATTTTGCTAAACGTGATGTAAGGGACATTCTTGCATCGCAAAAATAAGGAATCGCTAAAATAGCGATTACTCAATACTGCGAACCAATAAATCTGAGAATAATAGTGCGAATTCCAAAATTGCAAATTTCATTTTGTGAAAATCGCAATTTGAAAAATCTCATTTTTAGAAATCGCAATGAAATATTTGAAAATTTGCGATTTCACCTAATTCGCAATTTTGAGAATCGCAATTACCACCAAGTCTGAGCAGGTGGTAACCAGTTGCAAACTATTTAAAGAGGCCCACAATGCAACAGATTTTTCCACAATGGCTGGGCTGTATCTGATAGCCAGGAGAGGATCTTTCATGCACGCATAACCCTGTTCCAGTGAACTGAGGAGGAGACCCATACAAATTACAGGCTGGATGAAGAGAGCATCTTTGATTTAATTAAGGAGCTCAAACCTATCCTTGAACACCGCACATACAGGACACACACCATTCCCACCCACATCCAGGTCCTGTGCTCACTGCACCTCTTGGCATCAGGTAGCTTCCAGGTGGTGATAGCCTCAGCAGGAGGGGTCTCACAGAGTGCATTGTTGCGCTTTTTCCACGCGTTCCTTGATGCCATGCTACAGAGGCTGCATCACCACATCCACTTCCCCAGCACTCCACAGGCACTGGACCAGACCAAGCAGGAGTTCTATCAAATAGCACAATTTCCCCACGTCATTGGATGCATGGATGGGACACATGTCGCCATATCCCCCCTTCACAGAACGAATATGTGTTCAGGAATCGCAAATCCTACCATTCCCTGAACATACAGGTGGTGTGTAATGCCAAGCACATCATCACCGACATTGTCGCAAAATACCCAGGCAGCACACACAATGCTTTCATCTGCCGCTACAGTGGGATACATCGTCGACTCACAAGTGGGGAGTTTGGTGAGGGATACCTACTAGGTAAATGCATTTTCTACAAAGGACACACTAGTAAAGGACAGCATTGGCAGGACAGTGTTTAACCATATTCCTCCCACCCCACAGGTGACAGTGCGTATGCGGTCTGTGATTTCATTCTGACTCTCTACTGGAATCCTGCCAACGCTGGGGAGCGGAGGTACGACAGTGCCCACATAGCAACCAGATGTACCATTGAGCGGACCTTCGGGATACTCAAGAGCAGATTCAGATGCCTACATAAGAGTGGAGGGGCACTACAATACAGCCCCCAGACCTGTTGCAAGATTGTGGTAGCATATGCCATGCTGCACAACATCACCACCAGGAAAGGCACCCCAGTGGAGCTAAGTGAATCGGATTCATCCGATGATGAGGGGCCAGCGCCAGGACGCATGCCAGCCGGTGTAATTGGTGCAGCTGCTGGGTGCCAGAGGCGAGATGAGATTACACGCAACTATTTCTAGGTAAGAATATATGACACAATGCTAAATATCAGTTGTGAGACTGTGTTTTATTTCCTTAACTTCAGGATAAATGATGGCACACAGCCTGTGTACCACACAATGAAACGTCCAACGCACAGCACATGTTATTATCACAGTGCGATTGTACAATCAGGAGCAAGTGTCCATGTAAACTGGGTTGAGGCACCCATCTCCTGGTCCAAGTTAGTGCACCTCAAGTGTGGCACTGTTGTGTCGGAGCCCCTAGTAGGGGGTGCACAGTGCCCTCCTCACATGTCCCAGTAGCCCTACTGTGACGCCCACTATGGCGCCTATCTATGGGGGGTGGGGAGGGGTGATGCTGCCCCTGCCTGATTGTGCATCCTCATCTGTTGGAGTGAGGACTCCAGGTCCAATAGTGCGAGCTGCCAGCAGCTCATCCACAGCAGATGTGATCTGTACCAGGGCCCTTGCCACGTCCTGGCTGTTGTGTGCCACCTCACGCTGCATATATATGCTTCGCCTTGACAGCACATTTGTTGCTGAGGACAGCCGGTTAACTGCCCTTGTGTACAGATCTAGGCGCTGCATCTCCCTGTGCCTAGCAGCACGATCTGCCTTCAGTTCCGGACAGAGTGCCTCCAGGGCACCCGTCATGCCCATGAAGCCAGCCCTGATTCCCCTCTGTAATTACCTTATGTTTTTGGCCTGCAGCCACTGTATCTCCAACATGTGCCCCTCCAGCCCACCAAAGACTGTGTCCTCTCCTAGGGCTGCTGCACTGGTGGATGCACGTGCCCTGCGCCTTGATGGAACTGGCGGGATCGGATCAGCACAGTGTTGTGGCTCTGGCTGGGCTGGGACTGGTTGGACCTCGCCATCGGTGTCCTGGCCTTCATCCTCCAATGGGGTCAGTGGTGGCACTACAATCCACCTGCGGCGTTTTGGACGGATTACTGGGCTATCCTCCTCCTCCGTTTCCTCCTCTTGCCCTGGTGACTCTGGATTAGGAGATTCGTCCTCTCCTCCTCTCACTATTTCCTGTGTTTCTGATGGTGCTGTGGACGTAAAGGCACACATTAATTTTCTGTCCTGACTTGCACTTGTCATGCATTAAATGTCACTGTTTGGAATTACATGGGTCTTGTCTGTCTGTATTTTGCCTTTCCTGATGTGCATATGCTGTTAAGGACTGGCTGGGTGGAAATGCACCACTGTAATGTGAATGTGACTACATCTCCCATAATGCATGGCTGTGTGTGCTTGTGTACCTGCACTGGAGTTTTAGTTTTGTGCTGCCCATGGGTCGCTACTGGGTGTGTGTGGGTAGTTGGGGGGTATCAGGGGTGTGATAGCATGCTTCTTACCTTGTCTTGGTGCCGGGGGGGTCTGAGCTGTCCAGGTCAGACACGCTCATAACACTCTCTGGTAGCAGGGTCCCCTCAACCAGTTCCTCAGTGGCGGTAGAGGTCCCAGCACCAGTCTTCTTTGCTTGCTCCAACCTGGCAGCCACCTTCTCCTTGGAGCTCTGGCGCATATCATACCAGCGCTTTCTTAGATCTTCCACGCTCCTGTGGGTGGCGCCAACTGCATTGACTTTACGATGGATGTCAGACCAAATCCTCCGCTTGCGTGTCTCCGGCACACGCAGGGACTTTTTGCCAAAGAGCAGTTCGTGGCTTATCACCATTTCCTGTATCAGGACCTCCAGTTCAGTTTCAGAAAACTTATGTTTTCTCTTCCTGGGTGATTCCCCATGCTGCTGTTTGTCCTGGCTGGCCATGTCTCCAGTGTCTGCCATTGGTTCTTGCACTGCAGCGTTCCCTCACCTCCACTCCTTCGCTCTCACTGTGCTTCAGAAACTCAGGTGCAGCATGGGTAGTCACACTTCCTGGTTGTGATGTCATCATGCTGCAGCTGAGTTTCCGATTCTCTAATTTGCGAATTTCGCTAAATTGCGATTTTTTTAGGATAAGGAATCGCTATTTGAAATGTCGCAATGAAATAGTGATTTTTATGGAATCGCTATTTTATTGCGATTTTTTATTTACATCCCGTTTTGCGATTCTCAACTTGCGATTCGCTAAAAATCGCAAATTGAGAATCGCTAAAGGGGGGGTTGATACATATGGCCCTTATACTGTTATATCTGGATGGTGTCAAAGTCCTGCTCCGTGACCTTCCATTCTCCACATTGGTCCCCCCACAAGTACATCCTACATGCTGCAGCGCATATCATCAATGACCTGTAGAAAAATCACCATATCTCTTCCACCCATCCCACATCCTCTTCAATATTATCTGCATTATCTTTAAAACCATCTTGCCTGGAACCCCTGCCTATCTGACTGGCAAGATCACTATGTGTGGTGGTCTTCTGCAAACCCACAGCAAGGAAAGAAGGCAGAGAAATTCAAAACAGAGAAAAAGCAACAGTTTTTTTGAGTGTATGCACACTGGTTCTGGAATGACATACCACCAGCAATCACGGCTTCTCCTACCCTGTAACAGTTCACTTTGGTTCTTAGAAACCAACCACCCCTCCAATATCAGGATCACTGTATACTTGCGTTTTACCATGTCCCGAACTCCACTTCCTTTTGGCTAAATTCACACTGTACAAATACCACATACATGCATAAATTAAATGAGAATTTGCACTTAAAGGCACCACACAGTGCTCAATGATCAATGAAAACCGTGCTATGCTACATAATAAAGCAAATCCACCACCAATTGTGCATTTCAAACATATTTGTTGGTGAATGCCTTTGCGCTTCATCGCCTTTCATTTGCAAACAAGAAGAGTCCAGACCATATTTATACCTTTCTTCGTAGATGAATCAGTGTTTATTGTTACAGGTAATGTTCCATTAGAAGCATAGAGCTGCAGACATTGACAATCTCAAGGTATACAGCAAAAACAAGGATTTATGAGATCAGAGAAAAGCTGCCCTGCTGGCGAAAAAAGTGATACGTTGGTCAGAACCATTAAATGTAGCCACAAAAGTGTGCATGAAAGAGTCTCTTCTTATATTGGGTTTATTTATTTATTTATTTTCAAGGTTTTTTATAGCGCTGACTAGACCCGGAGTATCAGAGCGCTTCACTGGAATTTGAGGAGGTGCAGTATTCAAAAACATTTGAACAAAACAAGAGCCAATATAACAAAGAAAGCAGATAAAATAAGAAAGCTATTTACAGAACAACTACATTAAGCTAACTTGGGTAGTGATAACTAAGGTTAGGGAGGGTGAGTGAGGGTGGGAGAGAAGAGAAGAGAAGAGAAAAAGGAGGGGGAAGAAGAGAGTAGGAGTTAGGGGAGTAGCAGGAGTACTAAATCACTTGGAGGTCGTGCGTAGGGCTAGGAGTCATATGTAGATATAGAGAGCAGGGAGGGAGGATGGGAAAGAGTAGCGTGAGGGAGGGGCGTTTGGTGGGAGAAAGTAGAGGGGATAGAATTGGAGAGCAAAAGAGGGGGACATGACGGGGTAGAAGCACGTGAGAACAGTGTCAGAGGTAGGAACTAAGGACCCCAGTATATATTGAGGAGGAACAATTTGAGTTCTTTTTTGAAGTTGAAGTAGGAGGGGTTACAGCGTAGGTCTTTAGGCAGGAAGTTCCAGATGGAGGGAGCGTTAGAGGAGAAGGAGCGAGCTTGGGTGCCTTTCTTCTTAAACAGGGGGGGATAAGAAAGAGTGCATTTTCCTCATCCGTCGTGTGCAGCCAGCTTTGTGGAGTTTATCTGAGGGGTAACGTGGGGTGTTTTGTTGAAGGGCTTTTTGCGTGATACATGCAATCTTATAGGTGGATCTGCCTTCAATGGGTAACCATTTGAGGGTTTTCAGGGTGGGGGAGATGTGGTCAAAACGTTTGTAGTCGGAGATAAGTCTAGCAGCTAGGTTGAGCACAGATTTGGCCGTACACACGCTCAAAGGGCGTGGGTACGGCCCGTACCACCATTGTAGTGGTGATGTAGGGGCACGCGTGGTAGAGGCCGTACCCAACCTATGAATGTGGGGGTACAGACCACATCACCCGTACCCCTAGCGCACCAGTACATTTGTGATACAAGGCGTACACACGCCACAAATGTTGGCTTAGGGCCTGGTGCAGCATATAACCAATATATTTGGGTGTGTTCACGGTCAGGACAGCAGTGTACAGCACCAAGGGTGCGGGTGGGTGGGTGGGTGTCTGCCTAGGAGTCCCAGCAGTGGACAAAGACATGTGAGTGGTGGGTGCCTATCACTCCCAGCAGTGGACAGAGACATGTGAGGGGTGGGTGCAGAGGAATACCAGCAGTGGACAGAGACATGTGAGGGGTGGGTGCCTATCACTCCCAGCAGTGGAAAAAGACATGTGAGGTGTGGGTGCCTATCACTCCCAGCAGTGGACAGAAACATGTGAGGGGTGGGTGCCTATCACTCCCAGCAGTGGACAGAGACATGTGAGGGGTGGGTGCCTATCACTCCCAGCAGTGGACAGAGACATGTGAGGGGTGGGTGCCTATCACTCCCAGCAGTGGACAGAGACATGGGGGTGGGTGCCTATCACTCCCAGCAGTGGACAGAGACATGTGAGGGGTGGGTGCCTATCACTCCCAGCAGTGGACAGAGACATGTGAGGGGTGGGTGCCTATCACTCCCAGCAGTGGACAGAGACATGGGGGTGTGTACATCATGATCAGATGACCACAACTCTATGGGTGTATGTACGCATCTCTAATGTTCTACTATGTTGATAGTGCCATAACAATACATCACTGACAGCAGTATCCCACTCCCATGAGGATGGATGTCTTTCCCCCACTGCATGACACACCACATGTGGGTGTGAGGACAAATGACACATGCATACCCACCCCTGGCGGATGCAGCACAATACACACACAGAGATCATGCCACAAGACAGTATAGTCATGGCAATGCCTACTAAACTAAGAGAGCCAAAGGGAACACACACTGTCACGCACATCCCAGGACTGATTGGAATGTACAGGTGCTGGGACAGCCACCAAGATGTTGCCTCTCATGGAAGGAATAGGGTGGAGTTCCCACAGATGCAATGCCCACAATTGTCAGTCAGGTGCCCAAATACCCTGCAGAACAAGTACCAATTGTGTGCTAGGCTGGGATAACACACATGCATAGTGCGGAAAATGGTGAATTTCGCCATTAAGGCATTACAACATACTCAATACACAAGTACAGTGACTAGCAAGGATGGCACAGACGATGCAGCCGGAGACATTGCTGAGCAGGCATGGCCATAGTTGAAGGGATCCGTCACCAACAAAGGAAATGTAGACAGAGGTCAGCACAACAATTGTGCACTCCCCAGTTGGTTGACCCACCAGGCATCTTGGAAACAATGGAGATTATGTAACAACAGCAAATAACTTGATATCAAATTAGACTGAGAAGCTAGTGTCTGGGAACAGTTGAGTACAGCAAGACTATGAAGGCATGCCACCTCTTGTTCACAGTGAATGAAACAGTATTGGTGCACCCAAGTCCAAATAACAGACCTCAATGCTGAAGGTGTCCCCACACTCTGAGACCTGTGAGTACTTTGGAAACCCAAACGAAAAACATTGCAATCCCTTGGGACTCACAACACTTTACACAATGTACATGTTTAGAATGTGTGAATATGCCACTTTGTGAACAGAACACACATGTGCCTGTATAACAGCAGTCACACATGGAGGTGCACATAAAACTACATTTACACAGTCATTGTATGAGCTGCCAGCCGAATTCAAATAAGCCACTGTAAAGAAGAAATGGGGTATCAGTAAGTACATATATATGGCACCACGGTGGTCTGGATGACTTGACACTCGTAAGTTGGTATCAGCAACAACCAAGGACTTACCCAAATGCAAACACACTGTGGGAACATGGATATGTATAATCAGAAAACAAGTGGTAATCGAACTGTGCCTTTCTTTAAAATGTGCCAGCATGTCCCCGGAAAGTGTAAAGGTACTTTCTTTTGCACTTCCTTGGGAGATATCTGTCATGCAGGCACATTATTGTCCTTCACAACAAAACATCAAAGTCAAGAATTTGAGACATGTTGTCAAGTGTAGTGAGTGCCAAGGTACAATACTTCTTGACTAACATCTTGAATCATGCCACCTGTCACATGGCCATCCGTACCATGATGACACAGTTGGCAACACATCTGACCCACTGCCTGTAATGTGGAGTGGCACACATGTCCAAACACAGGACAATGCATTAGCTAATGGGACTGCAATTGTGTCGGGATAAGGAGCACCTGCACTGAGGAGACACCCTCATGGGAACCAAGAATGTCCACACAGATGTCAGCACACACAGACCAAACTACGTAGCATCTTGAGCACACACTGGTGGCAAAAATGGATGAGCATGAACCATGTATTTTAACTTTTGACACATGCTGCAAAGCACAAACATTAAACCCTGCACAACATGACTGGGTCACTGCATGTTGAGTGTCTGTCCAGACAATTATCACACACAGGTCAGACCTGGCAAGGAGACATAAAGTTTGGACATGTAGGCCTTGCCCGCACAAACCCACCATACCTGAGACAATGTGATTGAGACAGATCAAGAAGTTACACCTCTTAATCTGGGTTTACTAAAATGTGCATCAAGAATTCCGAAATGTACTCCACATCACCTCCTGAGGCTGCCAACACATATTTGTGACAAACAACCATCAACAGATAGTTGTACATAGACACACAGGCACTGCCCAGTGTGAGGATGCACAAGCCAAATGGGGTCAGCCTGTACAATGGGCACATGTAGCACACTTTAGATAAATACAAATGAGGCCAGGGAACAATGCCACAGAGGCCAACCTATGCTGAACACACAGAGAATGGGCACAGTGTTGGATGACACACATGATTCCGAGGCAAGGGTGTCTTAGGGATCTGTAGTGGGCCTACTGCTCCATGGTCCTGGAATGATCTGACTGTAACATGAGCTACCGTCCCGGCACTATGCATATCTCCCACTCATGCACATCATGTCTGAGGCCACAACATCGGTCATGCATGCTGCAAGTCTGTTCATTTGAAAACTCACACTCCTATGTTGAGACTCAGCATCAGTGCAAACTAATATGGACCCCCAAATGACTGAACAGGACAGGGTTGTGAGGTGCACCCCCAACGTGGGGTGTGTCCCCCTGGCACAGATAATAGTCCTCGGAAGAGGTTTCCAAATTTAAAGAAACCTGTTGTCGAGTTTTTTTAAACACAAAGCTTTATTGTTCATTTGAGGTTTCATAAAGCTTGAAAACGTGTGGCAATTCATATGCGTTTTAAACAATTGTTTGAATTTCCATATTTTGTTTCCCAATGCATTTCGGCATTATATGCCTTCTTCAGGGGAAATCTAAAGAGGACAAAAGCAAATATGAGAATCGGGCGTGGGGACTGTTGGTTGTTAGTTTAAAGCAGTAGGAATCTAAGCTATAGGTGGTTATAAAGTTAACCTATACGTGAATGTTGTCTACCGAAAAAAGCTGTGAAGTATACAAACCAATCTAGTAAAGGTGAAACCCTTGTGTGGTGAACTGAATTTGGTGACTAGTAAACACCCGTGGTAGGTAACATTAGAAATGCGGAATGTGTGACAATTGACAAAATCGGGTGATAACGTTCAGACGAGGTGAAAGTAGATAGAAATTTAAAGCGTGACGTGATGGTCTTAAAAGGATAATACGCGGAAGCCCGTTGCTAAGCTCTTACCCAGTGTTAGTGAAGTCTTCGTAACAGCCGGCGGTGCGCGGAAAAGGTGCTCACTTTGGATCCCAACCCGGAAGTATAAATAATTCTATGAGGTGTGACGTAAATGGTGTGATAGAAAGAGTAAATAGACTATGGTGGTAGATAAGAAAATGAAAACAGACTAAAATCGAAGTGAATGATATAAAGAGAATAGATATATGGGTGTATGTTAAGGGACATAACATATGTTAAGAGAGAATGTATGAGTGAAGATGGGAGAAAAAGATGAAAGAAAAATGTGTCAAGGTTTCAGAGGATGAAACCGTAGTATTACACGAGCGAATTAGAACATCCATAAAAAAGAAAATCGAGTATGTTCAATGGTTAAATACACCATGGTAGAAAATATTACGAATCTGAACAATGGAATCAATGAAGGTAATGTTCATCAAATAATACATAACGAAAGAACAAATGCAGAATATGAATACAAGATATAGATGCAGAGTCTCTGGTTCGATCAAGGGCGAAAAGACTGAATAATTAAAGATAACATGTAAATTCCATCCGGTCATTCATGCCGAAAGGTTTCATGGAGTTTAGCAGGTAAATCCAATAGTTTTCTCTTTGCAGTATGAAGTTGTGATTGTCTCTACCTTCTTTTCTCGTGATAGTTTCAAGGATACAAAATTTCAATTGACTGACATTGTGTCCAGCTTCAATAAAGTGTTGGGCCACCGTTGATTTGAGTTGTTTGATTCTAATGTTGGATTTATGTTCATTGAGTCTGGTTTTTATTTTTCTCTCTGTCTGTCCGACATAAATTTTGCCACAAGGGCATTTGAGCATATAGATGACATTAGAGGTGTCACATGTTGCGGTGACCTTGATTTTAATCTTGTGCCCCTTCATCGGGTGTGTGATGTAATTACCTTTTATGATATTGTTGCAATTGTTGCAATTTAAACATGGAGTAGTCCCTTTAAAAATAGGTTGTCCAGATGATGGTTGTATAGGTTTGAGTATTTCTCCAATGTTTTTGTTTCTGGTGTAAGCGAAGACTGGTTCGTTGTCAAAAATGTGATTGAAATCTTGTTCCAGTTTCAAGAGCTGCCAGTGTTTTTTTATAATATGTTTGTAAGAGGCGCTCATGGTAGAATATTTAGAGACTACTGTAATTAGATTTCTGTCAGATTTGATTTGGGTTCTCAAGAGCTCATTGCGAGATATAGTAGATGAACGTTCTTTCGCTTCATGTAGTACAAGATCTGGGTAACCACGTGATTTGAATCTTTGTACTAAGGTGTTTAGTTGATCGGTAACTTTGTTGGGGTTTGAAACAATCCTTTTTACTCTAAGCATTTGTGAATATGGAAGATGTTGTTTAAGGGGGAAAGGATGAAAGCTTTGGTAATGTAAGGTATTGTTTCTGTCCGTGGTTTTTCTGAATAGGTCTGTGTCAAATCCTGTTGAGGTCTTTGTGATGTTGACGTCGAGAAATGTGATCGAATGTGGATGGATGTTAAAAGTGAACTGCAGGCGTTGATCAATTAGGTTTAGCTGGTTAAGATGATTTTCAAGAATCTGAACAGGACCTTTCCATACGATGAATATATCATCAATGAATCTTAGGTACAGTTTTAAATGGTTCATCCATGTTGGTGTGGTAAGGATATGATCTTCCTCAAAGTGATTCATGAAGATATTCGCGTACGCAGGAGCGGCGCAATTTCCCATGGATGTGCCTGTGAGCTGTTGGAACCATTCATCATTGTATTGAAAATAGCTGTGCAGTAGGGTAAATTGCATCAATTCCATCAAAAATACTTGTAGATCCTGTGGATGATTTGACCGTAAAAGGGCTTGTTCAATGGCTTCCAGACCTAATTGGTGGGGAATGGATGTATATAATGAATTGACATCTACGGTGCATAGGTATATGTCTTCTTCATCCGTGAGGTTGATTTGGTTTAGTTTGATAAGAAAGTCAGTGGTGTCTTTGATAAAGGATCTCATGATGCTAACACTGGGTTGTAGATGGCGGTCTAAGAATTTGCCCACTGGTTCATGTACACTCCCCCGGGTGGAGACAATCGGTCGACATGGTGGCTTGATGGGATTCTTGTGAATTTTTGGTACCATAAAAATTGTCGGGCTCTTAGGATTGGGTTGTATGAGATATTTTTGCGTATTTTCATTAATGGTGCCTTTGTCGACTGCTGCTTGAATAATGATCTGTAAGGTTTCTTTGAATTTTGTCGTTGGATTGAATCCCAGTTTCATATAGGTGTTTGAATCCAGCAGGTGAGTTGATACTTGGGTGTTATAGTAGGTAGTATTGAGTATTACTAGGGCACCTCCTTTGTCTGCTCTGGTGCAAATTATATCCGGATTTTGAGCTATCGTTTTTAGTATGCCCAATTCCTTGTTGGTAAGGTTACTAGATTTTGATCTTTTTTTATTGCTGAGTTTAGCTATATCGTTTTTTACTGCTGTCTCAAACAGATCCAAACATTTGTGGCTCACTGGTGCCATGAAGGTACTTCTTGAATGTAAGCCCATCAGGGGGTCCTCGGTTTGTTCATCGTTGGGTTCAAGGATGTTATCAAAGAAATGTCGTAATCTAAGTTTTCTCATTAGTTTAAAAAAACTAATATTAAGTTCCAAGGTGTTGGTATTCGACGTCGGTACAAATGATGTACCTTTCTGTAAGATCTTTAATTCAATGTCACTAAAGTGATGATCAGAGATGTTGATAACGAGGTTATCTGTCAATTCCCTTTCTTTGACCGATCCTTCTTTGCTGCTGTCATGCGCGTCTGTGGTTGGTCCTTGTCCTTTTCTTTGACTTTTTCTGTGACTCCTCCTGGGTCGTTTAGATTTGAATGGCCTACCTCTAAAAAAGTAGTGTCTTACCTCTGACACAGACCTATTCAGAAAAACCACGGACAGAAACAATACCTTACATTACCAAAGCTTTCATCCTTTCCCCCTTAAACAACATCTTCCATATTCACAAATGCTTAGAGTAAAAAGGATTGTTTCAAACCCCAACAAAGTTACCGATCAACTAAACACCTTAGTACAAAGATTCAAATCACGTGGTTACCCAGATCTTGTACTACATGAAGCGAAAGAACGTTCATCTACTATATCTCGCAATGAGCTCTTGAGAACCCAAATCAAATCTGACAGAAATCTAATTACAGTAGTCTCTAAATATTCTACCATGAGCGCCTCTTACAAACATATTATAAAAAAACACTGGCAGCTCTTGAAACTGGAACAAGATTTCAATCACATTTTTGACAACGAAACAGTCTTCGCTTACACCAGAAACAAAAACATTGGAGAAATACTCAAACCTATACAACCATCATCTGGACAACCTATTTTTAAAGGGACTACTCCATGTTTAAATTGCAACAATTGCAACAATATCATAAAAGGTAATTACATCACACACCCGATGAAGGGGCACAAGATTAAAATCAAGGTCACCGCAACATGTGACACCTCTAATGTCATCTATATGCTCAAATGCCCTTGTGGCAAAATTTATGTCGGACAGACAGAGAGAAAAATAAAAACCAGACTCAATGAACATAAATCCAACATTAGAATCAAACAACTCAAATCAACGGTGGCCCAACACTTTATTGAAGCTGGACACAATGTCAGTCAATTGAAATTTTGTATCCTTGAAACTATCACGAGAAAAGAAGGTAGAGACAATCACAACTTCATACTGCAAAGAGAAAACTATTGGATTTACCTGCTAAACTCCATGAAACCTTTCGGCATGAATGACCGGATGGAATTTACATGTTATCTTTAA
Organism: Triturus cristatus; assembly: GCF_964204655.1. Lineage (NCBI taxonomy): Eukaryota > Metazoa > Chordata > Amphibia > Caudata > Salamandridae > Triturus > Triturus cristatus. The sequence continues at coordinate 721,523,277 of NC_140585.1, forward strand.
TTATTCAGTCTTTTCGCCCTTGATCGAACCAGAGACTCTGCATCTATATCTTGTATTCATATTCTGCATTTGTTCTTTCGTTATGTATTATTTGATGAACATTACCTTCATTGATTCCATTGTTCAGATTCGTAATATTTTCTACCATGGTGTATTTAACCATTGAACATACTCGATTTTCTTTTTTATGGATGTTCTAATTCGCTCGTGTAATACTACGGTTTCATCCTCTGAAACCTTGACACATTTTTTCTTTCATCTTTTTCTCCCATCTTCACTCATACATTCTCTCTTAACATATGTTATGTCCCTTAACATACACCCATATATCTATTCTCTTTATATCATTCACTTCGATTTTAGTCTGTTTTCATTTTCTTATCTACCACCATAGTCTATTTACTCTTTCTATCACACCATTTACGTCACACCTCATAGAATTATTTATACTTCCGGGTTGGGATCCATAGTGAGCACCTTTCCCGCGCACCGCCGGCTGTTACGAAGACTTCACTAACACTGGGTAAGAGCTTAGCAACGGGCTTCCGCGTATTATCCTTTTAAGACCATCACGTCAAGCTTTAAATTTCTATCTTCTTTCACCTCGTCTGAACGTTATCACCCGATTTTGTCAATTGTCACACATTCCGCATTTCTAATGTTACCTACCACGGGTGTTTACTAGTCACCGAATTCAGTTCACCACACAAGGGTTTCACCTTTACTAGATTGGTTTGTATACTTCACAGCTTTTTTCGGTAGACAACATTCACGTATAGGTTAACTTTATAACCACCTATAGCTTAGATTCCTACTGCTTTAAACTAACAACCAACAGTCCCCACGCCCGATTCTCATATTTACTTTTGTCCTCTTTAGATTTCCCCTGACGAAGGCATATAATGCCGAAATGCATTGGGAAACAAAATATGGAAATTCAAACAATTGTTTCAAACGCATATGAATTGCCACACGTTTTCAAGCTTTATGAAACCTCAAATGAACAATAAAGCTTTGTGTTTAAAAAAACTCGACAACAGTTTTCTTTAAATTTGGAAACCTCTTCCGAGGACTATTATCTGTGCCAGGGGGACACACCCCACGTTGGGGGTGCACCTCACAATTCATATCGACACTCACTTTCGGAGAGTGATACCCCGGAGCACGATTCAACAACAAAAACCTAATAACTTCCTACGGTTGTGCGCGCACTACACCCTTGTTTTATATTATTGAACAGGACAGGGCACAGGCAAGGTAACAACACATGTCTCAGACCCCCCCCCCCCACATGATGCAGAAAGCAATGTGCACTTGGATTAACTGGCAGCCTAGATGACCATGTGCAATAGTGATTACACACAGACCAGGGAACAGCAATAGTGATTACACACAGACCAGGGAACACATGTCAAGGAGGGGAAGAGAGGAAGAACAGCACCGGTTGACTTTGGGGAACAGGATATGCACTGCACATATTAACCCTCGCAGTGTATCCAGGCGACTGAGCACTTCCAAAAGTTGGTGACACACAACAAACACACATGTACCCACCCCCTTCCAGCTGCTGCAACTCCTGTAACTGCCTATCCAAGTCAGGGAAGACCACCGCCAGCACATGCTTCATCTGGTGGGCCAGGTGTCGGCGCCCGCCGTGCTTGCATGGAGGTGAGTCCTTCAGCTGGCACCAGGCGATCCTCTGGGTCCAGCACCGGATGTCCTGCCAGCATTTCCTCACTTGGGCTAGGCGCCGACTGCGACCCTCCACCGATCTCGCAGCCCTGGCGGCCCTCTTCCAGATCTTCTCCTTCTCGTAGGCAGTTACCTGTGAGGATGACAAAGTGAGACAACATCACTATAGCTGCTCCATGTCACAGAGACACACATTTGAACATCTTTGATATGTTGAACAGGGCATAGTATGCTGGCAACAAATAGCACCTTTGTAATAGGGACATTAGCTTCTGTGGAAGCCCCAATGCACTACATGGCATTCAAAGTACACAGGGGGCATGAGGGGTGCAACACACTCCCTGATCATGGCACACACTGTGCATCACATGCAACACCAGGCTGATGGACAGCACCTCCAAGGCCACTGACGCAACCTCAGCAGAGTACACAGACACACACAGGCACAGATCAATCACCTGCCATTGGCAACAGCGGATACAAACCTCACTCTGCACATGTGCCACTTGCCTGTGGGGTGTCACAGGTGTGGTGCTAGCTCAGCAAGTCAGACACTCTGCACAGCTTACTTCTCACATCAGATGGGTGGAGCTGTTGCCTCCTCCATGCAGCTGTGGTGAAACACTCCACATAGACACTCACCCACATGACAAGGAACATTCACACACATCAATGTCCAGGGGGCGTACACATCATTTGGACACTCTCACCACTCTCACCACAGCTCCACTCAACTCACACACATCTGTGGGTACAGTCACCTGTCACACCGGGGGGACCACTGAATCACCTCAGGAATATAGAAAAAAAATGGCCCAAAGGATTGGGCAGGCTGAATGAGCCATGCACTATGCAGTGAATGTCAGAGTAAGCACAATGCAAGTGAGGAGTGCACATATGAACTACACCATGCTCTGCATGAGAGACATAAGCCATTCCCACCCCTGGGACCCACTCTAAACAACATTGCATGTCTGTCACACCTGGACAAAATGCCAGAAGTGACAGTCACAAAAAAGGTGCACAGTCAAAGCTAGTGGAGTCAGCACTCACCTGCTCCCCTGGTCTCCCATACAGGCTGGGGTACTGTGGGAGGATGACATCTAGCAATGCCTCATTCTCCTCTTGTGTGAAAGGCTGGGCCCTCTCCACATACCTTGACATGGTGCCAGAGGAAGCACAGGCAGCAGCAGTGGTGTTGAATGAAAGGTTGTGCAGGCAAGTGCCCTCTCATGGGTTCTGGCTGACTTATATCTGCCTTGCTGGGCTGTTTCATTTACAGGAGTACAGAGTGATTGGTCAGACTCATTTGCATCCTACGTTTCCTCCAATCCCTTTAAACATACACCATTGAGTGCCTTTGCATGGTTCAAAATTTGAGCATCATGTGAAGTCAACAACCACTTTGCAACATTGTATTTAGTTGCCAACTGACTTTTGCAGGCCACCTGATGGAAACATTTGAACTGGAAACTCGGTATCCATGACAAACAGCATGCATTTAGGCCCTAATACTTGTCCCTCATGTGTCCCTATGTAATTTAGCAATCCACACACAGGTACGGTGCGTTTCACACGTACCCCTATGGCACCAGTTGCACAGTGCGTTTGGCATGTACGTGTACGACCAGTGTGTACACGTACGTGTAGTACGTGTATGACCAGTGTGTACATGTACGTGTATGACCAGTGTGTACACGTACTATGGTCGTACACGTACATGTACGACCAGTGTGTACACGTACGTGTACGTTTACACACTGGTCGTACACGTACGTGTACGACCAGTGAGTACATGTACGTGTACTACGGTCATACACATACATGTACGACCAGTGTGTACACCTACGTGTACTACCAGTGTGTACACGTACGTGTACACACTGGTCGTACACGTACGTGTATGACCGTAGTACACGTACCTGTACACACTGGTAGTAGACGTACATGTGTACGGTCCATACACACACCCGTACTCCCGCGGCAACACCAATATAATGATACGACCGTTCACACGCCCACAGAGCATGTGTACGGTGCATTACACAGCTTACACTGGTGATAGGAGGCGCACACGAAAGGAATGGAGGTGTCAGACTCGTGCACGGCTGTACATCAAGTCATTGTCATTGCAGTCCTTCATGTGCAGGGCCTAGATGTGTCAGGCAGTGATATAGCACATGTCTCCTCATGTTTTAGCACAATAGATGTGTGATGACCTGTGTACACATGTCATGTGTGATGGGTCAGTATGTGGCCCACTTCACCTTCCCACTCTGCACATTTGTGCATGTAGTACAAACATGTCAAGCACTGCATCACTGGTATGGCACAGTCACCAACACCCGCAACTGTCCCCTGATGCCAGGGACAGGGACATTAACACCTGACATCTAAGTACCAGCGTGCCCCGATGTGACTATGTCCTGTGTGTGTCATGTGTTCCCATGAGCTTGCTGTTGGTGTTCCGTCAACTGCATCTGCTGTTGCTGCATCCAACATGTGTCTGTGTGTAGATGGGCATGGCACACATATACGCACACCATGCCACATGTGGATTCACACGTTACGTGTGTCTGGATGCTTCGAAGATGGTTTTTTGACATGAGGACATATCTGCGCCGTATCCATGTCTGTGTTTTCGTTTTTCACGTGTACCCCTTCATCGCAATGTGTGTGATCTGTTCTTTTTCAATGACATGTGACCTGTGCGTCTAGCTTGCCGCCATCTGTCTGTATGAGATGACATCCTTCAAATGCAGATATGTGGATGTATGTCACTCCTGTGATGTCTCTGGCTGTTCACTTACACTGGCCGACAGCTAGTTTCGGGGCATGTCATGTAGAACTTGACAATCAACAGGTGTAGCTGGCTTCCCGTAGGAGTATTACCTGGCTGGCATACGTGTCCTGGATGTATTGCACAGACCAGACTCTGTATTTAGCAGATATGTAGTAGCAGTTGAGCATGCTCAGTTCATTGACATTGATGTTGTTATGTACTCACTCTTCGTAATTCCTTCCAATTTTCTGAAGGGCACTGCCTCTCCCCCGACCAATGCCAGACTTGGGTGCCATGAGGGAACGTGACTGCATAAGACGTTACCGCTTCTCGCAACAGTTGATTGAGAACTTGACCGCAAAGCTGGAACCACACTTCCAACCGCGACACAGGTATCCTACTGCGCTGACCCCCAAGATGAAGGTGATGACAGCCCTAAATGTTTTTGCCACCAGTACGTTTCAATTGCTGATGTGGGTGGCAAGTCACAGACCATGTTCAGACGTGTCCTGCATGATGTTTTAGAAGCCATGTTGGAGCACCTGGATGAATTCATCCATTTTCCGACTCCTGAGGAGTTGACAGGTGTCTAGGGTGATTTCTATGCCCTGGGAGGGATGCCCCATGTCATTGGGTTCATTGATGGGGCACATGTGGCTTTTGTTCCACCACAGGCACAGGAGGTCGCCTATCGCAACCGTAAACATTACCACTCTAAAAATGCCATTGTGGTGTGTCTTGCTAACATGCTGATATCCCATGTCTGTGCACGCTGCCTACATTGTGAGGCGTAGCAGGGTGCCAGAAATGATGCTGCGGCTGCACAACGAATGAGCATTTCTTGTTGGTGGGTATACTCTGTTTGTCCTTTGTTTAGTTTAGCGCTATCTTTGTATCTTACGCAGTACAAAAGGGGGTGGTGATGGACGGAGCATCAGAACCAATCAAACACTCACACCCAGTCAACAGATCTGGGTTTGATCCATCACCATTCTTTAGCCCACTCTGCCACCCCAGTTCAGACATGGCCATATGCAAATCAGTCTGACCCTGTGCCTCATGGGAACAGTCCAGCCCGAACTGCCAAGCCATGTCTTCCCTGGACCGTAAACAAGCTTCCTAGGGACCGGTTTCTGGCATTTTAGCCGTCTTCAGCCAGGCTTGCTTGAATCCAGTGGCAAAGTGAGCAAGGGACTCAACGTCTGAGCATACCCTGCCAACTTATGGCAAACAAAGCGGTACAAAAGGGGGTGGTGATGGACGGAGCATCAGAACCAATCAAACACTCACACCCAGTCAACAGATCTGGGTTTGATCCATCACCATTCTTTAGCCCACTCTGCCACCCCAGTTCAGACATGGCCATATGCAAATCAGTCTGACCCTGTGCCTCATGGGAACAGTCCAGCCCGAACTGCCAAGCCATGTCTTCCCTGGACCGTAAACAAGCTTCCTAGGGACCGGTTTCTGGCATTTCAGCCGTCTTCAGCCAGGCTTTCTTGAATCCAGTGGCAAAGTGAGCAAGGGACTCAACGTATGAGCATACCCTGCCAACTTATGGCAAACAAAGCGGTACAAAAGGGGGTGGTGATGGACGGAGCATCAGAACCAATCAAACACACCCAGTCAACAGATCTGGGTTTGATCCATCACCATTCTTTAGCCCACTCTGCCACCCCAGTTCAGACATGGCCATATGAAAATCAGTCTGACCCTGTGCCTCATGGGAACAGTCCAGCCCGAACTGCCAAGCCATGTCTTCCCTGGACCGTAAACAAGCTTCCTAGGGACCAGTTTCTGGCATTTCAGCCATTTTCAGCCAGGCTTCCTTGAATCCAGTGGCAAAGTGAGCAAGGGACTCAACGTCTGAGCATACCCTGCCAACTTATGGCAAACAAAGCGGTACAAAAGGGGGTGGTGATGGACGGAGCATCAGAACCAATCAAACACTCACACCCAGTCAACAGATCTGGGTTTGATCCATCACCATTCTTTAGCCCACTCTGCCACCCAAGTTCAGACATGGCCATATGCAAATCAGTCTGACCCTGTGCCTCATGGGAACAGTCCAGCCCGAACTGCCAAGCCATGTCTTCCCTGGACCGTAAACAAGCTTCCTAGGGACAGGTTTCTGGCATTTCAGCCGTCTTCAGCCAGGATTGCTTGAATCAAGTGGCAAAGTGAGTAAGGGACTCAACGTCTGAGCATACCCTGCCAACTTATGGCAAATAAAGCGGTACAAAAGGGGGTGGTGATGGACGGAGCATCAGAACCAATCAAACACTCACACCCAGTCAACAGATCTGGGTTTGATCCATCACCATTCTTTAGCCCACTCTGCCACCCCAGTTCAGACATGGCCATATGCAAATCAGTCTGACCCTGTGCCTCATGGGAACAGTCCAGCCCGAACTGCCAAGCCATGTCTTCCCTGGACCGTAAACAAGCTTCCTAGGAACCGGTTTCTGGCATTTCAGCCATCTTCAGCCAGGCTTGCTTGAATCCAGTGGCAAAGTGAGCAAGGGACTCAACGTCTGAGCATACCCTGCCAACTTATGGCAAACAAAGCAGTACAAAATTGGGTGGTGATGGACGGAGCATCAGAACCAATCAAACACTCACACCCAGTCTTTGTATCTTACGGCATCTCCTGACCCACTTCTTTACATGATGTTTCCATGTAGGGGACTCTGGCTATCCCAACATGCCATGGCTGATGAAGCCTCTCCGCAACCCCAGAACAGCTGCAGATCACCGTTACAACAACGCACATGGGCAGACCAGGCGAGTGATCGAGAGGACATTTGGCCTCCTGAAGAGTGGATTCCGGTGCCTTCACAAGACAGGCGGGTCCCTCCCATATGCACCGGTGAAGGTCTGCAAAATCTTCCTCGTGTGCTGCATGCTGCACAACATGGCAGTGGAGAAGTCTGTGCCACTCATCCTGGATCTGGATGAGCAGGAGCATCCACCCGTGGAGGATGAAGGGCTTGGTCACAAGGCAAGTGAGGAGGAGGAGGACGACATCCAGAGTCAGCTCATACGCAACTTCTTCTCATAATGGTGAGTCCATGGGTCTGAGTGTGCACGCTTGGAGCCTTGTGTGGCATGTGTTGCAATGTGTGTGTCCAGCTGACTTTCTGCTAAGTGACTTAGAGGTGTGTTCAAATGTGTCACTCGAGGGATGATGTCCTTCCACACATTTTAGCTTAGACACTCAATTTAAAAATAGCATGTTGACACACTTATTTCTGTACAGTAAATGGCCATGCATGCGGATGACAATCTTTTCCCTGACTTCTTGTGTGTCTGTCATCCCCAGGTAGGTGTGCATGCTGTCTGCTCGTGTCATCCTTGACCTCCCGCTATTCCTCATGAGTATTGCAACGTGTGCTGAATCAGCGTCCCATGCACGGACATGGTGAAAAGTCTTTTTGGTTAAAGATTACTGCAAGGCATTTTGGTGTTGGTAGGTGTTTGGAATGTGTGGGCACTGCTCCTGTGCATGTTGTGTTACTATACATACATGTCGACTCACCATGGGGCACATGACATGTTGCATGAGTCCAATGAATTGATAATCACCCTTCGTAACAGTAATCTGTAATGGGACTGTGGATTCTGATGAAGGCATCAATGTGTGTACAACTTCCCTCTGAAACATACGGGATACTACAGGTGGACAAAGTGTGGTACATCCCCATGAGAGGATCAATGTGGAATTGCAGACCCTCTGTGTGCAACAGGTGGTGTTTGGCTCACACCCTTCACTTGTGTGCCAGTTCAATGGATTTACAGCATCTGTGTTGTGAAGGGGGTGTCCAGTGTAGGTCCCACATGTTCAGCCTAATGACCTGTGAGTCTGTTCATATTGATGCATTTCCCTAGGTGTGAACCTGAGTAATAAAGGTGTTCCTCACCCTCCAAGGTGCCTCATCTCTGTCAATGTAGGTCTCTTGCCACTTTGCCTGTGGCATCTCTGGCATAGTTGTCAAAGATTGTGCATATGAGTCCATGTGTAGTTTAGCAACATGCATGCAGTTCTTCAGGGATTAGGATCTCTATTGTGCATGATGTCCATGGTTGTGTATGTATTTGAGCATGTTGGTCACCACAACAGGCCGTCAATACCTGCTGAGGGTGTGTATCCTGTGCGCAGCTCGGCCTTCAGTTTCCTGATCCTGTGTCAGTCATCTTTGGTGATTGTGCATCCATTGTCTCTGGGTGTGCCACGGGGATCCGACACTCCTTCCTTTACATACGCCTGTTGCAGTTGTCCTTTCTGACATCCTTGTCTTTGTGTGCAACTTGTGGCATAGTTTCCAGGACATGCCGCCTGCTGCTGCGGCCCCTGCAGCAAGGGCCCACAAAGTTTCCGGATTCGGCAACACACACACCTCAAAGATGCTCCTCCCTTCCTCCCTCCACCCATTCATTTGGCTGATATCAGCTCGTCTGTGCCACTGTTGCGGCCACGCGGTGCCAAAGGCTGGACCGTCAGCGCATGCAACGTGCACATTGCACGACCCAAATGTCCTTGCATGACCCACATCACACTACAGTCTGATGTTGCAGCCACCCTCCAAGCATTGTCCATCCGAAAATCTACTGCCTGCTCTCAGGCATACCCTAGGCACACACACGACACCTTTGCATGATGAGTGTGCAACTTCAACTGCCTACACAGCGCTGCCCCACCTTCCCGGCCCTGTCACACCAACCAGGTCATGTGTCTCCTACTCCCCACCGGCTCCGTACACCAGCAAGGCCATGGGAGTGGGACTCGAGCCTTCAGCATGTCGTATAGTGGCATCATCTGGCACATTGCCCAGGTATCATCTCTCAGCGTGTCAATCTTCAATGTGTCCAGGTCCCTCTCTCCAGCATCACATGCGCACAGCACCTCATCATCAGCTCGTATGCCATTGACGGCCAGGTGCTCCTCACCCTCACCAAAGACGCAACCATTGCCAGTTCCAACATTCAAGTAGGCATGATATCCATTGGTGAATGGCTGAACATCATCCACCTGAGGCTGGACTTGTACAGGACTGAGGTAATCATCTGAGGATTTTCCCCTTACAGCTGGGTCAACTGCTTGTGTCCCACCCGCAAAAGCCCTGCACATGCACCCAGTGCCCACGCACACCAGATGGTGTGCCTCATTGATTCGTCACTCACATTTGCCATGCTAATCACCAGCATCTGTACCTCAGGGTGCAACACCCTCTGCATGATGCACATGATCCACAGATAGATCCACTCCAAGGAAAGACAGACCATCCCCCAGGCCCACGACACTAGCTGTGTCAACTACTGCCCCGCCCTCTATGGAGCAAGTGCACCCAAACTCCCGGGAAACTTGTCCACATCCAGGCTACATGTACACACCTCAGCTTCAACATCCCGCGCCCCAGCCACATCACCGTCTACCAGAGATAGCTGCAATGGCTCACTGTCTGCTGCAGGATGACCTTCAGACTCCTCACCAACACTCAGGAGGCAGGCCACAACCCCAGACCCCAAACCAACCTTGCACGTCTGTCATCCGAGACCCTGTTGTGCCAACTCCGTGCATCCAACCTTGCCCTGGCCACCATTCTTCACATCCACCGTACTCCAGCATGCAGGACATAGTTCTCCCACCTGGCAAGACATACCTGCTACTCCCTCCCCGGCAACATCCACATGAGCCATGACCTCTACGCCTTCATGATACTCTTCCCAATTGGTCTGTCCGCACAGTATTGCATGCCCCCCTCAGCAGCTTGAGGCCATCACAGGTGAGTATTGTGCTCCATGTCTGTATTGTATGATACATTGTGACCCATGTGTGTCCTGTACCAGACTCAGATTCCAGGGTATGGATGGCTGGAGTTAGTTCAACACTCAGGCATAGTTTGACATTTCCCCACACGTAGGTTGTGTACTCATGCTAAATGAATGCAACATCTCATTGAAGAAATTAGGATTTATTCTCGGTTTTGTGCCTGTTTAGTGTGGACAAATAGGTGCTATATAGTGTGCATGGAATCCAAAGTTCACAGGGGGAGATGGGATCCTTGGCATTTGAAGTCATCAGAGTCCAGACCACAGTGTTGGTCATCATTGGTCAGACTGTGACCAGCAAGTCCATGTGGCAAAGAATGTCAGAGAATGATGTGCTGCTGTTGCGCATGAAGGCCAGGTGCCAGGCCAGGTGACCTGGGAGATGTGGATGGTTCCCTGCCTCTCACGGTCTTTTCCGTGGATGACCCACCTTCCTCCGGGGACCCTCAGATGCAGGCCTTGACGATGTTTGGGACGCTCCATCGGACGAATCCTCCTCCTCCTCCTCCCTCCCTGTGGCTGGTGCTGGTCCTGGTGTCACAGGGAGGGTTGCCTATGTTGTCGGTGATCCGACGGAGTGAATGGCTCATGTCCCTTTGCACCACCAGGAGCTCAGCCAGTCTTGCCTCCACCCGTCCTTGGTGTTGTTGTTGACTGGCGTGTTGCTCGGCCTGCTGGTTCTTAATCTCATTGAGGGTCGCCACTACCTGGCTGATGCCCCTGGTGTCACGCCGGTATGTGTCCAAGATGTGGCGTATGTGTGACATACCGGTTCCCTCAGCTGGCTGGTCAGGTTCGCGCCTCCGCCTGCCTCCACTCCCACCACCCCTGCCCACATGAGCCTGGCCTGCCGTTGTGGGCACATCGGGTCTACGGGACCCCTGAGGGATGGCATTTGCAGGATTGTCTGCCTCCTCCTGGATGGCTGGAGAACCTTGTCCCTCCAGGTCAGACTGGCTCAATTGTTCTGTGCGGGCAGGGCTCCTGGGTGTCTCCTGGGATGTGGCAAGAATGGGGGTGGTGGTTGGCACAGATGTACCTGACGCAGGTGCTGCAGGGGCTTGGGCACCAGAGGGTCCAGGTTGGTTGGAGTCATCCACAGAGTGCTGAGAGTCGTCGCTGCCGGTGGGATCATCTTCCTGCCGAGCCTGGGCCTGTGATTGTTCCCCCCAGTTTTGGGGGGAGATCCATGACGTTGCCCTGTGTGTGAGAGAGAGACAATGTTAATGATGTTTCATGCGACATCCATGTTTCATACATGTTCTAGTTGCCACAGTTCCTCCAGGTCGTATGTGCCTAGCATTCACATCAATGTTCACTTATGGATGGGTATGTTGCAGGGGACTGATTGAAATGTTATCCAGGGTCTTTGACATCTTGCATTTGGCCTAGGATGCTTTTTTGGCTGTGGCTTGATCTTGTTGTGTCACATGTCCATTGTGAGTGTGTGTGACTCCATTGTCTGCCCCGGGGGTGTGTGCTTGTGTAAGGGGTGAGTGATCATCCCTCAGCCCGACGCTGTTCAACATACACATGGCCCCCCTCCCACAAGTGGCCCGCCACCACAACCTCAAAAACATCTCCTATGCCGACGACACCCAGCTCACCCTCTCCCTCACCAAGGACCCTCACACCACCAAGACAAACATCCATGAGGGTCTGAGGGCCATCGCCGACTGGATGCGGAGCGGCCATCTGAAACAGAACTCGGACAAGATGGAGGTCCTCATCCTCGGACCCACACCCTCAGCCTGGGACGACTCCTGGTGGCCCATCGCTCTGGGGACATCACCGACACCCACCAAACACGCACGCAACCTAGGAGTGATCCTCGCATCCTCTGTCTCCATGTCCAAGCAGGTCAATGGTGTCTCCTCCTCCTGCTACGACACCCTATGCAGGCTCCACCGGATCTACTGGTGGATCCCAACCTAAACAAGTAGAACAGTGACACAGGCCCTCGTCAGCAGCTGACTGTACTACGCCACTGCACCCTATGCAGGACTCCCATCCACACACCAACGGCGGCTACAACGCTTCGGAAACGCCTCGGCGCAACTGATCGTCAACGCCCCCCGCCACAGCCACATCACCACCCTCCTGAGAGACCTGCACTGGCTCCACATCGACAAGAGGATCACCTGTAAGCTCCTCACCCACGCACACAAGGCACTCCACACCGCCGGACAAGCCTACCTGCACATCAGACTCAGCTTCTACTCCCCCACCCGCCAGCTCCGCTCTGCCAGCCTTGCCCTCGCAGCTGTCCCCCGCATCCAACATACGCCCGCCTGTGGCAGATCCTTCTCCTACCTCGCCGCCAAGACCTGGAAGACCCTCCCAACCCACCTACGACTGACCCAAGACTTACCTGCCTTCAGGAGACTCCTCAAGACCTGGCTCTTTGAGCAGTGGTGGACCCCCCCCTCAGCGCCTTGAGACCCTCACAGGTAAGGAGCGCACCTTACAAGTACCCTGATCGATTTTTGATTGATTGACGGTGCCTGCTGGTGGGTGTGGTGTGATTTGGCAGTGGGTCTCCCAGGTGATGTATCTGTCCCACCATGGCGCATGCTGCCATGTCAGTGAGTGTGAGTTCCTGTCCTAGAATTCTGAGCTTGTTGTGTTTGTGTTCGAGTTTGCAGTTGTCACTGGAGGGCCTTGTGCTGCCTACAGCAGGGCCAAGTGTCAGCTACCTTGTCAGTACTTTGCCAGTCCCCTTGCATTGCGCATGGTGCATGGTTATGTACCTGGGCCATATGGGCTGAGGGCAATGGTGTCTGTTTCTGAGTTGTACAATATGTTTAGTGATCCCCACCCTCCCAGCAACCCGGACATCCTGTCTTGGGTTTGTGGTTTGTGTAGGCTGGGACATGGCATGGCCTTGCTTTGTGAATGGGGCATACTCATGTTAGTGGCATGAGCGTTGTTTAGAGTGTGGCTGTGTCAGGTGAGGACTTGGGGTTTGGTGAGTGCATTTGTTGTAGTTGGGGTGTGCCATTCTCCCATGTTACATAAGTTGTTTGTGTACTCACCAGGCTCTCGAACTCCTTCAACTCCGTGTACTCCCACCGGCGGAGGCAGGGTCATCACCTTCTCCTCCCAGGGATGGTAATGTACCGGTCTGCGGGGCAGCCCACCTCCTGTGACGTTACTCTGGGCGTAGTCCTCATTCATTTTGCACTTGACTGCCCTCCGCAGATCGTACCACCTGGCTTGGCATTCATTCCTGGTCCTTCTGATGGGCACAACAGCATTCACCCGATCGATGATCCTCTGCCACAGGCTAGTTTTTAGGGATATGCTGGTCTGTCTGACCAATGTTCCAAAAAGCTGTGGCTCGACTCTGATGACTTCGTTGACAAGGATGTCCAGCTCCTCCCTTGTGAACTTTGGATTCTTGTCTGTGGGCATGGTGTGGGGTGTGGGTGTGGATGGTTGTGGGTGTGTGGGTGTGAATGTGTAGGTGTGTGTGTATGTGTAGAGGGGGGCTGTGTGAAGGAGGTTGTGTGAAGGTGTGTAAGTTAAGGTGTATGGGTGCAGTTGTTTGTGTGTGATGTCTGTCAGCAGTGGGTCTGTTGCAAAGGCTCATGGTTTGTGATTGTGGGCCCTTTTTATTGGTCCATTTGTGGGTGTGGCTGGGTTTGAACTTTTGGTGGGTGTGTTATAAGAGGTGGTTGGGAGTTTGGGCCTCTGTTTGCCTGTTTGGATGTGCCAGGTCAGTCTTTTAGATGTGTTTTGTCCTGTAGATGTGTTTTGTGGTGTTGTGCGAGTCGAATTGACCCTCCTTGGGCTGTTTTACAGTGTCCTGGTTCAGTACGAGTCGTTTTCGCATATGTAAGGTGCGTCCATAGCTATGTTGTTGTACAGTCATCACATATGCAATGGTGTTGTACGATTCGTACATACCCGATGCTGGGGTATGGTGTTGGGATACAGTGCGTCCAAGTACGGGGCTGGGGTGGGGGGTACGGGGCGTACATGCGTGGGTGGGGAGTACGGCGCTTACATACGCATGTGCTGGGGTACGGCGCGTACATGCACGGGTGCTGGGGTGGAGGGGGTACGGCGCGTACATACACGGGTGCTGGGGTATGGCGCGTACATACGCGGGTGCTGGGGTGGGGGGTACGGGGCATACATATGCAGGTGCTGGGGTGGGGGGTACGGCGCTCACATACACGTGTGCTGGGGTACGGCGCATACATGCGCGGGAGCTGGGGTGGGTACGGCGCAGACATGCGCAGGTGCTGGGGTGGGGGGTACGGCGTGTACATATGAGGCTGGGGGTACGGCTCGTACATACGGGGGGGCTGGGGGTACGGCACGTACATACGGGGCTGGGGGTACGACAATACAACCAGTGCAGCAGTAGAAAAAGTGTTAGATAGCGGAGGGGCAAAAATTACTATTCACACTCCAAAGAGTGCAACAGTAGGAAAAGTGTTGGATAGTGGAAGGGTAAAAATTACTATACCCACTCCACTGAGCGCAACAGTAGGATGAGTGTTGGATATCAGAGGGGTAAAATTTACTATTTGCACTCCACTCAGTGCAACAGTAGGGAAAGTGTTGGATAGAGGCGGGGTAAAAATTACTTTTCCAACTCCAGTGGGTTCAACATTAGGGAAAGTGTTGGATAGCAGAGTGGTAACATTTACTATTTCCACTCCAGTGAGAGCAACAGTAGGAAAAGTGTTGGATAGTGGAGGGGCAAAAACTACTATTCCCACTCCAAAGAATGCAACAGTATAGAATGTGTTGGATAGCGGAGTGGTAAAAATGACTATTCTCACTCCACTGAATGCAACTGTAGGATAAGCTTTGGACAGTGGAGGGGTGACATTTTTTATTTCCACTCTGGTGAGTGCAACAGTAGGGAAAGTATTAGATAGCAAAGGGGTTAAAAGTACTATTCCCACTCCAATGAGTGCAACAGTAGGGAAAGTGCTTGATAGCGGATGGGTAAAAAATACTATTCCCACTCCAGTGAGTGCAACAGTAGGAAAAGTGTTGGATAGCGGAGGGGTAAAAATTACTATTGTAACTTCAGTGAGTGCAACAGTAGGGAAAGTGTTGGATAGGGAAGGGGTAACAATTACTATTGTAACTTCAGTGAGTACAACAGTAGGGAAAGTGCTGGATAGCAGAGAGGTAAAATCACTAGTACCACTCCAGTCAGAGCAACATCAGGCATTGTGTTGGATAGCGGAGAGAGGAAAATTAGCAGAGAGACAAAAATTACTATTCATACTCAAACAGTTGTAAAAAAATATATATTGAAAACATTTAAAAAATCATAAAAATAAACATCAGTTTACTACACACACTTTACCACTATAATATCTACAACATACACCTAAATGAAATTATAAAATAATGAAACACAATTAAAATTTATTTTTAAATGAAAAACTTTTACTATTAACAACTCATGATAAAGTAATTAAAAAGTATTTAATACCCACCCTCTACCCCTTCAAAAATAAAAACAACAAACAAAAAATAAACAATTACCCAAAATAAATATCAAATAATTAACATTAATTAACAACTATATATTAATTAATTAAACACAAATTACTTCTCACCCTTTAATCCCATAAACACCGCGACACACACCTAAAACTACACAATTACCATATTATAAATATTTTAATTAATATCAATGAGCAAAAAAGTAATAATAAAAAATAAATAAACTACTTAACACCCTTTACTGCTATAAACCCCAACACACACACCTAAAATTAATGACATAAGTAACAGAATTTATTAACAATTAATTATTTAAAATTTATTAACACCCAATTATTAATGAATCAATTAAAAATAAATTACTTCTCACTCTTTACACTTATAAACACCGCAACATGCACCTAATTATAGAGGTAAAAACCTCCTTCCTCCCTTTCTCTTCAACCACGCAAATAGTCACGGAAGTCCATTTTTCACCACAGCACTCGAAAAATGGACTTCCGTGACTATTTGCGTGGTTGAAGAGAAAGGGAGGAAGGAGGTTTTTACCTCTATCCAGCAGTCTTCGTGTCTTTCTGTAAATGAGTTGTTAAGCTGCCATGTATTTCAGACACAATAAAGCTGTCAGCCTGAAAGGACGCCGAAACTGTGGGTTCTTCTTTTTTCTTGTGTTGAACTAAACAGGATTCTCCATTCCTGCTTTGAACTCGCCCTGCAGAGTTGGGGGCCCCTGGCAAAGTGGAGATTTGTAAATGCAACAAATGGAGGGGGCATGACTCGCTCTTTCACCACAGCAGTCGAAAAATGGACTTCCGTGACTATTTGCGTGGTTGAAGAGAAAGGGAGGAAGGAGGTTTTTATCTCTATCCAGCAGTCTTCGTGTCTTTCTGTCAGGAAATTACTCGCTTCATGGCAGCTAAGTGCACTGTGCTTCTTAAATGTTTTTACCAGAATGCAGCACAAGAAATTAAGATAAAGATTGGACTTTGACAAAAGTATAAGGATACTAATGCCAAATAAGATACTATGTCGAGCCAAGGTTGAAATGTGCATACTAGTGCATTCTGGGAATAGTGGTCTAAAGGCAAGGCCACCTTACCACTGGGATTTAAAATCAACTCACCTGTGATCAAGGCGTGAGGCGCTGAAACGCGTAAGGACGTAAATGAGTTGTTAAGCTGCCATGTATTTCAGACACAATAAAGCTGTCAGCCTGAAAGGACGCCGAAACTGTGGGTTCTTCTTTTTTCTTGTGTTGAACTAAACAGGATTCTCCATTCCTGCTTTGAACCCGCCCTGCAGAGTTGGGGGCCCCTGGCAAAGTGGAGATTTGTAAATGCAACAAATGGAGGGGGCATGACTCGCTCTTTCACCACAGCAGTCGAAAAATGGACTTCCGTGACTATTTGCGTGGTTGAAGAGAAAGGGAGGAAGGAGGTTTTTATCTCTATCCAGCAGTCTTCGTGTCTTTCTGTCAGGGAATTACTCGCTTCATGGCAGCTAAGTGCACTGTGCTTCTTAAAAGTTTTTACCGGAATGCAGCACAAGAAATTAAGATAAAGATTGGACTTTGACAAAAATATAAGGATACTAATGCCAAATAAGATACTATGTCGAGCCAAGGTTGAAATTTGCATACTAGTGCATTCTGGGAAGAGTGGTCTAAAGGAAAGGCCACTTGACCACTGCGATTTAAAATCAACTCACCTGTGATCATGGCGCGAGGCGCTGAAACGCGTAAGGACGTAAATGAGTTGTTAAGCTGCCATGTATTTCAGACACAATAAAGCTGTCAGCCTGAAAGGACGCCGAAGCTGTGGGTTCTTCTTTTTTCTTATGTATATATATATATATATATATATATATATATATATATACATATATATATATATATATATATATATATATATGTATATATAACCTACTGGCGGTTGCCAGTAGGTAGTTATAGTTAGAACCTTGTTTCTGTTAAAAAAGCGCTTGTTTTTTTCCCAATAACTTTGGCGCTGGTTGACAAATCTGAGCGCAATTTTCAAAACTAGTGTCCCGCTCCGGTCAGCTCCTGTATTGAAAGTTTGGGGGTGATTCAACAAGCGGGGGCCGAGAAAAAAGGTGGGTCCCAAAACGCATTTTCCTCATGTTAACTTCTATAGGAAACTTTAGATAAAGCTACAACCCGAACTGCTGAACGGACTTACACCGAATTTGTCAGGAAGGTAGGTCTTGGTTCAGAAAGAGCCCTTATTGTAAATGGTGTAAATCCATTCTGTAGTTCCTAAGAAATTAGAAAAAGAAATAATGTATATATCTGTGGGCACGGTGGGTTCGCGAACCCTCCCGAGCGTGAAATTCATTCTCATTAGCTGCCAACACTCCAAACCAGGAACTGTTGGCAGCCATTTTGTGACTCGGTTACTGAGTCAGAAGAAGTATGTTAAAAAAAAAGGATGAAAAACACAAAAGGGGGCAGGTTAGGAACACCCTGACCCCCTAGGCCTGCTCTGGGGGTCCCTCAGGGCCCAAATAGTTGTTTTCGTTTTAAATAAAATAGAAGTCACGCAGGGTGTGCGACTCTGAGAGAGAAAAAAAACAACAGAGTGTGGGGTTATTAAAGAAGGGGTGGGGGGCCTCGGGGGCTCCCCCAAGCCACCACCTCCCCGGGGCACTATAAATTGAAATCCGGGTGTTGGTTACATACTCCCAAGCCCCGGGGACCACCACCTCCCCGGGGCTTTTGAAATGTAGGAAGGGGGGCTGCGCAGTCCCCCTCCCTTTTAAAAAAATAGATTTGGGCATGCCCCGTGGAATCAAAGTTTGGAGTCGCGTCCCTAGCATGGCACTCAGCGCAGCCCCCTAGTGTGAAAACGATGGGTGCACGGCTCCCAGCACGCCCCTAGTGTGAACACGATGGGGCGTGGCCCCCTGGTGTGAACGTGATGGGTTCGCGGCACTCAGCGCAGCCCCCTAGTGTGAACCCGATGGGTGCGTGGCTCCCAGAGTGGACCACAGGTGTAAATGCGATGGGTGCACAGCTTTGTCAGTCACACAGGGTGCACGACTGCAAGCAAAAATAATTACTATTCTTTATATAAACCTCGGTTATATGTTGGGTTATTGGGTGGCTCTAAAAAGAGCCCATGTTTTCATTGAGAGATTGTTGTAGCTACATGTAAGTGCGGATGCAGAGCTTCAGGTTGTTGAGAAACACTCTGTTGCCTTGATCAGTGAAGTGTTCTCCATCACTTCTGTAGATGCCATCCATATGGAAAATTAGATTGTTGTTATAGATGGAGCCCATCCTATGGTCTCTGAGGTAAGCAGAAACAGCTTTATTGACATTTTTTCTTGCTTTCTCAATCTGAGGGCAAAATTGATTGGAGCACTTCCATTTCTGTCTTTGGCATAGGTCAGGGTATACAAAGACAATTTGGGGGAAAAGCAACATCGATTCTGGTAAGGTGTCCTTCATTACCATTTCCAGACCTATCCCCAATCCATGTGCTAAGGTCATTGCCACCACAGTGCACAATCATGAGGTCAGGGGGTTGGAGATGCAAAAAGGCTTTAACCAAAGACATTAATTGATGGCACTTTAATCCTCTCTGTCTAATCCATTTAATGTCTACATTTTGCAAAGCTAGGTCTTTGTCAATACCTCTGCATTCAGCATACCTTTTTCACCAGAAAACACAGCTGTGCCCAAGAATCCACTCTGTAAGCATCTTGAAGGGATGTCTGTAAGTAATGAAGAGATGTCCGTAGTTGAGGTAGTCAGTTAGTAGAATGAGAGGTATGTAAAATGGTGGCCAAGATGCAATTTCTAAAAAATTAGAGACTTGATTGGCTGTTTAAGAACATTCTACATTCAAGCATAGGGTGCATTTTACTCTTTTTGCAAAACATTTTTCTTAGTGGCTAGTAAAAAATGTTTGAAAGGTACAATAGAAAGGATAAGATCATATTTTGCCAAGTCAACCACACCTGCTGTTTGTATGTGCAACATTGTGTGGTTAACTTGAAAATGTGGTGAACTTGTGACCTGTGAGTTCAGATGAATGTTCCATGAACTGTTATTATGGAAACTGGTGTGAAGCAGAATGGGGGAAGTTAACTGTGCTTTTAAAATGTGAAATTGTAATTTATATATGAGTAATAGTTTTCTTTCAATTAATTTTCCCAAGCAAGTACTATCTTTAGAAGTGGTTTTTAATTCAAAAATAGTGTTGAATTTATTTAGTATTATTTTTTTGAACTCACATATGAATTCGCGACTCCATCGCTGTGGTGCACGATGGGGTCGCAACTTCTAAAAAAATGTAGGAACAGTTTGGGCACCTTTAGAAGTGAGTTGCTAGGGGTTATTATGTGTAAACAATAGAAATGTGTTTTACAATTTTGAAAAATATGGAAAGAAATGTGATTTGTTACTTATGTGTATTTGTGTGGAGAAAGAGAGGGAAACTCTTTTTCATTGTGCTTAAATGATGTTTAAAAAAGAGTCTGTACAGTAATATGTGTGTTTTTTAAGATAATTACTGATGTTCATATAAGATGTTATTAATTAGGCTGGTTATTTAAGTCTGTACAAAGGTAATGTTGAATGATGCTGCATAATTTTAGATAGTTGGTTGAAGATGCAGCAGAAATGTGTAATTTGAAAGAAGTTCATATAAGGTGTAATTAATTAGGCTTCTTTTTTTGTTGTCTCTCCAAAGGTATAGTTGAATGATACTGCATCATTTTAGATAGTTTGGCAAAGATGCAGCACAACTGTGCAGTTTGAAAGATGTTCATATAAGGTGTTATTAATTAGGTTTCTTTTTTTAGTTTGTACAAAGGTAAAGTTAAATTATGCCACATATTTTTAGATAGAATAGTGAAATAAGGTGCTGTTAATTAGGCTTCTTCTTGTAGTCTGAACAAAGGTATAGTTGAATGATGCCACATAATTTTAGATACAAAGGAGAAGATGTAGAATAAAAGTGTGGTTTTAAAAATGCTCATAAAAGGTGTTATTAATTAGCTTTCTTTCTTAAGTCTGTTGAGAGGTATAGTTTAACGATGTCGCATATATGTAGCTAGAATGGTCAAGATGTAGCTCAAAAGTAAACCACCACATATTACACTTGCAGGCATGTTGTACTTATCTACTTAACTAGATAATATGTAATGACTCATCTATGTGTTCAGATTGTATTTATACAGTTGTATGTATACTTAGTGAATTATTGACAGGTGCCTGACCGATTACAGGAGTGCAAAGGTAGTTACCAGGTTATTTCAAAACTACACTAGTAATGAATGACTGATTCCATATTCTGCAATCACCCAGTTAGTAGGCAAGCACTCATGAAATCACTCAGGCACTACCCATGTACTATCCCAATCAGTCAAGCACTACCCATGTACTCATGCAAAAAACCAAACACTTATAAATTCACCATGCACTATCCTTGCAGTACTCTAATCATTCAGTCAGTACCCATGTACTCATGCAATGATCCAGGCACTAACACATGCAGTGCTACCTACAATCCCCTATGCACTACCAATGCAGTCCTCTAACCACCTACACACCACTGATTCACTCCTTCAATTACCCAGGTAGTACCAATGCAGTGCAACAATCCCCCTGTCACTACCCATGCACTGCTGTAATCACCCAGCCAGCACCATGTACTAATCCAATCACTCTGCCAAAACCGAAGCGCTTATAAATTTGCCATGCACTCTCCTTGCAGTACTCTAATCATCCAGTCACTACCCATGTACTCAAGCAATGACCCAGGCACTAACACACGCAGTGCTGCAATTGCTTGTGCACTACCCATGCAGTCCTCTAACCACCTGGACACTGCTCATTCGCACCTTTATTTACTCAGGTAGTATCCATGCAGTCCTGCAATCACCCTGTCGCTACCCATGCACTCCCCCAATCACCCTGCCAGCACCATGTACTTATCCAATCACTCCGCCAAAACCCAAGCAGTAATAAATTTGCCATGCACTCTCCTTGCAGTAGTTTGATCATCTAGTCAGTACCCATGTACTCATGCAATGACCCAGGCACTAACTCATGCTCTGCTACAATCCCCTGTTCACTACCCATGCAGTCCTCTAACCACCTAGACACTATTCATTCACACCTTTAATTACCCATGTAGTACCCATGCAGTTCAGTAATCATCCTGTCACTACCCATGCACTCCTCCAGATACCCAGCCAGTACCATGTACTAATCCAATCACTCTGCCAAAAACGAAGCACTTATATATTTGCCATGCACTCTCCTTGCAGTACTCTAAGAATCCAGTCAGTACCCATTTACTCATCCAATGACCCAGGCAGTATCCAATCACAGCTACAATTGCCTGTGCACTACCCATGCAGTCCTCTAACAACCTACACACTACTCATTCATTCCTCCAATTACACAGGTAGAACCCATGCAGTCCAACAATCACCCTATCACTACCCATGCACCCCTCCAATCACCCAGTCAGCACCATGTACTTATCCAATCACGCTGCCAAAACCAAAGCACTTTTAAATTCACTTTGCACTCTAGTTGCTGTACTCTAATCATCCAATCACTACCCATGTACTCAAGCAATGACCCAGGCACTAACACTTGCAGTGCTACAATCCCCTGTGCACTACCCATGCAGTCCTCTAACTTTCTACACACAACTCATTCGCTCCTTCAATTACCCAGGTTGTACCCATGCAGCCCAGCAATCACCCTCTCATTACTCTTGCACTTCTCCAATCACCCAGCCAGCACCATGTACTTATCCAATCACTCTGCCAAAACCCAAGCACTTTTACATGCACCATGCACTCTACTTGCAGTACTCTAATCATCCAATCACTACATATGTACTCATGCAATGACCCAGGCACTAACACATGCAGTGCTGCAATCCACTGTGCACTACCCATGTAGTCCTCTAACCACCTAAACACTACTCATTCACTCCTCCAATTACCCAGGTAGTACCCATGTAGTGCAGCAAACCCCATGTGATTTTCAAAAGAAAGCATTTCTTTGGTTTTTATTCTTCATCATTAAGAAAGACTTACCATGACAAAAAAACAGATAAGAAAAGAGAAAAAAAGGAAAAGAAACAATACTATTTAAGGAAAAGATAATAGCAAGAATTAGATGAATTACAACATGTGGGAAAAAAGAAAAAGTCTTGCGGTAAGAGAACAAAATATTTATTAAAAGACTTTCAGGGACTAGAAAGGGTTTTGACGATGTAGAAAATAGAAAGAATACCTCTACAACAAAGAAGAATTAAATGAAAAAGGACAAGTTAATGGCAAATCACGTTCTGATAAAACAATCTATCTTAAAAGAAGGATGAATACATTTTGTGAAATAAGGAAACATATTTTTCAAAGTAGATTAGTACAAAATGTATTAAAAGATGGCAAGAAATATAAAAGAATCTCAGCATTTTATAAAAAGAAAAAACAGACTGAAACTATTTTTGAAAAGGCTTTTGAATTAAAAAGAAAAGTGTTCATTTTAGTTTTAAACAGAATGCGATCATTAGAGAAACAAATGCATTTTATGAAGGACAAAAGTAAAAAGAAGAGACTAATTAACAGAACTAACTTATGTGATTTTTTGGGGGGAAATGAAAGCACACTTCAAGTTCAGAGCCTTTTTTTAATGAAGAGAGCTATTTTCAAAGCAATACATTAGTTCACGCAGTTGATACCAATGGTCGTGCTTATGAAGTGAAGAACGGTTGTGCAATTGAAGAAGAAAAGATGATTCCTAGAAAATGTAGAAGAAGTGATAGCTGATGAAGTTCTAGGGAGACGTACTAAAGCCCCAGTGTATACATGGGATTGTAGTAGTATTTGCAGTATACGAAAGGAGTCTATTGATATTTTACGAAATTTCTCACGAGCGTATAGTAAAAAAAGTGTTGAACAAAAGATTAAGATGCTGCAAGGACTAGATCCTTGCAAAGTGAGAAAAAATACTGGTTTGCAAGGTCATTCTCTGGCTTGTCTTTCTAGAAAAACGTGTAAAAGTGTTTTTCATCATTTGAGAATGTTAGCAGTACATCACTCTCAAATGTGGAAGTTAGTAAGAAGATTGTAGTATGTAAAAAGTCCTGTGATAATTTTAAGTTACTTAAACAGTGCTCTTTTGCATGGCTCAGTATCAGATGTAAAAAAAGTTTGTGATGAAATAGAGTTTCGTTACCTTGGTCCTGAACAAGAGTGTATAAAAAGTGAGAGTTTGATAGGTGTAGGTGTTGAAGAAGATGTGGAAGATAGTAGTACTGAGAAGTTTGAAAAAGAAATTACGAAGTTTAAGGTAATTTGTTGTGAAAGACCAAACTGTGGGGCCCATTACGATGGCGGGAGGACTAACGGTAAATGGGACCAACTGTCAGAGGTGCGGCGGTACTGCTGTGCCCATTAGGATACGACAGCCACCCTGGCGGTCGCATCCCGCATATTTATCATTGTGGCAGGCGGTGCTGTAAGCAGCACCTGCCACAATGTCAAAAATGCATGTTGTGCATTGGCATGCACAACGTGACAGGCACCGCGTGATGTGTGCCAATATAGGTGGGTACCATAAGTCGCCCCCAAGTGCAGCACCCCAACCCCCCAGGGGGCCCGTAATGGGCCCCCGAAGCAATCTGCGCCAGCATTTTTATTGCGGCATCACCGCCATGGAAAGGCCTTTCTGAATGCCCATGATAGGCACCGCCACCATATTGACTCCCTTTTCCGCCCGGTTGGCATTCCGACCGGGGGAAAAGCAGCAGACGGACTTTCCGTCTGCCACGGTACTCCCTGCCATGTTAATTTGGCGGGGTAAATGGCGGGCGTGCTGGGAGTTATCTCGGTGGCGATCCACCTGTGATCATAATGAACCCTATGTTTGTATTTGTTGTCGACGAATCTGTATTTAAAAAGTGAAAAAGAAAACAATGATAAGTGGAAAGAATTTGGAGCTTATTTGTTGGTAGAAGATTGCTTTGATTTGTGTAGTGATCAATGTATTTGTAAATATTGTTATACCAAATTAGAGGACAGCTAGAGCTGTTCATAATGACCTAGAGTTGTTAGGTATTCATCCAGAACTGGTAGATTTAAATACTTATGAGTCCATTCTGATTCAATCTGTGCACCTATTTCAGGCTATTGTTCATATGGAGATTAAAACAGGTAAGTTGCCTCCCACAGATTTACAAAGAGGATTAAAAGGAAGAGTTGTGCATTTACCTTTAGATTTAAAGAAACATATTGAAACTATTGGTAGAGAGAAAGTGGAAATTGAACCTGTAGATATTCTAGTTAATGGTGTTCCTACGAAGAGTCGGAAAATATGACAAGAATTAGTAGATGTCAGCAAAGTGCAAAAGGCTATGTTATATCTCATAAAAAGACAAAATTTATTACAAAAATGTGTATGTGGAAGAAGAAGAAATAGTTTTAGGAGATGATAGCGGAATTTCAAGTGGCCAAATTGAAAAAGTGAACATCTCCAAAAGTGAAGAAATTTATGGACATTATAGTATACATCCTTTACATTCAAAGGAAGTGATTGGAAATACTATTGAATTATTCCAAATGAAGAAAGTGAAGGGGACTCCGATGAGTGTTTGGGAAAAAAGTTTAGAAGCTCGTTGTTTTCCACAGCTCTTCCCCACTGGAAAAGGTGGACGATATGACAAATGACCAGTACAGATTAGGCCTGGGCCGAAGCACTACGCTACGCTCGCGTAGTTTGCGAAGTTCGCGCTACTTCGCACTACGCGAACTGCACGTAGCACAGTGCGAACACGCGTAGCATAGTGTTGCGGTCATTTTTTGCTTGCTCACGGTCCTCAACGGCAAGTTGGCGACCGCGAGCAAGCAAAATGACATCCCGGCGAGACTTTTTCCTTGTTCGCGATCGCGAGCAGGCAAAATAAACCTCCCGGCGAGATTCCCAACGCGAGGAGGTCAGGTTTCTCATTGCGAGGGGTCGTGTATGCTCGCGACCGCTCGCGATGAGAAACTACCAGTTCGCGTTGAGAAAGCTGCCGCTCGAGTAAAAATCTACTCGAGCAGCAGAAAACTACAGCTCGCACTGTGCAAGATGCCATTTTCAATGATTGCACAGTGCCGGTTGCTTGTCCGCACTGTGCAATCATTGAAAACAACATCTTGCACAGTGCGAACATGTTACTACGCAGTTCGCGAAGTGCTACGCGTAGCTCGCGTAGTGCGAACTTCACTTTGCGTAGCTTCGCGAAGTGCTACTTCGCGAACTACGCCCACCCTTAGTACAGATTCCAGCATCAGAATATCGAACAACAAGATTGTACTCAGAAGATCCAAGATTTCGACAATGTATATATTTCATATTTTGTTTGAAAGTGACTTGTCTGGAGTTTCATATGCAGTCAACCACATAATAAAAACAGGAGTTTATCTTCAACATGTTTCTGCAACGGAATTCATGGAAAAAGTACAACAGAGAGACGATCATTTAGAATCGCAATTGATTAATTTGATGGCGTGTCAATGTGGTACGAATGAGTATTGGTATCATTGTCATGGAGAACTTAAATGTATGTTAAGTTACTTAGGCACCCCTACATGGTTTGTTACGCTAAGCTGTGCCTAATAAGGGTGGGACGATTTACTTGAATTTCTCCGAGAAGCAAATTCAAATATTAAAAACATTGAATTGAAGACACCTGGAGAACTGTGTTCCTTGGATCCTGTAAATTTGTGCAGAGATTTCAATCATAGGTTTGAAGCTATGATTTCTTTTATCTGCAATAAAAAAAAACCACCTCTAGGAGAAGTTATTGATTTCTTTTGGAGAAAGGAGTACCAAGCTAGAGGTGCTGCTCATATACATATGCTTTTATGGATCAAGGATGCCCCTAAGTTTGGAACTGATCCTGATGAGACTGTTTTATCTTTCATTGAAGACTATGTTACATGTGCTATACCAAAAACAAGAGAAGAAAAAACCTTTAACAGGTTTTACCATTTCAAACTCATCGATGTGGTAAATACTGTATTCGGAAATACAAGTCAAAGGAAAAGTGTTATACAAAATGTTGTTTTGGATTTCCACGTCCAGTAAAATCCAAAGGAAGAGTCAACAGTTTCATGTCAGCAGTGAGGTATACTATCACTAGAAAATCTCCCCAAAATACTTAAAATTTAAAAAGAAGTGAACAATCAAAGTATATTAATGATTATAATCCAATGATTTTGACAATGTGGAATGCAAATAGGGATATCCAGTATGTTGTAGATAATTCCATTGCTGTTGCTCAGTATGTTACGTCATACATAACAAAATCTGAAAAGACGGAGTTGAAAGAAATGTGGGAAGAAATTTCCCAAGAGAAGACACTTATTAAGAAATTGTACAGCTTTAGTTTGAAGATGATGTCTCATCGAGAGATTGGATCCTACGAATGTTCGGATCGGTTGACCTCTGTAAGCTTATATTCAAAGTCAAGAGGAATCATTTGGGTTTGTCTAGGTCTTGCTGCAACACGAAATAGAGTATTGAAATCTATACAAGAAATTGAATATTTAGCATTAAATGAACCGGAAAGCACAGATAGTTTTAAAACAAACATGTTGGATACATACTATCCTAAAAGAAGTCCCTATCTTGAAAACATATGTCTCTATGAAGTACTGCAATATTACAGTTTTAAGAGAAATACTACAGAGAACATAAATGAAGAAAAATATGCAGTGATTGGTTCTGATGGATGTTTGGTAAAACATAGTAAAGGAAATCTCATTAATCACAGGAAACTGAGTTGCGATACTCAAGATAAAAGGGAATTTTACTATTTAGCACTTCTGCAACTGTTCAGGCCTTGACGTACTGAAATGGAATTACTTGGAGATTTTCAGTGGTATGAAGATTATTTTAATGCATGTAAAGATAGCAAAGTTATCTCCAAATGATGAATGAAGAAATTGAACAAGAATCTAGTATTGCAGCTGAGATTGCTAGAGACGGTTCTCAAGATAGTCAAAGTTCTGCTCCACTGGAGTCAAGATCCACTGGGACAACCAATTCTTGAAAATGAAGCCGCAATTGCCATGAGTGATGCGGAAACAGCAATGCATCAAGCTCAACAGGATATTATGGACTTGGAAGAACAACTAAATATTGAACAGAAAGAAATATATTAGCAAGTTACACAACAGATTGACCATGATTTACTTCATGAAAATAAAGAATGCAACTGCACATCTTTTAAACTTATCCGAATGTATATCAGTGGTCAAGCTGGAACAGGAAAAAGTTTCTTAATTAAAGTTTTGATCAGTTATTTACAGAAAATCACTGAATCACATTTATCTTGCGTTGTAGCCGCTCCAACTGGGTAAGAGCACACAACATTAAAGGGATTACATTACATTGTTTACTAATGCTACCTGTTGCACATTAAAACAAGTTGGAATATCACAAGCTTTCTGGAGAAGCTTGTTTGCAAGTTTCAAGACTACTAAAGAAAATGAAACGTTTGATCATTGATGAGGTGAACATGGTCTCAAACTTAATGCTTGCCTTTGTACATTTAAGAATGCAGCAAATTTTAAAAACAGAATATGATGTGCTATTTGGAGGAAAACATATGATTGTTTTTGGTGATCTACTGCAACTTACTCCTGTAAAAGGGCAACCAGTTTTTAAAACACTTGCGCATGAAGACACCAGAAAATCTTTGGGAAGTATTGGAAAATGTCAACATCTGGTCATATTTTGAATACAAAGAACTTATTAAAAATATGCAACAGGCAAGTGATGAAGATTACGAAAGCATTCTCCAAGATATAAGAAATGGTATATTGACAGTACATGGTAAAGAAGCTTTGCAAAGTAGACTATTTACAAAGTTGTTTCCAAATGAAAATGTTGCTCCGGAAATAATATACAAAAAAATAGAAGAAAATAAATCTATAATCTGCCTAATGCCAACACTGCGAGAGTGTTCTACATTCAATGAAGAACTTTTAAAGCTGGAAAAACAACAAAGAATAAAAATGGAACCCATTGATAAAATAGAGCACAAAGGAATTACTATTATTTTGACAGGAAAATTAAAAATAAAAATTGGATTCTTTGGAAAAATCTGTATCTAAGACTGCTGGTTTAGAAAAGAATTTATATGTATGTGAAAACTGTTGGGTAATTTTACGGCGTAATTTGGATGTGGAAAAAGGTTTAGTAAATGAAGCAATGGGCAAAGTTGTTGATTTTGTTAATTATCAAAACAGAGATGGAATAGAATTTTTGAAGAATAAATTTGATCAGATTGAAGAGGTAAAACAGATTGAACGTTGTTCTGTTCATTTGTTGCTTGTATGTTCGTAGGAAACAGTTTCCTCTTTCTTTAGCATATGAGGTGACCATTCATAAATTTCAAGGTTTAAGTGTAGACAGTGCTTTGGTAAACATTGGAAGTACCGTGTTTAAAGAGGGCATGGCATATGTTGCATTGTCCTGAGTCAGAACTTTAACTGGATTGTATTTGATTGCTTTTGATGAGAGAAAGATTAGAAAAGATGCGAATTGTGTAAGAGAGTATAATCTGTTAAGAAGACTGTATGCTCCCAACTTAGGTGAATATCCTGTATATGAAAAGCATGTAGTATGTTGAAAACAAGCATACGAAAAACTCTGTAGTGAGGTTGGAAATAAGAAAAAAAATCAAGAGAATGTTGAGGCTCCAAACAAAAAAAATAAATGGACAGTGTTGAAGATATTGTAGGACATCAGTTAGAAAACAGTTTGGGTATCAACTGCTCTGCTAATGTAGTTGTGACCGTCGTATTTTATCTAGAAATCGCCAACAACAAATTATGGAGAATTGAGAAAAAAGGATTTGTTCTTTGTTGCATTCTATTTTTGAAAAGTTGACAATTGATAAAACTAAAATCCAAAGTGTTTCTGGCATTTGGAATCTTCTGGATATATGTTCTGGTTCTTCACAATTTACACTTAATGTACAGCAGGATGCTCAAGAATTTCTTATGTTTATGCTTGCAGTATTTGAAGATGAAGGAATACAAATTGAAAATCTGTTTGGACTGGCGGGCGTGACTAACCGCCGAGAGACATGGCCGCTTTCTGGTTCCGCCAGATCGCACCCATCCCAATGAATATCCGTCCACTAATCCGTCCTTAAACTGGCAGAAAAGAATATCGTTTAGAATCAGAACCCACCACGGTTCGATGGAGCTGTGAGACCACCGATTCCAGCTGGCGGCTCCAGCTCTCACCCTGACGATGCGCATCGCGGCCCATCGAAGGCTGTGCAGGGCCTGTACGTGTGAGGAACCCAGACTGCCGACTGCGGCTCTGCTCCAGGCAATTGGATCTGCCGGATTCAGCTGCGTTAGTACCTCCTTGTGGCGCCGGGGGCTGATTGGAGACTAGGTGGCACCCCGGGGAGTAAGCAGTGACAAGCGATGATAGGCTGTGCCTAAAAGCCGTACCTCTGCCTAATTGAATATTGCGCGGGCCTCGGGGCTCACACTGCGCAACCCGCTGGGCGCTGCTTTTTGAAGTGCCTGCAACAACACTGGGCACTGAAGAAACCAGAAGCACCGGGTGCTCGACTGCATGGGGGAACACTGTGGCCTGCCTCCCCACTGCTTCAAGGGTGTGGCCCCACAACCAACTGCTGGGCCCTGCTGCGAGTGGAATTGCCGGCTGTCCCATGATGAGTGGCTCTAGTTCAGGGTGCTGCCCGCCTCCTGGGGCGGGGGAAGGACGCAACCCCGATAGTCCCTCGGCACCTGGGCCCCATTTACCACCTCCTGGCCAATTGTGGCCCCGGTCCAAGGCAACCATAAGAGCCAGGGGCAGCCGCAGCTGGACGCTGGTCTAACGACGAGCTCTCCCCCGATGTGGCAAGAGAAACCGCCTAGAGTCCTGACGGCCAGATCATGCTCCCGGCAGGTGAAGGGGGCTGAAGCAAGCGACATTGGAACGTGAAGTCTGGCCGCCATTGCTACTTTTAGGTGCCATGCGCAGAGAGGACGTGACAGCCTGATAACTGGAGGTGGGTTTGAGTCCTGGTCCCCGGGGGTATAGTATATCGGCCCACTACTGCCTGTTCCCCGACAGCCCTTGACTCATAGCTCCACACGTGGCCCTGCAGGAACAGCTCTATTGGCAATTGGCATAGATCACCAGCTGTGCAACACTGATTTGCTTCTCTCCATCGGATCATACAAGGATCAAAACGACTTGGTCCATGCCAAGCTGAACAAATTTGCATGGGACAAGGCCTCTGGGGCAAGCCCGAAAGCGGGAACGGCCACAATGGAAAAGCAGCACTCCGGAGAGGAGGCGAGAGAGCCAACACTGCAGGACATCCTCACGGCCATCACGACTGTTCGCTCATCGTTGGAGTCACAAATTGACTCGGTGTCCACTGAAGTATCCCTTATCCGAGCGGACATGCGCTCCATGAACACACGACTGAAGGAAGTGGAAATTAAAGCTAGCTCCTTGGTTGAAGACACCTCTGAACTGCAGCGCAGGATGGACGATCTTCAGGCCCACACTATCAAACTAGAAGCACAGCTGGATGATTATGAAGGGCGCTCAAGGCTAAATAATGTCTGCATACTGGGGGTTCCGGAGAGGGCGGAAGGGCAGGTGGCGGACTTGTTTGTAGAGCAACTGGTCACCCACTCACCTCAAACCAACTTCTTCTCCGTGGAAAGAGCGCACCAGGTGCCGGGCGGCAGGCCAACGCCAGGGGCCCCTCCTCGGCCCTTACTGGCTAAGATTTTTAATTTCAGGGACATCATCCTGCAGACAGCTAGATCCACGCCCCCACTGAAATTTCAGAACAGTCAAATCACCTTTTTTCTGTACTTCACCCTCAAGGTGCAGCGACCTAACAGGGATAAGGTCGTGAGTGAAATGGAACTTTACTTTCAGGAGAACGTGGGGTCGGTAGACTCGATGGCAACACTTTGGGAGGCCTACAAGGTTGTTATACGGGGGTGGCTTTGGCCCAGATAGCGGAACAGCGTAAAGAAAAGGGTGTGGATATGACTCGCATGTAGGGGGAAATCTTGGACTTAGAGGACGCACTTCGGATGCATGACTCGGTTGAGGTATGACAGAAACTGCGTGTCAAAGTCAAAGAGTTCACCAATCTTGCTACTGAGGCCATTAAGACACATTATAGGGCCACAATTAGCAGAATGTATGATGATGGCAATAAGGCAGGCAAATTGCTAGCTTGGCTAGATCGCAGCGAGCAGGCCCATTGCGTCATAGTTGAGATAGAAACAGACTCCCACTCCTGCCTCACCGCCACCAGGATATAGCGGATGCATTTGGCCAATACTATCATACTCTTTATACTCCCATACACCGCATACGGAGGAAGAGTCTGCCTCACTTCTCCGTGATATTTCATTGCCATCACTCACTAACGAGGAGCGTTCTGATCTCGACCTAGATATCACAGTTGCGGAGGTTGAAAAAGCCATCCACGACCTACTTGGGGGGGAAAGCATTGGGCCCTAATGGCTTGCCTATCGAGCTGTTCAATCTCACAGCGGGCAGGATGGCACCCTATCTTACTGAAATGTTCTGTGAAAGCAGGGAGGCCAAGGACCAGAGGCTCACCAATATTGTTTTCATTCACAAAGTGGGCAAGCCGGCCAACAGGAGTTCCTCCTACAGACCCATCTCTTTGCTTAACTCTTTGCTTAACTGTGAACCTTAAATACTAGTGAAGGTTCTTGCCTCCTGACTGCTTAGAGTTCTGACCTGGTTGGTCCATCGGACCAATCGTCATTCATGCCTGCCAGAAACACCTCCCTCAACTTGCGCAGACTCCACGGAGTGCTGTGCCGTACCGACACAATCAGGGAAGACGCTGTCGTGGTATCCCGTGCCTCGGCATTCCACACCATTGAGTGGCTCTACATGTTCGCAGTCCTTCACAAACTGGGTTTTGGTACCGAATTTACCAGCTGGTTTGGCTTCTATACCATCAGCCGCTTGCCCAGGTGGTAGTCAACAACAAGATGTCTTCTGTTTTCACTATCGGCAGAGGCACCAGACAGGGCTGCCCCTTGTCTCCGCTTCTCTTTGCCTTGGGCCTTGAACCTCTGGCAATGTGGGTCTGCCAAGACCCCGTTATAAGGGGCCACAAATGGACATCTGGATGGGAGTACCGCATATTGCTATATGCGTATGATATTTTGCTTTATCTGACCTCCCTGGCTGCCTCCTTCAATGTGGTCCTGGACATATTGCAGGTGTTTGGTAGATTTGCAAGGTATTCAATAATTTGGACTAAATCAGTGCTTTATATCCTCTATGGCAAGCGGCCTTCACTCCCTCGGGCTGTCAACTGGCAGAAGTCACTGATGGCTTCAAATACCTGGGGATCAGGGTCTCTAAAGACCTGTACAGATTTTGTGATTGAAATCTTCTGCCACCTCCAGTGCTTCTCAAATCAGATGTCCTACATTGGAAGTCACTTCCATTGTCTCTCTTGGGGCAAGCAGCCCTATTCAAAATGATGTCCCTTCCCAGACACTCCAGATACGGTTGGCTCAGTGTACTTTAAGGATCTCGATTGTATCTTACGGGACTTGCTGTGGGAGGGTATACCACCTCATATTGCAACACACAAACGCACACTGGGGTGGTTTGACGGGGGCACCGGACTTCCTGATATAAAGAAATACTATTGGGCACCACATCTTGCTGCAAACAACCAATGTATGTATAGACCGCAGGGTGACCCGGACTTTCAGATCGACAGGTGGCTCCTCCCAGGTGGCAGCTTTGAGGGGGCACTCTATGTGCAGTCGTTGAGGCCTGCTTTGACTGGTCTGAATGGACAGGCGGCACATGTGTGAAAAATAGCTACCAAAAGCTTGGGATGGGAGGAAAGACTCACGCTGGCCATACCACTCTGGCACAGTGAGCAACTGGGCAGACTGATTTGTTCAAGGGGCTTCAATCGTTGGGACCATATAGGTATATCCACGGTGGGTGACTTGTAGAAGGTGGGTGAGGTGGTCCCATTTTCATGGCTGCAGCAAGAATACGAAATAGCCCAATCAGAACACTTCAGATGTCTCCAAATTAGACATGCCTTGCTTGCGGTTCTTCCTAAAGGTAGTACACTCCCCGAGTCCTCCCCGCTCGAGGACAGAGTTTTAGTTGGCGAAAGGCCATATCACATATTTTCAAAAAGTTGATCAACAACATGACAGATCCCCTAACTCGCTTGAGGGCCAAATGGGACCACAATGTGGCGGGATTGGATGATGAGGAGTGGCTGGCTGCGGTGGCCTCCGCTCGGGAGGTGGCCATCTCCTCCAGACTTCACCTGGTGCAGGTGACCCCTTGAGTGCGCACAACGTCTCCCGGCTGTCGTGCATTACGGTGGGTGTGTGCGCACGACGGCCGGGAGCCGTCGTGTTCCCAAACGCCATTTATTTCTCCCGCACAGCGGGAGAAATAAACCCGCACACAAGGGGTTAAAGGTTCTCCATAGATCCTACCTGTCTGGGCCCCTGATGGCTACCATGGGATATAGTTCAGATGGTGGCTGTGTAAGGCAGCGTCGGCTGGAGGGCACCTTTATTCACACCCTTTGGGAGTGCACAGCTATCCAGCGATATTGGGAGGTGGTGGTGCACCTGATGGAGGAAGCGTTGGGGCAGCAGATTGATTTCAATATTAAATTGGCTCTCCTGAATGTGTGGGGACCCACTGATTTGAACTCTAGGGAGCGAACATGGGTTACCTCGGGGCTGATGGTGGCAAAAAAGAACATTGCAAGAATGTGGAGGGCTCAGAACCCACCAAATATAACAGAATGGGGCAAAGATATGGACTGGTGTATGGTCATGGAAAAGTCCATATACGAAGCCAGGGGGTGCCCGAATAAATGGACGCAAATATGGGGACAATGGAATGTCCACAGGGGAGAGAGATGTGAACTCACGAGATTGAGAGAGGACATTCTCAGTGAGACCTAAGTGCGTTCAATTTGAAAAATGTCACTATTGTTTTGAAATAATTATGATTTATTGTATCACTCGCAATGTGCCGAATATTGCCCAGATGTCTATAACTTGATTACGTATATATCATGCCTTGTTTTCAATAAAAAAGAATTGTTAGAAAAAAAAAGAAAATCTGTTTGGAATTCGTTACAGATGGGATCATGAATGTGAAGATTGTACATTTACTTCTACCACTAAAATAGACACTGAAAGATTCATATATTTGACAATACCAGATTGTAAAACAGTGTCTTTTAACAAATTAGTAAAATCAGCTAATCAAAATATGGAATGTAGTCACTGCAAATCTGAAATGTTATCAACATTATTTATAGAAAGATTTGGACAATATGTCATTTTAATGATACAACGTTGTAGAACAGATGGAAGAAAATTGGAAACTAAAATAACAAAAATTGGGGCAAGTCAACTGTTAATTTTAAGAAGAACTTTCAAAGCAGTGGCAATTATTTTCCATGATGGACCTTCTACAACATCTGGACACGAATGTACCACGTTACAACGCATTCATTTACATCGCGGTACATTACATCGTGGTTTTTACAATGCAAGTCGTTACAACGACTTGCGTTGGAGGGCGCTGGACTTAGGAGTAGTATAATTTACTATTCCAACTCCAGTCTATGTACAGTAGGGAAGGTGTTGGATAGTAAATTATACTATTCCTTGTCCTAGAGCGCCATCTAGCGCAAGTCGGTGTAATGACTTGCGTTGTAAAAACCGCGATGTAATGGCATTGCGATGTAATCCCCGCGTTGTAAACGATGTTACCCTCTGGACACTATACTGTGTATTTAAAATGCAATAAAGGATAGACACATTGTAATGATGCCCATTTGCAATTCAAATATCAGTTGCCTTTTGAATTATCAAATTCCTATCTAATATTTTTGATGCCAAAGTTCTGAAAACATCATTCGGCCTATTGGGAAGATGTCAACATGGATTAATGAGATTGTTTTGGATTTTTTACCATACAAACGATTTCCGAAACATCATTCGGCCTATATGGAAGATATCAAGAATTGCTGCTTCAATTATTGTTTCTGTTCTTTGATATGGTGTTTACAAAATTGTTTTAGGAAGAAGCATTTCATATATTTGATCTTTGTATTATATGCAAAGTTATTGAGGGTGTTTGTTTTAGGAAAAGTAAACAGATAGTTGAGTTTGTTGTAAATATTTTTAATACAGATTTGTTTTTTTTAACAATCTTATTGATTGTATTTTTTTGCCCGCTGTTACATGATGATCAACATTGAAATCACTGTGTATGGTGAAATTCAATAGAATCTGAAAACAGGAAAAAAGGCAAACTTATTATGTTATGTAATTGTAAAATTATGTTGTGTTCTTAAAACTATAATATTATATAACATAACTGTATTTTTCTTCTCTTTTACAGACCCACATTCTAAAGTTTGAAACTATTTTAAATTTAGATTATAAAAAAGAACAGAAAAAAATGTTTCAATGACTTTTATATCTACTATAAAAAAGGTAAGATTAAGTAACCCAAGCACTACCCATGCAGTACTACATTCACCTGTGCACTACCCATACAGTCCTCTGACCACCTAGACACTTCTCATTCACACCTTCAATTACCCAGGTAGTACCCATGCAGTGCAGCATTTACCCTGTAACTCCCCATACAATCCTAAAATCATCCAGCCAGTACCATGTACTAATCCAATCACTCAGCGAAAACTCAAGCACTTACAAATTCGCCATGCACTCTCCTTGCAGTTCTCTAATCATCCAATCACTACATATGTACTCATGCAATGACCCAGGCATTAACACATGCAGTGCTACAATCACCTGGGCACTACCAATGCAGTCCCCACCACCTAAACACTATTCATTCACACCTTTAATTACCCATGTAGTACCCATGCATTTCAGCAATCACCCTGTCACTACCCATGCACTCCTCCAATCACCCAGCCAGTACAATGTACTTATCCAATCACTCCGCCAATATCCAAGCTCTTATAAATTCGCCATGCACTCTCCTTGCAGTACTCTAATCATCCAGTCAGTACCCATGTACTCATGTAATGACCCAGGCACTAACACATGCACTGCTGCAATCCCCTTTGCTTTACCCATGCAGTCCTCTAACCACCTACACACTATTCATTCACTCCTTCAATTCCCCATGTAGTACCCATGCAGTCCAGCAATCACCCTGTCACTCCCAATGCTCTCCTCCAATCACCCAGCCAGTACAATGTACTATCCAATCACTCTGCCAATACCCAAGCACTTATTAATTCACTGTGCACCCTCCTTGCAGTACTCTACTCATCCAGTCACTACCCATGTACTCATGCAATGACCCAGGCACTAACACATGCAGTGCTAAAATACCCTGTGCACTACCCATGCAGTCCTCCAATCACCTACACCCTACTCATTCGCTCCTTCAATTAACCAAGTACTACCCATGCAGTCCAGCAATCACCCTCTCCCTACCCATGCACTCCTCCAATCACCCAACCAGCACCACATACTTATCCAATCACTCTGCCAAAACCCAAGCACTTATAAATTCACCATGCCCTCTCCTTGCAGTACTCTAATCATCCAATCACTACATATGTACTCATGCAATGACCCATGCACTAACACATGCAGTGCTACAATCAACTGTGGACTACCAATGCAGTCCTCTAACCACCTAGACACTATTCATTCACACCTTTAATTATCCATGTAGTACCCATGCAGTTCAGCAATCACCCTGTCACTACCCATGCACTCCTCCAATCACCCAGCCAGTGCAATGTAGTTATCCAATCCCTCCGCCAATACCCAAGCACTTATAAATTCGCCATGCACTCTCCTTGCAGTACTCTAATCATCCAGTCAGTACCCATGTACTCATTTAATGACCCAGGCACTAACAAATGCACTGGTGCAATCCCCTGTGCACTACCCATGCAGTCCTCTAACAACCTGCACACTACTCATTTGCTCCTTCAATTCCCCAGGTAGTACCCATGCAGTCCAGCAATCACCCTGTCACCCCCATGCACTCCTCCAATCAACCAGCCAGTACTATGTTTGTATCCAATCACTCCGCCAATACCCAAGCACTTATAAATTCACCATGCACTCTTCTTGCAGTACTCTAATCATCCAGTCAGTACCAATATTCTCATGCAATGACCCAGGCACTAACTCATGCTCTGCTACAATCCCCTGTCCACTACCCATGCAGTCCTTTAACCACCTACACACTACTCATTCATTCCTCCAATTACCCAGGTAGAACCCATGCAGTCCAACAATCACCCTGTCACTACCCATGCACTGCTGTAATCACCCAGCCAGCACCATGTTCTTATTCAATCACTCCACTAAAACCCAAGCACTTATAAATTTGCCATGCACTCTCCTTGCAGTACTCTAATCATCCAGTCAGTAGCCATGTACTCATGCAATTACCCAGACACTAACACATGCACTGCTACAATCACCTGTGCACTTGCCATACAATCCTCGTTCCGCCTAGACACTGCTCATTCACACCTTCAATTACCCAGGTAGTTTCCATGTAGTCCAGCAATCCCACTGTCACTCCCCGTGCACTCTTCGAATGACCCAGCCAGCGCCATGTACTCATCCAATCCCTCTGCCAATACCCAATCACTTATAAATTCACCATGCTCTCTGCTTGCAGTACTCTAATCATCCAGTCACTACCCAAGTACTCATGCAATGACCCAGCACTAACACCTGCACTGCTGCAATCACTTGTGCACTACCCATGTACTCATGCAATAACTAAAGCATTACCCATGCACTGATGCAATCACACATGCACTACCCATGCAATTCAACAATCACCTAGTTACTATCCAAGCACTCATAAAATCACTCTGCCACTACTCAAGCACTTATGAAATCACTCAGGCACTACCCATGAACTCTCCCAATCACCTGAGTACTACCCATATACTCATGCAACAACCCAAGCATTACTCATGCACTTATGCAATCACACATGCAGTACCTTTGCACTTCTCTAATCACTCACACAGTGTCCTTGCTCTCATGCAATCATTCGGGAAATTTGTCTTTTTTCAACCAATAGATGTGGTTCCGTAAGAACCGTTTTTTTTGTTTTTTTAACAATTTCAATTTTTGGGGGTATTTTTTAAACCTTTTTTCTTTTTTTTGTGTTTTGATTTTTTTAAACAATAAAAATTTGAAAACGGCAAACAAGCAGTTTAACAAAAAGCGAGGAAAAAGACATTTTGGAGCACATTACAAAAAAAGTTCACGTTTGTGTGCTTTGATGGTAGTTGCAATAACATCCGTACACTGCTCCGCAATTCACAGTTTTGCATCGCATTTTTTGCACACTATGGCCACTTCAAACAATTTAGAAATAATATCGGGCCTTGGAGCAGGTGGAACTTGTTGAGAGGAAGTCGAAGGGGCATTGGGGTCTTGTTGTGCCACTTCAGTCACTTGTATTTTTCTTTCTTCTCTGGCCAAGTGTAGAGGATGGAGAGTTTCAAGATGTTTTCTCATGCTAGATGTCCCAC
Source organism: Triturus cristatus (assembly GCF_964204655.1). NCBI lineage: Eukaryota > Metazoa > Chordata > Amphibia > Caudata > Salamandridae > Triturus > Triturus cristatus. The sequence continues at coordinate 721,562,715 of NC_140585.1, forward strand.
ATGAATATTTCTTGTCTGAGCCCCTAGACAAAATCCTCTCACAGATGGTGCAAGTCACTTTGCGAGCATTCACCTTTTTCTCACCCTCTGGTACTGTAAAAAAGGACCAGACAACACTTTCCTTTCTTTTCTTCACTGGCTCTACAAACTCCTCCTCCTCCAGATCCAATGGATCAATGTCTGCACTTGCAGAAGCCATGATGGATGTAAAGAAATGAAATAATACACAAAAAGTTTTTTAAAAGTACAGAGCAGGTAACAACAGGTGTTGCCAACAAGACAGTCAATAATAAGAGGAATATCACAAGGATAGATCCTCCCTCTTACAGAATGAAAATGTTTTAAACCAATCAGATTCTTTCTTTTTCTGCTGACACAAAGTCACGTAGGGTGTGTGCACCCATCACTTATGCATTGCGCAACCGTGAAATATTGTATACATAATTATAAACTATAAATAAATGTTTATACAATATTTTACAAAGAATATTAGTGAAAGTGTTTATACAAATCTGATGTTTGAACTTTATATAGTGAGCTTTCACACTTTGAAACTATGCCGAAGTCGCGACCCCGGCGTGTTCTCGGCTCGACCCCGGAAATAAGTGCGGGGACGGGTCGCTTACGGTACACGCATACTTCGCGCACACGTCAAATTTCTTATCGTTTATATTATACTGAAAAAATTAGTTTCTAGAAAATGCTTTCTAAATTAAATTAGTCAAACACTATAACCAAACAATGTATTGATAATTTCTTTAATACTATCTTATGCTTTTCAAATTATGCCGAAGTCACGACCGTGGCGCGATGCCGGCGCGACTATAGCGTGACTTCTGAAATGTACGGTAGCGAGGTGCGCGTACGGTGCGTGACTCCTGTGAATTAATAAAAAAAAAAGAAGTTTAGGGAAATTATTCTCAACTTTTGTTTAATGTATAAATATATATGCAGTGAATACAAATAACATAGGATTGAGGCACATTATACTTAGAAATTCTCATTTAAAAATCCATCGAAATTCATTGAAAAAACCATAGGTTTCAGGGACCTTATAGTTAGAAATCAGCATTTAAAAATACATTGAAATTTACTGAAAAAACCATAGGTTTCATAGATGTTATAGTTAGAAATTAGCATTTAAAAAACCTTAGAAATTCACTGTAAAAAACATAGGTTTCAGACCCGTTATAGTTAGTTGGACATTTCACTCGTACAAAACCAGAGAAATTCGGCCGTTATAGTTAGTAGAGCTAACTATAATTTACATATTACATCACTCATGACATGGTCAGTAACATCACTCATGACATCTCAAATGACATCACTGCTGACATCACTGATGACATCATCCAAGTGATAATCTGATGAACCTCCTCATACCCTGATATAACCTTTGATACACCCACTCTAAAATACAGACTACCATGTTCAAAACCATAGACACAACAATAACACTTACTACATACTCACTCACTCATTCCTGAGTCTACACACACATCCACTCATTCACCTATACAGTAACTCATACATGCAGTCACTCATCAATACAGCAGTATCATATGCACTCATACACCTATATATACACTCACACACCACCACTCATCCATAGACTTACTCACACACCTACTGAGTCAAGCAAATAATCAATCACACCCATGTACTCACCTATACAGTTATTCACAAACCACCTCACTTATTTATACAAATACTAACACATACTTACTCTCTTACACAATCACTGATACAACCACATACTCATCCATACAGCCACTCTCACAATCGCACACTCTCACATCTAGTCATTTATATACTCCAACACTCACATATACTGTCTTTCACGTATGTAGTTACTCACATATATACCACTGAGACATCCATTCACTCAACAACGCACCCATACACACACTCACTCACCCACCCATACAGCTCTACACAGATACACTCTTGAACCCATACACCCAGTGAATCACCCACTTACACATCTATGCACAGAGTCACACTCCCCGCCCACTCACACAGACTCTCAAGGCACCCATACAGATACCCAGACAACCAACCAATAACCTATATAGACACTCATATAGCTACTCACCAACCCATGCAGCTGCTTAGACACCAACTTACAGACTGATACAGACGTTTACACAGTTTACTCACTAACCCATGCATTCAGTAAGATATGCGAAATAACTCACTTAATTCAGTCTCACGCACCTACTAAATCAACCATCTATATATATATATAACCTACTGGCGGTTGCCAGTAGGTAGTTTTAGGACCTTGTTTCTATTCAAAAGCATATTTTCTTTTCCCAATAACTTTGGTGCCGGTTGACAAATCTTCGTGAAATTTTCTAAACGTTGGGCCCACTCCGGTCAGCTGCTATCCTGAAAGTTTCAGGGTGATTCGCCAAGCAGGGGCCGAGAGAAAAGGGGGGTCCCAAAACACGTTTTGTTCATTTTATTTCCCATAGGAAACTTTAGACACAACCACAGCCCGAACTGCTGAACGGAATTACACCAAATTTGGCAAAAAGGTAGCCCTTGGTTCAGATGGAGACCTTTTTTTTAATGGTGTGAATCAGTTCAGTAGTTGCTGGTCTCCCACTCTATCGTAGCACACTCTGGTTTGGATTTTGGAAGAGAGAGCAGGGAAACCTGCTCTCTCTTCCAAAATCCAAAGCAGAATTGCTTTTCCACACAGGGAGCGGCATGTTAGCAGCTCCCCATGTGGAAAAGCAATGCCGGCTCTCGCAGGGCGTGGGGAGCCAACAGGACCGTGGTGGTTTTGGGACTCTCCCCCCACGGTCCCCTGCGAAGTGCATAGGCCCCGGGGGATGGGGTCACCGGGGCGAATAAAAATTACTGGTAGGAGCCGGGTTTTTTTAATCGAAAATTTGGTGGTGTGACCCTAGCGCAGCACTCAGTGCAGCCCCCTGGTGTGCACGCGAGGGGTGCGCGACTCACAATGCAGCCCCCTGGTGTGAACGCAAGGGGTGAGTGACTCCCAGCATGGCCCCCTGGTGTGAACGTGAGGGGTGCGCGACGCCCAGCGTGGGCACCTGGTATGAACGCGATGGGTGTGCGACTTCTAATCGTGCTGGGTGCGCGACTCCTAATACAAAAAATTAAGAATTTTTTCGTTTAAAAGGTATATTATATGTTAGCATCTTGGGTGGCTCTAAAAAGAGCCCTTGTGTTTATTGGGAGATTTTTGTAGCTACATGTAAGTGCCGATGCAGAGTCTGAAGTTGTTGAGAAAGACTCTGTTTCCCTCATCTGTGAAATGTACACCATCTCTCCTGTATATGCCATCCATATTAAAACGCAGATTGTTGTTGTATATGGACCCCATACTATGGTCTCTGAGATAAGCTGAAACAGCTTTATTGACATTTTTTCTAGCTTTCTCAATCTGAGGACAAAATTGATTGGACCACTTCCATTTCTGTCTTTGGCATATGTTAGAGTAGACAAAGGCAGTTTGGGGGAAAAGCAACATCAATTCTGCAAAGGTGTCCTTCATTAGCATTTCCAGACCTACCCCAGTCAATGTGCCTAGGTCATTGCCACCACAGTGCACAATCACGAGGTCAGGGGGTTGGAAGTGCATAAAGGATTTAACCAATGGCATCAATTGGGGCCACTTCAATCCTCTCTGTCCAATCCATTTAATATCTACATTTTGTAAAGCTAGGTCTTTGTCAATACCTCTGCTTTCAGCATACCATGTGCACCAGAAAACATAGCTGTGCCCAAAAATCCACACTGAAAGCATCTTGAAGAGATCTCTGTAGGTAATCAGAAGATGTCTGTAACAGAGTAGGCAGGTGGTAGAAAGAAATGGTGGGCAAGCTGCTGTTTTTAAGAAAGTAGAGATTTGATTTGCTGTTTAAGAACACTCTATATTCTAATGTAGGGTGCATTTTACTTTGTTTAGAGAGCATGTTTCTTATTGGTGATTTTGAAATGTTTGAAAGGTACAGCAGAAAGGATAAGGGCATGCTTTGCAAAGCCAACCCCACCTGCTGTTGTCATTTGCAACATTGTGTGGTGAAATTGTAACCTGGCAGCTAAGTTAAATGTTGCATGACGTGTTGCTATGGAAACTGATATTAAGGACAAGGGGTGAAGAAGATGTCAGTTGAAAAGTATTATTCTCTATGACCAGTGGAAATTCGTTTTTCAATTTGAAAAACACTGGGAAGCAATGTCATTTGTGGGTTATGCGTATATGTATGGAAAATAAGAGGGAAAGTTTGCATTACTGGTTTTACATTGGAGAGTGTGCTGATCTACATTCTCTGTGACTACAAAAAAATCCTGACTGTGTGAGATTTTTCATTCAACAGATTTATTTAAAAGGTGAGTTATATTATTAAGAGATTTATGTAATATAACTTTGACATTTTTATGAAACTTAGCTGGTTAAATTAATTTATTAAATGTACAGATATATATTGGGATAATTTTATTGTACTTAAATTTTGTTTAAAAAATAGTATGTGCACTAATATATATAGTATTAAGTGTCTTGAAAGGGATAGTTGAATGATGCTTCTTATTTATTAATAATTGTTTTAATATGGATAAAGAATGTGTATTTTCAAAAAAGTTTATATAAGGTGCAGTTTATTAGGTATGCATATTTCTTCTCAGTAAAAAAGGTACAGTTTAATAAAATGGCAAAAGTATAGATAGTTTGATAAAATGAGGTAGATCTGTGCTGTTTGCAAGATGATCATATAAGGTATTAATGATTACAATTCTGTTATTAGTTTGTACATTTTGAGTGGTTTTAGAAATCCTCCTAAAAAAAGTGTTGTTGATTACTCTTCCTAATTAAGTCTGTTGAGAGGTACAGTTGCAGATAGATGCATTATTTAGTGTCTGAAGAGCAACACGGTTTTATACCTGGTAGGGACACTGTAGCCCACATCAATACGGCTATAACCGTATTTGATGTAGCAAACAAATTGGAGCAACAGATTGGGATGATTATGCTTGATGCCGAGAAGGCCTTCGACCCGGTGGCCTGGGGCCCCTTGTGGTGTACGATGGGCTCCTTTGGCCTCGGTCGGAGGTTTATCTCGGTCATTAAGAAGCTTTACTATAAACCCACAGCCATGATTAAGTATAACGGTTTCACTTCGTCTGTGTTTAGTATTGCTCGTGGTACACGGCAAGGTTGTCCGCTTTCTCCATTATTATTTGCCTTATATATTGAGCCCTATATTAAACATCTTTCTCACAATATGTCTATTCCACCAGTTGTTTTTAATGGTATCTCCTTGAAAGTCACCGCATACGCGGATGATATTGCTGTCTTTTCCACTAGGCCAGTAGAAACTATCTCAGAATTAACTCATGAAGCGCAGCGATTTGGATCTTTTTCAGGATACAAACTGAATCTGAATAAGACACAGTCTATTTTAAATTTCACACCGACATTAGATACACCCTCATTAGGTATTACTACCTCGGCTAAATATTTAGGGGTATGTCTCAGCGCTTGTACTGATGACTTATTTGACCTTAACTATATACCGCTTCTGAAAAGGATCTCTAATGACTTACGTAGATGGCAAAAGCTGCCGGTATCTATTATTGGGAGGTGCAATATAGTAAAGATGGACATATTGCCTAAATTTCTATATTTTTTTCGAGCTATTCCCCTCAGAATTCCAGCGTCTTTTTTTAAGCGTTTAGATAGCATTATTGGAAGTTTTATCTGGAACTATCGAAGCGCAAGACGGGCCCTTAGATACATTAAACTATCTTACAAGCAGGGAGGTTTTAAATTGCCTGACTTCAGATCCTATTTTTGGGCCGCCTTCATTAGCCAAATCCAGTCCTTAATAAAGGGACCTGAGGGAAGGGAACTTTGGGTAGCGTATCAGTTGGCACATGGTCCAAATACTGTTTTTTTGTTACAGTCTATGTCAGATCCCAACTACTACAAAAGAGTCCGATTTAAGACCATCCGATACATTCATTTTATTTGGCAAGACATTTGTAAAAAGTGCAATATTCCTGACTGGCACGAATTTATCTATCTTTGGGGTAATCCGAAGCTCCCTGATATCTTTTCAGATTCATTCACACACATATGGCAACAACAGGGAATTATAAAGTTGGGGCAGCTCTATTATGAACATGGATTTAAGTCTTATCAGTCACTACTTATGGATTATGGGCTCACGCATAATTCTTTTTTTAAATATTTGCAAATTAGGAACTTTTTTATGCAAGAAATAGGATTGCTGACGCTCCCCTTAACAACAGAAGTTCTACGTGTAATCTTTAAGAGAGATAGTCGTGGTCTTATAGGGAGAGATTATGGTTGTTTTATGGACGAACTCGATGATGATATATTACAGATTACAGCTAAATTGAATATTGTGTTCGATTTAGAGGTGACTCCTGAGGAAGTCTCAGACTCACTTGTTAGAATAAGTTCCTCTGTCACTTCAATTAATTTAAAATTACAACATCATCGAACCCTGTTTATGCTGTACTACACTCCTAAACGGATTACTAAATGGGCCATCTCAAGTAATTCTATTAAATGTTACTGCCCCAAATGTAACAAATTCGCTGTAGATCTATGGCATATGTTTGTGACATGCCCCATGTTAGCTGAATTTTGGTGTAGAATTGCCCAGGAACTGATTAAACTAACTGGTAAAACAACGTGTTTGTCAGAGAAGGAAATCTTACTTGGGCTACTATCGGACAGTGGTAATGTGCCAAATTCTTTTATGTCAATCTTTATGGTATGTGCTGGTTTGACTATTGCTAGGGTATGGATAGAAAAATCCAGCCCTACTATTACTGAATTCTGGTTGCTACTGAGGGGAGTTTACGAAATGGAATTAGCTTTGGCAAAAGTAAAGGGACTGAGATCATTGGTTAAATTTAGACGGCTTTGGTGTTGTCTTCAGTGGGACTAAAAATATTGTGGTATCTACTGTTGAAATTCTATATGATATGATTTGATACGATATTTATACAAGTGTTCAGTCCATTCACCCATCTGTATATCTTTATTCGTTTATTTGTAATTGTATATAATGCTACAGAAGAATGTCTTTCTGAAGTGTGGTCTTTTTTCTTTTGCGAATGACAAAATGATCTGCACCCTGGTCTTTTTTTTGTGTTTTGTAACTGTGACCAATAAAAAAAAAAAAAAGAAAAAAAGAGAGGTACAGTTTGATGATGTTGCATATTTCTAGATTTAATTGGCAGTATGTATTTCAAAAGAAAATCACTACATTTTACTCTTTCTGGTATGTAGCAATTATCTCCTTAAAGAGGATAGTATGTCATGAGTCAAGTATTTGTTTAGATTACCTTTATATAGTTGTAGCTATATTTACTGAATTAATGAGAGGTACCTGATAGATTACAGGAGTGCAAATGTAGTGAATATGTGATTTTATAAGTGCATGAGAAGTGTTGTTGTGGTTTTATAATGTCTAATTTCGTTGTTAGTATGTAGGTAAATGTGCACAATCTATAAGGTCTCAAAACTCCATGCAGCCTACTGATTTACTCCTGCAAAAATGCAAGTATTAGCCATGTAGTTTAGTAATCACAGTATGAGTATCTGTCCACTCCTGCTATCATCCTGACAGAAGCACATCCTTATCTAATCTCTGTGTCAAAAAACACGCACTTATAAACTCACCCTGCTGTCAACTACCAGCACTCTATCTACTCAGTCACTGTCTATGCACTTACAGAATGACTTAGGCATTAAGAGACACAGTGCTATAGTCAAATGTGCACAATCTATGCAGTCCCTAACCCCCTGCTGACTACTGATTGAGTCCTGCAATAATACAGATAGTACTCATGCAGTGACCCAATCACACTGTCACTCTCTGTCCACTCTTGAAATCATTCTGAGAGAACCATGTCCTTATCTAATCTCTGTGTCGAAATAGAAGCACTTCCAAACTCACCCCGCTCTCAAGTACCTGCACTCTATCTAGCCAGTCACTGTCCATGCACTTGTAGAATCATTGAGTCATGCATTAAGAGATATAGTGCTACAGTTAAATGTGCGCAATCTATGCAGGCCCCTAAACCTCTATAGACTACTGATTCTCTTCTGTGATAATCTAGATAGTACTCATGCAGTGCCCCAATCACACTGTCACTCTCTGTTTACTGATGCAATCATCCTTACAGAATCATGTCCTTATCTAATCTCTGTGCCGAAACACAAGCACTTATAAACTCACCCTACTATCAACTATCAGCACTCTATCTACCCAGTCACTGTTTATGCACTTGTAAAATGACTCAGGCATTAACATACACAGTGCTACTGTCAAATGTGCACAATTTATGTAGGCCCCTAACCCACTGTAGACTACTGATTCAGTCCTGCAATACTCCTGATAGTACTCATGCAGTGCCTCAATCACACTGTCACTCTCTTTCCACTCTTGTAATCATCCTGACAGAACCATGTCCTTATCTAATCTGTGTGCCAAAACACAAGCATTTATAAACTCACACTGCTCTCAAATACCAGCACTCTACCTACCCAGTAACTGTCTATGCACTTGTTGAATGACTCAGGCATTAACACACTCAGTGCTACAGTCACATTTTCACAATCTATCCAGTCCCCTAACCCCATTCAGAGTACTGATTCACTTCTGCAATTACCGAAGTAGTAGCCATGTACAACGTTATATACAACCTGTTTATTTAGAAATACAATAGTATATTTTATCAATTAATTTTAATAATGTCATATATACATTTTTTATTTTACAGATATTGTTCATCATCATTAAAAAAAACTTACCATGACTAGAATAACACAAAAGAAGAAACAACAACAAAAGGAGTAATATTTTAAGAAAGCAGAACAGCAAAAATTAGATGAACTACAACATGTGGGGAAAAAGAAAAAGTCTTCTGGTAAGAGAACAAAAGAATTTGTTAAAAAACTTTCAAAGGCTAAAAACAGTGTGCACAATGTGGAACGTATAAAGAATGCCCTAACAACAAAGAAGAATAAAAAGAAAAAAGGAGAAGTTAATAGAAAAATGCATTCTGAAGAATCAATGTATGGTAAAGGAGAACAAATCGGTTTGAAGAAATTAGAAAGAGAATGTTTTACAATAGAGTTGTTTTTAATTTGTTGAAAGATGTGAAGAAATATAAAAGAAGATCAGCATTTTATAAAAAGAAGAAACAGATTGAAACTATGGTTGACAAGGCTTTTGAATTAAAAACTAAATTATTTATCTTAGTTTTAAACAGAATCCGATCACTTGATAAGCCAATAAAGTTTATGAAGGCCAAAAGTAAGAAGAAGAAAGTTATTAGCAGAAGTAACTTTTGTGATATTTTTTGGGGTGAATGGAAACACAGTTCAAGTTCAGAGCCTTTTTTTTAATGAAGAGAGTTATTTTCAAACCAATACATTGTTGCTAGCAGTTGATACCAGTGGTCGAGTTTATGAGGTTAAAAATGGTTGTCCAATTGAGAAAGAGAAGATGGTTCCCAGAAATGTAGAAGAAGTGGTAGCTGATTAAGTTCTAGGGAGACGTCCTAAAGCTCCTGTGTATACTTGGGATTGTAGTAGTATTTGTAGTATACGACAGGAATCTATTGAAATTTTACGCAATTTCTTACGAGACTATAGGAAAAAAAGTGTTAAACAGAAGATGAAGATGTTGCAAGGTCATTCTCTGGCTTGTCTTTCAAGAAAAGTATGTCAAAGTGTTTTTCACCATTTTAGAATGTTAGCAGTACATCATTCTCAAATGCAGAAGTTTGTGAGAAGATTGTATTATGCTAAAAGTCCAGTACTAATTTTAAATGACTTAAACAGTGCTCTTTTGCATGGAACAGTATCAGATGTTACAAAAGTTTGTGATGAAATAGAGTTTCGCTACTTTGGTCCTGAAGAAGAGACTGACCAAACTGAGACATTGATAGACGTAGATGTTGAAGAAAATGTGGAAAATAGTAGTACAGAGAAGTTTGAAGAACAAATTACAAAGTTTAAGGTAATTTCGTGTGAAAGGCCAAATTACACTTGTATTTGTTGCCGACGAACTCACTATAGAAATCAGGCTAGGACTGTTGATCTATATTTAAAAAGTGAAAGAGAAAATAATGATAAATGGAAGGAATTTGTAACTTATTTGTTGGTAGAGGATTGCTTTGATTTGGGTACTGATCAGCGTATTTGTAAATATTGTTATAACAAACTAGACGATAATAAAATGCCTGCTAGAGCTGGCCATAATAATCTAGAGTTGGTAACTATTCCTCCAGAACTGATAGATTTAAACACATATGAGTCTATTCTGATTCAATGTGTGCACCCGTTTCAGGCTATTGTTCGTATGGAGCCTAAAACAGGTAAATTGCCTCCTACAGATTTACAGAGAGGATTAAAAGGTAGAGTTGTATGTTTACCTCTAGATTTAAATAAAAATATTGAAACAAATTGGTGTAGAAAATGTAGAAAGTGAACCACTAGTTATTCTAGTTAATGGTGTTCCTACTAAGAGTAAGAAAATCTGGCAGGAATTAGTTGATGTTAGGAAAGTGCAAAAGACAACATTATATCTTATAAAAAACAATGATTACTATAAAAATGTTTATGTAGAAGAAGAAGAAATAGTTTTAGGAGATGAAAGTGAAACGTCAAGTGGTCAAATTGAAAAAGTTGACATGTCCAAAAGTGAAGAAATTTATGAACATTATAGTGTACATCCACTTCATTCAAAAGAAGTGATGGGGAATACTATTGAATTATTCCAAATTCCCATGTGTGTATGGGAAAAAAGTTTGGAAGCTCGTTTTCCCCAGCTGTTCCCAACTGGAAAAGGTGGACAATATGACAAACGATCAGTACAGATTCCTAAATCAGAATATCCGACAACAAGATTGTATGCAGAAGATCCAAGATTTCGACAATGTATCCCATATATATTTCCTCTTTTGTTTGAGAGTGACTTGTCTGGACTTTCATATGCAGTCAACCACATCTTAAAAACAGGGGTACATCTTCAAAATGTTTCTGCAAAGGAATTCATGGATAAAGTACATCAGAGAGATGATCATTTAGAATCTCAACTGATTAATTTGATGGCATGTCAGCACAGTACTAATGAGTATTGGTATTGCCGTCATGGAGAACTAAAATGCATGCTAAGGAACTTAGGAACTTCTACATGGTGTATTACCCTAAGCTGTGCTAAATACGCTTGGGATGATTTACTTGAATTTCTTCGAGAGGCAAATTCAAATATTACAAATATTGAACAAAAGACACCTGGAGAATTGCTCTCTTTGGATCCTGTAAATGTATGCAGATATTTCAGCCATTGGTTTGAAGCTATGATGTCTTTTATCTGCAATAAAAAGAATACTTCTCTTGGAGAAGTTATTGATTTCTTTTGGAGAGAGGAGTACCAAGCTAGAGGTGCTCCTCATATACATATGCTTTTATGGATCAAGGATGCACCCAAATTTGGAACTGATTTGGGTGACACTGTCTTAGCTTTTATTGAAGATTATGTCACATTTGCTATACCAAAAATAACAAAACAAAACACCTTAAGGCAACATGTGTTGCGATTCCAAAGTCATTGATGTGGCAAATACTGTTGATGGAAATACAAGTCAAAGGAAACGTTTTATACCCAATGTCATTTTGGATTTCCACGTCCAGTAATATCCAAAGGAAGAGTAAACAGATTCATGTCAGCAGTGAGACATACCATCACTAGAAAATCTCTCAAAAATACATACAATTTGAGAAGAAGTGAAGAATCAAAGTATATCAATGATTATAATCCAGTTATTCTCTCACATGTGGATGTCCAGTATGTTGTGGACAATTCCATTGCTATTGCTCGGTATGTAACATCATACATTACAAAATCAGAAAAGACTGAGTTAAAAGAAATGTGGGAAGAAATTTCCCATGAGAAGAGTCTTCTTAAGAAATTGTACAGTTTTGTACAGAAGATGTTATCCCATCGAGAGATTGGAGCGTACGTATGCTCGGATTGGTTGTCGTCTGCAAGTTTATATTCAAAGTCAAGAGGGATCATTTGGGTCTAGGTCTTGCTGCAACGCGAAATCGAGTACATAAACCTATACAAGAAATCGAATATTTAGCAGTAAATGAACCGGGAAGTACAGATATTATGAAGTGCTTCAATTTTACAGTTTTTAGAAAAATACTACAGAAAACATAAATGAAGGAAAATATGCAGTGTTTGTTTCAGAAGGATGCTTGGTGAAACATACTAAAGGAAATCGGATTAATCACAGGAAACGGAGTTGTGATACTGCTGGTAAAAGAGAATTTTACTATTTAGCACTTTTACAACTGTTCAAGCCTTGGCGTACGGAATTGGAATTTCTTGGAGATTTTCATTGCTATGAAGATTCTTTCAATGCATATAAAGATAGCATTGAATGCCCAGTTTTGCAAATTATCTGAAAATGTTGAATGAAGAAATTGATCATGAAGCTACTATTGCAGATGAGATTGCTGGAGACAGTTCTCAAGATAGTCAAAGTTCTGGACCTCTGAGTCAAGAACCACTAGGACAACAAATTCTTGAAAATGAAGCAGCAATTGCCATGAATGAAGTGGAAACAGCAATGCATAAAGCTGAAGAAGATATTATGGACTTGGAAAACTTGGAAGAACAACTAAATATTGAACAGAAAGAAATCTATCAGCAAGTTAGGCAACAGATTGACCATGGTTTTCTTCATGAAAAGAAAGAATGCACATCATTTCAACCTATCAGAATGTGTATCAGTGGTGAAGCTGGTACAGGAAAAAGTTTCTTGATTAAAGTTTTGACTACTTATCTACGGAAAATAATTGACTCACATTTGTCTTGTGTTGTAACTGCTCCAACTGGATTGGCAGCACACAACATTAAAGGAATTACATTACATTGTTTACTAATGCTACCTGTGGAACATGAACATAAATTGGAATAATGCTTGCCTTTGTGCATTTAAGAATGCAGCAAATTTTAAAAACAGAATACAATGTCTTATTTGGAGGAAAACATGTGACAGTTTTTGGTGATCTACTGCAACTTACTCCTGTAAAAGGACAACCAGTATTTAAAACGCTTGTGCACGAAGACACCAGAAAGTCTTTGGTAAGTGTTGGAAACGTTAACATTTGGTCATTTTGAGTACAAAGAACTCATTAAAAACATGCGACAAGCAAATGATGAAGTTTATGGAACTATTCTTCAAGATATAAGAATTGGAGTATTGACAGAACATGGCAAACAAGCTTTGCAAAGTCGGCTACTTACCAACTTGTTTGCAAATGAAAATATAGATCCTGCAAAAATGTACAAAATAATTTCAGAAAATAAATCTATAATCTGCCTCATGCCAACACTGCAAGAGTGCTGTACATTCATTAAAGAACTTTTAAAGCTGGAAAATGAACACTGGAAAATGAACAAATAATAAAAATGGAAGCCATTGATAAAATAGACCATGAAGGAATTACTATTATTTTGACAGAAAAACTGAAAACAAAATTGGATTCTTTAGAAAAATCTATATCTAAAACTGCTGGTTTAGAAAAGTATTTATATGTATGTATAAACTGTCGGGCTATTTTACGGCGTAATTTGGATGTGGAAAAAGGGTTAGTAAATGGAGCAATGTAAAAAGTTGTTGATTATGTTAATTATCAAAAAAACTGATGGAATTGAATATTTGAAAATCAAATTTGATCAGATTGAAGAAGTAAAACAAATTGCTTGTTGTTCTGCTTGTTTTTTGCTTGTAAAAGATGTATATGTTCGTAGAAAACAGTTTCCTCTTTCTTTGGTATATGTGGTGACTATTCATAAATCTCAAGGTTTAAGTGTAGACAGTGCTTTGGTAAATATTGGAAGTACTGTATTTAAAGAGGGTATGGCATATTTTGATTTGTCCTGATTCAGAACTTTTTCAGGATTGTATTTGATTGATTTTGATGAAAGAAAGATTAGTGCAGATGTAAATTGTGTAAGAGAGTATAATCGGTTAAGGAGACTGTATGCTCCCAATTTAGGTGAATATCCAGTATATGAAAAGCGTGTAGTAGGTCGAAAAAGAAGGTATGAGAATATCTGTAGTGAAGTTAAGGAGAAGAAAAAAAATCAGGATAATGTTGATAATCCAAGCAAAAAGAAAAAGGTCACTATTGAAGAGATTGTCGGATATCAGTTAGAATAAAGTTCCGGTATCAACTGCTATGCTAATGTAATGGTAAATGTTGTATTTTTTCTAGAAAGTCTGCTACAGCAAATTATGGAGAATAGAGAAAAAATGTTTTGTTCCTTGTTGTATTCTATTTTTGAAAACTGATAAAAGTAAAATCCAAAGTGTTTCTAATATTCTGAATCTTTTGGATATATGTTCTGGTTGTATGCAAATTTACACATAATTTGCAACAAGATGCTCAGGAATTTCTATGTATATGCTTGCAGTATTAGAAGAGGAAGGAATATAAAATTAAAATCTATTTGGACTTCGTTATAAATGTGAAAATTGTATGTTTACTTCTACCACTAACATAGACACTGAGAGATTTATATATTTAGCTATCCCAGATTGTAAAACAGTGTCTTTCAACAAATTAGTTAAAGCAGCAAATCAAAACATGGAGAGTAGCCAATACAAATAAGAAATGTTATCAACACTATTAATACAAAAATGTGGACAATATATAGTTTTAATGATACAACGTTGTACAGCTGATGGAAGAAAATTGGAAACTTTAATTAAACATTTTGTAGCAAGTCAACAATAAACATCAGGAAGAACTTTTGTAGCAGTAGGAATTATATTCCACGATGGACCTTCTACAACATATGGACATTACACTATTTATTTAAAATGCAATAAAAGATGGATATATTGTAATGATGCTCATTTAGTTTTTAGATATTGTTTGTCGAACGAATTACCAAATTCATATCTAATATTTTTAAAGCCAAAGTTCTAAGAACATAATTTGGCCTATTGGGAATATGTTAAAGTGTATTAATATGATTACATTGGACAATTTCAGTAGAAAGGATTTCAGGAATATCATTTGGCTTTGAGGAAAGATATTAATATGAACTAAGCACTTTTCCTGGGATATTCTGTCAACATATATTATAAAGAACATCATTTAGAGTATAAGGAAATTATAAAGAATTGTTGATTGAATTATTATTTCAGTTCTTTCTTATTGTAGTAACAATATTCTCTTGAAAAGAAGCATTTTATATATTTGTGATTTGTATTATATGCTATGTTATTTAGGATTTTATTTTTATGCAATGTGCATAGATAGTTCACTATGTTGAAAATATTTTTGACACAGGTTTTTTTTTTTAAAACAATATTCTTGATTGTTTTTTTTTGCCCGCTGGTATGTGATGAGTAACATTGAAATCACTATTTATAGTGAAATTCAATATATTCTGAGAACAGCAAAAAAGGCAAACAAAGTAATTTATATTATGCTTAAATTGTGTTGTATTTATAAAATGATAATATTATATATTATAACTGTATTTTTTCTTCTCTTTTACGGATCCTAATTCTAAAGTTGAAAAGTTTTTAAACTTTAAAATATAACAAACAACTGCAAAAAATGTTTACAATATTTTGATATCTACTGCTGTAAAGGTAAGGTTAATTAATCCAAACACTACTACATTCATCCAGGCACTATTCAAACACACCTTTAAACACTTACTCACTGCTTATTAATGTCTAAATTACCTCAGGTAGTAACCATACAGTCCACCAATCACTATGTAACTGGTAATGAAGGTTTTCAGTCATTTAATACTAGCATGTACTAATTCAATACCTCTGTCAGTACCCAAGCAGTCATGCATTTTCTCAGATGATCTCCTTGTAATACTCTAATCATTTAGTTGAACTATGTCCTTATCTAATCATTGTACCAAAACACAAGCACTCACTCTGCTGTCAACTACCAGCATTCTACCTACTCAGTCACTATCTATGCACTTGTACAATGAGTCAGGCATGAAGAGACACCGCACTACAATCAAATGTGCACAATCTATGCAGGCCCCTAACCTCTTGTAGACTACTTATTCACTCCTGTAATAATCTAGGTAGTACTCATGCAGTGCCCCAATCACATTGTCACTCTCTTCACTCTTGCAATCATTCTGATAGAACCATGTCCTTATCTAAAATCTGTGCCAAAACAGAAGCACTTATAAACACACCCTGCTGTCAACTACTAGCACTCTACATATTCAGTCACTGTCTATGCACTTGTACAATGATTCAGGCACGAAGAGACACTGTGCTACAGTCAAATGTGCACAATCTATGTAGGCCCCTAACCCACTTTAGACTACTGATTGAGTCCTGCGATAATCCAGATAGTACTAATGTAGCTCCCCAATTCCACTGTCACACTCTGTCCACTCTTGCAATCATCCTGACAGAACCATGTCCTTATGTAATCTGTCTGCCGAAACACAAGCACTTATAAACTTACCCTGCTCTCAACTACCAGCACTCTAACTACCCAGTCACTGTCCATGCACTTGAAGAATGACTCAGGCATGAAGAGACACTATGCTACAGTCAAATGTGTACAATCTATGCAGGCCCCTAACCCCCTGTAGACTACTGATTCAGTCCTGCAATACTCCAGATAGTACTCATGCAGTGCCTCAATCACACTGTCACTCTCTGTCCACTTTTGCAATCATCCTGACAGAATCACGTCTTTATCTAATCTCTGTGCCAAAACACAAGCACTTATAAACTCACCCTGCTGTCAACAACTAGCACTCTACCTACGCAGTCACTGTCTATGCACTTGTACAATGATTCAGGCATGGAGAGACACTGTGCTACAGTCAAATGTGCACAATCTATGCAGGCCCCTAACCTCCTATAGACTGCTGATTCACTCCTGCAATAATCTAAGTAGTACTCATGCAGTGCCCCAATCACACTGTTACTCTCTCACCACTCTTGCAATCATCCTGACAGAACCATGTCCTTATCTAATCTCTGTGCCGAAACACAAGCACTTATAAACTCACTCTGCTGTCAACTACCAGCACTCTACCTACTCAGTTACTATCTATGCACTTGTACAATGACTCAGGCATGAAGAGACACCATGCTACTGTCAAATGTGCACAATCTATGCAGGCCCCAACCCCTTGTAGACTACTGATTCACTCCTGTAATAATCTAGGTAGTACTCATGCAGTGCCCCAATCACACTGTCATTATCTCCGCTCTTGCAATCATTCTGATAGAACCATGTCCTTATCTAATCTCTGTGCTGAAACACAAGCACTTATAAACTCACCATGCTGTCAACTGCCAGCACTCTACCTATGCAGTCACTGTCCATGTACTTGTACAATGAGTCAGGCATTATCACACACAGTGCTACAGTCAAATGTGCACAATCTATGGAGGCCCATACCCCCTGCAGTCTCTAGATTCACTGCGGCAAAAATCCACGGAGTAGCCATGCAGATCACCAATCAGAGTGTCACTCTCTGTCCACACCTCCTATCATTGTGACAGAACCATGTCCTTATCTAATCTCTGTGTCGAAACACAAGCACTTATAAACTCACCCTGCTGTCAACTACCAGCACTCTACCTACCCAGTCACTGTCCATGCACTTGTAGAATGACACAGGCATGAAGAGACACCGTGCTACAGTCAAATGTGCACAATCTATACGGGCCCCTAACCCTCTGTAGACTACTGATTCAGTCCTGTAATAATCTAGGTACTACTCATGCAGTGCCCCAATCACACTGTCACTCTCTGCAAACGTTTGCAATCATCCTGACAGAACCATGTCCTTATCTAATCTCTGTGCTGAAACACAAGCACTTATAAACTCACCCTACTGTCAACTACCACCACTCTAACTATTTAATCTAGGTATCCTCCTGTCTATAAAAACAATATCAAGTGTTTCAACTTGAACTCTGCGCACTGTATCCTTGTAGGTATTGCTATATCATTTTAAACCATGATATAAATACATTACTAAATAACACAAATATAAGTCAGAACATTCATGACATTAAACTTCATAAAACGCAAGCAGTATATGATGATTGCTTCAAATTGTAGGTTTTAATATGTTGTAATCACAGATACTTTCTTGAGGCATAATATCTTTACATCAACACATAATGTCCATGAAATCCATTTCTTGTAATGCCCTTTAAATAGCATGCCCAATACATTTCGGGCCCCATTGGCCCTTCCTCAGGGGTTAAATCTGTAAACCATACAAACAATAAAGTATTTTAGTGCATTATTTCCATGTAATGCGCAGGGGAACACTAAAAAAATACAATTCAATTCTTATTGTTTATAAATCAACAGGTAATGTATGACAACACAACGTTTTTTAAAAACAGATTGCTGGTTTGTGACTAATTTTTCAAATAAATGATCAGACCTCAGTGACAGAGTAGAAATAAGAACGAGAAACCACTCGTGAACACGAAGAAAGTAAAAAGTAGACCAACACCATTTTCGCGCTAACACCCAGTGACCATGATCTCAGTAAAAACCTCACAATAACCAAAAAGGCCAAGTGACATCCACTGAAGGTGCAGAAAAACGAAAACTCGTCTCACCAAGCTTCTTGCATGAAAACCGGCATGCTAATTAAACGTTGCACAATTGCCTCAACTTAAAAACGTGAAACAAACGAAAAAACGCCATAACTACCTAAACATTGAACCTAATTCGAAACAGTGAGTCCAAGACATGACTCGTTTTACCTTCAATTACGAAGAAAATGCTTATACTATTGTAATCCAGTCCGGCGCGTCTCAACCCGACATGGCTCAATTTCGGAGGTGGTTCATCCCTCAGAGCATGGGTACGGCCCGTACCACGCGTACCCCTACATCACCACTCCAATGGTGGTACGGGCCGTACCCACGCTCTGAGGGCGTGGGTATGGCCCGTACCACCATTGGAGTGGTGAAGTAGGTGTACACGTGGAATGGGCCGTACCCACGCTCTGAGGGCGTGGGTACGTCGTGTACCCCTACATCACCACTCCAATGGTGGTACGGGCCATAACCACGCCCTCAGAGCGTGGTACGCGCCGTACCCACGCTCTGAGGGCGTGGTTACGGCCCATGCCACCATTGGAGTGGTGAAGTAGGTGTATGTGTGGTACGGGCCATAACCACGCTCTGAGGGTGTGGGTACCGCGCGTACCCCTACATCACCACTCCAACGGTGGTACGGGCCGTAACCACGCCCTCAGAGCGTGGGTACGGCCGTACCACCATTGGATTGGTGATGTAGGGGTATGCGTGGTACGGGCCGTACCCACGCTCTGAGGGCGTGGTTACTGCCCGTGCCACCATTGGAGTGGTGAAGTAGGTGTATGTGTGCTATGGGCCATAACCACGCTCTGAGGGTGTGGGTACGGCGCATACCACTACATCACCACTCCAATGGTGGTACGGGCCGTAACCACGCCCTCAGAGCGTGGCTATGGCCCGTACCACCATTGGAGTGGTGATGTAGGGGTACGTGCCGTACCCACGCCCTCAGAGCATGGGTACGGCCTGTACCACGCGTACACCTACTTCACCACTCCAATGGTGGTACGGGCCGTACCCACGCCCTTAAGAGCATGGGTACGGCCTGTACCACGCGTACACCTACTTCACCACTCCAATGGTGGTACGGGCCGTACCCACGCCCTCAGAGTGTGGGTACGGCCCGTACCACCATTGGAGTGGTGATGTAGGGGTATGCGCCGTACCCACGCCCTCAGAGCGGGGGTATGGACCGCATCACCCGTACCTCTAGGGCACCAGTACATTAGTGATACAAGGCGTACACACGCCACAAATGTTGGCTTAGGGCCTGGTGCAGCATATAACCAGTATATTGGGGTGTGTACATGGCCAGGACAGCAGTGTACAGCACCAAGGGTGTGTGTGGGTGGGTGTCTGCCAAGGAGTCCCAGCAGTGGACAGAGACATGTGAGGGGTGGGTGCAAAGGAATACCAGCAGTGGACAGAGACATGTGAGGGGTGGGTGCAGAGGACTCCCAGCAGTGGACAGACACATGTGAGGGGTGGGTGCTTATCACTCCCAGCAATGGACAGAGGCATGTGAGGGGTGGATGCAGAGGACTCCCAGCAGTGGACAGAGACATGTGAGGGGTGGGTGCAGAGGAATACCAGCAGTGGACAGAGACATGTGAAGGGTGGGTGCATATCACTCCCAGCAGTGGACAGACATATGAGGGGTGGGTGCATATCACTCCCAGCAGTGGACAGACATGTGAGGGTGGGTGCAGAGGACTCCCAGCAGTGGACAGAGACATGTGAGGGGTGGGTGCAGAGGACTCCCAGCAGTGGACAGACATATGAGGGGTGGGTGCATATCACTCCCAGCAGTGGACAGAGACATGTGAGGGGCGGGTGCAGAGGACTCCCAGCAGTGGACAGACATATGAGGGGTGGGTGCATATCACTCCCAGCAGTGGACAGAGACATGTGAGGTTTGGGTGCAGAGGACTCCCAGCAGTGGACAGAGACATGTGAGGGGTGGGTGCATATCACTCCCAGCAGTGGACAGAGACATGTGAGGGGTGGGTGCAGAGGACTCCCAGCAGTGGACAGAGACATGTGAGGGGTGGGTGCAGAGGAATACCAGCAGTGGACAGAGACATGTGAGGGGTGGGTGCATATCACTACCAGCAGTGGACAGACATATGAGGGGTGGGTGCATATCACTCCCAGCAGTGGACAGACATGTGAGGGGTGGGTGCAGAGGACTCCCAGCAGTGGACAGAGACATGTGAGGGGTGGGTGCAGAGGACTCCGAGCAGTGGACAGACATATGAGGGGTGGGTGCATATCACTCCCAGCAGTGGACAGAGACATGTGAGGGGTGGGTGCAGAGGAATACCAGCAGTGCCCAGAGACATGTGAGGGGTGGGTGCAGAGGACTCCCAGCAGTGGACAGAGACATGTGAGGGGTGGGTGCAGAGGAATACCAGCAGTGGACAGAGACATGTGAGGGGTGGGTGCATATCACTCCCAGCAGTGGACAGACATATGAGGGGTGGGTGCATATCACTCCCAGCAGTGGACATACATGTAAGGGGTGGGTGCAGAGGACTCCCAGCAGTGGAAAGAGACATGTGAGAGGTGGGTGCAGAGGACTTCCAGCAGTGGACAGACATATGAGGGGTGGGTGCATATCACTCCCAGCAGTGGACAGCCATATGAGAGGTGGGTGCATATCACTCCCAGCAGTGGACATACATGTGAGGGGTGGGTGCAGAGGACTCCCAGCAGTGGACAGAGACATGTGAGGGGTGGGTGCAGAGGACTCCCAGCAGTGCCCAGACATATGAGGGGTAGGTGCATATCACTCCCAGCAGTGGACAGCCATATGAGGGGTGGGTGCATATCACTCCCAGCAGTGGACAGAGACATGTGAGGGGTGGGTGCAGAGGAATACCAGCAGTGCCCAGACATGTGAGGGGTGGGTGCAGAGGACTCCCATCAGTGGACAGAGACATGGATGTGTGTACATCATGATCAGATGAGCACAACTCCATGGGTGTATGTACGCATTCCTAATGTTCGACTATGTTGATAGTTTCATAACAACACATCACTGACAGCAGTGTCCCACTCCCATGAGGATGGATGTCCTTCCCCCACTACATGACACAACACATGTGGGTGTGAGGACAAATGACACATGCATACCCACCCCTGGTGGATGCAGCACAATACACACACAGAGATCATGCCACAAGACTGTATACTCATGTCAATGGTCACTACACTAAGAGAGCCAAAGGGAACACACACTGTCACGCACATCCCAGGACTGATAGGAATGTACAGGTGCCGGGACAGCCACCAAGATGTTGCCCCTCATGGAAGGAATAGGGTGGACTTCCCACAGATACAATGCCCACAATTGTCAGTCAAGTGCTCAAATACCCTGCAGAACAAGTACCAAATGTGTGCTAGGCTGGGATAACACACATGCATAGTGTGGAAAATGCTGATTGTCGCCATTAAGGCGTGACAACATACTCAATACACAAGTACAGTGACTAGCAAGGATGGCACAGAGGATACAGCCGGAGACATTGCTGAGCAGGCATGGCCATAGTTGAAGAGATCTATCACCAACAAAGGAAATGTAGACACAGGTCAACACTACAAAAGTGCAACTCCCTGCAGGGTAGATGTCAGGTGCCACAGAGGAAGGAACAGTCCTTGGGACAATGCCTCCAAACACAAATAGCACACACGACCAAATATACCTTGCAGAGACATTGTGATGGCAGGCAGATACCATGGTCCACCCCATTAGCATCAGACGACAACTTTCTCGTGACACATAACACATTACCACCACCCCAACTCCGGGACCATCAACACCCACATCAATACCTGAAATGCAAATGTGTTCAAACGGAAAGCAAAGTGCTTTATTCAGCATTAAATGAAAAAGTAGTTAACGGCACTATTAACAAAGGCACATGGTCAGTCCAGATCTGAAGTCCTTGGGGGGGACACATGGCCACGCGTCTCCCCTAGCTTGCCTGCACATTAGAACCCTCAGGTTCCTCGACTGGAGGGGGCATCATGTGGGGAAGGACCAGGCACCGCAGGGACAGGAGGTGGAATGGTAGGTGTGGTGGGAGCAGGGACGGACGCCTCCACCACAGGGGGTGGGGCAGCGTCAAAGGTGGAGGTCAGCTCGGCACTGCACACTGCTGCCAGGTCGTCAAGCGTCTCCCCTTCACCCGAAGACAACACAACCTCAAAGGAGGGGGGGTGGGAGTGATGGGGTGCAGCGCTACTGGGGGAGGGGGGACAGGGGGGGGCTCAACTCCCCTACCCGTGGAGTGCCGTTCCCTTTTGCGGGCTGGAGAGACAGAGGGGCTGAGGCCCAGCACAGCCAAGTAGGCCTCTTTCTCTGGAGGTGTGGTAGGGGAGCCGAGGGGAGTGCCTTTGGAGGGACTGGTTAGTGCGCCATGCGGCCTCGGACTGTGGCTGCCTGTATGTCTGTGTACCCCAGACCCAGTGGGTGTGCCCTCATCCCCCTGAGTGTGCGTGCCAGGAGGAGTGCGCTTGCCCTTACTTGGTGGTGTGCTGGCTGTGTCTGGTGGGGTGCGTGCTTGTGAATGTCTGTGTGTGCTTGGGACAGGTATGGGAGTGGGAAGTGTGGATGGTGCAGGGGTGGGGGGGGACCAAGCGCTGGAGGAGACTCACTGCTGCCGTCAGTGAAGAGTCCATGGACCTTAGCAACATCCATTGGTCAGACATCGCTGATGACATGCCCTCCATGTACGACACCATCTGCGTCATCATTCGGGTCTGTCCAAGGAGGACATTCAGCAACGATGTCTGTCCAACCTGCAACTGACGCAGAATGTCCACAGACTCTGCAGTGAGGGCAGCAGGGGGGACAGGGGCAGGGGGTGCGGTGCCTGGCACGAAGGAGACACAGTGTTGCCTAGCACGGACAGAAGGGACCGGAGCAACTGGGAGGGCGGTGATGGGAATGAAGGGGGCGGTGACAGATGTAGTGCTGCTGCCAGGTGTCGTAGCAGCCTCTGCCCCCTGGAGGAGTTCAGCATCGGACCCGTCTGCGTCGTAGTCAGTGTTGTCACTAGACAGGTCCTCCGCCTGACTCCCCTCGCCCTCCGTGCCACTTGCTCCCGCAGACTCCGCAGCAGTGGTGGCAGCGGTGCTGGATCCCTCCTCCACGTCCGTGCAGGTGTCTGCCTCGGTATCCTCCGATGATGCTGTGGGCAAGGTGAAGAGACAGAAAAAAATCAGTTACCTGTATACAACAGACACATGAGTCACAATTGAAATGTCAAAGTGCATATCAGGAAATGCATCATGAGTAACATCTAGAATAGTCCGCACATGTGTAACCCTGCACTCCCCAGTTGGTTGACCCACCATGACACTTGGAAACAATGGAGATCATGACACAACAGCAAATAACTTGATATCGAATTATACTGAGAAGCTAGTGTCTGGGGACAGTTGAGCACAGCAAGAGTATTAATCCATGCCACCTCTTGTTCACTGTGAACGAAACAGTATTGGTGCACCCAAGGCCAAATAACACACCTCAATACTGAAGGTGTCCCCACACTCTGAGACCTGCGAGTACTTAGTAAACCATAGCCAAAAACATTGCAAACCCTTGGGACTCACAACACTTTACACAATGTACATGTTTAGAATGTGTGAATGTGCCACTTTGTGAACAGAAGACACATCTGCCTGCATGACAGAAGTCACACAATGATGTGCACACAAAAATACTTTTACACAGTCATTGTATGAGCTGGCAGCCGAATTCTTAAAAGCCACTGTAAATAAGAAATTGTGTACAAGTAAGTACATATACATGGCACCACGGTGGTCTGGATGACTTGACACTCGTAAGTTCGTATCAGCAACAACCAAGGATTTACACACATGCAAACACACTGTGTGAACATGGATATGTATATTCAGAAGACAAGTGGTAATCAAACTGTGCCTTCCAGTGAAATGTGCCTGCGTGTCCACGAAAAGTGTAAAAGTACTTTATTTTGCACTTCCCTGGGAGGCATCTGTCATGCAGGCACATTATTGACCTTCACAACCAACTAGCAAAAAGAAGCATAGGAAAAATGCAGACATGTTGACAAGTGTAGTGAGTGCCAAGGTACAATACTTATTGACTGAAAACTTGAATCATGCCACCTGTCACATGGCCATCCGTACCATGATGACACAGTTGGCAACACATCTGACCCACTGCCTGTCATGTGAGTGGCACACATGTCCAAACACAGGACAATGCATTAGCTAATGGGCCTGCAATGTGTCTGGGTAAGGAGCACCTGCACTGAGGAGACACCCTCATGCCAAGCAAGAATGTCCACACAGATGTCAGCACGCACAGACCAAACTACGTAGCATCTCAACCACACACTGGTGGCAAAAATGGATGAGCATGAGCCATGTAATTCCATATTTGACACATGCTGCAAATCACAAACATTAAAGCCAGCAAAACCTGAATGGGTCACTGCATGTTGAGTGTCTGTCCAGACAATTATCACACACAGGGCAGACACGGCAAGGAGACATAAGGTTTGGACATGTAGGCCTTGCCCGCACAAACCCCCCATTCCTGAGGCAATGTGATTGAGACAGATCAAGAAGTGACACCTCTTAATCTGGGTTTACTCCAATGTGCATCACAAATTCCTAAGTGTACTCCACATCACCTCGTGAGGCTGCCAACACATTTTTGTGACCAACAACCATCAACAGATAGTTGTACATAGACACACAGGCACTGCCCAGTGTGAGGATGCACAAGCTAAATGGGTTCAGCATGTACAATGGGCACATGTAGCACACTTCAGAGAAATACAAATGGGGGCAGGGAACTATGCCACAGAGGCCAAACTATGCTGAACACACAGAGAATGGGCAGAGTGTTGGATGACACACATGATTCTGAGGCAAGGGTGTCTTAGGGGACTGTAGTGGGAACACAGCTCCATTGTCCTGGAATTATCTGACTGTAACCTGAGCTACCGTCCCTGCACTATGCATATCTCCAACTCATGCACATCATGTCTGAGGCCACAACATTGTTAATGCATGCTGCAAGTCTGTTCATTTGAAAACACACACTCCTTTGTTGAGACTCAGCATCAGTGCCAACTAACATGGACACCCAAATGACTGTACAGGACAGGGCACAGGCAAGGTAACAACACATGTCTCAGACCCCCCCCCCACATGATGCAGAAAGCAATGTGCACTTGGATTAACTGCCAGCCTAGATAACCATGTGCAATAGTGATTACACACAGACCAGGGAACACATGTCATTTAGGGGAAGGGAGGAGGAACAGCCCCGTTTGACTTTGGGGAACATGATATGCACTGCACAAATTAACCCTTGCTGTGTATCCAGGCAACTGAGCACTTACAAAAGCTGGTGACACACAACAAACACACATGTACCTACCCCCTTCCTGCTGCTGCAACTCCTGTAACCGCCGATTCAACTCAGGGAAGACCACCGCCAGGACACGCTTCATCAGTTGGATCAGTCGTCGGTCCCCGCCGTGCTTGTGTGGAGGTGAGACCTTGAGCTGCCACCGGGCGATCCTCCGGGTCCAGCACCGGATGTCCTGCCAGCGTTACCTCACCTGGGTGAGGCGCCGACTGCGACCCTCCACAGATCTCACGGCCCTGACGGCCTTCTTCCATATCTCCCCCTTGGCATAGGTGGTTACCTGTGAGGATGACAAAGTGAGACAACATCACTACACCTGCTCCATGTCACAGAGACACACATTTGAACATCTTTGATATTTAGAACAGGGCATATTATGCTGGCAACCAATTGCACCTTTCTCATAGGGACATTAGCCTATGTGGAAGCCCCAAAGCAGTACATGGCATTGAAAGTACACAGGTGGCATGAGGGGTGCAACACACTCCATGATCATGGCACACGCTGTGCATCACATGCAACACCAGGCTGATGGACAGCACCTCCAAGCAGTCACATGCCCCAGGCCACTGACGCAACCTCAGCAGAGTACACAGACACACACAGGCACGATCAATCACCTGCCATTGGCAACAGCGGATACAAACCTCACTCCACATAGACACTCACCCACATGACAAGGAACATTCACACACATCAATGTCCAGGGGGCGTACACATCATTTGGACACTCTCAGCACAGCTCCACTCAACTCACACACATCTGTGGGTACAGTCACCTGTCACACCGGGGGGGGGCCAGGGAATCACCTCTGGACAATAGGAAAAAAATCGTCATAAGGATTGGGTAGGCTGAATGTGCCATGCACTATGCAGTGAATGTCACAGTAAGCACAATGCAAGTGAGGAGTGCACACAGGAACTACATCATGCTCTGCATGGGAGACATGAGACATTCCCCCCCCTGGGACCCACGCTAAACAACATTGCATGTCTGTCATACCTGGACACAATGCCAGAAGTGACAGTCACAAAAAAGGGGCACAGTCAAAGCTAGTGGAGTCAGCACTCACCTGCTCCCATGGTCTTCCATACAGGCTGGGGTACTGTGGGAGGATGACATCAAGCAATGCCTCATTCTCCTCATGGCTGAAAGGCTGGGCCCTCTCCACAGTCCCTGACATGGTCCCAGAGGAATCACAAGCAGCAGCAGTGGTGTTGTGTGTAAGGTAGTGCAGGCAAGTGCCCTCTCATGGGTTCTGGCTGACTTATATCTGCCTTGCTGGGTTGTTTCATTTACAGGAGTACTGAGTGATTGGTCAGTCTCATTTGCATCCTACGTTTCCTCCAATCCCTTTAAACTTACCCCAGTGAGGGACTTTGCATGGTTCAAAATTTGAGCATGATGTGAAGTCAACAACCACTTTGCAACATTGTATTTAGTTGCCAACTGCCTATTCCAGGCCACATGATAGAAAATTTGAACTTGAAAATCGGTATCCATGACAACCAGCATGCATTTAGGCCCCAATACTTGTCCCTCATGTGTCCCTATGTAATTTAGCTATCCACTCACAGGTACGGTGCATTTCACACGTACTCCTACCGCACATTGCGTTAGCCACGTATGTGTACGACCAGTGTGTACGCGTACGTGGACTACCAGTGTGAACATGTACGTGGACTACCATGGCGTACACGTACGTGGACTACCTGTGTGTACACGTACGTGGACTACCAGTGTGTACACATACGTGGACTACCAGGGCGTACACATATGTGGACTACCAGTGTGAACACATACGTGGACGACCAGTGTGTACACGTACGTGGACTACCAGTGTGAACACGTACGTGGACTACCAGGGCGTAATATGCACAGGGCAGTGTTGTGTAACCTAACTAGTCTCTAAAGTTGTAATATAAAATATGTGCTGGGGAGTGTAACGTTGCATATGCACTGTGACAAAGATATGGATCCCAGATTGCAATATGTGTGGCATAGCGCTGTGCGTTATAACATAGGCATCAAGGAAGGCACGTTAGATGGAGCAATATAACCCGTGCGAAGGCAAGTGTGGCATGACATATTCACGGGGTGGTGTTACAGTGCACATGGGCTAGAGAGTGTCATAGCATACGTACTAGCTGGTGGAATACAACACAGAGGTGTGTGGCACTCGGTGGGCACTTGTGGGTGTAACACAGCATTGGGCTCAGCCAGGAGCACGCTGTGACTCTCGAGTGAGGTTCGTCTCCTTTTCAGAGAGTAAAATAAAAAGTATTACACATCCGGCGGTGGATGTGTGGTTTATTAACCGTGAGGGGGGTTTCTTGCATAGTTTGGTTGAATTTTTGTCAAATCCCTTTTGAATGGCTTGGTGTGTGTGTGTATCAAATGTGCCCGTCAATAGCTACCCATGTTTGTATAAATAAATGACAAGGGTGTCTACTTGGAGAGTACCCACCGGCGGGGCGCTGGGATTAGGAACGGTAGGGCGTCAGACACGTCAGAGCTTCGCTAGCGGTGTAAATACATTCCACGAGGATTCATTGTATGCATAGTCGCCTTTTAATGAATATCACGCAAATCGTCATGGTGATAGGTACATGCGGTTTGTCCAGCATGTCCTAGTTGTTTCTATAAATATATATTTTTTTAAAATATTAAAAAACAAAGGCTGGCCCCGGGGCATGGGGTCCCCGGGGCCATAAGTGGCCTGAGGAGGGAGGCAACGCAGCCCCCCTCCTAAAGAATTTTTTTTAAAAATGCCATGACCCGGGGGTTGGGGTCCCCGGGGCCGATTAAGGCCTTGGGAGGGGGGCCACACGGCCCCCTTCCAAATTAAAAAATTAGGGTGCAGGCCCTGGGGGATGGGATCCCCAGGGCCAAGAAATTAGAAAAAGAAGGGGGGGCTACACAGCCCTCCTTCTTAAAAAAATAAAATAAATAAAAGACCGGCATCGCGCCGGAGGCCACGCCCCCTCCTTGCAGCACTCTGCAAATGCGCCCCCTGGCCAGTTGTAAGTTGGGGAATTAATTCCCCTTCAATAATGAGGGTCCCTGACGGCCAACTAGCCCAACAGGTATCTCCAGTATGCGCCAGGGAACTGTGTTGCAGACAGGTTTTCTGAGGTCATGCCCCTTTTTACACCTCTATGCAATGCAGCTCTGTGGCGCTTACTGGAGGTACCTAGTGGGCTAGTTTGACCCTAGGGACCCTTAGGATTGAAGGGGACTTAATCTCTCAACTTAGAACGGCCACAGGGCACGTTTACACATTGGTAAAGGGAGGGGACGGGGCCTGAGTTGACGTGTGCAAACACGCCCTGCGGCGCGTTTTAAGTAGGCCTGGGCGAAGCACTACGCTACGCTCGCGTAGTTTGCGAAGTTCGCGCTACTTCGCACTACGCGAACTGCACGTAGCACAGTGCGAACACGCGTAGCGTAGTGTTGCGTAGTGCTGCGGTCATTTTTTGCTTGCTCGCGGTCCTCAACGTCAAGTTGGCGACCGCGAGCAAGCAAAATGACATCCTGGCGAGACTTTTTCCTTGTTCGCGATCGCGAGCATGGAAAATAAACCTCCCGGCGAGATTCCCAACGCGAGAAGGTCAGGTTTCTCATTGCGAGGGGTCGCGTATGCTCGCGACCGCTCGCGATGAGAAACTACCAGTTCGCATTGAGAAAGCTGCAGCTCGAGTAAAAATCTACTCGAGCAGCAGAAAACTACAGCTCGCACTGTGCAAGATGCCATTTTCAATGATTGCACAGTGCCGGTTGCTTGTCCGCACTGTGCAATCATTGAAAACAACATCTTGCACAGTGCGAACATGTTACTTCGCAGTTCGCGAAGTGCTACGCGTAGCTCGCGTAGTGCGAACTTCACTTGGCGTAGCTTCGCGAAGTGCTACTTCGCGAACTACGCCCACCCTTAGTTTTAAGTTGTGGAAATAATTCCCCTTCAATACTGAGGTACCCTGGGGACCAACTAGCCCACCAGGTGCTTCCAGTAAGCACCACTGCGCTGCGTTGCAGAGAGGTGGTCTAGGCCGTGCACCTTTTTACATCTCTCTGCAGCGCAGATCTGTGACGCTTACTGGAGGTACCTAGTGGTCTAGTTGGACCCTAGGGACCCTCAGGATTCAAGGGGACTTAATCTCCCAACTGAAATTGGCCACAGGGTGTGTTTACACAGTGGGGAAGGGAGGGGACGGGCCTGAGGTGACGTGTGCAAACAGGCCCTGTGGCGCATTTTAAGAGGTAGTTTTAATCCCCCTGCCCTATTATATACTAGGGGCTTACAGAGGAGGTCATATTAATCACAGGGGGACCCCAACGCATAGTGTTCCCTAGTGTATGTAGGTGTTTTCACTGTATTCTGAGTGTCTTTTAACATGGCACTGGCTCTGGGACTGGTTAGTCAGACTCAGTTACCAGCTGTATCCTTCTGAAAAAGTTGAGGGTACAGGATAATTTTGCAACAAGGCTTCCTTCCTCTCTTCTGTTTGTTCGTTCTGCACATTATCCTTCTTCCTGCACTTTTCTTCATCTTTGAGCTTCTGTTGCTTCTTTCTGCATTTCTTTTTTTTCTTTCTGTGCGTTTTTTCTTCTTTCTTCACATGTCCTATCTCTGTAGGCATAGTTAGAAATTAGCATTTAAAAAACCTTTGAAATTCACTGTAAAAACATAGGTGTAAGGCACGTTATAGTTAGGAATTAGCATTTAAAAAACATTAGAAATTCACTGAAAAAACCATAGGTTTCAGGGGCGTTATAGTTAGCTGGACTTTTCACTCATACAAAACCATTGAAATTCCCCAGTTATAGTTAGTTCAGCTAACTATAACTCGCGCGCCCGCAATGCACTGCTCATGGTGTCACATATTACATCACTCATGACATGGTCAGTGACATCACTCATGACATCACTGATGACATCTCAAATCGCTAAGGTTTTTTAAATGCTA
Source organism: Triturus cristatus (assembly GCF_964204655.1). Lineage (NCBI taxonomy): Eukaryota > Metazoa > Chordata > Amphibia > Caudata > Salamandridae > Triturus > Triturus cristatus. Next base: position 721,593,796 of record NC_140585.1, read on the forward strand.
ATTCCTAACTATAACTTGCCTAAAATCTATGTTTTTTTCAGTGAATATATATATATCTATATGTATATATATATACCCAATGTGCTCAAAGTCTGCTGGCTCGTGCAGTCTCGCGGGGTTGTCACATGGTGCCAGGCACAGGGCACGGTTAAATTAAATAGAAATACTCAGCAGCAACCCAGTCACATGCACTCAGGAGGGAGTGAATAAAGAGTTTATTTATGGTGCTCTACCACTGCAAAACGTTTTGGCCACTGGTCTTGATCACACACGGAGGTCACTGTGAAACATGCATCTTAAATACTAAATGAGAGCCACGTCTAATTTGGCATTTCAGATGTATGTATCACAGCGACCCCCATGCATGATCAAGCCCAATGACAGAAACACATTGCAGGGGCTAGAACATTGTGAATAAACTCCACATTCACTCCCTTCTGAGTGAATGTTACCCACTTGCTTCCAAGTATTTATGCATATATACATATTCACAAAAACAAGGTTAGAGGGACATTATAGTTAGGCTCACATTTCACTCATACAAAACCACAGAAATTCAGCAGTTATAGTTACCTGAGCAAACTATAACTTATACCCCAACAGTGCACTGCATATTACCTCACATATCAAATGACTAATAACATGGTAAGTGACATCACCAATGACATCACTGATGATATCTCAAATTACATATCTGATGACATCAGCCACAGAACCAACCACACATCCACTCACACACCCACACAACCACTCAGATGCCCACTCACACACCCACACAACCAGTCAAGTACCTATTCACAGACCCATACAAGTACTCACACATCTATTCACTCAGCTATAGAGCCCCTCACATACCCAGCTCATTCCCTCATACAGCCTCTCAAACAGCCAGACACTCACCCATACAGCTAGTCACATACCCACTTATTAATCTACACAACCAGTCACACACCCACTCACTTACCCATACAACCACTCACACACCCTCTTACCCTCTCACACAACCACTTACATACCCATTTTTAAATTCCATTTCCTATCTAAAATGTCCTTGTAACTTTGTTTTTTTCAGTGAATTTCTATGTTTTTTAATAGTATTTCCTAACTATAAAGTCCCTGGATTCATTTTTCTTTTTTTCAGTGAATATATATATATATATATATATATATATATATATATATATTCACTGAAAAAACCATAGGTTTCACACACGTTATAGTTAGGAATTAGCATTTAAAAAACCTTGCAAATTCACTTAAAAAACCATAGGTTTCACACATGTTATAGTTAGCTGGGCATTTCCCTCGTAAAAAACCAATGAAATTCCCCCGTTATAGTTAGTGCAGGCAACTATAACTCACGCGACCGCAATCCTCTGCTGATAACGTCAGATATTACATCACTGTATTTAGACACTTATTTACCCATGTCTTATTCCATTGATCTTTAGCTATACATATATTATTTTTATTTTTTTTCAGAAAGACACATATGTCATCAGTGATGTAATATCTGACGTTATCAGCAGAGGATTGCGGTCGCGTGAGTTATAGTTGCCTGCACTAACTATAACGGGGGAATTTCATTGGTTTTTTACGAGGGAAATGCCCAGCTAACTATAACATGTGTGAAACCTATGGTTATTTAAGTGAATTTGCAAGGTTTTTTAAATGCTAATTCCTAACTACCACGTGTGTGAAACCTATGGTTTTTTCAGTGAATTTGTACGGTTTTTTAAATGCTAAGTTATGTATTTATTAATATATTTTTTTAAACAAAACTTTTTCACGGTGCGCCCCACGCACCGTGCGCGCGCGGAGGGCACGCGGTGCGCTTTGCGCACCGCGTGCCCACTTTACGCAGTTCGTGCCGTGCGCGAACGGAGCGCTTCGCGCACCGTGCGCGTGCAGTGGGCACACCGTGCGCTTCGCGCACCGCCCGGCCACTTTACAAAGTTCGTGCCATGCGCGCACGGAGCGCTTCGCCCCAAAGGGCCAAATACATTTTTTTTTCGATAAATCGCGGAGTGCGCGCACGCTGCACGAACTTCGCAGAATTTTTTCCGTTTGGGTGGTGCGCGCAGGGTGCGCGCACTCGGCGATTTTTCGAAAAAAAAAAAATTGTTTTTGGGCCCTTGGGGGTCCTTCTGAGACCCCCTGACCACGGCTAGGGGGTCAGGAACTGTCCACCCTGCCCCCTTTTCACGTTCTCCACATTTGTTTTTCACCCCCTCAGAGTGCGAGAGACAAAATGGCGGCTGACACTTCCTGGTTTCGACCGATTCAAATGTTTACTAAGATCTAACAACCAATCAGAATTGCGCTCGCGCACGGCAAGGTGCGCGCACCCAGCAGATATATATATTGATTTAAATGCTATTTTCTCTGGAAAAACTGAACAGATTTACACCAAACCTGCAAAAGGCACTTCATGGACCTTATGGCTACCTCTCTGCCAAATTTCACGTAATTCTGTTCAGCCGTTCGGGCTGTAGCTGCGACTAAAGTCCCTATGGAAAAATCCATGGGCAAAACGTGTTTTGGGACACCCCCTTTTTCTCAGCCCCGGCTTGACGAATCACGCCGAGACTTTCAGGGTAGGAGCGGAGCGGAGCGCCCCATTAGTTTTGAAAATTTCGCGAGGATTCGTCAATCGGCGCCAAAGTTATTCAAAATAGAATTTTGAGATTTCCTATGGAAACTCGGTCCTAACTATAACTATCTACTGGCGACCGCCAGTAGATTATATATATATATATATATATATATATATATATATATATAAAAATTGCATGGGTAAAACGCGTTTTGGGACCCCCCTTTTTTCTCAGCCCCCGCTTGATGAATCCCCCCGAGACTTTCAGGGTAGGAGCGGAGCAGAGCGCCCCACCTATTTTGAAAATTTCGCGAGGATTCGTCAACCGGCGCCAAAGTTATTCCAAATAGAATGTTGCGGATTTCCTATGGAAACACGGTCCTAACTATAACTATCTACTAGCGACCGCCAGTAGATAATATATATATATATATATATATATATATATATATATATTCACTGAAAAAACCATAGGTTTCACACACGTTATAGTTACGAATTAGCATTCAAAAAACCTTGCAAATTCATTCAAAAAACCATAGGTTTCACACATGTTATAGTTAGCTAGACATTTCACTCGTAAAAAACCAATGAAATTCCCCCGTTATAGTTAGTGCAGGCAACTATAACTCACACGACCGCAATCCTCTGCTGATGACGTCAGATATTACATCACTGTATTTAGACACTTATTTACCCATGTCTTCTTCCATTAATCTTTAGCTATACATATATTACAAATATTTATTTTTCATAAAGACACATATGTCATCAGAGATGTAATATCTGACGTCATCAGCAGAGGATTGCGGTCGCGTGAGTTATAGTTGCCTGCACTAACTATAACGGGGGAATTTCATTGGTTTTTTACGAGTGAAATGTCCAGCTAACTATAACATGTGTGAAACCTATGTTTTTTTAAGTGAATTTGCAAGGTTTTTTGAATGCTAATTCGTAACTATAACGTGTGTGAAACCTATGGTTTTTTCAGTGAATTTGTACGGTTTTTTAAATGCTAAGTTATGTATTTATTATTTTATTTTTTTTCAGGTTTTTCACCGTGCGCGCACCGTGCGCGCACCGTGCGTGCACTGTGGGTACTCGGTGCGCTTTGCGCACCGAGCGAACACGGGTCGCAGTGCGTGCCGTGCGCGCTAGTTGCGCGCACCTCGCGATTTTAAAATAAATATATATATTTTTTTCTCCCTTGGGGGTCCTTCTGTGACCCCCTGACCAAGGCTAGGGGGTCAGGAACTATCCACTCTGCCCCCTTTTCACGTTCTCCACCTTTTTTTTTCTCCCCCTCATACTGCGAGAGACAAAATGGCGTCCGACACGTCCTGGTTTCGACCGACTCGCATGTTTACCGACATCTAACAACCAATCAGAATTGCGCTCGCGCACGGCAGGGTGCGCGCACAGTGCGCGCACGGTGCGCACGTATAGATATTGATATGCTTTTAAATGCTATTTTCTCAGGAAATACTGAACAGATTTACACCAGACCTGCAAAAGGCACTTCCTTGACCTTATGGCTACCTCTCTGCCAAATTTCACGTAATTCTGTTCGGCCGTTCGGGCTGTAGCTGCGACTAAAGGTCATCTGGAAAAATGCATGGGGAAAACGAGTTTTGGGACCCCCACTTTTTCTCGGCCCCCGCTTGACGAATCACCCCGAGACTTTCAGGGTAGGAGCTGAACAGAGCTCCCCATTAGTTTTGAAAATTTCGCGAGGATTCGTCAACCGGCGCCAAAGATATTCAAAATCGAATTTTGAGATTTCCTATGGAAACTAGGTTGTAACTATAACTATCTACTGTCGACCGCCAGTAGATAATATATATATATATATATATGTATATATAGAGTTTCACCAAAGTACTCTCAAGTACCGTCGCACTCCCGTCAGGAAATAATTACCGCACAAAGTCCATTCGTTATTCTGTGCAATATTCGTTTTATTCTTTAAACAGTTTAAGCCAGCAAGCACCCTACGCGTTTCAGCGATACACTCGCCTTGGTCACGGGTAAATGATACATTAAACCAGTGAATATTTAAACACAACGTTGCGTGAAACATAAATGACATAAATGACGGACTGTCATCTAGAGAGTTTGGCTTGGACTTACACCTACAGGTCTTGGGTGACAGATTGATATCCAAGCTCTTTCGTAAACCTACTGCAGGGAACACTTTGTTGTATGCAAGCAGTGGACACCCTAAAACTTTGATCCGCAGTATCCCTTACGGGGAGTTTCTCCGGGCTCGGAGAAATTGTAGTTTGGATGTGGATTTCATTGCTGAGAGCAAGTGTATGTCTCAGCGATTTGTAGAGAGAGGTTACAATCCTAATGTAATTGAGAAAGCACTAAGAAAGGCGAATAAATTTACGCAAGGACAGCTGTTGACACCCAAAGCTAAAGAGGGGGAAGAGAGTAGTGATGAAGCTATAAGATAAATAGCTACTTATCACTCCAATTCCTGGGAGGTGCGTAAATGTTTGCATCAACATTGGAAAATTCTGTCTACCGAACCAACATTGGAGAATAGGTTAGGACCTGTGCCGAATATCACCTATAGGAAATCTGACTCCCTAAAAGATAAACTTTGCAAAAATGAGGTGATTAGTATTAACAAATCACAGAATGACATACAGGGTTTCTTTACATGCATGTCATGCAAAGCATGTAAGTTCAGTACCAATGTGAGAAAAGTGTACTATCCTATCAGTGATACTGAAAGATTCATAGGCAAACATTTCACTTGTTTGTCGGATTTTTGCGTTTATGTTTTGGTTTGCCCCTGTGCCAAGAAATATGTGGGCAGCACAATGTTCACAGCAAAAAAACGTGTGTTGGAACATAAAAGGGCAATCCATAACAAAGACAAACTCACACTGATTGCCAGACACTTTGAAGAATTTCATAGGACTAACCGTAATCTGTTGAAGTTCTTTGTGATTGACAGAGTAGAGGTGAGTCAGAGAGGAGGTGACAGGATACGCAAACTCCGTCAGTTAGAGTCAAGATATATTCTAGACCTTAATACCAAGATCCCTGTAGGTCTCAATTCGGAAGAAGAGATGTCTTGGCACCTAGGGGAATAATATCTGTCTAACCTGTTCAATTTGTACAATTTGTCTAAATTTTGTAAATTTTGAAAAAATCCTTTTTTTAAAAATCTTTTGTAAATTTGTAAATTTGAAAATCCTGCAGTTCTTATACGTACATTTTACTTGACCTCTAGGTCCAAAAATTGTTGAAAAAATTGTTGGATATGTGATTGGTCTTACTTGTGTAGGGCTAGCTTCCTTAGTAATGAGGTATGATCAGTGGAACATGTTGTTCTTTAACCTTAGGTTTTTTATGAATCTAAATAATCCTTTCAAATAATGAGTGATGAAATGATTTGGTTTATCTTAACTAAATTGTTATATAATTTTGCTATATTGCGTAACTCTTTACCATCCATCTTAGATATAATTGTGTGTATTTTTTGTGGTGTCATTATTGAGGGCGGTAGTTGGCGGACCTAATTATAATTATAACAATTAAATATTGCATTATTGATGCTACAAAGTGATTTTCTCAATTGGCTTTCTTTTCTTCTTCCTTTATTCTAGCCGTTTTGAACCGTCAGAAGATATGAAGATGGTTTGATTACCTTATTTCATAGAGGGAAAGCTTTATCTGTCCACTTGGACTTAATATAGAGATATATACTAGATATGTTTGCATTTTTAGGTGTTTGCATTTGCATTTTCACTTGAATCAATGTATGACATGTTCTCACACAATGGGGTTTGTGAACAGTGGGGCATTATAATTGTAATTATGTTCTAAATTTCCAAAATCCTTAATGCTTTCGCCCACAAAGAAGGGTCAATAACCTTTAAACTTGTATTATTACAGGGAGATGAATTGAAAGTTATTATTATTATTTTTTCCACCATGTTCTATTGTGAGCTGTTTGAGGTTACCCACTTGGGTATAATAGCAGCATTCCATCATGTAATTATGTAATTATATAATTGAGCAATGTTGTTCAACTGTTACTCAGCGAAGCGAGGACACAGGTGATTATTATTTTTCCTTGTATGCAGTATAAACACGAGTAGTGACAAACTAACATATGCTAGAACACGTGGGGAAAGGAGGTGTTTCACTTTTAACGATGTAAATTGTTTGACAATATCCAAGTGATGACTAACACTATTTGATGTCAAGGAAGTCGATTTTGAACCTCGTAAGGCTTGATGTAACAGATGATTGTCTTGTGGACACTGTTACCTTCAACGTTCAATGAAAACTTTATTTGTTAGGTAATACTGCTCGAAGATGGCCGCTAACTTTCCAAGCCAAACTCTCTAGATGACAGTCCGTCATTTATGTAATTTATGTTTCACGTAACGTTGTGTTTAAATATGCACTGGTTTAATGTATCATTTACCCGTGACCAAGGCGAGTGTATCGCTGAAACGCGGAGGGTGCTTGCTGGCCTAAACTGTTTAAAGAATAAAACGAATATTGCACAGAATAACGAATGGACTTTGTGCGGTAATTATTTCCTGACGGGAGTGCGAAGGTACTTGAGAGTACTTTGGTGAAACGCTATGGGTGATTGTGGGCGTCTTCGGACCCACGGTCGCACCGGCGCTAGAAGTGTCCCGGGTTATCTGAAGAAGTGAAGGAGTATATATATATATATATATATATATATATATATATATATATATATATATATATATTTTGGAATATATATGTGATCTTTGACTCACATATATGCGTTTGGATGGGACATTCTATTAAAAGACTGTGATTTGAAGACACTATTAGGCATGATTTAATGTCTATTACAGTATTTAACATTGCATTTACACAGCAGATGCATTGTGGTAATAGTAGGATTTCAATTTGGTCACTGGTCCTCTTTGATTTAAGGCACAAAACTATTTGCACCATGATTCTGCTCACCTGTTAACAAGGCTAAACTGTAAAAGCTTAAATGCATCAGGGAAGGAAATGCTGCCAGTTTGAATTACAATAAACACCAGTACTTCATTGAGTTGGATTTTGCTATTTTCTTTTCTGGTGAGTTGTGAATTATGGGATGTTCCAAGATGTTTTGGAGCCACTTTGTAGGGATGGGGGCTCCCAGCATTCGGAGACTGTTTGCTTGGATATATATATTGTCTGTAATTATGCATACATGCATATATTACATATAACATGTTATTTATATTAGCTTTAATGAAAAAGTATCTTAGTATGATGTATGATAGTGTATAACAGTACTCATCTATATATTGTATAGTCACTATAGCAACACAATAACCTTAACATATTGGCATAATACATATCATTGTACTCCAATACAAATACAGGGTTCTCTGCAGCCGGGGAAGGGACGCCCAGTGTGCTGCTGTGTGTTGCAGGTCTGGTGACCCCAGTCAAAAATCATGTGTCTGGTGTCCTCTAACTTCTCAGACCTTCAGGCCAAGTTCACCCTTGACATCTGGCCCCCTATATCTGCCCCCAATGATGGTCTGTGCCTACATGGTTAGGCTTTGCGCTAGGCCCACTGGATGAAGGCGGGCATGGACACCCATGACCAAATCTTGCTCAACGGGGATCTAAAGACTTTCGACCATCTGAGGGAGGAGTTTGGTCTCCATCCACAGCAAGCCTGGCACTACTTGCAACTGCAGCACTGTCTGAGGTGTCACTTAGTCCCACATACTTGGTCCATACAGTTATCACTAGTGGTGGCTTACCTGACTATGTGGGGTCAAGAGAGGGGAGTGATGTCAGGACTTCACAGCATACTCATGAGCCACCTCTTCTCCCAACCTCTTCTATCCAGCCTCCGCACTAAATGGCAGGCCCACTTGCCGACAACCCTTGATATTTTGGAAGCCCTGGACAGTGGCACCCGGGAAGCCGACTTAAAGTTCTGTCTATTCAAAACGCTCCACAATTAGCAGTGGACACCGACAAAACTGAACAGGGCAGGGCTTCCACCGCATGGGAACTGCTGGAGGTGTGTGGATGCCCACTCTAATCTCACTCACATCTTCTATGGCTATTCCTCGATTCGGTCATTCTGGTCATATGACACCTTGCTAGCGTCCATGCAACTACGACTTCCCCTCACTCCTAATTTCATTTCCCTCCATGACACTGGGGATTCTCCAAATCTCTCTCATCTGCAGCATTGTTTCTTTCACACAGCCCTGGCCACAGGCAAGATTTGTATCCTCTGCCAATGGAGATCACCCGTGCCACCATGCCAAGAAGATTGGACAGTGGCAATGATCCAAACAGTGTTGTATGACCCTGTTATTTACAACCTGTAGGACCAAGCAGAAGTGTTCACACGGAAATGGGCTCCTTTTCTATGAAATGACCCCAGATATGGAAGATTCTGCTTCCATCCCGCATTACACACAATCCCGAGCCCCAAGGCTGGTATGTTTGCGACCCGAATGGGCAACTCTTCACGTACCCCTGGGAGGCCCTGTGTGTTCCCCCCTGCTTCGCCACCCACAAGCTGCCACCCCCTCCCACCACCGCACCCCCCTGCCTTTTTTCTCCTTCAAGGCAACCTCCTACTACCATCCCCTCTCTTTCCTTTCCCCAGCCCCACCAACCTCCTCCTGCACCCTTTCTGCCTGCCTCCTTTCCTTCCTCCCTCTGTTGGCCTAACTCCCCTGTCATGCCCCTTTTCCCCGGACACCCACTCCTGTGGACCCCCTTAACAAGGAGACCGCTGCTGCAATTCCCTCCACCTTCTACATATCCTCGTGGGGACCTCTTCCTCCCTTTCTCGTTGTTGGATGACAGAATTCACCAGCCTGATACCACGGGGCTCCTCCCTTTTGCTAGTGCACGTCCCTCCCCGATCCTGCTGCCTACCCCATCTGGATCCTAGGGATGCACCCTCTCTCATCCCTGTCCCCCACAGTGACTGGTTGCATGGACCCCCTCTCCTCCCCCTCCTCTATGTGGGCTTCCAGCCCAATGGCACTTGATGCAAAGGGAGATACGCAGCACTAGGAAAGTTGGCTATATTAGTTCTATGTGTAAATTGCTTTTTCCCAGTTCCCTCATCTCCCCCCTTAATTGCATTGTTTTGCTTAATGTTTGCATACTTTTGTCCCACACTGTACATACAGTGTATGATTCTGTTTCAATAAAAAGTTGTGACACAAAAAAATATCCGGGACTCAAGCCCTATATTAGTTTGGTCCCTAATGTATATGATGGACATCTTTTAACTAAATTCTGTTTCTCTTTATTTCACGTCTTGTTGCATTTCCAAATAGGAAAGCTGGGGTATCTAATAATTTGAAATGTCAATTTGATAACTGCACTTTTCAGTCCACACTGTACTTGGCATTTTTCTGTAAATTCTATTGTGTTTACAGGATATAATTCTTGAAACAATAATTTTAAACAGAGCAGTTGTTTGGCTTATCACTATTTGGTGGATTTGAAAGACATCACTGTATGTTGTGCTGTAGCGAAGTTTTTCGCTAATGTTCTAAGTGTAACAAAGACGCTGACTTATCTGGATTTGGGAGGTGCCCAGCAGCTGTAAACTTATATTAATGTGATGCGGGGCATCTGTATGGTGATTTCGCTTTAGCACAGCTTACCATTCTCTCTGGGGCTGTTGGGATTTGATAAGTTTCTGAAAATTGCCATGTGTTATTCTATATTTCATATAGCATTTTACTATACATTCTATTGTTTTTAGGACATTTTTAAAATATCATTCTACTAGAGAGTTTTTTCCTATTTGAATGTTGGAGATATTTTAATAATTACCCGTTAAAAAGAGGTAATGGTGCACCATTTTTAGAATAAACCTTTCATGCTGGAATGTAGATTTTCAATGGCTGTTGATTAATGTTGTTCTGTGATTGCATGTCTATGTGATGTCATGCTTTTATGGTCTTTTTTTTTGCTATAAACCTAAACTATTATCTTGATATGAACTTTTATAATGGAATGTAGATTTCAATGAATTTTGATGAATGCTGTTTTATCATTATATGATCTTGTACTTTTTGGTTTATTTTGTTATAAACCAAAAAGATGTTGAATTCATTAAAATTATTGTCCTGTCAAATTCTTGAACTTATGAAAAAAGGAATATTTATAAGCAAACACAAAGTAAAATGCGACATCCTCAAACAACACGCAGGGTCTCCTGAGGTCACGGCTTCAGTGTTTCATAGTCCCACTTCCCTCTCTACAGCGGTAGTGTGTAGGCCGCATTGACTATAGGTGACATCCAGGTTAAGGCATACTAGTAGTTTGAGTCTCAGGAGTCCCACTCTGACTCTTTATTAAAGCCAAAAGTGTTCCGATGCCAAAGCACTATCCAGCAGGCAAGTTCCTCCAGGGTCATTTGGCCCTTAATCAGTCTTACCCACAACAACAGGATTTGAGTGACTGGAGTCTTTGAGTGAGCCCCCTTCTTGAGCAATAAAACTGCAGAGGCTGCCTCCTGTAAGTCGTTTACAGGAGTGCTGCGGTCAGGTATCATTGACTGCTGAACGTGCAGTCCTGCAGTGGCCCTCCAATGATCCTCCGATGCTGGTAAATTCCTTTGGATTCTCCCTACCGAGGGGCATGCAATGCTCCCGGTTATGGTCTTCAGGAATGACTTAGGCCTCCTTGGGTTACCTCCTTGGCCTCCTTCCTCCTCATATGGTGGTGACAAGACCATGCTCCTTGCATTGTCTTGGTGCCCCCACTGGGGTAAAGAACCAGAACATGCATCCTGGGATTGGTTTCAGTGTATCATTGCTCCCATCAGCCCTGCTAACTTGAATGCAGTGGCACAATGAGCAAGGGACTCACGTCTGGGCATACCCTTGGCCACTTAAGGTGACATAGCAAACATGGCTATTAGGGAGACTCTAATATGATTGTTAATTGATTGTTTTAATATGTCATTTATTTAGTATCCAAAAAACGCTTTACATAGATTGTGGGCTCTTCTCACAATATGCGAGTAAATTGAAAAAAGTAATGCACCAAAATTCTTATACATGAAATGTACATTTAAACTGATTCTATTAACATTTCAATCGATAATATATGTTCTATGCATGAGTTTCTAGGTCGATTACTTTAATCCTTACCACACTTTAAGGGCAGACATGGCTCATTGCTTGCATCATGTATATGAACTATGATTGCTTGTATGTATACAGCATATATACAATAAAGTAACAGTGTTTGTGTTCATTGTTTTTTGCCTTGATAAAGTCATAGGGATATTTTCTCCAAACTATGAAGCACGTGTTGGCTAAAGCTTTGGAAAGGTTACACAAGCACGCAATGAACCCGTGAAGCCAAGAAAAGATGTCTTCTCTGTTATTCATACTATACTGTGTACTGATTTTGTCTAATATTGTTCGCCTGACGTTTTTGATTCTTATTATTGTTGCTCAATCTTTGGATTGAAATTTTGAGGGGTTGTGTGTATCTCTCCATCATTTGAGAGCACCAAGGGTGATAACTATTTGAGTAAAACTTGAATGTGATAGTTATATGAGTGCCCCAAACCTATTAAACACCCATTGAACAAATCAACATAGCAAACACAACAAGATGATGGGCGACTAATGGGTAAACTAAAAGATAAAGCTGATTGATATATGTGAGAAAGTCATCCCTTTTGCCTTGATCACCTCTATTTTTAGGTCTTGACTAGGCAGTGCATGCGCTGTCTCGTCGAGAGATGCTGTATACAGTATAGTGAGGGAGGCTCCCCCTCCATTTTCCGATTGCTTCTTCAGTTGTTTTTTTAAAATCGGCTTCTTGCTATTTGTTATGTGTGTGTTACGTCCATCCTTTTTCCTTCTTGGGCACACCTCTGGCTATTGGCCCCTTTACATGGGATTCTTTCATTCTTTTTGTGTGGGACTTGAAGGGAAGCTTGCTTTACTTTGGCATTTCGTTCGAGGCAATATTTTGCTTTCAGCTACAGCTCTTCCGCCGTAGCAACAGCTTTGCTTTCAGCGTGTTTTTGTTTTCGCTACGTCATTTGTCAGAGCGCATTATTAGTGCGCCGTGCCTCTACATCAACCCCTCTCGTAGATGGTTGGTGTCAGCTCCACTTAAGCCCTGGTTCTCCTTGATCTATCCGCTGCGTTTGACACGGTCGACCATTCCATCCTTCTTGACCGTGTCAGCGCGGCGGGCATTTGGGGCCTTGCTTTCTCTTGGCTTGCCTCCTTTCTTTCTGGCCGCTCTCAGGCTGTTCACTTGTCTGGTTTCTCTGCTCCCACCCGCTTGGTTTCCTGTGGTGTTCCCCAAGGCTCCTCTCTTTCTCCTCTGCTATTTAATCTTTACATTTACCCTCTTATCTCTGCTCTTCTTGCTCAGGGGGTCTCCGTGTACAACTACGCCGACGACCTCCAGCTTGTCTTTGATCTTTCTTCTTCACCTCTGTCTTTCTCTAAATTTCGCTCTACTTTGGTCTTCATCTCGGATTGGATGAGCTCTAACCATCTCAAGCTTAACCCGGACAAGACCGAGTTGGTCTTGACGGGCGGCTCATACAGTCCTTGGTCTTCTGCTTTCTGGCCCCCCTCCTTCGGCCCTCTCCCCACTCCTGTCTCTTCAGTCAGAACCCTGGGTATTCAGGTCAGCCATGATCTCTCCATGCATGCACAAATTAGTTCTGTTGTTTCCTCTTGTTTTCTATCCCTTCGGCTTATTCGAAAGATCTCCCGCTTCTTTTCTTCAGATGCACTTAAAATCATCATTACGGCTCTGATTACCTCCCGTCTTGATTACGGGAATAGCTTGTATGTGGGCATTCCAGCCTACGAATCTCGCCGCTTGCAAGCTATTCAGAACCAGGCCACCCGTCTCATTTTCCACCTTCCCAAAACTCATCATATCACCCCCGTCCTTAGGTCTCTTCATTGGCTCCTTGTTCTTCAGCGATCTCTTTTCAAAATGGGTTGTCTGGTTTTCTTGGCTCTTGCCCGATCTGCCCCTGTATTCATATGTTCCCTTATCTCTTTTCACACCCCTGCTCGCACTCTCTGGTCTTCTTCTTTGGCCCTTCTTAATGTCCCCCGCTTCCGCAAATCCAGAACTGGAGGCACACGCTTTTCTGTTTTGGCCCCCCGTTTCTGGAATAGTCTTCCCCTTTCCATGCGATCCATTCCCATTTATTCCCATTTTCGTAAAGCTTTAAAAACTTTTCTTTTCTCTCAGGCGTACTCCTGCTAATCTCTTCGGGCTGCCTCTGTGACTGCTGTTCTTGCTACCAGCGCCAGGAAGCCGCTTGGCCGCAGTGCGCTTAATCAAATACTTTTTTCATTCATTTCATTCACTTGCGCAGACCCCTGGCTCGGGCATTGGATTCTGTGGTGGGGGCGGGGGTCTTGGGAGTCTGGGGAGTGGGTGAGATCTTTGGGGGTCAACGCTCGGCTGCCGAATCTATCTTTCCTGCCTGAAGCTGCCTGCTTACAGAGTAAGCTGATCCCAGGCAAGTGAGGTTAAACAACAAACATATCTCGACTGGACGGGCCGTGACGTAGGTTCAGGTCCTTGTAGATCCAGAGCCGCGGCCCTCTCTCACCAAACCAATAAATATCTGTCAGTTTTGGGAGTCTCAGGGCCCCTTGTCCCATTTTCTAGGGCCTCCATCATGTTAAGTAAGGTGACAGCAGCCATCACCCCAAAACCAGCCCTTTGTTACAGCTCCGTACTTCATGAGACTTGCCGCCTTCTCTTGCAGAAACACGTCACATTCAGTTTTTCCACCCTTTCTATAGTGCTCAGACCTTTTTTTGTTTGTTTTTGTACTGCTCTGTACAGTGACAGGGGAACAGCAGTATGAAGGTGCAAAAGGGTGATATGAATTACACTGTTTCCTTATACCGTTGCGGAGTAGTGTGCTACTCGCCAAAAAAGCGCTTTGACTTCTCGTCAGGGGTAGTAAGCGCTATATAAATGCAATTACAATACAATACAGTGACAGGAGGATCAGGGTTTGAAGGCAAAGAACGTAGGTATGGACAATGCTAGGCAGCCCAGTTAGTGAATGGTCGGCTTTGTTAAAGCAGGTCAGGGAGTACTGACAACGCTGTTTTCTTAAACCGTTCTATACAGACAGGTGAGGATTTACATCACTCCATACAGTAAGAGAAGGGTCACTGGTGTGAAGCATCACACTGAGAGTACTGTTTGCTTGAACCGCTCTGCACAGAAAGCGAAGTGTTGGCAAGGTGAAGGGAACTGGATGTCAATGACAGGGCTGTTTGCTAATACCGCTCTATGCAGAAGGAGAAGTTTCAGCAGGGTGACGGAAGTGGAGGACGATATTGATGGACCTGTTGGCTTAGACCGCTCTTTACAGCTAGAGAGTAGTCGGCGGCTTTAAGTAGTGAATGGGCATGCTGACAGCAATCCTCTGACACTTTGGCTGGTCATACTAAGGGGGTAGTTCCGTCTGTGAACCTCCTCTGTCCACAGCCTGTGCAAACTGTGCCCCAGCAGTTCCACTATGTAGCCCAGCAGCAGATACTTTCTGCACTCATCCCTCAGTCATGCTATATCAGCAGGTCAGACTACTGTTACAGGGACAACCAATAAAAAGATAAAACATTTCAGAACTACAAACGTCAGAAATAGCCCGCACCCACACAACATGTGACAATAGAATGCCAAAATGTACAGCCCCTGGGACTGGAGTGGGGGGGCATTAGCACTCATCACATAACATAACGGGTAGAATTAACAATCATCATTGAGCAGCAGACGAAAGCACGTCAATGGGGGAGGTTATCATCCCTCAAGGCGGACCGCAGCTCGGCCAGCAGAATATTTCAGCTGCCAGAGATAGGGTATTTGATCAGGCCCCTAATTTCTTCCTAGTGCCAGGCTGAGCTTTTCGCTGAAGCCCAGGCATGATGGTGACTACCCAGACAGAGAGCATAGGAGGTTTGGTTAACTTCCATTTGTGGGGGAATCAAGCTCTTAGCAAGGAGAAGAGCCAGTTCTGTGAATCGTACAGACACCCTGTTCTTTTTGGTTTGGCGCAGCATTTCTAGCAGCTAGCAGTCACACCTCCCATGTGTGTAACATGGAATTTTCTATACATCATGCAAAAATGTTTGTGACACCTAGCCAGTACTGGGAAAGCGACGGGCACTCCCAGAACATGTGTAGGAAATCAGCGGTAACAGACAGTGGGGGCATGCGGCATCCATGCGATGGAAGTCGTGGTTGGTTTTATCTGGGGTGAGGTAAGTCAGATGTATTATGTAGTATTGTATTATTGCATTGTGCATTGTTAGACACCAGGACCAGGATGGTTTGCCTCTCTATGTCTGTGCAAGGACGATCATGCTCGTGGTCCCAGTGGTGTCGCAGTGAATTAAAGGGGCAATGCAGCCTGATTAGCCAAATTGCTCCATTGTCTGCTTCTTAGCATTTCAACTGGAATTCCAGGCGTTCTAGCTCTCCCAGATGGGCCAGCGTGAATGGGCATGTGGAGTGAGTGTTATTGTCCCTGCAAGGGTCTGTAGCACTAAACAAGGGGGGAAATACACTGGCCCTTTCAAGTGGCCCATCTGGCAGTGCCTGACTGCCGGAAGTTTCAGTCTGACACTGATGACCTTAACCAGATACTCGAAGGCTGGCCTCATTGAAAGTGAGTCAGTCTCTGCAGTAATGAACCCACCGAGGGTTAAGTATGAAAGCAGGGCTGGGCCCTGCTCTCCTGATCCAATCACACGTCAAATGGAATGCATGTGCTGGTTACTGCCCTGCTGATAGGTACGCTGTGCAACCCTCTGGGCTCGAGGGTGACCGTGTCACTGCTGTGGGCTTCCCCTCTTGATAGGTCAGATCTAAAGCAGGACTCCGTCCCCGTTCTCATGACGTCAATCAAAATTCAGGCTAAAGGGCGGAGCAGTGACGCTCACGGTGCCCTTGCTGCTGCCCAGGGTTAAAGGTGGGTCCAGTCAATGCCTTGCAGACCAGGCTTCCATTGACCAGAATTTGCTACGTGCCTCGGCAGAATCCGCCTGTCCCAGTATTTGCCCTCCCGCATATACTTCCTTTCGCTGCACACTCGGGCACTGGCTCTCAGTTGGGGCAGCCGCCACCAGGCATGGCATGGCACAGGGCTCCGTCTCGCTATGGCAGCAGCAGTGCGACACAACTCCCTCAACATCCAGCTCACTGCAGGATAGTGGGGTGCCCTTTGATGCTTGTTTTGTCTTTCGTTTTCTCCCGGGGTGGCAAGCTTTCTATACATACTACATCTTTTATTTAAATATCTATTGTCTCAAATAAACAGAAAAACAACAAAAAGCCACACAGAGGATCAAAGAGGATCAAAAAGATGGATCCCAGTGAAACGCAATTCCCCAAACCATCAAGGTATGCAGCAGTGCCAAGGTAAGTGACCCCAAGCAACACAAAAACACCAGCACACTGCATTTTTGTACTTTATTAAACCTGCCATACCTTTAAATAAATGTCAGCAGCCCGCGCAAAGATGAACTAAAAACGAATTCATAGTATGCCATAAACAAGCATTGAAAATGCAATAGGTCACGCGTTTGAAGTAAACAAAATATAATTTTTTCTGTTTGGTAAAGTGTAAAGTACGTCAAAAACTACTCTTCAAGCAGCTTTGGAAGTGCGTTATTGATCAAGGTTATTGATCAAGTTGAACCGCTGCCGATCTTGTGCCTGCTGCTTGGTTTGGAGTTTATCACTGCTATCCTCCTAGCTCTGCATTCACTGCTGTGATTACTCTGTTGCTTCTCATACTACTGACACCAATGTTATGTTACTGCTCTTACTACTTTTTTACGAATTATACTGTTACTACTAATGTACTAATGCTGCTGTCACAAAGCTACTCACGCCCCTATTACTGCTCTCCTGCTGCTATTTTGTTCTTCTCCTTTATTACTGTTACTGCTATCCTGTTAACTGCTAATACTGCTGTGAGTGCCTACTGCTGTCTTTGCTTGTCCTGGCACTTCTGTTTCTGCTGTCCTACTCACACTTCTGTTACTGTTGTACTCCTCACACTACTATCACTGCTGTTTTACTAACACGACTATTAATGCTCTCTTGCTAACTTTTATCACTGCTCTCCTGGTAACTTAACTGCTATCACTGCTCTATTGCAACTGCTTACTGCTTTACTAGTAAAACTGCTGCATTATTATTCTGCTACTTCTGAAGTCATTGCTAACCTGCTGACTTATTCATCTGATACTAAACACAGTATAGTAATATATTTATAATAGCAACTACACCACTAAGCTCATTAATATGCCGAGACCAATTGGCATTGCCAATGCTTGTTTGATTGATACTGCTGGTAAATGACTCAGAGTTTGTCCTGGCCTCTGCTTACCAGACCCAGGGCCAGTGCTCTGATTATTATGTATATGGTATTGAGGTTTAATCAAAATTAGTACTGACAGCCTAGCTGTAAGTCCCAAGTATATAATAAGGGAAGTAGATTAAGAGGCCCAGTAGACTTGATGCACTTAAGTGTGCACTACTGAGCTGCCTGCTGTCATTCTAAATGCAGACCTGCCTTTCAGGCTGCCTTTACATTACAATTATGTGAAAATTTGACTTTGGAATTAAAGGTACTTCCAAAGTCTCATCCAATTTTCCTGTTATGTATATGTCACCTCTAATGCGTCTCCTAAGTGTTCAAGGGGTAGGGTAGCTTGTAACTATAAGCAAAGGCATTAATAAAGATGTTTTATGTGCCCTGGTGAGGGAACAACAGGCAATTCTGTTTTGCCTGCCAAGCTGAGCCCAGCTGTCTTTAATGAGTTGTGAAGTGGCCTGACTATGGAAACGGATTTCCCGTGGAAGGGGAACTGCAAGCAGCAGAGCAAAAAGCAGGATGGAGGTGTAGTAGCCAACTTGGGGAATGACAGTTTAGGGCAGCACAGGCTTACCCCCAAATCCTGCACCCCCAGCCAGACTGGAGCCCCAGTAATTAGATTAGTGAAGGAGCTAGAAGGGGAGAATTTGGGAAACTTAGCCACACCAGTGAGTTGGCTTAGCCAGATCTAACCATCCAGGAAAGAGTTTCTCCATTTTGGACTTTGGAAGAATAGTGTTTTCTGGGTCAAGAATATGACACTTTGAAATCCAAAACCGACCTTCTGGAAGGAGATTCAGAAGTTTGGAGAAGAGTGGAGTATTTTGGTAAGAAGCTCTATAAGATGACCAACCAGTCAATAAGAGTCAAGCCGCCATCATCAAACCGCAAACTTTTCTGGTTTTCAGGTTCGTCCACTGAAATCTTCGGAGCACAAGACTTCCATGATATCACTGAGGCCTTGCGCTGAACCATGAGGTCGTCATCGACTCAAAACCTGCCCTGATGATGATTCTCACCCGAAGTCAAGAGAAAAAGCTCTAGCAAAACGTCTAAGTACGAAAGTAAAACGTTGACAAGGCCTCCCGCTAGGTGTATCCGACCAGGGTGCTATCCTGGTGTGCCTCAAACTTTGAATTTATCCCAGTCAAGGCCAATCAGATGTCACAAAGTGGCGCTTTGGGCTTTGAAGTACTAGAAAGTGTTTATTCGTTGAAAATTAATATCTCTGGTTCTCTACATTGTATTTTTGTTGTTTTAGTGTCTATCTGTTCCTACAAATATCTCCTATTTAAAAACAATTGTGATGGATTTTAATTGTGTCTTACTTATTCAGTGTATTGGTGTTTTAAAATGCTTTACGCACCTGTCTCCTAATTTAAACCTGCCTGCTCGCTGCTAGCTACCAAGGATTGAGCAAGGAAATTTATTGAGACCTTAACTGAACCTTTTATTGTGTTTGTGGCCTTATTTCTAGTGATAAGTCCCTACTTATCACTACTAAAAAAAACTGTAACCCAGTATTTGTAGATCGCAAACGATTCACCCCTAAGGGTCTCAAGGCACTGGGGACCGTCGGGAAGATTAAGCGAGCTATTGTCCAGAATCACATGGTGCTGGGCTGATCTGCTGCTGGGGATTGAAGCAGGAGCCCTGCGCTCTGGAGTCAGCAACCCTGGCTGTCTGCACCACACCTCTCCTTTTCCACCTTCCCACTCTCCAACAATATACTAGATTACCAAAGAGCTATGGGTAGGTAAAGATTAGATAAGGACCCGAGGAACAGTGGATCAAATTAAAAATATACATACATATATTGCACTGAAATTAATGAATTTTATAGTGTGAAGAATGTTACAAATAGAAGTGAACGTCTTTCTTTTTGAAGATATGCATTGTTGAAATAAATGTAGCAAAAATATTATGAGGAGTTATGATTTTGTATGAATAGGAATCTTCTTCAGCAAAAGTCATTAACTGTAGTGGATGTAAGGTGATACCGTACGATTAATATGCTCTCATGAATAATTGTATTTTTAATGAATTTATTAAATAAGTTCTGGGATTAAGGAACGAAATTATTTTGAGTAGCACGACTATAGTTATCTAGTGACAACATTTCAGAAGATATTGAAAAACAATTGTGTGTTTGGTTCCAGCCTGTGACAGATTTCATGATTGGAACCTATAGTTATAATGCTTGACTTGGGAAATTCAGGTCATTTCTCTGCTTGTGTCGGCTTTAGTGAGAAAATACTTCCATTTTAAGAAAGACATTTTAACTATGTTAACATTTTTAGCAAAAGTAGTTGGAAATGCACGTAGATTTTCCCTCACATCTGGACTTACAAAAAATATGCATTTTTCCGTCTACAATTAACACTCATGTCGTTCTTGCGTGTACAAGCTAATTGTGAATGTGACCAAAAACGTGGGACTCCTGGAGTGTGCAAGCAGCGTGAGGCTGATTAGGTTACACATTTCGGACGTCAAATCAAACCTCTTGTTCTAAAGTCAGGTGTCAGCTCGCTAATATCGGAGACTAATGGTCAGAGGCAGTTCAACCAGCAAGAATCTGGAGGCATACACATGATGTGTGGCAAAGACATGGGGCCATATTATCAAGCGCCGCTTTAGTGGCAGGAAACTGCTGCTAAAGCTGCGATAAGGGGCTTGATAATATGCTGCAGAGAATTCCAATAGAAGCCCAGGTTCTGGTGTGAAGGACCACAAACCTGGGCTTCTATTGGAATTCTATAGGGCATATTATCAAACCCCTTATCGCCGCCTTAGTTGCAGTTTCCTGCCGCTACAGCAGCGATAATGTTATCGCTGTTCTTGATAATATAGCCCATAGACCTTTATCGGATGCCTCACTTGTGGCACGCATCTTATCACAGCACATGTGTTTTATGGTTATTCTACAGCTTACACAGTATAAGGAAAACAACAAATGCTTATAGGACTGTGCTGTGTTTTTTTTTCACCTATTTCCATTAATCCATCTTTGGTTTCCTTCGTACTTTTCCGTTTTTTTTTTAGTTCTGCTCTATTTCGTAGATGTCAAAGCTGCAAGCTTTTTACACTTGTAAAGCTTCCAGGTTTCATGCGTCTCTCAGTGTACAGAAAATGATAGACTATTGTCCTTGCTTAGTGGCACTCAGAAAGCATGTATCAAAATACAAAAATGTCTCAGAGCGCTCTCTAAAACACAGCACACTGCAGATTCAGTCACTGGACAAGTTTTATTTAAGCAACCTTTCTACCTCTACTTTTTTACTTTACAGTTTACTCAGCCAATCTCTATCAACAATCAGGCTAGCTTGCTGCGTGCATCTTCTGGTCGTCCTCAATTAGAAGAAATCGCTTTGCAAAAAGAAACATACTTCATATCACTGCCAGGTTTCTTACTAGTCTCTGTAGGATGCATTGCTTCAATAAACTAGGGGGCTTCATTACAAGCCCCTTGTGCTGCTGGTGCATCACCTTTTTAGACGCTCCAGCGGAGCAGAGTGCAGACCCATATCTACGGGGCTATGCAAAGCCTTTATGTGTGTCTTTTCATGGCCTCATAGACATGTTGTAAGGCAACGCAACACAAGTCGCTGCGTTGCCTTACACTGCATCAGGGAGGCGATCCATGGGCAGTGCAGTGTCTGTTCCCATGCAACACCCATGGATTTTGAAGCATTTCAAGATTTACAAGGATCTGTAAACCTGGGAATGCGACAAAACTATAGGTCTTCCCGAGGCAGGCTACATTGGCGTTCGGCAGCATATTGTGCTCCTACGCAAGGAGAAAGAACAGGAAGGCAATATATTTTATAAATACTGGGCATTCCTGCCCTTTCACATTGGCGTAAGCAGGGCCGGACTGGCTGTAGCGGGCACCGGGCAATCCCCCGGTGCGCCGCACGGGTGGGGGCCGTTTTTGTTACAGGGCCGTTTTTGCAGCATAGCTGCAAAATCGGCCCTGTAACAAAATCGGCCGAAAACCAGCCCTGGCAAAGAGGGGTGCCGCTGAGCTCTTTGCCAAGGCCGGTTTGGGTTCCCAGTCCGGCCCTGGGCGTAAGACAGCGCAGCAGGAAGAATGGCGGCTCGAGCCTACGCCATTTCCTCGTAAATGAGGCCCTAGGTGTTTAACAGTACAGAGATCCCTCTGTTTGTGGTATTAGATTACTTTATTTTCACTTGATACCTTTTTACGTATCCTTAAACCCAACAGAGACAGCTTTGTGTCTGTCTCACTTTGTACCACTACATACGAACACTTTTGGGAAATTTAATGAGATCCACACATAAGGTATTTCAAATGCTTTACTGGTTCATGAACATTCTTGGGTAGGGAATTAATTCAATAATGCAAAGAAGAAAATACTGCATTTGATTTGCGCCAATAAAATTAATTGCAGATATAAACAATTCTTTGGAATCTCAACAATTACACGTCTTGTTTTTTTCAATTGGAGAGAATTTCACACTTTGGACAGGGAGGAGAGAGGGGTGGGGAAGCGGAACAGTTGCGGGTCAGAGGGCAGGGCAGCTGCCGGGGCCTTCATCAGAGGTAGGTAAAGTTCTCTGCAAACGGGTGAGTTTTGACCTCGTTTCCCAACTGTACGGATGTTGATGCAAGCTCGATATGTGGTGAGAATGGTGGTGTGCTCTCCACAATTAATGCACAGCATATCTTTGATGACAAGAGCTCGATACTGCCCTGTCCATGGCAGTAGCTCTACTAAGGTTCGGCGTATAGTGCACAGATCTATTTACAGCGTTTGCGCAACCTGCTCATCCGGCTGCTTCTTCCCGCCCTCGCCCTAGAGAACAGCCTTCGTCTGAGCCCTTCTCTGGAGCCTACTTCTAACGATGGTGAACTTCAGATGCAGGTCTGTTTTCATCCTCGCTTCAACCTCCTGGAGTGCAACACCACCGCAGCTGGGAACGACCTCCTATTGCCTCAGTTTGTTAAATGACTGAACTCTTTACAGCTTCATTAATTCCTCTTCTGTCAGACTATTATTTCTTTTTATGTCAAGCTATTTCCTCGCTGCAAGTAGCGCTTAATTGTGCTGTTGCTTGTCTGTGATTAACGTCGCTCCCTATTTGAGGCGACCGGGAGACTTGCGAGGTTTCCTGCCGCCGGCGCTTCCAACGACGAAGGCACGTCAACAGCCCCCGGCTGCACGCCCGTCGCACAGGCCCTCGCAGGCCCAGCAACCCATGACGAGCCAGTGGAGTGCAGTCACATGTCGACACAACGCGAGTAACACCGAAGACAACACAAAGCAGTGCCGTCCACAATGTGATTGTTCCTAATCAAATATTGTCTCAACAAAAGCATTCGTCTTTCTAACAATTATGAAATGATGTCTAAGCACAGGGAACATTGAATGTTGCCAAATGTTCAACTTGATTTTTGTTCTGAAATTATTGAGATGTGGCAGATTCTAATATATAATGAATATTTCTAATCGCTCACTCTCAGAGAATAAGCACCAAACAAAGGGAACCCAATAAATTAATTTAAATATTTAAATGCTATTGGATACATGTGAAAAGTGATGTGTCCTAACGACGGTCTAACCGCATTTATAGCATTCATAAATTGAAACGATGACTAGTCTTTAGACTCTGGATTTGTATACACTCTTTATATAATTGCTGTGTTTCTAAGTCATTGTCAGTTTAAAAGTGTTTCCAACAATATACATTAATATTGAAGTCTATATGTATGCTTCCGTTTCACATCCATATCTGTAACAGTAATTTAACAGATCCTTATAGGAAATGAAGATTGCCAACAACGTTAGATCTAAAGAACTCAAAAGCAGTAGAAGTTACTACATCTTGAGAATGTTGTTCTTTTAATGTGTACGATACATCGTTGCCGCTGGCCTGGCACTGTCCCTTGAATTGTGCCATCTTACTGGTTACAGCGGAGCTGGCCCAGCTGCATGGCTCAGTGGGGAGTGCCACCCTGTGCTTGACCGGGAGGGCACGTGCCAGCATTCCTCTGCTTCTGCGTGTCTGGGCTGGCACGGTGTGTCCTGCCCAGTCCACCAGGCCACCAGGCCACCAGTGACATCACACTGTCTCAGGCAG
Source organism: Triturus cristatus (assembly GCF_964204655.1). Taxonomy (NCBI): domain Eukaryota; kingdom Metazoa; phylum Chordata; class Amphibia; order Caudata; family Salamandridae; genus Triturus; species Triturus cristatus. Next base: position 721,617,900 of record NC_140585.1, read on the forward strand.
TCCCCATTGGTCTCAGTCCATTTTACAACTAGTCTGCTGGTCAGCTGTCCTCATATCCCTGTGAGTTCTGATTGACGGCACAGACTGTTGGCCCATGCGTTGTGCCCAGCTGGCAGCAGTGGTTGACTGATGGGCAGGGAAGGGAACATATCAACGCCAGAGATGGACAGGAGAGTAGACCCACAGAGATGGACTGGCAGCTCATGACCCAGCCTCATCTAAGGTAGGCAGGCAGGGCAGTTAGGGGCACTTTGAGATTTTCTGTAAGAAGAAAGTTGGACTATTTGAAATCTGGTTATGGGGTGAAACGTTTGACAGAAGGGATTCCGTTGGAATTACACTCCAGGACAATTGCAGCGATGCCCACTTGCATGCTATGTTTGGGTTTCTTGTTGGACAAAAACGTCTCTCAATGCCACAAAAATGTAAGCACTACCTGGAGAGATACTGTCCTTATTGTTGAGAATACCCTCTCGGTAGGAGTGCAACATGCTCTCCTAGGCAAAAGATGTTTAGAGTGGGGTGGCAGATGTGCAAAGAATATCCCATGCCTAGAACCATTGCTCATATTGATCTGGATATGAAAAAAGAGAACATTTTCTTTGACACAAAAGATAGATTAAGATGTTATGAACAGCTCTGATGCAAATCATGCCATTTGGTTGGCTATCGGAGAGTAGGGTGTCTTAAACTCAAATCTGCTTCCAGTCTGAGGAAGCAGGGCCTCGCGACCATCAACGCTTGGTACCTTTCAGCAAAGGAAAAGCTGGTGGTCATTGCAGAATGAGAGCAGTGACTGGATTCATGCTGGGTACAGAGTAGGAATGTGTTGTGCAGTAGAGCACTGGCAACAAACTATTTTTCTCAAGGGGCCGAGGATTCTTGGATGTCTAGAAAGACTGGGGCCATCTTAGTTCTTCAAGTCTAACTTTCCTCATGGTGGTCAGCACCCTTTCTAGGCAATTGCGCTACAATATTGCTGCAGCCAGACTTTTCTACATGGTTGTTGGTTTTCAGGCACTAATACCTCTATTTCCTAGAGGATTCTATTATGGACGTTAGGCTATACAGAGACTTTTCCTGAAGTCATGTGCAATTTGAAAAAAAAAAACATTGATCAATTTTTTGTGCAATTCTTTGAACTATTAGGACTGTGGTTTTATATTCTGCTTAGATTAATTGTGATGAAACAGGATGGAGTTCTAAGAGGACATTTCACCAGTGTCTGCTGGCATGCATCGATCGATAAAAAAATAAAAGTAAACGGATTTATCTTCCTCCACAGTGTGATCTCCTACTCCTTTGGTCTTCTGGCAGGCTTTAATGGGGGGCCAGCAAATTCCCCTGACCAATCCTGGCATTGCTCTCACCCGCATGTTAAAAGCACCAGGATTGGAGGGACAGGCCTCACTCAGCTCTCTCAAGAGCACTGTGCTTTCTCTAACCCAGCTGTCTAAGACAGCTAGATTAGAGACGTTTAAACGGCGCATGTCTGCCTGACATCAGTTCGGGACAGGTTGGTTGCTGAAAAATATGATGGTAATAAATGTAATTTTTCAGCTCTGGCCTGGGGCTTTTCTTAGTTAGCGAAGCTCCTCCACTCAAATGGAGGAGCCACCTTGCCACATGTATATATTTGTAAATGAATATAGTGTACAAGGTATCAGATTTCCATTCTATGCAAATGAAGCTAAGTATAAGAAACCACAGGATATTGAATATGTTTATTATTTTCCAGGCGAGTAAAGAAACAAAGCTGTGGGTAGTTTTTCTAATTATAAGAAAATGTGCAGATAAATATGTATTTAGCAAGATATTTATGTTTCTTTATGTTTAGCATTCAGGAAATTCCAGCTACCTGTCAAAGCATAGACAGCTGGTTATATGGCGTTATTGCTTAGCTACATCGCTTCTCAATTACTACTTATGTTCAATATTCCAATGACAGTTTATGTACACAACCTCCTTCTCTTGTAGAGATCCACCACAACCTGCAGACCTCCTTCACAACAGAAGTTGCTAGGCAGAGTGTGGAGTCATGGTTTTCTATTTTCTCTGTGCCCTTCCCCGCCTCTAACACTGGCCTTTGTGCCTTAGTGTAGTTGGCTATTGGTAGACACAGTCAGAGATGAAAAACAGCGCTTCTGTTAAATCCTGTACACAAGACCAAGGCAAACCTGACATTGGTTCATGCCGAAATGCTTCTGGGTAGTCAGGGACAGCTCAGAGGGAAGGAAGAAACTTAGAAAAAGTTAATTTGTTCATTCTTGCTTGGAAACTAGAGAGAGGGATCATTTAGAAAAGGCCACTGTGTTTGTATTTTCATCTGTCAATGATTGATTGAACATTTGTTGTCCTGATAACTTACATAGGAAAGCACAGTATTAGAAATAAGCTTCATCAACCTACTTCCAAGGATGCGCTTCAAGACCCCTGTGATTGAGAAGCATTCCCATCCAATAATTTGATAACTATTTCTTTAGACTGGCAAGGTAGGGAATTCATGGAAGTGGAAAATCCTCTGATATTGACAGGAGGGATTCATGGTCTGCTTTATATGAGTGCTTTTTATCTACAAACCGCCTATCCATTCAAAAGAGAGACTTAATATATAGAGGTGGATCCGTTTAAATACTACCAGTGTTGGAAACACGATGGACAGAGTGATATAGAGCAGAGTCTGACAGCAGTCTGTATTTAAAACATATTACAGTGGTAAGGCACATACTGCTGAGATCTTTGTTTATCAAGCAATTTCAAGGGTATAATAGCACTGGTTAATGCACCTGTTTAGTGGCCTAGTCACAGGTTTGACTCATGAAAGAGCACAGAGGGTTAATGTGCTGTGCTGCAAAGCACAATGTGTAACATGTAGATCACCGTTTATTGTATGTGAATAGCTCAGTGGATTACTATTTTAGTCGCAGAGATTGCCTACAGAACATAAATTACAAATCTTGTAATGTAGCACAGTGAGTTAGGATCCATCATCAAGGAACTGCATGAAAACTGCAAGGTTAGAAACCTCTTGATTTTCTCAATCTTTCTTTATTCTAAGGTTCCTAAGAAGAGTTCTTTTTGATAGTGATAAAGACCTAGTAATACAGTCAACCTCGATTGTGGTCTGTAGACCACACACGTTTTACATTTTGACATCATGCTTCTCCAGACCATGTACTCCTATTATGTAAGCCTACCACTTTGGATAGTATATGTCTTTTACGAATGTATGAAGTTACAATGCAAACATTTACAATGCATGCCTTTACAATGCAGTTTTTACATCGCAACATCCATTACAACGCATGATTTTACATCGCATGCCATCACTACGCATTTTTAGAAACTACATTTAAAACGCATTCCATTACAACGCATACCATTACAATGCATACCATTACAATGCATATTACTCTTAGGGCAACAGTAGGGTGAGTGTTGGATAGTGTAGGGGTAACAATTACTATTCCCACTCCAGTGAGTGCAACAGTAGGGTAAGTGTTAGATAGTGTAGGGGTCAAAATAACTATTCCCACTCTAGTGAGTGCAACAGTAGGGTAAATGTTGGATAGTGTAGGGGTAAAAAATGACTATTCCCACTCCAGTGAGTGCAACAGTAGGGTTAGTGTTGGATAGTGTAGGGGTACAAATTACTATTCCCCATTACTTACCTTATATTGCGTTTTAATGGCATGCGTTGTAGTGACATGCGTTGTAATGATATGCGTTGTAGTGACATGCGATGTAATGGCTGCTTTGTAATGGCATGCGATAAAAAGGATGTTGTGTAGTACTGCATTGTAAAGGTAGTGCGATGTAATGACTGCGTTGTAATGGCATGCGATGTAAAGGATGTTGCTTTGTAATGACTGCGTTGTACAGGTAGTGCAATGTAATGACTGCATTGTAAAGGTTGTTTCCCGTCTTTTACACCTTGTAGCCGACCTTGCCTTATGTAACATTTCTTTGTTCATTAATGTATACATTTGTATGATTCATTGCCTCTGTGTAATATCTGTTTGATGTAAAGCGCACCGATGTCTCATATTTGAATAAGAAATGCTATAAAAGAACTATATAAATGGTTATTCATGTACCCAGACACAGCTGACATTCGTAGCTCAGGCCTGTCTGCTGCAGCAGCAGATATCAACTGAGTTAATGAGTCATGTTTTGATAAGCGTGCAAGGTGTGCAAAAAGGCTTGTCAGTATGAAATTGTAATCAACAAAGGGATACCACTGTCAATATTGGAGCCGCTGCAGACAGGGTTTCTGCCATATTTATCATCCATTATCAGCCAACCGAATTAGTTACCACAGACCCAGCATAGTCCTTGGCCGTTTAGCCACTGCGACACAGATACACCACACAGCTAAATTACCTTCTTTGCATTACCCATGCATAAATGTTAGCAACTCAGACATTCAAAAGCACAGATGGAAACGAGCCACCGACGCATGTCGGTTGATAGAAATCATGCACTCCCATGCTCTTAAAACTTCCGTCTTTGTTTTTCAAACCGACAAGCATGACAGAGTCACACAGCTTTCACAATTTATGTTCTGTCTCCCATGAACATCACATGCATTATTTTATTTCTTTGCTGCTTTTCATTTTCTATATATTTGAGAAGTTCCAACAATTGCTTTTTAAAATAAACATAATTACAGTGTGTACTGTTGCTAGAACATGCCATCAGCAATATACAAATCGGATGTTCTTATATTTTGAAATTTTATTCCAAGCTTTTTATTAATGAATATAACTGTTATCCAAGCAAAATATTGAAACAATTTTATAAATACAGATTCAAATTGAAAGACCTTCATTCTGAATGTTTACAATCAAGTAAATTGTCAGTAATACTATACAACAGGTAACAGGAACAATTAGGGGGACACAATCAAAATTGGTACAGTTAGAAAAGAAAAACAATGAAAGCTTGGTTGGAACCATTGCTTGAAATTTACGGGGGGGGGGGGGCAGGAAAGAGGGGTCTTTTGAAGATACAAAATTTAACAAGCATTTGCAATGCAATAGGTCTTGCATTTGCAAGAGTTTGAGCCATTGACATTGTAAATGACAATGCCTTTTATTTATGTGTTTTGAAAACCTTCAAGCAGTGGACTATTCAGTCATCTTACAGCCAGGCAACAGTGAAATATTATTTCTCTAAACGCACAACTCTGAAAGACTGTTAATTAGCAAACGGCACAGTCTCAAAATCCTCAATAAATAATTCAGAAGGATAAACACTCTCAGTATCTGTACAGCTGATTCAAGACAGAAAATATGCGTAAAGAGGAACCTATGACCAATATCATTTCTCTGGTAACCCTACTGACCAAACAAACCGATATGATATGAAAATATTTCACCTGTTACAAAGACAGTACACGAACATTGAAGTATTGACTTTAAAATGTATTATGTTGGATGATTTAACCGCTTCAGTGCCCATGACGAGATGGTCTCGTCATGGAGTGCGGATTGCGCTGTGCCCATGACGAGACTATCTCGTCATGAACCCCGCCCGCTAATGCAACGGCCGGCACAGGGCGGGGAAAGGGCGTGGCACTGAAGGGGTTAAAGGAGCACTTCAGTTTTTCTTCTTTCCATAATATATAGAACAAGCATTGACAGTGCCACTAGGCCTGGTTTGTTTTAGGTTTATGTATGATTTATCACATCAGCTTCACTTTGCTGTGCGATATTTGGTGCCCAAACAGAAAAAACAGACGCACCCATATACACACAGAGAATACACAGGTGAACACACACTTGGTATCCAGTGCTCTCAGACAATGCGCATATGGGCTCACTCAGACACAGGTAGATGTTTGGTGAATGTGCATGGATGTGCGTGGATGGACTGAAGGCTAGTTGAAAACCTGGGTGAGTAGATTGTTGTATGGATGTGGTTGCTTTCTGTGGTAGGTAGATATAAATCCTGTTTTTTCACAAGACGTTTTCCGGATTCCCTGAGTGGGGTTGCTCAAAATCTAAATTCAGTAGCCTGTTTATTAGATTCAGGTACATCACAGAGGCCTCACTGGACTATATGTCAGTGCCTTGAAATAATGTGGTTACAACAAACAAATGATGGACGGAAGGCTGACAATGCTGACATTCTCCCCCAGTCAAGAGATCTGGGTTAAATCCATCGTTCTTTTGCCCACTACGCCACCCCAGTTCAGACATGTCCATATGCAAATCAGTCTTGACCCTGTGCCTCATGGGAACAGTCCAGCCCGAACTGCCAAGCCATGTCTTCCCTGGACCAGAATCAAGCATCCTAGGACCGGTTTCTGGCTATCAGCCGTCATCAGCCAGGATAGCTTGACTCCAGTGGCGTAGTGAGCACGGGACCCACGTCTGGGCATACCCATCCCACTCAGGGCGAAAAGCGTTACAACAAACAAATGATGGACGGAATGCTGACAATGCAGACATTCTCCCCCAGTCAAGAGATCTGGGTTAAATCCATCGTTCTTTTGCCCACTACGCCACCCCAGTTCAGACATGTCCATATGCAAATCAGTCTTGACCTTGTGCCTCATGGGAACAGTCCAGCCCGAACTACCAAGCCATGTCTTCCCTGGACCGGAATCAAGCATCCTAGGACCGGTTTCTGGCTATCAGCCGTCATCAGCCAGGATAGCTTGACTCCAGTGGCGTAGTGAGCACGGGACCCACGTCTGGGCATACCCATCCCACTCAGAGCGAAAAGCGTTACAACAAACAAATGATGGACGGAATGCTGACAATGCAGACATTCTCCCCCAGTCAAGAGATCTGGGTTAAATCCATCGTTCTTTTGCCCACTACGCCACCCCAGTTCAGACATGTCCATATGCAAATCAGTCTTGACCCTGTGCCTCATGGGAACAGTCCAGCCCGAACTGCCACGCCATGTCTTCCCTGGACCGGAATCAAGCATCCTAGGACCGGTTTCTGGCTATCAGCCGACATCAGCCAGGATAGCTTGACTCCAGTGGTGTAGTGAGCACGGGACCCACGTCTGGCCATACCCATCCCACTCAGAGCGAAAAGCGTTACAACAAACAAATGATGGACGGAATGCTGACAATGCAGACATTCTCCCCCTGTCAAGAGATCTGGGTTAAATCCATCGTTCTTTTGCCCACTACGCCACCCCAGTTCAGACATGTCCATATGCAAATCAGTCTTGACACTGTGCCTCATGGGAACAGTCCAGCCCGAACTGCCAAGCCATGTCTTCCCTGGACCGGAATCAAGCATCCAAGGACCGGTTTCTGGCTATCAGCCGTCATCAGCCAGGATAGCTTGACTCCAGTGGCGTAGTGAGCACGGGACCCATGTCTGGGCATACCCATCCCACTGAGGGCGAAAAGCGTTACAACAAACAAATGATGGACGGAATGCTGACAATGCAGACATTCTCCCCCAGTCAAGAGATCTGGGTTAAATCCATCGTTCTTTTGCCCACTACGCCACCCCAGTTCAGACATGTCTATATGCAAATCAGTCTTGACCCTGTGCCTCATGGGAACAGTCCAGCCCGAACTGCCAAGCCATGTCTTCCCTGGACCAGAATCAAGCATCCTAGGACCGGTTTCTGGCTATCAGCCGTCATCAGCCAGGATAGCTTGACTCCAGTGGCGTAGTGAGCACGGGACCCACGTCTGGGCATACCCAGGCCACTCAGGGCGAAAAGCGTTACAACAAACAAATGATGGACGGAATGCTGACAATGCAGACATTCTCCCCCAGTCAAGAGATCTGGGTTAAATCCATCGTTCTTTTGCCCACTATGCCACCCCAGTTCAGACATGTCCATATGCAAATCAGTCTTGACCCTGTGCCTCATGGGAACAGTCCAGCCCGAACTGCCAAGCCATGTCTTCCCTGGACCGGAATCAAGCATCCTAGGACCAGTTTCTGGCTATCAGCCGTCATCATCCAGGATAGCTTAACTCCAGTGGCGTAGTGAGCACGGGACCCACGTCTGGGCATACCCATCCCACTCAGGGCGAAAAGTGTTACAACAAACAAATGATGGACGGAATGCTGACAATGCAGACATTCTCCCCCAGTCAAGAGATCTGGGTTAAATCCATTTTTCTTTTGCCCACTACGCCACCCCATGGGAACAGTCCAGCCCGAACTGCCAAGCCATGTCTTCCCTGGATCGGAATCAAGCATCCTAGGACCGAACTGCCAAGGAGCATAGTAGAAATAATGTGGAGAATAGTAAACACATCTTCCTGCATGAAGGAGAGTACTCTCAGAGGTTAAGAGTATTCAAACAGGGTTTAACGAGAGCATCACTGCTATAGAATACAAGAGTTAAAGCTCTCTCTCACTGTGCACAAGGAGCAGCTTTATATACATGTAAAGGACAACTCTTTAGCACTCCCCAATCTTCTTATAAGCCTGACTCTATTTCCAGGCAATGTGACTGAATCATTGAAAGCTTTATTAGGAAATACAAGAAATCTGCAAAATTTGCAGACATTTATTCTGAAAGTCTCTTCTTTTTATGCTCTTTTGTGTCCCACAGATGTTCTGCCTGCAAGGAGCATGTCTTCCAGCAACGCTATGTTCTTGTCAGATTTATGGACCCATGTTGAAGAGGGTGAGTGTATTTGTAACCTAACTGGGTTTTGACCAGGCCCAGCTGACAATTGACTTGGTGACCTTTTTCCCCAAAAAAAATTGCAGAGCAGAGCAGAGGACATAACAATTTTATAATAGAGTTATTCATCAGGACAGAGAAAAAAAACAAATACTAAAACCAATCCACATTTTACACAGATACACATTCTATACATTTATCAACTGAAACCCTTAAAACAAGGAGAAACATACCCTTGTTAATCATTATCATTTAAATTTAAAAGAGTCCGCCGAAACCATATATTTGTAAACATCAAGAAATTATTGCACCTTCCCATTACTAAAAGACCCTAAAGTGACTTGTGTCTAATAATCATCCATTATAATAACAATAACATCTGGAATCCATTGATAATTATTTAAAATCATCTAACTGTGCAAAATTTGGCATTATTACAATACAATCAAATGTCCCTAGTATATAGGGGTTTAAAGTGCAATGTGCTAAAGTGCTGAATTTTTATCAATGATATCCCAATAGTAAAAAAAGCTATCAAAAACCTTTAAATTGTAAGGCTATAAGTGCAATGTGCTAAAGTGCTAAACTTCCATCGATACATACCAATTATCAATAAACTTTCAAATTGTAGTAAACTTTTCTGTTGCCCCAACCAGTTTTGCATATGCTTCTTTGAATCTCCTTATCCTTAACATTTTATTTAACCATTTCGAATAGGATGGAATCTCTTCCGATCTCCAATTTTGGAGAATTAGAGAACGTGCTACTATAGAGCAAAATGTGATACACGCCTCTTCCGCTTAGGTCAAATCTTACCTTACTTTAGAAAGCCCGAAGAGAGCCACTTCTGTCTCGGGTCGATCATTTTTTGAATAGCCTGGCTTATTGCTGAAAAAATATTACTCCAGAAAGCTTCAAGCATGTAAAAAATATATGAAGCCAGTCTCCCTCACCGTGGGACTGGCATCAAAAGCATTTATTTTCCACTTCCACATGGCGCTTGTTTAACTTTTTCGGGGTGTAATATGCCAGCCACCTTTACAGAAAGGCCATTCTTTTAAAATTGGCTGCTCTCAGGGCCTTGCTTCCTGCCTGGGCTATAGCCTGCCATTCCTGGTAAGAAAAGGAGCAATTGGTCTCCCGAGTTATTTTCTCCAAAAATTCATTAACCAGGGGGAGTGCCTTGCGTTTTATCAACAAAGAGTACCAATTTTCTACCCCCTTTAATTTAGCTTTATATAGGGCATTTATCTGGTCAATTGGGAGATCACTTGGCTGGTGATTGAATTTTTTAATAAAGTTTACGAACTGCAAGTATTCCAGGAACCCGGGCTTGATTCGATTGCCGGTTCTATTTAGAACCTCATCCCAAGAGATCACTGTATTCTCAATCAAGAAATGGCACAGATCCTCTAAGCCACTGTCTTTCCATCTCTTCACGCAACTGGAATGAAGTTGAGACCGAAAACCTTACCTTCCTCTAACTTCTGATAGACAAACCCGGACGAGTTTGCTTGTTTAAAAAAGGACTGAAGTCGATCAGAATGATCCCGAATAGTCTTGTAACGGGACTTTTTGGGTAATTTAGATGTTTTAAAAAAGATTGGAGTTTGTGTGCCAGACTCACGGATCATTCTTTCAAAAAAGTATGTATCTATCCGATCATTAGGTTCCAGTAGACGAGCAGTAAGGTCTAATATAGCTGCCTCATAATAGGTTTGAATGTTTTGTAAGGCTAAACCCCCTTGATTTATCTCCAGTTGTAATATGGGCACTTTAACCCTTGAGGCCTTTTTATTCCAAATTAATTCCCTAAACATAGAGTTAATTTCTTTAAAGTACTTTGAGTTAATTTTCAAGGGTACATTAATAAACAGAAATATAAATAGGGGGAGAATTGACATTTTTAACAGTGCAACACGGCCGATCAATGTCAATGGTAACAGGGTGTATTTCTCCAGTAGGGCCTTAATTTTATTTCGCATAGCAAGGTAATTCAGACTAAATAATTGTTCTGTGTGGTTAGAAACAAAAATACCCAGATATCTAATCGGCTCCTCTTTCAATGCCTAGATTTTCAAATTAGTAGGTAAGAAGTTACAATCCGTATTAAGAATTAAAATCTCTGTTTTGTCTTGATTCATTTTGTAACCTCCTATTTGTTCGAATTTACTAAATTCTAAAACAGCTTCTTCCACAATCTGCTTATCCGGGCATAGGTACAAAATTATGTCATCTGCGAAAGGTTTCAGCTTGGCCATCCCTTCAATTGGGGCTCTAATCAGGGGATTTCTGCGGATTCTTATAGCTGAGGGTTCGATAAGGAAAGTAAAAAGTAAGGGTGACATCGGCCACTCTTGTCTGGTTCCGCGGTTTATTCCTACTACACCTATTGACTCTCCATTAACTATAACCCGGGCTTGGCCACCTTGATAAATGTTTTTCAGCATTTTTAGTACTTGGGCCAGAATGCCGAATTTCCCTAGACCAAAAAAAAGTGCTTCCCAGTTGACCAAGTCGAATGCTTTTTCAGCGTCAACCATAGTAATAAGAGTGGGTATTTTATAATTATTCGCATAGTCAAGAGCTTGAATTAAAAATCCAGTATTTGTGGACATGGACCTTCCTGCTATGAACCCAGTTTGATCACAATGAATTAATTCCTGAGCAAAGGGGGTAAAGCGTTGTGCCCAGATTTTCATCAATATTTTAACATCCGCATTGAGAAAACTAATTGGCCTGTACGAATTAACATCCTTGCTGTTTTTCCCGTTTTTAACAAAGCTCACCAATATGGATTCCTTAAAACTTGAGGGAACACAACCTCCCTGTATGATATTGTTAAAAAGTTTTGCCAGGAAAGGGGGCAATTCTTTAAAAAAGGTTTTATGAAATTCAATTGGGAGTCCACCGGCTCCACAGGCTTTAGCCCCTGCAATAGAATTTACCACATTTATCATTTCTTCTTCAGAAATGTCTAGCTGCAGCTGTTCCACAGTTGGCCCTGAAAGAGTAGGGAGATCAACCTCCTCAAAATAGTTAGTAATTTGATTTGCTCCAGTTTCATATCTAATAGTATATAGCTGCGAGTAGTGCTCTAAGAAAACCTGAGCTATTTCTTCTTTATCCGTTAAGGAATTTCTTGTCTTGGGGTCAATGATTTCAGTGATCATGGCTGCTTCCTGTTTAGTTTTGGTAGCTCTGGCAAGCATCTTACCGACCATTTGACTCTCCTCATACACTCGCTGTAGATATGTTCTGGAGCTGGCAATCCAATATAAAAAACTCCTTCAAGTCATATTTGGCCCTGTCTATCTGGGCTCTGGCATCTCACATCCCAACGGGCTGTGTATATCTTAATTTTGTTGCCTGTCTTCCTGCCTGCTGAAGTTTGAACATTTTTTCTCTCCTATATTTAACTTGAGAGGCGGAAAGAGCAATTATTTGCCCGCGGATGGCAGCCTTAAATTCCCCCCAAGCTGAGATTTCTGCCGTGTTCTCATTTATCTTAAGGAATTCGGCAATCTACTCCTTTGTGTCAGCCACCCATCGGGGGTCCTGCAGGAGGAGAGGATCCCTCTGCCACCTGGATCTTGGCCTCCTGCATACCCCAATTTCAATTTCGAGTTTAATAAGAGAGTAGTCAGAGAATGGATTAATCTCTATGTCGGACGTTGTATAGCTCAGAGATTGTGATATTTAAAAAAAATCAATTCGGGATGCCATATGGAATTGATTCGAATAACAGGAAAATTCCAATTTGGATGGATTAGCATCCCGTCATGGGTCTATCAAAATATGATCCTTTCTTAATACTTCTATCACGTTTTTTGTTTTGGGTTTAAGCTCTTTTTTAATTTATTCGAAGTATCTTTCTTTAAATCTTGAATAAAATTAAAATCGCCACCCAAATATATTTTCCCCGGTACCCCCTAAGTATCTCACTAATTTTCAGTAGAGCTGCAATGTCATCTACAATGGGACCGTAATAATTATTAAAATGCAATATCGTGCCTTTTAAGTTGGCCTCAACCCATATCCATCTCCCCTGGGGATCTCTCCGAATTTGGCCGAATTCCCAGGGAAGACTCCTACAGAAATATAGAGCTACTCCCCTTTTAGGCAGTCCTACCGAAGCAAAAAAGGCATGCGAATACCACCTAGGAAGGAATAATCTTGGAGAATTCGTTTTTAGGTGAGTTTCATGTAAAAATAATACCTGCGGTGAAAAAGAAGCTAACCATCTAATTAAAGCTCCATATTTCTGCTTGTTTAATATCCCATTTATGTTAAATGAAAGAATACAGCAGTTACTTATCATTTTTTAACCATGTATCTGTAAACCCTACCGGCTGCCTCAATACTTCTCACAATCCTTCTCACAATACTGCTCATTTTCCAATGTAGTCCCTGCTGCTGCTCATTTTACTACTGCTTTTGCCCCCTCCGCTCCACCAAAATGTGGTCACTCTGGCCCCGCAAGCCACATTTTCCCCTTTCTCTTGATGGGGTGCCCTGACCCTGCACCCTCAGTGACCGACCCCACCCAGAGAAGCGAAGAGATTTTCCACAGTGAGCAAAAATTGTAGGCAAATTTATCTTATAACCGTGATCTCTTTCAGAAATTCCTGGGCTTCTTCTACCCCTGTAAATAAGTGAAATTTCCCTTTAGCCAGTACCCTCAGCTTTGACTGCTGTGCGATGGATGCCTGCGCCCCCTGTGCTTTAAATAACAATAGCAGTTTCACAAATTATTTGCGTCTTCGTGCCGCCCCTACTGACATGTCTGAGAAAATTCGACATTTTGTACTTTCGTCAATAGCAAATTGTCTCAACTGGATAACTTTAGTTAAAACATTTTCTTTGATCCTGTAATCAGAAAAGTTAACTAGGATAGTACGAGGATACTTAGAACTAGGAAAAGGGTGGGCTGGAACCCGGTGGGCCCTAATTAACGTTAGATCCCAAGCATAGTCAGGGAGCACTTTTTGTTTAATAAAAGTTTTCACCCAACGGAGGGTATTAGATCCTTCACTCCCCTCCGGGACTCCTACGATACGAAGATTTGAACGGCGTGAGTAATTCTTCAATTCTTCTAATTTTGTCTCAAGAGCGATCTTATCTGCTGTCGCCTCGTTAACTCTCCGTATAGTGGAGCTCATCTGCTCCTCCAGGTAATCAATCCTTGATTCTGCCTCGTCGAGCCTTGCAGGAAATCCAGCAATAGATGCCTCAATTTTCTCCAGCTTTAAATGGATAGTAGCAGTCTCTTGTGCGTTTTTCATCTCCCTAATTTCCTCTAATATTAAATTCAATAGGTCTTTTACTTCCATTTGTTGCGAGCGGACGCCGGAGGAGGGAACCTTGGACTTTTGAAGGGGCTTCTCATTTCTGTGTCTTGCTGGTTCCTCACCCTTCTCTACTACAGCGCCTGACATATCTTCAGAGATCTGCTCATTCTCTAGCGGCAGCTGTCTTGTGGTGTTTTCAATACATGAGGCTAGTTCAGGGAGAGGCTGCTCAGAGGGTATGGTGTCTGTGATGTCTTGGCTTAAGGGGCGAAGTACAGGATCTCCTTCCACTTGATCTACTAAAGCTGACGACGTTGCTAAAGAAGTCACTGAGGATATCACAGGGGGTATCGTAGCCAGGTGCATAACCTCATGAGGTGGAGTAATATGCAACCCTTTAAAAAGATTGACAGTTATATCGTCCTGGTGATCGACCGGAGAGGCTATACTAATTAGCAATGGACCCTGAGTCGCAGGAGGCTGAATACTCTTTTTAGTAAACAAAGGGAATGTTGCACTCTCAGTTACTCCCTTGTTTGGACCCTTGGAGACCTCCACGAGATATTTAGATGTGGAGGTGGGGATCTCCTCTTGTGATGGTGGTAGCTCTTGCAAGAGGTGTGTCGCTGGTTGCAGCCCCAAATGTTCTTCTGTGGAGCTCGCTGAACTAAAACTTACTTCCGATTGGTTCATAGAGACAGGGGTTTTTACTACAGACGAAGTCCCTTTCGCATGTATTAGGCATTTTTTGGCTTCCATTCTGGTCGCCACCTCTACCCTGGCTACCGCGTTAGCCTGCTTTTGATGTCTTCCCATTTTGGTAGCAGGTTGTAGATTTCACCACCCTAATTGCTGTTCCAGATTTACAGCGTGCCAGCGGATTCACCAAACACCAATTGCCCCCTCTGCAAACTACCTCAATATAATACCAGCACCAGCACTCCTTGTCCTGTTCGCCCCCTTACGACTCCGTTCCCCCAGTCACAGCCAGCTCAGAAGACTCTCTAACCGAGGCAGCCGTCTCTTAGTCTCCTTATGCTCCAGCTTATGCTCCAGCTGCTGTTATTTGACTAGAGGTCCCTGTTGCTAGTTACTCGGGTTGTGGCTTAATTTAACAACGTTTTTGAAAGGCACAGCAGGTTAAAAGCCAAAATACTTGCTGCCGCCAAAGCTCTTACCAGGCTCCTACCAGTCCAGGCAGTCTAGACAAAGAAAAGGAAGCTCGCTGTTCCCACGTACTGATCCATGTCACTCCTCAGCCGTTCCGCCGCCTCAGTTCTTGATTTAAAGCCTTAAATGGCTTTTCCGCTGTGTCTTGCTGCTTCCCGCTGTTTCCCGCTGCCTTTCCTCCTCGCAAGGCATCTGAGCACCGAAGCCGTCTATTCGCGGCTTCTCCTCCTTGCGCCCGTATGATACCCGGTTTTGACGGTGCCGCTTCAGGAGAAACTTTAACTCGCCGTTTAACTCAGTGTTCCGCGTTCAGCCGCGGTCACCATTCCTCTCGCCACTGTGAAGTTCGCTCTGTGGGTGGGGCCTGGGTCACCTCGGCTACGGAGAGGCAGGAGTCTCCATAGCCAACCCCAACATCTGACTTGCTGACCTTTGCTTTGTTTGGAAAATCAAGACACATTTTGTTGCACTAGTGCTGGGCAGAGGTCCCATTGTGTGAACTTGCTGACACCGAAGTTGACACTCAGAATAGACATACAAACTATGTTGAAAAGAGAAAATGGAAAATATCACATATTACGTTTACACATGTTGGAGTCTATATTCTACTTCCGTGAAGGTTCTGCGTGGGGTTTTAAGTGGACATGAAGATGGGCGCTCTTGACAGATAGCGGTAAAGTAAATGGTATTTATAGAGTAAAACATGGTGCTACCAGGTCAGGGGAAACCCAAATCAACCCCTGCAACATGTGGGCACGGGCCCACCCTGTAAAAATTTAAACCAAGTCCTGTGCACACGTCTTGGGTTAGTATTTCAAACATATATTAGTGACATTTGTATGTTCGAAACAAGAATGATGACAAGGTCGACACGAATGAATATTTTCTAGAAATATATTGAGGATTTTCTTCAAAGTGTAATATCAAAGGAATACCAGCCGACACGTGTTTTGTCACTCGGGTGATTACCCATGACTCTTCAGGGCTGAATAGAAATCAAATATACGGGATTGTAGGACCGGTGATAGTTCCAACCCGGTCCAAGCGGGTTTGGGATATTCAAAATGCCAAACGTGGCGTGAAATGGCAACGAAAATCGGATCGATGCCGGTAGGAGTGTTTATCCATAGATCGGGCACTCTGAAAGACGGGTGGGTACAGCCATCTCAAAGCCTCCTGGGTAGTAAGAAACAAGGTGAATCCGTCTCACTGTTCCCGATGCAGTGTCTCGCTGCGTCCCGCTGTTTCCCGCTGCCTTTCCTCCTTGTAAGGCATCTGAGCACCGAAGTCGTCTATTCGCGGCTTCTCCTCCTTGCGCCCGTATGATACCCGGTTTTGACGGCGCCGCTTCAGGAGAAACTTTAACCCGGTGTTTAACTCGGCATTCCGCGTTCAGCCGCGGCCGCCATTCCTCTCGCCACTGTGGAGTTCGCTCTGTGGGTGGGGCCTGGGTCACCTCGGCTACGGAGAGGCGGGAGTCTCCATAGCCAACCCCAACATCTGACTTGCTGACCTTTGCTGTGTTTGGAAAATCAAGACACATTTTGTTGCACTAGTGCTAGGCAGAGGTCCCATTGTGTGAACTTGCTGACACCGCAGTTGACACTCAGAATAGACATACAAAGTATGTTGAAAATAGAAAATGGTAAACATCACATATTACGGTTACAAATGTTGGAGTCCATATTCTACTTCCATTCACAGTGGGCAGATGGAAGTATGTGATGGCATAGTTGATTGCAAATGTCTGCAAATGATTTGGTGCTTGGTTGTGAGTTGGCTGTGAGTTGTTGGATAAATGTTTGGGTGTTGGTTAAGGGATTGGGGTTGGGTGAATGTCTGTGAATGAAAGAGTAAATAGATGAGTGGATGGATAACTGTAAGTGAATGAACAGATGACTGTCTTTGCTCTGAATGAATAATTTATTGGCAATTACAGTGATCAACTAGTCAACAATAGGCATTTTAACAAGATTTCCAAACTGGTTATAAAATTGTATTTGAGAAATATGAAGTTCTTGTGTTGTCCTGCCTCGACAGCACTACAAGTATTTCTGCCCGTTAACTTATTGCTTGGGCTTACAGCCATACTCTGTGCCTACTCATAGTGTCTTCAGGCTGCAGTGGCACATTAAAAAGTACTAGGTATTCCACAGTGATCTAGTAAGAGTCTGTGTTATAAGTTTACAAAGGATAAGTGTTGATGAATGACTGACTTTTTAGGAAAGCCTTCAACTGTAGACAACCCCCTTTGCATCATCAAATGACAAAGCCTATTGAGTGAGTGTAGGACAGACAAACAAACTCATAAAATCTGATTCTAGCACCACACATTGTCCAAAATGATCACCACTTAATAACACTCTTACATGTACCCCAACCAACATTCCTCTGCTGGTTCACTAAACAGGCAGCGTGCAAGATTCACTGTAGGGCATCAGGAATGCAATTTAAATTTACAAAGTGCATAGTTTTTGCACATTTCTGTGGAGTTTTGTGGCACCCTTTGAAAGTTTGAAGCACCCTGCAAGTCATTAAATATAGGATTTCTGTGCAAAGATGGTCACTGGGAGAGAAGCACTCAAATTGAGATAAAATGGCTGCCACAGGAACGTAAATTGAAGGAAGGTTGAAATGTCTCCCGCTATATAGGAGCCCAATTTATAATCAACCTATCTGAAAGTTGGAAATCTAGCAATTGCAGATTTCTGAGTTTCAGGGTATTATCATAGCTCCCTGATCCAGTTAGTTCTTAAGTTTCCTTTTCAAAAAGAGCCTGGCTACTCAAACCTTGTTTTTTCTGACACCAAGCACAAGCCCATCTACCAACTCTTCTTAACACTGAACAAAAATGAAGTGAATAAGCTAGCGTGTGTGACATTGAAAATAAAGTCCTTCCCTCCCCCCGTACCACAAGAGTTCACCACACAGAAGAGCAGGTCCTGGGTAAGCACAAGAAAAACAGACTATGCACATGTACCAAATGCAGCATCTTGTTTGTCAAGACCATGGTGATACCCCAGATAAAAAAAAAAAATCTAATTGAATATCAGCTGGAGTTGAACAATGCTGTTTTTTCTAAAAAATACAATTCTAATTGAATATCAGCTGGAGTTGAACAATGCTGTTTTTCTGATAGATGTGACACTTAAAACAAAAAGAAAGGTAGATTAAATAGATTTTACCATTTATCTGCACTAGGACATGTCTGTAGTTCAGAAATGTTGCCTTAAATCAACATGAATGTTAAATAGCCTATGTCAGAGTACAGTACAGCTCACATTGAGAGGAGGTGCAAATACTATGAGATGACACAGTTCATGAAGCTTGAGCTCATTGTTGAATAAGAAATATATTTACTGTTTCTTGGGGTTGCGGGGTTTGTTTAGAAGGTTGGTTTGGTTAACATCTCTGACGGCAGGTGCTGCCAACAGAGAAGATGATGTTTCTTTGAAACCAAGTCGCTCCACTCCCAATGTAGAAAGTATCAGGCATTGGCTTTCCACATTCCTTTTGGTACTGTAGTGAAGATCGTTATCTATATACGTACAATGCTAAGTTAGCACAACCGCATTAGATGTTAGAAAGCCATCTTGCCGCTTTTGCTGCTTTTGCACACGACACTGTAGTTACATGTTATTAATTGAGAAATGTTTGCTCGACTTTGCTTCATATGAGAACTGTCTGTTGTTCACATCCCAAACAGTGAGCAGCGACCTTGGTCTGCATATCGTGTAAAGAAACAGTCTGGGTCGCTAGACGGTGCATGTTGTTGGGTTCAGGTTGATTGGCCCACTATTTAGCCATAACACGCACACAGCTGCAAATACCTGAAAGTCAGGTGCTTTTAATATTGCAGGGTTACATGTTTTTCATTACATTCGGGAGAAGAGCTTTTCCAGGAGCAGAGCCTAGCTGATCCTGTGATGTGATCTCACTGAGCTGATCTTTACGGTATGGGGTTCCCCATTCATGCCTAGAGACCTTTTACTAGTCTAATAATAATAATATTGGTTTGCTAGCGAAAGGAAGGTGGCTGAGCTCCACTGTCATTTTAGTATGATTACTCCTTTCATTTTCTATGGTATTGTAACTATTCTGATGGTTTTGATTGTAATCATTTGTCTGCTTATGTTAGCCAAAGTACTGCATCTTAGGACACAAGGTTTATAAAATAAACTCTTTAAACTTTACCGTGTCTCTGTTTATTCTGTTGTGGACGGATATGAGAATAATTACGAAAAGGTATTTCTGATTCCCACCATTCCTGAGAATACCCTAAGTCGCTTGTTCTGGGTTGTCTATACATTGGGACCGCCGTGATAAACCTTGGATAATGAATGGGACACTGATGCTGGTCGGATAATGGGTTCTGGGTTCTGAGGTGAGTTTTTGGTACAGCGCAATTCACTGAGGTCCTGGTTTCCTATGCATAGTTCTGTGCATAAGCAGAATCCCTGCAACATGGCGCACCTTACGTTTGGTCTATTGATTTGAAACGCCTTAGTAGTGCTTATATTAACTCCCTCACATTTCCGGTTGACGGGAGTGACGGTTTCACCTACCTGTGTTTTGACTAATAGGTTCCTTCAAGCTTGAACATTAAAAAGGTTATTTTTCCTGAACCCCAGTGCTACTGTTGATATCGTTGATACTCTTTAGTGTGTCCTTATGGCGGTCGAAATAGCCGCACATAGTCGAGCCCCTCTGCACCGTCATTTGATGACGTATGGGGTGCCGAATGATGGGATGGTTGTTATTTTTGTGGTGAGCACTGATGCGTCTTACCTGTATGAGTTGTTTTACTCATGGGTGACTTTTCCGGGAGTGGATGACGACGATACGTTTCATTCCTTTACTCCCACGCAGCTACCTGCGGTCTATACCCCGTATAGGACACAAGAAATTCCAATCTCTGCCTGGCAGCATACCATTTAGTTTAATGGCGCCCTTCCCCATGCGGTTGCACCGGCAAGAATGGGCCCGTTGTCCATTGCAGGGGCCACATGGCCGGTGCTGGCCGGCTTTACGCCTCATCCCCGCTATCTCACGGTGGCGGTGGCTGAGTTGCGAGTACTACACACAGCCCTGATTACAGTCCATAGGGCTTTAGTGCAGTACGTGTCGCGCAACGTGCAGGTGGGGACACCTGCTGTTGCGGGACAACCAACGGACCACCACACGGTGGTTATTAGTCCTGTTATGGTTAATTCGGTGGTCGGCAAGCGCCCCCAGAGTAAGGATGAATTTCCTTACTGGCTTGCTGAGAAATTTGACCAACTGGAGGCGGTTTTTCCGCATACCACTCCTGTGGAGAAACACAGGATTCTCACCATTAGTTTGCCGAAAGACCTGGTCCCGGATATGGCCGATTGCACTAACTGGGGCAAGGTCTTTGCCGCGACCTATTCGAAGTGCTATGACACTCCGTCTATGTCTGTACTACCCTCCGTCATCAAAAAAGTTCAGGACAATCACGGTGCGGAGGCTGCTATTGAATTGGGAATGAGGCTTGTCGAAAGCTTCGATGTGGTGTGTTCCATGGTAATGGGCAACCTCAAAGGAGATGCCATGCAGTTCCAAGTAGCTAATATGCTGGACCTTGTGGATGAACTCGACAAGCCCAAGGAGTTCGCTAAAATAATTGCGAAAGCTTACAGGACCGTATATGTGCGTTCGTTAGACGACTGGATGGGTGAGGCAGGACGAGACCCCTGTTTCTGTTGCTGCTTCCCCTGTTTTTGCTCTCCAACTTTGTTTAGGAAAATTGGGGCGTTCGTCTTTAGTAGACGAGCTCACCTTAGTTTGCTGTCCTATATCAGGAATGATTACAGTTGGTTTTTGTTGGCTGTTAACTTCTGTGAAAACACATTGTTACAATGACCGCTGTGAATGGTTTACGAAAATAGCTCTTATCTGACCTGCAGCACGGACTTACAACGGGACTCTAGCAGCCGGAAGACTACTGAAGGCTGTGAAACCAGTCCATATCAACACTTTTGGCATAGATGTTTGCACAGCAGATGATTGGCACTTTTGAACGAATATTATACTCCTATTTTTCCTACAATTTCTTCCACTTTCAAGCCTTGAAAAAGTTACATCACGTAACGAAACACGTGTCGGCTGTTCCAGTTTTACTTTTGAGAATCATTGGTATACTTGAAAAGAGACTACGTGTTGGAATGTACTTCAAGACTACATTTTGTGAATACAATTTGTGAATTCTTGTACTGCAACAGAATACTACATGTATATACTGTATTGTGGAGACATCTTACTGCAACTAAGAGTATAGGTCCTTTTGGAATGTGAATAGAACTTCGCTAACAAATGAATTAAATTTCACAATTTATGGACATTATTGTTTCCTCTGAGTCAGTTCATACAAATTTGTTACTTCTGAATGTTCTAGTAGGGGGATAGACAGAACGACTTGGTTTAATACTTGAACTCATTTGTATCTATAAATTACAATCACAGAAACTGTGATCTCTAAATACTTGGAGTGCTGGGGTAGTACCCAGTTGGAAAAAAGTTTACCAACGAGTTGGTGTCCATGCTGTTGGCAACAGCCTGGCTGACGAGGCAGCAAAAACAGCAGTGGCAACATACTTAGTAGCAGCAGTTACAAGATCCAAAAGTAAGATCGATTATGACATCTTGGCAGCTATTGCTGCTACAGAGAAGGGAACGAAATTTCCAAGAGGTTTCCATTCTCGTTACCATTATCGCTTAAGTCCTGATAATGTCCCATTAGTGAGGATTAATGACGTTGGTGACAGATTGATTCCCAACGCGGACTGCAGACCTTCTTTGATATTAGCAGCTCACAAGGGCATGGCGTCCGCGCATGCCGGCGTTGCAGCTACTGTATCTCTGTTGCAACAACGTTACTGGTGGTGCAGTTTATATAAACAAGCCCGAGCCTATGTTCTTAATAGTGACATTTGCCAGCAGATAAAACCTTCAACTGCGGCGCGACCACCACAAACTCAGTTGTACATATCTCATAAACCACTAGGTTGTGTTTATTTAGATAATTGCGGTCCATTTACCTCTGATACTGCGTACAAATACATCTTGGTTGCAGTGGATTCATGCACACATTTTCTGTGGGTGTGGCCACAAAGGAGTGCTGATGCCCGTACTGTCATAAAGGATTTGCGTGTCTTTGTTGGAAGTTTTGCATGTGGTACCTTTCATTCTGATCAGGGCCCTGCGTTCGCCTCTAAGGCGTACATAGATGCCATGAGAAATTTGGGGGTCCAAGTCAAATTTTCCTCTCCATACCGACCTGAGGGTAATAGTGTAGTGGAGCGAATGAACCGTGACTTAAAGCAATCTTCGACAGCCAGGGTTTTAGGTACTGGCCGGAACTGGCTAGCCCACTTATATGACGTGCAACGTGCACTTAATAATCTCCCTAGAAGGTCTCTGGGTGGGCAGACCCCATACATGATGCTCTTTGGCATACGAATGTTTGTCCCGGACATTGACGGTCTAGACATGGCGGCCTCAGCCGCACCCTTTGACGTAGATGATCACTGTGCTGTATTGCAGAATCTTCAAGAAGCCAGAGACAGTCTAGCGAAGGAAACCGTACCCTCCTCATCTGATGCTGCGCTTCAGGTTCCGGTAGTCGGCTGGCTACCTCGAGTTGGTGATCTGGTCCGTGAGAAGGAGGACAACAAGAAGGAGTTCAGCCCCTCTTATCGTGCACCATTTCCGGTGCTTGGAGTACAGGGTACACATACAGTCATTTTACCTCCACTTCCTGGTCAAAAGGATAACAGGTACATCTCTATTGACAATGTCAAGCTACAGCGAGTGGCCGATTCTTCTTAGTATGACACCGGCAGTTTCTTGCCCTTCGATGCTGAGAAATTCTGTTGTGGCCCAAGCTCCTAACACCGTGCCTGATGTTGCCATCGAGCTGCATACAGTTACTGGTCCTTTATTGCCACCGACATCTGGTGTTCTAACTGAAGATGTTGAGTATGCTTATCCTGCGGATGTTCCATTGCCTGTTTTACAATCCACCACAGTTACCCAGTCACGATACTCTTATGACTCTAATTCAATGACTTCCATTGCCCCGTCCAAAGTTTCGATTTTTGTGGCCTGGATCTAAAGACATTTTTTAATTCCCCCTTGGACTTACATTTGGCTGATGCTCATATGTATTTTTTTGTTTAGGTCCATTGGCTTTGTGGTAGTATTTTTTAGACTTATCAATGGACACTACCTGAAAGAAAGATCTACAATTTGACTAATTGATGGAACTTTGGCCCCCCACTCCTCATCGCATATCATGAAAAGGAACCAGACTTTTGTGAACATTACTGCCTGGCCCGTACATGATGGGATAGCTTGGGATGCTGTAAAATTTCAAATTCATGGCCCCACTGAAGTAATCAATGTGCCAAATGTGTTTTGTGTTTCTATGGGTGATGTATTTAAGCAGAACATCCACTCGGATGACTGGCATGTTCAAGCCATAGAAGCACTGTTTTCTGATTTGAAATATTATGCTGGATTTGATGCTGAGGATTTGTATTTAGATACTGCTAATTATGATGAGCAATTCTGTTATCAACATTATGGCATGCATTTCCTGCACAAAGCAAATACGTTTAGAAATTTTGTAAATTTTACACAATGGGAACACTGTCCCGCCCCTAGGCTGGGAAGCTCAACCACGTTAGTGTACAAATTCACATATTTTTCTGATTTCAGTGTGTCGAATCCGGCCTCCTTTTATTTTAAGGTTGCGCCTGAGTCTGCTTCTAAAGTTAGACTGACACACACCAAGTTGTTGTATTCCAAGTCCTTTATGGGCGAGTTGGCAATTGGAGGATATGATCTGTGGAAAGCTACTATCGATCTTAAATCGGTTTGGGTTTCTAAACCGTGGCAGGTACAGGGAACAGAAGCTTTGCATCGTGCTTGCCTTATCCCGAATCACATGTTAATTTTAAATTCGCCCATTTTTCAGACCATCTGTTTTGGATTGGCTACTTCTAAAAAATTAAATTTTCCCTCTATTCCGGATCTGGGTGCTTATCCAAATTGGGGTAATCATACGGGTCTATCCCTTGCTACGTTGCAGTCATACATTTTCCAACACATCCTTCAATATTTCTGAATTGAATCCGGAAGGGTGGCTGGTGTGGCAAACGAGTTCGAATTCCTCTCACCATCGGTTTCTGGACTTGGCACCGGGGTATACACAAGTTCGTGTAGACCCCCGTTTTGAGTCTTCTCACACGGTAACTACCTACTCAGTAGGGAAGTTATGCCAATCCTGGCTACAACATTCCACCTTGGCATCTGTTAAACTTCATTTAACATTATTAAACAACAAAATAGATTTGAATGATTTTGTTAAGGGTCCTGCGGTAGGCAGGTCCAAAAGATGGGTATATGCTGTTTATAATGAAATTTTGGAAGCTATCACAAATTGAGGCTGCATCCAGATTACGTGCTATTGATCAAGCCAATATAGAAAAGGTGTTGGCTGTAATAGATAATAGCATTAACACCCTGTCTTCCAGAATTTATACCTTAGATAATATTGTTTCATCTGTGGTAGACATTGTGCAGGATGATTTGTCTGTTTTGTATCATGGTCAGAATCAATTGCGTTCTATAATGCAGTTTGCATGGACATTGCACACGTTAAAGGCTGGGAAAGTCCCTTGGGATTACATGAATACTTCATCTTTGTTCCTTCCTTTTAATTTAACCGCAAAACAACAGTTCATGTCGATGAAAGATGCGACTTATTCATTGCTACACATGGAAAATTTAGAACCTTTACCTTTCTCTGTTGCTGAATTAAATTCCGCTTTGTGGCTTATACGCGGGTTGATCACGTTACCGTTCCCTCTGTTTAAGTTCAATTCGTGCATGAAACATTATACCCTTGGGAGATATGAAAAACTTGGTTCTGCCTTCCTGCACGAAGTTTGGTCACTCCCATTCACGTATAGATGTGTGAGAGACGGAAAAGAAGTATACTTAAAAGGTGAAGAGTGCACTTCCACTCCGGATCACTCTGTTGTGTGTAGGCACATTCAATTGCATAGTGCATGTAATGTGCACGCTCCTAATTTAGCTTGCGTCCTGAAAGGGATCCCTGTGCCAGTTATAACACCATCTTTTACGCTGCTTGCTAACGGTAGTTATTTGCTATTAAATAATGAAGCTTGCTGTGGGATGTTAGTGGGGATTCCCTACATAGTGACTGTATCACAGAGAGTGGTTTGCTGTAATAACGTCCTTTTCCCACCCCCGCATGGACGGCTCGATGTATCCATCTGGCCTTCCAACCTTGAAAGCGGAGTTAAATAAGATGAGCAGAATAAGGCCTCTATTGTCTCAAAAATAAGTCGCGTTGTCTTCATCCCGGGAAACATATGTCCTTCATGTAGCAAACACGCGCACTGAGGTGCAAGCGCTTTTAAATACTGATCTCCCACTTCATTTTGGGACCCTGATTCAGACTATCTTTAATGCCTCATCAACAAGTGGCCTGGCTCATTTTGTTAAAATTGTGGGCTCCGGCCTCGTGACCTCCTTTCAAACTATTTTTGGTGTGATCCTGGCATTTTTTCATTCTATTTTTTCCAGCGTCTTCGGAGGTCTCCCTTTGCTTCTCGCCCTCAAAGCTGGGGTGCTTTTGTTGATCTGCGCACTACGCTATGGATGCACAACTTGCGTCTCACGACAGCAGGTCCCGGCTGTTACATCTTCGTAACCGGATGGTTGAATACTATGGCACTTTACCACTGGCAACCTTAAGCATAGCCTATGGATTGTCCTTCCGGTTTCCCTACTTTACTTGTGTACAGCCCGTCTTTCATCGCCTACATTGTCCATTCCAATGGGCTCTGGATTTGTATCTGTCGAACTCGGTGTCTCCTGCCCCGGATTATGATCGGCTGATGAGCCCCTTAGTGGCTCATGAGTTGGACTGTTCAGGCGTCGGGATTATGGCCTGTGGAGCAGCACATGGAGTCCTTGGGAATTGGGACATCGGAACGGCTGCAACTGAATTCTTAGCGAGAAGTTATCTTGAAGAGCACACCAGTTGTCCTCGAATGGTGCTGGAGGCTCCGGTGGTCGAGGAGCATGTATGTTCCTTCCTCGTGCTGAACTGGATGACAGATAATTTTGCAGAACGTTCCAATGATTTCCTCTTGGAAGCTGTTGCAACTTATTGTGCTTATACATGATGGATTGACTTTTTTGCACTTTCATTTCGTCATACGTCCTTCCATGATGTTTTTTTTCCCTTTAAATGTTTTTTTTTCAATTCTTTTTATTTTTTCTATGTTTTTTCTCTTCGAACTTTTTTACTTACCTTAGATGGACTTACAGTTCATGCCCTTGGTTCCGTTTTATCAGACTTGAACTCTAAGTTCTTGCAAGTGCGCTCCAACTGGTTAGTGGTCCAATCAAGGGGGGGTGTAGTGAAGATCGTTATCTATATACGTACAATGCTAAGTTAGCACAACCGCGTTAGATGTTAGAAAGCCATCTTGCCGCTTTTGCTGCTTTTGCACACAACACTGTAGTTACATGTTATTAATTGAGAAATGCTTGCTCGACTTTGCTTCACATGAGAACTGTCTGTTGTTCAAATCCCAAACAGTGAGCAGCGACCTTGGTCTGCACATCGTGTAAAGAAACAGTCTGGGTCGCTAGACGGTGCTTGTTGTTGGGTTCAGGTTGATCGGCCCACTATTTAGCCATAGCACGCACGCAGCTGCAAATACCTGAAAGTCGGGTGCTTTTAATATTGCAGGGTTACATGTTTTTCATTACATTCGGAAGAAGAGCTTTCCCAGGAGCAGAGCCTAGCTGATCCTGTGATGTGATCTCACTGAGCTGATCTTTACGGTATGGGGTTCCCCATTCAAGCCTAGAGACCTTTTACTAGTCTAATAATAATAATATTAGTTTGCTAGCGAAAGGAAGGTGGCTGAGATCCACTGTCATTTTAGTATGATTACTCCTTTCATTTTCTATGGTATTGTAACTATGCTGATGGTTTTGATTTTAATCATTTGTCTGCTTATTTTAGCCAAAGTACTGCATCTTAGGACACGAGGTTTATAAAATAAACTCTTTAAACTTTACTGTGTCTCTGTTTATTCTGTTGTGGACTGATATGAGAATAATTACGAAAAGGTATTTCTGATTCCCACCATTCCTGAGAATACCCTAAGTTGCTTGTTCTGGGTTGTCTATACATTGGGACCGCCGAGATAAACCTCGGATAACGAATGGGACACTGATGCTGGTTGGATAACGGGTTCTGGGTCCTGAGGTGAGTTTTTGGTACAACGCAATTCACTGAGGTCCTGGTTTCCTGTGCATAGTTCTGTGCATAAGCAGAATCCCTGCAACAGTACCTGTAGTTACACTTTGTGAGACAAACTTTTACTTTCCATTTCCTAACTTGTTGTGCCATGGTATGAGACCTTGAGAAAGGGCACTGCTTCTGTAATAAGATCAATCAATCAATCAATCAATCAATCAATCAATCAATCAATCAGGAGCCTGTATAGCACTGCTACTCCCCCATGAGGTCCTCAAGGAGCTGACCTGGGGCAGCTGATTCGTCTGGGCATGGAGGTTCAATCTAAGAGCCAGGTCTTGAGAACCTTCCTGAATTGCATCTGCGACAGGGATTTCTTGAGGTGGAAGGGCAGGGTGTTCCAGGTCTTTGCGGCAAGGTAGGAGAAGGATCTTCCTGCGGTTTTGGTCTCATGAATCCGTGGGACGATGGCCAGGGCAAGTTGGGTGGAGCAAAGTTGTCTGGCGGTTGAATGGAAAAAGAGGCGGTGGCTCAGATATGCTCTTGTTGACTGGGAGCCAGTGGAGTTGACGGAGGTGTTGTGTTTTATGGCTGTTGCGAAGGATGTCGGGGGCCAGTCTACCTACAGCATTGTGAACGTTCTGTAGTTTCCTGATCTGCAGCTGGGTGATACCGGCATTGTGTGCAGTGCTATAGTTAAGTCTGCTGGTGATGAGTGTGTGGGTGACCATCTTTGTGGATTCCGTGGGGATTCATATGAATGTCTTATTATGAAATATGATGAGAAGATGGCGTTGATCTGGTAATTCATTGTTAGCGATAAGTCCAGTATGATGCTGAGGTTTCATGAGTGATCCATGGGTGTGGGGGGTTCCCAGTGCAGAGGGCCACCAGGAGTCATCTCAAGCTGAGGAGGTGGGTCCCAGGATTAGAACTATGGTCTTGTCCGAGTTGAGCATGAGGGAGCTATCTTTCATCCAGGTGGCAAAGACCTTCATCCCGCCGAGAAAGTTGATTTTGGTGGCTGTTTGTTTGTTGGTGAGGGAGACGATCAGCTGGGTGTTGTCAGCATAGGGGACGATGTTGAGTCTGTGGCTTTCGACGATAGCCATGAGGGGGGCCATGTTGGTGTTGAAGAAGTTGGGGCTCAGGTAGGCACCCTGGGGCATTCTGCATCTGATCTCTGTAGGCACTGAGAGGAATGACGGTAGTCTGACTCTCTGTGTTCGGCTGGTAAGGAAGGAATGGATCCAGTCCAGGGCCTCCTTGTGGATACCGGCGTCATGGAGTCTTGTGATTAGGGGGTGGTGGGAAACTGTGTCAAAGGCGGTCCAGAGGTCCAGCCAAACGAGGGCCTTGATCAAGGAGCAAACCGATGTCATTAGTGGCGGAGTGTAGTGCGCTCTCGGTGCTGTGGTTACTTCAGAAGCCAGATTGGGAGATGTCCACAAAGTGGTTCTCTTAGATGAACTCAGAGAGTTGGGCGCTGATGGCCTTCTCGATGACCTTGGCTGGAAGGTGAGGAGGGAGTTGGGTCTGACTATCTTGGAGTCTGTCGTGTGTGCAAATGGCTTTTTCAGCAAGGGGTTGATCTTAGAGTATTCCTAGTCATCTGGCTGTGTGGGTCGGTGCAGTGACTAGATGCTTGAGTCTGATGTTGCTGAGGTTCTCCAGTAGGGAAGCGTTGTTCTGGTCACTGGGGTTGTCCAGGTGGAAGTTGAGGTCTCCGAGTTGGATGTAATCTGTGGATGCCAGAGCCTGGGTTGCGATGAGGTCTTCAATGACATCAGTGAAGGGCGGGCGGGGGTCGGAGGGCCTGGAGATGAGGGTGCCGTGAAGTGTGGTGTTGAGGTTGGTCTGGAGCTGGAAGTGGAGGTGGAGGTGTTCCATGGTTGTCGTTGGGTTGTTTGGGTGCGTGATTTTCTAGTGGATGATGGCAATGCCGCCTGCTGGTCAATCGGCAGGCTCCTTTCTGGTTATTTTGTAGCCATCGGGGATGGCAATGTCTGGTCCACAATAGGAGATAGTCCATGTTTCTGTGAAGAAGGCGATGTCAGGAGAGGCGCAATCGAGGAGGTCCCATATTTCTGTGGTATGTTTGTGTAGAGATCGCACATCGAGGAGGCTGCCATTGAGCCAGTTGTGTGTGCTGCTGGTCAGCTGAGCTACAAGAGGATCTGGCGTGTTGGCGTGGGTGAAGGTGAAGGTGTGGCTGCAGTTCTGGCAGGAGAATGGTCCTTGGGTTTCCTTTGGAGATGCGAGGTGGCAGACGGAATGGCGTCCTGAGTTGGGGTGAGGGGGGTATCAGCATCGAAGCATTGGGGTCCGAGAACCAGGGTCCCTGGTGCTGGGGCAGTCCAAGCACAGACAGGCATGCCTTCTGCTTGCCAGCAGCCCACCAGCTGTGCAGCTGCGCAGCGGCTGCCATTAAGTAGTGCTGTGAGGAACTAGACAGCTGAGAGGCATAAACGCAGGAAGGGTCACTGGTGGATCACAGTGGCAGGGGCAAGGGGAGAGAAAAAAGGGAAGAAAAAGGCAAAAGCAGGGGCAAAAACAGAATAAAGGCTAAAAGCAAAAAAAGCAGAAAAGAGAGGCAGAGCATCCCAGCAGCAGAAGAATAGTGAGGACTTAACTTTGTGTACAATGTGGCAGTGGGCAATTTTTTTGAACTTCTCCCTTCTCTTCACGAAATAGATTGACTGAACAGATCTACCACAGCTGATCATGCTAGACTCCCTACTTACCCAGTAGCAAGCGAGATTGATTCCGCTACGGACACAACACGGAGTAAATACGTATTGGACTAGCGGCCACGAATGGGTGAGCGCCGCTGCACTCGTATTCAGCAGTGTCATCACTGATAGAAGGAGATTTGCTCTTCTCTTCTGAAATTAGAATATAAGTGTTGAAACAGGAGTTAAGAATATCCTGGAGAGTCTGAATATCCTTCGACTCTCCCTAAATATTGGGTGTACTATTTGATCCCTATTCTTGGAGGAATAAAAAGCCCAAGTTTGGATGTAATTCTTCATCCGCCACATCTTTATACATACTGGATCCTATACGGACAACTGTATGTTTTACACCGGTAAGCCAAGAATTTTCCCCAGAAATACAGTCCTGATGAGACCCGGTATTTAAAAGTGGGTCGAAACGCCGTCGACAACAAAATAAGAGATAGGCTTGACTGAATTACTGTATATTGTATATAAACTGTCCTTATAATTTTTCCAATAACCTTCTACACTCTCGTTTTTTCTTGTTTGGTCACATTATAAAAGGTTATGGTTTTTTTCACTGGGGCTCACTTTGCACTGCGAATGTAAGAAATAGAGGTATTGTGTATATATAAAATGTTTTTACATGTGATTTAAAAAGTGTATATTAAATAAAGACCTCGGCTGAGGCTTGGTAGATTTCAAAAAGAAAATAGGTCGTGTGTGGGCTTACTGTGTTTATCATTGATTTGGTCTTACTTTATTTTTCATTATTTATTGTTCTTGACTTACATGTGCGAGATTAACTCAAAAGCAACCATTGATGTTGTATGTAACAGATGAATATCTTCAAATGAGTTCCTTGTGAATGTTGTTTGTAGTACATTGTACTTACCCGGTTCACAGGGACATAAGGGTCGCTCTTGTGATTTAGAATACCCAGTAGTAGTCCCAGACAAACAGGGCCATGGTTTCTCAGAGGTTTTCTTAGATTTACGGGACTTATGCAAGGAACGCAGGGATCTTTGTGCAAGTATCACTTACAATGGCATGAAACCTTCCACTTTTGGAAGGGATGTAGGACTCACATTAGTTAAAGACCAGAGAAATGAGCCTACTATTCCCAAAATCATATTGCAAGCCAGGACAAATTGCTGCAACAACTGTGGGCACAGTGTTACTGTTCTAGTTTGGAACGTTGCTGGCCTACGATCTAACTTGGTAAATCCCTTATGGCTCAATTTTGTTCAGAAATGTAATATACTCTGCCTCCAAGAAACTTGGTCTGTGGATCCAATACACATAAAAGGCTTTAAAACTTTTCACACGCCCGCCATTCTGTCGAGTCACGGAAGGCCCTAAGGGGGTGTTAGTATCTACATTGCAAACAGGTTGAATGCACAAAAGACATTATTCCTGAAATTGGAAACGTACTATCAAAATATGATTTTAAAGTTGGACCACCAGAACTGTTTTTTGTTAATCAATTTCTATATTAACGTTCTGAAAGAGAAAGTGGTGGACATCTTAAAACAACTTATGAATGATTTATATGAGACCCAGAACGATTGGGTTGGTATTATTTTAATTGTTTGGGGAGGGGATTTTAACGCTGCTTTGTGTTCAGCAGATAGCGACATCACTTGTGGCCTAATGGATGAGGACCATTGCAGCCTATCTCACTTTCCCCATTCTCAATAAGGGGATCTTCTAAATAGAATGTTATTTGCATTTGACTTGGATTTTGCAAACCTACTATGTTCCCCCCCCAATCTTTTTTGCCCAGACCCTTAATGGGAGAGGTCTGGGCTCTATTATTGACTTCATAATTGTTCCCTCCAGGTATTCAAGTCGGATTTGGGGTTTTAAAATCCATAAGAACGCCACAAGCGATCACTTTCCCCTGAGCGTCAATATATCCACTCTTACCAAGTTGCGATTTTCCCAGAGTAAAATGATATATGCGGCTCAGGACATTGTCTTGGCCAAACATAACGGCAATTCCTTGAGATGGAAGAACATAGAGCCTATTGATTTCACTGAGAAAATTGTAAAGAGCAGTTATGAATTCTTTGAAGTTTGTTTAGATGAATTGACACAAGAAGAAATTATGGGGTCTTATGCCCAGATCATGGACACTATAAGAAATGCTCTAAGGGTTGAGGTCAAAAGCCACAGTAGGAAGCTAGGGTGGTTCGATCATAAATGCACAAAAGCCTACTCAA
This sequence comes from Triturus cristatus, assembly GCF_964204655.1. Taxonomy (NCBI): domain Eukaryota; kingdom Metazoa; phylum Chordata; class Amphibia; order Caudata; family Salamandridae; genus Triturus; species Triturus cristatus. The sequence continues at coordinate 721,650,253 of NC_140585.1, forward strand.
GCCTAAAAAACGCTCCACATAAAACCAAGAGAGATACTAATGAAATCAGAACGCGTAGGAGGGAATACAAATAATGCATTAAAACTATGTAAAATTGAAATAAAAGATAAAGCCTGGGCTGACCTACAAGAGGCCTCAAAAAATAAAGACAGCACAGCCTTCTGGAGGGTAGTGAATGCCCCATTCTTTGAAAGTAATGATATTGCAAGTATAGAGATCGCCAGTGAGGAAGGACTCTAGGTGGAACATTTTTCAAACATGTACAGACAGGTAGAGGATGTAAACAACAAAGACCCCAGTGTTGACATACAAGTCTCTATGCCAACACCAAACAACCCTATAGCCTTAACTTTCACTCTTGAGGAGGTACTCTCTGAAATTAATGCTAGCAAGTGTGGTAAAGCACCAGGCCCAGATGGGGTACCCATAGATCTCTTTAAGTCTACCACCGATCTATGGGGCCCACTTCTAACGCAAGTGCTAGCAGCTTGTTGTGCAATTGGATTCATTAAAACATGGTCTGAGTCTATAGTGGTACCTATTTTTAAAAAAGGCGATAGGCAAAATCCAGCTTGCTATCACCCTATTTCATTGCTTTATTCTCTTGCTAAAGTGGCAGGGTGTGTAGTACTCAACTGACTGCATGAATGGGTGGAGGACAACAACGTTTTATCTGATTTGCAATTTTGATTTAGAAAAGGACTGGGCACGTTAGAACAAGGCCTAAACCTTAGCATTTTGATGGGCAAATACACAAGATCAAGAAAGGGCCAAATATATCTGGCTTTTTTAGACCTCACGTCTGCCTTCGACTGAGTTATCCATGAGAAATTATGGAACACATTAGGAAGCATTTGGGTGAAGGCACCACTAGTTCAATGTTTGAGGCAGCTGTACAGTAATGCAGCCACCAGAGTTCAGTATGGACTCAATGGGGAGTGTACGGAGCCGCTTAGCGTGGAGAGGGGGGCTAGACAGGGCTTCCTCCAGGTTCCTTTTCTGTTCACTTTATATACCAATGCATTAGAAAAGATAATGCCTGAGAAATGTTGCGATCTGCCGCAGATAGCCAGCCGCCCCCTGCCTGCCCTCCTCTATGCGGATGAAGCCGTGATAATTGGCCCGTACCCCATTGGGCCTACAATGGGGCCTCCATACTTATAAAGATTACCTGAAAAATCTGGGCCTGAGAGTAAACACCGCTAAAACTTTTATTATGAGCTGCGGGAGTGGTAACAACAAGAGCAGTGATTTTTATATTGAAAAAAAAAAGGTAGCTAAGACCACTACTTATCCCTACCTAGGAATCCTATTTGATTCCAATGGGTCTTGGAGCCAAACCATCAAAACCAGAAATCTGCACTTTATGAGTGTAACAACAGCTTTGGTAAATTTCACGAAGAAACTAGGGAAAAAAAATCCAGCTCAATTGCTTCATATTTACAATGCGAAATGTGTTAGTACGGCTCTATCTGGCTCCGGGATATAGGAATATTGCGATGTAAACTTTATCCAAAAGACCGAGAACGCCTTTCTAAGATTCTTGCTGGCAGCTCCGCGCAGCACCTGACTTATATTTGCCATTCAGAACTGGGGGTTGCGCACATAGCAGATATAATTAAGGCACAACCGGTCCTCCTTTGGCACCGCATTTGGTCCACAAACAGCACTGTTTTTAATCGCGAGGTTTTAAGAGATAGTCTTCAATTAGATCATGCACTCGAAATACGGTGGTTGAAATATAAAAGACTTTATGAATGATATGAGGAAACCGGGCTATTTTGAAGACCCCCCTTCTGTGGGTTCCATTTCCAGAAAAGTCTGTAAAAAGTCTTGTGTGGCCCATCTGGTGGCAATTAGATTCGCTGGGGAACCCCACCTCCAACGGTACTCTTAAATCAAATCAAGTTCCTATGGCATTCAGTCTTATCTGACCAACACCCCAAGTGCGCACTTTCCATCGTTTGGTAAGTTTTCGATCAACAAACAATTGGTCTAAAACACTGTGCTCGTGCCCATGCGACGAGGTATCCCAGCAAAACACAATGCATGTAGTATTTTTCTGCAAATTCTACATTGCAAATAGAAAAAGATGGATTATACCCATTTTAAAATTATGGGGCCTGAAGCAATGTCGTCCAGACTTTATTGCATTGCAGATTTTAGATAACAAATGTTTTACAAGAGCCATAGCCTCATTTTTTAAAAAATGTAATCAAGTGTAGGAAAACAATCTCAGTGAGATAATGTTAAATAATATGGTGTGTTACATATAGGGGTAAACCCAAAGGTACAAATGATATGATGTAGCACTACTTGTTCTTAGTTTTTATCATTTTGAACGAACAACAAATAAATTTTAATATTGTGTCATAATTCTATTTTTAACATTTGTATTATCATTTATGCTGTTATGATTTTACCTACAAAAATCAAATAAAGCTTGATTTGATTTGATTTGATTAGTGACGCTCTACCACTAGGCAATCAGGGATGAGGCACGGGCATGAGCCTGCGGGTGGAGGAGGGCCTTGAACTCCTGGCCAGGGGTCAGCAGCAACAACAGGGGCTGCAGTAGCCACCAGGCAGTGCTGCGCCATGAAGTGAGCAAGTCCACTAGAAGGTCAGTGGACTGCACTTTCACTGCACATAGGCCACGATTAACTAGTGCTGCAGAGGGCTGTACAGCTGGGAGGTGGGGAAAAAGGGAAGGGTCACTGGAGGGGGTCGGGCTGCCGGGGATTGCTAGGGCAAAAGCAGTGAAAAAAGGGAAGGAAGAAGCAAAAGCAGGGAGAAAAGCAGAATAAAGGCCGAAAGCAGAAAAAGCAGAAAAGAGAGACAGAGGGCCAGCCCAGCAGCAGAGTAGTGACGATCTACCACTAGACCACTATGCAGGAGTTGCAAAAAAGTGCCTACAGGTGAAAGAGGGCCTCAAACCCCTGACCAGAGTTCAGCAGCAGCAACTGGGGCAGCAGCAGCTACCAGGCGGAGCTGCGCTGTGAAGGGAGCAAGTCCACTAGAAGGTCAGTGGACTGCACTTTTACAACGTATCGGCCGCCATTAAGTAGTGCTGCGGGGTGCTGGACAGCTGGGAGGCGGGCAACACGGGAGCAGGAAGGGTCACAGGATGGCGGCGGGGCCCCGGGGGACCAGAGTGGCAAGGGCAGTGAAAAAAGGGAAGAAAAGGCAAAAGCAGGGAAAAAGAAGAATAAAGGCAGAAAGCAGAAAAGCAGAAAAGAGAGGGGCAGCCCAGCAGCAGAGCAGTGACGCTCTACCACTAGACCACCAGGGATGAGGGGCAGGCAAGAGCATGCGGGTGGAGGAGGGCCACAAACTCCTGACCAGGGGTCTAGGAAGAGTTGCGCAGTGAAGGTAGCAAGTCCACTAGAAGGTCAGTGGACTGAGACAGAGCAGGAAAGGGCGAAGAATCGCACAACATCTAAATACACCCCTATTAACTGCCTCAGGGGACCATCAATCACCCAGTAAAAGAGGGTCAGACAAACTTGCAGAGAAGGCGCAAGCAAGTCAGTACTGTTACAGTTCTGACTCTTGTTTGGCCCCTTTTTTCACCTCTTGCAGGTATCATTGTTGCAGCTTCAGCAGTGCACTCTGGAGTATCTAAATCAACCTGATTTACAACAATATGAGGTGTAACAACCAGAGTTGCTGATATTGGAACTAGGTTTGAGTCTCGGCGTCAGCTTAATATCCTGTGATTCTTGGATTGAAATTTACTGGAAACAATGTGTGCTCTGAAGGCTGCACACAGGCTGTTCTCCAAGTGGGAAAAGAGGGGCTGTGGGAGAGAGAAGAGGGTGCCAGGGAAACAGAGAGCAGGAGCAAGCAGCTGAGGTCTGAGTTGGGAAGAAAAGAAGCAATAAAAAGAAATAAATAAATAGTAAAATACCTTCAGCCGGCCAGGCGTGAGTACTGTCTCCCATGTGTGCGAGGAGCAGGAAGCAGGAAACACATGTAAAAAAAGAGGAGGCAGAAGGCAGAAAGCAAATAATCATCATTAGCGTGTGAAATCCAGCGATGATTTCACAGCACTAATGAAAAGCTTGTTAGTAGGAGAGGTTGGAATTAACCAGACAATCCACCTCCCATACAAAACATGCTTAAGTCAAGTTTTTACCAGGCGTAAGAATCCAGTGATAACCGCGGTTACCACGGCTTTTGTTATTGCTACGCAGTTCCGGGGCCGTGATGTAAATACTGCGATGCTGTGTTTGCGACTTTTTTCATGTTGTTTTTTGTAGGAACGCCTATTTTGCATCTCATTAGCGATGTATATCGCTAACATGAGAAGCGTTACAAAAACAGCTGTTAACATGCGCTAATGCATGTTAGCGACGCCTTGATGATTGTGCGGTAGGAAAATCGCCGATTTTCTGACGATAAGCGCCGGAAATGTGGCGATACAACTGTTGATAATATGCCCCCCGGTCTCCCACAGAATAGATAAGGAAGAAAAGCGCAATTAAACTGTACTTTACATGTGCGCCTCAGCCTTGAATGGAAGTGACCTAACGGCAAAGCCAACAAGTTAGGAGGCATCAAAGAATAGCAATATCCCTAGCTCATTGAAGCAGATAAAAGTAGGAGTACATTGAGGTACTGAGAGTAAACGACGGGCAAACCTATTTTTAGTGACCTATGGTCAGTTGCATTATTTAATTCCCAGACCCTTGCACCATAGGCCACAACACGATTGATAACATATGGCAAACAGATCTTTTGCCCAATTTTGCCGCAAAACAAAAGAGGGAGTAAATGCTCCTAGAGGACTGGATAGTACTAGTACCCTTTACTATTAAAGGTGAAACCAGGATAGTTAAAATTCATAGTGTCTTGAACAGGGTGGGAATACAAATATAGTTTCGGGTTATGAATGCGTTTAAATCTACAGGACATGACGAAGGTTTTACTTGTGTTAATTTTCATATATAACCCTTTCATAAAGATTGAAAACTGAAAGCCCTCGGAGTTTGGCTCATAATGACAGCGTCATTCACATGCAAGGCTGGTATGGAAAACTGTCCAGTCTAGGACATGTCCCTACATGATAAAACCAACTCGTTTTCCAACTGGTTCATGCACAGGGTGAAGAGGAACGGTGCTAGTATATATCCACCCCACCGCCCGAACCAACCTGACGGAGGCGCTGAAATCACAGTACATTTCTCTAAAGGGGTTAATAATGGCACAGCCCACTCCAAGTTCCTCCATAGTCTGCCACAATTTACTATGGAAAACACAATCAAAGGTGCTTTGAAAGGTCCATAAACCCGAAAAATAGGGAGCTCTTTTTAGCAATGGGGCAGGTTGAGACACTGATATTCCTCCTCTACCCATACAGGATGTCTGAGAGTACTGTGCTCTCCTCAGCTCTGGCCTCTAGACGTTACAAAAGGACACGACCCATGATCTTCGCCTCAGAGTGCAAAAGGGAAATTCGACAAGTAGCCGTAAAAAATGTATTCACAAAGGGGTTCAAAGTACGGGCAGTGGTCTTAAATAGGTCCAGTGAGATCCCATCCAGACCAGACGCTTCACCAGTGGGGCTAGATCTGATAGCGTCGGTCACTGCCTCTAAAGTAGGGAAGTGTTGGGGCTGACAATCGCCCTCTATTCCTGCACGTTGATCAGAGTGCAAAGCCCACTCTGGAAAGCCCCCTCCCTTGTATTTACTAGCCTCATCCTCTCTGGGCCCTGCTGCATAGACTGCCCCAAAAAAAGAAGCTCACTCCTGCCCTGGTATGGGAATTTCAATTGTGGGCTCGTCGACCGCCTTCAAGAAGGGCAGATTCAAAACTCCTCAGAAGGCCTGAAGATCTCTTTAAAAACTGTCTGCCTCAAGGTCCTCCCATGCTTTAATTTCAACGAAGTCTTTCCTGCTCTTGACTGCTGTGCAGTACACTTTCCTACACTTCCCCACCTCCTTCTGGTCCCAATTGTTTTTTTGGAGGGCTTGCATGAGTGTTTTGCTGTTGCAAGAGCACCCTTTGTCAAACCAACCCCCCCCCCGCTTTCATGATGATGATGTAGGGGTTCGATTAAGTGTTAACTTGATGGCCTTAGTGAGGCTTGAGAAGGCCTCTATGGCAACGCAGGGATCTGTCTAATCATCTAGATAAGTATTGAACAGGTTGCGGTTGTCACCTAACAACGTAGGTATGAAAGACGCAATATTCACTGACTCCCAAATAATCCTTGTACCCTTCTTTCTGTCGACACACGCCTATCTAGACAGTGAATGGCCTGCCAGTGAGAGACGTTAAGGGAGAGGCGTTGGGGCAAATTATCGCTGAAGGACCGCAGATATATAGTGTATTTGTCAGCAGAAGGGTCTAAGTTGGCTGAAGAGATAATTAAATCAATAAGGGAGCCATCTCCCTTACCAATGTGCGTATTCGAGAAAGGAACATTGTTTTTCAAAGATTCATTGGCAAACCCCTTATCAAACTTTGTCTTGATAAAATTAAGACTACTTCCATAGGGGCATATCAGCAACAACCGGCGATAATTATCGCTAAGCGCACAAAGCACTAGGATAATTATCGCCGGCTAACGTGGATTTTTATCGCTTAGATAGCGTGCTATTAGCAACGCTTATCTAAAAAGCGATAAAAATCCTAGCGCTAACTGCCAAACGTGAGATTATCGCTGTAAACCCAGCGATAATCTCACGACGTTTGGCGTTAGCTTGAAGATAGGGCCTCATATACTTACCCATGATATCCCCCTTCCATAGGATATCATGGCTAAGTCAGTCATGAAGCAGGCGTAAGGAAAGTAGCGATAACAGGGGTTATTGCTACTTTTCTTGCCGCTATGCTTCATAGCGTGGGGCTTGATGATAGGAGAAATGTCGCTTAGCGACATTTCTCCAGTCATGTCAGGTCAGGAATGCCCACTTTGCATCTCATTAGAAATGCAAAGCTGGGCGTTAAGAATCTTGGCGCTAATGCAAGGTTTCACGTGATAGCGTGACCTTGCTAATTAGGCGATAAAATTATCGCCGCTTTTCGCCCGAAAACGGACGCAAAAGGGGCGATAATTTTATATTGCCTCATTGCTGATATGCCCCATAGTTATTATGCAAAATGTGGGTCTGCAGGCTTCAGTCTACATTGCGGCCCCAGAACATCGACATGAGGTAACGAGGGCAGAGCGTAATTTTGTGAAAAGACAGAACTAAGGAAGCGATGGTGACTTGGAAGTGTTCATAATTGCTCCTGTGCCAATCTGGGCCAACAGCACCTCTGAGGGTGCCTCTGTGAGATGGAGCTTAGTTCGTAAACCTCAAAGCTAAGGTGGTGAGCTACCAAATCTGGCAAGTTATTTCTGTCAAAGATCAAGAAGTCACAGTAATCTCCCTTCCTTTCATTGTAGGATGGGGCTTAAATTCTACAAATTGAAGGTGGTTGGATGTTATGTGTTACAGGCCATTTAAGGTGCTAATCAGGTTTACAATGGCACCTCTATTTCGATTGTTGTGTTTACCCTTAGATATATAAGTAGGAAAAAGCACTAGATTATTTTACAACAGACAGGGCTTGTTATTTTCCTTGAGCCCTGCAGATGTTTTCTTCTCAGACATTTGTCTTATCACCCTGGTTCTGTACTCAGAGATCCTATTAAGGATAACATCTGTGTTCTGGAGGTTATGTGTCTGTTCTATATGGAAATACAAGGTCAGAAGTTCACCGCTGCTTGGGAGTGCAATCCAATGAATGCAACAGTAGGATAAGTGTTGGACAGTGGAGGGGTAAAAACATGTATTCCCACTCCAGTGAGTACAACAGTAGGGACACTGTTGGATAGTGAAGGGGTAAAAATTACTATTCTCACTCCAGTGAGTTCAACAGTATGGAAAGTGTTGGACAACGGAGAGTTACAAATTACTATTCCCACTCCATTGAGTGCAAAAGTAGGGAAAGTTCTAGATTGCAGCGGGGTAAAAAATACTATTCCCACTCCAGTGAATGCAACAGTAGGGAAAATGGTTGTTAGTGGAGGGGTAAAAATTACTATTCCCGCTCCAGTGAATGCAACAGTAGCGAAAGTGCTCGTTAGCGGAGGGATAAAAATTACTATTCCCACTCCAGTGAGTGCAACATTAGGGAAAGTGCTGGATAGCGTAGGGGTAAAAATTACTATTCCCTCTACAGTGAATGCAATAGTAGGGAAAGTGATGGATAGCGGAGCGGTAAAATTACTATTCCCACTCCAGTGAATGCAACAGTAGTGAAAGTGCGGGTTAGCGGAGGGATAAAAATTACTATTCCCACTCAAGTGAGTGCAACAGTAGGGAAAGTGATGGATAGCGTAGGGGTAAAAATGACTATTTGCACTCTAGTGAATGCAACAGTAGGGAAAGTATTGGATAGCGGAGGGGTAAAAATGACTATTCCCACTCCAGTGAATGCAACAGTAGGGAAAATGTTGGATTGCGGAGGGGTAAAGATTACTATTCCCACTCCAGTGAGTGCAACAGTAGGGAAAGTGCTGGTTAGCGGAGGGATAAAAATTACTGTTCCCACTCCAGTGAGTGTGACAGTAGGGAAAGTGTTGGATAGCGTAGGGGTAAAAATTACTATTCCCACTCCAGTGAATGCAACAGTAGGGAAAGTGCTGGTTTAGCGGAGGGATAAAAATGACTGTTCCCACTCCAGTGAGTGTGACAGTAGGGAAAGTGTTGGATAGCGTAGGGGTAAAAATTACTATTCCCACTCCAGTGAATGCAACAGTAGGGAAAGTGTTGGATAGCAGAGGGGTAAAAATTACTATGACAAATTCAGTGAGTGCAACAGTAGGGAATGTGCTGGATAGCGGAGGGGTAAAAATTACTATTCCAACTCCAGTGAGTGCAACAGTAGGGAAAGTGTTGGATAGCGGAGGGGTAATGTTTACTATTCCCACTCCAATGAGAGCAACAGCAGGAAAAATATTGGATAGCAGAGGGGTAAAAATTACTATTCCCACTCAGGTGAATGCAACAGTAGGGAAAGTGTTGGGTAACGTAGAAAAAAACATTACTATTCACACTCGAACACTTGAAAACAATTATTAACTAAATAAACAATTTTACAAAAAAATTAAACATATTAAAATAACACATATTATAATATCACTTACATATAACAAAAACCAACACAAATTATATAAAATAAAATAATACATACATTTCCATAAAAATAATTCTTTTAAATTACAAAATATTTAGTAAACATAAATGTATTTATTTTATTTCCTACCCTATAACACCACACCAATAACAAAACACTTAAACATGTTGAATTAAAATTATTTACAGAATTAACATAATTAATCAATTAAAAATATTAGTAATAAAAAAACGAATAAAGATTAAGGGGGTGAATATGATAGCGGGCGGATCGCCAATGCCTGGCCGGCAGTGGTGATCTGCCCACCATCACAACCACATTTACCCCCGCCACATTACCATGGCGTTGTGGGCCCCTGGCTGGGTGGGGCGTGTGGGCCCGCAACGCCATGGTAATGTGGCGGGGGAAAATGTGATTGTGATGGGGGGTGGGGGCTGCAGTTGGGGAGGTACCTCTGGTACCCCCCTTCATTGCCATGCACAAGGTTGCAGGCACCACATGCCTCTTTGGCTTAAAGCAGCACCCGCCGCAATGTTAAAGATCCAAATGTGACCGCCAGGCTAGCGGTCGCATCCTAATTGGCAGCTGGTCTCAGGGTGCCTAATGGGGCCCTAATTGTCTACACAAACTTTAACACTATAATACCTACAACACACACCTAAATTAAACTATAAAATAATAAAACACAATTAAAACTTTTTTTAAATTAAAAACTATTACACTTAACAACTAATAATTACAAAATTAAATTTTATTTTATTTAATACCCACCCTTCACCCCTTTAAAAGTCAAAACAACACACTAAAAGAAAATTTACAAAAATAAATAACAAATAATTAACATTAAAACTATATATTAATTAATTTAACACAAACTACTTCACACCCTTTACTCCCATAAACACCACAACACCCACCTAAAATTAATTACACAATTCCCATAATAATTACCAATTAATTAATTAAAATTAATTAACCACAATTATTAATTCATCAATTAAAAATAAATTATGTATTACACCTATAAAAACCATAACACACACCTAAAGTAAATTACACAACTATCAAAATTAATTCAGAATGAATTAATTAAAATGATTTAACAACCAATTATTAATTCATAAGTTAAAAATAAATTACTTCCCACCCCTTACACCTATAAACACACACCTAAAATTAATTACACAATTACCAAAATGAATAACCACTTATTTAAAATAATTAACAACCAATTACTAATTAATTCATAAAAAATTACTTTACACATTTAACACTATAATATCTCAATTAAACAAATAGTAATAAGTACAAATTAATCAATACATTTAGGTGCCGATTCCGATCCGTTAAAAAAAATTACCGTAAGACTCGTATCCGTATTTTTTTACGTACGAATCGTACAAGTACCGTACAAACGGCGAAGTACGATTCGTACGTGAAAAATACATACGAATCGCTTCGGGAAAAGTCTACGAGACGTCCCCGGACAGTTTTAAATACAAATCATAAAACTGAAGTCCGAGCGCGTAAGTATGATCCGTACCGCCCGTCTGAAAACACAAGCGCATGGAAAATGCCCCGTACGGAGCGAACGCCGTACCACTGATATCCGGGTAAACTTGTGCCCGGGATACGAGTCGTACAGCCCCCCCTCCCCCCATATGTCAGCACCGTGCCCCCCCATGTCCACACTCTACTAGGGGTGGGTGGAATTTGCGAAATTCACTTTCGCAAATTATCGCGAAAATGTTAAAAATCTCCACAAACACGCGGAAATATCGCGAAGATGCAGAAGTTTTTTTCCCGCCCGTTCGCGGTATGTTCTGCGTGGTCGCGGCTCACCAACTTACCCATGTGGTTGCTCGCGGGCGCGGCCATCTTGTTTTCACTTGTCTCGCGGTGCATGATCGTGAGAAGAAAGACGTGATCGCGCGACGAATGATGTTACTGCGGGAGCGAACTGTCGCGAGACAGCGCAAATGGCTACCAACAATCCAACATCTCGTGGAGAACGCGACCGGATTGGGAAAACTTGTTGGCAAATGCAGGGATTCAGGTAAGGCGATTGCGCAGACGTAATATTTTACAACGCGAGCAAGCCAAAAATTTCCGGTAAAATGCAGATTGCGGAAATTTTGACATTTTCGCGCTCACCGCGGAACGCGAAAATGTGAAATTATCGCAATTTCCACGAGCGGAACGCATTTTTAGCCCAGGCCTACTGAATCTACCCCAGCGCCGTACGTGTATGCACCGTACCCCACCACGGTACCCCAGCCCCGTACATGTACGCACCGTACCCGACCACTGTGCCCCAGCCCCTTACTTGTACGCAGTGTACCCCAGCCCCTTACTTGTACGCACCATACCCCACCAATGTACCCCAGCCCTGTACTTGGATGCACAGTACCCCAGCCCCGTACGTGTATGCACCGTACCCCACCACCGTACCCCAGCCCCGTACTTGGACGCACCATACCCCAGCGCTGTACCTCAGGCCCGGACATGGACGCACCATACCCCAGCACCCTACCCCAGCACCCTACCCCAGCCCCGTACCCCAACACCGTACCCCAGCACTGTACTTGTACGCATGATACCCCACCACCGTACCCCAGCCCCGTACTTGGACGCACCGTACCCCAGCGCCGTACCACATGCCCCTACTTGGACACACTGTACCCCAGCACCGTACCCCAGCCCCGAACATGTACGCACCATACACCAACACCTTACTCCAGCCCCGTACTGATACGCCCCGTACCCCACCACCGTACCCCAGCCCCGTACTTGGATGCACCATACCCTAGTGCCGTACCCCATGCCCCTACTTGGACACACCATACCCCAGCACCGTACCCCAGCCCTGTACATGTATGCACCATACCCCAACGCCGTACCCCAGCACCGTACTTGTACGCACGGTACCCCAACACCACACCCCAGCACCGTACTTGTACGCACCGTATCCCAACACCGTACCCCAGCCCTGTACTTGGACGCACCGTACCCCACCACCGTACCCCAGCATCGCGTATGTACGAACCGTACAACAACATTGCATATGTGAGCACTGTACAACAACATTGCGTATGTACGCACCTTACATATGCTAAAACGACTCGTACAGAACCAGGACACTGTAAAACAGCACAAGGAGGGTCAATTTGACTCGCACAACACCACAAAACATGTCTACAGTACAAAAAACATCTAAAAGACTGACCTGGCACATCCAAACAGGCAAACAGAGGCCCAAACTCACAACCACCTCTTATAACACCCCCACCAAAATTTCAAACCCAGCCACACCCACAAATGGACCAATAAAAAGGGCCCACACTCACAAACCATGAGCCTTTGCAACAGACCCACTGCTGACAGACATCTCACACAAACAACTGCACCCATACACCTTAACTTACACACCTTCACACAACCTCCTTCACACATACCCCCTCTACACATTCACACACACACCTACACATTCACACCCACACACCCACAACCATCCACACCCACACCCCACACCATGCCCACAGACAAGAATCCAAAGTTCACAAGGGAGGAGATGGACATCCTTGTCAACAAACTCATCAGAGTCGAGCCACAGCTCTTTGGAACATTGGTCAGACAGACCAGCATAGTCGAAAAATCACGCCTGTGGCAGAGGATCGTCGATCGGGTGAATGCTGTTGCGCCCATCAGAAGGACCAGGAATTAATGCCAAGCCAGGTAGTACAATCTGCGGAGGGCAGTCAAGCGCAAAATGAATGAGGACTACGCCCAGAGTAACATCACTGGAGGTGGGCTGCCCCGCAGACCGGTACATTACCATCCCTGGGAGGAGAAAGTGATGGCCCTGCTTCCGCCGGTGGGAGTACACAGAGTCGAAGGAGTTGCCAAGCCTGGTGAGTACACAAACAACTTACGCAACATGGGGGGAATGGCATCCACACCCCAACTACAACAAATGCACTCACCTACCCCCAAACCCTCACCGGACACAACCACACTAAAAAACAACGCTCATGCCACTAACATTTGTATGCCCCATTCACAAAGCAAGGCCATGCCATGTCCCAGCCTACACAAACCACATACCCAAGACTGGATGTCCAGGATGCTGGGAGGGTGGTGATCACTAAACATATTGTACAACTCAGAAACAGACACCATTGCCCTCAGCCCATATGGCCCAGGTACATACCCATGCGCCATGCGCAATGCACAGGGACTGGCAAAGTACTGACAAGGTAGCTGACACTTGGCCCTGCTGTAGGCAGCACAAGGCCCTCCTGTGACAACTGCAAACTCTAACACAAACACAACAAGCTCAGATATCTAGGACAGGAACTCACACTCACTGACATGGCAGCATGCTCCATGGGGGGACAGATACATCACCTGGGAGACCCACTGCCAAACCACACTACACCCACCAACAGGCACCGTCAATCAATCAACAATTGATCAGGGTACTTGTAAGGCGCGCTACTTACATGTGAGGGGCTCAAGGCGCTGAGAGGGGGGGGGTTCCACTACTGCTTGAAGAGCCAGGTCTTGAAGGCAAGTAGGTCTTGGGTCAGTCGTAGGTGGGTTAGGAGGGTGTTCCAGGTCTTGGTGGCTAGGTAGGAGAAGGATGTGCCGCAGGCGGTCGTACGTTGGATGTGGGGGACAGCTGCGAGGGCGAGGCTGCTGGAGCGAGCTGGCAGGTGGGGGTGTAGAAGCTGAGTCTGATGTTCAGGTAGACTTGTCTGGCGTTGTGGAGTGCCTTGTGTGCGTGGGTGAGGAGCTTGAAGGTGATCCTCTTGTCGATGTGGAGCCAGTGCAGGTCACTCAGGAGGGGGGTGATGTGTCTGTGGTGGGGGGCGTTGACGATCAGTCGTGCGGAGGCGTTTCGGAAGTGTTGTAGACGCCGTTGGTGTTTGGATGGGAGTCCTGCGAAGAGTGCATTGCCGTAGTCCAGTCAGCTGCTGACGAGGGCCTGTGTCACTGTTCTACTTGTTTCGGTCGGGATCCACCAGTAGATCTGGCGGAGCGTGCGTAGGGTGTCGTAGCAGGAGGAGGAGACAGAGTTGACCTGCTTGGACATGGAGAGGGAGGATGCGAGGATCAATCCTAGGTTGCGTGCATGGTCGGTGGGTGTCGGTGCTGTCCCCAGAGCAATCGGCAACCAGGAGTCGTCCCAGGCTGAGGGTGTGGGTCCGAGGACGAGGACCTCCGTCTTGTCTGAGTTCTGTTTCAGATGGCCGCTCCGCATCCAGTCGGCGATGGCCCTCAGACCCTCGTGGATGTTTGTTTTGGCGGTGTGAGGGTCCTTGGTGAGGAAGAGGATGAGCTGGGTGTCGTTGGCGTAGGAGATGTCTTTGAGGTTGTGGTGGCACGCCACTTGTGTGAGGGGGCCATGTAGATGTAGAACAGCATCAGCCTGAGGGATGATCACTCACCCCTTACACAAGCACACACCACCGGGGCAGCCAATGGAGTTACCCACTCTCACAATGGACATGTGACACAACAAGATCAAGCCACAGCCAAAGAGGCATCCAAGCCCAAATTCGACATGTCAAACACCCTGGAGAACATTTCAATCAGTCCCCTGCAACATACCCATCCACAAGTGAACATTGATGTGAATGCTAGGCACATACAACTACCTGGAGGAACTGTGGCAACTAGAATATGTATGAAACATGGATGTTGCATTAAACAGCATTAACATTGTCTCTCTCTCACACACAGGGCAATGTCATGGAACTCCCCCCAACAATGGGGGGGAAGTACCACAATCTCAGGCTCGGGAGGAACCTGATCCCACCGGCAGCGACACCTCACAACACTCCGCGGATGACCCCAACCCACCTTGCCCCTCTGGTGTCCAAGCCCCTGCAGCACCTGCTTCAGGTACATCAGTGCCAACCACCATCCCCATTCCTGCCACATTCCAGGAGACACCCAGGAGCCCTGCCCACAGTGAACAACTGAGCCAGTCTGACCTGGAGGGACAAGGTTCGCCGGGCAACCAGGAGGAGGCAGCCAACACCGACACTGCCATCCCTCAGGGGTCCCGTAGACCCGATGTGCCCACAACGGCAGGCCAGGCTCATGTGGGCAGGGGTGGTGGGAGTGGAGGCAGGCGGAGGCGAGAACCTGACCAGACAGCTGAAGGGACCGGTATGTCACACGTACGCAACATCATGGAGGCATACCGGCGTGACACCAGGGCCATCAGTCAGGTAGTGGTGACCCTCACAGACATTAAGAATCAGCAGGCCGAGCAACACGCCAGTCAACAACAACACCAAGGATGGATGGAGGCAAGACTGGCTGAGCACCTGGCGGTGCAAAGGGACATAAGCCATTCACTCCGTCGGATCACTGACAACATGGGCAACCCTCCCTGTGACACCAGGCGCAAACCAGCACCAGCCACAGGGAGGGAGGAGGAGGAGGATTAGTCCGACGGAGCGTCCCAAACATCGTCAAGGCCTGAATCTGAGGAAGGTGGGTCGTCCACGGAAAAGACCGTGAGAGGCAGCGGACCATCCACATCACCCAGGTCACCTGGCCTGGAACCTGGCCTTCATGCGCAACAGCAGCACATCATTCACTGACATTCTCTGCCACATGGACTTGCTGGTCAATGTCTGACCAATGATGACCAACACTGTGGTCTGGACTCTGATGACTCCAAATGGCAAGGATCCCATCTCCCCCTGTGAACTTTGGATTCTATGCACCCGGTAGAGCACCTTATTTTTTCTACCAAAACACGCACCCCACCGAGAATAAAACTATTTATTTGTCATGAGATGTTGCAGTCATTTTGCATTAGTCCACAACATACGTGTGGGTAAATGTCAAACTATGCCTGAGTGTTAAACTAACTCCAGACATCCATACCCTGGGATCTGAGTCCGGTACAGGACACACATGGGTCACAATGTTTCATCCGATACAGCCTGGGAGACCAATACTCACCTGTGATGGCCTCAAGCTGCTGAGGGGGGGCTTGAAATACTGTGCGGACACACCAATCAGGAAGAGGATGATGAAGGCCTAGAGGTCATAGCTCATGTGGAGGTTCCCGGGGAGGGAGTCCCAGGTATGTTTGTCCAGGCGTGAGAACCATCTCCTTCATGCTGGAGTGTTGTGGATGTGAAGAATGGGGGCCAGGCCAAGTTCGGATGCATAGAGTTGGGCCAACGGGGTCTTGGATGACAGATGTACAAGGTTGATTTTGGGGTCTGTGGTTGTTGACTGCCTCCTGAGTGTGTGTGAGGAGTGTGAAGGTCATACTGCAGCACACAGTGATCCCTTGCAGCTATCTCAGGTGGACAGTGATGTTGATGGGGTGCGGGATGTTGAAGCTGAGTTGTGCAGATGCACCCTGGATGTGGACAAGTTTCCTGTGAGTTTGGATGTACTTGCTCCGTAGAGGGCGGGGCAGTAGTTGACACGGCTGGTGTTGTGGGCCTGGGGGATGGTCTGTCTTTCCTTGGAGTGGATCTATCTGAGGATCATGTGCATCATGCAGAGGGTGTTGCAGCATGAGGTACAGACGCTGGTGATTTGCATGGCAAATGTGAGTGACAAATCCATGATGCACACCATCTTGTGTGCGTGGCCTAACCCTGGGCGTAGTTCGCGAAGTAGCACTTTGCGAAGCTACGCAAAGTGCAGTTCGCACTACGCGGGCTACGCGTAGCACTTCGGGAACTGCGTAGTACCTTGTTCGCACTGTGCCAGATGTCGTTTTCAATGATTGCACAGTGTGGACAAGCAACCAGCACTGTGCAATCATTGAAAATGGCATCTTGCACAGTGCGAGCTGTAGTTTTCTGCTGCTCGAGTAGATTTTTACTCGAGTGGCAGCTTTCTCAACGCGAACTGGTAGTTTCTCATCGTGAGCGGTCGCGAGCATACGCGACCACACGCAATGAGAAACCTGACCTCCTCGCGTTGGGAATCTCGCCGGGAGGTTTCTTTTCCATGCTCGCGATCGCCAACTTGATGTTGCTGATCGCGAACAAGGAAAAAGTCTCGCCGGGATGTCATTTTGCTTGCTCGCGGTCGCCGACTTGACGTTGAGGAACGCGAGCAAGCAAAAAATTACCGCAGCACTACGCAACACTAAGCTACGCATGTTCGCACTGTGCTACGTGCAGTTTGCGTAGTGCGAAGTAGCGCGAACTTCGCAAACTACGCGAGCGTAGCGTAGTGCTTTGCCCAGGCTTAGCGTGGCCACTGTGTGCTTGTGTAGGGCCCCTGCGGGTGGGACACAAGGAGTTGAGCCAGCTGTAAGGGGACAATCCTCAGATGATTCCTGTACAAGTCCAGCCTCAGGTGGCTGATGTTCAGCCATTCATCCACGGACCTCATGCCTTCTTGAATGTTGGAACTGGCAATGGCTGCGTCTTTGGTGACGGTGAGCAGCACCTGGCTGTCAATGGCATACGACATGATGATGAGGTTGTGTGTGCATGTGATGGTGGAGAGGGGGGTCCTGGACACATTGAAGATTGACACACTGAGAGATGATCCCTGGGCCATGTGCCAGATGACGCCACTATACCACATGCTGAAGGCTTGAGTCCCACTCCCATGGCCTTGCTGGTAGACGGAGCCGGTGTAGAGCAGGAGGGACATGATCTGGTTGGTGTGACAGGGCCTGGAAGTCGGGGCAGCGCTGTGTAGGCAGTTGGAGTTGCACACTCAGCATGCTAAGGTGTCGTGTGTGTGCTTAGGGTATGCTTGAGAGCAGGCGGTTGAGTTTCGGATAGACATTGCTTGGAGGGTGGCTACAACATCAGACTGTAGTTTGATGTGGGTCATGCAAGGACATGAGGGTCGTGCAATGTGCATGTTGCATGTGCTGATGGTCCTGCCTTTGGCACCGCGTGGCCGCAACAGTGGCACAGACAAGATGATGACAGCCAAATGAATGGGTGGAGGTAGGCAGGGAGGAGCATCTTTGAGGCGTGTATGTTGCCGAATCCCGCTACATTGTGGGCCATTGCTGCAGGGGCCGCAGCAGCAGGCGACATGTCCTGGAAAGTATGCCAAAAGTAGCACACAAAGACAAGGAGGTCAGAAAGGACAACTGCAACAGGGGTATGTAAAGGAAGGAGTGTCCGGTTACCCATGGCACACCCAGAGAAAATGGATGTACAATCACCAAAGATGACTGACGCAGGATCAGGAAACAGAAGGCCGAGCCGCGCACAGGAGACACACCCTCAGCAGGCGTTGACGGCCTGTCGTGGGGACCAATATGCCCAAATACATACACAACCATGGACTTCATGCACAATCGAGAGTCTAACCCATGAAGAACTGCATGCATGTAGCCAAACTACACATAGACTCATATGCACAATCTTTGACAACTATGCCAGTGATGCCGCATGCCAAGTGGCAAGAGACCTACATTGACAGAGATGAGGCACCTTGGAGGGTGAGGACCCCTTTATTACTCATGCTCACACTATGGGAAATGCATCAATATGAACAGACACACAGGTCATTTGACTGAACATGTGGGACCTACACTGGACACCCCCTTCACAACACAGATGTAGTAAATCCAAATGGCCTGGCACACAAGTTAAGGGAATGAGCCAAACACCCCCTGCTGCACACGGAGAGGCTGCAATTCCCCATTGAACCTGTTATGGGGATGTCCCACACCATGTCCACCCGTAGCATCCCGTATGTTTCTGAGGGAAGTTTTACACACATTGATGCCTTCATCAGATTCCACAAACCATTAGAGATGACTGTCACGAAGGTTGACTACCAATTCATGGGAGTCATGCTACATGTCATGTGCTCCAAGGTGAGTCGACATGTATGCATGGTAACCCAACATGCACAGGAGCAATCCCCACACATTCCAAACACGTAACACCCCCAAAATGCCGTGCTGCAATCCTCACCCAAAATGACTTTTCCCCATGTCCGTGCATGGAACGCCGATTCAGCACACGTTGCAATACTCATGAGGAATAGCAGTAGGCCAACGATGACACGACTAGACAACATGCGCAAGAACCTGTGGATGACAGACACACAAGAAGTCAGCTAAAAGATTGTTATCCGCATGCATGGTCATTTACTCCAAAGGAATAATGTTGTCATCATGCGATTAGAAAAATTAGGGTATCAGCTAAAATGAGTGGAATGACATCATCACTCGAGTGACACATCAGAACACAAATCTAAGTCACTTAGCATACAGTCAGCTGGACACACACATTGCAACACATGCCACACAAGGCTCCAAGCGTGCACACTCAGACCAAGTGACTCACCATTATGAGAAGAAGTTGCGTATGAGCTGACTCCGGATATCCTCTTCCTCCTCCTCCTCCTCACTTGCCTCGTGACCAAGCCCTTCATCTTCCACAGGTGGATGTTCTTGCTCATGCTGCTCCAGGATGAGTGGCACTGCCTTCTCCACTGCCATGTTGTGCAGCATGCAGCACATGAGGAAGATTTTGCAGACCTTCGTCGGTGCATATGGGAGGGACCCGCCTGTCTTGTGAAGGCACCGAAATCGGCTCGTCAGGAGGCCAAACGTCCTCTCAATCACTCGCCTGGTCTGCCCGTTTGCATTGTTGTAACGGTGATCTGCAGCTGATCTTGGGTTGCGGAGAGGCGTCATCAGCCATGGCATGTTGGGATAGGCAGAGTCCCCTACATGGAAACATCATGTAAAAAAGTGGGTCAGGAGATGGCGTAAGATACAAAGATACCGCAAAACACAGGACAAACAGAGTATACCCACCAACAAGACATGTTCGTTCATTGTGCAGCCGCAGCATCATTTGTGGCACCCTGCTACGCCTCATGTGCTGACCCTGGAAAACGTGCACAGACATGAGAAATCAGCATGTTAGCAAGACACACCACAGGGGCATTTATAGAGTGGTAATGTTTACGGTTGCGATAGGTGACCTCCTGTGCCTGTGGTGTTACCAAAGACACATGTGTCCCATCAATGGACCCAATGACATGGGGCATCCCTCCCAGGGCATAGAAATCACCCTTGACACCTGTCAACTCCTCAGGAGTCGGAAAATGGATTAATTCATCCAGGTGCTCCAACATGGCTGCCAAAACATCATGCAGGACACGGCTGAACATCGTCTGGGACATGCCACCAACATCAGCTATGCTGAATTGAAACGTACCTGTTGCAAAAAAAATGTAGGGCTGCCATCACCTTCATCTTGGGGGTCAGCGCAGTAGGATACCTGTGTCGTGGTTGGAGGTGTGGTGCCAGCTTGGCAATCAAGTCCTCAATCAGCTGTTGGGTGAATCTGTAACGGCGTATGTAGTCACGTTCCCTCATGGCACCCAAGTCTGGCATTGGTCTGGGGACAGGCGGTGCCCTGCAGAAAGTTGGAATGAATAACAAACAGTGAGAACATAACAACATCAATGTCAATGAACTGAGCACATGCTCAACTGCTAATACACATCTTCTAAATACAGAGTCTGGTCTGTGCAATACATCCAGGACACGTATGCCAGCCAGGTGATACTCCTACGAAAAGCCAGCTACACCCATTGATTGTCAAGGCTACATGACATGCCCTGAAATGAGCTGTGGGACAGTGTCAGTGAACAGCCAGAGAAATCACAAGAGTGACATACATCCACATATCAGCATTTGAAGTATGTCATCTCATACAGACAGCTGACGGCAAGCTAGACGCACAGATCACATGGAATGTCACAAGTACAGATCACACCCATTGCGATGAAGGGGTACACGTGAAAACAGAAAACACAGACATTGATACGACGCAGATATGTCCTCATGTCAAAATATCAAGTTTGATGCATACAGACACCCGTTACGTGGAAATCCACATGTGGCATGGTGTGCGTAGATGTGTGCCATGCCCATCTACACACAGACACATGTTGGATGCAGCAACAACTGATGCAGTTGACGGAACACCAACAGCAAGCTCATGGGAACACATGACACACACATGACATAGTCACATCGGTGCACGCTGGTCGTTAAATGTCAGTTGTTAGTGTCCCTGTCCCTGGCATCAGGGGACAGTTGTGGGTGGTGGTGACTGTGCCATACCAGTGATGCTGTGCTTGACACGTTTGTACTACATGCACACATGTGCAAAGTGTGAAGGGGAAGTGTGCCACATAGTGCCCCATCACACATGACATGTGTACACAGGTCATCACACATCAATTGTGCAAATACATGAGGAGACATGTGCAATATTACTGCCTGACACACCTAGACCCTGCACATGTAGGACAGCAATGACAATGACTTGATGCACATCCTTGTGCGAGTCTGAGACCTCCATTCCTTTCGTGTGCACATCCTATCAACAGTGTAAGCGTGTGAAACGCACCGTACACACGCTCTGAGGGCATGTGTACGGTCCGTATCACTAGAGTTGTGTGGCCGTAGGAGCATGCGTGGTACGGACCGTACAAGTACGGTCCGTATCACTATAGTAGTGGTGCCGTATGAGCACGTGTGGTACGGACCGTACACACGTACGTGTACTACCAGTGCCTACACGTATGTGTACTACTAGTGCCTACACGTACGTGTACACACTAGGAGTACACGTACGGGTACGTGTACTACCAGTGCCAACACGCATGTGCACTACCAGTGCCTACATGTACGTGTAGGCACAAGTAGTACACGTACCCGTACGTGTACTAACAGAGCGTACACGTACGTGTAGGCACTGGTAGTACACGTACGTGTAGGCACTGGTAGTACATGTACGTGTAGTCACTGGTAGTACACGTACGGGTACGTGTACTACCAGTGCCTACACGTACATGTAGGCACTGGTAGTGCACATGCGTGTTGGCACTGGTAGTACACGTACCCG
The DNA here is from genome assembly GCF_964204655.1 of Triturus cristatus. NCBI lineage: Eukaryota > Metazoa > Chordata > Amphibia > Caudata > Salamandridae > Triturus > Triturus cristatus. The sequence continues at coordinate 721,672,286 of NC_140585.1, forward strand.
TACGTGTACTCCTAGTGCCTACACCTGGCAGTACACATACGTGTTGGCACTGGTAGTACATCTACGGGTACGTGTACTACCAGTGCCTACACGTACATGTAGGCACTGGTAGTACACGTACGTGTAGGCACTGGTAGTACACATATGGGTACGTGTACTACCAGTGCCTACACGTATGTGTACTACCAGTGCCTACACGTACGTGTCAAACGCACTGTGCAACTGGTGCCATAGGGGTACGTGTGAACCGCACCGTACCTGTGTGTGGATTTGAAAATTACATAGGGGACACATAAGGGACAAGTATTAGGCACAAAATGCATGCTGGTTAGCATGGATACAGAGTTTTCAGTTCAACTGTTTCCATCAGGTGTCCTGGAAAAGTCAGTTGGCCACAACATACAATGTTGCAAAGTGGTTGTTGACTTGACATGATGCTCAAAATTTGAACGATGCAAATGCTGTCACTGGTGTATGTGGAAAGGGATTGGAGTAAACATAAGATGTGACTGAATCTGACCAATCACTATGTACTCCTCCAAGTGAATGCCCCTCAGCAAGACAGATATAAGTCAGCCAGAACCCACGAGAGGGCACTTGCCTGCACAACTTTCCTGTTGACAACACAGCTGCTGTCTGTGCTTCCTCTGGCACCATGTCAAGGTCTGTGGAGAGGGCCCAGCCATTCACCCAGGAGGAGAATGAGGCATTGCTGGATGTCATCCTCCCACAGTACACCAGCCTGTATGGGAGACCAGGGGAGCAGGTGAGTGCTGACTCCACTAGCTTTGAGTGTGCACCTTTTTTGTGACTGTCACTTCTGGCATTGTGTCCAGGTGTGACAGACATGCAATGTTGTTTAGAGTGGGTCCCAGGGGGGGAATGCCTTTTGTCTGCCTAATCCTTTGTGGCATTTTTTGTCTATAGTCCTGAGGTGATTCAGTGGTCCCCCCGGTGTGACAGGTGACTGTACCCACAGATCTGTGTGAGTTGAGTGGAGCTGTGGTGAGAGTGTCCAAGTGATGTGTACGCCCCTTGGACATTGATGTGTGTGAATGTTCCTTGTCATGTGGGTGAGTGTCTCTATGAAGTGTTGCACCACAGCTGCATGGAGGAGGCAACAGCTCTACCCATCTGATGTGAGAAGTAAGCCGTGCTGTGTGTCTGACTTTCTGAGCTAGCCCCACACCTGTAACACACCACAGGCAAGTGGCACATGTGCAGAGTGAGGTTTGTATCCGCTGTTGCCAATGGCATTTGATTGATCTGTGCCTGTGTGTGTCTGTGTACTCTGCTAAGGTTGCGTCAGTGGCCTGGGGCATGTAACTGCTTGGAGGTGCTGTCCATCAGCCTGGTGTTGCTTGTGATGCACAGTGTGTGCCATAATCATGGAGTGTGTCGCACCCCTCATGCCACCTGTGTACTTTATATGCCATGTAGTGCATTGTGGCTTCCACAGAGGCCAATGTCCATATGACAAAGATGCTATTCCTTGGAAGCATCCTATGCCCTGTTCAACATATCAAAGATGTTCAAATGTGTGTCTCTCTGACATGGAGCAGGTGTAGTGATGTTGTCTCACTTTGTCATCCTCACAGGTAACTGCCTACGCGAAGGGGGAGATCTGGAAGCGGGCCGTCAGGGCCGCGAGATAGGTGGAGGGTCGCAGTCGGCGCCTAGCCCAAGTGAGAAAACGGTGGCAGGACATCCGGTGCTGGACCCGGAGGACCTCCATGCCCCCACGGCGGGTGCCGACCCTGACCCACCAGAAGAGGCGTGTCCTGGCGGTGGTCTTCCCTGACCTGGATAGGCGGTTACAGGAGATACAGCAGCAAGGAGGGGGTAGGTACATGTGTGTTTGTTGTGTGTCACCAGCTTTTGGAAGTGCTCAGTCGCCTGGATACACTGCCAGGGTTTATATGTGCAGTGCATATCCTGTTCCCCCAAGTCAACCAGTGCTGTTCTTCCTCCCTTCCCCTCCTTGACATGTGTTCCCTGGTCTTTGTGTAATCACTATTGCACATGGTCATCTAGGCTGCCAGTTAACCCAAGTGCACATTGCTTTCTGCATCATGTGTGGGGGTGGTCTGTGACATGTGTTCGTACCTTGCCTGTGCCCTGTCCTGTTCAGTCATTTGGGGGTCCATATTTGTTGGCACTGATGCTGAGTCTCAAAATAGGAGTATGAGGTTTCAAATGCACAGACTTGCAGCATGAATGACCGATGTTGTGGCCTCAGACATGATGTGCATGAGTGGGAGATTTGCATAGTGCCGGGACGGTTGCTCATGTTACAGTCAGATCATTCCAGGACCATGGAGCAGCGTGCCCACTACAGTCCCCTGAGACACCCTTGCCTCGGAATCATGTGTGCCATCCAACACTGTGCCCATTCTCTGTGTGTTCAGCATAGGTTGGCCTCTGTGGCATTGTTCCCTGGCCACATTTGTATTTATCTGAAGTGTGCTACATGTGTCCACTGGACAGGGTGACCCCATTTGGCTTGTGCATCCTCACACTGGGCAGTGCCTCTGTGCCTATTTACAACTATCTGTTGATGGTTGTTTGTCACAAATATGTGTTGGCAGCCTCACGAGGTGATGTGGAGTACATTTGGGAATTCTTGATGCACATTTTTGTAAACCCTGATTAAGAGGTGTAACTTCTTGATCTGTCTCAATCACATTGTCTCAGGTATGGGGGGTTTGTGCGGGCGAGGCCTACATGTCCAAACCTTATGTCTCCTTGCCAGGTCTGACCTGTGTGTGATAATTGTCTGGACAGACACTCAACATGCAGTGACCCAGTCATGTTGTGCAGGGTTTAATGTTTGTGCTTTGCAGCATGTGTCAAAAGTTTAAATACATGATTCCTGCTTATCCATTTTTGGCACCAGTGTGTGGTCCAGATGCTACGTAGTTTTGTCTTTGTGTGCTGACATCTGTGTGGACATTCTTTCTTGCCATGAGGGTGTCTCCTCAGTGCAGGTGTGCCTTATTCCGACACAATTGCAGGCCCATTAGCTTATGCATTGTCCTGTTCTTGGACATGTGTGCCACTCCACATGACTGGCAGTGGGTCAGATGTGTTGCCAACTGTGTCATCATGGTACGGATGGCCATGTGACAGGTGTCATGATTCAAGTTGTTAATCAAGAAGTCTTGTACCTTGTCACTCACTACACTTGTCAACATGTCTTCATGTTTTCAATGCTTGACTTTGATGATTTGTTGTGAAGGACAATAATGTGCCTGCATGACAGATGTCTCCCAAGGAAGTGCACAAGAAACCACCTTTACACTTTCAGGGGACACGCTGGCACATTTTAAAGAAAGGCAGAGTTCGAATAAGACTGTTTTTCAGATTATACATATCCATGTTCCCACAGTGTGGTGGCATTTGGGTAAGTCCTTGGTTGTTGCTGATACCAACTTACGAGTGTCAAGTCATCCAGACCGCAGTGGTGCCATGTATATGTACCTACTGAAAACCCATTTCTTTCTAACAGTGGCTTCTTTGAATAAGGCTGGCAGCTCATACAATGACTGTGTAAATATAGTTTTGTGTGCACCTCCTTGTGTGACTTCTTTTATACATGCACATGTGTGTTCTGTTCACAAAGTGGCACTTTCACACATTCTAAACATGTAGATTGTGTAAAGTATTGTGATTCCCAAGGGATCACAATGTATTTCGTTTGTGTTTCCAAAGTACTTACAGGTCTCTGAGTGTGGAGACACCTTCAGCATTGAGGTCTGTTATTTAGCCTTGGGTGCACCAATACTGTTTCGTTCACAGTAAACAAGAGGTGGCATGCCTTAATAGTATTGTTGTGCTCAACTGTTCCCAGACACTAGCTTCTCAGTATATTTCGATACCAAGTTATTTGCTGTTGTGTCCTATTTTTCCTTGTTTCCAAGTGGCATGGTGGGGAGTGCAGGGCTTACATATGTGCGGAGTAATCTAGATGTTACTTATGATGCATTCCCTGATATGCACTGTGACCTATTTTGTTTGGACTCATGTGTCAGAAGTATACAGGTGACTGATTATTTTCTGTATCTTCACCTTGCCCACAGCATCATCGGAGGACACTGAGGGAGACACCTGCACGGACCTGGAGGAGGGATCCAGCACCGGTGCCACCACTGCTGACGAGTCTGCGGGAGCAAGTGGCACGGAGGGCGAGGGGAGTCAGGCGGAGGACCTGTCTGGTGGCGACACCGACTACGACGCTGACGGGTCCGAGGCTGAACTCCTCGAGGGGGCGGAGGCTGCTACAACACCTGGCAGCAGCACAACATCTGTCCCCGCCTCCTCCATTCCCATCACCGCCCTCCCAGTTGCTCCGGTCCCTTCTGTCCATGCAGGGCACCAGCATGTCTCCTTCGTGCCAGGCACCGCACCCCCTGCCCTGTCACCCCTGCTGCCCTCACTGCAGAGTCTGTGGACATTCAGCGGCAGTTGCAGGTTGTCCAGACATCGATGCTGAATGTCCTCCATGGCCACACCAGACTGCTGACACAGGTGGTGTCGTTCATGGAGGGCATGTCAGCAGCGATGTCTGACCAACGGATGTTGCTGAGGTCCATGGACTCTTCACTGATGGCAGCAGTGAGTCTCCTGCAGCGCTATGTCCCCCCCCTATCCCAGCCCCATCCACAATTCCCACTCCCATGCCTGTCCCACGCACCCCGCCAGACACAGGCAGCACACCAACACGTAAGGGCAAGCACACACCTCCTGGCATGCACACTCAGGGGGATAAAGGTACAACCACTGGGTCTGGGGCACACAGGCATACACGCAGCCATAGTCTGAGTCCGCATGCCTCACTACCCAGTCCCTCCAAAAGCACTCCCCTTGGCTCCCCTGCCACACAGTCAGACAATGTCTGTGCTGGGCCTCAGCCCCACTGGGTCACCAGCCCGCAAACGGGCAAGGCACTCCCTGGGTAGGGGAGTTGAGTTCCCCCCCATGTCCACCCCCTCCCCCAGTAGCGCTGCACCCTATCCCTCCGACCCTCCCCCTCCTTTGTGCCTGTGGTTTCTTCCGGTGCAGGGGATACTCTGGACGCCCTGGCAGAAGTGTGCAGCGCCAAGCTCACCTCCACCTTTGGCGCTGCCCCACCCCCTGTGGTGGAGGCGTCTGTCCCTGCACCCACCACACCTACCCTAACACCTCCTGTCCCTGCGGTGCCTGGTCCTTCCCCACATGATGCCCCCCCACCAGTCGACGAACCTGAGGGTTCAAATGTGCAGGCAAGCTAGGGGAGACGCGTGCCCATGTGTCCCCCCAAGGACTTCTATTCTGGACTGGCCTTTGGCCTTTGTATATAGTGTTCTTGAAAAAACTTTTATTTTATGCTGATTAAAGCATTTTCTTTTTACTTTGAACACTGTTGCATTTCAGGTATTGATGTTGGTGCTGATGCTCCAGGAGTTGGGGTTGTGGTAATGTGTCATGTTTCGGGCAAAGGTTCGAGTCTGATGGTGATGAGGTGGACCATGGGATCTGCGTGCCATCAAAAGGTCTCTGCAAAGGACCTTTGGTCGTGTGTGTTATTTGTTTTTTGAGACATTGTACCAAGGAGTGTCCCTTCCTCCGTGGCATAATACACAAACCTATAGTAGGGAGGTTCCCTAGTCAGGCAAGGGGCAAAGAGGAATTCAATGAGGGAGTACGCCCTCCCGTGAGTAACACTAAATCACTATAAGTACTCCCACGATGGTTCAACCAATAATAGCAGTATACTGCTAGTTCAAACGGTGGTATGCCCTATCCGAACTTTTAGACACCACCTAAGTGCGCGGACATTTTTCAGGGTGTGTACTCCCTGTCAGAATAGAAAGGGAATTTCCCTATACTAATACACAATGTAAGGGCAGGTAGCTGCTCCTTATTGTAAACGTGTCGTTCTGTTAATAAATTCACTCCATCCCAATTTAGGAGAGGATAAGCATCATGTGGGACCTCTATACGTGGGGTAGCCCTGTAGTCACACAGCCACCAAGGGTCCTGCCCCGTATATACACCTAATCGGTATGGGTTCCCACGACCGTGGGAACCCATACCGATTAGGAATGTCCGCGCACCATTTATGGGGCTTTTAGGACAGAAACATGTTGGCAATAGGGTCCTAGGACCATAATATCCCTGGATACCCACTTATGTTGTTTTTATTATCAGTGCCAAACCCAAGAATAAAGGGAAACTGGGGTTTGACACTGATTTTTAATCTTTAAAACCCCTTGGCCAAATAACATCTCATCAAGTGCTCCCTGAAATACTGGTTGAGCCCACCCTGACTTTTAGGCGTCGGGGTGTCCCGATGATGAAGCATGACACCACTAGGGTGTGTGAGGGAAAATAAAAACAAAAGGACTTGCTTCCTTCCCCTCACTTAGGTGGTGTCTAAAACTTCGGATAGGGCATACCACCGTTTGAACTAGCAGTATACTGCTATTATTGGTTGAACCATCGTTGGAGTACTTATAGTGATTTAGCCTTCCTCCGTGGCACCTGACATCTTCCCTGCAGAGAGTTGCACAATTGTTGTGCTGACGTGTGTATACATTCCCTTTGTTGGCGACTGATCCCTTCAACTATGGCCATGCCTGCTCAGCAACGTCTTCGGCTGCATCGTCTGTGCCATCCTTGCTAGTCACTGTACTTGTGTATTGAGTGTGTTGCCATGTCTTCATGGAGAAATTCTCCCTTTTCCGCACTATGCATGTGTGTAATCCCAGCCTAGCACACATATGGTACTTGTTCTGCAGGGTATTTGGGCACCTGACTCACAATTGTGGGCATTGTATCTGTGGGAACTCCACCCTATTCCTTCCATGAGAGACAACATCTTGGTGGCTGTCCCAGCACATGTACATTCCTATCACTCCTGAGATGTGCGTGACAGTGTGTGTTCCCTTTGGCTCTCTTAGTTTAGTAGGTATTGACATGACTATACAGTCTTGTGGCATGATCTGTGTGTGTGTATTGTGCTGCATCCACCAGGGGTGGGTATGCATGTGTCATTTGTCCTCACACCCACATGTTGTGTGTCATGCAGAGGGGGAAAGACATCCATCCTCATGTGAGTGGGAAACTGCTGTCAGTGATGTGTTGTTATGGCACTATCAACATAGTCGAAAAGTAGGGATGCGTACATACACCCATGGAGTTGTGGTCATCTGATAATGATGTACACACCCCCATGTCTATGTCCACTGCTGGGAGTGATAGGCACACACCCCTCACATGTCTCTGTCCACTGCTGGTATTCCTCTGCACCCACCCCTCACATGTCTCTGTCCACTGCTGGGAGTGATAGGCACCCACCCCTCACATGTCTCTGTCCACTGCTGGGAGCGATAGGCATCCACCCCTCACATGTTTTTGTCCACTGCTGGTATTCCTCTGCACCCACCCCTCACATGTCTCTGTCCACTGTTGGGAGTGATAGGCACCCACCCCTCACATGTCTCTGTCCACTGCTGGGAGTGATAGGCACCCACCCCTCACATGTCTCTGTCCACTGCTGGGAGTGATAAGCACCCACCCCCATGTCTCTGTCCACTGCTGGGAGTGATAGGCACCCACCCCTCACATGTCTCTGTCCACTGCTGGGAGTGATAGGCACCCACCCCTCACATTTCTCTCTCCACTGCTGGGAGTGATAGGCACCCACCCCTCACATGTCTCTGTCCACTGCTGGGAGTGATAGGCACCCACCCCCATGTCTCTGTCCACTGTTGGGAGTGACAGGCACACACCCCTCACATGTCTCTGTCGACTGCTGGGAGTGATAGGCACCCACACCCATGTCTCTGTCCACTGCTGGGAGTGATTGGCACCCACCCCTCACATCTCTCTGTCCACTGCTGGTATTCCTCTGCACCCACCCCTCACATGTCTCTGCCCACTGCTGGGAGTGATAGGCACCCACCCCTCACATGTCTCTGTCCACTGCAGGGAGGGATAGGCACCCACCCCTCACATGTCTCTGTCCACTGCTGGGAGTGATAGGCACCCACCCCTCACATGTCTCTCTCCACTGCTGGGATTGATAAGCATCCACCCCCATATCTCTGTCCACTGCTGATAGTGATGGGCACCCACCCCCATGTCTCTGTCCATTGCTGGGAGTGATAGGCACCCACCCCTCACATGTCTCTGTCCACTGCTGGGAGTGATAAGCACCCATCCCCATGTCTCTGTCCACTGCTGGGAGTGATAGGCACCCACCCCTCACATGTCTCTGTCCACTGCTTGGAGTGATAGGCACCCACCCCTCACATGTCTCTGTCCACTGCTGGTATTCCTCTGCACCCACCCCTCACATGTCTCTGTCCACTGCTGGGAGTGATAGGCACCCACCCCTCACATGTCTCTGTCCACTGCTGGGAGTGATAGGCACTCACCCCTCACATGTCTCTGTCCACTGCTGGGAGTGATATACACCCACCCCTCACATGTCTCTGTCCACTGCTGGGAGTGGTAAGCACCCACCCCATGTCTCTGTCCACTACTGGGAGTGATGGGCACCCACCCCCATGTCTCTGTCCACTGCTGGGAGTGATAGGCACCCACCCCTCACATGTCTCTGTCCACTGCTGGTATTCCTCTGCACCCACTCCTCACATGTCTTTGTCCACTGCTGGGAATCCTAGGCAGCCACCCATCCACCCACCCGCACCCTTGGTGCAGTACACTGCTGTCCTGGGCATACACACACCCCATTATACTGGTTATATGCTGCACCAGGCCCTAATCCAACATTCGCTGTCCCGGATCAGAATTGTGGGTATTTTTTAGCCGCACGTAGTTTTTTACGAATCGTACTTGCTGCTTTGTAAGGAGGATTTCCCGGGTACGAGTCGTACGGAGAATACGCTCCGTACGACCATTCGTACCCGGGTTTTACAGGATCGGAATCGGCACCTTAATATAAATAAATTACTTCACACCCTATTCCCCTATGAATCCACAACCCGCTATGGAACTTAAAACTTAAAATTTGAATACATTTCTTTTTATACATTTAATATAATTATATTACTTCCCCCCCACTCCCCTATAAACCCACAACCCGTTACGGAACTAAAAACGCAATATTCAAATAAAAAAAAATAACTACTAAAATTGCAACATATATATTAAAAATACAAACATTTTTTGTGCAAAAAAACATACTTAACATGCATATTAAATATATACCAAATCACTTATTAATAATAAAAAACAATATTTTTAACAACTATATTTTTGCAAGCTGTGATGGCATGATTTGGAGGTGGAGATGTACAGCTGGCGTGTCGCCTTGTCCAATTCATGTAAGTGGCAGGGGCAAAAGCTCTTGCGTCAAGTGACAGGATTGCTTAATTTTTGCATCTCATGGCCCCTTAAATCATTATATTAAAGCAAAATTGACATTCTATGCTTATCTAACACTTAGTCGTTATATGCTTGAGTAGTAAATCTTTCTCCACTGCTGTTAACTACCAACTGTTGACGGAATAGTCTCTCTCTCTCTCTCTCTCTTTGATAACTGAGCCTTGCTTTTTTAATTGATGGACTTTGTAGACATTTACTGTTAATTTCTTTGGGGATGCTAATACAACTCAAGAAGGTTTTATATGTTTTATTGAAATGGTTTTAGGATATGAATTCTGCTGCTAATATGCTTTTTTTTAACATGGAAATTGTAAAGGTTTTAATTAACCAAACAATAAATATTTCTTACTTATATTTTTGCAAACAAGGATATTCCTCCCATTTTAGAAAAAAGAGAGTCCCAAAGTGGCAACATTGGCCAAACAGAATTGCTGATGTTGCTATAGTTGTCGATGTTAGCAGATATCCCATACTTTTTACATTCTGCCACTACTTTGACAGTTTCTACACCTCCAGACAGGAAGACAGGAACAATAAAAGATGTGTCTCAGATGTTGTCACTAAGCCTTGTCATTGGGAGAAATGTTTTGGGGATCTTGAGTCGAACAAATTGGCACAGAAAATGGTTTTGTGAGAGGCAACTTTATAGGACTGAGTACTTGAATGTAATCCACCATGGTACCTATCTTGTTTGACCTGCTTATATTCAGTTTAGGTGACCCTAAAGGGCAAGTAGAATAAATCCCATCTCCTGTAAAATCAGGGAGACTGCTGGCTCTACTACATCAGCTTCCATCACAACAAAAGCCTTATTAGGTGTTGCCCCATTACTATCACTCTAAACAATATTGCCACTGAACTGGGCTGAGAGTTTTCCTAGATGAGGAAGAGCAGCCAGGGATATCCCTCTGTTCTTCGGGAGTTGCAACTCCCTATTAGGTTCAACAATAGCACCTGGTATTGGGGATCTGGAAACAAGGCCAATACATGGGCCTGGAGAATGGACAATTGCTTGCGTAGTAATACCCACACCATTGGTGGGACTGACACTCAAGAGCTGACTGGCCATACTGAGTTGTTTGTTCAGTTATGCTGTTGTTATCGGGGCTTAAGGTTGGGGTGAAGGAGGAACGCCGGTAATTACAGAAAAAACAGATGGAGATGACAGACAGAGAACTGAAACTTTTCTGACACTCAGCCCCAGTCACAGACCTGGGTTGAATCCATCATCGTTCTTTAGCTCACTTCACCACCCCAGTTCAGACTCAGCTATATGCAAATCAGTCTTGACCCTGTGTTAACAGAGGGCTTGATTAAATCTATAATTTTAACTTTTTTAACAGGCAAAACAGTATTAATCAATTATTGTAGTAGAGCCCCCAGGAACATCCCCAGGGTCCCCCAACTCCTAGGGTTCCATTTCAGTGTTGACTTTGTTGTTACCCTTGTTTTTGGTTCCGTTTTTACCCCACAGTTTTGTTTCATAGCTGTGGTAACAGTCCCTTGAATCTTGCCTGATCTCATGATATTGTTTTATCACCAAATCTCTTGATAATGACCTTTGCCACTTTCCAATGAGACTCCAACTACACCCCGTTTGAAGCGGGTTGGTAATGAATTAGTAGAATCTCCAAAGGGCCACACAAGGGTAGTGATAAAGATTGTCCACTGCCTGCTATTGGTCTTCTTTCTCCACTTTGTCTCCTTTCTCAACTTGGATTAAACAATGCACATTAAAGTGTCAAATGCTGCTAAGAGCCAAGAGTCAGTTCCAATGATGATACAGCAGTATCTGAGTTGTTGGTCAGCTCAACTGGCACACTTCTTGTTTCTCGGGGCCCAATAAACTTGTGCACTAATGACTAGTTCAATGAAATCTTTCTCTTGTCAAGTTCTCGTTCAGAACCAATGTGTGGTTAGTGCAAAGCTCTAGGGAGCTGTCTGCGGCTTATCGGCCACAGGCCGCACTAGCCGTTGCATTTTCCCATGCCAATAAGCTACAAAGCCTAAACCAGAGCCCTAAGGCACCTGACAAGGCAACCACCGATTGCCCGCAAGGCTGTGTCTTGGCCTAGGAAGGCACAAGTGTGGCTCTCCACAAAGCTTATCAGGCCACATGCCTCATTCCTGGCCCTCAACACAAACCTTCCACTTTTCACCTCCTTCGTGGCCCCCTTCGCTGCACCTTCTCAGCTGTCGGTTGGCACCTCAAATTGGGCCCGATGCTCGGTCCATGATGTACCCGGCGAAGACCACTCCCCTACCTCTCAGCACCGCACCTCCATTCGAGACAGGTAGATCTGCAGAATCCTAAAGCATCAGTCTAATGCAGTGTTGTGATAACATTTTAATCTGTGCTCTGGGACTATGCTAGCCAAGCCCCAGTGCATGTGCTCTGGCCCCTAGAACATGTGGTTATTAGCTATACTCTTGATTGGTATCTTTAACTTACCTAAAACTCTCTAGTATATGGTGCAAAGTGTACTCAGGGCCTATAAGTTAAATATCACTAGTGGACTGCAGCACACATTGCACCATCACTAGAGTGATAATGCAAAACATGACTGCAGGCCTACAGTTGTAAAACTGCAACTTTGACCTGTCAAAATAACCCAATAGGACAGGTCTAATCTCTCCTTTTGAATAGTACAACGTCACTCGTACGTAGACCTAAATGCCCAATAACGCGTGGTGCATAGTATTTAAAAGAAGGACATGAAAAGTTAAAGTAAAACATGTCTAACAGTGACAAGGGCCTGTGAGAAATTGGGGATGTTGGTTGAGGATGGTGTGTGCCCTTCTCATGCAACAGCCCAATCCCCTTTGGCGTGAACCACTAAAGTCACTAACTTTACCTATGCTAAACACTCTGGTAGTTTGGCACAAAAGCAAGCAAGCCTAAATTAGAGGCAATGTGTAAAGTATTTATCCAGCACACAAACAGTAATAAAGTGAAAACACAACACCAGAAATATCCCCCACCGGTTAAGGAAAATTGTTTAAATGTCAATAAATTATTTGACAGCAAAACCGACAACAATTTGTAAAACTGGAGATTTTGCAATTTTAAACTTTTAAGTAAAAACAGTGCTCAGAAGTGCAAAGTATCAACTGTGGTGACCTGGACATACCAGACTGGGGCCAAGTCATAAGTTCATGCTGACCATGATGGAGTGCAGGCAGAATATATATGTCAAGTCAGGCCAGCTGAACAAAGTACCTTATATCCAGGTTGGGGAGTGTTGCGAGATCCCGTGTCGAAGATGCGTCACGCAGCAGCAGTTCTGAGGAGCTGTGGGCTGTGATACGAGCTTCTGTGTTAACGATGCACCATGCAGCGGTGGTTCTGAGGAAATATGATGCTGCAATGTATGGTCCTGCATCGAGGAAGCATCAGTTCCAAAGAGCTGCGAGGTCCTTCATCTGGCATTCGTTGTGCAGTAGTGGTTCCGAAGCGCAGTTGTGAGGTGATGCGTCATGGTGCGTTGATTCTGCTAGGACCACAGTTGGGCTGGCAGAGCACCTTCAGACCCACTTCCAAGGCTCCAGATCTCCAGATCTTGGGTGGCACCTCTTGAGCGGTTAGGACTCACAGCAGGCAGAGTCCAATTGCAGGGTTCAGGGTGGTTCAAGCCTTTTCTCTCCCTGATGCTCTTATCAGGAGGCAAGCAAACTAGCCCTTTGAGTAACTCTTGTGGTCCTGGGTTCAAGATGCAGGTCCAGTCCTTCTCAATCAGCAGGGCCGAAGCAGGGCAGCATAGTAACACTATTTCTGGCAGCAGAGCAGCACATCAGTGGTCCTTCTGCATCATCCACAGGTCTAGATTTGTACTGAGGAGTTAGGCATGACAGTCTACCATTTATACCTGGTGCTCGCTTTCAAGTGGAATACGTTTCTAGAGTCCTCATCCTACAGAAGAGTTCTGGAATTTTCTTCCTCCCTATCCTGATCCCAGCTTGTCTGGGGTCACAAAAGATTAGTGTAAAAGCCTTTGTGATTGTGCTGAGGTAGAGCCTTTGATGTGCAGATGTGGTAGATTACAGTTCCACCCTCCAATCAAGTCAGAGATGGCCCATTCTGCTAACACCCTGACCCTCTATTATAATGCTGTCAGGGAGGAATACACAAAGGACAATTGCATAACTATACCTACTCATGTGACCTAAGAAAATGCTACAGGCCTTCAAATGGTTAAGACAAGTAAAACTCAACTTTCAGAAAGTAGCATTTTCAGAATAGTGAGTTAAAAACAGACTTTACCATTGAAGATGATTTTAAATTACAATTCCTCATACACCAAACTGGACTTTCATACCTGATTACAATCAAAAGTTAACAGTTATTAAATAAGGTACCCAATGTTATCTTATAGGAGAGGGAGGGCACACAGTAATGAAAATCAAATGTATGAAGTTTTCACTACCAAGACATGTAAAACTTAAACATACATGTCTACATTTTTAAGTACAATGCACCCTGCCTTACGGGCTGTTTAGATACCTACCCTATGGCTGACTTCCAAGTATTAAAAAGAAAACTTTACTACTCCTAAATGCCCTTCGTGAATACCGAAAGTCGTAAATTTAAGATTTTATCTCAGTTAAACGTAAGTTTTGGTCTTAAGCTTAACGTAGGACCAAAACTTAAGGTTAACTGAGACAAAATTCTAACTTTACTACTACTAAATGCCCTTTGTGAATACCAAAAGTCGTAAAGATAGGAGTTTGTCTCAGATTCCTTTTTTGAATTGGGCCCTCAGACTTTTTAAAGTATTACATGGCAAACACATTTGTACTAAATATTTGTACCCAGGACAATGACATGGACTCCAAGAGTTAGTTGGTTGACATCCTGCTATGCTACAGTGACAAAGCCCTCTTGGAAGAGGTCAGCTAACCACTTTCCACTTGACCTACCCTGCACCCTAGTGTTGGCTTCAGTTGGAGTGATTCCTGCCCCCACATGCCGCTACTGAAGTCCTGAAACCCTTACCAGCTGTGAGAATGTACTCCTCATGCAGAAGTTTGAAAACTGGAGACTTAAAAATTGTCTGCAACCTTTCTACCCGGAAAACCCTCAGGAGACTGGAACAAACCTGCCCAGTTGGTTCAACAAGAGAGCATCCCAGCTGCACCTGACTTTGCCATAGCTCTTGTTACATTCTTTCTCTTGACACCAGAATCTGTGAATGCTGTTCTCTTTCTAGACAAATCCTCAGCTTCATTGGAGATGTTGTTGAAAAAAACCAATCAATTACAGAGACCTTTGGGGCATGCAAATTTGAACTTTTCCCACTGGAGCTTTACTTGCCTGAAAGCAATTGTTTAGCCAAAGCACCATCCCAACCCCAGAATCCATCCATGTCAAACCCTTTCTCTCAACACCAGCCTCACTTCCTACTTTAATGAAGACTGTTGACACTGAGAGGTAACTTTTCCATCGGGACAAACATGGTCCCTGTATCTGGCCCAAGCTTCGTCGCTGTTGACTTTAACTTGCACCTAGCTATCAGTCTAGAGCAAGGGTACTCATAAACATTTGCCCAGGGGCCACAAAGTACAGTCTGTGGTGTGACCCAGGGCCACACTAATGCCAGCAGGTTGGTGGTTGAGAGTCTGTGTGGGTCAGGGAATATGTGAAGAAGTCTAAAAAAAGTTAAATAAATGGAACGGCATTTATTTACCAGTGTAAAAATCTTGCGTGTTTATTTAAAAAAAAAATCTGAGTATTAGTGCTCAGCAACTAAGCAGCAGCTTCTGCTGTTGTTCACCAGGGTAGTCCTTAAACGCAACAGTTGAGTAAATAGGATAATTATAGACTTGAATCAGTACTATAATGCGAGTGTCCAGCCGGACAATCAATTTAATAAATCAAAAATGTAAAAGAACAAAAATACAAACGTAGCAATTACGTGGACACAATCCTGCATCCTACATAAACACATGACAAATACATTTAGAACTAAAACATATCAGGCAAGATGGGGTAGCTTGTGGAATATTGAGCACAATTTCTAACAAGCTTAGAGAAACAGTAACTGCAATTTTTTATCATGTGCGATTAACGTGCAAACTGTTTACATTAGTCGACGACGTTTAGATCCTTTAAAAACAATAATAGGTTCATCATCAGGACAGTTAAGGTGCAAGCCTGAATCAATGAAAATAGCCTGGATAGTGCTTGCGGGAAAAGGATAGCCGTACGCAGACTCAGGAGGGGCCGGAGCCGCAGTAATGGTTAGCATGTGGCAATGCACAGAATGATGTGAGATCCGATGCTTAATAGCTGGGAACCCAGGGTGAGCATCGGATCTCACATCATTCTGTGCATCGCCACATGCTAATTTATTGAATATACTATCACGTATTGCTGAACAACGGCTGAATATCTTCATCACCTTATCCACAGAACCATCATCACGCAGACAGTAAGTCCCAAAATTCTGATAACAGAGTCTGACATCTCGAGGCGTCATCGAGCCATTGGGAGAACTGAGGCGCTGGTCTACGACCCCAACACCTGAACACCCTGCGCCTAACCAGAACGAGCAGCATGGCAATTAGGCGTCTAGAAGAGTCCGGAAAAAACTTGACAAAGCCACGCAGGCACAACGGTGGGTCCGGCTCTACCGGGGCAGAAACAATCTCAGAAAGGCCAGCCAGAACTCCGAGACCTTTGGACACAGCCATGCCAGATGAGCAAAATCCGCGGCAGGGGCAGCGCAGCGCATGCAGCAGTCACTAGGTATGAGTCCCAGTTTATGGAGCTGAACTGGGGTGCAATATAGTCTATGCAAATATTTAAAATGTATAAGACGAAGTCAATAATTATGTGATAATTTCTTCGTCTGATTACAGCAATAGAGCCAGTCAGCCTGGGCAATATCCATGCCCAAGTCCTCGGGGGGATGTATATATAAAATCGAGAGCTGGCAATGAAGGAGGGGGCTGGGGAAATGATGAGTGTAACTCCTCGCAAATGGCGCGCAGCTGGTAAAAAAGCAATGTGTCCATGGAACCAGAGGAATCTGGAAGGGAGTAGAACGTGTCGCCCGGATAAAGATCCCCCAATGTCGTCAGCCCCAGGCGGGTGGCCCGTTTGGACATGGCGGTTGACTGAAGAGGAGGAAAATCAGGATGGCGTATTATCGGCATGGCATTAGCCGATAGCATCAGAGTGTTGGAGAGACGGCACAGTCCTGACCAGGCCCAACGCAATGTTTCAACCGTATTCACCTCAGCACGCGGGCAACTCGCCGGGGCGAACAGAGCGGTGGTCAATGGACAGGGAGTTGCAATGTCAGCCTCAACCGCCACATGTGGCTGATAAGGAGAGGGGTGAATCCAGAAATGGAGAAAACTGGCCTGGGCACTTGAAGCATAGAGCTGAAAATTAGGAGCACCCAAACCGCCCGCAGCCATGGGGAGGGTAAGGATATCGTACGTGATCCTGGGCTGTTTACCAGCCCAAACAAGAGAGATGATCAAGGAATGAAGTCTACGAAAGAAATGGGCGGTGAGAAGAATGGGAATGTTTAAAAAAGGAAGAGGAATTTCGGGAGCACCACCATCTTGGAAATGGCTATGCGGCCAGCAATGGACAATGGAAGATGGTTCCAGTATTTTAGACTCAAGCCAATCCACCGCACGCCCAAAGTTGGCCCTCCAAAGGTCATCCAAGTCCCCGCTTAGCCAGATACCTAAATAGCGGGTGGGACCAGAGGCCCATACGAAGGGAAAATCTGGCGCAAATGGTTTGGTGGCGTCAGTTAGAGGGAACAACACTGATTTGTTCCAATTCACCTGTATGCCAGACAATCTGCCAAAATGTATTATCTCTCACACTAGTGGGCTTAGATTGTCTTGGGGATGGTGGACATACAGTGTGATATCGTCGGAATACAATGAGACAAGGAGGGAGTGGGCCTAAAAGCCTATGCTCTTCTGAGTGTGGTGTTGCCATAGTCTGGCTGCAAGAGGTTCCATCACGATGACGAAGAGCATAGGGGATAGCCGGCATCTCTGCCGAGTGCCACGGAGTCGTTGTACATGGCCGCCAGATGTGGCTCCAGTATAGTAGCGAAAGTCTTATAAAAAGAGGCTGGAAGGCCATCGAGTCCGGGGGCCTTATCACTAGATAAACTGTTTATGGCAGCTAGTATCTCCTCCTTCATGAAGGGCTCATCCAAATATTTAGGATGATAGTCCTCCAACCACACTAATGCAAGGGTGTCAAAATATTGTTTAAAGGCCTCCTGCAAGGGGGGCAACCGGCGGTGTAAAGCTGCGAATAATAATCCATAAAGCGAGGCTTAATATCATCAGGGTAGGTAGTTCTACTAGGCCCACCATCCCGAAGGGCCGCCAGATACGAGGTTGGCTAATGTCTTACCAGGTTGGTCGCCCTCGCCACAACAACGAGCTCGGGTCTCCCTTCCGAGGAAAGCGAGCTCCCTATCATCCTCAGCAGCGAATTCGGTATGCTTTTCCTGTAAACCCGCTAGAGTTTCGAGCCCGGGGTGTCGCCTGGGCGGCATCCAAAGTCTTAATGTCCGATTCCAACCTATTCAAAGTAGAACGGATGGACCAGAGCACTCCGGATTGCTTGGAAATACACTTGCCACATATAACTGTTTTGAAGCCTTCCCACAGGGTAGATGCGGAATCCACAGTACCGACATTTAAATCGAAGTAATTGGTGATCGCTGTTTGGATCTCATTGCAAAAAATTGAATCACGGAGGGCATTCGAAGGAAGCCACCATGTGAAAGCACGTTGGACTGGGGCATGGTCCGAAAGTGTGTATGCCATATGCGTAGCGGAGGTGAGCCAAGTAAGAACGTCCAGCGAAGTGATCCAAAAATCAATGCGGGACCGGCATCCCCGAGATCCAGTGACGCAAGTGCCCTCGCGGGCCTCGGGTCTCAAGTGGCGCCAAGCATCATGTAGGGAGTTGTCTGCGAGTATAGACTGAAGGTGGGCAGTGGCACGAGGATGAAATGAGTGGGGGCCAGAACGGTCCAAGGTGGCAGAGAGGGTTACATTAAAATCACACACTCAGAGGAGAGCCGCCGGGCCCGGGATCGTCAGAGTTAGGACCGTACACTGCAGCAATTGTCATGGGTTGAGACAAAAGGGAACCATGCATGATTACATACCATCCGTCAGGATCTGTAAGCACCTGACTAGTTTGCCAGGGGAGCCCCCTGCGTATCAGAATGGACACCCCCCTTGAATAAGAGGAATAATAACAGGAATGCGATTCACCCCAGTGGCGCGATTGGAGCCTGGACGAAGTCCCTGGCAGCAAGTGGGTCTCCTGCAGGAGACAGATGTCTACCTTGTGCCGTTGCAAGTGTGAGTGGATAAGCCTGACATTACGGTGGTCATTAAGCCCTCGGATATTCCATGTCCAGCAAACGGTGTCAGTCATGTTACACCATGAATAGGTGAGAGGAGACATGGAGTTAGAGGCCTAGCAGTGGAGTGATCCATAGGGAACACTGTGGCAACCAAGAGCAGACCAATTGGAGAGAGGGGCCAGCGCCTTTAACAGGATGTGGAATTAGAAGACAGCCTGCGGCACCAGAGAGTCACATAGAGCTGAAGACTATAGGGGAGGCAGTGTCATTCGGGAAAAGGAGGATGTAGTGCACCATTTCGCTGCGAAAGACCTGAGGAGTAATAAAATGATAGAAACCAACTGAAGGCATAGAGTAATGACAAAAAACAACACCAAAGACATCATAAAATGACAAACAGACCCAGATAGCCCCCCACCCCGACCCCACCCAAATCCCCCACACAGTCAACAGTCTTGATACCAGGATCGGGCCTAGGATAAACAAGTAGAGCATGTTGTGCAGTAGGAAACCCTGGTTCTGAAAGTGCAAGACCATACTGAAGGTTACAAAGAGCAACTCCAATATCCCGACCGTCACACTTCCACCCCACCCCTGCAACCCAAAAAACAATGTCAGAAGAACCCCCAAACCCACACCCACTCCAACCCCCCAAACAGGCTGAGATACCACCCCACCCCACCCCAGGGACCCACAACTGGGAAGAGAGGAAACACCATTAAGAGAGGGAATTATCCCGTGAGGGCATGGCAGGGATCAGCGTACACCCCTGCAATAAAGCAGGGTGGTGAAGCCAGAGGAACAGCAGACACCGAGTTGATGAAAAAACAGGTTACATGTCACAGCATTTCAGTCATTTTCACTTAGGTGCCCAGTGGCGGCAACCTGAGAACCGGATGGAGAAGAGCGTGATGATTTGTCGAGTTTCTTGGCAAAGGCAAGGGCGTCTCTAGGATCAGGGAACACAAGCGTTTTTGTGCCCTGCCTAACTCTCAGCTTTGCCGGATAGGCCAGTGAATAAGAAACCTCATGTTTTTGAAGTATCCGCTTTGCGGGAAGGAACTCACGCCGGGCAGCCTGAACGGTGAGGGTGTAATCCGAATAGAACGAAAGTGAGTTACCTTGGTCATTAATTTTGCCCATGTGGCATGCTGCAGGGAGAATGGCATCCCGATCTCTAAAATTTATGATTTTTGCGATGATGGGTTGAGGCGGTAATCCGGGACCAGGCCGTGGGCCAAGGGAAAGATGTGCGCGCTCAACAATGAAAACTGGTGAAAGAACGCCACTGAAGAGCTCCTTGACAAGTTGGTCCACAAAGTCCTCCATGCAAGAGATATTGGTGGATTCCGGAACCCCAGTTATGCAGAGATTGCTCTGATGGGAGTGCACTTCCAAATCCTCATTTTTCTCATGAATCACGCTAAACTTTTGTCCATCTGCAGCAGCTTCTGACGACCTTGTGTGGCGGTATCCTCGATGTCCGAGACCCTGGATTCGACGTGGAGAAGACGATTGTTGTGGGAGTCAACACGGGCCTTTACTGAGACCAGGCGTGCGGAGAGGTCCAGCTGCTTAGCGATACCGGTGACCGTTGATTTCACATCAAGCATGATTGCCTTTAGGTCATCATCGTGAGCAGGGGGTGCCTCCATGGTGGGTACAGGGTCACCACCGTGTGAGCTGGCGCCATCTTGGCGAGTCGCTTTGCGTTGGTCAAATGCAAGTTTGGGCTGTTTTGGATCTGTCCTCCCCATGGTGATGAAAACCAGACAACAGAATGCACCAGGTAGCAGGGGAGAGGTGGGTGACCTAGCTGAGCTGAGGGAGAGGGAGTGACGGGCAGGCTTCCCCCTCACAACGGGTATAGGCCAGACCAGGAGACACAGACAAAGTTTCAAAAGGTGAGGGCTGCCACGATCGGTCTCCAGGAGCAGTGGGCACAAGAATGATGAAGTAGAGGTGCGGTTAAGATTAAAGGCGGCGGAACGCCAGCAAAGATAGTGAAGGTAAAAAGGGGGGCTAGCAGGCTTAAAAACACCACAACGAGGTAGAGTGATTCCTCAGCATGAAACCCTCCACACACAGCCAGTGGTGTCGGGGTTGTGCAAATGGCTGAATAGTCAGGAAGAAGTGCAGGATGTGGCCTCAGTGCCACAAATGTCCCCCGCGCAAGTACTGAGCGAAGAATGAAGGGAGACAGGAGCTTTTGCAAAGCGTTGCTGAAGCGAGGCCACAATTTGCAGCTGTGCTGACCAAGGGAAGCCACAAGTCCAGATCTCGCAGGTACGGCCCAGGCCCCCTGGCAGCAGCAGGCACGGCCAGCCGAAGTGGGCAGGCTCCTCTCCAGGGGAAGGCGGCAGGTGAGGCGCCAGGCCCTCACACCCCCAGGATCCGCAGCGGCTCCAGGCAACAGCGGCAGGGGACCAAAAGTGGCAGGCAAAGCGGGCTGCAGAGAGGCGTTGCAGAGGCAGGTTCCAGGGTACTGTTCCGGAGCACTAGTCGGCCCAGGGAGTAGAAGCACCACAGGTAGGACCCACCAGGGCAGTGCAGGAGGCTGATCGAGTGGGGGCCCAAAGCCCAGCACCCCTCAGCAGCAAATGAAGAGCAGGCCACCCATGGTGGTGAGGCCCGTGTCTCTCGAGCCACAGACGGAAGGATCAAAGGCGTAGTGTGGGTGAGGGCACCCTGCCCACCACAGCAGGCAGGAGGCAGGGGAGACGTGTGCCAAACCGGGACCTCACTAGCAGGGAGACTAGCAGGGAGACACGGGGGTTCACTGCTCCCGTCACCAGGCCTGGGTGCCCTCAGCCGCAGCGAAGTGCAACCAGGTAAAGGGAGAAGATGGCGCCTTAGCCGCGGTGACCCGGGCCGGGCGGTACAGCTCACAAACCCCCACCCCACCAGAGACTGCCGCCGTGGCGGCTTCACTCACTGGACCTCGCCACGGCTGGGTCAAAATTTAGGTGGCATGATGTGCAAAGAAACGATGGACTGAGAAGCGGGACTGAGTAATTACCAGTGGCTGAGTTTAATTCAAGCATTCCATCCAACACTTTTTTTGACATACTTCTCATTGATGGATGCCAGAGATACCTTATCCAGAAAATGTGTGTTGTCTGGCGAGGTTGTTCCAGTGCCGCATGGGTGCAGTCATTGATACCAGTAACACAAGAAAACTTGGCAAAGACATAATATTATCTTCCCATCCTCTAACTTTTTGCCAGTGACTATGGCATGGCAATAACCTAGTGCACATTAGTACCTGCTACAAGCATTGAGACTGGCTTGCATGTGAGATGCCAATGTTGTCAGAGGTGATACTCTGGTAAGATCCAGTGGCCATGAAATGGAGTGCAGCCAGTATTTCAACATAAGCTGTGATAACCTGGAAGTGGCCTGCTGCTCCCACTCTGCAACAAAATCTAGGGTCACAGCATACAAAAAGTAGTATATGACAATGCCAGCTTCCCTTAACAATTCAAAGATGTTAATCCTTTGCCTGTAAGCTCTCTCATGCCTCCTACTCAAATAATTGTTACTCAAAATGAGGGGCAAACCTACAAAGACATTCACTGATCTGTGAGTTGGTTTCTAATGTGGCCTGGCTGTGATCGGTCGTTGTTGAAATAAGTTTCATCTGGTGGTGGGTGGTAAATTTGAGAGCAGTCAATCCTTTCATTGCCAGGTGTGTCACAAATGTTGTAAATCTACAGAATGATCTTCTAAGGAAAAATTAAAACACATTCAAAACACATTAAATTTCCCTACTTTAAAAAATAAAACACTTTAATTAAACATTTAATTTAAAACTAAACAGGGCTTTTACATTTACCAGGATTGAAAGAAAAGGGGTTATTAGTCAATGGAGCCACCCTGCTAACTTCGGCACAGAGCAGAGAGGATTAACTTAGGGCAATGTGTAAAGTAGTTATGTAGTAGCAAAACAGTAATAGAGTTAAAACACATACAATTATATATCCCAAACCAAATTAGGAAAATAGAGTCCGCTTTAATAAATAACATGACAACAATCAGGAGGTAAGATGAACTGAAGATACAATTTTTTTAAATTTGAAATAAAATCACACCAGTAAGCATTAAGGGCCAACCACAGTCAACTGGTCACCTAAGTGTGACTTGAGGCCGACTGTTCCTTGGAAGATCATGCAGTAGTAAACGTTTCAAAGTCCTAGTTCTTTAGGGGTTATAGTACAAGGGCTCTAGATAAATCCAAGAGTTACAGGACCTTAGGAACAGCACTTGGGGGTCAAGACTCATTCCAGTAGAGGCCAACAACAGGGTCCGTTGGGTAGTTGCAGGAAAGGCCACTTGAAGCTTGTTATATCCTATAGCTTAAAGAGAAGG
The DNA here is from genome assembly GCF_964204655.1 of Triturus cristatus. NCBI lineage: Eukaryota > Metazoa > Chordata > Amphibia > Caudata > Salamandridae > Triturus > Triturus cristatus. The sequence continues at coordinate 721,695,409 of NC_140585.1, forward strand.
TCAGCATTATGACCTTAAACGTCCACACCTTTGCCATGGGTACAAGCAGGATTAGGTCTATTCCTTCAGGGTTCCACTTAGGTCACAGACAAGGTGAACTCGCTTCTGACATTTCTCAGGTCCAGTAGTGTTCTGAAGAGTGCGGCGATGTTGCCACAAATCATCTTGGCACTAATTGTGGGCGCGTGGGACTCCTGGCCCCACCCTATACAAAGGGGTAATAGTTCCCATGGGAAACCCTACCCACTTTTGCAACAGTTACTGTCTGCACTACTGCAGACAATGCCGCAGTGCCCTTCACTCCTAAAATCCAAATTGATGAAACCTTGTGGTGAGCCTATCTGCCCACCCAGAAGTGTGGCTAGGTTAATGAGCAGCCCTTTCTGTATATTCACTCCAAACCAGCTCTGGGAGCAGCAACCCTCCTACTGGGATTAGTGCCTGCCTTACTGTGGGAACCAAAGCAGGGCCCTATGCAGGTGTCATCTGACATTTGGCTGTGACAGGGGAGGTCACCTTGAAGTAAATTAGGGTCCAGAGAACAGCGCAAGTGGTCATCCCGTAAGAGGAATAAAAACACCTCCCCAAACCCAAGCCATTTTTGTTGCCCTGGGAACAGTTTTCACACCATACTCAGGTCCATTCATCCGCTGGGTGACAATTTGAAAGGTCAAGTAAAATATTCATTAGAGTTTCAGTCAGGGAAAATAGTGCTTTCTAAATGTCTCTATTCCTTAATATATATAAGATCTAACGTCACCATTAAATTGGTCTTTTGATAAATATTTTAAAAAGTTGTTGAATTATTTTCTAGCTGGTCCCTACACTAAGATAGTGGAATTACTGTTTAATATTGCTTCTCAGTAGTACTATATGGGCCAGAAAGCTATCCTACAGTGAAAATAGGTTTTGGATGCTAGGCAATGTAATGACATGTTAAGATTCAAATTCTACATGTCCTACTTTCAAATATGATGAACCTTTCCTTGTGGGCTACAAGGCACACCTGAGGGTGACTTACTAGTATTTAAAAGGAAGGTTTAGACCTGTCAAAAGGGGTCTATTTTGACATTGTAAATTACAGTTTTTAAACTGCTCCAGTCAGGATACAATGACAGGCCCAAAGCCGTGTTTGCATTGCCAATGTAGGCATGACACAAGAAGTGCTGCACTCCACTATTGACATTTAACTTACAGGTTCTAGGTAAACTTTATACTTTATACTATGGAATTCTAATCAAGGTAAATATGCCAAACAGGAGTATACCATTTGAACCATGTAAAAGGGGGAGCACATAACTGCTGGTTATGAGTGGTAAAGTGAACAGAGTTCCACGGCCAACAAAAACAGATAGGGCAAAGCATGGTGATATACCATACAAAAGATGGCATTTTCCTACATAGATATTTGACAAAAATTGTATTCTTTACATTGGATTAAAATAAAAGTTCCACTATTTTATAGTGGATAGCAGTCAAAGTAATAAATGTAGTTTTATTTGCCAATATATTTCTGTTAGTTGGGAGTTGACTTGCATTGGAGGTTTTTGCAGTACCAGGGTTTGGCCATGTGTGGTGCTGGATTTACTCAAAGGCCAAGCCAGTGTACATTTACTTCTTTCTTTGGCCTATGGTGGTAGTAACTTTAAAAGTATGATATAGGAATAGTGGGTTTACATCCCTCTATTACCCCCCTTACTCATATACCCCAGATTCCAGACACTCCCCTCTATCCTTCCCACATTTGCTACTAAAATGTACACTTATGTTTGTCAGTGCAGAGTAATGTTCAGTAATAGTTGTGTAGTACTTCAAAATGTACAACAAAATGCAGTTTGGGATTATTGCCATTCAGACCATGGCCTTTCCATCAGAATGGAAAATTTCTTTTGGGTATACAAACTATCATACCAATTTGCTTGACTGGTTCTGTTAACTACTCTCCCCTCACTCCTGTTTTAGACAATTGGATACTCCATAAACCGTTATGCAACATTTTGCTATTTAATATAATTTGGATTATCCTCAGGCAATACCTGGGCATTGCTATTTACCTTCAAAATATCGCTAATCTTGAAAATGCCTATTGTGACTAAATACATGCCAGCTATAGTAGTGTTGTCTATTTGGCTTGAACAAATATCTGAAAGTATCACATCATAGTCCAATATGTGACTAAAGTACTGAATATATATATTTAATTTCCTGATTACATCAGTTTTATAAAATTGTATTGCTCCATCAAATAAGATCACTGAACGGCTTTTAGAATAAATAAATACAAAATGTTTTAAAACTATTTAACATCATTTGTCAAGTTATCAAAAACAAAGATTACACCCATTTTCACTGCTCAGTGAGCTCCTGAGAAAACTTGTTCATGACATGAGTGTTGGTCCTTGCATGACTCTTGGGGGCATATTTACAAGGATATTTTGACCCTACAGCAACTTATTTTATCGCCTTATTTACAAGTTGCTGCTAACTCGAGTTAGAGCGATTTTTCCCGTGTAAACGTGAATTTTCAACAGCACCACTTCTGTTAGCGTGACTGTAATTAGATGCAAAGTAGGCTTTCCCATGTAAAAACTCCTGCAAAACACACAGCACGATATTTACAAGGATTCCCTTGTAAATCGCAAAACAAAAAAACTGCTGCTAAGCCCAATTAGCAAAATTTTTCTAACATCAACACTTAATTGTTTTTAAAAATGGTGCATCATTGGCAACCTCAACAATGCCACAGAGCTTCTGCTACTGCAACACAGAGCACCAAGAAGACCACCACCACAGACCACCACCACAGAGGCAGTGACGCAGAAGAGAGATGATCTAACACCAGAGGATCACCTTCATACACCTCCGACCAGAGGAGGTCCTAACCCATTACAGGCTAAAAAGTGGCTCCATTCTCCACCTCCTCAACCAGATTGCACCAAGGCTGCAGGCCACGTCCCAGCACAGCACATACATCCCTCCACAGCTAAAGCTACTTGCTGTGTTGCACATGCTAGCCTCAGGGACTTTTCAACCGACCACCACCAGATTGGCCGGCGTTTTCCAGGCATCTTCCTCCAGGTTTCTTCCCACTGTCCTGGATGTCATCATCAGCCTACTGCCACTGTCCAGAAGGTGTTCCCATAGGCAAGAAAAGAGGTGACATTATACACTTCTAAGAGTAGCAAATGAATCACAGACACTAGTACTGCAATAGTCATGCTAGACAATGCTGCTTAAACATAAAGCAACTAATGAAATTGATAGCACACAATGTAATCAACCAGAAAATTATTGAGAGAAACATCATAACCCTAGCTCTCATCCAAGGCACCAGACTGTGCAGCAAATACACAGCACATTGCATACACACAACAGATCTCTTATCACAACTAATAACAACATCTACAATATCATTTTGTGTGTGTCACAGTGGTTAACAGCACTGTAGGTGCCAGCGCAAAACACACAATGAGTGGATAAAATACGGTGTCAAAGATATTGTATACACTTTCACTGAAGTTTCTTGCCTTGCAGTGTATGTGGTATACTTGTGCCAATGTTTATGTCTAACCTCCATACACACATGGCCAGTTTGCACTAACATGTGAAGATCAAAACTCACAGGGTCAAAAACATCTGCTTTCATGTCCATGTCTGACACATTGAAACTTTTACATCCAGAAATCTAAATGTAACTACATTTTTGCACTCCTACAACCATTGCCATGTGTCATGTGATTGTAAGGATGATGATTGATAAATGTGTGTAAAGGTACCCATATATCCTAAAAATTACACTATGGAGGTATTACAGAGGACCGGGCCAATGGAATTTTACTGATGTGTATACTGTAAACAATTGGCAAGGTAATCAAATGGATTCAGGTTATTTTTGTGTGCCACACCATGTGGAAGGTGAATGTAGAATGTTGCAGACTGGACACAAAGCCAAATAATGTAATCCACTAACACATCATGATAATAGATTTAGGTGCCTTTTCTCCATTTCCGGTTTCAACTGACCAAGGCTATGCACTATTGCCAGGGGTGATGACACTCATCAAAGTGACACACACACACACAGGCATAGAGGGACTACAATGTGGCACTGGGCCGCACAAGGGTCATAGTAGAAAGAACATTTTGAGTTCTCAAATCAAGGTTTCAGTGCCTGAAAATTTCAGGTGGAAGGCTCTTTGATTGCCTAGCGTTGGTATGCAAGATAATACTTGTTTGTTGTATACTTCACAACATTTGTGTAAGGAGAAATACACCTCTGTCTGAAGACCAAGAAGAGCTGCAAAATCCTGATCCTGGGCTGAAGGAAGAAGTGGTCCTGAGCCAACTTTCCACTTCTGCAGCTGTAACATTGAGAAGGGGTGCAATCAACAACCTCTTCACATAATGTCATCTCATAATTATATTGTTTCACGTAAAGCCTGGTACCTATATGTCCACCTCATGATGTAGTATAATAAACAGCCACTTCACCCTTATCTTGTATGCTTGGTTTGTGACTTTAGAATGTGAACAAGCTGGAAAACGTAAGTGGTCTAACCAGTAGTGTCACACAGAGCAATCACCCAGCAGGTTATCTGACACCAACTAATCCATGACCTGGAATGCTAAAATGTTTTGTGCATAGGAACTAAACACTGCATATGGCCCATCACTGTGAAATACAATGTGCTTGTTGTGTTGTGCCCTAAGCACAATCAGCGCCATCTTCTCATAAGAGTTTAGGAGTCAAGACAATGTGTATATGGTGCTTCGCTGTAGCTGGGGCCACACTGCTCAAATCTATTCCAAGCTTTTGACAAACAATCTCTCTGTGTAATCTGTGTCACTTGAAAAATGTTTTCTGATATAAAAAGTCACAAAGATACATGACAATGGTGATCAGGATCAACTTGACGGTGGGGAGGCTGAAAAACCAAAGCATAGTTGAACCAGACTAATGGATAAATCAATACAGTGCAGGGACTGCATCTTACACCAATCATACACATATATTCCGCACTTGCAGGTGATACTACAGCCAAAGCTGACACATGAGTGACAAATTTGCACATGTCTTGCATCACAAACACTGTGTATGACTCATCTTTCCACACTGCACTGACCTTACATTGCTATAATGTTAGCAGCACAAACACTGACACATAGGTTAGTCACGGGACAACTGTGAAAGCATCAGCATTCACTATTGTGTACATAGGTCAAATGAGATGGCAATGCAATTACAACAATCTGTGGATATCCCGTGTCCACCAACATGAGTGTGGCATGTCCATTAATGTTGTGAAGTGGCACTATCCTCATCCCATCACACTTACTGTGTGTTGAGAACCAAAAAAAGAAATCTAACAGAAACATGAGTAAAGTGTGTCAGGGATACCTACAAGTGTGTCCAAAACATGCAAGTAACATACAACGAATCACAGCACCAAAAACTAAAGTATTTGTGCAAGACATGCCACAAAAAACATGGTAGCACAATGAAGTGGCACCACCTCCTTCTTGAATGCCAATACAAAATTTCAAATGTAGATCATATAATGCGTGTAATCTAGGTATTTCTTACAACTACACATGTCAACATATCTCTCCATTTGCAAGCACAGTTGAACACAAATACGACCATACATCATATCTGAAAAGGTCATGTCACGTACAGTTGTATCTCTCCAGGAATGTACACAATAGTCATGAACACACACCAAAATGTCCCATGTGTGTCACATCACCCAAACCCTCCCTCTACTCACACATACAAGCACATATGGCCTCAGGCCGATAGTGGGACATCAGCCAAAAATAGCTAAATCATGCTGTACACTAATCCAAATTCTATCATATGTAAAGGGACAGCTATGACATGTGTCTAAAACAATCAGGGCCATATTTAGCAGTGCATACTGCAAACAGAATGTCACTTGCAGCACTGTTTTGATGTAAAACACACACTCCTAATTTGAAAAGTGACGATAAGCAACATAATGTGACATAATGTTCAAATCAATCTTAGGCACATGCACATGCTCCGCTTTGCAAGAGAGAGGGATGCAAAGTGTGTTGCAGTGACTCTTATACTGCAACATACTTTGCAGGATGATGCTGAAGCAGATGTAGTCACATAAGACTGTACCTAAATATGTAATGGCTCAGAAAAGTAGTTGTAACAATGGTGATACAATGCAAAATACATAGCTTTCACCTTTCAGTATGCTAAGAAAATGGTGAATGCATGTCGCTGAACACATTGGCATATCATTTTAAGATTAACCTTTATTAGGGGCAAGCAATGAGGAAAGGTCTGAGTCAGGTGTTGTGTGATATTCCTTTACATAGTGCTTTACCTTGTCTTAACACAAAGGGATGAGGCATGTGTATCAAAGATATATGCGGCTGCCATGTGTCTGCCCTTGAGGTGGTGTCCAACCATCAGGGCAGTCCATGTTCCAGCACATGTGTGTCATCTACAGAGGGTGAATGGTCTGCCTTTTTAATTTTACATTTGCATGAAGGGACCCATTCCTATGATGAAAGTAGAATTTCCAAATCCATGTGTGCTGCATTAGGGAGCACAAATGTATAATCCACAACTATGTCACAACCAGTTACTGTATTTGAGTGGTGTGGCACGGATACCATGGACTATGTAGCGATAAGCCACTTTGAGTGCCTTTGAACAAACCAGTGTAAATTTTCATGTCATTGCCTCCACGTAAGCAAATACTCCAATGAGAATCTGTAGTCAACATTTACATTGTATGCATTAATATAAATCTTCAATACAAGTTACATCTATGGCTTCCGAGCCTGAAGATGAGCCCATGAAAAGGGGTTTTCACCAAAGGTCATTTACCTAAGAAAAAGAGGACAAGAAGTAAAAAAATGTGACTTGTGCCTGTATTGTGGCCATCGAGGTCACCTGCTAAGCCTCCGCCCAGAACACCCAGCTCAGAGTTCAGAGAAATTCAAAACTAAGGATCCCACTCATAGGGCAGGGAATGGAGTTGAGTTATAATCAGACACCCCTGTTGATTCCTCTGAAGCCTTCCAGTTGTGTTCTCCTACAAGGAGCGTTTTTGATCCAGCCGCACATTTCCTGTTACCAGTTCCTTTAAAGTGTGGGGCTTCCAATATTTCTATAGATATTCAATGGTCCTCACATCACCACATTCCATTCTCTGAGAAAGAAGCACCTGTACCTATGAAAGCTTAGGTTTAGTAGCAGGGGAAGCTTTACCTTTACCTTTCAGAATTGTAGTACACTACGAAATGCTGACTTTTGATTTGATTTTGTACCCTATTGTTTTCGGCATTAACTGGTTAGCTAGACACAATCCTTACAGCAATTGGTCAGTCAAGACCTTGTTTTTGGCTCCAGGTTTTGTGTCTCCCATTGCACTACTAACCATTCTCCTTTTGAAACTCCTGTAGTTCATCAGGGATGTCTGCCCAGTATATTGTTTAGCTCACTGAGATTCCGAGCACCTATTATGAGCTCCTACATGTTCTTAGATTCACTTCAAGAGTCAACAACCAAAGAACTACCTACTCTTCCTATTGTCAAGGGGAATTTAAATGGACAACAAATAAGTCCAAGCTATTCTTGACTGGTCTATTCCTTTCTCAGTGAAAGAAACACAGCATTTACTTTGCTTGACAAAACACTGAATTGATAACCATTCTAAGTTTGTTTGTGCCAATTATAAGTCTTCTTAAAAAGAAGAAGAAGAAGTCTCAGGACACCACCATAGCCTTTTAAAGACTGAAGATGGAGCTTGAGCTTCTCTCATACAATAACCCGACACCTCCTGATATTTTATTATTGACAGATGCCTCAGACCTCACTATGGGACCAGTGCCAATCAGTATTTGGCTGCATTGCCAATGTCATTTATGATACTGCTCCTTTGTTGAACTCAAAGACAAGCAGGCTCTTGACTCGGGTGTTGCTATTTAACCTGAACCATTCACAAGATGGCAGTCTCAGGTGCAAGACTTTTGGTTATTGTGATGATCCACGGATTACAATTGTCCATTCACAAGCTGCAGTTTGTGGCATTCTGTCGTGAAGGAACCAACAACAACTCACTAATCAACATAGCCACCCTTACTGACATCCCTTTGAGCATTTTGTCTTCTGGCCTAACTTAAAAAGTTACAAAATGACTGGCACTTTTTTGCCAATATAGACAGATAGCCACCTTTAGGCAGGTATTAGAAATGTAAAACCTTATTCACAGCTGCACAACTACTTTTAAAATTCATGAAAGCTGATTTTGCAGTCATAACAGAATTTACTCATACAAAGATTTATGGTGAGTTCAGCTACTCCATGGGAATTTGGACTTTCAGGGCTTGAATGCAATGTGACTTTGTGAATGCTCACAGACTTACACATTTATGGGTAGAGTGTTCTAAGGTGCTGATCACGAGTAGCACATCAATTGTGGGGAGATGACTGCACTCACGCAATTCCTATACTTCCTTCTTTTAATGTCCCATTATAAGATAAGGACACGGAACTGGTGAGAAAGAAGAAAGCCCACTTACTGTGCTCGTCTACACATATATTCCTCCCTTACTGACCATTTTCTGTCCATAAGTTTCATTTGCTATTAGCAGGTGGAACTCACCCCAGTTTCACAAAATCCATGATCTCTGGGTGTGTTGGAATGGGAAATAGGTATTTCTTCCAAAGAGATAGCATTCTGCTGGACTCGTAATTGAGCCCCAAGTACAATTCCCCCCCTGGGAAATTCTAGAAATTGATTACCGCGGTGTCAGGAGGAAGAGTCTTATGTGCAAAGATGCTTTGCAGGTGAAAATCCAGTGATTCTCAAAATCATAGAAGTTTAATTTGTGGAAGGGCTGTTTACAATGTACAAAAGACCTTTTGCAGGTTAAAAAGGAATTTTTAACTCATTAAATGGTTTTTGTGCACACTGTGAATTGCAAAAAATAGGGGGCATGAAAGAGCTGTTTTCTTCTTATTTATCAGTCACAAAGGTGGTTTTATGACCATTTGGAAGTGAATATTTTTTGCATGGTGTTCCCCTGTTTTCCACCTTCGCTAACCAGTGGCAATGTGCTTGTGCGCCCCCTTTAAATATGATGAACGTGGTACACACCTGATTGTCACATTTAAATTATCTACAGGTTCCTAATATCTGGTACGAAGTGTACCCTGGGCCTGTGTTCTGCTCGACTTTCTCGGCCTTCTTGTGTTAACAAGTGATTGAATGTGACTTCAGTCTTTTACCATTCAAGCCTAAGGGTTAGAGTAGTGAATGGAGCCTATTTACTAGGCACTTCGACATGATTCTGTGCTCTTCCCCATAGATCAGGGCTTGCACACATAGCCTAGGGGATAGATTCGTTAGTATTAGGGATAACCTGTCCTGTAGTGAGGGTATTTCATGGAGCTGTGCCGAATTCAGGCCTGGTAGGCCTCAAACGGGAGAGACTCCATCTTTCTTTCTGCTTCGGCAGCTTGGGATGCTTCTAGGCCAAGAGTAATGTTTTAGTTATGAGGTGTTATTCGCTTGGAGAGAACCGGTTCAGGCCGGCCCTTATCGAAGGATTGTATTTTTCTTCATGCCGAAGACACTACATCAGGCCGGCCGGCTGGGAACGTGTCCTTGGTACGGGGAGGTACAAGAATTTGGTGGGCGGCAGGTTACGGGCCGGAATTTTCCATGAGGAAATGCACCTCTATATTAGTGAAAGTCTGAGGCAGTTACATGTTCAGTCCGTAGGCGGCATCTAGCCGTTAGCAGTAAAGCTACTACTTATTCCAGGGGAGACAGACGCCATCTTGTAGGCGGAAAAGAACTGAGAGACAGATGCTTTCCTAACAGAATAGCCAGAGTGGAGAGAGTAGCCGATAAGGAAGAGGTCCCAGTGACTCGGAGAAGGGTGATTCCAGGCGAGCCGAGGCACAGACGAGAGGGGAGCCTAGATGACCATTGAGTGCAGGCTACATACTACTAAGGTGACGTCGACCCTTTCTTATTAGAGTGTACAACTTAATCTTTCACTTTTCTTTGCAGGTTATGTGTTATATCGTAATGTTATGTGATTGTGTATGTAATGAGTAATAAAGTATCCAGTTTGTAGTGAACCAACATGTGATGCGTGTTCTTGTATAAGAGGGTAGCCTATTCTTCTAGTCAGCTGCGGCTACATGAACAGATGTTAACCCTGATCAGGTAAGTGGTAACTGAATAGAGGAAAGAGGAGCCCCTCGAACCTGAGAACAGGCTATGCCCGAACTGGCAATCCTTGTGTGATCTGATGAATAGTGAGACTGATTCCCTTTTTGTATGTTATGGTGATCATAGGATGAACTGTCGTATGAGACTGCTGTCTAGGCAGAGAGGTCTGGATTCGTAGGGGATCGCGAGGCCGCCGATTGTGCTGATACTGTCGTATGGGCAGAGAGGTCTGGGTTCGTATGGGACCGCGAGGCCGCCACTTGTGATACTGTCGTATGGGCAGAGAGGTCTGGATTCGTAGGGGATCGCGAGGCCGCCGATTGTGCTGATACTGTCGTATGGGCAGAGAGGTCTAGGTTCGTATGGGACCGCGAGGCCGCCACTTGTGATACTGTCGTATGGGCAGAGAGGTCTGGATTCGTATGGGATCGCGAGGCCGCCGATTGTGCTGATACTGTCGTATGGGCAGAGAGGTCTGGGTTCGTATGGGACCGCGAGGCCGCCACTTGTGATACTGTCGTATGGGCAGAGAGGTCTGGGTTCGTATGGGACCGCGAGGCCGCCATTTGTGATACTGTCGTATGGGCAGAAAGGTCTGGATCCGTATGGGATCGCGAGGCCGCCGATTGTGAGGTCTTGGTATGCATAGTAGGAATCCCCTGTCCTTAGGTGATAGATATATGTGGTTGCAGGACTGTAAATAGGTTCTAGGGAGGGGGTAACGTTCTGGCTGGGTTAGTGAGGCTCTGATGAGCGGGTTCTATCTGATCCGAAAACCCAAGCAGAACAGCCTGTAAGTTAAATGTCACCAGCACATCTTGTGCCATCCACTGCAGAGACAACACCAAGTCAACCCCAGACCTACCATTGTAGCCTAGCAGAGCAGTTTAAAAATGGTAATTTGAATTATCATAAAATAACTTTTTGCAAGGCCTAAACCTTTATTTTAATTACTAATAAGATGGACCTTGGTGCAGGCAGGGTGTAGGACATGTAAAAGGTTAATGTTCCACATGCCTTTATAGTAAAACAAAGCTAAAGCTATTTTCACTGTGGCAAGGCTGGCTACCTTCATAGAGAAACACTGGATTACATTATTGCACTCTATAATGCTAATTTCAGTTTGGAATCAGCTAGAAAAATATTTCAATGACTCATGTTAATAGTTAGACAAAATCCAAATTCAGGGTAAAGTAAAATGTACTATTAATAAAAAGGTATTTATAAAAAGAAGCCTCAAAGGCCTTAAGTTTTCTATGCATCATCTGTTAGCTGATGCTGCCCTGTGGTAAGTTTAAATTGATAAAACAACAGTTGATGGACACCCCTCTTCAGCCAGGATAGCTTGATTCCAGTGGCATGGAGAGCAAGGGACCCAGGTCTGTGCATACCCTTCCCACTCGGGGTGACAAATGCAAAAACAACAGTTGATGGACAGAATGCAGAACAATGTCATACATTTACCCCAGTACAGAGATCTGGGCCTAAATCCATCGTTTTTTAGCTCACCATGCCGTTCCAGTTTGAACCCAGCTATATCCAAAACAGTCTAGCCCGAACTGCCAAGCCAGGTCCTCCCTGGACTGAAAACAAGCATCCTAGGACTGGTTTCGGGGTTTCACCCCTCTTCTGCCAGGATAGCTTGATTCCAGTGGCATGGAGAGCAAGGGACCCACGTCTGGGCATACCCTTCCCACTCGGGGTGACAAATACAAAAACAACAGTTGATGGACAGAATGCAGAACAATGTCATACATTCACCCCAGTACAGAGATCTGGGCCTAAATCTATCGTTTTGTTGCTCACCATGCCGTTCCAGTTTGAACTCAGCCATGTGGAAATCAGCCTTGACCCTGTGCCTCATGGGAAAAGTCCAGCCCGAACTGCCAAGCCAGGTCCTCCCTGGACTGGAAACAAGCATCCTAGCACTGGTTTTGGGGTTTCACCCCTCTTCAGCCAGGATAGCTTGATTCCAGTGGCATGGAGAGCAAGTGACCCACGTATGGGCATACCCTTCCTACTTGAGGTGACAAATGCAAAAACAACAGTTGATGGACAGAATACAGAACAATGTCATACATTCACCCCAGTACAGAGATCTGGGACTAAATCCATCGTTTTTTTGCTCACCATGCCATTCCAGTTTGAACCCACCCATATGCAAATCAGTCTTGACCCTGTGCCTCATGGGAACAGTCCAGTCCAAACTGCCAAGCCAGGTCCTCCCTGGACTGGAAACAGGCATCCTAGGACCGGTTTCGGGGTTTCACCCCTCTTCAGCCAGGAAAGCTTGATTCCAGTGGCATGGAGAGCAAGGGACCCACGTCTAGGCATACCCTTCCCACTCGGGGTGACAAATGCAAAAACAACAGTTGATGGACAGAATACAGAACAATGTCATACATTCACCCCAGTACAGAGATCTGGGACTAAATCCATCGTTTTTTTGCTCACCATTCCGTTCCAGTTTGAACCCAGCCATATGCAAATCAGTATTGACCCTGTGCCTCATGGGAACAGTCCAGTCCGAACTGCCAAGCCAGGTCCTCCCTGGACTGGAAACAAGCATCCTAGGACCGGTTTCGGGGTTTCACCCCTCTTCAGCCAGGATAGCTTGATTCCAGTGGCATGGAGAGCAAGGGACCCACGTCTAGGCATACCCGTCCCACTCGGGGGGACAACTGCAAAAACAACAGTTGATGGACAGAATACAGAACAATGTCATACATTCACCCCAGTACAGAGATCTGGGCCTAAATCAATCGTTTTTTTGCTCGCCATGCCGTTCCAGTTTGAACCCAGCCATATGCAAATCAGTCTTGACCCTGTGCCTCATGGGAACAGTCCAGCCCGAACTGCCAAGCCAGGTCCTCCCTGGACTGGAAACAAGCATCCTAGGACCGGTTTCGGGGTTTCACCCCCCTTCATCAAGGATAGCTTGATTCCAATAGCATGGAGAGCAAGGGACCCACGTCTAGGCATACCCTTCCCACTCGGGGTGACAAATGCAAAAACAACAGTTGATGGACAGAATGCAGAACAATGTCATACATTCACCCCAGTACAGAGATCTGGGCCTAAATCTATCGTTTTTTTGCTCACCATGCCGTTCCAGTTTGAACTCAGCCATGTGGAATCAGTCTTGACCCTGTGCCTCATTGGAAAAGTCTAGCCCGAACTGCCAAGCCAGGTCCTCCCTGGACTGCAAACAAGCATCCTAGGACTGGTTTTGGGGTTTCACCCCTCTTCAGCCAGGATAGCTTGATTCCAGTGGCATGGAGAGCAAGCGACCCACGTGTGGGCATACCCTTCCTACTTGAGGTGACAAATGCAAAAACAACAGTTGATAGACAGAATACAGAACAATGTCATACATTCACCCCAGTACAGAGATCTGGGACTAAATCCATCGTTTTTTTGCTCACCATGCCATTCCAGTTTGAACCCACCCATATGCAAATCAGTCTTGACCCTGTGCCTCATGGGAACAGTCCAGTCCAAACTGCCAAGCCAGGTCCTCCCTGGGCTGGAAACAAGCATCCTAGGACCGGTTTCGGGGTTTCACCCCTCTTCAGCCAGGATAGCTTGATTCCAGTGGCATGGAGAGCAAGGGACCCACGTCTAGGCATACCCTTCCCACTCGGGGTGAGAAATGCAAAAACAACAGTTGATGGACAGAATACAGAACAATGTCATACATTCACTCCAGTACAGAGATCTGGGACTAAATCCATCGTTTTTTTGCTCACCATGCCGTTCCAGTTTGAACCCAGCCATATGCAAATCAGTCTTGACCCTGTGCCTCATGGGAACAGTCCAGCCCGAACTGCCAAGCCAGGTCCTCCCTGGACTGGAAACAAGCATCCTAGGACCGGTTTCGGGGTTTCACCCCTCTTCAGCCAGGATAGCTTGATTCCAGTGGCATGGAGAGCAAGGGACCCACGTCTGGGCATACCCTTCCCACTCGGGGTGACAAATGCAAAAACAACAGTTGATGGACAGAATGCAGAACAATGTCATACATTCACCCTAGTACAGCGATCTGGGACTAAATCTATCGTTTTTTTGCTCACCATGCCGTTCCAGTTTGAACCCAGCCATATGCAAATCAGTCTTGACCCTGTGCCTCATGGGAACAGTCCAGCCCAAACTACCAAGCCAGGTCCTCCCTGCACTGGAAACAAGCATCCTAGGACCGGTTTCGGGGATTCACCCCTCTTCAGCCAGGATAGCTTGATACCATTGGCATGGAGATCAAGGGACCCACGTCTAGGCATACCCTTCCCACTCGGGGTGACAAATGCAAAAACAACAGTTGATGGACAGAATACAGAACAATGTCATACATTCACCCCAGTACAGAGATCTGGGACTAAATCCATAGTTTTTTTGCTCACCATGCCGTTCCAGTTTGAACCCAGCCATCAGTCTTGACCCTGTGCCTCATGGGAAGAGTCCAGCCCGAAACAGCCAAGACAGGTCCTCCCTGGACTGAAATCAAGCATCCTAGGACCTGTTTTGGGGTTTCACCCCTCTTCAACCAGGATAGCTTGATTCCAGTGGCATGGAGAGCAGGGGAACCACGTCTGGGCATACCCTTTCCACTTGGGGTGACCAATGCAAAAACAACAGTTGATGGACAGAATGCAGAACAACGTCATACATTCACCCCAGTACAGAGATCTGGGCCTAAATCTATCGTTTTTTTGCTCACCATGCCGTTCCAGTTTGAACCCAGCCATATGGAAATCAGTCTTGACCCAGTGCCTCATGGGAACAGTCCGGACCGGACTGCCAAGCCAGGTCCTCCCTGGACTGGAAACAAGCATCCTACGACTTGTTTCAGGGTTTCACCCCTCTTCAGCCAGGATAGCTTGATTCCAGTGGCATGGAGAGTAAGGGCCCATGTCTGGGCATACCCTTCCCACTGGCGGCGACAAATGCAAAAACAACAGTTGATGGACACAATGCAGAACAATGTCATACATTCACCCCAGTACAGAGATCTGGGACTAAATCCATCGTTTTTTTGCTCACCATGACGTTCCAGTTTGAACCCAGCCATATGCAAATCAGTCTTGACCGTGTGCCTCATGGGAACAGTCCAGTCCGAACTGCCAAGCCAGGTCCTCCCTGGACTGGAAACAAGCATCCTAGGACTGGTTTCGGGGTTTCACCCCTCTTCAGCCAGGATAGCTTGATTCGAGTGGCATGGAGAGCAAGGGACCCACGTCTAGGCCTACCCTTCCCACTCGGGTGACAAATGCAAAAACAACAGTTGATGGACAGAATACAGAACAATGTCATACATTCACCCCAGTACAGAGATCTGGACCTAAATCCATCGTTTGTCTGCTCACCAGGCCGTTCCCGTTTGAACCCAGCCATATGGAAACCAGTCTTGACCCTGTGCCTCATGGGAACAGTCCAGTCCGAACTGGCAAACCAGGTGCTCCCTGGACTGGAAACAAGCATCCTAGGACCGGTTTCGGGGTTTCACCCCTCTTCAGCCAGGATAGCTTGATTCCAGTGGCATGGAGAGCAAGGGACCCACGTCTAGGCATACCCTTCCCACTCGGGGGGACAACTGCAAAAACAACAGTTGAAGGACAGAATACAGAACAATGTCATACATTCACCCCAGTACAGAGATCTGGGCCTAAATCTATCGTTTTTTTGCTCACCATGCCGTTCCAGTTTGAACTCAGCCATGTGGAAATCAGTCTTGACCCTGTGCCTCATGGGAAAAGTCTAGCCCGAACTGCCAAGCCAGGTCCTACCTGGACTGCAAACAAGCATCCTAGGACTGGTTTTGGGGTTTCACCAATCTTCAGCCAGGATAGCTTGATTCCAGTGGCATGGAGAGCAAGCGACCCACGTATGGGCATACCCTTCCTACTTGAGGTGACAAATGCAAAAACAACAGTTGATGGACAGAATACAGAACAATGTCATACATTCACCCCAGTACAGAGATCTGGGACTAAATCCATCGTTTTTTTGCTCACCATGCCATTCCAGTTTGAACCCACCCATATGCAAATCAGTCTTGACCCTGTGCCTCATGGGAACAGTCCAGTCCAAACTGCCAAGCCAGGTCCTCCCTGGACTGGAAACAAGCATCCTAGGACCGGTTTCGGGGTTTCACCCCTCTTCAGCCAGGATAGCTTGATTCCAGTGGCATGGAGAGCAAGGGACCCACGTCTAGGCATACCCTTCCCACTCGGGGTGAGAAATGCAAAAACAACAGTTGATGGACAGAATACAGAACAATGTCATACATTCACTCCAGTACAGAGATCTGGGACTAAATCCATCGTTTTTTTGCTCATCATGCCGTTCCAGTTTGAACCCAGCCATATGCAAATCAGTCTTGACCCTGTGCCTCATGGGAACAGTCCAGCCCGAACTGCCAAGCCAGGTCCTCCCTGGACTGGAAACAAGCATCCTAGGACTGGTTTCGGGGTTTCAACCCTCTTCAGCCAGGATAGCTTGATTCCAGTGGCATGGAGAGCAAGGAACCCACGTCTAGGCATACCCTTCCCACTCGGGGTGACAAATGCAAAAACAACAGTTGATGGACAGAATACAGAACAATGTCATACATTCACCCCAGTACAGAGATCTGGGCCTAAATCAATCGTTTTTTTGCTCGCCATGCCGTTCCAGTTTGAACCCAGCCATATGCAAATCAGTCTTGACCCTGTGCCTCATGGGAACAGTGCAGCCCGAAACTGCCAAGCCAGGTCCTCCCTGGACTGCAAACAAGCATCCTAGGACCGGTTTCGGGGTTTCACCCCTCTTCAGCCAGGATAGCTTGATTCCAGTGGCATGGAGAGCAAGGGACCCACGTCTAGGCATGTCCTTCCCACTCGGGGTGACAACTGCAAAAACAACAGTTGATGGACAGAATACAGAACAATGTCATACAATTACCCCAGTACAGAGATCTGGGCCTAAATCAATCGTTTTTTTGCTCGCCATGCCGTTCCAGTTTGAACCCAGCCATATGCAAATCAGTCTTGACCCTGTGCCTCATGGGAACAGTCCAGCCCGAACTGCCAAGCCAGGTCCTCCCTGGACTGGAAACAAGCATCCTAGGACCGGTTTCGGGGTTTCACCCCTCTTCAGCCAGGATAGCTTGATTCCAGTGGCATGGAGAGCAAGGGACCCACGTCTGGGCATACCCTTCCCACTCGGGGTGACAAATGCAAAAACAACAGTTGATGGACAGAATGCAGAGCAATGTCATACATTCACCCTAGTACAGAGATCTGGGACTAAATCTATCGTTTTTTTGCTCACCATGCCGTTCCAGTTTGAACCCAGCCATCAGTCTTGACCCTGTGCCTCATGGGAAGAGTCCAGCCCGAAACAGCCAAGACAGGTCCTCCCTGGACTGAAATCAAGCATCCTAGGACCTGTTTTGGGGTTTCACCCCTCTTCAACCAGGATAGCTTGATTCCAGTGGCATGGAGAGCAGGGGACCCACGTCTGGGCATACCCTTCCCACTTGGGGTGACCAATGCAAAAACAACAGTTGATGGACAGAATGCAGAACAACGTCATACATTCACCCCAGTACAGAGATCTGGGCCTAAATCTATCGTTTTTTTGCTCACCATGCCGTTCCAGTTTGAACCCAGCCATATGGAAATCAGTCTTGACCCAGTGCCTCATGGGAACAGTCCGGCCCGGACTGCCAATCCAGGTCCTCCCTGGACTGGAAACAAGCATCCTACGACTTGTTTCGGGGTTTCACCCCTCTTCAGCCAGGATAGCTTGATTCCAGTGGCATGGAGAGTAAGGGACCCACGTCTGGGCATACCCTTCCCACTTGCGGCGACAAATGCAAAAACAACAGTTGATGGACAGAATGCAGAACAATGTCATACATTCACCCCAGTACAGAGATCTGGGCCTAAATGCATCGTTTTTTTGCTCACCATGACATTCCAGTTTGAACCCAGCTATATGCAAATCAGTCTTGACCTTGTGCCTCATGGGAACAGTCCAGCCCGAACTGCCAAGCCAGGTCCTCCCTGGACTGGAAACAAGCATCCTAGGACTGGTTTTGGGGTTTCACCCCTCTTCAGCCAGGATAGCTTGATTCGAGTGGCATGAAGAGCAAGGGACCCACGTCTAGGCATACCCTTCCCACTCGGGGTGACAAATGCAAAAACAACAGTTGATGGACAGAATGCAGAACAATGTCATACATTCACCCCAGTACAGAGATCTGGGCCTAAATCCATCGTTTTTTGCACACCATGCCATTCCAGCTTGAACCCAGCCATATGCAAATCAGTCTTTACCCTGTGCCTCATGGGAACAGTCCAGCCTGAACTGCCAAGCCAGGTCCTCCCTGGACTGGAAACAAGCATCCTAGGACCGGTTTTGGGGTTTCACCTCTCTTCAGCCAGGATAGCTTGATTCCAGTGGCATGGAGAGCAAGGGACCCACGTCTGGGCATAACCTTCCCACTCGGGGTGACAATTGCTCCCATGACAGGGATAAAGTGCTTTGGTGCAGGGAGATGTTGTCCTTCACTTGACACAAAGACCTGGGATTTGTGCCAAAGGAGGACTACCCTGTCACATGGAGATAGAAATCACACCTAGGCCTGCCCCCTTTATTTTCCTCCTTGACAGGCTGTTACCAGTTCTGTGGGAGCTGCCCCAGAACTGATTTACAGTGGCCATAGAAGATTGGTTGCCCATTTCATAGTAAAACATCTGGGCGCACACAGTAGGCTCTCATAAGGGGAAGAATGTTTCTGACATGTGCTGCAAGTGTATGCAGGGTCAAACCTGGGAACTTTTACACCATTGATTAGGGAGTGGCCAGGGGTTGCCCTCACTCCAAGGTTTGCACTGGTCATAAATGTGGCATTTCCCAGTACCCTCCTCAGAATACTTTTGGACCTGAGGATGATTCATAAGAAACCTGCCCTGCTGTCTGAGGTCCTGAGTAGACTGGACCTACTTTCCTTGTACCCAGGACCCCAGAAGTAACTCCAAGGTTCTTAAGGCTGACCTCCTGTTTGGGATACAGTGGCAAATTAAGCTTCAGGGGGCCTTTTCCCTCCATTCCCAGTTCACCAGCTCCAACTAGAATTGCTCTCGACCCTGCAGCTGGCCTTTGCTGTAGTGAGTCTTCATTCCAAAGTGGTGCCTTTAAGGGCAGTTGGCTGTAGTCAAAGTGTACTCCTCCCTGCTGCCTAACCCTAAAACCTGGTATTTAGAAACTATTTGCCAACTTTAATGTACTGGAGAACCATTGGGACACCAGGACCAACCTGCGCAACCTATCTGTCGAGGGTGCATCACCGCTAGGCCTGACTTCTGCATAGCTCCCACTCAGCTCATCCTTTGACACCTGAATCTGTCAACAAGTACCCTTCGGCTCCAGCTTGTAGTCTTGCCCCACTGAAGAAGCCCTTGCTAATTTTTTAACACTGATGTAGAATGTTTCACTGGTGCCGTCATCAAAGGGGATCAGATCGATGGAAATTACATTTTGGTGTCATTTTATTCATTAAAATATTCTCTTTAAAAAAAAACTGTTTGTGACTTTTCTTGTTTTGTGTTTGGCATTATTACTGTTTAAGTATTGTATACGTACTTTACACTTTGCCTCTAAAGAAAAGCCATTCTGCTCTGTGCCATAGCTACCATACCAGAGTGTTTTGCTTAGGTTTATTTAGTTTTTTGTGTTGTTCGCACTGACACGGATTGTAATTGTTACTCGAGTTAATTCGGGAGGGGAATCTGTCTCTGTGGCACAGCTTCAGCTTTGGGAATAGTGTGGGTGGTGTTTTCTGGGGAGACAGTGGCCATAGGTCACATCACAAATTTCACAACTGTTCATAAACCAGTCAGTGTACCAAATTGCACATCCTGGTTTGTGAACCCCTACCAAGGGTAGGAAAGTAAAGGCAATTTCTCCAAAACTGGTGGGGTGTAGGGAAAGCCATTTCTCCTTTGAGAAAATATTTCCACCAGAGGAAAATAAAAGAATACCAGTATGCAAGATATGTACTTCCTTTAAGATTTTTACAAAAGGAAATACACGAGTACAAATGTTTTACAGAAGTGTGCCTCGATTGACATTACCATTAAGTTTACTCAAGAAGTTTGTTATTTTTCAGAGGTAGAATAGTTACCTATTGAATAGCTAACCCTTCAGTCTCTATATTATTTCTAATTAATTGCCCAGTTGAATATGTGTCATACATCCCCCTAAAGTCATTACACCCCACAGTTTTGACTTTTGGCATTTTTCAGTACTCTGTTATATCCAACATGTGCTCCATTTTGACTGATGCATTTTGATCTTAATTTGTTTCTAACATACAGTCTCTTTATCTTAGTCCCACAACGGATCAATTAAACTCTGCTACCATAGGCAGGTAGACCATGCTCAGGAACATGAACATGTATTTACCACCTTTTGTTCCCTAGCCTTCAGTTAAAAAAATTAACCCAATACACAAATACATTTATTGAAATTATATGAATACTTGCAGAGTAATTTTCGACATTTATACTGAAATATTAAGCTTCACAGGATTAATATTAGATGATGTTGTAAGTGTGATGCTGCTTCTTTTTGGGAAGTCTATGCTAAAACGCTTCAATTTATTTAAGTCTAGGCACTTTTCTTCTGTCATCCATGCTGATGGTCATCCTTTTAGTGACAGAAAGTGTTCCTTCTTAATCAATATATCCCTGAATGTGTGCAATAACACTAGGTCCATAACAAGGTTCAGAAGGAAAATGGGGAGGCTAAAACTAGATGACCATAGGACTTGCCCATGTTGAAGCTCTCATATATGGCATGTCTTCAAGAAGGTGTCTGCAGGAGAAACCCACATGAACAAAAGCACATTTATTTTTCATAAATTGTGCCTAGGTGAAAAACAGAATCGTGAGTAGAATCCATGCATAGTGTCTGGCTGTATGTGTTAACAAGGAACGAAGAAAAATCAAAGACACTGGTCGTTGGCAATAGAAAATAGGTTTACTTAGAATACGGCCTGGAGACAGTCAGCACTGTAGGATATAAGATTATGCCAATTTGCTGTACGCAGGCAGCTTTTTATATGTTCACAAATTATGCTGACTTGATACATATCATTTTAAAAGTGGTAAGAAATCACTGAATAATATGAGTTCATGATATAGTTCCACATAAACACCACACCACCTGCATCCTTTCAGTTCCCCTTATCTTAATCCTAACTGAGATTTGATGAAACATTGTCCTTTAAGCTCTCTTCTCCAATTGTGTGTTTGTTCTACTTGTCACAAGTTTTCTTATCTTGCTTTCTATACAATTGATTAAAACTACCTTTGACCACATTTTTTCTGAATCATGTCTCTGCTGATAGAATCGGATCATGTGCTTGGGTGCTGAGAGGGTGAATTCTTCAAGGCTTTGTTAATCATGCTTCCATATTTAACTAAACTTGCTGATCTTGCGTTGTGCTCTCCTCTGAACCAACATCTTTATTCTGTGTCCTTATGTAACCTGGGTTAGTATTTGTTCTTTTATTACATAGAATTTTACAGTACTTTCTGCTGACAGCAGTGCTGTTTTTTGTATGTCTAAGTTTTCCTTACTTTTTATATTTTCTTTAACATTGCCCCTTCAAATTGATATTTTATCTACTTCTTTTAACTCTTGGTCCTCAGCTGATATGTGTTTCTCATGACATCTGTTACCCGTGCTGGTGATTTCACTATAAACATACCTCCCACCTTAATTAATTAACGTCATCTGCGTCTGAGGCATGCTATTGTCATAAATAATTCTGTGACTATTGTACGGCTAACTGATGAATATTCTGTCTCTGTTCAGTTGCACTATTTGGGTCTCCTCTACTTACACTTCTCCCTCATTGTCTAAATGATTTTGGGACTATTGCATCTCCTGTGGTTAGTACCCCCCATAAGCAACATTGTAGTTAGTGCTCTGTCCAGGGGAAAGAACTGACTTCTGTTCTCCACTTATCCCTCTTTCTCCTGAACCTTCAAGCCTCTTACCCCTGACAGGTGGTTAGGCCTATTGCCTTGGTACCCTTGTTTTAGCTCTATGTATTCCTCAATTTTTTTTTATGATGACATCTTTACATTTATTTGTAATTTCCCTGGGGATCCACCTGTCTCGTACTTCTGGCAAACCTTTCCCATGAATGAAATGAATCCATATCAACAACCTATTCTTCTTCATTTTCTACTTACTTGCTCTCATACATTCTTCTAAATTATCCTGGTTTTTTTTCTCTCCACAGGAGATGCAATAGTACCAATGGGGAATTGTCATGTTAGGTCTTTGGCTGTGAGGCTGACCTAGTACTGCAAGTACAGCCCTGTATCACAAACCCTTTTAACCTCCTAACCTACTATACAGGTGAGCCTTTAGGTGGTGTTTGGCTAAGAATGGTCTAGCATTCTAAACTCTCTAGAACATATAGATATATAAGAAAAATATCTTATTTTACTTTTATATTTATGTTGAAATGTGATTGCGATCTCAATAAATGACATACTTTTATACTGCAGTATTAATCTACTGAGTCCCACAGTTATGCCTCCTTGGTCCAAGGACAGGCATCGATGTATCCTTGTACAATTCCTTGCAATATTTTTATTTTCCCTTTATTCCAAAGGGATATATCTTTCTCATGCACTCAAGAGGGGTACCATTGCTATAACTAATTCTATACTGTTGCCCAGTCTCTGTCAAGTCTGTGAAGTTTATACCTCCAAAATAAAACAGGGTAATACTTCAACCTATGTCTTTCAGTGTCCAGAAATATACACTCCATCCCTAATAATCTGGTCTAACCCAGGTAATGCCTCATCTCATATTTTCCTAATATATAAGGAATCCACAAAATGCAAAACATTTAGGGGTCAGATGTACGAATGCTAGAATTAGCGACTCGCAATTTGTGCACAATTGCGACTCTCAAATTGCAAGTCACTAAATCTAATGTGCAAAGATAACTGGCGAACGAATTTTGAGTCGCAAATGACTTGCATCGCTATTAGCGATGAAACAATTTGCGAGTCGGTAACCAGGGCCGGACTGGGAACCAAAACCGGCCCTGGCAAAGTGCTCGGCCGGCCCCCGAGGCTTGGGGGTGCGCCCAGCTCTTTGCCAGGGCCAGTTTTCGGCCGATTTTGTTACAGGGCCGATTTTGCAGCTATGCTGCAAAAACGGCCCTGTAACAAAAACGGCCCCCAGTGGCCCAAAACCGGCCCCCACCCGTGCGGCGGACCGGGGGATTGCCCGATGCCCGCTATGGCCAGTCCGGTCCTGTCGGTAACCGGTCTATGATAGTTACCACGGCAGCAATTTGCAATTTGCGGTTGCAAATAGAAACTGTGGTTTAAAAATAGCAGAATCATTTCCTGGGACAGCAGAAGGACCTCAAAACAGGAAATTGTGTAACTGGAGGAATCTGATTAGCAATCAGAGCACATGGTAGGTGAAGCAGTACAGACCTATACAGCAGTCAGGCTTCTAACATAACACTAAAATGGGCAGCAAGCAGGGTGAGAAGGCAGTAAGGGAGTGCCACTGCAAGTTGAAATTTTCAGAGAGGGATTTGAAACATCCTTATTAAAGAATGCTGCAATAATAAAGAGCAGCTTTTTGAGTGTGCATCTCAGACTGTTCCAGAGTCTGAGAAGTGAAACATTTGAAGGAAGATGCAGCTGCGCATCAATTCACTGGGTGTGGTTGTCAGGTCAATTGATGAAATCAAAAAAATGTGGTATGACCTGCGCTCTTGGACCAAGAACAGGGTGTCAGAACAGCTGCGTGATGGCCCAGGAAAAGGAGGAAGTCCATCTAATGTCACCCCACCCTCAACTGCAGAAGCAATGGTGGAGAGTACACTGGAGAAAGAGGCAGTATGTAGCTTTGCGTCCCTCAACACATTTCAACCTCCACCACCCCCGGTGTGTGCAACATGTCTACTATATCATAATTTCTGTCAATACCCTGCTCTCCACATGCATGCTACTCACCATCACCCAGATACACCTAAATGCTCCATTTACATGATCAAAAGGTCAAAATGGTGCATTATGGGAAACATAGTCAGTGATATAAATAGTGCAGTTATGGTCTGACATAAGCTGAATAACATAGCACCACCACTGAGATAGTGTCTCACTAAGTCTTTTTATTCAACTCCCCTTTTGCCACATAGATACCCCTCTGGGAGGAGAGGAAAGGCCTGATGATGTGGGCGAAGACCAGGAGCAGGGCCAGATTGAGGAAGGGCAGGATAGGGCTACAGGGATTCAGCCAAGTTGTTCCCATGTCCAGGGCAGTGCTGCACCTAGCTCACCACTGGCTACAGTAATTCAAGCTTCAGTATCCCACCAGCAAGCCACGATCAGATGCAGTCTTGTCATCAGGGTCCGGCACCTTTGTCCAACACAGCAAGCAAGAATGCGGTTGCAATCAAGGCTTGATGCTCACTTCCGGGCAGGATCAGACAATCAATTGATGTTTGGTGGTCTTGAACAGGCCATGCTGAAGATTCAGCACCTGCAACAAAAACAAATAAGGCTGATAAACAGCAAGATGAGCCAGGTATTTAACAACATTAGCCAAAAGTTGGCTCACAACTAGGCACGGCGTGATGAGAAATTTGATGCTCTTACAATTGGGCAACTGCATAGAGCTGTCAGAGTAGCGGGGGCAGCAAAGGTGTATGGAGCATGGCCGGGCAAATAGTATGGAGGCAATGACCAGGGCAATTGGAAGTCTGGCACTGGCAACCACTCAGCACACAAAGCACACTCTGGGCTTGAAGGTTGAGATGGGCCACTACAGCGGGAATGTTGCTTGAGGGTCGCAACAAATAACAGCAGCAGTTGAGATGATACAGACAACCACCATTGCCATTGGGGGAACAGGAGTGTCAGCTGCCAGCCTGCCATTGCACCTGCCAGATTCCCCCTGCTGGACATAGACAGAAGAAAAAACTGTAAAGTGACATTGTGCCATACAATTTCACCAATTATTCTTTATTTTAGTGGTGGTGTAACCACACAACATGTAATTTTTTTATGTTATGCTGACAATGATGGATGGGTTGTCCAGCTAGATTGTTATGTGCCCTGAAAATAAAGGGAAACTTATATTCTGAGATCTACATTTTGTTTTGTCATTTGTAGTGGGTAGTTTGTCAATGGATAGATCGTACCTTGCAAAGTAATGTCTGGTATGTGGTCCCTGCTCCTTCTCCCCTCTGCTGCTATGCTTCCCTCGATTTACTGTTGGACAGGTTGGCCAAGCTCATCATCCTCTGAGTCTGATCCAGACAATGCTATGGCTTAGCCTCTCCTGCAGGCAAAGTTGTGGAGTATGGCATAGGTAGACACAATTTTGCACACAGTCTCAGGCACATACTGCAAGGCTCTGTCACTCTTATGAAGGCACCGGAAGCGTGATTTGATGAGGCCAAATGTGCACTCAATCACGAACCTGGTACGCCTATGTGCCATGTTGTAACGCCTTTCATATGGGTTGTTGAAAGACAGATAGGGTGTGGCGATCCATTGCCGCAGGGTACACACACTGCCACCTGGTGGGACACATATAAGGGTGAGACAACATACAGAGAGCAATGATTGTGCTAATGCATTTTACTGTGGACATGACATTCCAGTATCTAGTAGGGATCCTTCATCAAAATCCCCCCTTTCTAGTTGCTGGTATATGCTACTGTGCCTAAAGTTGAAGGAGTCACGGGTGCTCCCTGGATATTTGGCCACAATGTCCATCATGATACTGTATGTATTGCAGACAACTTGAATGTTGAGGGAATGTGTGTTTTGGCAGTTCCGGAATATGTACCCTAGCCGAGATAGGGGACATATGGGTCCCTTTTATGCACCCGATGACCTTTGGAAATCTTGCTATCCGGTAGAATAGCATATTTGTATTTTGCAGTTCCATGTCATCCCTGGGCAGGTAGATGTGTTGGTTTATGTGATGGATCATGGCGTCTAAGAAATTGCAAAAAACATGAAAGTGGACTCTACCACACCCTTCGGCCACTGCAATGACATCTTGGTAACTATCACTGGTAAATAGTTGGAGGGAGCATAACACCTGGACATGGGTGGGGATAGAATTGCTGTACTGGGTTTAAATTAATAGTTGTGGTTTCAAGGTAGCTATTAGCTCTAGAATCACATTGCTACTCAGCCTGTACTGCTCATATATCTCTTCTTCTGTCTTCTCAAACATGGTTAGCTTAACTCTGCAAATTCTCTCCTGTCTCCTCCTCTGCTGAGCAGCCAAAATCTGCATCCTACTCACTATCATTTACAGGGCAGCCATTGCTGAAAGGTTTCTGATGCATTCTGGACCTGTTTTTAAAGGTAAATTGCATGAGCAAATGGGCCATTTTGAGCTTACTCTCACAAATTGCGACTCTTCTGTAAATGATGGTTAGCGACTCACAAATAGCGACTTGCTATTTGAGAAACGCATATTCTGCCCGCTAATTTTTATGAGTCAATATTGGGTTGCATCATAATTTCTGATTTAAGAATGACTACCCTACAGCAGACAGGCCATTTTGCATTCTCAAATTGTTCTACGACCCTTTTTTCAAGTCCCAGATTGGTCAAGCATCTGACCCCTTGGTCCCTGTTATGAGTTTAGCGGTCCCTCTGTTGGCCCGCCACAACACCGCCAAGAGGAGAATTGCAAATCCCATCGAGCACCCACCCACTGAGTTGCAACTATCATTTATGGTGGGTGGGCGGTGCTGCAGCAGTCTCATGGCAGTGATTGCATAAGGCTCACAGGTGAGCCTTAATTACAAACACTGCTGTAACAGTGCCTGCAGCATGTTCCTGCACGGTGTGACATGCATGCCACACTGTGTGGGAACTGGGGTGCAATTCCAGGGCCCAGGAGCCACCCTTTTCATGGCGAGGACTGTCTTTTAAAAGAAAATAGTTTTATGTTACACATTTAACTTTTTTAACTTATTTAACTCTTTTGTTGCACATCTGGCACATTAATTTGGATGAGCCGGCTGGTACCTAGGTATCCGGCCTTTTTGAAGACTTCGTGGACATACAACTTTCTTAAAAGATGACTGGTCATACCCATGAGAAACAGTACTTCTTAGATCATATTTTTTCAAATAAAAATCTGCTAAAAGCTGCAATCCTATTCCGGTAATTTGGTCTGATCATTTTATAATCCCTTTTAAATTGGAAAATATTTATTTGTCCCCATGCCCTGAACCAACCCCTTACAAAGACAGTCCCTGGTCCGAACTACTCATGAAGTTTGAAAACAGGTTCTGGATGATTTTAGATCCACTCTGAAAAGGTCTTCCAGTGGATTATAACATCTCTTGATCAGGTCATTCCCAGCAAAATGTGCACATAAAAGGGCTAAAGACAAGTTTGCACCTTGGTATACCCCCAATCTCCGTAAACTAATAAGAGAATGTAGAAAAGCAGAAAGGAGCTGGAGAAAACATTATGGTGAGATTAGTAAACCAAAATATTGTGAAATTATTAGGCTCTATCAATATGAAATTAAAAAGGCAAAAGCAGTAAAATATGATGATAAAATGTAGCTTGCCTCTAACTCTTACCAGGACGTGAACATACTATTAGACCTTCCATCTAAAGGTCTTGCCACCCGAATCCACCTCTACCTCTACCTGCTGCAATGACCTCTCCGGCTTCTTTCAGAAGAAAATTCAAAACATTTATTTAGCGCCCCAGCCTCCCATAAAAGGTTTGACAATGGAGGATCAACCAAAGATCCGCCCTTATACCCTCACTGATTTCCCCATCTTAAGGTAGGATAATCTCTTGGATGTCTTAACCAAAGTCAAATTGTATTCCACTGCTGATCCGGTACCTCCCCGTATTTTAGCAAAGGCCACAAATCTGATCCTCCCTACCTTGCTAGAATTATTAAACCTCTTTTTGAGCACAGGAACTAGCCCATCAATATGGAAACATGTCATGGTGAAAGCATTGTTGAAAAAAGTTAATTTGGATCCTCATGATTTAGGAAATTACACACTAATTTCTCTTCTCCCAGGGATAAGAACACTCTTGGAAAGCATATTAACTCCACTCTAGCTGATTTTTTAGAAAGTCATGATGTTTTACATCATACCCTAACTGGATTATGCCCACAGCATAGCATGGAGACCACCCTTTTAACTGTGGTTGAAGAAGCTAAGGAGCTACTTGATCAATGAGGTAATGTAGCTATTATCCTTCTTTAGCTTAGTGCAGCATTTGATATGGTTAATCACAACATTCTTAATAAAATAAAGTAAAGCTGTGGAATCTCAGGAATTGCACTTGCGTGGCTGAAGTCTTTTTCTCGGGGATAGATCATTCCAGATCTTCGATGGCGGCTGCACTTGAGATGTTTTACAGCTTAAATGCGGTGTACCACAGAGCTCGTCTTTGAGCCCTTCATTGGGATCTGAATTGTTTCTTATGCGAATGATACACAATTGGTCTTCTCTCTTACTTAGAATCACAACCCTTTCTCCACTTCCCTAGGCTCCTGCCGGGAGAAAGTTGGAACCTGAATGAATAATTCTTGTCTGAAATTAAACGGAAATAAAACAAAACTCTTAATTCTTGGCATTAATCCCAACGCTTTATTGGATTTGGGTTGGCCGAATTGCCTTGGCCCTTCTCCTGTTATGAAAATGGCCATAAAGAGCTTGGGAGTTTGGTTGTAGGATTCCCTAAATTTGGACCCCCAAGCAACTGAACCAGTGCAAAATGTCAAGGCATTCCCAGGATGCTCAGAAAAATCCTCCATTTACTTCCCTTACTCTCCAAGAGGCTAGTAGTCCATGCTCTTATACTCTCTCGTCTGGACTACGGAAATTCTCTTTACCTGGGTGCTCCCAAAATGACACAAAAAAATAGCAAGTGGTGCAGAATACAGCTGCCCGAATACTTCACAAGGATCCTAGAAATCACTCCGCCTGCTAAAGCCTCAACTCCCTTCACCGGCTCCCTCTGGCGGAGCGGATGAAATTTAAATCACTCTGTTTTGTCCATTGGGCCTTCCTTGAAACAGGGCCTCTGATCACTCGGTCTCTGATTTTGCAATACCTCCCAGGACGGACCTTGCATTCCTCCAATACTTCTCTGGCCAAAACCCATCTATTGGAAGATCAAGTTGGGGAGGGTGGTCCTTTTTTTTTACAATATGACTGAATTGTGGAACACCCTCCCCACTTACCTGAGATTGTCTGTGAAGGAACTTCCATTCTGCATGTATCTCAAACTTGGCTGTTTAAGAATAGCCTTCTCTGATCTTTTGGGACAGCCGATTTAGCTCTAGCAATCCTGGAATGCCTACGGGTAGCTATGCACTATACAAGTGCTGAATAGAATAGAATAGAATAGAATGAAATAGAATGGAAAATTCATGTAGAGAAAGTAGCTGGTTTGGTGGTTGGTAATCAATGCATATGATATATTGCAGTTTTATATATTATACATACGTATTATAGTACTGTGAATTGAATGGAGGTGAAGTCAAATGAAAGGCCAGGAGATTTATCCCATGAAGGAAGATATATTGAACTAATAAAAGTTACAACATTAATAATTTAGGTAGAAATTAAAAGAGGCAACAGTTGGTTTATTCATAGATACTCACAGGTGTATGTTTATTGTATGTTACATAGCAGCATGTCTGTACTTGTGCAAGAAATTGGGAACATTAGAATGTGAGCAGACTAGTATAATGTTGAGGGGAACTGTAGTGTTCTCATTTCACCAAAATGATGACAACACCTTATAAGTTGGAGAATGTTCTTTACTTCAAAATAATACAGGCTCACATCATGGAAACGAGAGCAGGTTTCCTGCTCTAGTTTCCATGAAGCAAAGCAGTGTTTGCTATGGCAGGTCGGGAGCCTTGCTCCCGCCCTACCATAGCAAACAGCAATGTCCCCGGGGTTGGGCACCCTGGGTCATTGCTGGAGCCGGCCCTGGGGGGTGGCAGTCCCGAGGGCCAACTAGGGCTCCAGGAGGGGGCCGCACGGCCCCCTCCCAACTCTTTAAAGCCCTGAGCGGTGGTGGTCTCTGGGGACCGCAACGGACAGCCTTGTGTAAATAATTAGTGCCTAGGTATTTGATTGATATCACCTCAGGATCAGCATCTGGAGAAGTATGTATTTTGTTCCATATGCCCTATGTAGCCAGTTTAGCATGATCCCAGTGGGTTGGGGAGCTGGTTTCCCTACACACAGCCATGGTTGGACCCCAGAAATATCCAAGGGCAGAAAGAGCATACTATGTCGGATTTTACTCAGGCTAGTGCATTGTGGGAAATCCTGCAATACGTCAAACAGGATATGCTGCAAAGGGGCAATGGAGTGACCCTGTGAACTTGTTGTCACTGGTTAGGGAGCATATGGGAGTCACCCCAACTCATTGGCTACTGAATCCTCCAAATGTAGCACCTCACCCAGACATTATCACAATACATCTTGACCTGAGGAGAACAGAGAGCATTGGACGTGATGTCTTAGGCCTGTGTAGAGACCTAAGTGTCTGGGCCTTCTCCCACATGTACCCAATACTGAGTAGTGAACTACAAGGATCAGTTGGCTTTCTTCCTGTGCAGCAACACAAACACAATAAGCTGGTAGAAACTATTTCCAAAGTATAGCCAACCAACCAGTAGCAAATGGACCTAGACTGGACCCTACTGGCAGTCTCTGATAGAGTGAGTCCTGACCCCTAAGTGTTTTCACTGAAGTCCTGGGATCATCAGAAGAGATGGCTTTCGAAAGTATGAAAAGTTGGACTTCCAAGACCTCAGAGCGTCAGCCCAACCTCATTGCAAAGGTGTCTGACTTTGACCGTACTTGGCCAGATACAGTTTCAGGCTTGCCACTATGTAGTATTGTTGAACTCCTACAAAAGTCTAAAGGTAGAAACTTTGACAGGGTGAAGACACAAAAAGGTATCTGACCAGCAAAAGGAGTTTGACAGGCCAGGCACAAAATGTCAGTTTTCTTGCTTGGAGCCCTCATCACAGAAACCAATAGCCTCAGTGGGATCTCGATCAAAGTTTATCTGATTTTGAGAGGGATTCTCTAAGTATAGTTGAAGAATTTCAACTTCCAGTTTCAGAGACCATGCCAGAAGATAAATCTTTAACTGGAACAACTGTTTGCTGCATCTGACCTCTGATCCATCAGTTTTGGCTTGAAATTATGCCTAGGTCCCTGTCAGCTGTAAACAGTGGCATTAAAGATGCAGTCCTCTGGCCCACTTTTGGATATTCATAATTTTAGTAGCTTATTTCAGATTGCATTTTTCCCTATTTTTAGAAATAATTTGGCTGATTTCTATGTGTTGTTTTGATTTTTTTTTAAATGTTTTAGTACTGCTGAATAATTGACACACTTCTCCTCAAGCTAAGCCTGCCTGCTCTGTGCTTTAGCTACCAAGTGCTGAGCGTATTTTTTTTAATTGATCTTGCAACAGGAACCTGGCAGGATTTTGTACTTATTATTAGGGAAGGGCTCACGTCCCCCCTAAATATTAATTCTGATCAAAACCATATAAGATTCGCTGCTGAGTGAATGGTATGACATACTGATACACAAAAACACAGGGAGCCTTGGCTTCAAGGGATCGATAATGTGCACTGTTGTGCAAACATTTCCAAGTTGGAGCAACTTGAGATTGAGGTGGGGGCATGGCCAAGACACGAATGGAATAGGACGCGCGTTTGCAGAGCTCCGCTCCTCCGCGGCCCTTTAGCTTCTGCGTTCACATATTCTAGCAGCTGACAGCTTGCCTATGGGGTGGACCCCAAGAATACACCGGGGGGCTCCTGTGGCCCCGGAAAGTTGCTGAAAGACTCACTGGTGACTCTTTGGGACTAAGCAGCCGTGCCAGGGACTGCCGCCATCTTGAGGCCATCGGGAGGCCTAGCACTGGCAGTCTGTCTTCTCTTCCGCTGTCAGCTCTGGGGGTGCCCATCCGAGGGCGGTGCTGTGGCCAGGGGACTGCCCCCCAGATGGAGGCCTGTTTGGAGGGATGGAGAGGCAGCGGCACTCAACTGGGACAGATGCCTCTGGTCCTTCCTCGCCAGCTGCATTGGCTGCTGACCACCGGCACGAGAGAGAGGATTCGGCTGTGGTGATTGTGCAGCGGGGCATCCTGCTCACCCTCCCCCAGTTGTTGGGCCTTACTTGGATCTCTTCGCCGCCAGCCTCTTGCCCAAGCCTGGCTCTGGTCTCGGCCTGGGGTCCTCTCTCCTGCCTGCGACTACTGTGCTGTGCACCTTGGGCCTTCGCCACTTGGACAACCTAGTGAGAGAAATCTGGGCCCAGTTGTCACTGGCGAAGGAAGCCAGAGCCTGCCATCACACTCTGCATTAACGGAGGGATGACAAATGGCTGACTACAGGTAGGGAGATTGGCTGCAGAGTCGGCGCAGCGGTTGGCCATTATACTCCCTCCCTCTCCTGCTGGGCCTGAGGGGTCACCTCTTGGGCCTAGATCACCTGCCTCTTTGCTCAGATCCACGGGCTCACATTCAATTGCATCATCTTAAAGTTCTTGACCACTGCACGTGGCGAGGGCCCAGGTGCGGATTCTACTTTCACCCCCCACACCTGATCTGGAGTCTGCTGCCGGCTATGGTTGGCCCCCCCTGGGCTGATTGCTGCCAGCAACCCCTGGGACAGTGGACTATGTGCGACGTTGTTTCTTTCAAGGGCTGAAGGAATCGGCTGTGTGAATCGCACAGCGGGACCCCATATGTGGTGGGAATCCCCTTGAAACATAAACTTTTGGATTTTTGGCCAGCATTGAGGGGTGAACATCACAAGGAGTGGCAGAGATCTGGTGCTGAGCTTGAGGGTCTTCTCTATACCTATGTGCACCCACCGCTGACTTGGGCTCTTAATGTCATCCTTTGGGCTGAAATATAATGACGCCATGGAACTGAACTTTCACCCTTAGGTCCTGTGCGCCTCCATACTTACGCTCTACCCTCTGGCTCCCGAACTGGGGAGCTCACCTTTGCGACCTGCCCATTGATTTTACTCATTCCTCCTTTTCCTTTTTCAGCAGCCTGGCGCCCTTCCCTACGGTCTTTCCCTGGATCTCTGGGGTTTACCATTGATGTAGATGTTGATGGGTCCCATACAGTTTATGGTGCTGGCACGGATAGGGTCTCAACCCACAACTACCATGCCACAGCCAGTCCATAACGATTCTGGAGTGGCCTACCGGCCACAGACCAGCACTTCTCCCCCTGTCTTCTAGGAATTTCCCCTGTGGAGCGTGACACTAGAGAAAAGCCCTCGTCCACTATGCTGTGCCCTAAGGCGGGCAAAGACTCCACACCTACCCCGGCTAAAGATAATCGTGTGGCATCCCTATGGCTGAAATCCACTCTTCAGCCACAGCCTACATCGGACCCCCAAATACCTCTTCAGTCGAAGTCTCAACGGCAGCCCCGAATACACAGGCTTTTCTACAAGAAATCAAGGCTGAAATCAGATCGCTCAAGAGTGACTTTAAATCCTGCTTATGAGAGATCCGACAGGATGTCACGGAAACTGAGGGCCGGGTGGACGTCCTCGAGCGCACGATGGACACCTGCACAGAAGTCCACTGTTCCGGCACCCA
This sequence comes from Triturus cristatus, assembly GCF_964204655.1. Lineage (NCBI taxonomy): Eukaryota > Metazoa > Chordata > Amphibia > Caudata > Salamandridae > Triturus > Triturus cristatus. The sequence continues at coordinate 721,729,345 of NC_140585.1, forward strand.
AATGCAGGTCACAAGCCAAGGAGCACATCTCCTTCCAAACAACGCATGAAATCATCAACCACCTCAGCACCATGAGCACTCCTCACTCACCGGTCCACAACTCGGGGGCCTTGGACAGCAACAATCACACCAATGTACCAACTACACCCTGAAGCATTCATGAAGGCCCTCTGCTTAGCAAACGTTTATGATCCTTACTCTAACTACTGTACTCCAACTAATACATCCATCACCTGCATAGATGACTCAGATTGCCTTTCCTGACTCACTACACCTAGAAGTGACTCTTACTCTCCTCTACAGCCCGAGCTGCACTACTACACAGTCACTCTGCCACCTGGCATACTCTTTTACACCCCCACAGGACCACATTGGGCCATAGCGGCCACCCGCCTGCCTCTGTTGACTACCCCATTAGTTCCTTTCCCTGGCAGCTACTAGCTCGGTGTACCCACCACCATCCTAACCCTGGCCGCGGAGCATGGAGCCCGTGCAATCCACACTTGCTCTTACTACACCCCGAGACACGTAGTTCCTATCAGTGTAGTGACATCCTCGGAATGACTCCTGTCTCGACTTCCGAGCCATTCCTTAAATGGCGGTACACCCTATTGGCCCTGTTGGCTACCACCTGTTATTTTTCCACCTGTTTTCCCTTTCCTACACTGGCGGCAGGGTGAGCCCAACACGACTATCCTCTCACGCTCTATCATGCATGGTCTCTCCACTGGGAATGCCCGTCACATGTCTTACAAGCTCTATCTCCTTTCCCTAAGAGAACATCAATCTCCCGACCATGGCTACAATAATACCCCCGGACTCTCCGTGTGACACTATGACCACAAATCCTTGAAATAAAATTCTTACTCTCAATGTCAAGGGCCTCAACTCTCCAAATAAAAGACAACAGATTTGGAGATACCTCCTCCAAGACCCCAACATTATCTTCCTCCAGGAGACCCATTTACTTGCTACAGATATTCAAGTCATGTCCCACCCGAAATACCCTCACCAATACTGGGCATCGGCCGCTTCCAAAACAGCAGGGGTTGCCATACTAATCAGATCCAGACTGGTTGGAGTGACTTCTCGAGCAACACAGGATGCTAAGGGCCGATATGTGAAACTTCAAATCCAACTTGGTGTGCATCCTTTGACCCTTATCAACATCTATGTGCTACCCCATACTGGACCATAGTGCTGCCACATATCAGACCACAGGGGCAACGTCTTCAACAAAGGGGGGAACCCAAATAACCCTCCGGCATCTGGGTATATAAATGATATATAGAAAAAGATAATGCCTCGGGACTGATACTCTCACATAAGTTTAGGCGAAGAGATAGATAAATTATCTCTCCCCTGGAGTAATATTTATTTTTCCAACAGAACCTGTATTATTGAATTTTGTGACCAAGTCAACGGCGATTCCAATGAAAACCAAAAGTATATAAATTAACTTTTTATAAGTGTAAGGATATTCATTTTATACCACACTTTTTTTGAAATTCTTTTGTAATTCTTTTGTTTTTAGACATATATATACAAACAAATACAATATTTACAATACTTACATATAGCAAAACCACTGAACATATACATATCAACAAACGCCCTTTTTAATATACCAGGATGCTTATGGGCTTTTTTTGAAACAGCATTCCTATATATCGAAGATCACTACTACAGACGCACTACGAGATTTTGTCGTTTACAATCTCCTAATTAATTTGAGTGCTCTTTCACAAATCAGTCAAAACATAAATCATAATCCAGCGAGTGTCTTCAAAATAAATGTCGACGCGTTTCAGCCAAATAACTCTTTTGGCCTCATCAGGACTAGGGCATCCGAACAAATAATTTACAACCTGTAAGAACAAATTAATTGTCCCTGTTAATATCCATCTTATCTCTATTTAAATTATATACACAGGAGCACAAGGAATAATATTAAAAAACCACTATATTACAATTATATTACAACAGTTCAAAACTGAAGTGGCGGCTCATACAAAAAACCGAAGAACTTTCAATAAAACACCCAGGGTGTATGACAACCTTACAACCCAATCTGATATATCACCGACAGTGAATGTAAAGCAATTAGGTGTATTAATATGTGATATGCTAAATAAACCTAAAATGCCTTATATTAAAAACTGCATATTACCTATTGTCCAATTAGAGTCTCATTGGGACAAATAATCGTCTTTTCTTTCTTTCTTTTTTCTAAAAATTATTTTGGCGGGCTAAAAGCAATCAAAACCAAGAATTATCTCAATGGAAAATCACTCCACCTATAGTAAATGTATCTATTTTCAAGTCACTGTCTCCCACATCCGTTACCCTTTATCTCGAAGTCAGTATAATCTCAAAGTGCATCGATTGCATCGTTATTTAAAGCGAGAAAACCCAAAGTAATTGACACCGTAAGTCACACCCATTACGGAAAATAGCAAATAGAACCTGCATGTTATTGAAAAGGATATGTAATACATACCTTGTGTGTTATTATTCGACCCTTCCAAAACCACTCGTTATACGGTTCAAGTATTCTGCATATGTTTATGCATATACAATGTTTAGCACTGCTTGAGGTCGCCTCGCTATCAACTCTGTCAATAAAACCAATGAAAAACCAAATCTAAGTATCAATTCTCTTTAGCCTTAGTGAAACAATAGGTTTATTTACACTTATGCCGAGTCGTTCGTCTCCTTACCTCAAAGTTTATACACAGGACCCGCTTCTAACGTTCATTCTCCCTCCCGTCTACAAGGATCGCATCCGATGTCACGTGATGCGGAAGTCTATTTAAACCCGGCAGAAATTGCCGTAAACATAATAAAGGGACCACTCTCTCAACGTAGATGGTAGACAAAGACATTGCCAATCATAAACCTAGTAAAAGGACTACTGTTCAACTACAACGGAGAACAGCAAGTTTATACATACGGAAACGAATAAATACCAAAAAGTAAAATAAATTGTTTAACCAAAATTCACCAGAATGCACACATATGTTATTACCGCCATCAAGGAAAGTCCTAATCAGGTCCTAATGAATTCAATTAAGAATGGGGATGATTGAATAATATCGAATGCCCTAAACTAGTGTTATATGCACTTCTTTCTTGTACTCATTATATACCTACTTAAACAAGATTGAAAATAAAATAAAATGCAACAAAATAGAAAAGTCACCTTATATCCCAGTATGTTACCGCCACTCCTTACATTCTAGCTATCCATAATACATTGGTGTAGGTAAGTACGAACCGACTATTGCAAGCAACATCATCTGAAGAACATGTAAACCCTTTATACCACTCCCTTATTGTAACAGAGCCCAGATCTCATCTTTATCATTGAGGCCTAGCGTTGTGGTATGATATTTCGCTATTAGTCTGGCCTCTAATCTGTTAAGTTTTGTTTGTAACTCAGTTTTTTCAAAGTTACCGACTAAACACATTACTGACCATTTTAAGTCATTTTCTGAATGCTGATGGTTCTGAAAATGTTGCACCAATGGGGCCCCCTGAACTTTACATTTAATTCTTGATTTGTGTTGCAATATACGTTTCTTTACATGCTGTGTTGTCTGGCCTATGTAATATTTATTACAAGGGCACTTTATGCAATAAATTGCATTTTTTGAATTGCAATTGGAAAATGTCTTTTGGTAGTGCGTAAGGCCATTAATCTCCAACTGTTTGGAGTCTTCTGTTAGATTACATGCCACACAGTTTTGGCATCGGAAGTGACCAACTACCGGTGGTAATTTCAGGAGGTTCCGCAGATCTTTTCTTGGTATTTCTGTCTGTCTTGTAGCCCTCACAAGTTGTTGTCGGATATTTTTACCTTTTTTAAAAGCAAACAAAGGTTTCGAAATTCCCAAAGGCTCAATTATTTTCCAGTTTTTTTGGACAATTTTCTTGACTTTATTAGCTTTTGGATCAAAATTCAACACACATGTCAATGGAGTGGTTTTATCCTTTGCTTTTGGAACTAATAAGACTTCCCTCGGGGTGTACCACGCTCTTTTGAGTGCACCTTTCACTAATTTTTTTGGGTATCCTCGAGTTATTAATTTGTCTTTTAATGTCTCTGCATTAGTGAAAAAGTCTTTTTTGTTTGTACAATTTCTTCTTACACGGAGAAATTGTCCGTACGGCAAATTTTCGTAAAAGTGCTGACCATGACAAAATAAACTTTCTGGATGTTTTTATCCAACAGGAAAATGAAGTACTGGGGGTTTGTCTATACACTAAACCGACAGACTGTAACACTCTTTTGCATTTTACAAGCAGTCACCCACGTACTTTAAAGGAAAATTTGACTTTTGATCCAAAAGCTAATAAAGTCAAGAAAATTGTCCAAAAAAACTGGAAAATAATTGAGCCTTTGGGAATTTCGAAACCTTTGTTTGCTTTTAAAAAAGGTAAAAATATCCGACAACAACTCGTGAGGGCTACAAGACAGACAGAAATACCAAGAAAAGATCTGCGGAACCTCCTGAAATTACCACCGGTAGTTGGTCACTTCCGATGCCAAAACTGTGTGGCATGTAATCTAACAGAAGACTCCAAACAGTTGGAGATTAATGGCCTTACGCACTACCAAAAGACATTTTCCAATTGCAATTCAAAAAATGCAATTTATTGCATAAAGTGCCCTTGTAATAAATATTACATAGGCCAGACAACACAGCATGTAAAGAAACGTATATTGCAACACAAATCAAGAATTAAATGTAAAGTTCAGGGGGCCCCATTGGTGCAACATTTTCAGAACCATCAGCATTCAGAAAATGATTTAAAATGGTCAGTAATGTGTTTAGTCGGTAACTTTGAAAAAACTGAGTTACAAACAAAACTTAACAGATTAGAGGCCAGACTAATAGCGAAATATCATACCACAACGCTAGGCCTCAATGATAAAGATGAGATCTGGGCTCTGTTACAATAAGGGAGTGGTATAAAGGGTTTACATGTTCTTCAGACGATGTTGCTTGCAATAGTCGGTTCGTACTTACCTACACCAATGTATTATGGATAGCTAGAATGTAAGGAGTGGCGGTAACATACTGGGATATAAGGTGACTTTTCTATTTTGTTGCATTTTATTTTATTTTCAATCTTGTTTAAGTAGGTATATAATGAGTACAAGAAAGAAGTGCATATAACACTAGTTTAGGGCATTCGATATTATTCAATCATCCCCATTCTTAATTGAATTCATTAGGACCTGATTAGGACTTTCCTTGATGGCGGTAATAACATATGTGTGCATTCTGGTGAATTTTGGTTAAACAATTTATTTTACTTTTTGGTATTTATTCGTTTCCGTATGTATAAACTTGCTGTTCTCCGTTGTAGTTGAACAGTAGTCCTTTTACTAGGTTTATGATTGGCAATGTCTTTGTCTACCATCTACGTTGAGAGAGTGGTCCCTTTATTATGTTTACGGCAATTTCTGCCGGGTTTAAATAGACTTCCGCATCACGTGACATCGGACGCGATCCTTGTAGACGGGAGGGAGAATGAACGTTAGAAGCGGGTCCTGTGTATAAACTTTGAGGTAAGGAGACGAACGACTCGGCATAAGTGTAAATAAACCTATTGTTTCACTAAGGCTAAAGAGAATTGATACTTAGATTTGGTTTTTCATTGGTTTTATTGACAGAGTTGATAGCGAGGCGACCTCAAGCAATGCTAAAACATTGTATATGCATAAACATATGCAGAATACTTGAACCGTATAACGAGTGGTTTTGGAAGGGTCGAATAATAACACACAAGGTATGTATTACATATCCTTTTCAATAACATGCAGGTTCTATTTGCTATTTCCCGTAATGGGTGTGACTTACGGTGTCAATTACTTTGGGTTTTCTCGCTTTAAATAACGATGCAATCGATGCACTTTGAGATTATACTGACTTCGAGATAAAGGGTAACGGATGTGGGAGACAGTGACTTGAAAGTAGATACATTTACTATAGGTGGAGTGATTTTCCATTGAGATAATTCTTGGTTTTGATTGCTTTTAGCCCGCCAAAATAATTTTTAGAAAAAAGAAAGAAAGAAAAGACGATTATTTGTCCCAATGAGACTCTAATTGGACAATAGGTAATATGCAGTTTTTAATATAAGGCATTTTAGGTTTATTTAGCATATCACATATTAATACACCTAATTGCTTTACATTCACTGTCGGTGATATATCAGATTGGGTTGTAAGGTTGTCATACACCCTGGGTGTTTTATTGAAAGTTCTTCGGTTTTTTGTATGAGCCGCCACTTCAGTTTTGAACTGTTGTAATATAATTGTAATATAGTGGTTTTTTAATATTATTCCTTGTGCTCCTGTGTATATAATTTAAATAGAGATAAGATGGATATTAACAGGGACAATTAATTTGTTCTTACAGGTTGTAAATTATTTGTTCGGATGCCCTAGTCCTGATGAGGCCAAAAGAGTTATTTGGCTGAAACGCGTCGACATTTATTTTGAAGACACTCGCTGGATTATGATTTATGTTTTGACTGATTTGTGAAAGAGCACTCAAATTAATTAGGAGATTGTAAACGACAAAATCTCGTAGTGCGTCTGTAGTAGTGATCTTCGATATATAGGAATGCTGTTTCAAAAAAAGCCCATAAGCATCCTGGTATATTAAAAAGGGCGTTTGTTGATATGTATATGTTCAGTGGTTTTGCTATATGTAAGTATTGTAAATATTGTATTTGTTTGTATATATATGTCTAAAAACAAAAGAATTACAAAAGAATTTCAAAAAAAGTGTGGTATAAAATAAATATCCTTACACTTATAAAAAGTTAATTTATATACTTTTGGTTTTCATTGGAATCGCCGTTGACTTGGTCACAAAATTCAATAATACAGGTTCTGTTGGAAAAATAAATGTTACTCCAGGGGAGAGATAATTTATCTATCTCTTCGCCTAAACTTATGTGAGAGTATCAGTCCCGAGGCATTATCTTTTTCTATATATCACAGGGGCAACGTCAGCTGCTTTGAAGAGGGATCTTACAGAGGCTGGCTTGACAGACGCCTGGAGATATCATTCCCCAGGTGTATGTGATTATACCTTCTTCTCTCAAGTTTACCCTTCTTTCTCAAGAATTGACTATTGCTTCCTCTCACACTCTCTGATTAAATCCCTAGACTCAGTAGAGATCTCGGACATATCCATATCGGCCCACGCCCATGTGGTGGTGACCTTCCGTGTCCCGGGTAGACGATATGATGCCCCCTGTAGATGGCGTCTCCCTCCCCATGTCCTACGGGACCCAGTAGACTTGGCAGAAGTCCATCAGGACATCTCAGCTTACTTTGAGGCAAACATACCCCAGAACCGCTCTCGGCCATAAGATGGGATGCTTTTAATTCGACCATCCGAGGCGTCATCTCTTCTATAGCCATTGCTCATTCCAGAGAAGTCCGCCTGATCGAGCACAGCTTAACCAATGACGCTAAGGCCTTGGAACGCGAGGATCATGCCACACCTTCAGAAGCACACAAGAAGCACCTCGCCATGCTCCGGGGTCAATTAAGACTACTTCGCACTAATAAAACAGAACGTGCTCTTATGTCACTTAAGCAGATATTCTTTGAGGGGGTAGACAAGGTTGGGACTATCCTAACATGTTGCATCCGGACTCAAGTTGCTAAAACTCATGTCTCCAAAATCCAACGCGTAGACAATACCTGGGCCACATCTGATCGGGAAAATGGTCAGGTCTTTGCCACATTCCACACTGAGCTGTACACTGCAGCCGCCCACTCTCCCGAAAAGACTTCCTCTTTTCTCAATGCATGCTCCTGGGACCCTCTGGATCCCTAGCATGCGAAACTACTGGATGACCCATTTACTTTAGAAGAAATCCATAGAGCATTGAAACAACTCAAAACAAATAAAGCTCTGGGACCGGATGGCCTTCCAGATACCTTTTACCATGCCTTTCTCCCCCAACTCCAGGACCACCTTCTTCACCTGTTCTCTGACACAACAGGACTTCAATGTCAGAAGCTGAAGTAATGCTCATACCAAAACGGGGAAAAGACCCTTCTTTATGCACCTCCTACCGGTCTATCGCACTACTCAACACTGATGCCAAAATATACACTAAAATACTAGCGTACCGCCTCAAGCCTTATCTCCCAGGAATGATCGACCCAGATTAGGTGGGGTTCATCTGCCACTGCCAGGGGGCTGACAACTTTAGTCGAATTGCCCGTCTTATTGAAAAGGTCCAAAATCGAGAAATCCCAGCCTGTCTGCTATCCCTCGATGCGGAGAAGGCCTTCAATCGCGTTGACTGGCAGTTTCTCCTTGCAGTACTCCATAAAATAGGCCTAGGGCCAGCAATGATCTCTAAGCTAATGGCCCATTACACTTCCCCTGTAGCGCGATTCAGAATTAATGGTCAACTTACACCCCCTATCTCGATTCACAGGGGTACTAGGCAGGGCTGCCCACTCTCCCCTCTCTTGTTTGCTTTAGCAGTGGAACCCCTAGACATTGCTATCCGCCAATCTGCAGGCATAATGGGCATACCCTTTGGGGGCCATGACCATAAAGTATCCCTGTTTGCAGACGACCTAAAATTCTCACTCACTGCTCCGGATACATCTATTCCAGCCTTATCCTCGCTTCTCCACTCCTTTAGAATAGCTTCAGGCTTTAAGACCAACATGTCCAAATTCCACGCACTAAATCACACCATTTCTACTCTGAATTTACAGAGTCTTCCACCCGTACCCCATACATTGGGCAGACCACTCAATTTGCAATTTGGGCCTCAGCTAGATCCCGTCCCTCCCCACCTGGACCCAAGCCAACTGGCCAGTCTGTTGTAGAGAAATTCGAGAAGAACTACAACGCTGGAAAAAACTCCATATTTCCTGGTTGGGTCGCCTCAATGCAGTAAAAATGGTACTTCTCCCTAAAATACTTTACCTCTTCCAAAACTTGCCTACCCCGATCCCTCAGGTAGACATCCAAAGCCTGGAGCACAACCTAACTTCCTTTATTTGGGATAAAGGCCTTCCGCGCTTCGTTGAATAAAGTGTGTATGGTGCCCCCGAGACTGTGGAGGCCTCCCATGTCCAAATCTACTGGAATACTACTGGGCAGCCCATCTTCGATGCATATCTGAATGTGTGTTGTTCGGGAGAGTGGAAAGCATTGGTTCCACACAGATCGGGCAGTCGCTTGCAGACCCCGGTGTGAACTGGCATGGCTCTCCAGAAAGGCCAGACACCGCAGTGCATATTTTCCCCTCACCTAACACACCCATCACCCGGCATCCCCTGTTCCCTCCGGCTTTACAACCATATGCATTTCCTGAGTGGAATCAGGGGGAGTGCCAAGTTATCCAGGACCTCTTTGAAGGTGATACATTTAAATCTTTTGACCAATGCAAACAATCCTTCCATGTCACTGAGGCCAGCAGACTTCAATATTATCAACTTCGCCACTGGTTGCTCACCTCCAAATACAATCAGGAAGCCACCAGACCGCTTACACCCTTTGAGTCCCTGGTTTGAACCTTTGAAAGGCACACGCAGTCTAATTTTTCTCACTTACCAAGTGCTACAACACTCGCAACCCCACCATCTCCATAGATACCAAAAACAATGGCTCATGGGCATAGAAGAGGAGCCCTCCCAGCAGAAATGGGAACAACTATTTTGCGACATCCCCAGAATTTATAAAAGAACTACTCAGTGCAAATCAGCATATAAGCTAATGATGCGCTGGTATTACACCCCTGCACTTCTACAGAATATCTTTCCTGCCCTCTCCCGCCTCTGCTGGAGATGCCAATCGCCAACAGGGGACTTTAGCCATATCTGGTGTACGTGCCCGCTTGTGACAGTGTTCTGGAAAGAGGTTCTAAGCCACATCAAGGACACTGTGCGGTACCCTATCCCAAACTCCCCCTTAGTGTCCCTACTGGGCATGAGACCAGCGCAACGCAAAGACATGACACACTCCAACTGGCGCCTTATCATGCAGATGTTGGGAGCAGCAAAACAAACTATAACCTTTCATTGGAAGACACATTTCCGCCCCCAATATCTGCCTGGTTTTCATGCCTATGGCATGTCATCGTAATTGAACTTCTGACAGCCCACCTCACCCATATGGATACCAAATTCAAACACACTTGGCAACCACTTATAATTCATCTTATAACTCATCTTGCGTCACGATAACCGCCTGGCTCAGTCACAGGCCCAACTTAAAAAGATTTCATCTATATCTTATGATAAGACACAAGATCCACTTGAACTAGCTACCCCAATCCTCTCCTCTTTTACTAGTTTGACAACTGAACAAACCTCTTAACTTATTGGTGTAACTAAATCTGGCTCCCCTTCAGACTCATGTCTCCCTAAAATTCTGCTAATTTCTCCTGAAATTATAGCTATCCCACTAACTGTGATTTTTAATACAACAGGGTATTTCCCAGTGGAATGGAAGAAAGCCTCCATACTTTTCCATTACTAAAGAATCCCAGTTTGGATGCTAAGGAGACTCTCAACTATAGGCCGATATCGAGACTCCCCTTCTCCGCCAAAGTGATTCAGAAGGCTATAAATATTGAACTATCCTCATTCATCATTGACAAGGCTATTCTGGACTCCTCTATTAACACAATTTTAAAGAGGGTCTGCAGGGTTTATATTTATAGACCTACTATCAACTAAAACCCGCAATGAACTAATCAAAAAACAACTTAAGTTGAGCAGGTCTAATCTGACACTCACTCAGAGATAACTAGTGGACAAATAGAATTGTGACTATGAAAAATGCTTCTTTGTACTGCAGTAGTTCAACAGACTTGTGAAAGCATCCCATCAACTACCACATTGGCCAGACTCATCATTTGAGATGGTAACAACTTATATCGTCCCCACAGGTTTATAAGGAAGATTCCTCTACGTGATGTTGCCAAAGCTGTATGTATTCACAGTCAGAGTATACAAAAATGGAAGATGGAATGAGAAAAAGTGCGTTAAAAATGCCTACCATATAGCCATCATTATTTTATTGGAGCTATACTAGCGACAAAGCTAAAATGGTGTAATTGGCCTTTAACATAATAGGCCAAGATATTACTGTATGTTGTTAAAGCAAGGTCAACATGTTTCTGCCCCTCTCGAACCACTAGGTCGGGCATTCGTCAGGACCATAAAGAACATCTATACACTCAGGAAAAACTTGAAAATCATAATAGAAATGTGATACAACCGTAGTCATGCTTTGCCCGTGCGTCCATTTTAACGGCCACAGGAAGGTTGTCACCTACAAATAAACACAATAATTTATATAAAGTAACAGTTGAAATATCACAGTTATTTTTAAGTCACATTCATTATTTTCTTGTGGTGGTTTATCTTAATCCATTAGCATAGCCACCACCATCAAATACTTCATGATCATGAATAATTCACAAACTTACCCTGCTTGACTAGGGTATGTGCTTCACCTCACCTATTGTATCACAAGGCGTGGAGCACCGCTCTAGAAAATAGGAGTTGATAAGACAATGTTTTAATCTTTATCCCCCTCCTTATTGCAACAACAAAACTCTATAAACTTTGCATCATGTGCTCCCACAGCGTTCACTGTTTATAACCCTCTACGCTTGAAACAGAAATCAAAAATCAGGACCTTCTTTGGACCAGAAGGGGATTGGAGGTCCTGATACCATCGAGGCTGGTTAGGTAATTTGTACAATCGACCTCATAAATCAGGATTCGACGTGGTTAGCGCTTACACAGATAGAGGCCAGGCGCTATATCAGATAATTCATTCTTTCGGGAGGCTTACCTCTCCGTCGGTTACTCCCGGCATCCAGGGATACAATCGGAGGCAAAAGCCGCCGAGTTCCCGCTGTATTTGTTTGTAACGAAGCGTCGTACTTCTGACGTTGCACGGCGCGCGTCACAACCAGAACGCGTGGAACACGCTCAAAGTGCTGGGAGTTGTAGTCCATCAGTTTAATAAAGTGAAAGTCAATATTTAGACGCTCCTCTTAGTCAATTACTTTGCGGAAAGCGTATAGTTTATATAGTTGGTTATAGTCATTCATAAACACCAATGAAACATCAGTCCGAGAGAGGGAGGAAAGGTGAGAAATGCTTTAGAATCGCCAGTCCTCACGTATGTTCAGACAAGGAAAATGTCGTGTATGTTGTTGTGCTAAAGACCACCGATATTAACAGGGGTTTATATTCATATATAAGAATATACAAATGTGCACGTACAGTTTAAATGTTTGGTTGAAGTTATTCCAAGATACAACTAAAACATCCGCCCGACAAAGGGAGAGGAAAAGAGGTGAGAAAAACTCATAACTCGCCACTCCTCATGTGTGTTCGGACAAGGAAAATGCCATACATGTAATTGTGCTAACGACCACAGATATTACCAAGGGTTTATATTTGTATATAAATATTAATATAAATATGCACGTAACGATGCATATGACATATCTGTCTGGCAGGGAAAAAAAGGTTTACTCCCTATTACTCCTTCTACATAGGACAAGTATACTGCTTTTCGATTTACAATGGTTTATCACAATAGGGAACACTATATTCTAGATGGCAGTCCAGGGTATGTCATCATTCAGTCCCTGTTCATTACTTCCCATTCTAAAAATCCAACGTTGCTCCTTTCTAAACAGGAATGTTTTCACCTCTGTGACATGCGGGGGTATGAACGGTTTCTCCACCACCACCCATTTAATGTCTTCCACCTTGTGTTTCATATTTAGGAAGTGTGATGTGAGTTTAGTTGCCTGTTTGTTGCATCGTATTGTGCTCTTATGTTCAGCAATGCGGGTCTTGACCTTTCTCAGGGATATTCCAATATACCTCAAGCCACAAGGGCATGTGATCTGGTATATCACCCGCTCACTATTGCAGTTTGTGTGACATGTCAATATCCATGGTCTAGATGTTCCTATATCTATTTGTGTAGTTTGTTCGGTTTGTGGACAAGCCACACAAGAGCCACACGGAAAATGGCCCACAACTGGTGGCATGTTCCAAAGCCTTTGTGTGTATGAGACTTGTTTACTCTGTGGTCTAGTGTGTACTAGAGTGTCTCTCAGGGACCTGTTTCTTTTAAAAGAGAACAGTGGTTTAGGAATGTTGTTATTTCCTATGTTCAAGATTCTCCAGTGTTTTAGCACTGTTTGTTGAATTCTGTTAGAAAGAGTGCTAAACGTACTGACAAAGGTCATCCTGTCCAGTGTTGGTTTCTGAACTGGTGCTTCTAATAGAGCGTCCCGATTGTTATCCGCGGCTCTTTTACGAGCTTTTCTTATCAGGTGTTTAGGATAGTTTCTGGCTTCCAAATCTTTAGACAAATTTTGTGCATGCTCCTCGTACTTAGTAATATCAGAGCAATTGCGTCGGATCCTCAGGAATTGTCCCACAGGCAAATTCTGGCGCAATGCTCGTGGGTGGTAACTGTCAAATCTCAAAAGGGAATTCCTTGACATTGGTTTCTTATAAAGCTCACACTCCAAACCCCCATCCTTGGGAGATATCTTAAGGTCTAGGAAAGCAAGATGTTCTTTGCTGGGTTCCACCGTGAAATCAATGAAGGTGTTTCTCGAATTTAACCAGTTCTTGAAGTCAAGAAGACTGGAAAGGCTTCCCCGCAACTGCACAAACACATCGTCAATGTATCTTTTCCAAACTATAACCTGTTGTCGGAAAGGATTAGTGTCTGCAAAGACATAGGTTTGTTTGAACCAGTGCATGTACAAATTAGCGAGGCTCGGTGCAAATACACTTCCCATGGATGTTCCAGAGATTTGAAGATATAAATTGTCACCGAATTGGAAAAAAAATTCTTTCATCACCAGTCTCGCACATTCAAGAATAAAATGTACTGGTGTGATCGAATTAGGAACAGAATTCTTAAGGAGTGCACGTATAGTTTCAAGAGTCTCATCCTGTGGAATACAGGTGTAAAGAGAGACAACTTCGAAACTCACCAGATAGTCACTGTCTATTTCAAAAGAAATTTCTGGAAGCAGAGAAAGGATGTCTCTTGTGTCTTTTAGATACGTAGGCATGGCCATTACAAGTGGTCTTAAAAAGAAATCCACAAAGGTGGATAATGGCTCTAAAAGGGATCCAATACCCGAAATAATCGGGCGTCCCGGTGGCGGTCTTGTGGGCTTGTGGATTTTAGGTAAAACGTAGAAGTATGGGGTCACAGGACTTTTGGCTACTAGATAATTAGCCTCCTTCTGCGTTATCCAACCCTCTGCCTCAGCCTCTAGTACCAAAGATTGAATCTCCCTCATGATTCTCTCAGTGGGGTCCCTAACTAGAGGACGATACGCCTCTCTATTCCCGAGTTCCGTTTGATAGTCGGTTGAGTTCATGAGCACAATCGCACCACCCTTATCTGCTGGTTTTATGACTAGCGAAGGGTTGCTAGCTAGATCTTGTGCAGCTTTCCGTTCATTAGCTGGTAGGTTCCAAAATGTTTCATGGCGAGTAGTGCATAATTTGGTGATATTGTGTACCACTGCCTTCTCAAAAGTGTTCATATGAGACGGTGGGTTAAATGTTGATTTGTTCCTTAATCCACTACTCTCACCCGGCTCATCATTGCAAGAACCTACTAGTGTCATCTCAGGTTTATTTCTAAAAAAGAAGTGTAATCTGATTTTACGAAAAAAATGGGCTAATTCCTGTCTTATCTGAAAGGGATCAGCTTTAGATGTTGGTACGTATCCCAAACCCCGATTTAATACCTTGATCTCATTGGCGGTTGGAACATGTGAACTCAGATTCACAACTAGGTCTCTATGCTGGTCGTTGCCTGTTGACCCTTCCTCGTACTCCGTGTGTTGGGCGGGGACGTTGGCCTGCTCCATTGTACCTGTTGGCCCTGTCGTCTTTTTCCTCTGTTTTTGCCTGGGCCTCTCCCTAAAAAAGGCTCAGGATTATTAAATTGGGGGTATTGTTGGTAGGGCATTTGGGCAAAAGGTGGTTGGTAAGGAGGCACCCCATATCCCCACGGTGTCGGAGGCCACCAAGGATTCTGGGCATGACCTCTAAAACCTCTCCTACGTGAACGTCTATTATATTGTCCTCTGCCTCTGTTGTTAGAGGGACCCATGTTGCTGTTATCTGGGATATTGTCGTCACTATCAGATCCAGATGATGAGTAGTTAGACCCATATCTCCTCCCTTTCTTGTTGAACTCGGGGGGTACGTATGTATCAGCCGTGTATGGGTAAACTCTCTCAAATGAAAACCGTGCCAGGTCTTTCTTAAATTTATCGATCTTAGATTGTAGAATACTCTCTCGATATTCTTTGTTGATTTTGTTTGATTCATCTAGATTCTTTTTATATAACCCAGTGGTCAAAGTGGTTTTTATCTGTCCTTCTAGTGCTTGTATAAACACCTGATAAGAAAAGCTCGTAAAAGAGCCGTGAATAACAATCAGGACGCTCTATTAGAAGCACCAGTTCAGAAACCAACACTGGACAGGATGACCTTTGTCAGTACGTTTAGCACTCTTTCTAACAGAATTCAACAAACAGTGCTAAAACACTGGAGAATCTTGAACATAGGAAATAACAACAATCCTAAACCACTGTTCTTTTTTAAAAGAAACAGGTCCCTGAGAGACACTCTAGTACACACTAGCCCACAGAGTAAACAAGTCTCATACACACAAAGGCTTTGGGACATGCCACCAGTTGTGGGCCATTTTCCGTGTGGGTCTTGTGTGGCTTGTCCACAAACTGAACAAACTACACAAATAGATATAGGAACATCTAGACCATGGAAATTGACATGTCACACAAACTGCAATAGTGAGCGGGTGATATACCAGATCAGATGCCCTTGTGGCTTGAGGTATATTGGAATGACCCTGAGAAAGGTCAAGACCCGCATTGCTGAACATAAGAGCACAATACGATGCAATAAACAGGCAACTAAACTCATATCACACTTCCTAAATATGAAACATAAGGTGGAAGACATTAAATGGGTGGTGGTGGAAAAAACGTTCATACCCCCGCATGTCACAGATGTGAAAACATTCCTGTTTAGAAAGGAGCAACGTTGGATTTTTAGAATGGGAAGTAAAGAACAGGGACTGAATGATGACATACCCTGGACTGCCATCTAGAATATAGTGTTCCCTATTGTGATAAACCATTGTAAATCGAAAAGCAGTATACTTGTCCTATGTAGAAGGAGTAATAGGGAGTAAACCTTTTTTTCCCTGCCAGACAGATATGCCATATGCATCATTACGTGCATATTTATATTTATATTAATATTTATATACAAATATAAACCCTTGGTAATATCTGT
Organism: Triturus cristatus; assembly: GCF_964204655.1. NCBI lineage: Eukaryota > Metazoa > Chordata > Amphibia > Caudata > Salamandridae > Triturus > Triturus cristatus. The sequence goes on from NC_140585.1 coordinate 721,745,747, forward strand.
GGTCGTTAGCACAATTACATGTATGGCATTTTCCTTGTCCGAACACACATGAGGAGTGGCGAGTTATGAGTTTTTCTAAAATTGACAACCTAGTTAAGGAAGTGACAAGGCTGGGTGGTTTGTTATTGTCTCAGGAAATTAGAACTCCTAGTGGAAATGTACATTTTGGCGGCAAAGGGAGAGATTTCGCTGAATCTAATGATTCACAAAATAAAGGGAGGGGGGACTCCATTGCTGCAGTTGTGAGAGGACCTATAAAATCTACTCGACCGGACATTCCAGTGGTAACCACTCTGCTGCACCAATCATCCATAAACTCTCATAGCAGTATATCTCCCAGACCCTTGAGGCATAACCGCTATCTTAATTTACCACCAGATTGTGCCCCGTATGTGGCCGTATTGACTAATATGCCTCCCTGCAGCACCCACCCTGCATCTTCTCATGATGAATCTCATATCTCTCTGAAAAACAAGACAGTGGCTTGGCTTAACAAAAATTGTGGTTTTCCGACCTCATACTCTGATCAGATATTAACAGTAAGGCGTGTAAACTGGGTGGGTCCGTCCAAAAAGTCTGGGTCGGGGGATTGCATAGTTGTAAATTTTATATATCCCCAGCATGTGGCAACTGTTCTTCTGAGAGCCTCCATACTTGTATATAATACGAACAGTATTTGTGTACGGCCTCTGGGATACTTTTATGCGCACCTGTGTAAACCACCATCGCAACAGAGCTTAACCAGGCGGGGGCCCGAACCTTATACACCTGTGCAAGAGCCCCAACAACTTCATAACAGCATTAATTCCTGTGGCTTAGGTGGTCCCATTGGTACCCATAATAGGGGCGCCAGTACAGGACACTATCAATATGGGTCGAATTTAAACCTACAGAACAGGTATGAGGTGTTATCTGGACTTGAGGTGTGTGATTGACAGGGAGCACCTGCAGCTCAGGACACTAGGGCTACAGGTGAATCTATAAACTCAGATAACCAGGTGGCTAAAACGCCAGGATGCTTTGTTGTCTCCTGGAATATTGCGGGTCTTGCCGCCAAAATGGCTGATGAAAACTGGGTGACCTTCATTAAGCAATTCTCGATTGTCTGTCTACAAGAGACTTGGGAACTGGGTTGTAACCTCTTCTTAGAAGGGTATAAGGCCTTCTTTGTGCTAGCCTTGCCATCTTTGCGGGGTAGGCCCAAGGGGGGCCTCGTAATTTTCGTTTCCATATTAATATCTTGTGAAATTCGAAGAATTGAAGCTCACCATACAGGTGTAATGGGCCTAATTCTAAAAGGAGGTAATGTCTCTGCTGGCTTGGTGAACTTTTATAATGCTGTTTATGATAGTACTGGCAGGAATCATATTTATTTTTTAAATTCGTTTGTTTCTAATCTTATGGGAAATGTGGGCCATAACCTCATGATTATGGGGGATTTTAATCTGCATCTTTGTACAGACCCATTGAACAAGTGTCTCCCAGAAATGATTTGTGATCGTGCTGACTGTCTTCATATGGAGCACACAAAGGAAGGGGAAATGTGTAATGACTTACTGAATGACCATGACCTCTCTTTGGCTATGTCATTAAAGGACCCGTTATTTCGCTTTGATACCCCTACTTTTAAGGGGCATGGGAGGGGTACCTTCATAGATCATATTCTTGTTTCACGTACGCTGCAAATTTTTGTAGACTGTTTTTGTATTGTTTCCAGTGAATTTAGTGACCATAACCCTCTTACAATCTGTCTAAAATGTCCATGGTTTAAAAAAGGTAATAAGATCATCCATCAAGGTAGACTGGGCACAACTGATGGGAGGAGGCGGTTAAAATGGTCTATGGTCTCTGCGGATACTCTTTATAAGAATATCTCCACAGGTTGTGCAGAGGACATAAAAGTCTGTATTAATGATGGGTATGAACCCAGGCTGGTCTTAGAGGCTTATCAAAATATCACGGAGAAGGTCTCAGTGTTGTTATCGGTCCCTAATAAAACTCGGGCTAATATTGCCCCAAGATGGTTCAGTCACGATTGTACCTTAGCTGCACGCAAATTGAGGGTTGCCTTGTCAGCAACTCCGAGGAATAGGGAGGTGATAAAACTCTGTAGAAAGGAATATAAGGCTATTATTGCTGCGCGTAAGGAGTTTTTGAGGAAAGAGGCTTGGGAGGAACTGCTTGAGCCCTCCACCCTGAATAGTAGTACCAAATTTTGGACTCTGGTGAAGAAACCCTTTCTCACAGAGGATCCCGGAGACGGACTTGTTTGTTGTATATCCAAAGAGGAATGGGAAAGTCATTTTAAAAGCCTGTACTATTTCGTGGCTGATGGAATTATGGTTACAGTTCCCCATGATAGGGATTGTACTACCATTATCTGTGACTCAAGGGAGGTCCTGGCTGCTATAAGGGGTCTTACTGCAAATAAAGCGCCGGGTCCTGATGGGATCCCACCGGACCTTTATAAATCTGATCCAGACTTCTGGGCTCCCATCTTGGCTGCGGTTTTTAACGCAGCGGCCGTAGTGGGTTGTCCCGGAACATGGGGCATGTCAACTATAGTTCCTGTCTTTAAGAAGGGAGATAGGGGAAGTGCCCTTTGTTATCGACCAATTTCCCTCATCGACTCGATGGTTAAGATCATGGGGAGAGTTATACTTCAATGCCTAACAAGTTGGACGAATGAAAATAACATTATGTCTACCTCCCAATATGGTTTCTGCGAAGGGCGCTCCACTATAACCCAGTGCCTCAATTTGTTTCTTATTCTGAATAAATATACTGTTGTTCAGAAGGGAACAATTCACCTTGCCTTCATGGATCTGTCCTCAGCCTTTGACTGTGTTAACAGAGGGAGGCTGTGGCGGACCATGAAGGATAAAGGCATTGATGGGGGGATTGTGGAGTTCCTAGCGGATTTGCATAATGATACAAGAGCAAATGTGAGGTTTTCATCGACCGGGGAAACTACAGGAAATGTTAGTATCAACAAAGGGATGTATTTTGTCCCCCTTTCTTTTTAACTTTTATATAAATGATTTAGAGGCTGATTTACTAGAGGTAAAATCAGATTGCCCTAGAGCCGGTGTAAGGGGTATTCCTGTACTTTTATATGCCGACGATGCGGTTTTAATTTCACGTACAGAATTAGGTCTACAGGCACTTTTGAACGCTTTTAACAAATTCATGTCTGATAGGGACCTCACGGTCAATAATTCGAAATCTTACATAATGCATGTTGGCCGTCAACCTATAAAGAAGTTCATTTTTAAACTAAATGATGTTTTGATCCCCATCACCCAGACATTCTCTTATCTGGGTGTCCTATTTGACACGAAGCTCACCTGGGTCCCACACTTGGCTAAGAAAAAGGGGGAAATGATTAGAGTTAATGCCTCCATTTTTAATTTCGCCTCTAAATTGGGGAAAAAGCCAAATGTGGCCTTGATGAAATTATATAATGCCAAAACCATAGCCACTGCAGCATATGGCAGCGAGATATGGGGCTACATAAATGGCGAACAACTACAAATTGTTGAAAATAACTTTTTAAAGCGTCTGTTATGTGTCCCAGGTAGCACACCGAATCTAATTGTACATGAAGAACGTTGCTGCCCGTATCTATCCGACACTATTGGACTGAAACCATTGCTATGCTGGTTAAAATTATGGTCAAACGATGAGATTCCCTTAACACATTTGATAGAGGAAGACCTCGTATCACTTGATCATGCAATGTGTGTACCTTGGCTTAAATATTTAAAGTCCCAATTTCAGAGGCTGGGTCGCCTGAATCTGTTTGTGAATCCTAGGGATATAGTTAAAGGTGATGTTACAGCAATCAAGAGAGCTTTTATTTTGGATTGTAATGCTCTTAGAGATGAAGTCGAGCTTTTGAAACCTACTGTTACAAAGTATATCATGTTGAGTACTTGTGATACCATGGAAAAGTATCTAACATGCTCCTTTACCTCTCATGAGAAATCTTTGTTGACCCGTTTTAGGTTTAACATCCTCCATCATCTTTTAATTAGACCTAAGTCGGACATTTTTAAGAAACCTGCAGCACCCTGTGGCTGCGACGGGAAGTCTCCACAGGATCTGCTGCATTTTATGTTTTTATGTACTTTTTATGAATATCCCCGCAGGCGTTATTTTGTTACACTTTTAAAGAAATTAAATTTTAAACAAATTAGACCTGCCCTTATGTATCTACAGCTGTTGCACCCGGATAGTGTTCTCCAGGTGCTAGAATTCCTAAAACTGGCTATGAGACTAAGAAAATGTTTAGATGAGTAACTGTAAATTACTATGTAGCATCCGCAGCCCAATGCATTAACGCACTTTTTTCTGTATTGATTTTGAATATGCACTCTTTTAGAAATTTTATGTGTTGTATGTATTTGTGATTGACTTTGTAATTAATTGTGATCTTGTTATGTTTTAATATGTATTGCTAATTTTTGTGTACTTTTGTGGATTGAAATATATCCGAAATAAAGTCAATATATATATATACAAATATAAACCCTTGGTAATATCTGTGGTCGTTAGCACAATTACATGTATGGCAGTTTCCTTGTCCCAACACACATGAGGAGTGGCGAGTTATGAGCTTTTCTCACCTCTTTTCCTCTCCCTTTGTCGGGCGGATGTTTTATTTGTATCTTGGAATAACTTCAACCAACCATTTAAACTGTACGTGCACATTTGTATATTCTTATATATGAATATAAACCCCTGTTAATATCGGTGGTCTTTAGCACAACAACATACACGACATTTTCCTTGTCTGAACATACGTGAGGACTGGCGATTCTAAAGCATTTCTCACCTTTCCTCCCTCTCTCGGACTGATGTTTCATTGGTGTTTATGACTGACTAAAACCAACTATATAAACTATACGCCTTCCGCAAAGTAATTGACTAAGAGGAGCGTCTAAATATTGACTTTCACTTTATTAAACTGATGGACTACAACAACCAGCACCTAGAGCGTGTTCCACGCGTTCTGGTTGTGACGCGCGCCGTGCAACGTCAGAAGTACGACGCTTCGTTACAAACAAATACAGCGGGAACTCGGCGGCTTTTGCCTCCGATTGTATCCCTGGATGCCGGGAGTAACCGACGGAGAGGTAAGCCTCCCGAAAGAATGAATTATCTGATATAGCGCCTGGCCTCTATCTGTGTAAGCGCTAACCATGTAGAATCCTGATTTACGAGGTTGATTGTACAAATTACCTAACCAGCCTCAATGGTATCAGGACCTCCAATCCCCTTCTGGTCCAAAGAAGGTCCTGATTTTTGATTTTTAATTTCTGTTTCAAGCGTAGAGGGTTATAAACGGTGAACGTTGTGGGAGCACATGATGCAAAGTTTTTAGAGTTTTGTTGTTGCAATAAGGAGGGGGATAAAGATTAAAACATTGTCTTATCAACTCCTATTTTCTAGAGCGGTGCTCCACGCCTTGTGATACAATAGGTGAGGTGAAGCACATACCCTAGTCAAGCAGGGTAAGTTTGTGAATTATTCATGATCATGAAGTATTTGATGGTGGTGGCTATGCTAATGGATTAAGATACACCACCACAAGAAAATAATGAATGTGACTTAAAAATAACTGTGATATTTCAACTGTTACTTTATATAAATTATTGTGTTTATTTGTAGGTGACAACCTTCCTGTGGCCGTCAAAATGGACGCACGGGCATTTATGGTCCTGACGAATGCCCGACCTAGTGGGTCGAGAGGGGCAGAAACATGTTGACCTTGCTTTAACAACATACAGTAATATCTTGGCCTATTATGTTAAAGGCCAATTACACCATTTTAGCTTTGTCGCTAGTATAGCTCCAATAAAATAATGATGGCTATATGGTAGGCATTTTTAATGCACTTTTTCTCATTCCATCTTCCATTTTTGTATACTCTGACTGTGAATACATACAGCTTTGTCAACATCACGGTAGAGGAATCTTCCTCATAAACCTGTGGGGACGATATAAGTTGTTACCATCTCAAATGATGAGTCTGGCCAATATGGTCGTTGATGGGATACTTTCACAAGTCTGTTGAACTACTGCAGTAAAAAGAAGCATTTTTCAAGGTCACAATTCTATTTGTCCACTAGTTATCTCTGAGTGAGTGTCAGATTAGACCTGCTCAACCTTAGTTATTCTGGACTCCTCCCAATTTGGATTTTGTGCTTATGATAGCACAGAGTTGTTTCTTATCACTGCCACAGAGGAGCTCAGGCAGATCTTAGACAGTGGGGGGAGCGCAGCTCCCTGCACCTGTCAGCGGCTTTTGATCCTGTTAATCATAGGCTGCTGCGGGACCGGCTAGCTTTCATCGGGATCAGGGATAAGGCGCTGTCCCTACTGGGATCCTTTCTGTCTAAATGGTCTCAAGTAGTAGCTCTGAGGAACGTTGTTTCATCCTCTTCTACCCTGCCTTGCGGAGTTCCTCAGGGTTCTTCTTTGAGCCCAATGCTTTTTAACCTTTATGCCACCCCCCTTGCCAGACTAGTAAAAAGCTATGGATTTACCCTTGTGTCTTACGCGGCGGACACACAAATTGTTGTCTCAGTGAGCAATCTATCCACTCAGACAGCAATCAGTTTTCATGACTGTTTGAGCCATATAGCTAAATGTATGAAGTTAAACTCATAAAAGACCGAGGTTTTGGTGCTGGGGAATAATCCTTCTTTTTGGACGGATAGCTGGTGGTCGGTCCAGCTTGGTTCTTTACCCAACCCAGTGCAAAAATCTAAGAACTTAGGAGAACTTTTTGACATCAAGCTATCCTTTGAAGCACAAATTAACTCGGTCACTTCGGCCTGCTTTTTCATCTTGAAAATGTTGAGGAAAATTCTTCCGGCAATACTTATGAACTTGAGGAAAACGGTGGTATGATGCTGATATCCTCAATACTGGACTAGTGTAATGCCCTTTTTTCCAGTGCTTTTAAGCATAGTATTAAAAAGCTTCAGACTGCTCAGAATGCAGCAGCAAGAATACTGCTAGGTATCTCTAATTTTGATTCTGTTTCTACAGCCTTAGTCCGTCTTCACTGGCTACCGGTAGCCAAGAGGCTCCAATTTACATCACTCTGTCGCCTTCAAATTTCTTTACAACTTGGGCCCAAACCAGCTAGGGAAATTCTTAAAACCATATACTCCTACTAGATCCCTCAGATCTGCCGAACATGGAAACTGAATTGTTCCTAGAGTCAGCAGGGCTAGGTGGGGTGGTAAGAGTTTCACGGGCACAACTGACAGACTGTGGAACTCTCTGCCAAACACACTAAAAAAGAACCCAGCCTTTTAAAATTTAGAATTGGTCTTAAAACCTTTCTGTTTATGGCACAGTTCTCACGCCTTAGTTCGTCCTGATGTGTACATATTAAAGGCAGTGCCTAGACACCCCAGGGTATTTGTTGCGCTTTATAACTTCTTCATCATCATCTCTCCCAAACTGCACATGTCCGCTTTGACCCCCGTAGGGTGCAAGCTCCTCAACTTTTTGAGTACTCTCTACTCTCATACTCTAGAGAGATCGCCTGACGAGACCCCTTGACATTAGAGGTGGACGGTGCCCCCCCTTCTTAGCAAACAACATACATAGGTGTGAAGAATTGCCCCTAAGCCCCCTTTCACCAAAACTGACTTGCCCTCCCTCAAATCCTATATATTCCTGGTTTCCCCTGGTACTCCTTTGCTATTTTAAATGTTTCCATGTTTCATTCTCGTAAATGGTACATCAAACGGAAGCAGCTGATGCTGCTTTGGCCTCACCCTGGCCTTCTTAGTCTCTTTATTTTCTTTAGCCTTGCACTACAGATCTTGAATGCCTTGTTTCACTTGCACTCTGACACTGTATAAGATATTTCCCTACCCTTCATAGCACTGCACACTTACTACAGCAGCCCATTGCTTGACTGTATACAATGTTTGAAATGTTATATGCTGTCATGCACACTATGGTGAACTAGTCTATACCTGAAAGGAAAAGTTCTTTTCAACACCCTTAAAATTTACCTCTCCCTTTGCAACTTGCTGTTATCCGCGATGTGCCACTTGAAGCTTGACAGCTAAATGCTACATGTAAGGCATATATTGGTTGATGCCCTGCTTAATTATGCTGCTCTCCAACTAGCTTATATTACATGAAATGATGTATGAACAATTACTGTTTATAAAATCTAAATATTCTGATTTTTCTTTCAATAAACAGAGTTGAAACAAAAGCATGAGGTGAGTTAGCAAAAGAATGGAATGGGAGACTAGTGTTTGATGTCGATCAATAAGAAGCAACAGAGATCGATTGAAGTGAAGGCACACTCAACTGCAAAGAAAGATCACTAAACTCCTCGCACCCCCAAGGAAACTGCTAAAAAGTGAGAATGGGTTTCTCATTTTTGTAAAAAGAGAGACATTGTGTAAGGAGGATGGGAGTAAGAACATCCCTGTTTGTTAGCTCAGTGCTGGAACAATATTGTCTAAAATATTTATGGTGTGTCATTTGGGAGATTCCAGTCTTAGTGAATTGAAGCCAAGATTTACTAAGAATTTGTACAAGGTAGTGCCACTTTTGTGGTGCAGCCCTGACAAAAAAGCCTTCTTGGCATTTACTGCAAAAGACAATTTGCATTACTTTGAGCTGGGTAGGTGTTACATGGATAGAGCTTGGGCATCCACCCATGTATTTTAATGCAAACCAATATGTAAAACACTTGTAAACCTGGGTTTGCAACAACATGCTGTTCCTACCTGGCAGAGGTATAACAAGGAGAAATATATTTCTTTCTCCTCATTACTTCCTCTTTTTATGTGTGCCTCATTCTGCAACACACAAAGAAAGAGGAATATGCCTTTAAGTATTGCTTTCGTGCAGAACGGCATCCCTTCCAAACCAAAAACATAATGCAGGCACCCTTGTAGCATGACGCAAGGGCGCCTTCATTGGGACTTGTTAGCAAACAGTGCACCAGTGCTAGAAGAGAGCATAAGTGCCCCATATCTTAGTAGATATGGCACAGTTCTGCTCCCTCCCGTTCATACAACACAAAGCAGCAAGTTACCTTGCTGCATTGAGGTGCGCGAAATATTAGTAAATCTACCTCTAAATTTCATAGTGGTTTTCAGCTCCCCTGAGATAATTGCAATACAAGTGATATAGGTTGCTTCAAGAATATGGAGAAATTTAGATTGAGACATGCAAATCGGCATGTAATATGTGCTGTTACTGAAGGGAATTGATATCAAGTTGTTTTAGGCTGCTGATGGCATCAGGATAGATGTGAGAGGAGATACAGGAGATTCAAGAATGCCTCATAAAATTGGATTGCCAAATGCCATAAGTTTTTGGAGTAATGAGGAACTCTTTGTGTAAAGTTATCTACAAAGATTTGACAAGATGGACCAAATGTGATTTTCTTCTCTGTTGAAACCAGTGAATGTTTTTTATGAATTGATGTCTACAATTAAAATTTCTCCCGGCACACTTTGAGGACGCAAATGTCAACCAATGGATGTGGTCCAAGCATATAACTAGTTCAAAATCTTTATTTGGCACAATAACATAGGCATAAAAAGAACAAATAATACAAAATACAGCACATCAGTTAGATTAAAAACGAGTAAAATCAATAATACACAAATACAATGTTAAAAAAATACACAAAGCAAGTACTACAGTTAGATAAAAATTATTTTTCTGATTTTGATTTGCTCCCCATATGTAAGAGGCAACACTCAAACATAAAGCCTCCAAGGCGTACAGAAAGCCACGGACAACATTCCTTGTTGTTATGTGCAACAACAGATCGGTTTCAGAATATTTTTCCTTAAACCATTATAGAAGCGACAAAATAGTATTAAGTGCTGAGTGCTCTATTTCAAATAACCTCACAAGGGCACGGTACAGTGTACCTGTGCCACTGGTTCATAATGGGGAAGGCAACACGATGATGTACTGTATCCAACCACAACCTTGTTAAAACAGAGCAATGTTGGGTATTGGTCACCAGGGACAGGCACATTTGAAAGTCCTCTGGGAAAGCACCTGACAAGTATGTGACAATGGTAGGTTTCTTGGCCTTGACAAGGGCACTGTTTCCAAATCTAACACCTTGAAAAGAGACTTTAACCTCAATCTCATGAAAAGCAAGGATTGTAAGAGGGTCTTAAGATCCAAACACTGATCTAGAGACATCATTATTATAGGGCAGCCATTGGATTTTAAAGGCATGGTCTAATGCTAAACAGTCCAAAATTATGGCTTTCATGAAGGTCATTTCGGTTTCAACCCAGATTGAATGCCAGAGTAAAATAAGCTTAAGAGAGAGCAGGTCCCCCAGGTGAAGTAGACATACTTCCTTGTGGACAACTAAAGATAGTGTTGAAGCGGGGATACACAAGAGACACCTAGGAAAGGCATTCTCCTCAACCTGAGAAGGACTGCCGGACATATGACCCCACAGGCCCCCACCATATAAGGCGCTGTCAATGCTCTAGCCTTATAGATAATAATCATTTCCCTGATGGGGGGGCTACCAAGTTTATGGGAGAACCTGAAAACTCTCTTGCACACTCTACTCATTTCCAAATCTAACACCTTGAAAAGAGACTTTAACCTCAATCTCATGAAAAGCAAGGATTGTAAGAGGGTCTTAAGATCCAAACACTGATCTAGAGACATCATTATTATAGGGCAGCCACTGGATTTTAAAGGCATGGTCTAATGCTAAACAGTCCAAAATTATGGCTTTCATGAAGGTCATTTCGATTTCAACCCAGATTGAATGCCAGAGTAAAATAAGCTTAAGAGAGAGCAGGTCCCCCAGGTGAAGTAGACATACTTCCTTGTGGACAACTAAAGATAGTGTTGAAGCGGGGATACACAAGAGACACCTAGGAAAGGCATTCTCCTCAACCTGAGAAGGACTGCCGGACATATGACCCCACAGGCCCCCACCATATAAGGCGCTGTCAATGCTCTAGCCTTATAGATAATAATCATTTCCCTGATGGGGGGGCTACCAAGTTTATGGGAGAACCTGAAAACTCTCTTGCACACTCTACTCATTTCCAAATCTAACACCTTGAAAAGAGACTTTAACCTCAATCTCATGAAAAGCAAGGATTGTAAGAGGGTCTTAAGATCCAAACACTGATCTAGAGACATCATTATTATAGGGCAGCCACTGGATTTTAAAGGCATGGTCTAATGCTAAACAGTCCAAAATAATGGCTTTCATGAAGGTCATTTCGGTTTCAACCCAGATTGAATGCCAGAGTAAAATAAGCTTAAGAGAGAGCAGGTCCCCCAGGTGAAGTAGACATACTTCCTTGTGGACAACTAAAGATAGTGTTGAAGCGGGGATACACAAGAGACACCTAGGAAAGGCATTCTCCTCAACCTGAGAAGGACTGCCGGACATATGACCCCACAGGCCCCCACCATATAAGGCGCTGTCAATGCTCTAGCCTTATAGATAATAATCATTTCCCTGATGGGGGGGCTACCAAGTTTATGGGAGAACCTGAAAACTCTCTTGCACACTCTACTCATTTTAAATCAGTTGTAGTTGTATGTTGGTACCATAAAGCATTATTAGGAATAAGAATGCACAAAAAACGAAAGTAATTAATATTCACAATGGGGGTGCCCTCGATGAAAAACGTCCTACGCTTCTGAGTGTTTTATTCGCAAGACATTGTGAATGTTTTGGTTTTATAAGTTTGTAATTTTCTGACCTCTATAAATTCAGCAAAGGTGTGCATCAGTTCCTGCATACCAACGGTGGTTCTAGACATTAGGATCGTAACTTTAACGTACAAAAGCACGGGAACCAGAAGACCAGCAACTACGGACATATTAGCCTGCAGGGTCTGTAAGGCACCATCAACAGTGTTTATTAAAAGGGAAATTAAGAATGGGGCTAGGACACAGCCCAACCTGACTTCCCTCTTAATTCTAAATGATGAAATCATTCCCTGTTGGGGACATATTGAACCTTAGCAGATAGATTCTCATAAAACTGGGATAAGAAAAAAAAATATTCTCTGGGCCACAAGTGAAAGCAATGTGTGCCACAGAATCAACTGGTCCATTAGGTCAAAGGCACTGCTAAGGTCAGCAAAGTACAAGTAAAAGGAACCTTACTTAGGCTCCCATTAGGATGTAGGGCAGATCGCCACCTCCAGCATGCCGGTGGCGATCCAAACTACGTCCTTACCCGCCCGCCACCCATTTTCCCCCTCTGCTATATTAGTATGGCGGGGGGGACCGTGGTGGACAGGAAGACCGTCCGCCGCTTTTCCACCCGGTCGACAAGTCGACCAGGCGGGAAAGGGTTTATATGGTGGCTGTGTCTTCTAGACACCGCGATCCATATCAGGATGCAGGCGGGCAGCAGCCTTTCCATGGCGGCATTGCCGCCACAGAAAGGCATGCGGATCTTCAAGTTTTTGGGCCCGTTGCGGGCCCCCAGGATGTTGGGGGGTGGGGGGCACATGGTGGCAGGCACCGCGCGGTGCCTGCCACGTTGTGCATGCATATGCTCAACATGCACATTTGGCATTGCAGCGGGTGCTGCTGAAAGCACCGCCCGCTGCAATGTTAAATCTTAAATGTCGAGCAGGGCTTTCCCTTAGCACTACCTTCTACAGCTAAGAGGATCTCATCCAAGGTAAATGCAAGGGGCCTGCTACTAGTTAGATCGATACTCTTGCAAACATTTGCAGATAACGATTGAACATACTGCAAATCATTGCTGGTGAGTGGGTCAAAGATCTTTCCTAAATGGTCATCCCATGCTTGGAGAGGGACAAACTATGTTAATTCAGGAGAAGAATGATTTTTTAAAAAAGTAGCGTTAACCATGCTCCAAAGGAAAATAACATCATTAGTCTCTGCTGCCTGAGTCAAATTTAACCAAGCCTCTTCCCAAAGCACTTTTTCATAGAGGCTAGTGCAGCATTAAATTGTTTCCTTAGTTGCATAATAACAGAATGGTTCCTTGGAGAACTATGAAAAGTGATCCACAGCATCATAGATGCCTGTGTGGTTGAGTGGTCAAACGAACCTTGGTCCAAGGGGACATGCTAATAAGCTATTAAATGCCTTAACAATTTTTTCAAAAGCCTGAATCATTCCAGCATGGTCCACCTCAGTTCCCAAACAATAGTTGAACTCAGTTGCATTTGTGGATAACACCTTTGGCATTACACACATAGGATCAAACCCTTAACATCTAATGCAGACTCCATTTGGCCTAACTGGGTCAACATTTGCTACATAAATTGTGACTATAGGTGCTTTTGGCATAAAAAGACAGTTAAAACAATTGGATTATGGTCGCTCACTGCAGTTTGTATTACCCTGAAAATAGAAATGAGGTGACTAACAGAAGAAGTAAATACAATTTGAGCAATTGTAATGCTCGCACCTCTACCAATAAAAAAAAATGAATCTGCTCACTATTCAAAATATTGCAATACTTCAAAAGCAAGAAATCATGTTTAAGCCTTAGAGAATTTAGGGGCTTTCGATATGCGTTTTGTGAAAATAAGAAACACCCACACCCGCTGAGTTAGTAATGCCACACACATATCTCGCTGGGAGAGAACATTTTTGTAAATTAAATTCCCCAGCCCATAAAATGGGTCAAGTAGAGTGGATTGAAGGCAAAAACATGTCTAGGTCCACATCAAGGGGAAATACAACATCACTGCGGGTGGAGCCAAACACATTATTGTAAAAGTGAATTATCACTAAATCAGACTCCTCTCTGAAAGACAATAACACAAACTGGTAATGTGGGGAAGCAATAAAAAACCTTCTAATGATGCCAGGTAATAAATTGGAAATTAAGATCTACAAGCCACCTTTGGCGCAGCTTGAAGGTTATAGAATTGCAGCAATAAAAAGAAGAAAAACCTTCAATATGAATAGGTTCCACATGCCAGTTTTCCTGGAGGAAACGAATAAGTGAAGTGGAAATAATATTAAGCCAATTTGGGGCTGTTCGTTTATGAGGTGTTGACTGAATCACCTAAGCTGGCAGGGAGGGTAAGGAGAAGCATGAGCAATGGGATCGACTATAGGCTCAGAATAAAGGAAAAGGAAATTTGAAGTATGAAATAGCTAGTTGGGGAGTGCCTTCAAAATCAAGGCATCAATTAACTACTTGCAAGCCATTCAGGGCCTCAAATCTGCTCTAAAGGGGAACAATAAAGGACAATTAACAAAAGTGAGAGGATCAGAAGATGGACTGTCAGATCCATGAGGTACTCGAATCACCTGGTGGTAAAAACTGCCCAGGGAAAAGAGCGTGATATTACCAGAATTTGGAAAATGAGACAAAGACCTATGCAAGATCTTACCCACAAACCTGGGATGCTTGAAGGTTTTTTAAGGTGGATCAATCCACCCAACCCTATGTGTCAACAAAATGTGGTCAGCTTTGGAGACCTGGAAAATAAGCTTGGTCTGTAATCAGTGACGGACTTTAATACTTAACTGGACAGATGACTGAGTAGTGCCCTGAAGCAGAGGGGGGATATTTATTTTTATGGCAACATAAGGCCAGCAGGCAGGAGGTAAATTGATAGTAACCTTGTTAGATCACCCCTCTTCCTTGTTTGCACCCTCATATTCCCCATATCCTGTGCTACATTCCACAAGGAGGCTTCTGGAGCAAGTGAACTGTTGGTGAACCTAGGTGGGTTATTATCATTGGCCAATTGGAGTAGGGGGTTGCAAGCCTGCCACAGGCAGGAGTGCCTAACCAAACTCAGATTGCCTGCCGGAATATAGGGTGTTTCCACATTGTGTGACCAGGAAAAACATGACGTTTGCAGTGTTGTAGAAGATAGTGGCGTGGGGCAGAGATAGGACTACCCATCTGGCTATCATAAGGGCAATTAGAAAGGGAGGTTATAATCATTTAAAGGGAACCCAGTGTGCAGATGTGAAACCCTAGGCACCTGCATGTAAATAGGCTGGGCTACTGGGTTAACAGGTCAGGTTGGGAGTCTTGCCTTCATCCTTACATAAAAGTTCTTTAATAACCCTTACTTGGTGTAGATAGGAGAGAGCAAACTTTCAATTACACCCTCCCACTGTCCAGTTAACTCACCTGGCAGAGGTCCAAGTCCACGGCACTGGCACAATAGAACCTGGTGAGACAGAATCAAGAACTCTAGGTTGTAAATCTAAGAAGGGGTGGGATTTCCTTACCCCACTGCATCTTTTCTGTTTGGCTGGAGGCCTGTTATTGTAGGGTAAAGTTAAGGCCACATTGGTGTTCTGCCCAGGGTTCAGCAGGGGAGCCTGCATGGGGAGTCGATGACACCGACAGCTGTCCCATGGCAGGCACTTGGGCAGTATAGGAAGCTGGCTCTCTGTATAGTGTGCTAAAATGAAGTACACTGTGCAGAGTTCAATGGATTCCCAATTGGTATACAGAGGTGAAAGCAGATTCAATTTCAAATGGTTCTTTTGTGGTAGTGTGGGTGAGCAGTTAAGTTTATCAGAGGGTAGTGATAAGCATTTGTTGAACTCACAGAGTAAATAAATGGGACACACACTCAAGAATACATCTTAGACAAATTTATAAAACTAGTATCAATTTTTATGTAATTTTTCAGATCGAAAACTTTGATCTACCGTAAGTGCTTTCAGAGTTACGAATGTTTACAGTTCAGAAAATATATCACTTTTGTGCGCAGTTATGCACCACTAATGTCAATGGGAAAAAGTGTAAAAATGCATAGAAAATAAGGCAATGCTTTCACGAAGTTCACTTTCTCAGTGCAGGTTTAAGCAGGATCAGGTCCAAGGTGCCAGAAGAAGAAGTTCTGGAGTGACTCGGATCTGCCAGACGCAGAGTGCTGAATGTGATGGTAGCTAGTGTGATACGACAAAGGGGGCCACTTGGAAACACACTGCACAGGGGGACTTAAAGGTAAGTCTGATGGGTCTACTTTGGGGGAAAAGGTCAAAGTGTCTGGGGACCATGGGAGCTCAGCTGGTTCATTGTTACTAGGCCTGGTGGGACGGATTGCAGAGCAGATTGGTCAGCCTGACATTGTGCGTCTTGAGTTCCTCGCGATCAGAAGCACGCAACTTAGAGAGGTGATCCTGAGAGAACTGGCCCACTCAGGAAGTAGGTCTTTGTGTCTCAACATCCCTCTATGGGTGCATGCTTCCAGTGTTGTTGAGTTGTGCAAATGGGGATCAGGTACCCTGGGTATTGATACAGTGTGACTCTCGTAGGTCCTTGTGCCTCCAAACTTAGCGGAGAGACCGATCTGACCCTCCGGAGCTAATGTACAAATTTTGGTGTAGATGCTGCTTCGGGATCACTGAAGACCAGCAAGTCAAAAAAACAGACTTCTTTGGATCAGTGCTTGTGGTGGGCAGGGGAGTGACACCTTCACTCCAAGGGAGGTTCTTGACACTTATTTGAAGTCTGGAGGAGCTCCGAGATTCTTGGAGTCTTCAGAGGTTCAAGATGACAGAGCAAACAGCAATTGTTAATCCCAGAGGCTGCAGGCAGAGTTTGGCACCAATTTTCTTCTTCAGAAGGCTTCAGTTCTCGGGCAGTGGGTCTTTTTTGTCCTGGTCTTCTTCTTGTCTATCAAATCTAAGTTGTTAGGTCTTCGGGTGCCACCTATATACTACATTTAAAGGCATTATAAGGGGATACAAGTAGTAGCTAATGGGCTACCAACCTTTAGGGTGTCTGTACCTCTTTGTGACCACTTCCTGTGGGAAGAGGCACTACGCTAGTCCTGATAGGTGTTTTCCCCATCTCAAGATGGTGGAATTTCAGGAGAGGGGTTCACCTCAATTACCACACACTAGGGGTGATTCTGGCTAAGTAGGGACCTTTCTCCTCATCTAACTAATATTCCTGTATGTCTTCCCACCAAATGTGAAGGAGGACAGGGGTTTGGTTTCCCCAACTGTGAGAAGTTGGCCCATGTATATGCTGTCCACCAGTTAAAGGTTGGCACCCTGTACCAGTCCAAACAACCCCTTATTGATGATAGGTTAAAGCAACCTTTATTGAAAGCTATCCTAGTGGTAGCTATGGAGAGCAGCCTTCAGGCTAAGTCTTGAAGGAATGTCAAGCAGCTTGTTTTACCAGTCTATAATCTCTTGAGTGGCTAAATGAAAGGAGACCACACCAGGTATATATATAAAATATATGTATTTATTACTAAACACGCCCCTCTACTCTCATTATGAGGTTAGAGGCAAAAGCACATAAGTTATTACAGTAAAGTAGCACAAATACACGTTAGGCCCTAGGGGCGGACCGAACCATATACTAAAAAAGTGGTATCAGAACCATGAATTAACTAGACACAAGTCCTAGAGCCTGTAGAATCGCTGGGACCCCAAGGAACCACCCACGGTAGTGACACAGGGGACCCACGGGGGGTGTGTGCAGTGTGAGAACACAGCTGCGAACTCCCGTTCGCTTCTATGGGGAAAGTCGCGGTTAGATTTTTAAAGATTAAGGACACTTAGAGATGGACTAGGACCAAACCCTCTTGGACTTAGACAGTTCTAGGGTCAACACCCACGAGAGCACTGGAGTACTCTAGTTATCTCACCCAGGGGCGCCAGGTGCATAGGTGTCAAATGGTGTCGGGTCACGTCGTCGTTTTCAATGGAAGCTGGCAAAGAAGTGCTGCTGCCTTGAAGATGAGAAGTGTCTGAAGAGATCCAAGCCTGAATCGGAGATGTGAAGAACCTGAAAGCAGAAGTGACAGAGTCTGGGTCACTTGCCAGTGACCAGGGGCACGATAGACGAATGCCCACCGATGTCAGGTGTTTCAGGTGAAGAAGGTGAAGCTTGACTCTTCAGCCATGAGGACCAGGAGGCGTCGAGGACAACCAGGATCTGGATTCGCGCTGTCCCATAAAGGATGTTGAGTGCTGCAGTGTCGGTGCTTGGCAACAGCAACCCACGCAGAAAAAAGAAAGATTCTTCGGTGCGGACCAGCAAGGTCCTGGGGACTCCCCAAGCAATGGAGAGTCAGGGCACATCTGGAGCAACCAGGGAAGCCCAATAAAAGTAAAGTTACCTTTCTCAGGGACCCACAAGTCAACGGACAAGGGATCGCAAAGGGACCTCAAGAGGAATCATAAAATGGCAGCCCAAGGGTCACTCGGAGTGGGTACGCCAGCAATCTTTGATGGATTCACTACTCGGGTACTGGGCTACAAGTAACCCAATGCACACTCTCAAGGGACGTCTAGAAGCTATTGCACTATCAAATGTGCACGGTGTCCAGGGGTTCCGGTTCCACGGTACCCACGAGGGCTATGGGTCACAGCTTTGCTGGGGACTCGGTTCGGCCTCTGGAAAGTCTGCAAATCCACCTCTGGCATTGCAAAGTCTTCGGTGTCCGGCGGGAGCTTCGGCGATGCAGACCGGACAGATGCGTGTATGGTGCCTGCCAAGCAGGGGAGTAACTCCTTTACCCCAAGGGAGATTCTTCAGATATCTGGCGTTAAACAGATCGTCGAAGGTCCAGGATTCAGTTTCAGAGTTTTGTCCAGGAATATCTAAAGTTCTGATTACAGAGGTTCCTTCTTGATACCCAAGGAAGGGGTTGGACTAACTAAGGGGACCCACCTATAGAAGGGTTTGGAAAGAGGGGTGGCTACGCCCATTTCCTTTGTCCAGTTTTGCACCAGAGCAGGGGCTGGTAGCCCCTGCAACCGGTTTGAGCTGGACTATGCACAGGGACACCAAATGTGCCCCCAGTGCAGGACTTCAAAGCACTCTGAGAGAGCACCCAAACAGCCTCAATACACTAAAGCCTGTCTGGGAGGTGGTAACATCTCCCTGTGACAGGAAACCTATTGTCCAGGGCTCCCCTGCCGGAGTTTCAGTCAGAAGCAGGAGGCCAGACTCGTGTCTGTGGCTGCAGCATCCATTTTGTGATGCCAGGGCTCTTTTAAGCTGGTACCGGCTATGCTGTCATGTCTCTCCCTCTAGAAGGGTGGGATCATACTCTCACACAAGTTATTGGTGTGGGGGTATGATTCCAAGGTGTTTGACACCAAACACGACATGTTTCCGTGCAGCAAGTCCAAAGATAGCATTTACCAATTGGTTATAATGCACTTAAGAGTATATGGTTAGGCTGCATCATAGACAGCCCCGGAGAAGAGATTCTGAAGGCTGCAGAGGGGTTCTGCTCATGCATGGGCACCCTCTCACACAAAGCCAAGCACCCTGCCTTCAGGATTGATAAGGCCTGCCAAAGGAGTGACTGATGCAGTGATAGCTGAGATATAGTGAACCTTTATCTCTGTAAGGGGTGCATCTATCACCTTACCCAGGCTGCAGTAGCAGACCTGTGGTTTCATTTTGGAGGGCTTCCCAGGGGTGGCAGAATACATGCTTCAGCCCCTGGTAGACCTCTGGGGACCCTATGCCCTGGGTACATATTATACCATATACTAGGGACTATTAAGGGCACCTCAGAATCCAATCTGTTGTGTACCTAAGGTACTAGGAATCCATTTAGAGAGGAAGCAGCTAGGCTCGGGTCCTGAATAGCAGGGCCCCAGCCAGACTAAAGTCGAAAACCTGTGTTACAGCAGCAAAACGTGGGGGTAACCATAAGAAGCAGTTCCTACTCTCCTACACCAACTATCTGGGGAAGTCTGGGCTTGTGAAGTGGGAAGGCCATTCTGGCCTGGAAGGGGATAAAGTACCTCCACCCAGAGCAAGCTTTGTTTTTCGCCTCTGAGAAAACAGGCTCTTACCCCATGAGGCCTGAAAATGTGTCTGGTGGTGGCAGACTGGCTATGACTAGTCATCAGTGAGGATTTATTAAGCCAAGACGTTTGGTACCAAACATCTTAGGGTACAGTGAAGCCATCACGGAGCTAGGACACTCACATTGACTAGGCCTGGACTGTGAACTCCACTCTGTTCACAGAGTTTGTGGAGTTTTCCAAACTCCGCTGAGCACGCGGAGTTCCGAAAAACTCATGGAGTCGAGTTTATTCCACGCTGTCGCTTGCCAACATCAAGTTGGCGAGCGCAAGCAAGGAAAGTCCACCTCCCAGGCAAGATTTCTCAATGTGGGCAGTAGCTTATGGTCGCAAACTGTTGCGTTGAGAAAGCTGCTGCTCTGGTAGAAAATCTACCCGAGTGGCAAGAAAAGAAGCATCACCCTCTTGCGCGGTGCTTTCTACTGTTCGAGGTTTTACAGCGCAGGACAAACACCCGGCACAAAAAATCATCGCGAACGACATGACCAAATGCACTTTGCCTTATGCAGAACTCCATGTAGAACGGTAGAGTTTTTGGTTCACTTCACGGAGTTCCGCTATGTGCCCAAGCCTAATATTGACAAGTACCCAGCCCATGTAGTCTTTATGGCTTCCCTGTGCACTCACAATATCCAAGAATGGATCAGTTACTGTTGGGTCATATCTGCTCATGCATAGATGTCCACACATGGGATATAGTGCACCCTGCCTTAGGGCTGAAAGGCTTGCAGAAGAAGTGCTTTACCTTTATCTCATGCAGTGTCTGTGGGCATGGCACATAATGTCACTATACTGCAGTACCAAAATTCCCACCAAACTTGAAAAAGGTTAGAAGAAATTGTGGGAAAAAAATTGGAAAAAAATATGAGAAAAATGTGAGAAAGTAGAGAAAGCACCTCACGGTAGCAACACCAAAGGGGGACTGGCTAGTTGGTACTCGCTAGCTCGCCCACTTATCATCATCGGTTGCTTTCTCACCAGAAAAGAGAAATGTGTTCCAAAGTAATTTTTCTCAAGAGTGAAGAAAACAAACAGTGAAAGAAAATAGAGTATGCACTGTAGATGTGAATATCACAAACGTGCCGAGCTGGTCCCCAAGAGAAGAGAAGTGAGATTGCAGTTCCCGACTATAAAAATGAGATCCTACTCACTGGCCGGTTATAGCTTTATTCAGTGCTGTGAGTGTCCTCAATGAAAAAATGGTTCACTTAGACCATTATTATATCCAAAGCGCCAACATGTTTAGTTGCTACCACTTTGGACAACTTCATCAGGGCTGCGGGGATGACCAGTCTTTACTTCACTTAAAGTTACCACTTGGTTTGCGGATAAATGACAATAAAAAGACAAAACATGTGCCAAGAGTAAATAACCCCTAATCTCAATCACACTCTATACTCGTACTGATGGTAAAAAAGAAGAAAATAATTACCGGGTAGTTGCTAGTATTTCTTGTACCTGCAACCACCTCGATATGTGGTACGCGCCAAATGGTCACGTATCCACAGGGTGACCACACAAAATTATTGCACCTGTAAACAAGCACAAGCATTAAAGTGCTCATCACATGTCGCATCACCACTATGCATCTCCACACACACATACTTCTTGTATGCAGAGTGTCTAAAAAGCAACAAGGCTTACAATACTCTCCCCACAAACCTACTATCATAGCATTGATCAGGCCGGGGCCACCATATATCCTGCTCTTGCGGTGAAATATCAAACTTATGGCCACATAGTGGTATCAAAGCACTTTCCTTATCATGACATTTGTGTATCAGTTACTATTCCAGACGCGAGTAAGGCTTCCGTTGAAACACTGTCCACTTAAAACACTCTCTGTCGCCATCCAAACACTCTTACCACTACCGATAAATGTCGGCGTTTAAAAGGCTCTGTTCTCGCTAACCGGAGCTTCGCGGGCGTATAAAATTTAACCAGGGAGCCCTGCGAAACGTCATCACATGACGCATAGCGTCACATGACCCCGTGATGCAAATGTATGCGGGCGCCATGATGGAATGGGGAAAAAAAGCCACTGTAAGCAATGGGGGACACCGCATTCCTGCGCTGAACACCCCACAGTCATTCTGTCAATTATATATTCCTGTATATGGACCCCTAGTGGTACACCACTGTTAGTATAACCCACATGGGCATCACATGACCCCGTTACTCGAATTTATGCGGGTGCCATGATGGAATGGGGAAAAAAGAGGGAATGGGGACATATAGACACTTGAATTAGCAGGAGTAGTCCGCGTTATTCGAGGGAGCGTTTTAGGGGGCACAGAGGACCTTCATCGAATGATCGAGGGAGTGATTTAGGGGCAAAAGGGGCACCTTAACTTGAGGCTGGGTGCCTGGGAATGCACCCACTAAAAATGAAGGAAACAGATATGTGAGTCATGGAAACTAAGTCAAAAGGTTTAACAGATTTATTTAGAAGGTCCAACTTCAAGAAATTTCAAGAAAAAGGCATAAAAATACAAAATACAAATATAGTGACCTCGCTTTCAAAGATATGAATCAGAAGGCCTTTCTACATGGAAGCATTGAACTCGTTTGGAGAGAGACACTTCAGAAAACCTCAAAGACACATTTATAAATGCATTATGAAAAACATAAGTTAAATCAAGGAAAATGTTCTCAGAATGCAAAACACACTTGATCTAAAATACTGAGAATACTCACGTACCTACCTAAAAGAAAATAGCCTTGCAAGTGTAATGTAAGCATTACATTCTCAATAAGAAAACACCAATTTAGAGACAAAAATAGCATACATAGCATATACAGTGTATATATTGGCAAGTTAAATTGTATCTTAAAAACAAACAACAAGAGCTCTTGGGGAGCACCCACACCCGCCTGCCATCTACTAACAGACGGATGGGGTAGTCCGCCGAGAACTGTGTGGGCTTCCCTTTTATACTTTTTAAGGCTATGAGAAGCACTCACAGGAACGTCATCTCAAGCCACTTTTACCTACATCACTTATAGCATGGTTCGTACATTTATCAGACGTGTTGTGTCTATCCTACTAAATGCGGAACGTAGACTAGGTGAAAGGTTATATTCTCAGGCCAAGCGATTATCGTAAATTGCATAGGGTAAGCAGAAAATATGTAATGCAAAGGAATAAAATATATATATCTATGGATATATGTCTTGGTTGCCACATTCATCACCCCAGCTTCATGCGGCTGCGGTGGGAACTTCTCTATTCTCATGTACAGACCCAGGATGTGATGTGCTGTATGTTGACAGAATAGGGAGACAGTGAACTCTGCGCCAGTGAACTTCGCACACAGGTAGGGTGGGGGCTCTATAGTTTGGAGCAGGAGGCCTCGCAGAGAGAGGCTGGTTGTGATTTTCGGTCAGACATGCCTAGAGCCTGCTGTTCAGTGAAGATGGGTGCAGAACTTTGGTCAACTTAACAAAAGGTCTACAGATCAGGCTGGCAGGGCCTACGTAGGGGTTCATACTGGCTGAGTGACAAGGATGGCCCAGGGCATTTGTTATATAGTAAAACAGAACCCTCAGGTCAATTTAACACGACCTGCAAATTAAGCTGGCAGGGCAAGCACAATGGGTCTCATACCTCAGGTGTGGACAGAACGGGCCTGGGTACCCTATGACAAAAAATAGACCCTCTCTCAGCATCATAGGGGGTGTTGTTAGGAAAGACCCTCCGTGTGTCTGAAAGTCGAGGTTATCTGTCCATTGAGTCAGGCCCTGGTTGTTGATAATATGTTGAGTGGGGGAGGCTTGACTTGTTTTCCCTCTAGGCTCCTTTCTATGTTGATAGGCATAGCACAAGCCTGTGTTCTATGCCAACTCTTTGGATTTTTCTGCACCAAGACATGCGGCCTGCAATGGCAGTGGGGAAAGGCTTGGTGATGGGTCCTTGGGGTGTCAAAACAAGGGCTGCTGCCACAGGGGCCCCTCTTCAGTACCCTTGCCCCAGTTACCAGGGGTTCCATTTAATAGGGACTGAAATTGTGCAAATCGTGGTACAATTTTGTGGAAAGAGATCTAGCATTGGGAGTTCAAAATCTCCTTAAGCATCAGTCTAACAGTGGAGACTAGCCGTATGAAAAGAGGCACTTTCCTAAATAACCCCTACCAAATGAAAGAGGATGAGAGTAACCTTTCCATAGAGAGTATTTATCTTCTTAGTGAAAGAACCTGGAAAGGACATCTGCATTGGCATTGTCAGTCACAAGTCTGTGCTCCACTGTATGGATATGGACCACCTTAGAGGAGAAGCCTCTTAAAAGCAACAATTTGGTCATGGCCATCATCATTGGTCTTAGATAGGACCACTCCTATACAATGTACAGGGGCATCCGTCTGCACTATGAGCTGATTGGCATAATCTGGAGTTTTTAGAATGGGTGCTGAGCACATTGCTTCTTTCAAGGTGTCAAAAGCCCTTGGATAGCTAACTGTCCAGTTAACCATTTTTGGCATTTTCTGAGGTCAATACTGTGAGGGGGCCACAATGGACCCATATCACAGCATAACCCTGTCAAGCCAAGGAGTACCCTGACTTGGGTCGGGGTAGTTGGAGCTACCCTATCTGGATTTTGGGTTGTAGTGCTTGATCTTGACCCCCACCCACAAGGTGGCCCAAGTATACAGCCTTGCCCGACCCTATCTGGCATTTACTTACCTTGATAGTGAGGCCTGCATTGTACAGAGCATCAGGACCTTCTGGAGGTGGATCAAGTGATCCTGCCAGGTAGAGCTAAAGACAGCAATATCATCCAGATAAGCTGCAGTACAGGATCCCAATCCAGCAAGGACTTTGCTCACCAGCCTCTGAAAGGTGGCGGGGGCATTCTCTAATCCAAAAGGCATCACAGTGAACTGGAAGACCTATCTGCCAGTACCCAGATGTGAGATCAAAGATACTCAGATAAGTGGCTGCCCCCAACCTGTCAATCAGTTCAGCAGCCCTAAGAATTGGATGATCATCAGTTTTTGGGACTGCATTGAGGCCTCTAGAGTCCACAGAAAACCTCATTTTTTTCGCTCCACCCTGGCAATCAGGCTTAGGGACCTAAGCAACTGGGTTCCCCCAGGGGCATCCTGAGGGTCCAATGACACACAATCCCAGCATCTAGCTTACTCCAGCCTTGTTTCTTTCGTTGACATTATCATGTCCGAATGGGTGAATATGATATCAATGAATGTCATGATATGTGCAGGATATGTGCAGACCTGACAACGGCAATATAAGTAAATGCAATGTGAGCGTATGCCATCGCTTGCACCCACACAATTCCCGTATATACAATGTCAATGTATACCGTAACTTGTGCTTACACAGCAGTGCTGACATGAGCAATACTGACACCACTGCATTCCGTGATCCATGCTCATACAATAATATTGTTGTTGCAAATAAGAAAGATGTCAAAGTACGTTCAGACCAGAGCAAGCATAATATAGTTAATACCAGTACACATTATATTAATATGATAATGTTGATACAAAAATAATTTTTAGAAGTTGTGATGAACTCACATTATTGCTGTCAGATTCACCCAAGGTGACCTTTCCATCAACCTGAGTTAGAGATACGTGGTCAGGCAGGTTCTGTGACCCATGTTTATGCCTACTGAGTAACAGCTCACAGGTGGGGTCCCCATAAAGCAAAGATAAACACGTACTCAGTAAAAAGCATGATTGATTCCGCAGATAGATAGTTGCACCGCAAACAAGTCTGAGATAATTGGACCCTAAAAAAACAGTTGGCCAAAAGCTCACGTTCCCCAGAAATACCACAAAGCTAGATGCCTCAAGTAGCTAGGCACGCTCAACCAATCAGGACAAGACAGACACACCACACGTAGTGATGATGCGCTCCTTATGCCAGACATTTTGACACATACACACTGGCCCACACTAGTTCTCTCCCAGGTCAAGAGCCATCTTTGTCCTTATCAGATGCCTGGTTTGTTGATTTAAAACTGAGATTTTTTTTGCAATGTAGAAAAGTGCTTTTTAGGATCTCATGAACTGCATAAATGAACGCTCAAAACTTTGTACATCAAATTGAACATGACTATTCATTTCTCTGAAGACGGGACCATGACATGTTCCACCCCAGGGGTCAGCTCAACCAGACTCATGAAACTGGTATGCTCCCAGGGCACAGTTGGACAGGTGAGAGCAACACCCACTGACTTGCTCACCTTCACCAGGGCTGTTCTCACCCTTGTGGCTAGCACCCCTGAGTTGGTCACACAAAAGCTGCAGTTATCTCACACATTTGAATTTCCACCGAGAGGGCCACTGTGATAAGGAGCTCCCACAGGAAGACCTTCTTTACCTGGAAGCCATTGAGATACGTCCCAGGTATGGTGTGATGCTAGCAACAGACCAAGCATTGCTATGACCGACATTAGCATGCAGGAGATAATGGATGACCACCTATTCAGCGAGTACCCCGGGACCTCAGAGATCATCTTCACGAACCCGCCTATGTTTGGGTAGAGATGCGGAGTGAGGCCCGCTGAACTCACTGCATGGCAGGAGCAGGACTTAGCCTCTGTGCCACACCAACTGTGGGCCCAGGGGCCCTACAATGTAGGGCTCAGCAATACTGCAGACCCAATAATTACAACATTGAGGGAGGAGGCACTCCTGCCACATGTGCAACAGTACCAACTCTTCAAAGAAGCGAATGAGGGCATAGCCCCCATGATGAAGGCACTAATAGATCAATTGGTCCTACAATATGCAATACCCCAATCTTCCCAGTCACTAAGAGCCAGGAAGGAACTTGGCGTTTAGTTCAGTCCTTGCACTCCCTGAATGACATTGTGGTCCTGGAACTCTCGGTGATGCCTGACCCCTCCATTATACTGACTAGCATACCGGCCGACACCAACTATTTCTCCGTGCTATATATAAAAAATACATTTTTCAGCCTCCTATTACACTCTGACAGCCAGTACCTCATGGCATTCACCTTCTGCGGGGTCCCGCTGCTATACGAGAGACTGCTCTGAGGGTACTACAAAACCCCCAGTATTTTTGATAGAATACTGAGAAAGGATCTCACTAACTTTCAGTAGACCAGCACCCTCATCCAATCTGCTGATGGTATCTTGGACTGCAGCCACTCCAGGAATATGTGTCACCAAGAGACAATAGCCCTCCTCTATGGACTGGCCACAAGGGAATATAAGGTTCAAGAAGGGAAAGTACAATATGTGCAACAGGAGATTAAGTATCTGAGGCAGCTCATTTCAGCAATTGGCCGGCAGATCACGCCAGAATGGGCAGATTTGATCTGGGCCCTGCCATCACCCAAGATAAAAAGGGCATGCAAAAGTTCCCGGGTTTATGCAACTATGACCAACAATGGATCTTCTATTATAGCACCCTCATTGCTCGCCTGCTGTATTATGAAAAATGCCACAACTGACAGTGAGGAGTTGGTCTGCACTCCTGAGATGCAAGAAACCTTTTATGAATTTAAGATGGAAATATTGCATTCCCCAGTGTTGGGCATGCCTGATTACAGGAAGGAGTTCTGCCTCTTCGGCCACAGTGATGAGTGATTGATGATTGCCATTTTAACCCAAAAGTGCCTCCAGGATACAAACCATTTGCGCATTACAGATGCATTCTAGTTTCCGTCATGCATGGCTAATTCCCATGTTTACAGGCCTTGGTCACTGTGTGCTTTGCTGTTAACAAAAGTACCTACATCATGATGGAGCACCTCTGAGCTTGTATGCAGAGCAGGCAGTATTTGTGGTCATAGAAAAAGGGAAGAACGAGACGATGATAGAACAGGTGTTGGGATATGAACTGATGGTCTGTACACCATCGCTAAATATAGTTTAGTGCCATTTGTTGAACTCTGCCACTTTCTTAGCGCATGAGGTCAAGGAGGGTAAGGAGACCCACGATTGTGCGACTCACCTCCCTGATGGGATCAGCCAGGCTACAGAAGATCCCATTCCTGACAGTGAAATACTGTTCATTGGTGTCCTCCACAATAGACCAGAAGACAGTTGCGATGCATACAGGAGTTGCCATAGTGCCATAGTGATGCCCTCTAGCAACGAGCAAAGCAACAGCCTATGGGTTACCATACAGCTGACTCTCCTCCCCCACCTCTTGGTGTAGGCAGCAGAGCTAACCACATAAATTGAAGCGCTGACCCATAGTTCAGGGAAAACAGTAAGCATCTACACCAACTCTGCAAATGTCACCACTAATGTGCACTTCAGCATCAGAAGGTGGAGGAGACAGGGGTTCCTACAATCAGATAGCACACCTGTTGCACACCGGGACCTCCTGGAATTGCTGATAGATGTGCTAACTTTACCACAGCTCGTTGCCCTGGTGAAGTGTGCCCCCCATACAAGGGGCAAAGGTTTTGTGACCCACTGGAATGTGTTAACAGACCAGATGGCAAAGATGGCAGCATATGGGAAAATGTGCCAGGCTAACCTGCTGCCATTGAACCAGAGTGAGGAGACCAAACTCCTACACAACAAGCCATACACCGAGACTGCAAGTTTGAACCTAAAGGAACTGCAAGAGGTGGCCCTAACTGAAGAAAAGGAACGGTGGCGGGCCAGGGGCTGCACACAAACTGTACACAAGTTCATACACTGACACACAACCTCCGGGAAACCCATTGTACCCTACAGCTTAGCTGACATAGCCTTAGCCCAACTGCACCTAACCACACACGTGGTCAAGGAAAACATGGCAGCTTAGCTTCAAAGTGACTGGTGTATCCCCAACATGAACAAGATAATAACTATGCATCTCAACGACTGCACTGTCTGCCAACTATATTCACCCAAACCCACACTGAAGGTCATAGCATCGACCATCCCTCAACCTACTGTGCTGTTCAAAGCCCTACATATCAATTTACTTGATAATCATAGTCAGCCTCTACACCAGGTGGATTTAGGTCTGTCCTTGCGTACGCTGTGACGCCAAGGCAGCAGCCAGATTTCTTGTCAGGGAGGTGGTACCGAGGTGGGGAGTGCCTGGCATCATCCGATCAGATAACGAGAGGCACTTTGCCAATGCCATGTTTGATCATATCAGCTCCCTCCTAGGTATTACACATAAACTGGTGTCGGTATGCCACCTGAAAAGCAACAGCATTGTTGAGACACTTAAATGTCTTCTATGGAAAAGGATTAGCAAACTATGTGCCAACCTCAATAACAAATGGTTCCACTGCATCCCCTAGCCCTCTTCGCACTAAGATACACTCCCAGGAGCGATCATCACCTCACACCTCACCAGATTGTGACAAGCAGACTAATGGGAACCCCTATCTCAAAGACTCAGGCCAAATTAAGCACCATAGCTTTGGAGGATCAGGGTACCTCTCCAAACTGACAAAGACTGCCAAGTTATTTGTCAAAGAGGAACATCAGCGAAGCTCTCAAGAGCCCAGCACCAAGCTATGGTACCAAACACCTCAGCCAGGGCACGAAATCTACATCCCCAACTTTGTGCAGAAGTGGAAACAGGCCAAGTTTGCGGGACCCCACTGAGTAATATTTTCAACACCATCAGCCATCAAGGTGAAGGCAAGAGAAGCCTGGGTCCACCTCTCTGATGTAAGAACAAAGCGGTGACCCAGGCCACATCTCCCCAATGACTTTCCCAACATCCGCCTCGCAATTGCATGCAGCTCAGAGAGGTCAAAAGGACACCTCAACCCCTGCTAAAAACATTGCGTCCCATACAGAGAAAATACTGATCCCACTGTAGCAAGGGAGGGGGGTGATACTCATAATATGAACCACAATAAAAATGCGTTTAAAAATCCCCGGTCAGCCCCAAAATTGTAACACTCACTGAAATTAGTTAAAAACCTAACCAATGCCTTTAACCTCTTCAGTGCCCCGCCCTTTCCATGCCCTGTGCCGGGCGTTTCATTAGCGGGCGGGGTTCATGACGAGATAGTCTCGTCATGGGCACAGCGCAACCGCGCTCCATGACGAGACTATCTCGTCATGGGCACTGAAGGGGTTAAAAAATTATATCACCTCCATCCAATCCTGATGGGAAATTTCACTCCCCAGTAAAACCATATGCAGGATCATTTTACAGATGAAGCAGTCATATTCCTATAAATTGCCTACCAAATGTGTTTTCCTAGTTACCCTATGACCCACAGCTCTTACCCCACAGGTCAAAGATCAAACTGTAAGTGACCAATGTAGCTGTAACTATCCATTCCTCTAATCCGGACTCTCAAAAGACTTTCAATAAACTAGTTACTAAGTACTTCTGAATTCAATTTACTTTTTTTGTTTCATTTTTAAGAGACAATCTTTCTGCATTAAGATTCTGAGAAAATCACCATAGGCACCCAGACAACAAACATCAGACACTAAAGCACAGACCACAGCCACCTGACAACGAAACACAGACAATTAACTGCAAAAGACCGACCCACATGACTGACATCTCTCCCAAAGGTGATTCCACATTTTACAAATGTTTATCAAATTATGTACCCTTATATTTTTGTAAAAGCTCTCCATACCCAGAGTGTTTTTGAGCCCCTCCAGAAGCAAAAATGTACATGATTTTGTAAGCTCTACTTCTGCGTTCTTGCAACGCATGATCAGAGATCTCTCTCACTTCACCTATACTGAACGCAACGCTAATATTCCTCATGCACTACACAGCGCACTCCAACGCAACTCAGTTGAGCATATGTGACACTGCATTATGCTTTTAGCAGCTTTTTATTTCCTTGTAGGCATTGGGTTTATTATAAACACTCAGTACTGGTTACTACTGAATTGCCTGGCTCCACATATTCTCTCTTTGAGCACATTCTTGGAATGGCCAGTGCCCTTTTTAAATTATTTTATGTTTTGATTTTCTCTTCATTTAAGTTATGTTTTTCCTTTCCCAGTTCTTTCCTTCACAGGGGAGACTGTGTAGGGCAAGCTGCTGAGCCCTGGATTTGTCCCCTTTCTCTCTGCCCAGTTATTCGTAGGTCCTCTCACGCTCCGGCATGTAGAAACGCTCACCCTCTCATTGAGGGTTATATAAATCGGGGATTAGCACGTCCTTCTGCACCCATCTGAGCCCTAATCACGCTGAGCGCCGGAACCCCTGCTGGTTTTGATCCAGATTCTAGTAACAAAACTATACTCAGGTAAGGAATTACTAGCCCCTAATGGGAGCACTGCCAACTGCTCCTGCTTTACTATGCTCTCTCTCTGGTCAGGAAGCAGCGCTAGCTGCAAGCTATGTGGATTCTCTCTCTCTGCACCTTCTCCACCTCTCAGCCTCTCTACTTCCTGCCTCAAACACACCTCACACAATCTGCAATCCCTGTATCGGTGTGCTCTCGATAACGCTCCTTAGTAAAACATGATATTGAAATGTCTGACATAATTGAAACACACTAGCCTGATATTATCTTCTTTACTGAAACATGGGCCAGTAGCTCCTCCAACATGGACCTAATCAATGCTATCCCCACGGGAAACACCATGTTTGGACTGGACCGACCCATTAAAAAAGGAGGAGGGCTTCTGGCCATTTACAGGGACTGGATTAAGGCCACATTTGTGGCTCTGCCTAATAAACAGCTGCGGTCGGTAGTAGGAGTAACTGCAGGGCGGTGACGTGGGGAGGGGGAGGGGCAGGGTGGGGGGAAGTAAACTATGGATTATGGAGGTTTACAGGTAAGCTAACATATAAATTAATAAAACGAATTTCGTTGCTTGCATTGCATCCCCAAATGCGATGCTGTGCACGCAACGAAATTTGTTTTATTAATTAATATGTTAACTTACATGTAAACCTCCATAATCCATAGTTTACTACCCCCCACCCTGCCCCTCCCCCTCCCCATGTCACCGCCCTGCAGTTACTCCTACTACCGACCGCGGCTGCTAATAAAGACTGTGATACTCTATCATTTTGGTTTGAACTAACCTAAATAAATCCTTTAGTGGATTGCTTATCTATCGCTCACCCAGCCTAGATTCCCAAGAAGATAAAGATACATTAGCCCTCCTAGAAATCATGAATGAATAAATGATTTTGGTCTCCCTCAGCTAGTCCAAAAGGTGAACAACCTTCACCACGAAACCGTCATCCCGCATGTTGATACAAAGCGGTTATTGCCACGACCGCGTTGTAACACCGCATACCATTACCCCGCAAGTCGTAACAATGACTTGCAGAGGGGGGAGAAGGTGTTGGATTTAAAATCCAACACCTTCCCTACTGTCCGCACAGACTGGAGTTGGAATAGTAAATTATACTATTCCAACATCCAGCACCCCCCTCTGCAAGTTGTTGTTACGACTTACTGGGTAATGTTATGCGTTACAATGCAGTCATGGTAACAACCGCGTTGTAACAACATGCAGGGTGAAAGGCTGCGGGGAAAAAAAGGCGTATTCAGTCCAAAATGCTACCCATATAGCAGGCCACACACCAGATGCCCTTTTTGCAAACAACAAATCCCTCACTGATTTGCAATTCTTACCACTTTTTTAGTCTGACTACTCGGCTATATTTATTGAATTATTAAGTTCTAGACTTACTCTTGAAACAAACAAGCAACAAGGTAAGATTTCCTATCGAGCATGGAACAACATAGACTGTAGGCAACTTCAGCAACAGCTCACAGAAGCTCAGCCTCCCCCTTCACTTGGCACCGAGCTTGCTATGCAGGAATACTTATACTGACTAAACACCGCTTTTCTCACTTAGCACCCACTAAATATTCTAAGCAAGACAGAAAAATCCCTTGGCACCTTGGTATTCTGGGGCCCCTTGCTCGAAAAAAAAGCTGCAGACAACAAGGGAGAAAATGGAAATTCAATTATGAATCTCAGGAAAAGGAAGCACATAGACTTTCCCTGTCAAAATACAAAGCTCTTTCGGCTTAAGAAAACAGCATTTTTCACCTCCCAGATTGAATGTTCTAAAAACTTTACCAAGGAGCTTTTACAAGTGATAAACAATCTAACTAAACAACCTGAAGCCTAAGAAACAAGCAGTAGTCAAGCCTTCGCGATACTACTGCCCAACATTTTAGGAACAAGGGCAATCAAATCTACAACTTATTCAACTCTTCTGGCAATAAGAACATCACTCCGCAAACCGCTGACCTCTTTGGTAACAACAATATTGGAAATGACACCACCTTTGTCTGCCTAACCAATTTCACACCAGTTTCTACAGCACAGGTCGAGTGTCTTCTTCAGACCACGAAATCTGTGTCTCCTATAATGATACTTGCTCCCCTTTGGTGCAAAAACAAATCCCTGAACTTATAGTAGAGGTTCTGGTAAACATCTTTAACTCCATGTTTAATACAGGCATCTTCCCTACTCCTTGAAAAAAGGCATCCATTCTTCCTCTTCCAAAAAAACCCCAACCTTGATCCAAAGGACTCCTAAAACTACATACCCATTTCTAATGTACCTTTCCCAACTAAAATAATAAAATAAATCATGAATATTCAATTCACTCAATTTATTAAAGATAATAATTTGGTGGACCCGACTTGGGTTTAGATCGGAATACGGCATAGAGACGGACCTGATTAAAGCCACTGATGAACTTAGGACCATTTTGGATGGAGGAGGACCTGTGGTCCTGCTTGACCTGTCTGTGGCCTTTGACACCATGGATCATCCTACGCTGATCCTACGCTTGAAGACATTAGGCATAAAAAGTACATCCTTGGAGCTACTTAAATTCTTTTTAAAGGACAGGAAAAACACAGTGATGCTAGATAGCTTCAACTCTAATACCGTCTCTCTTCCTTGTAGGATCCTCACTTTTTTTTTAACTTATATGCTACAGAACTTGCTTCTATGATTCAATCCTTTGGCTTCTCACTCACCTCATACATAGATGACACATAAATTGTGTTATCTGCCTTTAATGATGTTAACTACAGTAGCCATCAGCTACAAAATTGTATGTGGGAAATCGGCACCTGGATGTGCAAGTACTGCCTTAAATCGAACTCAGATAAAACCGAGGTCATCCTCCTCGGGAACAATCCTCAATTCCAGACTCTACCTAGTTGGCCATCAGAAATGGGCCTGCTCCCAATGCCTACCTCAGCAGTCAAGAGTCTCAAGGTGGTACTAGAGGACAAGTTACATTACAGTAAGCAGGTAAACGCTTCCATATCTTCTTCTTTCCATACTCCCAGAACCATAAAAAAGATTCTCCACTGTCTCCATATCAATCCAGGAAAACAGTCACATCCTCTCTAATCCTATCCAAAATGGATTACTATAATGGTCTATACATCAATCTTCAGGAACAGTACGTTAAGAAATTGCAGGTCTTCTTAAATTCTGCTGCCAGATTACTCCTTGCCCTCCCTAAACATCATTCAGTCTCCCAATCAATCAAAGATCTGCACTGGCTGATGGTCAGGAACCGTATTACATTTAAAGCCTTGTGCCTAACTTTTAAGGCCTTGCACAATACAGGACCAGAATTTCTGAAACAAGCCATCTCCTGGTATGTACCCAGCAGGAACCTCAGGTCAAAGGAAACTTACAAAGTCACCACATTTAGGTTCAAGAAACCTGAATGGAGTAGCAAATGCTTCATCTCTGGAACAACCAAACTGTGGAATCTCTTACCAATACACATTAGATCTGTCTCGTCTCTACAGGTTTTCAGAAAACCTAATAAAACCTGGCTTTTTAACATCTAATCAATCACCCTTTT
This sequence comes from Triturus cristatus, assembly GCF_964204655.1. Taxonomy (NCBI): domain Eukaryota; kingdom Metazoa; phylum Chordata; class Amphibia; order Caudata; family Salamandridae; genus Triturus; species Triturus cristatus. Next base: position 721,780,310 of record NC_140585.1, read on the forward strand.
GTCTCTCCTGTGTTCTCTGCTAAGAAAGAGCCAAGACACCCCAAGGGTATAGCTTGCGCTTTACAAATGTTCTAACATACCTAACATAACAACACCTGGCATCAGCATATGAGCAGTATAGGTACCCAAACGATGAAGAGATTATGGTATGTCTGCTCACTGATATGTTACGCCATAGACACAGGCAGGCTTTTCGTATCACAGTAGATAGTCCACAAAAAAGCAAACTGTCTCATCCATCGGTACTTATGTAGGATCAAGGAAAAAATATAACACAATAGAGTAGAACACTGTAGGACTCTAGTACACATAATGAGACTAACCCCACTGTACTATATCTTTTCACCAAGCCAAATGACATCCAATCTGAGGTGGATAAGATGTGCAGGAAGGACTTTGTAGAAAAGAGGTTCCTTGAGGTGGCAAGACCACAGCACCAGTGCACAAACACGTCAACTCCCTCCTCTGTCTGTGGTCCCAGAGCGGCCCTTAACGTCATTGGGGCCACATTCGTTAATGATCAATGCACCATGGATATGGAATTCCAGTGCAGAGCAGCTCATCTCAATCATGCGGGGGAGAAATAAGTCGACTGGGAGGGGGTCCAACACAAGCATAGACACCCTGTGGCAAGAAATCTGGGATAGCGAGATCGTTGGATACACGCGGTTGGAGGGGAAGAGGCAACCCCTAATTATACTGAAACTTATGTTATACTCTTTTTGTTTCAGAGGCAAAGTAATTATACCGTTGGGTAGCAATGAAATGCAATGGGGCATTTCTACATTGATGGATCTGTATTGACAATGTGGGGACCTTGCCTACGCCCAGCTCATCCCCAGATGGTGTGGCCTCTGCACCTTTGTGATCATACACACCCCAAATCGGGTTATCCCTTGAGAAGATCTGTCTGGGTTGTCTCAACATCCGTTGCATCAGGCTCGAGGAGAAGAACTGCACATTTTTTGGCTGGGCTCAATACAAGGACATTTCAGAAGAATTCAGACTGTTCTCAGAAGCTCAATTAAATGCAAGAAGATCAATACCCTCTTTCACCATGCAAACAAAAGCCAACACCCGCTGGTTACAAATAATCATATGTGTAATGATGAAACTCATAAACAGCAGTGAACTCAGCATTAACGCTATCAAAGAGGAATTGAGATCCATCCGCCTTATGGTGATTCAACACTGGCATGTGTTGGACATGATAACCGCTATGGATGGTGGGGTGTTTGCCAAGATTGGTGCATCCTGTTGTTCTTTTATCCCTGGGAATGCCCTTGATAATGGGTCATTAATGTTAATGTTAATGTTAATGTTAATGTTAATGTTAATGTTAATGTTATGGTGATTTGTATAGCGCAAGGCTGCCCCAGCCAAGGGGCGTCCCGGCGCTGCGAAAAAAAAACAAATGCAGAGAGAAAGGGACACAAAGAAAGAGAAGCAATTATTGAAAGAGGTGAGTTTTGATAGCCTTTCTAAAGGTCAAAAGGTCCTGCATGCCACGGATAGATTCCGGAAGACTATTCCATAACTTGGCAGCTAAGAAGCTAAAGGATCGGCCGCCTACTCTGGCCAGTCTGGTGCGAGGGATAATCGCAAGATGTTGTCCCTCTGATCGAAGCGACCTCCTAGGAGTGTACTCCGACAAGAGGGGGCATAGCATCGGGGGAGAGGCGGTTTTAAGGATTTTAAAGGCTAAACAGAGTGCCTTAAACTGTATCCTTTTACCCACCGGGAGCCAGTGTAGTTTTTTCAAGGCTCCGGTCGTCGAGGATTGGCGAGGAAGACCTACCAGCACCCTGGCAGCCGCGTTCTGGACTCTCTGTAGTCTGGAGGTTTCGGCAAGGTTCGCCCCTAGTAAAAGAGAACTGTCTCGAAAGAATAGTCGCCTGAACAATTATCTGGCGGGTGTGGCAGTCAAAGAACCTCAGAATAGGTCTGAGGTTACGTAGAATGCCGAAGCAGGTGGCCGCCACCTTTTTAGTATGGTGCGTGAACCTCAGTGCCGAGTCCACCCAGACTCCCAGATTCTTAACGCATTCTTTAGGCTTAGGAGGTTGGCCCAAGACATCAGGCCACCAGCTATCACCCCAGGACGCGGTATTCTTCCCCAGGAGCAGTATCTCTGTTTTCCCCGCGTTAAGTTGGAGAAAATTCGCCGTCATCCAGTTGGTGATGTCAGTGAGTGTCTGTTTAAAGCGAGAAGCCTCCAGACCACTGTTGTCATTAAGAGCCACCACCAGCTGGGTATCGTCAGCGTAGGATACCAATGCCAGTCCGCTCCTTCTAGCTACCTCTGCAAGGGGGCGGACATAGACATTGAACAGGGTAGGGCTCAGGGAAGAACCCTGCGGCACTCCCTGTCCGATGTTGTGCTCCTTCGAGATGTAAGGGGGGGTAGAGACTCTGAAAGACCTGTTGGAAAGAAAGTCTCTAAACCATCCTAAGGCTATCCCTGTGATACCAATTTCCTCCAATCTCATCAGAAGGACCTCGTGCAACACCGTATCGAAGGCAGCACTGAGGTCCAACAGGACCAGTGCTGCCGTTCCGCCGCTGTCAAGAATGGTACGGAGGTCCTCTGTAACACTGAGCAGGGCTGTCTCGGTGCTATGACCAGCTCTAAATCCGTGTTGGGAGTCATCCAGAATGTTATTGGATAGGAGGAAATTGGTCAGAATGTTATTGACGTGTGCCTCGATGATTTTGGCTGGCCAGGGAAGCAGGGAGATGGGCCTGAAATTTTCAGGGAGCATGGGATCTAAAGTAGGTTTTTTTAAGATAGGAGATACCCATGCCTGCTTCCATTTAGAAGGAATGCTGGCAGTAGAGAGAGACAAGTTAATAGTGCCTCGAATATGTTCTGTAATGAGTTCATGGGCATCACAGAAAGTCTCCGGTTTTAAAGGATCCGCCGGGGAGCCAGATTTAATTTTCTTACAGATTTTATGGATACTCTTTTGCTCAAGAGTAGGAAAAGAGGAAAGAGAAGGTCTGGTAGAATCCAGAGTAACCGAAAGCTGTGGACATTTAGGGAAAGTGTCATAGATTTCCCTAATCTTGTTGGTGAAAAAATTAGCCATATTATTGCAAAGGTCAGGGGAGACAGTGGTAGTGGTTGCAATTTTTTTCGCCGTAAGGTCTTTCAGAATTTTAAAAACAGATTTAGAGGTGTTGGAGCTACTGTTGATTTCATCGGCATAATATGCCGCTCTTGTTCTGCACACCTTTCGGTGATAGGTTTTCTGGAGTAGGGCATAATTCTGTTTAAGGTTGGCATCGTAGTTTTTTCTCCAGCCCCTCTCCGCCTTTTTGCATTCCTTTTTCAAAGTGGCTAGTTCAGAGTTGTACCAGGGACTAGCCGGTGCTATCCAAGAACTGCATTGTCTATAAAATGACATGTAGAAGGAGGGTGGTGCCCCAGAGCAGGGCCGATTACATAATATATTTTCATAAATCCCCTTATGGGTATCCAAACTATTTATAATATTTGCACCAATTCTCATTGCTGCACTTCTGTTATGTGGTTTCCTACAAGTGTGTCTGCAAATTAGGTAGTATGCACTTAGCTAGGGAAAAAGCAACTGAAGCGACACACACAAGCACATATTCAAAAAACATAACTGTCATGAAATACAACGAAGATAGAGTAGTTGATCAATCAACTAGAGGAGGGAATGTTAGAATGGGTGAATATGATGTCAATGCATATCCTGATATGTGCAGGCCTGATAACGGCAATATGAGTAAATGCAATGTGAACGTATGTCACCTCTTCTACCCGAACAATGCCCATCAATACAATGTCAATGCATACCGAAACTTGTGCCCGCACAGCAGTGCAAACATCAGCAATATTGACACCAATGTATTCTGTGATCCATGCTTATATGATGATATTGTTGTTGAGAAAAAGAATGATGTCAGTGTATATTCATACCAGAGCAAGCATAAGCTTGTTAGTACCAGTGCAAGCGATACCAATGTACAAAATGACAACTGCATGTGTAATGATAATAATGACAATACAAATGATTGCAGGGGCTGTCATATTATTTATACGAGTTCTGATGAACTCACATCATTGCTGTTGGATTCACCCAAAGTGACCTCTTCATTAACCCCGAGTCAGAGATACGTGGTCCGACACGTCCTGTGACCAATGCCCATCCCTTTTTGGTAACAAGTCGTAGGTGGGATCCCCCATAAACCAAAGACAAACACGCACTCAGATCAAAACCTGATCAATTCTACAGATAGTTAGTCGCACCACAAACAAACCCGAGATAATTCGCCGCAATGAAACACATTTGGCCAAAGGCTTACTTTCTCCAGAAATACCACAAAGCTACATACCACCTGTACATAGGCACACTCAACCCATCAAGACACGCCAGGTAAATGACACGTAGTGATCATGCATTCCTCATGCTGGACACCTGGACACATGCACACTGGTCCACACTAGCTCTCCCCGAGGTCGAGAGCAATCTGTGTCCTTTTTAGATGCCCGTGTCTGTTGATTTAAAACTGAGATACTTTTTTGAAATGTAGCAAAGTGTTTTATTGTACCTCATGAACTGTACAAATGCACAGCCAAAACTTTATCAATCAAAAGATTGGACGCATTCTGTCCAGTTTCTCCCAGCCGTAGTGTTAATTAAACCAACTTGTTCACGTTTTGCCATCTCATGTATTTAAAGTAAATTCATATCCGAGCAACAATAAGACTGCTAGGCTGTCACCAGTGTCCACATCATGGGTACACCAGCTAGTCTGACCAGGGTTCAAAGAAAAGAGAAAAGCAAACTGATTTAGATATTGCCTGCAATCAGTCTGCTGTTGGTCAGAGAGGGTGTCTGAAAAGACCACTCTTTCCACTGTACCATCTTTAGGGTTGTTTGGTAGGATGTCAGGGAGAGGTTCACTTTCTACTTCCTGTCCCTCACTAGTGAACATGAGCATGGGCATGTTTGCCCTGTTTTTATAGGGCTGAAGCAGATTTACATGTATTACCCTTCTCGTGTTTCTACATGTGCCAAGGACAACAAAGTAGGTGACCTCCCTTTTTCTCTCAAGGATAGGGTAGGGTCCAGTCCATTTGTCTTGGAGGGCCCTAGGTGCCACAGGCTTCAAAACATACATTTTAGGCCCTTGTTGGAGCACGATCATAGCAGCCTTTTAATAATACTAGAGCTTCTGGAGCTCTTGGCTGGCCTCAATGTTTTTATTTGCTTTTTTCATGTATTCAGCGATCCTTGTGTGATGGCCAAGTACATAATCCTCAATGTCTTGTTTTGGGTCATGTAGGGGTCTCACCCATCCTTCCATCACAGGACAGAGTGGTCCAGTTACAAAATTCGACAAATATCCAATTCTGAGACCTTTGGGTTGCAGCCATTCATACACCTTGCTGTTAAGTTCCTCCAAGATATTTACAGCTGTATGCTATTTCTCCATCACGAACATGACCACTGTTGCATGCCACTGAATGCTCTTAAAACTTTCTTCACTGCCAATACCTGAAGATATCATTTGCTTTATTGCTTTACCCCTGCAAAAGAGATCCAGTGTGTGATCCAGTGTGCAATGATGCACATGTAATCAGTCGCCTGACAACTGGTCCACATGGCTGTCATCATGTGGATGGTGTGAACAACACTTTGCGGCAACACTTGTCCAACCAACTGCAGCACATCGTGATGCAGCACTGGAACAGCCACTCTGGCAAAATAGGTACTACTTGGTACCTCACATTTTGGGCAGATTGCTGCCACAGATTCTAAGCTTCCCACTCCTTTCACAAAAGATAAATGATGGAGATCCAGTGCTAAAATTGTTGCCACTTTTCCATTGTACAAACAAGTAGTTGGGTGGTTTTACTCATAGGGCCTTCCTGCCTAAACATGCCCGTAATAGTAGTCTGAATTTTCTTCTTTTCTTGGGGAACTGGCAATGGCGTCTTTTGAGAAGTAGATGTTAGTGTTATACTCAATGTGCGTCATGGTGGGGGGGTAGTCACTGTATGCTGCGTTGTCTCCATCTCACTGCAAGCCTTCTTGTGCCATTTTGAAGTTGCTGAGGTGGGTGAATCTGCCGTCATACTGCTGGGATAAGGCTGCTTTGTGTGAACATTTCACCCTCTTCTTCTTCATCATCACCTTTCACTGTGACTGGACTTGTAGCTGATGTTCCCCACCACCACGACCACATACAGCAATTTTTAAGGTGCTCCACCCACTTTATTTTGTGGTGTTTTTTTATATGGGTCATCTTGCCTGCAGTAATGTGTACCAGGCCTACCTCCACAAACATTTGTGTGGCGAATGGTGCATACTGCAGTGTGCTCCTCCTCTTTGCTAACTGTAAAAAAGTCTTGAACTGGGGAGGAGAACCTTTTTTTACTGGGAGACAATAATTCTAAAGGAGGAGATTCAACTTCTTGCTCAGAAGGAATCTCAACCTCCTGTTTTGCTCCAACATCAAACAGACATGCTGTGTTGCCTGAAAAGATTGTGCACTACTTTGTGAAGGGACAAATCTAGCTCAACATCACTACTCGTGAGCATCAACATGATTGCACTGGCTGCCTCACTGACAGACATGGTCCCGGGCTTAGGTTGGAAGGATGGTGCTGTTGATGCAGGAGTGCTGCTCTCAGCTTGCTCGCCAGAGGCCGGTGCGGCAGGCACAACTTTCCTGAAAAAGGTTGCGGTTGGCACACCAGTTGTGGGAATCTGCTTCTTCTCCTCCCCACTAGCCACTTTCTTGGCAAACACCTTTCTTTGGGGCCATCTTGAAGCTGTCGGTTGGCAGTGGCACTTGGCTTTACAAAAAGCTGAAGAGATGACTATATTGCATGGTCAGTAATGTGTCATGTCGTGCACAGGCCTTCTGTCTGACAGTACTGTAGGTGATGTCTCTTCTCTTGTGCACCTAAAATCAAACAAGCAAGAAGAACATCAGTCTAACTATCCATTCGTAAAGCCACACCAACATAAACTTTAATTATGTGTGATAAACTCAGGAAGGATCAGAAAGAGCAACATCAACAGCATACAGATGTCAATTTTTGCTTTCTGTGCATCACGTTGGGATGTGGCACTTAGGGAGATGCAGGTGACAAGAGAATAATCCTTGAATGAATGCTGCTGTGCAGTGCACCTATTTCAGTCATGGGGTTGATGCCAGATGTTAGGAAAATGGAAAAAATATTTTTCAGATCAAAATAATAAATACAAAAATTAAATAAACAATTTCTTTTTTTTAAATTACAAAAAACAAAAACTCTTAAATTAAAATTTGTAAAAACAATCTTTAAAAAAATGAAAATAAAAAACTAGAAATAAAAAATGTAAAATTCAAAACATAAAATTGAAAAACTTGAAATAAAAAAATTTAAGATATGTGAAAATATCTGAAAGCATTTTAATTTATTAAACTGCTTTCTTTGTCAACCATTCATGCAAGCCTATGCCAAAGGCCCACACTGGCTGAACGCACAAAATGCTGCCAGCCAGTGCCACATGGTTGTTAATAGCAACTAACACTGAGCAAAAAGGCATGGCCACAAACAGAGAAGACATGCAGGCATATGGGGAAAGCACACTGGCTGGCTACACAAAATGGCCGCCAGCAACATGGTCAGAACACCTACAACCATCAAGGAGGCATGGTCGCAAACAAAAAAGACATGCAGGCCTATGGGGAAAGCACACTGGCTGGCTACACAAAATGGCCACCAGCCACATGGTCAGAACAACAACAACCAGCAAGAAGGCATGGTCACAAACAGAGAAGACATGCAGGCCTAAGGCAAAAGCAGACAGGCCGGCTACACAAAATGACCACCAACCACATGGTCAGAACAACAACAACCAGCAAGGAGACATGGCCACAGACAAAGAAGACATACATGCCTATGGCAAAAGCACACTGAATGGCAACATAAAATGGGTGACAGTCACATGGTCAGAACAACAACAACCAGCAAGAAGGCATGGCCACAAACAAAGAAGTCATGCAGCCCAGCCAGCGCGTGTGCCATTTTGTGTAGCACACTGGTTGGCTATACAAAACGGCTGCCAGCCAGATGATCAGAACAAAAACAACCAGCAAGACGGCATGGCCACAAACAAAAAAGACAAGTAGGCCTATATGGAAAGCTCACTGGCTGGCTATACAAAATGGCCATCAGCCACATGATCAGAGCAACACCAAACACCAAGGAGGCATGGCACAAACAGAGAAGCCATGTAGGCACACTGGATGGCTACATAAAATGGCCGCCAGTTACATGGTCAGAACAACAACAACCAACAAGGAGGCATGGCCACAAACAGAGAAGACATGCAGGCCTATGGCAAAGGCACACTAGCTGACTACACAAAATTAAAGCCAGCCTCATGGTCACAACAACAAGCAGGAGGCCTGGGAAAAAAAAACACAAGAGAGGCAAATGGTGGACAATGACTATACAAAATGGCCCCTGGCCACATGGTATGGGGAACAACAAAGGCAAATGGTGGCCTAATGCAAACACACATTCACACACACTGGCCATACAAAAGAAGTATGGTAACACAGAGAACTCAGCATTAATTCAGCAATGACAAAAATAAAAATTACCATGGCTAAAATAGTTTATAACAACACACATACCACTAAAAAAACTAATTTTGTATTTTGATCCAATGTCATCCATGGCCTAAATGATGTTTCACTTCAATAGACACCCCAGAAACAGTTGTTTCATATACCCATGAATAGTACAGGGCCCACTGGCTGGCTGGAGGGCCCATTGGCAGAATAGTCCACAAAGTAAAATAAATCAATGTTGCAAATGTATTAAAAACATGGGAAGAAAATGTAGTAAACTCTCAACATTTTTCCTTCACAAAAGAAAGAAACGAAATGCAAAAAAATTGCTAGGCACCTACTAAAATTGCAAGTCATCCAGGTGAATACCCCCAATTAAACAAACAACACACAGTTTTTGAACTTACTTGTGATTTCTCAAAAACAAAGGCCTTAAATCAATGGTATGTAAGCAGCAGACAAGGAGCGTTATCCTTCCAGCTCCAAATCCCAATGAAAAGTGATCAGAAGAGGGACAAAGCAGTGAGAGGAACCTGCTGTACAGGAACAAGAAGTTGGTTTCTCTGGGGCTCTTCCTTCTGGTTTGAAAAAAAAAGTTTCAAGAAATGGTTTCTTGAACAAAAAAAACCAACTCCAACGGCCAGTTTGAGAAGAAAATACACTCCAAATGCTTCTCAGCTGCATTCTCAAGCAGAAAATCTGCTGGACAGCTCCATTAGCGATCGGCACTAAGAACACTCAATTGGTGCCTTCGGCCCGGAAGTTGAGCGAGTGAACATGAAGTCCCGCAGGAGCTCGCTAGCGGTGTGAGAAGTCTCACATGTGCTCGCAAGCGGGCCAGGCTCTTGGTGCTCGCGGTTGAGAGCAAAAAGAAAATTTGAGCACGCGAACGAAAAAAAAACCTGCTTTGTGCCCGAATGGTGGAATTAATGAATTTCATGCACCTCCACGGAGCACGGAGTGCCTGGATTCTACAAAATCCACGAGAGGAGTTTACCGCCAGGCTTACTAATTTGTTGACAATATGTTGTCTGCGTTAACCCTGGGCGTAGGACTACGCTACGCTCCTGTAGTTTGCGTAGTTTGCGCAACTATGTGTTAATGCGAATTGCACGTAGCACAGTGCAAAAACACGTAGCGTAGTGTAGTGGGCATTTTGTGCTTGCTCGCGACCCTCAACATCAAGTTGGTGACCGCGATCGAGCAAACTAACATCCTGGCGAGACTTTTTCCTCTTTTGCGATCAGCAACATCAAGTTGCCAATCGCGAGCGCGGAAAATAAACCTCCCGGCGAGATTCTCAACGTAGGGAGGTCAGGTTTCTCATTGCAAGTGGTCGCGTATGCTCGCAACCGTTCACGATTAGAAACCACCAGTTCACGTTGAGAAAGCTGCCGCTCGAGTACAGATCTACTCGAGTGGCAGAAAACAACCGCTTGCACTGTACAAGATGCCGTTTGCAATGATTGCACAGTGCGGACAAGCATCCAGCACTATGCAATCAGTGGGAACAGCATTTTGCACAGTGAACTACGCAGTTCGCGTAGCTTGCGTAGTGCGAAGTGCACTTCGCGTAGCTACGCGTAATGCAGCTACACGAACTACGCCCAGGGTTAGTCTGCGTGCCTTCTTTATTTTAGCATGATATGAGTGTAAAGCATCTTTAAATATTTGTTTATCTACACTGGTTTTTGGCATCCTAGAGTTATGTTTGAGCCTTTTACGGTGTACTTGTCGATTTTCAATTCCACTTAAAACCGATGTGCATTGGATGTAGAGTGCTTTCTGTGCGAGGAATCTGGCCCCTCCCACTACGATATTTTTGATGCGCGCCTTACAACAGGCACTTTTTTCACCTCTTTGATATTTTTGACGATTATAATGAGCGTGGGAGGAAGGCTGGCCTGGACCCAAAATGGTGGCACCCTAAGTAACCCGGGGCACATTTTCTGATTGTGGGTGGCAGCTTAAGTCACATAAAGCATTAGGCAAGTGACTTTGGGAGGCAATATATTTCGCAACCTTAATGAATGAGATATATAATCCAGGTCAGTTACAGTTGCCCTAGGACTCAATTGCTGATCACTGCCTGCCCCTAAAATGGCGGAGGTATCAAGACATTGAATTTGCCCTACAGTGCCTGACTTTATAATGGCGACGCCTATTAGATACCATGCTGATCCTAACCTAGTTATTTACCTGGAGTGTTGCATTACAGGATTGAAAACAGGTGTTTTTGCTGTTTGTGGTGTCACTACATTTACAGTGGCCTAAGGGCTCGTTTGCTGATCCACTGCCTGACCCTAAAATGGTGGATGTTTTAAGACATTGAAATCACTCTACAGTGCCTGACTTTATATTGATATCATGATATCATGTTTAAATTATCCTTGTTTCTTACCTGGAGTGTTGCATTACAGGATTTTAAACAGTTGTTCGCTGTTTGTGGAATCACTACATTACCCATCTGTTCCCTTGCTTCTGGTTTTCCACACCAAGCCCAAATTGGTTGCTGAAGCCCTTGAACTGACTGCTGAACTTTAAAATCGTATCCTCCTGAGTGACTGCTGGTCTTTAAAATGGGATCCTCCTGAGTGCCCTCAGCAGCATTATTCTCAGGTCCGGTGAGCACCGACTTTCACTGGGACCCGGCCTGCCCTATCATCACCTAGGACCAAGGCGTTGTGGCTGGCCTGGCCTCTCAATCACTACTACAGCCCTCCCCTCGAGAACGGCCTCTTTCCACCCATCGCAAGTTACGGCCACGCTGAGTAACTGACCATTATTCTTCCTTGAGTGCCCCATCCTAGCAAGTATGGCAGGACCTGGCCTGACCGCTACTGGGGTCAATTCATACACTCTGGTTTACCCACCCAACCTCTCCAAAACTGCTGTAAAATCCTTCAAACACTCCACCCTGAAAAATCACCCTGAGACACTGATCTCTGACCTACGTTTCAGTGCGGACAACGGCACAGTCATTAATTACCTCATTTTCCACTCCAGAAGAACCTCCTCCTGGTTTAAAACCTTTGCACACCTCCTCAATGTACGCACAACCAAGAACATTCCATACAGCACCAAGCTTACAATTGCACCCTCCCCAACCCTGCGAGTTGACCTCACCATCACTCTCTACAAAAACGGCATCGTTCTGATCCAAGCCTCAACCAAAATCCTGAATAAATTTCCGACCTTTTTACCCTTCTCAGAAACCATGTGTAAGACACTGGCAGGGTAACTAACACCTGCCGTAACGAGCCTCCGACCAGCCTATCCAGCATGACTAGCCACCCACAAACCACTGCTCCAAGGTTTCCCAATGCAGTTCTTCCCAACCCCTCCAGCACGTCTCCCGGCCAACACAATCGTCCTTAGACCTTTGGTCTCCTCCCCGCTATTTCCCCAATATGACTATGAGACCAGTACGACCGAAAACACCTTCGATTCGACCAGAGCTGCCAAACTAACTCAGAGCATCCATTCTGGATCTAATGAACCTTCTTCACCTTGCAGAACTCTCCCTCGCTAGCCTCAAGCCCCTGCCGAACTCCACCCCCTCACACCCACTTCCATTATCCTTGAGACACCTTCGCCCTCGTAAGCAACCATGCCACCTCTCGGAGGAGGAAACACTAGCTCTCGTCCTCTCCTACAACTCTACCCATGCCACCCCAAGTCCGCGTGACCTCACTGAAAAAGAAATCCTTGCCATCCTCCGGGACTACAACTCTGCCCCAGCTACCCATGATTTACTTGACGTGAGTGCCGAACATGCCATCTGCACGGTCTCTATTAATCCCAACAAATCAGCTACCCTCCGTAACAGAAGCGTGATCAAAAGCAATCTTGCGCCTGTTCACCTGTCCACCCAGACACCCGGCACTCCCTCCGACCCATCTCTGTCTGGTCTCTTAATCAACTCCCGACCGGCAGCTAAGCATGCCGTTGATATTGCCGCTCTCATCCTGAACAAAAATGTTGACATAGCAATCCTAATAGAATCGTGGCTCAACAAATCCTCATCTGCTTGCCTGGACCTCTTAGTCCCTCCAGACTATAACATTGCAAGGTTGGACAGGCAAACTAGCAAGAAAGGAAGAGGCATCGCCTGCATCTACCACTCTAACCTTTTAGTCACAGAACTTCTGGCAGATACCACTGACTCCTGTGAAAATCTCGCTCTCTCCATTTGCAGCAACTCCACCCAACTGTGCAATCTACACATCTTCTACCACCCCCCAGGGATGAACGACTTCTTCACTGACAATTTCATGGAAATCATCACAACCAGGATTTCCTCCAATGCTAAAGATATTTTCCTTGGTAATTTCAACCTGCACTGGAATAATCCAAAGTATCCTCATTTCAATACCATTAAAGACCTCCTGGCCGATCAAGCCTTGTCCCAAGCCTGTTCACTCCCAACGCACTTGAAAGGGGCCACCCTTGACTGGATCGTCTCTAAGGAATCAACAGTCAAGCTTATCTCTATAGACCCTTGTGACTGGTCTGACCATCATGTCATCTCCTTCCTACTACCTGATACCCACAAGACAAATGGCACCGCAACCGGTGATTCCTAAATGCTGGATCAGAGAAACCAAGAACCTGGACCATAGGGAACCGGTGGTGTGCTGCAATTCTGACCCCCCCCTCGCATATCACAACAGTCAATGACCTCAACGATCATTACCCTGCGACTATATCAAACATTATGGATGACCTAGCCCCACTAAAGCTGAAAAGAACCCAAATCAAAGAGAGAAACCCCTGGTTCACTGGATCCCTCAATAATGAGAGGAGATCCCTACGACAATCTGAAAGAATCCAGAAACAGCACCCCTCTGACGCACATCTAAAACTTCTCCGCCAGGCCAGAATCTCTACAACAAGAACATCCCCAACTCGAAAAAAGAATTCTTCAGATCACAACTGGGGAACGCCAAGAACAGACCCCGCAAGCTCTTGGAACTGGTCAAACACCAATCTAATAAACTGGCCAAAACATTGAATCAAACCCCAAAGTCTCTAATATCATCCAAGGAATTCTCCTCTTTCTGCGCTGACAAAATCACAGCCTTAGGAAATGAACTCAGTTCCGCCACATTCTCTCAACCTCCTCCTGACCTGCCTCCTCCCTCCGTGCAGCCACAGGCCTCACCTAAAAATCAGGATCACTGCACCGACTTCAAATTCTATGACGAAGATGCTGTCTCCAAAATCCTATCTACCTTAAACCTGAACAACCATTTTAATGACCTGCTCCCTTTCGACTGCCTATTGGCCGCCGCCCAAGCCGTTATTCCTAGCTGGACAGCAATAATTAATGCCTCCCTCCGGCAGGGATCGATTCCCGACTCTGTGAAAGGCGGCCAAGTCCTCCCCATCTTGAAAAAGCCGTTGCTGGATCCAACTTACCCTGACAACTTCAGACCTATCTCCAACATCCCCCTCTTAGCCAAAGTGCTGGAGAAGTGTGTACAACAGCAGCTTAGTCAACATATCAATAACTTCCACCTACTTGACGACTTCCAATCTGAGTTCAGACCTGGACACAGCACTGAAACCACCATGCTCCACATTGTTGATGATGCCATCCATGCCCTTGACCAAGGTAAAACCTGTCTCCTAATCCTTCTAGATCTATCCTCGGCCTTCGACGCGGTCAACCACGAAAACTTACTCGAACTCCTCAAACTCAGGATGGGATTGGATGGCTCTGTTCTAGAATGGTTCAGATCCTTCCTCCAAAACAGATCACAGAGATTCCTAATTAAAGGCTACCTATCTACTCCCGCTCTGATTGGAGTCCCTCAAGGATCAACCCTGTCCCCCACCCTCTTCAACCTTTACCTAGAACCACTTGCCAAAATACTGCGCACTGCGAATATCTCCTACCATATGTATGCTGACGACACTCAGATCTATATCAAAACCTCATATCTCGAGAAGATCCTCTCCCTGAACAAGGCACTGAAACTGAGAGTCCAATGGCTCGCATCCAATCATCTCAAACTCAACGCAAAGAAAACTGAATTTCTCCTAATTTCCCCTCCAAAAGCCAACCCTGGGATTCAATCATGGATTAAAGCTATCACAGCCTTAAATTGCCCTCCGACCATCGTGGACTCAGCCAAATCCCTGGGAATTACCCTTGACTGCAACTTGAATATGCGGGACCACATCAACTCGATGGCTAAATCAGCTAGATTCCACCTGTGCAACCTAAGGAAACTGAAACCCTTCCTCGGTGCTCCTGACCTAAAAATGGCAGTCCAAGCCCTTGTCATCTCTAGAATGGAATATGGCTGTTCTACCCTCTCTGGTTTATCCAAGATATCCCTGGCACCTTTACAAGCCTGCCTCAGCGCGGCTGCCAGACTACTTACCGGCATAAGGAAATTCGACCACATTTCTCCACACCTGAAAGCTCTGAACTGACTTCCTCTTGAGGCAAGAATACAGCTGAAACTAGCTTGCATTACATACAAGGCTTTATACTCAAACTCCCCTGCATATCTTGCACAGAAACTTGTAGTCTCCAGAGGAATCAGAAACTCTCGGTCCGACAGAGACCTCTTGCTCCAACCTGCTCGCTTTCGGAAAAAAAAAACTACAATCGGGCCTTCTCTGGGGCCGCTCCAAGAATTTGTAACTCTCTCCTACCCACCATCAGAAGAATCCTTTCTCTGGCATGCTTCAAAAAGGATGCCAAAACCTTCCTTATGGGGAAATTCCTTGTTTAAATCCCGCCTTCAAACACCACTGAGTCCCCGATCTATTTCCGATTATTGCCTCCCTCGGATTACCCAGTCACCCCACCAAGAAACTTGTGGCCTTATCGTGAGTAATTTTAATTGTAAACTGTACATACGTGTCCTTCTATTCCACTATGTAACCAGCAATGGGGTCTTGTCTGGAGTAATTATAAATGTATACTCTACAAATGTGTCCTTCTATCCCTTATGTATCCAGCACCCCCTTCCTTATCGATTGTTTACTTTGCGGTTCCAAGCCTGTTGTACAATCCTATGATTCTTGTAAAGTGCTCTGATACCCTAACGGGTCAAGTTCGCGCTCTATAAAACACAAAAATAAATAAATGAATATAGAAAGAGGTTTGTAGGGTGCCACAGCATTGAACGCATGAGTCATTAAAACATACTAGTGCAGAGTTTATGTCTAGTGCATTGCCTGTGGTGGAGGCAGAAAAGACTGCTTGAATGGACTCCCGAGTGAACTGTTTCCAAGATCTTGAAATAGATTGATTCTGGGCCTTAGGTTTGTCAGAAAGGAATGTGATTGGGATTTTGAAACTGATTAGAAAGTGATCCGTCCAAGTTAATGGCTGTGGGGTGTCAACATGTGGTAGCCTGACAGTGTAAAAAATTAGGTCTAGCATGTTCCCTGCCGAGTGAGTGATGCAGGTCCTTGTCAGATGCAGGTCTAACATTTCAAACTTTTCTAGCAGGGTAGGAAAGTGAGACTCAGTGGCAACATCGGTTTGTAGATGAAATCAAAAATAAGTATTGTGTAGCTAGTGCATAGGGTGCCAGTTGCTCTGTTAGTTTGGGACTGAAATCCTTTTTTTGTCCTGGAGGGCGATAGATAAGAGCACCATTAGATGAGTTGCCATTTAAGGGTTTTAAATATAATCAGATCAACACAATTGGTGAGTAAAGAGTCAAGGATTTCTACTCTGAGGCTGTCCCAGAAGGCAACAGCAATTCCACCTCCATATTTTGGTTCCCTGACTTGCCTTAAGATTTTGTAATTATCTGGTAATGCAATAGGAATAGTGAGCAGTTCTAACTGGTGTAGTAATGTTTCTGTGATGAAACATATATCCGGTTGTACTGAGGTGAGAAAGTCCCAAATTTCTACTGTGTGCTTGGGAACAAATCTGGCGTTAAAGTATATGCATTTGAGTGTGGAGGCAATATTATGTGAATTGATGGTGGGAATTGGTGCAGAGAGGGTGGAGTTCACAAAGGCTTTGTGCAATGGTTTGTTGGGGGAAAACTATCCCCCTTATTCAATAATGTGCTACTTTTAGCGATGGAGCATGAAAACCTACATGTCTGGCAGGTAAAAGGACCTTCATTTAAGACAGGGAAACAGGGAGAAAAGTGTGCACAGTTAGATCTAAGCTTTATTAAATCATTACTTTTGTAGCATATTTTGGATTAGGGAGTAGTACCTGGGGGTAGAGATGCAGGGCCCCCGGTGCCTGGCGACGGTCAGTCTCGGAAATGTGCAGATAAGCTTGCCTTTGGCACGCCCACTGCACACGTCCACTGTGTGACAGTACCAGTCTTGTAATTTATGTTTGAAGGCCGTGAAAACTAGACCGCTGCCGTCCAATGATTGACGGCCATCGGGGAATAGACACTTCACTGCAATCAGTACAATCTGCCCTGGGCTCCGTCCCCTCAATCAGTAAAGCCGTGTCGGAATGGGGAGCTCAGGTGAGGAGTAAAAAAGAACAGGGAAGATTTAAAAACATGACAGTTGCCAGTTATCAATTTCAATTAATTATATGGGGCATAAGATAAAACACGGGGCTTATGATAGGATGCAGCGCAAGCAAGGTAAAATAGAATGTATCCAAAGTCAGCAGTAATAATAAAAAATAAGATAGTGTACCTTTTAAATTAGAGCCCCTCTGTGACCTACTTAATGATGTGTGTTGGTGCCAGGCTAGTAATTTATGTTTGAAGCCCCTAACAGCTAGACCACTGCTTTCCAATGATTTGCAGCCATCGCAGAATAGCCAAGTCAACAACAGAAAATCATTTGTTCCCTAATGCTGCTGGAGGGTCAAGGGAACCTGCAATGTCATCCCAACCCTTTCAAAGGGTACCCCAACCACTGGAAGTGGAATTCAGGGGGCCTTCAGTGGCTACCTGTCTTGCCACTGACTTGACAGGTGCCACAGGAAATAGATAGCTCCTTGACCTTCTGAGACATTCGTGGCCAGAAGAAGTGAGTCACCAACTGACTCCAAGTTCTGCTCTGGCCAAGTTGCCCAGTTAGGTGAATGTCATGTGCCAATATTATGCGGAATTCTCTAAACTGCTGAGACACTACCACCAAAAGCTCTGCTGTGTAAGGCCCAAGCTCCTGGGGCTCATTTCCCTCTGGGGATGACAAGTCTTCTCCCTGAGGAGAGGGGACTTGATCTGGTGTCTGTATGGAAGCTGGATCTCCAAACCTCTCACCCTTTCTCTTGGTAGATTGGTCCAGAATTTCAGGCTCCAACACTTCTTTTTCACCATGGGTTCCATTCCCTGCTCTTGTTTCACACACACCTATTCAGGTATTCCCAACATTGCTTTATGGGGTTTTCTTCCTACCTCAGCCCATGCTGAGCACTCCAAATCATTGCTAAGCAAACACTGGACAGGGATTGCAGAAGATCTCCCCACCATTTTGTGGCCAGTAACCCATCCGAGTTCTAAGGACACCAATGCCATTGTATGCACCTTAGACGGATTGTCAGCTTTGAGGAATGTTTAAGTCTCTCCAGGTAAGTACTTGCCTGAGGTCACCAGTTGTTCATCCACCATAGTGACACTGGCACCAGTATTTTGAAGAGCTTCAACCTTCACCCCATTTATATGTGGCTCGTGTCTGTATTTTTCATGATTACTGGGCAGACAGTCAGAGTTGCATTGTCCACTCTATCCTCTGTGACCAGTGTTGCCTCAGCTTTCTCTCTGGCATAGTCAGGGCCCACCTGTGATCCCATCTGGAGACGTGCAAGTACATCTACTGCAGGTTTACTAGAGGCAATTGTTTTATTTTTACAGCTAGGGTCTCCAGTTTGGTGTCCAGTTGCCTTACAATCAATATACCAAGCATTTTTGGGATCCCTATTTTTACCCTGGTACCCACCCTTGGACTGAGATGAGGTTCTCGGCCTTCCATGCTGAGTATGCTTTTGGGGGCATGAAGAAGTCTAATTTTTATCCTTTTGGTCACCATCATTCCCTTGGGGGGTCTTTTTGGCCTCTTTCCTTTCGTCACCCCACCAGTGGTAGTTTTGGCCACCCTTGTTTTGACCCAGTGGTCTGCCTTCTACCCCAACTCGAGAGGAGAAAGGGGACCTAGGTATAACAGGTGCTGATGTAACTTCTCATTGTAACAATTACTTAGACGATGCTCTTTCATCAATAAATTGTACAGCCCTTCAAAGTCATGCACATTGTTATCTGTTAACTAACTACTTAATGTTTTCAAAGAAAAGTTAACATATTCCACCCAGGTCTGACTCTGGATTTATCGATTCTTCCTGAATTTCTATCTGTATTCTTCAGAGGTGAGTCTAAAGCCCTCAAACAGGGTACCCTCTATGAGGTCATAGACCTCAGCATCTTTCAATTTCAGGAGTCTATCCCTGCATTTTTCTGAGAATAGTTCCCACAAGAGAGGAGCCCAATTTCTTCTGGTTAACTTTCTAGCTAGGCAGGCCCTCTCAAAAGCAGTGAACCATTTGATGATGTCATCACTCTCTGAGTATTTAGGGACAATCCCTTTGGGGATTTTTGAGTCAAAGCAATCTTCGCTCCCCTATTTATAAACATGCTACCTCCAGAGATGGGTCCTAGGCACAGCTCTTTTTTTTGTCTTTCTATATGCAGGAGTTGATCTTCTAAGTTCAATCTTTTTGGCACATCTTTACAGTTGATGATCCTCCTGTGAGGGTTCCTCCTCTGGTTCTGGGTCTAAGTGGATGGACCTAGCCACCTCCTCAGCTTGATCTTCTGAGTAATCCCCAGCAGTGTTATCTTTATCAGATTGAGCCACTAGGTCTAGATGACCTCTTTCAAACTTTCCTAAAAGTCTTCTAAGCTTGTCCTTTCAGCATGTTTATCAGTATTGATACCATAACCATTACAGAGGTCCCTGAGCCAGGCATAGGACAGGTCCATGTAAGGGGTCAGGTTGAGCTCCTGAGCCTGATTACCGGTAGCAGAGACTATTTTACTACAGTTGGGAACTTTTTAGGAAGTAAAAAAAGCTTAACACAAGATACTTTTTCCTAACTAGAGTATTGTGCTTTTTAAATTTCTAACCACTTAGTTTCAGGGACTTAACCAAGACCCTAGCAGTTACTTTATGAAATTTAAAGAAAATAGGCCAATTTAAAAGATACAACTAGAATGATGACAATTTTGGATTTTATTCATGTGGTCACTTATTTGCAAAGTGGTTCAGAAAATGAAAACTCTTCTATCCCACTGCTGAACCACCAAATGGAGGAAGTTGGCTCTCTATAGAGTGTACTAAAATGAAGTGCACTATGCAGAGAGTCCAGTGGATTCCCAATTGGTATACAGAGGTAAAAGCATATTATTCTAATGCTCTTTTTGTGGTAGTGTGGGTGGGCAGTTAGGCTTATCAGAGGGCAGTGCTAAGCATTTGTTGTACTTACTGAGGCAATAAATGAGACACTCACTCAAGAATAAATTTAGAAAAATAGCATCAATTTTCATGGAATTGTTAAGACCAAAACATCGACCTACAGTAAGTGCTTTTGTAGTTACAATTCTTCACCGTTTGGAAAGTATATCACTTTTGTGCGCAATTACGCACTTCTGCTTCTGGCACCGTGGACCAGGTCCACGGTGCCAGCAGCAGAGTTCAGGAGCGTCCCTGATTGTCCGGGAGCGAAGTCCTGAAGGTGATGGTAGCTCATGCTCTACAACGAAGGGGGCCACAAATAAATACACTGCACAGGGGGACTTAAAGGTAAGTCCAAGGGGTCCCCTTAAAGGGGATAGGTCACAAGGTCCTGGGGATCACAGGATCACAGCTGCTTCATCATTACTGGGGCCGGTGGAGCCGGGTCCGGAGCAGATAGATCAGCTGGGTGTTGTGCATCTTAACATCCGCATGGTCAAGAGCATGCAATTTGGAGACCTGATCTCGGGACAGCTGGACCACTCAGGAAGTGGTTCTTGGGTGTCTTGTCATCCCTCAATGGGTGCTTGCTTCTGGTGTCATTGGAGTCTGGAGTGGACTCTTTTACTTGCTTTTTGGAAATGGGGGTCCGGTACACTGAGTATTGGTACGGTACGATTCTGGTAGATTCTGATGCCTGCCAACTTATTGGAGAGGCAGATCTGACCATCCGGAGCAGATTTACCAATTTCGGTGGAGATGCTTCTTTAGGATCTCCAAATACCAGCAATACAACAAACAAGACTTCTCGAGATCGGTGCCTTGGGTGTGCAGGAGAGTGATACCTTCACTCTAAGGAAGGTTCTTGGTTCCTTTTTGATGACATCAATTTTTGTTTGCAACAGGGTTTCAGTTCTTACACAGTGGGTCTTCTTTGTCCTGGTCTTCTTCTTGTCCGGGTAATATACATTTTTAGGTCTTAGGGTGGCAACTAAATACTACATTTAGGTTTTTTACAAGGGTAGACAGGAAATAGCCAATATGCTCCCTACCTTTAGGGTGTCTCCAACCCCTAGTGACCCCTTCCTGTCGGAAGAGACCCTAACCTAGCTCTGATAGGTGTTTTTTCCCCATCTCAAGATGGTGGAATTTCAGGAGAGGGGTTCACCTCGTCTCCAACACCCTAGGGGTGGTGCTGGATGAGTGGGGACCCGCCTCCTCATCTAACTATCCAAATGCTCAGGAAGATACTGGTATTGATCCCAGAGCATCTAAAGAAAATGGTCATTCAGTCCCTCATAGTTTCCCGTCTGGATTATGGCAACTCACTTTATGTGGGTGCACTCAAATACATAATAAAGAGACTTCAGACTAGTAATGTATCCACAAGAGAACCCCTCAAACAGCTGCATTGGCTCCCAATTGAGGCGAGGATTAAGTTTAAATCCCTCTATATACTCATAGGGACATACAAAAACAAGGGCCCAGTAAAGGTTAGAGATTTGTAACCACTTATGTTCCAACTAGACACCTGAGAATCGCATCTTCATTTCCTCAGTACAACCAGGGTAAAAAGGATGAGATGGGGTGGAAGATCGTTTGCACACGTAGTACCGAAGTTGTGGAACGATCTTCCACCCAGTCTCAGAGCACTGGAAAAAGAACTTTCCTTCAGGAAGAAACTTAAGACATGGCTGTTTCCCCGTTAATGTACCAGGGGCCCTATTCTCAGCACGGTACTCACCAGCACGGTGAAGCCTTCGGGTAGCCATGCACTTTTACAAAACATAAACATAACTAATATTCCCGCCTGTCCTCCCACCGGAAGATAAGAGTTATAACTGGGCTTGACAGCTACAGGGGATTTGCGCTTCAGAATCATAGAACATAAAAAAACAATGAGACAACCATATCTCTGGGTCTTGAAAACAATGACCAAGGGGGTGGCCCAGCCCAGTCTCCAGCATGAGTCGCAAGGCGTGAACGGACCCGCCTGTGTCCTGTGTTTTGACGTGCGTCACCCACGCAGTGGGGATAGAGGAAGTGCTATGTAGGACAGTGAGGCTTGGGACTCCTCCCCCTCCTCTCAGAAAACGTTGGCACTCATAGGCGCATGGAATCCTGGGACCTGGAGACCCCAACAGACACAGCAATGTCTGACACAGCGGGTAAAACGGAAGCGCTGTTTAGCGCAGTGAGAGTCAGGTTCCTCTCCCTTACACTCAGCAAATGTTGGCGTTCATGGGCGCATGGAATCGTAGGACATGGAGTGCCCGACAGCCACAGCATGCCCGCAGGTGTCACTCATACTAATTAACCCTAAAACCTAACATCTCAATCCAGATTCTGTATTGCTCTATATATAAGAATTGAAGATCAGAGAGCAGGGTTTTAACCATGAGTGGATGGTGCCTGCTGAAAGTAGGCAGAGCAAAACAGGAACAAAAATAGCGTCCAAAGGTAATTTAAACAGAAAGCAGTTTAAAAAGCAAGAACGGTGAGAAAGCCTCAGACGCCGTATGTTTGAAGGTGAGAGTGAAATACCTTTTCGCTGCGTAGAGAGTTTGGAGTTTAGTTCTATCATCTCAACTTCCCCATGAGACAACATAGATCAAGAGTAGTAGATAAAATACCCAAGTATATATCAATTGTTTCCATATTTCATCCTTCCTTAAGTTTGAATATGGCGTTTCCTTTGTTGGCAGCTTTCTAACTTAAAAAAAGAATAGTTAAGTGACGTTATGTCCTATACCTCCACATTATGTTATATGATCCCAAAGCACTTGAGGGAATGAAGTAATAAAATTACAAGTGCCTGCTTGTCTTGTGACTGTGCTCAATTTAAGAAATAATTTGATCATTTAAAATCAGAGTTCAGCCCAGCGGAGTATGGTAGGGCAATTTTGCAGTTTTGAATCAAATAACTTGGCGACACATAGGTTTTAAAGGCTGATGTGCTATTTTCACAGCTTCTCGAAGTGCCTTCAGAAGAGCTGAGTTTGCAGCTGCCGAACCAGTGCAGGCCAGTTTCGAAAGTACACATGACACATTTGCAAAATGTCTTGTCTTTGCAACATAATTAATATCAAAAGATTTCGATCTGAAAGAGAGCAACCTCTGGGTCACAGGTTAAAATAAATGATTTAATGTCCTCCTAGAATCGTTTCAGAGGAAAGGGTTTGTTACTGTAATTCGGAGGACTTGAAGCTTAATTCCTAAGTACATGAACGGAAGACAAATGTTATTTACTCTTTCAGCACAAAATACATCCTTCTTGTAAAGAACACTGGGTGATGCTATTTTTTTTCTGCTGTAATAATTCAAAGTGTTTTGTGTATAAACAAGGCAGTATAATTATAGCCACTGTTTGTTTTTAATTTGAAGAGTAATGAATTAGTCAGGGAATGTGAGAATGCTCGTGCCAACCATGGAAAAATGATATTTGTATAAGAAAGCCTTGACTAAAGTCCCTGTTGAACGATCTTTTGTAGGCAACAAAAACGGATTAATAAGAGATTTTTTGAAGACACTGCAGTCTGTATTAGCATGAGCCAAATTAGGTTGGCACAAATGATAACAGAGTGGATGATTGTGCAAATGAAGGCACCCAGACGTTTAGATTCCCATTTGTATGCACATTAGCATGCATTAAAGATACTAAAATGCTGCATTTTGGAATAAGTTAACACATCAGTGCTTCCTGTGTGAAGAAACAATATGTGTCTCGCGTACCTGTGAGAATAATCAGCTTTGAAAATAACTCATACAGGATAACAAAATATACCTTACTATCGTGTGGCATCATAAAAGAAATATTGCAGGTTTTAAACTAGGTATATTGATTTACATTTTAAAATTAGTATTTCTCATACACGATTTTGTTGATTATAGGTAGCTTTTTTAATATTAATAGCGTTGAACATGTGATGTGTAAAATATGCTACACATACTGAATACTGTTAGCAAATTTCGGGGCATCTTTACAAGCCCCTATTGCCACCATAACATCACTTTTTTGACGTTGTGCTGGCGATACGGGCTTCACCTTATTTACAAGGCAGCCACTTAACATGGCTGAGCTCTGCCTTGTAAATAAGGCCATACTTAGCGTGAAAGGTATAGGCAATAGGTGTTGGGGATGACATTCCTCCGCAACACCCATTGATTTTGACGCTGCCCCAAATTTACAAGGGTGGCGTAAATATGGTGCAGTGGCAAAATTAAGACCAGGGCGCTGCAAGGAGAAATGCATTATTTCTCCTTGTTTCTGCTGTTTTTATGTGTGCTGCATTGTG
This sequence comes from Triturus cristatus, assembly GCF_964204655.1. NCBI lineage: Eukaryota > Metazoa > Chordata > Amphibia > Caudata > Salamandridae > Triturus > Triturus cristatus. The sequence goes on from NC_140585.1 coordinate 721,804,618, forward strand.
CAGCACACATAAAAACATAAAAACGCCATGCATGATTGTTTATGTGCAGGAAGGTGTCCCTTCCTGCACATAAACAATCATTTTGAAAATGACGAGTTGCAACTTCTATGTGTGCTGAACAAAGCACCACACATAGAAGTTGCAAATCACCATTTAAGATTGTTTATGTTCAGGAAGGAACACCTTTCTGTACATAAGCAAAAATTCCCCACCATTGCACTATGGGGCCAGCATTGGAGCTAGGCTGCTACAATTAGCGCCTGTGCAGGGGGAAAAGCAGGGCTGGACCATATCGTTGTAAATAGGGTGTAGCCCTGCATTTCAGAAGTGGCGGAGAGCGGCATTAAGCCAAGAAGGCTAACGTTGCGCTCTGTTACTTCCTTGTACATATGCCCCTTTATGCTTTAAAATAATTTGTCCAAATAGATCTAGCAACCAATATGAACAAATACACACAGTGAGGTAAACTTTTTCTGCTTTAATCATTCCACCTTTATGTAGCACAGCCCATCACAAAGAGTTGGCAGTAGTTTGGAAAAGAAATAACAGATGATTATACAAAATGGCATTCAAATTAAGTTATCAACCATTATCTAACATGCAAATGAATGCTCACCAAAACATGCGACAAAGCTAACCAGGCAACATAAAGGTGCCGATTACGATCCGGTAAAAACCGGGTACGAACCGTCGGTCGGAGAGTTTTCTCCGTCCAACTCGTACCCGGTCGGAAAACTTTACAAACATGGAATTACGATTCGCACGGAAACACCATTGCCGTACGAATCGTAAAAAACACCGACCGACGAAAATATACGTACGAATGTGATCCGGGAATGCTGCGACGTGACGTCGGGATGCATTCAGGCAGCGTTTCACGACCCAGGAAGTACGATTCGAACCGACAGCAGTCCGGACGGCGATATTTTCACGGCACCCAAAAAGTGCCGGAAAAGCGAAGTACAGCGCGAAACGACCAGAGTAGGTGGCCCGTACCCCCCCCCAGCCCCCGTATGTACGTGCCGACCCCCCCCCGCCCCCGTATGTACGCGCCGACCCCCCCAGCCCCCGTATGTATGCGCCGACCCCCCCGGCCCCATATGTACACACAGACCCCCCAGCCCCCGTACGTATGCACTGACCCCCCCCCAGCCCCCGTACGTATGCGCCGACCCCCCCCAGCCCGTAGCGCTGGGGGTACACACCGTACATACACGGGTGGGGGTACGACTCGAACGTACACGGGTGTACATACACGGGGGTACGACACGTACACGGGTGTACATACACGGGGGGTACGACACGTACACGGGTGTACATACACGGGGGGTACGACATGTACATTGGTGTACATACACTGGGGGTACGACACGTACATGGGTGTACATACACGGGGGGGTCGGCACGTACGTACGGGGGCTGGGGGGGTCAGCGCGTACGTACGGGTGCTGGGGGGGTCAGCGCGTACATACGGGGGCTGGGGGGGTCGGTGCGTACGTACGGGGGCTGGGGGGGGTCGGCGCGTATGCGGGCACATGTCTCCATGGTTGCTATGGGAGTTCGGTGCAGACGGTGTTTTTTCCATACGGTTGTAACATCAGACGCACGGGATGGATCGTGATTCCGTGGTCGGACTTCACTTTTCACATTTGTACGGTAAATCGTCCGAGGACGTGTTGGACACATTTTCCGACCCGAGGACGTGTGGGGAATAATTCCCAATGCGGTTCGTATGGACTTTTTACCGTGCGAATCGTGATTGGCAGTTTGTACGGCACTTGTACGATTCGTACGGTAAAAATACCGGATACGAGTCGTACGGGGAATTTTTTTGCCGGATCGTAATCGGCACCTAAGTGTTGTTATTATTTCATTTAAGTTATTTTGTTATTGTTGGAACCATAAGCTATGGCCTTATTTACGGCATTTTGGCGTAAGTTAGCGCAGTGAAAGGGCAGGAATATATTTATGCAATGTGGTGCATTCCTGTTCTTTCTGCCTGCACTGGCACTGTTTTGGCAGCCTAGCACCAAATTAGACACCCTTACACAATGTGGCAAGGGTGCCCCCAATGCAGGCAGGATTGTTTTTGTGCAGGAAGGTGTGAGAAGTTGGCCTGATATATGCTGTCCATTAGTTATAGTGAGCACCCTGTATCAGTCCAAACAACCCCTTATGGTGAATAGGTTAAAGACAACCTGTATTGAAAGCTATCCTAGTGGTAGCTATGGAGAACAGCCTTCAGGCTAAGTCTTGAAGGAATGTAAAGCAGCTTGTTTTACCCGTCTATAATCTCTTGAATGACCAAATGAAAGGACAACCACACCAGGTATTTATTTAAAATATATGTATTTAAGATAAAACACACCCCTCTAGTCTCTTTATGAGACTGGAGTTCGAAGTACTTAAATTACAAGTTAGCAATCAACAGTAATAGCCCAAATACACTTTTGGGCCCTAGGGGCGTACCAAACCATATACCAATAAAGTGGTATAAGAACCACGACTGAACTGGACACAAGGCCTAGAGCCTGTAGAATCGCTGGGACCCCAAGGAACCACCCAAGGTAGTGACACAGAGGACCCACGGGGGCCGTGTGCAGTGTGTGAACACAGCCGCGGGTTCCCGTTAGCTTCTATGGGCAATGTCGCGGTTGGAAGTTTAAAGATTAGGGACACTTAAAAATGAGTCAGGACCAAACCCTTTTGGACTTAGGAAGTTCGAGGGCTAGCACCCAAGGGATCACCGGAGTACTCGTGTTACCTCACTCAGGGAAGCCGGTGCATAGGTGTCATTTGGTGTCAGGTCGCATGGTCGATTTCAATGGGAGCTGGCGAAGAAGTGCTGCTGCCGTGAAGAGAAGAAGTGTCCAAAGCGATCCAAGCCTGGATCTAGGATGGAAGGAACCTGAAAGCAGAGGGGATAGAGTCTGGGTCACTTGCCAGTGACCAAGGGCACGATAGACCAATGCCCACAGATGTCGGGTGCTTCAGGTGAGTTGTTGGGTGTCTTGACTCTTCAGCCTCGAGGTCCAGGAGGTGCCGATGACAACCAGGAGCTGGATACCAGCTGTCCCACAAAGTCTGTCGAGTGCTGCAGTGTCGAAGACCAGATTGGACCCAAGAAGCTTTGGCAACGGCAAGTCACTTGGAATCAGAGAAAGGACAGTGGTGCAGACCAGTAAGGTCTGGTGGACTCACCCAGCAAAGGTAAGTCAGGGCACAACTGGAGCAATCAGGGAAGCCCAATCAGAAGAGGAGTTGCCTTCATGGGGACCTACAAGCCAACGGGCTAGCGATCGTGAAGGAGCCTCAAGTGGTCGCACTGGAAACTGGCCCATGGGTCCCTCGTGGACTGGAGGCCAGAAATCTTCAGTGCAGGAGATGCTCAAGGCTGGGGCTACTCGGAGCCCATAGCACAACTTCGAGGAAGACCAGGAAGAGGACGTTGCTGCAAAAGTTCATGGTGTCCATGGTTCACGGTTCCACGTCACCCACGGTAGCCACGGGCCTCAGCTTTGCTGTGGACTCAGGGTAGCCTCGGGGAAGTCTGGAAATCCACCTCTGGTGATGCAAAGACTTCGGTGTCCGGCAGGAGCTTCAGCGATGCAGACCGGTCAGTTGCTTCTTTGGTGCCTGCCAAGCAGAGGATTCACTCCTTGACCACAAGGGAGATTTCTTCAGTCTTCTAAGCAAAGTAGAACGTCGATGGTCCAGGATATATATTGCAGAGTTTCGTCCAGGGTAATCTGAAGTCGCAAGGACTGGGTTCCCGTACTTATACAAAGTTTGGGGGTTGGACATACTCTAGGGACCCACCTATGGGAGGGTTTGAAAAGAGGGGTGGTTACACCCATTTCCTTTGTCCAGTTTCACAACAGAGCAGGGGCAGGTAGCCCCTGCAACCGGTTTGAACTGGACTATGCACAGGGACACCAAGTGTGCCCCCAGTGCACGACTTCAAAGCACCAGAGAGTGCACCCGCCCAGCCCCAATACCCATCTGCCTGTTTGGGGAGGTGGTTACACCTCCCTGCGACAGGAAACCTATTGTCCAGGCCTCCCCTGCTGGAGTTCCAGTCAGCAGCAAGAGGCCAGACCAGTGTCTGTGGCAGAGGCATCCATTTTGTGATGCCAGGGCTGTAGAAAGCCCTACCAGGTTAGACAAATGTGAACATGTCTCTCCCTCTAGAAGGGTGGAATGCTACCAAACACAACATGTTTCCGTACAGCCATCCCAAAGTTAGCATTTACCGCAAGGTTATAATGCACTTAAGAATATATGGTCAGGCTGCACCACAAACAGCATCAGAGGAAGTACTCTGAATGCTGCAGAGGGGCTCTGCTCATGCAGGGGCACCCTCTCACATAAAAATCAAGCACTCTGCCTTCAGGATTGTTAAGGCCTGCCATAGGAGGGACTTATAGGTTTTATATGTGTGTGCAATGGTAGTGATATAGGTAGCCTATACCACAGTAAGGGGTGCAAGCACCACCTTACCCAGGCTGCAGTACAAGATCTGTGGTGTCATTTTGGAATGCTTCCCAGGGGTGGCATAATACATGCTTCAGCCCCTGGTAGGCCTCTGAGGTACCTATGCCCTAGGTACATAGTATACCATATACTAGGGGATTATAAGGCACTCCAGAATCGAATTAGAGATGTACCTAATGTACATGGAAACCATTTTAGAGAGTAAGCAGCTAGGCTGGGGTCCTGATTAGGAGGGCCACAGCCAGACTAAGGTCGAAAAACAGTGAAACACCAGCAAAAAGTGGGGGTACCCATGTGAAGCAGATCCTACTCTCCTACAGAAGGGACACCTTTATGGACAAAAACAATCCTACGAGGTGTTTTCCTCTTTCCATGTGTGTTGCATTCTGCATTCTGCAGCACACATGGAAAGAGGAAAAAGGAGGAGCAATAAACCCATTTCTCCTCGTTACGCCTCACATCAGGAACTATATGGATTTGACACTTCCTCAGGTTCATATCACTTTGTAAAAGTGGGGTAGCATCAAATCGCATGGGTGTTGTGTGGGAAAACCCACTGCAATGCCCATGGAGCGCTTCTCGGTTGCAGAGTAACTCACCTGCATCACCATACTCCTGATTGATGAGGCCACTCAAAGCCATGTAGGGTGGCTTTGCATGGATTCACCATTTTTTATGAGAGCCCTGTGTCATGCATGTATCACTTTACGTGGTGTAAAAGTGATTCAAGGCTCTCATAAATAAGCCTCTATGTAGAGAGAAGAATTCATCATTACTAATAGGTACATGAGAGGTGAGCAGATGTGTTAAGGGACATCACATCAAAATCTTGGAGAATCTTTGGAAAAAAGGATTTGCTGTGAGGAGGAATGCATTTCGGATTTGCCGTGAGGAGGAATGCATTTCAATATTGTGGGTAAAAATGGGGTATATATGTATGATGTTATTCTCTATTATCCATATAGAATACATGGGATTCTGTAATCCCTGCATATTTACCAGTCTAGAATTTCCTTAATATTGTTGACAACTGAGCTATCTATTATAAAGAAAAGATTTCAGAACTTGACTATTATAAGATATTATTACAGTTGAGTTCTGGCATCACTAGGTGAAAGGTAGGTCAGGTCACGGAGTATAATTGAAGCAGTTCTTTAGCAAGGAAAGGGGAACATTGCTTTTATTTCTTCTGCCCTTCTTTTCTAGCTTACAGTGGCAAACCAAACAAAGAGAACATGCTTATTGTGTACACTCCTCAGATAGAGATGGTGCAAAGACAAAATATGGAATACAAAATATCGAGTTGCACAAATATCAAGTCATTAACCCCTTGCATGCCCGCCCCTTTCCCCGCCCAGTGCCGCGCCTTCCATTAGCGGGCGGAGTTCATGACGAGCTGGACTCGTCATGGGCACAGCGCCACCGCAGCCCATGACGAGTCCAGCTCGTCATGGGCACTGAAGGGGTTAATATCATGGGTCAGGAATATTGACAGCAAAAATATCGTGGTCAAGAATATCGACTTAATGTAAAAAAAAATGTTGTTAAAAATATCGAAGTGTTTAATATGGTTTGCAAAAATATAGTTGTTAAAAATATTGTTTTTTATTATTGTTATGCAATTTAGTGTATATTTTATATAAAGGTGATGTACTTTTTTGTATAAGATTTGTTTGTATTTTTAATATTTATGTTCAATTTTTACTAGTTATTATTATTTTTTTATTGGAATTTTGCTCTTTTAGTACCGTAGCAAATTGTGACATTATAAGGGAATAGGGTGGGAAGTAATTTTTTATATTAATTTTTTTTAATTCTTTTTGTTTTTTGTGTTTTTAGCTCCGTAGGGGGTTGTAGGTTTATAGGGGAATAGGGCGGGAAGTAACTTGATTATATTTAATTTATTGATTAATTTGTATTAATTAATTTTTTTTTAATTGAGATGTTATAGTGTTAAATATGTAAATTAATTTATTAATAATTAATTAATAATTGGTTGTTAATTAAAATTAATTCGGTAATTAATTAAGGTAATTGTGTAAGTAATTTTAGCTGTGCGTAGTGGTGTTTATAGATGTAAATGGTGAGAAGAAATCTATTTTTAATTTATGAATTAATAATTGGTTGCCAAATAATTTGTAATTAATTTTGGTATTTGTGTGATTAATTATCTTTGTGTGTTGAAGTTTTCATAGGTGGGAATCTGGGAAATAAATTATTTTTAATTGAATTAATAATTAGTTGTTAATGAATTTTTGTTAATTAATTGGTTGATAATTATGGTAATCGTGTAATTAATTTTATGTGTGTTGTGGTGTTTATGGGAGTAAAGGGTGGGAAGTAATTTGTGTTTAATTAATTCATATATAGGTAATTAATGTTAATTATGTTACATTTAATTTGGGTAAATGTTTATTTTTTTGTGTTTTGTTTTTACTTTTAAAGAGATAAAGGCTGGGTATTAAATACAATGTTGTTATTTAATTATTAGTTGTTAATACTAATAGTTTTTCTTTAAAAAATAATACATGATTGTGTTTTATTATTTTATAGCGTAATTTAGGTGTGTGTTTTGGCTATTAGAGTGTTAAAGATTGTTTACTAAACTAATGTTTATTTTTATTTTTTATCAATAAGATGTTTTAATTGATTAATATTTTTGTTAATTATGGGAATAAATGCAATAAAAAATGTTGAAGTGTTTGTTTTTATTGGTGCGGTGTTATAGGGAATGAAATAAAATAAATACATTTAAGTTTTACTTAATTTTTTGGTTTGTTCATATTTGCTAAATAATCACTGTTTATAAATGTATTTATTAATTTATGTTATATATTATTTGTAGTTTTTGTCATATGTAATAATAACATCGTATGTGTTCTTTTTACATGTTTAATATATTTAAATGTATATATATATTTAAAATATTGTTTTTTTATTTTTTATTTTTTAAATGTATATTTTGTATTTTTTTCAACTGTTTAAGTATTATTAGTAATTTTTACCCCTCCGCTATCCAAAACTTTCCCTACTGTTGCACTTACTGGAGTGGGAATACAAAATGTTACCCCTCTGATGTCCAACACTTATTCCACTGTCGCATTCAGTGGAGTCAGAATAGTAATTTCTCCATCTTCGCTATCCAACATTTTCCCTACTGTTGCACTCACTGGAGTTGGAATAGTAAATTGAATCCCTCCGCTATCCAACACCTACCCTACTTTTGCACTTACTCGAGTGGGAATAGTAATTTTTATCTGTCGGCTAGCCAATACTTTCTCTACTGTTGCACTCTTTGGATTGGGAATACTACATTTTGCCCCTCACCTAACCAACAATTTCCCTACTGTTGCACTTACTGGAGTGGGAATAGTAGTTTTTAGACCTCCGCTACCCAACATTTTCCCTATTGCCAAAAAATCAATAACACAAAAGGGCTTAAACAAGGGTGCGTGTTAGCCCCCCTGTTGCACTTACTGGAGTGGGAATAGTCGTTTTTAGACCTCCGCTACCCAACATTTTCCCTATTGTTGCACTCACTGGAAATTCCTCTGCTCTCCAACACTTACCCTACTTTTGCACTCACTGGAGTGGGATCTAAGGAACTGATTAAAGAAGTTTCAAGAGTAATGGGAGAAGAGGATGTAGACAACGTTATTTTGGCAGGAAATTTTAATATGCACCTTTTAGGGAATGGCCAGGAAGACGAGCTCACGCAAGACTTGACTAGAATATGGAGAATCCCGATTCAAGGCCCCTCGAAGGGAATCAAACCAGCGAAGAGTTCAAACTACCTTCTCTCAGAATTAGAACACCTGAACCTAAGGGCAGTAAACGGCCATTTCAAGGGGGATAATCCCCCGGCACCTTCATACCATTCAGTCAAAATATCTTATTATCTCGATTTTACATTTACAAAGTTATCCATGTTTGACAGGATTGCCTCATTTCAAATAGGGAAAAACACATTTAGCGATCATATGCCACAAGAAATGACACTTCAAGCAACCTCAACATTTCTCTTGGAGGCTGATAAATCGATCATCCCAGTAGGTACAACAAACCTCAAGCGTATAAGGTGCAACTCAACATATATAGACACAATAGCAGCAACAGCTAAAGAAGTGCTTAAGCAAGTACAGGAAAATCCAAGCCAACCGTTGGATAGCTGGGAAAAATTCATTTGTACTCTTGGTGACAAATTTCCTTCCAAAACAGTACTTAAACAAAAGAACGTAAATATTTCGCCACTGACGATAGCAAAGAGCCCAGTCTCTAAGAAACTGAAACTAACAATAAATCAATTATTACGACAACTACGGCAAACACCAGGAGATCAGAGCTTGACTCAAAGGCCCTTTTTAAGAAAAGAAAATGGGTCAGGAAGACGACCATGAATAATGAATTTTGGGCTAGACTTCTTTATGACTCAAAATAGAAAAATAGCGCCAAATTTGGCAGTCCGTAAACAAATTACACCGGCCAAATCACCACGGGATCAGCTCTCATTTCACTGAAGAGGCCTGACAGACTTTCTCTCAAATCATTTCAATGACATCGAACAAACAGCTACACACACCAAACGTCTAGGATCTGAGAGTTTTAGCAGGATTGCAAAAGAGCTAACGCTACATTGCCCACCTTCTTTTGAGGATAGCGAAAGAACAGAGCCACACCAACATCAACGGGCAACAACTCCAATCTCTGCACAAAAAGAAACACGGAGATTAGTGGAGGAGTATACCACTTAAAAGATAAAGAAACAAATAGCAAGGGGTCGACCGGCCGGAGCCCCCGGCCCCAATGGCATTCCACCAATGCTGTACAAAAACGACCCGGATTATTGGAGCAATGCACTTGAACCTGTCTTTAAGTACGTAGTTGAAAACTCTATAATTCCTGAGACATGGAGAGGCTCAATTATAAGCCCAATTTATAAACAAGGAGCAAGGTCTGTGCCAAAAAATTACCGCCTGATAACCCTGATTGACATCGACACCAAATACTTTACAGGGCTTCTCGTAAATGACCTAACCACCTGGGCCGAAGAGAATCATATAATATCGCCAACTCAAACAGGATTCCGGCAAAGGCAAGGTACAACAACCAACATAATGGCCCTGACCATGCTCATGGACGCAGCTAAACAGGGAAAATACCCGCTTTACCTTTGTTTTATAGACTTTGTTGCAGCATTCGACCATGTCGATCGAACAAAACTTTGTCAAAAATTGGACGGCTGGGGGATTCCTCCAACTCTTTTACTCCAATTAAGGAACCTTCACACCAACACATGGGTTAGGACAAAGCTCGGCGAAGGACTGCATATATAACAAAAAATCCATACCACAAAAGGGCTTAAACAAGGGTGCGTGCTAGCCCCCCGGCTATTCAATCTATTTTTAGCCGACCTTCCGGGGTAGCTGAACAGCTGTGTAGCCCACGCCCCGAAACTAGGGAATTCCACTCTGTCAAACCTGTTATACGCGGACGACTTAGTCTTGATAAGTAGGACCCCAATGGGACTCCAGCATTTACTGAATGTAACTTACAAATTCTCGCAAGAAAACGCACTCAAAATAAATTTCAATAAAACAAAAACGATGGCAGTCAATTACCATAAGCAGAAATACTTTAACTGGTTTCTTGACGGGCACCGTTTGGAACAAGTAGCAAGCTACAAATATTTAGGGGTAATATTGGACCAAAATCATTCATCAAAAGCGCAAATAGAATCTTTGCGGAGAAGGGGGGTAACAACCTGTCTGGCCATAAAGCCCCTTAAGAAGCTTTTACCGGACTTGACGTTTGACCCCCTGTTAAGGGTCCTGCAAGCTAAACTCCAGCCAACAATAACCTATGGAAGCGAAGCACTGAAGGGAAAAGACGCAACAACCCTTGATAATATAATATCTAATTCATATCGAGCGATCTTTCAACTCCCCAGAATGGTTTCCACGGCCCAAATACGCTTGGAATTTGGGCTTCATAAGCAGTCACTGGAGCGCACGGGAGCATATGTGAAATGTTGGCCCAAAATCTAAGGCGACGAAAAAGGAACCCTGAATAACCAACTTTGGACGGAACTTTTCCACCCAGGAAAATCACCAGCAAGCCTATACCTCCAGGAATCTGTTATACATCTAGGTTTAATAGACTTGTGGGACACCCCGGTGAATCACTTCACATTCAAAAAATCCGTATCAAAGGTAATCCGCTTACTATCCGCAATAGAGGACAAAAAAACATTAGCCAAACGATCGCATGGCTGGATGGTGCTAAATACATACAAAATGCCAAAACCCCAGCTCTACCTGAAAATTGGAATAAAAAATAACACCAAGGAAAAATTCCTAAAACTCAGGCTGGGGGTTGGCCCCTTTAATCAATTTATGCCACCTTGGGAGAGAAAGGGAGGTGTCCAACCTTGTCGCTTATGTGGCAGTGGTGTTGAAGACGCAATCCACATTATATGCCTCTGCAATAAGCTAAAAGATATAAGAATCACCCTGCTAAAGCCAGCATTCAAACAGTATGGAGTCAGATCATGCAGACAAGCGGTAATGTTGTGTTTCAACCCAGAGCTGGTCCAGTTAAACTGCCGGCTAATCAAATATCTTGACATAACTGCAAAAAGACTGAAACACCGGACTGAGCTGCCCAACGATCACTTATTATAAAAACTGACATAATCATTACAAGACTGGGCATAGTCGAAACATTACTTAGTCAATATGACAAACCTGCTGAATGTTTTAATAATTTAAGCACCTTTTTCTAACGTGTTGTAAAATTTTACAAATCACTTTATTTATGGTTGCTGACAAAAAGTTGGGAATTTTTATAACGATTTTACCAAATACTGTAAGATATTTTATTTTTTCCTTGTGTATGCAATGGTTTTAATTAATCAAGCATAATAAATAAACCTAAACCTAAACCACTGGAGTGGGTATAGTAATTTTTACCGCTCCGCTATCCAACACTTTCCCTCCTAATTAGGGAGGCCATTGATTTTCAGGATCTTTTTTATAGCGTTCAAGAGAACTTGTACAAATTTTACCCATATTTTTAGTGCATAAACCAGTCTTAATTATTTAAGCAACTCAGTGCCATGGATTTCCCCTCCCTCTTCCCCCGTTTCCAAGGCATAGACCTTACTTTTGATGTTTATTTTTTAACATAACCCTACATATTTTCTTCACAAATGATATCCAGGTGTAATTAAAAACCTTTTTTTAAGATGTTAGAGATTATAAAGGTACCCAGAATTTGTGGATTTCCCTTGACTCTTCCCTGTTTAGCTGGATTGCCATGTCTGCCCTTTATCCTCTCCTGGAAAGGGTCAATAGTGAAACCCATTCTAAAAAAGAGAGTGGTACAGACCCTAAACATATTAGGTTGATCAGCCATCTTGATATTTCACAAAAAATCTTTTCTAAGATTATCTTATCGAAGCTTGAAGTCTGGGCCAGGGAAACTAAGAGAATTCCAATAGAGCAGGGGGGCTTTTGGGAGGGTCATTCCACCCTAGATCATTGCTTTGCATTCTGGGCCACTATTCAGAAGGCCAAGGAGAAAAACCAAAGACTGTGCTGCTGTTTTGTAAACTTCAGGACAGCCTTTGATTCTGTAGATAGGGATATCCAATGGGGGAAACTGACTGCCTGGGGGCTCCTGTTAAACCTTCTTAGTGTACTTCAATCTTTGCACTCCAGTAACTGGACCCAGATAGAGTTAGCTAAGTTGGTTGCTCATCTCTAAGAATCCCCATTGAAAATGGCCTTTGGCAAGTGTGCATTTTAGCACCCCTGCTTTTTATTCTTTATTTAGCCGGTCACCCCTCCTATATTTCCCAATCTAATTCATTTTCACCCCAGATGACCTGTTGTTACTGGATTATACCCCTATGGGTCTACAAAGGAAATAAATGCTCTACAAACTTAAAGAAGACAAAATCAAATTCACATTAATTTGGAAAAGACCAAGATTTTACTTTTTGGGAAAAGAGTACATAAATGTAATTGGTATTTAGATCTACAGGAGGTGGAGCAAGTCGATTCATATAAATATCTGAGCCTAACTTTCAAGAGTAATTTGAACTGGGATATGCATTGGGATGCCATCAAGCAGAAGGCCTTATTACAGGCCAGCTGTTTATCAAGTTTTAATAGAAAATTTGGGGGACTTTCTCATCATCCAATTTTTAAGGGCCTATGAGGGGAAGATACCTCCACTGGGGTTATACGGAGGAGAGGTTTTTTGCTGGACCCGACATATGAATGGGGCAGAATAGAAGTGGTAGTCCTTAGAAGGCTTCTATCCCTCCCCCAGGGTACTATTGTTCAGGCCATAAGGAGAGAGTGCAGTCTGGGCTCTTGGAACTTGATGGCTTCTACCCAGGCCCTAATGTCGTACTTTGCAATCTGCGACCGCGTAGGAGACAGGGCCCTACCCCTGTCTATCCCGGTATTAGCGAACCGCGAATGGTCAATGCGGTATGTACAAGTGCTTTGTATAACGTTCTAGCTATGAATGCACTGTGTATACGTTATTATACATCACTACGTGGATTCCATCATAGAGCGGTGGCCATCTTATGGTTGCCCTCACATAGGCTACATAGCATGGAGCAAATACGGGCCTTTTAGAGCACATGTGCTTTCCTTTGACTTCTCTGTGACCTGGGTAGCTTGGCTCCGCTGCCCCAGGTCAGTCCGGTCTCACGAGTTCCCCGTCCTCTGGCCACCTGTGATTAGCATCAGGGCTTTACACACCATAAAGCCTTTACATTAAACACGAGCCTCCAGCTAATCTCTTTCACACCTGACTGTTCCTGCTTTATGGCTTGTTTTCCAAACAGGAGATGCTCATGTTTATTGGGGCCTATCGATATCTGATGTGGGATCTGAGCCTTGCTGGGTAAATAATTGCGGGCTGGCTTAACTGGAATGTGGGATGGTCATCATGACTCTGCCTTTTCGTTTGTAATGTATACTTTATATGGCCATATCCTAAACCAAGGAATGTATGCCTGAAGCAGGATATTTCGTATTTAAGGAGAAGCCCGTTTCTGTGATTTTTAGCAGTTTCCTGAGAACATACACGCTGTTGTACTTCTAGGATACCTGTAATTGGTCTGCAGCCAATAAACTGATCTTTGACTTCACCCAGAAGACTCTGTGTTTCTGTAGGTCTGAAACAGGAAGAACCCCGAAGTCATAGGGTGTGTTCCCCTGCACCGCTGGGCTTAAAATACCCAGTACTGCAGTTGGCGCCCAACTCGGCGCGATTTCAGCGGTACCGGTCCAAGCCAGAGGTTCGTGAGGAGCTTCGTGTGGAAATTCTGGAGAAAGGCCGCCACTTCATCGACCCCTGCATGTCGACGTGGTCCAAAAGTCTTTTCTGCGAGGTTCTCCGCGTCCCGACGGCTACGAAGGACTGCTGCCCTGGTTAATCGCCCTGTTTTGGACCCTTGATGATTTTGGTAGAGCGAAACAATCGAGAGAGTCTTCTGGTGATGCCATCGATCATCAATATTCAGTTAAGTATAAGTGGAGCGTCTCCTAGTTTGAATTTGGTATCCTTCGGGATCATTTTGATTTGGTGCTTGCAAGTCCCAAAGCCAGAGGACTCGTGTATTCACGAGACTATCGTATTCGATAATCCTTTGACGTTTGAAACTAGACTAGTGAGCGAAGATGCCTGGTTCTAGTGTATTTTGTAGATTGTTTTGTTTGGGTTGTGGAAGGGATTTCCAGTTAGGGGATTCATGTCCGGTTCCTCCAATTGGAACTCCTACTTATGAGCTTTATGTAAAACATGGCGTGGGCCCCATTGCATATAATGAAGTATGGATGCGTTACACCAGAAAGGACGGTGTTTTAAAATGGCCCCAAAATGGTAGTTTCGATACAGATATCTTAGATAATTTGGAAGTTAAATTGTTTAAAAAGAAAGCCCGGCCGGCGATGTTTGATTCTTTCCGCCTATGGCGAAAGGAAGCCAAACAGAAGGAAATTAAGCTAGCAAAAAAGAATAAGAAAGAAAGAGGTATGTCAATGATGCAAGCAGCTGTGCAATTTAAAGATAATGAGGAGGAACAAATGAATGAGCAATTACATAGACAGCGCAAACTAGGGATTGATAAATGTTACCCTGTTTTGTCACCTCTTGTGCAAGATGAGACAAAAGAGAAAGAGAAAGATTCCCTAATGTCCCATTTGCTAAGTTCGCCACCCCCGTATGCGCAAAATGCTACCGCGCCTCCACAGCTTGTAAATGCGCAGCCTCCAGTAAATATGCCGCAAGCCTTCCCACAGCCGCCAGCTCCTCCTCAGCTGGCTCCTACCCCTATAGTGCAGCCCTTTCAAGGGCCGCCAGTTTTGTTACCTGTTGCCCCCGCGCTTCCTGCGACTTTGCCTAGCACGCCAGCTGCCTCCTCTGGCGCTCCTTCTTACACTACCCAGGTACCTGTATCTGAATCTGTTTTTCTTCCCTCTGTCTATCCCCCCGTTGTCGCTTCAACTTCTCCTTCAGCACGACAACGACTAGCTAATGTAGTGACTACTTTAATGTTGCCTCTCTTTGGGTCATCTAGTGCGACCCCTGGTTTACAACGTAAGCAATTGCGCAGTCAGCTGCCTGATCCTGAAGAGAAAAAGGTATTAGATCATATGGCGCGTAGGTGGATTATTTTTTCTTCACTCTATGAGGTGGAGTCAGTTGTTGACGTTTTTCACCAATGGGATGCCCCGAAACAGAGGTATGTGTTCGAGAAAATGTGTGAAATCCTCTGTGAGGAATTGGATGATCATGGTAGAGATCCAAACCCGCAGGAGTTATGTCGAGTGAGATTTGATTTTGGAAAAGGCACGATTGTGGGCCCCGATGTGAATAAAGCAGTTGCGACCTTATTATCTTTGAGGAATGATGATTGCCAGCAGTCGTTGTTTGAGCAGGATTTCCCTGTGGGGAAGAAGGTAAAAGCGCGCCAATATCCGATGCGTGAGGTTCCCCAAGTTTGGAGACCTGCTGATCCGAATGCTAATCCACCTGTCTTAGCACATTTTCAGCGTGTTTGGGTGCATGTCCCATGGAAGCGATCTGAGGTGTTAGCGCTTAAGCAGACATTGCCTGACCCCCTTAAAAACCCTACAGGGTATTATAAGGAGTTATCCCAAACTGCAGAATCGTGCGTCATGAATCTGGCTGATATAGATATGTTATTTGGGAATGTTGTTCCACAGCCTTTATGGGGATCCATCCGTAATACGGATCATGCTGCAGAACTAGGGGGTACATGGGCTAATATCGTTGCTGCAGACGCTAGACAAGTCGGTGGCGCAAAGCCTGACCCTTTAGTAGCAGAACTCCCTGGTAGAAATATTACATACATGAAGACCATAATGCCCGCGATGCGCGTAAATTGGGACAAACTATCTGCATGCAAGCAGAAGAAAGATGAGACAATGTCCGATTTCTTCACCAGGTTTGAAGAAACGTTTATCGACCACAGTGGTCAAGACATGAGCACTGAAGGTGGCCAACGGTTATTTGTTGATAAGTTTGTGCAGAATCTACTTCCTGAGCTATGTAAGAAATTAAAAGATTCAGAAAGTTCTTTGGCTGTTTCCTCTTCAGCGCAAATACTGGCTACTGCACAGTATTATGAAAATAGAGATAAAGACGAAAAAGATAGAACAGATAAAAAAACGAAAGAACTGAAAACAAAGGTCCTTTTACAGCAGGCCTATCCGCCACGTGGAGGACAGAATAATTACAGGCAAACACAAGGTGTCTATCACCAACCCCAACAGTTTCAGAATAATCAGCAAATGAATGGGTATTATCAACCACGTATCCCTATAGGTCCCAACCAATGTTCATATTGCAAAGAGGAAGGTCATTTCAAGTATAGTTGTCCTAAATTAATGCAGCGTAACAGTAATGCGTATGGCGCAAGAGGTAGAGGTGGTCAGCAAGCTCCTAGAGGTAGAGGGCGTGGAAATGTTCCCCAGAACGCCCGTCCTCTTCCGCCTCAAAATACCATAAATAGCTTTGATCAGCAAGCCAACGCGACTGGTAATGCAGCTCAGTACTACAATAATGATTATTATGCAGAAGACAACAATGTAGAAGATAATGATTACTAGGACAGCCGTAGACAGAGAGAGGGAGTTGTTTCAGTGCCAGTGGATCAGAGCGGACCTTATGTTAAAGTGACTACAGCAAATGTAACGGAGCCCTTCCTGCTGGATACTGGTGTTGCAAAGAGTTCAATCAGGCATTCAAAACTCCCTGGCGCGCCTTTGTCTGGCGAAATGAATGTTTCAGTAGGTTTTTCTGGCGCCCCAGTTAGGAACCCGATTTCTAGTCCTATGTCTCTTTCTGTTGGACCTTGTGAGCTAAAAGCACCTCTCATCCTAACAACAGGTTGTGGTGAGAATTTGTTAGGATTAGATTTGCTAAAAAGATTGCATGCCACGCTGTATTGTTCTCCCTCAGGAGTACAACTTACATTAGGTAAGAAAGTGATTTCCCCAATGTATTTGTCTAAAAATGCAATGCCACCTGAATTGTCATCCCTTCCGGATGTCCTTTGGGCTACTGGTCCCAATGATGTGGGTCTCTTGGAAATACCGCCATATGTGGTAACTTTAAAGGCCAATGTCAGATTGCCACCTATTCCCCAGTACAAGATCTCCAATGAAGGTCAGAAAGCGTTGTTAGAAATTGTCAGCGATTTGATTAGCAAGGGTGTAATTGAAGAGACAAGAGGCAACCTTTGTAACAGTCCGGTTTTACCTGTCTTAAAAAGAACGGACCCTTCACAGCCACCTGTTTACAGATTTGTGATTGATCTTAGAGAGGTTAATAAGATCGTTGTGCCACAGTTTCCAGTTGTCCCTGATATAACTGCCTTGTTAACTATGATTCCAGCCTCCGCTGCATGGTTCTCAGTGATCGATTTAAAGAATGCTTTCTTTAGCATCCCAATTGCAGAGGAGAGCAGAGACATATTTGGCTTCAGTTTAGGAGGTCGAAGCTTCCGCTTTAAACGCGCTCCCCAGGGCTACTGTGAAAGTCCATCAATATACAGCCAAGCTTTGAAAGCGCAGCTTGATGCACTTGTTTTACCTAGTGGCGCTATCCTCATTCAGTACGTTGACGATTTGCTAATCGCCGCGGATACTGATAAGATTTGCAAAGAAGCTACATTGTCATTGTTGCATCATTTGTCTGCCTTTCATCACAAAATGTCTCTCTCAAAATTGCAATATTGTCGACAAGAAGTGACCTACTTAGGTCATCTCTTATCGAAGGAGGGAAGGAAACTGACCCCAGAAAGAATTCAAGCCATTGCACAGTTGAGTGTGCCAAGAACACAGAGAGAAGTGCGTGCTTTCTTGGGCATTACTTCATACTGTAGGCATTGGATTCCTAATTTTTCCTTGTTGGCAAAACCTTTGTTAGCATTAACATGCAAAGACACACCGAATCCTATCCCATGGTCTGAAGAGTGTCAGAAAAGTTTTTGGGAATTGCGTAATGCATTATGTTCAACTCCTGTGTTGGGTACCCCTGACTACAGCAAGCCTTTTACATTGTATGTTCACGAGAAAGATGGTTGCGCATTATCAGTGTTAACACAGCCTTTTGGCGACAGACCGCGTCCATGCGCATACTTTTCATCAACCTTGGACCCTGTAGCGAGGGCATTGCCAAGTTGTCTGAGAGCCACAGCTGCCGCAGCTATGTCTATTCGACAATCTGCTGGACTAGTAATGGATAATACATTGATTGTTATGGTTCCACATGCTGTGGACACATTGTTAAACAGGACCAAGACGCAGCACTTAACTAGTGCGCGATTATCTGGATATGAGCTGACACTGTTAGCAAATCACATACACATAAAGAGATGCAACACGTTGAATCCAGCTACATTATTGCCAATTCCAGCAGATCTAGATGAGATTGAGCAACATGATTGTCTGTTCAGAACAGAAGAAGAGACGAAAGGGAGAGGAGATCTCAAAGATACTCCCCTGACTGAGTGTGATGGTACCTTATGGGTGGATGGTTCGTGTTTCAAGCTCCCGAATGGTGATACGACTGCTGCATATGCTATTACTACTTTGCACACGATTGTGGAAACTGCACGTGTGCCACAAAATTCGGCTCAAGCAGCAGAATTGATTGCCCTTACGAGAGCATGCGTGTTGTCTGAAGGAATGAGAGTGAACATATATACGGACAGCCAGTACGCCTTTGGCGTGGCTCATAGTTTTGGGCGATTATGGAAGGAACGTGGGTTCCTGACTTCGCATGGAGCTAAGATTCAGAATGGCAAGTTGGTGAATGATCTCCTTGAGTCGCTGACCCTACCTTTGCAAGTTGCGATTATGAAATGCAGTGCGCACAAGAAAATCACTGATGATGTTGGTCGTGGTAATGCGTTTGCTGATGAAGTCGCGAAAGAAACAGCAAAAGATGTGAAGACTCGAATGTATGTTGCAGGCCCTGCAAGATGGGTTAGTGATGTTGGAATGTGCAAAAACACAATAGAGAGTGTGAAGTCCCTTCAAGCTGAAGCCACAGAGAAAGAGTTGAGCAAGTGGAGAGAAAGTACGGGTAAATTGGATAAGAATGGTTGTTGGGTTGATTTGTCAGAACATCGGCGATGGTTGCTACCTGACGCATATGTGCTTCCAGTAGTTACTATGGCACATGGAATGGCACATATCAGTACGAAAGGAATTTGTAAGTTGTTGGCTCCAGTATGGCAGAATGCTGGAATTCCCAAGTGTGCAGAGAATGTGGTCAAGAATTGTATGGTATGTTTGAAGTACAACCCTGGTAGGGGAACCCCAACTCCAGCTGGTCATTTTGCGCCTCCATCATATCCATTTGAAGTTTTGCAGCTAGATTTTATTCACATGGAAAGGTGCAACAACCTGAAATATGTATTGGTGGTTGTTTGCGCTTTTTCAAAATGGATAGAGGCCTATCCCCTAAAAGATAATACTGCTCTATCCACAGCCAAAGCCCTTGTGAAAGAATTTTTCCCTAGGTTTGGAATGCCAAGAATGGTGTGGAGTGATAATGGAAGTGAGTTTGTGGGTAAAGTGATGAAGAATGTGTGTGAGGGACTAGGTATAAAGCAGAAGTTTCACGCTGCAAATCACCCCCAATCAGCTGGATTAGTAGAGCGCTACAACGGCGCTCTAAAACTTAAATTGGCCAAAATCCAGGCGAGCACCGGTCTTAAATGGCCTGACGCTCTGCCTTTAGCACTCCTGTCCACAAGAATGACCGTACACTCACGAGTGGGACTTAGTCCTTATGAGGTCGTTTTTGGCCGCCTGGCCAATGTATGGGGTGTGCCAAGACCTATGAAATTCAGTGAAATCGAGCATCCAGTACTGCTTGATTACTTGTATGATTTGACGGTTAAACTGCGTGTTTTACACCAACAGGTGCATGATACTCTCCCCCCGGCCTCTGAAGCTCCTGGACACCCTATCGAACCTGGCACGTGGGATTTGGTGAAAAACTTCCAGCGCAAGAGCAACGATGAGCCTCATTGGATCGGCCCTCATCTCGTACTTCTATCTACAAGATCAGCTGTTCAGGTAAAGGGGAAGAAGAACTGGATCCACGGCGCCCACGTGAAGAGGATCCCTTTGCCTCTGCCGTATGACCAGTGGGTCCAGGAGGGTATCGCTGACTCTGAAACAGACACTGTACCTCGTTTTGTACCATTCAGTGATGCACGCATAAAAGGCACAACTTCAGCACAACAGAGTGACGATATTTTGCAAGAAACTGTGCCACCGTCAATTCGATTGGACACTACCGAGCCTGAACTCTTGTTTCAAGATCAAACAGTACCTGGCCATCTCCACTACAATCTGAGACCAAGGCCTATGGACAAATAAATATTCTTTTCCTCACCTTTTTGTTTTTTGATACCATAGCTCTCCCATCTGAAGGACTTTCTTGATTTTTGTTTTTCGAACCACCATCCGGGTTCAGCCGCGGGGTCGCGGTGCCAAGACTTTGGGGTACAGGCCGAAGATGTTAGGTCAACTGTTCTGGTTGGTCTAGGGCGTTCCCTGGACTGACAGGCGTACTCCTTAGCAGAAGAAACTCACCCGCCGCGAGCGGCACGATTAGAGGATGGAGTTTTTTAAGATGGAGAGACCCGCTGAGGAAATGAACTTTAAAGCAAGAATATGTAAAATAATGAAAAGCAAACGTTTTGTGTTTTTATGCCTGTTTATACTATGTAGTATGGTAGTGTTTACTGTAGGATTTGTATTCTTCTCCTCTCAAGAGCCCATTACGCCCACTGTACAGCCTATACCTCCTTCTACTGTCTCCTTACACTCTTTTCACCCTCTGCCTCTACACGAACAAGCCAGACGATCAGAGTTTGTAAACAACTCGTTTATTCAGCTCCTGCACCAGCACCAACTAGTTATGAATACAACCAATTGCTGGGTGTGTGGTTTAATGCCACATACCATTAACAAGGGTATACCTTATCTAGTGCTGCCATTTAGTTACAATGGATTGTCATGGGCATTCCAGACCATGTTTCTCTTTGCCCTAGATGCCTACTCCCCGCGACAACCGTGTTCCATCAGACCTAGCACCAATAATAAAGCCTTAATGAAAGGAGTTGCCGATATGAGCAGAGATATCGATGCATACTCATCTATACCCAAAGAAGAGTTGAGAGCTTATGTAGGGTGGAACGCAACGGGGTATAGTATTAGTCTGGGTGAAAGACAGTGAAAAATTTCATCCCCAATCTGGGTCGTACCCCACATAGGTCGGTTCTGTTTACAAGGTAATGGTCAGAATCCTAGAGCTCAACATGGAAGAAGTGACTGTACTGAGACGTACACTTTTCCATCACAGTTTTCCCCTGCGTTTTTGGCTGCCAAGGGTACATATTTTGTCTGCAATGACCGAGCATATACATGGTTGCCCCCTGATTTCTCGGGCACATGTTATATTGCAAATCTGCTACCACCGACATTTACTGCTGCCTCTGACTATCACAAGACCAGAGTTGTGAGAGGCGTGATTAGTAAGGAGGATACTGCCGGTCAGGAAGCGGGAGATTTCTTTTTGGGTTTCCTGCCGTTTTGGGGACCTATGGTCAATAGTAGGAACCTGAGACAACTGACTCGTGTGGTTGAATCCACTGTCAATGTAACGGCTGGTGCCCTTGGTAATTTGACAGCTGAGCTCCAAGCGGATCGCCTCATGACTTTGCAGAACCACATGGTTCTAGACTTTATAATTGCAGACCGCGGTGGGGTATGTAAGGTCATCCAATCCAGTTGTTGCATTTTCATACCAGATAACGCTCCAACAGTTTATCAAGCCATCTCCAAACTGCATAAAATATCTGAATCCATACACGTGGATAAAGGAGATTGGTCACTGGTGGGGTGGTTCTGGGAACTGATATCTGCCTGGGGTTGGAAAGTTCTGATGGTCATTGGAATGATCTTAGCCATCCTTTTCCTGTTCTGTCTGTGCATTCAGTGTGCTCCTGCGATATGTGGCCTCTGTGCTACATTATGTGTAAGGGAACCTGTATCGAGGGACGAGCTAAGTAATAGGATGATGCTACAGCAACATCTCCATGACTTCGTGAATATTGACCTAGACTCAGATTGAAATGAGTATAGTTATTGCCTATGTAAGGGCAAAAGGAGGGTCTGTCGTACTTTGCAATCTGGGACCGCGTAGGAGACAGGGCCCTACCCCTGTCTATCCCGGTATTAGCGAACCGCGAATGGTCAATGCGGTATGTACAAGTGCTTTGTATAACGTTCTAGCTATGAATGCACTGTGTATACGTTATTATACATCACTACGTGGGTTCCATCTTAGAGCGGTGGCCATCTTATGGTTGCCCTCACATAGGCTACATAGCATGGAGCAAATACGGGCCTTTTAGAGCACATGTGCTTTCCTTTGACTTCTCTGTGACCTGGGCAGCTTGGCTCCGCTGCCCAGGTCAGTCCTGTCTCACGAGTTCCCCGTCCTCTGGCCACCTGTGATTAGCATCAGGGCTTGACACACCATAAAGCCTTTACATTAAACACGAGCCTCCAGCTAATCTCTTTCACACCTGACTGTTCCTGCTTTATGGCTTGTTTTCCAAACAGGAGATGCTCATGTTTATTGGGGCCTATCGATATCTGATGTGGGATCTGAGCCTTGCTGGGTAAATAATTGCGGGCTGGCTTAACTGGAATGTGGGATGGTCATCATGACTCTGCCTTTTCGTTTGTAATGTATACTTTATATGGCCATATCCTAAACCAAGGAATGTATGCCTGAAGCAGGATATTTCGTATTTAGGGAGAAGCCCATTTCTGTGATTTTTAGCAGTCTCCTGAGAACATACACGCTGTTGTACTTCTAGGATACCTGTAATTGGTCTGCAGCCAATAAACTGATCTTTGACTTCACCCAGAAGACTCTGTGTTTCTGTAGGTCTGAAACAGGAAGAACCCCGAAGTCATAGGGTGTGTTCCCCTGCACCGCTGGGCTTAAAATACCCAGTACTTCACTAAGATATTTCAATACTTTTGTGGCGAATGATGAGGCGCTAAAAGTCTCCAAATAGTGGTGGAAAGAGATTCAATGCTGCGAAAGATCTTGGGCAGAGGCTGTAAGAAATAGATTCATTACTCTTAAGAAACTCCATTTAAATAGTGGTATAACTACATCTTGGTCTCGATTCCCTGGCAAGGGCGCTTTGAAAGAATCAGTTGCCTCAGTATCAGAATTGAATGACTGATCTTATCTGCGCAAGACACCATCCATCAATTTTTCAATCCCTACACTGGGCCAGGACACTGATTTCCCTTATTTATCACAGCTACCAGACCCAGAGCTGCGAAATTAAATATTGAGAGTCAGGCTGGGTTGCTTTTATGGTTGTGAATAGTTATCATTGATGAGGAGTACCAGGTTCTAGAAATTTTTGTCAGGAGGTCATCCTTACATCTAAAAAAGTTTGACGAGGGGACTCTGCATCAAAAGGTTTGAAGACCTCTGCTATAGATGCAACAAAATATATGGTACGAGGTGCCCAAAACATTTTTCCAGGTATTTGACAAGGCTACTCTTGTATGATGGGTCGCCACATGCATTGCTCTGTTGACGATCAGAACAAACCCATATGAGGAGAGTATAGTGCTCTTTAATATCTGTCTGTAATATTGGGCCACTTAGTTACTACTGCTGAACAGTTTGACCTTCGAATCTCAACAGTAGACTACATTACAGGCAGACAGGCACCAAATGGGCTCAGAGGTGCTATTTATGCCAATTGTACAGCACCGACCTGCCATTCCAAGCATCTGGTCTCTAGGAAGTGCTGACTATAATTTGGTAGAAGGTCACTCGGAGGCTGGAGTGAGCAGTAAGGCTGATAATAGAAATGCCCCCCGGGAAGGAGACATACTAAGAAATTGCAATGGATAGAGGCATGGAAGCCATGGGAGATTATTGCGATTTCAAAGCAGAGGGACATATGGAACAACAAGGAGCTCATTCAAAGAGCTACTACAACAATATGAACTGACAGACACATAATAATATAGGCACATACAAATGAAGCAAGTGCTAACATGTTATGGGGAGAAATTACGCGAGGTGGCAAAAGATACTCCATTGGATTACAGACTGCTGGTGTCCCCACAGGCACGTAGTGTCCCAGATTTATAGTACCCTACTTAATAATAGTCAATCCTCATTATTGTTTTAGAAAGCAAAGTGGGAAAGTGAGCTCTGCATTCTAGAAGATGATAATTGGGGGTAGAAATGTAGACACCCAAGAGAGGTAGCCAACAATTCTGGGTTCCAACTTCATAGATCATATTTTACGAAGATCAGACTGCTCTGCAAAAGGAGGTCTGACAGTGATTGGTGCCTGAAGAGGTCTGGACAACCAGGTACACCACTGCACAAATTGTGGGGGTGTCTAAGAATCCAGGGATCAGGTGTGTTGCCATCTCTTGTAAGCAACAGGCAAGACTATAACATTGGAGCCAGCACTGGTGATCCAAGATGTATGGGGAAGCAGACACTGCCCTAATACAGACTATTACTTTGTAACATGGCCCTGATGGTGTTAAGGAGGGACATTGTGCAGTTTTGGGGTAGTCAGAAGACTCAGACATTAGACCAGTGGTTTGTTAACCTAGGTTGGTGTATGCAAACTGTGAAAACAGTCTATATGCCAGAGGGTATCAGAGGACATTTAGTGAATTGTCACGCCTTGGCAGAAGTTTAGAGACATGGACTAACATCCTGTTGATGTGGAAGAAAGGGGAGGGAACCCGGAGATGCTCCGATGGATGGGATAGGGTGCAGTTCAATGTAAGAGACTATGGGCATCCTTAGGATGGCGGGCAGACTTTGCCCGCACGCCATCCTGCCGGAAAACGGGACCACCCGCCTTATGTGCGGCGGCCCAGTGGGGGATGTTAGGATGCGCCCGCCGCACTGGTGGGCGCATCACGCATTTTTAACATTGCGGCGGGTGGTGGTTTTAGCAGCACCCTCCGCAATGCCAAAAGTGTATGTTGTGCATATGCATGCACAACGTGGCAGGCCCCGCACGGTGCCTGTCATGTTGTGCATGCACATGCAGGGAGGTACCATAGGTACCCCGCATGTTTCCCCCCCAACATCCTGGGGGCCTGCAACGGGCCCCCAACTTGGAAATCCGCATGCCTTGAAAGGCTGTCACTCGCCTGCATCCTGATATGGATGGCATTGTCTAGAAGACACCACCACCATATTAAACCCTTTTCCACCCGGTCGACTTGTCGACCAGGTGGAAATGCGGCAGATGGTCCTCCCGTCCGCAGCGGTCCCCCGCCATACTAATATGGCGGGGGGAAATGGGTGGCAGGCGGGGAAGGATGTAGGGCAAGTCGCCACCGCCATGCGGGCAGTGGCGGTCTGCCCTACATCCTAATGGGCCCCTAAGTTTGTGTATTGTCATGACGCATAGAAGGATACATGATGATGGCCTAGTTTTTCTAATGTACCAATTGTACCAATTGTAAATACTTAAATAAAAACAGCTATAACAAATATATATATGTTTTAAATGATATATTACTAGGGTATTGTTAATTTATATTTCTATAATTTTGAAATACCATTTTTAAATCATTAATAAAATACTCCCTACCATGCACCACTAAATCCGTTATCCCACTCCTTTTAATACAACATTATGAATTCATTTAATAAACATTTCAATTATTTTTTATTAAAATTTAACTTTATTGAACATAAATTTGTATATGTTTTATATCTATTTACTAACCAAATTTAAATTACCCTCCACCAAGTGCCCCAAACCCCTTACATACCAATCTGAATATTACATTATAATGGATAAAAATCATTTGATTTGTAGTATTCTTTTTAAAATGCAAAGAAAGTATCCTTAATGTAAAAGTAAGCTAATACACTTATTTTAAAATACTTCCCACCCAGCACAACTAAACCCTTAACAGCCAGTTACAAAGAGTTTATTTTATACTATATAAAAATTAGGTAGCATTTTTTAAAAGGAAAAATGCCATCAATTTTTGGGAGTATTAATTACTTTTAAATTGCATACATTTTATATCAATTCATTAACCAATTAAAGGAGATGAAAAGTAATACACCAACTTAAATATATTCCACACAGTAAAACTTTACATTCTGTTGCTGACATGTTTAAACAATTCTCTTAAATTCTCAATTTTTTCTTTATGGGGCAACCTCCCAAAATCTGCGTTTCTTTCATTTTTTTATATAATACTCTATAGATCCCAAATTGTTTACTTTTGGGGGTTAATCCTTCAACCTCCCTTTCTTAAAGTTTTTAACTAATGCCTAAAACCCGGCCAAATCCTCCTTCCTAAACCCAATTATAATATACTTAGGTGCCGATTACGATCCGGTAAAAACCGGGTACGAACCGTCGGTCGGAGCGTATTCTCCGTCCGACTCGTACCCGGTTGTAAAACATTACAAACATGGAATTACGATTCGCACGGAAACACCATTTCCGTACGAATCGTAAAAAACACCGACCGACGGAAATATGCATACGAATGTGATCCGGGAATGCTGCGACGTGACGTCGGGACGCTTCCAGGCAGCGTTTCACGACCCAGGAAGTACGATTCGAACCGACAGCAGTCCGGACGGCAATATTTTTACGGCACCCAAAAAGTGCCGGAAAAGCGAAGTACGGCGCGAAACGACCAGAGTAGGTGGCCCGGTAAGCGCCGAACCCCCCGTGTATGTACACCCGAGTACATGTCGAACCCCCCGTGTATGTACACCCGTGTACGTTCGAGTCATACCCCCACCCGTGTATGTACGGTGCGTACCCCCAGCGCGTACGCACCGTACATACACGGGTACGACTCGAACGTACACGGGTGTACATACACGGGGGGGTTCGACATGTACTCGGGTGTACATACACGGGGGGGTTCGACACGTACTCGGGTGTCCATACACGGGGGGTTCGACACGTACTCGGGTGTACATACACGGGGGGTTTGACACGTACTCGGGTGTACATACACGGGGGGTACGGCGCGTCCATGCGGGGGCTGGGGGGGTACGGCGCGTACCTGCGGGGGCTGGGGGGGGTACGGTGCATCCATGCGGGGGCTGGGGGGGTACGGCGCGTACCTGCGGGGGCTGGGGGGGGTACGGCGTGTACATGCGGGGGCTGGGGGGGGTACGGTGCATACCTGCTGGGCTGGGGGGGGTACGGCACATACCTGCGGGGGCTGGGGGGGTACGGCGCATACATGCGGGGGCTGGGGGGGTTACGGCGCATACCTGCGGGGGCTGGGGGGGGTACGGCGCGTACCTGCAGGGGCTGGGGGGATACGGCGCGTACCGGGCACCTGTTTGGACGTCTCCATGGTTGCTATAGAAGTTCGGTGCGGACGGTCTTTTGACCATACGGTTGTACATTCGGACGCCCGGGACGGACCGTGATTCCCCGGTCGGACTTCGCTTTTCACGTTTGTACGGTAAATCATCCGTGGACGTGTCGGACACTTTTTCCGACCCGAGGACGTGTGGGGAATTATTCCCAATGCGACTCGTATGGGCTTTTTACCATGCGAATCGTGATTGCCAGTTTGTACGGCACTTGTACGATTCGTACGGTAAAAAGACCGGATACGAGTCATACGGGAATTTTTTTTACCGGATCGTAATTGGCACCTTACTATGCATACCTTATAATGAGTGATAAAAACATGTGTCAAAGTACTGATGGGCCGATTCCGATCCGGGTCGGAAGGGCACCGAACGCGATTTGGCCGGAAAAACTATGAGCCGTATGTGTGTTTTCCGCCCGACTCATACAGCTGTACGAGCGAGCAAGTACGATGCGAGCTACGTGAAATTCACCGACCAAGTCGTTTCCGGGTCCGAACCGCTCCGTACGTCTCGGTCATAAGCTAACCGTGGCGTGCAATGGATGCGGATTACGACTGAGCCAGTACGATGCACACGTCGGACAGCCTGTGTGAGCCGAAGTGTCCGGCTCGCAAAATGTCCTGGTGGTTGCCTTTGGGGGTCCGTGTCAGACCCCCTGTCACTCGCAGCCCTACAACTCAGACACAGGAGGAGACTGAAGGGTCCCCCCAACAGCAGGCATGTACGGTGCAGATGGCACCGATGCGTACCCACTGTAGGGGGCGCCATCAGTCAATGGGAGCCCATGTACGCGTCGTACGAACGGCTCCCATTGACTTCTATGGGAATCTGACTGAAACGAGTCCGGCAGCATACGGCCGCATCGTACTCGCTCGGTCGGACTGCAGGACTCCGGCTCGGTCGGAAAACACTCCGGATCCGGCTCGGTCGGAGTGCTTTGCGACCCAGATCGGAATCGGCACCTGAGTAGTAAATCCTTGCATGGTACAGTGCAATGTGTTTTAATTCTTGGGTGATAAATGTACCTGGTAATAATTACTGCTGGGTAAAGGTAACTCACCATTTATTCCCTTTAGTTCAATTCTCGAGGACCTAATAAATTCACCACAAGATGTAGCATTGATGATTGCAGGTGGTGACAAATGCCTTTTTAAGTTGTAAATTGGATGATGTTTTCTTCTAGAACAATTATACATTGAATCTGCAAATAGAAGAAATCAATGTTCTATTTAGTGACAATGCAGGTAAACTGGAGTCCCCATGGATTCAGGTTTAATATATTAATATATTCCATCTGTGAATTTAGTCTATAATTCTAAATGATGAATAAGTCATCAATGTATTGTCGTATAAGTCGTCAGATTGCTTAAAATGCAGCGGCACACATGATTCTTGATGCCCCTAAATGTTCTTTGGTTAGCGAGTGCATTTGGTCTTTTTATTGGCTGCCAATCAAGAAGCATGTGACATTTTAAGCTTTGTGTCTGGTTCACACTGCCCTGTACTCACAGGGCATGCGTGTCTTAAGATCATCTTTCCAATGATATATTCCGAACAGACTGTTGAGATCATCCTCCCTTAGAAAGGTGAATACTCCTAGATTCCAGAAAGCCAGATAGGGAGATTGAACCTTTTATGTGCTACCTCATGACATTGCCAGTATCACCTCCCACACAGTATTCCGCAAGAAACTCTAAACATGGCTTTTCCCCATCAGACTGGTGAA
This sequence comes from Triturus cristatus, assembly GCF_964204655.1. Taxonomy (NCBI): domain Eukaryota; kingdom Metazoa; phylum Chordata; class Amphibia; order Caudata; family Salamandridae; genus Triturus; species Triturus cristatus. Next base: position 721,833,857 of record NC_140585.1, read on the forward strand.
TGAATACCGCATGTTATTGCTTGTTTCATTATGGCTAGTGCTGTGACACCCTCGGGTATAACGCAGTCGACAAATTCCAAATACATGTACCTAATCAAAGTTTGGATGTTATCACTGTATTTCTGTAACTGTTAGCTCCACGGACGTGAAAGGTCAATACATCCCATTGTCACATTTACATCATATTTACATAGGTAGGGGCAAATATCATGCTCCTTACCATACCCCTAGGTTTCAAATAATATTGGCTCTCAAGGTAGTTGTTGTCTAACATAAATCTGGGACAATCAATGAACATTTTGGTATGTGATAGAAGTGAAGCTACAAGATCAGCTAAATCATATTTCTATGAATCGATCCCATCATAATTATTGAAAGATTGTATATAAAGGACATATTTCAAGGGTAACAAGAAACCAAGGGCCACATGCATCAAGGAAAAAAATGGTCACAAACAGGGAGATTCTCAGAATCTGCCACTTTGCGACGGGTATTTTTGCATTTGGGATGTATCATCACAAATGCAAAAATCGCAAATTGCATTTGCATTTAAGGAATCGCAAATTGGGATGCCTTGAATGCAGTGCAAGATGTCATTTAAAATAGCAATTTCACTATTAGGGTCCGCTCATTTCCCGAAAATTATACCTGATGGTAATTGGCGAAAACTTTGAAAAATGCACTAAAGTGCTTTTTTCAAAGTTCCAGGTTACACACACTTGCGAAACATGTGTTCACAGATCAATTTCAGGGGTGCAACAGGATGTCCTTCTGGCACCATTGCACCCTTGAAATTGCACGCGCAATTTGCGAGTACCTATTGAGTACTCGCAAATTGCAGATTCAATTTCCATTGATTCCTATTGGCCTCTAGGCCCATGGGAATGAATGGGTATCAATTATTTAATTGCGACTCCCAATTGGCCAGTCGCAATTAAGGAATGTTAAGGAATCACTATTTTTTAAGGGATTCCTACATGCATAGGCATTTGCGATTCCTTATTAGCAAATCCTTATTTTTCACTAATAAGGAATCACAAATGACATTTTTGATGCAGGTACTAGCAAGTGCTTACAATTCAGTTAATGTATCATATTTCCCGTAAACGTAACAAACTATGAAATCACTATGACATATGAAAAATGGCCAAATATTTAATGGTTGTTTTTTAAGATTGGATCCTTCATTGCAATTGGCCACTCGGGAGGTGAAGTAAACAGTTTCTACGTTTTAGGGAGGAAATACGAAGCTTCTAGTTTTGATTTTCTCTCGCTGATTTAAACCTGGCATCTGTCTCATGTCTTCTAAACAATCAGTGGTTTTATTGTAGCATAGTGGTCGTTAATCATTATCTGAGTCGAGGATCTTACAGCAGTGTGAGCAGTGTGGGGTTTATATTCGCCTGACTAAGGGGCATATGTATCAACATCACCATTTGCGATTCTCAAATAGAGATTTTTAAAGAATCGCTATTTGAGAATTGCAAAACGGGATGTATTAAAAAAATTGCAAACTTTCTGCGATTTCTTAAAATTCCTTAATTGCGATTAGCAAATTGCGAAATCGCAATTAAGGAATACCTGCCCATTCATTTCTATGGGCCAGGAGACCCATAGGAATGAATGGGAAGTAATTCTCAAATAGCGATTCGCAATTTGCTAATCGCAATTTGAGAATAATTTCAAAGGTGCAAGGGTGTCATGATGACACCCTGATGCACCCCTGAAATGAGCATGTGTGTGCATATGGCGCACATACATGCCCTAAGGGCATGTATGAGCGCCACGTGGCACTTGGTAAATTTCAAAAAAGTGCTTTTTGAAAGGAAATTGCAAATTACCACCAACTGGAAGTTGGTGGTAATTTGCGATTTCTTAAGGATAATTCACACAACTTGGGTGCTTTTTACATATCATTTAAGAAATCGCAATTTGCGATTTCCTAAATGCTTACGCAAAATTAAGAAATCGCTAAATTAGCAATTCCTTAATTTTGCGATGGGATGTGGCTCATACATCCCGATTACCGATTTTTTAATCGCAAACGCTGTTATTTTGCGAATCGCAGCGTTTGCGATTAAAAAATCGTTTGATACATATGCCCCTAAAATCATAAAGGCCAGAGCTGTGTCCCTCTGGAAAAGCATTGATAGCATAGAGAAAAGCACCAAAATGCCGAATATGATCATAATATGTCTGATTGCTGAGCACAGCAGTGCCAATATGATCGTACAAATGATAAAATAGGACTTATCCTTGGAAAAGGCTAACAAACACACCTCACAAGCACTGGAGCTGAAAGATATATCCATATCAAATAGAAAACCTGGGGAGAAGTGTAAGCGAGATTCAGGCTAGAGGTGGGGACTTTGCTCATTTTTTTCCCCTCAAACATGTATCATAGGATTTCATTTGGAGTAGCTTCAGGGAAGGAAAAAGCTAAAATAGCACTCGAATGTTTTTTCTTTCGTTACTAAACCCAGAATCAAAATGGCTTTAAAATTGAAACCTACGAAACTGAAAGCATTACTAACGGAAGAACCACTCTACCATTACAATAACTGGATTGACTAAGAGAAACAATTAAACTACATACTTTACATTTCATGCAATGGACCTGGTTGCCAAAGCATAAGAAATGACATTAAAAGCGAGTTAACAGCAGAGATCTCTCTGCAGTTTGCAAAGCACAAATTTCAATAAAACTGTTTATAAATTTGATCAAATTCATGTATAGTACATCTTTACTAGGTTTTGACATTCATCCTTCTTGCAAACATGTATTTGATATGATTCTGTTAAAATAGCAAATTAACTCAGTGTGACATAAGCTACTTAGTGAATTTATTAGTATATATGGATTTTAAACAGATGGAATTGTTTGTAGGGGGTTACGTGTTTACGTATACTATTTAGGAAACCTGTGTTTTTGAGTCAATATTTTATATTTCTCTGTTTTGTAGTAAGCATTTTCATATAGATTATAAAATCTTAATGGACATTGGCATAAATAGGGTCTAAAGACGTAATATATACTAAGCATGAGAACTTAAGGAGACTTCCTGTTCTTCTGATAAAGGCGGTTGTTGGCAAAACAACCCCTCAATTACCCTATGAAGCAGATTTTTTCCTTTAGTTGCAAAGGTTGAATCTTTGTCTCTAGAGAATTGTTGCTTGAAATACCTGTTTCAATTGCCATAGTATGCTATGGTTCAAACTATGAGATAAGATTTAAATAGTGTGATCTGAGACATTATATTAGAATCCCTTTGTCTGATTTATATTTATGTGCTGAATGTCTCTTCTGAGCATCAGAGGCTCTCTGGTATATGCTGCAATAAAATGTGGAGCCAGTTTGTTCTCTACGATGGCAATCAAAAAATATATATTTGGGTGGGGGAGGGCAGGAGATAGAGAAAATGCTTCTGTGGTTGAGTAACTATTGGAAATCCAGCCTCGATATTATTGTAAGAAATGTGTTGAGAAGTATCTAACTACGAAAAGCTTGCTTTCTCCTTTTGTAGCCACGCTAGATCATAGAGAAGTCTTTCCATATTTAGAGAATGTGCCTGATAGAGATACCCATTTACATGGTTTAAGCTTAAAGATTACCCATTTTGCCAGATGAAAGGTCTGATGACTGCTACGAAGGCAAAAAAAGGTCATTGCATATGTAGGTTAATATATCTTCTCACACGTGGGGGGTCAAAGGGAGAACTAAGCTACTTAACAGATACTTCTATCCTATATCTCTTCCAAAGTATATAATACTCACACCTAGTATAGGGTAGCGCTACTAGAAACACTAAATAGTAATGATAACGATGGGGCCGGCCATAACAATATTATGGACGAAAACCCTCACTCATCCGAGGGTGACATGTTTCATCATTGGGTTACTCCAACACACGGGGACCGCAAGGTACCCCGTGTGGGCTACGACTTTACCCAAGAGGGAAGGAGCAGGAGTGCAAAGCATGTGTTGGTTCTACCAACTCAATATGGTAAGGAGGGGCAGAGTGCAAAGAAAAAGAAATAGTGTGGTGAAAAAGTTATCTACATAGGGGCAACAACTTTATTCTTCCTGCTTATGTAGTAGTCAGTTAAAATGCAATTGAATGTAGGGTTAAAAGTAAATACCCTATCTAGTGATCAACATGTTTCTGCCCAGGTGACAAAATTGTTCAAGGCATTCATCAGGATCATAAAATAGTCACTCTGCTAATAAAGTGCGTAAATCAAAATGTGATACTTATGCCTCAATCTCTTGACCATCAAACGCAATGTCGATGGATCAGAAGGCTCTGTAAGAACAATAAAACCATGTCTTAAGAATGTTCAAACGTACACCCGTGTGCACCATAGCCCAAAATCAGTGACAAAAATGAAATTCTTACCTATAGCATATTGTCTATGAGTCTACTCAACCATCTGCAGAGTCTCACAACATGTCAGATATGCTATTAGGAAATGTAAATGCTTATTAGCAATGTCATCATAGCTCATATTGCAGACACCATAGTATTGATACACAAAAGAACCAAGATAGAAGATAGTGGCCTCAGACTATTTCACTAATAATGTGAAATACACGTACATCACAATTGGATTTAGGTCTGAAGACACCCTGGGTACCAACAAGTCACACAAATTGCAATTCGGAGGCTGTTATATATCTTATACAATGCCCCTGTAAATTGTACTATGTGGGTGTGACCACTCGTTGAGTTAAAACCAGGATGATTGAACACAAGAGTTCGATAAAGCATAAGAAATCCAACAGAAAATTAACCAGACACTGTTTGGATGTTGGCCACACTGAACAAGACCTACACTGGGTGGTACTGGACAAACCACACTATCACAAGAACATGGGACCCCTTGAGACTATATTGTTTCATAGAGAGAAGCGTTGGGTGTTTAGATTGGGCAGCCATCTAAAAGGTCTTAATGATGATATACCCTGGTGTGCATTGGCCTCTCATTAATATATATATAAATATATCTATATTGATAATGGCTCATGCGCTATGCGGCTGCATAACGCTATCTATGTTGGCTTACTCTCACAACATAAATAGGTACGCCTCACATCGAAAAATCTAAGTATCTTCAGAATATATTTTACTTCTACTTATCTAAATAACGCTCTAGCTTAGATTTTTCCCGTAGGCTACTGCTCATGTTATACATATTGGGTAGTATCGTGATAGCATACTCTCCCACTTGTGCTTAATTTAGGCATAGTCCTAGTTGTACTAGGCCATCATATAGCAGAGGGTGATTTGAGACCGTTACATTCTGGTCTTTTGACTTTGTACGCACGGACACAACACATTCTTTTAGTTTAATTCGATCATAACAATCGCTAACGGCGCTCTGAGTCTTGTTTACTCCGTTGTTATGACAACCGTATGCACGGCAACTATGACGGAGGACGCACGTCGGGTAACGCACTGGATTCACTTCCGGATAAATAAACAACGTGAACGCCGAGTCCGGTTCTCCCCTTAGAGTCCCGGAAGAAACGCCACACATTTAGAAGGTGAGCGGGCGGTATACACGCTTGGGGTTTATACTTTTAAAACAGACAATATCTTTAGCGTTATAACAATGTTTGTACCAGTTACACGTTTGATATTTTATAAGTTAGAATTTACAATTACGAATATCGGAACCCAATTGATGTTCTGATTGAATATCGAATATTGGAACCTAATTGATGTGCTGATTGAGTTACACGTTTTAAACTCTAAAAGTTACAATCACGAACATCGGAACCTATAATTATATGCTGATTGGGTTCATTGACCCTTGTAGTTCCATGGGATATTTAAATGGACTGTAGGTCATTTCGCTTACAGCAGTGGGGTCTGGATTCTACTTTTCTATGAGCAAGTCATAACATACATTCAAAAATAATAATACATAAAGAGTGCAGCCCTGGATTGGTATATTGTGAGTGATACTAGCAATTGGGTGACGTGACATCACATTATTAGTGAAATAGTCTGAGGCCACGATCTTCTATCTTGGTTCTTTTGTGTATCAATACTTTGGTGTCTGCAATATGAGCTATGATGACATTGCTAATAAGCATTTACATTTCCTAATAGCATATCTGACATGGTGTGAGACTCTGCCGATGGTAGACACATAGACAATATGCTATAGGTAAGAATTTCATTTTGTCACTGATTTTGGGCAATGGTGAACACGGGTGTACGTTTGAATATTCTTAAGACATGGTTTTATTGTTCTTACAGAGCCTTCTGATCCATCACACAGATCGACATTGCGTTTGATGGTCAAGAGATTGAGGCCTAAGTATCACATTATGATTTACGCACTTTATTAGCAGAGTGACTATCTTATCATCCTGATGAATGCCTTGAACAATTTTGTCACCTGGGCAGAAACATGTTGATCACTAGATAGGGTATTTACTTTTAACCCTACATTCACTTGCATTTTAACTGACTACTACATAAGCAGGAAGAATAAAGTTGTTGCCCCTATGTAGATAACTTTTTAACCACACTATATATTTTTCTTTGCACTCTGATAGTAATAACAATGAAATTGATAACTGCGTATATGGTGGCAATACATTCTTTATCCATGTTCGTTATTTTGTGTCAAAGTTTTACCTTTGCACTTAGTTGTTTTCTGGAGCATTTTCTCCTGAAGTTGAGTGAGGCTCCTCCTTAGGATGGATTTGTGTTGACGTCATTGGCTTCTATCTTTCCGAGGCCCCCGTCAAATCCTGGTAGTCTGGAGTTCTGGAGCTTTCAGTGAGATGAACCTGAAATGCAGACCGGGTCATGGTTGAAGGCCGCAGGCCTGACTTTTGACGTCTAGTCGGTCAACTTAAGGAGCTTTTTACCCAAAAGTTCCCAAACTTCACCAAACCTCTGGAACTTCTTTCAGAAGGTCTCCTTGAGGGTTTAAATGGTTCACAACACCAATCCAGCGGTCTAGAATCTCTGAGCCGGTCGTTGGGATGTTGGGACTACAATGCCCACAACGCACCTAACCAAATCCTTAAAAGTCCATTGGATGCACTCCTGGTTGGGGAATTCATGGTGGAGATGATACAGGTGGGCTTAGCTAACCTGTAGCTTGCAGGGAATCCACTCCTTAATCCTTCTTGAAGCAAGACAAAGTCCTTAGGGATGTAGTCCCAGAATGTGCAGCAGTTGCAGTCCTTCAGAGTGTAGACCTTTGGGGTGCTGATCAGGTTTCCTGCAGGGTAATCCTTCTCTTCTGTGTAGTTTCAGGCAGCAGATCTGAGTTGCTTGGGGACTCTTCCATATTTATGCAGTTTTCCTTTGGAGTCAATCAGGGGGGTACCCCTGAACAATGGAGAGCAGGGTGCCACCCAGGTGTATGACCCCTTCCTCTAAAGTAGGGTATATTCTTGCCCCAGAAAGCACCATTCTTCCAAAATCCAAAATGAGCTCCTGTGTGGCTGGAGTGGCAGGATGGGGGCTGACCCTCTGTTGGTCTGAAGTGTCATTCTCCCTTTGAAGACCAGTTTAGCCACTCTACCCCTTTCCTGCCTGTAACTTGTGCAGCTATAGTTCTCCTCCCACAGGAAATCCATTCTCTCTCCAGCAGGCTAATTCACACCTCATTAAGACAGCTTGGCAGAGGCTATCCAATCTGGGAGAGCAGCTGGAAGGCTGAATTTTGGCCTACAGAAAAGAAAGTTTAATAACTAAGGGGCTGATTAGGATGGTGGGTGGACCTAAGTCGGAAACAGGACCACCTGACAGGCTGCCAACGGTCCCGACAGAGGCATTACTATGCGACCGCCTCCACAGCGACTGCAATGCCTATCGTTTGCATTGCGGCATGTGCTGCTGGTTGCAGCACACGCTGCAATGCAAAAACAGAACACCTGAGATATGTATCCCTGCATTACGTGGCAGGCACCATGCAGTGCCTGCCACATGGTGCAGGGATATGTAGGGGTGCGTCGTAGGTGCCCTCCAAAACCCACAGCGTAGGGGAGTGGGGAAGGACTGGAGGGCCCACTATGGGCCACCAAGCTCCCTTTTTGCCTGCCTTTTCATGGTGGGTTAAACGCCATAAACAGGTAGGCAGAAAGAGAAATCAAAATCCCTACAGCGGTGCGTGATCTTTCCGACCGCCAACTATCCACCTGCCATGGTAATATGGGGGGCGTATAACATGGGTTCCAATGGCGGTGGGGCCACCACCGATGGGCTGTCAGTGGCGGTCCCACCATCATCATAATCGGCCCATTATTTTTTATGATAGTTCTTATAAATCTAACAGTTGCAAGTTGTTTGATTTATCATAACTAACATCTTGATACCTTGAATGATAGTTTAATCTTGCCTCTGTCAATATGTACACTTACATAAAATATTCCAATGTTAGCTTGTGAAGATCAATATCTTCAATGGGGAAATCACAGTTTTTCCCCTCACCATGGCTTTTTAAAATATATGTTGTAATGTCCCTGCTTATAATTACTTGACACCCTACCCCTGGGGCACCTAGCAGAGACCTTAAGAGTGCGTTATATGTAAAAATAGGTTATATTACTACTTTGAAAGCACCTTTAATTCCAAAGTCGAATTTGCATATAATTTAATTTTAAAGACAGTCTGCAAACTAGGGCTGCCTTTAAAATGACAGCAGGCAACACAGCAGTGCACACCCCAGTGCAGGAAATCTACTGTGCCTCTAAACATCCATGTCTTATTATGCACTAGGGACTTATAAGCAGTTTGAAGTTCCCCAATTGCCTTATTATATACTAGGGACTTACAGGGGTCTGTCATTGCCAATTGCAATTAAACCATATGCATTTAAAGCAGAGCACTGGACTTGGAACTGGTAAGCAGAGGCCAGGGCACAATCAGACTCAGTTACTACCAGTACCAATCACAGAATGGGGATGATCAGGGACAAACGGATGACTTTCTCACAATGTAATAACTGGGTTTGTTGCAGTACTTGGGAATTACCATATTTGGTGCTAAACTTACTCCACTGCTCGGCTGGTGTACATGCGCAACTGTTTTGTAGCATTTTCGTCTGCAATAGCATTAGAAGTGTACTTTCTGAATAGCAGTTGGCTCACTTGTTTGCAGGTGGGTGTATTTGAATACCCCTCCTTTAACCCCTGATTACTCCTCCTTGAACTCCTCATATTATTTTGGTAAGCATTTCCCATTATCTAACGCGCCCCATTTTCTTACCCCCTCTCCATGGGCCCTCATAAATTTGCTTCAAAAGTGTTGCACTGACGGGTGCAGAGATCTCCATCTCTTTGGCACACATCTCTGCCTTAAAAAAGACAGGAGAAGCGAAAGTGGAGATCTCTGCTAGTAGGTTAGTAAATACCATCACATACTAAAAAATGTAGTTTGTGAGTAGACCCCTCTGTATTTAACTCAGAAATTATAACCATTGTTTCCAAAAAAGGACATATCAAGTAGAGAGGGGTTTATGGTCCAAAGTAAAGAAATAAAAGAAAGAACTACAATGAGGAAGTAACAAACTAAGGGGCATATTATCAAGACCGGCGATAAAATTATCGCCGCTTAGTGGCAGAAAACTGCCGCTACAACGGCGATAATGGGCTTGATAATATGCTCTATGGAATTCCAATTGAAGCCCATGTTAGATGTCCTTCACATCTAACATGGGCTCCAATTGCAATTCCATAGAGCATATTATCAAGCCCATTATCGCCGTTGTAGCAGCAGTTTTCTGCCGCTAAAGCTGCGATAATTTTATCGCCTGTCTTGATAATATGTCCTACAATAAGTTATATTAGCAGTAAAAAACAATTAAGCAAATCTACACCATGCCAAAATCAAAAGTGACAACATGGTGAAATGTATTCCATTTACCTTTCTTTTATTTTATGGTTGTTGGGCAAATATTTGGAGGAACGATCCCAACAGATAAAATAGTTCTATGTCTAAAAGAATGTCTACCTTCGCAATTGTGCAGTGAGGAATTGATGGGCATACCAGCTTGTTCTTTTCTGGAGAAGGTCACATTTTATGTATTCACATTTATGTTCCATTGTCACATTTACGTTCTAAGTGTTTTTTTGGCAATGACTTGATAAGGAAATGCACATTATTGACCAAAGGGTTACTAAACTGACTGAAACGGTGCATCCTTTAAGAGGAAGTGAGAGTCAAGAGCAGTGCTAAGCGACACATCAACAGAATACTTTAAAACATCTGGACAATACATTGCACCGCCCTTCAAATGTAATTTAAAAGCTATTGATGGAATAAAGATAAGATCTCCTAGTTGCGCTTAGAATGTACATTGCTCATTTCAAAACACCTAACTGGCACAAAACAAACCATTTCGATATATAAGTAGTTAAACTATAAAATATTTGCTACCCAGTCCCAGCAGTTCACTTAAGAACAGCTGGTGAAATTCGTGACAAATGAAAGGCATCTCTGTAGGAGTTTTCTAGCACATCAAGGTTTCCCCACTGTCCAAAATGCTTTGCCATTTATTTCAGTAAATATTACCCTCGGTTGCTGCGTGCATGATAAGTTGTATCTCCCCTGTGATAATTCTCCCTGTCGTTTTCTTTTCCGTTCTGAATCTGTGCCAGGAAGGGTAGACTCACCCATTGTTTAGGTGAAATGAAATAAGGGCAATTCCACAAACAAATTGTGCCTCACTTAGCTGCCTTTTGTCATAAATATTCTTGGAGGAGATTGATTTCCTGTGATTTATTGCCTAACGGGATGATTGCCGTGCAGCACGCACACCTGTCCTTGTTCTGCAGGGTTATTGACATTTCTGTGTCCCTAAAGCATCTTCAGAAGTTTCTGGTAACAGAGACTATTGCTCATTTTTTTTTTGTGTTTGTTTTTGGCATTTTTTATCCTGTAGGTTATGCACAATGTACTTGGCAAGCAATCCTTCTCAATCGGGAAAGAACGCCCCTTCACGAGTTGGCTAAAGATATTTGCCACGATCGGCACAGACGAGTTACACTTTTCGTTCATATAGAGGCAGCTAAACCGAAAGTCTGGAGGTGTTTCCGTTTTTAATTTTTCAGATAAGGATAATACAATTTCGAAAGATCTATCAATATTTCTGCCTCTTTGAATCCTTTTTAAATTTAGTATTTTCAAAGTGCCTATGTTTAGTTTGGAACTTAGCTTGAAGTTGAAATTCCAGCATTCAGGTAGGGGTACGATGTACCCCTTCCCTACCGCTGCTTGACTCTTCCTAGTCATTACTTGTGATCTCAAGCCCGCCTAGAGAGAGGAATGTCCAGGAAATGTCCAGGAAATGCTGTGATTTAAACCCCCTTTCACCCAGGACTTGGTGCCACAAATAGATTGGCATTCCAAGCATACACCCGTCTTCCCTTCTCTGAGAAACAAGCACTTCAGGAACAGGCCATGTGTTCTCTGGGTCATTTTGGGGCTAAGAGTTCAGAAGAATATGTGGTTTATTTATGAGAGGCTTACGCCACTGGAAGTGCCACTTTTTTTTGACGGTCCACCGGCTCAAGGATATTGATCACATAAATGAGATGACATAGGGCCACACTCTGTGGCTTTTCATACCTCATAGATATGGAGTAAGACAAAGCAGCGCAAGTCACGGCCTTGCCTTACTCTGTGTCAGGGAGGCGTTCAATGGGCGTTGCTGTGGGTGTTCCTATGCAGCACCCATGGATTTTGATGGTGTCCCAGATTTATCTAATCACATAAACCGGGGTCAGTGCCAAAACTCTACACTTCCTACAGGCGTAACAAGGAGAAATATTTTTATTTCCTCAAGTTTTTTCCTCCTTCCATGTCGGCAGCACACATAGAAAAGGGAAAACGCTACTCTGAATTGCTTTTGAGCAGGAAGGTGCCCCTTCGTGCACAAAAACAATCCTGCCTGCAATGGAGGCACCCTTACACAGTGGTTCAAGGGTGCCTACATCGGTGTTAGCAATTTGGGAATCAGCACACTTGAAAGGACAGGAATGCACTGTATTTTGTAAATTGGGTGCATTTCTGTACTTTCACATTGGTGTAGTGCAGCGCAGTAAGAAGGCTTCCAGCTCTGCCCTACACCAATTCCCCATAAATGAGGCCCTTTACATCTAATCCCCACCACATATCCAACATCAGAAAAGTGGAACCCTTCTTATGCATGAATCTCTAGCATCTTTTCTTTTCCTTTTAAGTCCACATTTTCCCATTATTAATATTCTTATTTTCAAGCATGCCGATTAAAATTAACATGTCGTATTTTAAGCAGTTGGAAGTTATGTTTCATCAATTTATTGGAAGAAAAAAGCCTCACGTGTAAGACTTCCAGTGCTTCAACTCGACATAATGCAAGGGGGGTTGGCACTTCCCTAGTGCGAACCTATTATGAAGCTACTTTGTAGATATATTTGCTCAAACACTAGATGGCAAGGAATCATTTGATAGTTTTTTTGTTGATAAGAAGGTGCAGGAAGCAGAATGTCAGACTTCAGTTTTTATCAAAATGGCAAAACTCCCAAAAAAGACTCATTATAAGACATTACAGGAATTTGGGTTTAGAATACGGGCATTCTATCATATGAAGGCTCTAACAGTGGGATATGAGTTTTTAAAACTCTCAGAATGCAAAATGCTGGGCCTTCATATACAGAATAGCCAGATAAGATTCTGGGGCAGTAACGGGTTTAGGGAACTAGGTCACTTTATAGTAAAGGGGAGATGTTTCAAATGTCAGGAGATCCAGGCTAGGTGCAAAACTGACTGCAAGCCATATTTTTTAGGGTTTTCTCAGATTACTCAATTTGTGAAAAAACTTTGCTCTCCATTAAGCAATGTCCCGGCGCCTTTATTGACAGCCTTTTAGAGAGCTAAACTAAAGGGAGTTGGAAACTGGTACAGACGTTTACGGAATCAAAGGGAAAGCTCTCTAGTAACAAACTTTTTAGATAAGATTTCCCAAGAAACACAGTGCACTTTTTCAGAACTAGGGTGGCAAGACATTGCGATGCATGGCAATAAGGCACCAAGAGCAGGACATTTTAAAAGAAGGGCATTCTATCACCCTGGATGTCTTATTATACACCCAGAGTTTTACATAAGGTGTATCAAGAAGTAGAGGACAAGTGCTTTTGCTGCCAACAAATGGGTCAGAGGGGTTGGCTACATACTTTCTTTACCTGCCCGCTCTTAACCCAGTTCTGGGAGGAAGTGTTTTACGCCCTTAATAAGAGTTTACAGTAAAAATGACAACCGGAACCAGAGATAGCATTGTTTGGGTTTGTAAGGCAGAGCTCTTTAATTCCACAATCTCCCAAGGGGAAAAATAATTTATAGAGATTTCCACATCAGTAGCAAGGTTCTTGATCCTTCAGGTATGACAACACACTATTGTGAAGTTTTCTTCTATAGACTGAGGAATTGTGAAGAAATAATGCTTGCAAATTGATTTCTGCATGTCATTCTTGATTTCTGAACATTTTTGTTGAGACTAAGCCTGTCAGGGTATTACCAGTGAATATGTCCTCAGAAAATCCTTTCTACTGAGTGCTGTAATACTGTTTTGTGTCAGGGGTCAACCTTGACCAGGCAACATAGATTTCATTTGCCCATAGTGTAGCACAGGTATACAGCATATGAACTGAGAGAAGAGAATTGGTAGATGGTGACCCATGCTTTCTACCCAAAGAGAATTTGTATTTACGATGTAACTGCAATACAAAAATACCTGTCACAGACACAGGGTTTTAGGCAGGATCCCTTTTCATTTATCACAAAAGAACACACACAAAAATATGAATTAAAGCACATCTTGAAATCTCAATTAAGGGGCTGATTCCGGTCGGAAGAGCTATGAACGACGTTCGGAGCCCTTCTGCCTGCATCGGAATGTGCCTGCCGGATTCCTTTCCGACCGGGCCATTCCGATGGGCTCGGTCAGAAAGGAATCCGACTTGGATTTCCGGATGGCTGACAACAGGCTCGGAGAGCCAGTCCACCGTCCGGAAATCCTTCAGTACTCCCCCGGCCGCCTCTTTACAACTGAGGGAGTATGATGGCAGTTTTACACTGCCTTTTCGTGACTGTCTTTCCGGCACGAAAAGGCAGTCGGAAACTTATGGTGCCCCTCTGTGGATCCCTGTACCTTGGGGTGTCGGCCACAGGGTGCAGGGATGAAATGCACCCCTGCTTTTCACAATGCGCACATGCATTCTGCTCGGAATGCATGCTCCCATTGTGAAGTATACGAGTGCGACCGAACAGGGTTCGGTCGCATCGTACTTGCAGGGCCGTAACCGATGACAGCAGGTCGGTCGGTTACGGCTCCTGACCAATGTCGGACGGACCTGGGTCTGTCCGACATCGGAATCGCCTCCTTAGTAGGAAACTTCAGTAATTAACCGAATTGAACATTCTGAGATTCTGTAAATGAGGACCTTAGTAGAATCGGTGGGATCACATCACTGATAGACAGTTGAAATATAATATTTGCACTACTTTTCTTCCTGCATTTCATTACAGTAAATAATACAAACGTACATGCTTTCAACTAATAAATCTTCTAGGTACTTACTTTGCACTTTACGTGGGTGGGTATTTTCACCTTCAAATATATTTTCGATTCCATTTGCTTATATTAATGTTATTATATTGAGCCACCCTGTCATTAATAAAGTTAGTAGAATAAAAATTGATTTTATTTGATTTCAGGAAGAGGTTTAATACCTGCTCTGTTATATCGAATATATTCATATGAGGAAATTGATTTAAGAGCCCCATATAGGTCAAAGTTTTAATTTGGATCACGTAGGGTTTTACAAACTAGTTCAAATAAAATCATTTTTTCAAACTCTTCTCCTAGAAAACCTTGATACACTTTAGCAGTTTGGTTACTCAACATTTGTCTTGAAAATTATTTTTACTCCAGTGTCACTTATTTGGAGTGCTATGTGTTTTGATTTCACTAGTTAGTAGCATAACAATTGATTTTATTTTATTTCAGGAAGAAGTGTACTACCTGGTCTGTTATATCGAAAATATACATATGAGGAAATTGATTTAAGAGTCCCGTATAGGTCAAAGTTTTCATTTAGATGAAGTAGGGTTCTCCAAACTAGGTCAAATAAAATCTTCTTTTCAAACTCATCTCCTAGAAAAAACTGTAATACACTTCATCAGTTTGGTTGCTCCTACTTTTGTTAAAATTATCTTTCTTTGATCCCCACTTGAAAATCCCAATAAAGTTGTTTAAAACAAAAAAAAAAAAAAAAGTATTTCACAAATTGTATTCAACATTTGTCTAGGAAATTATGTTTACACTAGTGTCAATTATTTGGAGTGCTATGTGTTTTGAATTCACTTTTATATAGTCATTATAATTTAGCTGCATGTTGCAGAATCTTATTCTCTCTGTCGAATTATCCACTAATGTTAGAACTTGTTTTTACTTATCCTTTAAATCTGTGTTGGGCAATAATTTTCAATAATTTCTGTTAACATTTTTAAGCATTCTTTGAATACTTTTGTTCATGTATTAACATAACTGGCCTCTAACTATGGTTAACAGTTAAAAACTATGCCCCGTTCCTTTTTTTAGGGTAGCACCAACTTGCTTTCACCAGAGGTCATGACAACTAAGCATAAAAAAATTACAAAAATAATTTGCCTGTCAGATATGTTCCCAGCATTCTAAAATACATGCATGCAATTATGAATTATGTGATGTTTATTCTTGATTCTAAAAATGAGGTTGCTACACAGAGCCACAGTGAAAAGTTGCACATCAATTAGAAAGCTGAAAAGAGAGGGACCAGACATGCAATTGTCATAGATAAGACGCATACATCTTGCCAATTGTAATATGGTTCATTGCCAATTGTACAACAATAAAATGTTCTACAGCAAATAACTTACTACTTAGGGCCTGATCTATGAGTTTGGCAGTGCAAGGGCTGGACAGCCTGCTGCTGCACTAGCAAACCTGTGTGCGAATCACCCACCAGATTATGAGGTTTCTAGTGTCTGGAGGGTGGTTCCTTGGCGTTCTCAGGGTGGTGCCTATGAAATAGGCACCACAATGGGAATGTCAAAGTCAGTACCTGCGCGGCATGTGCCCCCTGCATGCACCCCAACACATTGCGACAAAAGAGGGCCCTGTATGGACCTCTTTGTTTTCACTCTGCCATGGTTTTTATGAAGAAGGAGCCGCCATGAAAACCGTGGTGGCAAAGAAACTCATAATATGCTTTGTGGGACTGCCGCTGTACTGCCAGGCATATTGGGACCTCAAGACTACCCTGTGATCCCTGTCAATTGAAGCAGTCCCTGGGAGTTTCAACTGCCCGAGTCATGATAGAGAAATTGTAAGACCTCCACTGCCACTCCCCCGCGAGTCTGGCGGATCGTGGGCAGCCAGACTCGCAATAAGCCCCTTAGTGTAGAAGCCTGCATCCTATGCTGGCCCTTCTCCTATGGGAGTTTATGTAGTGGATTATAGTGGAAAAAAGAATAAGCTGATCAGTAGCAAGATTTCTCCTAATTATTCACTCTGTAAAAGTTCCGTGGGGCGGTGAGGCAGGGCGGGGGAGGGGCAGGGTGGGGGAATATAAACACCGGAATATGGATGAACGGAGGTAAGTACACATTTAAATAATAAAACAAATTTCTTTGCGCGCGCTGCATCGCAAAATGCGATTGCATCAGACGGAGTCTTTTGAAAAGAACATTTTTGGAAATTGTTTTTAGCTGTATTGGAAACATATTTTAAAAGAGAATTTCTATCCATAAAAGGATCTAGAATTTTATTGCAATCTCCTGCAACTATACCTCTATCGTTTGGATATATCATAAGTTTAGATGATACTGCTTTACAAAAAACAGTACTTTCATTCATAATAAAAAACGTGTCATTTATTTTAACTTCAGCCATAACAAATCTACCCTCAGTATCAAAGTCTTGAGAAACAGTATCTATTTGTAGCATCTTGTGGAACCAAATAGCCACTGCATTTGTATTAGTGGCGGTTGCATGACAGAGGCATGCATGACTGAACCAAGCATGCCTCTACAACGCCACAAACGTGTCTAATGCATTTCTTTACCACACATGCCTTTACCACGCAGTTTGTGGTAAAGGCATGATTAGTAAAAGGATATCCATGGTTACGATTACCACTACCTGGACCGCCCCTCCCCATCCTAAGCACGAGAACCCGATCCCCCACCTCGCCCCACGCCCTGAATCCTAAAACCTACCCTGCCCTGCCCTAAAAACAAACAATTCCCCTCCGCCACCCTGAGGCCTAAAACTTCCATCCACACTGTCTTTAAAACTACCCCTACCTCTTCTACTACTCTGAGGCCTAAAACCCTGACCCATTAATAAACTACCCGTCCCCCCTCCCCTGAGCCCTAAAAACATCCCCCACCATGAAAACTGCCCCTTCCCCACTGCCCTGAGCTCTAAAACTAGGCTCTCTTTCATAGAATCTACTCTGACCCCAGCAATGAACCTTAAAACTGTCCTCCTCCCCTAAAACCTACCTCCTCAGCCCCAGCCCAACTTACCTCCCTGTATCCTGGTCCTTCCTGGAGCGATTCTTCCGGTTCCTCCCCTTGCCCACTTAAATAGCTACAACTCATGGTTAAGGCACATGCGTGGGTAAGGCAGGTATTGTTCAGCTTGCGGGGAAATGGCATGCGTGCTTAAGGCTGCTTTGTAAAGGATGTTTCCCATTATTGGCAGCAGATGTGCAAAGACCCTCCCTAACCCATTGGTTCTTCAATTTCTCAATATCAGCTAATTATAATTGGGTTTTCTGTAAGAATACCCTCTAAACATTATGTTTAGCAAGATGCCACAGGACTCTATGCAGTTTGACAGGGTTTTAAAAACCCTTGACATTCCAGGTTACTATTCTAAGTTGAAACAAATAAATAGGTAAACATTAGTATAAAAACCCACCAAAAGCCAAATAATTAAAAAATACTGCCAGAAAAATCATTCAAATCTGTCAAAGAGAGACTGTCAAAAGTCTGTTAAAATTGAGTTAAAAAAAAGACCAATCAGAAAAACCATTGAAATAGTCAACAAGTGGAAAAATTAAGCTATACTTTAAATAGCTATATGATGACATTATAGCCGATTTAGGAGTCTAGGCAAATATTCCTTCAAGAGGATGAAACTAATATTTATATGCACCACAAAAAGTTGCAGATGCATTTCACCAAGCGCTATAGGAGAGCATCAGGCCTCAGTCTCTGAAGCCGTTCTCCCCATGTAAGGAAAGAAAATGAAGGGTGGCAATTCACCGTTCCTGAGGAGAACTGAGAGGTCACAAGTAAACATGTAAAATTGCAGAGCTAAAAGGTACAACAGGTCATTCATCTCTGCACACCTTACAAAGGCTTTAACCTGGCTGAATATCACATTTAAGAGTCCAGCAAGTATCCTCCACAACAGGATATCCTTCAGAGCCTCAGAGCTTCAGAGGAGATTGGTTGATATGTTGGAAAAATTCAACATTTAGATCATATTTACCATACTACTGAAGACAATAAAGACTGTTTAGATAAGCTAATAGCGGCAGAATAGAGTTTAATAGAATTTCAACTGAAGGAGCCTGTGGCAATTATTTTAAAATAAAAAAATCACTCTAGATTTAAACATATTTCCAATGAACATGCAAAGTTTTTTAAAGACAAAGATATTTTTGATGGCTTTTGTAAATTATTATAAAAAATAATCACCAGAAGGGGAATCCTCAGACTAAACTCAATGAATACTTTAGTGGCCTTATACAGGATACAACTTTGTCAATTGATTTCTCCAAGGTTCAGAAACAGTTAGATATTGCTGAGATAAATGAAACCCTTGTTGTACTACCAAATGACAAGGATCCAATACTGGATTGTTTCAATGTGAGATTTTTCTTACTATTCTCAAGAAATGTGATTCTCCAATTGTTTGCCCTTTATAGTTACTTCATTTAAACTGGGAAGGCAGAGGGTAGAATAAATCAAATTCTAATTTTAATCCCTCCTACTGAAAAAAATTATTGTCCAACCACTAACAAATGTTGACTGTAAGTTAATTGCATATTATTCTTTAGCATTGAGTATAGAAAACACAAAACTTGCTTTGTTAAAGGCTGAGTAATATCTGATAACTCAAGAATGTTTTAAAACATTTTACATGGGGCTTCTAAAAGTGAAAATCCATGGCTGCAAGAACCTTTGATGTTGAAAATGCTTTTTATCAAGTCAATTCGTATTTTGTCTACAAGACCCTGCAATGGTATGGTTTCCATTATCTCCATCAATATTTATACTAGACATGGAGCCTTTACCTGAATATAATATGTTAAATATTTTTATCTCTGAATTCGACTACAGATACAAACTCAACCTGGATAAATGCACAGCATATGATGATGATAATTATTGACATATCTCCAAGCCAGAAGTTTTCTTGCCCGTCTTCTTTCTAGAGTTATCTAGGGTCTCTGATGTTTCAAATTACAAGTTGAATAGAGCCAAATCTGAAGTTTTACCTCTTAATAAATACTGCTTTTGTCATCCTTTTAAACAGGCAGGTTTAAGGTAACCAAAATACAGTGTCTAGGGATTTGGTACTTGAACTCTATAACTAATACTCACAAATTCAATTTAGAAGTGCTAGGAACCAGGATTGGGGGTTAATAGAGAGATGGTTCTCTTTATAACTTTCTTGGTTGGGGTCATCCGGACAGAATTAAGATGATGTTTCTTCTGGCAATCTTACCAAATAAGATGAGCTATTTTTTCTTTTTTTAATTGATAGCATGCTATCTAAATTCCTGTAAAGGAATAGGAAGTCAGGGATGTCATTAAACCAGTGGGGGAGTGAATTTTACAGATTTATTAAATATCATCAGGCTTTCAGTTTAAAACAAACATGGTTTCCTTAATTGCAATCTTATGAACTTCAAGAAAATGTTTGGTTTTTGTTGGAACAGGTTAACCTTTGGCCCTTCAATAACAAATGATGATGCAACACTCAAAACATTTTTTGCACCTACTATTTCTATGTCATAGAGTTTGCAAAGACCTCTCATGATTAATTCCATGTCTCTCAAAGACAAGTTTCTTCCCAGTACACTGAGGTATAATAATAACATCACCTTAAATGTAAAGCATTATTCTGGAATATTTGGAAACCTTGTGGGAATAATGAGGTTTCTCAGCAATTCCAGGGTCCTACTATTGAACCTCTCTCCATCTTATGTGATTTATATCAGTTGACTAACTATTTTTGTAAACAATATGGTATATTAATAAATATGTTTCATAATGGCCTCCTATGCTTCCTACTGATACCTCACCTGTCTTGTTACGAAGCTGTGTAGATAGACGGCTTACAATGTATACAGATGCTGAGTTATGCTATCATGCTCTAGAGAAAAGACTAATAGTAAATTGCATTGTGAAGCAGATTTAGGATGTCAGTTTTCCACAGACACATGGATTCTTATTTGGGCTCTAAAATTCATTCTACCTCACACTTTGCAGGTACCACTTGAACATTATTTTTCTTTTACTTGACTTTTCCTTACTGCACATTCAGCTAAAATCAAAGTGACTCTACAGTTCCTTAACTGGTCATGCCATACACAATCTGGAACATATATGCATATGTTTTTGAATTCCCTACTGTTCATAAAATTTGGGTTCCGGTCTCGTGAATTTCAAAATTGTTTGTGGTTATGCTGCTCCTGTTTCCTACATCAATATATTTCTGGGTGGTTGTCAGAACCACTACAAATACCAGATTTGAATGGCCCAATTTATAGATAAGGTGATTGCTACTGCTATTTAAGTCATTGCAATTTATTATAAGTCTGCAAATAATATTTCTTTCAAGGCTTGATGGATTTAAGTATGTAAGAGTCAAACATTAGATATGTATAATATTACACCTATGCAGTTAACTATAAAAAGACAAAAATGTGGTAACCTCTTGTGAATTATTTGTCTCTTTCATGGTGGGCCTCTACTTTGACAAAATATATTTGGAAGCCACCTTAGATGTTATTTAGCAACTTCAATGAATTTAAACTAATGTGCCTTATTTTATTGAGATTAGTAATGTTCATTCAATATTTAGCCTCTTCTTTTGGAAAATCTAATATTGTTTTCCATTTTATATATTCATGATTACATAATATATCCCTCTCTCTCATGTTCCATTGTAACTTTTAATAAACGTTTACTTTGTTTGAAATGGTATAATTTATTCACAAATGAATATTTTTCTGTATTTAATATTTCTAATGTATTAATTATTTTTCTTTCTGTTATACTTGTTATTATCTTGTATATTAGAACTTAGGTATTACGTATTCATTCTTTTTTCTCTTTTCAAATTGAATAAAAAGATTTAACTAAAAAAAGAAGTTATATATACATTTTAAAATCTGAGATCTTGGAGAGGAATAATTTTACCCCCAGACCACAGACATGTTGATTTCTTTTTTTATTGAAACTTTATTGAAATACTTTATGATAATCACTATTATTAAACATCGCATTGAGTGAATGACTGAAATCTGCATTCAAAATATTGGTGATTTTTGGGAAAAAAACCCCAAAACATATATATATATATATATATATATATATATATATATATATATATATATATGTTTCCGAAGAGTCGTTGCGAGATCCCCGCTTTCCTTCCTTTCGAGTGTTGTAAAAAGGGGCGTGGCCTTTGAACACCTCTCTGCAACTCAGTTCCCTGGCGCATACTGCAGGTACCTGGTGGGCTAGTTGGCCCCCAGGGGACCGCAGGATTGAAGAGGAATTAATTCCCCAACTTAAAACGTGCCACAGGGCGTGTTTACACACGTCACCAAAGGCCCCGCCCCCTTCCTTCACCATTGTACAAATATTCCTCTAAAATTAGCCGAACTACGAATTCCGATTTACTCACCTGTTATCAGGAGAGAACCCAGGGCTGCATCTTTTAGCCCAGCCCTGACCCTGAAAAGTAATTCTAAGCATACTTACCAGTAACTTGTATTTCCTTCCATAGGAATCCATTGTGTGGTTTTCAGCAGAAAAGTTTCTAAGTGTCCATTTTTGAAACGTACAAATATTCCTCTTAAATCAGCCGAACTACGAATTCCGATTTACTCACCTGTTATCAGGATAGAACCCAGGGCTGCATCTTTTAGCCCAGCACTGACCCTGAAAAGTAATTCTATGCATACTTACCAGTAACTTGTATTTCCTTCCATATGAATCCATTGTGTGGATTTCAGCAGAAAAGTTTCTAAGTGTCCATTTTTGAAACTCACAAATATTCCTCTAAAATCAGCCAAACTACGAATTCCGATTTACTCACCTGTTCAGGAGAGAACCTAGTGCTGCATCTTTTAGACCAGCACTGACCCTGAAAAGTAATTCTAAGCGTACTTACCAGTAACTTATATTTCCTTCCATAGGAATCCATTGTGTGGTTTTAACCAGAAAAGTTTCTAAGTGTCCATTTTTGAAACGTACAAATATTCCTCTAAAATCAGTCGAAGTACGAATTCCAATTTACTCACCTGTTATCAGGAGAGAACCCAGGGCTGCATCTTTTAGCACAGCACTGACCCTGAAAAGTAATTGTAAGCGTACTCACCAGTAACTTGTATTTCCTTCCATAGGAATCCATTGTGTGGTTTTCACTAGAAAAGTTTCTGTGTCCATTTTTGAAACATACAAATATTCCTCTTAAATCAGCCGAACTACGAATTCCGATTTACTCACCTGTTATCAGGATAGCACCCAGCACTGCATCCTTTAGCCCAACACTGACCCTGAAAAGTAATTCTAAGCGTACTTACCAGTAACTTGTATTTCCTTCCATAGGAATCCATTGTGTGGTTTTCAGCAGAAAAGTTTCTAAGTGTCCATTTTTGAAACTTACAAATATTCCTCTAAAATCAGTCGAACTACAAATTCCGATTTACTCACGTGCTGTGCTGCTGACATGCAGCTCCCCATGTGGAAAAGCAATGCCGGCTCCCGAAGGACGCGGGGAGCCGGCTGGGACCGTAGGGGCGTTGGGGCTCCCCCCATGGTCTCTAATATTTTTTTATAAGCCCCGGGGGATGGGGTCCCCGGGGATAATAACAATTTGTGATAGGGGCTTTATTTTTTTTACGGTAAAATTAGGAGTCACGCATCCTAACGCGTTGGGTGTACGGTTTTTCTCGCGTTGGGTGTGTGGTTCATACCGTGTTTGGTACACGGATTCAAGGAAAAAAAACAGACATTTTTGGGAGATAAACATCAAGCTTAAGTGTTTTGTTCTTGAGTGGCTCTAAAAAGAGCCGTTGGGTTCAGTGAGAGTTTTTGGTACTTATAAGTAAGTACCTATACAGAGTCTAAAGTTGTTGAGGAACACTCTGTTTCCTTCATCAGTAAAGTGTACTCCATCTCTCCTATACATTTCCTGCATATGAAAGCACAGATTGTTATTGTAAATGGACCCCTTTCTATAGTCTCGGAGAAAAGCAGAAACAGATTTATTCACATGTTTCCTAGCTTTCTCAATTTGTGGACAAAAATGCTTGGACCAGTTCCATTTCTGCCTTTGGCATATGTTAGAATACACAAAGGCAGTTTTTGGAAAAAGTGAAATCAATTCTGCAAAGGTGTCCTTCATAAGCATTTCCAGACCTACCCCAGTCAAAGTGCTTAGGTCATTGCCACCACAGTGCACTATTATGAGGTCAGGGTGTTAGATATGCATAACGGATTTTACCAATGGCATCAATTGGTGCCACTTTAACCCTCTCTGTCCAATCCATTTAATGTCTACATTTGGCAAACCTAGGTCTATGTGAATGCCTTTGTTTTCTGCTTACCTTTGGCTCCAGAAAATATAGCTGTGTCCCACTATCCACACTCTAAGCATCTTGAAGGGAGGTCTGGATGCACTCAGATGGTCTCTGTAAATGAAATGGCAGTTTGAAAAGTAAGATTTTTCTAAAATGGTGGCTAAGATGCAGTTTTGAAAAAAGACAATAAATCATTGGTTGTTTGACAACCTTCTACACTGAAAGGTAGGGTGCATGTTTCTGTTTTTTAACGCATGATTCTTTTTGGTTAACAAAAACTGATTGAAAGGAACATTATATATGATAAGCTGATATGTTGAAAAGTCAAACACACTTGCTGTTTTGATTAGCAACATTGTGTGCTGAACTTGTGACCTGTGTGCTCAGTTCAGTGTTCCATGACCTGTTTCTGTGGTAACAGACAGAAGGCAGATTGGGGGTAGGGTTCAAATTTATGTCATTTGGAAAGGGTTGAAATGTTTAACCAATAGAAATGTGTGTCAGCTTTTGAATTTATGTGGGAAGGAATGTGATTTGATGTTTACATGTATATGTGTGGAAAATGAGAGGGACACTTTGCCATTCTTTGGTTTTGCTGACAGGTGCACAGTGCAGAGATTCTGTATAAGAAAATCTGGTGTGTGACTGATATTCTTCTTAATCTACAAAACAACTTGAAAGGTGAGTTATTTAATTGTGAGGGGATGTATGTGGTCTATTTTGATTTTAATCAGACTAATGTATTTCTCCTGCTAAAGTGCAGGGAGAACTTTTTTTGTCTACAATTATTATTATTATTGACAGTGTGTGTGCATGTAGAAATCATTCTGTGATAAGCATGTGTGTTTTTCATGTGTTTGCAGACAGATAACTGTGCTGTTTTTATATTTTGGTACATTTAGAAATCAGTCATTGTTTATGAATTTGCTAAATCAGTCATGTTTCTACACTAAAATGTAGTATTCGTAGATTAAGAAATGTGTTTTGGTATAGTGCAAGGGATAGTGTTGTTTGTCTAGAATCACACAGTGAGTCTGTGTGCATTTAGGAATCATTTTGAGAGAAACATTTTGGTACTAATCTATAGTAGTAGGTTTTCTGCATTGTGTGCAGTCGCCTTAGATCTTGTAGACTAGTAAATGTATTTTGTGCAAGGGATAGTTATCTGTCTACAATCACACTGTGAGTCTGTGTGTATTCGGGTAAGCATTGTGAGAGAAGCATTTGATAAAATTATGTATTTGCTTGCAGATATTTGTTTTATAACCTGTCATGTTGTCAAGTTTTAGTAGCATTAAAAGCCAGTCTTTGCTTGTGCATTGATAAAATGAGTCAGGCTTTGACACTAAAGTGCAGTACTTAAATATGTAGATTGTGTGCAGTCCCCTTTCCCCTTCCATAGTAGTGAATGAGTTTTGGTAAACTCCTAGTGATAGTGTTGCTTGTCTAGAATCACACTGTGAGTCTGTGTGCATTTGGGAACCACTGTGAGAGAAGCATTTGGTAACAGCATGTATTTGTTGACAGATAACTGTTTTAAAACCTGCCATGTTGTCAGGTTTTAGTAGCATTAGAAGCCAGTCTTTGCTTATGCATTGATAAAATGAGTTAGGCTTTGACACTAAAGTGCAGTACTTAAATATGTAGATCGTGTGCAGTCCCCTTACCCCTTCCATAGTAGTGAATGAGTTTTGGTAAACTCCTAGTGATAGTGTTGCTTGTCTAGAATCACACTGTGAGTCTGTGTGCATTTGGGAACCACTATGAGAGAAGAATTTGGTAACATCATGTATTTGCTGACAGATAACTGTTTTAAAACCTGTCATGTTGTCAAGTTTTAGTAGCATTAGAAGCCTGTCTTTGCTTATGCATTGATAAAATGAATCAGGCTTTAACACTTAAGTGCAGTACTTAAATATGTAGATTGTGTGCAGTACCCTTACCCCTTCCAGACTAGTGAATGAGTGTTGGTAAACTCCTAGGATAGTGTTGCTTGTCTAAAATCACACTGTGAGTCTGTGTGCATTTGGGTAAGGATTGTGAGAGAAGCATTTGGTAACATTGTGTATTTGCTGACAGATAACTGTTTTAAAACCTGTCATGTTGTCAAGTTTTAGTAGCATTAGAAGCCAGTCTTTGCTTATGCTTTGATTAAATGAGTCAGGCTTTGATACTAGAGGGCAGTCCTGAAATATGTAGATTGTGTGCAGTCCCCTTACCCCTTCCACAATAGTGAAGGAGTTTTGATAAACTCCTAGGGATAGTGTTGCTTGTCTAGAATCACACTGTGAGTCTGTGTACATTTGGGAACCACTGTGAGAGAAGCATTTGGTAACATCATGTATTTGCTTCAGATAACTGTTTTAAAACCTGTCATGTTGTCAAGTTTTAGTAGCATTAGAAGCCAGTCTTGCTTATGCATTGATAAAATGAGTCAGGCTTTGAGACTAAAGTGCAGTACTTAAATATGTAGATTGTGTTCAGTACCCTTACCCCTTCCAGACTAGTGAATGAGTTTTGGTAAACTCCTAGGATAGTGTTGTTTGTCTAAAATCACACTGTGAGTCTGTGTGCATTTGGGTAAGGATTGTGAGAGAAGCATTTGGTAACATTGTGTATTTGCTGACAGACAACTGTTTTAAAACTTGTCATGTTGTCAAGTTTTAGCAGCATTAGAAGCCAGTCTTTGCTTATGCATTGATAAAATGAGTTAGGCTTTGACACTAAAGTGCAGTACTTAAATATGTAGATTGTGTGCAGCCCCCTTACCCCTTCCATAGTAGTAAATACGTTTTGGTAAACTCCTAGTGATAGTGTTGCTTGTCTAGAATCACACTGTGAGTCTGTGTGCATTTGGGAACCACTATGAGAGAAGCATTTGGTAACATCATGTATTTGCTGACAGATAACTGTTTTAAAACCTGTCATGTTGTCAAGTTTTAGTAGCATTAAAAGCCAGTCTTTGCTTATGCATTGATAAAATGAGTCAGGCTTTGACACTTAAGTGCAGTACTTAAATATGTAGATTGTGTGCAGTACCCTTACCCCTTCCAGACTAGTGAATGATGTTTGGTAAACTCCTTGGATAGTGTTGCTTGTCTAAAATCACACTGTGAGTCTGTGTGCATTTGGGTAAGGATTGTGAGAGAAGCATTTGGTGACATTGTGTATTTGCTGACAGATAACTGTTTTAAAACCTGTCATGTTATTAAGTTTTAGTAGCATTAGAAGCCAGTCTTTGCTTATGCTTTGATTAAATTAGTCAGGCTTTGACACTAAAGTGCAGTCCTGAAATATGTAGATTGTGTGCAGTCCCCTTACCCCTTCCACAATAGTGAATGAGTTTTGGTAAACTCCTAGGGATAGTGTTGCTTGTCTCGAATCACACTGTGAGTCTGTGTACATTTGGGAACCACTGTGAGAGAAGCATTTGGTAACATCATGTATTTGCTGACAGATAACTGTTTTAAAACCTGCCATGTTGTCAAGTTTTAGTAGCATTAGAAGCCAGTCTTTGCTTATCCATTGATAAAATGAGTCAGGCTTTGACACTAAAGTGCAGTACCTAAATATGTAGATTGTGTGCAGTACCCTTACCCCTTCCAGACTAGTGAATGAGTTTTGGTAAACTCCTAGGATAGTGTTGCTTGCCTAAAATCACACTGTGAGTCTGTGTGCATTTGGGTAAGGATTGTGAGAGAAGCATTTGGTAACATTGTGTATTTGCCGACAGACAACTGTTTTAACACCTGTCATGTTGTCAAGTTTTAGTAGCATTAAAAGCCAGTCTTTGCTTATGCATTGAAAAAATGAGTTAGGCTTTGACACTAAATTGCAGTACTTAAATATGTAGGTTGTGTGAAGTCCCCTTACTCCTTCCACAGTAGTGAATGATGTTTGGTAAACTCCTTGGATAGTGTTGCTTGTCTAAAATCACACTGTGAGTCTGTGTGCATTTGGGTAAGGATTGTGAGAGAAGCATTTGGGTACTTCATATCTTTGCATACGCATAACAACTTAAGAACGTTCCTGTTTTCAAGTTTTGGCAGAATTAGAAGGAAGTCATTGCTTATGTATTCACCCAGGAACTGTCCTTGCAATACTGTAAACATTCAGTTAATATTCAAGTAGTAACGGAGTGAGGCAGGCCTTAGCACATGCATTGATTCAAATACTTATCCACTTTCACACCTTTAATTCCACATTCAGTATCCATACACTTCCAGCAAACACCCTGTCACTCCTCATGTACTCCTCTAGTGACCCATTCAGCACCATGTACTAATCCATTCACTGCGCCAAAACCCTAACACTTATAAATTCACCCAGGCACTCTCTTTGCAGTACTCTAATCATTCAGTCAGTATCCAAGTACTCATGCAGCGAGCCAGGGCTTACAACATGGACTGCTTCAAACCCCTATCCAGTATGCATACAGGCCTCTAGTCACCTACACACTTGTCTTTCACTTCTTTAAGTAATTAGTCAGTATCTATATACTTCAATAAACATCCTGTCACTCATCTTGCACTCATCCAGTGACTGATCCAGTACCATGTACTAATCTCTTCACTGCGCCAAAACTGAAAAACTTAAAAGTTTTACCCAGGCACTCTCCTAGCAGTAGTCTAATGATTCAGTCAGTTTCCAGGTACTCATGTAGTGAACCATGCATTACCACATAGGCTGCTTCAAATGTCTATGCAGTATGCATGCAGTCTTCAAACATACTATACACTTGTCTTTAACAGCTTCAATTCCCCAGTCAGTATCCGTGTACTTCCAGCAAACATCCTGTCACTCCCCTTGCACTGTTCCAGTGACTTATTCAGCACCATGTAGTAATGCATTCACTGCGCCAAAACTGAAACACTTACAAATTCACCCAGGTCCGCTTCTTGCAATAGTCTAATCATTCAGTCAGTACCTAAGTACTAATGGAGTGAGGCAGGCCTTAGCACATGGATTGATTCAAACGTGTTTCCACTATGCATGGAGGCCTCTAACTACCAACACAATTGCCTTTCAGACCTTCAATTTCTCTGTCAGTATCTATAAACTCCAATAAACACTCTGTCACTTTAATTGCACACCTCCACTGACTCATTTGGCAGTAAGTACTAATCTATTCACTGCACTAGAATCCAAAATCTTAAAAAGATTCACCCAGTCACTCTTTTTGTAGTACTCTAATGATTCAGTCAGTACTCAGGCAGTTTTGCAGTGATCCAAGTGTTACTCTATGGACTGTTTCAAACGTCTATCCACTAAGCATGTAGGTCTCTAGCCACCTACATACTTGTCTTTTACACATTCAATATCCCAGATAGTATTCATACAGTTCCCGCAAACACTCTTTCACTCTTCTTATACTTCTCCAGTGACTTATTCAGCACCATGTACTAATGTATTTACTGCACCAAAATACAAATACTTATAAATTCATCCTGGCACTCTCCTTGCAATACTGAAAACATTCAGTCAGTATCCAAGTACTATTGGACTGAGACAGACCTTAACATATGGATGGATTCAAACACGTATCCACTATGCATGTAGGTCTCTAATCACCTACACACTTGTCTTTCACACCATCAATATCCATGTCAGTATTCATACACTTCTAGCAAACACCCTGTCTCTCACCCAGTGTGTCTCGTTATAGTACTGTAATCATTCAGTCAGTTAGCATGTAGTGTTTTAGAGAGGCAGGCTTTAGGGCATGAACTGCTTCAAAGTAGTATGCACTATGCATGTAGTGTTTTAACCATCGTCACACTTGTGCTTCAGGGCTATAGTTTCTTAGTCATTTTTTTTATAAAATGTGTTTCTACAGTAATAGAATAGTATAAATTTGAAAGTTATTAATATACATTTATTTGTGATTCTTTTTTACAGATACTGTTTTTCAACGTTAAAATAGAGAAATCATGCCAGAAAAAAAAAGAAAAAGAAAAGAACAGAGACAGGAGAATTACTTGAAGAAACATCAACCACAAGTATTGAATGTACAAGATAATGTGGCTAAAAAGAACAAAAAAATCTGGTAAGATCACAAAGCAACTTATTAAAATTGTTTGTAGGGCCAAACAGAATGTACAGAATGCTGAAACCACTGAGAATGCTTCAACTAGAAAAAAAGTTCAAAATAAGAGGAAAAGCAAAAAAGCAAATGGTCAGTCAAAGGAGACAAAGTATGGTAAAAGGAGGCAAAATCAGTATAAGGAATTACGCAAAAAAATATTTTACAAGAGAGTAGTACATAATTTGCTGAAAGATGTGAAGAAATATAAAAAGAGAGCTCTATTTTATAAAAAGAAGAAGCATATTGAAAACATTGTTGAAAAGGCTTTTGAAGTAAAAAGGAAACTATTCGTTTTAGTATTATACAGAATTCGATCACTGGATAAACCAATCCATTTAATGAAGGCCAACAGTAGGAGGAAAAGAGTAAATTATTGTATGCAGTTGACACCAGTGGTAGAGGTTATGAGGTTAGAGATGGTTGTCCAATTGAGAAAGAGAAAATGGTTGAAAGAAATGCAGAAGAAGTGATAGCTGATGAAGTTCTAGGGAGACGTCCTAAACACCTTGGTGCCGATTAGGATCCTGGAAAAAATTTCCCCGTATGACTCGTATCCGGTCTTTTTACCGTACGAATCGTACAAGTGCCGTACAAACTGCCAAGTACGATTCGCATGGGAAAAAGTCCATACGAATCGCATTGGGAATAATTCCCCACATGTCCTCGGGTCGGAAAATGTGTCTGACACGTCCCCGGACGATTTACCATACAAATGTGAAAAGTGAAGTCCGACCGCGCAGGTACGATCCATCCCGTGCGTCCGATGTTACAACCGTATGGAAAATGCACCGTACGGACCGAACTCCCATAGCAACCATGGAGACATGTGCCCGCATACGCGCCGAACACCCCCCCAGCCTCCATGAGTACGCGACGTAACCCCCCCAGCCCCCGTGAGTACGCGCCGAACCCCCCGTGTATGTACACCCGTGTACGTACGAGTCAAACCCCTACCCGTGTATGTACACCCGTGTACGTACGAGTCGTACCCCCACCCGTGTATGTACGGTGCGTACCCCCAGCGCTACGCGCTGGGGGTACGCAAGAGGTGCTCCTCATATACATATGTTGTTATGGATCAAGGAGGCCCCCAAATTTGGAACAGATTCATATGAAACTGTTTTGTCTTTCATTGAAGATTATGCCACATGTGCTGTACCCAATTGCAGAGAAGATAAAAACTTAAAACAACAAGTTTTACGATTCCAAAGCCATAGGTGTGGAAAATACTGTCGACGAAAGTACAAGTCAAAGGATAAGTTCTATACCAAATGTCGTTTTGGATTTCCACGTCCTGTTATCCAAAGGAAGAGTGAACAGTTTTATGTCAGCTATGCAACATACCATCACAAGAAAGTCTCCGAAAAATACCTACAACTTAAGAAGGAGCGAAGAATCAAAATACATAAATGACTACAATCCAGTTATTTTATCCATGTGGAACGCTAATATGGATATTCAGTATGTTGCGGACAATTCCATTGCTGTTGCTCTATACGTAACGTCCTACATTACTAAATCAGAAAAGACTGAATTGAAAGAAATGTGGGAAGAGATTTCTCACGAGAAGACTCTAAGTAAGAAATTATACAGTTTCAGTTTGAAGATGTTATCGCATCGTGAAATTGGAGCATATGAATGTTCAGATCGGTTATCATCTGCAAGTCTATATTCCAAAAGTGGAAGAATCATTTGGGTGAGTCTAGGTCTTGCAGGAATGCGAAATCGGGTACTGAAATCTGTTCAAGAAATTGAATATTTAGCAGAAACAGCACCAGAAAGTACAGATATTTTGAAAACGAATATGTTGGACACATATTACCCAAATAAAAGTCAGCATCTTGAGAACATGTGTCTCTATGAAGTGCTGCAAAAATACACTCTTAAACGGAATACTACAGAGAACATCAATGATGGAAAATATGCAGTGATTGGTTCCGAAGGATGTCTGGTGAAACAAAGAAAAGGAAATGTAATTAATCACAGGAAACTGAGTTGCGACACTGCTGACAATAGGGAATTTTACTATTTAGCCCTTTTGCAAATGTTCAAACTGTGGCTTTCAGAATTGGAATTACTTGGAGATTTTCAGAGCTATGAGGATTCATTTAATGCTTGTAAAGATAGCATACAATTATGTGAAAATGTTGAATGATGAAATTGATCAAGAAGCTACAATTGCAGCTGAGATTGCTAGAGACAGTTCTCAAGACAGTCAAAGTTCTGCTGCACTGAGTCAAGATCCACTTGGACAACCAATTGTTGAAAATGAAGCAGCGACAGCCATGAATGAGGTGGAAACAGCAATGTATCAAGCTCAAGAAGATGTAATACAGTTAGGAAACTTGGAAGAACAACTAAATGTTGAACAGAAACAAATATATCAACAAGTGAAAGAGCACACTGACCATGGATTTCTTCATGAAAAGAAAGGGTGCTCATGTACATCATTTCAACCTATCCGAATGTATGTGAGTGGTCAAGCTGGAACAGGAAAAAGTTTCTTAATTAAAGTAATTACAAGTTATCTGCAGAAAACAACTGAGTTGCATGTGTCTTGTGTTGTCACTGCTCCAACTGGGTTGGCAGCACATAACATTAAAGGAATTACTTTACATTGTTTACTAATGCTACCAGTAGAGCATGAGAACAAATTGGAATACCACAAGCTATCTGGAGAAGCTTGTTGTGAAGTTTCAAGAGTCCTGAAGAAAATGAAACTTCTCATTATTGATGAGGTGAGCATGTTCTCAAACTTGATGCTTGCCTTTGTGCAGTTAAGAATGCAGCAAGCTCTTAAAACAGAGTATGACGTGTTATTTGGAGGAAAACACGTCATAGTGGAGATCAACTGCAACTGACTCCAGTAAAAGGACAACCGGTATTTAAAACACTTGCACATGAAGATACCAGAAAGTTTTTTGGTAGTGTTGGTAATGTGAACATTTGGACTTATTTTGAATACAAAGAACTGACAACAAATGTGCGACAGACAAATGATGCTGAATATGGAAGTATTCTTCAAGATATAAGAATTGGAATTCTTACAAAACATGGCAAACAAGCTTTGGAGAGTCGATTACTTTGCAATGTGTTTCCAAATGAAAATGTGGTTGCTGAAAAAGTGTGCATGAAAATTGCTGAAAATAAATTAGTGATCTGCTTAATGCCAATGACAAAATAGAGCATGAAGGAATCACTATTATTTTGACGGGAAAGTTGAAAACAAAACTGGATTCTTTAGAAAAAAAATATCTAAAACAGCTGGTTTAGAAAAGACACTATATGCGTGTGTAAACTGTCGGGTAATTTTAAGGTATAATTTGGATGTAGAAAAAGGTTTAGTTAATGGCGCAATGGGTAAAGTGGTGGATATTGTTAATTATCAGAAATAAGAAGGAATTGAATTTTTTAAAATTAAATTTGATCAGATTGAAGAAGTTAAAGAAATTGGTCGTTGTTCAGTTCGTTTTTTGCTTGTTAAAGATTTATATGTCCGTAGGAAACAATTTCCATTTTCTCTGGCATATGCAGTGACTATTCATAAATCTCAAGGATTAATTGTAGACAGTGCATTGGTGAACATTGGATGTACCGTATTTAAAGAGGGTATGGCATATGTTGCTTTGTCGCGAGTCAGAACATTATCTGGTTTGTTTTTTATTGATTTTGATGAGACAAAGGTTACTGCAGATGCAAACTGTGTAAAAGAGTATAATAGGTTAAGAAGGCTGTATGCTCCAAATTTAGGTCAATATCCTGTATTTGAAAAGTGTGTGGTTGGTTGAAAAAGAAGGTTTGAGAATATCTGTTCTGAAGGTGTTGAGAAGGGAAAAGAACAAGATAATGTTGTGATTGCA
This sequence comes from Triturus cristatus, assembly GCF_964204655.1. NCBI lineage: Eukaryota > Metazoa > Chordata > Amphibia > Caudata > Salamandridae > Triturus > Triturus cristatus. The sequence goes on from NC_140585.1 coordinate 721,867,686, forward strand.
AGTAAAAAGAAATCGGACACTGTTGAAGAGATTGTTCACCATCAGTTTGAAAATAGTTCAGGTGTCAACTGCTATGCTAATTTAGTGGTCAATGTTGTTTTTTATCTTGAAGGTTTGCAAGAACAGATTATGCAGAATCAGCAAAAAAGATTTTGTTCTCTGTTGCATTCTGTTTATGAAAAATTGACAACATATACAAGTAAAATACAATCTGTTTCAGATGTTCGTAATCTTTTGGATGTGTGTTCTGGTTCTACACAATTTACACAAAATATCCAACAAGATGCTCAGGAATTTTTAATGTATATGCTAACCATTTTTGAAAATGAAGGTGTAGAAATAGAAAATATTTTTGGCCTTTCTTACAAATGGGAACATCATTGTGAAAATTGCATGTATACATGTACCACTAATGTAGACACTGAAAGATTTCTGTATTTAACATTACCAGACTGTAAATCAGTGTCTTTCAATAAATTAGTTAAAGGTGCAAATCATAACATGGAGTGTAGCCAATGTAAATCAGAAATGCTATCCACATTATTTTTAACAAACTATGGACAACACATCATTTTAATAATTTTAATGATGCAACCTTGTACAGCTGATGGAAGAAAATTGGATACTTTAATAAAGCAATTTGTAGCAACACAACTATCAATATCAGGAAGGACTTTTGTAGCAATTGCAATATTTTCCATGATGGTCCTTCCACCACATCTAGACATTACACTGCATATCTAAAATGTGACAAAGGCTGGACACTTTGTAATGTTTCCCAGTTGGTTTTCAAACAACGTTTGCCTAGGGAATTACCAAATTCCTACCTAATATTTTTAAAGTCAAAGTTTTAGGAAGATAATTCACTCTCTGAGAAATTTATTATTATAATTTAATAGGACTACCATTTGACAATTTACATAAAAAGGAGTGCAAAAATACCATTTGGCCTCAAGGAAAGGTATATGTTTGAATTATGGACTTTTTTGTGCTCATTGACTCTGTGAATATTTTAAAGCGACAACATTTACAGTTTTTATAAGTTAAAGTTATAACATTGTGTTAGCCATAAGCATTTCATATATGTGTGATTTGTATTTTCTGGTATTTTAATGAGAAGAGCATGTTGTTGTTTTTTTAAACAACCTTTTTGATTGTTTTTTTTTTGCCCGCTGTTAAGTGATGAGTACGATTGAAATCACTATTTCTAGTGAAATTCAATATATTCTGAGAACAGCAAAAAAGGCAAACAAATTACTTTCTTGAAATTATGCTGTCTTGTATTACATGTTATAACTATTTTTTATTTTCTTTCACAGATCCTAATTTTAAAATAAGCAATTTACATCAATTTACATTGCAAAAAAAATCTTTCTATTACTGTGAAGGTAAGTTTAACTAGGTATTAATATGCAGAATGGGGAGATCTGCAAGAAGTTACAAAGTTTGAACACGTTTTTAAAAACACTCTGTTTATACCTATGTAGTTTTAAAATCTCTCTGTTATCGGATATCATGTGACCTCCAAAAAAACAGATTTGTGTGGTTCATAATATTTCCCATTGTACCTATTGAAGGACCGCAATCATTTCAATCATTCTTCTTTGAGCATCTTTGCAGACAAAACTCTGTGCTTACCTTCTATCATTCGCAAGCATTTTTAAAAACAGAAATATGTCACTTTTTGTAACATAGTTATTGCGCAAGACACTTTTTCATATTTATAAAGAGAGGAAAAGGCACTCTGTGTTCTTTTTCTACTCCATGTAAATACAACTTCATCATACATATCACTTTGCGTTGAAAGGGTACTCTATAAGTGTTGTTGTGCATGATTGCACTGAATACTCATAGAACAAGACACATCTCCAGATTTATCATAAATCATAAATCTTGATATGTGTGTGAATGCTGCACCATTCTCCGATTGGTGTATGAAAGCACAACAAGGAGAATTGTTTTAATTTCTCCTCATTTTGCATGCATGCTAAAATGTTCCTGCACAAAAACAAACAGCATATGACACAGATATCCTTGCACCATGGTGCAAGCGTGCCTGTGTCACCACATGGCTGCAGTTTAAGCAGCCGTGCAGAGAGAAGCATAGATTTGCAACCTATTTATGTACATATGTTGCATCTCTGTGCTTCGGAAGTACTACAGCACACTGCAGTTAAAGAGTTTACTGTATGATGCTGCAGCACTTCCTCATAGTTCTGCACTTATACATTCACCATACGCTACTAATGCATTCGTTCAGTAAATTATGCACTACACATACATTCATCTTAACTTTCACACACTAACATACAAATATAGCTCTTTTTTTAAACCAGAAAAGTTCGTTCTTACAAGAACTTTTTTTTTCTTCTGTTTTCTTTTATATTATTTTTTTGGGGTTTTCTGAATTTTTTAGAATTTTTGGGGGGTTTTCTGGAAAAAAAGGAAAAAACAGAACTGGAGGAACAAAACAATGAACTTCAGGGGGAAAAAACAAAAAAAAAACTAACAATGATGGCTTTCTTGCATCCTGCAAATTAAGTCAATAGATTGCTCTCCGTAGCATAGCACTGCATTACACTTCAAGCAGAGGAATTTCAGTGTGGCAAACTGAGGACGGATGTCCAGGTGTTGGTCCGATGGATGCACGCGAGAAGTACTTGGCTGTGATGTTTGTGAAGGTCCAGGAAGAACTCTCATTCTTCAGCACTCTTCACGTGCCAGGTTTACTGGATGCATGGTTTTCAGATGTATTTCATGCTGGATGTACCACATGAGTACTTCTTTGTTGAATCGCCACGGGAGAGCACTCTTTAACATATCTTGCATGTCACTTTGGTGGCATTGGTCTTGGATTGCCCCTCTGGAAAAGTAAAAAGTTTCTAGGCGATAGATGAATATCTTTCCGGGCGTGGTGCTTCAACCAGAAATTCATCTCCAGAAGAATGTTGAGATGCTGGAGATGCCTCCTGCCCTGAAGCCATTGTTTTGCAAAAAAGTTTGAACTAAGTGTAAACTTAGCCAAAACAAGTTCTTCTCAGCAGAGAGATGCTCCTCCAAAGAAGGTCTAAGAAGAATGATTGAAATGGGTGGGGTCTTTCAATAGTTAGAACAGGAAGTGTAATCAACCAATCAAATCTCTTTTTTTCAGGTCACATGGGATCCGCGCACTGTGCGCATAGGCAGCACGCACCCAGCGCGCATCCGCGAAATTGAATTTAAAAGGAATATAGGATTACAAGTAAAAATATATTACTTTTATGAGTAGTTTAGAGTTTGTCTTCAATTAATATTCACATGAAATACATATATATATGTTTTTTTAAATTTAAATTATTTCGCGGGATTCGCGCACCCACCGCGTCATACACGCACATGACTTATCGCAGACACGCGCAAGTGTCGCGTAACGTGCATCGTACGTGTCACGTATAGGCTTGGAGTCGCGTACTGGTCGCATTGCAATCGTGCACCAAACACGTACCCAACGCATACCGTATGCGGATGCTTTCGCGCAGGGATCGAGAACGGTGCGCATAGGGTGCACGAATCCCCCCAAAAATGGAAAAAAGTAAAAAATTAAGTTTTGAAAATATAGTTTAAAAAATATTTTTAAAAATATAAAAAAAAAGTTTAAAAAACTGAAAAAAATATTTTTAAACAAATAATATTTTTTAATTTTTCAAAGAATAAATTGAAAAAATAAGTTTAAAAAATGGTGATAAAAAAGTATTTTAAAAAAAACATAATTAAAGGAATTGACAGACTGAAAAACAAAAATTTAGAAATCCAATGAAAATCATTAAACATCATAGCTTTAGAGATAAGTTATAGATAGGAATTAGCATTTAAAAAACCTTTGGAATTCACTGAAAAAACCATAGGTTTCATGCACGTTGTAGTTAGGAATTGGCATTTAAAAAACCTTTGAAATTCAATGAAAAAACCATGGGTTTCATGCATGTTATAGTTAGGAATTGGCATTTAAAAAACCTTAGAAATTCACTAAAAAAACCATAGGTTTCAGGGGCGTTATAGTTAGCTGGACATTTCCCTCGTACAAAACCCTAGAAATTCCCCGTTATAGTTAGTTCAGCTAACTATAACTTGCGCCCCCGCAATGCACTGCTGATGACGTCACATATTACATCACTCATGACATGGTCAGTGACATCACTGATGACATCATTGATGACATCGCAAATGACATCACTGATGACATCACTGATGACGTCATCCATGTGATAAATTTGTGCATCTTCTCGCACCCTAACCACACCATAACCTTTGATACACGACTCAAAATTTCAGACGGCTATTTTGAAAACCATAGATACTCCAATACCAATAACTATATACCCATTCATTGACTCTTAGGTCTACATACACCTCCACTCACTCACCTGTACAGTCACTCATACTTACAGTCACTCAGTACAGGACTATCATGCATTTATACACCTACATAGACACTCACACACTGCCAATCATCCATTGAGGTACTGACACACCTAGTCAGTCATGCAAATAATTAATCACAGTCCAATTTACTCACCTATACAGTTATACACACACAACTTCAGTTACTCATAAAAATACTACCACATTCTTACGCTCTTATACAATTAATGATACAAGCACACACTCATACATATACTCACTCTCACAATCACACACTCTCACATATAGCCAGTTATATACTCTTACACATATATATACTGCCTTTCACATATGTAGTTACTGTCACATGTACCACTGAGATATACATTCAATCACTAACACAACCATACACACACTCACCCACCCATGCAGTCCATCACAGATGCACTCTTAAAACCATGTACCCATAGAATCACCCACTCACACATCTATGCACAGAGTCATACACACCCTACCCACACCAACACTCAGGCACCCATACAGATACTCAGACAACCAATCAATAACCCATATAGACACTCATATAGCTATTCACAAAACCACGCAGCCACTTATACACCAACAGATATACAGATACAGACATTCACACAGTTTAGTCACTAGTCTGCAGTAAGATACGTTTAATGACTCACTTATAGAGTCAGTCACGCACCTACTAAATCATCCATTCACACACTTATACACCCACTCATTCTACCATAGGCCTTTCCCTATATATATTAAACATATTTAAATTTTACAGAAACACATACTCACTGGATGACGTCATCAGTGATGTCATCAGTGATGTCATTTGAGATGTCATCAGTGATGTCATCAGTGATGTCATCAGTGATGTCACTGACCATGTCATGAGTGATGTAATATGTGACGTCATCAGCAGTGCATTGCGGGGGCGCGAGTTATAGTTAGCTGAACTAACTATAATGGGGGAATTTCTAGGGTTTTGTACGAGGGTAATGTCCAGCTAACTATAACGCCCCTGAAACCTATGTTTTTTTAGTGAATATATATATATATATTTGTTTTCACAGAAAAAAGCAAATGTTAGCATTCAGCACTTAAAAAACCTTAGAAATTCACTGAAAAAAACAAAGGTTACAGGACGTTACAGTTAGGCTCAGATATCACTCGGGAAAAAACCAGTCAAATTCAGCATTTATAGTTAGCTGAGCTATTTATAACTCATGCCCCCACATTGAACTAATTATGACCCCTGATGACATCTCAAATGACATAACTGATTACAGCAGCCACAAAATCTCTGACGCATCCACCCATGACCCCATAGAAACTTTCATACACCAACTCCCACTCTCACACAACCATTCACAAACTGTTTCACAGATCCATACCAGTACTTACACACCACCTGACTGAGTCATGGATCTACCCACACATCCACTCACTCACCCACGCAGCCACTCATACACCCACTCAGTCACTAATACAGCCACTGACATATCCACTCATATACCTGTATAGACACTCACACACTGAGTCAGTCACACACACATAGAGCTACTCACACACCTAGTGGCTCATGCAGTACTGGGTATTTTAAGCCCAGCGGTGCAGGGGAACACACCCTATGACTTCGGGGTTCTTCCTGTTTCAGACCTACAGAAACACAGAGTCTTCTGGGTGAAGTCAAAGATCAGTTTATTGGCTGCAGACCAATTACAGGTATCCTAGAAGTACAACAGCGTGTATGTTCTCAGGAGACTGCTGAAAATCACAGAAACGGGCTTCTTCTTAAATACAGAATATCCTGCTTCAGGCATGCATTCCTTAGTTTATGGCATGGTCATTTAGATGTATATATTTTAAACGAAAAGGCAGAGTCATGATGACCATCCCACATTCCAGTTAAGCCAACCCGCAATTATTTACACAGCAAGGCTCAGATCCCACATCAGATATCGATAGGCCCCAATAAACATGAGCATCTCCTGTTTGGAAAACAAGCCATAAAGCAGGAACAGCCAGGTGAGAAAGAGATTAGCTGGGGGCTCGTGTTTAATGTAAAGGCTTTATGGTGTGTCAAGCCCTGATGCTAATCACAGGTGGCCAGAGGACGGGGAACTCGTGAGACCAGTTTGACCTGGGGCAGCGGAGCCAAGCTGCCCAGGTCACAGAAAAGTCAAAGAAAGCCACATGTGCTCTAAAAGGCCCGTATTCGCTCCATGCTATATAGCCTATGTGAGGGCAACCATAAGATGGCCACCGATACAAAATGGAACCCACGTAGTGATGTGAAATAGCGTATACACAGTGCATTGCATTCATAGCTAAAACGTTACACAAAGCACTTGTACATACCGCATTAACCATTCGCGGTTCACTATTACCGGGATAGACAGGGGTAGGGCCCTGCCTCCTACGCAGTCCCAAATTCTAAAGTACAACAGACCCTTCTTTTGCCCTTACATAGGCAATAACTATACTCATTTCAATCCGAGTCTAGGTCAATATTCGCGAAGTCATGGAGATGTTGCTGTAGCATCATCCTATTACTCAGCTCGTCCCTCCATACAGGTTTCCTTACACATAATGTAGCACAGAGGCCACATATCGCAGGAGCACACTGTACGCACAGACAGAACAGGAAAAGGATGGCTAAGATCATTCCAATGACCATCAGAACTTTCCAACCCCAGGCAGATATCAGTCCCCAGAACCACCCCACCAGTGACCAATCTCCTTTATCCACGTGTATGGACTCAGATATTCTATGTAGTTTGGAGATGGCTTGATAAACTGTTGGAGCATTGTCTGGTATGAAAATGCAACAACTGGATTGGATAACCTTACATACCCCACCGCGGTCTGCAAGTATAACGTCTAGAACCATGCGGTTCTGCAAAGTCATGAGGCGATCCGCTTGGAGCTCAGCTGTCAAATTACCAAGGGCACCAGCCGTAACATTAACAGTGGATTCAACCACACGAGTCAGTTGTCTCAGGTTCCTACTATTAACCATAGGTCCCCAAAACGGCAGGAAACCCAAAAAGAAATCTCCCGCTTCCTGACCGGCAGTATCCTCCTTACTAATCACGCCTCTCACAACTCTGGTCTTGTGATAGTCAGAGGCGGCAGTAAATGTTGGCGGTAGCAGATTTGCAATATAACATGTGCCCGAGAAGTCAGGGGGCAACCATGTATATGCTCGGTCATTGCAGATAAAATATGTACCCTTGGCAGCCAAAAACGCAGGGGAAAACTGTGACGGAAAAGTGTACGTTTCAGTACAGTCACTTCTTCCCAGTTGAGCTCTAGGATTCTGACCATTACCTTGCAAACAGAACCGACCTATGTGGGGTGCGACCCAGATTGGGGATGAGATTTTTCGCTGTCTTTCACCCAGACTAATACTATACCCCGTCGCGTTCCACCCTACATAAGCTCTCAACTCTTCTTTGGGAATAGATGAGTATGCATCGATATCTCTACTCATATCGGCAACTCCTTTCATTAAAGCTTTATTATTGGTGCTAGGTCTGATGGAACGCGGTTGTCGCGGGGAGTAGGCATCTAGAGCATAGAGAAACATGGTCTGGAATGCCCATGACGATCCATTGTAACTATACGGCAGCACTAGATAGGGAATACCCTTATTAATGGTATGTGGCATTAAACCGCACACCCAACAATTTGTTGTATTCATGACTAGTTGGTGCTGGTGCAGGAGCTGAATAAACGAGTTATTCACAAACTCTGATCGTCTAACTTGTTCATGTTCAGGCAGAGGGTGAAAAGAGTGTGAGGAGATAGTAGGAGGAGGTATAGGCTGTTCAGTGGGTGCAATGGGCTTTTGAGAGGAGAAGAATACAAATCCTACAGTAAACACTACCATACTACATAATACGAATAGGCATAAAAATACAAAACGTTTGCCCCTCATTATTTTACATATTCTTGCTTTAAAGTTCATTTCCTCAGTGAGTCTCTCCATCTTAAAAAAACTCCATCTTCTAATCGTGCCGCTCGCGGCGGGTGAGCATCTTCTGCTAAGGAGTACGCCTGTCAGTCCAGGGAACGCCCTAGACCAACACAGAACCATCGACCTAACGTCTTCGGCCTGTACCCCAAAGTCTTGGCACCGCGACCCTGCGGCTGAACCCGGATGGTGGTTCGAAAAACAAAAATCAAGAAAGTCCTTCAGATGGGAGAGCTCTGGTTATCAAAAAATAAAAAGGTAAAAGAAAAAGAATATTTATTTGTCCATAGGCCTTGGTCTTAGATTGTAATGGAGACGGCCAGGTACTGTTTGATCTTGGAACAAGAGTTCAGGCTCTGTGGTGTCCAATCGAATTGGCGGCGGCACAGCTTCTTGCAAAATATCGTCACTTTCCTGTGCTGTAGTTGTGCCTTTTATGCGTGCATCACTGAACGGCACAAAACGAGGTACAGTGTCTGTTTCAAAGTCTGCGATACCCTCTTGGACCCACTGGTCATACGGCAGAGGCAAAGGGATCCTCTTCACGTGGGCGCCGTGGATCCAGTTCCTTTTCCCCTTTACTCGAACAGCTGATCTTGTAGACAGTAGCACGAGATGAGGGCCAATCCAGCGGGGCTCATCGTTGGTTTTCCGCTGGAAGTTTTTGATGAGCACCCACGTGCCAGGGTCAATGGGGTGTCCTGGAGCCTCAGAGGCCGGGGGGAGAGTATCGTGCACCTGTTGGTGTAAAACACGCAGTTTAACCGTCAAATCATACAAGTAATTAAGCAGTACTGGATGTTCGATTTCACTGAATTTCGTCGGTCTTGGCACACCCCATACATTGGCCGGGCGGCCAAAAACGACCTCGTAGGGACTAAGTCCCACCCGTGAATGCACGGTCATTCTAGTGGACAGGAGTGCTAGAGGCAGAGCGTCAGGCCATTTAAGACCTGAGCTCGCTTGGATTTTGGCCAGTTTGAGTTTTAGAGCGCCATTGTAGCGCTCCACTAATCCAGCTGATTGGGGGTGATTTGCAGCGTGAAATTTCTGCCTTATACCTAGTCCCTCACACACATTCTTCATCACTTGGCCCACAAACTCACTCCCATTATCACTCCACACCATTCTTGGCATTCCAAACCTAGGAAAAAATGTCTTCACAAGGGCTTTGGCTGTGGATAGAGCAGTGTTATCTTTTAGAGGATAGGCCTCTATCCATTTTGAGAAAGCGCAAACAACCACCAATACATATTTCAGGTTGTTGCACCTTTCCATGTGGATAAAATCTAGCTGCAAAACTTCAAATGGATATGATGGAGGCGCAAAATGACCAGCTGGAGTTGGGGTTCCCCTACCAGGGTTGTACTTCAAGCATACCATACAATTCTTGACCACATTCTCTGCACACTTAGGAATTCCAGCATTCTGCCATACTGGAGCCAACAACTTACAGATTCCTTTCGTACTGATGTGTGCCATTCCATGTGCCATAGTAACCACTGGGAGCACATATGCATCAGGTAACAACCATCGCCTATGTTCTGACAAATCAATCCCACAACCATTCTCATCCAACTTACCCTTACTTTCTCTCCACTTGCTCAACTCTTTCTCTCTGGCTTCAACTTGAAGGGACTTTACACTCTCTATTGTGTTTTCACACGTTCCAACATCACCAACCCATCTGGCAGGGCCTGCAACATACATTCGAGTCTTTACATCTTTTGCTGTTTCTTTCGCGACTTCATCAGCAAACGCATTACCACGACCAACATCATCAGTGATTTTCTTGTGCGCACTGCATTTCATAATCGCAACTTGCAACGGTAGGGTCAGCGACTCAAGGAGATCATTCACCAACTTGCCATTCTGAATCTTAGCTCCATGCGAAGTCAGGAACCCACGTTCTTTCCACAATCGCCCAAAACTATGAGCCACGCCAAAGGCGTATTGGCTATCCGTATATATGTTCACTTTCATTCCTTCAGACAACACGCATGCTCTCGTAAGGGCAAACAATTCTGCTGCTTGAGCCGAATTCTGTGGCACACGTGCAGTTTCCACAATCGTGTGCAAAGTCGTGATAGCATATGCAGCAGTCGTATCACCATTCGGAAGCTTGAAACACGAACCATCCACCCATAAGGTACCATCACACTCAGTCAGGGGTGTATCTTTGAGATCTACTCTCCCTTTCATCTCTTCTTCTGTTCTGAACAGACAATCATGTTGCTCTATCTCATCTAGGTCTGCTGGAATTGGTAATAGTGTAACTGGATTTAACGTGTTACATCTCTTTATGTGTATATGATTTGCTAACAGTGTCAGCTCATAACCTGATAATCGTGCACTAGTTAAGTGCTGCGTCTTGGTCCTGTTTAACAATGTGTCCACAGCATGTGGAACCATAACAATCAATGTGTTATCCATTACTAGGCCAGCAGACTGTCGAATAGACATAGCTGCGGCGGCTGTGGCTCTCAGATAACTTGGCAATGCCCTCGCTACCGGGTCCAAGGTTGACGAAAAATATGCGCATGGACGCGGTCTGTCGCCAAAAGGCTGTGTTAACACTGATAATGCGCAACCATCTTTCTCATGAACATTCAATGTAAAAGGCTTGCTGTAGTCAGGGGTACCCAACACAGGAGCTGAACACAATGCGTTGCGCAATTCCAAAAAACTTTTCTGGCACTCTTCAGACCATGGGATAGGAGTCGGTGTGTCTTTACAAGTTAATGCTAACAAAGGTTTTGCCAACAAGGAAAAATTAGGAATCCAATGCCAACAGTATGAAGTAATGCCCAAGAAAGCACGCACTTCTCTCTGTGTTCTTGGCACACTCAACTGTGCAATGGCTTGAATTCTTTCTGGGGTCAGTTTCCTTCCCTCCTTCGATAAGAGATGACCTAAGTAGGTCACTTCTTGTCGACAATATTGCAGCTTTGAGAGAGACACTTTGTGATGAAAGGCAGACAAATGACGCAACAATGACAAGGTAGCTTCTTTGCAAATCTTTTCAGTATCCGCGGCGATTAGTAAATTGTCAACGTACTGAATGAGGATAGCGCCACTGGGTAAAACCAGTGCATCAAGCTGCGCTTTTAAAGCCTGACTGTATATTGATGGACTTTCACAGTAGCCCTGGGGAGCGCGTTTAAAGCGGAAGCTGCGACCTCCTAAACTGAAGCCAAAAACGTCTCTGCTCTCCTCTGCAATTGGGATGCTAAAGAAAGCATTCTTTAGATCGATTACTGAGAACCATGCAGCGGAGGCTGGAATCATGGTTAACAAGGCAGTTATATCAGGGACAACTGGAAACTGTGGCACAACAATCTTATTAACCTCTCTAAGATCAATCACAAATCTGTAAACAGGTGGCTGTGAAGGGTCCGTTCGTTTCAAGACAGGTAAAACAGGACTATTGCAAACGTTGCCTCTTGTCTCTTCAATTACACCCTTTTTAATCAAATCACTGACAATTGCTAACAATGCTTTCTGACCTTCATTGGAGATCTTGTACTGGGGAATACGTGGCAATCTGACATTGGCCTTTAAAGTTACCACATATGGCGGTATTTCCAAGAGACCCACATCATTGGGACCAGTAGCCCAAAGGACATCCGGAAGGGATGACAATTCAGGTGGCATTGCATTTTTAGACAAATACATTGGAGAGATCACTTTCTTACCTAATGTAAGTTGTACTCCTGAGGGAGAACAATATAGCGTTGCATGCAATCTTTTTAGCAAATCTAAGCCTAGCAAATTTTCACCACAACCTGTCGTTAGGATGAGGGGTGCTTTTAGCTCACAAGGTCCAACAGAAAGTGACATAGGACTAGAAATCGGGTTCCTAACTGGGGCGCCAGAAAAACCTACTGAAACATTCATTTCGCCAGACAAAGGCGGGCCAGGGAGTTTTGAATGCATGATTGAACTCTTCGCAGCACCAGTATCCAGCAGGAAGGGCTCCGTTACATTTGCTGTGGTTACTTTAACATAAGGTCCACTCTGATCCACTGGCACTGAAACAACTCCCTCTCTCTGTCTACGGCAGTCCTAGTAATCATTATCTTCTACATTGTGGTCTTCCGCATAATAATCATTATTGTAGTACTGAGCTGTATTACCAGTCGCGTTGGCTTGCTGATCAAAGCTATTTATGGTATTTTGAGGCGGAAGAGGACGCGCGTTCTGGAGAACATTTCCACGCCCTCTGCCTCTAGGAGCTTGCTGACCACCTCTACCTCTTGCGCCATACGCATTACTGTTACGCTGCATTAATTTAGGGCAACTATATTTAAAATGACCTTCCTCTTTGCAATATGAACATTGGTTTGGACCTACAGGGATTCGTGGTTGATAATACCCGTTCATTTGCTGATTACTCTGAAACTGTTGGGGCTGCTGATAGATACCTTGTGTTTGCCTATAATTACTCTGTCCTCCACGTGGCGGATAGGCCTGCTGCAAGAGGACCTTTGTCTTTAGTTCTTTTGTTTTCTTATCTGTTCTATCCTTCTCATCTTTGTCTCTATTCTCATAATACTGTGCAGTAGCAAGTATTTGCGCTGAAGAGGAAACAGCCCAAGAACTTTCTGAGTCTTTTAATTTCTTACACAACTCGGGAAGTAGATTCTGCACAAATTTATCAACAAATAAGCGTTGGCCACCTTCAGTACTCATGTCTTGACCACTGTGGTCGATAAACGTTTCTTCAAACCTGGTAAAGAAATCGGACACTGTCTCATCTTTCTTCTGCTTGCATGCAGATAGTTTGTCCCAATTTACGCGCATCGCGGGCATTATGGTCTTCATGTATGTAATAATTCGAGCAGGGAGTTCTGCCACTAAAGGGTCAGGCTTTGCGCCACCAACTTGTCTAGCGTCTGCAGCAACGATATTAGCCCATGTGTCACCCAATTCTGCAGCGCGATCTACATTACGAATGGATCCCCATAAAGGCTGTGGAACCACATTCCCAAACAGCATATCTATGTCAGACAGATTCATTACACAAGATTCTGCAGTTTGTGACAACTCCTTATAATATCCTGCAGGGTTTTTACGGGGATCAGGCAATGTTTGTTTAAGTGCTAACACCTCAGATCGCTTCCATGGGACATGTACCCAAACACGCTGAAAATGTGCTGGAGCAGCAGCAATACCTTGAGCGGCATCAGCCGCAACGGCCTCCTTCCATACCGGAGGGACTTCTCTCATGGGGTATTGTCGTGCTTTTCCCTTTCTCCCCACAGGGAAATCTGTTTCAAACAACGACTGTTGACAATCATCATTCCTCAAGGATAATAAGATCGCAACTGCTTTATTCACATCGTGGCCCACAATCGTGCCTTTTCCAAAATCGAATCTCACTCGACACAACTCCTGCGGGCTTGGATCTCTACCATGATCATCCAATTCCTCACAGAGGATTTCACACATTTTCTCGAACACATACCTCTGTTTCGGGGCATCCCATTGGTGAAAAACGTCCACAACCGATTCCACATCATAGAGTGATGAAAAAATAATCCACCTACGCGCCATATGATCTAATGTCTTTTTCTCTTCAGGATCAGGGAGCTGACTGCGCAATTGCTTACGCTGTAAGGCAGGAGTCGCACTAGATGACCCAAAGAGAGGCGACATTAAACTAGTAACTACATTAGCTAGTCGTTGTCGTGCTGAAGGAGAAGTTGAGGCGAAAACAGGGGGATAGACAGAGGGAAGAAAAACGGATTCAGAAAGAGGTACCGGGGTAGTGCAAGAAGGAGCGCCAGAGGAGGCCGCTGGCGTGCTAGGCAAAGTCGCAGGAAGCGCAGGGGCAACAGGTAGCAAAACTGGCGGTCCTTGAGAGGGCTGCACTGCAGGGATAGGAGCCGGCTGAGGAGGAGCTGGCGCCTGTGGGAAGGCTTGCGGCATATTTACTGGAGGTTGCGCATTTACAAGCTGTGGAGGTGCGGTGGCATTTTGGGCATATGGGGGTGGTGAACTTAACAAATGGGACATTAGGGAATCTTTCTCATCCTTTTTTGTCTCATCTTGCACAAGGGGTGACAAAACAGGGTAACATTTATCAATCCCTAGTTTGCGCTGTCTATGTAACTGTTCCTTCATTTGTTCCTCCTCATTATCTTTAAATTGCACAGCTGCTTGCATCACTGACATACCTCTTTCTCTCTTATTTCTTTTCGCTAGCTTAATTTCCTTTTGTTTGGCTTCCTTTCGCCATGGGCGGAAAGAATCAAACATCGCCGGCCGGGCTTTCTTTTTAAACAATTTAACTTCCAAATTATCTAAGATATCTGTATCGAAACTACCATTTTGGGGCCATTTTAAAACACCGTCCTTTCTGGTGTATCGGATCCATATTTCATTATATGCAATGGGGCCCACGCCATGTTTTACATAGAGCTCATAAGTTGGAGTTCCAATTGGAGGAACCGGACATGAATCCTCTAACTGGAAATCCCTTCCACAACCCAAACAAAACAATCTACAAAATACACTAGAACCAGGCATCTTCGCTCACTAGTCTAGTTTCAAACGTCAAAGGATTATCGAATACGATAGTCTCGTGAATACACAAGTCCTCTGGCTTTGGGACTTGCAAGCGCCAAATCAAAATGATCCCGAAGGATACCAAATTCAAACTGGGAGACGCTCCACTTATACTTAACTGAATATTGATGATCGATGGCGTCACCAGAAGACTCTCTCGATTGTTTCGCTCTACCAAAATCGTCAAGGGTCCAAAACAGGGCGATTAATCAGGGCAGCAGTCCTTCGTAGCCGTCGGGACGCGGAGAACCTCGCAGAAAAGACTTTCGGACCACGTCGACATGCAGGGGTCGATAAAGTGGCGGCCTTCCTCCAGAATTTCCACACGAAGCTCCTCACGAACCTCTGGCTTGGACCGGTACAACTGAAATCGCCCCACGTTGGGCGCTAACTGAAGTACTGGGTATTTTAAGCCCAGCGGTGCAGGGGAACACACCCTATGACTTCGGGGTTCTTCCTGTTTCAGACCTACAGAAACACAGAGTCTTCTGGGTGAAGTCAAAGATCAGTTTATTGGCTGCAGACCAATTACAGGTATCCTAGAAGTACAACAGCGTGTATGTTCTCAGGAGAATGCTGAAAATCACAGAAACGGGCTTCTTCTTAAATACAGAATATCCTGCTTCAGGCATACATTCCTTAGTTTATGGCATGGTCATTTAGATGTATACATGTCAAACGAAAAGGCAGAGTCATGATGACCATCCCACATTCCAGTTAAGCCAGCCCGCAATTATTTACACAGCAAGGCTCAGATCCCACATCAGATATCGATAGGCCCCAATGAACATAAGCATCTCTTGTTTGGAAACAAGCCATAAAGCAGGAACAGTCAGGTGAGAAAGAGATTAGCTGGGGGCTCGTGTTTAATGTAAAGGCTTTATGGTGTGTCAAGCCCTGATGCTAATCACAGGTGGCCAGAGGACGGGGAACTCGTGAGACCAGTTTGACCTGGGGCAGCGGAGCCAAGCTGCCCAGGTCACAGAAAAGTCAAAGAAAGCCACATGTGCTCTAAAAGGCCCGTATTCGCTCCATGCTATATAGCCTATGTGAGGGCAACCATAAGATGGCCACTGATACAAAATGGAACCCACGTAGTGATGTGAAATAGAATATACACAGTGCATTCATAGCTAAAACGTTATACAAAGCACTTGTACATACCGCATTAACCATTCGCGGTTCACTATTACCGGGATAGACAGGGGTAGGGCCCTGCCTCCTACGCGGTCCCAAATTCTAAAGTACGACACTCACACATACAGTCAATCACACAGTTCCTTACTCAGCCACTCAGATACACACACATCCACTCACTTACTCATGCAAATACTACCACATACTCACTCGCCTATACAGTCTCTGACACAAGCACACACTCACCAATACAGCTACTCTCACATTCACTCACTCACCCATACAGTCACTCATATACTTCTTCAGTCACCTATACTGCCTTTCACATATCCAATAACTCTCCGATATCTCACTGACACATCCACTAACTCACCCACACAGCCATACAAACACTCACCCATATAGGCCTTCACACTCATTAACCCATACAGCCACTGACTCACCCACTCACTTATCCATCCCGACAGTCACATACCATTCCACCCACCCACACAGACTGTCAGGCAACCATGCAGGTATTAAGACAACCAATCACTCACCAATGCAGTCACTCACATACCCACTCACACACCTTTGCAACCACTTAGACAGCAACTGACAGACATACAGAAATTCACAAAATAAGTCATTCACTGAGGCACCTAATCACTCACTCATACAGTCAGTCATGCACCCACTGAATCATCTATACAGGTACTCATACACCCACTGAGTCACCAATACACCTTAGTATATATATATTTAACGTACATAAACTTTTAAAAAAACACTCACAGTCACCAGATGATGCCATCAGTGATGGCATTTGAGATGTAATCAGTGATGTCATTGGTGATGTCACTGGCCATGTCATGAGTGATGTAATATCCTAGGTCCTAAGCAGTGCATTGCTGGGGGCATGAGTTATAGTTAGCTATAACTGCTGAATTTCAATATATATTTATACAGATACACACACACACACAAATATAATTTTATATATGCATTTTCACACAAAAAACACAGAACTACACCAGTTGTAGTTAGTAGAGCCCCTACACAGCTTATGACATCACATATTACATCACTCAAGGCATATTCTATGACATCATTTATAACATCGCAAATGACATCATTAATGACTTCATCCAATGAGTGCGTTAGTTTGATTTATAGTTGACATTGTGGTGCATAACAGTTATAGTACATTTTTATTTAATTTTGTATAAAGCAACAGTATGGAGGAGTGAAAGGCTATAATTGGGTAACCACCCCCAGCCTACCAAACTATCTGAAGTCATTGCACTATAGAGGTTAACCTATCTTTTTAAATCCCATTATGTTCTGCGATATAATTGCGTGGACAATAGTATATCTCTTCAGAATGTCAGATTAACACACAGGTGAATCAATGTGATCAGCATACCTTGGGTATATTTTTGTTGGGTCGTCACCCACAGGTACCATCTGTGGCCTGCTTTATCAATGGACCCACACCCTACTCACCTAGAGTGGGTGGGCAGTCTTAATGTAAGCAGAGCACTTAAACTACTGCCTTGGGACTAAGAGTGAGTCAAAATGTTCTGCCAGATCCCAACAACCTGTTTCATCAGAAGGTACATTGCCAAGGTTAAAAACAGTGAGATGCCACAGGGGTACATAAGCCCCCAACACCAAAGGTCAATATGTTTCAGCCATTTTAATGCCTGATGGGAAAGTCGGCTTTATTCAGGGCTTTCTTCGGAACAGGTTAGTGTAATAATCCCTAAGTGGTGTGGTTGTTAATTTCAACAAATATTACATGCATTCAAACATAAATTCAGTCAAGCATGCATGCAACTATACAGACCATTAATTGGACTTTTGCCTTGTTATTGTCTGACCTAGAAGAGAAAATTAATATAATTGAACAATGCATTTTTAAATGTCTCATGATCAAGTGCAATCTCTCTTTTTGTGCTGCAAAACATGCACACACATGTAAAAATGCCTCAATATGTACATATATATACATTTAAAACGCACATCAGACAAAAGTTATTTAACTTGTGCAAAATAATATTATAAACAGTTCACAGTGTGCATATACACAATTAGTGAAAATAGTAAAAGAAGGTTTGAAAGTGCACCTACATGGCCTACATATCTGTTAGGCAACATAAGGTTAGGGGGTAATATGGTCCCTATAGTAACACACTGTCATGAAAAGCTAAAATGTAGGATTTCTTTTTAAAGGGCTTTAAAGATATTAAATCAAATCTGTAGCCATCCTTACTTATTTTGTCAAAGGACTATGTCCATAAACACACCTACTTGATTTGCCATAATACTGCATTTTACGGCGCATGCACTGAATGACATTTAAGAGGAGGGTTGCTTTCATCAAGTGACTGTATCAGGATCACATGATAAGTGGCCATAAGTTTGTGTTGTTATTGCTGATTAGTGAACCAAGAGCCTTTTGGGGGTTTTTTGTAAGACAAATGTGCGTGGAGACGCATCTCTGCACACACATCACCTCTGTTTCTAAATTGCATTGATGTACATGGGAGGAGGAAAGTATTTACTTCCTCTTCGTCAATTCTTGGCTGACTCTGTGTGGGGAGGCGCTTCTCTGCATCCTTGCCACTTCTTGATCCTGTGTCATGTGTAGGTTGGAGGGAGGCTGGGAAATGTAGTCCCGTCTCTGACATTGGCGCTGTGATATGTGCATACCATTGTAGGAGAAGCCTAAAAAGTTGGATGAAACGTTTGTGCATTTTAAAAAAAGGGAGGGTCTACCATGGAGACTGAGTTCTATATATTATATGTAAATCACCCATGTGACAAGTTGTTCATTACAATTAGAGCTTGTGAGTATATTATAAGACTGGCCCTCTCTTGTTATGTTATGAAATATATAGTGGACTATTTAGTGAAATAGCAGCTTATGGGGTATTACATGGAAACACCCTGAATAATCGAATCATAAATATCAAAACATCTGGGTGGGGGACACCAGATTGCATTAACACTAGACCAAGTGTATAGTATGTTCCACCATGGTATATCATCATTCAGGCCTTTTAGGTTGGTGGAAAATCTGTACATACACCGTTGCTCGCTTCAAATAGGATCTGTTGCAGGTTTCTGGTTTCAGCCAACACTTGCTCCAAAATGACCTAGTACAGGTTGTTCAATGTGTGTCTCATTGCTATATAGTGTTCAGCCATTTTGGTAGTGATACATCTGCAACAAATGTTGCTCCTATGCTTACCAATTTTAAAGCTAGCCTTTGTGTTTGTCATCCCAATGTACTTTGAGTTGCAGGGACAGGTTATCATGTAAATAACCTGCTTGGCATTGGAGTTTGTATGTTTCCTTCACTGCCAAGTTGAACGTGAACCTAGATCAATTTAATTGGTAGGTGAAGTGAGGTGGCACACACTACAGTGCCCACATGGAGAGTGACCCTTCACCTCTGGCATACCTAGTACATTCTGTAAGGTATTGGGTGGTCTTGTGTGGACCAGTTAATCTTGCAGATTTTTTGCTGTATCATGCAAAAATAATGGATAGTCCCATAGTCTAGTGCCTACATTGAGTATGTGCCAGTTGCACTTTATAATTTTCTTGACATAGTCAGAAGCAACATTATATGTTGTCACACATACCAAGGGAGGTTCTTCCATTTGTATTTTTGGGGTTTTCAATAGGGCCTCACTGTTATGTTTCTGGCCCTTTTCATGGTTATCTGAATGATGTGTTCTGTGTAGTTACGTGTTCTTAGTTTGTCTGCCAATAAATCTGCCTGGTATTTGACATTTTTTATCTGGCTGTAGTTCCTGCGGAGATGTAGGAACTGCCCATGATGTTGATTTTCCCGTAGAGGGCAGAGATGAAAACTGTCAAACCTCAAAAGATTGTTTTCAGCACTCGGTTTTTGGAAGGTATCAGTTTGTTGTTTGTTAAGTTCATGAAAAGAGTTTATATCCAAAATAATGAGAGTCTTTATACTCAGAGTGAGGGTACATTTTTGATGCCTATCTTAGTTGTTAGCCTTGGAATGAAACTTAGCGCTGTTGCATTATTGCCTTTCCATACCACAACAATATCATCAATGTAAACATTTTCTAGTTTTGCAGTGTGCACGGTAGGGTCTGTCACTGTGAAGAATGGATTTCTTTTCAAATATGTACACATACAGCTTAGCCACACTAGGCGAAGGTTTTCCTAATCAAAGTTCCATTAGTTTGCAGGAACAGGGTCCTTTCAAATGCAAGGGGATTATAGGATTGGTGTTCCTTAAAAAATCTCCCTCTTGTTTAATAAGCCAACCTTTGCATTCTGCCTCTTCAACCTTGGTGTTAAGTTCTGTCTTTGTTGTAGGGGTTGGGTCCAAGTCTAGGATCATATCATCCTGTTCATCCACTAGTAATTTCTCGCATTCAGTTCTGTGGGCCATAGTGGTATGCAGCAAAAAAGCCCGTATCCTTTGCCAACGTGTTTGATAGTGATATCTGTGTCTTTTTGTAAATCATCTAATGCTGCTCTTTCTGCATTGCTTAAATTGGAAATGTGTGAATTGTGTTGGTATCAAGCTTTTCAAATTCATTGTTAATGATTCCTCAAAGGTTATAATCGTTACTGGGGTAGTATGTGCTGGAAGCTAATAAATGCATTTTTTGCATTGGCCTGTGGTGGAGTTATCAGCTGTGAAATCTCTTTGCAAAAGTAGGCTTTAAACCCTAATTCACAGTGCAAGTGAAATGTATCGAAAGCTGGTGTTTGCCTGTTGCAAAGTCATCCTGTGTCCTTGGCAATCCCATTTTCTTACTGACTGGTGCTGGAGGTAACTGACTGTCCCTGGGTTCTGCCTAACCAGGCCCAGGGCCAGTGCTATGCTGAAAACACATGGTAATACAGTGAAAATACCTACATTCACCATGGGTTAGAATACCCTTATGTTTTGGCATGACCTCCCAAATAAGTCCTAGTATATAAAAGGGCAGGGGGATTAAAACTGCCTTTAAGTCTCTAGTATATAATAGGGCATGGCAGTTTAGAGGCTAGCAGCCCTTTCTGCACTTGCATGTGTGCATTGCTGAAGCCTGAGTTCAGTTTAAAAGCAGCCCTGAAGTGCAGGACTAGTTTTAAAATGTAAATTGTGCCCAAACTTGACTTTGGTGTTTGTGGCACTTACAAATGAATAAACTACAAGGTTTTGACATACTAGGTACCCCTAAGGTCTCCCCTCGGTGTCCCGGGGGTGGGGGTCAAGTACTTATGTATAGGGCCCTTATAAAAGAGGTTTTACATACCTTGGGGATTTTTAAATTGTACATTCTACTTCCCTCATTGTAGTAAAGTGCTTCCCAAAATCGACTTTTGTGCTAGTATCACTGTGGTGTGAGGATCTACATAATTGTTGTTCATTCTGAACCCCGAAAGGCTCCCCTAGGTTTCCCAGGGGGTCCTGTAAATATAGGCAGGATTCTTATAAAATATGTTTTATAAGCCCTGGTGTTGGAGAAATTGCCCAGTTCATTCTTCCCATTGTACATCCCCAGCCACATAGGTTAACATGGCAATCAGGTATTATTTGAGACCTAACACTAGGCTTTACAGAAAAATATCATTCAAAGACTTAGGAGAATGGTATTGATAAATCCAACAATCTGCTGTTGTTCAAGTTATAAGTTATAAGACTTTCTTGTCTGTAAGCCAACATTCAGCCTTCCTGTGATTTGTCCTGATTGGTCAACATTAAGGATACTTTGATGAAGAGATAAGGGACAGGCAGAGAAAGTCAGGTTCATGTAAGCCCACACCCTCTGAACCCAGTAAGATGGCAGGCTTAAGGAAGGAATGAACAGATGATAGTGGGAGGGAGACTATGGAGATGAGCCATCCTGCAGGATAGTGTAGCCAGCTCTGGCCTCTTAGCTGAGACTTCACCCATATTAAATTTTAGAGAAAGAGTGCTTTTTAGGAGACATGTTTTGAAGGAAATAGTCATGCTCTGGGGTGTTGCCTTGTATTTCAAGTTCCAGAAGTTTAGAGAACTTTGGAACAACTATGAAAAAAGCTCCATAAGCGGACTGACTCGAACTGGCCAGCCAAACTAGTGACCCTCAACCATGTGCCGGCCTGCCGTCCAGGTATGTCCTGCTGAAAAGCTCCTGAGGTCTGACTTCCAAAGTTTGACTGAAAACTGGTAGAAACCCAAGCCGGTGAACCCTGACCGAATCTAGCCTGGTGAAGAGCATCGAGGGACCCCAGGAGAAAAAGCTCTATCAAACTTTTTAAGTCTGAAGGTAGGAGGTGTGAGAGTGAAGCCACCCACATTTAACTCCGAGCCAGACTGGATCTTTTTTTCATCCTTCTGGAAAGCCCTGGAAGTCTGACTTCCATAGGTTTGACCGGGAGCTTGTCGCAAGGCAAGATGGTGAAGCCTCACCAAATCCGGACTGGTGGAGAGTTTTGAGGGACCCGAGGAGAAAAAACTCCAGAAACGTATTTTAGTCGGAAGGTAAAAACTTCGGCTGAGGCCTACCATGTGGGATAATCCACAGGTCTCAATCACGATCTGCCTGAAACTTCAACTTTGTTCGGCCTAGCGTGAAAAGATGTCCTAAAAGGACCCACAGAAATATATGTGCTATATAGTGTTTAATCTTTCAAAAAACATATATTCCCTACATTCAATTTTTTTTGTCTTGGTGTCATTATAAAGATAAAGCTATTTCCTATTTTTATAAATTAGTGTTGGAGTTTTATTCTGTGTTACCTCTTAATTGTTTACTGAATTTGTGTTTTAAATGCTTTACATACCTGTCTCTGAAGTTAAGCATGCCTGTCACAGCCAAGCTACCGAGGGTCGAGAATAGGAATAATTTTCTGAGACCTATTCTGCCCCCTAGACTGGCCTTATTGCCAGTGGTAGATATACATTTACCACTACTAATAATCCATTTTCCAACATGGCTGCACCCGAGACCTTTTTTCAGTACCTGCCTCAAACTCGTCACTAAGATGTTGATGTGTTTGTCTCTGTTGTGGGTGGGACTTGCTCCTTGTCTACTCTTGTGAGCCCTCTATGTCCCATTGAACCCTGTTGACAGTGAACAAACATAGGGGAGTAAACCTAGAAATAGAAAGAGACCTTGGGCAGACAGCCAACGCCTGCCTTTTCTAGTCAGAGTCCAAGGCTGCAGGTGAAAAAGAAAGGGCAACAGGATTCAATGGGACATTGAGGACTCACAAGTGCAGTCAAGAAGCATATTCCACCCACAACAGGAACCAAGCATGTCAACAACTTTGTGACAAATTTGATGAATAAAACCCTTACAGTGATATAGACACAGGTACCAAATAAAGGTCTGGCGTTTGTTCCAATACCAGCTTACCATAAGTTTTACTTGCACTGTGAATTGGTGTTCTTTTTCCATAAATTACAGCTCAAAGCCTACTTTGGTGGACAGGATTTCACAGCTGCAACATGTACTACCCCAGTAGAGATCATAACCTTTGAAAAGGCAATATACACTGAAATTGAAAAGTCCAATACCAACACAATTCAAAAAATTTAAAATTTCCTTTCCAAAATCGGACTGGTAAAAATAAATTTTTGAGGTTTGACAGTTTTCATCACTGCCCTCTACCAGAAAATAAACCTTATGGGCAGTTCCTACATCTTAGCAGGAACTGCAGACAGATTAAACATTTCAAAGACCAGGCTCATTTCCTGGCCGGCAAACTAAGAACACATGACTACCCAGAAAATATAATTCAGAAAACCATGAAAATGGCCAGAACCTTAAAGCCCTATTGGAAACCGAAACAAGACAAAAGGAAGAACCTCCTGTGGTATGTGTGAAAGAAAATCAAAAAACACATTTTCCCCTATGTTAATTTCTATAGGAAACTTTGTTGCAGCTACAGCCCGAACTGCTGAATGGAAGTACACCAAATTTGACAGGGAGGTAGCTCTTTGTCCAGAGTGCACTCTTTGCTTAAATGGTGTAAATCGGTTCAGTAGTTCCTGAGAGATTCACAAATAAAACAAATTATATATCTGGTCACCGCGGTGGATCCGTGAACCGTCCCGATCACGAGCTTCATTCACACCAAACCTAGAAGTGATGGCAGCCATCTTGCGACTCAGTTGTACCAAAAATGATTTAAAAAAAAGAAAAGGGGGCAGGGTAGAAACACCCTGACTCCCTAGGCCTGGTTAGGGGGTCCCACAGAGCTCCCCCCAGGGCCCCCCGGGGCCCAAAAAAGGATTAAAAAAAAATATTTTCAGGGGGGTTTGTGTATGGGGTGCGAATCCCGCAAAAAAATATATTTTTTATGAAGCGCCGTCTCCCACTCTTAGTTGCCTTTAAGCCCGTGGGTGGGCCAGGTCCCTGGGTCAATGTATTATTGTTATGCAGAGGTCTGCAGAGCCCACATAACCCCGGGGACCACCACCTCCAAAGGGCAAACTTTAATTATGGGCAGTGGTCTGTTGCAGACCCCCAGCACCCGGGTACTACAACCTCCCTGGGGCCTTAATCTTGATGGGAGGGGGGCCGCATGGCCCCTCTCCTGGAGCCCTCCTTGGCCCTGGATACTGCCATCCCCTATGTCCGGCTACAGCAATGTTCTAGTGTGCCTACCCCTGGGACATTGCAGTTTGCTATGGCAGGGCAGGAACCATAGCAAACACTGCTTTGCTTCATTGAAGAGAGAGCAGGAAACCTGCTCTTGCTTCTTTGAAACAAAGCAGAATTGCTTTTGGGCAAAGGGAGGTGAATTTTAGCAGCTCCCTTTGTCCAAAAGCAATGCAGGAGGCAGGGAGTTGGATGGGACTGCAGGGGCATTGGGGCTCCCCCCGCGATCCCCAACAAAGAGGCCAGGCCCTAGGGATGGGGTCCCCGGGGCTACAAATGGCCCAGGGAAGGGGGGTAACGCAGCCCTCCTCCCGTGTGCGTAGTAAAAAAAAATAACGAGGCAATGCCCCAGGGGGATGGGGTCCCTGGGGCCAATAATGGCCTCAGGAGGGGAGCAGCGGGGCCCCCCACCTTTAAATTGTTTTTATAAAAAAAATCAAAATATGTGTCCATGCCCTGGGTGATGGGGGGGGGGTCCCCGGGAGGGGGACCGAATTTCTTTGGTTTTGTATGAGTGAAATGTCAAACTAACCATAACGTCCATGAAACCTATCATTTTTTCAGTGAAAATATATATATATACATATATATATATATGTATATATATAATTATATATTATCTACTGGCGGTCGCCAGTAGATAGTTATAGTTACAACCTAGTTTCCATAGGAAATCTCAAAATTCTATTTTGAATAACTTTGGCGCCGGTTGACGAATCCTCGCGAAATTTTCAACAATAATGGGGCGCTCCGTTCAGCTCCTACCCTGAAAGTCTCGGGGTGATTCGTCAAGCAGGGGCCGAGAAAAAAGGGGGGTCCCAAAACACGTTTTCCCCATGCATTTTTCCATAGGACCTTTAGACACAGCTACAGCCCGAACAGCTGAACAGAATTACTTGAAATTTGGCAGAGAGGTAGCCATAAGGTCAAGGAAGTGACTTTTGCAGATCTGGTGTAAATCTGTTCAGTATTTCCTGAGGAAATAGCATTTAAAAGCATATATATATATATGTGGGCGGAGCCTAACCACACATCTCATCCTGATATCTGATTGGCTGTCAGCACTTCATCCAAGAAGTGTTGGCAGCCATCTTGGGACCAATATACATGATAGCACCTCATTAATAAGCATTGCAGTTAATAGAAGGTTTTAAGACTTTAGTTACATATAAATCATTTGTTGATGGTACCATACTCATTTTAGGAATTGTGGTATGTTCTAAGGTGATTTCACCATGTGAAAAAGCCTTCTGCTGGGATATCATGATTGAGAGAAAAATATTTTCTCATGCTTTTACCACAGAGGTTTGGAAGGTGATCTATAAGCTAAACTGAGAGCTTATTTTCTGTAAATTCACATTATCTTTCTCAGTCATGTGAGAATGAAGTCTGACATTCTCAGTAAAACATGTACATCCAACAAGGGCAGAGACTGTCAGTTGATTCCTTTGTGTTCTACTGCAGCTTCCCAGAGTGTTCCAAAGAACTACTAGAGCGCTAACAGTCCTACTTATGATAAACGTATGGCACACCTGAAGCCATCTTGCTTGGATTAAAGTGGTAACTCTTAAAACATTTAATTTAAAAAGGAACAAAATGAGGGGGTTCATTTTTCCATAAAAAGTATGATTAGTGCTGCAGAAAGAAAAATTAGGGCACATTTTGAGTGACTTCTCAAATCCTCTTCTATTTCATTAAAAAATTCTGACATGCAGACTGAAACATGCACTTTCAATACCAGCAGCAGTTTTCCCTGGTGAGCAGTAGCTTTACTACAGTGATCTAATGAGCAAAAAGAGTGCTAACATTCTGAATTTATGGCAAATGTGTGACACATCTGAATGCCTTCTTGATGGAATCAAAGTAATAAACTGAAAGTATTTCCTACTGAGGAGACTGCAGTAAATGAGGAAATTAGGAAACTTCATAACAAATAAGTCTCCCAAGATGGCCACCAGAGACAAAAGAGACCAAATGTAGCCCAACTATCACCCAGATGTAGCCCAAGTATAGCCCAATGACAGAATGTCTCAGAATGTTCTTAAAAACAACTAGAGCGCTTACTGTCTTCATTATGACAAAAGTATGGCACACCTGAAGCCATCTTGATTGGAATAAACTGGTTACACTTAAAACATTTAATTAAAAAAGGAACACAATGAGGGGTTTCATTTTGCCATAGAAATTATGATTAATGCTGAAGAAAGAAAATGAGGGCACACTTTGAGTGACTTCTCAAATCCTCTTCTATTTCATTAAAAAATTCTGACATGCAGACTGAAACATGCACTTTTAATACCAGGAGCAGACTTCCATGGTGAACAGTAGTTTTACTACAGTGATCTAATGAGCAACTAGAGTGCTAACATTCAGAATTTATGGCAAATGTGTGACATATCTGAATACCTTCATGATGAAATCAAAGTAAAAAACTGAAAGCATTTCCTACTGAGGAGACTGCAGTACATGAGGAAATTAGGAAACTTCATAACAAATAAATCTCCCAAGATAGCCACCGGAGACAAAAGAGCCCAAATGTAGCCCAAAATAACCCAGATGTAGCCCAAATATAGCCCAATGACAGAAGTGTGCAAAACACTTATTATTTTGTGTTTTTGCAGTGGTATATAGTGCAGACTTGTCAGGTATTGGAGTGCTTTACATGAGCATTGGTTACATCACACAAGAACAAATTCATTTTGGTTGTAGACATGGGGAGACTAAGTGATTTGACCAGAATCACAGAATGTCGAGCTGAAGCAGAAACTTCAACCTGGTTCCCCAGTTGCAAAGTCTGCAGTTCTGGAAGTAACACCACATCCTCTCCCCTAAGTGCAACATTTAATCAAGTGGTCAACTGGATAAAAAAACATAAAGATAACAAATAATTTAAAAGTGCTTTGTCGCTATTTGAAAACTCAGAAAATATGTCCTTATTTTAGTCTTTTAGAGCACTAACCATAATTTTGATGCCAATAAGACCCTCTCATATATGTAATTTCTAAAGGAAATGCTCTGGGTATTACAGTTTTGATTACATCAAGATGATGTCAGGCGTTCCACACTTTTGTAATAAATATAGAATGTTAGCAATCTAGTTGTTCATTAGGATACTGTTGAGAGGCAGAGGCCAGGGGCACGGACTATGAAAATTGAAGGCAGGTAGGAGGGTGCAAAGGCAACAATTTAACCACACTGAGCAGGCAGGAAGGGCCGTGGAAGCACAACAGACTATGGAGGGCAGTGGAAAGAGGGGCAGGGGCAACAAACCAACAATACAGGACTTGCAAGAGAGGCTGTGGCAATGTAATAGACCATTGTGGGCAGAAGGAAGAGGCAATGGTAGTACAACCATACATGCCAACAGACCCGATTCAGCCAGGAAACGTCCAATGTTTTTAAGCTCAAATGGGCTTTATTTGATCTGTCTCCTGTCTACAATGTCCTCTTTTTCAATGTAACTCAAAGGGGAAAATCAATACCCCAGTTTTTTTTCAAAATCTCCCTCTTACCAAGTTCAAAATGTTCGCAAGTATGGTACATTGCCTCATGGAAGGAAATGGGATAGGGACATGGACTTGGATAACAGAGGACAGGAGGGACATGGAGAGGTGCACCAAACTGACCCTGCAGGGCAGGCACCAGGGTTTGCAGCAGCACAATACACCACACAGGGCATGCAGGACGGGAGTGCAGCACAACAATCCATAGAAAGCAAGTGGGAGGGGACGGGACCATGCACATGGACAACAGAGAACAGAGGGGCAAGAGGCAATGGTAGCTAGCTGACCATAATGGACAGACAGGAGAGAAAGTTGCAGCATAACAGACCATAAAGGGCAGGAGGGACGGATCAGGGGCATTACAATGGAACAGACAAGCCAGCAGGGAGGGAGTAGGGGTCTGCACATGTAAACAGAGGGCTGGGGGCAAGGGGGCAGGGCAGGAGCAGCAAGATAGCCATGGAGGTCAGGCAGGATGGGCACTAGAAGCAAGACACACCATGAAGAGCAACAGTGAGACTGTGATGGCATTCACACAGACCATGGACGGAAGGTCGGAGGGGGTCAGGGGCAGCTAACTGACCACACAGGGAAGGTGGGAGGGGCCATGGCAGCACAGAAGACCATGCATGGCAAGTGGGAGGGTTAGTGGCAGCACAATGGCTATGATGGGCAAGAAGGAGGGTGCAGGGGCATGCACAAAGGACAATGGAGGATAGAAGGGAGGGTCAGGACCTGTGCACAGACAAGAAAGTTCAGGGGAAGGGGCCTCACAACAGACCACACGGGGCAGGCAGTAGGAACAGTTGCAGCACAACTGACCAGGGAGGGCAGAAGGGTGTTGCAGTACAATGGACCATGTAGGACAGGAGGAAGAGGATAGGGGCATGGCATGTGGACAGGCAGGGTGGAGGTGGCAGGGACAGGTTACAGTCATCTGACAATGCTAGGCAGGTGGGAGGGGAGTGGCAGCTCAACAGAACACTCAGAGTAGATAGGAGTGGCAGGTCCATGGGACATGGTGGGCAAAAAGGATGGAGCAGGGGCATGCACAAAGACATCGGAGGGCAGGGGGAAGGAGAATAGGGGCAGCAAGCTAAGCACAGAGTTTAAGCAGGAGGTCAATGATGGGGCATAGAATTGGGCAATGGAGGGCAGGAGGAGTGGACTGGTACATCATCCTAAATTGAGGGCAGTGGCAGCACATCAGACCATGCATGGCAGGAGGGAGGAGGCTAGTCCATGGATTCACACAACAGAGGATAGGGAGGAGGGGGATGGGGCAGCAAGCTAACTGTTCAGAGAAGGTGGGTATTAGGAACTTTATTGTTTTTAAAACATTGTGTCTGTGCGAACTACTTAAAATATGAACAAGTATGCAGCCTAATCTCACTTTTATTCAGGAAGAAGAGGACGTTTGTGACTGTGACTCCGGGCTCACTTGGCAGAAACACCCCCTGACCCTCCACCCCCTATCGCAAAATGTAATGCCCGTGAAAAGGGTAGGTGAACACAGTGTTATATAGAACATAGTCCTGAGAGCACGATTGAAAATGAAAACTAGATATAGTGTATGGTATAAACTATGCACCAAAAAGTGTGATATAAGATGAACCGGGCGTGAAATATAATATGCAATACATTGTGCGCAATGACAGATTCATTGGAGAGCGCGAGATAGCACAGGCACTAGTGCGTGCTATGCGATATGCGCCTTGGAGTGTAATATGCACAGGGCAGTGTTGTGTAACCTAACTAGTCTCTAAAGTTGTAATATAAAATATGTGCTGGGGAGTGTAACGTTGCATATGCACTGTGACAAAGATATGGATCCCAGATTGTAATATGTATGGCATAGCACTGTGCGTTATAACATAGGCATCGAGGAAGGCACGTTAGATGGGGCAATATAACCCGTGCGAAGACAAGTGTGGCATGACATATTCACGGGGTGGTGTTACAGTGCACATGGGCTAGAGAGTGTCATAGCATATGTACTAGCTAGTGGAATACAACACAGAGGTGTGTGGCACTCGGCAGGCAATGGTGGGTGTAACACAGCATTGGGCTCTGTCAGGAGCGCGCTGTGACTCTCAAGTGATGTTCGTCCCCTTTCCAGAGAGTAAAATAAAAAGTATTACACATCCGGCAGTGGATGTGTGTTTTATTAACCGTGAGGGGGGTTTCTTGCATAGTTTTGGTCGAATTTTTGTCGAATCCCCTTTGAATGGCTTGGTGTGCATGTGTATTAAATGTGCCCGTCAATAGCTACCCATGTTTGTATAAATAAACGACAAGGGTGTCTACCGGGATTAGGCACGGTAGGGCATCAGACATGTCTGAGCTTCACTAGTGGTGTAAATACATTCCACGTGGATTCATTGCATGCATAGTCGCCTTTTAATGAATATCACACAAATCGTCATGGTGATAGGTACGTACGGTTTGTCCAGCATGTCCTAGGTGTGTCTATAAATATATATTTTTTTTAAATAATAACAAAACAGTGGCCGGCCCTGGCGATTGGGGTCAAAAAAACTATAATTAGGAGACAGGCCCTGGGGGATGGGGTCATCAGGGCCAATAAATTAGAATAAGAAGGGGAACCACACAGCCCCCCTTCTTAAAAAATTAAAATAAATAAAAGACTGGCATCGTGCCGGAGGCCATGCCCCCTCCGTGCAGCACTCTGCAAACGCGCCCCCAACAGGCATCTCCAGTATGCGCCAGGGAGCTGCGCTGCAGACAGGTGTTCTGAGGCCAAGCCCCTTTTTACACCTCTCTGCAACGCAGCTCTGTGGCGCTTACTGGAGGTACCTAGTGGTCTAGTTTGACCCTAGGGACCCTTAGGATTCAAGGGGACTTGATCTCTCAACTTAGAACAGCCACAGGGAGTGTTTACACAGTGGTGAAGGGAGGGGACGGGGCCTGAGGTGACGTGTGCAAACACGCACTATGGCACGTTTTAAATTGGGGATATAATTTCCCTTCAATACTGAGGGTCCCTGGGGGCTAACTAGCCCACCAAGTGCTTCCAGTAAGCGCCACTGAGCTGCATTGCAGAGAGGTGGTCCAGGCCGTGCCACTTTTTACATCTCTCTGCAACGCAGCTCTGTGGCACTTACTGGAGGTACCTAGTGGGCTAGTTGGACCCTAGGGACCCTCAGGATTCAAATGAACTTAATCTCCCAACTAAAAACAGACACAGGGCGTGTTTACACAGTGGTGAAGGGAGGGGACGGGGCCTGAGTTAACGTGTGCAAAAACACCCTGTGGCCTGTTTTAAGAGGTAGTTTTAATCCCCATGCCCTATTATATACTAGGGGCTTACAGAGGAGGTCATGCTAATCACAGGGGGACCCCAACGCATAATGTTACCTAGTGTATGTAGGTATTTTCACTGTATTCTAAGTGTCTTTTAACATAGCACTGGCTCTAGGACTGGTTAGTCAGACTCAGTTACCACCAGTATCCGTCTGAAAAAGTTGAGGGTACAGGATGATTTTGCAACAAGGCTTCTTTCTGCTCTTCTTTTTGTTCTTTCTGCACGTTATCCTTCTTCCTGCACTTATCTTCGTATTTGAGGACTTCTGTTGCTTCTTTCTGCACTTCTTTTGTTTCTTTCTGTGCATTTTTCTTCTTTCTTCACATGTCCTATCTCTGTAGGCATAGTTAGAAATTAGCATTTAAAAAACCTTTGAAATTCACAGAAAAAACCATAGGTTTCAGGCATGTTATAGTTAGGAATTAGCATTTAAAAAACCTCAGAAATTTACTGAAAAAACCATAGGTTTCAGGGGTGTTATAGTTAGCTGGACTTTTCACTTGTACAAAACCATTGAAATTCCCCCGTTATAGTTAGTTCAGCTAACTATAACTCGCGCGCCCGCAATGCACTGCTGATGACGTCACATATTACATCACTCATGACATGGTCAGTGACATCACTCATGACATCACTGATGACATCTCAAATGACATCACTGATGACATCACTGATGACATCATCCTTGTGATAGAGTGGCAGACCTCCTCTCACCCTAATATAACCTTTGATACACACATTCAAAAATAGAGACTAAAATTTTCAAAACAATGGACATACCAATACCAGCTACAACAACCTCTTCAGTAATTCTAAGATCCACATACACATCCACTCATTCACCAACAGTCCTATACAGTCACTCATACATGTACTCACTCATCATATGTACTCATACACCTATACATCCTGTTACACAATGCCACTCATGCATATAGTTACTCACACACATAGTCACTCATGCTAATAAAGAATCAAACATACATTTACTTGCATATACAGTTATACACACACCACCACACTTACTTCTACAGAAACTTACACATACTTAGTCTTTTAAACAATCACTTATAGAAACACATACAGATTCATACAGGAACTCTTTCAATCTCTCACTCTCACATATACTCACATATATACACCAATAGTCACATATACTAGTTTAAAACATATGTAGTTACTCATAAAGACACTATTGAGACAGTCATTCACTCACTAACACACCCATACACACACTCATCCACCCATACAGTCCTGCACACATGCTGTGTTCAACACATACAAACAGTGAGTCACTCATTCATGCACCTATGCACTACGTAATACCCCCCACCGAACCATGCAGACACTCAGACTGATACTCAAAAAACCAACTAATAACCTATATAGACACCCATGTAGCTACTCACCAACCCATGCAGCCACTTATACACAAAGTGAGAGACTGATACAGATATTTACATATTTAAACATTACTCACTAAGCCATGTATTCACTATGATACACTTAATCAGTCAGTTACACAATCAATTTTTCAAAAACAAATCATCCATTTAGACACTTATATTCCCATTTATTCTTCCATCGACCTTGAGATATACATATATAAAACATATTTAATTTTCAGAAAAACACACATTCAATGGATGATGTCATCAGTGATGTCATCAGTGATGTCATTTGAGATGTCATCAGTGATGTCATGAGTGATGTCACTGACCATGTCATGAGTGATGTAATATGTGACGTCATCAGCAGTGCATTGCGGGCGCGCGAGTTATAGTTAGCTGAACTAACTATAACGGGGGAATTTCAATGGTTTTGTACAAGTGAAAAGTCCAGCTAACTATAACACCCCTGAAACCTATGGTTTTTTCAGTGAATATATATATATATATAAATATATATATATATATCAACCTCCAACTCCCGTCTTCTATCAAAGAAAGGACGCCGACACCAACGATTCTCACCAAATCCACAGTTTAATGATTTCAATCCTTTGCGACGCGTTTCGGCATTCCTGCCTTAATCATGCAATGGATAACTCTTTCCGTATGTGGGTTAAAATACACAAACACCGAGTACAAAAAAAAAAAAAAAAAAAAAAAGGTCACATGATAGAATCCACCAATTGCTGACCACTAGACATGAACAAAAGACTTTGTAGCAGACCTAGATACAGGCAAGTATACACAGTTACCATTTTTTTGTCTGAATAAACATAACTTTATCGACACAGCCACAAAAATAAAAACAAAATATTCTTTTCATATTCTTTTAAATGGACTGATACATTTATACTGAATCAGCCAATTACCAAAAGCAAAGTCGATCAGATGAAAGACATTTTATATTGTCCACTATGCGCAGGAAAAGTGTTTATAAATAAATAATGGGACATTTATTTAAACAGAAATTTCATTCTAAGTTTAAAAAAGCCATGTTCCCAGTTGACTTTTTATCCTGTAAACATCAGTTACGCGAATAAAGTGCATAGTGCTTATCTCCTAAAGTGCAAATACAGTGCAGTTTCAAGAAAAAAGGGGGTATTACAATTCAACGCATACTGTGTACTAAAATGAGTCTAAAAACTTTGCTCTATCGGCTGTGGATATTGTGTCATAATAATCTCTAGCCTGCCACAAATGTTAATTAGTGAACATACCTGTCACATTACTAATTTCCTTTAATTAAATATTGCCAAACCATCATATTTAAACATTACAATTGCGTCTGGTGACTTGATTACTTGTTCCCAGTGTGACATTGCTGGGCCTGAAATAGCAGCCAATCTGCTGTCAAGTCTGTATCCCAATTTTTACTCTGTTCAAATTGACAGGGCTTCCAATCTACTATTACTTCGAAGAGGGTGTCCTGGTATAACTTCTTGATCCTTGTGTTTTCCAATCACATGCCTCTCTCTCTGAAAGTATTCTTGATTGTAAAGAAGGCCTAAAAAAGCAAAGTAATTAAAAAAAAAAATTAGAATTCTAAAAGGTCTGCCCTTTGGCCATAAAGTACTATCTTATTTTTATGAATCAATAAATATATCTAAAATATATTAAAATATTATATCCTTAAATAGATAAAAAAAGATGTATTGTTGATTTAAATTTATATACCTTCTCACTGACCTGTCAGAGAGACTTTGTTCATATCAATTGGTAAAACCATGTACATAAAGTGCAAGTGCCTGTAGGTACATATTTACGTAATACTGATGTGTAGATTAGCCACTGTCAAATATAATCTTGTTGTACATAGGGAACAGACACTAATATATATATATATTCATGAGTGATGTCACTGACCATGTCATGAGTGATGTAATATGTGACGTCATCAGCAGTGCATTGCGGGCGCGCGAGTTATAGTTAGCTGAACTAACTATAACGGGGGAATTTCAATGGTTTTGTACAAGTGAAACGTCCAGCTAACTATAACACCCCTGAAACCTATGGTTTTTTCAGTGAATTTCTGAGGTTTTTTAAATGCTAATTCCTAACTATAACGTGCCTGAAACCTATGTTTTTTTTCTGTGAATTTCAAAGGTTTTTTAAATGCTAATTTCTAACTATGCCTACAGAGATAGGACATGTGAAGAAAGAAGAAAAAATGCACAGAAAGAAAAAAAAGAAGTGCAGAAAGAAGCCACAGAAGTCCTCAAAGACGAAGAAAAGTGCAGGAAGAAGGATAACGTGCAGAAAGAACAAAAAGAAGAGCAGAAAGAAGCCTTGTTGCAAAATCATCCTGTACCCTCAACTTTATCAGACGGATACTGGTGGTAACTGAGTCTGACTAACCAGTCCTAGAGCCAGTGCTATGTTAAAAGACACTTAGAATACAGTGAAAACACCTACATACACTAGGGAACATTATGCGTTGGGGTCCCCCTGTGATTAGCATGACCTCCTCTGTAAGCCCCTAGTATATAATAGGGCAGGGGGATTAAAACTACCTCTTAAAACAGGCCACAGGGCGTTTTTGCACACGTTAACTCAGGCCCCGTCCCCTCCCTTCACCACTGTGTAAACACGCTCTGTGTCAGTTTTTACTTGGGAGATTAAGTTCATTTGAATCCTGAGGGTCCCTAGGGTCCAACTAGCCCACTAGGTACCTCCAGTAAGTGCCACAGAGCTGCGTTGCAGAGAGGTGTAAAAAGTGGCATGGCCTGGACCACCTCTCTGCAATGCAGCTCAGTGGCGCTTACTGGAAGCACTTGGTGGGCTAGTTAGCCCCCAGGGGCCCTCAGTATTGAAGGAAAATTATATCCCCAATTTCAAACGTGCCATAGTGCGTGTTTGCACACGTCACCTCAGGCCCCGTCCCCTCCCTTCACCACTGTGTAAACGCGCCCTGTGGCTGTTCTAAGTTGAGAGATTAAGTCCCCTTGAATCCTAAGGGTCCCTAGGGTCAAACTAGACCACTAGGTACCTCTAGTAAGTGCCACAGAGCTGCGTTGCAGAGAGGTGTAAAAAGGGGCTTGGCCTCAGAACACCTGTCTGCAGCCCAGCTCCCTGGCGCATACTGGAGATGCCTGTTGGGCTAGTTGGCCCTCAGGGACCCTCAGTATTGAAGAGGAATTAATTCCCCAACTTACAACTCGCCAGGGGGCGCGTTTGCAGAGTGCTGCAAGGAGGGGGCGTGGCCTCCGGCGCGATGCCAGTCTTTTATTTATTTGAATTATTTAAGAAGGGGGGCTGTGTGGTTCCCCTTCTTATTCTAATTTATTGGCCCTGATGACCCCATCCCCCAGGGCCTGTCTCCTAATTATATTTTTTTGACCCCAATCCCCAGGGCCGGCCACTGTTTTTTATTATTTTTAAAAAATATATATTTATAGACACACCTAGGACAAGCTGGACAAACCGTGCGTACCTATCACAATGACGATTGGCGTGATATTCATTAAAAGGCGACTATGCATACAATGAATCCACATGGAATGTATTTACACCACTAGTGAAGCTCTGACATGTCTGATGCCCTACCGTGCCTAATCCCGGTAGACACCCTTGTTGTTTAATTATACAAACATGGGTAGCTATTGACGGGCACATTTAATACACATGCACACCAAGCCATTCAAAGGGGATTCGACAAAAATTCGACCAATCCTATGCAAGAAACCCCCCTCACGGTTAATAAAACACACATCCACTGCCGGATGTGTAATACTTTTTATTTTACTCTCTGGAAAGGGGACGAACATCACTTGAGAGTCACAGCGTGCTCCTGGCAGAGCCCAATGCTGTATTACACCCACCATTGCCTGCTGAGTGCCACACACCTCTGTGTTGTATTCCACTAGCTAGTGCATATGCTATGACACTCTCTAGCCCATGTGCACTGTAACACCACCCCGTGAATATGTCATGCCACACTTGTCTTCGCACGGGTTATATTGCCCCATCTAACGTGCCTTCCTCGATGCCTATGTTATAACGCACAGTGCTATGCCATACATATTACAATCTGGGATCCATATCTTTGTCACAGTGCATATGCAACGTTACACTCCCCAGCACATATTTTATATTACAACTTTAGAGACTAGATAGGTTACACAACACTGCCCTGTGCATATTACACTCCAAGGCGCATATCGCATAGCACGCGCTAGTGCCTGTGCTATCTCGCGCTCTCCAATGAATCTGTCATTGCGCACAATGTATTGCATATTATATTTCACGCCTGGTTCATCTTGTATCACACTTTTTGGTGCATATTTTATACCATACACTATATTTAGTTTTCATTTTCAATCGTGCTCTCAGGACTATGTTCTATATAACACTGTGTTCACCTACCCTTTTCACGGGCATTACATTTTAAGATGGGGGTGGAGGGTCAGGGGTTGTTTCTGCCAAGTGAGCCCGGAGTCACAGTCACAAACGTCCTCTTCTTCCTGAATAAAAGTGAGATTATCCTGCATACTTGTTCATATTTTAAGTAGTTCGCACAGACACATGTTTTAAAAACAATAAAGTTCCTAATACCCACCTTCTCTGAACAGTTAGCTTGCTGCCCCATCCCCCTCCTCCCTATCCTCTGTTGTGTGAATCCACTCCTCCTGCCCTCCATTGCCCAATTCTATGTCCCATCATTGACCTCCTGCTTAAACTCTGTGCTTAGCTTGCTGCCCCTATTCTCCTTCCCCCTGCCCTCCGATGTCTTTGTGCATGTCCCTGCTCCATCCTTTTTGCCCACCATGTTCCATGGACCTGCCACTCCTATCTACTCTGAGTGTTCTGTTGAGCTGCCACTCCCCTCCCACCTGCCTAGCATTGTCAGATGACTGTAACCTGTCCCTGCCACCTCCACCCTACCTGTCCACATGCCATGCCCCTATCCTCTTCCTCCTGTCCTACATGGTCCATTGTACTGCCACACCCTTCTGCCCTCCCTGGTCTGTTGTGCTGCAACTGCTCCTCCTGCCTGCCCCGTGCGGTCTGTTGTGAGGCCCCTTCCACTGAACTTTCTTGTCTATGCACAGGTCCTGACCCTCCCTTCTATCCTCCATCGTCCTTTGTGCATGCCACTGCACCCTCCTTCTTGCCCATCATAGCCATTGTGCTGCCACTAACCCTCCCACTTGCCATGCATGGTCTTCTGTGCTGCCATGGCTTCCATGTGTGGTCAGTTCAGTTCAGTTCAGTTCATTTATTTGTTTCGAAGGTTAAAAACCATCATGAAAATACATAATAATCATAATAATAATAATCATAATATGTAATCACAAAGAGAACATTCTGGACAACGTCACAATTGTTAAAAAGTAGACAGAGAAAAAACCTGTGAGCAACAGTGATACAAGACCCCATATTATAATATTAGTATTTCCCGTACCTCCCTAACCCACCCTTCATCATTCCCTTGTGTTTCTCAATCTAAAAGCAATTTTAAGGAAACTTATAACAGCGAATAAGGTTCGTGTTTCAGCGGCTCTTTGCAAGAACAATAAGGCAGGTTTGGCATGGATAATATTTGAGACCTTTAAGACATCTACTAAAAATCTTTGGCGCGGTGTTTATAAAAAGAACACAATAATACAAAATGAAGGGTGTCCTGCGGAGACCTATTGTCGCAGCCGCAGGCACCCTTCTGCTCAATTGTTTGAGTAAAACCTGATGGATAAGCTAAAATATGGTGCAACAAATTGAGCCTAAAACGAGTCATTAAAAACCTCTCGTGATGACTGTACAATAAAAAGAGGTATGGTTCCATGCCAACTTGATTAGAGACAAGGGAGTGGGCAACTGCTGAGGATTTAGCTAAATCCAACTCCTTCCTCCTGCCAATAAATTTGGCCAACAATGAGCTTTGAACATAGTGTCTGGAGCATATGTCCACCCTGGAGGGGTCCAGGAATAGCATTTGTTCATCAATATCCCCCAGAGTGTCTTTAACATATTTCAGCCATGGGATTTGAAGAAATTTCTCTTTCGACAAACAATCCTGGATGATCTGTCTAGATAGACCTGCATTTTGGATTTGTCCAAATTTTCAGCCAGGCCAGTATAGGTCTCAGTCTGATAATGTCAGCAATATATGTGATTCCCAGCTCTTCATGAGTAATTGCTGCAGTGATGCACGGTGGAAGTTTTAACAGTGTGGTCAGTTAGCTGCCCCTGATTCCCTCCCACCTTCCCTCCATGGTCTGTGTGTATGCCATCACAGTCTCACTGTTGCTCTTCATGGTGTGTTTTGCTTCTAGTGCCCATCCTGCCTGACCTCCATGGCTATCTTGCTGCTCTTGCCCTGCCCCCTTGCCCCCAGCCCTCTGTTTACATGTGCAGACCCCTACTCCCTCCCTCCTGGCTTGTCTGTTCCATTGTAATGCCCCTGATCCGTCCCTCCTGCCCTTTATGGTCTGTTATGCTGCAGCTTTCTCTCCTGTCTGTCCATTATGGTCAGCTAGCTACCATTGCCTCTTGCCCCTCTGTTCTCTGTTGTCCATGTGCATGGTCCTGTCCCCTCCCTCTTGCTTTCTATGGATTGTTGTGCTGCACTCCCGTCCCGCATGCCCTGTGTGGTGTATTGTGCTGCTGCAAACACTGATGCCTGCTC
The DNA here is from genome assembly GCF_964204655.1 of Triturus cristatus. Lineage (NCBI taxonomy): Eukaryota > Metazoa > Chordata > Amphibia > Caudata > Salamandridae > Triturus > Triturus cristatus. The sequence continues at coordinate 721,907,289 of NC_140585.1, forward strand.
TGCAGGGTCAGTTTGGTGCACCTCTCCATGTCCCTTCTGTCCTCTGTTATCCAAGTCCATGTTCCTACCCCATTTCCTTCCATGATCCAATGTACCATACTTGCGAAGAGGGAGATTTAAAAAAAAAACTGGGGTATTGATTTTCCCCTTTGAGTTACATTGAAGATGAGGAGATTGTAGACAGGAGACAGATCAAATAAAGCCCATTTGAGCTTAAAAACATTGGACGTTTCCTGGCTGAATCGGGTCTGTTGGCATGTATGGTTGTACTATCATTGCCTCTTCCTTCTGCCCACAATGGTCTATTACATTGCCACAGCCTCTCTTGCAAGTCCTGTATTGTTGGTTTGTTGCCCCTGCCCCCCTTTCCTCTGCCCTCCATAGTCTGTTGTGCTGCCACGGCCCTTCCTGCCTGCTCAGTGTGGTTAAATTGTTGCCTTTGCACCCTCCTACCTGCCTTCAATTTTCAGAGTCCGTGCCCCTGGCCTCTGCCTCTCAACAGTATCCTAATGAACAACTAGATTGCTAACATTCTATATTTATTACAAAAGTGTGGAACGCCTGACGTCATCTTGATGTAATCAAAGCTGTAATACCTAGAGCATTTCCTTTAGAAATTACATATATGAGAGGGTCTTATTGGCATCAAAATTATGGTTAGTGCTCTAAAAGACTAAAATAAGGACATATTTTCTGAGTTTTCAAATAGCGACAAAGCACTTTTAAATTATTTGTTATCTTTATGTTTTTTATCCAGTTGACCACTTGATTAAATGTTGCATTTAGGGGAGAGGATGTGGTGTTACTTCCAGAACTGCAGACTTTGCAACTGGGGAACCAGGTTGGAGTTTCTGCTTCAGCTCGACATTCTGTGATTCTGGTCAAATCACTTAGTCTCCCCATGTCTACATCCAAAATGAATTTGTTCTTGTGTGATATAACCAATGCTCATGTAAAACACTCCAATACCTGACAAGTCTGCACTATATAACACCGCAAAAACACAAAATAATAAGTGTTTTGCACACTTCTGTCATTGGGCAATATTTGGGCTACATCTGGGTGATTTTGGGCTACATTTGGGCTCTTTTGTCTCCGGTGGCCATCTTGGGAGATTTATTTGTTATGAAGTTTCCTAATTTCCTCATGTACTGCAGTCTCCTCAGTAGGAAATGCTTTCAGTTTTTTACTTTGATTCCATCATGAAGGTATTCAGATATGTCACACATTTGCCATAAATTCTGAATGTTAGCACTCTAGTTGTTCATTAGATCACTGTAGTAAAACTACTGTTCACCATGGAAGTCTGCTCCTGGTATTAAAAGTGCATGTTTCAGTCTGCATGTCAGAATATTTTAATGAAATAGAAGAGGATTTGAGAAGTCACTCAAAATGTGCCCTCATTTTCTTTCTTCAGCATTAATCATAATTTCTATAGCAAAATGAACCCCCTCATTGTGTTCCTTTTTAAATTAAATGTTTTAAGTGTTACCAGTTTATTCCAATCAAGATGGCTTCAGGTGTGCCATACTTTTGTCATAATGAAGACAGTATGCGCTCTAGTTGTTTTTAAGAACACTCTGGGACATTCTGTCATTGGGCTATACTTGGGTTACATCTGGGTGATATTTGGGCTACATTTGGGCTCTTTTGTCTCTGGTGGCCATCTTGGGAGACTTATTTGTTATGAAGTTTCCTAATTTCCTCATTTACTGCAGTCTCCTCAGTAGGAAATACTTTCAGTTTTTTACTTTGATTCCATCAAGAAGGCATTCAGATGTGTCACACATTTGCCATAAATTCAGAATGTTAGCACTCTTTTTGCTCATTAGATCACTCTAGTAAAGCTACTGCTCACCAGGGAAAACTGCTGCTGGTATTGAAAGTGCATGTTTCAGTCTGCATGTCAGAATTTTTTAATGAAATAGAAGAGGATTTGAGAAGTCACTCAAAATGTGCCCTAATTTTTCTTTCTGCAGCACTAATCATACTTTTAATGGAAAAATGAACCCCTCATTTTGTTCCTTTTTAAATTAAATGTTTTAAGAGTTACCACTTTAATCCAAGCAAGATGGCTTCAGGTGTGCCATACGTTTATCATAAGTAGGACTGTTAGCGCTCTAGTTGTTCTTTGGAACACTCTGGGAAGCTGCAGTAGAACACAACGGACTCAACTGACAGTCTCTGCCCTTGTTGGATGTACATGTTTTACTGAGAATGTCAGACTTCATTCTCACATGACTGAGAAAGATAATGTGAATTTACAGAAAATAAGCTCTCAGTTTAGCTTATAGATCACCTTCCAAACCTCTGTGGGAAAAGCATGAGAAAATATTTTTCTCTCAATCATGATATCCCAGCAGAAGGCTTTTTCACATGGTGAAATCACCTTAGAACATACCACAATTCCTAAAATGAGTATGGTACCATCAACAAATGATTTATAATGTAACTAAAGTCTTAAAACTTTCTATTAACTGCAATGCTTTTTAATGAGGTGCTATCATGTACATTGGTCCCAAGATGTCTGCCAACACATCTTGGATGAAGTGCTGACAGCCAATCAGATCTCAGGATGAGATGTGTGGTTAGGCTCCGCCCACATATATATATGATTTTACTTTTGATTTTCTCAGGAACTAATGAACAGATTGACTCCATATATGCAAAAGGCACATCCCTGAGCTGAGGACTACCTCTCTGCCAAATTTCAAGTAATTCTGTTCAGCCGTTCGGGCTGTACCTTGGACTAAAGGTCCCTATGGAAAATTGCATGGGGAATATATATTGGGGATATATATATCACACCAAACGTCCTTCCCCTTCTTGAAAGGATGTCAGCCCACACAGGTAAGTGAAAGTTCCTCTCTTTATTGCAGTGCACATATATATATATATATATTACCTACTGGCGGTCGCCAGTAGGTAGTTATAGTTAGGACCCTGTTTCCATAGGAAAAGCGCAACATTCTATTTTGAATAACTTTGGCGCCGGACGACAAATCCTCGCGAAATTTTCAAAATAGGTGGGGCGCTACGCTCCGCTCCTACCCTGAAAGTCTCGGGGGGATTCGTCAAGCGGGGGCTGAGATAAAAGTGGGGTCCCAAAACGCGTTTTTCCCATGCATTTTTCCAGAGGACCTTTAGACACAGCTACAGCCCGAACGGCTGAACAGAGTTCCTTGAAATTTGGCAGAGAGGTATTCCTCAGGTCAAGGAAGTGCCTTTTGTAGGTATGGTGTAAATCTGTTCAGTAGTTCCTGAGAAAATAGCCTTTAAATCAATATATATATCTGAGCCAGCTTACGGTGCGCTTACGGTGCGCTTACCGTACGCGTACGGTGACGTGCGCGAGCGCGAGCGCGATTCTGATTGGCTGATAGATCTTAGTAAACATTCGAATCGGTCGAAACCAGGAAGCGGCGGCCGCCATTTCGTGTGTTTCAGTCAGAAAAAAAAGGGAGATAACTTGAAAAGGGGGCAAGGAAGAGAGTTACAGACCCCCTAACATTTGAAAGGGGGTCAAAGAAGGACAGAAAAGTACAAAAAAAACATTTATTAATTTTTAAAAAAATCGCGGGGTACGCGTACGGTAAGCTCACCGTACGCGTAAGGTAAAAAAAAATAAAAAAAATGAAATGAAATGCAGATTTAAGTGTTTAGATATTAGGGGGCTCTAAAAAGAGCCGTTGTGTTTATTAAGTGATTTTTTAGTGGTACCTACAAGTAAGTACCGATGCAGAGTCTAAGGTTCAAGAGGAAGACTCTGTTCCCTTCATCATTGAAGTGTACACCATCTCCTCTATAAATGTCTTGCATGTCGTAACGCAAGTCGTTGTGGTAAATGGAGCCCATACCATAGTCACGGAGGAAAGCAGAAACAGATTTGTTGACGTGCTTCCTTGCTTTGTCAATCTGCGGACAAAAATGATTGGACCAGTTCCATTTTTGCCTTTGGTATGTGTTAGAATACACAAAGGCAGTTTTAGGGAAAAGTGAAAACAGTTGTGCAAAGGTCTCCTTCATAAGCATTTCCAGACCTACCCCAGTCAAAGTGCCTAGGTCATTGCCACCACAGTGCACTATTATGAGGTCAGGGTGTTGGATTTGCATGAAGGATTTCACCAATGGCATCAATTGGTGCCACTTTAACCCTCTCTGACCAATCCATTTAATGTCTACATTTGGCAAAGCAAGGTCTCTCACCATACCTGTTTTCTCTGCATACTTTTCACTCCAGAAGACATAGCTGTGTCCTACAATCCACACTGTGAACATCTTCCAAGGAGAACTGGATGCACTCAGGAGGTGTATTTCAGTAGAATGGGAAAAAGAAATGAAAGACAGTTTGGAAATGGAGGCATACATATTTTTTAAAAATAAAATGAACTCATTGGCTGTTTCATACCATTCTACAAAAAAAACTAGGCTGTATGTGTAAATTTATAGAAGCATGTTTTGTATTGGTACAGAAAAATGTGTTACCAAAGAACAGTACTATGGATTTGCTGTTAGGTTTGAAAAGTCAAGCACTCCTGCTCTTTGGAAATGAAACATTGTTTGGTGAACTTCTGACCTAACTCTACACAGCAGTGTTTCAAGAGCTGTTGCTATGGTAGCAGGCAGAAGTCAAGTTGGGGGAAGGGTACTAGGCAGAAGTCAAGTTGGGGGAAGGGTACTTTTGGAAAAGGGTTGGTTTTCAACCAATAGAAATGTGTGATTACATTTGAAAAAAAGGGGGAAGCACTGAGATTTGAAACTTACATGTATATGTGTGGAAAAAGAGAGGGAAACTTTGCCATTATCTGGTTCTGCTGAGAGGAGAGAGGTGTACAGAACAGAGATCCTGGCTCTGATAATCTGCTGTTTGAGTGCCACATTTCTTTCACAACTAACTAATTTTAAAGGTGAGTTAAGAGTTTGAGAGGGGATGTATATGGTAAATTAAGAAATGAATAATAGAATTGGAATTCCTTTTGTTGAAGTTGTGTTTAATATTTTGTGTTTTGGGAGAAATTTAAATGTGAGGAACATGTAAAATAATATGGACTATGTTTTTACGATAAATTAAGGTGTACTGGTATAAATAAGGAATACTTTTAGGGTTTGAGGTTCCAGTCAGTAATGCAAATACATTCAGCATCACTAAGGCTGGTTGCCCTTGCTGGAGTGTAGTCAGTCACCCAGGTTACACATGTTGCTGGTCTCAGAAAGCTTTTTGGTATTGCTCTGGTGATTTTACATTTGCATTAGATGGAAAGGGAGAGCTATTTTTTTATGCAGAAGCAGACTCTTAGCACACAGCCAGCTGCTTATCCTGTGGTATCATGCACAGTATTCACAACCGAGTGGGGTTTGAGGTTGCAGTCAGTAATGCAAATACATTTACCATCACTAAGGCTGGTTGCCCTTGATGGAGTGTAGTCAGTCACCCAGCGATTTATAGTGAAATGCAATATATTCTGAAAACAGCAAAAAAAAGGCAAACAATTGTTTTTGGAAAATATGTAAAAATGTGTACTGTATTATAAAATGTTTTATTAAATATTAATACTTTTTTCTTTTTTTTCAGATTGAGAAAGAAAAGTTACGAAAACTTGAACCATTTTTATAGCAATTATAATTAAATTTGAATTAATAAATAATTTTTTGAGTGGGTATGGTAAGTCAGAAATTTTATGGTCCCTTTTTTCCACTTCTCCACAATCACATTTTCAGTTTTTCATTGTAATCTCACAAGGACCTTGTAATGTGATAATTGATTTTTAGTGTTTTTAAAAAAAAAAAAAAAAATTACGCGCACCGTACGCGTACGGTAAAAAAAAAATCAAAAAAAAGTTAAAAAAATATATAAAAAAAAGTTGAAAGGTAAGGTTGGCTCTTAAAAGAGCCGTTGTGTTCGTACAGGGACAGAGGAAAGAAAGAATGGGAATATTAGTCGGTAGGACAAATGTGCTGGTCTATTTTATTGTTAACTAGGGCAACACTGGTCTCCCTATGACAAATTAGACCATGACAATGGGCACACCGCATTGTAACCCTCGCAAACCGAGGGTTAGTTTCCAGAGGACCAGAAAAAGGAGATGCTCCCCCCACAGATGAAGGGCTCAGCTGACCTGCCGAAGATGGACTCGGCCTTGCAGATGATGGACCAGGCTGAGCTGCTGTGGATGTGCTTGGTTGACTTACTGAAGGGTTTCCTCCAGTATGTCGAGCATATGTCCTACCATGTACATCATGAAGGTGTCTCAACATAGTGTGATTCCTGAAGGAATACTTCTTGTTAGGATTCCCTCTTGAAAGTACACGGTCACACAGCTTACAAGTCACTAAAGGTGCATTTACCTTTTTCTTGCCCTCTGGAAAAGAAAAATACTCCCATATGAAAGAGCTCTTTTGTTTCCTCCTTCTCTGCCTCAAGGTAGTGCGGCTAGCCTCACTCTCTGAAGAGGTCTGCTGTTCTGCCATCGTATCACAAAGACAACTCAGCTCCTTCTCCAAAGGGATCACAAGCAGAAATGAGGGGAATGGGTGTGGTGTAGGAGAGTTCTAGAACTGAAAGTAGTTTCAACCAATCAAAAGTTGTGTTTCATGATCACATGACCCACCGTGCGCGTACGTTACGCTTACGGTGCGCTTACGGTGCGCTTACGGTAAAAGTACGCATGTGCGTAAAAAAGACACGCGCTTGCGCGCATGCGCAAAACAGTCACTCCACAACACTTCCGCGTAACGTGCGCGTGTAGCGTACACGCCTACGCGCCCCACGCGCAGTACGCACGGCTACGCAAATTGCGTAACTATACGCAAACAGAGTAGATAAATTACGAACATTGCGTAAACCGTACGCTTACCGTACGCTTACCGTACGCGCACTAAAAAAAAAAATATATATATATATATATATATTTTCTATGTTATACTAATATATCTTACCAGTTTGGTAAAAAAAAAAAAGAGACAAATTGATATATTGCAGATTTTTTTAAAAAAAAACATAGTGTTTTAAGAGAATAAAAAGATTTTAAAAAAACGTGTTTTTTTTTTTACAAAAAAACACATTTAATATAAGAATTTATAATAAAAAAATCATACAAAATCAATAAAAAAACTATCGGAATCACATATGTTATAGGTAAGAATTAGCATTTAAAAAACCATACAAATTCACTGAAAAAACCATGGGTTTCACACACGTTATAGTTAGAAATTAGCATTTAAAAAACCTTGCAAATTCACTGAAAAAACCATAGGTTTCACACACGTTATAGTTAGGAATTAACATTTAAAAAACCTTGCAAATTCACTGAAAAAACCATAGGTTTCACACACGTTATAGTTAGGAATTAGCATTTAAAAAACCTTGCAAATTCAGTGAAAAAACCATAGGTTTCACACATGTTATAGTTAGCTGGACATTTTACTCGTAAAAAAACAATGAAATTCCCCCGTTATAGTTAGTTCAGCTAACTATAACTCGCGCGCCCGCAATGCACTGCTGATGACGTCACATATTACATCACTCATGACATGGTCAGTGACATCACTCATGACATCACTGATGACATCTCAAATGACATCACTGATGACATCACTGATGACATCATCCAGTGAATGTGTGTTTTTCTGAAAATTACATATGTTTTATATATGTATATCTCCAGGTCGATCGAAGAATAAATGGGTATATAAGTGTCTAAATGGATGATTTGTTTTTGAAAAATTGATTGTGGAACTGACTGATTAAGTGTATCTTAGTGAATACATGGCTTAGTGAGTAATGTTTAAATATGTAAATATCTGTATTATGTTCTCACTTTGTGTATAAGTGGCTGCATGGGTTGGTGAGTAGCTACATGGGTGTCTGTAAAGGTGTTAGTTGGTTTTTTGAGTATCAGTCTGAGTGTCTGCATGGTTCGGTGGGGGGTTTTACGTAGTGCATAGGTGCATGAATGAGTGACTCACTGTTTGTATGTGTTGAAGACAGCATGTGTGCAGGACTCTATGGGTGGATGAGTGTGTGTACGGGTGTGTTAGTGAGTGAATGACTGTCTCAATAGTGTCTTTATGAGTAACTACATATGTTTTAAACTAGTATATGTGACTATTGGTGTATATAAGTGAGTATATGTGAGAGAGAGAGATTGAAAGGGTTCCTGTATGAATAAGTATGTGGTTCTATAAGTGAATGTTTAAAAGACTAAGTATGTGTAAGTTTCCGTAGAAGTAAGTGTGGTGGTGTGTGTATAACTGTATATGCAAGTAAATGTATGTTTGATTCCTTATTAGCATGAGTGACTATGTGTGTGAGTAACTCTATGGATGAGTGGCATTGTGTAACAGGATGTATAGGTGCATGAGTACATATGATGAGTGAGTACATGTATGAGTGACTGTATAGGACTGTTGGTGAATGAGTGGATGTGTATGTGGATCTTAGAATTACTGAAGAGGTTGTTGTAAGTGGTATTGGTATGTTCATTGTTTTGAACATTTTAGTCTCTATTTTTGAATGTGTGTATCAAAGGATATATTAGGGTGAGAGGAGGTCTGCCACTCTATCACAAGGATGATGTCATCAGTGATGTCCTCAGTGATGTCATTTGAGATGTCATCAGTGATGTCATGAGTGATGTCACTGACCATGTCATGAGTGATGTAATATGTGATGTCATCAGCAGTGCATTGCGGGCGCGCGAGTTATAGTTAGCTGAACTAACTATAACGGGGGAATTTCATTGTTTTTTTACGAGTAAAATGTCCAGCTAACTATAACATGTGTGAAACCTATGGTTTTTTTACTGAATATATATATATATATATATATATATATATATATATATATGACCTACTGGTGGTCGCCAGTAGGTTATAGTTAGGACCAAGTTTCCATAGGAAGAGCATTTTTTGTTTTGCTTATAACTTTGGTGTCATTTGATGAATCTTCATGAAATTTTCCAAACTAAATCAGCTCCTATGCTGAAAGTTTGGGGGTGATTCATCAAGGGAGGGGCTGAGAAAAAAGGGGGTCCCAAATCGGGCTTTCTCCATGTTAATTTCCATAGGAAACTTCAGACAAGGCTACAGGTCGAACGGGTGAACGGAATTATCCCAAATTTGGCAGGGAGAATGGTATTGGTCTGGAAAGCACACTTTTGTTTATTTGGTGTAAATCTGTTCAGCAGTTTTTGAGAAATATCGAAGTTTACAGATATCGATATTTGGGAATTCTGCCATCTGATTGGCTGAGGCGTTACAAGCACGAGCTTGCTGCTTATTGGTTGGGAGCACTGCGAGCGATTGCAACTAGGAAGTGTTGGCCGCCATTTTGTGATTCTGTGGAAGCGAGTAAGGGGAAAAAATGGAGAAAAACGTAGGAAAGAGCAGGGTAGGAGCACTGTAACCTCTGTGGGGTGTTTAGGGTGTGCTATAGAGGGGGTGCGAAATGAACTACTCATACCTACTGGTCTGAAAGTGCTGGGTACGGAAATTAAGTGTGGTATTGCGTAGAGTCTGATGCTGCTAAGGTGAGCTGCTGCGGGAGTTGGAGATGAAAGCGTGAGCCTAAACTGTGTGTCTTATGGTGTGAAGTCATGTGCCCTGGCCACTGCAGCACACCTGTAGAAATAGTGTCAACATGTGTTTATAAACTTTATACTTACTAGGACGAACTACTGACTCCTACTGGTCTGAAAGTACTGGGGTACGGAAAATATGTGAGGTATTGTCTAGAGTCTCATGGTGCTAAGCTGAGGTGCTGCCAGACTCGGGGATGAAAGCGTGAGTCCAAACTGTGTGTCATATGCTGTGAAGTCATGTGCTCTGGCCGCTGTGCCACATCTGTCAAGTAGTGTCAGCATGCAGTTATACCTACTTGGAGGAACTTTTGTTTCGAACATTGTAGCTTGTGTATGGTGCTTATGGGGTGTTATACAAGGAGTGCGAAGGTAAATTTGCGTGTATCAAATCAATACTGTATTTGTAAAGTGCAAACTACTCACCCCTATGGGTCTGAAGTCTCTCGAGGCCGGCGTGAAAATATGTGAGCTATTGCCCAGAGTCCCATGGTGCTGAGCTGAGGTGTCCAAAGGTGTCCTTCATAAGCATTTCCAAACCTACCCCAGTCAATGTGCCTAGGTCATTTCCACCACAATGCACAATTATGAGGTCAGGGTGTGGAAGATGCAAAGAGGTTTTAACCAAAGGTAGCAATTGGTGCCACTTCAATCTTCTCTGTGCAAACCATTTAATGTCCACATTTTGTAAACCTAGGTCTAAGTCAATATGTCTGTGTTCTGCATACCTCTTGCACCAGAAGATATAGCTATGTCCTACGATCCCCACTAGCATTTTGAAGGTATGGCTGGAAGGTGTTGAAAGATGTCTGTAGGTCATGCAGTTCCTTGGTAGAATAAGAGATATGTTTAAAGATGGGAAACTACTTGTTTTACCTATTTGATGCCAACGTCCACACAGTAGCGGTGAGCAAGGGCACACAGCCACGAGCATACGTTGGTGGCCCCACCGGCCTGCGTAGTGCAGGTTCAGTGGCACCACGTGTCGCCCGCGTTCCATATGCAAATACCTCTCACTGATCGAAGGGAGTCTGGTGCTGTGGTCGCTGCCATTCAGGACTCAGGACATATTTACACATGTGGGATCGGCTTGTGTTGAACAGGGTTAGTTGGTACCACGTGTTGCCGGTCTTCCACAGTGTAGGCCGGAGGCAGCAAAGGCCCACAGGCAGGTGACATTGACTTGAGCTGCACAGATTGGGAGCATTTGGTCTTCTTAACCCATTATAGTCTATTACCCAATTTGCGTCGCTACTAATCTTGAATTATGAACCGTGTAACCCCAGTGTAGGGCGGAGGCAGTGGTCAGATGGGCGCACAGCCACGTGGCGTTGAGTTGAGCTGCACAGTTAGTGGCACCTGGAGTACTCAGCATGTGCGCACCCAGCGATGATACGTGGTCCAGGCAGGCCACACTGGGAGCAATGTGTTTTGTCTAATGAATTCTGCCTTGATAAGGCCACGTGGCGATGACTTATGGTGCAGTGAGTTAGTAGCACCTGAAGCACACAGCGTGTGCACACCCTGCAATGATGCGTGGTCTGGACGGGCCGCACTGGGAGCAACGTGTCTTGTGAACTGCGAACTGGACTGCGACATCTGCAATCACCACTGCATCTGAATTGTGAGCCCTGCTGTCCGCTGGGTTTGCAGGGGGCCTTTGTCGAGGAGGCCCGTGGTTATGGCGGCAGCCACATGCCAGGGTGAGGGCTGCCGCTCTGACAGACTCGTTGGTCTTCCCACAAGTGAACCATGCCTAGGGCCTGGCCTATTTATTCATACTCCTATGCTGGAGTGGCGTACGTTGGAGCTGCCCGCTCCGCTTCCACTTCCAGGGGGGGACAACACAGCTACATGACCGAGATCTTCCCCACTGCCTGAGGTAACATGGTTTCGTCCACTGTGCACTACACTACAAGTATCAATAGTATATCTCCACATGGAGGGGTTTGTGCTTTGCTTAGTGAAGTCTGTTGCACTTGGCATTGTGTGCTTTATTATTAATAGGTGACTTGCCTCCTTCATATATAGTTGGTTGCCACATATCCCAACATTCAGCTATTGTGTTGCTGAGGGGCATGGTGTTTTGAGAAGGTCCGTTGTCCTGCTTTGCGCTGACTCGGTGGTAGTAGGGGGGTGGTCTGGGGAGGAGGTTCTGGTGGTGGTGGCGCTGGGTGTTGTGGCCTTGTTGGGTGTCAGAGCTGCATGATCAGCAGCTCTATCATGTGTTGGTCTTTAGATGTGGCTGTGAGTTTGGGTCCAATTCACGGAGTAGATAGTCAACCTCCTTACACCAAGGTTGATGTTAATTTGTTACTGCTAACTCTGCTTATCGCCTGCTTTTTGGACCGCATTGCAGATTTTCTGGTCGTTGAAACTATGAGGAAGTGGTGTTTTCATGTTTTTTGCATGGGAACACCTACTTTGCATTTCATTAGCGTTAGTTGTGGCTCTCGTTTGTGACAATTTTGTTGGCGTTAGGTATCGATGGAAGAGTGGTGAGATTTGCAGTTTTCACCAAGTTGAGAATGGGATGATAATGCAAAAACACAGAAAAAAAGATAGGTTTAATGAACATTATAATTAGAAATTAGCATTTAAAAAACCTTTGAAATTCACTGAAAAAACCATAGGTTTCAGGCACGTTATAGTTAGAAATTAGCATTTAAAAAACCTTTGAAATTCACTGAAAAAACCATAGGTTTCAGGGATGTTATTGTTAGTTGGACATTTCACTCATAGAAACCCCTGTTATAGTTAGTTGAGCTAACTATAACTCGCGCCCCCGCACTGCACTGCTGATGACGTCACATATTACATCATTCATGACATGGTCCGTGACATCACTGATGACATCACTGATGACATCTCAAATGACATCACTGATGACATCACTGATGATATCATCCACATCAAAATCTGATGTACCTCATCAGATCCTAATATAACACTTGATACACCCACTCTAAAATACAGACTATAATTTTCGAAACCGTGAACACACCAATACCAGTTAGTACATATCCTTTCACTAATTTGTAGGTCTACACACACATCCATTCATTCACTCATGCATACAGTCAGCCATCAATACCGCATTATCATATCCAGTCACATATCTATACAGACACTCACACACTGCCTCTCATTCATAGAATTATTCATACACCTCGTCAGTAATGGAAATAATCAATCACACTTTCATTTACTCACCTGTACAGTTATACACATACCACGTCACTTATGTAAACATATACTAACACATACTCACACTCTAATACAATAACTAATACAAGGACACACTGATCCATACAGGCACTCTCACAATCCCTCACTCTCACATATAGTCATTTATACAGTCCAACACTCATATATACTGCCTTTCACATATGGAGTTACTCACACATGTACCACTGAGGCATCCATCCACTCACCAAGACACTCATACACACACTCACCCAGCCATACAGACTTTCACAGATACAGACTTGAACACATATACCCAGTGAATTACACTCTTGGTGGTCCTGGAGCGGACCCCCATGCCACCGCCCCACTCCAGGACTGTCAATTCAGGCCATCGCCACGAGGTTACCAGTTTACTTTTTGGTGGTCTTGTGGGGAGGCAACGTGGTGGTTGTGCGGCAGTGCCTTTGAAAGGCCCCTTTGTATGCCTTAGAAAGTCACTGCTGCAGGACTGCCACAGTTCATTCCAGCATTCCAGCATGCCAAGCTGGAACTGGGGGTGCATGCACACAGAGGGGCCAACAAGTGCCCCCCTGCATGCACCCCCATGCTTGGGGCATGATGTTTCGTAACCGGCAGCAGTTTCATGGAGGAAGAACCTCCATGAGACCGCTGGCCATCCTGAAACTCTTAATACGCGGCACCACCAGTATATTGTGAGCCCGACTGCTGGACCACTAGGGAACGTGGTTCCCTGGCTGTTGCAGTGAGATAGTGGTTGAACCTCCACTGCTGTGCCCCCGTGAGTCTTGCAGTCCTTGGACCACAAGACTCGTAACCAGGGGCCAAGTCCCTAGGCAGTAGTTTAGGTGCTCTGCTTACGAACACGTTGATCCTGCCCATCCACACTGGGTGAGTACAGTGTGAGTCAGTACAAGTAGTACTGTGGGTGAGGACCCAGCAAAAACGCCCCTGAGATGTGCTGGACACACTGATCCATCTGGATCTCACTTTCTGAAGAGATATACTATTGGCCACGCAACTATCTTGCAGAACATAACAGGATTTAAAAAGATAGGTTAGCCCCTACAGTGTAAATACTTTTAATTTTGTAAAGCCTTTGTCCAGCTAATAGGTGAGAGTGTTTACAAAATGCTAGTGCCCCTAATTAATCAAAGCTGTGTTCTAGTATTCAACACATTATAAATATTTGCATTGAAGAGTAACACTGTGTACAGGTGACAATTGACAACTTGTGATCAGCATGCTTCACACAAGTTTTAGGCTCTGTGGAAAAAGTTTGCAACAGGGCAAAGATTCTACATACGACATACTATGGGCCTAATTACAAGGTTGCCCATCCTCGGACTGCTAGACTTTTGGGGAGGCGGCGGTGGCGGTCTTCCGACTGCCACATTATGACCATGGCATCATGCCGCCCTGGACCTGCCGACTCCGCCAGGGAACCACCATTCCCTGGCAGTGGTGCAGCGGTCAAGAGATATTAATATGCTTTGCGGGACTGCAACGGTCCCGCCGAGCATATTACGACATTCCCCACAGCCACTGATTTCATGGAGCTCCATGAAAACAGTAGCAGTGAGAAAAGAAAGGGGACCCTTCAGGGCCTTCTTGTGCCCCACTCCATGTAGATGGACACAGGGGGGAACAACATGTGCCCCCTGTGTACATGCACCCCCAGTTCCAGCACAGTATGGACGCTGGAACTTCCTTTGACATTTCCATTGTGGTGCCTATTTTACAGGCATAGCCTTGGGAAAACCAAACAATTGCCTGCCAATGACTGAAAAAGTCATTAGACAATGGGTGGTTCTCACACAGGTTTGGCAGTGCGGTGGCGGGGTGGTCCCACTGCCACACTATCAAACTCATAATTGGGCCCTAAATATTGTGAGCAGCCTTCAGTTAATTGACAGAATTGCCTCAGCGTGACTATTTCTACGTAACATACATACCAGCTATTAAGCAATGTTTATTTGCATCTTTTGCGTCAGAAGATGTTTTAGCTGAAAAGTGTTCACCACAGTATGAAGGCTGCATGTAGTGTAATCTTTAGCAGTTTAGGAGTTCAGTATTTTTGGTAACTTGGCTTTCTTTGAACAGTTCTATACAGATTGAACACTGTATTCAATGAAGGTTTCCCATATATCTATGTTTGATTGTTAATGTGACCTATGCTACCTATGAAGTGTATGGTATAGGGTCAATGTTGCATATAATGCATGCTTTTCACACCAAAGTGAGCTGTATCTGTGATGTCTCTAATGATGACTCATATTATCCTGAGATATGTTGTAATTACTTTTAGGCCTCTAATAGCATACTAATGTATAGAGCAATTTGTGTAAAAATGAAGCTTAGATGATGCCATCAGTGATGTCATCATTGATGTAATAATCAATGATGTAATTTCAGATGTCATTGGTGATGTCATTAATGATGTCATAGAACATTTAATGAGTGATGTCATATGTGAATTTATACGACACACAGATGATGGACGGAATACAGAGCAAATCAAACATTCACCCCAGTCATCAGATCTGGGTTAAATCTATTGTTCTTTTGCTCACAATGTCACCCCATTTTAGACCCAGCCATATGCAAATTATTCTTGACCCTTTTCCTCATGGGAACAGTCCAGCCTAAATTGCCAAGCCAGGTCCTCCGCAGACCCGAAACAAGAATCCTGGGACCGTTTTCCAGAAACAGGCACCCTGGGACCGGTTTCAATAAATATGTGAAGTTATAAGCACTGTATGATGGAGGGACAAGTTACAGTTAGTGCTGCTAACTATGAATGGTGAATTATTGTGCTTTTTTAAAAAAATGATGTTGTTGTCATTGACAAATTTACCTAACTGTAATGTTTCTTTTTTAAATTTAGTTTTTTTCAGTGGATTTCTAAGGCTTTTTTTAAATGAAAACAGATCTTTTTATTACACCTAACTACAATACTAGTTTAACCTTTGCTTTTTTTAGCGAGTTCTCAGGTTTTTTAAAGTAAAGAAATACTTTTTCAAGTGTATATATGGTAGCATGACTGAAGAATATTTCCTGTGTGAGCACATCATTTTGGAAGGGAGTGGCTTTATATTGTAACATGTAAGATTTAAATTCCCTCTGGAATAATCATTAAGCACAATTCTTACCATTCAAGCACAGCATGAAAATAAACATTGTTTTTCCAAACCTATGATCAACATTAACACAACAAATAAAATGTATATTAAAAATATATTTCTTTAATTAAAATTGCATAAAAATTAATAGATTCACACCTAAACAATTTTTACTTTATACATACACTTAGATCATAACATACTAATCATATTGACATACAAGACAAATTGTTATTTTCAAGTACATGAGTAGCAAAACATAAACACAAAAGAGAAAACAAAATCACAGACTGCTATTGTCGGTCTTTGTTACAACACATCATCTATGCGAGTGAATGAATGGTCCGTTAAACACTTCTAATTGTGCAATAACCCGACCATCTTCCAATAGAGATTGTGTAATTTAAAATTGCGTGGACGCGTTTCGATGGATCATTCCAATTTATTCCATCTTCTTCAAGACAAATGATATGGTTTTCTCAACAAAATGTTTTCTTATTCTGCACTTTCCTATTTAAGATTAAATAAATAGTCGAATTATTATCTATATCCCTACATGTCAACATCTTCAAACATCCTGGATTAATATTGCAGAAATTGTATATTCTGCACATAATAACAGATATATAGCCCTTATTTTCCTCTTAAACCCTATCCTTATTCATGTATTGATAAAAACAATTTATATCATCTTTGGATAGTTCCTAGTAACATATTTATTTTCTTATTTTTCTACATACGTTCCTTTGACAATCCTGTGTTGCGTTTGTTCACACCTCATTATTTGTCTCTTGTATGCCTAACTCTCACTTATCTGCGAGACATACATCATACACTAAGTTTAATCTTGCCCCTGTATCACTGTAATGATACGTTTCCTTGGCATGATACATGTTGTTATATCACCGTTTACCTGTATACATCTTATCTATTTGTCTCCACTGTCTTATTTGTAAATACTATTATAAAACCAGCATCTGCTCTCTTTGCTATTATTCAGATCTAACTCCACTAAAATGGTATTACTCCCTAATTCAAAATTTTAAAAAAGATATTACAAAAAAAGGGGATTACAATTTATTTGCTTTATTGACTACAGATTTACTCTTACTAACTTTCTATGTTATGTACGTAGGTATGGATATGTTCGTACCTTGTTCCTTGATTTACGTGCGTGTCAAACAATATATTACTCCGTGTTTCTGTGCGTGTTTTTCCTCTTGCCCACCACTTTGAAATAAAGCCCTCTATATAAATGATAGTAAGGACATAATGGATGCCAACAGTCTCCTCTACTCTTTTAGATATCATTATAAATACTGAACCCCTGTATATTAAATAAGGTAACATACCTTGGGAGGTTCTGTAAATACCTCTTCTCACAGGACTTTTTATGATGACCCGCTCGAGGGATATATGAATAGTTGACCTCCCCGGCGTGCTGTTTCAAGTAGAATATCCAAAATTAATCTTTCATCTAATTAACCCCTTCGCCGCGGCAGGAATTCCGCCGTGGCGCTAGGGGGGGTTTGGGGGCAGCGCGGTGGCGCTGTGCTTGTGACGGAACCACTCCGTCATGAGCCACGGTTGAGCTGTGCTCATGACGGAGTGGTTCTGTCACGTCTCCGCCCACTACGCTAATCGCCCGCACAGGCGGGGAATTAGCGCCGCGTGGGCGGAGCAGCCGCCAACGGCCACAGCATGACGGAGCCACACCGTCATGAGCACAGCGCAACCGTGGCTCATGACGGAGTGGTTCCGTCATGAGCGGGGAAGGGGTTAATTTGCTCATCTTTTAATTTAATAAGCTTAATACTTTATTATTTTTACCAGCACCGATATTATTGTCTATGCTGCGCCGCGACCCTATATTAGTTCGCCTATCTCAAAATTCCTACCATACCAATGTAACGAGACAACTATGGTTTACGCCTTGCCAAAAACTGCTCAGGAAGAAATTTAGCCACCCTGCATTAATTAGTGAAAACCGCCCTTGAACTTTCAACGGTCGCAGAACGCTGCAGTAAAGACCAGGTTCTACATATCACATTCTTAAAACTCTATTACGCATCTCTTTGCCTTATGTCATTGCGGACGACTTCTAATCAACTCACCTATGTATTGTTTCAGTCTGCGATTCTACCCGTCTGTTGTTGCTCAGGAATTCTCGCAACAGACCCCAATCCCATTTAGCGGGGTTTAAATATGGGTCTGTCCTCACCTTATTGGTTGTTCGTTAATTGATATTATTCTCGTAGGGGTCTTGTGCTGACCCTTCCTGTCTTAACCTTGCCGTGGAACATAATTCCAAGATTGAAAGTAATCTTGTGCTGGCCCTGCCTTCTTTCCCCTGGTAGTGCAACATGGCAAATACGAGTAAAACTCTCATTTCTTGTTAAACATTTTTTGTATTTAATTTATTAATGTCCGCTACTGTGCCAACCTCTCATTCACAAATGATCTTGACCTTATTCCTATTAACCGATGTATTCTAATTTTATTTCTTATCGCGACCCCGCTACTCGTGATCCGCTTACTCTGCCCCAAATACACCGGAAGTAATTGGTTATAGGTCTACGTAGAGCCTGCAACCTGAATCAAAATAATGAATATATTTTAGAATATATTTTTCTCCTGATATACTACGTCATGCCTACACATGAATCGGGGGTCTGTACCCATCAAATACCCCATTTATAATCCTTATTAGATATTTGCTAGGACACCTTAGAATGAATGCGTGCTTATGTCCTTCCGCAAAATATCAATATTGCTCCTCATCATTCTGTAATTAAATTCCATACTGTTCTTTTATAACACAAGTACATCCAACTCACAAAGCTATGTGTAAGTTATATTCAGATCTGCATTTGCAGGTGTCTCATCCCATTGAGTCACCTTATTCATATCGCTGCATTGGGCCCATCAGGTTATCATCATGTGCGTTTATATATTACTTCGATATTACTTCGATATTATCCTCATCCAGTCTTCCCTATTGTTTAAACCTGTCTCCACTGTGTTGAGATGGCAGATATACCATTGCTCTCTCTGTTTCCTTTTGGTTTCGATGTCTCCACCGCTTCTATTAATGTTTATTTTTTCTAAAATGAACCATTGAAATTTCTCACAACTATGTCCCAGTTTTATAAAATGTTCAGTTAAAGGGGCATTCTCCTTTTTGATCCTAATAGCCGATTTATGCTCAAGTAGGCGTGTGCGTAGTTCTCTACCCGTCTCACCGACATATCCAAGCCCACAGGGACACACCAACAGATATATGACATTTTTACTGCGACAGTTGTTTAAAGTCGTCGCTGTAATTGTTTTTTCTGAAAATTCTAAACTTTTTGATTCTATAAAATGTGGGCATATGGAGCATGATCCACATTTGTAATTGCCAATAGCTTTTTTACCATCTAATGTATATTGAGTCTCTGTTTTTGTTGGATAAGTTTTAACTAGAGTGTTCCTGATTGTTTTATTTCTCCTAAACGAAAAAAGAGGTTTTTGTAATTGAACTGTTGTTCCCTGATTTAAAATTTTCCAATTCTTATTGACTATATTTTTTATTATATTGCTAATCCCTGAAAATTGGCTAACAAATACCACCCTGTCAAGATCCTGTTTCTTTTTCTCTTTATTAATATCTAGCAAACAATCTCTATTGTAAAAGCGAGCTCTCTTCCATGCTTGTTTTATGAGTTTGTTTGGATATCCTCTATTTTTTTATTAAATCTTCATAGCCTCTGAGTGTTTGTAATAATCAGACAGGGTGGTACAGTTACGTCTGAGTCTTAAAAATTCACCAAAAGGAATATTATCCTTTTGGGAGCGGGGATGATTGCTACTATAATGTAACAAAGTATTTTTATCTGTCGGCTTGGTGTAAAGTTCTACCTGGAGTTCTTTATCTAAGCATTTTACACAAATATCTAAAAATTCTACTCTTTCCTTATCGTAATGGGCAGTAAACTTTAGGTTAGGATCACCTAAATTTAACCATTCTAGGAAGGACTCTAGTTCATCACTGGCTCCATCCCAGATAAAAATAATATCGTCAATAAAACGGTACCAGTGTTTAATATTTTCATAGTAGGGTGCCAATTCATTGTATATATGAAGCTGTTCAAATGCATTAACGTACAAACAGGCCAGGCTCGGCGCACAGGCAGCCCCCATGCTGGTCCCCTTGACCTGTTTGTACAATTCATCCTTAAATAAAAATATATTATTTTTTAGTACCATCGTGATACATCCCAGTATAAAATCCTTGTTTGCCCCATTCAAATCTTCCTGTTCCAGGACATCTGCCATTACCCGGATGGTGTCATCCTGAGGAATGTTCGTATATAACGGCTTCAATATCAAGGGTGACCAAAATTTGGGTCACCCTATTAAAGCCCTGTCCCTCAATTTTTTTTCTAGCGAGTTCTTAGGTTTTTTAAAGTAGAGAAATACTTTTTCAAATGTATATATGGTAGAATGACTGACGAATATATCCTGTGTGAGCACATCATTTTGGAAGGGAGTGGCTTTATATTGTAACATAACAGGAAAGGGTTCACAATTTTCAAAACATTTTTAATAAATGATGTCTGAGTATAATAGTGTGTAATAAGATCATATTTCGGTTGAGATTGCCCATCTCCTCTGTTCCTTGTGCTGCGGCCAGGAAAAGGGCCTCAGCACAAGTCACAATTGAAAAAAGGGATGTTTTTAAACATCCATGCACCGTGTGGCAAGTATCATATGGTGCCTGGCACATAGTGCGTGGACATTTGGGGGGCAACACATTGGTTCTACTGTCCCTATAGCAGAGGCCCATGGGGGCCATGCTTGGCGCCCCCAAAGTCCCTTTCCATCTGCTTTTACATAGCGGTGGGATGGCCTCCCCAGGCACCGCCTCCATTGTAAGGATTAGGCTGCGACCACCATCCAGCAGAGGTCTTTCCCCCAGCCCAAATCGCTCCAACTGCTGGTATTGTAATCAAACGGTTGGACCTATACACTGAATGTTGGGCAGACTGCCACTGACGGCCTGCGGGTGGCAGTCTGCCTGACATAGTAATTTGGCCCTAAGTGTATAATACTCATCTATAACAAGAGAGTCATTCAAATATGTTACTTATATTTATTTTATTTTTTTACAAACTAATAACTCCCTTGAGCGTCTTGCAAGAGTCAAACACAAAGTACCCTGGGTGGAGTCCGAGGGGGCTGTATTTTCTGTTTGGCTCCGGAGAACCACTTGTAAGATTGTGTATTTGAAATTAACTTAATAACATTGTTTTCTTATAATTCCAACCAAAGTAAGGCATTAGAAATGTTGATTAAATTTGATTATGTAGTGTTCCATTCAACATATAAAGCAATATTTTTTTTACAATCTCTCTAAATGATCATGAGACACTCACAAAAGGTCTGATAGTGGAAGGGTTGTGATTGGTGCAAATGGATGTCTTTTTTACAAAAGGAAGACTTCATCATTATTGCTTCATTTGTCTAATGGATGTAGGTGTGGGCCGACCTTTTTGGCTTACTCTGTTTCCATTTTGCAATTCTTTTTGTTTGGCAAAGGAGAATTGGCTTAATCAGATTCGGGTGAGCAGTCTGGTGCAGTTGCAGCTCCTCTGCCACCTCAGTCTTCCAAAGAATCTTTGGTATGGCAGTTTTTGATATGAGGCCAGGGGGCAAAGAAGTCTCAGCAAAGTTTGTCATATTCAAAGTTTGTAAGAAAGAGTTCAGCTGGGGGAGTATTAAGAAGCAGTACATTATGAGGACTACGGGAATGAGAAGGCATTTAGATCCATGCAGCCACAAAGGCTAGCTTAGGCAGTTTTGTCTCATGCTGCTGAACTAGAAAATTCTTCAGATACTTCCACATCCTTTCAACCTGGTGACACTATGCCTCTGTAAATATGTTTTGTTTGAGTGAATAGGGTATTTTGTTCAGTACAGTAGGACCACCCTCTATAATCATTCCTCTGAGCAGAATAGATAGTCTGGGCCCGATTCACAGAACTAACTTAAGACAAAATCCTAAACTTACTACCATTTTGGTATTCACAGAAGGCACTTACTCATTTTGGTATTCACAGAAGGCACTTACTCATTTCGGTATTCACAAAAGTTAGGAGTCCTAAGTTTAGGACTCCTAAATGCCTTCTGTGAATACCGAAAGTCTTAAAATTAGGATTTTTCACAGTTTAGTAGTAGTATAGTTAGGACTCCTAACTTTAGGACTCCTAAATGCCTTCAGTGAATACCGAAAGTCTTAAAATTAGGATTTTTCTCAATTTTGTAGTAGTAAAGTTAGGACTCCTAACTTTAGGACTCCTAAATGCCTTCTGTGAATACCGAAAGCCTTAAAATTGGGATTTTTCTCAGTTTAGTAGTAGTATAGTTAGGACTCCTAACTTTAGGACTCCTAAATGCATTCTCTGAATACCGAAAGTCTTAAAATTAGGATTTTTCTCAATTTAGTAGTAGTAAACTTAGGACTCCTAACTTTAGGACTCCTAAATGCCTTCTGTGAATACCGAAAGCCTTAAAATTAGGATTTTTCTGAGTTTAGTAGTAGTAAAGTTAGGAGTCTTAACTTTAGGAGTCCTAAACTGAGAAAAATCCTAATTTTAAGACTTTCGGTATTCACAGAAGGCATTTAGGAGTCCTAAAGTTAGGACTCCTAACTTCTGTGAATACCGAAGTGAGTAAGTGTCTTCTGTGAATACCAAAATGAGTAAGTGCCTTCTGTGAATACGAAAATGGTAGTAAGTTTAGGATTTTGTCTTAAGTTAGTTCTGTGAATCGGGCCCTCTGTGTTGAAGCACTGACAGCATAAGTATGCCCTTTGCTGGTATATTAAAGCATCCCATATGTTCTGTATGGTACAGTTTGATCAAAGAGTGAACCTATCTCATACTACCCTATAAGCGCAGTCTGTCTAATAGATAGCTCAACAGAGAACTAATACTTTGGTAGAAGACATTTGAGAACCAGTACCTTCTGTCTTACATGGCTTTATAAAGAGCAAACTCTCTACTAATATCTCTCAACAGTTTTAAAGGTGTGTGTACAAGGCTTCAGACAAACACTAGCTCCTGTACTACAATAGCTTACCAGCATGGAGATGGGGATAGCAAACTTAGATGAAAAAGCTAGGTTTGTAATACAATTATATACAGAATGAATGCCTAAATTTTATCAGAACATTCCCTCTCTACGAATAGGTCAGTAGAGGTTAAAGTATGGGTGTACATGGCTTTTGTAAGAAACCCATACATCTACAAGAACTTTTTCTCTGACTAAACCACATGTAAAATTGCTTTAGGAAATAGAGCCCTCTCTAATGACAGCAGTGAACAGAACTCATTTTAAAAGGGTTCAGACTACATAAGGTGAAATTTAACTAAACCCTGAGACTCTCATACACCTTTATAGACCATGAATGCTTCAGCTTAATCTCAACATGCACTCTCTACAAAACACCCATGTACAGTCTGAGTGTTAGACAGTTTAGTAAGGAACTCATTCCTTATGTAAACATATTTTTTTCTGTATGAGGTCATTTATATTGTTAGTGTGCACTCTATAGTGTGAAAGCACTCTTGAATATGTCCAAAAATATTTACTAAGGCAGTATGCTATCTTCACACAGCCTACTTTCTGTAAACATGGTTAATAATGTAGTTTGAAAAAGCTGCCTCAATGCAAAGACATCACTACAATGTGAAAATCTATTGGGCTTATTTGTAATTCCCTTTTCCTGCTGCTGCTTCACTTTTTGTGACACTCCGGTGGCGCAGGAGTCTGCTCCATACTTACCAGGCAGCACTAAGACACTTTTTTGGCTTAATGTTCCCTTTAACGCAGTTTTCTGCAGTGAAGGGGCATGCAATGGGTGTTTCTGGGGGGGTTCCCAGCAACATCCATGGCTTTTTGGCAGTTCCTCAGATTTAGGAGAAATCGTAAGTCTGAGGCAGCACCAAAACATATGCCTCCCCAGGGGCGGATATCGATGATGGGCAGAGTCCCGGAGCAGAGTGAGGCCATCTGTCAGAATGAATCCGCAACCGGGCGTGATTGTCTCTGCAGTTTGCAACTATATTGACCCCTAAGGATTGGGTGAGTCTCCATTGTCTATACTGCAGTACAACAAAGTTTCATTGTTCTCTTACCTGAATAGATGAAGCGAGGGCTGCATGGTTTGCCGAGGTGCCATTGTGGTGGTAGTAGTAACATGCTAGCGCTCTAACAGTCAAGGCATCATAAGCGAGGACTATTCATCGAAGGGAACTAAATTGAAATAAAAACTGAGCTAATGGGAACTGGAGAAACACCAAGACAACCAAAAACCACACCACCTACAAGGACACCATGACGGACTACCACAACCACAACCACATCAGAGCCACCAAGAGGAACTTCATCCACAACAAAATCCTGTCCAACTCCACCAACTCCAAGGAATCTTTCAGTGTCATTCAAGAATTCACCAACCCACGCAGTGAAGCCACAGACATCACCCCATCCCAAGACTTCTGAGACAAGCTTGGTACCTATTTCCACCTCAAGATCAAAAACCTCAACGACAACTTCATTGACCATCCACCAGGTGCCACCGGCCACCCCCTGCCCCCCAGAAATGCCAGCCAGCCCACCATCTCCAACTGGACACTGATCACAGCCCAAGACACCACCTTGACCATGAAAAACATCCACTCGGGGGCCCCCACTGACCCTTGCCCCCTCAAATCTACCACAGAACCGCAGCCGCCATCTCACCCAAACTACAACCCACCATCAACACCACCTTCAAAACAGGCACCTTCCCAGACGACTGGAAGCACGCAGAAGTCAGACCCCTGCTCTGACCCCTCCGACCTCAAGAACTATCGGCCCATCTCGCTCCTCCCCTTCACAGCCAAAGGTGCAGAGAAAACAGTCAACAGGAAACTGACACAATTCATTGAAGAGAACACCGTCCTCGACCTGTCTCAATCCGGATTCCAAAGCAACCACAGCACAGAGATCACCCTACTCGCCCCCACAGATGACATATGCACCCTCCTGGACCACGGCCACTCAGCAGCTCTCATCCTACTCGACCTGTCATTGGCCTTAGACACCATTTCCCACCGCACGCTAGTCGCCAGACTACACGACGCAGGCATACAAGGAACAGCCCTGGACAGGATCCGATCATTCCTCACCAGAAGAAGCCAAAGGATCAGACTCCCACCCTTCCTCTCTGACCCCCCGAAAATAACCTGCGGAGTCCCACAGGGTTCATCCCTGAGCCCCACCCTCTTCAACGTCTACAAGGCCCCCTCGCAGCCATCTTCTGACAACACGTCCTAAACATCGTATCCTACGCCGATGACACCCAGCTCATCCTCTCCCTCACCAAGTACCCACCACTGCCAAACTCAACTTCCAGAAAGGAATGCACGACTTCTCAGTCTGGATGACCAATAGCTGCCTGAAGCTCAATGCTGAGAAGACAGAAGTCCTCGTCCTCTGTACCACCCCTTCTGCATGTGACAGCACCTGGTGGCTGAATGCCCTCTGAAGCCCACCTACCCCCTCATACAATGCCAAGAACCTCAGCATCGTACTCGACTCATCACTCACCATGAACCGACAAGTCAACGCCGTCACCTCCAGCTGCTTCAACACCCTCCACATCCTCCACAAGACCTTCAAGTGGATCCTCCCTGAGTCAAGGAAGACAGTCACCCACGCACTCATCACCAGCAGACTACGCTATGGAAACACACTCTACGCCCGCATCAACAAGTCCCTACTCTGCAAACTCCAGACAATACAGAACACCACCGCAAGACTCATCCTTGGCATCCTCCAACACAAACACATCAGTCAACACCTACGAAGTCTCCACTGGCTCCCCGTGGAGAAAAGAGTCACTTTCAAATTCCTCACTCACGCCTACAAATGCCTACACAACAACGGACCCAAATACCTGAACGACAGAATCAACTTCCACGTACCCAAAAGAAACCTCTGATCTTCCAACCTCGCACTGGACGAAACCCCGCACATCCACAGAGCCAGAGCAGGCGGTAGATCCTTCTCCCACATTGTAGCCAAGTCCTGGAACAAGCTACCAACAGACATCAGACGGGCCCCCTCCCTGAACACCATCAGGAAGACCCTCAAGACCTGGCTCTTCGGCTAAACAGATCTGCGGACCTCTCCCTCAGCACCTTGAGACCCTCACGGTCGAGTAGCACGCTTACAAATCCCTGATTGATAAATTGATTTAATGGGTTATATATTATTACATTATAGCTTTACAAACAATTGAGACAGTAAAAAGACTAGACTGCTATTACACAAGACAACAAAGAATACCTGATAGAGAAAATATAATATGTAGTGCTAAATTGAATTATTCAGAACAATGGTGAGCTAATAAAAGTTACAAAATGAAGTGGACTCGAACTCTGGAGTGGACGAGGGTAAGATTTTACGCGACACAGTGCCTGAATGATGACGATGCTAGCAAATTACATTCTTCTGAATATATCAAACACTGCTTTTAAGCTTGGTTGGGTAAATGGGGGTGTGTGGGCTATATTTAGAGCTGAAGGCCCTGCACTGAGTTGGTGTTGCTTTCCGCACCCCCGCCCCATCAAGTGCACGATCAATTAATGGTGTAAATTATTAGGTCAAAGCTCAATAAATCACACAGCCCGGGGGAAATGGTTAGGGGTTTGATGAATGGATGGGAAAGGGGATTTGCGGAAAGGTGTGACAAAGACAAACACTACACAAGGACAGCATTAATCTGGGGAATGAGCAGCCAACCATCAAAAATATGTTATGGGAGGAAAAGGAAATGAAGAAATGAGCACATGCTACTTAAATGCAATGCTTTGTAAACCAAACAGAGAGACCTATCCAAATGTTCTGTTACCTAACTTTAAAAGATTGCAAATATATGACAAATGATGTAGGAGTCAAGCAAATAATACACACAGTTCTAATGATTATTAAAAGAAAAAATGATACTGTATTGCTGAATTGGGAGTCCCATCTGAATTTTTCTTGGAATATGCTTCAATCTTGGGTGCCTGCCTGGCTGATGAGGGCAGGTAAGGTAAGGATGAGTGTAATGGTGCTTTTCCAGTCTGGCACAGGATAATAAAAGAAGGCCTGCAGATTCAAAAACAAAAGTGATATTGTAGAATGACGGAGAAGAACTTCACAAACTTCAGTCAACTTCACAAGTAGTGCACCAAGAAGACTAAGAGAAAGCACAAGAGAGAAGAATAGTATTTTTTGCACTCATTCATTTTATGACTTATGTGTGAGCAATTAGTTGAGAGAATCATTCCAACAACCAACAATCACAGAAAAGTGCCATATTTAACTATTGATATCGAACTGATCAAACTCGCAACTATCATGATCATCAATTCATCATTATAAATCCTAAGAATAATATGTAGCCCAACAGCACAAGCATAATGTGATGATCATTCTTTACTCCATGCCTGTCTCCAGCTACCTACAACAACAGGCACCCCACCCAACCATCACTTAGTTTCAAATTTGAGCCAGACATCACTGAGCACACACCTATAACATTGCATTTTCCAAATCAAGTAAAATCAATGCACCACTCTTACCAGCACTCCACGTAGTTGGGTAAGCCACTTTAAAGTCATCATCAAATCGGTTGGTTTCTATGAAATTGAAGCTGAAAACGTCCTTCTTCTGGTGGCAGTTCTCAAAGTAATCACACCCTGAGTCCTTCCATCATCCTCCTAACTTCCAGCAAGGTGTCCAACTCCACACCAACCGACTCAATTGCAATAGATCGACCTGTAGTATAATGCTGTTGATGCACAATAGGAGAAACATTGAGTCATTTTTTGTGTAGACTAGATTTGCGTTTGTGTTACCTAAAGGGACTGGTTGGGTCTTTGATTAGTGTGAAGCAGAAAACTAAGCAGTGTGGAGTGGACCTGACATACAAGTCTCAAAAAAAGGAAAAAAGTTATCTACCATTGTTAGGCCACCAACATTGTAAATCATCACAAACACATTAAATAGTAATAGTTACAGATAAACAAACACCCTGTGTCACTGTCTCCCACCACTTGAATCATCTAAACACACTCACAAACAGCAATCATTCAGAGCGCCATGCATTCCATTTAGCTTTTCGGTCACTATGGTACATTGACGATTGATTGTTTCACAAAACAGATATTGGCCAGTCTTATAAATCAAATAATGTGGATCAGTCTGTCTAAGGGAATAAACTAGGAAAGGATAGACAGGCACGAGATGGAGGCAGGCACAAATTTGAATCTCCAATGCTCTTGAGGGAAATGGGTTGGGGGGGCTTCTTAGCTGCACATTGATGCAACTCCCGACCGGCAATAAAATGTGCCTAAGAAAAAGGGGCTGCATTAGTCAGCCAGACAAAGGAATAAAATAAAACAATAGTCCCCTAGCTATGTCTTTTTTTGGCGTCAAAGCAGATCAGCAACAGAGAGAGAAAGTTCTATGGTTGGTGGGCCAGGTCTAACAGTCAGGAAAGTAGAGCTAACACACTTCTCCCATTACCTGAGTCTCACCAATCAGCCTCATCTTCCTCCTGTTGCACTTCAGGTATGGAGTAATTTGGTAGTATAAAGTGCTGATTCATTTTGATCATGGTTAATCTCTCCATGTTGTGGGGCAGGAGACTGATCCTTCTCAGCATGACTATGGCACCAGCAGCACTGAAAACACACTCATCAGAAACACTGTGTACCGGGCACTCCAGATAGTTCATTGCCAGCCTGCTGAGCACTGGCCATTGGCGCCTCATCCCATACCAATACACCAATGGGTTTTGATCAAGGTAGACCTCTGTTGAGTCATCCAGATTGCCCTGGACTATCCTCTCAATAGTCATTTGTGCTCCACCTTGCTCCCCCTCTTTTGCCTACGCCCATTTTCTTGCCTTTAGAAACAAATCATATGCAAATTTTGGGGCTGATGTTCCTGTTGTTGCTGGCATTCTTGTTGGTTTTGGCTGTTGTGAGCCAATAGCACTGCACTCAGGGTCTGAAGTTGAAGGCTGCACCACAGAACATGTGCCCTGTAGTGAGTCTCTAATTCCCAGCTGTTCTTTTTCTAGGTCACTGGTTTGCTCAGCAAGCCACACTTTGTAATTTGAAATATCCCCATTTGAAAAAGGAATGTAAGTGGCCAGTAATTGTTTGTACCATGGATCAAATATTGTGGCACAGATGTAATGTTAGGATGACACAATGTCTCTTTGCACCCTTGTATTAAGAGATAGCCAAAGGATTAAGCTCTCTACCACCTCATATGCATCTTTTTTTCTGCCACATCTGAGTACATTTCAGACACCTCCTTTAGCTGTTCCTGTTACATGTGTAACAATGGGATAGCTTGGTCCATGGTACTGTCCTCCTTGCTGACTTCCCATATTAACACCTCAAAAGGAAGCAGCATATCTGTAAGGCATCTGACTAGGCCCCATTGGTCCATCTCAATGATTATGCCTTTCACAGTTGCATCCCCTCTTTGCATGACATTCAGTGATCGGTCTGTACTGCTCAAACAGATGTTGCAACAGGTAATAAGTCGAGTTCCAACGTGTTGGCACCTCCTGTATGAGTGATTTAACTAGCATTCTATTATCGTGATGAATGAACCTCCGCTGCTTCCGGGCTTTAAATGAATGGATGAAATAAGTGCAGATTCTTCTGCAGGGGGACAGTAAGTTGCTTACTTGGTCTTCTTTTCTGAGAAATTCCTGTACAGTGATGTTAATGCAGTGCACCAAACACAGGACCCTGAAATAGCCACCATCCTCCATGGCCTTAACTATATTTCTGCCATTGTTTGTGGCAATAAATCCAATGTTAAGTCCTCTTGATAGCCATTCAAAGACCTTGTTGCTATAGTCTTCCAAAATGTTTGCAGCATTATGGGATTTCTCATGGTGAAAATGGCTACCATTGTATAACTTCTGAGAGCTATAAAAAATCCAGTAAAAATATTTTATCTAACCCCCGCAAACGAGATTCAGTGTGTAGTGATGCACATGTAACTAGTCCCTTGGCAACTGGTCCACATGTCTGTCGTTGGGTGGAAAGTGTGAACAGCACTTTATTGAAAAGCTTGTCCAAGCAATTCCCGCACATTGGGATGTTGCACTGGAACAGCAACTCTGGCGAAATAGTACCGGCTGGGAACCTTCTGTTTCAGGCAGATGGCTGCCACAAATTCTAGAAAATCCACCCCTTCCACAAAAGAAAAAGGAAGGAGGTCCAAGGGTAACATTTTAGCAAGCTTTGCGTTGTACAAAGGTGCCATTTGGTGGTTGCCTTCGTACTGCCCCTCCTGCCTAAACATGCCAGGAATAGTAGCCTGTATTTTATTCTCTTCTGGTGCCAGTGATGCAGGTGACTTTGTGAGAGCAGACAGTGGTAGGCTCAATGTGTGTTTCATAGGGACAGTCACTGTACTCTCTTGCCTTGTTGTCTCGACCTGAGTCTTGTGCCATTGCAATGTTGCTTACGAGGGCGGTACTACTGCACTGCTGGGGAGAGGCCTGCTTTACGTAATGAAAATGTCTTCCTCTTCTTTACCTTCCACCAAAATTGGATCAAACTCCCGGCTCAGCCTTTCACACCCTTCACCAAAACACTTGCAGTTTTTTGGCCGCTAAGGTGGGCTTCCCACTGGATCATGTGGTGTTTCTCAAATGGGTTGTTTAGCCTCCGGTACCATAGTTTGTAGGAAGCTTACACCGACTAACACTTGCTTCACAAATTGAGCATATGAAATGTTCACCTCCTTCTTGCTATTGCTAACTGTAAAAAAGTCCCAAACTGGGGCGGACCACTTTCTGACAATGGTGCCTCTGCCAATTTTGGATGAACTAGGTAGGTGGGGATTTTGACAATTGTCTCTCTGTGATACCAACTTCAAGTGAGGTGGTTGTGGATGTAGTTTGCTTCTGGAACTTTGCAAATATGGCAGCTGGCGGTTGTGTTGATGATATCTGTGGCGCCACATCCCTCACAGCAGGTTGGGATGGGGTGACGTCAGATACCACTGGGGCATGAGTAACATCCATGATGACTGGCTCATCATCATTCTCCTCCTCTACATCCTTAAGTCAAAGTTTTTTAGTAACTTTCCTTTTCCCTAGCCTCTTTTGGCATGTCTCACTCTCAGACTGAGGTGGTGTCTAGATCATCAGAAGGGGGGCTTGGATAAGAATATGGTGGACTAACCCTACTTTTTCTTGCTGAATATCTCGAAGACAATGGATCTTCTGAAAGAGCAGCTTCCTCTGCTTCCTCAGCATGAATCTTAATCTCCTAAACTGCTCCTACTTCAGAAGGAACTACTATTGCTGGCTGGGGCTGTTGTTGTCCACTTATCTGAGTTTCGTGAAACAATTGCCTACTACTTTGCGTTAGAGATAAGTCAATTTCAACATAACTACTCGTTGGCATTACCATGATTAGACTGGCTGCCTCTGTGACAGACATGAGCTTGGGTCTAGGTTGGGGTGGGTCCGCTGTTATGGGGGTGCTGTTGCCAGCCTACTCCCCAGAGGACGGTGCAGCAGACATACTTTTTTTCCCAATTAAAGATCTGGGCGGATATATCAGTGGTGGTAAGCGCTTTCTTCTTATTAATGACCACTTTCTTGATAGCAACTTGGTAGCCATCTTGAAGCTGTCAGTTGGCAGTTGCACTTAGCTTCACAAGTTAAAGAGATGTCCGTGATGTGTGGTCATGCGTCACGTTGTGCACAGGCCTTCTGCATGGCAGTGCTGTAGGTGATGGTGTCTCTTGTGCACCTAAAAACAAACAAGCAAGAGGAACATCAGTAAAATGTGGCATTGTTGCAGTTCAATTAGTAGTGCAAACAAACAATATTATTTAGTGCGGTCAATGGTTACTTAAGTTATTATAAATAATTAACAATACAGTGTATATTCTATCCATTTGTAAATTCACACCTACATAAAGGTTCATGGTGTGTACACTAAGGAAGTATAAGAAAGAGCAAAAACAAAAACATACAAATGTAACTGCTTGCTTTCATTGCATCATGTGGGATGTTGCACTCAGGAAGGTGCAGCTGACAAATGATGACAATGGATTAAACCATAGACAATAAATGCTGTTTTGCATATATAACAGACATGGGGTTGATTCATTGATACCAAATCTTATGAAAATGGTTTTAAAAAAGAAAATTTCAAATCATTTAAATAATAAAAGTTAATATAATTAGAATTTCAAAAAACAAAATTAAAAGTAAAATGTAGAAAATGAGAAAAAAAATTAAATTAAATAAACTAAAATTAAAAATAATCCAAACACAAAAATATAAATATTAAATAAGTAAAATTCTTTCCAAGCATATATGATTTATTAAACTGCTATCTAATTTCTCAACCATCCATGCAAACCTATGGCAAAGAGCAACACTAGCTGGACACACAAAATGGCTGCAGTGCCACATGATCATCAAAAACAACAACACTAAGCAAGAAGACTTTGGGAACCAAGAGAAGACAAGCAGGCCTATGACAAAAGCCCACTCGCTGCCTTTGCAAAATGGCAGCCAGCACATGGTCACAACAAGAAGCAGGAGGCCTAGCAAACAAAGAACACATGCAAGCCTATGGGGAAAGCACACTGACTGGCTACACAAATGGCTCCTAGCCATTCGGACACAACAAAAACAACCAGAAAGAAGGCATGGCCACAGCAAAGAGGACATGCAGGCCTATGGCAAAAGCACACTGGCTGGCTACACAAAATGGCCACCAGCCCCATGGTCACAACAAGAAGCAGGAGGCCTAGAAAACAAAGAACCCATGCAGGTCTATGGACACTGAGAATACAAAATGGCCCCTGGCCACAATACATGGGGAACCAAGGAAAAAGGTGACCTATGGCAAACACGTACACTGGCCAGACAAAGGAGGCATTGCTAACATATCATTAATTCAGCAATGTAATTAAAGGAAAATTAACAGGGCTAGATATGTTTACAACAACACACATCCTCCAAAGGCGTTACCCCACCTAGACACTGTTTTCAGGGGAAAAACATGAAATACCCTAAACAACTAATTTCGCATTTGAATCCAATACCATCCATGGCCTAAGACATGTTTCAATCCAACAGACAACACAGACATACATTGTTTCATGCACCCATGACTAGTACTTGGCCTACTGGCTAGAAGGCCCATTGGCAGACTAGACTAGGCCACATAGCAAATTAAATCAATATTGCTAATTAAAAACATGGAGAAAAATCTAGTGAACTATGCAACATTTTTCTTTTATAAAAGAAGAAAAATTACATTCAAAACAACAGCAAGCAAGGAGGTTTGGCCAGTTGGCCACAAACAAAAAACACATGCAGGCCTATGGCAAAAGCACACTGACTGCCTACGCAAAATAACCACCAGCCACATGGTCAGAAGAAGAAGGAGACCTGGAAAACAAAGAACACATGCAGGTCTATGTGGAAAGCCCAATGGGTGACTATAAAAAATGGCCCACAGCCACATGGTCACAACAGCAAGAGGGAAGGTATGGGGAACAAACTAAGAAGAACACATGCATGCCTGTGGGGAAAGCACACTGGATGGCTACATAAAATGGTCTGCCAGCCACATGGTCACAACAGCAACAATCAGCAAGAAGGCATAGCCACGACAAAGAAGACATGCAGGCCTATGGCAAAAGCACACTGGCTGACTACACAAAATGGCTGGCAGCCACATGGTCATGACATATAGCAAGAAGCTGGCAAAGAAAGAATATATGCAGGCGTATGGGGAAAGTCCACTGACTGGCTACACAAAATGGCTACAGCCACATGGTCACAACAACAAGCAAGAAGGCATAGGGTGCAAACTAAGAAGAACACATGCAGTCCCATGGGAAAAGCACACTGGCTGGCTACACAAAATGGCTACCAGCCACATTGTCACGAAAACATCAACCAGCAAGAAGGCATGGCCATAATAAGGAAGACAATCAGGCCTATGGCAAAAGCACACTGGAGACCTGAAATACAAATAACTTCCCTATTGTTCCTTCTGGTCACATGACATAGGGAACAAAGGCACATGGGGACCTATGGCAAACAGACACACACACTGGCTAGACAAAGGAGGCATTGATAGAATAGATAATACAACATTAATTCAGCAATGTCATAAAACAAAAATTAACAGGACTAAAAATGTTTACAGCAACAAATACTCCAAAGGCATTACCCCTATGCGCTGTTTGCAGGAAATAAAAACTTGAAATGCCACAAAAAACACATTTTGTATTTCAATCCAATGTCATCCTTGGCCTAAATGATGTTTCAAATCAACAGACACCATAGTAACAGTTGTTTCATGCACCCATGACTAGCACTGTGCCTACTAGCTGGAAGGCCCATTGGCAGACTAGACTAAGCCACATAGTTACTTATTAAAAATCATGGAGAGAATGTAGTGAACTGTAAAATTTTTTAATTTATAAATGAAGAAAAATTACATGCAAAACATTCTAAATCAAAAAATTGTGAGTGTTTCTCCAAAAAGAAAGAAAAGAATGAATAGACCCCAGGTCTAAAGAAAAACTAAAACCCCAACTAAGAAAAACATTGAAGGAGAATGTGAACATCCACAGTATATTGTTTGCTTTATATCAAAAGACAGAAGGTAATATTCAGTACAATCAAGGACACAGGAAATTAATCATTGCATCGCAGTTATAAAAAACAGTCTGTCTTTGTACATGTGTTGAAATCTATTTATTCTTTTTTTTCTTGTTTTAGAAACTCTCACAAATAGTTTTTTGAAGAATGTTTGAAAATATATAAATAGTTTTCTAATGAAACTTGGTAGCTATTTATAAATACTGGCTTTGCTTCAATATTTTATACTATTTTTTACTAAATATCATTGTGGATTGGATCAAGAAAGTTGATATAAAGATTGAATCTACAAAGAAAGGTCTGTGCAACTACAACCTTTTTTCCAGAAATGAGTTCCACATGAACTCTTGTTTCACGGATCAGTAGAGGGACAAAGTACTGGAATGTTTGATGGACAGGTACTGGAAGTTGGATATTCTGGGGCACTTCCTCCCTGTTGGACAAAAAGTTAAAAAAGGATTCATCGTAGGTTTTTTAACTCCAAATCGTCCTTTCAGGAAAGTTTTGAAGCTTCTTGAGGAGAAAAACTTCCCCAGATTGCAGCCACAGTAGATCCTGTGCATTCGTGTTCACTTATGTCACAAAACATTGGCTGGAAGTTGCTGGCACATCCAAACAACGAGTTGGTGACTGCCAAATATGACGGGAGCTTGCAGGCGGATAGAAAATATTGTGGCACTCCTGAACAGCTCTGAAAATCTTGTGGGCGATTGCGAGCCCCCGGCAAGTCGCTCTGACATGACCAAAAGGACTTTTCAATCACGCTAACAAACTGAACTCTACTCCGTTGAGGAGTGTGGAGTTTTTTGGTATTTCGGCATTCTACACAGAAAGCAGAGTTGCCAAACGCCGCAAACTCCACAAGCGGGGCTAAGTTTTACACCCAGGCCTAGTAAAAATGATAAAAATAAAAAAAGTTAAGCCAATAAAACAGGTTTTCATTATGTTTTAATGATAAACACTCAGGTAAATCGTATTTATATATATTTTGTATGTTGGGCATTTTCACTCTTTTTTTTCATTGTTACATTTTTTTAAACATTTTTCTGCGTTTTGAATATATATAAATATTGCCTTCATTAATTCAACATATGGTTTATTATTATATATTAAATATTTGTATACATATTTATACTATTATATAATTTATACTTTACAAGTTTAACATTTTTTTGTACCATTTTTTCATATGTTTTAAATGTATATATATATATTTTTGGAACATTATTTTAACATATGTTTTATTGGCATATATTGTATTTATTTCATTTATTTATTTAATTTCTATTTAATAGTTTTTTGCATAATTTTCTATAACATTGTTCGATGTGTTTTATATGTATAATAATTTTTTTATTTTTTTAACAGTTTTATTTCGCAACAAAGAACAACACACACAGTACATATCCAAATGAGGCAGTGCAAATTACATGAAAGGAAAAGCACGGCCTG
Organism: Triturus cristatus; assembly: GCF_964204655.1. Classification (NCBI taxonomy): domain Eukaryota; kingdom Metazoa; phylum Chordata; class Amphibia; order Caudata; family Salamandridae; genus Triturus; species Triturus cristatus. The sequence continues at coordinate 721,943,399 of NC_140585.1, forward strand.
ACCACCCCCTCCCAAGGCAGTCAGCACTTATGAATTAAATTCTCATGCAGGGGTAAATAGAAACAAAATAGGACACTGTCATCCAGTTGGAAGGTCTGTTTCTGATGAGCCCCCTTTGGTGTCAGATGGGGACATAAAGGTGCCGATTCGGATCCTGGAAAAAATTTCCCCAGACGAATCGTATATGGGATTTTTACCGTACGAATCGTACAAGTAGCGTACAAACTGCCAAGTACGATTCGTATGGGAAAAAGTCCATACGAATCGCATTGGGAAAATATCCCCACACGTCCTCGGGTCGGAAAATGTGTCCGACACATCCTCGGATGATTTACCCTACTAATCGGAAAAATGGAGTCCGACCGCGCAAGTACGATCCGTCCCGTCCTTCCAATTTTACAACCGTATGGAAAATACACCGTACGGACCGAACTGCAATAGCAACCATGGAGACATGTGCCCGCATACGAACCGAACCCCCCCCAGACCCCGCGGATGTACGTGCCGTACCCCCACCCGTGTATGTACACCCGTGTATGTACGAGTCGTACCCCCACCCGTGTATGTACACCCGTGTATGTATGAGTTGAACCCCCACCCGTGTATGTACACCTCGAACCCCCACCCGTGTATGTACACCCATGTATGTACGAGTCGAACCCCCACCTGTGTATGTACACCCGTGTATGTACGAGTCAAACCCCCACCTGTGTATGTACACCCGTGTATGTACGAGTCGAACCCCCACCTGTGTATGTACGAGTCGAACCCCCACCCGTGTATGTACACCCGTGTATGTACAAGTCGAACCCCCACTTGTATATGTAATCGTATGTACGATTCGTACCCCCACCCGTGTATGTACGAGTCGAACCCCCACCTGTGTATGTACACCCGTGTATGTACAAGTCGAACCCCACCTGTGTATGTACACCCGTGTATGTACGAGTCGTACCCCCACCCGTGTATGTACACCTGTGTATGTACGAGTCAAACCCCCACCTGTGTATGTACACCCGTGTATGTACGAGTCGTTCCCCCACCCGTGTATGTACACCCGTGTATGTACGAGTCGAACCCCCACCTGTGTATGTACACCCATGTATGTACGAGTCGAACCCCCACCTGTGTATGTACACCCGTGTATGTACGAGTCTTACCCCCACCCATGTATGTACACCCGTGTATGTACAAGTCGAACCCCCACCTGTGTATGTACACCCATGTATGTACGAATCGTACCCCCACCCGTGTATGTACACAAGTGTATGTACAAGTCGAACCCCCACCTGTGTATGTACACCCGTGTATGTACGAGTCGAACCCCCACCTGTGTATGTACACCCGTGTATGTACGAGTCGAACCCCCACCTGTGTATGTACACCCGTGTATGTACGAGTCGTACCCCCACCCGTGTATGTACACCCGTGTATGTACGAGTTGAACCCCCACCTGTGTATGTACACCCGTGTATGTACGAGTCAAACCCCCACCTGTGTATGTACACCCGTGTATGTACGAGTCGAACCCCCACCTGTGTATGTACACCCGTGTATGTACGAGTCGTACCCCCACCCGTGTATGTACACCCCTGTATGTACGAGTTGAACCCCACCTGTGTATGTACACCCGTGTATGTACGAGTCAAACCCCCACCTGTGTATGTACACCCATGTATGTACGAGTCGTACCCCCACCCGTGTATGTACGGTGCGTACCCCCAGCGCATAGGTGAGTCATTTTGAAAGGTTTTTGAGAATAGGTGGACTTAGGAGAGTGGGTTTTCAAAATACTTTACAGGTTTTTATCTACAAACATGTTCTTTGGGTTTTTGGAGTGTATGGTGTTTTTCTAGAAGGAAATCAGTTTTGATTCATAATAAACCAATGGTTTTTACTTTGATTTCCTTTCTTCAGGTTTCTTACAGTTGTTCTTTTATAAAAAACACTTTATAGGGTTTTTTATGGAACCTAGATACTATGGATTGTTCTAAGGTATTTTGATTGGATTCCTTATAATTTTGCGCTTTTGGTGGGATTTTTTGATTAGTTTGTCTCACTTTTGGTAATGGATAAAGATCTTCAGCTACTGAACAGTATGATTTATTTATTTTGGGTGGGAAATGTGATATTATATTGTTTATGTCAAATTTTGTGATTGTTTTGTGAAATTGTTTGGCTTATGTGTTGTAATTAATTTATATAATGGACTGAGTTGCACTTTATCTATTGAGGTTGGTGATAGTTATGCTTTTTTTTAAATAATGTATATATATATATATTTATTTATTTGTATTTCTTTTATCAGTCTTTCTTAACATTGTGATCTTAAATATTTGTTTGACTGTTATAATAAAATGTGATCATTATGCAATGTGATAATTATTTTTTTTTAAATAGAATTGTTATCTTGGTATGTTGGTTTAGAGTTTGTCAAACCTTTTAAGGAATTTGATAGGTTAACATTTACTTTATAAGATACCTAATATGCTTAAAGAGTTTAACTTTAAATTGTAGCATGTCAAACATTCTTTTTGTTTGTTTGATAAGTTTAGGGACAATTCGACTAACAGATTACTCCATTCATAGTTGTTATTAGCTTTGCTCTTTTTGTAATGTTTCTATAAATTAGTATGGTATAGGTTGAGTTTTGCTTAGAGTGGATTGGAAGGTATTGTGCCATCCTTCCACTGTATTGTTGGAATTTGGATTGGTGTCTCTGTCAGGAGCAATGCGGTCAGCCAAACCAAATGTCTTTGAATTAGTCCATTGTGTCTATTCAGCACAAGTGCAGTCAACATATACACACATGAATTGATAAATATGTAAACTTATTCCCCAATGTCAGGAAGACTGTCGCCAGCCCATCGGATACCTCATAATATGGCGGGCAGGAGAAACTTGTAATCAGGGCCTATGTATAGATTCTTGGAGGTGTCTCCATATACTTGGATTGAAATCATAGTAACAAACTTGAATAGCTGTGTGGGGGTATATTTATAGAATGTTTTGAATCATGGCTTGCTCACAGTCTATGGTTATTTGCTGAGGTTGTAGTTATTTTTTTAATCTTTTATATGGTTTAAGAGTTGTAGTAAGTGCTTTGGTTTGGAACACGCTTTGAAGGTCCCATATATCATCTAGGTTTGACATTGGCTAAGTTTCTTCAAGTTGTTTGCTGTAGAGAATAGTAGAATTAGTTTATCGTTATTTAGGTTGTTGTGTAAAAGGAAAGGTGCCTCAATATGTGTAATTGTTAAATGTTCAGGTATGTCTATCACTTGGTATCTTTTTGGGGCAGGTGGGGTAGTTTTGGTGGCTTTTTTAGTTTGAGCTATTAAACTTGTAGGTATTGGTGGTAGTTGCCCTATTATGTGTTCTGGGACTCTGGGTAGTATATCATTCAGGATTTTGGGTTTGTGGCGGCTTCTACTTGCCTCTCTTATATCTTTCAATAATGTTCTTACTTCTATTTCTGTCACATTTGGCAGTTGGTTGGGCTCTTTCACATGAATTACAATATTATCTTTTGTAGTTGTCCTCCCACCGCATGCATTAGAAAAATATTTAGTACATTTCCGGTTTATAGGTTCTGATGATGCACTTTCTTGTAGGTGTAGCCCATTTAATTTCCTTTCTGTGAAGTGATAAATTTGGTGGCCTCTGTCATTGTATCTGTATGTTGTTTAATGGTACAAATATATAATATGTTTTAACTTTTGCATGTTTGTATTGATGTTAAAAAATTCAATTACTCATATTTTGTATGCTTACATGTATGCTCTGTTGAGTTGTTTCAATTGGTTTTGCAGCTTCTTAGTTGGAGGTGTTTTAATTATGGGTGTGGGATAGATTCCAAATTTGTCCAAAAGATCTATTAGTTCAATAGAAAAAAGAACTCTCTGCCTGGGCCTCTCTTTCTGTCCCTCTAACCCTTCCAAGTATACTAATGACAGAATTGATCTTTTTAAATATGTCTGTAAGTTAAAACTAAAGAAATGGCATAAAATCAAGGGAGAGAATGTCAGCCATGATAGAGAAATAATGAAAAGTAATTGTGACTATTATTTTGACCTAAGGGATATAGATGTACTTAAAACTATAATTGAATTGAACCTTGATGAGGATGGGGCAGTACAGGACAACACTCCAACACAACTATTGATAGAATTAGATGTGACAACCGATGAGTCTGCGGACACTGATTTCAAACCGAAATCTTGTTTCCTGCCAACGTTACCACATGATAATATAGATACATTTCATGAGTGTGTGAGTAAGGCACTCAATGAAGCCAGACAGAATAAAAACAAATGAAGACATATGGGTGATTCCAACTTAACCTTGGAGCAAAGAAAAGCCCTTAAATCATTGATGGAAGATGACAGTATTATAATCCGTCCTTCAGACAAAGGGGGTAATATTGTGATTTTAGATCGTGAACAATACCTCATGGAGGCGGACAGACAACTTACAGATACTACATTTTATGAAATGGTGGATTTCCAACAATACAATGAAAGTATTACCACTATTTGGGAATTACTAACACAATGGAAAGATAAGGGGATATTGATGTGGGAGGAATATGGATATCTGAAGTGAGACTCTCCTGTCCTCCCAGTTCTATATCTCCTTCCCAAGATACATAAAGACCCAAACAGACCACCAGGGAGGCCTATAGTATCGTCAAGGGAGAGTGTGGCAGAACATGTCTCAAAGTATATAGATCATTTTTTGAGGGGTTATGTGACCACATTGGATAGTTACATCAAAGACACCACAGATTTTCTCAAAAAAGTAGAAAGCCTAGAGTGGGATAAAGATAGCATGTTTATTACCCTGGACATACACAGTTTGTACACGATTATCAACCACAAACAAGGTTTGGAAGCTTGTAAACATTACTTAGAGAACAGAGCCATCAGATTCTGTGAACATACGCGGATGCTCCTCATGATGTTAGAGTACTGTTTGACGAATAATATTTTTTTGTTCAACTGTGCTCTTTTCAGACAGGTGAACGGTACTGCGATGGGATCATGCTTTGCTCCCAGCTTCGCCAACCTTTTCATGGGGAGCTGGGAGGAAAGCATCCGGTCCCATCCATCCCTACAGCAGGATTGGAAGCTGGTGTTGATGTGGGTACGCTACATCGACGACCTGTTTATTGTATAGAAGGGATCCGAAGAGGAGGCACAAGAGTTCATTAAGAAACTCAATGAAAACAATTTTAACATCATTCTTAGTGGGACTATCAGTAAAACACAAATGGAATATATGGATGTTAAATTAGAAATAAGAGACAACAAAGTACATACATCCTTGTATCGGAAAAACACAGCAGGAAACAGTGTCCTGCACGCCCTCAGCAGCCACCCAGATACTCTCAAATGAGGTATCCCTTACGGTGAGCTGCTGAGGGCGAAGAGAAACTGTAACACTGAAGAAGCATACAATTTAGCAAGCAAGTACATCGCTGTTAGGTTCAGGGAAAGAGGGTACCCCAATTGGGTACTCAAGAAGGCATTGGTTAGAGCTGCAGATGTGGAAAGGGCACGGACTATCTCTGATATATCTCCCGTACCTAATACAGATGAAGGAACCACTAGAGTGATAATGACATATGGTTCTGATTCAAAGGCTATAAAGAGAATCATCACGCAAAACTGGGGCATTCTCAAGAATGATACGGTGATAGGTGGAAGCATTCCAGATAGACCCAGTATAACATACCGCAGGAATAAGAGCATTAGAGATATGCTTGTTCATAGTGATGTGACTATATATCCACCAAATAATATACAGGGCCATGAGGGGTTTTACCCCTGCGGTCACTGCAAGGCATGTAACAACAGCATATCCCAGAAAAAGGTATCATATAATGGTATAAGTAAAAACATCACCCAATTTTTGACATGTAGTTCCATGTATGTAATATATGCCATAGAATGCACCTGTAAACTATGGTATATTGGCAGCACTACTTGCAAGGTGAAAAAGCGCATTCTGGAACACTGTAGGGCCATTACCAATTTCGACCAGAAATATCCCGTCGCACGACATTTCAGGGACAAACATTTCTCCAATACCAGGGAGTTACGATTTATCCTCCTAGAACAAATAGAGAGAAATCCTAGGGGTGGGAACAGAGTTCTCAAGTTATGACAAAGGGAATCCAAATTCATTATCGATTTTCAGACTAAGACCCCGGGAGGGTTAAATCAAGAAGAAGAATTGTCCGTACATCTAAAAGAATGAAATTGTTGTGATAGTTGTCTTCCTTAGTGCTTATGTAAACATTCTCTATGCTCATGATTGTGTGGCTATTGTGTTCAAGAAATACATCTGCATACTACATATTGTTAGCAGATTTTATTATCTGTTTTTAAACAAGGGTTTTAATTTGTGTTTTCATTTGTTTATTTTTTGGAAGGAAGGAAGGGGACCATTCACCTGATCTCACCTGCACGGGCCGCCTACCCTTTCTCTCTTCCTCCCATTTCTTCTTTTTTTCCCTAACCCTTTTCTTTTCTTCTTTTCTTTTTTCCTTCTTGCACGAGCACGATACACTGTGGGTAATATGACAGCTTATAATACGTTATAGACAATGTTTTCTCTCTTTTTTCTTCTGGGTCCCAAAGTGGTAAGGAAATGCAAAGAGATAAGCTGTGTGCTCTTAGGCACTTGCCAATAGGGCTGTTTGAGCCGACCAACATGACATTGCTTGTTTTATTGGGTGTCGCGTACCCGCGGGTTTCCTCTCCTCGGAATGACGCTGATGCTATATGGGTTCCACCTCCCATCTGCCCCTAGTCCGGAGGACGTGTTGCACACGCGGACGGAGGAGGCAGGTGAGTGAGGGAAGTGAGACAGGAACGGTGGGGACGGAAACCTAGAAGGAAACAAACACACAATGAGTGATAGTCGACTGACTCGAACTCCCCCTACCGTGTTTCCCCCTAAGTGTGAGTCGCTTACCTGCTGTCTCCTCCCACCTACTGAGGTGCGGGGCGGTGAAGTGACTGGGCGTTTGCGTAGGCTAAGTATCTCCAACACTGGAGTCCGGTAAGTTCCGTTTAGCGGGGACAAACCCCAGGGGGAATGAGTGCTCGGTGAGTGAGGTGAGCTGGACCAAGAGGTCTCTTGTAGTTCCCAAGAGTCTGTCTTCCAGCTCACTGAACGACGCCCAATTGGTGCGGTGAGATGTGTAGGTAGATGAAGGCGCTACTACTGCCAGGCTCCGAATCCTTGAGCCGAGGAGCGCAACACCTACCGACCGTAAATGCCCGGAAATCCTTGGGCAGGTCTGTGAACGAGAATTACCTTTTTGGCTGCTTCGCCGGAAATCCTTGGGCGTGGTGGTCTCTCGGCACTACGCCTCTTCTCTCGGAGGAGTCGAGAGGCGTGGAGAGCCAAGGTGGAAGTACCCGTTCCGGTACTCCACTGGTGACGAAGGGCACCGTAGGAAGGTGCCTCCACTCCGGTCTCTCAGGGGAGACGGGAGCCAGGAACAGGAAACCTTTCCCCGGCCAGTTCCGAGGGACGTTGGCGGTCGCCGGGAAAGGCGGAGATTCAACAGGGGTCGAGAGGTCGTATCTCTGTAGACGGGTGACAGTACGGGTTCACCGTGAACTCTTTCTGTCGTAGCTCTTCAGGATACGTCCGGGAATAATCGGCCAGGACGTGAAGGAGAGGACGTGTAGTTATACTCTCGGGACACACCCACAACGTGACTCGTGGACTGCCGGGGTACCTGGGACTTGTAGTTCTTCCAGGTTTCTGGCGGGATCGCCACTCGTGCAGATATCCAGCCGGATCGTGACATTGGGTCAGTCTGTTATAATAATACTCTAGATTAAGGAGTAGAGTTCACATCTCTGTCACAAGACACTTGTCAACAGAAGTAGGATGTGTTTCACTAAGGGAGTGCACTCTCTGAGGAAATATTCAAACATGATAAGTGATGTATAGCATGACCTCTTGAATTATAAAATTGTCTTACTCCGTAGGTTGGGCATGACAACATCCAGGTTGCTCACCTGTTATAATTTTGGTTGCGATCTCAACACTATGTTGACATTAACATTTAAATGAAGATCGCTTGTGACCCCGACATCTGTTGCAAAGACACGTACTGGGCATGCGCAGTGCGCTGCCGATTATTATTATGTTTAATGCGACAATTGAGACAAGGCTCACTTATGAGATAATTGATGGTAACAGTGCAAGCTATATTCATGTAGGACGTTTATGCAATTTACATATTGAATAGGTTTGTAAGACTCGTTACTGTTGTCCTCTTTTTGTGTTCATTGTACAGGAACATTGCAATACGTGGTAATTTTTATTAATTGCAACAGAGACACGACAATATGGATTTAAAGACGATAATGTTAACAACATAATGTGTATTGAACATAACATTTTATTTTTCACAGATTTAAGATTGTTTTACATACGATGTCCTCTTTCTATGTTCATTGTTCTCTACGATATATACGCTGTCTGCCACAGTGACGTTATTTACACGTGATCAAGCCTTTTGGTGAAATGCGTTGTGTGAATAAACAGCAGTCCACTGACACTGTTGTTGGGTCTTTGATTCCTGAGAGCGCACGGATTGGAATAGTGATTACTGTAAATTGAAACAGCCGGTTATCTCCGCCGGCGTGCGCGCCACTCTCCACGGGTCCATTCAAGTCCGGAAGGAGTTGTTTTGTGGTATTATATATATATATATACACATTTTTTTCCCTGAAACCTTAGAAATTCACTGAAAAAAACACAGGTTTCAAGGACGTTATAGTAAGTTGGACATTTGACTCGTACAAAACCGGAGAAATGTGGCTGTTATAGTTAGTTGAGCTAACTACAACTCGCACCCCAGCAATGCATGGCTGATGTTGTCCTATATTACATCATTCATGACATGGTTAGTGTCCTCACTGATGACATCTCAAATGACATCACTGATAACATCAGCCAGTGTCTGTGTGTTTCTGTAAATTTTAAATATGTTTTATATATATATATATATATATATATATATATATATATTATATATATATATATATTATATATATATATATATATATTATATATATATATATATATCAATCCGCAAAAGTTACCTCAACGAAGGAGCACAACACACGGGTAAGTATTAGCTTTCACAATTTATTCAAGGCTGTTTGGCAAACTTGGTTGGATCCGCACAGCAGTCATTACGCCAGATGCGTTTCGGGCTCCTGCCTTTAATCATTGGCTTTGGATGTCTGTATGCAGGAAAACATTTTGAGCACCTGAAATTTGATTAAGACTACCGCCCCAGTGGGCGCGGACGCTTGCACGGCCTTCTGGTCATTGCGGTGCTCCAACTCTGTGTCGTTACAGTGAGCTGTTGAACCTGCAACAAAAATAAAGTCCAAGCGTTACCACAGTGGGTCGCCATGCCTTCCTCCATAATTTTGACAAACACCTCGCTGCCTCGAATGAAAGCACCCGTCCTGCTTATAGTGACTACCGTTTGGCATCACTCAGGTCTGCATTACCGCAGCAGGACTCCTCCACGGCTAGGAAGGCCGTTTACATCAATCTGCAAAAGTTACCTCAACGAAGAAGCCCAATACACAGGTAAGTATTACCTTTCACAATTTATTAAAGGCTGTTTGGCAAACTTGGCCGGATCCGACCAGCAGGCATTACGCCAGACGCATTTTGGGCTCCTGCCCTTAATCATTGGCTTTGGATGTCTGTATGCAGGAAAACATTTTGAGCACCTGAAATTTGATTAAGACTACCGCCCCAGTGGGCGCGGCCGCTTGCACGGCCTTCTGGTCATTGTGGTGCTCCAACTCTGTGTCAGTACAGTGAGCTGTTGAACCTGCAACAAAAATAAAGTCCGAGTGTTACCACAGTGGGTCGCCATGCCTTACTCCATAATTTTGACAAACACCTCGCTGCCTCGAATCAAAGCACCTGTCCTGCTTATAGTGACTACCGTTTGGCATTACTCAGGTCTGCGTTGCCCCAGCAGGACACCTCCATGGCAAGGAAGGCCGTTTAACATCAATCTGCAAAAGTTACCTCAACGAAGGAGCCCAACACACGGGTAAGTATAAGCTTTCTCAATTTATTCAAGGCTGTTTGGCAAACTTGGTCCAATCCGCACAGCAGTCATTACTCCAGACGCGCTTCGGGCTCCTGCCCTTAATCATTGGCTTTGGATGTCTGTATGAAGAAAAACATTTTAAGCACCTGAAATTTGATTAAGACTACCGCCCCAGTGGGCGTAGCCGCTCGCACAGCCTTCTGGTCATTGTGGTGCTCCAACTCTGTGTCGCTACAGTGAGCTGTTGAACCTGCAACAAAAATAATGTCCAAGTGTTACCACAGTGGGTCGCCATGCCTTCCTCCATAATTTTGACAAACACCCCACTGCCTCGAATCAAAGCACCCGTCCTGCTTATAGTGACAACCTTTTGGCATCACTCAGGTCTGCGTTGCCGCAGCGGGACTCCTCCATGGCTAGTAAGGCCGTTTAACATCAATCCACAAATGTTACCTCAACGAAGGAGCCCAACACACGGGTAAGTATTAGCTTTCACAATTTATTGAAGGCTGTTTGGCAAACTTGGTCAGTTCCGCGCAGCAGGCATTATGCCAGACGCCTTTCAGGCTCCTGCACTTAATCATTGGCTTTGGATGTCTGTATGCAGGAAAACATTTTGAGCACCTGAAATTTGATTAAGACTACCGCCCCAGTGGGCGCGGCCACTCACACGGCCTTCTGGTCATTGTGGTCCTCCAACTCTGTGTCGCTACTGTGAGCTGTTGAACCTGCAACAAAAATATAGTGTTACCACAGTGGGTCACCATGCCTTCTTCCATAATCTTGACAAACACCTTGGTGCCTCGATTCAAAGTACCCGTCTTGCTTATAGTGACTACCATTTGTCATGATATTCAAAGATCAAGTGCACCGGCAAAACACAGTGAGCTCGGCATCAGCTGTGCCACAAGAATAAAGAACGGTCTGATTATGTATCCAGCATCATAGTAACGCTCCGAGTGCATTATGGAATTTGTAGGCTCACAGATAGTCACGTGACTAAAACATTTAAATTGCGTGCATTGACGCACTTGGTGGTTGGCTTCCTTCCGTGATCAAGGCCCACCCGCCGAAACATGTTGGAGTATGGGAAGCTTTCAAAATGCCGCATGACCCCGAATAAAGCCTATTTCCTCAGTATTGGGCCTCTCTGCTTGCTTCATTGGTGTGATGATTTGACGGGCCTCTCCGTGCCTCCCGTAAGAGGCCGCCCTGAAGGGTCGGGGGCTCCATGTCGGAGGTTCTTGTTTGGATATATAGATATATATATCTGTGAGCAAGGACGCTTTGTCCGAAACGCGTCAGATTGCAGCTCTGAAATAAACATTTCATCTGTGCCTATCTTCTGGGAGTCGTGTGGTCTCTGCTCGCCAGATTGGGATTGCGTGACCAGGCACGAGGAAGTGCGGAGACGACGCTGTTGGTTTATATTTATATATATATATATATATATATATATGAAAGACCAATCCCATTTCAAGAAATGGGTCCAACACATGCTCCATGGCAAAGGAAACTTTATTGCAGCGAAGGCTTCGTTGTTAGTTAAAATAGCGAAACGCTAGGGCAGACGCGTTTCAGCCTTACGGCTTTCTTCAGTGCCCGCTCCACTATCTCAATGTTTACCAACTGGAGGCTCGTTGATAGTCTAAGTAGATTCTCGTTGATTGGAGCAATTTACTGGCCCAACCCCCTTGGTTATATATATATATTCACTTAAAAAACCATAGGTTTCACACATGTTATAGTTAGCTGGGCATTTTCCTCATGAAAAACCAATGAAATTCCCCCGTTATAGTTAGTGCAGGCAACAATAACTCACGCGACCGTAATCCGCTGCTGATGACGTCAGATATTACATCACTGTATTTACACATTTATATACCCATGTCTTCTTCCTTTTTTTTTTAGCTATACATATATATATTTTTTTTTTTCAGAAAGACACATATGTCATCAGTGATGTAATATCTGACGTCATCAGCAGCGGATTACGGTCGCGTGAGTTATAGTTGCCTGCACTAACTATAACGGGGGAATTTCATTGGTTTTTCATGAGGAAAATGCCCAGCTAACTATAACATGTGTGAAACCTATGGTTTTTTAAGTGAATTTGCAAGGTTTTTTAAATGCTAATTCCTAACTATAACGTGTGTGAAACCTATGGTTTTTTCAGTGAATTTGTACGGTTTTTTAAATGCTAAGTTACTTTACGCCATTCGTGCCGTGCGCGCACGGTGCGCTTCGCGCACGGTGCGCACACGGTGGGCACACGGTGCGCTTTGCGCACCGCGCACCCACTTCACGCAGTTCGTTCCGTGCACGCACGGTGAGCACGCGGTGCACTTTGCGCACCTCGCGCCCACTTTACGCAGTTAGTGCCGTGCACGCACGGTGCACTTTGCGCACCGTGCACGCACGGTGGGCACGCAGTGCGCTACGCGCACCGCGCGCCCACGTTACGCTTAATGGGCCATGTACGCATGGTGCACTTCGCGCACCGTCCGCACAAGATACGCTTTGTTGTTAAGGGATTTGGTATAAACTGTTATTGCTTGGATATGCCATGCACACACGCTGCGCTTGGCGCAGCGTGTGCACACGGGGGGTTTGAATTTGCCCTTTTTTATTTTAAAGCTTATATATCGTGCGCCCACGCTGCACGAACCTCGCGGAATTTTTTTCATTTATATAGTATGCGCACGCTTCGCGCACTCAGCGAATTACCGAAAAAAATTAAATTTTTTTAATTGCCCGTGGGGGACCTCCTGGGACCCCTTGACCCCTGCTAGGGGGTCAGGAACTGTCCAGCATGCCCCCTTTACATGTTTTTCTCCTTTGTGTTTCACCCCCCTCACAGTGCGAGAGACAAAATGGCGGCCGACACTTCCTGGTTTCGACCGATTCGAATGTTTACTAAGATGTAACAACCAATCAGAAGTGCGCTCGCGGACGGCCCAGTGCGCGCACCCTGCGCGCACGCTGCGCGAGTATAGATATATATATTGATTTAAATGCTATTTTCTCAGAAAATACTGAACAGATTTACACCACACCTGCAAAAGGCACCAAACGGACCTTATGGCTACCTCTCTACCAAATTTCACGTAATTCTGTTCAGCCGTTCGGGCTGTAGCTGCGACTAAAGTCCCTATGGAAAAATCCATGGGGAAAACGTGTTTTGGGACCCCCCTTTTTCTCGGCCCCCGCTTGACGAATCACCCAGAGACTTTCAAGGTAGGAGCGGAGCGGAGCGCCCCATTAGTTTTGAAAATTTCGCGAAGATTCGTCAATCGGCGCCAAAGTTATTCAAAATAGAATTTTGAGATTTCCTATGGAAACTCGGTCCTAACTATAACTTATACACTGAAAAAACCATAGGTTTCACACACGTTATAGTTAGGAAATAGCATTTAAAAAACCTTGCTAATTCACTGAAAAAACCATAGGTTTCACACATGTTATAGTTAGCTGGACATTTTACTGATAAAAAACCAATGAAATTCCCCCGTTATAGTTACTGTAGGCAACTATAACTCACGCGACCGTAATCCTCTGCTGATGCTAATACTGTATTTAGACACTTATTTGCCCATATCTTCTTCCATTAAATTTTAGCTATACATATATTACAAATATTTTTTTTTCATAAAGACACATATGTCATCAGCAGAGGATTACGGTCGCGTGAGTTATAGTTGCCTACAGTAACTATAACGGGGGAATTTCATTGGTTTTTTATCAGTAAAATGTCCAGCTAACTATAACATGTGTGAAACCTATGGTTTTTTCAGTGAATTAGCAAGGTTTTTTAAATGCTATTTCCTAACTATAACGTGTGTGAAACCTATGGTTTTTTCAGTGAATTTGTACGGTTTTTTAAATGCTAAGTTACTTTACGCCATTTGTGGCGTGCGCGCCCACTTAACGCAGTTCGTTCCGTGCACGGTTTTTATCAACTTTAATAAGCCCTGTACATTTGGTGGCCTTCGGCCACCAAAAGCACAGGGGGTGAGGTCAATGTGGATAGTGTTTTTTTTATTTCGATTTTATAATTTCATGTTGCCAAAATTACGTTTTTTTTCTCTATTAATAAGCCCTGCACATTTGGTGGCCTGCGGCCACCAAAAGCACAGGGGGTGGGGTAAGTGTGGATAGTGTTTTTTTTATTTTTATTTTTTTACCGTAAGCGTACGGTAAGCTTACGGTAAGCGTACGGTAAGCGTACGGTAAGCGTCCCCGCGAAATTGCCGAAAAAAAAATAAAACCGTTTTTGCTCTTGGGGGATGTTTGGGGACTCCCTCAACATGACTATGTGGGAGGGAGTTGTCAAAACAGCCCCGTAACATGTTTTTGGCCATCATGTTTGATAAACAACACTCAGTGCGAGAGACAAAATGGCGGACGCCGCTTCCTGGTTTCGGCCGATTCGAATGTTTACTAAGATCTAAGAGCCAATCAGAATCGCGCTCGCGCACGCCACCGTAAGCTTACGGTAAGCGTACGGTAAGCGTACGGTAAGCGTACCGTAAGCGGGCTCAGATATATATATTGATTTAAAGGCTATTTTCTCAGAATCTACTGAACAGATTTACACCAAACCTACAAAAGGCACTTCCTTGACCTAGGGACTACCTCTCTGCCAAATTTCTAGTAATTCTGTTCAGCCGTTCGGGCTGTAGCTCGTTCTAAAGGTCCTATGGAAAAATGCATGGGAAAAACGCGTTTTGGGACCCCCCTTTTATCTCAGCCCCCGCTTGACGAATCCCCCCGAGACTTTCAGGGTAGGAGCGGAGCGTAGCGCCCCACCTATTTTGAGAAATTCGCGAGGATTCGTCGACCGGCGCCAAAGTTATTCAAAATAGAATGTTGAGGTTTTCCTATGGAAACGTGGTCCTAACTATAACTACCTACTGGCGACCGCCAGTAGGTAATATATATATATATATATATATATATATATATATATATATATATATATATATATATATACACCATGTGTATTGAAGAATGAGTGGGTGTATAAGTATCTGTATGGATGATTTAGTAGGTGCATGACTGACTGTACAAGTGAGTGATTACATGTGTCTTACTGACTGCATGGGTTAGTGACTAATCTGTGTGAATGTCTGTATCAGTCTGTCAGTTGGTGTGTAAGCGGCTGCATGGGTTGGTGAGTAGCAACAGGAGTGTCTATATTGGTTAATTATTGGTTGTCTGAGTATCTGATGGGTGCTTTAGTGTCTGTGCGGGTAGGTGGGAGGGTGTGATTTTTTGCAAAGATGTGTGAGTGGGTGATTCAATGGGAGTATGGGTTTAAGAGTGCATCTGTGAAGGGTTGTATGTGTGGATGAGTATGTATATGGGTGTGTTGGTGAGTGAATGGATGTCTCAGTGGTACATGTGTGAATAACTAGATATGTGAATGGCAGTATATGTGAGTGTTGGAGTGTATAAATGACTATATGAGAGAGTGAGTGATTGTGAGAGTGGCTGTATGGATGAGTGTGTGCTTGTATCAGTGATTGTATAAGAGAGTAAGAATATGTTGGTATCTGTATGAATAAGTGAGGTGATGTGTGTATAACTATATAGGTGAGTAAATGGTAGTGTGATTGATTCTTTGCATGACTGACTATGGATGAGTGGTGGTGTGTGAGTATCAGTATAGGTGTATAAGTGCTTATGATAGTGCTGTATTGATGAGTGACTGCATGTATTAGTGACTGTATGGGTGAATGAGTAGATGTGTGTGTAGACCTAGGAATCAGTGAGTGGGTATGTAGTAACTGGCATTGGTGTGTCTATGGTTTCGAAAATGGTAGTCTGTATTTTAGAGTGGGTGTATCAAAGGTTATATTAGGGTTTGAAGAGGTGCTTCAGATTATCATGTGGATAATGTCATCAGTGATATCATCATTGATGTCATTTGAGATATCATCAGTGATGTCATCCGTGATGTCACTGACCATGTCATGAATGGTGTAATATGTGACATCATCAACAGTGAATTGTGGGAAGCAAGTTCTAACAGCCAAATATCTCTGAGTGAAATGTCCAACTGACAATAACTTCCCTGAAACCTGTGGTTTTTTCAGTGAATTTCTAATGTTTTTTAAGTGTTGATTTCTAACTATAATGTCTCTGAAACCTATGTTTTTTTCAGTGAATTTCAAAGGTTTTTGAAATGCTAATTTCAAACTATAACGTCCCTGAAACCTATGGTTTTTCAGTGAATTTCAACGGTTTCTTGAATGCTAATTTCTAATTAGACCTATAGAGGTAGGACATGTGCAGAAATAGGAAGAAAGGCGCAAGAGAAATGCAAAAAGAAGCAACAGAAGTCCAGAAAGACGAAGAAAAGTGCAGAAAAAAGCAAAAGAACCAACAGAGGTGCATAATGAGGCCTTGATGCAAAGTCATCCTGTGCCCCCAACATTTTGCTGACTGGTACTGGTGGTAACTGCCTCTGACTAACCAGGCCTGTAGCCAGTGCTATGCTGAAAGACACTTAGAATACAGAGAAAATACCTACATTTACTAGGGTACACTGTGGGTGGGGTAGAGATAGAGGGAACAGGGGTGCAGAAAGAGGCAAGAGAGGTGCAGAAAGATAAAAGAGGGATGCGGAAAGAGGCAAGAGGGATGCAGAAAGAAGCAAGTGAGGAGTAGAAAGAGGCAACTGAGGTACAAAAAGACGCAAGAGAGGTGCAGAAACAAGCAAAATAAGTACAGAAAGAGGCAACAGAATTGCTGAAAGAAGCAACAGAGGTGTGGAAAGAAGCAAGAAAAGTGCATGAAGAGGCAAGTGAATTGTAAAAAATGGCTAGAGAACAGCAGAAAGAGGCTGGAGGGATGCAAAAATGAGAAGAAGGGTGCAGAAAGAAGCAAGAGAGGTGCAGAAAGACACAAGAGAAGTGCAGAAAGAAGCAAGAGAGGTGCAGAAAGAAGAAAGACAAGTGCAAAAAGAGAAAACAGCTGTGCATAAAGAGACAACAGGGGCGCAGAAAGAAGCAAGAGAAGTGCAGAAAGAGGCAATAGAAGTGCAGAAGGAAGCAACAGTGGTGCAGAAAGAGGAGCGAGAGGTGCAGGAAGAAAGAAAAGAAGTGCAGAAAGAGACAAGAGGGGAGCAGAAAGAGGGAAGAGGACAGCAGAAAGAGGCACAAGAGTTGCAGAAAGAAGGGACAGAGGTGCAGATAGAGGCATGAGAAGTGCAGAAACAGAGATGCAGAAAGGGGGAGGAGGAGTGGAGAAAGAGGCAAGAGGGGTGCAGAAAGAAGAAAGAGAGGTACATAAAGAAACAAAAGAAGTACAGTAAGAAGCAACAGAGGTTCTGACTAGGTCCAGAAGTATTCCCCTGTGATACCTTCGGTTTTTTGTCTCATTGAGTTCATAGTTTAGCTTCTGTGGAAACGAGGAAGACTAAGCCTGAGGTTACCATTCCACAACACCGACTACCATACTACATGGTTACTCTCCATAACACATAATCCCACACTACATAATTCCTATACGCTAAATACCACATACTTTCTATCCACATAAGTTCACTGCACAGCATACCACATAATTCCACTACACACAACCTACATCCACTCCACTCTAAGAAACATTAATACAACACTTTTAGATTTACAACGCTAATAGCTCTAACTCTTGCAAATGTGAGACCTATTCTATCACAAATGCTTCTTTAACTGGTAACCGCATTTGCAGAGTGGTGGAGAAAGGGGGCTGGACCTCTAACCAGCGTTCAGGAATTCCGCTGAGTAGGACTTACAGGAGGTACCAGGAGCGCTACTTGGCTGCCAAAGTCCCTCAGGAGTAAAGTGGACTTCATCCCCCAACCCGTAGTGTGCCAGGAGATGCATTTGCAGAGTGGTGGAGAAAGGGGGCCATGGCCTCTGAATACCTGTTAGCAATCCCACTGTGTGGGACTTACTGCAAGTAAAGGGATGGGTAGTCGGCCCCTAAGGACATCTTTGGGGGCCAACTAACCCTCCTATTATCTCCAGTAAGTCCCACACAACAGGATTGCTAAATTCTCATAGCAGGCCACAGCCCCTTTGCCCAAAAGCTCCTCCTGGCACGTTCTTGGTTGAGGGATGAAGTCCCCTTCGCTTGTGGGGATTCTTAGGGGCCAACTAGCCTACCTGTTATCTCTAGTAAGCCCCACACAGCTGGATTGCTGAGCGTGGTCCAAGACTACACCCCCTTTTTACACCACTCTGCAAACATGCTTCTTCTGGCCCTGGAGACCCCTTCTCCTGGGGCCTGGCCTCAGAGTTGGGGACTGTGGGGGAACCCTCAATGCCCCCATGGTCCCTGCCAGCTCTTTGCGTCCTGCGAGAGCCAGCATTGGTTTTGGGCAAGGGGAGCTGCTAACATGCAGGCCCAAAAGCAATTCTGCTTTGCTTTTTGGAAGTGAGAGCAGGTTTCCTGCACTCGCTTTCAAGAAGCAAATCAGTGTTTGCTATGGCAGGGCGGGATGCCGTGCTATTGCCCTCCCATAGCAAAAAGCAAAGTCCCGGGGGTGGGCACTCCGGGACATTGAATAAGCTGGCCCTGGGGGGTGGTGGTTCCACGGCCCCCTTCCATCATGATTGAAGCCCCGAGGAGGTGGTGGTCCCCGGGGCTTAAGGGGCCAACAAGGCCCCCCTCGATAATCACCAAAGCCCTGGGGAGTTGATGGTCCCCAGGGCTTGGGGTGGCCTGCGAGGCCATCGCAAATAATTAATGAAAGCCCCAACGAGGTGGCGGTCCCTGGGGATTGGGGGGGCCAGTGAGACCCACACAAATAATGAATGAAAGCCCCTGGGACGTGGCGGTCCCTGGGGCTTGGGGGGCCCATTAGGCGCCCACCCCTAAAATAACAATGCCCTGGGGAAGTGGTGGTCCCTGGGGCAGTGTTGTTGGGCAGGACCCCCCCCACGTAATTTTTTTTAAAAGCCCCGGGGCTGCAGGGGCCCCCGCTAATTAATTGGGCATTGCCCATGGTACCTGGCCCACCTGGGGGCTTCTAGAAAACGAAACTCAGGAGCTAGTGCTTAATTTCTTTTTGGGCTGATTTATTTTTAAAAACATGCTTTTTTGGGCCCTGGGGGTCCTTGTGGGACCCCCTGAGCAGGCTTAGGGAGTCAGGGTGTTTCTACCCTGCCACCTTTTCTTCATTTTTAACCTTTTTTTTACCTTTTTCTTGTGTCACAAAATGGCTGCCAACACATTCTGGTTTGGAGTGTTGACAGCCAATCAGCATGAATCTCGTGCTCTGGAGGGTTCGGGAATCCTCCACGGTGCTCAGATATAGATATTTTTATTTTTTGAATTTCTCTGGATCTACTGAACCGATATACACCATTTAAATAAAGGGTACTTTCTGCACCAAGAGCTACCTTTTTGCCAAATTTGGCATAATTCAGTCCAGGCTGTAGCCTGTTTCGAAATTCCTATGGAAAGTATCATGGTCCGGGAATCCTCCACGGTGCTCAGATATCGATATTCGTATTTTTTAAATTTCTCTGGAACTACTGAACCGATATACACCATTTAAATAAAGGGTGCTTTCTGCACCAAGAGCTACCTTTTTGCCAAATTTGGCATAATTCAGTTCAGGCTGTAGCTTGTTTCGAAATTCCTATGGAAAGTATCATGGGGAATACGCATTTTGCGACCCCCCTTTTTTCTCGGCCCCCGCTTGATGAATCACCATGAAACGTTCAAGACAGGAGCTGACCTGAGTGAACCATTTGTTTTGAAAATGCCGCAAAGACTCGTCAAAGGGGGCAAAAGGTATTGGCCAAAGAAAAAACGCTTTTTGAATAGAAACAAGGTCCTAACTATAACTACCTACTGGCAACTGCCATTAGGTAATATATATATATTGTTACAAATGATCGCACTATGTCTCGTGGAGAACATCTTTATTTTTAATGGTGTTCTCTACAAACAAATACAAGGAACTTCGATGGGCACCTGCTTTTCTCCCAGCTATGCCAATCTTTTGGCAAGCTGGTGGGAGAAGCAGGTGCTCTGGAGTGAAACCTTAGAGTACTGGACCAACAAGGTCAGAATTTGGCTCAGATATATAGACAATGTCTTCTTTGTCTGGGAGGGTACTGAAAATGATCTCCTTAGCTTTGTCAACGAACTAAATAACAACTCAGTGAACCTCAAATTCTCTATGCAACACAGTCAGGAAAGTGTAGATTTCCTCGATATTAGAGTCACAGCTCAGAGGGACAAACTTGTAACTGATGTTTTCAGGAAGAAAACAGCTGGCAACTCAGTGTTACATGACACCAGTTGCCATCCACCGAATTTTAGGTGGAGTATTCTCTTTGGTGAATTTCTCTGTGCCAAGAGAAATTGTAGCTCAGAAGCAACATATAAGAAAAACAAAACTGAAATGAGCAAGAGATTTTGCACTAGAGGGTATCCTAGTGGTATGCTGAGAATGGCAGAGAGTAAAGCTGACACAATAAGGAGGGAGGAGGTACTCTAGATCAATCAAACTAAATCTGATTCTACTATCAGACTTATCACCACCTACAATTCACAATCCAACCTGTTCAGTCAAATAGTCAGGAAAAGATGGGACATACTACTTCAAGATAAAACACTTAAAGAAAAACTAGGTCCCCATCCTTCAATAACATACAGGAAAGGCAAATCCATAAAAGATCAAATAGTAAGAAGCCACATGGCAAATAAGCAACTGACTTGGCTGGCAAAAAAGGGAGGATTCCACAAATGTGGAAAATGCAAAGCCTGCAGTCATAGTGACAATGTAAGGGAGGTGATATTACAAAGAACCAACAGAAAATGGTGCATACGTAAAAACATACAGTGTAATACTGAATTTGTGGTCTATGTTATCACTTGTCCATGTGATAAGTGGTACATAGGCTCAACTACCATCCCTGTTCAGAAGAGGATACTCGAGCATTGGCGAGCCATTACCAACAAAGATTTTACCTACAGTACTGCGAGACATTTCGACCAGCACCACGATGGTGACTGGACAAAGGCCAAATACTTTGCATTGGATACTATTCCTAAAAATCCCAGAGGTGGCAATAGAATTTTGGCTTTACGCAGATCAGAATCCAGGTTCATTCTTCAAGCTGGAAGTGTCGCCCCTATTGGGATGAATATTGATGAAGAAATGCATGTGCATCTCTAACATTTCTAATTTTTCTATCTGTAAACCTCCTGGTACCCGATGGGAACTTTTTGTTCCGAATTGTTTTTAATATTGTTATTTTTTCCTTAGGACTTACTCATATCTTCGTATTTTTTCTTTGATGTATTCCATAATGAAACAACTATGTTATAGAAAGAAACGTATATGAACAACCTGCCTGTTTTATTAGTGTATAGTTTGTTGAATGTGAACATTTTAACTAATCATTTTTCTATCTCTGTTTGCCTCTTTATAGATTGGACCTGATGGAGTGAATGTGTCACCAACTACCGATAAAGCTACGTGCACGGAGATTTGGTGTTTGTATTTATAAACACACTCTCCTATAATAAATTAGGCATTAGTTAAAAAAACTCTTCAGCTATTAAGTGTTTGATTCAATATCAGATATGTTTATATTCTTTGATATTTTTCCAGATGGAGGTTCATCTAGTTTACTTTTTATCTTTACACTGTATAGCTGCGATCTAATAATGGTACTAGACCTGAGATAATATCTTTTGAGCTATACACATATTCAGGGACATAGAATGTTTTTGACCTGTGGCAGATATACGAGTCACATCTTTGCGTCCATTAAATATTTGTGTATCAATACAATACATCACGTTTAAGATTAGGTATTATACCTAGATTTTGTTGAAAATAGAAGTAGCTATGTAAAACAATTTTGAGCAAGTCCGTTTTCACTTAGTGTAACTATTTAAATCTAATAGCAGTATGTTTTAATACTTACCTTGAATCTGGATGGTGGTGAAATCCAGAGTCTTTTCTTTATTTTTGTTATTCCTAAAAAAGCACTTAAATCCTGTGTGACGGAACAGTGGTCATGTGACCAAGAGCTGGATAGCTCGAAACGCGTCTGTTTTTGTGCCCGTGAATAAATCATTCCAATCAAGAACTGGATCGGTGTGTGGCTCTCATTCTTTCATTTGGATTTGAAAGATACACACATATATATGATACATATTCTAACTGCCAAAAAAATCAATGTCTCTCTTTCCTCATACAGCCTTTGTACATTCTATTATATGCCAAAGGCAAAAATGGCAGTGGTCCAAATAAGTTTGTCCTAAAATTGAGAAGTCCGGAAATCATGTGAATAAAGCAATTTCTGCATTTCCTCATGACCATTGCTTGGGCTCTATTTATCATAACAATATCCATTTTGATATGCCCCGTATCTACAGGTAAGATGGAGTGCTCTTCACTGCAGAAGGGAAAAGGATCTTAATTCATGAAATGAATGAATGCATCCCGTTCTATTTAACTAAACACAATACATTGTAAACACAAGGCTCTTGTTAGAGCAACCCTATTCCTACATTATGTGATTGGTTAATGTTGTAACTCCCTAATTTTTTGGGAATGCTGTCACCCGCGAAACTCTTGTGAGAGAGGGAACACTCAAAGAAGACCTCCACTCGTATATTTGTCCAACTCTCATTAAAGCCTTGCAGCATCAAAATATAATTTATATCTCATGTATAACAGTCCTGTATTCTTCAGTATGGGTGGTAGAGTATGCAAACACATAAATCTCTCCACTGAGACCTCTCTCGTCAGACAGATTTTTTCTACACTTCTCTACTTTTTTACGATCCCACAAGAGTCTTTGGAGGTTGTGACATTTTTTGAGAAAGGCATTTAAACTCCCTTTCATTATAATACTTTATAGTTCTAACTACTATGGTATTGGGAGAAAGTGGCCTCTCCACACACAGCATTCCACAGTATAGCAGCAGTATATAGTAGGCTGTAATGAGAGACTGGGCCCTTCTCGGACATCTCTCTCCGGGGCAACAACTGTGTGTAGCAGAGTGTGGGTAGTGACTGGCTTCTCTGCTGAGACCCCTCCTCAAGTTAACCAGTGTCCGGAATAGGGTGTAAGGATAGACTGCCCTGACACCTTTTTTCAGGGTGATCAGAATGCATAGTAGGCTGTGGGAGGGACTGGCCTCTCTGCGGAGACCTCTTACCTGTGCAACAACCATGTGATTAGGGTGTAGGGAGGGATTTGCAGTCCACTGACACCTCTCTCCAGGATGAGAGACCTGGGTAGTAGGGTGTGGGGAGAAACGTCTCTCTTTGCTGAGATGGCTCTCGGGTCTCACGGGCGTGTATAGGGACTGGTCTCCCCCCTGAAACCTCTCTCTGGAATGATAGGTGTGCATAGCAAGGTGTTGCGAGGTACTGACCTCTCGGCTACGCCCTATCTTTAGTACAATGGGTGTGCATAGTATGGTGTCTGGGAAACAGCCCTCTCTGCTTACAACTTTTCATAGGATGTTGGGTGTACATGGTATGGTGTAGGAAGTGACTAACCTCTCAAATTCCCTCCACAGTATGATAAGCATGTGTAGTGTTGTATGTGAAAGGACTTGCCTCTCCGCTGAGACCCCCAATCTTGGACAACAGATGTGCATATTAGGGAGTGAATGGGACTGCCCTCTCCTTTTCACACCTCTCCCTCAAATGACTGGTGTGCATGGTACTGTGTATGTGGAGGGACTGGCCTTCCCACTGAAACCCCTCTCTTGGAGGACCAGTCTTCATAATAGAGTGTGTGGAGGGACTGATCTCTCCTCTGAGACCTCTCTTTCAGATTACGAACATACATAGTAGGGTGTGTGAAGGAACTAACCTCTCCATTGAGAACTCTCTCTGGAATGGCAGGTGTGAGTAGTAGGGTGAGTGGAGAGAGTATCCTCTCCACTGAGACCCCTCTCTTGCATGACAGTTGTGCATAGTAAGGTGTGGGGAGATGACGGTGGGAATAGTAGGGTGTGTAGAAGGACTGTATTCTCTGCTGAGACCACTCACTTAGATGACAGGCATAGTTGGGTGTGTGGAGGGAACTGGCCTCTCCATTGAGATACCTCTGATGTATGATGGTTGTGCATAGTAGGTTGTGCGGAGAGTCTTACCTCTCTGCTCAGCACTCTTGCCAACATGATGTGTGTTAATAGTAGCCTCTGATAAACACCATCTTCAGCTAGACTCCTTCCTACAGTAACAAGTGTGCATACTGGAGTGTATTCAAAGATCACCTACTCCTTCCTATTTTTTGTTATCTTGAGAGAGTCTCACGAGATCATAACATTTTTTACAAAAATAATTAACATTCTATCCATCACACTTATGTCTCACACACCTCCTTTCAATAATATAGGGTACAATATGAATTTCTCAATCTACAATCCCACAAGTATCCCATAAAATCATATTTCTTTATAAAACAATATGCATTTACTTTCATTACAGTACTTATACATTAAAGCCTGTCGCTTAAAATCTAGGTTGACAGGATGCCTTTTTCCTGCACCATAATATAGCTTTTTTTTAAACTTTATTTCCTCAACGCATTCAATTTTTCACAGTAAACAGTAAAAAAGGCCATTTCATTTCCAAACCTCCAATATCCAGCAAGTCAGAGTGCTCACTATCACTGTACTCATGGGAGTATCTCATTCCTGTGAGAGTGTGTAGGCTCACAGGGAAAACATGCCTCTCGACCAATCAGTGGGCCCCATTTTTTAATTCACGCTCTTGCAGAACTCTTGCAAGACTCTCGCAGACCAAACCGTCCAGATATACAACTCATTTTGACCCTTAATTTCTCAAAAACTACTGAAAGGATTTGTATCATATAATGAAACCACAACTTGTGAACCAAGTGCTAGCTTTCTGCCAAATTTGGTGTAATTCTTTTCCCAGTTTTTGCTGTGGCCCTGTCTAAAGAAGCCTATGGAAAAAGCAGGGTATTTTATATTTTTAGACCCCTTTTTTCTTGTTCCCTGTTTGATGGATCAATGCAAAATATTCTAGGGAGGAGCTGAGGTGGATGAACGTTTTTTAGATAGTTTTGGGAAGATTCGTCAAATAGGGACAAAGTTATTAGAGAACTAAAAAACGATCTTTCTTCGGAAAAGCAGACCTAACTATAAATTCCTAGTGGTGACCGCCACCAGGAAATATATGTACATCCATATATTTTCTATATGTGTGTTTGCACCTATATGTGTGTGTGTGTGTGTGTCTATAGATATATATATTAATTGGAAAAAACAAGGATTAAGCAATGTTATAGTTAGGTGAATGTGTCAGTGACTAAATTACACTTTGAGGAACAAAAACACATCAATTACCCACTAACTATAACTGGTGTGAATATATGACATTACAATGCAAACAATTACAACACATGCTTTTACAACACAGTTGTTACATCGCAACTACCATTACATCACATGATTTTACAACGCATTCCATTTCAAAGCATTTTTTTAAACTATCATTACAATGCATTCCATGATAATGCATACCATTACAACGCATACCATTACAACGCATAATACATTTAGGGTAACAGTAGGGTAAGTGTTGGATAGTGTAAGGGTAAAAATGACTATTCCCACTCCAGTGAGTGCAACAGTAGGGTAAGTGTTGGATAAAGTAGGGGCAAAAATTACTTTTCCCACTCCAGTGAGTGCAACAGTAGGGAAAGTGTTGGATAGTGTAGGGGTGAAAATTACTATTACTATGTACCCTCAAATCCATACTCACCCTAAAACTAGATTATCTCCATTACTTACCTTATAGTGCATTGCAATGACATGCATTGTAATGGTATGCATTGTAGTGGCATGCGTTGTAATGGCATGGGATGTGAAGGCAGTTGCGATGTAGCAGTTGCGTTGTAACAGTTTCATTGTAAAGGTAGTGTGTTGTAATGACTGGGTTTTAATGGATGTTTCCCACTGGTGCCCCTGCCCTGCACTGCTTTTGACCGCACATATGCCATCATTCATGACATGTTCTGTGACATAATTTATTACATCACTGATGACATCTCAAATGACATCATTGATGATATCACTGATGACATTATCTCATCTTCTTTTGTACACATTGCTCTTTAAATGAGTATAACATTATGGCTAAAAAAGTAAGTACACAAAAGCTCAAAATTATATGAAACGTCTTTACTGCTACTATACATAAAACCCCCATAGGTAAAGAAAGCTTGTGTTTTTGCAACATTGACACTATACCATACTCATATACCACATAAAGGTAGGGAGCCTGCAAGTGAGATCAAAGCATCACGAAGAAGAACATTGACCTAGTTATAGGAAAGGTCAGTCAACTCCCGCTATACTAAGCGGGGTCAGTTTAGAGAGGGAGAGCCATCCTTAATAGAAGAGGATGACTCACACACATAATAGTGTTGTGTCATCATCTGCATCCTTTCCCCACCCTGGTAAGATGGTACTACCAGGGCAGACTCAACCTCAGTGGAGATTTGGTGGTAGGAGAGAGTTCTTCACTAAAACAAATACTGGACAAGGCAGGATCCACACAATCTATAAATACCTTAGAGTTCCACTGCTATCACCTTTATTAGCGAGGACCCTAGGCATATTTAAAAACACTAATCTCGACAGGTAACAAGAGTGCAATGGCTTGGACCCATCTACTATTCAACAACATGTTTCTGCCCTCAATAGTTAGACTTTCTAGTCTGTGGCATTCATCAGGGCTAAAGGATCCCTATAACAATAGCCTAAAAGCCTGATTTATCCTAAGTAGTAATGCAGGTGCATTACTAACCAATACATACATCCAGGTAAGTTCTACCTGGGCTTCTTATCAAAAGAATTTTGTAAGAAAAACCTATTTGAAGAAAAAATATTGGAGAACAAATGCTTATGAACACAGGATGCAGTGTAATTCCTATTTCACAATGACTATATAGGGAGGGAAATTATCAGAGATTACTTCCAGAGCTCACCTCACATGCATGAGGGTAAAATAGTGTCACTGTATATTGCCTTGAGTCAATTGGTGTGGTGGGTAAAGTAAGAGTGAGATGAGCCCATGTCCTCTCATGCAAACATTAAACAGTTTTAGAACTGATACTTTTATTCATTTCAGCAACTGATTACCACTTTTTAATTAATAAAATTTACAATGTATAATAATTGCTAGTCCTACCCCTTACCCTAGACTTTAGGGGATACCGGTAGGCTGGTCAGGGAGGGGGTGGTGTCCTTTGTAGTCATACTCTAAAGTTTCATTAAAGACAGGGACCTTTTCAACTACGTCTACAGTTAATGGTATAGGCCCTGTTAGAGTGATTGTGTTTAGGTACACATCAAGCTTATGCATTCTATCCTAGGTCTCAATTTAGCATGGTAGTTTAGATGTGTTCCTTAATTGGATTTCAGTGTCTCAATTGAAACACACAGGAATGTAATTTCAATGTGAAAAAACATTGTAGCCAAGTGTGGAATTCCACAGCATGTTGTTTCCATTTTGCCAAATAAGTTGTCTGCAATATGAGGAGAAACTAAGTGCCAAGCCACTTGTAAAGCATGCGTTTTGTGCATGTCATGTGCCTTGTTCAAAGCGTCGATACCCATGCATACATAGAGTTCAAAACACATATTAGTCTTAGTTGTAAACATGAGGCATATCCTCTATTGGTGGCATGTGCTCTCTTCAGAATGATACTACCCATACAAACATAGTGTTCTGGACACACAGTAGGGTTCATACAAATACAGTGTTCGGGCGTCAAGTGAAAGATTGTGGTATATGAGTTGTGTGCGAGAGGAATGCATGAGCGCTTAATCCTCCACCTCTCTATTTCGTGGTAACAGCTATATCATATTCTTCATGGGTGGCCTAGTTCATGTTGACTAGATGAAAGGGTAACCTACACTGCGGGCAGTTTTTAATCTGTATACAACTGTTCAGGAAAAAACAAGTTCCTCAAGATACTCAAGCCCCGTTGTGCAACTAATGCCCTACTATGGACAGTCTTTACCTGTATCAAACCCCTGACAGTCATTGAACCTACATTGAGAAATGAAGTTGATATGAATAGAAAAAGGGGACTGATAACAGTGTTTACTCCATGGAGAGAGCTTGCTCTGTGCCGCACTGTTTGTAGACAATGAATCTCTCTTCAGAAATACACCACAGAGTTTTAAAAAGTATCTACTAAGCAGTGTACACTCTATGCAAAACTGTCCAAAGATTGACTAGTCACTTAAAATAACCAAGGTCTGAAGGTGCTAAAGATCATACAACCTTCAGCCCAGAAAGCCCATCTTCTACCTAATTTTTCACAGCTTGTGTCCAGCTAATGGGTGCAAGTGTAGACAAATCACATATGCTCAGTAGACTTAGAGGTTTTGATCATGTTATAAATCTTTTGTATTGAAGGGTAGCGCTGGGTGCAGGTCACAGTGTGTTCCACATAATTTACTTGGTACTGCAGAAAAAGTTATCAACAGGGCAAAGGTTCCATGTACTACATACCAAGGGCCTAATTTTGAGTTTTGGTGGAGTGGGAGTGGGCGGCATGCCATCGCACCACTCCTGCACCACCAAACCCCACCCCCACCCACCAGGTTATGAGTTAAATCGTGGTCTGACAGGCTGGTGGTGGTCCCGCAGTGGTGCAGTTAATGCTACACGTCGCAAGACAGCTACAGCGTGTTTCAGCATGCCATGGACTGTGATGTCCATGCCATGCTGGAACTGGGTGTGCATGCATACACATGCACCAACATGCATGGGCCAAGGGGGACTCCGTAGGGCTCCCTTTGTTTCATGACTGCCAGCAGTTTCATGGAACCTTCATGAGACTGCTGCCGGTCATGAAACTCGTAATATGCATGGCAGTGCTGCACCGGCACCACCAGCATATTGTGGGCCCCTGACCGCTGCGCCACCTGGCGGTTATGGCGGGTCAATGGTGGTCCAGTTGCCAAAGTTGAAATAGGGCAGTTGGACCGCTGGTGCACCCGGACCGCCAATATCATGCCGCCATGAGTTTGGCAGTCCATGGACTGCCAAACTCATAATCAGGCCCAAAGTAGTTTAAAAAGCCTTTAGTTATTAGACAGAGTCGTCTCAGCATGCAATTTATTCATATTATAAAAGACTGTGTGCACCAGGTACTAATCTATGTAAATTTGCTTTTGAATATGGGCTAGCTGTAAAGTTTTC
Source organism: Triturus cristatus (assembly GCF_964204655.1). Lineage (NCBI taxonomy): Eukaryota > Metazoa > Chordata > Amphibia > Caudata > Salamandridae > Triturus > Triturus cristatus. The sequence goes on from NC_140585.1 coordinate 721,972,738, forward strand.
AGCACAGTATGAAGACTGCAGGTAGTATAATCTTTAATCTTGGTAGCTTCAGACCATGGATATTTTAGGTGAATTGTGTATTTTTTGAGAAGTGTTGCATAGAGTCTGCACTAATATTAGTAGATACATTTTAATATTCTGTGGTGTATTTCTCATGACAGTTTCACTGTCTACAAACAGTGTTGTATAGATTAAACTAGCTCTAGAGAGTGAACATTGTTTGGGGGATCATTTAACTGCTCATATCGATGTAATTTCTCAATGCAAGTTCGGTGACTGAGATGTTTGATACAGGTAAAGGCTGTCTGTAGTAGGTTATTAATTTTAGAAGAGACGTTGAGATTCAAGAGATTTGGCTTTCTCTGTAAATTTGTGTACAGATTGAACACTTCGGTAAAATATCTCCCCCTTCCTAGGTTGTGACTAAACACTATGGGGCAGATATATGTTCCCTGGAGCATCCCTGCAAATCAGCAGGGATGCGCCAGGGAAGATGCGTCACGCAAGTTTGCCCTTGCTCCACCGCAGATGCACCGCAGTTACAATGCGGTGCATTGTGGCGCAAGGACAAGCAGATGCGTGACGCATCTGCCGGCGTAAGGTTGGCGCATTGCTGGAGTTGCGTCGCAACCGCAACGCAGCTCCAGCAAGGCTCGGGGTGCCCCTATCCCTAACATGCTGTGTCAATCCTTACGTCTGCTTCAAGCAGGCGCAGTTTGATGCATTGGCTCTTTGCCTCACGCATCTCAACTCAGTCAAAAACCTATCCCAGGTACTTTTCAGCAGGCCTAGGCGGGTCTAATACAGGGGTATTCGACCCACGCTCCAGCACAGTTGGCCTGAAATTTTGGATTTACCCTGGTCTAGGACTAGCAGATATCTGCGGTTGGCGCTTTAAGCATCACTTTTTCATTTATTCTTCAAAAACTATTAGCTCCTGTCATACTTATTGGATTTTGTCATTTTAATTCTCTTTTGTTCCAGCAAATATAAGCTAATTCCCTAAACTGGTGTGAAGGCGTTTTGTGGTTTTTTCACTGTGTTACTATTTGAAGTATTGCTCAAATACTTTCCACATTGCCTCTTAAGTTAAGCCTGCCTGCTCTGTGCCAAGCTACCAATGGGTGTTAATATTATAGATTTATTGAATGACTACTTAAAACCATTACAAACATATCAAAAATGATAAACCTAAAATTTGCATGCTGAGTAAAAGACAATATAAAATGTTTATTTTTTACACTATTCTGTTTCAAATAATTTATTGACTAAGATAAAAACAGATTAGACAAGGCTGCTAGATTCTTAAATACAGGGCTTATTGAGTACGTGGCTGCTCACTACTGATTGGCATGGCAGTGTCTGGCTGTTGGGGTAATATTTCCAGCAATCTGTCCTTTAGCAATGGCTGCACCAGATGTTTGAATGTGTTTGAAGTTAAATCAACACACTTTTCATGGCATGCATAAGGGGTGAAATAGTAGATGTAGGGATTTTCATTGGAGCTATGAACTACATTCAGAGTATTATCGTAACTAAATCCAATGACCGGTGGGAGGGGGAGGATTAGAACTTCTTGGCACAGCTTCACCAGTTCTCACAAATACATTGGTAGATTCAGCTGAAAATTACAGTCTCTGTAATTTATAGGTGTTGGAGCGTTCCTCATGTGTTGGTGCAGCCAGGCTTGTCAGGCAAACGAAGCCAGAAAGAACCAAAGATCCAGAGGAGGGAGGCACATTGCTTGGCATAACACCACCAGTTCACAGGTGCATTATTGGAGATGCAGATGAAAACTACAGACATTTTAAGTTATTTAACAAGTGATCCGTTGTTCAGCTTGTGATGGTGCAGACAGGGCTTATTTGCCTGGACGCTGCTTTTTTGGATTATTGTCCATCATTGCAGAAAGTGGCAAGTGAGTTTGCTGGTGCTTTGATATACTGCTCATTTGAATACTACTCCAGAGTATGGTGCATCCTGAATGCTCATCATTCAAATGTTTCTGAGAGGAACCAAATAATCAAGGTGGGGGAGGAGCACCTTGCTTGGCATAGCTGCACTAATTCTCCCATAGACAAAATAGCAGATGAAGTTCAAATATACATCAACTTTGATCTATTCAGAAGTAGTGAAGTGTTTGCTATGTGCTGATACAACAAGTGGTTGGATATGGGGTTACTTGGTTTTCTGCATTGCTGTTTCCCCACATCAGAGCGTAACCCAGAAACATTAACCAGAGAATGCAACATGCAGTTGTAAGAGAAACAACTAAAAATCCTTTTAGTGTGTTCTTCCTAACATACAGTTCTATGTTAAAAGGATGTTGTTAGTTAACAGTGGGGAAATATCATGGCACAGTTTAGTGGTAGAATGGGATAGATTGGTGTTGTTGGGGGGTTGAAGTTATAGACTTGGGAAGGGGTTTTGTGTTTGTAAGATTTCATAAGCAAAATTGTGGTGATAAGATGAATTTTCAAATGTTATATAAAGGATAATGTAGTAAGGGCGTGTTTTCTCTTAAATTGTTAATTTGCAGTTACCCCTGACGAAGGGCTGGCATAAGCCCGAAATGGATTAGGTGTTAATAAAGAAATGCTGTCTGGAACGAACCTTGCGTTTTGAGCGTGTTCTTGAAGAGGTCCGGATGGACACATCTAGAATATAAGAAGCAGAAAAAAAGCAAGAAACCATATATGTGGATTAAAAAGAAGAGCATATAGATTTTTGTTATACAACGTGGAGAAAACATGGTTTTACAAGGAGAAAAATTAAAGGTGGAACTATAAGTTGGATGATGTATCCATTTTTGCAGTGCGACTGGGAGTGGATCGTAATTGCGCTCCCCAATGACAATGTGCCACAGGGCAAGGCACAAGCCCAGTAAACGCACGCAACTTCCTGACGATCGTTGAAATATGAGGACTAACAGTGACAAGTAACGGTGTGCATACCACCCCTTTCTAATTCTTCCTAACATACAGCCATCCTGTGGGAGGTAGGATCCAGCATTTCCTCAAGATGTAACAAACAATTACTGAAGAAAAGCAGGTCATCCAAATTGTCTATTAGGGCTATGCCCTCCTATTACCTTCGACCCAGCCATACCTTCCACCACCATCAGGGTGGCCATATGTCTGGCCCGAAGGACCCATAGAGAGAGTTCAGGCATTGGTGGTAGAAGCTGAATGTTAGATCTGCTACTTTCTTATGTCCTGGAAGGACTGAGACCTCCATCCTATTTTGGATCTCCACACTCTGAGTACCTTCCTGTGAAAGGACAAACTCAAGATGGTCATGTTAGCCTCGATCCTGTCTGCCATGGACCCTAAAGACAGGTTGTTAGTGCTTGTATTGCAAGATGCTTATTTCCTCATCCCAGGTACTATCCACGGTTCACTGTGAGCCTGGAACATCTTCAGTTTTCAATGCTGCCCTTTGGCCTCTCCAGTGTTCCTCAGGAGTTCACAAAAGTGATGGCTGTGCTTACAGCACATTTTGAGAGGACCGGGGCTCCAGTCTCCCCCTTCCTAGACAGCTGGTTGTTGCAGGCAGGCTCACCCCAGGCCATCGTCAACTACCTCCAGACAAATGAGAAACATTTAAGATCATTGGGGTTTATTATTAATGAACCAAGGTCACACCTGATTCCTTTGCAGATGCTCCTCTACATCAGAGCCATTCGGATACATTACAATTTTGTGCCTTTCCCTCTGGAGGGGAGAGTCCAGGGCATTCAGTTATGATCCTGATGTCCTGGATTTCACTGCAGATAACTTTGAGGCTGCGGGGACTGTTAGCCTCCTGCATTCTGCTGGTGAAGAATGGCAGATGTAGGCTCTGCAGTGGGACCAAAAGTCCTAGTGGTCACAGCACCAGGGGACTCTGTCAGATTGTGTCCTGATGTTGGGGAGACTAAAAATGACCTGCAGTGGTGGCTGCTGACAGTAATTGGATAAGCAGCAGAATCCTCTCTTTACCCCCCACTTAAACGTTCTTTTAGGACAGCCTCTTTCTAGGAACCATCTGCCAGGATTCTGGTCAACTGAAGATGCTATTGTCACACCTATAATAATAATAGCGTCAGAAACTATATTTGTTTTAATTTGTTAGTGGCCTTTGACATGTTTAAATATGAGATATTGTTCAACTGAATTTATTAGGTAGATGTGTAAGACATCACTTTTAACTGGGTCAGATCGTTCCTATGCAAAAGAACTGGGGTAATGAGAATGTTCCTCATCTCAACTCATCATTTAGTTTCAACTCTTTATGTGGACCTCAGGGCTCTGCTTTATTACCACACTTTTTATATTTTTAAATGGTGACTATTCAATGCTGACACCACTGTTTTCAAATTAAGCCAATGGCATGGTTGTAATTCAAGCTCTCTCTGTCATGACTGGACTGGGATGCTTGATTTCCCCCTTCTCTGGTAGCAAGGGCATGCAACCAATGACCTCTACCAAAACTGAAGTCAAGGTTGTCATCACTGTATATCCCTGTAGGCTACTTCAGATCATTTTCAATAACCTCAGCCAATGCCCTACAATAACTAGGAAGGTGCTAACTTTGCAGAAGCATAGCTGTCATTGGCAGCACAGTTGTCAAATGTTATGAAGAAGTATTTAGATATCTGTACCATGAAAATGATGCTTCACTCTTAAAACATCTACTCAGAACACAAGCAACAATGGCAATTGTCTTTTTCAAGTTTGACATATGTAAACTGCACGTATCTCAGATTAAGTTACTCAATGGAGGCGACCTCCAAAATACAGCAATGCATACTTCGGGCCTTATTACGATGGTGGGCTGATTTTCATCCACCCAACACCGTCTCAGTAAAGGAACTGCTCGACTATTGGTCGGCCGTTCCACCTGCCTAATTATAATGCAATCGCACATGGTGTAGACGCAAACTTCCATTTCCCGGTGGGAGCTTGTGCTGTGGCCATAAACCGGCTGTAGCAAAAGCTCCCATGGAGAAATGGGAGTTTGTGTGAATCCCTGCCCCATGTGGCATGCACCCCAACATGCCTGAGGTGTCTGCCACATGGTGCAGGGATTCACAGGGGGACAACTTGGCCCCCAACCAAATCAACATTGGAATACCTATGGCAGAAACGCCGTCCTTTGGGATGACGTGTCCTTCCCCAACTGGCCGAGTGGCTCCTTGAGCCCGTTGGAATCCAGCCAGAAACCGTCCGGTTTCAGTTTGACCGATGGAAATGTAATGCGGTGGTCAAAACTGAGACCATGATAAGTCTCGGAAAACCTCCAACCTGCGGTCAGAGGCTTTCAGACCCTTGTCGTAATCGGGCCTTTGGTGTTAATTTAAACTGATGATATGTGTAAAAAAATGTCACTCTATTACTACAGCAGGTAACAACTCATGCTATAACACCACTCTGATCTTTGGTGGCAAGAAGTCCTCAAGGTAAAACCTATACAACCTTGTCCCGAGAAAAATGACACTCAATTGTGGATCCACAAGCACATATCGTTGCAGTAGCACTGATTTCCAAATGGTATGCCCATTTCCATAGAGGCCTATATGGGATTCGTTTATAGCATCATTTATCACAGGGTTGGACAATTGAAAACATTCCATTTGTTCTCTTGAAACCTGAATAAAAGACAGGCAATCTCACTCTGCTTTATGTCGGATGGAGAACAAGATGCAGGCTGTGTCTGAAAAGCAGTCTGGAGAGACATGGGGAAATTGTGAGAAATGGCAGAATACTTTGGGGCAGATTTATGTTGCACTTGCGCCACTTTTGCGCCGCCGTTGCGTCACTTTTGTGACGCAGCAGCGGCGCAAATCCTGCGCCATGGTGCGGGGTATTTACAACGCGGCGCATCTGGGAGATGCGTCACGTTGTAAAGCCCTGCGCCACATGTAGGCGTTCCAGGGCAGGTGGGGGCGTTCCTGCGCAGTAACGCCTCCTAAAAGTGGCTGAGGGAAATCTACAAGATTTCACTCAGTCACTTTTAGGCCCATGCTGCGTCAAAACCCTGCGCCTGCTTGAAGCAGGCGTAAGGATTGACGCAGCATTGTACAGATAGGGCCCCCCAGAACATTGCTGGAGCTGCGTCGCGCTTGCGACGCAACTCCAGCAATGCGCCACTTTTACGGCACAGATGCGTCACGCATCTGTGCTGTTTTTGCCCCATGGTGCGCCGCATTATAAATGCGGCGCATCCATGGTGGCGCAGCTGTGGCGCATAATAATTGGCGCATCCCTGCTGATATGCAGGGATGCGCCAGTTAACATAAATCTGCCCCTGTGTGCCTTCGTGGTGTACCAAGCATGTATGTGGAGAGGAATACTAAGGCAGAGGGTCTCTCTGCGAACATTGGTTAGTATAGACCTTTTGATCTGTTTCTACTATGAACGCACTGCTTGATTGTTTCGTTTTTCATATTAATTAGTGTCTTTTCCAAGGGTCAGAAGCGAATTCACTCTGCATCCACTTAAATTATTAGTTCCTTGACACCCCTACGGCCACGTTTCTCAATCTAGAGTAAAAACCTCAATACAATGTATTAATTACTTTTTTTAACATAATTTATCCGAACAGATTAAAGATAACCATCATTTTAGAGTAGGGTCGCTCTGTTTCCACACCACTTTCTCCTGGGTCACTTGATATCCATTCTGTACATCACATCACACAGACAATCCTTAACTGACATGCGTTGTGGTCCTGTAAGCAAGGAGCTGATGCATTTTAATAGTCATTTATGTTTCTTCACACCACCAGCATGCTAATACGTGTCATATTAATAGGCTTTATTACTCTGAAAGATTCCGTTTTGTTCACTAGAAATAATTATGCGCTAAACTGTCTCTTGCTGCAATTAGTAGCCTACTTATGTTATCACAACTGTTCCTATGCACTAGCTTATGTCCATTCTATAGATAGAAAACCATCTGGTTTTCACATTACATACTTAAACCAGTGTATTTATTTCACTCACATTGAAAAGCAGCACCACACTAAGAAAACACGCTAGAAATGTAACTGATGACAGCGAGAAGCGCACAGCATGGTGCTCAGTGCAAAAGATGTTTATGTGCATTCATCAACACAACATTGTGTTTCAATATTATTATAGTTGGTTGGTTTCTTGGGATTGTCTTATATTATGATACACCTATCTATAAGAAAAAACTAGTTTAGATAGCAGGTAATGTGGTGAAAAAGCGGTATAATGATAAAGGTTTAGGGATGTGGTTATCATTAAGCAGGACCCCATTATATTGTAAACTGGTGTCCAGTAAGTGGTTTCATGTCTGTATCACCTAACAGGTAGCCTACCATTGGCAGCTGCAATCATAGTACCCCCTCCCTCCTCCCCGAGCCAGGCGATAACAAGGGTCACCAAGTACCTCTCAAGACAAGGGGCCATAGTATCAAAAACAGCGATAACATTATCTCTGCTTTAGCGGCATGAAACCGCTGCTGAAGCGGCGATAAGAGGGTTGATAATATGCCCTAGAGAATTCCAATAGATGCCCAGGTTCTGGTGTGAAGGACCACAAACCTGGGCTAAAGCGGCGAAAACGTTATAGCCGTTCTTAATAATATGGCCCACGGTCCTACAATCAGTTTTGGGTCTATTGACCTTGGTTCTACGCCACTATCGGTTACACTTAAGTGATCTATATATACGCCTTGTACTCTGTTGTCCAGTTTGGACTTTGTCACCTAAAAATCACCCAAAAAAGAATCCAAAAGCTACAGAAAACAATGCTGCGTCATAGACTGGGGGACCCTCGAAACACAGCTTAGCATGTCCTTAAAAACATGGAATTCAATTCGGGTTCTTCTGTCAGGCTCTTTGAATTCTAATCTTACCCAGAGTAGAAAGTTTACTATGCAGAGAGTCCAGTGGATCCCTTACTGGTGCACAGAGGTTAAGGTAGATAATACTAATCCTCTTGTTGTGGTAGTGTGGGTGAGCAGTTAGGCTCAGAGTGGCAATAAATGAATCACACTCAAGAATAAATGTGAGACCAATTTATAAAAATAACATTGATTTTTATGTATATTTTAAGACCAAGAATTTCGATCTACAGTAACTACAGTAAACTACAGTAAAGGTTTTCACTTTTGTGCGCAATTATGCACCATTGAAGTCAATGAAGCAAAGCAGAAAAATGCATATAAAATTAGGCACTGTTTTAATGAAGTTCACCTTCTTGTTTTAAGTTGGTAGCTGGACCCGGTCCAAAGTTCTAGCAGCAGGAGATCTGGAGCATCCCTGATTCGGCCTGGAGCAGGGTGCTGAAGGTGTTGGTAGCTGATGTGCTACGATTAAGGACCACCTGGAAAGACACTGCACAGGAGGACACAGAGGTAAGCCCGGTAGGACCCACTGGAGAGGGAAGGTTGCAAGGGTTTCAGGACCATTTATCATTACCGGGATAGTTGGGGCCAGGTGCAGAGCAAATTGGTTAGCTTGGTGTCTCTCTGTTTGCTTTTGGGGGTCCGGTACATCAGGTATTGGTATGGTGTGGTTCCGGTAGGTCCTCGTGTCTCTAGACTTGGTGAAGAGACATATATGTCCCTCCAGAGCTGCTGCACCCATTTTGGTGTGGGTGCAGTGTTGAATTATTACGGGAGCAGCATGTCGACAAATTAGACTCAGCTGGAATGGTGCCTGCGGTGTGCGGGGGAGTGACACCTTCACTCCAAGGGAGGTTCCTGGTGATTTTTTGAAGATTGGAGGAGCTCCGGAGTTCTAGGTCTCGGAGGTTTGGGACTACATGGAACATCATGATTGTCAAAGTACCAGAGACAACAGGCAGGATTTGGTGCCAATTTTCTTCTGCCGCTGGGCTTCTGTTCTTGGGCATCACGTCTTCTTTGTCCTGGTCTTATTATTGTCCATTGAATCTAGGTTCCAGGTCTAGGGATGCCACCTAAGGTCTGAATGTAGGGGCATTACAGGGGGAGACAGGTGGTAACCAATGGGATATCTATCGTTAGGGTGCCTACACCCTCTAGTGACCACTTCCTGTGGGAAGAGGCAATACGCTTGCCCAGATAGGTTGTTTCTCCACCATCCCAAGATGGTGGATTTTCAAGAGAGGGGTTCACATTGCCTGCCCCAACCTTTGGGTGCTGCTAGCTGGATGTGGACCCTCCTCCTTATCTAGCTATTTTCCCACCTGTCTTCCCATCAAATGTGGAGGAGGAAAGGGGGCTTGGTCTCCCCTACTATCTGGGGAAGCCTGGTCTGAACTTCAAAGGCAGCAACGTCTTGGAAGCTTCTTGCTCTAGAACGCCAATCCGGCCTGGAGAAGGTGTGAAGCACATCTGCCCAGAGCAGGCTTTGTTTATGTCCTCTGAGAGGGCAGGCTCTTAACTCATGTGATCAGAAAACATGTCTGATGGTGGCAGATTCACTATGACTAGTCAAAGACCACACCTGTGCTTGGTAGGTTTTCAGGGGACACGCTAAAGGGTCTCCTCTGTGCATTTCGTAATAAATCCCACACTGGCATCAGTGAGAATTTAAGCCAAGATGTTTGGTACCAAACATCTTAGGGTACAGAGCTGGGAAACTTTGAATGACATGCATCTAACCCATGTACTCTTTATAGCTTCCCTGTGCATTTACAATATCCAAGAATGGATCAGATATTGCAGGGTTATGTCTGCTCATGCAGATATGTTCACATATGGGATATAGTGCACCCTGCCTTAGGCTTGTAAGGCCTGCAGTGGGTGTGACTCACCAATATTTCATGCAGTGTATGAGAGCATGGCAGACAGGGCTGTGTGCCATGTCGACTCTTCTGTTTTTTCTGCACCAAGGTATGCAGCCTGCAATGGCAGATTGCATGGTCTTGATGGGGGGGGTCTCTGGGGTGGCACAATTTGTGCTGCATCTCCAGTGGACCCTTTTCAGTACCCATGCCCTAGGTACCATGCTTTAATCCAGTGGCGCAGTGAGCATATGGACCCACGTCTGGGCATTCCCTTCCCACTTTGGGTAACAAAAGCAAAAGGAACACATGATGGATGGAATGCTGAACAATGCAAATCTTCACCCCGAGTGGTACGTGTATGACCAGAGGTGGGTCGCACGCTCTTCATGCCACTGGAGTCAAGCTAACCTGGCTGATAAGGGGTGATACCCCAAAACCAATCCTAGGATGCTTGTGTCTGGTCCAGGGAGGACATTGCCTGGCAGTTTGGGCTGGACTGTTCTCATGGGGAACACTGTTAAGACTGATTTGCAAATGGCTGGGTTTACACTGAAATGGCGGGGGAACAAAAAAAATGATAGATTTAGGCCCAGATCTCTGTACTGGGGTGATTGTTTCACAATGTTTTGCATTCTGTTTATCAATTGTTCTTTTTGCATTTGTCATCCTGAGTGGGATGGGTATGCCCAGACGTGTGTCTCATGCTCTCCATGCCACTGAAGTTAAGCTAGCATGGTTGATGAGGAGTGATACCCTGGAACCGGTCCTAGGATGCTTGTTTCCAGTCCAAGGAGGACCTGGCCTGGCAGTTCGGGCTGGACTGTTCCCATAGGGAACATGGTTAAGACTGATGTCATAGGGAGCAAAAAACCCCAAACTATAGATTTAAACCCAGGTCTCTGTACTGAGGTAAATGTTTGACAAAGTTCAGCATTCTGTCAATCAATTGTTCTTTTTTCAATGTTAGTTTCTGTATCATCATCGGGGATACCATCGACCATGGGGCTTGCAATGCGAAGTCCTAGTTCAAAGGTGTGGCGCTCCGGCTGGTTTTAAAGTAGACAATGAACTTCTGATGCATAGTCCTGCATTGTCATCAAGGATGCAATTAATAAATGGCTTGCAATGCATAGGGGATGCATTGCACAATGGTGGTTCAGAGGAAACTTCAGGCTGCGACAGCTATGCAAAGTCCTTGCAATGAGAAAATCTACGCAGCAGAAGCCAAGCGTCAGTTCTGCTCAGGGTTGCACCGAGCAGCAGAGGACATTTATCGGTTCTGCTGATCCACAGATGGGCTGCCAGAGTACCTTCAGGCCCCCTTTCAAAGGTATAGGAATGGAGTGGCACCACTTGGCAAGGTAGGACTTACAGTTGTAGAGTCCAGGTGCTTATTACAAGAGACTACACCTTGGAGTCACACTGGTGGTCCTGGGTACCGGTTGCAGGTCCTGTCCTTCTCACCCTAGCAAGAGGACAGCAAGGCAGCATGTTAGCATAGCAGGGCATCAGTCTGTCAGATTAGCAGTAGGGGTGAGCAATAAAATCCGCTCCTCAGGTGGAGTTCGCTGGGTATTGCCCACCGACCGCCATGTGTTGGACTTTTTATCACACGCGGCTCACCAATGTTAAGTTTGCGAGGGCGTGTGAGAAAATTGAGTGCTGGAATGCCTTCTGGCGACATTTCTCAGCATAGGTGGTCGCTGCAGGTCACACCCGTTCACGTTGTAAAAGCTATTCGAGTGTCAGAAAGAAGCAGCACCCTCTGGCGTGACATGTGGTGCAGTTCGCACCGTACAGTGTGAATCAAGCTCCTAGTGCTAAAAAGCACAAGAAGTGCAAAGTGCTGAATTTCATCACTCGCAGAACTCCATGGAATTTCACTGAGTTTTTGTGTAAACCTGCTGAATTCAACAGAGTGAAACTCTGCGAGTTCCCCCGGCCCCTATTTAACAGTTCAGGAAAGTGTCAGTCCTTTCACCAGCACAGCAAACCTTCTTCCAGGCAATCTTCCACTGGTCCAGAAGTAATGTAATGAAGTATTTGTGTCGTGAGCCAAGCACATTCACCCCTTTGCATGCACCAATACAGGCAGACACAAGCAGCACAACCACACATAAACACACAATACAAAAAGAAAAAAAAGGCTTGCATCCAAACTCACAGACACCACCCCAGCACAGCCACAGACACTGCCTCCTAAACCACAGACACATCCTCCACCCCAGCACACCTCATACACTAAAACCACTAGCAGAGACACATCAACCGCCACCATTACACTAACATAAACTGCACCCACCACCACAGACATATCCACCACCCTAGCCACCCACATACACTGCACCCGCCACTACTGCCACATTCACCATGACCACACCCAGCACCTCCATAGCACACACTCCCAATAAACAGGAATGCCCGCATTCACCCATAGAACACACACAAATGTTCACAACATACACCAGACCCAGAGACAGTTGCATCATCAACAGGAACACACACAACAGATATTCCCACTCCCTCTACCACCTACCCTCAACTCTCTCCCAACCAGCCTTCCTATTTTCCCTATGAAAGTCTTCTGTTTGCTCTTGCCCTGAGCCCTGCCACCGACTACTCCCAAACCTACCCCTTCCACCCCAAATCATCTATTCTGCATCCCAAACCACCCCTCAAAATATCCTACTCAGTCCTACTACCCTCCAAGGTATACCCCAAAAAAGGAAAAGCCCCCCATACAACGAAAAAAAACACCACTGCCAAAACCACCTCAAACCCAAAACCGCCCCTTCCCAAATCACCCCCCAAGTTCAAAGACACCCCTCTGAAACCCAAACCCAACCACCACCTCCCAAGTAACACCTTTGAGGTCCCTGCTCTGTCCACTAGATGCCTCTTCCTGGGGAAGTTCCCATGGTAGTGAAACTGGAGGCAAGTTGAGGCACACCTGTGCATAGTACGCAATTTGTACTTGCCTTGTTACAAGCTATTTGAGAGACTTTTCTCATTTTTCATTAAAACAAGCTTGTCCTGGCATTATTTTTCCACTGAAAATGTTATATTCCTAGCAATGTTTCAATGTAAAATGTGTAGTACCTATTTTTCTTTAGCATTATAGCAGGGACTCCTACAAACCTTCAAATTGTCTACTTTGTAAAGTGATACACTGGTTCACATACTTTATGATGGTGATTTGAAATTAGGTGCAGCCATTCAACATAGTAGTGGACACTTGCACCTACAGATAGATGTTAAGGCATTATATAATGATATTTCACTGCAGGTGTGTTAGCTTCACCTTGATTACTGACAAGTATGTACACATATGCATTTCACCTTGTTATATAATGCGGAACATGAGATTGTGTACAATTATGGACTTCCACTAGACAAGGGTAAATGTTACATGGATGAATATGTAGAGTGCTTCACATCTGGGACTGCCATTGATTTTCCAGGTAATCTATGAGGTGAGGGTTACAGCGTGTCTAGAGTAATTTCCACATGAGGTTACATTGGACATAACCAAATGATCTGTGATGCATATATTTTTAATGTGACAATTTCCATACCTTATTTCCAGGCACCTGAATGGTGATTTTCTGATTTTTTATTTGAGATCCTTTTTTTGCAAGTCTCCTTTTTATGTAAGGTAGCTGGAACCTGGTTTATGAACATAATGTGATTATAGATGTGTGTTACTTTAGATTTGTTAAACGTCAACATTAGAGACATATGGATTGCACATTGGTATGCTATTGACATGAGCATATATGAACAGCCAAATGAAAAACAGGTAACAGGTAATGGGGAAGGTTACCTTCGATTACGACGACGACGATATTGATTTGCATTGTGATCAGCCAGCAGCAGCAGAGGCAGGATGTGTAGCAGCGGGCCCATGGCAGAACAAGAAGTGGGAAGGTGAGTAAATGTAAGTTTGTGCCTCATATGTGTTCCATTCTGCCATCTCAGGTGGGGAAGGTTCCCTGCCACAGTTGCATCGGTGGGAAGGCACATCGTGATTGGCCCGGCAGAGAAACTAGCGGTCCACCCTCTGACATCCTCTTTTGCTTATCCTGCCATTGACACAGTCGAGATTTCCTGGCATTTCCTGGCAGTGAGGGAGGGACCGCAGCGGTCTTTTATCTACACAATCACCAACATATGATAGGGTGGTCGGACCACCAAGTTGGTGAGCAGGGAGACTGCTGAAAAAGCAACGAAAGGACTGATTCGCCCAACATCTAAATCAGGGCATTACTCATTCACAAATGTGCATGCAAGCCAGTCTGTTTTTTGAAAGATAAATTTGATGGGCATGCATTATTGGGGAAAAAAAGACTGGAATGTGAACACATTGGTTGTTGCAGGGATTCCGCTCAGAAACAGAACAATGCTTGGGACTATAGAACATCAGCATATAAGCACTGAGTCACTATACCACCTCAGTATCTACAAGCCAGGGCCCGACTATATATAGTGCCTCACTTGTCCTCCTAACCTTTTCAGAGAAATAAGTGATTTGGCACCCCATATAACACTCTTGATTCTCTCAGTGATCACAGAAACACGACACACCCTTTTGCCCTCTCACACATACTTGTCCACAATAAAAAAAAAAGACATGAACGAAGTTTGCAATATTTATTTAAACTATTGTGCTCTACGATAAAGTATGTGCACCAAAATTAGACAACAAATGCCCATCAAAAATATCATCAGCATTGTTAACAGACCATATCCCATGAAAAGCCCTGTCATGTTATTAAACAGATTTACCTAATCGCCACCCTAACTAATGACGCTAAACGATTATATATTATAGATCTCTGGGATTAGCGGCGGACCCTGTACCTAAGCATATTTAGGTGGACGCTCTACATCTAAAATGAAGCAGCAAACTTGTTTTAGGAACTTCGCTCAGTGTGTGTGTTTTTTCAGAACCTCTGTCCTTAGTGATGTAAAAAAATATGTGTATTCACAAACAGCAGCTGCATTCTCTTGCTATGTCTAGGTGATAGTATCTGACTGAAGAGAATAAGGAGGAGCAATATTGTTTGACCTTGTCTAGCATGCTCAGACTTAATGCTAGTTGGTTAAATACTAATGGGGTAACCCTGTGTCCCTCAGAACCTGGGTATATTTAAATAAACAAGCAATGTTTCTGTTGGGTAGAAGGTTGGTTACTTAGTGACACACTGAATGTTCTGAATACAATTTGATAGCAACCTTTTTAAACGCCTGTGGAGTAAAACATGAAACGAGACAGAGTTCTTGATGCTTTGTACTGTTTCTTTTATCAGAATTAATTCATTCATAGATAATTACAGTAGTCAAAGGCTGTCAGTGTGAATATTTACACGAAAGAGTGATCATGTGACATGGGTGCTCAGTGCTCAAAAAGTGTACAATATATACAGAGTGGTTGAGATTGTTATATTCATGTGGGTGGGATAGGCCAGATAATATCATAGCATCAATGACTCTTTGTACTGAAAATATCATTTGGTTATGTGTAGAGTCTTGGAAACTCTGGGTCTTGAGTAGTCATCGACGTTTCAACCCTTAGTGTGCCCCATTTGGAAGTCACATAGGGTCTTCATCAGGACAAGCAGTGAGAAGGTGTGCTTTGGGGTACAGCACAATTAATTTGTCTGTTTCCTCAATGAATGGTTTATCATAACCCTCTGAAGGAAGACTATAACTACGAATGCATTATTAGGGGCAAGATGCACAAGACTCTTTTTGTGTAGCCACAAACTCTGTGATTCTCCATATAAAAAGAGTTTGCAAGCTCAAAGTTCTTTTAATGTAAAAAACTCTTTTGCAAGTCAGAAAATATTTTCTGACTCATAAGCAGGGTTTTGAGATTCTCCTGAATTGCAAATAGGTGGGAGAGATGAAAAAATTATCCATATTGTTTTTCCAATTTGAGGAAAGAAGGTATCAAAGGTGTGAATCCATCATTGTGACCAAAACCATTGATGACTCATCGACTTCTGGTTAGGAGCCCTGGCGGATCCAATACCCCCAGGCAAGGTAGCAGTTCGCACCATCCTAAAAAAGATTCGGCAAAATGGAGCGCCAAGCCCTAACAGACTGCCCGGCTCCCTCTTCAGGGAGGACATAGATTTCTGGTCCACTAACTTCTCGCGGCTATATGCAGAATGTAGGCTTTTGGAGGGGCTCAATGTTGCAACAAAGCTTCAAAAAAGGGCCAAAAACCGACCCTAAGGACTATCGGATGATTGCTCTGCTGCACATCGAGGGTAAGGCATATATGAGTACACTCAGCTCAACAAACGGTGGCCCATCGTTCCCCTTTGGTCTTTGCCTGCTTCATCGACTACTCCACAGCCATCGATGGGGTAGTCCATAGCATCCTGTGGCAGAAATTGGTACGTGGAACATCTGTCTGACATTACTATGAGAAAATTGATCTCTGTATTCTCGAACCTGGGTAAGGGTCAAACTTTCCAGGGAGTCTACCCCTGAAAATTGCCACAGACCGGGGGCTAAAGCAGGGATCCGTCCTGACACAGATGCTTTTCAATCTGTACACCGCCGACCTGGGCTGAGCACTACATGGAGCATCCCTAGCTACTCCCAAGATTGGCTACACAAAGATCCAGCTGATACAATACGCTGATGACTTCGTTCTTTTGGACCACAACAAAATAGGCCTCCAAAAAACACTCACAGCCTTGTCTGAATACAAGGCTGAAAACAAGCTGGTTGTCAATCCAAGCAAGTCCAAAATCGTTATTTTTGGCCGCCACCCAAACAAAAAACTTGCTAAGTGGAGGCTGGGCCCCCTGATTTTAGACTCTGTACAAACCTACCTTGGGGCCTGGCTTAGCATAATGGGCCGCCCATGTGTCCACCTACAAAAGTTGTGGCTGAAAGGGAATATGGTCACACATGCTCATTGCAAATTGTCTAAACTGGGGTGGTGTAGTGGGAAAAAGAACGATGGATTTAACCCAGATCTCTTGACTGGGAGAGAATGTATGCATTGTCAGCATTCCGTCCATCATTTGTTTGTTGTAACGCTTTTCGCCCTAAGTGGGATGGGTATTCCCAGACGTGGGACCCGTGCTCACTACGCCACTGGAGTCAAGCTATCCTGGCTGATGACGGCTGATAGCCAGAAACCGGTCCTAGGATGCTTGATTCCGGTCCAGGGAATACATGGCTTGGCAGTTCGGGCTGGACTGTTCCCATGAGGCACAGGGTCATGACTGATTTGCATATGGCCATGTCTAAACTGGGGTGGTGTAGTGGGAAAAAGAACAATGGATTTAACCCAGATCTCTTGACTGGGGGAGAATGTATGCATTGTCAGCATTCCGTCCATCATTTGTTTGTTGTAACACTTTTCGCCCTAAGTGGGATGGGTATTCCCAGACGTGGGACCCGTGCTCACTACACCACTGGAGTCAAGCTATCCTGGCTGATGACGGCTGATAGCCAGAAACCGGTCCTAGGATGCTTGATTCCGGTCCAGGGAAGACATGGCTTGGCAGTTCGGGCTGGACTGTTCCCATGAGGCACAGGGTCAAGACTGATTTGCATATGGCCATGTCTAAACTGGGGTGGTGTAGTGGGCAAAAGAACGATGGATTTAACCCAGATCTCTTGACTGGGGGAGAATGTATGCATTGTCAGCATTCCGTCCATCATTTGTTTGTTGTAACGCTTTTCGCCCTAAGTGGGATGGTTATTCCCAGACGTGGGACCCGTGCTCACTACGCCACTGGAGTCAAGCTATCCTGGCTGATGACGGCTGATAGCCAGAAACCGGTCCTAGGATGCTTGATTCCGGTCCAGGGAAGACATGGCTTGGCAGTTCGGGCTGGACTGTTCCCATGAGGCACAGGGTCAAGACTGATTTGCATATGGCCATGTCTAAACTGGGGTGGTGTAGTGGGCAAAAGAACGATGGATTTAACCCAGATCTCTTGACTGGGGGAGAATGTATGCATTGTCAGCATTCCGTCCATCATTTGTTTGTTGTAACGCATTGCAAATTGTATGCCACCTAAGACAGCCCAACAACCACGGCAATTCTAAGAGTATTGAGGGCCAAATTACTACTGTTACTCAATTATGCGCAACAGGCATTTCCGGGAATGTTCGCACAGGACTTAGAAAAAATACATTGTACAGCGTACAAAAAGATATTTCGCTTACCAGCCTGCACAAGCAACACCTTGATTTGCCTTGAATTTGACCTCAACCAACAAAAATAAGTAAGCTGGATGCCTTGACATAATATTTCTATTTAACAACTGTGGTGCCGGACAATTCCATGAAGCCTGTCATAAAATTCATCTTTTCACAACTAAGTAGCATTTGTTCGACCAGTCTTACTAAAGCCAAAGATCTTCTGCAATTAGCGACAGAGAATTGGGATCCCAATGTAATCAACTATGCTATCATTAAAACAACAATATGAAAAGGCAACTATGCATACGCTCTCGCAGTCTGGACATGGAATCCTTGGCAGCCAGAGATTTTCATGAAAGCCCAAGTCTCCCTCACATTTTGCTCACTCATAAGCTGCACCTTACGCAGACCATGGGGAGACAAGCATTACATCGGATTTTAGCAGCAAGACTACATCCGCTCCCATTAAAAAAACTATATCCATCTTGGAAAGCACACCTGGGCATTATAGAGTGTGTCTCTGCAATTATAAAAGAGAGTCCCTGGCACATATCTTACTATGATGTCCAGGCTTGTGGGAAGGCAACAGGATTTACCTTAGACCCATTCTTTTACAACTGGGCAACCGCACAGCAAACGAGGCTGTTCGACAGCTCTATACTTTGGACATTGTGAAGAGCATGGCCAATTTTGGCAAATTTGTACACCACACAATCACACTTTTGAAGGACAAGTCTGCACAGGCAGGGTGTGATGAACAACCCGGGTGCTCCACAACATCAGATTCACCTTCCCGGAGGTCTGTCCACCACTGAACAGTTGATCCATTATGGAGTCCTTTGAGCTTTAATCCCGTCCCGATGTTCTTTTTCTTTTTAAAACATTATAACTATACTGCCTGTGCACACATCAATTTGATGGTCTGGTCTCAAATACTAAGGTGCCGATTCCGATCCTCGAAAAATTTTCCCCGTACGACTTGTATCCGGTCTTTTTAACGTACGAATCGTACAAGTAGCGTACAAACTGCCAAGTACGATTCGTATGGGAAAAAGTCCATACGAATCGCATTGGGAAAATTTCCCCACATGTCCTCGGGTCGTAAAAAGTGTCCGACACATTCCCGGACGATTTTACGTACAAATGTGAAAAGTGAAGTCCGAGCGCGCAAGTACGATCCGTCCCGTGCGTCCGATGTTACAACCGTATGGAAAATGCACCGTACGGACCGAACTCCCATAGCAACCATGGAGACATGTGCCCTCATACGTGCCGAACCCCCCCCAGCCCCCGTGAGTATGCGCCGAACCCCCCCAGCCCCCGTGAGTACGCGCCGAACCCCCCCAGCCCCCGTGAGTATGCGCCGAACGCCCCCCCAGCCCCCGTGAGTACAGGCCGAACCCCCCAGCCCCTGTGAGTACGCGCCAAACCCCCCCAGCCCCCGTGAGTACGCGCTGAACCCCCACCCGTGTATGTACACCCATGTACGTACGAGTCGTACCCCCACCCGTGTATGTACGGTGCATACCCCCAGCGCTACAGGTATAATCCCACAATATGTGGATTACTGACATTGGTAGCAAAATACATCATACATAGAGATTCTATAGAGACTGACAATTTCTAGCAAAGATTTGGTTTACATATATGGTAAGGACATCTTATGGATTTTGGGGGCCCAGGGCCAAATGTATTTTGCGGGTCCCTGTTCGGGACAGCTTTGAATTTATGATACAGCTTCAGCTCTTTCATGCCCTCTTTGCACAGGCACACTCGTCCAAATTCTAAATGTGTGTACACTTAATGTTTAGAGATGGTAGTAGGTGTTTTCAGTATTGTAACACAGAAGCAGCTCACTAATATTTCTTCAAGTAATCTCTGTGACACCATCCTAGTTCTCATATGTGAAGTTCTGTTTTGATGTAAAATGGATGTTGCATGAAGCATAAACACAACAGTTATGTATGCACTAGAGAGGCTCTCACACAAAACCCACATTACAAATAATTTAAGGAAAACAGTGTTTAAAACAATATGTTTAAGGATTATTCAAAATCATCAGGGAGAGTCTTGCTGCAGTACAGAGAGATAGTTTCTCTCTATGGGGGGGGCCGCCTGATAGGCTGGGGCCCTGGGTCAGAGCACCATTTACCAATGCTTTAAAACATATCTGGTTCATGGCATTCTCTAAATGGTGTTATGTTAGATTAAATAATCAGTTTGCAATCTATCAAAAATCACAGAAATATAAACTTATCTTAGAAACATCACTGAAAGCTGTTGGAAGGTTGTTTGGAAAATACATGAAACGCATTTTAGTAAACTCAGAATAATGAAACTCTGTCTCAACACATTATTAAATGAAGTATGCAAAATTACTAGGATGGAGGAGATTGGTAAAATTACTGAGAAGGAGACAAGTAAGTAGAATCCTCACAAGCAGACTAAAGGACATTAGAAACCCTTGCTTAATTATTTTTATTAATGACTTGTAAAAGACACACAAGTCAAATATATTAACTGTGCATTAATAAATGATTAACATTGTTTACATGCAATAACAATATTCAACAAACAATGTCAACGTTGATACTTTTCTGAAAGAAAACATACCTGTCCTAATTCTAGAAAACAAATATGATCTCAGCCATACATGTTCTTAAAAATGACAAGGTATCTGAGTTTGATGGAATTCCAGTCTATAAAATATTTAAGTTAAAAAAGGTTGAGCCATTCTCTACGCCAGAGTTCTTCAAACTGTGGGGCGCGCCCCCCTGGGGGGGCGCAACACCATCCTAGGGGGGCACGCACTCCACTTTAATCTTACCTTTGTTCGCTGCGTGGTCGCAAGTCTTCTTGGAGAACTCCGGTATGGCTGGAGGGGGAGGGAGGGGAAATCGATGGGGCACGACCTGCCCATGCTTTTGTTATGTTAACTGTCACAGGAGGGGGTTAATGAAATGCTTCAGCTGCAGTGAGAGGCAGGAAGTCTCCTCTGCTAAAACCGAAAGCAAAGGAACAGATAGTCCTGTTCCATCGGGTTCGTAGCAGAGGAGACTCCTTGCCTCCCACTGCAGCTGAAGTACTTCAGTTCTATGAATTAACTTCCCAGAAAGGAGACAAGTTTATTTTAAACTTGGCGTGCAAAATATCAGCCAGCCATGTGTAGTTTAAACAGCCTCCAAATTGCTTGTCTTGACACTAAAATATGGTTATATAAATAAAGAAGCATGTATTAATTTGTAATGCGACTTTTCTGTCTTTGTTCCCTTTTTATTACATTTATTATTTTGTACTGCCTGGGACATCAAAATAATGAGCTGGCAACCCTAATCACAAGACTGGGAGTTTGTCGCAAGATCAGCACATTGTTTATTTCCTCCACCCTGATCCCTGGGTACTGGCATAACAGCAATAGTTTAACACATTTGAAACCCTACGCTGCCGTCAATAACCTTCTGAGTCACTTAAAGTGTCTGGGAACACACCCTGCATTCAGACAACTCGCTCCTCATTCTCGCCCTTCACTTTCAGCTCACCTTGCACTCAACGATCACAATGCACTCACACTGATCCTGATGCACTCACACCATTCACCCACTTACCCTGCACTCACAGTGATCACTCTTCACTCACAATGCACTTTCGCTGTTCACCCTGTACCTCACCCTGCAGTCACATGAGTACACTACTCCTTCACTCACTTGTCCCCCTCACTGCTCAATCTGCAATCTCACTCAAATAAGCCCACCACTAACCATACATTCATTTGTCCCACTCTGCACTTATATCCACACCCAAAATCATATGGTCACTTCACTCACCCTGCTGTCACTCCTCTTAACCTACTCTCACAGTCGCATGGCTCACCGTGCACTCATATGAGCACTCCTGCCACCCACACAGTGCAGGGGTTTAATGTGCCTGCTACAAAGAACGTGTACCATGCAGATCACTGAACTGAGTGTTAGTAAACCAGGAGTAGAGCTATGATAAAATGAAATGTTTGCCTGAAATGTGCTATAGAGAGATGAGGTGGCTAGTTGGTGAGTAGTAGTGAGGAAATTCATGAAGAAGGAGGAAATGTGGAAGGGGGCACCAAAAGAGACTGTTGCACTGTGTGCAACAAGTGCTAGAGCCAGCCCTGTCTGGGAGTGTTATCCCCCACCCGAAGTTCAGGTCTAGTTGCGCCCCTGTATACGAGCATGGGCATGTCATGCCCCATCAAGGTTTTTGACCTAAATTACAAAAGGACACATTTACATGCACTGCAATCCAGCCTTTCAGGGGGCCCCTTGATAGAGAAAGCCCTGTTTTTGCCCTGATGGCCTGGAATAATTCCTAAACAGATTCTTGTGTAAATACCGTTTTGTTTCATTTCTTTTTAATGTGATTGATGTAAGGAGTCTAATACTATTTGCAGAGAAATGTGTTTGTTTCATGCAACAACCATAACATAGTTTATTTTAGATCCAAGCGGGTCCTCACATATGAGAAATTGGAGGATATCACAGATATTATTCTCTGTAAAATTAGTGGGCTGCTGCTTTGTTACAACAGTGAAAACACATCACTATCTCTGAATATTAGATGTAAACGCTTTTAGAATTTCGACCATAGCGCCTGTGCACCATTAGTAGCCTGGCTAAAGAGGGTATGGCAGAGCTGAAAGTAAATCATTTAAGCTCAAACCTGTACTGAACAGGGGTCCCCAAATTAGTTTTTGCCCAGGGCACCCAAATCCTTAACATGTCCCTGCCACCACAAAGTCTGTCAAACATTGCTCTGAAGTAAAATAGACAACATCATTCATTCATTGTTAGTTCTATTTTAAACATAATTCCGGTGTGTCCTTAACCCCCACTGCTTTGGGCAAGCAACTTATTGTACCACTAAGGAATTCTCAATTAGGTGTTCGTCCAACGGCTTCTCTGTGGACTTTCAACTTTGTCTTCGGGTCCAAAAACTCACAAATGGCAGATTCCAGGTGCTGGGTTCAATGTGGATTGAGACATTTCTGTCCCTGAGGCTCCGATCAGGAGGCCAGCTAACTTGCCCTTCGAGTCACTCTGGTGGTTCTGGGCTCAAGATACAGGTCCACTCCCTTTTACTCAGGCTGCAGGGCAGCAGAGTAGAAGGGCTCCTTGAAGAGAAGCACAGTAATCCTTCTGAGTCTTCCATAGATCCAGAGGTGTACTGAAGAGTTGGGTCTGAGGGTCCAATATTTATACTTGGTGCAAGCCTTCTGTTAGGATAAGGTTCTGGAGGTTTTCACCCAGGGATGTTATTGAAGTGGGTGGCACAATCAGTGCTGAAATCCCACTACTGGGGTGGCATGGTGAGCAAAAAAATTTTGGATTTAACCCAGATCTCTTGACTGGGGGTGAATGCTTTGATTTGTTGTGCATTCGGTCCATCAATTGGGTGTTTTTTGCTTTCTCGCCCTAAGTGCGCCAGGTATGCCCAGACATGGGTCCTGGGCTCACTGTGCCACTGGAATCAAGCTATCCTGGCTAAAGAGGGGTGAAACCCCGAAACCGGTCCTAGGATGCTTGTTTCCGGTACAGGGAGGACCTGGCTTGGCAGTTCGGGCTGGACTGTTCCCATGAGGCACAGGGTCAAGACTGATTTGCATATGGCCAGGTCTAAACTTGGGTGGCATGGTGAGCAAAAGAATGAAGGATTTAACCCAGATTTCTTGACTGGGGTGAATGTTTTGATTTGTTCTGCATTCGGTCTATCAATTGTGTGTCTTTTGAAATCCCACTACTAGCATTTAATTTAAAAGGACATGGGTACATGTAGTGCCACTTTACTAGGGACTTACAAATAAATTAAATGTGCCAATTGAGTGTAACCCAATGTTACCATGTATAAAGGAGAGAGCTCAAGCACTTTAGCGCTGGTTATCAGTGGTAAAGAGCGCAGAGTCCTAAAAGTCAACAAAAACCGGGTAAAAAAAAAGGAGGGTGAAGGCAAAAGGTTTTGTGATGACCCTGCAGAAAGGGCCAAGTCTAACACATACATAATATGAGGGCATGCTTTGCGCCCCTTTCAGGTCACAAAACAGGTTATACAACTCATGTTTCCAGGGACAGGTCTAAGTCGACGCACACACTAGATTAGTGTGATGCCAGGGCCACAATAGAAATCACAATACCACTCCCACAAACAGTTGGACATTCAGATCAGAAGTAAATACCCTTCTACAATGCAGGAGACATTCCCATCCTAGCTGGTATTTGTAGGCGGTATGAACTATTTAGAAGCTGGCAATATTTTGGGAGCTCAATCTGCCACATTAACGAAGTACGACAGGTAGCAACGTGACAGGCAATTGTTTGTTTAAACATATTTCTGCCCCTCAGACTCTTCTGGTGTATATTTGTTTGTTATACTTCTTTAAGTTCCATGAAATTTTATTAAGGAAAGAAGAAGGAATAATCAATACACAATATCAGCTATAAAAGGGAAGGAGGAAAGAGGAGGGGAAGAGAAGGGGGGAGGGTTAACATAATCAAAATGTAAGAGATAAGAAAACTACAATGAAACAGTCATCATTGGCATTAGATAAGGATCATAAAAGGCATAACCGTTATAAATTAAACAGCAAATTTTAGAAGAATAAAAACAAAACAATATGCTAGAAATATGTAAAATGTGAAAAGGGTATCATGGAGGTTTAGAAACTTCTTGTTGAACAGGCATAGGACTGAAAGAACGAGTAGCACAGTTATTTAAATACAGCGTAATGGGAAGCCATAAGTCTGCACGTTTAGCTGCTAAGTGAACAGGAAAAACAAAGGCGTTATCAAGTCTGTGGTTGTGGCAGACGTTATACCACCACGCTTTGAGGGAAACATTAGATGCATTTTTCCAGTTAACAGTAATTTGTTGAAAAGCTACAGCCAATAATAAATCAACAATGCGGACATGCATATCTACATTAT
Organism: Triturus cristatus; assembly: GCF_964204655.1. NCBI lineage: Eukaryota > Metazoa > Chordata > Amphibia > Caudata > Salamandridae > Triturus > Triturus cristatus. The sequence goes on from NC_140585.1 coordinate 721,997,588, forward strand.
CCCAGCAAGGAGATAAGCTACCTAAAAAGAGATGAGAGAGAGAAAAAGGAATACAAGTATGAAAAATAACATTAATTTGAGCCCACACCTGTAACCAAAAGTCGTGCACATGTTTACAGAGAAATAGCATGTGGAGTGAGGTAGCATTAGGGGTACCACACGACCAGCATACATCTGGGGTGTTTGAAAACGCTTATTTAGTGTAGAAGGCATAAGGAGCAATCTGTTATAGATAAAAAATAAGGATTGTGTCAGGGAAGCCGCTCTGGAGGTTTTACGGAGTTTTGCCCAAATCTTATCCCATATAGATATCGGCCAGCTTATTCCGAGATCAGATTCCCATTGATGTTCAACCTTGGATTTAGGTCTAGGCAACTCATGCGTGTGTAGGTATTTATAGATAAGAGATGCCTTGGGGGTGCTACGTAGGAGAGAGTGGAGTTGAGGGGTAGGGAAGGATGAAGCAAGGGGAGGCGGAGAGTTCAGGATCCGCTCATAAGTCTCAAGACCAGCAGCTTTGAGTAAAAGATACTTGGGGAGAAAGGATAAGGGTAGACCAAAGGAAGAGCAGAGATCAGAGAAAGAAAGAAAGGTGGGACCAGAGAAAAGTTGCGCGATCCAAATCAAACCTCGAGTTCTCCAAGATTTCCAGTAGAAGGGCTTACGACTAATTAAGAGATACTTATTATGCCAGATGGTGGAGGAGAGGAGATCATCAATGGTCAGAGGGAGATTAGGGGCAGCAGACAATAAGAGCTTGAGAGTGTACTTGTGGATAAGAGTGGGAAGTGAAGAGGGTTTACGGGAGAAAGCAAGATATTCTGCAAAAGAAAATGGAGATAAGAGATTGCGTTCAACCTTAACCCACAAAGGACAGGGAGAGGTGGGATCTTGCAGCCAGAGGGAAGCTTGACGTAACAAAAAGGCCTTCTGATATGCAGGAAAGTCAGGAAAATTGACACCCCCTTCAGAAGCAGGGCGAATCAATCTGGCAAGAGACATTCTGGATTTTTTTGAGTTCCAAAAAAAAGAGGATAATATTGAGTTAAACTTTTTAAAGAATCGCGATGGGATTGATACTGGAATGTTGGACAATGTATAAAGAATAATGGGGGAAATCATCATTTTAATAGTCTCCAAGCGACCCCACCAGGACAGGTATAAAGGATGCCACCTTGCAGTGAGGTCCGCAATCTTTTGTGCGCATTTGGACATGCATAAAGAGATAGTGTCTGGAATGGAAGAAGTGATATATAACCCCAGATATTTAATATGGGAGGGACACCAAGTAAACTGGGAGACGCTAAAATCTTGTTTGAAAGTGAATTTAGTCAAGGGTAGGATCTCACATTTATCATGATTAAGCTTATATCCGGAAATGGAGGAGCAGTTTCGGACTTCGTCTAGAAAAGCGGGGATGGATTCTGCAGGATTGGAAAGAAAAAGTAAAATATCATCTGCATAAGCAGCGAGCTTAATTTGAGAATCTGCAATCTGGAATCCATGGATAGCGGGATTCTGACGTAGTTTGGACAGAAAAGGTTCTAAAGCAAGGTTGAAAAGAAAGGCGGAAAGGGGGCAACCCTGACGGACGCCCCTGCCTAAACCAAAATAAGAAGAGATTTGACCATTTGCAAATACTGCAGCTCTGGGGTGTGAGTACAGCAGGGAGACTAAAGAAATAAATCTAGGTCCAAAGCCAAACCAAGTGAGGGTGTGAAAAAGATAGCGCCATTCGACCCGATCAAACGCCTTTTCGGCGTCAAGGGCTACTGCTGCAAGGGAGTGCTGACAGCGGGAGGACTTTGACAATATATTGAATAGGAGTCTGGTGTTGTCCGTAATATGTCGACCTTTGACAAATCCGGACTGCTCTTCACCCAGAAGATCGGGAAGAAGGTGGTCTAGTCGAATCGCCAATGCTTTAGCGAAGAGCTTGTAGTCAAAATTGACTAAGGATATAGGCCTGTAATTTTTGCAATACTTAACGTCCTTCCCAGGCTTGGGTATCAAACAAATATGAGCATCTGAAAACGTCCCTGAGGAAGCGCCTTGGGCAGTGAAAGTATGAAGAAGGGAATGCAATCGTGGGATCAACAACTTAGAAAAGTGAAGGTAAAATTCAACGGTAAACCCGTCTGGACCAGGAGCCTTGTTGAGTTTGAGAAGTTGCAGAGCAGTGAGCAATTCTTTTTGTGTAACGTCAGATTCTAAGGAAGAAAGGTCAAGGGGGAAATTGGCTGGTGTGTGGATGGTAGAGAAAAAGCGGGCAAGGGAACAGGGAGAGGGTTGAGTCCCAGGTGTGTACAAAGTCTCATAGAAACGAGAAAATTCAGCAAGAATGTCAGCATCTACATGTTTCAAATTATCATCAGAGTCAAAAATAGATTCAATATTTAACTTATTATGCTTAATCTTCAAATAGTTAGCTAAGAGCTTCCCTGCTGTGTTCCTACCCCCATAAAATTTAGCAGTCGACTTCAACAGGTACAGGGAGGCATCTTCTGTAGATTTCTCATTAAATTTCATTTTTGCTGCAACACGGGCCGTCAAGCTATCAGCAGAGTGGGATGTGAAATAGGCATGTTCCAATCTCTTAATATCTGAAAGGAGGCTTTTGGTGGACCATCGAGCAGTTTTACGTTTGGTTGCGACGTAACTAATGATAAAGTCACGTGCCGCTGCTTTAAAGGCATCCCAAATAGTATGCTCCGGGAGGGCGGCGGTATCGTTAATCGAGAAAAAATCAGCAAAAAAGGAAGTGAAGGTAGCTGTAAACTTGGAATCGGCAAGAAGGGAGTTATTAAAACGCCATCTTCTGGGGCCAACAATCTTAGGGAATACATCGACACATGTGAGAACAGGAGCATGATCCGAAAGCAGTATCGGGCCAATCTCGGAATGTAAAAGTGATTGGGAGAGATTATGGGAAACAAAAATGTAATCTAATCGTGACTGGGAGCGGTGACAAGGAGAATAAAAAGTGTATTCCCGTAATTTTGGGTTACATAGGCGCCAAGAATCTACTAACTTATGCTGCGAAATAGCATGGCTAAACAGCTTGTGGGGTTTGTTGGGAATATAAGGGGTCTTAGATGTCCTATCAATAAAGGGATCTAGCGGTTGGTTACAATCTCCCGCCAGAATAAAATTGTGGTCCATAAATTTAGTTAGAAGTGGAGAGAAAGTGGCCCAAAAAGAGGGTTCACCCGTGGTTGGGCCATAAACGTTAACGAGAGAGATTGGAACACCCCTAAGTGATAGCTTGGCATAGACCCATCTACCAGAAGCGTCAGATTCTTGGCTGAGGACCTGAAAGGGGAGAGATTTACGGCAGAGAACTGCCACACCATTGCGTTTACCGTCACCCTGTGAATAAAAGAGTTTGCCCACCCATCCACGTTTGAGTTTAACAGATTCTGTATCAGTTAGATGCGTTTCTTGAAAGAATGCAATGTCAACGTTCAACTTGGCTAGGTGTGACAAAATCCTTTGACGCTTAATCGGAGAGTTAATACCCTTCACATTCCATGACAATACATTTAATGACATAAGAATAATAATTCCACAAAAAATGTGATAAACTTGAGTAGTGAATAAAAAACCCATGAAAAGAAGAAAAGATATAAAGAAAGAGGAGAAAATAACGTGAAAATGTTGAAAAAAAGGAAGAAAAGAGTGCAAATAAGAGCATACTTGCTGTCAAGAAAGGACAAGTGTAAGGGAGGAGTACAAAAATTTAAGCAGAAAGTCATAAGTAAGAAAACAGCGGAGAAACAAATGTGTGCAAGGAAACAAAAGATACATCTCTTACACAATCTAAAAGTTCCGATCAGAGGTAAGAAGACAAGATGGATACAAATAGACAAAAATGAGAACAAGGGAAGAGAGAATAGGAAGAGACAAAAGGAAAGAACAATGGATGCACGGGGAAAACAATTGAGGGAATAATGGAAGAACGTACCTACAGAGGAAGAGTGCAAGAAAGGGTGGGGGAGGGGAGGAACCACATGGGTGAGGCAGCACATCCACGAGCAACGAAGCATGGACCGGGAGACACCATTGAACACGAAAAAATTCCTGTAAAGCGAAAAAGAAGAACAAGGAATTAAATCATGCTAGGGGATTATGACGAGATCATGACTAACAAATAGAACAGGGAACAGCATCATACATATACAGTAGAACATCGGCAAAGTGGATATTTAAATAAACAGAAGAACTTAGGGTAACTGCAATCCAACAAGGGACCTTAAACAAAAACAAGATAGGGAGAGCCTTCAAATAGTCACATAAGCACTAGTCAACCAGGAGCAGAGGATGATGGTCCGGAGACATCCATGGTAGATGATTTGTGCGCATTAATGAAGCTTTGTAAACGCACAGGATCTTCATAGGTTGTAGTCTTGTTATTATAAGTAACTTTGAAAAAACATGGGTGATAAAGGCCATATCGTGCCCCCATCGCGCGTAGATCTTCTCTTAGGCTCAGAAACACCTTGCGACGATTGGCGGTGGCCTTAGCATAGTCCTGTGCAAAGAATAGGGATGAGCCAGACCAAGACAAATTCGGAGAAGATTTGGCCGCTGTCAAAACCATCAAGAGATCTAAGTATTCCAAAAAGTAGATGATGACCCCTCTGGGTCTCTGTGAGGGAGAAGCAGAGGAAGGTGGCCGACCCAGTCTGTGGGCCCGCTGAATATTGAGGGCCTTGTCTTGTGGCAGATGCAAGAGCTTGGGAAGGAACGTCTTGAAGAAAGTAATTGGGTCAGACCCTTCGAGTCCTTCAACTAGGCCGTAAATACGAAGATTGTTGCGTCTGTTTCTATTTTCCAACTGCTCTACTTGTTGTTGGAGGTCTGAAACTTGAGATTTCAGGTTGGAGACAACAGAGGATGTTTCTTGGAACGACTGGACAGATTTTTCGACTGATGTAACCCTCGTCTCCATTTGCGACCAATTGTCCGTGAGAACCTGGAGCTTACTGTTTGTCTCTTCCATGAAAGGACGCAAGGATCTTATTTCTTCTAACAATATTTCCATGGACACTGGACTAGAGTGCTTTGGAGGCGAGAGGGAGTCCGACTTAAGCCTCTTCGTGTTGGATTTAGAGTTATCCGGCGAGTGCCTGGAGGGATGCATTGGCGTAACAGAGCCCGACAAATTAAGAGAATCTTGAAGTCGTGAAAGAGCAGAAAAAACCTTTGAATTCTTCAGAATCTGAGGTTTGAGCGGGCGAGACGAATGCGACATTGACTTGAGTCTACCCATATGACAGAGCCGTGGAATGGTTGGCTCGTTGAAGGTCACAAAAAGCTAGATCAAAGAGAGCTCAGGAGAAGACACAGCAGGCGTATGAGGGTGGTAAGTACGTCAGGCATAGAAAGCAACCATCTCCATAATACTCAGACGCAATCAGTTGCCAGGGCTCATGGGAAGAAACAGAAGAACCAATTGTGATGGTATCAGAATGCTATTAGTATGGCATTGTTTTGCAGAATGTCAGCATCATCACTTTTCGCAGTGCAAGGTGTTCTGAAGCAAATCGGCGAGATATGAAGCGAGATGGCTTCCCAAGCGCCTCACAGAAACCTACAACAACTAATAACATTAATGATATAGAAACAGCCAGGCGCGCATCTGTGGTAAAGGCATGAGAAGATCCCAGTATGGCGTTGATAATGTCACAACTTGAAAAAGAGCTCAGCGGTAAATATGGGTGAGAAGGGCGCTTTGTGAAGGAACATTGTTCAAATACAATATACGTGACTAGTGCTCCGAACAGAAGACAGGCATTGCAAAAATCAGTGTAGAGATGAAAAAAATAGTTAAAAAAAGTGAATTATGGGCCATAAGGAGTGTGTAATATCAAGCGCTCACAGCGCTGGGCTGGCAAAGCAGTTACCTCAGGATAACACGCATTAGACTGCAGAGCTAAGATGGCCGCCGCAACGAGATAATCCCGAGGGAGCGTTTAAGCGGCAATTCCATCGTCGCGAAGGCACGAAAGGGCTTCATTCGTCGTCGAGTGCGATCAGGACACAATCCGACGCATTCTCATCTGATCGCCCCCAGGAGTACGAAGCAGGAACCGGCTGGTCTCATGGTGCTGCTCCGGAGCGTTACTCGGGCGCCGCCATCACTCGCGGGTGCCAAGCCACGCCCCGTTTGTTATACTTCTTGCTGCCTAATGCTTCACCTATGTTATATAATGTTATCTAGTATTAGGGAGGAAGCGATTCCATCAAAGAGTAACACGTATTATGCTGTCAAGTTTTATTTTTAATTGTTTTTATGAAGTTCCTTTGTTTTACCCTTTTGTATATATGCTTCACTAAAAGTTGCCTTTAACGTTATAAGAAAGCCTTTAAAAATAACAGGTTAGATCCCTTGTGTGTGTACTTCTTTTGGGGAAAGTGTTCCAGGAGTTCCAGTAGCTCACTAAAAATACAAATATGTCCCAACAGTCTTAGTCAGGAGCGTGTAGTTGCCCAAAACGCACTGGTCCAGATAAGTTGCAGGAGATGTGTGTGTCACAGCCTGTCTGTTTATTCCACTTAAGATGGTAAGTTGGGTTCCTGTGCTTGCCTGAGGGTCAAGAGCAAGCTACTGGGATGGGGTTACGCGAAAATCAGTAATATCTGTGCTTTACTAGGAACAGGACTAGGCCTGTGCATACGCACTAAAGTACTAGGATGACAGAGACCAAATACAACTCAGATTGCCAGTTTCACAAGCCGTGGGGCACTCGGGTCAGTTGTATGTGTGCGTTTACCATGCAAGGGACGTTATAGTTGTACCAGGTTAGATTAAGCAGTGTGAACTATCTAGAAGAAGACATGCACACTCATTAAGTCTAGAGAGGCAACCTATGTTACACTAATAAAGTGTGGCAGGTATTAAAGTGTTTTGCCTAGAGAGTATGGAATACATTTAATAAAATAAATATACCTCTAGCCATAGTTCACTGTGGCTAAAAAATTAATATAGGGTAACAGACATTTATTTCAATACTTTTACTGGACGGTCGCGCATTAGCATGCTGTCTGCAACAATATGCATTCCAGTGTTGCCGCATCCTTGTTTTTTTCCTGTGATGCATGGAGGATAGTGTATTTTATGCAGGCAAAATCAGGAGATTGTGTTCGGAGAGAAACACGTCCATTTAGGACAGGGTGATAGCCAGGAAAAAATGGTACATGCCCTGCAGGTTGTCTTTGTTCACCTGTGAATGTGATATCTACTTTTCCTTTGGCCCTACCGTGAAGCTGACTGGGGATATACACTTGCCCTCCTGTGAAGACCGTTTGCCTTCATGTGTACCAAAGCTCCAAGGGGCATATTTACAAGGAGGCGATAATAAATTATCGCCGCTTTAGCGGATGTTTTCGGCCGAAAAGCGGCGATAATTTTATCGCCTAATTAGCAAGGTCACGCTAACGCGTGAAACCTTGCTTTAGCGTTGGGATTCCTAACGCCCAGCTATGCATCTCTAATGAGATGCAAAGTGGGCGTTCCTGACCTGACATGATAGGAGAAATGTCAGTAAGCGACATTTCTCCTATCATCAAGCCCCACGCTATGAAGCATAGCGGCAGGAAAAGTAGCGATAACCCCTGTTATCGCTGCTTTCCTTACGCCTGCTTCAGGACTGATTTAGCCATGATATCCTATGGAAGGTGGATATCATGGCTAAGTTTGTGAGTCCCTATCAAAAAGCTAACGTGAGATTATCGCTGGGTTTCCAGCGATAATCTCACAATAGGCAGTTAGCGTGAGGATTTTTATCGCTTTTGAGATAAGCGTTGCTAATAGCATGCTATCTCAGCGATATTAATCCATGCTAGCCGGCGATAATTATCCTAGCGCTAAGTGCGCTTAGCGATAATTATCGCCGGTTGTTGTTGATATGCCCCCGAGTTCCCTCTTCATGGAATCTGCTTGGAGTTGCCTGACCACGAAGAAACTTGCTCCTGAATGTCAGGATCCAATCTACAAAAGACCTTTATCAGTGGCTATATATGGACCACTTGTGACAGGCAGTTTGTAAATGATCCAGACTTCAAAGGCACTGTGCACCAATCAAAATGGCATTTATCAATTGATTAAATAATGTGTCAACCTTGTCAGCAATCGAGATCATGACCTGCAGGTCACACTTGGTCCCAGCACTGCCATAATGTTTTGTTTGAGGGCAACCATCTCCCTTTTGGAGTCTCTCCTTCAATATATATGCATGGAATATTTTCCTGAATTTTTTTAGTTACTATTGTAAAATCGGATGCAAAGTAGAGGCCCATCTGTAGTAAGGCACAGGTTGGGCTAGTTACATAGGAAAAAATAACCACGTATTTAACACTTTTATACTGCACGCCTGCACCACAGGTGTATTAGAGCACTGTCCATAGAACAACGCTGAATGATAATTATTGTCAAACAGGTATAGCATTAAGCAAATTAGAGGAAGAAATCAAACTAGTTCAACTAATGGCGGAAGAGTGTTTTTTAAAGCGGTTTTCTGAAAGTGGCCTGTGTGGGTGTAGTTCTAATGGCAGGCCTAAGGAGTTCCAGGCAGAGGTTGCTGCTATAGCGAATGACTGTTTCTATACATGGGATATTTTAAAGAGTAGGTCTTGCAAATCAATATTTAGGCTTATCCAGGTGCTATGCCTGCCTGAAATGGCGAGGAGTTCGGCCTGATGAGGAGGCTTCCCCAGGTCTACTGCTTTCTCGAAAAGGCACACCAACTGGAATGTTATTCTTCTGGAATTGGAAGCCAGTTTAGATCTTGTCTAATTTGAAAATGGTAGATAAGATATTTCTTTTTTTAGTGTGTGGAGGAAGTAATTTCAGACTTGGCATGTTAGTTCATGCGTAGTAAAAAAGTGCGGTTCCAGTACAACGATTTAACCGACAGCGAAACTGATGGTGAGAAATGTACTGCAGCCAGCATATTTAGAAGAGACAGCCTTGAATTGTGTTTTGCGGTTAAAAGGGATGAGGAGGAATTTCTGCTTTTTTTTAGGCTGAGGCTTAAAAAAATTCAGACATTAAAGAACCACAAACAGAGTGTGAGGATGTCCTTGAGAGTTACATTTTGAAATACAACCGCTAGACTTTTGCATTTTGGTTCGCCAAATACCAAACTCCACTGCTCCATTTATAAATTAAACAACATATGGGCAATATGTTGAAACCCTGAGGAGCCTCACAGGTGACTGAATATTTTCCTGAGATGTAACTCTCATTTTTAACGAGAGAGCAAGGAGTACCAGCTCAAGAGATTGCTACAGAAGCCCATGCCATGTGTCAGGGTAGCAGTAAGGGTGATCAGCCCTGTGAAACGCTGCTCGCAAATCAAGAAGAATTCACTCATCCCATGTGTGATTGACATCATCCAGGATTTTTAAATTGCCTCTTTCTATTCCACATCCTGGGTAGAATCTAGACTGGTAACCCCTCGGCAGACATTCCTTAGAGATGAAGAGGTTTAGTTGAGTTGCAGCAAACCTCTAAACAGCTTTCCCTAACCAGGGGAAGCTTTTACTGGCCTGAAGTTGAAAAGTAGATTCAAATCAATATTTTTTTGTTTTTGAAGTTGAGAGATTTTTACATTCTTAAACATTGGGATAGAGAGGCATTTATTAGTACACACTATGTGAAATAAAACATGTAAATTGTCTTTAATGATGAATATAACTTAAGCCGCCTGGGTAGGAATGTGTTGTTTTCTACATATTATGGTGTACCCGGGTGCAAAAAATGCCACCAACAGGTGTAGAGAAAAGGCGGAAGCTCCTTTAACTGATTGGTAAAGTTCTCAAATGGTAATCAGAAAATAGAACCAATTTAATTTGCAGGTCAAGTTCTGAGTAAGCATCCTGGCATTAGAGGAACCACTGTCTTAATGACACAGTTATTTGCTGACCGGACTAAATTTCACCTTTTCCAACCATCCGTCTGAGGAACACAACACAAGATCGGCCTTTGCCGTCTGAGGAACACAACACAAGGTCGGCCTTTGCCACTGCCTGTATTGGAAGCAGATCCCCCCAATACACTGGACTTTTCCATCAAGTACTCACATAATTGGTGGCTTTTCGCTGGTTAAGGAGGTAGCCAATAATGCCGCCTCCATGATTGGCATGGATGGGATCCAAAGCATAAAGTCCACCTCCTTCCTGATAGGCCGTTTCAGAAGACGTATCCACTGCAGGAGAGGTTGCCACCTCCTGACCCATACCAATAACTATGAATATGGCTTCCCCGGCAATGATTTTTGCAGAGCAAGTCTAATTTGTTTGTATAGCACCCTAGGACTAGCCACATTTCATGGTTATCTTAAATGTATTCCATTCTTAATATCCTACCTAGGAGACTCACCCCTTTGACAGCAAGGTGACTAGGCTATAGCCTATAAATAATGTTTTTGCTGTTTTGAATAGAGACATTTGATGATAAAGTAGCTGTTAACACGTCTGGGTTCATGGAAAGAAGCTGTTGGGGATTCAATTATTTTATATTAATCTGGCAGAGATCTTGAGCCTTGTATAAATTGGATTAAACCCAATGGGAATGGCACTCTATTACACTTTGATGTTGCATCCTCCTTGCTACCACTGTGAAGTTAGGAGAAGAATATTCTTAGTTTTATTTGGGAAGCTTCTTTACGGACTCTGTAGAATCAGAGGTGTATTTTCGTTTGTGTTTTTTTACCGTGCCTACTCAGGTTTGGGCATTCAATGGTTAATACCATGATTCAAAAACTTTAGAAAAATCTAATTAAACTGCCCTAATATGATGCAAATTTGCTTCCTCCAGGATTATAGTTTTTGCTCATTTACACAGTGCTTGGCACATGTTTGGAGGATGCGCAATGGTTACCTTCCAAGAGCATAGGCTGGCAGTGGTTTGTATAATTATTGAAACTAATGAACTGTTAATTGATCCCACTGATATTAATACTCCGCGATGACTTTATTATGGAAATTATTTTTGTGACTGACTGTTGGCAACAGTGACAGCGCTGTACTTTATTCCCTATTTGTTTGCATAAAATCCATGCCATAATCTGAAGTAAATCACATTAGGTGACTAGATCTGGAGACGGAATACATTCCATAATGTGGAGGAATGGATATCTGCTCTTATGAAGTTTATGAGACGCCTCCATAAAAAAGAAGAGGAACTGATAACATTTTTAACGTACATGGAATATATCTCTTGAAATGTAGCTGCACAAATTGAGTTCTATGCAATGCTTGTCCTAATTTGTGTCCACCCCGTGTTTGCCACCATTCTGCTGTCCGTTTCGTTTCCTTCTGTGTCTATCTTTCCCTCGTCTCCCTTATTATGCCCGATGTAAAACATGTCCAATTATCACTGACGGGTAAGAAACCTTCAATTGAACTTACGTAGTTGCTTATAATATCTTCATTTGTACAGCTCACTTTGTAGGATATAAATATTTAGCAATTTGAATCTTCTTAATTTGTACTTAATTCGGCAATTGTGGGGAATATTTGCTCTTCTCGTCCTAGATGTACTTACTTTAATTGCATACAACCTTCTGTTATGTTCGTAATATCAATAAAATCACTAGAATTATCCGGGAGGGCATTCACAAAATATATCTGTGCATCTGTGCATCTGTGCTACCACGGGCATTGTAAAAACTAGAGCGTGCATTTTGTAGACCGATAGATTCACATAATGAATGTACTCATGTGCAAAATGCATTTTGGATACACAATTTTCGTTTTTAACTCAACAAAATGCGTGGCAAGTGAGGGGTAGGTTCCTAGGTGCCCTCACTTATTCGCGCAGAGATGAAACAATACCGACACCGAATCACAACCACTCCCACTGACCACATCCTGCTTGAGGCAGGGATCTGCCTACCACTAACAGGGGGCAGCAAAGACGACCATCTGCATTGAAAACCCAGCACATCAATGTGTAAACAACATTCCTTAAAATTATGTCTCACCAAAACATGTTCGGCCTATAAAAAGTCAGTCAGTCCAAACTCATTGACAAAACCGACAGCTAGACCATGGATCTGTCATAAACCCATTTTACAGACAATCACTATCATGGATGCCTGTTCCAAAAGTGATAGAAGAAAATTTACAAAATACAGGGAATTGGGTAGGTGAGGTGGAGTTGGCAGTGCTCCATACAGAAAACATTCCTTTCACGAAAAGCCAACTTCGCAACTGTAGTTGAGCGAATGGACACTCCGGGGATCATTCACACACTTGATTTTGTAGTTGGTGTAGTAGTACTACAATAGTACTATTTACATACTGCAAAATGATGTTCACTAACCTACATGCATAGCTCAATGTTTTGTCATCCCCTGTCTTTTAAACGTGGAGCTCTCAGTCAGAACGCAGATATCTCTCCATATGTAGGTATACATTTCAATTATAAACGTGGTAAATGCAGAGGAGAGTGGTTGGAAAATTGGACATACTCAGTACTACATGGAAGGGGTTAAGAGAGGAGTAAAGATGGGTTTACAGAGGCTTTAAGGAGGTGTTTAGGGAAGGACATCCACACACGTGCAAAAGAGTAAGCCCATTGCTATTCCCAAAATGTACTTCCATAGTAACTACTTCCAGAAAGGACAGAAACAGTAGTAAATGTACACCAGCTCAGAGCTATGGAAAATCCAGAACCACATGTGGCCAACCTCTGTTTGTGCAACAACCTCCCATAGAAAATAATTGAGGCAGGAGCTTAAAACAAAAGCCCATATGTGGAACACATGTTACATTTAATTTGATTGTTTAAACTTTTTCAAAATATCTATTAATTCAATTTAATAGATATATATATATATATATTCACTGAAAAAAAACATAGGTTTTAGGGACGTTATAGTTAGTTGGACATTTCACTCATACAAAACCATAGAAATTCCCCCGTTATAGTTAGTTGAGCTAACTATAACTTGCGCCCCGGCAATGCACTGCTGACATCTCAAATTACTTTACTGATGACATCACTGATGACATCATCCAGTGAATGTGTATTTCTGTAAAGTTTAAATATGTTTTATATATATGCCAAGGTGTATTGAAGAATAACTAGATGTATAAGTGTCTGGATGAAGGATTTAGTAGGTGAGTGACTGACTGTATAAGTGAGTGATTAAATGTGTCTTACTGAGTGCATTGGTTAGTGACTAAACTGTCTGTATGTGTGTGTCACTATGTCTGTTGTTGTGTAAGCTGCTGCATGTGTTGGTCAGTAGCTACATGAGTGTCTTTATGGGTTATTGATTGGTTGCCTGAGTATTTGTATGGAAGACTGAGTGTGTGTGTGGGTGAGTGGAAGGTGTGTGACTCTGTGCATAGATATGTGAGTGGCTGATTTTTCTTGGTGTATGAGTTTAAGAGTGCATGTGGAAACAGTTGTATGGGTGGGTGAATGTGTGTATGGATGTGTTGGTGAAAGGTTGGATGTCTCAGTGATACATGTCCAAGTAACTACCTATGTAAAAGGTAGTGTATGTGAGAGTTGGAGTATATAAATGACTATATGTGAGAGTCAGTGATTGTGAGAGTGGCGGTATGGATGAGTGTATACTTGTATTAGTGATTATATAAGAGAGTAACTATGTGTTAGTATCTGTATGAATAAATGAGGTGGTGTGTGTAAAAGTGTGTAGGTGAGTAAATGGAACTATGATTCATTCTTTCCATCACTAACTACGATGATTGCATGAGTAAGTAGGATGAATGGTGGTGTGTCAGTGTCTGTATAGCTGTATGGCTGCATATGATAGTGTTGCATTGATCAGTGACTACATGTATGAATGGTTGTATGGGTGAAGGAGTGCATGTGTCTGTAGACATAGGTATCAGTGAGTGCGTTTGTAGTAACTGGTTTTGGTGTCTCAATGGTTTTGAAAATGGAACTCTGTATTTTACAGGGGATATCAAAGGTTATATTAGGGTGTGAGGAGGTGCATCAGATTGTCACGTGGATGATGTCATCAGTGATGCAATTTGAGATGTCATCAGTGATGTCATCAGTGATGTCACTGACCATGTCATGAATAATGTAATATGTGACGTCATCAGCAGTGCATTGCGGGGACGTGAGTTATAGTTATCTCAACTAACTATAACGGGGGAATTTCTATGGTTTTGTATGAGTGAAATGTCCAACTAACAATAACGTCCTTGAAACCTATGGTTTTTTCAGTGAATTTCTAAGGTTTTTTAAATGCTAATTTCTAACTATAACGTCCCTGAAACCTATGTTTCTTTCAGTGAATTTCAATGGTTTATTAAATGCTAAATTCGAATTATAATGTTCATTAAGCCTATCTTTTTTTCTGTGTTTTTTAATTATCATCCCATTCTCAACCTGGTGAAAACTGCAAATCTCACCACTCTTCCATCGATACCTTCTGTCAAAAAAATCAACACAAATGAGAGCTACAACTAACGTTAATGATATACAGAGTAGGCGTTCCCGTGCAAAAAAAACACGAAAACATCACTTTCCCATATTTTCAACAACAAGCCAAATCTGCGATGCGATCCAAAAATCAGGCGATAAGCCGAGTTAGCAGTAAGAATTTAACATCAGCCTTTAACTGGTGTAAAGGAGGATGACTATCTACAGTGTGAATTGGAGCCCAACTCAGAGCCACATGTAAAGACCAACACGTCATAGAGCTATTGATCACGCAGCTCCGACACACAAAAATGCCACAACACCCATCGCCACCACCCCGAGGACCTACCTCCTGACCACACACCCCCGACTACCACCGAGGCAGCGCAGAACAGGACAACGGACCTTCCCAAATCGCCATGGCCCCTCAGCCGCACAATAGCTGAATGCTGGGAGAGGTGGGAACCAAGTATGTGTGAAGGACGCAAGTCACCCATCAATAATATGCACACAATACCAAGTGTAGCGGTGATGTGCTGGACAGACCTCACTATGCAAACCACAAACCTCTCCATGTGGACTTATATACTACTGATACTTGTAGTGTTGTGCACAGTGGACGCAACCATGTTACCTCAGGCAGTGGGGAAGATTTTGGTCATGTAGCTGTGTTGTCTCCCCCTCGAAGCGGAAGCGGAGTGCGCTGGTCCAACGTATGCCATTCCGGCGTAGGAGTATGAATAAATAAGCTGGGTCTCTGGGCGTGGTTCACTTGTGGGAAGGCCAATGCGTCTGCTAGAGCAGCGGGCCTCACCCTGCCACGTGGTTGCCACCATGAACGCAGGCCTCCTCTACACAGGCCCCCTCTCTTGACTGGGGGTAAATGTTTTGATTTGTTCTGCAATCCGTCCATTAATTATGTGTCTTTTGCTCCCTGCGAACCCTCAGCACAGCACTGCAGACTTATGTCTTTACCGACTACTGCCTTCCATCTACAGTGCGCACAGCAAGGCTCACAATTCAGATGCAGTGCCGATTGCAGATGACGCAGTCCAGTATGCACATTGCTCCCACTGTGACCCGCCCGGACCACGCATGATCGCAGACTGCGTACACGCTGAGCGCCAGAGGTATCACTAACTCAGTGCACCACAAATCAATACCACATGGCCTTAATAAGACAGAATTCATTAGACAAAAGACATTGCTACCAGTGCAGCCCGCTGGGGACCACGCATCATTTCAGGGTGCGCACACACTGGTTGCTTCAGTTGCCACTAACTCAGTGCAGCACTTATTATCGCTGGCTGCACACACACTGAATTGCCAATGCCAATGCCTGTGCACCTGTACTCAACACCACGTGCTGTGGGCCCTTGCTGACCGCTGCATTCTGCCTACATTGCGGTCATCAGAGCTCACAATTAAATTGACTCTTCATTCATTAATTAAAAGTGCATTACGCAACTAAGTATAACGTCCCTCAAAACCTACACAATATCCTTTTATTATCCTTGCTTCAAGAACTTGTTTTATATCAGTTATAGCTTTACTACAATAACCACATTCATCTTGCAAGTCCAAACGAACACTGAATGACACTCTACACTGAGGACAGCACAGCTCACAATTTTAAATATAACATCCCTGAAACCTACATGTTTCAACAATGTATTCCATAGATGTTTCATCTCTTGTTCGAGTCGGGATAGCAGATGACGCAGTCCAGTACGCAAGAGACATTGCTCCCAGTGCGGCCAGCCCGGACCACGTATCATCGCTGGCTCTGCACACGCTCATTGCTTCTGATGCCCCTACCTCAGTGCACCACAACTCATGGACCCTTTATGATAGAATGTTTTGTGTATGATTTCAGATCTGCCATCCCTACCTCAGTGCACCACAAGTCATGGACTCTTTACAATATAATCTTTTGTGTATTATTTCACATGTAGTGCCCCTTCCTTACTGCAGCACAATTCATAGACCCATTGTGATTGAATCTCTGTGTATGATCCAATAATTACTTTTGTACTTGTTACCACCACCAACCATTCCCGGAGCACTGGCTTACACTCATTGCACATGCACCCAGCACACATCACTGGACATGTGACCATGGTAATAAAAAGGAGTTGAGCACACGTGCCCGTACCAAGTTCTACTATCTATCTGTGTCCGTGTGTTTATTATGTATGCAAGATGCTGCCCATGGACCCTACCACATTACATTGTGCTGTAGACTGCGTATGCAACCATGTTACCTCTAGCAGTGGGATGTAACTTTGTCTCGCTCATTGTACAAGTGCGTACGTAGAGACTGGATCATTAGAGTACTGCAAGGAGAGTGTATAGTCAATTTATAAGTGCGTGGGGATTGGCAGAGTTTTTTTCTTTTTTTGTTGCATATTTATCTAGCGCGAACTCCACCCGAAGGTATTGGAGCGCTTTACATGAGCACCGTATTTACATTACACATTGAAGCACACAGAGAATAAGTGATTTGCCTATAATCACAGGATGTGTACGCGACCCGAGGCTCGAGCGCTGGTTTCCACAACCAAGGTCGGCAGTCTAGCTGACGGACCACATAAGTACATATGTTGGCGCAGCGTAACTCCAAACACGAGCTTCGCTCTAATTGGCTGCCCTCCATGTCCTAAAAACTGCAACCTGAACTTTCCATGGCCCTGTATTGCTACAGCTACAGCACTGCAGTGAATGTGCAATAAACATTCATATCCACAGAAATGCGTTATGTCCACCATCTTTCATGTGTAGAACTATGGATGAATGTAGGGTCAGTGATTCCCCATACCGTCCATGATGGCCATGTTGTGAGACTTCACTCACAGAATGACAGATTTGCGCTTACGACCCAGGTGACGGCAGCGCTACAACAGGGACACCCGCATCAGTTAATTCCTCATATACCTCACGACGGAGCCACGCCCATAGCTCCGCAGTCATTCTTCACAGTCTCATGTAGCACTGGCATATGGCACGCCAGCCCACTCCCCTTCCACTTACAAAAAAGGACAACAACACTACATGGCCCACATTTTCATTATAGTAATCTGCTAGTCACAGGTCTAGTTCTCAGCACGCCACAGCCACTCCCTCACGGCTGCTATACACCCACACCACACCCATCCAGCACTGGCATCACAGGACACGTGACCCTGCCAATAAAAAAGACCGGGCGCACATGCTCGACGCCATTTTAGAGTTGCTTGCAGCGGTTGCACTGGGGCCGGCACAGGCATACAGCCACGAAACAGTGAATTTCGGTCCACTGAGGTAAGGGCATTGTAAGTGCGGTGATGGCCTGTCCCGGTGGTCCGTACACCTCATCTATTGTGTGCCCTGCTCGTCCGCAGTGTAGGCCTGAGTCATGCATCAGGGGGGCGTACCGCCACGTGCGTGCTCTATCTAGTCACTGAGTTAGTGGCACCGCAAGCACTGAGCGGGTGAGCAACCTGCGATGATGATGGGTGCACGAGTATGTCCTTTGCCATGCCGATATCAAGACTCAGCACCAATTGTGAAACTTCTGGCTTGCAGACCGGGGCTGCATTATGTGGAGGGTGCCCTGTTCATGAAAAAGTGAGCAGTGAGGCCTGGGTGCGCAGTGGCGGGCAGATACCTCTGGGCGGCGGGAGTGGATGGGATGCAGCAGCTTGGATACAAAAACCCGTCACAGAGACTTAGGCATACACAGTCGTATATACCCTGGCTTTACCATGTCTTATTGCATTTTGATAAAAACAATTCAATAGCAGGACAGTTTTTAGAGTCGGTCAACTATCCGTCGCTCCCACATCTGTAGCAAACTAGTTGACTATATATCGTTTCATACTTTGCACCCTTAAATTTACCATCAAATTTTGACAACCTTTCCTTTCTCTCTCTTTTTATAAGGAGGTAAGGTGTATTATGAACATCAAAGCATGCAGACACGAGGGTGACATTCCTCTTAAAGCTTGTAGCTGCCTCGCATTACTTTGGAATGTTATGTTTTAAATGTGAGAAAGTTGGGACGTAGAAGTTAATGGGGGTTCACTGATTCTTCCCTTATATTTTCTGCTTAAAAGATGTGTTCTGTCTTTTCATTCCTGCACACTGGACTTTTCTACAATTACTAATTCTCTACTATCTTTCAGATGTGGACCTTAAGGGTGCACTATGTCCCTGCACGTGCTTGGAGACACACCGGTGACAGAAAGGTGAGCTGCGAAGATTTTCTCCAGTGTCACTCTCACTCTTTCTCTCTCTCTCTTCCTCTATCATTTGATGGACGCATGATGCACAATCTTTTCTTCCTTTTTATCTACCAGGCTGTGTTTTACGAATTGGCACCCCCCCCTCAACACCACCAGAGCTGAACGCCTGTTGAACCTGCGATGATGCATGGCCATCCTCAACGCCTGAGAAGGTTGCTTTGACACGTGGTGGACCCTCTTATGCACATGCCAATGGCGGAAGGTGAGCAGAGAGGCTTGTTTCCGCAGCAGCGAGCAGTCACCTCTAGGCACTGGCAGTGGATAGTGTGCAACAGCCTGGCTGCACAAGAGCGGGCAAACACCTCTGGGCACTGGGAGTGGATGGGGTACAACAGTCTGGGTGCGCAAGAACGGGAAGTCACCTCTGGGAAGTGGGAGACAGAGAATTACACGTGTGCAGCTGTATGTACTCTACAATTACTAATTCTATACTATCTTTCAGATCACTAAACTTGAGGGTACGCTATGACTCGGCACCTCGTTGGACACACAACGATGGCACAAAGGTGAGCTGCGAAGATTTTCTTTAGTGTCAACACTTACTCTTTCTCTCTCTCTATGGGGCATATTATCAAGCCCCTTATCGCCGCCTTATTGGCACTTTCTGCCGATAATGCGGCAATATGAGCAGTGAATTGCCTTAGCGCTGCCTTGGTAATAGGGCCCCTTTCACGGTAAACCTATCCTAAAGGGGGCATGCAGTGGGTGTTGCGGCGTACACCGCAACACCCATTCACTTCAACGCTGCCACCTATTATCAAGCTTGGCGATAATAGGTGGCAGGGCTGAACTTAAGACCAGAAACATCCTGGTCTTAAGGTGCAGCACACATGGAAAAAGCAAAATCCCAAGGTGTCTTTATGTACGGGAAAGTGTCCCTTCTAACCTACATGTGTACTGCATGAAGCAGCACACATGTAAGTTACAAAATGGCATTTAAGGTTTGTTTATGTGCTGGAAGAAACTCCTTCTTCTACATAAACAAACCTTCCCTCCTCGCAGACACCTGTGCTGGCGGTAACTTGTAAAACTTATCGCCATCGCAAGGGGAAACACTAGCCTGCACCATATCCTTGGTAATATGGTGCAGCCTAGCATTTCCGAAGTGGCACAGAGAGGCCTTAAGCCAAGACGGCTAATGACTCTCTTCACCACTTTGTTGATAATATGCCCCTCTGTCTCTTCCTCTCTCTCTCATTCTTTATTTCTCTCACTTTCTCTTTCTCTCCCTTCCTCTCCCTCACTCTTTCTCTCTCTTCCTCTCTCTCACTCTTTCTCCATCTCTTCCTCTCTCACACTGTTTCACTCTTTCTCCCTTCCTCTCACTCACTCTTTCTCTCTCTTCTCTCTCACACTCTTTCTCTCTTCCTTGTATCTCTCTCACTCTTTCTCTGTCTTACTCTTTCTTTCTCTTTCTTCCTCTCACACTGTTTTTCTCTTCCTATCTTCCCTGTATCTCACTCTTCCTCTCTTTCCCTCTTTTTCTCTCTCCTTTGCTGGACGCATGATGCACCATCTTATCTTTCTTTTTGTCTTGCAGGCTGTGATTCACAAATTGTCGAGGGAAGACACGCCATCGCTGTACATAGTTTTATTTGTTGTTGTTTTGTTTTAATAAAAAGATTTACATACAGTTTTATTTGTTGTTGTTTTGTTTTAATAAAATATTTTATATGTAAATCCATACATGACTAAGATTTTTATTTGTCCAGCCTCACAAGTATCTTTTTTAATAAACTACAACACCAGACGATTTGTTAGGCTCAGGATTTAAAAACGTTCCTGTTACATTTCTTGGTGGGGGGTGAACGGGGATGGCGGACAAGGAGCTGCTTCACATAGGGAGACTTGCTGGCCCAAGATGCGAGCTGACGGACTCAATCACAAAATGGCTTTTCAATGTTCATTCAGTGTGACTTTTCAACAGTTCAAAACCAGGATCACAGAAGAACAGCTGCGGCCCCTGGGCTCGACTCGCAGAGGGAGAACTACGGGCCGTCCGCTCCCAAAGGAACAGCAGCGTAGTAGCTAGAAGAAGAAGAGGCACAGCAGCGGCCCAACTCGCAAAGGTAGAGAGCTGCGAGCCGACGCAGTGGCTTCTAAAAGCATAGCTGCGAAGTGGTCATGTTGGGCAGAGGGAGCGTTAAGGAGGTATCTCGCAGAGTGAGACCTGCGATATATTTCCAGTCTTGGCTTCAAAGATACAACTGCAGTCCTGAAACAGCTGTGAGCCCACCAGTGGTTCGCAAAGGGAGACTTGCGGGCCCAATAAGGTTGTTGAGGGTATGCTGGTGATATAGGAACAGGGTGCGTTACCTGTTGATGTGGGAAAAAGCAGCGTGAAAGGGGTATCTCGCACAGACAGACCTCCGGTTTGTTTTCAGTGTTGCTTCGGACAGATGCAAGCATATTGACTCAATCACAAAATGGCTTTTTAATGCTCATATAGTGTGACTTATCAACAGTTCGCACCCAGTCTTGCAAAGGGACACCTGCGCCCCACAGCAGCGTACTAGCTTCCAAACGTAGAGCGGTGGGAGCGGACGAACGGGCTTCTAAAGCCATAGCTGCAACCTAGTGATATAAGGAGAGGCAGCGTGAAAGGTATATCTCACACAGATGCCAGTTTTGCCTCACAGAGGTAAAACTGCGGACCCGATGGCTTTTACACGGAGACACGCGAGCTGACGGAGGAAATCACAAAATGGCTGCCAACACTTCCTGGTTTCAACAGTTCACAGCCAAAGAGCAGCATGCTCATGCTTGTAACCCCTCAGCCAATCACATGTCAGAATTCTGAAATATCGATGTCTGTAAAATGAAAGCTTACTTTCTGGACCATCACCTTTCTACCTGCCAAATATGCCTTAATTCAGTACAGCAGTTTCACCTATAGTCTTCTGTAAAGTTTCCAACTGAAACTACATGGAGAAAACACGTTTTGGTACCCCCTTTTTTCTCAGCCCCTCCTACACCATTCACCCTCAAACTTTCAATATAAGAGCTAATCAAAAAAAGAGAAACTTTTTGGATAATTTCATAAAGATTCATCAAACGATGCCAAAGTTACAAGCACATTGAAAGGCTCCAGAAGGGGGGCAGCACAACCCCCATCACAACATGAGTGAAGCCTCATGGCTGCACGGACCCCAGAGCACCGCAGCACTCTCCCGCTACCCCTGCTATTATTTTTTAAGAAATACCCCCGGAACCTAGCCCACCCAAGGGCCTCATTAAAATGAAATGCGAGACCCCGCGACCTCACCGCAAAATTTTGCTGATTTAAAAAAAAAAAAATGTAATGTTATGTTATGTTATGTTAAATTAATTTATAGAGCGCAACAGTTACCCTGGGGTGTACTGGCGCTGTTACCAAATCCTATGTATCTAAAATACCAAGAAGCTTACAGTGAAATGTGCAGATTTAGAGGGTGAATAACCATGTTTTTAATGCCTTTCTAAAGGATAGAAGATCTGGCAGATTTCTGAGCTGAGCCGGAAGCTCATTCCAGGCCTTAGCCACGACAAATCTTCGGCCACCCCATGAGAGCTTTTTTATCTTGGGGATAAAAGCCAATTTCGCACCCAATGACCGGAGATTTCTAGTGGGTATGTACCACTTTAAATGCTTTTGCAGATAGTCAGGCCCGGTCGAATGGAGAGCCTTAAAAACCGTGCTTAGTGTTTTGAAGAGTATCCTTTTCCTGACTGGAAGCCAATGTAGTTTCTGAATTTCTTTGGAAATCGGTGCAAATTTAGAAATCCCGGTCAGGAGTCTGGCCGCTGCGTTTTGTAGCCTTTGAAGCTTATTCAGAAAACTTTCCTGGATGTTTAAATAGAGACTGTTACAGTACTCAAGTCTGGACATCACCAAGGCCAAGACTACTGTTTTCTGGCTTCCTGACAGCAGGAAAGCCAGAATTTTTTTCACTGTCCGCAGCACAAACGTTGTAGAAGAAGAGACAGAATTAATTTGGGCCCCCAGATTCAGCTTGTCGTCTACAATTACTCACAAATTTTTTACTTTTTGAACTGGGACCGGGAGGTTCCCCATACTAGCAGGCCACCATCTATCATTCCAAAAGTTTGGTGCATTTCCGAACACAATGACCTCAGTTTTATCGGAGTTCAGCTTTAGGCAGTTTTCCGCCATCCAGTGGCTCACTGCCACCATGCAATCATGAAATCTATTTACCAGTCTGCCCTCCTGTCCTGGCTGCAAGGATACCACTATTTGGGTATCGTCTGAATAGGATGTTAAATCAAAACCCAAGGATTTAACAATGGGGGCCAATGAGGACTCATAGATATTAAACAGGGTCGGGCTCAGGGACGAACCCTGGGGTCACCGCACGGTAAGATAAACGGTCTTGAACGGGAGTCACCCATGGAAACCACCTGGGATTGGTCAGCAAGAAAGGATTTTATGCGATACCAGGCTTTGCCCTGAATACCGCATGCCCACAGCCGATCTAACAAACGTTGATGGTGGACTGTGTCAAAGGCAGCGGATAGATCTAATAGTATCAAGGCTGCTCTTCCTCCCGAATCTACGGCTCTTCTGATCTCATCAGTGATTTTCAGAAGTGCTGATTCTGTACTGTGACCACTTCGGAAACCATACTGCGTTTCGTCTAAAGTCTGTGATCTGAGAAGAATGGCCGCTAATTGTGTGTTGAGGGCTTTTTCCACCATTTTGGCTGGTAATGGGAGCCTATATATAGGGCGGAAGTTAGAGGGTTCCAATGGGTCTAAGTTGTTTTTTTTTAGGAGGGGTAGGATTGATGCTTTTTTCCAGAGCCTGGGGAAACATCCGGTCTCAATCATAGAGTTAAACACTGGGGTCAGCGCTTTACTCAGAGGTTCGGCTACTGACTTTGCGATGGACACCGTGCAGGGGTCATAAGGTGAACCCGATCTAGCTGTTTCCAAAAGAGTGCGAACTTGGACAAGAGGTAGAACCTCAAATTTCTCCAAGACTACATTAGGGGCATAGTTCCCCCTCTGATCGCACTCGCCACTCCCCCCTTTGGAAAAGCCATTCAAGGCCGAGAAGATCACGTCAACTTTATTAAAAAAGAAGGATGCGATTCTTTCACAGAGTTCTGTGCTTGGTTGCAATTGGACAGAACGCGGGGAGGACAGGTCAAGAACAGTTTTAAAAAGGGCTTTGGCAGAGCCTTTAGCGAGCTCAATTTTATTAACAAAAAATGTTTGTTTAGTGACAAACAATAATTGTTTGTAATTTACTAAACCTTTCCTATATGCCACCTTATCCGATTCCTTATAATTTTTTCTCCATGTACGCTCCAGCCGTTTACAGGCATGTTTAACCTGTTTCAGTTCTTCTGAGAACCAGGGGGCCGACGGAGTGAGTTTTTTTGGTTCTAATACTCCTAGATGGAACAAGTTTACTACAGGCAGCAGTAACCCAACTTGTATAGGAGATTGCCCCTTCTTCTGCTTCTAGATTTGCAGGAATAAGGGAGGCAGAGAGGAGATCTTGGAGTTCCCCTGTATCCAATCTATACCAGGGTCGGATCTCAATCAGTTTCTTGCTCTTTGGCCCTCCTAGTGCATGTCCCTGACCAGCAAGGTCAAACAGAATGGCCGAGTGATCAGTCCATTGCAAAGGTCTGACTTCTGTGACCTGCAGGCTGGGGTGGTTGGAAAAAATGCCGTCAAGCGTGTGTCCTGCCAAATGAGTAGGAACCATAACCTGTTGTGTGAGTTCCACGCAGTTCATAATATCTAGAAGCGTGGCTGTAGCAGGGTTTAGGAGCACCTCCAAATGATAAATAAAGTCTCCCAAAACTGTATAAGACCTCTGACAAATGCTGTCTTCCAGCAAGTGACCAATAGCAGAAACAAATGTCTGCTTATTGCTCGGGGGTCTGTATAATAAAATGCCTTTAAAAGTGTGGTGACTCGATATATTAAAATTAAAGGCCAATGCTTCACATCCCACATTAGCTATAGGGTGAAAGATTGCCTTAAATGAACTGGGGTAGATTATAGCCAAACCTCCCCATTTTTTTCCCCCTCCCATGCTCAGTACGTGACACACAAAGCCTGGCGGTGTTGCTTTCAACAGATCCGGACCAGAGGCATCATCAGTCCAGGACTCAGTTATAAACGTCAACTGGATGTTATTATCCTCGATGAAAAGTGCACAATCAGGACTGTGTTTAATCAGGGAACTGGCATTTACCAGAGCACATTTACAAGCCAGGGCCTGGGCCTTTCGGTGCCAAAGCCCGGGCTCGTTGTCCTTGTAAGGTGCCCAATATAACAGGTCTGGTAGCTTGGAATTGCAGGAGACACAAGCCCCCGATTGGAGCGGCTTCTCTGTATTGAGTGCCCACTCCACGCAATTAGGTGTCCTCCCTCTCCCTCTTAGACTCATAAGTGCCACCCTTGAGTAGACATACCGAAAGGAAGGACCTATGACCGGTGACATAGGGGCTGTGGCACTCGGCACGGGACAGGCGCGGACGGGCGCAGACGGGCTTGCCTTTGGCGCGCCATCGCCCTGTTAATAGCGTGTGGGAGTCAGACGCTAGACTGCTGCCCACGCTACACCCAAGATGGCGGGCGCGACGAAAAATGCTCCTTAGTAAGTAACCTCACCGCTTTCTGAGCGTTTACTGAGCTTTAAAACCAGGTAAAAACTAAGTTAAAAGTGTCTCTGTTTTTTAAAAAGCACCATAACACTTACAATATTAAAATTGCCCCAACACGAAATGCAGTTAAAAGCACCAGAATAGAAGTAAAAACTACAGTTTTCAGGTTAAAATGAGCGGATTTTCACCCACGCAATGCAGCAATGCAGCAATCTCCCTCCAAACTCCCGGCACAAGCCTCAGGAGTGGTAACAGAGCGCGCTCGCGCCATCGCCCTGTTTATAGCGTGTGGGAGTCAGACGCTAGACTGCTCCCCACGCTACACCCAAGATGGCGGGCGCGACGAAAAAGGCTCCTTGGTAAGTAACCTCACCGCTTTCTGAGCGTTTACTGAGCTTTAAAACCAGGTAAAAACTAAGTTAAAAGTGTCTCTGTTTTTTAAAAAGCACCATAACAATTACAATATTAAAATTACCCCAACACGAAATGCAGTTAAAAGCACCAGAAAAGAAGTAAAAACTACAGTTTTCAGGTTAAAATGAGCGGATTTTCACCCCCGCAATGCAGCAATGCAGCAATCGCCCCCTCCAAACTCCCGGCTCAAGCCTCAGGAGTGGTAACAGAACGCGCTCGCGCCATTGCCCTGTTTATAGCGTGTGGGAGCCAGACGCTAGACTGCTCCCCACGCTACACCCAAGATGGCGGGCGCGACGAAAAATGCTACTTAGTAAGTAACCTCACCGCTTTCTGAGCGTTTACTGAGCTTTAAAACCAGGTAAAAACTAAGTTAAAAGTGTCTCTGTTTTTTAAAAAGCACCATAACACTTACAATATTAAAATTGCCCCAACACGAAATGCAGTTAAAAGCTCCAGAATAGAAGTAAAAACTACAGTTTTCAGGTTAAAATAAGCGGATTTTCACCCACGCAATGCAGCAATGCAGCAATCTCCCTCCAAACTCCCGGCTCAAGCCTCAGGAGTGGTAACAGAGCGCGCTCGCGCCATCGCCCTGTTTATATCGTGTGGGAGTCAGACTCTAGACTGCTCCCCACGCTACACCCAAGATGGCGGGCGCGACAAAAAAGGCTCCTTGGTAGGTAACCTCACCGCTTTCTGAGCGTTTACTGAGCTTTAAAACCAGGTAAAAACTAAGTTAAAAGTGTCTCTGTTTTTTAAAAAGCACCATAACACTTACAATATTAAAATTGCCCCAACACGAAATGCAGTTAAAAGCACCAGAATAGAAGTAAAAACTACAGTTTTCAGGTTAAAATAAGCGGATTTTCACCCACGCAATGCAGCAATGCAGCAATCTCCCTCCAAACTCCCGGCTCAAGCCTCAGGAGTGGTAACAGAGCGCGCTCGCGCCATCGCCCTGTTTATATCGTGTGGGAGTCAGACTCTAGACTGCTCCCCACGCTACACCCAAGATGGCGGGCGCGACAAAAAAGGCTCCTTGGTAGGTAACCTCACCACTTTCTGAGCGTTTACTGAGCTTTAAAACCAGGTAAAAACTAAGTTAAAAGTGTCTCTGTTTTTCAAAAAGCACCATAACAATTACAATATTAAAATTGCACCAACACGAAATGCAGTTAAAAGCACCAGAATAGAAGTACAAACTACAGTTTTCAGGTTAAAATGAGCGGATTTTCACCCATGCAATGCAGCAATGCAGCAATCTCCCTCCAAACTCCCGGCTCAAGCCTCAGGAGTGGTAACAGAGCACGCTCGCGCCATCGCCCTGTTTATAGCGTGTGGGAGTCAGACTCTAGACTGCTCCCCACGCTACACCCAAGATGGCGGGCGCGACAAAAAAGGCTCCTTGGTAGGTAACCTCACCGCTTTCTGAGCGTTTACTGAGCTTTAAAACCAGGTAAAAACTAAGTATTACACAATTACAATATTAAAATTGCCCCAACACGAAATGCAGTTAAAAGCACCAGAATAGAAGTAAAAACTACAGTTTTCAGGTTAAAATGAGCGGATTTTCACCCACGCAATGCAGCAATGCAGCAATCTCCCTCCAAACTCCCTGCTCAAGCCCCATGATTTTTTGGACCCTGGGGGTCCTTCTGGGACCCACTGAGCAGGCCTAGGGGTCAGGGTTTTTCTACCCTGCCCCCTTCTCTTGTTTTATACCTTTGTTTCTCTGTTTTCAGGTGACTCGCTTCTACCGAGCCACAAGATGGCTGCCAACACTTCCTGGTTTGGACTACTAGCGACTTAGGCTCCGCCCAGATATTAAAACTTCTATTTTTTCTAATTTCTCAGCAACTACTGAATGGATTTACACCATTTTTAACAAAGTCGCTTTCTGACCCAAGCACTACCTTTCTGACAAATTTGGGGAAATTCTGTTCAGCAGTTCAAGCTGTAGCTCGTCACAAAATTTCCTTTGCAAATTAACATGGAGAAAACGACTTTTGGGTCCCCCCTTTTTTCTCAGCCCCCGCTTGACGAATCACCCCCAAACTTTCAGGCTAGGAGCTGACCTGGATCAAAGATTGGTCGCACTCTGCTCGTCACACCAGCAAGTAGCCCCAAGGAACTGTGGTCAATGTAGTGGCGACGGCGAGTACGCCTATGCCACGGTGTAAGTAGAAAAGTATGTGTCGCATTAGCCATCCCTGGACACGTGTTTCGAGGTAGTTGCCTCTCGTCAGCAGGGAGCAGGTCAGTGTAAAGGGGTGCCGCGTGGGCTGCCAAAATGTAGTTAAAACAGGTAAAGTACCTCTCATGGCGCGCAGGTGCAGGTCCAAGGCTCGTCAGCTTCTACCGATCCACAAGATGGCTGCCAACACTTCCTGGTTTGGACTACTAGCAGCCAATCACAGTGGGGCCCCCTTACAATAAAGGGCTTACGTACTGAAACTGTATCATGGTGGATATCATCATTGGTTATATGCAAATGCATTAAGTTGTTACTTAGGAAACAGCCATTAGGATAAAGATGTATGTTCACTGTTATGTGCAAATAGGCAGCATGATACTAAACTACAGAAAATTATGTAAATCTTCTCCTAAGTTAATACCCTGCAAAGACTTGGTATCGAGTTTGACAATGTATCTTGATTCCAATAGTCGTAACTTTTTTTTCTCGATTACCTCCTCTCGTATTAGCTGGTACTGTGTCGATCACAAAATATTGAAGACAATTCAGATTGTTATTGTGTTCCAATTTAAAGTGTCCAGCCACTGGGTATGCTGGGTCTGAAATGACTATAGTTTGAAAATGTTGCAATATACCTATATAGACCTGTAGTTTGGTGCTGCCTATGTAACGCAGCCCACATTTGCACTGTAGGACATTCACGGCATATTCGGATCCACATGTGTAATGTCCTTTGAGTTTTATTTGTGTGTCAGAAAAGGCCGTGGAGAATGTGGTGGTATTTATTCGGAATTTACACGCACGGCAAGTGCTACACTGATAAAAAACACTTTTTGGTGATAACCAGCTCATTTAATGTCACATTCCGGACTGGTTTTCACTAGGTCATTGTGCATAGAATATGCTTTGCGGAAGGTTAGGTTGGGTCTGACAGGCACTCTTTGCTTTAATATAGTGTCTGTAAGAACAATAAGCCATTGAGCATTAATGATGGATGTTATGGCATTGACCTGCTTACTAAAAGTAGTAATAAGCCTGCATTGTGTGATATCTGAGTTATGGAATGTAACATTGTCAGACCCGGTGTTGTCCAAAGGGACATCGGGTGTGGCTTTTCTGTTATTGACACTCAACATTGACTGCCTATATTTATTGTTAGCCTTCCTAATAGCTATATCCAATTTTTTAGGATTGTAACCTCTTTCAATTAACCTTTGTTTGGCTGCACTTTGGTGGTGATCTAAATCCTCACTTGAGCTGCAAGCCCTACGAATGCGTAGAAACTCACCGTAAAGTATGCTAGTAATGGTATGTTGTGGGTGGAAACTGGTCAGAGTTTCCACCCACAACATAACAGTGTGTTTCCCGCGGTGGGTTTCCTATAAAGGCAGGTTTCAATCTTGCCCTGGCTGATGTGTACTGTGATGTCCAAAAAGTTGGTAATAACTTTGTCTATATGTGCTGGGAAGTTTAAAAATTCATATTATTAATGTTGATGTTCTCTATAAACAATTCAGCCTGCTCCTGAGTCCCTTGCCAAATGATAAAAACATCCTCTATGTCGCACCACCATTGAACTACATGATTGGTCCAAGCATTACTGTGTTTCACCTGTAGGACATGCTCCTCCCACCAGCCTATGTGGAGACAGGCGTAGCTGGGGGAGAAGCATGCCCCATAGCCACACCTTGCATTTGAATATATATAAATATATAACTTTTGGTCGACCTGCTTCTTTCACAGCTCAGCTCTATCTGGTACTTGCTGCTGCTGACACCTGGTCAGGAGTTCGAGGCCCTCCTCCACCCACAGAGTTCTTCCTGGGGCTCATCCCTGGTGGTCTGGTGGCAGAGCGTCACTACTCTGCTGGCTTGACTGTCCTTCTGACTTTCTTTCTGCTTTTCTCTCTCTCTCTTTGTCTGTAAATTTCTCCTGCTTCTGCCTTTTTTTACTTTTCTTTTCTTTTTTCTTTTTTCTTTTCTCTTTCCTTTTTCCTGTATTTCTGCTCCTTCATCACCCCTGCTACTGCGATCACCCACCCCCCTCTAGTGACCCTTCCCACGTTTTCACACCTCCCAGTTATGCAGCCCCAGCAGCACTTCTTAATGGTGGCCACTGCGTGGTGAAAGTGCAGTCCACTATCCTTTGGGTGCACTTGCTCCTTTCTGTCTCTCTTTTCAGCTTTTCTCTCTCTCTTTGTCTTTAAATTTACTCCTGCTTCTGCTTTTTTTGCTTTTCTTTTTCTCTTTCCTTTTTCCTTTGTCGCCCCTGTGATCCCCCATGCCCCCCCTGCAATTACCTTTCCCACTCCTGCTTTATCTCGCCTCTCAGCTGTCTAGTCACCGCAGCACTAATTAATGGCAGCTGCTGCACAGCAAGGACAAGTCTGTCTGAGCCTGTTTGCGCCTGGATCGCGCCCAATACCAGGGATCCTGGTTCTTAAACATTCCACTGCTACAACACAAGCACCATCCTCGCCCTCAACTGATGATGCCACAACACCTTCCACCTGGCGTTACTGAAGGAGACCCATGGACCCCTCATCTGCCGGAACTGCAGCTATACCTTTACCAACACCAACTCACCAGCTATTCTTGCCACCCATCCAACCAACAGCGCACCCGACCGGCTCAACTGCATACTCCTGAACATCGCCATCTTAACAGAACCCTGAACCAACCCCAGTTCTGGGCCGGACATCGCCATTGCCTTATCCAATGGCCACAAAATCACCCAGAAGGACTGTGCCGACCGACCAGGAGGACTCATCGCCATCGTCCACAAGAACACACTCTGACTGACCACGCACTCAAATGACTCAATGACAAGCATGGAACTCCTCCACTTCCAGATTCAGACTAACCCCAATACCTCCCTCTGTGGAACCCACATCTTCAGATCTCCAGTCCCCACCCGCCCTTCACCAACACCATTGTAGACCTCATCGCACCCCATGCTCTCGCCGAGTACCTCCTACTTGGAGACCTACACTTCCACCTGGACAACCCCAGTGACCAGAACACTGCCTCCCTACTAGAGAACCTCACCTACATCAGACTCAAGCAGCTTGTGACCGCAACTGACCAACACAGCTGGATACACGCTCAATCCCGTTTTCTCCGCTAGCTGGAACATCACCTACAGCCACACCACTGAACTCCTATGGACCGACCACCACTGCATACATCTCACCTTCACCATGTCCACCGTACACCACCACCCTCATTGCCTCCCCATTGCAGCTGGAACAAGGCCACTGAAGAACGTCTCATTGACTTCCTCAGCACAACCACTCCGCCAACACCAACAAATGGCAACACCGCAGCTCGCAACCTTCACAGATGGATCTCCAACTGCGCCGACATTATGGCACCTCTCAAGAAGACACCAGGCAAGCAACACTCCAAAAAAAACAGATGGTTCACTCCCACCCTTCATGAGTCCAGACACACCTGCCAATGATTCGAGAAGAGGTGGAGAAATAACAAAACCCCTCAAACCCACGCAACCTTCAAATCTGCCATCAACGCACCGCACCTTCTCAAAACCACAAAGAAAACAGCCTTCCAGGACAGAATGAATGCCAATGTACACAACAGCAAAGAACTCTTGGCCGTTGTCAAGGAGTTCACCAGGCCCAACAGTGAGACCCCAGATAACCCACCCTCGAAAAACCTCTGCAACAAATTCTGCACCTTCTTCCAACACTAGATTAGGCAGATCTATGACAGCTTCTACACCCAAGACCCCGCCACTACGCCTACCATAACCACACGCAACCACGCACCACCCCAATAGATCATACTCAACTAGACTCCGCTCACCACAGATGACACACTCAAGACTATGAAGAGCATCCACTCAGGAGCCCCATCAGATTCTTGTCCGTACCACACCATCCATAGAGCAGCCACCTCCTTTGCACCCCAGCTTTGCTCTATCATCAACTGCTCCCTCTAAATTTCCACCTTCCCCAATGACTGAAAACATATCGAGATAAACCTCCCGAAACCATCAGCCAACACCACAGACCTCAAGAGCTTCAGACCCAACCCCCTCCTCCCCTTCCCAGCCAAGGTCATTGAGAAGGCCATCAGCGCCCAACTCTCTGAGTTCATCGAATAGAGAAGCTTTTCCTGTACACCTCCCAATCCAGTTTCCAAAGCAACCACATCACTGAGAATGCACTCCTCGCAGCCACCGACATCAGCTCCCTCCTCAACCGGGGCAACACCACAGCTCTTATCCCACTTTGACACCATCTGCCAACTCACCCTAGTCATGGGACTCCACGGCACTGGTATACGCAGCAAGGCACTGGACTGGATCCACTCCTTCCTGACATGCCGAACACATCAAGTCAGACTACCCCCGTACCTCTCACAACATACAGAGGCCAGCAGCAGAGTGCCACAGAGCTCCTCCCTGAACCACACCCTCTTAACCATCTACATGTCTCCCCTCGCAGCCATTGTCAGAAGCCACGGACTCAACATCGTATCCAACACTGACGAGATTCAGCTGATCATATACCTTACCAACGAACCCAGAGACACCAGAATCAACTTTCACAATGGAATGAAGGCAGTTGATACCTGGATTCAAAACAGCTGCCTCAAGCTCAACTAGGACAACACCGAAGTACTCATCCTGGGACCCACCTCCTCAGCCTGGGATGACTCCTGGTGGCCCACTGCACTAGGAATCCCTCCCACCCTACAGAGCCTGGGGGCTCTTTGTTGGAGATCTTTTGATCAGAAACTGCTGTGTAGATGAATGCATGTGAGGGGGATAACTAACATTGTAACTAGTGATTTAAGTGATATACTTGAGTGGTGAATAAAATAGTCTCAGGTATCCTATAAACAGTAGACCACCTGACACTCAAAGCTATCCTGGTACTTTAAGACCACATGATAGCACCACTATTTTTATTTTAGACTGAGTATCCTTTTCTATAAAATTAGTTTATAGGATACCTGAGCCTATTTTATTCACCACTCATGTATATCACTTACATCACTAGTCGAGGAGCACCCAATGATGAAGCATGATAGCTATACACCAAATACCACATACTTTCTATCCACATAATTTCACTGCACAACATACCACATGAATCCATTACACACAATGTACATCCACTCCACTTCAAAAAACATGAGTAAAAAACATTTACATTTACAATGCCAGTAGCTCTAATGCTCACAAATGTGAGACCTATTGCATTGCAAATTCTTATTTAACTAGTAGTTATGTGTGCAGGGTGGTGGAGAAAGGGGGCTGGGCCTCTGACCAGCAATAAGGAATTCTGCTGTTTAGGACTTACAGGAGGTACCAGGATGGGTTCTTGGCCCCCAAAGTCCATAAGGAGTAAAGCGGACTTCATCCCCAACCAATAGTGTGCCAGGAGGCGCGTTTGCAGAGTGGTGGACAAATGGGGGTGTGGACTCCGAAGACCTCTTAGCAATCCCACTGTGTGGGACTTACTGTAGGTAAAGGATGGGGTTGTTGGCCCCTAAGGAAATCCTTGGGGGCCAACTACCACTCCTATTACCTTCACTAAGTCTCACACAGCAGGATTGCTAAGTTCTGATAGCAGTCCACGCCCCCTTTGCCCTCCACTCTGCAAATGCGCTTCCTGGTGCGCTTTTGGTTGGGGGATGAAGTCCCCTTCGCTGCTGGGGGTCCTTAGGAGCCAACTAGCCTACCTGTTACCTCCAATGAGCCCCACACAGTGGGATTGCTGAGAGGTGGTTGCAGATTCCTTTTTTTATTTATTTTAGGAAGAGGGGCTGTGTGGCCCCCTATCCCCTGACCCTTATGGGCCCCAGGTACCCCATCCCCTGGTGGGAGACCCATTTCTTTTTTTAAAAACAAAGGGAGGGGTCGCACTGCCTCTCTCCTGAGGCCGATTCTGGCCCTGGTACCCCATCCCCCAGGGACTGCCAAATCGTTTTTTTTTTAATGTTTTATGTTTTAAGGCCCAGGCAATTTTTGGCCCCAGGAACCCCATCCCCCAGGGATTGCCCATTTTTTTTATATGTCATTTTCAGGGAGGTGGACTGCGTGGCCCAACTCCCCAGGCAATTTTTTGGGCCCATCTTTAAAGGAACCACAGGGGGAACCTGAAGGCCCCCAGAGTCCCAGCCAGCTCCCGCCTCCTGTGGGGGCCAGCATTGCTCTTTACCCACAGGGAGCTGTTAACATGCAGCTCCCTGGGGGTTGAAAGCAAAGTGTAGTCGCTTTGAACAAGTGAGAGCAAAGTGTCCTCGCTTGTTCAAAGCGAGTGCACTGTTTGCTATGGGATCCCATGGCAAAATACAATGTCCTAGGCGTGGGCACCCTGGGACATTGTTGGAGCATGCCCTGGGGGCTGGCGGAACCCAGGGCCTTGGAGGGTTCCTGGAGGGGGGCCACGCAGCCCCCCTACCTGTGTGTTTAAAGCCCCGGGGAGGTGGTGTTCCCCAGGGGAACGCAACGAACCCCAGCACTTAATAATTTATGCATGCTCTGGGGAGGTCGTGGTCCCCAGTGCCGTGTGGGGAGGCTCAAGCCCCCCACACTACATTTTTTTAAAGCAGAGCCCCGGGAGGTGGCGGTCCCTGGTGCTGCGGGGTGGCCACGTGGACCCCGCATGAAATAAAATGTGGGTGTGTGGGGGGAAGGAGCCCCCCATGCATTTTAATAAAAATAAAGCGCCCGGGAGGTGGTGGTCCCTGGGTCCATGGGTCCCCCCTGGTCCCCCGAGCATATTTTGGCATTGCCCAAGGGGATTAGTTAAATGAAGCGTGGGAGACTGCACTTTGTTTTTTTTTATTTTCAGCAGGATTTGCGCACTCAGCACAAATCCTGCAGATTTTTTTTTAAATGCTCTTTGGGGCCCTGGGGGGCCATGAGGGACCCCCTGAGCAGACCTAGGGTGTCAGCGTGTTTCTAACCTGCCCCATTTTTTCTTTTTTTATCGTATTTTCACCTTTTTCCTTGTGACTCGGTTTATCCTAGTCACAAGATGGGTGCCAACACTTCCTGGTTTGAAGTGTTGGCAGCCAAACAGAGTCAGGCTTGAGATTGGGCGGGTTCGTAGATCCTTCTCGGCCACCAGATATTACTATTTGTAAATATATGAATTTCTCAGGAACTACTGAACAGATTTACACAATTTAACAAAAAGAGTGTATTCTGGAAGAAGAGCTACCTTTTTGCCAAATTTGTTGTAATTCCGTTCAGCAGTTTGGGTTGTAGCTGCATCAACAGTGTCCTATTGAAATTAACATTGAGAAAACGTGTTTTGGGACCCTCATTTTTTCTCGGCCCCCGCTTGAAGAATCACCCTGAAACTTTCAAAACAGGAGCTGACCGGAGAGTCTCATTAGTTTTGAAGGAGTGGCTCTGTTGGAACCTGAGTCCACACATGCATCAGTGGGGGAACTCACAAACCATGTGTATAAATGTGGCATCCATGTGTCCACATCTTCGACATGCAGGGGACACACCAGAGAACATTTTGTGGAGGTAATGAAGTGTGAGGTAAGTTTGATGCACGTAATTGAACTGAGTAAATTTTAGTCAGGTGTTACACAAAATTTGCTTTACCCACTCCCTAGCAATGGACCATTGCTTGGAGGGCAATTCCATGCCATGAGAATACTTCCACTTAATTTTGACCGGGCTAAGGGGTCCAAATTTCCCCCCTGTAAAGCCACATAGAGAAACAAAATCGTCTGATGGCCTAGCCCATGCATTAAAAAGCATTTTAGTCCCAGGTGTAACAGTGGCTCCACTTATCCCGGTGCACATAAGTCCTCAATGACTGCCATAAGTGCATTGTATGTTAGAAAGAGAAACGCACCAAATTTATACAGCTCTTCCAGGCCCTGGAAAGATAACTGGATCCCATCATTGTATGTGTCCTCCAATTGGGTGATTCCTGCTTCTTGCCATGGGGGGGGTCATGGACAGCCAGCACAGATCTCAAAGCAGACATGCTCCATAGAGGCAGTTGTGGTGTATAAGGGGCAGGTGCTGACCCCGGCTGTATATATTGCTTACGAATGAGTTTAGCAACTCGAATAAGCAGGCCCAGTTCCCTAGCTGGTCGTCCTGATGTAAAAAGCCAATCTAGCATGTTCACGCTCCTCAAGTCTGCTTGAACCATGCTACTTTCCATAGTTCCATCTCTGACCAGCCAGCACATAGGCCATTGCAGTTAGGCCACTGCAAAATGTAGCTCCATGTCTGGATTCCCAAGTCCCCCCCATGAGCATGGGACGTTGAAGCACAGATAGCGAGACTCGTTTCCGAGCAGGTAACCAAATAAACTCTGACTCCAGGCTCCGTAACGATTGAAAAAATAACCTACGAGTTATCACTGGCAGAGTCGCAAAGAAATATAGGAGCATTAGGAGAATTAGCATCTTTCCCATAGAGGCCCTGCCCATGGGTGAGAGGGGCAATGGATTCCAAAAATGAATGGACTGACGAATTGGGCTCAAGGCCGTACCATGATTGCTGTCTAACGGTTCTTTGCCATTGTGGAATACATTTAACCCAAGATAATGAAAAGCGTCAAAGTTCCAGGGGAGGTATCCGTCTCTCAGCTCTTCTCTGTGTTCTGGTTTAATCCAGTGCAGAGAAAAAATACAAGACCTGTGGCCCGTCAATTCCTCAAAGAGATTAAGTGGGTCGTAAAGGGACGGTAGTGATTGGGAATGATCCCTTAGGTACACCAACACATCATCTGTTTACAAAGACACCATGTGCCAATTTGGTCCCACCTTAACACCCTAAAGAGGTCCTCTAACATGCAGTTTGGCAGTGAATGGGTCCATGGCAAGCAAAAAGAGAACCGGGGATAAGGAAAACCCTCTGCATGTCCGTCTGGCTATTGGGAAAGACTGTGAGATCTGATGACCACTGCAGAACTGTGCCATCGGAGCAGTATGGAAGAGCTTGTAGTTAGGACCCATCCCAAATACCTCCAACAATTGAGGCAGATAAGACTAACTGAGCATGTCAAACGCTTTCTCAAATTCCAGGGACTCCGCCATCGGTAGGTTGGCCTCCCCAGTCATCGATTCTATAATATTACACAACCTTCGGATGTTAAAGTGCAATTGCCCTTTGTGGCACAAACCCTGAATGAACAGGGAGCAAAGCATCAGGAGCAGTCTATTAGCTAAGACTATACGTAAAATCTTATTTCAATATTTAACATTGATAGCGGGCGATAAGAACTCACCTCAAGGGGCTCCCTGCCCGACTTCAGAAGGACTATTATGAGAGCCTCACAAAGGGATCGCGGCAGGACGGCCTGTTAGTGTGCCTCCCAAGACATCTCCAGTAGACGAGGAGCAAGAGTGGTCCCATAGGATGTGTGATACTCCACAGGAATCTTATCAAGGGCCATCTGGCGAATTGGTAGGATAATCTCCTCTATCTGAAGAGGTTGCTACAGGTCCAACAACTGCAGTGGGGCCAGGCGGGGAAGGGGTACCTCCCACAAGTAGTCCAGCTCTTGTGCCAATGAGGGCACCTGGGGAGAGCAATACAATCTCTCATAATATTGCACAAACACCTCATTAATTTCTGCTTGTGTATGTTTCCATCGTGTATGGCGCCCACCAGGGTCTTGGGAATCTCTGACCTCAACAACCATGCCAAAGTGCGTCACTGTTTATCCCCTTCAGCATACTGGTGATCCATGGATGCTCCATAACAGGCCCGTGCGGAGTTCGCAAAGTGAAAAACCCACTCCACAGCGCTGCACAGAGTTCTGCTAGCAGGCGGAGTTACCGGCTCCTCCTATAGCATGCACTGAGGTAAGGACTAACTGCTGACGGGAGGACACTAGCCCATTCTGGATCCATTAGGACTCCGGTGCTGGGACTCAGAGGAGGCAGCCATAGGCTTGGGATCGCCTTTCCTTTTTCTATCCATCGACGATGGGAGTGGGTCCCTTGGGTCAGTCTCCTACAGTGGCATACACAGGAGGAGGTTCGTGTCTGCCGGCAGCTTTCACATTTTCTTCTCTCCGCTTTGCTCCACTCCAGCTACTGAACCTTCCTGAGTCCTGCGCCAGAGGTGACGTGAGTCAAGTGACCTGGTGGGAACGGAAGCGGTTGTCCTCTACCGGCTCTTAGTTACCTTGGCAAATGAACAGAAACCAACATCTGCAAATTTGGCCAGAACTTGGTGAGTGGTGGTGAGTTTGATGCTCACCCTTAGTAAAAAAACTGCGTCATAAACGGAGGTGCGGAGTGATTTGATGCTCACCCTTACATAATAGTCTTAATAATAAAGTGATTTCTAAAACGCTTGTTTTCACCATATCATGTGTCCCTGTGCTACGGCCTGACCTACCTAAGCTGCCACTGAAATTCTTTATAGAGCAGATGTTCACCCCAAAAAGCTAAGGTGAACTAAACAGCCAAGATTTAAGTCTGTTCCGGAACATCTTTTCAGAAGATTCTGCTCTCAAATAGGCCAATAAGGAGTTCCAGACCTTGACTGCAGAAAGGAGAAATATTGAGCCCCTAGCCTGGTTGTAAAGACATGGGGTATTGACACTTTGTGGATCTGAGAATGCATGAAGGAAGATTTGGTTGTATCCTTGTGCGCAAATATTTGGGGCTCTTCTGAGTGAGAATATTTGTGGCAAAAACATTTGGCTTTAAAAATAATTATTTACTCCAATGGCTGCCGCGTTTTGCACTCTGTAGAGTTTTTTCAGGCTCACTTTAGCTATGAGTGCGATTTTCTGTTTTAAGTTCAAGTTAATTTTCTCCTACTGAGTACCGCAGAAAACGCACCCACAAACATGTCATTTGAGGACATAGCAAAACTCACTGAACAAAGAGCTGAAACTTTTGTTTACTCACTTGATGAAACCCAGCTGATCTACACCTTGATTGAGGAAACAGAAGGTACCAGTACAAGCACCAGTTCAATTCAATCCAACATCAAACAACTATTGTACATCTCAGAGAAAGCCATCAACCAATGACTCCACGCTAATACCTTAATTAAGTACCATAAAGTTCAAAGAATCCAACAAAGGTTAAGAATTTCACTAAAGTCTACACTGTGTAAGAACAACAAAAGATTCACTGAGAAATGGCAGGCGATCCTCAACAAATGTTCATTGGAATTGATCTTACTCATTATTGAGGAATTATCAAAGCTCTTAGATGGTCTGAATAAAGAGATTTCTCAATTAAAACAGGAATTATCTGAACATATGACTAACGAAGACTGGGATGAAACAGTATCAGACCTCAACAAACAACTTGATGTATACACCAAAGAAATCAACGAGAGAAAAATAAGAACATTCAAAAGAGATACCGTTGACTACAAGTTAGGACCAGTTTATAACTGGGCAGAGGTATATGCCCAAAGAAGACAACAACGAGGCAACACAGGTCGATTCTAGGATACGGTGGCATCAACCTCGCATGACTCTCAACAAAGAAGTCTACCACAACGAATACAGGAATGACACAGAGCATCCCTAGATGACACACAACAAAGAAGCCTACCACAACGATCACAGGAACAACACAGTTCGGAGAAAGAGGGTCCATCTACTTCTACAAATACCAACAGAAGACAGCCTTTTTTAGAATTAGGCCTAAGACCACTAGATGAAGCAGGAGGAAATCTTCAACCAACAAAACCTTTAGCAAAGGGAACACGAAGTCAGAAAACCTCGTGATCAACATTTCACGGTACCAATTTACGGATTTTCAAAAAAAAAACTTGCAAAAGGGATCCTCTTTTGTACCAACATATCACTCAAACATCCTAGAAGCTGAGATTTGTTTGTTTAAATTCATGAGTACACTTAGATTAAAACATTTCTTCAGCAACATTGTGGAACCTATACAGCGACCACAAGGGAATACTCTACTAGGTTTATGCAATAAAAGCACATTTATGGCTCTGATAAGCCACAAAGTAATGCACGCCTTTGAGCTGGTCACACAGAAAGAATTGCACAATATATGTAATCAAAACAAATCAAAAGGTTCCAACATCACACAGAAAGAACGTCAAGCGTTGACACAAATAGCGTCAAGAACGGAGGTTACCATACGCCAGGCAGACAAAGGATGGGCCATGGTTATCATGGATACTGATTTCTATGAGAAAAACGTCAACGATCATATACAGGACACAAACACTTACATGCCTCTGACATTTAACCGCAATAACAAATTCTTGCGAATCCTTACCAAGATCATCAACAACGCTGTTGACAGCGACACAATTACTGACGAAGACAAAAGGTACCTTATCAAGACCAATCCAGCAGTACCAATACATCTATATGATTCCAAAAATCCATAAACATGCCACCATACCGCCATTCAGACCCATAGTTTGGACCATCAACTATATACACGAACTGATAGGCAAGTATCTGGATAAACATCTACAACCACTCGTTCAAGCCATGACCATGTACATAAGGGACACAGCAGATTTTTAAAATATTCTGGAGACAACCAAAACCCACATAACACCGGAGACCATTTTATGTACCATTGATGTCAAGTCCCTATATATGTCTATCCCTCATGACAAAGGCATCTGTGCAGTTGAATCATTCTTAGTCAACAGTGACAAAACAGAAGCTTTAAAAATCTTCCTCGTGGAACTTATTCATTTCACACTGTATCACAGTTATTTCAGATGGTCAGGCAATTTTTACATTCAATGCTCCGGAACATCTTAAGGCAATTGCGCCGCACAAACCTATGCAAACTTGTTTATGTATCGATTCGAGCTAGACCACATACTCAATCAGGATGAGTGGGCGCAACATCTCATTCTATACAAAAGATACATAGATGATATATTCGTGCCATGGCAAGGATCCCAAGAAGAGTTACAGACGGTTATTGAGACCTTAAACAAAGAGGATGAACATACTGAGTTAACTTCAACCATCAGTAAGGAACAAATCACTTTCTTAGATGTTTGAATTACCAATCACAAAGGAACACTCATAACCCAAGTGTACACCAAACCAACAAATCTGAACTATTTGTTACATTTCCATAATTCTAACCACCCATCATTGAAGGAACATTTGCCATATTCACAGTTGCTCAGACTCAAAAGAATATCATCTAATGACCATTTTTACCAAGAAAGCATGGAGGTATGCATTGATAAGTTCAAAAAACGAAACTACCCAGAAGCTATACTTAAGACAGCAGTTAGCAAAGCAGAAAAGAAGTCACGAGTTAACCTATTGATGAACACTTCCCAAGACAAAGGTGAAAACAGATGTGTATTTGTATCCAAATACTCTACCCACAGTTATCAGATAAAGAAGACCATCATAAAGTATTGGCCAATGCTTAGTATGGAGGTTGACTTCAGAGGCATATTTGACATACCGCCCAGATTTGCTTACAAACGATAAAAAAACTTGAAACTAATACTAACAACAACTACAGGTC
Source organism: Triturus cristatus (assembly GCF_964204655.1). Taxonomy (NCBI): domain Eukaryota; kingdom Metazoa; phylum Chordata; class Amphibia; order Caudata; family Salamandridae; genus Triturus; species Triturus cristatus. Next base: position 722,038,993 of record NC_140585.1, read on the forward strand.
ATAGAGAAACCAACTTTAAGGGAACTACACCCTGTTTATATTGCGACAACTGCAATTCCATAATCAAAGGCAGCACGACCAGACATCCCAGCAAAGGAACTACCATTAAACTTAAAGTTAATGCCACCTGCAATAGCCAAAACGTAATTTACATGCTTAAATGTCCGTGTGGATTGGCCTATGTCGGTAAGACCGAACGTAAAATTCACATCAGACTGAATCAACGTAAAAGCAAAATTCGTACACGTAATCTCAAATCTACAGATGCTCTACATTTTAACACCATGAATTACAATGTCAGCCAACTCTGTTTCCTGATTCTTAAACTGTTCCTAATTCAAAAGGGACGGAACAATACACAATACTTGTTACAAAGGGAAGTGTATTGGATTAACCGTATCGATACCGTCAACCCCAAGGGGCTGAATGATTGTTATGATTTTAGCTGTTTTCTTTAATTTCCAGTGATGCAACAGATGACTACACATTATGGAATTTAAGCATGTTTGATACACACGGTTGACATACTGCATTTTCTACCCCCCCCCCGATAACCATATAGCGTCATAAACTTTTGATTCATTAACATGTGTCACACACCACTTTTTATTGAGTGGGGACCATTGTCATTTTATTGTTATTTTTATGCTCATCCTTATGTCATTTTTGCTATTTACAATATCACCTTTTCGTGAAGGTATTGTTTATTTATAGAGTTGATCTGTGTACAGATAACTGTTCTTGATTAATCTGAGTGGGAACGTTACTTGAATTTGGACTTTTCTCCAAAACTATGAGTCTTTTCTCACTAACTATTGCACACGTAGCTCTTACACACACTACCTATAGGGATGTTGAGCGTTTACACCCGCACTAATTGTTGTTCACACGAATCTAAAACACTCAATTTCGTAACATCACATTTGCTTGGGCACACGTTGTATTTAAGTTTAGAGCACTTATTGTTTACACTACTGGCACATGAACCACTTGAGTACGTCGTTTACTTTCATTATCACATTGCAATGACGTACATAAATTTCCGGACGGCCGAGGCCCGTGTTCACTTGTTGAAGCATTTTGCGTTTGCGCTTGTCTGAAATGCCGGAACACTGACGGGTAAGTGCATACTTTCTTTTGTGTTTCTGTTTTTTCGAATCCTTGCAGTTTATTTGGGTTACCTAGTTAAAACAGTCTGGTAACCATTTACGCATCACGGTCAGTTTACAGGGACAATACGAACCTAAATGAAGTCCACGTGAGTTTGTTATAAATATTTATGGAAAGGCATGCGTTTGTTTTAATCATTCACATTAATCGCACGGTTTTCCGTTTATATGAATGGACGTTGTGTTCAATGCTCGACTGCACTCGTCTACACGTGAATGACCGCACCACCATTTTTTCACACACATGTCTGTCACTTTTAAGTTTGTTTATCTCATGACGCTAATCAGCACGTATTAACAAGGACATTTTTCACCAGTCTTATCCACTTACTGTGCATGTGTCACCAATTTCTACTCGAGGGTACTGTCACCTCATTATACCATCGGAAACACATTCACTGTGTTTGGGACTATCATCTCTACATCTGTCATATCGTGGCTTAACTGAATGCCTTGTACTGAAATCTCGTTTCCTCTACATTACATTGTATAGCCCTTGAAGAAAGGCACTCTTGCCCGAAATGCATTGGACATAAACAATTGTTTGATTAACGTTATTATGACGTAATAATAACAAATTAGGCTGGAACATTCATGAACACTTTGAAAAACGAATGATAAATAAATCATGTACTTGTAACAACATTTTGTGAAAAGCTTAATTAACCCCTTCAGCGTGGCGCGGATTTCCGCGCCACGCTGAAGGTTCTGAGCGCGGGCGGGGCCATGACGGAACGGTTCCGTCATAAGCACAGCCCAACCGACGTGCATGACGGAACCGTTCCGTCATGCGCGTCGAAGGGGTTAAAAACTTAATTAAAAAGAGAAAGGACTAAACATATTTCTTCTAGTGCATGCGGGAGACACCCCCCTGTCTCCAAGGAGGGTGCTTTTTCGATCTCCGTTTTATTACCATTAAGCTTCAGGCAGCTATTAGCCATCCACAAAGACAATTCTGGGAAAGTGTCACAGTTAACTGAGCATCCAACAATTGTTTCACATTGTGTCTCTCAATAATCTCTGCTAGTGGGCGTATGTATATGTTAAATAAGGTTGGGCTCCAAATAAAGCCCTGCTGTACTCCTTGTTTTAATGGCAGGGACTCTGACACAAAAGGTCTTTGGGCGACTTGGAAAGTGTGATCTTGCAGGAAGGAGGTTAGCCACTGAAACGCACTGTCTCTGACCCCACACCCCTCAAGCCTCTGAATCAGAAGGCCGTGGAATACAGTGTTGAAGTCTTAGGCCCTTATTATGACTTTGGTGGTCTCAGAGCGGAGCCACCATGCTGCCGCTCCGCTCCAAGACCGCCAAAGCCAATAAAGACCGCCCACCAGAGTATGACTTATTTTTACTCTGGTGGCGGTTCTTTGGCAGTCCAACTGCAGTGCCTTTGAAAGTTCCTGCAGGGCATGGACCATCAATTCTATGCCCTACAGGAACTGGGGGTGTATGCACACAGGGGGGCACAGCATATGCCCCCCTGCATGCACCCCATGGCATAGAGGCAACAGGGCGCTCTGTAGTGCCCCTTTTGTTTCTTCCATTGGACACTTTTCATGGCAGTCGCGCCGCATTGAAAAGTGTGGAGCTGAGGAAACTCCTAATCTGTTTGGTGGTGTCCAGCAGCACCGCCAGCCTTTTAGGGGCCTCAGACCATTTCACCACCGCCATGGATTGTGGATCCCTAGCAACAGCAGAGGTCCCATGGTAGTCCAAGCTCCACAGTTCTAAGGGGACAAGCAGGCCACCAGTCTGGTGGTCTGCGGACCACCACCACAGGTTCAGCAGTTCATTGGACTGGCAAAATCTTAATAAGGGCCTATGACACTTAATCTTCGTACCTCTTCCTGATATTGATGGTAAAAGCCCATCAGTTGGGTCATAATTCAGGTTCTATCACCATCTCAAGCTCCATGGTCCACAGGCAGTTCTCTAAAGTCAAAATACTATGTGTGAGAGACGATTTAACTCCCCATGTCATGGCAATGCAGTGCTCACTCATGACCACCTTCATAGTGTCCCACTCCAAACACTGGGAACCCGCCGATCTAGTGTTCTTCTTAACATACTGGGAGAAGTGTATGGCCACGGAGTCTCTGTACACCTCATCTTATAGAGCCTCAACCTGAAGCCTCCAGGTTGGGACTGGAGCCCTCATCCCTCCCCATCAAAACGGAACTAATAGTAGATTGTGTGGTCAGATAATGTTCTGCCCAGGTATTCCAAACTAAGAGGCCAACAATCCACATTACAGAAGTAGTGATTTAGTCTGGTATGGACCTGATGACCTGTAGCGTAGTAAGAATACTCTGCCTCACCTGGGTGTCCCAGTCGCCAGACATGGTGCAAAGCGGACATCTTAAACCAACGTTAAAAGTGTTTTGTTGAATGTGTGCCCGGAGTACCTGTGAGTGGTTCAAGGCAGTGTCATGTATACATTTAAATTCCCTCCCCACAAACCCAGGGCCTGGGGGTCCAACAATGTGGTCAGGGATAAGGAGTCCAAAAGAACATGCCCTGGGAAGTGTTAGGTGTATAAAGGGATACAATAGAAAAGGGGCACCCATCCAAGGTACCCTCCAGAACTACATAATGGCCTTCATTATCAACAAGGATTCTAGAATTCATGAAGGACTCCTTCAGGGCGACACAGATAAGGACCCCTCGAGCGTAGGCCATGTATACATACAACAATCTCCAGGCTGCTTTGGGCCCATATTACTCCCCCGTATCCCCACCAGCACCCACCCATCTTGGTGCTTTCCCCATCCAGACAAAAAAAAAAAAAAAAAAAACATGTCAATAAAACAACTCCTCTAACCTAGGCCTGAGCACCTACTGGTCCCATGCCACAACATCCAAACAGTTCAGCTGGTACACAAAAATAAAATCAAGTCCGTGCAGAATGCTCTAATAGGGATACCAGCGTTCAATATGAACATGCTGTGGGCCCAGTTCAGGAAAATTACCATTGAGCTCCCCGGACTGTGCCGCTTACCTGCAGGGGGGCATCGAGCCCATGATCAGTCTACCCACTCAAGTTCAACCGGCACCCTAGCAGACATGTCCCACCTATAAATCATCTATTGATCTTAGGGTGATCGACGGACCCTGCTGAACCCCTGCTGACGTGGAGAGTGTGCCTCCTGAGTATGATCCCAACTCCGATGGGTGCTCAATGCAGAGAGGAGCAAAAGTGTTCACACTGTGGAATCTCAAGCCTGCTCTGCCACTGCTTGTTCCTTCTTTGGTTTTGTATTTATGTTGCAGCAACTATGCCATCTGTCTTGGGTATCAACCATTCCCCTGCAGCCAATTCCTCGGGTGGACATGATCCATGAAACAAACTTTGGCAGGAAACAAGAGAGCGTAGGTGAAATGAGGGTATGCAGTGAACAATGCATCTTTGTAACTCCAGGGGTCCTTGGTACAAAACCGCTGCAGCATCAAGCCGCGGTTTCGATAATTAAGGAGACAAGCAATAAAGGGCCGAGGAGGGGCACCATGAAGGGGGGTCATCCCAATGTGTGGTACACCCTTTCAATGGAGAAGAATTTTGGTGCTTTACCTTCCAAGACAGTCTCCACCAGTCAGGTTCCTGAAATAACTTGACACTGGAGCCCTCCCAAGTTCAGGCAAAGCCATAGGGTGAATGGTATTCCATCTCCATCTACCCTCTACATCTTCCTCTCTGTGATGTAGAGTAGCTACCTCCCCCTCCACATGTTGTAGGCACTCCAGAGGTTCTGCACTGTCGGTTTAATTGTTGTCAGAGTGGATTCCACTTCATCCACCCTATCGAATATTTTGCAATGGTCAGCTCACAACAAGTTAACATCCAAAGAGACAGCATCAATGCAGGCCTCCAAAGACATTTTAGTGTCCATTATGGCCTTAAGCACCTTGTAGAACTGAGTGGAGAGTGAACAGAGCATTGCTTCAAGATGATGAAGGCTATAAGAGTCTTATCTTCTGGCACTAAATCCATACTCACCCCCTCGGCGCCCATGGGCTTCTGTTTAGTATTTTTGGGCTTCACCAACTCAGTGCATTATGCCTGCCAAACTCTGGTGTAGACAGAGATGGAGATAGCAGACGAATAAATGGCCCCAGGTTCCCCAGTTAAAATGAGTGGCAGATGCACTTGCATCTCCGTGCCCAGCGTGTCTCCCCAAGAAAAATGCCCGATGCATTAAAAACCATTGCATCTCCCAGTCAGTGACCTGAGTACTGGTGGCTGTCAAATTCAAAGTCTGTGCTGATTAAGCCCAGTAAGTATAGTAAATTAACTGTGGGGTACACACACTAGCAGCGTATCTGTTGCCAGTCGTGTCTGCCCTGCCAGGGCATTGGATTCTCACACCACGCACTCTTCTATTGCCAAAGGGGGATAGTATCGGCAATGCACACTGCTGATATACTTATAGGATACAGGGTCCTCTTGAGGGCATAATAATAAATTGTCTTCATGGCTGGAAACAATTATCAATTGCTGCAAGAGTTATAGGCCCCACAGAAGCAACATTCTCCTGGACTCCAGTATAAGTCTAGGTGATAGCGTGTGGGGAAAAGGGCCTGTCGCCTGCCCCAAGGTCTGTAAGGGGAGAGCAGGCTCCCCTCTGGGCACGTCGAGCACACACTGCCAACCGCCTGGGTCAACCGCAGTTATTGAGATCTTCCTTGCTGCAGTCCGCACTTTCAATAAGCTATGTCGGAGGGGCGGGAGAAAAGAACAGCCAGATTGCATCGCCTCAGCCCCGCACTTAACCTCTGATGGTCAGGCTGAAGAAGGAAGATGGTAGAATCACATGAGATCACCAAAAAGCCAGCCGCCGGTCTCCACTGCTAATAGTACCTCATTGCGTTCACTGCCAATACCGCAGCCCCGGGGCAGTCAGCAGCACACCCACGAAACACGCAGAATTACCAGTCTCTGGGTATCGTCGGTGCAGTCCCACCCACGCAATTAAGAGGGGTGGTAACAGCTGGGGCCCTGCTCCATGCAGCAACAACAGGCTTGGGACTTCACAGCCTCTGGATGCCCCCTACACAGTTGCAGTTATTGTCAGAGCTATGGCAGGCAGGAAGCACTGGGGCCTCCAGTGCCGAAGGTCTATGATCCCATAGTCAATACATGACAGTATGAGGGCCTGGAAGACGAGTCTTCTGGCTGAAAAGGGAAGGAGACTAAGTACCTTTCTAAACAGTCTCAGGACCCGAAGCAGTTGGCTGCAATCTGCTTTCCCTGGTAGTCCATTGTGAGGCTGATAGCCTGCTACATACCAAGACTCTTAGGGCTTTATAATAATGTCGGGATGATTTACATCCGCCGACGCCATTGCGGTCTCAAGACGGACCAACCTCTGGTCGGCGGACCCAACACCACTATTACAATGCTAATGACATGGTGAGGTTGCATACTCCCATTTCTCAATGGGAGCTTGTGCTGTGGCCGTAAACCGGCCTCAGCAGAAGCTCACATAGAGAAATGGGAGTTTCTGTTAATTCATGTATCTTGTGGCAGGCACCTCATGGTGCCTGTCACACGGTGCATGGATTAACAGGGGGCATGATGTGTGACCCCTCAGCCACCAACCGGAGGCCGCAGGTAGAAGTGACCTTGCTAGGGACCCCCAAAGTCACTTTCTGACAGGATATCCATGTTGGGAAGACCGACATGGGAAGCTTGTCAGAAACCGATATCATAATCCCAATGGCGGAAATGCCGTCCTTAGGGATTATGGTGGGGTCTCCGACTGGCCGACGTGCTCCTTGAGCCCAGCGAAATCCAGCCGGAATGACCAGCCGGTTTCACATTCGACCACTTGCATTGACCTACGGTCGGAGGCTTTCCGAGTCACATCAGCCCAAAGTTGTACGGTTAGGGCTGGGGAGTCTATCTAAACAATCTGGGATAGGGGCGAGGGTTAGTTTGCTGATATTATTACCCAAGAGTATAACCTTTGTCTTGTCTTCATTAAATTTAAATTTACAGTTAGCCATCCATTTGGCTACTTCTTGAAGACATGGGGCAATACTGAGATGACTTGAGCTGGGATCAGGGGAAATCACCAGCTCGGTATCCTCAGCCTAGGAGACCAGTGTTAAACCATGGGAGTGTACGATATTGGCATGGATTACATGTAATGATTAAAAGGTGTGGGACTCAGGGAAGACTTCTGAAGCCCCCCACATCTCAAGGGGAGAGTGTTGGAGTAGCCTAGGTGATCAAACACCTGGAAAGTTCTGTTCTCCCGGAAGGAGAATAACCTCTTAAGTGCGTGGCTGTCAATGTCTACCCCTGACATACGATGGGCAAGTGCAGCATGGTCCACTGTATCAAAGGCTCCACTGAGGTCTAAGAGAATAATGGCTGCTGATCCTCCCTAGTCTAATAGATGTCTACCTTACTTGACCACAGCCAGCAGAGCTGTTTAAGTGCTGTGTAGTGGTCTGAACCACATTAGCATGGGGTGGAGAATTCCGTTGGTCTCCAGGAAGGCAGAGAGGTGGTTGTTAATGTGGTTCTCCAGGAGCTTCGAAGTACCTGGTAGGAGGAAGAGCAGACTATAGTTACTCAGACAGAGGGGGTCGAGACCAGGCTTTCTTAGAAGTGGTTACCCACCGCATGTTTCCATTGCGGAGGGAACTGCCCACTAGAAAGGAAGAGATTGAGCAAATCTACCAACATGGGGGGCTATACTGTCAGACCCTTGCCTAAAAATGTGAAAAGGGGTCAGGTCAAGGAGGGATTCTGATATTATTGGCCTTAAGAGGTCCACAAGGAGACTTACACTAAGCTCCGGAAAGGATGAGAGAGTCGTTTTTGGCTGTTTGAGAGCTCCACCCAAAGGATCCTCAAGGTTTGAACCAACTAGGAAGGAGGAATACATATCCATAATCTTCCTCCGCAAAAAGAGAGTCAAATTATTACTGTGCTGTATCAGCGCTTCTGGCTAAGGGCCAGAGTGCCTCGGCTAAGTAATATTTTTCAGAATCTGAAATATCTCTTTTGGAGAGTTGGCTGAGGTCTCAATTTTAGAGGAGAAATAGTCTGCTTAAGTGGTCTTTATTGCTGTATGGTAGGACCCAATGGTGATCCTATACAGAGATTTACTGGCTTCATCACAAGACTTCCTCCATCGTCTCTCCAAATGCTTGCAGTCCTTTTTTAAAACAAGAAGATGGTCATTGTGCCACTTTACAGGAATTACTGTTTTTACTGAGTTGGTAATCTACTCATTGTGTCTGCAGGTGACACCATAACTTGGTCGGACTGCTCTGGCCTAATTGCCTCCAGGATTCCAGCCCAGTCCTTAAAGTTTCATTTGGACCAGTGTCTCTCCAATTGGCTAACCAATGGCATGGGGGTGGGAAGGGAGGGATAATAAGGTAATATGAAGGAAATAGTGATTCGACCATGTCAAAGGTAGTGGTTTGTGCAGCATTCCCATGAGTAGGGCCCTCAACCAATTGCACTAACTGTGGATATGCAAGATCTTGTACAAGTTTTTTAGAAGCACTGTCATTGGTGTCGTCAATATGCCTATTAAAATCTCTGAGTAGGGTGAAATTGGCCCTGTGTATGGCTAGACCTGCAACCAAGTTGTGTAGAGCGTGCAAAAACTGAACTGGTGAGCTTGGTGGTCTATATAGTAGGATTTCAGAGAAAGTGAACATGGGCTAAGTGTTAGATTGAACAGCAGGCTTTCGCAATTCAGAATCTAAGGAGGTGAAAATTATATACAATTAAAATCTATACTAAAATACATTTAAAAAATAAAAACAGCAATATTTCTTACCTTAAAATCGATATTCTTGTCCAGGATATTTTTGCACACAATATTTGTGCATCACAATATTTCAAAACTCAATATTGTTTTGCCTCTGTTTTTTTTTGCTTTATTTTGTCTGAATACCCTGCTTACCCAACGGCCAGCAGAGTTGTGGATGGCCTGAGGTAATTATACAAAAATGTAAAGAAAAAAGTCACCAGCTCCAGCCTACACCCAAGGTGCATGCAAGCTAGGGAGCCGGCAGGGTTGCAGGCTCCCGTGAACCCCCCCAATAATGTACCCACCTGTGGGTGTCTCAGGTGGGACCAGGTCACCCCAAAATTTGGCAAAAAGTAAAATAGTAATGATTGGTCAGAGCTGCTCATTTATTAGTCACTGCTCCTAGGCATGGAGTGCCATATAATACCCTGCAAAAACTTGATATGTTGACCTCCTGATAGAGCCAAAAGACCTGCCTTTTATATTTTGGTGTTTTGTTCCTTTGATAAAGACAGTAGGTCTGGCTTCCTTAAAATGGTACCTCATTGCTTATATGTTACTTATTATTACAAAAAACACATAGAAATTCACTGAAAAAACAAAGGCTAAAGTGACGCTCAGGTATGTAGGTTAATAATATCTTTATTGTAAAAAACACCCAATTTCCCAGAAAAAATTCAAAATGTAAAGTGACATTCTTGTTCAGTAAAACATCACATATCTAAATTTAATGCTATGAAATTCTCCTGTTACCACTAATTGAAGTAACATAACTCGTGGCCTAGCCATGCACTGCTCATGACCTCCCATAATATATCCCTCATAACATGTCATATGACATTCAGCTGACCCCTAAAATCACTTCTTTTTGCAGTGCCACTGGACCCCAAACATTCTATTACCACATTTCCATCCAGCTTGAGTTTCCTCTACCCAGCCCAACAGATCTTTCCTATCCCTTAAAAGCTGTGGTCCCTCTGGGCTCGCCTCTAGACGTTTATCCCTGAGAGGCTAGGATGGTAGTGGAACTGTTGGCCAGGGGTGAAGCCACTACCAAGCATCAATCAACTTTTTGAGGTTCATATTATATGCTATGCTTGATGCCATGGCACTATATCTTGCTCCCAATGCCACCTCTGTGTCACAATATCCATAACAAAAATATTGCCCGGCCGAAATATCTTATATTCTTTGACGTTATCATTTTGTCAGATGATTTTTAGACCACCAGATTCTGGTGCCATGTTCAACTGCTGCAGATATTCAGCCCACTTTGCATCTCATGGCCGAGTTTGCTGGGTTAGTAGGATATAAGGTATATCATCAAACAACTTGAGTTGTATTCTGCAGAGCTGAGAAGAGCTTGCTTTCATATAAAATAAGAGCATCCATTACCTTCTCTAGTGAGGCGCATCTGGGCTTACAGGTTACGTCACAGCGTTTCTGTGCTCTGATCTGAGTTTTATACCATTGTTAGATAAAATACAGATGCTAAAGAATACTCAGAACAAGGTGCCTTTGCATTGGTTGCAAGAGCTACTCTCATTAAAATGACTCTCCTTCCCAATATCTATATGTTTCAAGCCTTCCTTGTTGTTTATTTGATTACTTTGTACGGTGCTTAATTGACTAACATTTATCTTGGCGGGAAGAAATGCTGTGTGCTGTGCAGAAACTTTTAAGCCTCTGATACTCTGGCCTTTATGGATCCATTTTCATGTGTAAGGCACTGAGGCCAAAGTTGTTGCTATGTCACTTCTTTACTGCCTGAGAATAAATCACCCCTTCCAAACTTGGAAAAGATGAGTCTGGATTTTTCCATCTCCCCTATCTCTCCCCCTACGATCCCTATAAGCCTGGCAACAGTAAGGGCCACATGTATGTATCTATTTTAGAGTCTCAAATGGCCCGATTCGCAGAATCAGGTCGTTTGTAACTGGATAAAAAGCCTTTTTCTATGTACCAAACCATATTTGCGATTCGGCAACCTATTACCAAATCGCATATAGAGTTTGCGATTCGGTATTAGGAAGGGGCGTGTTTAGGGTGTCCCTTCTTAATATCGAATCACAGCGGTATGTAAGAATCTTTTGTGACCGAAATGCAGTTGCAAAACATTCACATTTTACCACCAACTTCAATTTGCTAGTAACCCTTTGCAAATGGGAAGGGTTCCCCAAGGGACCCGTTCCCTTTTGTGAATGGTAGTACAAACATTTTTTCAGAGCAGACGTGGTCCTACAGACCAATGCCGGCTCTTAAAAAAGAAAATGTTAATATTTTCCTTGAAGGAAAACGGGTTGCATTTTATATTAAAATATTGCTTTATTTAAAAGCAATCGCAGTCATGGTGGTCAGCTGATCCCAGCAGGCCACCAAGCCCATGATTTTAGCAATTCCAAATGGGTCGCAAATAGCGAGCTAACTCATTAATATTAATGAGGTAGGGAGATTTGCGACGCCCTAGGAATCGCTAAATAAAACTCAGGGAGTTTCATTTATTAGTCATAGTGATTACCTTATTGCGATGCGCAGAAAATTGTAATTAGGTAATCACTATTCCTAATATTGATAAATGTGGTCCCAAACCTCTCATTTCATGAGTGACTCCTGCGTAACTTAAAGTGTAGTTCAAAAAGATTTCATTATGAAACCCAATGTGGTGCTTTCACTTTCCATCTTGCGACTGATTGTACCAAGACCCAGCAGGTCTCTGCTCACATCGGCGGCAGCGCAGCTCAGGTTATGCATTATTTCCACGCACTTCCACTGATGCCCTAATTACCTGCGACAGTGCGATGTGTCCGTCAGCACTTCTACTCTTTCGCGCTCCTATTAATTAACTTTTCATCTTCTCGTCCCTTGTCCTCTGATTATTCCTCTCTCTAGTCGGGTGGCGACTCGTGGCCTGACGCTTCGTCGCAGAAGACAGGTCAATTTTATAAAGACATCATTTGTGGGAACGGGGAATCTGATTAAAACGATTTCACGTCAAGTAGCGTTATTCTCGGCTCCGCCGCCCAGCGCCGTCTAAGCGGATTCTATGTCCTGAGAGATGAGCTGTAAAGCGTAGGTGGCTTCGGGCGCGTTCACGCCACGACAGGGCATATATTCTGTACCCTCTCCACAGGGCGCTGGAACAAGGAGACTGACAATGTGGAGTCATCCCGAAAATGTTATCCCTATTCACATACTGGTAGTTTGCAATTACATGACACCGAACAAGGGTTACATTATTAGATGGGCTCATTTATTGCGGAGCTTTGTGCAGGCTACGATCCCCACCAATGTACAGAAAAGTACAGAAACGGAGAAACGAAAGAGGGCCTCGTGCGCTGACGTATTGATGCAGCACACACTAGCAGATACATGCGCCACAGACCCAGTAGAATCACTGTCAGCCGAGCGCATCGGGTGCTTCCTGTCATCTAAGCACATCTGACAGCACAGCCGCTGACGTGCCATCTGAGCGCGTGCGGCGGCTGCATTAGCCAGATCCTAACTTAACTGCTGCCTCCTTCAAGGAATCAAGCGGAGAGGCCGCGAATGCCTCTGCTGTAGGGTGCACCAACACCCATTCGGACTTCCTAAGGTTGCAGATTGTGCGACATTTTCAACAAGAGTGTGAAGTATGTGCTGACATCTTACAGTGGGTTATGTTGAAGCTTGAACATGCCTTGTGCAGCTTGATGGTGCAAAGGAAAACCCTACAGGAATAATGCCTCTTTACTGACAAGCATAAAGCTGGTATCCGAGTCCCCTCTCAGTGTTGTTCTTTCTTCTTATCCGGCCTTATCTCGTGTAAATGTTCTTGGCTCCCTGTGACACGTTTATCAGGTTACAGACAGCTTTATTAGTTCTTTCTTGTTCAATGTCAGCAGAGCCTGGAATCGTGAGTAACAATGCCAGGAGGTAAGGTGAACACGTATCTGCGCAGTCTCTGGCGCTGGCTCTAATGGACTTCCCTCTAATGGAATGACCCTGGCCTTCCGGTGTTCACTGCCAGCTTATCGTGCAGGTCTTACACATCTCATTCTAAATCACGAGTCTCAGAGTGGTCGGTACATTTCCCCGGATACATTATGTTCACGTCCTGTTGGACATTTGTTTCAGTAGCAGTCTAAACAAAACGGGCCGGGTTCGCAGGTACACTGATGGCTAGCTGTAAAATGGCAGGCGGACGTATTTATTTCACATTGATAAACATAATTATTTTGGGGTAAAGAAGCTGCAATATCCTTTATCCTGCAATTGTTTTTGGCCCCCATAATTAATGTATGTTCTTATCTGTCTTAAAATAAAATACGATCCGTGATAACTAACGGGTTCTATCAATTTCCCTATTTTCTTCGTAGTAACTCTTACTTAGGAGAGTCATCATACCTGTGTCAAAAATGATGCTATGAATCCGAAGGGAGTGCCCCTACTAATGTAGTTACTTCACTCTGCTTCGATCAAAACCTAGTTCAGAGAGAATCTCTTCTCAACCCCAGGTAGCGATGGCATAAGTAGCAGGCAATCCCTGGAGGAGTGGGTGGGACGTTCAAGCAGTACCAGCAATTTTAAAGCAAAAAATATCATACAATACAATACAATACAATACAACAAAATACAATACAAGTGCTAAACTGAATTAGAAATCTAGAGAAACAATTAAGGAGCAAAATGACACCAAGATCAGTGAAATGAAAAGGGAACTTGAGATATGATTTTTATCATTTTAGAGCATAGAGCACCAAGAAAAAGTGAAGTTTCATACAGACGTCATTGCTCACGGTTGATCTGGACCTAGGTACAATTTCAGGCTGACTGGGAGGGAGCATATGACGGAAAAAACAATTGGATCACCCCAATCAAAGGCTGAAATTTACTAACTTTTGATGCAATGTAGTGGAGCAACCAAAGTTTGTGTGCGGTGTTGCATCAAAGGAAAAGAGAGAAAAGCACCATATTAATTAAGATGTTTCCTGAGCAGGCACACTTTCGGCTGTCATGTGCCAATGCACACACAGTAGAGCAAGGGTACTTGTGTTCTGTTAAGCATACCCTGTGTACTGGAAGGATTACTTTTTAGTACAAAAACTAAACTGTAATACTTTTTCCCACCTTCTGCAGTGTGTCGCACACACACAAAGGGTTCTTTGTCAAAATCATGGGTGGTTGCTTGGGGACGTGCACCCATAGAGTGTGCACATAGTGGTACTTTTATTACTTTGGCCAATTTTCCCACACAAATCCTCATAATTTCGGAAAGTAAATACCACCACAAAACTTAGCGCTTGGTTTGTGTCACAAAAGTAAATACAAACCCAATGGAAAGTTTTCAAACATCTGGATTTTTATGTTTAATTTCTGTCTCTGAAATGGAAAATAACAAATTCCAACGGGCAAGGTCCAAGCCTGTGGCCATCAAGGGTCCTGGAAGTCATTAACGACATAGATGAGCTTCTTCTGAGTCATTGGATTTGGGGTCAGCAAATCTGAGTGTGTTTGGATAGATTTGCCACCTTGCCCCGTCCAAGGATTTGCTTTGACTATGGGCCAGATATATGAAGCCTTATAGTAGTCGCAAACCCTGTGATTCCCTTAATTACATGGTTTGCAGCCTCAAAATGGTTTTTTAGTATGTACTAAACCTGAGCTGTGATTCTGTGAATACTTATTAAAACATAACATTTGTTGAGAAATGCATACTGAATCAGAATGTTAAAGGGCTGTGTTTACCATTGTTGTAAATTAAAACGGCAATGTGATTAAGCATTTACTAAAGACACTAATCCTTTTCCTTCAGGTCATGTTTTCTCCGTTATGTTGACCGAAGTTTGGACTCCATTTTGTATTGTCATGCTGTCACGTGTTCACCACTAGAAGAGTCCAACCTCTGTGTTAGTTGCTCTTGTAATCTGCCCAGTAACAGTCTATAAATAGCCCTTTTGTCCATCTGGCGCATGCCCAGACTTGACCACATCTGTTATCAGTTAATCCTCGCTTGACCATGTCCTCGCGGGCTCAGGAAATTGGTTACTCCGCCCACATATTGGTTCTGTATCGAAAATGTCCATAAAAGGTAAAGATGTTCGCCTCATGATGTATCCACCCACTTATGAGCCCCACTGTTGTGTATAAAAGGGGACTGTGTACGCAAGTTCTTTGTGCTACTCCATGCAATACTGAAGAGTGTTGTGTGGATTGTAGGACCACCCTTAAGGGTTAATAAATGCTGTCTTTGTACTTTGCAGTTTCCGTGCCAACTTCCTTATAGATTCCGTTACAGGAGGGCGAACCCTTGTGTCCTGCGGGCCTAGCTGGGGCCTGTATTCATCAATTGGCGCCCGTCACGTGGGGCTCATCGGCGACTCGGATGCTCGAAGGACTGGTCGCGACGAAGGTGAGGAGTTTGGCCGGGGACGTGATCACTGCCAGCGGCGTCTTAGCCCTGGCATCCCGAGGTTTTTCTTCCTTCCCTTCCGAGCTGACCGTCTGGGTGGCGCCGGTCCTCGACTGAGACCTCTTCTGTCGGTCTTGCCGTGAAAGCCGTTTGGGCGATTTTGGAGCTTGGCAGTTGGAATCTGGACTCTTGATTGGTAAGAACCGTTGTACGGTACTTGCTCCGAGTTTTTGAAGCCTGGTTTGGCTATTTGAGTTTGATTTGTGATGACTAGTCATATTTTGTATTTGTCTTTGTGAAAATATATATGCGTTGCAACACATATAGGCAGGTAATGTGGAGAGATTTCTCCGGAGCTGTGTAACTTTGAACGGCGCAACGATTAAGTGCCATTTTTTCTATAATATTGCATATTTTGCATTATTTCTGAGCATGCCTGCTTTCAGCGCACTCCGTAAGTGGTGTTGCTGTTTCGGAAATCGGTTGAACCTCGAGGAATCTGCTCCAGCTCCCCCAGAGGGGACTCCTAATAGGGATATGTATGTGAAGCATGGTCTTTCTTCCATAATGTACAGCACAGTATGGAGGAAATATACAAAAAAAGATCCTGAGTTGCGATGGCCTTTGTATGGATCGTTTGATATACGTAAGATTGAGTACGTGGAACAGTGTATGTGTAAGCGGCGTGCTCGTCAGGATATGTTTGAGTGTGTACGGTTGTGGGTGAAGGAGGTGCGTGAGCGAGAGAAGCGTGAGAAAGCGCTGTTTGATAAAGAACAACGGAAGAATGATCATGTGCGAGCACAGGAAGCGAAGCGTCGGGAGGACAGAGAGCAGACGGACAGGCAAGAGAAGGAGCGTAGGCTACAAGTTTCGGGTCAATATGCTGTTCGGCAGCCACTTTACCCTGTCCTTAATAATCTTGATGATGATTTTTATTTACTAGATCGCTCTCCGCCCCCTTATGTTGGCGCATCCGCTCCGCGGCCGCAAGATTCTGACCCGGCTTCGGGTAAGGTAGATACACGGTCCATGCTGTCGGCCGAGCAGATGGCTGAGCTTCGGCAATATTCCTTCCGTGCACTTAAGGGCAAGGTATCCATAGAGGAATTATTCCATACTTGGGGGTCGTGGCAGGAGAGAGATAAAGTGTATTTTCTGGGTCATTTCGCGGATGAGGTGATTGATGCTTTCCGGAAACGTTCCGGTGTCTTTGAGCCTGAAGAAGTGTCTTCGGATGCCAAAGCATTGCGTAATGGTGTTTTCTCTTCTCCTAAGGCTCCAGATGCGGCTCGGCGGCTGTTCGCCTTGCGGGACACGGTGCTGGCCCTTAGAGAAAAAGCGCGTCAACAAGCAGAGGAGGAGAAGCAGTCGGATTCGTGCACAGCAGAGGGCCACCCATCCACCTCCCAGTCAGATAAGGATGACGTAGTGCATGTTAAACCAATGCGAGAGGCGGCGCCTTTGTATGTTCCTCCTAAAGGAGCGGGGACTAGCTCGGACATTAACTCCGCCGATGCTAAGGGATATTTCGTGTATAATTGGGTTTATACTCCGTGGCATAGGGCTGATGTTATGGCATTAAAGAATGCATTGCCTGACCCCCGCAAGAATCCAGCGGCCTTCTACGAAGAAGTAGAGGGGGCCTTGAATTCTTGCATTATGACCTTAGCGGATATAGACCTGTTCTTTGGCCTTATTCTACCACCGGATACGTGGCGATCTGTCCGAAAGGTAGATGATACAGTTGCCTTCAAGGCCCGGTGGTCTGAGCTTGAGGATGAGGATAGGGAACGGAAGCCCGCACAGAAACCACCCCAGAGTATTTTAGATCTCTCTGCTGCTATTGTGGCTAAGTTGAAAACAATTATCCCCCCTAAAAAGATTGACTGGAATATGTTAACTGCATGTAAACAGACAGCTGACGAGTCAGTTGCACATTTCTTTACGCGCTTTGAGGAAACGTTTCATGACTTTAGTGGCCAGTCGCTTACTGACGAAACGGGCCGCCACCTTTTCGCGGATAAATATGTGGCCAATCTGCTACCGGCAGTTGCGGCCCGTCTAAAAGCGAGTGAGAGTTCTTGGTCCTCCGCGACCCCGACGGCCCTCCTGACTATCGCTCAGTATTATGAGCGTCAGGAGCACGAAGCGAAGGGCCAGGAGGAGAAGAAATCGAAAGATTTAAAAACCAAGGTGATGTTGGCGCAAGTATATGGCCCGCCCCGACGGGGTAATAATAGAGGAAGGGGAGGATCTTATGGTCCCCCTTCGGGCCGATCTGATTTGAATAGGAACCAGTGTGCGTATTGTAAGCAATCGGGCCATTGGGCCAGGGATTGCCTGGTGTTGCGTGCTTCGCGTCAGGGGCATACTCCGGGTGGCCCGAGAGGTAGAGGGGGTTTCTCGAGCTTTAGAGGGAATTCTAACGATAATGTCCGTTTCGACACTGCTGGGCAGCACCGAGATAGACCAAATGTTTTCGATCGCCAGCATCAGTATCACGTGTCGGAGATTGACCGATCGGGATATCATGATTCTCAGCATGCATAGGAATGCGTTGGATGGGGGTTCGAATCAGTTGAGGTGCCGGTCGATCAGACGGGTCCTTATGTATCGGCTGAGGTTTTAGGCTCTACCGATCAGTTCCTAGTGGATACAGGAGCGACACGTAGTGCATTGTCTAGGCAATTGGTTCCGGGGGCTCCCCCATCCGGCTTAATGGTTACATCGGTAGGGTTTGACGGTACGCTCTCCCGAAGCCCTCTTTCACAGCCCCTCATGTTTAAGGTTGATTCTTTTTCTGCACCCTGTCCGTTTCTGCTTGCCCCGTACACACCGGACAACATTATGGGTCTTGATATGTTAAAGCATTTTAGGGCTACGATCCGTTGCTCCCCTGCTGGTGTACGGGTAATATTGAATGACAATTACCCCCGATCAGAACGGATGTGTACAATGTCAGAGGATGCGCTGTTAGCTACCCTCCCTCGTGCTTTGTGGGCAACTTCGGATACTGATGTAGGACAAATGGTGATTCCACCGGTCCACATTTGCGTCCAGGAGGGGGCGGTGTTACCACGCCTCCCACAGTACCGTATTTCCCAGGAGGGTGAGGAGGCTCTCATACAGATAGTGCAGGATTTGATGGCGGTAGGGGTGGTGGAGGAAGTCCCCTACAACATTTGTAACAGTCCGATCCTTCCCATACTGAAAAAGGATACGGACGCCAGAGTTTATCGGTTTATAATTGATTTGAGAGAAGTGAACAAGATCGTGATACCTCAGTACCCAGTGGTTTCCGATATCACGACGTTGTTTACCTTGGTCCCGCCTACGGCGACCATGTTCTCAGTGATTGATTTGAAGAATGCTTTCTTTTCCATTCCCATTCACCCTGATAGCCGATATCTTTTTGGGTTTACATTGAATAATAGATCCTATCGTTTCTGTAGGATTCCCCAGGGCTACACAGAAAGCCCTAGCATTTACAGTCAGGCTTTGAAACGACAATTGGATTCCTTTGCTCTGCTCGAGGGTGTCGCCCTCATTCAATATGTCGATGACATCTTGCTGGCGGCTGACACCCTGGAGTTGTGTGAGAAAAGCACGTTATCCTTACTTTCCTTTTTAGCATCCCACAATCATAAGGTATCTAGGAAGAAATTGCAATTCTGTAGACCAAAGGTGACTTATTTGGGTCACCTTTTGTCTAAGGAGGGGCGTGCACTCACACCGGATCGTATTCAAGTAATTTTGGACACACCGAGACCGTCCACACAGAAGGATGTGCGTGCATTTCTGGGTCTTGTTTCTTTTTGTAGACAGTGGATATTGGGGTTTTCGCACATAGCTAAGCCATTATTAGCCCTCTTGACAAAGGACACGCCTATCCCAATCCCTTGGTTAGATGAGTGTGATACTGCTTTTCAGCAACTACGACAGGCCCTTTGTTCAGCACCAGTGTTAGGGACCCCTGATTATGCAAAACCCTTTTCGTTGTATGTGCATGAGAAAGATGGATGTGCATTATCAGTTTTAGTGCAGATGCATGGCGATAAGCAACGCCCTTGTGCATACTTTTCGGCTGTACTTGATCCTGTCGCCCGAGCATTACCAGGGTGTTTTCGCTCGGTTGCGGCGACAGCTGTGTCAATACGCCAAAGTGAAGGAATTGTGTTATCCCATAAGCTGTTGGTGTTAGTTCCCCATGCTGTTGATGCCCTGCTTAATCAAACAAAGACGCAGCATTTGACCAGTGCCCGTTTGACGGGATATGAGTTGACGCTTTTGGCTCCTCATATTACGTTAAAGAGGTGCGTAACGTTAAACCCGGCCACATTGTTGCCATACCCCGAGACCCAGCCTGAGGCGCGGAAAGCGCATGATTGTATTCTTGTGACTGAGGAACAAACAAAGGGTCGTATTGATCTCCAGGATACGCCCTTTCCAGATGTAGATGGAGAACTGTGGGTGGACGGATCATGCCTGAAGCTACCAGATGGCACGACTTCAGCAGCATATGCAATTACCACGTTGCAAACGATAGTGGAGACAACACGCATACCACAGAAGTCAGCTCAAGCAGCGGAACTGATAGCATTAACACGAGCATGTGAGCTCAGTATAGGACTATGTGTGAATGTTTATACAGATAGCCGCTATGCTTTCGGAGTAGCGCACGATTTCGGCCTACTCTGGAAGGAGAGAGGGTTTTTAACGTCACATGGAGTACAGATAATGCATGGAGAGTTAGTTCACAATCTTTTAACCGCATTGACATACCCAAAGAAAATTGCCATCGTTAAGTGTAGCGCCCATAGGAAAGTAGTTGATAGAGTTGGAGAAGGGAATGCGTTAGCAGACCGAGCAGCACGGGAGACTGCGATGCAGCCCGGTGCTACTGCTATGTACGTAGTAAAGTCACAAGTGGAAAGATGGCATGATGCGAAGGAGGAAGTGCGAGAAATGCAAAGGACCGCTTCTGATAAAGAGCGGGAGCAATGGGCTAGAGAGGGGGAGTTGGATGATGAAGGCTGCTGGAGGAATAAGCAGATGGATAGATGGAAATTACCCACGGCTTTTGTACAACCTATGGTTCAGATGGCACATGGGCTAGCACATGTTGGAGCTTCCGCAATTGTGAAATTGCTTACCCAAGTCTGGGAGCATCCAGAGATTGCTAGCACGGCAAAGAGGGTGGTGCAGACCTGTATGATCTGCCTGAGGTATAACCCAGGAAAGGGTACTCGAACTCCAGCAGGAGGATTTGCGACACCCACTGCACCCTTTGAGGTTCTGCAGATGGATTACATCCAGCTTGAGCGCTGTAACAATTTGAAGTATGTTCTAGTAGTGGTTTGCGCCTTCAGTAAATGGGTTGAGGCGTACCCTACGAAAGACAATACTGCAATGACTACAGCGAAGCTACTGCTGAAAGAGTTTTTCCCTCGATACGGCGTCTGTAGACTTCTGTGGAGTGATAATGGGCCTCACTTTGTAGCAGATGTTATAAAGTATGTCTTGAAGGGCCTAGGCATCACTCAGAAGTTCCACGCCGTGTTTCACCCTCAGTCTGCAGGACTAGTCGAGAAGTATAATGGTACACTGAAGCTTAAGATCGCTAAAATTCAAGCTTCGACGTCTTTGACTTGGCCAGACGCTCTGCCACTGGCGTTACTGTCAGTTAGATCAGTACCGCACTCTCGAACTGGCCTTACACCATATGAAATCGTATTCGGACGCCCAATGAACATTTGGGGTCCACCAAGGCCTAAGGCTGTGTATGATGTACCTTGTGTAATGATGAGCGATTATCTGGCACAGTTAACGGATAACTTGGTTTCTATTCATCAACAGGTCCGAGAGGCGCTCCCTGATCGGTCTACCGGTGAAAGACATGGTCTCCGGCCTGGTGACCATGTCATGGTGAAAGTCTTCGACAGAACGAACAGTTTGGAGCCGAGATGGGTGGGCCCTGAGCAGGTCCTCCTCGCGACGAGGACGGCTGTGCGAGTCTCGAACAGGAAGAATTGGATCCATTCCTTGCACTGTCGAAAGGTACCGCCCGGATTGGTGGAGCCTGCCGTGCTGACCGATCAACGAGAAATCCTGGCTGCAGAGACAGGCCGTGCTGCGGAGCCAAACGTTACTGAGGAGCTCTTTCCGGACCACGCGACTCCTGGAGGAAAGCGATACCATCTTCGACCAAGGAAGTGAGTTTTCCAGTACCGGGACATACTGTCAGAACGGCCCTTGGGTTAGTGAAACGGAGAGCCGATGAGGCAAGGGGGGGGGATCAGCCCTGCATTAGTGTAGCGACACCCGTCTTGGCCCGCTGGTGAAGAAATCAACCGCTGCCCAAGGGGAAGAGTTCTGACAGACTTTTTAGTTTCAGGAAGATATCAGGGTATTGTTCTTTTTGACATGGAGAAGAAGAAAATCCTTTGCGCATTGGGGTTCATGCTAACAGTAGCTATTGTTGGGATAACCACATGGTTTGTGGAGGAGGTAACCCCTGCGCGGGAAACACTTGTGTTGACGACTCCGGTGCCTGCGGAGCACTACTTTTATACATTACCGTATCAAGAGTTGAAGCATCGACAGTCTTATTTGAATAATACTTTCATTCAGATGCTGCATCATACCCACGTTGCTACGAACGCTACGAACTGTTGGATATGTGGGATGATGCCAGCGCATCAGAAGAAAGGAGGTACGCCATTCATACCACTTCCTTTCTCTCATAATGGCTCTTGTAGAGCATGGTACACTTTGTTGTTTGCCACTCGGAAACCGACAGTGGGACGATTGCTTTTCAGACTCAATAAAGAATGTCATCAGGATAAAAATGGATATCCGCAAGCGAATGGGACAATTTGGGAATGGGAAGAGTACCGACCAGACAATGAATCCATTCCCTATATCTTCACGAACACCAGAGACACTGTGGGGAAGGACAAATTCGTGATCCAAGTGGCACAAGCTCAAGCGGACCTGTGTGTCCAGAGTGTGGGTTTTATTCCTGTTGGTGTCAGTGATTGCATCACTGTCTTGAACATTGATGGATTGAATAATAGTACCTTCCTAGCGTCCCATAATACCTACTTTGTGTGTGGAAATAAAGGTTATTACCGTTTGCCGGCTGGGTGGTCTGGGGTATGCTATGTATCATTCCTATTACCTCCTGTATTCCTAGCACACGCATCTTATCATAAAGATTTGAAATTGTTGAATAATGTGACTGTAAATAGGTATAAACGTACTCTATCAATTGATGATGTGGATCAGACTGATACCAGCTTGCAGCAGTATATTGATTTTAACTTAGGACTGTTTTTCTTTGTTGGAGCCGCTTTGAACAGTAGGAAGATCCGGAGATTAACAAGAGTGGTAGAAGCTGTGACAAACCAAACTGCTGCTGCTCTTGGGAATCTTACGGAAGAGTTGCAAATCACTAGGATTGTTGCATTGCAGAATCGTATGGTATTAGATGTAATGTTAGCTGATCGAGGTGGAGCTTGTAAAATTATTGGAAGTAGCTGCTGTGTGTTCATCCCTGATCATACGCCATCAGTTTATAACGCTATTAATAAGTTACATAAAATAGCAGCTGAAATCCACACAGAAAACGGCACTTGGTCCTTTTCTGGATGGTTTTGGGCATTGGTTACTGCCTGGGGATGGAAGGTCTTAACTGGCCTCTGTATCATTATAGCAATTCTGTTCCTTTTCTGTATGTGTGTTCAATGTGGACCATTGTTCTGTTCCGTATGCATTTCATTCTGCATCCCAGATAAGAAAGCTATTGCCGATGTTGCTCACCAGAAGCGTTTAGCTAAAGAAGTCGAAGGAATGATGACAATTGACATATATGATGATTATTCTGGTAAGCCGGATGTCTTCAGTAAATGCTGAAAGGGTCGTCTGTTGTAAATTAAAACGGCAATGTGATTAAGCATTTACTAAAGACACTAACCCTTTTCCTTCAGGTCATGTTTTCTCCGTTATGTTGACCGAAGTTTGGACTCCATTTTGTATTGTCATGCTGTCACGTGTTCACCACTAGAAGAGTCCAACCTCTGTGTTAGTTGCTCTTGTAATCTGCCCAGTAACAGTCTATAAATAGCCCTTTTGTCCATCTGGCGCATGCCCAGACTTGACCACATCTGTTATCAGTTAATCCTCGCTTGACCATGTCCTCGCGGGCTCAGGAAATTGGTTACTCCGCCCACATATTGGTTCTGTATCGAAAATGTCCATAAAAGGTAAAGATGTTCGCCTCATGATGTATCCACCCACTTATGAGCCCCACTGTTGTGTATAAAAGGGGACTGTGTACGCAAGTTCTTTGTGCTACTCCATGCAATACTGAAGAGTGTTGTGTGGATTGTAGGACCACCCTTAAGGGTTAATAAATGCTGTCTTTGTACTTTGCAGTTTCCGTGCCAACTTCCTTATAGATTCCGTTACAGGAGGGCGAACCCTTGTGTCCTGCGGGCCTAGCTGGGGCCTGTATTCATCACCATGTCTCATCCAAATTCAGAATGCAAAATACCATCTAAGCCAGGGGTCTGGGCAAAGCTATACCCCTCTGACAAGCTTTAATAAAATTGAAACGTATTTGTTGGAGCTACTTTTATTCATTCCAATTTGGCTTAGATGGTATTTTACCAATCTAAAGCTGTAATACTGTGCCTAGAATGGTGAGACTTTTGTCATTTCCCAGCTCGTCGTGGATGGCACTTGTTAATTCTATGCATAAAAACTTTAATGCAGCAGGGCAAAAGGCTTTTCACTTTTATAGCCTGGCATGGATGGCATTGTGCTAATCATGTGGCTAAAAAACTGTGTGAAAAAAACATATATTTGAGGTGACCAGTTTTTAGAATGTCTGTTTCCTGCTTCATTATGTATATATTTTGTTGATGTCTGGAGCACTTCACACTTAAGCCTTCTCAATAAAAGGTATCCAGGTCAAGTTTGCATAACATTTCGAGGACTCTAAAGCTACCCAGGGTTTGTGAATTCTCCTGGAATGAACTGAGAAAATAGCTAAAATACAGCAAAATCTAGTTTAGTGCTGGAAAAAAATGGGAAAAAGGTTCTGTGCAAAAAGGCATATATTCCTTTAAATTTGAATCAAATAAGGTTTACTGTGCTAACATCACCATCTTCCCAGCTTTCAAGAACAAGTAAAGATGTAAAAGAAAAACAATTATTTTACCACAGTTTTGGTATTTTTCTACCTGGGATTCCATTTTTCCTATTTTTATGGTTTCAACCAACTTGCAGTTTGTCATGTCAATAGGTGTGAAACCCATGGGTGAAACTAGAACGCTATACATGTCTGAAAACTAGATACAAGTCTTAATTCACCATGGGGTAATTTGTTTAGATTGCTCATGGATTTTCAAAAGAAGCTAATTGTAGAAATTAAAAAAAATGAAAATTATTACGGCAAAATTGATGACAATGTTTTCATTTGTAATTATTTGACCTGATAGCGAATTTACAAAAGCCATATACAATTGCATCCATCAGACCATTTCTTCCGGTGAGAGAAATTATCTAAATTTGTCATGATGCACTAAATTCCTATCACCCAGCATGCCCAAACTTCTCATGATAAAAAATTGACCCCACTCGGTGGCTGGGCCTAGTGCATGTGACAGGAATGGTGTGTTCACCATAAACATTTACTTTTGTATTACAGAGGACTAACCATTGAGGTCCTCCTCACTGCAAAGGCAGTGCAGAGGATGTCAGCAGTTAGGCCACTGTACAAAGGCAGTGAAAAAGCAATTACATGCATGGTGGTCTTCTGCCCCAGCAGGCCACCATCGCTTTGATGGGGGTGGGGGGGCAATCAAAGTTAGTCATTATTTGCATTCCACCTCATGGATAGTATTGAGGTAGGGCAGAATGCAGCCCACTCTGAATCCATATTTTATGAAAATGTATAATTCAGAGGTCACAAAAGAATCTGGTGAGTGCAAAAATAGTAGTTGCAAATTACGACCAGTATTTTTCAACCGCATCTATGTACATTAGGTCACTGTTTGGAAGTCATAATCCCCCAGCAGGGTAAGGCTGGAAACTGTGGCCAGGCCCGTGTCCAAAGGACTGGATACATTCACTGAGTGCTGAATCAGTGTTCAGTGTTGCAAAAAGGGCAGAGCCAGATGAACCTGTTTTTCTTGTCCACCTTGGATGTGACTTCCTTATGCAAGCCTCAAAACATTGTCTTGGACCCCTGAATGTGGAAAAAAGAACCAAGATTAAATTTTTTTAGAACTCTATAAAAGTGTATCCTCTCCTCCTCACCAGCCTGGAAGTCCCTAGCTTCTCATGGCAGGATTCTCAACATCAGGTCAGCTGGTCCTTCATGGACTCAGGAGTCCTTCCGTGTTTTGTGTCTCTGAAGCAGGCAAACAGAAGAACAACTTTATAAACCTTGGGGAGCAGTTCCAGGCCCTGTATACAATCAGGATGCATAAGGCAATGAGTACTTAAATAAGCCTGCTTCTTCCCACAGGAGTCAGTTGTCTTCTATCAACAGGGTCTTAAGGTCGATTCTTCCCAGGTCCAAGAATGATCTAAGGAGGTGGTAGTTGAGGTGCCAGATGCTTACTGTGCCCTTGACAGGGATTGGACAAATCCTACTACCCAATCCTAATCTAATTTCCTGTGGTTTCCCACCTTCTTTTGCAGCACTTCCTGTTTGCCGTACTGTAAAACTAGCTAGAAATCCCTGTTTAAAGATGGTAGAACCAACCAACCACCAGGCAGGCCGTTCTTCAGCTCCTCCTTAGCCAATCCCCTGTTAGATAAGTTCATTTTCCAACTAATAGGGTCAGAACTGGTACTCTCCCCTACTATGGATGGGACTGGCTGCCTGGGAAGGCCCTGGGGATGACTAGGAGTAGTTCTTTCTGACATCTGCAAGTCTAATGAGGCAGCGCTAAAGCTTCATTTTTCAGCCAATGTTGGGATGGAAAAGTCCTCTACATGATAATGGATGTGCACCTCTGCCCTGAGTGCCCAACTGTACTGATGTTTGGATCCCTAGAGCTGATGTTTTGTCATAGGTGAACACAGATCATTTATGTGCACAATGACATAGGCTTGTCTCGTCTCACAGATTGGGGTCTTGTTGGATCAGGAGGGCTGCCCTAAGCTCTACCCTCAAAGTGGTGAAGACTAACACCTTGTTATCTTAAATGTTATGTTAAAGGTACTTGTAGAGCGCACCTAAACCAAACAGGTTCCTGGCGCTAGGAATCACAGGGTTCTTACTGCTCATTGCTTCATTCATAGTCCTGGTGGAAAAGTCACATCTTTAGAAGTCCCCTGAATTGAGGGCAAATTATCTAGGATCTGATGTTAAAGGGGAGAGAGTTCCAAAAGTGAGGGGCCAGGGTGGCAAATCTTGATCCACCTAATCTCTTATGTTTAAAGTAAGGGGTGGCAAAGAGGTTCAGATGGGATGACCTAAGGTTCCGGGTAGGAGCATATCTTTGAACCCGGGTTGAGACAAATTCCAGGCATGTGCCGTGGAGAGATTTAAAGATGAGACACCCTATCTTAAATGCACAGCATTCTACTACAGGGAGCCAGTGTAGCTTCTTCATTAGAGGGGTAAAGTGGTGCCATCTCGGCTGACAATAGATTATTCTAGCTGCCTCGGTTTGCACGAGCTGAAGTCTTTTTGTTAAATATGCTTGGAGGCCAAAATAAAGTGAATTAGCGTAGTCAATATGGGAGATGACCAAGGCTAGAATGACCTGGGTAAGAGCTTCAGGAGTAAGGCATCTACTACTCTTCCTGATCTTCCGGAGCTGAAAAAACAGGTAGAAACCACCGTCCTAATCTGGGACTTCATTGACAGGTCGATGTAAATTGTGACACCAAGGCTTTTTAGCTGATCTTGAGGGTAAGGGTGGCATTCCCAACTCAACAGGCCAAAAATTTGAATTCCAGAGATTCAGGGGGCCCCTGACTAAGATGAGTTCCGATTTATCTGGGTTCAATTTTAAGTGATTGCTTTCATCCAGTTAAGTATGTGTTGCATGGTTGTCTGAAAATTAATGATGGAGGCGGCAGACTTGTTGATGCACATGTTTCTTTCACCTAAGGATTGAATTAATGGGAAGAGATACAAATTGAACACGTGCTGGGACAGAGAGGATCTCTGTGGCGCACTGCATGTTAATTTGTTCAACAGGAGATAAACACCATGAGTGCAGTGATGGCAAAATACAGTTTAGAGATCAGTATGAGTGAACTGGCCTTTTTTAACTTGTGTCATTGGAGTGAGGCATACACACTCACTCACTTTATAAAGTTCCACTGATGTGTCCTTAACTCACCCTTGGCCTAAATTAGGTTGGTGTGAAGTGCTGTGCAGCACAGGAGTGGTAAATTTGCATTGGGTGTCTGTGTGCCTGGGAAGGATGCAATACAGGAAAAATGCAGTACTGAGCAGTTTGTGATGGTGTATGTGTGTTATTGGATGTACATGTGCCTATGATTGGAACAGTACCTGAAGGCATAGTGCTGTAGAGTGTATGAATGTTAAAAGCATTTGCTGGATGCATGTAAGCCTATACATGGTACAATAAGTTAGGATACAGTGCTGGGCAGTGAAGGCATGTTAGGTGCAAGTGCCGGATGCATGTGTGCCTCTGGATGGTACAGTACATGGAGAATATAGTACTGTGCAGTACATGTATGCTGTGTACATGTACTAGGTGTATATGTGCCTGTGAATGGTACAATACATGAAGGGCCCTAGGACCCATTTGGGAGATCCAAGCCTGCATGGTTAAACATGGAGAGGAGGTAGACAGATCCCCCCAGACAGATTTGTGGATTGCTGCATTCTAGTAACCTGTGTTGGACTCACACTGGGGAGGGGAGAGCCAGGCTTCACCTGTACACTTCAAAGTGTGCTCTTTGATTCAATGAGAGGTCAAAAGGAAGGGGTCTGGGCACATTTCAGAAAGGTGATGAGGCTGATACGAGAATCATTAACAGTAGGGCAGGGGGCACTGGACTAACCTATTGTGCGCATATCATTATGTCTGATATCCAGGGGTGAACTTTAGTCGCTCCCATGGCCTGTGTTGTGGGACTTTTAGCTTCAGAGACATTCCTTTTATAACAGACTGCTTTTTCAATATGGCTGACATCCAGGTGGGCGCTTTAGTCACCTTCATGCCTAGTGTTGTGAACTATCAGCTTTGGAGACACTCCTGCTTCAACAGACAGCTTTTCAAGATGAAAATGGAGCAAAGGAGTTGACACTTTAAGAGAAGCTGAACCCCCACATAAAACCTCAAAGACTCAGACCCTAAATCACATTTGGTCTCTGGAAATTGAGTGTAAGGAGGAGAATTTGAGACCCCAAACATTTGTCATTTACCAAGCAGCTAGACTGGCTGTTTGATGAGGGGAAGCTCGGCAAGGCGTTTGTCTGTGACCGGGACTGGGGGACAAGTACTGTTAGTTTCCCTGCTGAGTGAGGTGCATTCACCCAGGTAATCCAAGACCACTTGCCCTGGACTGTGGAGCACCATCACCTACCTGCATGCCCAGACCTGTGTACCTTTTTGAGGATGAGGAGAGGATAGGAGAGATCAGGGTCCAATGGGGATCCCTGTCGAGTGGACTCCCTGTGCGAGGGGTTAGGAAATATCTGCCTGATGGCCCCAGGGGAACTTGCTGCTAATTTGAGCATGTTTGAGTTGGAACACTTTGAACTTTTAATCAGAGTTGCAGTGGACTCTAGAGACTTGGACTACTAGTGGGGCATACCCTGGATGTTACAAATAGAGAATGGGGAAAAATCACGGTCGTTAACATGAGGATTAATTGGGACAGGGAACTGCCAAAGAGATACTAGAGCTCAGACCTCAGGGCAGGACTGTGCAATTGTTTGTGAGTGGCATATTCTTCCTTTATGTGGGTAGCGGTAGAAATAACATTATTTTTCTTAAAGTGAGTATTTGACTAGACAATGATATATTGGTGCTGCACGTATTTTGAGATTGGAAAAAGGGCTCAACCCCCACGGTTGGGCCCAATAGCCCCACCATTCCCTTTGGCCTCTGACAGGGTTTCTGACAGGCAACAATTTATGTTTACTCTTGAATAGCTAATTCCTGCTATGTGGTGGGCACTTCATCTACCCTTCCTGGGCACAGAGGCCTTTATTTTCTGAACCAGGTTCATGACGACTTCAGCAAAGAATGATGTGGGATGAGTGATTGAACTGGTTTTAAGCCTGATCTGGATCATGTAGCCTAAAGTAAAACATTTAAAATTTGCTTTTCCACTTACATTGCCCAAAATCTGATGTCACTCTTAAGTCAGAATTTGAAAATTAAGTAGGAAATAGCTAACAAATGTTACTAACTTATTTTCCAGCATGTATAGGCAATACATAGGGAAATATCTAGGACGATGCACACACTGAAATAACTTATGGACTAAATTCTTCTGTGGCAGCACACTAAGCCAAATATGTAGTGTGCCCTATTTTTGTATAGTAGAACCCTGACAGCAGGTTTAAAAGGCTTACTTTAGGGATAACTAAAGAACATATAAAAATACTCTCTTCCTGCCATCTGACACTGTAGTGCATTTAAACAGCAGCCCAGCCCAAGCGTGCTTACACTCCTGTCAGAGATATATATTTGTCATTTAATGGGGGCGTGAAAATACAAACTGCAGCCCACATAAGGCATTTAACTTTTATATCATAGGTGCTTTTTTTAGCACTCTCCATAATGGTCTGACACTCAAATTGACTAATTGGGTAGAACAAATGACATATATTAGCAGTTTCAAAGAGCAAATAGTCCTGCCAGCAGAAAGGGGTCCAGTAAAACCAACAGACCATGCAAAAGAGACATATTTGCTACAGGCTTCATTTGCTGAGCTCATCTGTGCCTATATG
Source organism: Triturus cristatus (assembly GCF_964204655.1). Taxonomy (NCBI): domain Eukaryota; kingdom Metazoa; phylum Chordata; class Amphibia; order Caudata; family Salamandridae; genus Triturus; species Triturus cristatus. Next base: position 722,069,289 of record NC_140585.1, read on the forward strand.
GGAAGTGAAGACTTTGCTCCACAGGACACTGCCCTTCATTCCGTGGATGCCACAGTTGATAACTTTGCTGCTGTCCAAATTCGGATTAGGGTATGGGTCTTGAGGGACACAGTAGGTTCTTGCACTATCTTTGCCTCACTGCCACTGCTTTTAATCTGGTTTCAATCCTTATTGGAGTGAGGCGTTTCTAATTTTACATGTCTTATTTGAGAGTCCCTCTCATGAAGTGGAAAACCTTGATAAAGGAAATGTAATATTCACTAGGTACTCCTCTTATATACACTGTGATATGGTTCTCATTATGATTTGTGTGGTTGGGTCTAATGAATCCATTTTCTTTTTTTCTACTGCTTGTTGAAAAAGTAGTTGAATTAATGAAACATGGTAAGAACAGCGTTACTGTTGTTTCAAAAGTTTGTGTCCTCTCGTCTGTTCTCAATCTCTTTGTGTTTGATGAACCTTGAATTGGCTGTACCAAGAATAAAGTAACACACAAAGTATCAGGCAGAAGTACCTGCTGTCATTTGCACGCCTTCATTCCCTGATTTTACAACAATGGGGCATACCATTGGTGGTACATGGATGTTGCTGTGTAACCAACCATTGTTTTTGATGCAAAGACATATCTACTAATATTATTTAACAGGGCTTGTGCCAAAAAAATTGCCTCTTTGAGGCTGGCATTAACGTGGAGATAAGTTTTAATTTCTCCATACTTTGCCAACTTTGCATGTGTGCTGCACTGTACAACACACACACACAACATGGGAAAAGTGTTAAACCATGTATAAGGATAATTTTTTCTACTGGAAGGATACCTTTCAAGTAGAAATCCCATGATTGACATCATTCATACACCCATGCACTATGGTGTAAGGGTGTGTGCATTGGCTCATGGCAGCCTGAATCGGGCTAGCACAGGGAGAGATGAAACAGTGACATATCTCACTAGTTTTTAACTGTTATTCTCTCTCACTTTTTCCAAAATGCAGCGCTTTAACTTTGGCTGCTGCACTGCTAAGCGTTAATAGTTAGTAAATCTGCCCCCTAGTGTTTAGTGTCAGTTGCTACATCAATGCAGCATCTCCTGTTTTATGAAGCAAGTGCATTTATTTTCTTGAAATCATTGATAATCTAGTACTTTATCTGTGTTCGGTTTTCTCCGTCTGATAAATTTGAGTATAGTGGAGAGCTTCGATACTTTGCATGGGCTGATGCTCTCCTAGTCCTTTGCATGGCTGTATGTCACATTATCAGACCCGAAATCTTAAGCTACTTTGAAATATCAGAACCACGATATTGCCTCCTAAGATACTGTCAAATTAAGTGTAGATTTCCCACTATTAACCCTACCATGTTGAGATTTCGTTAGTGGATATTATGGCCATGATATCTGCCAGTAGCTCAAAAAAAAATGTTGAATGGGATTAGGAGCCCCTGAGTTACCTATACCTTACAGCTAATAATTGAGCTTAGTGTGAATAGTGGCCCCCCTAAAGAGTTGGGGGTCCCTTGGGGGGTTGTGCCCCCCCATGCAACAGGGGCTGCAGCGGCCTGTAATATGCCCCTGATATATGCACAGGTCAACATTTCTAAATCAATAATGTCGTAGAACAGTGGTTCTTCACCTGGGGGTCATGGAGCCCTCCTCATTGGGTCCGCAAGTTATTTACAAAATTAAATATTATTAAAATTAATCAAATAAAATGAATAAAGTATATACAAAAATAGAAGCAACATTTAAAGTTTTAAATGGTTTTCTACATTTGATTGTGAATTACACAAAACATTTCAATATTTGAGCATTTGTTTGGTGTATACTTGTTGTGTACCTTTCTTCATTGTTTTGAGGTTCAAATAAAAAAACATTCCTTAGGCTTTGGGTCCCCGGCTGACTCTCTGGTGGTCCTCGGATACCAAGAATGATTCAGTGGGGGTCCACAGATGTCAAAAGGTTAAGAACCGCTGCCTTAGGACACCCCTCTAATATGTCTTTACACGGTCAGGTTCAGAAATGGTTAGAGAGTGTAAGCAGTTGGTCGCTTTTCAGTCTTTGAGTATTGTGGCTCAAGTTGAGGTTACAATTAACTGCACTTAGGTTACGGAATGGGTTGCAGAGTCCAATGAATCCAGTTTTGTGTGGTTAATTTGTTTGCAATGTGGACCTTAAAATGAGTAGTTTTTAGAGCTTAAAAAAAGGTATTATGTTGAGGATAGGATGCATTTCTTAAGGAAACGATTTGGGAATCTGTGAGCATAGTGCAAAAGTGCTTTTTTCAAAGTTTTTGGCTTTTTTAACCTCCCGAATCTTTAGTATTAAAGGTGATTTGCTACTTGTATGTTTCTTTTAATATTAGGTTATTTGGGATTTATACTCTAGATCAATTTAAATGCAGTTCTATTTTCACTTTTTCATAAATATGTCCCTCAGAGACCAGACATAACATTTACTTCCAGCCTATTGTAGAGCTGCTGATATTAGGCACCTCTTATTTACCACAGCCACCTTGCCAGGCACAAAATGATACCAGACAAACATCATCCTCTAAAACAAAGTGGAATCAAAAAAGAGGAGCAAAGAAGGGGTCCTCAAAGTGTCTTGTATGACTGCACTTGCATTGCAACTCATGGATCAGACATGTCAATTTATCAAAGGAAGTGGCAGCTTTTCACAAAGTTCAAGCTGTTCATGATGGCTTGCCTCAACCTTGAGATTAGCAGTTGTGGGCTTTTGGGGCAAACACAGGAATAAATACCTGCTGTACCTTGCAGGACTCGATTCTCTGCATTCACTAGTATGAGGTACAATTCACAAAATGGAATCCTGCATCACTGATATTAATGAGGCAGGATTCTGGAAACCCTACTGGATGATCATTTTGCACTGAGACAGATCTACACCTCTGTGCCAGTGCAAAGTGTAATTTAGATGACAACAGAATCGTTGTGTAATAACACTGTTTTTCAAATCAACCAATACTTCATCAGGTTTTAGATTTATTTCTTAATTGTATTTTCAAATGAAAGTAGATTTATCCTAATCATTCTTTTTGAAATGTCAAGCATATTCGTGCAGTGCCAATTCAACTCTTTTGAATGTGACTTGTCAAAAATATATGTTACAGCAAACAAATGATGGACGGAATGCTGACAATGCAAACAATCTCCCCTAGTCAAAAGATCTGGGTTAAATCCATCATTCTTTTGCACACTACGCCACACCAGTTTGGACCCATCCATATGCAAATCAGTCTTGACCCTGTGCCCCATGGGAACAGTCCAGACCAAACTGCCAGGCCAGGTCCTCCCTGGACCGGAAACAAGCATCCTGGAACCGGTTTCAGGGTATGTCACCCTTCTTCAGACAGGCTAGCTTGAATCCAGTGGCACAGTGAGCAAGGGACCCACGTCTGGGCATACCCATCCCACTTAGGGCGAAAAGTGTTTCAGCAAACAAATCCATCAATTGTGTGTCTTTTGCTTGTCAAAAATATATGGCCCATTCATGATCTTGTATTATCTGCATTGCAGCTACTCCTCCACAAGCCGTGCTCTAGGTCTCTAATGGCAAAGGGTAAAAGAGCTCACCCCCAAAATGTCAATGAGGAATACTGAGAACTTAAGCCACAAAACCCCGGACAACATTCAGATGTACAGATTACTTTCTGCCAAATTACATGTCTGAAGACCCATTCTGCACATTTTCACAAACATCCATTTACTTGTTTCTTTTTTTTGCTTCAAAAATGTGTCATTTACGATTCCTAAACGCATAAGTTAGAAAAAAGAATCAGGTCCTTGCTCATTTTATCCTGATGAAACATCATTGTGGGGGTACAGTGTATGCATTAAAAAGCGTCAGAGCCTCTCAGGGAGTATTCTTTGCCCTTTAGAGAGTTTCTGATTGGCTTTATGAAGTTTTTCTGTTTGCACACCGTAAGTTTTTGGGAAGGTACGCTCCTAATTTTACACCCCCTCTACCACCCATATTTAGAGGCTGATTTACGAGATCCCTGTATCACTTTTGCACCACGTAATGTGATACATGCATGATGCGGGGCTCTCAGAAAGATTTATGAAGCCATGCTAAGCCACCCTGCGTGGCTTTAAGTGGCCTCATAAATCATGAGTAAGCCTCGCAGGGTAAATCACCTTAATTTGCGCCCATGAGGAGTTACATGGGCATTGTGTGGGTTTTCCCACACGACACCCATGGAATTGAAGTACCGGGAATTTTAAGCCCAGCGGTGCAGGGGAGCACACCTTATGACTTCGGGTTCTTCCTGTTCAGACCTACAGAAACACAGAGTCTTCTGGGTGAAGTCAAAGATCAGTTTATTGGCTGCAGACCAATTACAGGCGTCCTAGAAGTACAACAGCGTGTATGTTCTCAGGAGACTGCTGAAAATCACAGAAACGGGCTTCTCCTTAAATACAAAATATCCTGCTTCAGGCATACATTCCTAGTTTTATGGCATGGTCATTTGGATGTATACATTTCAAACGAAAAGGCAGAGTCATGATGACCATCCCACATTCCAGTAAAGCCAGCCCGCAATTATTTACCCAGCAAGGCTCAGATCCCACATCAGATATCGATAGGCCCCAATAAACATGAGCATCTCCTGTTTGGAAAACAAGCCATAAAGCAGGAACAGTCAGGTGAGAAAGAGATTAGCTGGAGGCTCGTGTTTAATGTAAAGGTTTTATGGTGTGTCAAGCCCTGATGCTAATCACAGGTGGCCAGAGGACGGGGAACTCGTGAGACCGGACTGACCTGGGGCAGCGGAGCCAAGCTGCCCAGGTCACAGAAAAGTCAAAGAAGGGCACATGTGCTCTAAAAGGCCCGTATTTGCTTCATTCTATGTAGCCTATGTGAGGGCAACCATAAGATGGCCACCGCTCTAAAATGGAACCCACGTAGTGATGTATAATAGCATATACACAGTGCATTCATAGCTAAAACGTTACACAAAGCACTTGTACATACCGCATTAACCATTCGCGGTTCGCTAATACCGGGATAGACAGGGGTAGGGCCCTGCCTCCTACGCGGTCCCAAATTCTAAAGTACGACAGACCCTCCTTTTGCCTTTACATAGGCAATAACTATACTCATTTCAATCGGAGTCTAGGTCAATATTCACGAAGTCATGGAGATGTTGCTGTAGCATCATCCTATTACTTAGCTCGTCCCTCGATACAGGTTTCCTTACACATAATGTAGCACAGAGGCCACATATCGCAGGAGCACACTGTATGCACAGACAGAACAGGAAAAGGATGGCTAAGATCATTCCAATGACCATCAGAACTTTCCAACCCCAGGCAGATATCAGTTCCCAAAACCACCCCACCAGTGACCAATCTCCTTTATCCACGTGTATGGACTCAGATATTTTATGTAGTTTGGAGATGGCTTGATAAACTGTTGGAGCGTTGTCTGGTATGAAAATGCAACAACTAGATTGGATAACCTTACATACCCCACCGCGGTCTGCAAGTATAACGTCTAGAACCATGCGGTTCTGCAAAGTCATGAGGCGATCCGTTTGGAGCTCAGCTGTCAAATTACCAAGGGCACCAGCCGTAACATTAACAGTGGATTCAACCACACGAGTCAGTTGTCTCAGGTTCCTACTATTGACCATAGGTCCCCAAAACGGCAGGAAATCCAAAAAGAAATCTCCCGCTTCCTGACCGGCAGTATCCTCCTTACTAATCACGCCTCTCACAACTCTGGTCTTGTGATAGTCAGAGGCGGCAGTAAATGTTGGCGGTAGCAGATTTGCAATATAACATGTGCCCGAGAAATCAGGGGGCAACCATGTATATGCTCGGTCATTGCAGATAAAATATGTATCCTTGGCAGCCAAAAACGCAGGGGAAAACTGTGACGGAAAAGTGTACGTTTCAGTACAGTCACTTCTCCCCAGTTGAGCTCTAGGATTCTGACCATTACCTTGCAAGCAGAACCGACCTATGTGGGGTACGACCCAGATTGGGGATGAGATTTTTCGCTGTCTTTCACCCAGACTAATACTATACCCCGTTGCGTTCCACCCTACATAAGCTCTCAACTCTTCTTTGGGAATAGATGAGTATGCATCGATATCTCTGCTCATATCGGAAACTCCTTTCATTAAAGCTTTGTTATTGGTGCTAGGTCTGATGGAACGCGGTTGTCGCGGGGAGTAGGCATCTAGTGCAAAGAGAAACATGGTCTGGAATGCCCATGACGATCCATTGTAACTATACGGCAGCACTAGATAAGGAATACCCTTATTAATGGTATGTGGCATTAAACCACACACCCAGCAATTGGTTGTATTCATGACTAGTTGGTGCTGGTGCAGGAGCTGAATAAACGAGTTGTTTACAAATTCAGACCGTCTAGCTTGTTCATGTTCAGGCAGAGGGTGAAAAGAGTGTGAGGAGACAGTAGGAGGAGGTATAGGCTGTACAGTGGGTGCAATCGGCTCTTGAGAGGAGAAGAATACAAATCCTACAGTACACACTACCATACTACATAATACAAACAGGCATAAAAATACAAAACGTTTGCTCTTCATTATTTTACACATTCTTGTTTTAAAGCTCATTTTCTCAGCGTGTCTCTCCATCTAAAAAAACTCCATCCTCTAATCGTGCTGCTCGCGGCGGGTGAGTATCTTCTGCTAAGGAGTACGCCTGTCAGTCCAGGGAACGCCCTAGACCAACCAGAACCGTCGACCTAACGTCTTCGGCCTGTACCCCAAAGTCTTGGCACCGCGACCCTGCGGCTGAACCCGGATGGTGGTTCGAAAAACAAAAATCAAGAAAGTCCTTCAGATGGGAGAGCTCTGGTTATCAAAAAATAAAAAGGTAAAAGAAAAAGGATATTTATTTGTCCATATGCCTTGGTCTTAGATTATAATGGAAACAGCCAGGTACTGTCTGATCTTGAAACAAGAGTTCAGGCTCTGTGGTGTCCAATCGAATTGACGGTGGCACAGCTTCTTGCAAAATATCGTCACTTTCCTGTGCTGAAGTTGTGCCTTTTATGCGTGCATCACTGAACGGCACAAAACGAGATACAGTGTCTGTTTCAGAGTCTGCGATACCCTCCTGGACCCACTGGTCATACGGCAGAGGCAAAGGGATCCTTTTCACGTGGGCGCCGTGGATCCAGTTCTTCTTCCCCTTTACTCGAACAGCTGATCTTGTAGATAGGAGTACGAGATGAGGGCCGATCCAACGAGGCTCATCGTTGCTCTTGCGCTGAAATTTTTTCACCAAGACCCACGTGCCAGGGTCGATAGGATGTCCTGGAGCCTCAGAGGCCTGGGGAAGAGTATCGTGCACCTGTTGGTGTAAAACACGTAATTTAGCCGTCAATTCATACAAGTAATCCAGCAGTACTGGATGTTCGATTTCACTGAATTTCGCCGGTCTTGGCACACCCCATACATTGGCCGGGCGGCCAAAAACGACCTCGTAGGGACTAAGTCCCACTCGTGAATGCACAGTCATTCTGGTGGACAGGAGTGCTAGAGGCAGAGCGTCAGGCCATTTAAGACCTGAGCTCGCTTGGATTTTGGCCAGTTTGAGTTTTAGAGCGCCATTGTAGCGCTCTACTAATCCAGCTGATTGGGGGTGATTTGCAGCGTGGAATTTCTGCTTTATCCCTACTCCCTCACACACATTCTTCATCACTTGACCCACAAACTCACTCCCATTATCACTCCACACCATTCTTGGCATTCCAAACCTAGGGAAAAATTCCTTCACAAGGGCTTTGGCTGTGGATAGAGCAGTGTTATCTTTTAGGGGATAGGCCTCTATCCATTTTGAGAAAGCGCAAACAACCACCAATACATATTTCAGGTTGTTGCATCTTTCCATGTGGATAAAATCTAACTGCAAAACTTCAAATGGATATGATGGAGGCGCAAAATGACCAGCTGGAGTTGGGGTTCCCCTACCAGGGTTGTACTTCAAGCATACCATACAATTCTTGACCACATTCTCTGCACACTTAGGAATTCCAGCATTCTGCCATACTGGAGCCAACAACTTACAGATTCCTTTCGTACTGATATGTGCCATTCCATGTGCCATAGTAACCACTGGAAGCACATATGCATCAGGTAACAACCATCGCCTATGTTCTGACAGATCAATCCAACAACCATTCTCATCCAACTTACCCATACTTTCTCTCCACTTGCTCAACTCTTTCTCTGTGGCTTCAGCTTGAAGGGACTTTACACTCTCTATTGTGTTTTCACACATTCCAACATCACCAACCCATCTGGCAGGGCCTGCAACATACATTCGAGTCTTCACATCTTTTGCTGTTTCTTTCGCGGTTTCATCAGCAAACGCATTACCACGACCAACATCATCAGTGATTTTCTTGTGCGCACTGCATTTCATAATCGCAACTTGTGATGGTAGGGTCAGCGACTCAAGGAGATCATTCACCAACTTGCCATTCTGAATCTTAGCTCCATGCGAAGTCAGGAACCCACGTTCTTTCCACAATCGCCCAAAACTATGAGCCACGCCAAAGGCGTACTGGCTATCCGTATATATGTTCACTTTCATTCCTTCAGACAACACACATGCTCTCGTAAGGGCAATCAATTCTGCTGCTTGAGCCGAATTTTGTGGCACACGCGCAGTTTCCACAATCGTGTGCAAAGTCGTGATAGCATATGCAGCAGTCGTATCACCATTTGGAAGCTTGAAACACGAACCATCCACCCATAAAGTACCATCACACTCAGTCAGGGGAGTATCTTTAAGATCTACTCTCCCTTTCGTCTCTTCTTCTGTTCTGAACAGACAATCATGTTGCTCAATCTCATCTAGGTCTGCTGGAATTGGTAATAGTGTAGCTGGATTCAATGTGTTGCATCTCTTTATGTGTATATGATTTGCTAACAGTGTCAGCTCATAACCAGATAATCGCGCACTAGTTAAGTGTTGTGTCTTGGTCCTGTTTAACAATGTGTCCACAGCATGTGGAACCATGACAATCAATGTATGATCCATCACTAGGCCAGCAGACTGTCGAATAGACATGGCTGCACCGGCTGTGGCTCTCAGACAACTTGGCAATGCCCTCGCTACCGGGTCCAAGGTTGACGAAAAATATGCGCATGGACGCGGTCTGTCGCCAAAAGGCTGTGTTAACACTGATAATGCGCAACCATCTTTCTCATGAACATACAATGTAAAAGGCTTGCTGTAGTCAGGGGTACCCAACACAGGAGCAGAACACAATGCATCACGTAATTCCCAAAAACTTTTCTGACACTCTTCAGACCATGGAATAGGATTCGGTGTGTCTTTGCATGTTAATGCTAACAAAGGTTTTGCCAACAAGGAAAAATTAGGAATCCAATGCCTACAGTATGAAGTAATGCCCAAGAAAGCACGCACTTCTCTCTGTGTTCTTGGCACACTCAACTGTGCAATAGCTTGAATTCTTTCTGGGGTCAGTTTCCTTCCCTCCTTCGATAAGAGATGACCTAAGTAGGTCACTTCTTGTCGACAATATTGCAGCTTTGAGAGAGACACTTTGTGATAAAAGGCAGACAAATGACACAACAATGACAAGGTAGCGTTTTTGCAAATCTTTTCAGTATCCGCGGCGATTAGTAAATCGTCAACATACTGAATAAGGATAGCGCCACTAGGTAAAACAAGTGCATCAAGCTGCGCTTTTAAAGCCTGACTGTATAATGATTGACTCTCACAGTAGCCCTGGGGAGCGCGTTTAAAGCGGAAGATGCGACCTCCTAAACTAAAGCCAAAAATGTCTCTGCTCTCCTCTGCAATTGGGAGGCTAAAGAAGGCATTCTTTAAATCGATCACTGAGAACCATGCAGCGGAGGCTGGAATCATAGTTAACAAGGCAGTTATATCAGGGACAACTGGAAACTGTGGTACAACAATCTTATTAACCTCTCTAAGATCAATCACAAATCTGTAAACAGGTGGCTGTGAAGGGTCCGTTCGTTTTAAGACAGGTAAAACAGGACTATTGCAAACGTTGCCTCTTGTCTCTTCAATTACATCCTTTTTAATCAAATCACTGACAATTGCTAACAATGCTTTCTGACCTTCATTGGAGATCTTGTACTGGGGAATACGTGGCAATCTGACATTGGCTTTTAAAGTGAGCACATATGGCGATATTTCCAAAAGACCCACATCATTGGGACCAGTAGCCCAAAGGACATCCGGAAGGGATGACAATTCAGGTGGCATTGCATTTTTAGACAAATACATCGGGGAAATCACTTTCTTGCCTAATGTAAGTTGTACTCCTGAGGGAGAACAATATAGTGTTGCATGCAATCTTTTTAGCAAATCTAATCCTAGCAGATTTTCACCACAACCTGTCGTTAGGATGAGGGGTGCTTTTAGCTCACAAGGTCCAACAGAAAGTGACATAGGACTAGAAATCGGGTTCCTAACCGGGGCACCAGAAAAACCTACTGAAACATTCATTTCGCCAGACAAAGGCGCGCCAGGGAGTTTTGAATGCATAATTGAACTCTTTGCAGCACCAGTATCCAGCAGAAAGGGCTCCGTTACATTTGCTGTAGTTACTTTAACATAAGGTCCGCTCTGATCCACTGGCACTGAAACAACTCCCTCTCTCTGTCTACGGCTGTCCTAGTAATCGTTATCTTCTACATTGTCATCTTCTGCATAATAATCATTATTGTAGTACTGAGCTGTATTACCAGTCGCATTGGCTTGCTGATCAAAGCTATTTATGGTATTTTGAGGCGGAAGAGGACGCGCGTTCTGGGGAGCATTTCCACGCCCTCTACCCCTAGGAGCTTGCTGACCACCTCTACCTCTTGCGCCATACGCATTACTGTTACGCTGCATTAATTTAGGGCAACTATATTTAAAATGACTTTCCTCTTTGCAATATGAACATTGGTTGGGACCTACAGGGATTCGTGGTTGATAATACCCATTCATTTGCTGATTATTCTGAAATTGTTGGGGCTGCTGATAGATACCTTGTGTTTGCCTATAATTACTCTGTCCTCCACGTGGTGGATAAGCCTGCTGCAAGAGGACCTTTGTCTTTAGTTCTTTCGTTTTCTTATCTGTTCTATCCTTCTCATCTTTGTCTCTATTCTCATAATACTGTGCAGTAGCCAGTATTTGCGCTGAAGAGGAAACAGCCCAAGAACTTTCTGAGTCTTTTAATTTTTTACACAACTCGGGAAGTAGATTCTGCACAAATTTATCAACAAATAACCGTTGGCCACCTTCAGTGCTCATGTCTTGACCACTGTGGTCGATAAACGTTTCTTCAAACCTGGTAAAGAAATCAGACACTGTCTCATCTTTCTTCTGCTTACATGCGGATAGTTTATCCCAATTTACGCGCATCGCAGGCATTATAGTTTTCATGTAGGTAATAATTCGACCAGGGAGTTCTGCTACCAAAGGATCAGGTTTCGCGCCACCAACTTGGCCAGCATCTGCAGCAATGATATTAGCCCATGTGTTACCCAATTCTGCAGCGTGATCTACATTACGAATGGATCCCCATAAAGGCTGTGGAACAACATTCCCAAACAACATGTCTATGTCAGCCAGATTCATTACACATGATTCTGCAGTTTGTGATAACTCCTTATAATAACCTGTAGGGTTTTTACGGGGGTCAGGCAATGTCTGCTTGAGCGCTAACACCTCAGAATGCTTCCATGGGACATGCACCCAAACACGCTGAAAATGTGCTGGAGCAGCAGCAATACCTTGAGCGGCATTAGCCGCAACGGCTTCTTTCCATACCGGAGGGACTTCTCTCATAGGGTATTGTCGCGCTTTTCCCTTCTTCCCCACAGGGAATTCCTGTCTGAACAATGATTGTTGACAATCCCCATTTCTGAGGGACAGTAAAGTCGCAACTGCTTTATCTACATTGGGGCCCACAATTGTACCTTTTTCAAAATCAAATCGCACTCAACACAATTCCTGTGGGTTTGGGTTTGCACCATTATCCTCCAATTCCTCACAGAGGAATTCACACATTTTATCAAAGACATACCTCTGTTTTGGGGCATCTCATTGGTGAAAAACGCTAACAACAGATTCCACATCATAGAGTGAAGGGAAACCAATCCACCTACGCGCCAGATGATCTAACACCTCTTTCTCGTCAGGACCAGGCAGCTGACTGCGCAATTGCTTACGCTGTAAGGCAGGAGTCGCACTAGATGACCCAAAGAGAGGCGACATTAGACTAGTAACTACATTAGCTAGTCGTTGTCGTGCTGAAGGAGAGGTTGAGGCGAAAACGGGGGGATAGACAGAGGGAAGAAAAACAGATTCAGATACAGGTACCTGGGTAGTGTAAGAAGGAGCGCCAGGGGAAGCCGCTGGCCTGCTAGGCAAAGTCGCAGGAAGCGCAGGGGCAACAGGTAACAAAACTGGCGACCCTTGAGAGGGCTGCACTGCAGGGATAGGAGCCAGCTGAAGAGGAGTTGGCGGCTGCGGGAAGGCTTGCGGCATATTCACTGGAGGCTGCACATTTACAAGCTGTGGAGGTGCTGTGGCATTTTGCGCATACGGGGGGTGGCGAATTTAGCAAATGGGACATTAGGGAATCTTTCTCTTTCTCTTTTGTCTCATCTTGCACAAGGGGTGACAAAACAGGGTAACATTTATCGATCCCTAGTTTGCGCTGTCTGTGCAATTGCTCATTCATTTGTTCCTCCTCATTATCTTTAAATTGCACAGCTGCTTGCATCACTGACATACCTCTTTCTCTCTTATTCCTCTTTGCTAGCTTAATTTCCTTCTGTTTGGCTTCCTTCCGCCATAGGCGGAAAGAATCAAACATCGCCGGCCGGGCTTTCTTTTTAAACAATTTAACTTCCAAATTATCTAAGATATCTGTATCGAAACTACCATTTTGGGGCCATTTTAAAACACCGTCCTTTCTGGTGTATCGGATCCATACTTCATTATATGCAATGGGGCCCACGCCATGTTTTACATAAAGCTCATAAGTTGGAGTTCCAATTGGAGGAACCGGACATGAATCCTCTAACTGGAAATCCCTTCCACAACTCAAACAAAAAAATCTTCCAAATACACTAGCACCAGGCATCTTCGCTCACTAGTCTAGTTCCCAACTTCAAAGGATTATCGATTACGATAGTCTCGTGAATACACGAGTCCTCTGGCTTTGGGGTTTGCAAACTCCAAATAAACCAAAATTATCCCGAAGGATACCAAACAAATTGGGAGACGCTCCACTTATACTTAACTGAATATCGATGATCAATGGCGTCACCAGAAGACTCTCTCGATTGTTTCGCTCTACCAAAATCGTCAAGGGTCCAAAACAGGGCGATTAATCAGGGCAGCAGTCCTTCGTAGCCGTCGGGACGCGGAGAACCTCGTAGAAAAGACTTGAATTTGACACTGCTCCTGATTTCCAAAGTGATATAAAGCTTGGAAAGCATCAAATCCATATGCCTCCTGAGGTGAGGCATAACAAGGGGAAATATTTCAATTTCTCCTAATTGTTTCCTCTTTCCATGTGTTTTGCATTCTACAGCACACATAGAAAGAGGAAAATGCCTTATAGGATTTTTATTGTCCAGGAAGTTGCCCTTTCCTGCAAAAAACAATCCTGCCTGCAACAGAGGCACCCTTGCACCTTGGTGCAAGGGTGCCTACATTTACGCTAGGCTGCCAAAATGGAAACAGATCAGGCAAAAAGGGCAGGAATGCACCATATTGCTTAAATACGATCCATTCCTGCACTTTCACTTTGGCATTGGGCAGACCAGCAAGGTGCCTTCCTGCTCTGCCCTACACCCAAATGCCATAAATGAGACTCTAGAGGCTTATTTTACCAGGAGCTTGCGCCACCTATGCATTATTATTTGTGACACATTGGCAGGGCTCCTTATTTACAAGGCGATATGTTACGTTTAGGGCTCCTGTATCAAAATGTACCTGTGTCTGAACCGGATGCATCACAAAAGTATTGATAAATGCAAGGGAGGTGTTCCATCTTAATTTCCACTGGAAAACCGACGCATTGATATTTACGAGATTTTTGAAAAGTGATGCATTGCCTGTAAGTGTGAGGCAGAGGCCCAGAAGAATAAAACATCTTCAGAAACCCTCACATAGGAAATGACACATTGGCTTTTGTATATAAAGAGAAGCCAGACATAACAGTGTGGTAAGCACAGCTGAGCCATGGAGGTGCTGATTTTGCAGCTGGGAATGGCAAGGAGATGACTAGAACCGCCGCCACCCCCAACCCACCCCTGGCCCCAACCACCTCCACAAAAGAGGCACTGGAGAAGGGAGCACGTTTATTGGCAGCAGACTTCCCTCATTGATCTCAGGGAGGATGAGGTCAGGAGAAAGTTCATTGTCAAACTGCTATACCAGATAGCGTCAAGGCTCCAGCCACCAACTCCTAGGGACACCAACAACCCTCCACAGGTAAAGTTTGTGGCTGTCCTCCACATGTTGGCATCTGGGTCATTCCAGATTACAACAGCCAGAGTTGCAGGAATCTCCCAGCCATCTTTCTAGGCTTTCCTACACTCTGTCCTGGACTCCATCATTCCCCTTACACCACAGTATCTCAACTTCCCCAACATGCAACAACTGTTGCTGGACATCAAGCAAGGCTTCTATGTCTTCAGCTGCTTCCTACATATGCTGGGTGCCATGGACTGCACACATGTGCAACTAGTCCCCCCTGCAACTACAGTCATCTACAGTCATCTCTATAGTAACCAGAACCACACATACTCGATGATTGTCCAGGCCATTGTGGATCATCGGGGTATGTTCACTAACATGTTGGCCAAATATCCCAGGAGCATATATGACAAATACATCTTCAGGCACTCCGTCATCATTGAGCGCTTTCAGCAGGACACATACGGAAATCTCCTACAGGTTGGTAAGTACATCTGAAGTACATGTCAGACCTAATAAGAGTAGTAATCAGTGACACAATGGACAGATCTGTGTGTGCTAACTGAGACAGTACATAAGTAAGAGGAGTGGTTCTAATGCAATGCAAACTTGCAAGACGCATATGTCAAGACCTGCTAAGGCACTGTTTGTGTCTATCACCGATTTGCACATCCCCAGACAGAGAGCACCTACAACAGTGAACTGGGAAAGACCATGGTTATCATGGAGGGAACTTTCAGGATACTGAAGTCTTGCTTCAGCTGTTTAGACACGTCTGGGGGTCAATTGCTACACCCACTCAAAGGTTTGCAAAATGATGGTATTCTGACTATGGGCATCATTAGGATGGCGGGCAGGCCCCCAATGGTGAGAACCGCCTGCCTTTCCGTGGCGGGCCGCCACGGAAAGGCAACACCCCATATGCATCATAATATGGATGGCGGTGTCTACCAGACACCGCCACCATATTAACTGCTTTTCCAACCAGTAGGCAATCGGGCGGACTGCCTACCGGCGGAAAACCGGCAGATGGTCTTTCCGGCCGCCGGGGTCCCGTCCGCCATAGTAATATGGCGGGTGAGAATTGGCATGCGGGCGGGCACAAATGTCGGGCAGGTCGCCACCGCCATGTGGGCGGTGGCAATCCGCCCGACATGCTAATGGGACCCTAGATATCAAAATTCAAAGTACATAAATATTGAGTTTAAAATATTGTCATACAGAAATATTGTGCACAAGAATATCATTGACAAGAAAATCAATTTTAAGGTAGACAATATTGATTGGAACATAACGGAAATCATTATCATCATTTAAAAAATATTATTGTTAATAATATAGTTTTAAAATTATTTTTATGGATTTTAGTATATATTTTAATTGTAAATTGTTTGCATAATTATTGTTAATGTTTATAAAGGTTGTAAACATGTAATAGTTTTTAAATGTTGCCATTTGTAGTACCATACTGGGTTGTGGGGTCTATAGGGGTACAGTGTGGGACGTAAATTAATTATAATTAATCCATAACTCAATTTTAATTAATATTAATTATTTAATGGATATTTAAATATGTTAACTTTAGTTTAAAAAAAGTTAAGTGTCAGGTTGTGTGTTTTTAGAGGGCTATAGGGTGGGAAGTAAATTCATTA
Organism: Triturus cristatus; assembly: GCF_964204655.1. NCBI lineage: Eukaryota > Metazoa > Chordata > Amphibia > Caudata > Salamandridae > Triturus > Triturus cristatus. Next base: position 722,085,422 of record NC_140585.1, read on the forward strand.
CTAATGTTCTACTTCTTGGACTGGGGACAGTAATTTGTACTTCTCTTTAGTACACTGCTTTCCCTACTGTTATATAAATTAGATTGGAAAAGGTATATGTATTAGTTGTAGAGATTTAGAGATTAGTTTATATTGTTTATCTGTATATTATTATGTTTTTGTGTATTTAAAATTATAATATTTGTAAGTATTAATGTGTTTAAAATGTAATATAATTTTAGTAAATTGTATTTTTTATGTTGTTTACTTTTGTTTGTAATAAATTGGTATGTTTTAAAATGTATGTTATTGGTACATGTGTGTGTGTATTTCTATAAAACAATTATTAAATTATAGTATACATTACAAATTTTCATTTTAAAATATTTTAAAACTAGATATTCGTAAATAAAGATTGTGTGTTTTTTTTGTAAATACATATATTAGTTATATCTATTTTAAAATTAATTAAATATATTACATTTGTATTCTATTTAAAGTTTAAAGTTTAGTATTTATATTTAATTATGTATAAAAACAATATTTTTGACAACAATATTTTTGTTGTTTTCATTATGAGTATAGGATGGTGATATTTTACGGTTTGATATTTTTTACACGATCTCTGTGTAGGCAGATATTTCTGGTTTCGATATTTTGTCAGTGAAAACAAAATTATCCTTGGTTGTTGTAAATTGCACAACATTTGTGTGTTGACAAATGTCTCATGGGACCAGTACCATGAGTAACAGGAAGCAGCAAATGAGGATGGAGATAAGGACAGAGGGGGAAATTTAGACACAATTGCTGGGTCTCGGTGAAGGAACACCATTGTGCAGAACTTTTTCACTGAAGCCTAAATTATTGTGATGGCAATACACCCATTGTTTTTGTGAACAAGAGTGTAAAACTATAAATAAATGAATGAAATTTGTGTAAACACTTTAATTTAACTGTCACTGTTAACATCAATACACTAACATCAGTAATGCAGACAATACGATTCTCAAGTATGGGCATCATCTTGTATGACAATGTGGATATCATTTGCATAGAAATGCAATATCCGTGAACAAAAAATGCCTACTACTAACCGGATACCTTAATCAAGGCAAGCATAATACGAACTGTAATCCATATTAATTATGTCTAGATATGCACAATGCGTCAATGAAAACAAATGCATTGCCCATTTCTTTAGCGCGGCATCAGACAAAAGCAAGGCTTCAGTAGGAAAGGTGAGGCTTTTGGGAACAAGATGCTTTAGCAGGAATGGTGATGCTTTAATGGTAAAGGTAACAAGAACAAACCACAGGAGTTTACCCATAGCCCCATTTGAGACCTGGTTAAAAAGTGTGTACAACAAATAACAGCGTCTCAACAGGTAATACTTAAAGACAATTTTTGGAAAACACGCACAGCAGTTGCAAGGAGGAGACAGGGAGGCAATAATGGTTGTTGCAATAAATGCGAAAGTTATTAACTGTTGATTAGTAGTAAATGTGATGCTTCAGTAGGAAAGGTGATGCTTTAGTAGGGAATGTGACACTTTAGTAGCAAAAATTATGCTTTACTAGTAAAGGTGGTGTTTTAGTAGGTAAAGTAATGCTTTAGTAGGAAACATAATGCTTCAGTAACAAAAGTGACACTTTAGTAGTAAAGGTAACACTTTAGTAGAAAAGATGATGCTTTAGTAGGAAAAGTGGTGCTCTAGTTCAAAACGTGACACATCCAGCCAGGAAATGATGCAATGGCTCAGCTATGCTGCAAACCAGGAAGTGTGAAGTTCCTTTCACATGCAGCATTTTTGTCTGTGCTGGCAGCTGGAGGTTTTTGGAGTGAGCTTTTGCAATTTAGGGTCAGATTTACAACCAATTTTATGCTCAAACAGGTTAGTGACATGTTTGCACATGCTAAAATTGGTATGGCTATGTACTAACACAATTTTGCGAGTCGCAAAAAAGTGTTTAGAGACTCCCTATTTGGAAGGGGCATTTCCTTCCAAATAGAGACTCTTTAACTCATGTACTAATGTTTGGCGACCGCAATTGCGGTCACAAAACACTCTCAATTACCAACTACTTCAAGTAGGTGGTAATGCAATCGCAAACGGGAAGGGGTCCCTAGGGAAATTCTTTCCCTGTGCAAATGCATGCTAAATTATTTTTTAAGGGCAGGCAGTGGTCCCAGGAACCACTACCTGCCCTTAAATAATGAAACAAAAAAGTTACATTTGTATTTTTTTATATGCATCCCGTTTCACTTTAAGGAAAATGGGCTGCATTAAAAAAAAAAGCTGCTTTATTTAAAAGCAGACCCAGACATGGTGGTCTGCTGAGACCAGCATGCCACCATCCCTGGGAGTGCCAGCCATTCCAAATGGGGTGCAAAATGTGAGTGGCTCATTAATATTCATGATCCTCGCATTTTGCAACCCCATTGGGAATCGCAATCAGTGTCTCGGACACTGACGTACGTACTAAATTGCGACTGGCAATTTGGGACTTGCAGATCGTGAGTCGCAATTTATTATGGTCATACATTTGGCCCCCTTTTTGTTATTTGGTCCTGTTGGTGTCTATGCTGCATCTGTTCTATAAGTAAACAGTTTTTTGAGTTTTGTCCGCTGTAATGTTGGGTGTTTGTCTGTTGGACTTGGCCCTTCTGGCAGGCTCACCCCTGAACTTTTTGCTTTTTATTGGTGACTTGGTGTGGTGATTTTTTGGTTTCTGCGCACTTTCCCTGTGTCCCAGGGTAAAGTGCGTGCGCGCTCTGAGTGCATGTGGTGAGATAGGCCTGCCCTCCCATAGGAATGCATGGGGAATGTATGTGTCCCTAGTAGTTCCTGATGCGTGGGGTGTGCAGGCCAGAGTTTGGTATGTGCGGACTCGTGTGATTGAATGCTGCGCGGTGATGTGTGCGGCGTGCATGTACCTAGTGTGGAAGTGCCACTTCTAGAAGTGGGCACTTCGGTGTGCAGTGTAAAATGTGTGCCTTGTCGCGTGATTGGCTGGTTGAGGTCATGTGACGGGCTAGGGATTCCCCAGAGTCAGGATGAGTCACCCAGTGGTGAATGGGGAGATCAGCAGCTAGATGGGTGGGAGGAGTACACCTGGGTCCTGAATAGGGCAGGGTTTTCCCCACACAATGCTGGCTCCGCCCCCTGTGGTGCGACTGATGACCCTAGCCCTGCCAGTGAATAGAGTGAGGGGCTGAGCACATCAAGGGTGCTCCCCAACCAGCTGCGACTGGTTTTCCCCCTCACCCTGAACCCAGAACAAAGGGTTTTACTGTATAAAAATGGGGCTGTGTCCCCACAGAAACTTCTCTGCCAGGATCTTACCTGAGGGTGGCTGCTGCTGCTGCTGGACCAGAGGACCGCCACTTGGATTACCTCCCTGCCTGGAGGCCCAGTGAGCTGGCTCTGGGTCCAGCCTTGCCCCCCACCCCTGCCCTGCTGCATGCAGGGAAGAACTTTGCTTGGATCCTACTTAAAGCGCTGAGAGCGCTTTATTGTCCCCCTAAAGCACCGGGAAGTGCTTTTCTTTCCCTCATAGCGCTGGGAGCACTTGATGTGTGTCCCTGAGCGCCTGGGAGCGCTTTCATTGGCTTCATAGCGCTAGGAGCGCTTTATTTTTGAAAGCCGGTGCCCACCCGGCGTTTGCCCCGTCTTCGCCGACCTTAAGGTCCCCTGGCAGGTGCCCACCCTGCCAGGGACATCGCCGTGGTCGTTGGCGGGTGCCCACCCCGCTTCCTTCAGTATTTATACAACGGGTGCCTACCCCGCCTTATTGCCACCTTAGCAGGAGCCCACCCCGCATTTTGGTTGCCGAAATCACCGCCGCAGCCGGGCTCCCAGGAAGTCAGGCGGCCCGTGTTGGGACGTGGGCGGAGCTTAACCAGGAAGCGGACGGGAGCCTACCCCGCGCTCCTGGGTTCCTCGCGAGAAGAGAAGCGGACGTGCGGCGGCTTCCCCTGCAGGGCTCCCGCGAGTGGTGAGAGCCCTGCAAGGTCCAGCGGAGCAGCGCGCCAAGGAGAGAAGCGGAGAGCCTCCCGCCGTCACCGGAGACATCAGCGCAGCCTCCGATTCAGCCGGTGAGTGGGGCTCTTGCCAGGACGGTGCGCGAAACAGCCTGAGTGGTTGCTGAGCGCTGGCGCGCCCCAACGTGCAGGGACCTTGTTATGGAGCGCCTCGCCCAGCTCTTCAGCGTGGGGGGACTCCGTGCATATGCTAAGGGTGCCGGTATCTGTCCTTGAGCCCCGAGAAGGCTCCAACGTACGGGGGCATTGTGTGCTCGAGAGCGCTGGTGCGTTGCAACGTCTGGCCCCATCATTTGTCTCGAGCCCACGAGGCTCCAACGCAGAGGGCATATTTATGTTCAGAGTCCAGAGGGACTCCAACGGCAGCGCATTGTTTGTGTAGAGCGCAGTGCACGCTCCAACGCATACGGGGGCATTTCTTTGGCGATTGAGTGGCCCCAGATGGCAGCGGGCCACTCCCACCTTGCCCCACAATATTGATCAGAGCCTGCGAGGCTCAGGGGGCCACAAGTGTTTTCTTAGAGTCCAGGAGAGGCTCCAACCCCTGCCATATTTATTTAGGAAGGCACAGTAGTGCCCCAGCATCTCTCCAGTTGCCCAGCACTTAGTGGGCAACTGCTACGTGTAGGTTGTGCTTTGTGCGCCTTGGTTTGCGCAGCCTGCGCAGGCGCACCCTGACTCTGCTGGACACAGGGCGCCCTTGCCCCTTCAAGGCCAGTTGGCCTAGGGACTGCCACAGATAGTGGCTGATGTGAGTTTTGGCACTATTGTTCCTTTCCTGCACCTCTGAATGTGTTTATGCGTCATGTGCTTTGCTTTACACCGCTGAATGTATTTTATGCATCATGTGTTTCCCTTGTTCTACACCTCTGAATGTGATGCATCATGTGTAATGTGCGTTTACCCCTATAGGTATTGTGATACTTTGGTGGTTGTTTGTTTTCTCCTAGTACAGGTGGTGCTAGTGAGGTCCTGATTCCCTGCGCAATATTTTCCTACGGTGGTTAGGGTTGCGTAGGTGGTACTTACCTGATACCAGTAGATACTGGTTGTGTTCTACATGTACACTTGGTAATTTGTGTTATGTTCTAAGAGTGCTAATTCCTGACAGTGGTCCATGTGGCCCTGTCCCCTGTACATATAATCCCTTGTAAATTCTGCCCGTGCCTGTTGGCACATTGTAAAGTGTGTGTTTTTATCTGATGTGTTGTGTATAATACAAAGGCTATTTTTATAGAATACCTTGTGTGGAGTTTCCTTTGTGGTGGGCCTTGGGTGTTGTTGCTGGGTGCGCGCGCAAACGCTTTACACATCGCCTCAGGGATAAGCCTGTCTGCTCGTGCCAAGCTACCAAGGGGGTGAGCAGGGGTTATCTTTGGCGTGTAACTTCCTTGCCCTGACTAGAGTGGTGGTTTCTGCCTGACTTTGGCGCAAGCCTTAGCCAACCAGAAATCCCATTTCTAACATTGGTGATCAGCGGTGGGATTTGGACTTGCGTTTGCGCTGTACCGCAGCAGCGACTGGCTGCACCACAAAACTCTGCATTTAGATAGTCACATGGTATAGGGATTATTGTGCAAAAATTGTGCTAAGTTTGTTTTTGTCATTCCTGTGGAAATGTGTTTTTGTGCACTGTGAGTTAGGTGTCCCTAGCTCGGGAGGGTAGATCATCCCCCTAAGTGCATTGTGTTTTCTGAATTTACCAGAGGGTGGGATCCAGTGGTGGCAGCGTAATAGTGTCCAGTACATTTGTTCCCCGCCCTGCGCACAGAGTTGGTACCTGTGTCACTTGTGGTTAGGTTGATGAATCAGGGGTGGTAGAAACTGCCTTACCAGTCCGAGGGGAGGGTTGTGTGTGGATGGATGGTGTGTGGCACTAGGCAAGTGAGTGTGAGTTCTCTGGGTTAGAGAGCTTGCTGAATCCTTTTTGTGAATTGTGTACCCTGTGTTAAGCTCAGACCCCTAGGTTCCCTGTGTGATCTTTTCTCTAGAACGTCTGCCAGAATGGAGCCTGCTTTTGATCCCAGTGATCTAGTTTATTTCAGTATGCAGGAGTTGGAAAGGTTCTGTAGAGAGAGAAACATAGGGGTGAGAGAGTCAGACACTGTGTACGAACTGAGGAACCACATGATTGGATGGCAAGCAGGTAAATGGAAACGTGAGCGCAGTGAGGAAGACAGGGCCCGGGCCTCTCACCTGGAGGGTGGTGGGTCTGTGGGGAGCCCTGAAGATTCAGAAGAAGATGACAGTACCTGGACGCCAGTAGAGAGTGAGGACCCCGTAGGTAGGGAGTCCCTTGCTGGGTCCAGCGTAGGAGATAGCGCCTCATCCCTTTCCCTGTCCCCTGAGCACAGTGGTAGTTTTCTGGATTCCCCAGTGAGGGTGGAGTCCAGTGGTGGCAGCGATATAAAGTGCAGTATAGAGAGTCCCAGTCCCAGTTCCCCGAGTGTGGTACCTTGTTCCCGAGAGGAGGAATGTAGGTTGAAGTTCAGGGGCAGTAAGAAGCTGTCTCACCAGTCTTGGGAGGAGGCTGTGGAGGAATGTCATGATGCCCTGGTGGACTGGCTGGTGTTTAACCCGGACCAGGATTTGGATGGAGTACTCAATATGATTATCAAAGAGCAGATGCTCAGTAGTTGTTCTCCAGGGTTGCGCCAACACCTGTTGAGGTATGGCTCTTTTTGTCCATGGGAACTTGCAGAGGAAGCAGAGCGCTGGGAAAGGGCCAGAGGTCCTCTAGAGTCATTAGTGAGTGATTCCAACAATAGTGGGTCAGAGATCCTCCAGCCCAGCGTGGTGGAGGAGGCTCAGTGTAGCCCAGCTAGGTCCCAGGATAGCGAGGAGGGTGTAGGGGCTCACTGCCTGGCTCAGTGGAGCAGGAGTGAGGGGGTGACCGAGGGTCCCCAGACGCCCGAAACCCTGCCTCAGGACTTGGATGGTTTCATGAGGGAACACCAAGTTGGGGACCTAGGCTGTCCTGTTAGTCCACTTGAGGAAGATCTCTTAGTGAGTAGAGGACCTGGAGCACCTGTAAACAGGGCTCCTGTGGTTCTGGAGTCTGGCAGTACCACTCCGGTAGGGAGGGTACAGGAGTCCAGCGTGAGGAGTGATTGGGAGATGAGTTCCCCAGTGGAAGAGCCGGTGGGTCAGGGACTTCCCAGTTGGGCTAGGATCCCGTGTAGTGACCAGGGTGACACCACTTCTGTTCTGGGGGATCTCCGCGCACTGTCAGGTGGACAGGGGATGGGAGATCAGCGCCAGACAGACAGTCGCTCGACATATGTGTCATTTGATAGCCTCAGGGGGATGGAGTGGAAATCCCCAAAAGTCCTGGAGTGCCAGGCGATTATTCCACCAAAGGTTCTAGGCCGGAGGTTGGAAGGCCAGGTTCAGGATCAGCCTGACCTGAAGGGTGGGACGTCTGTAACCAACGTCCCGACCGGTTCTTCTTCCAGAGGTACCGCCCCAGTTGGTAGGGAGCAGGGCTCTGGAAGGGGGTGCAGAGGGTGGGAGAGCCCACCTCTGGCCCCGGTACAACCTGAGGGGTTAAACCCTGGGTTGGAATGGCGTTCTAGGTGTACCCCTCGCCGGAGGAGGAGGAACCCTAGGAGAAGAGGTAGGGGGATGAGAGCCTTCCCTGAGACTCCTGGTCCGCCTGAGGGTGCAGACTAAGGGTGGGCGTAGTTCGCGAAGTAGCACTTCGCGAAGCTACGCAAAGTGAAGTTCGCACTACGCGAGCTACGCGTAGCACTTCGCGAACTGCGAAGTAACATGTTCGCACTGTGCAAGATGTTGTTTTCAATGATTGAACAGTGCGGACAAGCAACCGGCACTGTGCAATCATTGAAAATGGCATCTTGCACAGTGCGAGCTGTAGTTTTCTGCTGCTCGAGTAGATTTTTCCTCGAGCTGCAGCTTTCTCAACGCGAACTGGTAGTTTCTCATCGCGAGTGGTCGCGAGCATACGCGACTCCTCGCAATGAGAAACCTGACCTTCTCGCGTTGGGAATCTCGCCGGGAGGTTTATTTTCCATGCTCGCGATCGCGAACAAGGAAAAAGTCTCGCCAGGATGTCATTTTGCTTGCTCGCGGTCGCCAACTTGACGTTGAGGACCGCGAGCAAGCAAAAAATGACCGCAGCACTACGCAACACTACGCTACGCGTGTTCGCACTGTGCTACGTGCAGTTCGCGTAGTGCGAAGTAGCGCGAACTTCGCAAACTACGCGAGCGTAGCGTAGTGCTTCGCCCAGGCCTAGTGCAGACCCTAGGCTGGAGAACCAGTGGCAGTCTAGTCCTGTCTTGCAGACAGGAAGGGTGGATAATGTCCGCTATGTGCCAGGGGTTACTACCCCCCACTCTGTGATTAGGCAAGGACCGGTGGCACCTGGGTGGCCTAGGGCCTGGTCTTGGCCGCGGACAGCTTGGGAGTACCAGTGGGGTAGCCCAGTTGGTCCAGACAGTGGTGTTAGAAAGAATTCCATGGGTTCACCGTGGCGTAGAACCGGAGGGTGTCCCTGCAGTTGCGGGCCCGCGTCCGTGTTCTATCGCCCCAAGCAGGGAAGTCCATCACGGTGGTGATTGGTCTGCCCTGCGTTTTGGCTGGAAGAGGGTTGTGTTGGACTTGGCCCTTCTGGCAGGTTCACCCCTGAAATTTTTGCTTTTTATTGGTGACTTGGTGTGGTGATTTTTTGGTTTCTGCGCACTTTCCCTGTGTCCCAGGGTAAAGTGCGTACGCGCTCTGAGTGCATGTGGTGAGATAGGCCTGCCCTCCCATAGGAATGCATGGGGAATGTATGTGTCCCTAGTAGTTCCTTATGCGTGGGGTGTGCAGGCCCGAGTTTGGTATGTGCGGACTCGTGTGATTGAATGCTGCGCGGTGATGTGTGCGGCGTGCATGTACCTAGTGTGGAAGTGCCCCTTCTAGAAGTGGGCACTTCGGTGTGCAGTGTAAAATGTGTGCCTTGTCGCGTGATTGGCTGGTTGAGGTCATGTGACGGGCTAGGGATTCCCCAGAGTCAGGATGAGTCACCCAGTGGTGAATGGGGAGATCAGCAGCTAGATGGGTGGGAGGAGTACACCTGGGTCCTGAATAGGGCAGGGTTTTCCCCACACAATGCTGGCTCCGCCCCCTGTGGTGCGACTGACGACCCTAGCCCTGCCAGTGAATAGAGTAAGGGGCTGAGCACATCAAGGGTGCTCCCCAACCAGCTGCGACTGGTTTTCCCCCTCACCCTGAACCCAGAACAAAGGGTTTCACTGTATAAAAATGGGGCTGTGTCCTCACAGAAACTGTTCTCTGCCAGGATCTTACCTGAGGGGGGCTGCTGCTGCTGCTGGACCAGAGGACCGCCACTTGGATTACCTCCCTGCCTGGAGGCCCAGTGAGCTGGCTCTGGGTCCAGCCTTGCCCCCCACCCCTGCCCTGCTGCATGCAGGGAAGAACTTTGCTTGGATCCTACTTAAAGCGCTGGGAGCGCTTTATTGTCCCCCTAAAGCACCGGGAAGTGCTTTTCTTTCCCTCATAGCGCTGGGAGCGCTAGATGTGTGTCCCTGAGCGCCTGGGAGCGCTTTCATTGGCTTCATAGCGCTAGAGGCGCTTTATTTTTGAAAGCCGGTGCCCACCCGGCGTTTGCCCCGTCTTCGCCGACCTTAAGGTCCCCTGGCAGGTGCCCACCCTGCCAGGGACATCGCCGTGGTCGTTGGCGGGTGCCCACCCCGCTTCCTTCAGTATTTATATAACGGGTGCCTACCCCGCGTTGTTGCCACCTTAGCAGGAGCCCACACCGCATTTTGGTTGCCGAAATCACCACCGCAGCCGGGCTCCCAGGAAGTCAGGCGGCCCGTGTTGGGACGTGGGCGGAGCTTAACCAGGAAGCGGACGGGAGCCTACCCCACGCTCCTGGGATCCTCGCGAGAAGAGAAGCGGACGTGCGGTGGCTTCCCCTGCAGGGCTCCCACGAGTGGTGAGAGCCCTGCAAGGTCCAGCGGAGCAGCGCGCCAAGGAGAGAAGCGGAGAGCCTCCCGCCATCACCGGAGACATCAGCGCAGCCTCCGATTCAGCTGGTGAGTGGGGCTCTTGCCAGGAGGGTGCGCGAAGCAGCCTGAGTGGTTGCTGAGCGCTGGCGCGCCCCAACGTGCAGGGACCTTGTTATGGAGAGCCTCGCCCGGCACTTCAGCGTGGGGGGACTCCGCGCATATGCTAAGGGTGCCGGTATCTGTCCTTGAGCCCCGAGAAGGCTCCAACGTACGGGGGCATTGTGTGCTCGAGAGCGCTGGTGCGTTGCAACGTCTGGCCCCATCATTTGTCTCGAGCCCACAAGGCTCCAACGCAGAGGGCATATTTATGTTCAGAGTCCAGAGGGAGTCCATCAGCAGCGCATTGTTTGTGTAGAGCGCAGTGCACCCTCCAACGCATACGGGGGCATTTCTTTGGCGATTGAGTGGCCCCAGATGGCAGCGGGCCACTCCCACCTTGCCCCACAATATTGATCAGAGCCTGCGAGGCTCAGGGGGCCACAAGTGTTTTCTTAGAGTCCAGGAGAGGCTCCAACCCCTGCCATATTTATTTAGGAAGGCACAGTGGTGCCCCAGCATCTCTCCAGTTGCCCAGCACTTAGTGGGCAACTGCTACGTGTAGGTTGTGCTTTGTGCGCCTTGGTTTGCGCAGCCTGCGCAGGCGCACCCTGACTCTGCTGGACACAGGGCGCCCTTGCCCCTTCAAGGCCAGTTGGCCTAGGGACTGCCACAGATAGTGGCTGATGTGAGTTTTGGCACTATTGTTCTTTTCCTGCACCTCTGAATGTGTTTATGCGTCATGTGCTTTGCTTTACACCGCTGAATGTATTTTATGCATCATGTGTTTCCCTTGTTCTACACCTCTGAATGTGATGCATCATGTGTAATGTGCGTTTACCCCTATAGGTATTGTGATACTTTGGTGGTTGTTTGTTTTCTCCTAGTACAGGTGGTGCTAGTGAGGTCCTGATTCCCTGCGCAATATTTTCCTAAGGTGGTTAGGGTTGCGTAGGTGGTACTTACCTGATACCAGTAGATACTGGTTGTGTTCTACATGTACACTTGGTAATTTGTGTTATGTTCTAAGAGTGCTAATTCCTGACAGTGGTCCATGTGGCCCTGTCCCCTGTACATATAATCCCTTGTAAATTCTGCCCGTGCCTGTTGGCACATTGTAAAGTGTGTGTTTTTATCTGATGTGTTGTGTATAATACAAAGGCTATTTTTATAGAATACCTTGTGTGGAGTTTCCTTTGTGGTGGGCCTTGGGTGTTGTTGCTGGGTGCGCGCGCAAACGCTTTACACATCGCCTCAGGGATAAGCCTGTCTGCTCGTGCCAAGCTACCAAGGGGGTGAGCAGGGGTTATCTTTGGCGTGTAACTTCCTTGCCCTGACTAGAGTGGTGGTTTCTGCCTGACTTTGGCGCAAGCCTTAGCCAACCAGAAATCCCATTTCTAACATTGTCCATTTAGGGGTTAGTAGTTTTAGGGTTAGGGGGAAGGGATAGTTCTTGTGTTTTTTGGGTTTAGGGTGACTAGTGTGGGTAGTGAGATGTCGAGCAGGGGCAGAAGCAAAAACCTGTTGGAGGAGGAGTTTGCTGGCTTGCTGTGGCTGTTGGTGGGATACCTGCCAAACAAAACTGGCAGTGGAGGTAAGGTGAGCCAAGGCGTCCCTCCACATGAAAGCGTGAGCTTTGGAAGGAGATGTGCTTCGAAATGAGTCAGCTCATCAATGTCCAGCGGAGCATCCAGCAACTAAAGCACCTACTGGTGGCAAATCTCCTCAATCACCTGTGGATTGAATTTGGTGTATCTTTCACACACATAGTTCAATGCTTCTTCTTCAAGGGGGCCTAGATATCTTTATGGGTTAGTACGGCATGATATGGGCTAACTCACTTAAACAAACAGAACACTCCACAGGGCCCTGTTGACAGGGGAATTACAATAGCCAAAACATACCATGCAGTGTAGGTGTCACCCGACACATACTTTTATATTAAGGAACAAATAATAAATCCTTTATGACCATGTACAGGTCTTGAATAGTCATTGTTCATTTACAGTGAACTGGTCACATGTAAGGAACTAAGCGAAGAAGACAAACGCACCTGGGTACTGTCTGATGTGTGTAGCATTGTAAAGAACATGTAGTGACTTGAAAAGGCCCCAGCATTTTTCTACTATGCAGAGTGTGGTCAATCAAATTGGACTGTTCACATAGCCATCAAAGTCAGTCAACTTTGCACCATGAAGCAAGCCAGACTGCACTTGCACCTTGTCTAAACTATGTGCACCTGATACCTAATGTGCGTGGGATTATCTGAATACACCACAACATGGCCCAAATATGCCACCATTAGTGGAATGCAACCTATCCTTATGCTACAAGTCCAACTTACTGACAATGTCAGGCATTTGTGAAGTCATTGTACTGTTCTTCATATGTACACAGGGTACATGTTCAGCATTCACAGAGAAACCTTACACATACACTTGTGGCGAGGTGGACAGCTTCAGAGATTTTCATGCTACCGGTGAGTGCCGTCCCAATTTATATGTGCTTTGTAAGTATTGTGTGTGTTCTCATAAATTGGTTGCCGTTAAATGTGCAAAGGGTATCACCAGTCAGTGGAAATATGCTTTACCTTACATGTAGATTCACAACAGAAAAAGGGAAAAGTTGCAAAGTTGCATATGCAATTAGCAGAGCCAAATTACAATGTGAAATAATTCCCAATGTATGCGGGCCCACATGATGGATGACTCTCAATCTGCTGCACTAATGTTGTGCCAGCTGTTGTGTAGATGCCTATTACACATGTGCCATCACCTGCCCCAAAACCAACTGATGGTCATTAGTTCAAATGTCTCTTACTCATACTGTGGACAGAAAGTGACAACATGTTACCCGAAATATTTGACAGAAATGTTGCATGGGATAGACTGAATCAGTATGTTTGCCAAAGTCCAAATTTGAGCAGGACACAGGTGTGGTTGAGATGTAACATATACCCTAGACAATACTACCAATTGTCAAAAACATATATAATGTGCATGTGCACAGTAAACTGCTTTTCCAATTAATTTGTCCTCCCATTGTGTGTTCACATCATACCTTGCCCATTGCTGCAGAATTTGTTTCTCTACCATACCAAAATCAATACTGTATAAATGTTTGAAGGCATGTCATACATTCAGGCCACTCAAACAGCAAATTCCCCTTGGTTCCATATATGTACCTGTAGGTCAGCTTTCAGCCAAAGTTTGGACTCCAAAGTACTTGGGTGACCATGTGAGCAGGCTTGGTATGCTGAAACATGATTCTTTACTAGTATAGATGTTTTATATACATTTGTGAGGTGCCATACTTACATTGTATTATTCATGATAACAAATCTAGTGGGCAAGCTGCATATCCTAATTTGTTGCAGTTAATGTGCAAGTCCATTGTCCATACCAATGACATACATGGGTTCACCCCTTAGCCCACATTTATCATCACATGTGGCAAGTGTCATCCTGCATCATGGGTACCTGCACATCTCCCAGAGTACTGCATATAGATGGCATGTTCGATAGGGTGACAGAGGAGCAATTTCCAAAATGGCATGGTGGTCTAAAGGATGTTGTCACAAAACTCGATGTGCACATAACATTTGAGGGATGAACTTCAATCTGCCTGTCTGATGCACATTGAAAGTGTATGCATGCACATGGCAATGTATGGTCAATTTTGTGTGGCAGGTCCACACAAGCTGTGTTGATTCCTACCTCAGTGCAGACTGAATAGGTTTGAGTCAATGTAGGTCATGTCACCAGTCCACAAATGCCAATGCATGTAACTCAAGCCCTCATATACCTGATGCCCTAAAATAGATACATTTCCATATCTTTGTAGTGTTTTGTGAGGCATAAGGCCAATGTGTTAAGTATCATAGGCATGTATGCACTGTGTTGTCAGCATACGGGCCATTTCAGAGTCCACCTACTGCTACCATTACCCATACTGTATCCTCCAGGAATTGTCACCATTGAACCTTTTTGGCCAATACCTGCAAGATACAGCACCATATAAGCAAATGTAGGAGCTCTACAGCATGCATGCACACAGTCATCACATGGATTAAGTATGAGTTGATGTGCATCTAGGTAACAATGAGTACAGAAATATATGGATAGACTTGGATAAGTAAAGGACCACATGCTATAGGTTGAATTTAATTACATGATATATGTTAAACTGTGCCAGGTATGTCTGTGTGTCACTCTTGGAGAAGTGTCCATGTTTTTTTATATGGAGGTAGCTAGCCACAATCCATTTATGTTTCAATTACCCAGCACAGAGTCAATTTATGCTGCAATGTTTGTGGCCTTGTGTATTTGCCATAACAGTGAAGCATTGCTAAGGCATATTATGTGTACTTGCTACACATTACTCATTTTACAAAGGTGATTGGCCATTGACTTTACCCTCTTTCATGTTGCATGACAGTCCCCCAGGGAGTACCTAGCTGGACCATGTGTACCATTCCATGTGTACACAACATCATTGCTCAGAATCTGTCTTCATATGCACATGGTTATCAGTTTATGAGGCTATACACTGCCATATCCTGTACCTTTTAGGGCCAAGACCTGAGTACTTTAGCATTGTAATCTTTGGGGAAGTACATGCTGCTCATGAATGTTGGTCATGATTCATTCCATAGATGTCTGTTTTTTGGCCGGACATGCCATTTATGCTGCTAATAGTTATACTTGCATGTAATTGATGACAACCTGGACAAATTATTCTTGGTCTGATACACGCATCCTTTCTCTCCAAAACCCAACATGATCCCTGCATTGAAAAAACCATATTGGATTCACCTAGAGAGGTACCACCACATCAGGCATGTAGCAAAGGCCTACAGGCACATAGGGAGCCACTACGACAAATCGAAGGCAGCTGGGACATGGAGTCCCAACCTCGGGGACAGAACACCCTGGGCAGGGGAAGAACCAGGCCAGAAGTGGAGGCTTCCCATGGTGGTTATTCTAGGACCCTTCACAGCCCTGCCAGTGGTGGCACCAGAGACAGTCTCCACACCAGATCCATAAACCAAGTTTGAAAGGCAGTGCCTGAAGGACAATGCAGACACAAGGTTGAGACTGGCAGGCATAGAACTGCAGGTTGTGACACTAATGAAAATTGTAAACACCTTGCAACAATCTGTAGATAAGATACAGCAGCAACTTAAGGCCCTCCCTCTGACTTTCTTCCCCTCCCCAGTTCATATTGTTTGTTTTTAGTCTATAGAGTTTTAACATATGTTAGGATAGGTTATAGCATAGTGACAGGTTAGTTGAGTTTTAGTGCTTTTATAGGTTTTAATATTTCTCTGGTGTTAGGTGGGGATATGGGTGGGTAGGTTGTTACATGTGTGGGGGTCAATGTTTAGTATGTGTATAAAAAAACAAAAATTTATATTTGCTTAGGTTTTAATGTTTAAGTAGTTTGTGTATAGGTGTAGTTTATGTTTGTCTCATATGCAAATGTTTCTAAATGGTGTTGCGGTGCAAAAGTTTAACTCGTCTGTTGGGGTATTTGTGTAAAGTAGGTTTAGTTAAAGCTAGCTAGCTTAAGTTAGTTTTGAGTTAGGCAATTTAGCTTAGGTTAGTTTAGGTATAGTTTATATTGGAATAGTTAGTGCAGATTATTCATTTTTAGATTGTATTAATTTTATGGTGTG
Source organism: Triturus cristatus (assembly GCF_964204655.1). Lineage (NCBI taxonomy): Eukaryota > Metazoa > Chordata > Amphibia > Caudata > Salamandridae > Triturus > Triturus cristatus. The sequence goes on from NC_140585.1 coordinate 722,101,193, forward strand.
TTAAATAAATATTGTTCACAACTGCTTACTTATTATTTTCGTGACAGATGTCATATCCGCTTAGATTGGGTTAAGCACATGCTGTACGAATTCCTGCTAGTATTTCTATACGTGTCACTACATGGAGCATCTAAGAGGTAGATCATGTCAAGTTGCAATGGAGTCACTTAAAGAGTCACTTAGGGGGTCTTCAAACTTGATTGTGCACTGTTGCTTTCAATGGATACACAGCCCAAAACAGGTATTAACTTACTGTTGCACTGTGTGTGTAAATGATGCTAATTTGTTTGTATGGATAAATAAGCCAAACCATTGTGACTGATCAATAATGTGTTTGTTGCTACACTGATGCCAGCCACTTACACACTCTCTATTGTACCATTATGTTGTCACATTCCTGTTGTTTGCTGGCCAGTATGCATGGAAGTATCCACCACTTGGGCAAGTCTTACCATTCACTGATTGCTAATTGTAGCACTTCATGCTTGTGACCTTGGGTAACTACTTGCTAGTTTAGATGTACGTGGAGGTCACATAAACTATTTTGCTTAACCTGTGCAGGTATACTCTTGGGTTTATGAAACATGAAACTTAATTCCCTTTATATAGTAGGTAGTGTCTTTAGGGTCAGCACATCCTCCATGGTCTACTTTGTCCAATCATGAACAGACATATAACACGGTGGTTCCGGTAAGTGATCTTATTGACATGTGAACCAAAGAGCATGGAGCAAGTGGCAGTCCTCGTAGCAACAACCAAAACATAGTTTGTTAGCTATTGGATGTCCAGACAGAGTCCACGGGGGAATACATGTCATGAGTCATGTGGAGTAGAGGAGTGTTCCAGTGAGGAGGAAGACCAAATTGCCATTAGAGAAGACAGGCCACATCGACAATTCACAAATGAGTGAAAAAAACAGGTGGGAGAGCAAATAGAGGACAGGACCAGTTGTGAAGTACACTCTCATGGCCATAAGCACAGGTCAAAAGAGGAACTGGCCATGTGGCACGGAGAAATGCTACTGGCCAGTTTTCCAGTGGAAAGCGGTGAAGTCTATGTCTTCTTCCTCTGATGTGTGTGGTGTCTCCCATGAGGGGTGTGTAGTAGATGCCAGAGGCAACAGAGGCACTCACACATGAGAGGCTGAAGATGTGGATCCCCTGTCCCCAGCAGCATTTCTCTGTGCCAACAAGTAAGGCAATGCAGCACTAAGAGAGGCCTTCTGGTTTGCCAGCACAGCAACAACTTCATGGTGTAAGACACCCATTGTAGCTATGTAGGAGTCCTTCTTCTTTTCCATGGACTCCAGGATCTTGAAGATATCCCTCGGCTGGTTGGAAACCTCACTGGTGTCACTTTGGCAGAGCAGTTGTTTGTGCCTCTGTCTTATCATACCAGCAATGTCAGCTAGGGACCAATCTATGCCATGGAGCAGATCTTAGCTGCCTCTTATAGCCTCCTAGGTGTCCTTATTGGGACTAAGGCACCTATGGACTACCTCCAGGGGGGGAAACAACCCTTACAACGCGGCCATTACACCAGGATACCTTTACAACATGGTTGTTACAACGACCACGTTGTTGCGACGCAGGACCATTACAACGTAAGTCGTTACAACTATTTGCTCTAGATAGTGCGAATAGTATAATTTACAATTCCAACACCTTCCCTACTGTTGCACACACAGGAGTAGGAATAGTAAATTATACTATTCCGACGTTCAGCGCACCATCGAGAGCAAGACGTTGTAAGGGTACTGTGTTGTAACTACAAGGTTGTTGTAATAACCGCGTTGCAAAAGCATGCGATGTAATGACTCGCATTGTAAAGAGACATATTCCCCTCTAGGGTGCCCGCTATTGTCTCCATCCCAGCCTGCAACAGATCTACCAGCTCCCACTAGACCCCTACCACACAATGTTGCAATTCAAGTTGGGAGTCCTTGGAGGGCTTGCTGGTGATGTTTGTTGGATGATAGGTGGATCCTCTGGAGACTATGCGCCACTGTTAGACTTTTTTGCGACCAGAGATAGTGTCTGAATGGAGTACAGGATTTGCTGGAGGGTGTTTTGGTCGAGGGTTGGCAGGATTCTCATCCAGGTCAGGCGGCTAGTCAGGAGTTGTCGGTACATCCTCTGCAATGAAATAGACATATGTTGATGGTGATCCATGTTAGAAGATGACATGAGTAATCTGCTTGACAATCAGGCTTCCTGCTAAATCACTTTTAGGTCAACTTCAGCTAGCTCTGGGTGACCTAAAGAATCATATACACATAACCTGAAACTTGACAAGCTTTTGAATCTTAACCAGAACTCTGGAGCTAACAATACCCCAGACACTAAACAAATCAATCCTCCCACAAGTGAGAAGTACTCCTTGCTTGAGTCCTCGGCCATGAAGAGCCCACCTATCTTGCATTGGAGATCACAACTCCTTCCAACTTCCTTCTGCAGACCCCAGAGGTTTTTCTGATCACCTATCTGATGCTGGCATTTACTCCCTTTTGTTTTCATACAACACCACACCTAAAGATTTGTTATCATACAAAACCACACCTAAGGATTCGCTGCCCTCACCGGCCAGTATCCAAACTATTCTCTCCAACCCACTTAGAGAACCCAGTTTCAGCTATAGAACTATGAACAAGCATAATTTACTACAAGATTCTATTACACACCAAGAGGTAGTAGTTACTTAATTATATATCAAGTCTATGCTTCTAGATTGCAGGTCAGCAGTAAGACACACAGCTGATATCTCTGATCTCATTTTCGCACAAAACTTTGACATCCTGGGCCAAACTGAGACATGGCTTAATGACACCGCTGCAAACATTCTGGACATATTAGTGCCTCCCAATTTTGACATAATCAGACTGAACAGAGGTCAAAGAGTGGGAGGTGGTATGGTACACATCCATCGCTCCGTACTCTCCCATAAACACACACAGATTGCTCAATTGTCCTCCTACGAATACCAAGGCATCAAAAATGGCATAATGACAAAATGGTATGCTTACTCCACACAATTTATCACCCCCAGGAAATGATCTAACTTTCATTGAACAAATAATGGAAACCATCTCCTTTAACATACACCAACCCCCTAGCCACCTCTTCATTGGTGACTTTAACATTTACTGGTGTGATCCAAATGACCCCATACTGAATACCTTTAAAACCTTCCATTTTGACCTCAACCTTACCCAGTCTTGTAATGGCTCAACGCAGAATAGAGGCTCAACCCTGGATATAATCATAGATCTTGTCATAAATGTCATAAATCTTGTATCCATTTTACCCTGCGACTGGTCAGATCACTACCAAATCTCCTTACTCATCACTGATAATGTGCAGATTAGACAAGCCCAACTCCACAAAACCAAACAATGTTTCAGAGACCTGAGAAATATTAACATAGCTGATCTAGCCTCCATTAGCAACAACCTCCTTCTACTGCCCTCAAACATGACAAACGTGAATGACCTTACCAAACATTACATCCAATGCATGTCAGACATTTTTTATACAATTGCTCTAAAGCAGCAAAAAAGAATACCCTGCTGACACTCCAAACATTGATTTTGTACCCACCTTAAAGAGGCCAGGCATAATTTATGGCTAGCTGAGAGATCATGGCGAATCTCTCCCTACACAACTCACCTTATGTACTTAAGGTCAATGAGAAGCTCCTATAAAAACTCAATCATAGCTCCAAAGCAGAATACTTAAGGACACAACTAAACAATGCCAAAAACAGACCCAAAGATACTTTTCAAAATCATCAAGCCACCAGCTAATGGTAGACCCAACCACCACTCCGAAGAAAAACATGGCACTCCCTAGTGGTGATGATTTCTCCACTTATTTTAATGAGAAGGCGAGAAGGTTGCATCAGAACTGTTAATCGCCTCTCAATGTCCACATAGCCAGGGCAAGCCCAGTCTCCTACCAATGTTTCCAATAATAAGGTTCTCTCACACTGATTTTACTACAAAAAATAATGTTACATGGAATACCTTCAAACGTCCGGATGAAATTGCGATGCTCAATACAATATTATCGATAAAACCCTCAATCCACTTCAAAGATCCACTGCCTGTCAACTTGGTCAAAGAGCTTAGAACTTCCTTTCTCCCACTTTGGTTTACGATTGTCACTGCATCTCTCTCCCAGTGCATGATTGCTGACTGCCTAAAGATAGGACAACTTACCCCAAACCCAAAAAAATACAAATGCAGAATTGTCAGACCTCAATAATTTCCATCCACTCACTGAAACTGCTCTAGCTCACATTGTAGATGATGCCCTATGACTATTTGATCAGATCAAACCTTTCCCGCTAATACTCCTTGATCTCTCCTCTGTGTTTGATACGGTCAAACATCACAACATGATTGACCTCTTGGGCAAAAGCATGGGTTTATCTGGTCCTGTCTTAAACTGGTTTTCCTCTTTTCTTCATAATAGAGCTTAGCGAATCAAAGTTAATCAAACCCTTTCAGATATTACTCCGGTCTCGAATGGAGTCCGTCAAGGATCCACACTCTCACCCATCCTTTTCGAATAGTTAATGGAACCTCTTACTGAAATTCATAAACACTCACACATACATTACTACATATACGAGGATGATACACAATTCTAGTTGAATGTTTCACCACCTGAATTTATAACAGCTTTTAACCGCACCCTATTTAAAACCCAACAATGGTTAACCCACAATCACCTTTTGCTAAACACAGATGACAGAATTTCATCTGATTTCCCACCATTATCTCTCTGTCCCCTTAGATGAATGGCTCAAACAACTTACAGCACTCAAATGCATCCCACATGTTGTTGATTCCACTAAATCATTAGGTATAACATTGGACAAATACCTGAATACTCAAGATCACATCAGTGCAACCACCAGAGGATCCAATTAGCAACTGAATATGCAAAGGAAAATCAAATCCTTCTTGCCCCCAGGTTTCTTTCAGTTAGCAATCCAATCACTAGTCATCTCCCGACTAGACTACGGAAGTGCTACTCTTGCAGGATTACCCAAACTAGGCTGGCTCCATGAAGGGCCATTCTGAACTCTGCTGCAAGGCTCCTTTTGGAATCCAGTAAATGTTACCACATTACACCAGATCTAAAACACCTCAAAGGGCTACCATTTCAAGCAAGGATTCAGATGAAGATAGCCTGCATGGAGCATAAGGCTCTTCATTATAACATCCCTGTATACCTGGAAAAAAAACTGAAACCATCTGATGGGAGTCATTCCCTAAGAAGTTCTAAATCTCTACTGTTGAAGCCACAGAAGTTTTATCAAAAAGGAAACTTATAACCACCCCTTTTCTAGTCTTACTCCAAGATTATGGAACGCAATACCTTCAACTACTTCCTTCAAAAAAGATGATAACTGCTATTGCTGAATCGATACTCTCAACAGTAGTTCTTAAATTGCTCTATGAGGCTACTTTCCCTGTATACACTTCTGGATCTTTAATTCACTAAGAATCTGCTGTCATTTGCTACATTGTATATACATTGTTTTCTTTTGCTTGCTCCGTTCTGCTATTAAAACATTTGCTATCTATTCCTATACCTGTGATGTTTGTACAGCACTCAGATACACGAACGGTTCATGGTTGTGCTACATAAAACTCCTAAATTAAATAAATAAATAAAATAACATTGATGCTAAGGCCAAGTTGCACTGTAGTTGACCTTCAGATGGCAGTATCTCTGCATTGCTCACACATCCACTGTGTGACAAGGCTAACTTATTGTGTCATGACATATATTGCAACACAGTTACACATCTTGCTGGGCCTGCCATTCCTGCACATGTGATTGGATGGAAGGTCCACATCTGCTTTAGTAATTTGCTTTGCTTTTCATGATGCCTATATTGACTGTGCTTTAGTGCATTGACACAACTACTGTGCACATTGCACCTAGTCTACAGGGTATCTAAATTCCCTGTGACCAGTACTAATGCCCACAGCTCCTGTGAAAGTGATGTGGGTTTGGTCAAGTATTATTTATGATCCTGCAGTCTGCCTTCCACACAGTACACCACAGCTCTCTACCTTGTTGTGCGGTCTTGCATACAAATCATGCTTTCATGTGGACAAGGGTTCCAACCTTGCTAAACTGCAGGAATGTGTGAGGGCATGTACTTAACATGAGATTCCTATTTGTGCATGCTCATGTTATTTCATTGCACAGGCAGTTGGATCCACATTTGTGGACAGTGGCACTGTGTACCAACTCAGAGGAGATGGGCCCAGTCAAACTATGTAGTATGCTAGCACTGACACTCAGCTCATTTCATCAATGTCAGAGTTGTTATCTGCAGAGTATCACACATCGTTTGGCTCAGGCCCCCTCACTTTAACTGTGCATGCTTCCTCAGGTAATCCTGATTTTGGGACAGGGACTCAACTTCCTGCCATACACTGATGGAACACAAATAATAGATTGACTCTCATGTGCGTACAACACCAACAATATGCATGACCATATTCAATGGATTGACATGGCTGGCTGTTTTTGAGGTCTTTGGGTGAAGCTGTAGCCCACATGGCAGTAGTGCTGGAATTGGTGACAAGTTCCTACCCAGGTTTGCCAGACAACTGGGCTCATTCGCCTCAGCAACCAACCATCGCTGACCCTTGCCCTTTGTGGTGGCAAACTATTTAATCCTATACCTTGACAAATCCCTGTTTCACATCCTCTGACTTTGACATATGTGGCATTTTGCCTTTAGACTGCCTCCTGGAATATGCAACATCTTCACCCAGGGCCACATCACATGTAAGATGTAGTTCCAAAAAGATCTCTTCTCTGTCATCCCTTCCCAGATGCGACACAAGTTGTGACACTGTCAGTTACAGCAGTGCATGTGTCTCAGTCAGGCTACCTTGCAGTACACATATAGATTCTTACCTCTTTAGTATGCAATGTCTCCCTATTCAGACACAGTGGCAGGTCAATGTGCTCAGCCAGCACCTACACGGAACTGCACAGCCAGAGGCCCACTAGAGCTACACACCATACTTTGTTTTTAGCACACATGGTCTTATGGTGTGCAACACTTGCATTCACCCCCACACTCAGTTTGATGTAGTTCATGAGAGGACTTCGGATGCTCCCTACCACGGCAGCTGACACCTGCTTGTGTTCACCACGCATGTTGGGGCTGCTGTGTGCTATGCACTTTTATGCAGTTTACTATACACGTGGCTCTTGGCATGTTCATATGATCCTCAGGTGTGCAGTTTCTCCTCTGACAAGCCCATTACATTCCATTGTTTTACAGTCCAGACAGTGGCCGCATGGCGCAAGGTGGCTTGCTTTGTAGCAGTCAGGATGGGCAGGATTATTATGTCCATGCATGATGTGTTGTTCTAGCCCATTATTTTTGCTTTGTATTCTGGGACTAGTAATTCTGGTGAATCATCTTATACATTCCACTACAAGTGCAGTATACAAAGGTGAACCTGGACTGTTCCTGCACTTCACACATGGAAGAGAGAAACGTGATAGAGCTGGACTGAGCTGTACCACATGTAACTATGCAGTATAACTCATACTTATGTGATGTTTAATGGAGCGTGACCAAGATTCCTGATCTTTGCCTTGCACAAGCACAGAGGAGTGCTGGGACATATGTAGCTGCACTGCACAACATGACCTTTTATCCCACATTGCCCTTTGTTGTGACTTACCCTGTAGGTCTTGTTATTCCTCATGGGCTGCACTATCCTGTCCCGGAACTCATGCCATCAACTCCTCTAAGATGACAGCTGCCACCCTCTCCTCCAAGGCATCCAGCTCCTCCTGGGGTGCCTTGCTTCCTCTTCCTGTCTGCATAACTTCATTCAGGTTGTTGGCCAGTTTCTCCTGCATCCTGCACTTAGAGTTATGCCAGTGTTTTTTTAAACTCAATGACGGTCTTCTTGGCTTGTCCCAAACTGCTGATCTTGGCCACTATGGACTGGAAAATGGCCTCTTTCTTGTCTAATGCCAACTTTGAGGAGACAAAGAGCTGATGTTGGTTCTATGTCACTTCAGTGATCAAAATGTCATTCTCCTGACTGAAAATGCACTTCCTCTTCCTCTTCCCGTGGGAGTCTGGCTGGACATCCTGGCTGGTGCTAGGGTTGTTGGGGTTGTGTCCTGGCTTTTGCTCTCTTCTCTCTGCTCCATGGCTACCTTCTGTTAAGTGTGCCATTGTTTATTCTTCAATGTGCATTTATTATATGGTTTTGACGCTTCACGCACTGCAACGTGACGCTCAGATGGTTAGCATCACTTTACGTGCTGCTCACCAGCCTTATGTCAGTTTTGCTCCCTATGCATCAGTTTCCATTTCAACAATTCACCAGTGGAAGCATCAATTTGTTTTGACGCAGCCTGCACCTTACGCCATGGTGCACCATACAGTAAATGAGGTGCATCCATGGCGTTTAGAAACGACGCATCGAATCGCAAGTCATTTTGACGCATCACTGCTGCAACACAGCAGTGCATCTGTTCTTGTAGATGAGGCGCTTAGAGTGCAAACTATCATTTGTTTCCCTATTTTTAGAGTTCTTTTGTGTTTAGGGTGATGATATGGGTGTGTGGTATCTATGTGTCCATGCTTGAGTGAGAAATGATACTGTGAGCTGTGATGGTGTGCAGTGTGGTGTCCAAAATATTGCACATGCTTAGTGAATTACTGAGAATCAGTCGAGATTGAATTATGCTGACATCGCCTCGTAGGTCTTGTTAGCTATCACTGGTGCACCGGCTGCAGTGGCATTTAAGCCCCGGGGTCTCTACCAACGCACAAATGGAGGAGGCATTTACTTGCTGGCATTAGAGCACCTGTCACCCTAGCTACGCCAATGGTTGTTAGCACCATTTTATCTTGTCATCTGTAATTGGAATACATGTGCTACCTTTGTAACAGAAGTTCGAGGTTATTTTTCTACAAATTCTCATTTTATTTCAGAGATAGGTTATCAACAGACCCGAGAAGTAAATGTGTCACACTGTTCTGATTCCACAGTAAGACATACATGTATCTTTCATAATGGCTTCAATATATAAGTTCTTTGCTTATTCAGTATTCTAAAACACCCCTTCCCCCGCTCAAGTTTTGAATTCGGGGTGACCGGGTTACTTAACCATATCGAATCTTTGCCATTGAAATGAAATTCTTATTTCCTTTCCAGATTACTGTCTGATTTTGCAGATCTGATATCATTTATGCATGACTTCTGATTTTGCATCGATGATAAATATAATTTTTTTGTTTCTTGTTGCATAAGGAATAGACAGTGCCCTTTGCTTAATACTGACTATGAGCGCCTTTTAAAATATTAATGCTAAATTACCTACGTCAATTTGACGTTTTTTTTTGCAATGGCATGATAAACACAAAATCTGAGTTGATTAGAGGAGGTTTACCGTCATACTCATTAAAAGCTGTGCTCACATAGACCTTGAAACCGAGGAAGCCTGGAAGTATTTGCTCTATTTAAGAAATCGATATGTGAAGGATGGTAGCCACCCCCCTCTGATGTTTCATGAGGCCACGCGATTTAAAAGTGATTTCTGCAGCTGAGCAAAACCACAAGATCACTGTATCCTTGGGAGTCAAGTATAGCTTGCCTCCACTCGTACACGCGCCCTTGGGCGTTTCAAGGAGCCCGCGAGTGATCGCATTACATATCAAGCAAGCATTAGTGATGGGTGTCATGAGCAACTTTTCAGGAGCAGTGACACAAATAGCAATAGCATGCAGACAGTTTGGGTCAGGTTGACAGGGCCAGCAAGCGTTCTCAAAGGAAATGGAGCACTCGGAAGCATGCGCAGTGAACACAAATCACGCTCAAGTGCCGCCTGGGGACCATTTTACAAAAATAATTGAATTCTGAATTCCAGCCTGTAATTTTCTGAAAATGCCCTCCATGAAACACACCAGTGATAGTGGGCTGTTTTATGTATGTTGAAATCTTCCCGAAGGTTCAGTGACTTTGATTTTATTGGGACATTCACTACAGAAAAGTAAAAACCTTACTTTCAATTTCTGCTCGGAAGTGGAATTCGATAGTATAGATCGCTATATTCATAACCATGCGTCCTATGGGCCTTTGTATAGATGTTACAGTGTAGCTTTCGACACGTTTGGATGTAACAGCCTATTTTATTTAAAAAGGCCCATCATTTCCTAATTGATATACAGTTCAGTTAGAAAACATGGTTTTGCTGGATGGCATGCGATTCTAAAATTGTTCACAGAAAGTACTTTCAGTTAGACTCAGCAAATTGTTTGGTTGCCAGAGCGGGCTTCCCAAGCAGAAGAATGATTAGCAATAAAATTATTTTTATTGTTGCCGGAATAGAGTTTTACAAGCTGACTAAAGCACTGCACATTTAATCTGCAGATCAAGGCCTAAGAGCAGTATTTTATGTGCTCATAATTTCGCGAAGGGAAATGAAGCCTTGTACAGTTACAGCTTCCTCTCATTTTCCCACCTTTTACCGACAGCGTTTTTTTGAATTTATGGCATGAAGGATGAAGGACTTTGCCAGAATAAAAGCTTGTGTCTGTACAAAAAATCAGCGCTTTTGGAAGTTGGTCAATATGTGCCTCATAATTAAACCACAAAAATCAAATCACCCCTCACATTCATGCCACACTCTCTTGCTCCACTAAACACATACATTCCTTCAGCGTCTCCACACCAATAAACATTATTTATATTTCCCATAGATATATATAACAATATCTGAATATAACTAATGCAAGAGCAATTCACTACTTCCTAGATTCTATGAAGGTCGCTCTTTCCCATAACCACCCTCTCTATTCAAGCATCTCTATTCATAGCTCAGCTAAGACCAGAAAGCACGTTCTCGTATTTTAGGCAAGTGATCTACCCAGCTCAGTGTCCTTGGAAGTGCCAACAATATTACATCCCAAACTGTCCAAGCTGCATACATTTCTCAGGACTGCTTCATGCCAATTTCCAGTGAAATCATCACTTTGATTCCGTCTTTGACATTGAGGTTAAGACTCTGAGGCATACAGTATTTAATCCAACTGGTCTATTTACCAAGTACAACCCACATATTGCAAGTTGCCAAATTCTGTACCTGTTTTAGCCCCTCAAACTGTAACATCCATTTCACAAGGTATAAGTTACATAGAGATTAAGAGACTGACAATAATTGGTCCCATACAGATGTGCACACATCTTGTTACCGAGTCGTTCCAACTAGCGCAGTTACATCTCACAAAGCTCATATTTAGAGACGCTTTAATTTGCCTAGAGGCATTTCAGGAGCGAGTGGTACTGCAGTAAGCGGGAGGAGGGCGAGAATACCCCTTTCTTCCACAAAACGCATCTCGCAAGTTCACAGGGTAATTTTGCAGTCAGTGAGAAGCTGTTCCTGTTGATGTTGCAAAAAGCTTGGGTCCTGGGTGATCACCATCCCCTGGTGTAATATTAATAACTGGCTATGCTATGCTAGGAATTTGTAAAGTGCATTCAAAAAGTTACGTTGTAAATAGTTTCTTAAATTGCGTTTATCCCTCGGTCACTCACAGGGTTTAAGGCAGCGTTCCAGAGCCTTGGAGCCAAATAAGTGAACAAACGCCCTCCACTCCTGGCTTTCTTTATTTTTGGTACAGTGAGGAGTCTCTGATCTGCAAAGAGTAATGATCTTTTAGGGCTATAGGTTGCTAGCAGCCACTGAATTAAAGGAGAACTTTTATTGTAGATCACTTGGTGGGCCAAAGAGATTTAAATTGAATTCTCTTGAGAACCGGCAACCAATGTAAACCTGTCAAAGATGGAGAAATAGAGTGATGCTTGGGGATCTTAAGGAGAATGCAGGCTGCAGCATTCTAAATCATTTGAAGGTACTTGATCACGTCCAGGTGGCTTCTCAGATAGACCGAGTTACCATAACCAAAGCAGGAAAGCACTAGGCCCTGAACTATTGTTCTCCTAGTGGCCCGGTGTACCAATTCAAAGCGTTCCTTAGGGTCTTAAGTAAACCAAGACTGCAGGCAGGTCATTTCTTAACTTGGACCTACGTGGTAAGGTGGCAGTCAATACAGAAACCCAGACTTTTTATTTCAGTTTTTGGGGGTGAAATCTACTAAATAATTGGGCCTTGTAATTCATACCAGAAGGAGGAGTTATTACCGACCACCAACACCTCAGTCTTATCTCCATTATGTTTCAGGCTGTTACTGGACCTCCAATCTCTGACATCCCTGAGACAAGCAATAAGCTGTTGTGTCAGGTGTTGGTGAGGTGGTTATCTGAGTATTCTCAGCATATGATACCATTGGAAAACCATGTGCCATTATGATGTCTGTCAGTGATTAAACATAGACATTAAATACAGTGGGGCTCAGAGATGAGCACTGTGGCACCCCATCATCCAAGGGGAGAGTATTCGAGCAGAATGTTTCCTAACACACCTGAAAACCTCTGTTTTTTTTTAGAAATTAGGCTATTCATTTCAGGGCATTGCAAGCTATTCCATGCTCTTCCAGTCTTCCCATGAGTATCAAATGAGACACCGTTTCAAATGTGGCACTTAAATCCAGGAATATAACTGCAGTTGACCCATTTGTGTCTAAAATTGATTTGAGTTCATCAGTAATGTCTAACAAAGCCATCTCAGTGCTATTGCCTGCTCAAAAACTTGTGAGATAGAATGGAGAATTCCGTGAACCTACAGAAATGACTATACGTTTTTGTTAAAATATTTCTCTGCAATTTTAATAATGAATTGAAGCATGGAAATTTGTCTATAACTTTCTGGGATTAAGGCATTTTATGATTTTTTTAATGTGGTTTCAGCACAGCATGTTTCCATGCCAGCAGGACTTCACTGCTTTCCAGAAACTGATTGATCATATTCTCCAGAACAGGACCAATAACTTTTCCACCTTTCAGAAGAATATTGGGGTCTGACTTAATTGATGTAAGTACATTTTCAATATCTTCAACTTTAATCTTTGAAAAGGAGGTCAAATGCACTCTAGCCTTCTCTAACTGGGTTCCTGAGGTGTCATTGGAATTTTGAAATACCACCCCTGGCATAGTTGCACAGATTTTAATAACTTTCTCAAAAAGAAAGTAGCAAACATATTGCATCTGGCTTCAGATGCTGCAGGACGTGCTAATGAAGTGTAAGACTTCATAAGTGAATTTACAATCTAAAAAATGTAGTTTGCTTATTTGACCAAATTATTCTCTTTGCGCTGAGAAAAGCTATCCTAGCTTTCAAATGTATTGTCTTGTTATAGCTTTTTTTAACGGCTGTATCATAATATATTCTCAAAATGTTCCTCTTTCTTAACCTTGGAGTAATCAATCACACAGTTACCCGGCGCCTCCTCATTTAACATCATTATTGGAAACCAATCATTAACCCTGGCTTCATCAGACCGAACAATTGCCTTGTTAATCAGAGCAAACTAGCATAATCAGCCTTAAACAACTAGATGAGCACAAAGGATCACAATGTTTAGTGGGTACGGGTTTATCCCTTCAATTAACTTGAATAGCAAAGACACTGTTTCAATCACAAATTGAGTTGAACTTCAGTTTTTTCCAAAGATCCTATGGCTGGTGGGTTCCAAGTATCAACATCCCTCTCTCATTGCAAAAGGTTTGTAACCTTGCTTAGTTGGAATACTGCAGGTATTTAGGCAAAGCTGGGTGATTAAGATTGGGGGACTTCAGTAGATTCATTAGAAGAGTGTATGTTTCAAGAAACATGGGCTACAAGTGAGATGTATTGACATGGCTATGGAAATTACCAAGTGTTATTATCTTGAAGTTTGGATCTCTGACTCTAGCTTCTAGTTGAAACAAATTGATCAAAGTACTGCTTTACTTACCTATAGTGCATTTGCTATGATTAATGTTACTAAGAAAGCCATTAATCATCTTATCTCAGAAGCCCTAGTGGCATATAGAGCACAGGCACCGAGCACAGCTTTGTATGGCTCAGAGACATGGGGTCATTGTGACTCTCGCAAACTTGAAAAAGTTTAAAATACCTTCGCCTGCTTTCTTTTGACACTCCCCAGAGCTCCAATTCGCCTAGGCTTGGCCCTGAAATCTATAGACATCACGTGAAATTGTGGACAATTTTGTGCTGGGTTAGAGTTTGGATGGTAGAAAATCTCTTACCCCATAGACTGAGTTTATTAAATGTTTTGGAGAACTTGAGTGTGTCTGAAATTCCTTGGCTAGGTTATGTAAATAAGTCCCTTATCGAGTTAGGGCTCACAGCCTTTTGGCTACACATGAACTCTTTGCCTGCCAATGGCAGAAAAGTTGTAAAGGAAACATTTGGTATTGTAATAATGAAAAATGTCTTTCTTCATCTTCCTTGTGTTAATAGACTGGTGATTTTCTTTTAATCAAATGGGACTTCAAATTTGAGGCTTTTTTAGATAACGTTAAAAAAAAAGTTAGCTAAGAACCTCGTATATAAAGTTCAGGTAGGGAACTTTACGGACAGCCTCCTTTGTTTGCAGTAATTGGCAAGCTGAGGGCCAAATCTCAAGTGCTTGCCCATCTTGAAAGTCCCAGGATGAAACAGAAGGTCTTATTTTTTTAAAGCATACAGTAGAGCAAGATCCATATGGGTAAAGCTGCTTTGTAAACTATATGGGATAGGGCTGTATCTTGTGGCAATAAGAATTTGTAAAACCAATACAAACCCTACGGTTGTCTTTGCAGTAGTCACATTTTTATGATTCATAGACATTTATCCTTTAAACAGTTGGTTACAGACTTTTTGTAATCTGCACAATTGCACTTTACTGATGTTCGAGAAAGGGTTTTTTATTTAATATTTTCTACTGGATCAAATGACGATGAATTGGTGCTTAGCGGAGGATGATGTAATGGAAAGATAAATTCTATTTATGTTAACTGCTTTCAATGCATTTTAAGAGTTGTTTGTTTGTTGCTTGTAATTTTGAAGATGTTTTATACTGCTTTTTATGTTTTTGTCACTGGACATTGTATCCGATATGGCAATAAACAAATACATAACATATATAAATAAATACTGATAAAGGGATGAGGTTAGGGAGGAGAAAGAGGCGTTTAGTGGGGTAATGAAAGGGTTTAGGGTTGGTTGTTATCTACCCACACAGGAGTAAGAATGTGAGCTAGACGCAAAAATAGAGATATGAACTTAGGGTATGCAAGAAAGTATGGGATAGTATGTGACAGAGTGAGTGTGAGATATCCCTAATATTTATCTGTAGTCTGCTATCTTACTACCCCCTCAACACCTAGCTCTTTCTCTCTCTGACTTTATTTACTTCTCTCTGTATGTGTCTTTCTCTAGCTTTCCTCCCCAACTGCCTATCTGTCTGTTTTAATTTCTTCTTTCTCCCTCTCAATTCCATCATGCTCTTGTTCTCTTGAACTCTTTGTCGCTTTCTCTCTTTTTCTTTCTCATTCTCTCAGTATTTCTTTCTCTGTGGTTATGTCTCTTTCTCTTTCCTTTACACTTCATCCCCATGTCTCTTTCCCAGAACCTCTGCTTCTGTGTGCGGCTCTCTTGCTTTCTTTGTCTCTTCCTTTCTCTCTGTCTTTCTCTCTGTCTATTCCTCTCTGACTTTCTTTCTCTACATTTGTTATCTGTTCACGATGGTTTTTTAAAAACTTTTTTAGGGAATCACAACATTTATTTGAATATGGCAGTTACATTCCCTACCTAAGGTGTTGGTTTCGAAGTTGTGAACCTCTTTAAAGTTCTGACATTTGGTCACTAACTGAAATCTCCCACTCATCTGACTCACCTTCTCCACTGTCCTGCCGGCAGGCACCTTTCTAACTGTCTTCCCTTTAATGTGTATTTTTTTTTCACAGCACTAATGTCTCAATATGCTTTCCAATCGCAATTTTCAAGATGGCACAAAAATTTCTGGACCAGTCCTGAACCATCCTTTCACATTCATTAGAAAATTCAAATGTGATTGACAGGAAACATGATTTACAGATGTACTACTTTAAGGTATCAATATATACCATAATGTTAACTATTTCGAGCCCACCATGCCAATTTTTAAATTAACTGCTGAACACATTTACAGCAAACCAGCAAAATGATTCTTTCTGAGGAAAGGTCTACTTTCATGTCAAGTTTTCATAAATCCAGTCAGCAGTTTAAGCTGTAGCTTTAAGCCAAACTTTCTAAAACGCATAGTATAAAATGCTAAATCCACTATTAGCCAGCAATAAAACGGCAATCCCAGCTTAGGATACGCAATAGTGGAGAGTGTGTAGGCCATTGACCTTGTGCCCTGGAGTCTACAATCTAGCAGGGAGCAGAAAAGAAAGCAAATTAATCCTACGAAAACCTCTAAGGGTCCGCTTTGAGCATGAAAAATAAACCCTCATCTTAAATAGAATAGTACAGTGCAATGGCAAAGAGGGCCCTGTGCTGAATCCTGATGGTTTTGCATGTGTGCGAGGTGTTAAGGTGAAGGGGCTGTTCATTTGCGCCTCAATGACCAAACTTGCCCAAGAATCTTGACGCTGCACAAACAAAAACCGGGTTTGGATCAACCTCAGAATCCTGAGAGCTTCAATATGTCTTTCTGTGCCTTTACGGGCACAAACTGTTCTTAACCGAGACCGCCTTAATCATCTATATGCAGGGCAGGCAAACAAGAGATGAGCACTAGATTCCCTCGAGGTCTTGCACACTGGAAAGGTCAAGGGTGACTCAGAGGAAGCCGATCATTCAGCCATAAATGTTGTAAGCTGTAAGGTTCTGAACCGAAACTGTGTGTAGAGCTTCCAATAGGATCAGTAATGAGTTCTTGGTAAGTTTCATAGGGACCTGAAAGCTTGAACATAGTAAATTCTGCGGTCACTGAGCCCCTAATTAGGTGATTCTCTCTGTTCTGAGTGACCCAGTGCCAATATAGTTATTTTAGCTTCTCCTTGGAGGGGAAGCAGGTAGTAGGGAATGAGTCCCACGAGTCCGATAGCGCCAGAAATCACAATCATTTCCTGATGCCATTAAGCCACTCAATTTTATGGAATGAGTGTCACTCAATGAGTTCTTGTAGGGCGGTGACGTACGAGGCTAGTTCTGGTGTTGCTCTCAGTCTTCTCCAAAATAAAATTGGTGTTATGGTTGCTTAATCTGCTATATACCAACTCCCCATATTGAAATTAAGTGGATGCAGAGGGGTGCTTGATGGAAGCCTAACTAAGCTCCCCTGGAACTTGTTTTCCGTCTTGCTTATAGATGCTATAGTCCGAAAGCTGCACAATTCTGCCCCATAAAGGTCTGTCCCCACTGCCATTGCATCGTACAGTTGGAGTGCCTGGCAATAGGCTTAATGAATGATGCAAAGGGCTCTTTCAAAATGGCGCCCACAACTTGCTTGTGCTTCAGTGCTTCTCTGTCTATATGTGACCTCAGGCCCGGCTTTAGTACTGGTGGCGCCCTGTGCGACAATGTTTGTTGGCGCCCCCCCAATGGGCACCTAGCCATGGATTCCCTCACTACCACCATTTGACAATGCCCCCCAAGTCTCCATAACCAGTGCCTCTTAGATACCAGTTTAAGGTGTCAGAACACTTTACCTCACACATACATTGCACGGAGACAATCATACATGTGTAAATCAGTGATTAGTTCACGGCCATGTGCCTAGTTCACAAATCTTTAACAGGAAAGGGCCCTTCCATTAATCACTTAATTGTCCGTCCCTACCCTGCTAACAGACCCCTTAGCTCAGACGATCTTCACTTTGCAGCTGTTCCTAGGACTCGGAAAGCAAGATGTGGGGGTCGCCTGTTCTCCTACAACGCCCCTAAGTTCTGGAATACTCTCCCTCTTCAAATGCGCAAGGAATCTAATCACCTTGCCTTTCGTAGGATGTTAAAAAACCTGGCTATTTCCCTAGTTAGCTGGTTCTCTGCTGATTGCTGCTTTCAGCGCTGGGATGACACAGGGTAGCCATGCGCTTAATATATTTATTTTTCATTTTCATTTCATTTCATTTTCATTAGGAAATGTTACATAAGACAGAGGCTGACCAGGTGTAGGAGTCACATGTCATCCATACTGGAAGGCAGTATAGTTTGAGGTTCCGTGTGAGACGGGATGGCACTTTTTGAGTGGTGACGAACATGGACGAGTGTGGTATCTATGAACCGCAAATGACGAGTACAGTGGGTGTGCGAAGTTTCGCTATGCAGCCTTGTACGGTTCGTCTCATTTTTGTGTTCGTTCATTCGAACCCTCGGGTTCCATTTTAGATACAGCGTCCATCTTGTTTTCTTGCCCTCAAGTAGCCAGCGAACGGGCTTTTGTCCGCTTCGTGACCCTGGGACTGTCAAGATAGTATGAAGGACACGTGTTTCTTTGAGGTGACTTTTATGACGAGGGGAATGACACGAGTAAGGCAGATGGCCCCGCTCGAGGCTCATCTTGCCGCTCCGGTCTATTGTTTCAGTCACGCATACATTAGACACGAGGTCTTTGATCCCTCTATCGAGTTTCCTTTATTACCCTAACACTCTTTTCTAACCTGTTGTGCATCCTCGTTCTTTCCCTGCATTCTGTTTTTCGTCCTTCCTTAATGCGTTTATGGTTGGGAGGAAATGTGTTTATTGCGGAGGGAATATGTTTTTACAGTTGGGAACCGGCAAGACTGTTGTAATTATGTTCCGGCCTCCTGAAACATGAACGCGACCCTTTTTGAAGTTTATTGTGGGAACTGAGTTGTAACCTTTGTTCGCCATACTGCGCTATGGCAAAAACGCGTATAAAAGGAGCGACCCACTTCTATGAATTTGAAGCAGTCTCCGAGAACCTACACGCTGTGTACTTCTTGTGACTTCTGTATCCCTGCAGTAAATAAACGCTGATCTCTGACGTCACTGGAAGTGTCCCGTGTCTCTGTGTTTTGTACGCCAGAACAGGTAACCCACGAAGGTTTCAGGTGTTGTCCCCTGGCACCGCTGGGTCTAAGAAAACCCAGTCCTTCAGTTGGCGCCCAACGTGGGGCGACATCAACGGTACCGGTCCAAAGCCCGACGATCGTGAGGAACTTCGTGTGAAATCTCCGAGGGAAGGTGCACCCCGCTTCATCGATCCAGTTGTCGAAATAAGTGGCCCGACGTCCTTTCCGCGAAGATCCCCGCCTCCTGACGGCTGCGACGGACCGATGCCCTGACTGTCGACCTGTTTGGTGCCTGGCGTAGTCCTTTGTACGGCGAGACGATAGACGGGCCTTCCTGGTGACGCCATTGCTCTTTCTCAGTTAAGTATTTGTGGGTCGCTCCCAGTGTTGCTTTGTTGGTTGCATGGTTCCATTGCATTTGTGGTTCTTAGTTGTTGGTTCTTAGTTGTTGGGTTTATTTGACGATTGCAATTGCCAAAAACCGAGGGTCTTGCATTTTTTTGCGAGGACATCGTAATTCGATAGCCCTTGAAGTTTGTATACTCGGTTAGTGTGCACGATGCCTGGCCGTAGTACTTTGTTTGGGTTTCTCAAATGTTGCAGCATGGACTCCCGGCTGGAGGATTCCTGCCCGATACCTCCGGTTGGAACTCCGCTTTATGAGCTCTATAGTCGCCATGGCTTGGGTCCTATCGTATATAATGAATATTGGGTTCGCTATACTAAAAAGGATGGTGTCCTTAGTTGGCCACCTCATGGCAGTTTTGAGACTGCCATTTTAGATAACTTGGAAGCGAAATTGTTTAAAAAGAAAGCTAGGCCGGCCATGTTTGATTCCTTCCGGTTATGGCGGAAAGAGGCCAAGCAGAAAGAAATCAAACAGAACAAGAAACATAAACGAGAAGGTGTCATCACGGTGATGCGCAATGCAGAACAGTATCAGTTAGACAGAAACGAAAAGGAGCAAGAAGTTAGTGCTCGGCTTCACCATATGTCGGTGGACAAATGTTATCCGACGCTACCTTCTACGATCGATAAGACAGGAGAAGAATCGGTGGAAGATTCGCTTTTGTCTTATCTGATGAAATCGCCACCTCCTTATGCTCCTGATGTTATGGGTTTTGTTAATCCCCCTCTTCCTCAACCTGCTGTTTTGGCGGCTGCTGGTCAGCCCGCCGTTCCTCCTGTACTCCCGAATCCCCTTGGGCCACAGATCGTACATCCCCTTGGTCCGGTTTCTCTCCCTATTGCGCCTTTCCCAGTACCTCCTCAGTCTGTTGTTCCCGCTACTCCTGCTGTTGCATCTACCTCTACTGTTTCTGCCCCTATGGCTGTTACACCTTCGTCTTCTTCCTCTTCCCCTTCTGTTCGTAGCCGTCTCTTGACTGCTGTTGCTTCTCTTTATTCTCCGTTCTTTGGGCCGATACTTGGCTCGACTCTTTCGGATGTTGCTCAAAGACGTAGTCAGCTTCCTGATGATAGGGAACGTGAATCATTGGTAAAAACGGCGCGCAGATGGATTCGCAACCCTGTTAGGTACACCCCACGTGTGGTGTTCGAAACATTTTCTCAGTTCAATGCGCCCACGCAACGATTTGTGTTCGAAGAATTGTGTAAGTCATTAAAAGAGGAGTGGGATGATGATATGGCTGATGATATGCCACCTGAGGTTCCCGAGCTACAGCTCCGGTTTGCCACGGGTGTCATTGTAGGTGATAAAGTCCGCGAGGCTTTAGAACGTTTGTTATCCTTTCGATGTACAGTGCAACCACGCGCACTGTTTAAGGACGCGACCACGGAATGGATGGCACAACCTGGTCAGTATCCAATGCGAGAAGTTCCCCCAGTATGGATGCCAGGCGATGCTGCTGCTAACCCTCCTGTCCAACCGCATTTCCAGAGAGTGTGGATACACCTCCCTTGGAAGCGGTCGGAAGTTTTGCAAGTGAAACAATCCCTACCTGATCCTCGTAAGAACCCTGCGGGTTATTATAAGGAGCTGTCCCAATTGGTGGATGCTACAGTTATGAACCTAGCCGATATCGATATGTTGTTCGGTAATGTGGTGCCTCAGCCGGTTTGGGCGAAAATCCGTCATGAAAATCATGTAGCCGAGTTAGGCGGTGACTGGGCTGCCCTTACAGCGGCGGATGCCCGGCAGGTCGGTGGGGCTAAACCTGAACAGGTTATTGCGGCCTTGCCTCAGAGGATTATTACCCTCATGAAGACGCTTATGCCAGCGATGCGCGTCAATTGGGACAAACTATCAGCATGCAGGCAAAAGAAGGATGAAAGTGTGTCCGACTTCTTTACTAGGTTCGAAGAGGCGTTCCTTGACCATAGTGGTCAGGATATGGGTTCTGAGGGTGGTCAACGGTTGTTCGTTGACAAATTTGTGTCGAATTTGTTGCCCGACTTGAGCAACAAGTTGAAGAATTCTGAGAGCGCGTGGGCTGTTTCTACCACTGCCCAAATATTGGCTACGGCCCAATATTATGAGAATAGAGAAAAAGAGGAAAGTGAGCGTGCAGACAAGAAAACTAAGGATCTCAAAACTAAGGTCTTGTTGCAGCAAGCTTATCCTCCGCGTTCGAATTTTAGTGATGCGCAGCAGCCCAACAGATCGCAACCACAGTTTTCTAAACCACAGCAGCGCAATACTTCGCCTGCGCCCCGCAATGTGCTGAGACATAATCAGTGCGCATATTGTCGTGGGGAAGGTCATTTTAAGGTCGATTGTCCGGTTTTACGTGATAGGGCTAATGGTGTGTCGGCTCGGGGAGGACGTGGTGGTCCTCCACAGACTTCTCGTGGTAGAGGTCGTGGAGTTACCCAGAACCAGACCGAACGTTTTTCGACGTTTTCGGATTCGCAGAATTGTTTCGATCGACGCGAATCATCGTCTGATCGGTCTGCACAGTATCATGTAGACGATCATTATGTTGAGTGTGATGTTGATGCGGATGGTATCTACTAGGACAGCCGTAGACAAAGGAGGGGAGAAGTATCAGTTCCGGTTGATCAGAAAGGGCCCTATGTTGCAGTAGCCACTTTGGGCGTTGTTGAGCCTTTTTTGTTGGACACTGGTGCAGCGAAAAGTTCCATCATGCATTCTAAACTCCCTGGCGCGCCTTTGTCTGGCTTAACGAATATCTCCGTTGGATTTTCTGGCGCCCCTGTTAGCAATCCGGTCTCCAGCCCTTTGCCCCTTACGATTGGGTCTCATGAGTTGGAAGCTCCTTTGATTTTGACCACTGGTTGTGGTGAGAATCTTTTGGGCTTAGATCTGTTGAAGAGGCTACATGCGACTCTGTACTGTTCTCCTACGGGTGTGGAGCTTACGTTGGGTAAGAACGTGATTTCCCCTATGTATTTGTCGATCGACAAACTCCCCCCGGAATTGAGGTCTCTTCCAGATTCCTTGTGGGCAACAGGTCCCAATGATGTGGGCCTGTTGGATATACCACCTTATGTTGTCCAACTAAAAGTGGGTGCGCGGTTACCACGTATACCTCAGTATCGTATCTCCCTTGATGGCGAACGGGCACTGTTAGCGATCATTTACGATCTGATCGGCAAAGATGTTATTGAGGAGACACGAGGTAATGTGTGCAATAGTCCCGTGTTGCCTATTCTGAAACGAACGGATCCCTCCAAGCCCCCCGTGTATCGTTTAGTTATCGATTTGCGGGAGGTAAACAAAGTTGTTGTTCCACAGTTTCCCGTGGTGCCAGACATTACAGCTTTACTGACTCTGATTCCAGCTACGGCATCATGGTTCTCGGTTATCGATCTGAAAAATGCGTTCTTCAGTATTCCGATTGCTGTAGGAAGCAGAGATTTGTTTGGTTTCTCATTAGGTGGGCGTAGCTTCAGATTCAAACGCGCTCCACAGGGCTACTGTGAGAGTCCATCAATCTACAGCCAAGCTCTTAAAAGTCAACTTGATGCGTTTGTGTTACCGGCTGGTGCAGCCTTGATTCAGTACGTTGATGATCTGTTAATTGCTGCTGACACTGAACAGCTCTGTAAAGTCGCTACAGTGTCTTTGTTACAGCACCTTTGCGACTTACATCATAAAGTGTCACCTTCCAAACTACAATATTGTTGTCAAGAAGTAACCTACCTCGGTCACTTATTGTCAAAGGCGGGAAGAAGGTTGACCCCTGAAAGAATTGCAGCAATTGCTCGAATGACTGTGCCGACAACTCAGAGAGATGTGCGTGCCTTTTTAGGGATCACGTCGTATTGCAGACAGTGGATCCCGAATTTTTCACTGTTAGCGAAACCATTGGTAGCTCTCACGTGCAAGGACGTTTCGACTCCTTTGCCTTGGACGGAGGAATGTCAGAAAAGTTTTTCTGAACTACGTGATGCACTGTGTTCGGCTCCTGTGTTAGGTACTCCTGATTACAGTAAGCCTTTCACATTATACGTCCATGAGAGAGATGGTTGTGCGTTGAGTGTCCTAACGCAACAATTTGGTGATAAGCAGCGTCCGTGTGCATATTTTTCCTCGACCTTAGACCCGGTAGCTAGAGCGTTGCCAAGTTGCTTGAGGGCGACGGCGGCAGCTGCGGCGTCTATTCGGCAGTCCGCAGGTTTGGTCATGGACAATATGCTCATAGTAATGGTTCCGCATGCAGTCGATACGCTCTTGAATCGGACGAAGACTCAACATCTAACGAGTGCACGGTTGTCTGGGTATGAGCTTACCCTTTTGGCAAGTCATATTCAGATTAAGCGCTGTAATGTACTGAATCCGGCGACATTGTTGCCGATTAATATAGAAGCAGATAATGTGCTGCCCCATGATTGTTATTTACGAACTGAGGAAGAAACAAAAGGTCGTGTGGACCTGAAAAACACTCCCTTGTTAAATCCCGATGGTACTTTGTATGTGGATGGCTCCTGCTTTAAGTTGCCGAATGGTGATGTGACGACTGCGTATGCTGTGGTGACATTGAACACGGTTGTGGAAACTGCGAGATTGAACCAGAATTCAGCACAAGCGGCAGAATTAATTGCATTAACGAGAGCGTGTGTTCTGTCGAAAGGAAAGCGTGTGAATGTGTTTACCGACAGTCAGTATGCGTTTGGTGTTGCGCACAACTTTGGAAGATTGTGGAGAGAGAGAGGATTTATGACATCGCATGGTACGAAGATTCAACACGGACAACTAGTGAATGATCTTTTGGATGCACTTACATTGCCTAAACAAGTGGCGATCGTCAAATGTAGTGCGCACCGGAAAGTGACGGATGATGTTGGTCGTGGTAATGCATTTGCGGATGAGATTGCTAAAGAAACGGCTAAGAATCTTGCGACCCGAATGTATGTTACGAGTTCAGTGAGATGGCCGGAAGAGACTGGTATGTGTGAAAATACTGTCGAGAGTGTGAAAGAAATTCAGAATGGAGCTACTGAAGCTGAAAAGACCAAGTGGAAAGAAAGTGCAGGAAAATTGGATATGCATGGATGTTGGGTTGATCTGACGGAATGTCAGAGATGGATGCTTCCAGATGCATACGTGTTAGCTGTTGTGACGATGGCTCATGGGTTATCACATATCAGTGCGAAAGGAATATGCAAGTTCTTGTCCCCTGTGTGGAGGAATGATGGTATTGCTAAGTGTGCCGAACGAGTGGTTAAGAATTGTATGGTGTGTTTGATGCACAATCCTGGAAAAGGCACCCCCACTCCACCTGGTCATTTCGCTCCTCCTACCTGTCCCTTTGAGGTTATCCAGTTAGACTTCATCCATATGGAGAGATGCAATAACCTGAAGTATGTTTTGGTTGTGGTGTGTGCGTTCTCCAGATGGATCGAGGCCTATCCTCTTAAGGATAATACTGCCATGTCCACAGCGAAAATCTTGCTGAAGGAATACTTCCCTAGGTATGGAATGCCGCGGATTGTGTGGTCGGATAATGGAAGTGAGTTTGTGGGAAGTGTAATGCAGAGTGTGTGTAAGGGCCTTGGAATAAAGCAGAAATTCCACAGTGCCAACCATCCTCAGGCAGCGGGTTTGGTTGAAGGGTACAATGGTACCCTGAAGCTGAAACTCGCTAAGATCCAGGCTTCGACTGGTCTGTCATGGCCTGATGCCTTGCCTCTGGCTCTCCTATCGACCAGAGCAACTGTACACTCTCGAGTAGGGCTCAGCCCATATGAGATTGTGTTCGGTCGCCCTGCAAATATTTGGGGAGTCCCGAGACCTAGGGCTTTTGATAGTCTTGAATATCCAATGTTGATCGATTATTTGTATGATTTGACCACTAAACTACGATTAATTCATCAACAGGTCTTTGAAGCTCTACCGGCGCAGACAGAGGGTCCTGGACATCAGCTCCGGCCAGGTGACTGGGTAGTCACCCGCAATTTCGGTCGGAAGCGTAATCTGGAGCCAAGATTTGTTGGACCCCACTTAGTCCTATTGACGACGAGGACAGCGGTACGACTGGAGGGCCGGAAACATTGGGTCCACGCCAGTCATACAAAGAAGGTACCGATCCCCTTACCAACTGACGGTTGGGTGAGAACTGGGATTTCGGCCGAAGAGACTGAAACTCCCTCGCGTTTCGTGCCGTTCAGCGACGCTCAACTTGTGGAGGATTCGTCATTGCCCTATCCACAAGTGGAGTCATCAGTAGTAGAAAACCCAAGGTCCGACTCGTCATCTGCTTCATTGAACACTGCTGCGCCATCTGAACAATTGTTCGTAGAACAAACTCAACCTGGAAGAAGTCGATACTTTCTTCGTTCAAGGACTTCAAGGACCAATAAACATTGATAGTATAGTGGTTTTGACGTTACGAATGTTATGAACAATTACATCCTTTCTTTTTAAGTTTTTTGTGTGTTTTCCACTGCTAAGAGACTTGTAATAAATTTGAACCTCTCCATCCGGGTTACCGTAGGGCCGTGCGAGTACTTCTTTCTGTTTAGCAGGTTTCTGACGCTAGGTTGGTTACTTTTGTCGATTCCTGGGAACTCCTGGGAATTGATAATCGCTGCTCAGAACAAAGTGCGTCAAGAACGTCACGGACGGTTTGTAGAGGATGGCATTCTTTAAGCTGGTGGAAGAAGAAGGGGTGTTGATACAGAGATCAGAGTTATGGAGGGTCGTGCGAACAAAATGTTTTCTGTTTCAGGTGTTTTTGTTATTCCTAACTGTATCTATGTTATTGGTGGGCGGAGTGTATTTTGGGGTATCGAAATTCTTGCTTTCTGTTTCGCCTACCTCCCCTCCTAACCTAAGTTCCCGCACTACTGTTTCCCCACATTCTTTTCATCCTTTGCCTCAACACGAACAGGTTAGACGTGCGGAATTCAGGAATAATTCTTTTGTCCAACTCCTACATCAGCATCAGTTAGTGGTGAATACTACAAATTGTTGGGTATGTGGTTTAATGCCACACACCATGGATAGGGGTATTCCATATTTGGTCCTTCCGTACAGTTCCCAGGGTTCAGCTCGAGCATTTCAAACCATGTTTCGCAGTGCACTAGACTCTTACCCTAGTCGAGAGCCACGATCTGTCAAGTCCGGTCCTGGTCCGTACCACAAGCCTCTGGCGATAGCCATAGCAGATCTGGACAGAGATATCTTCGATGTATCACTCATTCCAGACGAAGAAGTACAGGCTTATAAGGATCTGAGTGAGGCTGAGTATGGTACGTCAGTGGGGGATAGACAGTTGAAGAGCTCGTCCCCTATATGGATTGTACCGCACCTTGGTAATTTCTGTTTGCAAGGTTTGGGTCGAAATCCGAGAGCACAACTTGGGAACAGTGCTTGCACTGAGACGTATGTCCTACCGATGCTCTCTTCCCCTGTTTTTCTGACCGCCAAGGGCACCTATTTTGTGTGTTATGAGCGCGCATATACATGGTTACCCCGCGACTTCTCGGGTACCTGTTATATTGCGAATCTCTTACCTCCGACCTTCACAGTTGCTTTTGACTATCACAAAACCAGAGTCGTGAGAGGCGTAATCAGCAAAGAGGATACTGCTGGTCAAGAAGCAGGAGATTTCTTTAAGGGTTTCCTGCCGTTTTGGGGACCTATGGTTAATAGTAGGAACCTAAGACAGTTGACCCGTGTGGTGGAATCGACCGCTAATATTACTGCTAACGCCCTTGGTAATCTAACAGCGGAACTACAGGCGGATAGACTCATGACGTTGCAGAACCGTATGGTTCTAGACGTTGTTCTTGCAGATCGAGGGGGTGTGTGTAAAATTATCCATTCGAGTTGTTGCATTTTCATCCCTGACAATGCTCCGACTGTGTATCAAGCCATCTCACAGTTGCATAAGATTTCCGAGTCCATACACGTGGACGAAGGTAATTGGACGCTTCTAGGATGGTTTTGGGGCCTGATGTCAACTTGGGGTTGGAATATTCTGATGATTGTAGGGGCTGTTGTAGCGTTTCTGTTCACGTGTTGTCTTTGTGTTCAGTGTGGTCCTGCCTTATGTGGCCAATGTGCTGCGACGTGTATAAGGCGGCCATCTGCTACCAAGGAGACATTGATGGATAGAATAATGTTTCAGCAGCATCTGAACGATCTGATGAATATCGATATAGATTCTGATCTAGACTAGTGCTTGCCTACATGAGGGCAAAAGGAGCGTCTGAGGTTCCGTGTGAGACGGGATGGCACTTTTTGAGTGGTGACGAACATGGACGAGTGTGGTATCTATGAACCGCAAATGACGAGTACAGTGGGTGTGCGAAGTTTCGCTATGCAGCCTTGTACGGTTCGTCTCATTTTTGTGTTCGTTCATTCGAACCCTCGGGTTCCATTTTAGATACAGCGTCCATCTTGTTTTCTTGCCCTCAAGTAGCCAGCGAACGGGCTTTTGTCCGCTTCGTGACCCTGGGACTGTCAAGATAGTATGAAGGACACGTGTTTCTTTGAGGTGACTTTTATGACGAGGGGAATGACACGAGTAAGGCAGATGGCCCCGCTCGAGGCTCATCTTGCCGCTCCGGTCTATTGTTTCAGTCACGCATACATTAGACACGAGGTCTTTGATCCCTCTATCGAGTTTCCTTTATTACCCTAACACTCTTTTCTAACCTGTTGTGCATCCTCGTTCTTTCCCTGCATTCTGTTTTTCGTCCTTCCTTAATGCGTTTATGGTTGGGAGGAAATGTGTTTATTGCGGAGGGAATATGTTTTTACAGTTGGGAACCGGCAAGACTGTTGTAATTATGTTCCGGCCTCCTGAAACATGAACGCGACCCTTTTTGAAGTTTATTGTGGGAACTGAGTTGTAACCTTTGTTCGCCATACTGCGCTATGGCAAAAACGCGTATAAAAGGAGCGACCCACTTCTATGAATTTGAAGCAGTCTCCGAGAACCTACACGCTGTGTACTTCTTGTGACTTCTGTATCCCTGCAGTAAATAAACGCTGATCTCTGACGTCACTGGAAGTGTCCCGTGTCTCTGTGTTTTGTACGCCAGAACAGGTAACCCACGAAGGTTTCAGGTGTTGTCCCCTGGCACCGCTGGGTCTAAGAAAACCCAGTCCTTCAAGTTGGTCTGGAAAAGCACAAATTCAGAATTAAAAATTAAAAATGTAACACCATTGTTAACAGGTTTTCTTCAATAATAAGAATTGATTTCTACCCAAATGAACCCTTTTGGCAATATTAGGATATGGAAAGACTGGGCAAAAAACATGTAGCTGTAATATATTCCTTGCAGTTTGCAGGCAGCTCTTTGACGACAGTAATAGTTCACTGCTCTATATTAGGATTTAACTTTTATAATACAAGTAACAAAAGGATCTCTCTGACAAAAGTGATAACCCATTGACCTATTTAAAGTGTATGCACTTTGTGATCTGAATGGGACACGTTCTTAGCAGCAGGCATATTAACCTTCTGTGCTATGTGTCAAAACATCCTCTACCAGACAAAGCTCAAGTCTCTCGGCAAGAAGAACATTAATCACTTGAGTTATCATGAGATTTTTATTTATGCTTGAAAATTGCTGGGTCAAGGAATGTGGTATCTGGGCCTTTAAAACAATAAACATGGCGCCCACACCCCTGGTCAGCGCCTGGTGCGGTGGCACTGACCGCACCGCCCTAGAGCCCTGTGTGACCTCCACAAGAACTGGGGTGTGAGCCTGATGCCAAAATAATCAAAGGCCTCCACTCACTCTATCTCTATGTCCAAGGGACATCTTCCCCTTGAAGGATTTACTGTGTCTAATGGTCATAAACTTTCATTCAGATATGGTCAAAGGTGCTGAAGTTGTAGAAAAATCAATAATTCCTTTTCAGTGGAAAGTGCATGTAAACCATAACTACACAGCAGTGACCACCACCACAGGCAGAAAAATCTAATTTGGCCATAGGTAGCAGGAGTTGGCCACCACAACTAGCACCCAACCGACATGTACCCTCATTGTGCAATGTGATTTATGGTTTGCAATGCTGCAGCATAAATTATGTATTGCAGAGATAAGTATAATTTGTGAAGTTCATGGTTTTGCACTTTTATTCATAACTGTACTATACCTGTGGTATATTAAGTAATTTCAGAGGTTTTTGTAAACATAACTGGAGGTATTATAATAAAAGCTAATCATAACTTCCCCTTAACCATATTTTTTCATTGAATTCGTTGATCATATAATACATCTAACTTCTACGAAAGTATAACCTACCCACGAGGGTGGCCAAGCTCCTCTGCACACGGCTACCACAAGCAGCCACAGGCAGCTGTGCAGGGCCTAAGACTTAATAGAGACAATATATTTGACAGATTTTTGTTAGTAGTTGGAAAAACAATTTTTAGAGGGTTGTATTGTTTTTTTGTCATTGCTACTTTTTATGTTATAACATTCACTCATTTTTAATGATTGTACTTGTAATATTCTTCCCCCCCCCCCTAATTTGTGGATTGTGCTCACCACAACATACATTGGGCTTGCTCTCCCTATAGTGTAGTGCAAATATTTTGAGGTGCTCATTGCTTTCTTCCTCAATATCATCCTTTTGCACCTCTAGTGATACATTTTGGAGAGATTGGACATCCAGTCATTTTTCAGTCAAGCTCTTTCGCTGCACCTTACATACTCTCTCACAAGCTCACATTGGAGATACATGGTTGACATATCAAAGGAATGCAGTTGTCTCTGTTCTTTGTTGAGCTTCTGGTCACAAAACCTTTTCTCACATGGAAGATAGCTGAAGAATTCCCAAACAATGGAAATCCTGGTTTTCTTCTCAGATTTCAGTGCCTCCCAAGTGCAGATCAACTCTTGATTTTCAGATGCAGAAACCGAAGCACATAGAGAAGATGGCCCTGCAAGCTCATTCTCAGTACTGTTCACCATTGCTTATGGTGGGGCAAAAGTAGTCACACAAAATCACAACTTCTCAGGCCTCTTGATCCTCACTAAATGGTAGTGTTCTTCCTGTTACTATGGGGCAGGCACTTTTTGATGTTGTGAGAGGTTACCTGAGCTCTCAGCCAATGGAAAGGTTAGCGTGGTATTTCAAATGCAGGACCTCTGCTTGACTAAATAGGAAGTCCTTTTCTTATTGCAATGTGCCACACAGAGCAGAGTTCAAGTCCTCAAATCCGGTGCATTTTTAAAAAGTGTAGTTTATCATGAACAGCCTCCTAAAATAAAACCTAAGGTTGTGGCACACATATAAGGGGATTATTTCATATGGCTAATGCTGGATTCATTATGCAGAGTCTGTGATCCATTACCCGCAGTCTTGCTGTCAAGACCTTGCACCTAGAAGAGGGGTTGAATGCGAGTCCACAAGTGTCATAGTCTGTGGTCTCAGCACTGAGAAAGCAGACAAGAGATAGTGAACCTAAGGATCTAGACCGTTCTGGTTCTGTGCACCCTACATGGAGTTTGCAGACCCAGAGAAACACACACTTTTTAAATGTATTGTTATAAATACTTTGAGGTCATAAGCATTGCATCTGGTGAGTGTAATGTGGTTTGCATGGGCGGCTGTGAGTTAGGGTTGTGGAAGCTACCTATAAATAGGGAACTTCAAGGGTTTTGTGCTTAATTTTATAACTATAACTACAATGTAATGTTTTAAGTGATTTTAAGAATTTCTTTAGTATGCAAAAAGGTTTTATGATCAAAACCACACATAACGTGATATTAACAGTATTTTTCTTATATGAAAAGGTAAAGTGCTTTACTTGTTGTTGTGTGGGTATATGTGGTGGGTGCTTGTGGGTTTGTGGCAAATCATAATGCCTCTGTAAGCTACCCCCATTCTTCATGGCCTTCATCTTTGTGTAGATGGTGTTGAATGCGTGGTCTGCCTGCAATTCATGCCCTGCTCGTATTTATTCTCCAGTTAACCACCGCCGCACATAGCTTTTGCTCCGTTGTAACAAGGATTTGCTGCAAGCCAGCAACCTCTCAAGCAACTAACTGGCAGAAGCATGTGCAGTTTACAAATTAAACCCAATTCTAGCAGCTCAACTTTCATACAAATCTGTCAACTTGAGCCAAAATTATTAGCAAATCAAAGCTTTTTTAATCCCCTTTAAATGTACCCCCTATTTGTAGATCCACATGAAAACTGGGTTCCCTGAATGAGTTTAACTTGACATTCCAACAGAAAACTAAACATGTGAAGAATTGTGTGTGTATTTGCCAATGGTTTGCAACTGAATTAGCAAATGAACCCTTCTTTTTATTCCCTTAACCAGCTCTCTTTTGACAGAGCTGCGCAAAGCTCAGCATATCAGAAGTAAGTTAAACAAAATAAGTGTCTGCCAAATTTCTTTTTGATCTATGAAATGGTGCCAAAGTTATTAGTCAATGATGGACCTAGCCTTCTTTGCAAGGTTACCCCCAAATTTTTGTCTCACTCTACTATTTTTCTGATCCTCTTTAAGTTGACTTTAGGACTTTGGGCAAGTTACCCCTGCAAATCAGTGCTAAAGTGCATGTGCTCTATCCTCTGAGGCATGGTATGACTGGTTTACATCAGTTTGGCATATTTAACTTACTTGTAAGCCCCTTTTATAGCGGTATCCCATATATCCAGGGCCTGTAAATTAAATGCTATTAGTGGGCCTGCAGTGCTGCTTGCGCCACACACAGAAGTAGCCTTTCAACCCTGTCCCTGGCCTGCTACTGCAGGGCCTGCGTGTGCAGCTTACTGACTCATTGATTTAGCATTGAAAGTTACTTGCCAGGCCTGAAACTCCCCCTTTACTACATATAGGTCACACATTAGGTAGGTCCTAGGCAGCCCTATGGACAGGGTACTGTGAACATTAAAGGTAGGACATGTGCCTTTATTGTGTAGCATGTCCTATTTAGTCCCTACTGTGAGGCCTACTCTTCTCATAGACTAGCATTGGGAATTCTCGTATATATGTTTAAGTAGTTATCCCTGGTCTGAAGGGAGTAGCACTGCCATATTTGGTATGTTTAGAATGGTAGTGTTAAATCCTGCTTACTGATGTAGATAGATTACTTTATTACTATTTTAGAAATGCCAGTTTTTAGAAAGATTCAATTTCTCTGTTCTTATAACTCTATGTGCTTTGCAGCCTCACTCCTATTTTGTGTATAGGTACTGGGGCTCTGACCCCATGTCTTAAGACACTGTGTGATACTTGTAATCAGACACTATTGGCTCTACATACTGCACCGGAGGATTGATGGGCTACCGGGAAGACAACTACTTGGACTAGGCTTTGTTGTGCTGACCTGTTGGCCTGCTTGGCTGCTAGAGAGACTGCCACCTTGCTGAGGAAACCACTGTGCTGGCCTACTGCCTGCCTCCCTGCTATTGTGCCCCAGTTGTTCTCCAGGGGTGGGTGATTTGCTACCCCCACCCCAGTTCATGTGGAAGCCTGGGGATTTCTTCCTGTTGGTCCTAACCTGGGCCAAGGAAGAAATGCGTGATGAGTGCTCCTTTATGCCCCTCTTCTGTTCACATAGCGCATGAGGAGCACTCCCTCTTCTCATGCTAGTTCTGCCACTAGTGCCTAGGGAGCGCCCGTCCTACAGTGTTGGAAACTCAGTGTGTTTTGAGTGCTTTTCACTGAGAGGTGTGTGGGGAGATCTTTGGTTTCATTACCAGGAGCGCATATTGAGCCCCTTCCATTCTACAGGGAACAACACAGGGTTTCCTTCAGTGTGCCCCTGCCGGGGAAATATCAAAATGGTACCATTAGCACCAGGCTGTGGCACTATCGCCCTACACTCAGTATCCCAGCAGCCGCCATAACCTCCTATCAGGAATAGGGGGCATTGCCAGAAGAAAGATTTAAACGCCGATATGGCCTTGCAGGCTCGGAGGGTCCGGGAGCAGCACTGTGCTTGGTCCCCAGGTGCTCCTGTCGTACTGAGACTCCCCCGAGGCAGAGCCCATACCTTAGCAAAGCAATGAGGTGAGTGCTCAGCCGTCCTGTGCTGCCTTAGCCGGTGGCTCTGTGCCTGACTGGAAATCGCAACACCTCCCCTTAGGATTCCTTGAAGCCTGTGCTAGCCCTGCCAAAGATAGGCACCTTGTTTCCTGGGCTCTCAACGTATTGGGACACCTTGCTGTTATTTTCAGGTAATTTGTTACTCCTTTTGTTTAAGTTGGAGAACAGGCATTAGTACTACTAGTTTAGAAAATGTGCAGACCCATTAACAATGTGTTTTCCTCTGCCTACGTGGGGTTATTGTGGCTGCTGGTGATGGGGATAGTTTGTAATCTCTGCATCACTGGTGATATTTGGTAATTCATGTACTTCTGTTCCAAATCTAACGTGCTACTGGTATGATATACACCATTTCTTTCTGTGATCTCTGCATCACTGGTGATATTTGGTAATTCATGTACTTCTGTTCCAAATCTAACGTGCTACTGGTATGATATACACCATTTCTTTCTTGCATCATCAGGGTAACACGTACTATTTGCCTAGCATACACAGTGATTATGGCTTATATTGATTTTGGCCTCATCTTTTTCAGGATGACAAATACTTTCTGGAAAGGTGCATATTCTGAAAAGCCTCTAAGGACTATGTGATTTCATTCTAACCGAACTGCTGCATTCTCAGGTTCTGGTGACAGAATGCATGTGGATCTGCCTTGCTTTGTAGCGAAAATGAGTATTATCTCAGGATTTTCCTAGTATACACATTATTTCTAATTCATGTTGTTTTGTCTATGTGCTATGTACAATATACAATATATATTTTATACAACTCTGTGTGGAGTTTCTTTTGTGGTGTTTTTATTGTGGTAATGGTGTGACTGTGTTGTTCAAATGCCTTACACATTACCTCTGGGGATACGCCTGCCTGCTCTTCGCCAAGCTACAGGGGGTGCGAACAGGTTATCTTTAGCGTGTAACTTACTTGCCCTGTCTAGAGTGGTGGCTTTTGCCTGGCTTACCCTAGTCAACCAGAAACCCAATTTCCAACAGAAACTCACAAACTTTTTAGCCCCCATTTAACTTACATTCCATCACCTCTGATTGAAACTTGAAATTTCTGCCCTGCAACTAATATGTTTAAAGCATGCAAATTTAAATGCATTTCCATTAAACAGCAACAACATTATCAATAAATTAACACTGTTGACACACCTTTAACTGTACCTCACTGATAAATGAATTTGAAAGTATCAAGAGTAAGTTCAACATAGTAAGTCTCTGCCACATGCTGAGTATCAAGAGTAAGTTCAACATGGTAAGTGTCTGCCACATGCTGAGTATCAAGAGTAAGTTCAACATGGTAAGTGTCTGCCACATGCCGAGCAGATCCATGCAACTGTGCCAAGGTTACTAAATCAATAATTTTCTGTGCCTCCCTTTAACCTTTATCTTCTCCCATCCTCAGATATTTTTTTTTGCAGATATATATAGCGTGAACTCAACCCGAAGGTATTGGAGCGCTTTACATGAGCACCAGTCACGCTACTCAACAACACATAAAAAAAAATTTTGTTGGTAGAAACAGGGAGATTAAGTGATATGCCCAGAACACACAGAATGTGGATTTGACCCGAGACTCGAACCTTGGTCCAAAGTCGACAGTCTAGCTGTGAGACCACATCCTCTCCCCATCTTCATGAAATCTGAAATTCCTGCACTTGGCTTAACATACTACCAGCTTTCTCATGAAACACCACCAAAGTTATTAGCCTTGGACATCTAACATTAAAATCCATTTTAAAGCAGACCCTGTACCCACAACAAACCGAGAGACAGACATTTTGTAGGACAAAACAGGGTCCTTCAGCGACCAGACTGGTCAGACACGAGAATTGTTCTAGCATCCAGCTTGCTGCCTTTGAAGAGTGAACAACTTATAAAACGTGCAATCTAGCCGTGAGACCACATCCTCTCCCCATCTTCATGAAATTTGAAACTCCTGCACTTGGCTTAACATACTATCAGCTTTTCAAACCTCCTGCAGACTCATGAAACACCACCAAAGTTATTAGCCTTGGACATCTAACACTAAAATCCATTTTAAAGCAGACCCTGTACCCACAAAAAACAAAGAGACAGACGTTTTGTAGGACAAAAGCAGGGTCCTTCAGCAACCAGACTGGTCAGACACAAGAATTGTTCTAGCATCCAGCTTGCTGCCTCTGAAGAGTGAAAAATGTACACGTGCTTCAGGCACATCTGACATGCAGAAGTAGACACTGGGTGTGAGGAAAGCGTTTTACTATATGGTGTGGTTGTGCAATCTCACTGTGTAATAAACTTACAACCCCATATCAGGTCCAGTCAGGTTAATTTGAAAAATCTTAGCTCAGTCCTGGGTAGCTGTAGCTCAGAGCAGAGAGGCTTTATCAAAGGAATAAATGTAAAACACTTAGAGGTACCAAAACAGTTGAATAAGAAAAGAAATACAACAAAATAAAAAGTCAACACCAATTAATAAAAATTATTTATATTATTATTTTTAAATAGACGCCTCCCCAACAAAAGTACACCAGGGTTCTCCAGAGATATAAACTTTTAAAGAAACAATAAATCACAGATTTACACTTTGCACAATGAGTTAGCATAATCTTCTGTGACTCCTGGTTCATGGTTACCCACAATAACTTGAAAAAGTCTGTAAAGGCACTCTTGTGCTGACCAACTCCAGCTTGGAGACAGTCACAGGTCCAATAAGGTCGAATATAGAA
Source organism: Triturus cristatus (assembly GCF_964204655.1). Classification (NCBI taxonomy): domain Eukaryota; kingdom Metazoa; phylum Chordata; class Amphibia; order Caudata; family Salamandridae; genus Triturus; species Triturus cristatus. The sequence continues at coordinate 722,137,331 of NC_140585.1, forward strand.
ATTACCTCACAGTCAAAGCAGTCTCCAGTCCAGTCCAGTTCCAGGGTATAGGCTTCAATGGAGAGGTGTTTATGCAAGAGACACAGGATACTGAAGATGGTCAAGGATGCAACCTTTCCAACGCAACTTTTACAACGCACTACCATTACAACAAAACTGTTACAACGCAAGTGGATTTACAACGCATGCCATTACAACGCAAGTCTGTACATCGACTTGCGCTAGATGGCGTGCTAACATTACAAATAGTGTAGTTTACTATCCCAACACCTTCCCTACTGTTAAGTGGACTGGAGTTGGAATAGGAAATTACACTTTTCTAATGTTAGCACGCCATCTAGCCCAAGTCGATGTAAAGACTTGCGTTGTAATGGCATAGCGTTGTAAATCCACTTGCGTTGTAAAAGTTTTGTTGTAACAGCACGCGTTGTAACAGCACGCGTTGTAACGTCATACATCCTGCTAAGCCAGTGTCACAAGTCTATCAAGGACCATCCCTCACTTAATGAAAACAGTGGGGTTAGGCATTGGCCACAGGAGTCGATATTCCTCGGTATCTGGGTAAAGTCCAGACAAAAGTCTGTTGCTACTGGTCTATCAGTATCTTTTTGCAGTAAATGGTTCTCTTTAACTGGTAGTAACTTCCTTGATGGGCATCCAAACTACACTCCGATGACTCTCCCAGGTCCAGCAGACTCGGGTGCAACTTATGAGGGTCTGGCTCAGTGTACCAGGATGCACGTAGGTAGCCAACAGCAATCAGGGTTTCTTCGCTACCAACTCACCAAGGTGCGTCTTCAACTTTTATGGCTTATTTCCTGTAACAGGGATCTAGTCAACTAACTCTTGCAGTCACTTTCTCTGCCTAGGGCTCAGGGATGACTTTTCCTCAAGCGGGACACCACAGACACAGTCTTCCCTTTGGTGTCTAAAGTAGCCCAACATGCAGCAGGTGTGGTCCAGTCTTTGGTGCAGCATCTCTTTGCTGGGTACAAGGAAGAGCAGGGCAGTCCTTCTTCAGCCCTCTCACTTCCTTGCACTGGGGTGTCAATAAGAGGGGCACAGTCACTACCCTGCATATTCTATTGAGTTCACAGATGTCATCTCTGCCCACTCAACCTATTGTGTGCTAGTGGGAGGAATTACACACCGCAGTGCTAATGAAAATTAGCTTTTTGAAACCCCAGACAGGCAAAGGGTAACTCTTCTAAAAGCTAGATTTCCCTAATATTCATTAAAAATCCAACTTTACAATTAAACTGTATTTTTATAACTATTGAGAATAGTGGTTTAATTATTTTTATAGCTGGTCCCTCTCCAGAGTTAGCAGTCATAATATTTCAATCTGCATCTGGTTTTAAGGATTTTGGGGGCCATGAGCAAGGCATAGTTTTGAGGCCCCTCTCTTAAACAACTTTGAAATTTAGTACCCAGTTTCTGCTAATTCGATTCAATTCAAGGCTGCATTTTTAAAAATATGTTTTTATTAATTTTAAATACAAATACACATGGTAGGGACATCATAAATATATCATAGCTGAGCATAAATGTTGCACCCCATGCCACTGTGCATATTCTACCACAAGAAGTATTTCCAGAATATCCTGTGTCAATTCAGGCTCGGCAACAGGACAGGCCTGGGGAACTCTTTAACAGTTTCAGAAAACTTTATTTTGGCACTAGGCCATAAAAGTACATAAAGCCTATAAAAGTACAATAAAACAGTTAAGCCATATAGCACAAAATAAGCAATATTTAAAATACATTCTAACCTGCTTATTCGTGCTTTATGCTGAACAAGCCTCATAAACTAAAAACAAACAATTCATTATATCACAATGAGGAATGAGGTTGAAGAAGGCAATAAGGCAGGAAAGTAATAGGTAACGCTCCGGCAGGGAGTATTGCACTCCCTAATGGATGTTCTTATGTCTAAGTATCAGGCTATAATAAGATTAATGTAACATAAAAATAAAAAATAATTTGACCAGCAACTAAGAGTTAAAATCCATAAATACTCTAAGCGAGGTTCCTATATTATTATGTAAATGTTACACATTCTATTACTTTAAACATTATTACATTATCTATTTGGCAAATCGCTACTATGGAGATATGGTGCTCATTTTTGGCTTACTCTCCACACACCCATCAGGAATCTGGAATGGGCGAACACCATTGATTTGCTGGTGGCAGTTCTAAATATCCTGAGGGCTTCCATATACTCCCTAGTGTCTAGATGTAAACGGAATGATCCAGCATCTCCAGCAACTCACACAGGCCGGGTAGAAGAACAGAACATGCTCAATAGTTTCTTTCTTGGCACCACAGGTCAGACACAGCAGCTCGACAGCATATGGAACTTATGCCCACTTGACAGCAAAGGCGTGGATGGGTAGGGTCCCATACCGAAACTGCAGGTACAATTGCCTAGCTAGTGGGGGCTCTCTTTCACCCAAAAAGCCCTTTGTTGTAAAGGAGTCCTTACCTGCAAGAAAGATCTGTTAATGTTCCATGTCTTGTCTGCGAATTAAGAGTATATCTCTAAATTGCGCTGGGACACCCCTTGGCTGGGGCAGCCATGTGCTCCAGAAGTATGATAACATAACATGGTAACATAAATTGCCAATATGCAGTTTTGATGTGTGACTTGGTGATGGCCCCAGCCATGTCCATGGTGCTCCATAGTTTTGGCAGGCCTATCTCTGTCAGTGTACCCATCATATACTTAAGCCATAGAATCGTACTAGACCCAGATCCTACTCCAATAAAGTAAGGGACACAGTCCAAATCTATCAGAGTACTCTCAGCCCAACATCCAGCCTAATTGGAAGCAGAGGAGTATTTACAGGTATACCTACAAGTTGGTGCATGAAGCGATTTTCTGCCTTTACTAATGAAGGCACACACAGATGCCCCCACAACTCGGCACCATAGGCAGCTGATCCCAGAGCCTGATGAGCTGTTCAACATATTTAGAAAGCCTCTCACCACTTGCTCCATTTTTAATCTTCGCTCTGTCATATGAGCTTGCCACCCCAGATGTTCAGTTAATGTTATTCATAAGTACACAAAAGTGCACAAACGCTCTAACGGAGCCCCTGCTAGTGTTAAATGAGTTCTGATAGAATGTCCTGGGTTCAGGACCATATATTTGGTTTTGCTCACATTAATCTCTAATCCTCTCATTTTACAAAAACGTAAACTGATCCAGTAACTTCTACAGTTTCATGGGGGATTTTGGAGATTAGTAAGGTCTCATCAGTAAACATGAGGGCAGGAACCCTCATGTTTGTAAATCTGGCTGCATCATTATCGCACTGGTCCAAAAATTTGACAAGGCCTTTAATATAAAGAGTAAACTATGTAGGAGTCAGTTCACACCCCTGCCTGACTCCTCTGGTAATGGAATAGGAATCAGTTAGCGCACCTGTGCTACCATACTTAACCTGCGCATAGTTATTAGTGTGCAGTTTTACTATAAAATGTAACAGATAACTAGGCACCCTCATCACAAAGAGGACCTGCCAAAGCATTGATCTTAGTACTAAATCAAAGGCTGAACGCAGGTCTACAAAATCGACCCCCAACCAGAGTAACAGTCTTTCAGTACAACATCTGTAAATGGAACTCTTCATCAACTGTGCTTGTGGGCTTACTAAAGCCCACCTAGAGGGGTGTCAGAATCTCGTTGGCAGATAGCCAGTCCTGAAGTCTGCCTAGGATAACCTTGTTAAACGGCTGTCGCCCGCTGTCTATAGTTCACAGGCAACTTGCGAGTCCTTTTTAAAGATTGGGATTATTTTGGACTTTGCCTATGTAGATGGAATTGGTGCCCACTTCATATTAGCTGTAAATATCAATGAAAAGTAGGCACTCTAGATGTCTATGTCACTAATAAACAAATAACCAAGAATTTTGTCCAGTCCAGGGGCCTTGTTGGGAACTAATCCCCGGATTGCCATTCTTAATTTCTCCACTGTGATTTCCTTAGCATCCACTTCTTGTGCATACATAATGAACCTGTGGAGTTGGCCTTAGTACTCAAGGCCTCCTCCTCATTATCACTATGCAACTGACGCAATTCCCGGGAGCCCAACAAGTTCCACATAATGTCCTGCTGTTCTCCCTTCTGTATGTATAGGCTGGAAAAATGTGCCACCCAATTACTAGCTGCAATGTTGTTTTCAATGGACCCAAACCCGTCCCTGCTACCATAGGATACCAAGTTCCAAAAGGAACAATGGTCCTTTGATCTGTCAGCAGCTAGAAGGGCCTACCATTTCCCTTGCTCCCAGTCTTTTTTAGCCATGGAAAGCATTCTCCTATAAGACTGTCTAGTGGCCTGAATCTGCAGCCTATTTATTTGTTTGATTTCAGGACCAATTTGGACTTGGCATCTCTGCATAAGAGATTGAGGGCACTTCCTCTCCATTATAGGCCCAGTGTGAATTAGAAAATGAATCCTTAGGCTTTTATGCACCTGACTGTGAGCCACCAAGGACTCAGAAGCATTCCTTGCAGTATCCAGTAGTGTCACACCCTCCACAACAATGTTGATAAGATCTCACTGGTAGGCTTCTGAGAGTGTTTTAATGTGCTTCATTTAAACCAAAAATTGCTTGTAACTCTCAATCTTCCTTCTAAAAGGCTCCTCTAGAGTGTTGTATTGTACACAAATGGGCAAATTCTACTTGAGGGTCAGAGCATTATGGTCACTGTCAGAGCAGGGAGAACTAACATATCCATCAAGAATGGCCATAATTTATTGTGGTGCATTATGTAGTCAATTGAGCTGGTATGATTCACCCTACTGACCGTGTGATTGCCTATTTTGTCAGAGACTGACCTGCCATTGAAAGCATGTTGCCCCTGATTTAACTTAAGGGCATTGACATGAATTGCTAATGAAGACCATTTCATAATCGGGGGGAGTTCCAATTCTGGTATTGACCAGGCAGCATTCTCATCAGTAGGTACACCACTCAGGGGTTCGAATTGACAGTTGAAATTACCCCCGCAATTTTCCATGCAGTACCTGGAAGTGTATCTAAGTGCCCAGTCAAGCAATCTACAACAAAAGATCCCATCTTCTTCACAGGGGGTGTGCAATATACATTATATATGTAGTATGTCAAATCAGAGGGAGCAGACAAACCAAGGCACAAGATGTCGGGGAGTCTACGTTGATTTCCTTCAATATGCCAGAATTGGTGGTTCTGACCTATAACGTTAAACCCCCTGATGGCCTGCCCTCCCCTGAGGGTGTAGCAGCTATGTAAAATTCACGTATCCGGCCTGATTAAGAGGCTGGTGCGACTGTGTCTCTTGAAGAAGACAAAAATCGTATTGATCAATACAATCACACCATTCCGTGATAACTAATTTGGATGCCAAAATCAGCTGTGTTCCAGAATATAAACCTTAACTGTGAAGTAACCTCATTAGGCACAGACCTAACTGATTCATCAGTTGTAAGGGCATGAGAAGATGGGACTCAGTTATCTCCAATACTTCTAATAGGGGTGGGTGAATACCTTCAATACTTGGAATATTTAAAACCAATCCTAAACAAGGAGAGACATCAGTTCGTTTACAGGCATCATGACATACTCCTGGTTATGTAAATTCGATTGAACCACAAAACATATCCTGTGCCAAACTGAGAGACATTCATTATTGTCCATTCCTGATAACAGCAAAAATCTATTGCTAGTGGTAACAGAAAAGTCTCTTCAATTCTTAAGATGAGGCCAACAATCCTGCCTCTAATCATCTGACTGGGTGAATTGGGTCTATCAAAAAAAATACTAGTGGGACAATGCTCGCAGTTGCACCTAAATTGCTCATTCTACGGCCAGTTTTATTCAACCTGTGGGCCAGGCCCGGGTACCTACAATTTATATGTGCACAGTCTCCTTCAATAAGTTTAAGATGCTTGGCCAATCCACCCGGTTTCCCTTAATAATAGTATATCATCAAACTCAGCAACTGAGAAATTGGCATTCTGGACATGCCTGTGGCAGACTCTGTTCTTTAGTTCCCAATGCCTTTCTTCCCTATCATTAGGTAAAGATGGTACCTGTTAGAAATGTGGTTTCTAGTTGGCTAGGGTATGACCCTAAACCAGGCAGAACCCATCACTCTAGTCAGAGTAAGGGAGTAACACAGCAAAGATAACACCTGTTCACCCCTTGGTAGCTTGGCAGAGCAGTCAGGCTTATCCCAGAGGCAATGTGTAAAGTGTTTGTGCAACACACACCCGCCAGTGACACACTAGGAACACCACAAAAAGAGACTTCACACAGGGTTGTAAAAAAAAATATCCTTTGTTTTATACACAAAACACATTAGAACACAATCACGTAAATTACTGCACCACAAGGCAATTGTCATAAAAATGCAGGGATCATAAATCACTTTGCCACTAGGCAATTTTCATAAATATAGAGGACATGAATCAATTTGCATGTTATGTAAATCAGATTAGACCATAAGCACATAAATCACAGATCGAATAACCCTATATTCACCTTGCCATAAGGTTAAGGTCATAAACATCACATCGCACTAATGTAAATACTCCTATAAGGGCACATCATGAAAATCATTCTGAAAACATTCATGCATAAAATCATCGTGGGGGCAATAAAACAACCACTTATTGGTTGCTCTTGTTATTAAAAAACATCAGGGCATGAAACAAACATTCAGCATTTAGGCGCTCATAAGCCACTACATATCATTGTACATACATCTGGCATATATCACACCTCAGAATATCACCTGAATTACCAGCGTGCCCCCTAACCGTGAGGCCACCGCGTGTCTGAACTGGTTTTATGGGATTTACAGTACTTCTGGGCCAGCTGCAGGGCACGGGAGTTCCTGCTCATCCACTGCTATTACTTTGGTACCTCTCTGCGGTCACCCGACACCTCAACCTGAAGTCTAGGAATCCTCCGTCTAGGAAGTCCCCAACAACCACCAGAAAAGAATGCCCCGAAGGTGTTTGTTAGGACTGGGGGCGGGGCAGATACGCCCTGCTGCTGTGGGTGGTAGACCTCACTGGGGCCCTTGCAGGCAGAAATAAGCAATGGGGACTGCCTGTGAACAAGCAGTGCAACCCCTGCCTCCTTGTGTTCGGAAGGCATCAATGGAGGAGACCTCCGCAGGACTCGAGCAGCCTCTCAATGTGGTGCACAGGGCCATTGCCCGCCGAGCCGGTGCGGCTGCGAGGCTCTGGCTCCCTTCTCTTCGGGGAGCCTCTCGCTGTGGTCTGGCGTCGCTGAAGGGGCAGAGCCGCGACGCGCAGCTGTTCTCCTTGCAGTCGCTCCTTCGGCTTCTGCTGCTGGTTGCTAGGCAATGCCTGGTGCTCCTGCGGCGCTCGCGTACCGACGAGTGGCCGCATCGGATTTTAGCAAGCCTCTTTGGACTGGGCTGGTCACGCAGCCGGTAGGGGTGAGCCCAAAGACGGGTCGTGAGCTTGGCACTCATGTATGGCCAGAAAACACATCTGAGGACTTCCTGAAAGTGCGCACACAAACTCCCAGGATTATAAAGTGCTCTTTTCGTGCTTTCTGCAGACAGAAAGTAAAGTGCTTCTGCCTGCTTACTTTTCGGCCAGAATAGATGAAGGGGGATGCAGTCTCGGCCAGAATAGATGAAGGGGGATGCAGTCTCGGCCAGAATAGATGAAAGGGGATACAGTCTTCAGGCAATAACCAGCGCTCCTCACGCACTTGGAAAATAACGAGTTGAAGAACAATCCAGTCCTTCTACTGTTCCAGACAGGAGCAGCAACAACTGCAGGCCTGTCCTACCCCACACACCTCAGGGGCAGCGCTCCTCACACAGTTTCTCCTTACCAACTTGAGCCATAATAATTGCAGGCAGAGACATAGGCATCATAGCAGGCGTGATCGGATTAACACGGGAAACAGGAGGAACAGCAGACAACTGGGGCCTTCGATCGACTTGGTTGTTAATGGTAATATCGCTATTACAGGCATTGTGGCACACTTGCCCAAGAGGTTGATTATACGCTGGGAGTGCCAAAAAGGGCAACATTTTGGTGGCCAGGTCCTGGAAGGCCTCTTCCAGGGCATGGGGCTTATCTCGAAAAGGAGCAACAGTAGATCTTGCCACAGTTTTAACTTGGTCCATGACACTATCCCAGCCCATGTTTATTGCCCCATCTTTTCCACTAAAGTTGGGGGCTGCTCCCTTCTCGGCCTGTGGTGGACTTAAGCCATTATGTTTGTGACAAAAAGTAATTGGTTGAGCGGAGGTGATCAGCTTTTAAGAGGGCTGAAGAATAGGTCCTTGTCTTGCTTGTCTCTTGTTCCTAACCACCGTTTCACAAGGGCTATTGTCACAGGTTCTACCAAGAATGTTGACCTTTGCATAGCCAGTGGAGAGGTATTTTCAGCAGCTTCAGGAATGGTTGGACTACTAGAGCCTCCACAGGCCCCTGCCAGGGAAGCTATCAGAGATAGGCCCCACTCAGTGAAGATAAACCAGGCACTCCCCCCATATCTAGGGGTAATCACATCTCCACCAAGGGGCATATGTATCAACATCACCATTTGCGATTCTCAAATAGCGATTTTTAAAGAATCGCTATTTGAGAATTGCAAAACGGGATGTATTAAAAAAATTGCAAACTTTTTGCGATTTCTTAAAATTTCTTAATTGCGATTAGCAAATTGCGAAATCGCAATTAAGGAATACCTGCCCATTCATTTCTATGGGCCAGGAGACCCATAGGAATGAATGGGAAGTAATTCTCAAATAGCGATTCGCAATTTGCTAATCGCAATTTGAGAATAATTTCAAAGGTGCAAGGGTGTCATGATGACACCCTGATGCACCCCTGAAATGAGCATGTGTGTGCATATGGCGCACATACATGCCCTAAGCGCATATATGAGCGCCACGTGGCACTTGGTAAATTTAAAAAAAGTGCTTTTTGAAAGGAAATCGCAAATTACCACCAACTGGAAGTTGGTGGTAATTTGCGATTTCTTAAGGATAATTCGCACAACTTGGGTGCTTTTTACATATCATTTAAGAAATCGCAATTTGTGATTTCTTAAATGCTTACGCAAAATTAAGAAATCGCTAAATTAGCAATTCCTTAATTTTGCGATGGGATGTGGCTCATACATCCCGATTACCGATTTTTTAATCGCAAACGCTGTTATTTTGCGAATCGCAGCGTTTGCGATTAAAAAATCGTTTGATACATATGCCCCTAAGTCACGTTCCTTAGTGACCACACTCACAGCTCACCCCGAAAAAGAATCCAGGGTGATACCATTTTGTGGATTATTAGTAGTAGTGTCCTTTCGACTGGCCATTTTTCTCTTGCCCATACCTCAAGGCCAATTAGAGCAAGCAGTGATTGCCACTAATTACAACCCAAAGGAACTCAGCAACGGTCGCTGGAGCCAAGGAGGGTGGCCCAGCCCAACCTCTTCCGGGCGATGATGATTAATGGCCAGGGCACCAACAAAGGCAGCAATGGTGATGAGTGAGTGAACTAACAATCATCCAAAAACCCAGGTGCTGTTTATTTGCAGTCTATATTGGCAGCTGGGCAGAAGGGCAATGACACCTCCAATCCCCTTGTCGTTAGCCTTTCCCTTATTTTTTGGGGGTGAGGGATGCACACACCCCCCACTCTGTGTAAATCAATTAGGCAGATACACCCTTATTCATTACTCCATAGTAGTATGTTGGCCTACTGGGCCTGCTAAAGTTACACATGTATGCAGCACCAGTAAGAAAGGACTAGATAAGGACTAGATAATATAACATAACGTGTTTTTGTAAAGCGCATGTTCACTCATTGGTATTTTGATGCAGAATAGCACATGTTAGGAAAAAGGAAGTGGAGGCAAGTGCAGATTTGGAGACAGCTTGTTAGACCTGTCATCGTTAGGGTGGTCTCCCCCAACTTATCTCTTTTTGCCTCCCCATTTTTGCTGTATCTTTTTGTTGGCCTTAGGATTCTGGGCACTTTACTACTGCTAACCAGTACTAAAGTGCAGGTGCTGTCCCCTAAAACATGGTGACTTTGGCATTCAACTGATTGACATATTTAGCTTACTATAAGCCCTTTGTACAGTGATATCCCATATACCCAGTGCCTGTACTCTAAATGCCACTAGTGGGCCTGCAACACTGGTTGTGCCATTCCCTGAAGAAGCCTTTCAAACTTGCTGCAGACCTGCCATTGAAAGGCCTGTGTACAGTTTACTACCACTGCAACTAACATTTAAATCTTCTTCCCAAGCCTTAACTAACCCTGGGCGTAGTTTGCGAAGTAGCACATCGCGAAGCTACGCAAAGTGCAGTTCGCACTACGCGAGCTACGCGTAGCACTTCGCGAACTGCGTAGTACCTTGTTCGCACTGTGCCAGATGTCGTTTTCAATGATTGCACAGTGCGGACAAGCAACCGGCACTGTGAAATCATTGAAAATGGCATCTTGCACAGTGCGAGCTGTAGTTTTCTGCTGCTCGAGTAGATTTTTACTCGAGCGGCAGCTTTCTCAACGCGAACTGGTAGTTTCTCGTCGCGAGCGGTCGCGAGCATACACGACCACTCGCAATGAGAAACCTGACCTCCTCGCGTGGGGAATCTCGCCGGGAGGTTTATTTTCCATGCTCGCGATCGCCAACTTGATGTTGCCGATCGCGAACAAGGAAAAAGTCTTGCCGGGATGTCATTTTGCTTGCTCGCGGTCGCCAACTTGACGTTGAGGACCGCGAGCAAGCAAAAAATGACCGCTGCACTACGCAACACTACGCTACGCGTGTTCGCACTGTGCTACGTGCAATTCGCGTAGTGCGAAGTAGCGCGAACTTCGCAAACTACGCGAGCGTAGCGGAGTGCTTTGCCCAGGCTTAGCCTTAACCCCTTCACTGCTAGGCCTTGTCCCCCCCGTGCTTAGCCTTTTTTTGGCTATTTGGGGTAGTTAGCGCTTAGGCCCCTGTCACTTATTGACCACATAAGGTATCCACGCCAAATTTGTGCCCTTTTTTTTCCAACATCATGGGGATTCTAAAAATACCCAGGGTTTGTGGATTCCCCTGGAGAGGACCCAGAAATTCGCCAAAATACAGCTAAATTTAGTTTTTTGGGAGAAAAATGGGAAAAAAGTGCTGCAAATGAAAGCGTCTGTTTTTTTTTCCCTGCCAATGGTATTAACAAAGGGTTTGTGCGGATGAAATCACCTTATTCCCAGCTTTCAGGGACTGACAGACTTTTGTCAGAAAACCAATATTTTTTACACAGTTTTGGCATTTTACTGGGACATAGGGGCATATGTATCAACATCACCATTTGCGATTCTCAAATAGCGATTTTTAAAGAATCGCTATTTGAGAATTGCAAAACGGGATGTATTTAAAAAATTGCAAACTTTTTGCGATTTCTTAAAATTCCTTAATTGCGATTAGCAAATTGCGAAATCGCAATTAAGGAATACCTGCCCATTCATTTCTATGGGCCAGGAGACCCATAGGAATGAATGGGAAGTAATTCTCAAATAGCGAATCGCAATTTGCTAATCGCAACTTGAGAATAATTTCAAAGGTGCAAGGGTGTCATGATGACACCCTGATGCACCCCTGAAATTAGCATGTGTGTGCATATGGCGCACATACATGCCCTAAGGGCATGTATGAGCGCCACGTGGCACTTTGTAAAATTCAAATAAGTGCTTTTTGAAAGGAAATCGCAAATTACCACCAACTGGAAGTTGGAGGTAATTTGCGATTTCTTAAGGATAATTCGCACAACTTGGGTGCTTTTTACATATCTTTTAAGAAATCGCAATTTGCGATTTCTTAAATGCTTACGCAAAATTAAGAAATCGCTAAATTAGCAATTCCTTAATTTTGCGATGGAATTTGCCTCATACATCCCCATTACCGATTTTTTAATCGCAAACGCTGTTATTTTGCGAATCGCAGCGTTTGCGATTAAAAAATCGTTTGATACATATGCCCCATAGTCTATTTTTGCTACTTTTTGTGCTTTCAGCCTTCTTCCTTTTAATTGTAGAAATGGGTATGAAAGAAATAATGGATCCTGGAAAATGGTACCTCACTTGTGTGGGTAGGGCCTAGTGCCCGTGACAGGAAACAGCCCAAAACACAACCTGGACACACCACATTTTCACAGTGAAAACGTACCCTTTTTTTGCAAAGTGCATAGCTGCAGATTTTGAACCCTAGATCTGCCTGCACCTAGGGAAACCTAGCAAACCTGTACATTTTTTAAAACTAGAAACCCAGGGAAATCCAGGATGGGGTGACTTGTCTGGCTCTCACCAGGTTCTGTTACCCAGAATCCCTTGCAAACCTCAAACTTTGTAAAAAATACACATTTTCCTCACATTTCTATGGTGGAAAGTTCTGGAATCTGCGTGGATCCACAAACTTCCTAATACCCAGAGTTCCCCCAGGTCTCCCGATAAAAATTGTACCTCACTCGTGTGGGTTGGTCAAGTACCTGTGGCCCAAAACCTATTGAGGCGACATCAGCATTACCTATCACAAAACAACCTGGTTTTGCAAGGGGGTCCCCTGGGTTTTTGGCCCCGGGCTCGGCGGCCATCTTGGGAAACTACCAAACCCACACGTTTCTGAACACTAGACACCTAGGGGAGTCCAGCGAGGTATGGCTTGCATAGATCCCCCAACATTTTCCTACCCAGCATCCCCTGCAAATCTCAAATTTTGCTGAACAAATCACTTTTTTTCTCATATTTTTGTGTGGGAAAGTCCTGGAATCTGCATGGACACACAAGTTTCCTACCACTCAGCGTTCCCCTAGGTCGTCCGATAAAAATGGTACCTCACTCGCATGGGTGGGTCAAGTACCCGTGACAGGTAAGGGCCCAAAACCTATGGAGGCAACATCAAAATTACCCATCCCAAAACAACCTGGTTTTGCAAGGAGGGTCCCATGAGTTTTTGGCCCCGGGCTCTGAGGCCATCTAGGGAAACCTACCAAACCCACTCATTCTGAAAACAAGACACCGGGGGATTCTAGGAAGGTATGGCTTCTGTGGATCCCCCAACGTTTCCCTACCCAGAATACCCTGCAAACCTCAATTTGTGCTGAAAAGAATCAAACTTTTCACACATTTCTGTGTGGGAAAGTTATAGGATCTCTGGGCAGACACAAATTTCCTATCACCTAGCATTACCCCAGATCTCTCGATAAAAATGGTGCCTCACTTGTATGGGTAGACATAGTGGTTGCAACAGGAAATGGCCCAAATCGTACTGTGGCGACTTCAAAATTACCTATAACAAAACTACATGCTTTTTTTGGGGGGGGGGGGGCACCTGGTTTTTTGGTTTCTAGTGGGTTACACTCCCCATTTATTGCACATAAGTCAGCCCTAAGGTCGGCCCTAGGTGACTCTAAGGGTAGGGTTCTGTGTAACTAAAAGGCAGGGCATGTACTTTTAAGTTGTATATGTCCTGACAGTGACAAACTGCTAAATGTGTTTTTTCACTGCTTTCATAGGCCAGCATTGGGGATTCCCTTATAGTCTTTTCAGTGGTGATTCCTGAACAGAAAGGAGTAGGTCTGTCAGATTTGGTATGGTTGGAATAGTAATGATAAACCCTTTTTAATGCCACAGTTGTGTTTATCGCTACTATTTTAGAAATGCCATTTTTTTTAAAGTGGAAAATTCTCTGCTCACTTTCCTCTGTGTGCCTGAAGCCTGTCTCCAATCCACTTCTGCCCAGGGTGACAGCTACACTTTGGTGCATACTCTCTGGACAGCCACTAACACAGGGGGAGTTGGATGTGCCAGAGGGTAAATCTGAATTAATCTACATACTGCTGAGAAGGGGAGAGGTGGTCCCCACCTACAGTTGAATAGGCTATGTCCTGCTCTCACACAAAGGGCTGATCTACCACCCACTGGTAGTCCAGAGCCAGCTGGGCTGAAAAGTACCCTTGCACACTTCTTGAGACCCCTTTCAAGTCACCCCTACATCAAAGGCATTTTGGGGTATAAGTCTGCTGTGTCTGACTGTTCCAAGGAACTGCTGCCTTGCTTTGCTGTACTTCCCTGCTGCCTGCTAAACTATGCCATGCATAAAGGACACATTACTACGTCCATGGTGACTCCAACAGATTGCTGGCTTGTCTCTTGTTCTCCCAGAGGTCTCATGGATACAGAAGACATCTTTACACACTTCAATTACTCCACTTGTGTTAACGTTTTCCTGCAATCACCAGCATGCTGTGTTTTGCACAAAGCTGAGACTCCGCTTAACAGTCCATTCTACTTGGGGACTGCCTTGCTTCAAACTGCAGAGATCAGCTGGCTCATCGACCATAACCAGCCCTGCACCACGAAGATGCCGCAGACAGCTCGTACATCTGCTATCCCTGAGTTGCCGCATAGCAAGAACCGCCCTCAGGAGGGCCCTGACAGCCTTACAACCCTGCTGGATTAAGCAACACACATCAGGATTCTCTCAATGTGGCCCACCTCCTAAAACATGTTGGTCGAGTGATGCTGAGGGCATCTACACCTACTCCCGGCCCCAGCGGCCTGAGCAGAAAGTTATATTGACACTCATCAACCAGTCTAACAGACTGCTCATGAACCGACAGTCATCAGGGCTTTCATGTACTGGCCTGCATCATAGGATTATAAAGACCATGTCAGTAACTTATTGGTTTCTAAAACTTTAGTGTCCTACATATCCTGCAAATGCTCATAAATTCTTAAAAAACACAGTTGGGATTCATGCAAAAGTGAACACCTTATGACCAATTCATTGATTTGTTTGTCATTTTGATCACATACTACATCTATAAATATTGCATATTGTTTATAAATCTGTTTAGAATATTTTTGTGGTGTTTTCATTGTGTTACTAGTTGTGTGTGTGTGTGTTGCACAAATTCTTTACACATTACTTCTTAGGATAATCCTGCCTGCTCAGTGCCAAACTACCAGAGGATGAGAACAGGTTATTCCTGGAGTGGATCTGACTTGCCCTGACTAGAGTATTGGGTTCTGATTGGCTTAGGTACATACCCTAGCCAACCAAAAACACCAGTTATAACAGGTTTTGCAAATAGCACCCCAACGAGGCCACCTATAACCGACTCGCAAAATAGAGATTGCAAGTCACTATTAGGGACTGGCATAAAAAGGTCATCCCTTCCTAATAGCAAGTCGCAGGGGCAGGTATGATTGTTTTTCGACTGGAATGCCACCCCAAAACATTCATACTTTACCGACTCCGTGAAGGAAGTGGTAACCTATTTACAAACTCGAAGGGGCCCCCAAGGGACCCCTTCCCATTTGTGAATGTGGACACCAGCATTTTTAGGTCGAGCCTAGAGCAGCGCATGCACTGCTTGCTCGACTTTTAGTAAGGGGGTTTTCAAAGTGCTACCAGAGGCTTTTTGCTGGCCTCAAGCTTGCGTGCATGTGCGCGTGAACGCGCGCAGCCATCTGTATTTTCTCCGTGGCAGGTATGAAGATGTTAGGCAGCAATACTAGGGGCGCTCCATTCCCTCCTTCTTTCCACCTGCCCCTCCAAAGTCCCCGTCTTTTAACTTCTCCACTCAGAGCAGTTTGGCAGTCCCCCCCTCCCTGCTCGGTTCCTTTCTCCCGAAGGATATTTGCGCCTCCTCCTCACTGTGCTCTTGCTGCTAAGGATGGACTGCAGCTCCGTCCTCACTGCACTTCTCCATTCCTGTCACTCGGTGTCGCTGCTCTTCTTTCAACAGTGCCTCCTGTTCTCACAGACGCCCTCCTACTTTCCGTCCTACACTCACCATTAGGAATCTCTGCATTCCTTTCGACGCGTCTCTTTCTCTTCACTGTTGGCCTCTTCCCTCGCACCCGTCTGGCATTTCTCCCCTCGCCCCCTTGTCCTTTCCACTGTTTCCTCACATGTTGCTGCCATGAGTCAACGCCCTCCTTCCCTTCACCTTTTAACTAGCCACCGGGAGTTGGGATGGGAACAGCGTTACAGCGCTTCCCTTGTCGGCAGGGCCAATCGTTTACCTTTAATGTGCTGTTGCATCCATGCATTATTTATTTCTGCATGTTTGTCTATGTATGCATCAGGACATGTAATGTCATACCTACATTTTTCATTTAGAGGACGAACGAAAGGTACGGAACGTGCAAATCAGCTCACGCGAACATAGTATTCAAAACAAGCACGAGCAGCCTGAAATGATGAGCAGCATCTACAGGCGGTGCAAATCAATTCATATGCACATAACATGGAAAGCATCCAGGACAACGAGCTTGAAATGATGGAGCAAGGACACTCAGAATCTAGCTCAGCGAGTTAAGAGCTCACTACTGAAATCAGTGTGCAACCTGCAAGTCTTGAGTTCATACCACCTTACTCTTGCTTTGCCTTTCATCTCCCTCAGGTCCATGAAAAAGTAGCATTAAGTTGGGTAACAATGACAGCTCCTACTAGTATTGTTATGAGAGCAAGCACTACACATATTATTGTTAATGATTAGGTGTGCAAACTGAACATGGGACATATTCCACACGGGTCAGTTTTCCTAATCTTGATTTAAGTATTAATTAATTCAAGAGAGATGTGCTATTTTTAATCGGTTTCAGAAGGATTTCTGCTATTTTTCTGCCACTGTCGTGGAGATCTGGAGAAATTGCAATTTTAAGGGTTTTTGTGCACATTACCTTTCAAATCGGTGTAAGGAAGATTGTCAGCGAGGCTCTGACTAAATTGAAAATCTGCAGTCTGCAGAGCCATGCAGCTCACATCTTGCTCAATAAATAAATGTTCCTCTCCCAGCGTTGTCTTACACCTTCTCACCCTCAAAGATCCTACACACCGAAATGGAGGCTAACACCCGGGCACCATTGTTATGTTAACATTTCTTTCTTTAAAACAAAGCTTTAAACTCACAGGGCCCGATTCACTGAACTAACTTAAGACAAATTCCTACACTTACTACCATTTTGGTATTCACAGAAGGCACTTACTCATTGCGGTATTCACAGAAGTTAGGAGTCCTAACTTTAGGACTCCTAAATGCCTTCTGTGAATACTGAAAGTCTTAAAGCTAGGATTTTTATCAGTTTAGGAGAAGTAAAGTTATGAGTCCTAACTTTAGGACTCCTAAATGCCTTCTGTGAATACCGAAAGTCTTAATTAGGATGTTTCTCAGTTTAGGAGTTGTAAAGTTAGGACTCCTAGCTTTAGGACTCCTAAATGCCTTCTGTGAATACCGAAAGTCTTAAAGTTAGGATTTTTCTCACTTTAGGAGTAGTAAAGGTAGGAGTCCTAACTTTAGGACTCCTAAATGCCTTCTGTGAATACTGAAAGTCTTAACGCTAGGATTTTTCTCAGTTGAGGAGTAGTAAAGTTAGGACTCCTAAATGCCTTCTGTGAATACCGAAAGTCTTAAAGTTAGGATTTTTATCAGTTTAAGAGAAGTAAAGTTATGAGTCCTAACTTTAGGACTCCTAAATGCCTTCTGTGAATACCGAAAGTCTTAAAATTAGGATTTTTCTCAGTTTAGGAGTAGTAAAGTTAGGACTCCTAACTTTAGGACTCCTAAATGCCTTCTGTGAATACCGAAAGTCTTAAAGTTAGGATTTTTCTCAGTTTAGGAGTAGTAAAGTTAGGAGTCCTAACTTTACTACTCCTAAACTGAGAAAAATCCTAGCTTTAAGACTAACGGTATTCACAGAAGGCATTTTGGAGTCCTAAAGTTAGGACTCCTAACTTCTGTGAATACCGAAATGAGTAAGTGCCTTCTGTGAATACCAAAATGAGTAAGTGCCTTCTGTGAATACCAAAATGGTAGTAAGTTTAGGATTTTGTCTTAAGTTAGTTCTGTGAATCGGGCCCTTACTGTCGTGGTGACATGGATCTGGAATACATGTTTCTCACCTTGAAAGCTTAAATTGAATAATCTGACACATCCCACTTCACCAACAAGCATTGGCATAGCCAATAGGTCTCGCCTTTGGGACCTTATAAGTGTTTAGCCATGCACCACTTGATTTTGTTGCACCAAGGATATTGTGCTGGATAACTAAACACTGATAAGGTCCCAAAGGCGAGACCTATTGGCTATACTAATGCTTGTTTAAGAGCAGGCAGTAGTCTGTGGTCCCATGGACTACTGCACCACGGACCACTACCCACTCTTAAAAAATGAAAAGGAAATTTTTCATTTTTCTTTTTTAAATGCAGCCTGCTTTCATGTAAGGAAAATGGGCTGCATTTTTAAAAGAATTGCTTTATTTAACTGGACTGTTCCCATGAGGCACAGGGTCAGACTGATTTGCATATGGCCATGTCTGAACTGGGGTGGCAGAGTGGGCTAAAGAACGGTGATGGATTAAACCCAGATCAGTTGACTGGGGGTGAGTGCTTGCAATGTTCAACACTCCGATCATCATTTCCTTTGGTTTTGCTTTGTTCGCCATAAGTTGGCAGGGTATGCTCAGACGTGAGTCCCTTGCTCACTTTGCCACTGGATTCAAGCAAGCCTGGCTGAAGACGTCTGAAATGCCAGAAACCGGTCCTAGGAAGCTTGATTCCGGTCCAGGGAAGACATGGCTTGGCAGTTCGGGCTGGACTGTTCCCATGAGGCACAGGGTCAGACCGATTTGCATATGGCCATGTCTGAACTGGGGTGGCAGAGTGGGCTGAAGAACGGTGATGGATTAAACCCAGATCAGTTGACTGGGGGTGAGTGCTTGCAATGTTCAACACTCCGTCCATCATTTCCTTTGGTTTTTGCTTTGTTCGCAATAAGTTGGCAGGGTATGCTCAGACGTGAGTCCCTTGTTCACTTTGCCATTGGATTCAAGCAAGCCTGGCTGAAGCCGGTCCTAGGAAGCTTGTTTCCGGTCCAGGGAAGACATGGCTTGGCAGTTCGGGCTGGACTGTTCCCATGAGGCACAGGGTCAGACTGATTTGCATATGGCCATGTCTGAACTGGGGTGGCAGAGTGGGCTAAAGAACGGTGATGCATTAAACCCAGATCAGTTGACTGGGGGTGAGTGCTTGCAATGTTCAACACTCCGTCCATCATTTCCTTTGGTTTTTGCTTTGTTCGCCATAAGTTGGCAGGGTATGCTCAGACGCGAGTCCCTTGCTCACTTTGCCACTGGATTCAAGCAAGCCTGGCTGAAGACGGCTAAAATGCCAGAAACCGGTCCTAGGAAGCTTGTTTCCGGTCCAGGGAAGACATGGCTTGGCAGTTCGGGCTGGACTGTCCCCATGAGGCACAGGGTCAGACTGATTTGCATATGGCCATGTCTGAACTGGGGTGGCAGAGTGGGCTAAAGAACGGTGATGGATTAAACCCAGATCAGTTGACTGGGGGTGAGTGCTTGCAATGTTCAACACTCCGTCCATCATTTCCTTTGGTTTTTGCTTTGTTCGCCATAAGTTGGCAGGGTATGCTCAGACGTGAGTCCCTTGCTCTCTTTGCCACTGGATTCAAGCAAGCTTGGCTGAAGACGGCTGAAACGCCAGAAACCGGTCCTAGGAAGCTTGTTTCCGGTCCAGGGAAGACATGGCTTGGCAGTTCGGGCTGAACTGTTCCCATGAGGCACAGGGTCAGACTGATTTGCATATGGCCATGTCTGAACTGGGGTGGCAGAGTGGGCTAAAGAACGGTGATGGATTAAACCTTGATCAGTTGACTGGGGGTGAGTGCTTGCAATGTTCAACACTCCGTCCATCATTTCCTTTGGTTTTTGCTTTGTTCGCCATAAGTTGGCAGGGTGTGCTCAGACGTGAGTCCCTTGCTCACTTTGCCATTGGATTCCAGCAAGCCTGGCTGAAGACGGCTGAAATGCCAGAAACCGGTCCTAGGAAGCTTGTTTCCGGTCCAGGGAAGACATGGCTTGGCAGTTTGGGCTGGACTGTTCCCATGAGGCACAGGGTCAGACTGATTTGCATATGGCCATGTCTGAACTGGGGTGGCAGAGTGGGCTAAAGAACGGTGATTAAACCCAGATCAGTTGACTGGGGGTGAGTGCTTGCAATGTTCAACACTCCGTCCATCATTTCCTTTGGTTTTTGCTTTATTTAAAAGGCAATCACGCCACGGTGGTCTACTGACCCCAGCAGGCCATCCTGTTAGTTCAGGCCATTCACCATGGGTAGCAAATTGCAACCTGCCTCATGAATATTGATGAGGCAAGCCATTTGCGACCCCATTGGGAATCACTAAATGTGTCTGAGACACATTAGTACATTTCATTTTGCAAGTTTCTTATTGCGAGTCGCAAACAATCGCAATAAGCGATTTGCTAATTGAATCGTCGCACATCTTTTACTCCTGGGCAAAGGGACCGAGTGTCCTTCTAGGGGATTTATACAGATGCCCGCGTCATCAACCAGCAACCCGTTTTACCTGTAGCCTCAATGCCACAGCACTGCAGTGAAACCTCCCACCGTCCTGCCGTTCACAGGTCTCCACGGGCAAGCAAGGTACAGCAGCGGCAGGCAGAAACGGAGTGGCTAGCAAAAGCAGGGTTGCTAGAACGGGAGCAGCAGCAGCTCGAGGTGAGATGAGGGCAGGCACAGTAATGTCTTAGGAGGCCCCCACTCCAGCCAAAAGGATCTGCGTTGCGGCTATGCTTAGCCTTAAATGTGATCTCGGAAGAGCATTTCTGGCCTTGAATTGGGCTATCTGACGTGCTCACAGTAACCGTGTTCTTCCTTGCAGCCGAAAACATCCTGGAAAAACTCCTGCGGATACCCCGGGGCATGTGGCATAGGAGCGTGTGGGCGGGCATGAGCACTGGACAGCAACAGGGGAGGTATAATGCCATATTGATGGTTGTTAGCATGGGAACTCTTTAACAAACAATATAACTTGCCCAGTAGCACTGCATCCCACCTCCGGAAGAAAGTGAAATGCAAACCAAGTCCCATTACAAGTCAGTGGGGGGAGTTGGAGGGGGTTCAGGTCTTCCATGCCATTGCATGGATTTAAGCCTGCATGAGGGCGAAAATACGGTAAACGTTCAGTAAAGGGCCGCACAAAAACCGTCATATGACTTGCCCAAGGCTCAAAAATCCTTCAAATGAGAGTGGGTGGAGATAGACATAGAAATAGGGGAAGGCAGAGAAGATGGACAGAGATTAATATAGGAAAATAACCGTAAAAAAGAATAAAAGGTACGCTTTCCCACGCGACCCCTTGGAAGGTGGGGGCCCTGGGCAGTTGCTCACAATGTCAAGCCCTTAAAACGCCTCTAAGTAAAGCTTCTGATACATGGGATGAGATAATCCACGGCTCTTTGGCTACTTCTACAAATGTAGTTTTATATGGTATAAGCAATGCCTATCTTTCATTGTATGCACATAATTGTCCTGATCAATCAAAAAGGCAGCAATGAGAGATACAGCCAACCTGCTCATCATAGTGAGCCCACTTTGAAAGTATCTGCGTGTTTGGTCGATGCTCAGTACCAGCATCGAATTCTTTCTCTTTTAATCTGAATTGTCTGCTTCTAATTTATGTCTGAAAATGGCACGACGCACACAGCTGTCATACTCTAAATTACATGGAGGCAAATCATTAAGAAAAATCGCGTCTTCAAATTAGAACTCATTAAACGTCGCTGATGGAAATCCATCAATGATGTTATTGTCACTTCCATAAGCAAATCATGATTCCTGTGTTAGATTATTGCGCATTCCACGATCGGCCTCGTTTTTTTAATAAACTTTCTGATGGTGCTGGATGCCTCATTAAACATAGTCTTGAAAGGGGAAAACACCATCATTCTTTCAGGGCCCCTGCTCGCTCAACAGGGAACCTCTCCGCAGTGAACACATTTTCATGCGCTTCCTTCTGTTAAATTTATATATGAATCCATTCCCCTTTGATAAAGAATGCATTTCAAGTCTTCTCGTTGTTTATATTTCAATATTCTTACAACCTGAAATAATTAAGAGTGTTCCAGTACGCATTTATTAACATCATGCTGGAAGCCCGCTGTCAGTACCATATAATCATTCTTCTTTAGTTTTCATACTCTGGTTCATGTACCTGAACAAAGTAAAGCAGCTCATATTTCATTTATGATACCCAACAACAAGGTTGGCATGAAAGAAAATGAAATCTAGGTACCCTGGCTTAGAATGCCAATTACTGCCAGCATCATCCATGTACTTACATTACATGGGATGTTTTAGTTTTGCAGGTAAAAGTAAGCTTCAAGAAAAAATAAGTTTACTCTTAGGGTGAGTCTCCCAAACTGCATTATATAAATGTTCCTATACAATACAGAGTTTCCAGAAGTAACTATCTACTCTAAAACGATGACAGCATTTAGCCACTCTCAAATTTGTATCACAGCCCCACCAACAACAATTCCCTGTAAATGGCCATTTTAAGCATACATCATTTCTAGAGTTATTTGCAACACTGTTCTTCCATTAGGTCTCGCCTGACCCATCGCATGCGCTGGTCTGGCGAGACTTATTGAGAGGGCTCCATAAAGTGCTACCAGGCCGGCCTAGAGCTACAGTGCATGTGCGCGGGCGCGCGCGCCGCACTTTACCGCGATTACTTTCACTTTCGCGGCCTCACGGACGCTTTCATATTTGATCGTGATCGTGATCGCGATCACTTTCACTTTCGCGGCCGCACGGCCGCTTTGCATAGCCAATAGGTCTCGCTTTTGGGACCTTATAAGTATTTAGTTATGCAACTGTTGCATAGATAAACACTTATAAGGTTCCAAAGGCGAGACCTATTGGCTATGCCAATGCTTGTTTTTTAATTGCCTCAGAGGCAAAAACCTGAATATGCAGACTGTTAAAATATCATGCCACTTGCATAGCTAGGCTTTCGCATAAATACATCAAATCATAAATCTAGCTTCTTACCTAAGCTATCACAATGACGTTTAAAGGAGAGCAAAATAGTCTATGTGGAGAACTTTAGTAATGGAACTGCTTGAAACTGTTTGAAGGAACTATTCAGCATCATCAAAGAATTCACCAAACCCCCCAGCGAGGCCACAGACATCACCCCTTCCCAGGACCTCTGCAACAAGCTCAGCTCCTACTTCCATCTGAAAATCAAGACCCTCTACGACAACTTCAACGAACAAACTCCGGACTCTGAAACCAACACTCCCTCCAACAATGCCAGCCCACCCACCATCTCTGCCAGGTCCCCAGCCACCACCAAAGACACCGAATCGACCATGAAAGGCATTCACTCAGGAGCATCCACGGACCCCTGCCTTCCGCACATCTTCCACAGAGCCGCTGCCGCCATCGCTCCGGAACCACGACGCACCATCAATACCACCTTCGAAACCGGCACCTTCCCCAATGACTGGAAACATGCAGAAGTCAATCCCCTTCTCAAGAAGCCCTCGGCAGAGCCTTCGGACCTCCAGATCTTCTGACCCATCACCCTCCTTCCATTCGTAGACAAAGTCACCAAGAAGACCGTCAACGCCCAACTAATGGAATTCATTGAAGAGAACTCAATCCTCGACCCCTCCCAATCTGCATTCTGCAGCAACCACAGCATTGAGACTGCCCTACTCGCTGCCACAGACAACATCCACACCCTTCTCGAGCAAGACCACACAGAGCCTTGATCCTACTCAACCTCTCCACAGCCTTTGACACCGTCTTCCTCCGCACACTCGCTGCCAGACTCCATGACGCCGGCATACGGGGTACCGCCCTCAAATGGCTCCACTCCTTCCACATCGGTAGGACCCAAAGAGTCAGACTGCCACCCTTCCTCTCCGAACCCATAGAGATCAACTGTGGAGTGCCTCAAGGATCGTCACTCAGCCCTACGCTCTTCAACATCTACATGGCCCCCTATTGCAGCCATCGTCAGACAGCATGGACTCAACATATGCCAACGACACCCAGCTCATCCTCTCCCTCACCAAGGACCACATCACAAACAGACTCTGCTTTCAGGAAGGAATGAAGGACGTTGCATCTTGAATGAGTAGTAGCTGCCTGAAAATCAACTCGAAGAAGACAGAGGTCCCTATCCTCGGACCCTTCCCCACCACATGGGACACCACCTGGTGGCCCACTACCCTCGGCGGCCCGCCCACGACGACCGACCGTGCCCAGAACCTCAGCATCGTACTCGATTCCTCCCTCTCCATGACCTGACAGTTCAACGCAGTCACCTCCACCTGCCTCAACACCCTCCGCATCCTCCGCAAGACCTTCAAATGGATCCAACTCGAATCAAGAGAAACCGTCACCCACGCACTCATAACCAGCAGACTGGACTATGGAAATGCCCTCTATGCCGGAATCAGCAAGTCTCTGCTCCACAAATGCCAGACCATACAGAACACCGCAGCTAGACTCGTCCTTGGCATCCCTCAACAAGAACACATCACCAAACACCTGCGAGACCTCCACTGGCTCCCGTCGAGAAGAGAGTGACCTTCATGATACTCACTCATGCCTTCAAATGCCTCCACAACACCGGACCCCAAAACCTCACCGAGAAAATCTCCTTCCACGTACCAAAGAGAAACCTCCGATCCACCGACCTCGTCCTTGCTGAAACCCCGCGCATCTGCAGAGCCAGAACGCACAGAAAGGCCTTCTCCTACATCGCGGCCAAGACCTGGAACGAGCTCCCGATCTACATCAGATGCACCCCCTCTCTGAACATCTTCAGGAAGACACTCAAGACCTGGCTCTTTGACTGAACGGAGCTGCTTTCCTCCCCCCAGCGCCTTGAGACCCTCATGGGTGAGTAGCACGCTTTACAATTCCCTGACTGATTGATTGTAAGGGGGTGGATAAGTGTTATTCCTCAGTGTTGGGTCCAGTAGTGAAAATATGAGCCCCCTCTTAGTTACATAAAAGAATCCTTAAGTATTCACTGTATATTCGAGAATACACAATTAAGTAGCTATGGAATAACCTAATGTACAAACATTATTGTATCAAAACTAGTTTTTAAAAACACTCAAATGCTATTGGGAGGAATGCTTGCTATGGTTCTAACCACTGACATCCACTCAGGTTAGCATTCCAACCCAATGTTGTTTTGACCACCTTAGTTTGGACCCAGCCATATGCAAATCTTGACCTTGCTCCATTAGGAACAGTCCAGCCAACCAGCCAGGCTCTGAACTGGAACATAAGCAACCCAACACTTGGTTCACCCTGATTGGGGCTCATCAGTTGGGTGTAGCTTGGTTCCAGTGGTACAGTGAGCATGGGACCCACATATGGGCATACACTTGCTAATTAGGGTTGTACATCAAAAACAGCAGGGCTGAGGATGATTTGCATATGGCTGGTGTATCAACTTCCCCAGCCCTGGAGTATGCAAATGAAATACAGCACATGGGAGTTTCAGTCAAATGCTTTATTATTTCTCAGCATACACTCACACACTGTACATTATCTCATACTCAACATTAACAACACCCTAGCACCTCCCCAGATATCACATGTTTTCTCTCCAAAGTCCGCCCTGAACTATGAGAGCTGTAGAGCGCATAACATCAATATGCTATATCTCCCCCTTTGTTAAATAAAAAGTGTCAGACATAACTAAATAATATTTCCTTGATTAGTTGATGATGCACTTGCACTTGTCAGCTGGCTCGGGTGATCCGAGATCGTTGAGGTCCACCTTGATCGGGCAACAATGACATAGGCTCAGGCACTTGAGTCACACCTACTGGCGGGCTTGCCTCATGCATGGCTTCAGGACTGGACAAGTGTTGTGCTAGGTGTCTAAAATGTGATATGTCTAAAGTGAGGACGATGTGCTGTAATCATATATTCCTTGCATGCTACAACCTGTAAAGGAGCAACGGCAAAAGGAGTGTCTGTTTTTTGTTTTTGTCTCTGCTTAACCAGTACCCAGTCTCCTTTGTCAAAGGCTTTCTCTCGGGCATGGTGATAATGATCTGCATATGTTTTCATTTCTCTTTTCAAAGTCATGTTATTGTCTCAAACCTTGAATCAAAAAAGGGGAGAGGGGGACCAGGAGCTGGTTGTGGTCCAATGTCCGTGCTCCACCAATGACAGTTTAAATCAATGAGGACATTGTTCCATGTTGGCGGTGAAACAAAAATAGCGATCACCTGCTCAACAAAAGAAAGAAAAGAAAAGAAAGAGTGTAGAGGGGGAAGGGAGGTAGAGGGGAGGTGAAAAGAGGCAGAGAGAAATTTCCCCAGTCTCAAGGATCCAATCCCGAAGGGGAGGACTCAATGTAGCCTCTTGTTTGCCCTCACACACCCCGAAGGATGTCTTGCTTCATCATTGGGCTTGTTGTTGCTCCTCGTCGGGCCGGCGCTGCAATGCCCGACGGTCCCCCGAAGGGTCTCTTTATCGGAGGTCTTTTAAAGAGAAAAGCCGTTAGGTGAGTGCGGGTGTGTGGGCTTAAAAAGTAGTGGTGGATCCGAGAGGTAAGTGATCGCATGCGTGCAGAGTATGTGAATAAAAATGTCTAGGGGTGTCCAAAAAATTCTATTTTAATGTTGTTGGGCCCCTGGCAAAAATAAAAAAGACTGATAGGTCACGGGGTCACTAATAAGCGTAAGGTGCTACTGTGACTAATAAATAGGTCAACATGTTTCACGCCTAGTGTGCCCAGGAGGGTCAGTGGCGTTTCTTCAGGACCAAACTTAGTGAGAGGATGTGCAAGGTGAAGACGGGGGTTCCAGTGGTTGGAAGGGTAACCTGCGTCTGTGAAAGGTAAAGGGAGGTACGGGGCTGCGGGGTACAGTGACCTAATCAGCAGGAACAGAGAAAGCGTACCGAGCTAGTGTAACCTAGAAGGGGAAATAAACGGGGATGGGGGGGAAAAGAAAGAAGAGAAGAGGGGGAGGGGGGGTAACAGACACACATGGATGGTTTAGATAGAGCTGGTACAAATATCAACAACAGTTTATCGAGCGAACACAGCAAAGGACTGTCCGTGCCCCCGATTGCCATCCACGTTGTAATAGTGCAGTCACACCAGTAGTAGTATGCAAAGAAACATACACAGATGCCTTGTCAGCCGTACAACATCGGTGTCAGATACACACTTCTAGCCGGAGGGTCAAGAGACGCCCATTGGTTGGGGGGCGGTGTAAGAGAGTAACTAGGCACGTTAAAGTAGATCAACACCAGTGCCAATCAAAGAAAAACGTTGTGAAGGGGTAACATCAATGCCAAACAAAGAAAGACATTGTGAGGGGACAGTTTGTGAACACAGATAATGACATTATTAAAAGTAATGATATTAATATTAACACAGAGGTCAACCAGCATATGTAGTCCACAAAACAGGGATACGGTCCCACTATGCTCGTGGGTGACGAGCAGTGATAAAACAGATGGCTCAGAGCATACGTGGAGACCCTGTCCGTCTCAAAGTAGTGAGTATAAAGTTAGCATTCAAAAATTCATACGGGATTGACAAACACGCATACCAAGATCCTTACCCTCATATGTGTAAGCGAGGGCTTCCTAGGTGTAGCCGTGGCTGCCTGCGCCCTATTTGCTACAAAGACAAAGCATAGGTAGATTGAAACTGGGGTCCCTACGTAAGGGTGAGCTGCGCATTAGGATCGTGGAGCATCTCCCATGTGGAACCTGCGTTATTGAGTACTTACGGTTGCGTCGGGGGCCGGCTCATTCAGCACCTACCCTCTGCCAGCGGCTGCCTGTAGATAATACCGGTTGCATTCAGGGTTCCATTTAAAGCGGAGCAAAAAGGCGTGGACCACTTCCTGGACTGGAGGAGCGAGCCGGGAAGCTGCGCGCGTTGGTTCTGGCGCATGCGTGGGTGAATGTGTCCCGATAGGCGCGCATGCTCAGACGAAACATAAGACGGTGTGCGCATGCGTTCTGAGTTAACCTTGGTGCCCTTCTAAGAGGTGGACTGCGCTTGTGCGACTAATGGGGCGAGTGAGTCCTGGTGGTGCCCCGGGTCTAGCAGAGAATAACAGAGTGGCGTGCCACCCCAACTGGACAAAACGTGTCCGAGTATAAAGTGCTCACTGAAATCTGGATACCCCTATACATAATGGTCTGTGTAAAAAGGGGGGGGAATCAGGGGAGAACTAGAGATACCAGCCCATGGAGATGCCCCTAAATCAAGAGCCAAAGAGCCCACGCAAAGTCACAGGTTTATGTGCCCAACGGAGGGATGGTATATTTAAGGGGCTGGTTAGAGTTCCACCCAGGGTATCTCATCATTAAGTCCTCTCGTGTCAGTATGAAGACGGAACACCCAACGTTGTTCTTGGCGTAAGAGAGCCTGGGCATTCCAGAGAGGTCTGGATTCTAATATGGTCCATGATAGTTGTTCACAATTATGCCCAAGTTCAAGGAAATGGTTGGTGAGCTTGGTGGCTGTTCGTCCCCGTCGGATGGTGCTCTTATGCTCGCTTATACGTATTTTGATGGGGCGTGAGGTCATGCCGACATACCTAAGACCACATGGGCATGTGATAAGGTAGACGCAGTTCTTGGTGTTACAGTTGGAATGTCCTCGTTGTTCCCAAATGAAGTTCTCCAGGGTAAGTTGTTTGCTGTGAGTTGTGGTAGAGCAGGCGTGGCAATTCCCACACGTGTAGTGGCCTGTCACAGGGGGTAGATTCCACAGTGTGGTATTAGGTGGGTCCGGTCTGCTTTGTAATGGTCGCGTGTTGACCAGTCTGTCACGTAGATTAGAGGTTCTTTTGAATGTGAATCGTGGTTGTTCCAGTTCCAGTGTGTCGGTATTCAAAATCTTCCAATTCCGTTTTATGATTTGTTTAATCTTGTTGGACCGGGGTGTGAAAGTGGTGACACATGTGATAGACTCACTGGGTGCCTTGATTCTCGTTTCCAATAAAGTCTCCCTATTGTTACGGGCTCTTTTTCTTGCATGTCTGACCACCCTCTTGGGGTAGTGTCTATCCAAGAGGTTTTTTTCAAGGTGGTTTGCTTCGGTCTCATAATCCTGACTAGTTGTGCAGTTGCGTCATATACGCAAGAATTGGCCATACGGAAGATTCTCCCGGATGGCCTTGGGATGGTGGCTGTTAAAATCAAGGAGGCTATTACAGCCCGTGGGCTTCTTGTGTAGTGTCGTCCTCAGGGCGCCGTCCTCTAGGATGATCTTAAGATCCAGGAAAGGGATAGAGGTATCACTCATAGTTCCTGTGAATCGGAGGTGTGGGTTCAGTCCGTTAGCCCAATCCAAGAAGGTCTCACAGGATGATCTAGAGCCCTTCCAGAAGATCAAGATGTCATCTATGTACCGCTTCCATGTAACGATGTTATCCTTGTATGGATTCATGTCTGAGAAGACATGGCTGCTCTCGAAAGAAGCCATGTACAGACCAGCCAGACTCGCTGAGGAGGTACTACCCATACTGGTACCTTGTACCTGATGGAAGATGGAAGTTTTGTACATAAAGAAATTTTCTTTCAGGGCTAGTGTAATTAGCTCCGCTTTAAATGGAACCCTGAATGCAACCGGTATTATCTACAGGCAGCCGCTGGCAGAGGGTAGGTGCTGAATGAGCCGGCCCCCGACGCAACCGTAAGTACTCAATAACGCAGGTTCCGCATGGGAGACGCTCCACGATCCTAATGCGCAGCTCACCCTTATGTAGGGACCCCAGTTTCAATCTACCTATGCTTTGTCTTTGTAGCAAATAGGGCGCAGGCAGCCACGGCTACACCTAGGAAGCCCTCGCTTACACATACGAGGGTAAGGATCTTGGTATGCGTGTGTGTCAATCCCGTATGAATTTTTGAATGCTAACTTTATACTCACTACTTTGAGACGGACAGGGTCTCCACGTATGCTCTGAGCCATCTGTTTTATCACTGCTCGTCACCCACAAGCATAGTGGGACCTTATCCCTGTTTTGTGGACTACATATGCTGGTTGACCTCTGTGTTAATATTAATATCATTACTTTTAATAATGTCATTATCTGTGTTCACAAACTGTCCCCTCACAATGTCTTTCTTTGTTTGGCATTGATGTTACCCGTTCACAACGTTTTTCTTTGATTGGCACTGGTGTTGATCTACTTTAACGTGCCTAGTTACTCTCTTACACCGCCCCCAACCAATGGGCATCTCTTGACCCTCTGGTTAGAAGTGTGTATCTGACACCGATGTTGCACGGCTGACAAGGCATCTGTGTATGTTTCTTTGCATACTACTACTGGTGTGACTGCACTATTACAACGTGGATGGCAATCGGGGGCATGGACAGTCCTTTGCTGTGTTCGCTCGATAAACTGTTGTTGATATTTGTACCAGCTCTATCTAAACCATCCATGTGTGTCTGTTACCCCCCCCTCCCCCTCTTCTCTTCTTTCTTTTCCCCCCCATCCCCGTTTATTTCCCCTTCTAGGTTACACTAGCTCGGTACGCTTTCTCTGTTCCTGCTGATTAGGTCACTGTACCCCGCAGCCCCGTACCTCCCTTTACCTTTCACAGACGCAGGTTACCCTTCCAACCACTGGAACCCCCGTCTTCACCGTGCACATCCTCTCACTAAGTTTGGTCCTGAAGAAATGCCACTGACCCTCCTGGGCACACTAGGCGTGAAACATGTCGACCTTTTTATTAGTCACAGTAGCACCTTACGCTTATTAGTGACTCCGTGACCTATCGGTCTTTTTTATTTTTGCCAGGGGCCCAACAACATTAAAATAGAATTTTTTGGACACCCCTAGACATTTTTATTCACATACGCTGCACGCACGCAATCACTTGCCTCTCGGATCCACCACTACTTTTTAAGCCCACACACCCGCACTCACCTAACGGCTTTTCTCTTTAAAAAACCTCCGATAAAGAGACCCTTCGGGGGACCGTCAGGCATTGCAGCGCCGGCCCGACGAGGAGCGACAACAAGCCCAATGATGAAGCAAGACATCCTTTGGGGTGTGTGAGGGCAAACAAGAGGCTACATTGAGTCCTCCCCTTCGGGATTGGATCCTTGAGACTGGGGAAATTTCTCTCTGCCTCTTTTCACCTCCCCTCTACCTCCCTTCCCCCTCTACACTCTTTCTTTTCTTTTCTTTCTTTTGTTGAGCAGGTGATCGCTATTTTTGTTTCACCGCCAACATGGAACAATGTCCTCATTGATTTAAATTGTCTCAAACCTTGCCATGGTTCACTGATTTGACTGAGGCTTGTTGGGGTGGTTTTGTTCTGATAGAGCTCCCAAACAGCAAGGTGGCTGGGTTCTTACCAGTTGTGGAGTGAGGTATTAATGTATTGGACCAGAGAGCCTGGCACAAGGCATGGCTTGGATCGATTCCCTCCATGGACGCTCGCTGAATGACCCTCTTTAGGGTACCCATGCATCATTCAACTACACTATTGGCCTGTGGCCAAAGGTATGTGCTCTTCTGGTGTTTGACATTGAGTCAGACAAGAAATTCTTTGAAATCTGTGCTATTAAAGGGCACGTTATTATCAGATTTAAGGATTTCTGGGATGCCCCACGTTGCAAAGATGTAATCAAGCCATTCTATGACTTTGTTATGGGTTGTTGAAGACAGGTCTTCCACCAAAGGAAAACATGAATACTCATTTATGACTGCCATGAGATAATTTACATTTCCTAAAGGCCCAAAAAGTGAACTGCAACCCTCTCCCAAGCATGGGCAGGAGGAGCCGATATTGTCACTGGGTGCTACTTCACCTTGGAAAACAAACAATTGAAATTGTGGCACGCCTTCAATTCCTTCTCAACTCGCCCATCTAGGCAAGGGAACCATACTCAATCTCTTAAGGCTCTCTTGGTGGCCATTATACCACAGTATCCTTCATGGGCCAGCACAATGAAATACTGACTTAGACTTCTAGTATTGATGTAGCAGGGTTTACCAACTCTATACATACATACACACAACACTCATTTGGACCCATATACATTCATACACTCAATGAGCTGGTAAATATCCGCTGGTCATCACATTTTTATTTACCCTAGGAATCCCTTAACACCAGTAATCTTACCATTCCTGTCTCCTGAGTAAATGTACGTTCAAAAGATCTAGTAGTGGATTAGAATATGCAGGAAATTATAATGGTAAAACAATACATTCAATTTCATTCAAAGAACCACAGACTCAGTAGGAGTTTTAAAGGTTTAGCTGAATTAATAATTTTGTTTGTGAGTCAAACCAAATACACGTAAACACATCAAGATTCTCCATCAGGTAGATCAATTAGTTTGTAATTCAATTCACATTAACTAATCTAATATGATGACAGTACCTGAGGAGAGAAAGAACAGAGACCAAATACGAAGCACAATCCACAGAACTATATTTACCTAGAATGGTGTGAGGACCTAGACATCAGAGTATCAAGGATTCAGGACAGGTTCAGGACAGGGAAGGTGACCTCTTCTAGTATAACGCCAGCGTTACACCCCTCTCTGGTGCTACTCTCTCCGGCTCGGGCTCGTCCAGACCCCTTCCTAGATGTGCCTCCTCCGTTGTTCCACGAATTATCCCTAGTGTTGGATTCTTCAGTCAGATAGCAGTAAAATCGGGCAGCATCTCAGCATAGCATCGGCATCTCGTGGGTCAAGTGTGTCTAACTATCTACAACTTACCTCTGTTATACCAATTCAAATGTATGATCTTCCCGCAAATGTTTCAATTGCATGTACACCCGCAATTTGATTGTGCCAAGCAGTGGGGTGAGTACATCACACCATACTAAGTGCAATCATTTTCTTTAGTTCTATTGTCTAGCTCCCCACCCCTTAATTTTAATACCCACAAGCTTTATTCCCACAAGCATTTCAGATGCAGATCGATAAATCTGTACTACAATGTTTCATCTTCTTCCTCTCCTAGGGTCAAAAGTTGTTCTTCCCATGTCCTTGCTAGGCTTAGGGTTTGGCAGCCATTCAATGATCCCATTGGTCTTAGGACAAGCAGATGTCGCGCATGCGTGGTTGCCACAAGGAAACAGAGACGTGGTCAGCCTCCAAGGCCCAAATATGAGCTATTAATAAAATCAGAGAAGAACATGTTAGAATACAAAATTAAATGAATTCACTGTATACCACTTACTTCTACTCTAACCCCATTTACTTAATACATATTTTGCATTAATGGTTTAGTAAAACCTGCATAGATTCGTTTCAGCACAGCATGTGCATTAGTACGAGGGTTTCGAGCAGCCATATTAAAAGCTATTTCCCCCCAAGCGGCAGAAAACGTCATACCACGTAGATGTGGTAGGTGCATGCACAGAAGAGTTCCCGCGCTTTTGGCGGCTATTTTTAGGACACTCGGGTTATTCATTACTAAAGCACATAGAAAAGCTTCCCCTAGATACGATATGTAAAATGAGGTGCAAAATTAGTGGTTATATTGTTACAGGTTATTTGAGAGGTTTGCATACCAGCAAGTTTCTTTTTATACGAAACCTTGCTCCATCAGTATGATTCTTGAGCCTCTCAGTATTGCTCATTCTTGGGTGACTGCTTACTCATCCTTACATTTTTCAACTTTTTGGGGGAATTCAACCTCCTTAACAAGGGGTCTGGCATTTCTCCTCCAGGAGCCAGTAGAAATGCGTTCTTTGATCAGGGTTAGGTCCTTATCTGCTTTGGTGACAGCAATGATTTGTTCCACAGACAGAGCCGGTGGTGTGCTGGATCTCACAATAAAGTTGCGATAGGCATCAGCTGTCTTGGATGTCGAACAGTGATGATTTAGCAGCACTCGTGAAAAGTAATCTTCTGGTTTTGTTCCTTCCCTGGTGTTGTGTAAAATCTCATAGTCGTACTCTTGCAGTCTCTATCCCCACCTCTTGCTAT
Organism: Triturus cristatus; assembly: GCF_964204655.1. NCBI lineage: Eukaryota > Metazoa > Chordata > Amphibia > Caudata > Salamandridae > Triturus > Triturus cristatus. The sequence continues at coordinate 722,171,177 of NC_140585.1, forward strand.
GAGGGGGCATCTTAGCCTTTGGGTTTCCAAGTACTGTAAGCAACACCTGATGATCTGTGATGATAGTGAATCGTTTTTTCGTAGAGGAATACATGAAAATGTTTTCAGGCCCAACCACAGGCAGACTTTCTTTCTCTGACTGAGAGTAGACACATTCTGTTTCAGACAGACTTCGATTGGCATAGGCCACAATGTTTTCTCTGGGCATTAAGTTGGCAATTGTATTGAGCAAGGATTATCCCTCGCTCTACTAGGCTCACATCAAAAGTTATTTGGGTATGTAGCTTGGGGTCAAAGTAGGCCATTTCAGTTGCATTCTCAGTTGCATATTTAATGTCTTTGAAACTCTGGTTGCATTCCGGACACCACTGAAACAGTATATTTTGCTTTGTCAAGTCTCTCAATGAGGCACTCACTGTAGCAAGGTTGCGAATGTACCTTGATCAATAACTTACCATGCCTAGAAAGTTTTGCAGCATTGTAACATCTTTGGGGGGGGTGGCAAGGGGATGGCAGTGCTTGCATCTTGTCTGGAGTAATTCCCTCATCTGAGAATGTGTGCCCAAAAACTTGAGTTTGGTTTTGCGAAATTCACACTTCACAGCAGATGGAGGTAGACCTGCATCAGCAAGTAGCTGTCACATTTGGTTAAGGGCTTTGTCATGTTTGTCTTGTGCTCTCCCAAAAACCAGTATTTCATCATTTTAATTGACAGCATGAGTAATAGGTTGTATTACTTGGCAAATAACGTCCTGATATATCTATGCAGCTGAAGATACTCCAAAACTCAACCATTTATATCTGAACAAACCAGCATGAGTCGAAAAGGTAGAAATGTATCTGCTGCTCTCCTCCTGCTCGATTTTATGGGAAAACACTTTGTCTCTGCTCAATTGCTTGACCATGTCCTCGATGTGTGGGTCAGGGTGTCTCTCCCTCTCAATGATTTTGTTATAGTTTGGTGCATTTCAACGCAAATGTTAGTATCCTTTTTTTGTACTACTACTATGGGCAAAACCCATGGCATGAGACCTGTGGAACGTTCAAAGATGTAATGCTTTGAAAGCACATCCAACTCTTTATCTACAGCTTTTTGTAAAAGGAAGGCAACTCTATGGTGCCGCTGAGCCACAGAGCACGTCTTCATTGATGAGAAGTTGTGCTTTCATTTTTTTGAGATTGTGTTTTCATTTTTTTTAGATTATCCAGGCCATGTAACAACGATGGGATTCGGCTCATGTTCTCTGACTGAGCACAGAGGTTTTAGATGGAGGACATGAACCCCATGTCAGCAGCAGTGGCAAAACTGAACCATCAGGCACTTGACAAATTCCCTTGTAGAACATGAATGGTGGAGTGCCCGAATGTCTTTTTTTTCTCGTTGTCGCTGTGACATCAGTTTGTAGTGGCTCAAAAGCCGCCCATGTATATACCTTCCTGCCTGATGGGGTGAGGTGAGGCACAGGGGATAGGCTGGTAAATCTTTCCACTGTCTTTATATTTATCAATGCACCACTGTTGATATTGAAAGTAATGGGGTGATAGTTTAGTCAGGTGAATAAAAACCATAAAAGAATACAAAGCATACAAATATTATTTAAATAAATATCAGTAGATCAATGTCCTCAATTATAGTCATAAAATGACTTATGCCTAAATCAAAAAAACGAATCAGTAACTCAAGCACAATCAATTAATCAAGTTCATTCTTCAAATTATGCAACAATAAAGCAGAGCACATTTAAAAGAAGATATCAACAATAGATTCCACTAATATTAGCCACTAAATACAATCACAAACACATCTTCACATATAAATAGTTCTCAAGAAAAATACAGGGTTGAGTTCATACAAATTGCAATTGTAAAACTGTCTATAACAATAGTGCAAAGTAAAAATAAAAAGTCTATATGAGGATAAAACCTCTACCAAGAATATCCAATAACCAAACAATATAATAATTTACCCACAATGTTCCTTATTCTCACTGCAGTAGCAATAAATGTATATACCATTTCACATGTATATTTAGTATTAAGCAGCTGGAGATAATGAAGAGCTTCCCTATATTTTCTAATGTTTAGTGCCCATAATAATGGAATAATAAATTCTATCAGTGGTTTGGAGTAAAGCTTTTGTCTTCTTTGTAAAGAAGACAAAAGTGCACCATACTCTGAGCTGAGTTACAGTCACATGGACAAAGATCTAAAAAAGGAGTCAGAATATACTTTGCTCAGGTAAGAGACTGAGAAATGTGCGATGCTAAGCCTAAATCTGACAAGATCAAACCTTTTAGAGTGGCTATATGGGGACAAAAGTTAAGATTCAACTCTTTCAGTAGTGACCAGCGGTAAAAATTCACCCACTCTCTTCTTGCCTCATTCCGCAATTCCCTTGCTCCTTTAGTAGGTTTAGGAAGTCTTGCTTTAACTGAGTTCTTGGAAGGGCTGCAATCAGTAGCGGTTTTAAGAAGAAACCTACTCTCCCCGTTAGTTCAAGCTGCTTTTGAACATAGCTAAGACAAGGTATTTTGTGTATATGTTCAAGGCCTTAACAATGCTGTATTATTCCTCAGTTGAGTACAGGTTCTGCTTTTGTCCAAATAGACCGCCAAAGCATAACAGGGGTAATTTGTATTCGATTTGATAAAGGAACCATTCCTAGTTCAATATGGCATATTATAGCTGGCAGACTTGGAGTACCTGCTATAAGCCTTCTAAGAAAAATGTTTCCTATTATCTGCAGAGATGAAATTTTACAAGGACCCAATACTCCTGTCCTATGCGTAATGGTAGCATAAAAACATGCAACATAGATGTTAATAAGCGCATCAATTGGTTTAGAGCCCAATTTCTCTGTAAACCTGTATAAGGCTTCCAGTGTTTGGTGAAAACATTTTTTTTACTTCTATAAGGTAGTGCCAGGAACCTTTTTGGTCAATATCAACACCTAGATAAGAGAAAGTAGGAACATGTTGCAGTTTTTCATTATCCACAAAGCAAGGCTTTAAAGACGAACAAGCTTTCCCAGCCACCATTACATGTGACTTAGCTGTATTTTTTTTAAGCCCAAGTCACTCATAAAATTGTTAAATCTGTTTGCAGGCCAATGCCAGTTTTAGATAGCAGATCCCAGTCATTGCATAAAGCAGGGCAGGGAGACTTCTGGATCCAACCCTTGAGACATCAACAACCTCCTGACTAAGATAAGTCTCCGAATCGTTAATATAAAAACAAATCAAAAAGAGGGCCAACACATATCCTTCTCTTACTCCCCTCCTCATTTTGCTAGGTGCGGTTAATTTGCCTTTAGCCCCGTATCTCACTTTCCCCATCACATCTTGATGCATTTGGGCTACAATGTTGGCTAAAGTAATATCAATTCTCATATCCAAAATTTTTTGCTAGAGTTTCCCTCTCTCCACCCAGTCAAACGCAGATGTTAGGTCCATAAATCCTAAATAAAGGGGACCGTTCTTTACCAACTTATACTTGCTTATAACCAGGTGAAGATTAAGATACTGCTCCACACTGCCCAGGTCTCTCCTGAAACCATATTCAATATCTGAGAATGCCCCTCTATCAGATATCCATGCTTCGAAGCAATCAAGGAAAACCCTGCCAATAATTTTCATGTAAAGTTGATAAATGAGATCAGATGATAACATTTGGGGATTGCCCTGTCACCCTTTTCAAAAATAGGTACTTTGGTTCCGTTGGACCAGGATTTTAGCATGCCGGTCTTGGCAACACAGCCTAGAATATTAGTGAGCACTGGTAGCCACAGCTCCTGGTTTGCCAAAAAGAGATCAGCTGGGACCCCCTCTGGGCCAGAGGCCTTGTTCCTAATGTTCTGGATTAAAGCTTTTTCCACTTCTTGATAAGTAGGTGGTAACAAATTATGGCTATCTTGGAAATAGGAGGCATTAATGATTTTCCAACAGAGGTTGGGATCCTTGTTAACCGTAGCTTCATGTAATGGGCCAAGAGTGCCTCCTTATATTTAATCCTGCACAGGCTCACCAGCTCCCTAGGAGATTGCCATGAGTCTGCGAGCAATTGCCATTAAGCCATCAATATGGTCTTTTTGCTTTTCGCTTTCTATCGTCCTGTAGTAGTTAAATTATTGTTTGAGGAATTTCTTCAAAAATTCCAGTATGGTATTGGGATTTAAGCCACTTTCTTAGCAAGCTAAAATTTGGGCTCTATTTTTTTCTAATACTCTCTCTAATATACTATCAGGGTTGACAGTGGCCCATATGTGCATGAGACCATTATTTTTATGATAAATTATTGGGTGTATAGTTAGCTTTAGGCAACACTTCTCAGCCTGTGTATTAAAAATTAAGGAGAAAGGAAGTGGTTGCTGAGATTTATTTTTAAAATAGAGAATCCTACTGCTATCAGTTTATAATGCTCTGATATGGCAATAACATCTATAAGACTATCTTTGCCTCCTCCTGTGAATGTGACCTGCTCCTATGCCGGTTGTAAAATAAGATCCATTGTCAAATAAAGGGAGAATTTAGATAGATTAGAGTAAAAAACACCTTCACAGGGGTTATGATCGAAGTGATATTTCCCTTCAGTATCCTCTACCACCAGGCTACAAACTAATATTTTCAATAGTGGACCAAGTCTACAATTAAAATACCCACCCTATAAGACAATGTAGTCTGTGTTAAGATCTGATAGATGTTTGCTACAGGAGTATTCGCGACCTGCTGCTTCATTAGTTTCAGCCGGGACAAAATTGTTGTGATAGAAGTTAACAATAACCAATGTTACGTTGGATTCTAATATAAAATGTTAATAAATTGGAAATACGGTGAGACCAAATATGTACTACAAATCTTGCCGCCTAAAGTTGTTGCTATCAAGGTGAGCAAACCACCTTTGTGATGACCCCCCCAAGGAGTTACCAGTGGGAAATGAATTGATACAAACCCATCAATGTGTACTATGTTGTGCGTCCAGGTGTCTTGAATGCACACAGTATAAGGTCAAGCCAATCTGAACTTTTCACCTTAGTTAAGAGGCCTGCTATATTCCAAAATAAACACTCAAAGACATTTTGATCAGAATTAAGTGCAAGAGAGGCCACAGCACAATTAGTTCCACAGTTAATATCAGTATCAGTATCAATATTAGAAACTGCAATTAGATTTGAAGAAACAATATCAGTCCCAATTTCTCCTTTGGGTTCAGCTCAATCCACAGTTCCCTCATCCATATGTGCTGACGTTATAAGCACACTTCTCCTAGCTACTGTTGCCTTATCATTGTGCAGGGTTTCCACAACAGATGGTGATCACTGTGATTGCAGTCGATTTATTTGGTATAGGTATGAGTGAGGGGCACTACAACCAGCATGAATTGGCATAGGAATGATTTGAAAGTCTGGTTTATACAAATAGCCCAATGATACCGCCATGATGTTATCTCTTGCAGGCCTAGATACGGAGAACCTTTCCAGTAGCGAGCATACAATGTGCATATTTTTAAAGTTGACAACAACGCAGTCACCACAATCATTATTTGGTTGCAAAGCAACTCACAATACTCTCTCTACGTTGTTTATGCTCCTAAATAAGCCTTCACAATTGTTCCAATTTTATGATCTTATTAACCAGTGTACCACTTTGTTTTTCAGTTGCTGGGGATTCTCCTCCCTCACATGATATATGGGTGGAATATTCCTTAAGACTATTACCAGGAGAGTTGCTTCTGGCAGAAGCGGAAGAACTCTTTTGGGGATGGGTCTCTCCAGATGTTGCTCGGGGCAAGTAATCTTGCTATTTCCTGAAATATTAATCTCATGATCATTCTGGGAATGTCCTATACTTAATCCCTGCCTCAAATGCCTGGTGACTCTATTTGAAGCAGTAGATTTGATGGCCGGGCTAGTGTTCTGGTGACTGCCCTCTTGCAAAAGATTACATTTGTCTTGTTTTTGAGCAGCTGGATAGGTTTGTGATCCTGACTTCTGATGTATGACCAATGTAGACCTGCCCCTTAAATTTGAACCGGCAAGGGCCTTCATTGAAATGTCAATACTGTTAAGAGTAGTCAAAAGGGGATCAAAGTAGGAGTTTTAGGAATTTCCCAAGTACATCAGCAAACATGGCTGAAGTTAAGACTTCTTCATCACCAGCCTCTTTTGCAGGTACTATGGCAGGTGGTAACAGAACACTCCCCCTTGCAGCGAAGGATTTCTTGGAAACTGGTGACAATTGATGACGCACAGAGGATTTAAAGTGGCCCTTTGCTTTTTTTGTGGGTGGTGAACAAGAGGTGACTGTTTGAGAAGTTGGATCATCATGAGAAATAAACTCCAGGTCACCCCTAAACACGGAATGGATTCGTTTTACTCACAGCCAGACATGTTGATACTGAAGTCTTGGGTCTCCCCTTAGAGGACTAGTTTGCAAATCATTCTTCGTGGCCCCTAATCCTCCTTTTACACACTCAATTTTGCTATTAATTGCCCCATGGCTGTGGTAAGAAAGTTAGTGATTGCAGCAGTTAAATGATGTTCTTAAGGTGAAGAATTGTAGATTTTCTCTTTCCAATTTCTTACCTCACAGAGAGTCACCTCTGCCACAGTTGCAAAATGAATAGCCGAGAGGGGTGGCCTAACCTCCTCCCGCCGCAGTAAGCGCAGATGGGCCTGCTCTTGGTCCAGTCTGTGCCTTGGCCTGTGCCCAGGTGCTTCTCCCATGGTGGGAACCCCCAGCAGCTGATAAATGTGCCTCCAGGTGCTGGTGTGTGTGCTGGAGGCTCACATGCTGCAAGGGATGCTGGGGCATGTGATCCTGCCCTCTCGGCATGACAGCAACAAATCCCGCACAGCAGAAACCCCCCAATGGCTGATACAGGTGCTTCCGGGCACTGGCTTATGTGCCAGCTGCTCTAGCACCGCAAGTGATGCTGGGGTCTGTGGTCCTGCCCCCACTACAAAGCAGTAACTATTCCTACACAGCGGGATCCCCCAGCAGCTGATAAGGGATCCCCTGGGTGCTGGTGTGTGTGCTGGTGGCTCTTGCGCAACAAGGGGATGCTGGGGCCTGTGGTCCTGGCCTCTCCGCCAGTCAGCAACGACTCCCTCATGGTGATCGTCCACTTTAAATATGATTTTGGGACAGGGTCCAAATGGTGAATGCCTCTTTATTTGATAAGCTGTCTTTGAGCTGGGATTTATGGTCAGGCAGCTAACCCTACCTGTACATGCCGTTCTTTGGTAGATATCATAAGCGCACATCAATCTTCTTCACTGAGACTTGATGGTGACATCAGAGAGCCTTTGTACAATAAACGTGACGGCTATTGATCTTGTCTTGTTTCTACTTGTAATAGCAGATGTTGCTTTTGGGTTTTGTGTGTGAGGCGAAAGTGCTCCTGGAATGTTTTCGCATCCATCTTTTATTTCTATTGTGACACACTTGATTTGTTTTTTATCTGGACACATAGTTATGAAATTATTCTCTTTCCACAGCCTTTGCAGTTCGGCACGATGGCTAGAAATTCACCTTCATGGGGTAACAAAAATCCACATTGCATGCATAGCTTGGATTTCTTTGAAGACAATGACTTGTCTGCATCCTGCTTTTCCTGCTGCTTCCTTTTCACATCCAAGGGCAATTCATTGTGGTTTTTCCTGCTTCCATATCAGCAGCTTGTTGGTCTGCACATTCTTCGGCTCTCACAGCCATCAGCACTTTCTCTCTCAACATGTGCCTTCTAAACAAATCTGAAAAGGCATTCATCAATGAGTCTGAGACACATGGCTTTTTTTTATCAGTAAAATCACAAAATTTGCAATATTGTAAGGGTATCAAGTCTTTCAACAAATTCATCCATTGTTTCCCCAACCTACTGACATGCATGGTTGAAGATATACCTTTCATAGACGACATTCAGCTTTGGGTTGGACATGGCCTCCAATGCTTCCTTTACCGTCTGGTATGATTTTACATCAGTCTGTGAAACTTTCTATAGCATTCTATCCTTTGCAAGGTTTTTCAAGTATTTGATGACCTTCTTTTCATTTTCTTCTTCTAGTGCATCAATAAAGTCGTGGTATGTTTCGATCCACGCAGCCCACCTGGCACCAAAGTTCTACTACTTCAAAGTGTTGAAAGTGTTGATGTCTTCAGGAACACAGCTGCAAAGTTTTTTGTGCTCTCTTTTTCTGCCATAGAGAGCATGTGCTGTTCAGACAGCTTTCGCTATACCGGCCCTCCTTTGCAACTTCTGCAAACACAAACCTTGTTCTTGGACTTGGGTCAACACGCCTAATCTGAGGTCATAGAATGCTTCAGGACTGTGACCGTAAATTACCTGTTTCTCCTGCCTGTTTTTCGCTGCCAAAATCTTTCACCGTTGTTTGAGTAATTGCTCCTTATGTGCTTCACTAGTGGTTTCGGTGGGCATTTTGAATGTGCTCCTCTGTAGGGTCTTCACTTTCTTCTTTGGTCATGAATGGGCTGGAGCATGACTTTGACTGCACATGTACCAGTCACAGATCACTTTACATTGATTTGAGGCACCCGTGGCATGCACAAGCAGTTTGTTGTGCCATTGCAAACTCTCAGGGAAAGCAACTTTGTATCCTTCGGGGCACATAGCCCCTACTTGACCCCAGATGTAGCGTCTTCCCCAGCCCTAGAGCATGCAAATTAATTACCCCACACAGGAGCTACCATCCAATTTTTTTTAAATTCCACTGTGCATTATCTCATATTAGAACATTGGAATGTGGAGAACTCCATGGAATACAATGGAGTGCTCCATGCTTCTACGGGCCGGTAAAGGCCCGCAGAGCAACATTCTAATGTTGCTTTTGTTCTCTGTGAAGAAAGGCCTCTCAGAGCTCGAGGGTATTTAATAGCCCTCGGACTCCGAGATGCCTTTATTTAATTTGTTAGAACATTGTGCCCTCTAGTGGCAGAATGTTCTAATAGCCTTTTAGCCCTTCGTAGCTGGGCTATACTGGCTATTAAAGTCCCGCTTCCTTTAATGCTGGAGCGGGCCTTTAATAGCCAATATGGCCCGCTATGGCGGGCTATAAGGCTATATTCAACATTAACCACACCCTAACACCTCCCAACACATCATGTGCTTCCTCTCCAAAGTGTGTCCAGAACCAGGAACGTCCTACAGCACATAACTTGAATGTGCTTCATTGCAAGCATTCCTCCCATCACCTGTTCTGTGTTTTAAAAAAAACAAACAATCATCTGGTCTGGTGCAAAGTAAACAAAGCTGTGATCCTGCTCATGAAAAAGCATCATATGTGTTCAAAGAACACTAGCAAATGTTGTTCAGTCAACACATTATTGCATTCACACAATCACCTCAAGCACAGTGAATGAACAAAGATAAGTATTCCATCATAATAATTTACAATGATGAGTATTTCTGTTACTATTCAAAATATATATATGGGCACATTGAGCATTACCGGTTAACACATTTCCTCTCAGAACAATGCTATGTTTTTCAGAAGTTGCAAACCAAAAACTATTGAAAAATCTCAATCCTAATAAAAGCTAATATGATAAAAACTACATTTAAAGCAAGAAAACTGAAATGTTCACAATTACATTGAATATAATTATCAAAGAAGAACTACAAATCAAAACCAAAAGGTAAGTGTTGGCCCAATGCTAATGAGCACAAAACACAATGCAATATAACCTCGTTATATATACCCATGCACATCAAACCACAGATGCATTGTTGTGGCAATAAAGAGGATTCATAATACATAAGGGATAAGTGATAAAATAGTTAATAAAAGGAACAATCCTAACAATCACAGGTAGACTGGTGGAGAAAAATAACTTTGTTACCCTAAATTTGAATCCAAGAAGTAAATAGAATGTTGGTAAGGAATCCTTACACAGCGCAGCATAATTATCATAATAGGTCTTCAGAGAGGTTTAGCTTTGTCCAGACACAAGGGATCACCCAGTATAAGTCAAAACAATATCCCTTCAGGCATAGAGTGATGCACCAATTATACAAAAAAGGAGCAGAGCACCCTACAACACCAGCTGCACTGTGCTAATCCTAAACTTAAAAACCTTGATAGAAAAGCAGACATTTGAGATGAGCAAATTCAGAGTGTCACTTGTGTTGGAGGGAGCTATATAGGGGAGCTACTCTCCACCTTAACTTGGGAATTGCCCTGAGTTATCTTCTCCTTTTTTGCATAATTTATGCTCAACTTTATGCAGGAAAGAAAGGGTATTGGTTTGACTTATACTGGGTGCTCCCTTGTGTTTGGACAAAGCTAAACCTCTCTGAAGAGCTATAATGATGGTGAAACACGTGTCAGGGACAGCTTTTATTCATTTCAGGTAGGCTTGGTTGGTATTTTACCAATTCAAAACTGTAATACTGTGCATGGAGTGGTAAAAGGCTTTTGTCATTTTACAGCTCTGTGTGGATAGCACTGAGCTAATCCTATGCTTAAAGACTTTGCGGTAGTAGTGGCAAAAGACGTTGTCCCTTTCTATCTAGGCTTGGATGGCAGTGTGCATAATCCTATGCTTAAAAACTTTGAAAGAAAAGCAGATATTTGAGGTGAGCAAATTCAGAGTGTCGCTGGTATTGTAGAGTACTCTATAGAGGAGCTGCTTTCCACCTAAACGTGGGAACTACCCAGAGTTCCCTGCACCTTTTTTGCATTCAAAGTGCAATGTGCTAACAGACAGACATCAACCTACACGTTTTTGCAACAGCCTTCAACTGGGTCATAGAGTTCATGTGTAGAATACCTCATTTAAAGGGCAAGACGCCCGCCACCAACCACCAAATAAAATCAATTACAATATATTCAAAAGGATTTGGGCACAATTTTACATTTAAACACGTGATATTATTATTGTAATGCTTCAGTAGTTTCTGTTTTTGTTTAGTCTCACTTAGGTGAAGTTCCATACTTACTTGAAACATTGCACAATATGTGGCACAGGAATAAAAAATAATTTTCTTATTTCTAAATGTTTTCATTTTACAGGAGAGGGATAAGATCATATTTCCTTTAGCGAATTGATTTTCTAAGCATACATATAACTATTGGATGGCAGGACCTGGATTATTCTATGACCCTAAATTTCAACCAATACTCCTTGCATATATGAAAGTGCTAGTGCTCAAGTTACAAATCAATTGTTTTCTCAGTCTATTCACAACTCATTTTTAAAGTGCAAATCCGCAATATTACCAAATTCCTTTCATATGCAAAAGTGCTGGTGCTCAAAGCACAGATCAGTTATTTTTCCAGTCTTGTAACAATTTATTTATGACATGCCAATCTGCAATATTACCATACTTCATTTTTTCCTGAGATAAGTAATGTGCAAATTAACCATAACAAGATCCCTTATAAGTAAAGAATCTGAGAAATTTCCTCTACAACCTTCTATTTACGTAATTTCCCAAACTACCTAAGCCATACAGGAAAACCCCAAATAACCCACTCTAGGTTGTATACTAGCTCCGGCTTGCAGAAAGTGTGTTTTTCATCGGTTTCCCTGCACGCAAAGAAGTGTACAGAGAAACAGATGAAAACATTGTTCTGACAGACAGAGTGCTGCTTTTTAGCAGCCCCCTGTCTGGCAGAGCAATGCCTGCGCCCAGCAGGAGGCAGGGAGCCGGCTGGCACTGTGAGGGCCATTGTACGGGAAAAGAATGAGGCAGAATAAATCTCAGAAACATGCAGAAAAGAGATGATAAAGGTGGGGTACGAGCAGTAGGAAGCAGAATAAAGGTTAGAAAGAGGCAAAATAATGGTAAAAAATGAGCTGCCAGAGACCTTGCCAGAGGCCTTTCCCCCTTTCTCAATCACTCTGTCGAGGGGCCTGCTGGTGTACTATTGGTTAGGGTATAAAGTCCCCATGGCTGCTGAGGGTTGTTGGGGGCCAAGAACCCCTATTGCTGCCACAAGTAAGTCTGCTACAACCAGATTGCTGCGACGTAGTGGAAGGCCCCATCATCTTTCTCAGCCACTCTGCAAAGAGGGCCTCCTGGCATAATACTGGTGGGTGGATGACGTCTTCTTGGCTGCTAAGAGTCGTTGGGGGCCAAGAAATCCTATTGTGTTGACAAGTAAGTACCACACAGAGGGATTGCTGAGACCTCGTCAGATGCCCCACCTCCTTTCTCATCTACTCTACAGAGGGACCTCCTAGCGTGCAACTACTGGTTGGAGGATGATGTCCCCTCAGCTCCTGACGGTCATTTTGGACCAGGAACCCCTATGTTTGAGAGAAGAAAGCCCCCCACAGGCAGATTGCTGAGATATACTTGAAAGCCCTGCCCCCTTTTTCAAACACTCTGCATGGGGCCTAGGCCCCCAGGTGTACTACGGGTAGGAGCCATGGTCGCTCGTGCTCAATCGCGCTCAATTATGGCACAAAAGATTTCTGCTCCATTGCGGAGTGCAGAACTTATCGGTAATTCCATGTACTCTGCAGAATGCTGAGTTGCTGAATTCAGAAAACTCTGCGACCAGAGCAGAATTTTACTCCCAGGTCTAGTTACCATTCACAGACTGCCCTCAGAGACTCATGCACCCACTCCCAGATCCACTCGGACACTTAGGGACCCACTCACAGACTCACTCTGACACTCATACAACCAATCACAGACCCACACAGACATTCACACACCCACTCACTCACCCACTCAGAGACTTACACACCCACTTACCTACCTATACAGCCACTCACACACCTACTGTCAAAAGTTTCAAGTTACAGTTCAGAATTAAATTTGAAAACAAAAATGTCAAAATCACTGAAAAAAACAAAGGTTACAGTGACATTATAGAAGGTTTGGAACTAGATATACAAAAACAGAAATTCACAAAAAAAATTACAGGTATGTTATAGTTAGGAAAGAGAATTTAAAAAACCTTAGAAATTTACTGAACAAAATGAAGCTTACAGGAACTTTATGGTTAGGCTCAGGTTTGCCTTGTACAAAACCAGAGAAATTGAGCAGTTAAAGTTACCTGAGCTAACTATAAAGTACACTGCTTATGACCTCACATATTATATCACTCATGACATGGTTAGTGACCAATATAATTACATCACTGATGGCCTCTCAAATGATCTATACTGATCCTGATTGGTGCTAGGCTTGCAGGTTTGCAGAAAAGAAATTTGTGCAAACCAGAGAAGAAGTCCAACCAGGTGGATGTTCTATTTTTTACATTCAAATGATTATGTACTACCATATCCCTGATGCATTTGGGCTTTCTGTGGGTAATAGCAGGCGAATCTACAACTTTGTTTCCAATGACAGGATCAGCAGTCAGGAAATTCCAATGCGGTCCCTTACCTTATACAATCTTCTTTTTTTGTGGATTGATAAATGTTGGTGTTTCTGATCATTTGCTTTGTGACTGTACTTTTCCCCAAAGAGGACTTCCTCCTGTTTGATATCTTTTATCTCACATTGTGCTTGTCTACTAACTGTTTGAAGACAACCTCACTGTTTAGATATGTTTAGGAAAGAGGGGTCTACTTCTATGGTTACCCCCACTTTTTGCCTGCTGCTAAGCTGTATTATGAATAGTCTGGCTGGAATCGTGCTAATCAGGACCCCAGTCTATCTGCTTTCTCCCTAAATTGTTGTGTTGAGGACTTAGGTACACTCCAGATTGGATACTGGGGTACCCTTATCAGTCCCTAGTACATGGTACCAAGGTACCCAGGGCATAGGTACCCCAAATGGAACTACAGGCTTGTCATTGCAGACTTTGTAAGTTGGTGCAACACCACTTACTGAAGTTATAAGTTTACTAAATCAAAGGGTCACTGCACTTTAAACCTATCAGTCACCCCTACAGTAGGCTTTTGGAATCCTGAAGGCAGGGTGCTTGGTTCTAAGTGAGACACCCCTGCAGCCTAAGATGGCCAGTCTCCCGGGTTGTCAATGAAGCAGCCATATACTATATAGAGGGGCTCTGCGTAATTATGCGATGACCATCTTGAAAATGGCTGCAACAAATCCTATCATGTTTGGTATCAAACATGTTGGAATCATACCTCCACACCGTAAACAGTGTAGGTGAGGTTCCGTGTGAATCGGAATGACACTTTTTGGGTGTGTTCGAATATGGACGAGTTTGGTATCTACGAGTTTAGTGGGTGTACGCAGTTTCGCTACGCTACTATGTACGGATCGTCTCATTTCTAGGTATGTCCATCCGAGCCCTCGGGTTCCATTTTAGATGCGGCATCCATTTTGTTTCTTGCCCTCAAGTAGCCAGCGAACGGACCTTGTCTGCTCTGTGACCCTGGAATTCCCAAGCTTCACGAAGGACACGTGTTTCTTTGAGGGTGTCTTTTATGATAAGGGAAATGACACGGCAAAGGCAGATGGCCCCGCTCAAGGCTCGTCTTGCCGTGCCAGTCTATTGTTTCAGTCATGCATGCATTAGACACTAGGTCTTTGATCCTGCAATCAAGTTTCCGTTATTACTCTCTACACTCTTTTTCAATCTGTTGTGCATCCTTGTTCTTCCTTTGCATCTGTTTCTGTCCCTTCTCTTAATGTGTTTACAGTCAGAATGGAATGTGCTTAATGTGGGGATAACGTGCTTTTACAGTTGGGAACCGGCAATGTTGTTGTAATTATGTCCCGGGCTTCTGAAACATGAACGCGACCCTTTTGAAGTTTATTGTGGGAACTGAGTCGTAACCTTTGTTTGCCATGTTGTGCAGTGACCAAAATGTGTATAAAAGGAGCGATCCACTTTTGCAATTCGAAGCAGTCTCTCAGAACTTACATGTTGTGTACTTCTTGCGATTTCTGTATCGATGCAGTAAATAAACTCTGATCTTTGACGCCGCAGGAAGTGTCCCGTGTCTCTGTGTTTTGTACGCCGGAACAGGTAACCCACGAAGGTTTCAGGTGTTGTCCCCTGGCACCGCTGGGCCTTAGAATAGCCCAGTCCTTCAGTTGGCGCACAACGTTGGGCGACATCAGCGGTACCGGTCCAAAGCCTGACGATCGTGAGGAACTTCGTGTGAAATCTCCGAGGGAAGGTGCACCCCGCTTCATCGATCCAGTTGTCAAAATAAGTGGCCCGAAGTCTTTTCCCGCGAAGATTCCCGCCTCCTGACGGCTGCGACGGACTGATGCCCTGACTGTCGACCTGTTTTGGCGCCTGGCGTAGTCCTTTGTACGGCGAGACCATAGACGGGCCTTCCTGGTGACGCCATTGCTCTTTCAGTTAAGTATTTGTGGGTCGCTCCCAGAGGTTACTTTGTTGTTTGCATGGTTCCATTGCATTTGTGGTTCTTAGTTGTCGGTTCTTAGTTGTTGGGTTTTATTTGACAATTGCAATTGCCAAAACCGAGGGTCTTGCATTTTTTGTGCGAGGACATCATAATTCGATAGCCCTTGAAGTTTGGAAACTCGGTTAGTGTGCACGATGCCTGGCCGTAGTACTTTGTTTGGTTTCCTTAAATGTTGCAGCACAGATTCCCGGCTGGAGGATTCATGTCCGATACCTCCGGTTGGAACTCCAATTTATGAGCTCTATAGTCGCCATGGCGTAGGTCCTATCGTATATAATGAATATTGGATTCGGTACACTAAAAATGATGGCGTTCTTAGTTGGCCATCACACGGTAGTTTCGAAACTGCCGTCTTAGATAATCTTGAAGCTAAACTGTTTAAAAGGAAGGCTAGGCCGGCCATGTTTGATTCCTTTCGGTTATGGCGCAAAGAGGCCAAGCAGAAAGAAATCAAACAGATTAAGAAAAATAAGAGAGAAGGTGTTATTATGGTGATGCGAAATGCAGAACAGTATCAGCGAGACAAAGATGAGAAGGAGCAGGAAGTTAGTGCTAGGCTCCATCATATGGCAGTGGATAGATGTTATCCGGTTTTACCGTCTAGTCCAGACAAGACGGGAGAAGACGTGGTGGAAGATCCCCTATTGTCCTATCTACTGAAATCACCACCTCCCTATGCTCCAGATACTGTGGGTCCTGTGAATCCTCTTGTTCCTCAACCTGTTGTTCTGGCGGCTGCTGGTCAGCCCGTCGTTCCTCCTGCTCTCCCGAATCCTCTTGTGCCGCAAATTGTTCATCCTCCTTTACCAACTCTTTTTCCTACTGCTCCTTTGCCAGTACCTCACCAGCCTATTGTTACAGCTACTCCTGTTACCCCGACTCCTGCTACTGTTTCTACACTTACTCCTCATGTTGTTGCTCCTGTACCTCCTTCTTCTTCTCCTTCTGTTCGTAGCCGTATCTTTAATGCTGTTGCCACTCTCTATTCTCCACTTTTTGGGCCAATACTCGGGTCGACTCTTTCTGATGTTGCTCAGAGGCGCAGTCAACTCCCTGATGGTAGGGAACGTGAGGCGTTAGTGAAAGCGGCGCGTAAATGGATTAGGCATCCTGCGAAGTACGCTTCGCGTATAGTTTTTGAGACATTTTCTCAGTTTAATGAGCCCACACAAAGATTTGTGTTCGAGGAAATGTGTAAATCCTTGAGAGAAGAGTGGGATAATGAGGAGGTAGATAATGTACCGCCCGAGATCACT
Organism: Triturus cristatus; assembly: GCF_964204655.1. Classification (NCBI taxonomy): domain Eukaryota; kingdom Metazoa; phylum Chordata; class Amphibia; order Caudata; family Salamandridae; genus Triturus; species Triturus cristatus. The sequence goes on from NC_140585.1 coordinate 722,187,756, forward strand.
GAGCTTCAGAACCAATTTACGACTGGTATGATTGTAGGTGATAATGTTCGATGTGCTCTAGAGCGTCTGTTATCTTTTCGATGTACAGTGCAACCTCGAGCATTGTTTAAAGACGAGACGGAAGAGTGGATGGCAAAACCTGGTCAATATTCTATGCGGGAAGTTCCCCCAGTATGGATGCCAGGTGATCCTAATGCTAATCCTGCTATTCCACCACACTTTCAGAGAGTTTGGATACACCTCCCATGGAAGCGATCGGAAGTTTTGCAGGTAAAGCAAACCTTGCCCGACCCTCGTAAAAATCCTGCAGGTTATTATAAGGAGTTGTCCCAATTAGTGGCTGCTACTGTCATGAACCTTGCCGATATTGACATGTTGTTTGGTAATGTAGTACCTCAACCGATTTGGGCGAAAATCCGTCACGAGAATCACGCAGCTGAGTTAGGCGGTGATTGGGCTGCTCTTGCGGCGGCTGACGCCCGGCAAGTTGGTGGGGCTAAACCTGAACAGCTCCTTGAGAATCTGCCCCAGAGGATAATTGCCCTTATGAAGACACTTATGCCAGCTATACGCATTAATTGGGACAAATTATCCGTGTGCAAACAAAAGAAGGATGAGAGTGTCTCCGATTTCTTTACGAGATTTGAAGAGGCATTTATTGATCATAGTGGTCAGGATATGAGCTCTGAGGGAGGTCAGCGGTTGTTCGTTGATAAATTTGTAGCGAATTTGTTGCCTGAACTAAGCAACAAGTTGAAGAATTCTGAAAGTTCGTGGGCCGTTTCTACCACTGCTCAGATATTAGCAACGGCCCAATACTACGAAAATAGAGAGAAAGAAGAAAGCGAACGCGCAGATAAGAAAACGAAGGATCTTAAAACAAAGGTCTTATTGCAGCAAGCGTATCCTCTGCGCTCAAATCAGAATGACTCGCAGCAGCCAAATCGATTACAATCGCAGTTTTCTCGATCGCAGTCGCGTAATGACTCCTCTACACCTCGCTTTGTGTTGGGGTACAATCAATGCGCATATTGTAGGGGTGAGGGTCATTTGAAGTTTAATTGTCCAGTGCTGCGTGACCGCAACAATGGTGCTTTGGCTCGAGGAGGTCGTAGTGGTCCTCAACAAGCTTCACGTGGTAGAGGTCGCGGTGTTACTCAGAGTCAGACCGAGCGTCTTGCCACTTCATCAGACTCGCAAAATTGTTTTGATCGACGCGATCTCTCGTCTGGTAGATCTGCACAGTATCATGTGGATGACTATTATGTCGAGCATGATGTTGATGCGGACGGTATTTACTAGGACAGCCGTAGACAGAGGAAGGGAGAAGTATCAGTTCCGGTTGATCAGAGAGAGCCTTATGTTGCAGTTGCCACATTGGGCGTAGTTGAGCCTTTTCTGTTGGACACTGGTGCAGCGAAAAGTTCCATCATGCATTCGAAACTCGCTGGTGCGCCTTTGTCTGGCTTAACGAATGTTTCCGTTGGATTCTCTGGCGCCCCCGTTAGCAATCCAGTTTCTAGCCCATTGCCCCTTACAATTGGGTCTCGTGAGTTAGAAGCTCCCCTGATTTTGACTACTGGTTGTGGTGAGAATCTTTTGGGCCTGGATTTATTGAAGCGGTTATATGCGACTTTGTACTGTTCTCCTGCGGGAGTGGAGCTTACATTGGGTCAGAGAGTGATCTCCCCTATGTATCTGTCGACTGATAAACTCCCACCGGAATTGAGTTCTCTTCCTGATTCTTTGTGGGCGACTGGTCCCAATGACGTGGGCCTGCTGGATATCCCACCTTATGTTGTTCAATTAAAATCAAACGTGCGATTGCCACGCATTCCGCAGTATCGTATCTCTCTTGATGGTGAACGAGCACTATTAGCGATCATTTACGATTTGATCGATAAAGGTGTTATCGAGGAAACACGAGGTAACGTGTGTAATAGTCCTGTGTTGCCTATTTTGAAACGAACTGATCCATCCAAGCCTCCCGTGTATCGTTTTGTTATTGATTTAAGGGAGGTGAATAAAATTGTTGTTCCACAGTTTCCTGTGGTACCCGACATTACAGCTTTGCTGACTCTGATTCCAGCTTCTGCATCATGGTTCTCGGTAATCGATCTGAAGAATGCGTTCTTTAGCATTCCGATTGCTGAGGAAAGTAGAGATTTATTCGGTTTCTCATTAGGTGGTCGTAGCTTCAGGTTTAAATGCGCACCTCAGGGCTACTGTGAGAGTCCATCGATCTACAGCCAAGCTCTTAAGAGTCAACTTGATGCGTTCGTGCTGCCAACTGGTGCGGCCTTGATTCAGTACGTTGACGATCTGTTGGTAGCTGCTGACACTGAACAGATTTGCAAAACTGCTACAGTATCACTATTAAAGCATCAATGTGACTTACATCACAAAGTGTCACCTTCTAAATTACAATATTGTTGTCAAGAAGTAACCTATCTAGGTCACTTATTGTCAAAGGCGGGAAGAAGGTTGACCCCTGAAAGAATTGCAGCGATCGCTCGAATGACTGTGCCAACAACTCAGAGAGATGTGCGTGCCTTTCTAGGTATCACGTCATACTGCAGACAGTGGATTCCAAATTTTTCACTGTTAGCGAAGCCATTGATAGCTCTTACGTGCAAGGATGTTTCGACTCCTTTGCCATGGACGGAAGAGTGCCAGAAAAGTTTTTCTGAACTACGTGATGCGTTGTGTTCGGCTCCTGTGTTAGGTACTCCTGATTACAGTAAGCCATTTACACTATACGTTCATGAGAGAGAAGGCTGAGCGTTGAGTGTTTTGACGCAGCAATTCGGTGGTAAGCAGCGTCCATGTGCGTATTTTTCCTTGACCTTAGACCCGGTAGCTAGAGCGTTGCCGAGCTGTTTGAGAGCGACAGCGGCAGCTGCGGCGTCTATTCGACAATCCGCAGGTCTGGTCATGGATAATATGCTCATAGTGATGTTTCCTCATGCAGTTGACACTCTCCTGAATCGGACAAAAACTCAACATCTGACGAGTGCAAGGTTGTCCGGGTATGAGTTGACCCTTTTGGCAAGTCATATACAGATCAAGCGTTGTAGTGTGCTGAATCCGGCGACATTGTTGCCGATTAATATGGAATCAGATGATGTACCACCACATGATTGTTATTTACGAACTGAGGAAGAAACGAAGGGTCGTGTGGACCTGAAAAACACTCCATTGACAGATCCTGATGGCACTTTGTATGTTGATGGTTCATGTTTTAAGTTGCCGAATGGCGATGTGACGACTGCATATGCTGTAGTGACGTTGAGCACGGTTGTGGAAACCGCGAGATTGAATCAGAATTCAACGCAAGCGGCAGAGTTGATTGCATTGATAAGAGCATGTGTTTTGTCTAGAGGAAAGCGAGTAAATGTGTTTACCGACAGTCAGTATGCATTCGGTGTTGCGCATAGCTTTGGTCGATTGTGGAGAGAAAGAGGATTTATGACATCGCATGGTACGAAGATCCAACACGAACAGCTCGTGAATGATCTTTTGGATGCACTTACATTGCCTAAACAGGTGGCGATCGTTAAGTGTAGTGCACATCGGAAAGTGACGGATGATGTTGGTCGTGGTAATGCATTTGCGGACGAGATTGCCAAGGAAACGGCTAAGAATCTTGCAACCCGAATGTATGTTACGAGCTCAGTAAGGTGGCCAACGGAGACTGGTATGTGTGAAGATACTGTTGAAAGTGTGAAAGCAATTCAGAATGAGGCCACTGAAGCTGAAAGAACTAAGTGGAAAGAAAGTACGGGAAAGTTGGACATGTATGGATGTTGGGTTGACTTGTCGGAACGTCAGAGGTGGATGCTACCGGATGCTTATGTCTTGGCTGTTGTGACTATGGCTCATGGTTTGTCACACATTAGTGCGAAAGGTATATGCAAGTTATTGTCCCCTGTATGGAAGAACGATGGTATTGCTAAATGTGCTGAGAGAGTGGTTAAAAATTGTATGGTGTGTTTGATGCATAATCCTGGCAAGGGCACCCCCACTCCACCTGGTCATTTTGCTCCCCCTGTCTGTCCCTTTGAAGTTATCCAACTGGATTTCATCCATATGGAGAGATGCAATAATCTGAAGTATGTTTTAGTTGTGGTTTGTGCGTTCTCCAGATGGATCGAGGCCTATCCTCTTAAGGATAATACTGCCCTGTCCACAGCGAAAGTCCTACTGAAGGAATATTTTCCTCGGTATGGAATGCCACGGATTGTGTGGTCAGATAATGGAAGTGAGTTCGTGGGAAGTGTGATGCAGAGTGTGTGTAAGGGCCTTGGAATTCAACAGAAATTTCATAGCGCCAATCATCCCCAGGCAGCGGGTTTGGTTGAAGGGTACAATGGTACTCTGAAGCTGAAACTTGCAAAGATACAAGCTACGACTGGTTTATCATGGCCTGATGCCTTGCCTCTGGCTCTCTTATCAACCAGAGCGACTGTACACTCTCGAGTAGGGCTCAGCCCATATGAGATTGTGTTCGGCCGCCCTGCGAACATTTGGGGAGTTCCGAGACCTAAGGCCTTTGACAGTGTTGAGTATCCGATGCTGATTGATTATCTTCATGATCTGACTGCTAAACTAAGATTAATTCATCAACAGGTCTTTGAAGCTTTACCGGCACAGACAGAGGGTCCTGGACATCGGCTCCAACCGGGTGACTGGGTGGTTACCCGTAATTTTGGCAGGAAGCGTAACTTGGAGCCGAGATTCGTGGGACCCTTCCAAGTGCTATTGGCCACAAGGACTGCAGTTCGGTTGGAAGGCAGAAAGAACTGGGTACACGCCCGCCATACCAAGAAGGTGCCGATCCCTTTACCAACAGACGGTTGGGTGAGAATTGGTATTGCAGCGACGGAAACCGAGACCCCTTTACGCTTTGTGCCGTTTAGTGATGCTCAACCGGTAGAAGACAATTCATCGCAGCCAGATGCATCTGTTGAGTCATCAGTTTTGGGGAACTCAGGGTCTGCATTGTCATCTGATCGATTGAACATTGTCACGCCAGTTGAACACTTATTTGAGGAACAGACTCGACCTGGAAGAAATCGATATTTTCTTCGTCCACGTAACAGAGACTAATAAAAAAAATTCTTATATTTCCCTTTTCTGTTGCCACGAACACTACAAATAATTACATCCTTTTTTGAGTTTCTTTTTATGTGCGCTTTTCACAGCTAAGGAGATTTGTATTAAGCCGAGTGTTTAGGAAAACCTATCATCCGGGTTAACCGTAGGGCCGTGCGGGTACTCCCTTCTGTTTAGCAGGTTTCTGACACTAGGTCGGTTACTTTTGTCGACTCCTGGGAACTCCTGGGAATTGATAATCGCTACTCAGAACGAAGTGCGTCAAGTACGTCACGGACGGTTTTTAGAGGATGGCATTCTCTAAGCTGTTGGAAGTAGAAAGGATGTCGGCGCAAAGATCAAAATTGCATAAGATTGTACTAACAAAATGTTTTTTGTTTCAGATATTCCTACTGTTTCTGACTGTGTCTATGCTATTGGTGGGCGGAGTGTATTTTGGAGTACAGTCGTTATTGCCTTCCATTTCACCTACTCTTTCTCCTAAATCAAGCTCTATTGCCACTGTTTCTCCACATTCCTTTCATCCTCTGCCCCAACATGAACAGGTTAGACGTGCTGAATTCATGAATAACTCCTTCGTTCAACTCCTACATCAGCATCAGTTGGTGATGAATACTACCAACTGTTGGGTGTGTGGGTTAATGCCACATACCATGGATAGGGGTATTCCGTATCTGGTTCTTCCTTATAGCTCCCAAGGGTTAAGCTCGAGCATTCCAAACTATGTTCCGTAGTGCACTAGATTCCTACCCCAGTCGAGAGCCACGCTCTGCAAACTTTGGTCCTGGTCCGTACCACAAGCCTTTGGCGATAGCGATTGCAGATTTAGATAGAGATGTTTTTGATGCATCGCTTATTCCAGATGAAGAGGTGCAAGCCTATAAGGACCTGAGTGAGGCTGAGTATAGTACGTCAGTGGGTGATAGACAGCTTAAGAGCTCGTCTCCAATATGGATCGTACCCCACCTCGGTAATTTCTGCTTGAAAGGTTTGGGTCGAAATCCGAGAGCACAACTTGGGAACAGTGCTTGTACTGATACGTATGTTCTACCGATGGTCTCTTCCCCTGTTTTTCTGACTGCCAAGGGTACCTATTTCGTATGTTATGAACGTGCATATACATGGTTGCCCCGTGACTTTTCGGGAACCTGTTATATCGCGAATCTTTTGCCACCGACTTTTACAGTTGCCTCAGACTATCACAAGACTAGGATTGTGAGAGGCGTTATTAGCAGAGAGGATACTGCCGGTCAAGAAGCAGGAGACTTCTTTAAGGGTTTCTTGCCGTTTTGGGGACCTATGGTTAATAGTAGGAACCTAAGACAATTGACCCGTGTGGTAGAGTCGACTGCTAACATAACTGCGAGTGCTCTTGGTAATTTAACAGCCGAACTTCAGGCGGATAGACTCATGACGTTGCAGAACCGTATGGTCCTAGATGTTATTCTTGCAGATAGAGGTGGTGTGTGCAAAGTTATCCATTCGAGCTGTTGCATTTTCATTCCTGACAACGCTCCAACTGTTTACCAAGCCATCTCGAAGTTGCATAAGATTTCCGAGTCCATACACGTGGACAAAGGTAATTGGACACTTCTAGGATGGTTTTGGGGCCTGATATCCACTTGGGGCTGGAAAATTCTGATGATCGTAGGGGTTGTTGTGACGTTTCTGTTCACGTGTTGTCTTTGTGTGCAGTGTGGTCCTGCCTTATGTAGTCTCTGTGCTACAACGTGTATAAGACGGCCATCTGTTACCAAGGAGACATTGATGAATAGAATGATGTTCCAGCAACAGCTGAGCGATCTGATGAATATCGAAATTGATTCTGATCTCGACTAGTGCTTGCCTACATGAGGGCAAAAGGAGCGTCTGAGGTTCTGTGTGAATCGGAACGACACTTTTTGGGTGTGTTCGAATATGGACGAGTTTGGTATCTACGAACCGCAAATGACGAGTTTAGTGGGTGTACGCGGTTTCGCTACGCTACTATGTACGGATCGTCTCATTTCTAGGTATGTCCATCCGAGCCCTCGGGTTCCATTTTAGATGCGGCATCCATTTTGTTTCTTGCCCTCAAGTAGCCAGCGAACGGACCTTGTCCGCTCTGTGACCCTGGAATTCCCAAGCTTCACGAAGGACACGTGTTTCTTTGAGGGTGTCTTTTATGATAAGGGAAATGACACGGCAAAGGCAGATGGCCCCGCTCAAGGCTCGTCTTGCCGTGCCAGTCTATTGTTTCAGTCATGCATGCATTAGACACGAGGTCTTTGATCCTGCAATCAAGTTTCCGTTATTACTCTCTACACTCTTTTTCAATCTGTTGTGCATCCTTGTTCTTCCTTTGCATCTGTTTCTGTCCCTTCTCTTAATGTGTTTACAGTCAGAATGGAATGTGCTTAATGTGGGGATAACGTGCTTTTACAGTTGGGAACCGGCAATGTTGTTGTAATTATGTCCCGGGGTTCTGAAACATGAACGCGACCCTTTTGAAGTTTATTGTGGGAACTGAGTCGTAACCTTTGTTTGCCATGTTGTGCAGTGACCAAAATGTGTATAAAAGGAGCGATCCACTTTTGCAATTCGAAGCAGTCTCTCAGAACCTACACGTTGTGTACTTCTTGCAATTTTTGTATCCCTGCAGTAAATAAACTCTGATCTTTGACGCCGCAGGAAGTGTCCCGTGTCTCTGTGTTTTGTACGCCGGAACAGGTAACCCACGAAGGTTTCAGGTGTTGTCCCCTGGCACCGCTGGGCCTTAGAATAGCCCAGTCCTTCATAGGTGGTATGATTCCAAGCATTGGAAGAGCCCTCGGTTAGGCTCTCAGTGTTCCCGGTACCAGTCTTCCAGAACCGGCCAGCACAAAATGGCTGCTGCTGACCAGAGACACATTTCTGCCCTCCTGTTGCTGAGCCAAGCTCGAGCAGAGGAAGGTGGAACAATAGGCATCCTGTCAGAGGGAGGTGTGACCACCTCCCAGACAGGATTTAGTGTTTTGCAACCGGGTGGGTGTGCTTGCCAGTTCCAGAAAGTCTACATGAGGGGCACACTTGGTGTCCCCATGCATAGTCCAGTTCAAACCAGTTCTGGGAGCCGTTTTCTCCCGCTCTGGCACAAAACTGGATAAAGGACATGGGAGTAACCTCCCCCATGTCCAGACCCTCCCCTGGTAGGGTCCCCTGAATCTTTCTAATCCTTTCCCTAGGGTACTTAAGTGCTACCTTGGTGTAGGTCCCTAGATTCATTGTGGGATACTATTCAGATCAGACACCAATGCACTTCTACCGTCTTTGCACTCTGGACTTCACTGGACTTCGTTTTGGCCTGACTTCATCTCCATTCCAGTCTGCTGCATTGTCTGTGCCTCTGCATCATACAGGAATCTTCCAAGACCTGTGAAGCATCAAAGACACCTGACGTAATCTACCTTGGAGTGAAAGAGTCACTCCCCTGCATTTGCAGGCACCACAACTAAGTCCACCTGAACCTCCAGACTCCATGGGTTCTGCAGCACAGGTGGTGGTTTTCCACAGCTCCTGAGACCTGCCCTGCCCTCTCACCAAGTTTGAGGCCAGTATCCCTTGTGGAGGTTGCAATAACGGAACCCCTGTGCACCAAGTTCAACTTGCTGTTGCAAAGGCTTGTAGGCTTCTTTGCAAGAAGATCTTTGTGCTCCAAGTAGCCCCAACCTCAAGCATCTCCTGTGACCAGAATCTTCAGCCACACCACAGCGTATGCATCGTGGCCTGCATCTTTTGGTGAGCTGCTTGAGGTCCTCTCGGGGCTCCAGTGCCTCCGGGCTGTGGGTTCACTTGAGGTTCACACTTGTTTCTTTTGGGCTCCCCTGATTGCTTAGGCCTGCCCTGACTCCCCTGCCTTTGGTGAGTATCCTGGACCTTGCTGGTCCTGATGTTGCTTCTTCCTTGATTCCTGCGTGTCTAGCCTTTGCCAAGGCTTGTTGCTGCTCCCGCCAGACACCGACCCCTCAGCACTCGACATCCTTCATGGGACAGCTTTTGCATGGCTCCTGGTCCTCCTCAACATTGCCGGGTCCTCAGAGCTGCAGAGTCAAGGTCCTCGTCATCCATCCTGCAACACTCGACATCAGAGGTCATTCATCTTCCAAGTCTCCTGGTCACTCCTGAGTGGCATAGGCTCATGTCCCCTCTGCTTGCTGGTACCGCCCATCGAGAATCCATCCTTGGGTTCCACCGGACCCTTCTTCACCAGCGGCACATTCCTGAAGTCTTCCATTGGGTTAAACAGTGGTTTCCAACACCAATTCACACGTATGCACCCAGCTTCCCTGGTGTAGGTAACGTGGGTACTAGGGTATCCACGGGTGGGGTGGTTCTCCAACTTTCTGTCTTGTCTTCCACAGGGTTTCTTCAGGGTCCACTGGGAAGGGTCCTTACTCTTTAAAAATCCAACCACAACTTGCACATAGAGTACGGAGCACGCACTCGTGTTTCCACACTGCACACACTCTCTCTGTGGGGTCTGTTTCTCCTCACCTTGGGTGGTTCCTTGGGGTCCCAGCACTTCTACTTCCTCTTGACACTGTCTTGACTCGAGACATGGTTCTTATACCTCTTTCTTACTATATGGTTTTCTCCCCCTAGGGCCACTGTGTATTTCGTGCTATTTACTGTGTTTCTTTGCTAAAGTATTGTGTGCATTGTGTTTATCTCCGTGTTGGACATATGTGAACGTGCTAGAGGGTATTATATAATAAATACATATTTTTATAAGTGCTTGGTGTGGTTCTTTTTCACTTAATCTATACTATAAGATTGCATTCTGGTAAAACAAGCTGCTTTACACTCCTTGTGGACTAAGCCTGAAGGCTGCTCTCCACAGCTTCCATTTAGAGAGCTTTCGAAGGGTGTCTGAGACCTCTCAAATCACCACAAGGGTTGCCTGGACTGGTGCAAGGTTCCCACTTATATTAATGGACATCATATACCAGGCCAGCTTCTCACAATCCGTATACAATATTCTCTTTTTCTTACTTGAAATTTCTATTGTCGCTACAAATGTAAGGAGCCCTGGGGAATTCCCTGTAGGGGATAGTCTAATTCAGTAGATTCATATGATAACTTCCAGCATGTAGTATGCTATTGTCAGACGTTTCTTTCCCACATAGGGATGTGACGAAGTTTATTGTCTTTTACCCAGATAGCAATGTCTAAATATTCACTGTAGGTGTTACTCATCTTATGTGAGATAGTCAAATTTAGATAATTTTATCCTAGTAGATGGATTAATTTAGAATCCAGGGCAGTATTGCCGTCCTTGATTAGGAACAGGTCCTCTGTATACCTAATCCAGATTTTAGTACGTTGGAACCTATGTTAATTACGTATCTGAATTTGCATCGTGGAATTTCCTAATTTCGACTTCATGATTATATCTGAATCGCATACCATTTGGTGACCTGCATTTGTATATACTTTATATTATCTAAGTATAGGTGAGATAATTTTGGATTTCATTATTTGGGTTCTATTTGAGATACTCTATATTTACAAAAACTATTGTTCTTGATATTGTTTATATTTTTTGGTTGTTGGATATGTCTATGCAACTTATAAATATATGAACATTCATAATGACCTTTTGTTGCTTGCATAATACTCCATCTAATCAATGACATCTACTGAATAACTATTAGATCTCTAGTTATATGGCATGGTCAAAGAAGAAAAAATCAGCTTATGTAGCTTTTTATCTTGTATTTTTTTATGTATATTTATATTACTCTGTTTTTATATGAATATTGTCTGGTATGTCTTTGTATATATATATATATATGTATTATAGTTTGTATTTGCATGTAATAATGTCTTTTTTATGGTCTTATGTGTTGTCTGTAGTACTATGGATGTATATATATGTTTCATATACATGTAGTTATGTCTTTATATTTGTTTGTTACTTATTTCAGCCCTGAAGAAGTTCTTGCCTTAAGAACGAAATGTATTGGCTGATCTCTTGTGTTGTGAGAAAAAAATATATTTAAGATTAAAAGGAACTTTAAGGACTTATTATCAAGTTTGGACTCTTTAACTGGTGCACCTTCCTCTTTTGTTAAAAAAGATTCTTCATCTGGATTTCAGTGGAGTCCTTCGGCGGCGGACTTTGGAAGAATTGTGCACAGGACTTTTATTTGTTGTACATACAAGGATTGAGGTGCTGAACCAGTGGTCAGCCGCGGTTGTTTTTTGTTAAGTATACGTAATCCAGATTTGTATATGTTGGGTGTGCCTGTTGATATGAGTTCAGACCACCTGCTCCTCCCACCAGTCAAGGAATACATTAGCAAAGCCTGGGGTAAAACAGGTGCCCAGCACTGTTCCAGAGCTTTTGACAATACATTGTCCCTTCAAATAAAAAAATATTGTTCTCCAGACAATATAGCATAATTTGTTGAAGCATCATAGTATGCTCAAAAAGAGCAATGTGCCGATTGCAGAGATAATACATTCACACCTCTTTTGTTCGAAACATTTATACAGGGAAGAGACATCTCATATGATCATTGTGTGTATTTCCTCCCATGTAATATCATGTACCCTCCGTACGAAATTGGTACTGTCCCAACAATATGACCTCAATCCTGAAACATGGATGATATTAAATCATCTAGGAATATGGCCATGTATTCAAGTAGTCCCCCATTAGACAAAACAATCAGCCTTCTATGAGGGGTTATAGGGTTCTTTTAGATTTTTGGAAGTAAATATAGGCAAGGTATCCTTGGATGTTCCACAGCCGTCCTCCACGAGCCTCTTTAGGCCCAGGGCCCCCATCCCTTAGGACCATACATATTAGTTAAAAGAGAGTAGGGCCAGATAGCTCTCCTCCCTGAGCCTCTTTAGGTCCTGGATGCCTCATTCCCATGGGCTATTTTCAGGAAAAGGGAAGCAACCCCCTCCCGTGCCAATTTAGTTTCAGAGACCCTCTGACCCGGGGTCTGGTGTTCTCTTTGAGGGTCACACAACCTCCCTCCCAAGGCTGAATTTGGACCCAGTATTAGGGGGAGGGGGCACACAGCCTCCCTTCCTGGGTCGTTTGCAGCCCTGGGTTCCAAATCCCTTGGCACCCCATGCCCAGTGTTCTGTTAGGGGGGGGGGGCAAGAGGTCCCCTCCATAGGCCAATGTTGGCCCCAGGGACCTTCTCCCCTGGGGTCTGGTGCATTTTTAGGAGGGAAGGGGGCACAGAGTCCCTATCCAGGGTCAATTTCAGCCCTGGACCTACCATGCCCTGGTACATTTTTTCAGGGGGAAGGGGGCAGGTGGACAGGAGAAATCTTTTGAACTTTTTCCCTGCCTGCATGACTGCAGACAGGGAAACAGGTCAAAAGTCTGCTTCAGGCAGGAGGGATTATTTTTGAAGCTCCCTCCCTCTGTGAGCTGGCTTGGTGTTTGCTGACTTGGTGTTAGCTCCCCCTTAGTGGGAGATTTGAAAATGTCCCGCCAAACTACAACAAACACAGGCTTCCCGGCTGCTGTGGTCAGCGAAACTGCTATGTTCCAGAACAAAACGTCTAGGCCAGCCCTGGGAGATGGATTTCCTAGAGCCAATAGTGTCTCAGGGAGGGGAAACTGCCCAGCCCCACTCTCTTCAAGTAATCGGCCCTGGGGGTGGTCTTCCCAGGGCCTCTCAAGGTTCATGGATGGGGTATGATGCCTCTCTACATAAGCTAATTCTGGCCCTGTAGGGTCTCTCTGGGGCATCTGGAAGATTGGGAGCTTGGGAAGGGGCTGTGTGCCCACCCACACCATATAATCTGTTTTCAGCCCGAGGGGTGGCCTCCCCAGAGCCTCTCAAGTCTCAGGGATGGGTGCCTCATTGTCCCCTTCCCTCTATGAAATTAGTCTCCCATGTAGGCTCCCTGGGGCATATGAGTCCCAGCCACTACTATTTGTTTTTATATGTGAGAGTCTCGTGGGATCGCAGCATTTATTGATGATTATTTTCTTTTATGGCCCCATAGGAGTCCCTCTATGTCCCCCGATGGGCCCTAGGGGGTTAGGGTATCCCTACCCTGTCGCCCATATAGCTTTATTTTTTATAATTTCAGAACCCATATCCCTGAGCTTTGTAATGGCTGCCAGCAACATTTTTCTGATGTTGCTGGCAGCCAAACAGAGTGATCTCTCTCGCTCTATTTTTAAATTGGCGCTCCCAAGAGAGTCTACTGAGACTCTAACGGACCCAGTTGGCAAAATATACAATTATTTTTTCATCATTTTTTTTTTTAAACTCTGAAAAGATTTACATTAAATCACAAAAAGCATAATCTGCAGACCAAGATCTAATGTCCGGCCGCATTTGATGTAATTCTGTTCAGCAGTTTTTGATGTAGGTTTGCCTAAAGAAATTTATGGAAAATTCATGGGGATTTTGCATTTTGGGAATCCCTTTTTTCTCGGCCCCTGCTTGATGGACCACCCCGAAAGGTTAAAGTGACATCATAATAAGATTAATTTATCAGTTAAAATGATCATTTTACACTCAAAAAGCCACTGAAAATCACAGTGATGTCATTAATGAAGTAATTTCAGATTTTATCAGTGATGTTACCAATGATATCAGAAAACAGGTCATGAGTGATGTAGTATGTGAGGTCACAAGCTGCGTAGTTACTTCAGTTAACTTTAACTTGTGAAATTCTGTAATTTGAGTTTTAAATTGTATTTTTAAAATACATTATTCACTTAATTATAACATCACTTTAACCTTTGTTTCTTTTAGTAAATATCTAAAGGTTTTTAATGTAATGTAAGGTATTACCATGCCTGATGATAATGTCATTTTAACATTTATCCAATTTAACATGTCATGAGTGATCATAAACAGTGCATGGCGGGGGTGCAAATTATAGTTAGCTCACTAAACTATAACTGGTGAATTGTGGTGTTTTAGTGTTTTAGATCACTTCAAACTTTGGATTTTTCAGGGAATTTCTAGGCATTTATTAAACGCAACCCAATATTTTGTTATCATACATAACAATATCATCACTTTAATCTTTGTATGTATATATTTAAGTTTAAGTTTATTGTCTCATTAATTAAAATCATTACAATTAAAACAAATTAGCAAAATAAGTATTTAAAGCTACTGTATATATATGGCGATTCAAGAATAGTAGTGCAAATCATATTCGAAGATCTGTGCAAGGTGATGCTAAAGTGATTACATTCTAACCAATTCACTTCTCACAATGCTAAAATTCTTGTTTGTTCTATTAAAATCATTACTATCATTATAATTAAGACAAATGGATAAAATAATCATTTAAGCCACTAAACATATAAGGTACTTCAAGATTAATCTTGTGCAAGGTAATGATAAAGTGTTTAACTTTTAACCACTTCATTTAGAATACTGAAATACTTAACGTTTGATAACTCTTATTTGGGCATGGGCAAATCATTCTCAGCTATTAATGTAAGAAGCCTTAAGTGCTTAACATTAAATAGTCATCATTTAGCTTCATTAACTATCACTGGTTATCCACAGGGCATAAATACATTGTGCATAAGAACATGTAAAAGTAAACTACATAAAAATACTAGACATTTAAGATAAATATGTAGAAATTTGGTACGCCTCAGTCAAAAACATAACAAACTGGCAAATGAGGGGGATTGACATGCCTGATAGACAAACTCCAACTGAATTTCTGCATGGCCAATGTCTTTAGAATCATTAAAACAAATTTAGTAGCCTTGATTTGAATAGGTCCAGTAATTTGGTTTTGTTCCCTTGGAAAAAAACTGAACCATAGGCTAGTGCTGGAATCAGTTTAGCAGGCATGATTTTCACCAATGCTTATTTGTAGCGCACCTTCATTTTTCTCATAGTGATTTAAAGCAAACATGGAGGAAGCTGTTTTACCTTATAATAGATTAGAATAACCTTTAAACTAAACTTTATTATCAAATAAAAACCTAAGTATTTATACCACCTAACCAATTCTATAGGCTTTTCTTTTACATGTCAGTATCAAGATCTAGCCGTAGACTCCCTATTGTCATTATTTTCATTTTCTTGCTAGTCAATTCAAGATGATTAATTGAAATGTATTTGTCAACAGACTTGATTAATTGCTGTAAGCCTACGGGGGTCTTACTGAGTAATATAGTATCATCAGCATGTTGTAGATATTTTAGATAAATAGTTTGTAAATTTGGGAGGGTGTGGATTCATATTTTGCAGATGTTGGTTCAGATCCACCATGAACAGATTAAATAAACATGGTGTATGCACACATCCTTGCCTTAAGCCATTAAAATCTTCAATTCATCGTGTCAGACTGGTTTCGCCCACCAGCTTGACCTGTATTGGAATAAAGGAGGATGATCAGATTAAGTAGTTTTCAAGGCACTCCTTTATGCCGCTCATTTGTTCCATAGCCAGGCTTGTGGAACTGTATCTAATGTTGCTTGCAGGGTCCTGGTCATTTTGTAGCCAAACCAGAGGAGCTGCATTGCCCCCCTCACTCACCGGGATGATAGAGTACTGCTGCCCCCCGAGGGGGATTTCTCTGAGTCAGCCACCACACTCCCACGGAGAATCATGATGTCCGGGGCCCGACCGCCTGAGGACAGAGTGACAAGATCTCGCTTGACTGGGAGGCAGCCGCCTCTCAGGTACATTTCTACCTTCAGCATTCTCTTGACGTGCCCTGTGCTCAAGGGCCTTTATCACTAATTGAAGTAGACATCACAGGGGCCTATCTTTAATTGTTATTGTCACAGCCATATTCCCTCCTTCGTCATTCGCAAAAAAAATGGAGGATGCCCAAGTACAACAACAATGAAGAAAGGACCAATCTGTTCTGAACATGGAAAAAGACAAGGGACTGCATCTTTAAGCTCAGCATTGTTCTGCTAATAAGTGGCCATCTTGTGATGGCTATAACCAGGGATTGATTTCTCTGATCTGTATCAAGGGCAAGGACTAATCTATAGGCAGTGCAAATAAATTACTTATATTGTATTTCTCATATACATCCTAGATATTATATACTTATCCAATATACCATATTATATGTACTATGTGTATGGGAGGTACACGTTTTTTACATATAATATGTATTTACTGTTAGTTTTACCTTGGAATGTATCTATCTTACTGATGTTCTAGCGATCCATTTGTAACAGAATCAGCTGACACTCAATGAACCCTAGTTGATAAGCCTGTATGATAGAGCTCTCTCTAGCCTCACCACACCTACCCTGCTGCTTATTACTTTTACTCTTGCGCCTACCAGGGCTTAGCCTTAGTGTTTCCTCTCTCTACCCCACTCTCTCCCGATCCCCTAGCCTCCCCTTCCCCGATCAGTCAGTCAGTCAAAAGTTTGCTTTATTCGGTTAAAATTTTAAAACCATCAAAGCACACAAGACAAAATTTCATGGTACGGGTAAATGCAATTACAAAAAATTCACACAAAAATAAATACTATACATTTTGGAACTAAATACAATAAAAGTATGTCTTTCAATTAATTCTATCATATTACAAATCTATAAAATCATTTCTACTTCAGCATTCCGTCTTCAACAGTTATTAAAAACAATAGGGGGGGATTACTGAGTGGGCTAAACCCTATTTCTACACCTAATGGCCCCGACGATGAAGCTAGCAACCCCAAAACAAACCAGAGGAGACTCCAGCATTTGTAAATAGGCCAAAGCAGGCCTCCCTTGCTCAAAATGACAATTCTTAAAAATCGGGAGAATATGTTTTTTACGCTGTGAAGAGTAAAAATTACAAAAAAATACCATGTGCAACGTATTTTGTTCAGAAATGTTGTCACAAGGGCAAGGCCCCAAAGTACCCTCTTTGAAAAAACCTTTGGGGTAGGCCAATAGCCAGGGAAGCATTCCATGTTTAAACCTTATTAACAAAAACAGATGGAATGGTTTTTTATATAGGTTAAGTATGGCTGGATCTCACAACCTAAACTTAGCATGACAAACTTCCTAACTGCCGGCTTCCCCAATTCATCTCCTTCCCTCAGCATCATCGCTCTGTTCAAAAATTGGGTCTTAAAGGCCTTTATTTTCACCTTGCTCAGCGCACATGGACTGTCAAACAATTCGAGACAGCCAAGTGACTCCAGGTTGTTTTTAATGTAACGATTCCATGGGATAGACATAGCTTCATCAAGGGACAATCAGTCTTGAATAATTTGTTGGTTTAGATTCGGAGGCTGCTGTGCCCAAACTCTAAACCAACCTAATAGTGAAGCCACGGAAATTTGATCAATAAGATATCCCACCCCCAAATCCTCATGTATGTTAAAAATTGAAGCAGAAGGGGGAAGAGACAACAATTTCCGAAAGAAAGTATTTTCTACTATTTGGATGTCAGGCGAGGCCTTATAACCCCAAACCTCGCTACCATATAGGGCCATGGGAATACACTTAGCTCTATAAATCTTCATAAGAGCGGGAAGCGGTTTACACCCCAAACGTTTCGCAAAGCCCAACAGCGCTCCTGTTGCTCTAGCAAGGGTATTCTTTTTCTGAGCACGTTGCATGACCCAAGATCTTCTATCGTCAAATACGATCCCCAAATATGGGAAGGTCTGCACTTTTATTAGCTCCTGCCCATCACAGAAAAATTTAACCCTTTTCGCCCTCGTCATATAGTAACGCAGGGATCCTTTTTGAGCCGGCTTTGGGGATATCTTTACTAACCGAGGTTAAAACCGCACCCAAATTATTAATGTAAAGTGAGAAAAGCAGGGGGGCAAGAATGCACCCCTGTCTTACCCCGCGCCTTACCTGCCAAGCATCTGACAGACTCACGTCTTCACTATAGCGGACGACTGCGGTAGTGTCCTCATGGATAAAAGCCAAAAATGAAATCAATACTGGGTCAAGCCCCAAAACAGCTAGTAAAGCCCATAATTTTTGCCGATTTACAAGATCGAAAGCAGTGGACAAATCCATAAAAGCTAAATGAAGGTCCCCCTGCTTAGCGACCGTGTATTTCCCAATAATGAGATGTAAAGTAAGGCATTGACCTACAGTACCCTTTCCTTGTCTAAACCCGTATTGTAGGTCAGAGATTATGGATTTATCCTCCAACCAACTTGTTAAACGGGCAAGGACAAATTTACCCATTACTTACATGGCAGAATCCAAGAGAAAAATAGGCCGATAACATGCCGGATCTTCTCTTGAACCTTTTTTAAATAGTGGGACAATAACAGCTTTGCCCCAGGAATTAGGAGCACCGGCCTCAGATGCAGCATTAAAAACACAAGTTAAAAGTTTTGCCCAAAACCTTGGATCTGCCCTATAAAGGTCCCCGGGGACTCCATCCGGTCCGGGAGCTTTACCTTTTGCCATTGACTCAATGGTCTCCAGGACTTCCCCGATCATTACTTCCCCTTCTACTATTTTCTTTAGCAATTAGACCCAACTCCATCCCGGCCTGCACTAAGTACGCCCCTTAGCTTATCTCAAACTCATGGCCCCTCATATCTTCCCTAATTCTCCTCCCCTCCCTTCTCCACCTATCACTTTGCCTCCCACATTCTACTCTGGATATGGTTCTCCAAAAAGGCATTGACCCAATATGGAGCTATACGGACAACATACCTATACCATTAAGTATCCACCAAAAGCAGCCAAATGTTTCAAACACAACCTTCTCCATTTACACCTTGAGAACTTGATCTCAGATCCTAACTTCTATATAAACAAAGGAGCTTTAACTACTGACATTATCTATTACACTAAGAGAAAAGCCCAAAGGAGGATATCCTTCTTTGTTCTGATCTCTGTCTCCACTTCTAGAAAAACATCATTTTGATTATCCCCTCACCAACATATAATGCAGCAGCAGCAGCAATCATCATATACCTTAATGGGATCATCCTCATACAGTCATCAGATCGTTATTTAGGCCCTCTAAACTCGATAATCTCCTCTAACACGCCACCTGAGTCCTCTACTAGGCAGTCACTTATTACCCCCAACATCAACACACACCCAGTCCAGCCCCAGCAGAATCTCTCGGAAGCGAAAGTCCTCCCCCCACTAGCAGTACCTCGCCTACACCATATCCCCCATTACGTAGCACAATTTCTAAATGTGTTCCACTAACTCTGACCAACACCATAGCACTAGTCCCCCCACACACCCATACAGTACTCACCTCGCCATCTCCCTCTATCCCATCCCTTTCTTCTCCCTATAACTACACCTCCTACCAGCCACCCCAAATAGGCCCAGGCTATTGTAGCCCCCTAAGCCCCACCCCTAGCCTACCACTCTCCCCCCACCATCAGACCAAGTAGTTTGTACACACCTCTCTAGATTCCAAACTTGAAGAGATCACACTCTCACTACAACAAGTCAAAGCAGATCTCCAAAGCCTACGGGGCCTTATCCTACTGTCACCCAAGGTCAGATAGCCTAATGTTGATTTTCTTAAGAGTTATCATAGTAACTATTCTCAAAACCCCCGCCTCTATGCAATCACCCTTTCCGAAGCACTTTGCATCCGAGATGGAGAACCTTACCCTACCCCAATGCGCCTACTTGACCATTCCGAATGAGTGATACTTTATCAACAAATGATATCCATTCTCTCCTCTTTTATATGATCTTTTACAACACAATTGCCACACATTGCACCCTGCCAACACAAATAGTCAGAGTTACAAGATCCAACCATAGAGGAATAATTAAAGACAATCCTACGCGAGTCCCCCCTCTCACAGGACCCTCTAGTTCCCACCAAGTCCCATCTCAAATGTATACTTCTAAATTGCAGATAGGCCTCAAGACATTCAGCAGACATAGCTGATCTCATACTCGTTCATGAACCATGAACCCGAACTTCTAATCCTGACCGAAACCTGGTTATATGAATCGTCTACACCCATCCTCGATATTCTGGGCTCTCCAAACCATGACATCACTAGATTAGACAGAGCTGATAGACCAGAAGGTGGCATTGCCTGCATCCATCGGAACAGCCTCACTGTGAACCGTTCTCACTCACCGGCATTATCCTCATGTGAATACCTTTGTATTGATATGACGTGTAGCAACAAATCAATTTGCACCTTGCATATGTTCTACCACCCTCCAGGTGATGACCTCACTTTTATTGAACAATTTATGGATATCGTGACTACATACACAGAACAACAAGGCACTCATATCTTCCACGGAGATCTCAACCAACATTGAAATGACCCAACTGACTGCTGTAAACAGCCTCAAAGCATTCCTCATGGACCTCGACTTTATTCAGATCTGCAACAACCCCACACATGAAAAGGGTTCAATCTTAGATGTTGTCATTTTCAATGCTGATTCCACTCAACTTGAAATGATGCTCCCTTGTGTTTGGTCTTACCACCACTCCATTATACTTCTAATCAATGAAGCTGTAAAGCTAAACACAGCTCAACCTATGAAACCTAAAATATGGAAAAGAAGCCTAAAAAATGTACATCAATCCACTGCCATCCCCTAGTGACAACCTCTTGTTTCCCCCGAGGACTTATTTGATGTACAAGCTCCTACAAACTACTACTTCAATTTCATGACTATGGTTCTAGACTCAGTTGTACCGCTACAACTGAAAAGTCTCTCCGCAAAAGACTCCAAACTATGGTACGATGGCAGCCTCAATGAGGACAGACGTTCCTTAAGACTAATTGAACATCGATGGAGAGCATCCCCTTCCCTTGACCACCTATAGCTTCTAAGAGTTACCAGGAACTTCTTCTACAAAAATATCAGAAAGCTCTACAGCAAACGTTTTTAGGAACCAGTTATACCAAGTCAAAAATAGACCCAAAAAACTATTTGAATTAGTTCATGCACAATCAAATGACCCACTAACCCCCCCGCCCCCAAGCTGGACCGAGCTCATCACCCAGCTGTGAAGGCTTTGCCTCCTTCTTCATTGAGAAGACCAAAAACATGGAGATTGACCTACAGAAGGCCTTAGTGCATCATTCTTACATCCCCAATGACACCCTTTCCCCTCGCTGGCAACCTTTAACATCTACACACCAAGGCTCGCCCTCAAAAACAATGCTGCATGGTCCTCCTTCAAAACTTTTAATGAAGGTGCAATCCTAAAAGGGCTGACAACATAGAACCCCTCTAAACACTTTGCAATCCTTTACCTGTGAATTTCTTAAATGAGTTCAAACCTTTGACATTGCAGCTATGGACCAATATTAGCGCCGGGACACCCCTATTTGGGGTAACCGTGCGCTCTATAAACTGTATTAATAATAATAATAATAATAATAATATTATCAACATCTCTCTGCTTCAAGGCATTATACCAGAACACCTTAAATCAGGACAGGTGTCCCCTATCCTAAAACATCTGACTGCAGACCACATGGACTTTAATAAATACTGTCCGATCTCTAACATTCCAACTCTGGCTAAACCCCTGGAAAAATGTTCAACTTTGCAACCAAATCGAATAATTCAACCTTCTAAACCAATACCAATCAGGTTTTTGCACAGGGCACAGCACTGAATCGGCACTGATGCACATAGAGGACGACGCACTAAAAATCTTAGACCAAAACAAAGCTTGCCTTTTAATCCTGCTCGACCTATCTTCGGCATTCAACGTCCATCAAACACGACAATCTTCTAGACCGGCTGAAACATAGAATAGGTCTATCAGGATCCGTCCTAAATTCGTTCACCTCTTTAATCCAAAATAGATCCCAAAGATTCAAGGTCAATCAATCTCTATCTAAGTCTATCCCAGTCACGTTAGGAGTCCCGCATGGCTCCTCCCTTTCACCCACTCTTTTTTACCTATTCATGGAACCTATCACTAAACTTCTTAGCTCCTCCAGCATTCATTATCACATGTGAGCAGATGACACACAACTGTCCCTAAAGGTCTCTTACCTGGGGGACATAAGATCTCTTAATTTAACTCTACAAAAAACACAGCTTCGGCTTGCTGAAAACCACCTGAAACTAAACACCCTCAAGACTGAATTCCTCCTAATTGCTCCTCCCAATCAAACATCCCCCACAGAGGAATGGCTTAAACAACTTATAGCGCTGAACTGTCTGCCCCCAAGTTATGAACTCAGCGAGATCGCTAGGAAAAACACTTATAAACATGCATAAACATATCAGTGCCACTACAAAAGGAGAAAACATACAGCAGAGCATTCTGAAAAAATTAAAACACTTTGTTTCTTCAAATGACTTCAGATTGGCAGTACAAGCGCTAGTAACCCCCATACTAGATTATGGGAGTACATCTCTTTGCGGACTTCCCAGGTCTACAACGGTCCCTCAATTAGGCTGCCAGGCTCAATATGGGTTCTAGAAGAAACTGACACATCTCCCCTTTACTTAGTGCTCTCAATTGGCTCCCATTTGAAGCAAAAATTAATCTAAACACCGCTTGCATTACTCACAAAGCCCTTCACTACAAAACCCAGTGATATCTAACCCAGAAATTGGTGCTCTCGTGTGGGGATGCATCCTCCAGAAGTGCCAGCACTCTTCGTCTGAAACCAAAAAGAAAATATATAACTGAGCCTTCTTTTGATTTCCCCAAGGATCTGGAATGCATTCCCCCCAGAAACCAGACTGAATCCCTCTATGGCCTCTTTCAAGAAAGAAGTAAAATCTCTACTCATGAGTAAACTTACATGAAGAACGAACTGACCCGCGTAACCGTTGTTGGCCTCCACTGTTTTTGATATTTTTGTATTTTATGTCTCTATGCACACATTTCGTAACTATCTATATCAGTCTCTCCCTGTAAAGTGCTCTGGAACCCACAAGGGTCATGTTAGCGCTATATAACACCCTCAAAATTAAAACAAACAAATAATAAAAGAAGGAAAGAATGGAAAAAAGGAAAGAAGAAGGCAGGAAAAAACAAAAGAAGACAAAAATGAAAGAAAGAGTGAAATAAAAAAGGAATGTAGGAATGAAGGCTAAAAGGAAAGAGAGAAGGAAAGAAAGAAGACACAAAAGAAAAAGGGAATGAAAGAAAGAAAGAAGGAAAAAACAGTAAAGAAGGCAAAAAAGAAAGTAAGAAAGTAAAAATGAAAGTAGGAAGTAGGGAACAAAGTGAGCAAGAAAGAAGGAAAGAAAAGTCAGAAAGTAAAACAGAAATAAAGATGGAAAGAAGGCAAGAAAGTAAGGAAAAAAGAAAGAGGCAAAAAATTAATAAGGGAACAAAAATTGGAAGCAGGGAAAATCTAAAAGAAATCAAGAAAGAAAGAAGGGAAGAAATAGTAGAAGAAAGAGAAGTGAAAGGGAAGAAGGAAAGAAATGAGACTCAAAGAAGGAATAAAAAACAAAGAAGAAAAGAAAAAATGAACGCAAAAATGAAGGAACAAAGGAAAGAAAAGAAAGGAAAGAAAGACCAGAAGGCAAAAAAGAAAGAAATAAGGAATGGCAATAAAAAAGAAGGAAAGAAAATAAATAAAAATGAAAGAAAGAAGGTAAGAAAGTAGGAAAGAGAAAGAGGGAAAGAAAGAAGGAGAGAAAGGAGAAAAGAAACAAAGAAGATGGATAGAACGATGGACACATGGTTCCCAGTACAAATGATTGGACACTAAACTCAAATTACACCCACCTGTGTTTAAATAAAAGTGTTGTATTTGTGCTGCCATTAAACATAATAAAGATTGGTTTGTTTCCTGTCCAAAGTTTATTAAAGAACCATAGCTAATTTTGAGTCCAGGAGCACAATATTGCATGTTGTGAAATATCAGAAGTCAGATAAGCACAGACCATTCCAATAGGAATTTACTACAGAAATGACAGAAACAACAATTGATAAAGCTGGAATGTGCAATGTGCCCTGTGCTCACTTCAAAGGCATCCCGCTATCACATCAGAAAAAAACTAAATAAATGGCACAGAAAAAAATAAACACATGGCACATGAGGGAACTAACATGTGTGGATGTGTTCCCTGTGAAAGAACTACATGCATTCACTCAGAGTGAAGCTATCCAGTGACTTAAGTGTGATTGGCCATAGCCCCATTCTGTATGCTATAGTGAGCAGAAGCAAAATGTGATTGACACAACAGAGAAATGGATGAAGAGAAGTGGTGGAAAACCCCTTAAAGTGGGTATATTGCACACATAATTATTGTAAGATCAAACGGTGTTGGCTAATGCCCGAACTAAGTATGTACAAGATAGATTTGGGCTTACCTATTAAATGGTACAAGAGCACGGGTAACTGTTTCAACAGTGTTTCATTGCATCAAGGCACTTATAAATGAACCAATAAAAAAATAGAAGACTGATTTGGAATTTTGTACAGTGATGTAACTAGCAATACATCACCATATTATATGAGAGAGAGGAGCAACACCATCTTGGCAATGTCAAATAAGACAGTACCTTCAAATGAATCGTAAAACACCCATTCTAAACAGCATCAAGTAATGTTGTTGACTGGGTAAAAGTTCATGACTCGATATATCTCTAGAACTGTAATTACCCTTCATACATTATTTTAGTGCTGCATCCACTTTGCAGCTCATTGATTACTGTTCAGTGTCATGTGATGGGTAATGCGAAAGAACCCAACAATGTAACTCGTGAATTATTAGAGGTAATTAGCAAGCAATAGTATAATTTAGTATTTAACCCCTTCAGCGCGGCGCGGATTACCGCGCCGCGCTGAAGGTTCCGTGCGCGGGCTGGGCCGTGACGGAGCGGTTCCGTCATGCGCACAGCGCAACCGACGCGCATGATGGAACCGCTCCACCACTCGCATCGAAGGGGTTAACTATTGTAAATTGTTTTTCAGCTATGATGGAAAGTACATTTTTTTAACCGTATTACCTATTTCTTGGGAATAGGGAAAGGAGATACAAGGACTGAAGAAACAAATCACAGCTAGTCGAGTATCATAAGTAAAATTAGCATCCAAAACCTGATGTTAAATTTAATAACAGTTGTGATTGAAACTGATAGTATAAATGCTGGTTTAATGAAGTCTGGAAGAATAAGATATGCAAAGACCAAAAACAATAAGTGTAAGATGTAGACATATGTCAAAATATCTCCGAGATCAATCTTGAAGATCATCTTAATACATTATCAGGTATGGTAATCATGGGCAAGGCAAAGCATCCAAACAAGCAATGTGTTGATATAAATCATATTAAAAGTGACATTTCTAAAATAACACAATATTCATCCATTAATAATCCATGCATGAGACAAATGTATAAAATCAACCTGAATGTCATTTTTTATTAGCATGATTCACCAGACAGTTCTTTTAAGATCTCTCTGTTATAATCTATTCTCTCTAAAACAATCATATTGCCTTCTTCATCTGTATTTAGAATGTTCTATTTAGTATCATAAGTCCATGAGGGCCTGGTGGTCTTTCCTAGTGAAGTGTAAATAAAGATTCACTTATCTACCGATTTATCTTGTATCAGAGATTATCCTTCTGAACCTCAAGATTAATCTTTGTCTATTATTGTTCTATTTGAAAAGGAGTGCAGTTTGAACTGTATTTGAGTCCAATGTCAGCAATGTAATTACACTCAATTTTTAATTATTTCAATAGTTTTCATGGGTCATAATTTGATTCACTGCTTAAAAGTAAAGAGAATGTCTGTGTGTATATATATATATATATATATATATATATATATATATATATATATATATATATATATATTCACTGAAAAAAACATAGGTTTCAGGTCTGATATAGTTAGGAATTTGCATTTAAAAAACCTTAGAAATTCACTGAAAAAACAATAGGTTTTAGGGGTGTTATAGTTAGCTGGACATTTCACTTGAACAAAACCATTGAAATTCCTCCGATATAGTTAGTTGTACTAACTACATCTCGCGCACCCGCAATCCACTGCTGATGATGTCACATATTACATCATTCATGACATGGTCAGTGACATCACTGACGACATCTCAAATGACATCACTGATGACATCACTGATGACATCATCCAGTGAATGTGGTTTGGTTCGTTATTTAAATATGTATTATATAAATATCAATTTGCATTGAAGAATGAGTGGATATATAAATATAAAAATCTGGATGGAGGATTTAGTAGCAGTGTGATTGACTGTTTACTTGACTAATTTATAGTGTCCCACTAAATATATTGGATAGTGACTAAACTGTGTGAATATCTGTATCACTTTGTCAGTTGTTGTGTAAACTGCTGCACGAGTTGGTTACAAGCTACGTGAAAGTCTATTTATTTATTGATTAGTTAACTGAGTATTTGTATGGGAGAGTGAATGTGTGTGTGGTTTGGTGGGGGGTGTGTGACTGCCCAAAGATGTGTGAATAGTTGATTCAGTAGGTATATGAAGTTAAAACTACATGTTATAACCGTTGTTTGGGTGAGTGAATATCTTTATGGGTGTGGCGATGAGCAAATATATGTCTCAATGGTACATGTCCAACAAACTAGAAAAATAAAAGCCAGTGTATGTGTCAGTTGTTGTATATAAATAAAGTATACATAAGACTCAGTGATTGTATGAGTGACTGTATGGATAACTGTATAGTTGTAATAGTGATTTTATAACACACTAAGTATGAGCTATTATCTATATGAATAGATGAAGTGGTGTTTTTATAAGTGTATGGCTAAGTAAAAGTAAGTATGATCCATTGTTTGCATAAGTGAGTAGGATGACTTCATAAGTGATTAGGATGTGTGCTGGTGTGTAATGTCAATATAGGTGTATAGGTATATTTGATAGTGTTCTATTGATCATTGACAGCATGTATGAGTGAATCTATAGGTAAGTGATTAGATGTGTGTATAGATCTAGAAATCCCTGAGTAGGTGTTTAGAAACTTGTATTGGTGTGTCAATGGTTTTAATCTGGTACTCTGTATTTTACAGTGAGTGATGAAAGGTTATACTAGTGTATGATGAGGTGTATCTGATTGTCACGTGGATGATGTCATCAGTGATGTCATCAGTGATGCCATCAGTGATGTCACTGACCATGTCATGAATGATGTAATATGTGACATCATCATTAGAGGATTGCGGGCGGGCGATATGTAGTTAGTACAACTAACTATATCGGAGGAATTTCAATGGTTTTGTTCGAGTGAAATGTCCAGCTAACTATATCACCCCTAAAACCTATTGTTTTTTCAGTGAATTTCTAAAGTTTTTTAAATGCTAATTCCTAACTATATCAAGCCTGAAACCTATGTTTTTTTCAGTGAATTTCAAAGGTTTTTTTAAAATGCTAATTCCTAACTATATCAGGCCTGAAACCTATGTTTTTTTCAGTGAATTTCAAAGGTTTTTTAAATGCTAATTCCTAACTATATCAGGACTGAAACCTATGTTTTTTTCAGTGAATTTCAAAGGTTTTGTAAATGACAATGTTTAATGAATTAATTGTTATACTGATTTTTTTGATACTGATTTACTACATTATTTAAACTGTTTATTTGTAGATATTTTATTTTTGTAATTACACTATACATTACAATACAAAATATACTTTCTCAGAATGAATTAAGTTAGTTTAAATACTTTGCAAATAGGCAATAGACTTTTAAGTACAGTAGTTACAGTTCTTGCAATGGGCAACACAATTTCAAACACAAAGCAACATTGAGCTCAATTTGAATTTCTAGTCAAATGCAGTTAGTTACTTTATGGATTACTTTTCTAACCACAGGACTGGATCCTAGATTCAGTCCTTGGACATCTCCTGTAAACAGTTGAGTAAAAGCGTTTTCGTTACATTAGTGATTTTTAAGGATTATTAATGTATTTTAAAAGTTGACACTTCGAAAAATGTTCACATAGAATCACCAATGTTAGACTATGGCAGAAAATTCACTTAGCAGGTAAGTTGTGTTATCGTTACTTTTTCTTACTCAGTGGTGGATCCTGGATCCAGCACTGGCCAATCTCCTGTAAACAGTTGAAAGAATGTGTTTAAGTCATACAGACGATTTTTTAGGAATATTTGTAGTTTGTGAAAATAGACAGAAACTTTTCTGCTGAAAACCACACACTGGATTCCTATGGAAGAAAATACAAGTTACTGGTAAGTATGCTTAGAATTACTTTCCAGGGCCAGTGCTGGGCTAAAAGATGCAGCACTGGGTTCTCTCCTGATAACAGGTGAGTAAATCGGAATTCATAGTTCAGCTGATTTTAGAGGAATATTTGTACGTTTCAAAAATGGACACACTGAAACTTTTCTGGTGAAAACCACACAATGGATTCCTATGGAAGGAAATACAAGTTACTGGTAAGTACGCTTAGAATTACTTTTCAGGGTCAGTGCTGGGCTAAAAGATGCAGCACTGGGTACTCCTGATAACAGGTTAGTAAATTGGAATTCGTAGTTCTGCTGATTTTAGAGGAAAACTAGCCCACCAGGTACCTCCAGTATGCGCCAGGGTAGTTGGCCCCTAGGGGACCTCTGGATTGAAGAGGAATTAATACCCCAACTTAAAACACGCCACAGGGCGTGCTTGCCCACATATCACCTCAGGCCCCGCCCCCTACCTTCACCACTGTGCAAATGCACCCCGTGGCATGTTTTAAGTTGGGGGATTAAGTCCCCTTGAGTCCTGAGGTCCCCTGGTGGCCAACTAGGCCACCAGGTACCTCCAGTAAGCGCCACGGAGCTGCGTTGCAAAGAGGTGTAAAAAGGGGCGTGGCCTCCGTTGGGGCCATAGGGAGATCCCCAATCCCCCCAAGCTCCCAGCCGGCTCCCGCGTCCTGCGGGAGCCGGCATTGCTTTTCCACATGGGGAGCAGCTAAAATGCTACTCCCCATGTGGAAAAGCAATCTGCTTTGCTTCATTGAAGCGAGAGCAGGTTTCCCTGCTCTCGCTTCAATGAAGCATAGCAGTTTGCAATGACAGGGTGGGAGCCGCGAGGCTCCCGCCCTCTCATTGCAAACTACAGTGTCCCGGGGGTGGGCACCCCGGGACACTGCAGGAGCTGGCCCTGGGGGGTGGCGGTCCCCAGGGCCTATACAAGGCTCCAGGAGGGGGGATGCGTGGCCCCCCTCCCACATTGACAAGTTGCCCCGGGGGGTGGTGGTCCCCAGGGCTGGGGGGGCTGAGGGCTCCCCCACCATGTTGAAGAAGCCCCAGGGGTTGGCGGTTCATGGGGCTGGGGGGGCTGAGAGCCCCCCCACCCATGTTGAAGAAGCCCCGGGGGGGCAGGCCCCGGGGCTGCTGGGGGGCCGTGAGCCTCCCATATACCATCTTCGAGCCCCGGGGGTGGCTGTCCCCGGGGCAGTGTGGGGGAATTGGGACCCTCCCACTTGTTTTTTAAATTATGCCCCCCGGGATTTGGCCCCGGGGGCAAATTAGCATATTCAGCGCGGGAGCCAGCGCTGACATTTTTTTTATTTTCGGCCAAAATTCGCGCTGGGTGCGCAAATCTCGCCATTTAAAAAAAAAAATCTATTTCTGGCCCTGGGGGTCCTTGTGGGACCCCTGAGCAGGCCTAGAGGGTCAGGGTGTTTTTACCCTGCCCCCTTTTTCGTTTTTCGCGTTTGTTTTTTAGGTTTCTTGTGCCTCAGTTCTACCGAGGCACAAGATGGCTGCCAACACTTCATGATCTTGAGTGTTGACATTCAATTACAATACAGCTCGTGCACGCCAGTGTGTGCGCTGGGTGCGCATAGGGTGCTCAGATCCTCCGAGGCCATAGATATATGTATTTTTAACTCTAACTTTCTCAGGAACTACTGAACGGATTTACACCATTTAAGCAAAAGGCACGAGTCTGAACTGAGGACTACCTCTTTGCCAAATTTGGTGTAATTCCACTCAGCAGTTCGGGCTATAGCTGCATCATAAGGTCATATGGGAAAATGCATGGGGAAAACGTGTTTTGGGACCCCCCTTTTTTCTCGGCCCCCGCTTGATGAATCACAGTGAAATTTTCAGGATAGGAGCGGACCAGAGCTGGCCAAAAGTTTGGAAAATGTTGCGAGGATTCGTCAATCGGCGCCAAACGTTATTCCAAATAGAATGTTGCGGATTTCCTATGGAAAACAGGTCCTAACTATATCTACCTACTGGTAATATATATATATATAATATATATATATATATATATATATATATATATATATATATATAATCTACTGGTTATAGTTAGGACCGAGTTCCCATAGGAAATCTGAAAATTCTATTTTGAATAACTTTGACGCCGGTTGACTTATCTTCGTGACATTTTCAAAACTAATGGGGCGCTCTGCTCAGCTCCTACCCTGAAACTCTCGGGGTGATTCGTCAAGTGGGGGCTGAGAAAAAAGGGGGGTCCAAAAACACATTTTCCCCATGCATTTTCCCATCGGACCTTTAGTCGAAGGTACAGCCCGAACGGCTGAACAGAATTACTTGAAATTTGGCAAAGAGGTAGTCCTCAGGTCAGGCATGTGCCTTTTGCTTAAATGGTGTAAATCCGTTCAGTAGTTCCTGAGAAAATCAAAAGTAAAATAACATATATATCTGGGCAGAGCCTAACCACACATCTCATCGTGAGATCTGATTGGCTGTCAGCACTTCATTTAAGAAGTGTTGGCAGCCATCTTGGGACCAATATACATGATAGCACCTCATTAAAAAGCATTGCAGTTAATAGAAGGTTTTAAGACTTTAGTTACATTATAAATCATTTGTTGATGGTACCATACTCATTTTAGGAATTGTGATGTGTTCTAAGGTGATTTTAACATGTGAAAAAGCCTTCTGCAGTGATATCATGATTCATGTTTGAGAGAAAACTATTTTCTCATGCTTTTCCCACAGAGGTTTGGAAGGTGATCTATAAGCTAACTGAGAGCATATTTTCTGTAAATTCACATTATCTTTCTCAGTCATGTGAGAATGAAGTCTGACATTCTCAGTAAAACATGTACATCCAACAAGGGCAGAGACTGTCAGTTGACTCCTTTGTGTTCTACTGCAGCTTCCCAGAGTGTTCTAAAGAACAACTAGAGTGCTAACAGTCCTACTTATGACAAACGTATGGCACACCTGAAGCCAACTTGGTTTGAATAAAGTGGTAATTCTTAAAACATTTAATTTAAAAAGGAACAAAATGAGGGGGTTCATTTTGCCATTGAAAGTATGATTAGTGCTGCAGAAAGAAAAAATAGGGCACATTTTGAGTGACTTCTCAAATCCTCTTCTATTTCATTAAAAAATTCTGACATGCAGACTGAAACATGCACTTTCAATACCAGCAGCAGACTTCCCTGGTGAGCAGTAGCTTTACTACAGTGATCTAATAAGCAACTAGAGTGCTATCATTCTGAATTTATGGCAAATTTGTGACACATCTGAATGCTTTCTTGATGGAATCAAAGTAAAAAACTGAAAGTACTTCCTACTGAGGAGACTATAAAATGAGGAAATTAGGAAACATCATAACAAATAAGTCTCCCAAATTGGCCACCAGAGACAAAAGAGCCCAAATGTAGCCCAAATATCACCCAGATGTAGCCCAAGTATAGCCCAATGACAGAATGTCCCAGAGTGTTCTAACGAACAACTAGAGCGCTAACAGTCTTACTTATGACAAAAGTATGGCACACCTGAAGCCATCTTGAATGGAATCAAGTGGTAACACTTAAAACATTTAATTTACAAAGGAACACAATGAGGGGTTTCATTTTGCCATAGAAATTATGATTAGTGCTGCAGAAAGAAAAATTAGGGCACATTTTGACTTCTCAAATTCTCTTCTATGTCAGAAAAAAATTCAGACATGCAGACTGAAACATGCACTTTCAATACCAGCAGCAGACTTCCCTGGTGAGCAGTAGCTTTACCACAGTGATCTAATAAGCAACTAGAGTGCTAACATTCTGAATTTATGGCAAATTTGTGACACATCTGAATGCCTTCTTGGTGGAATCAAAGTAAAAAACTGAAAGTATTTCCTACTGAGAAGACTGTAGTAAATGAGGAAATTAGGAAACATCATAACAAATAAGTCTCCCAAAATGGCCACCAGAGACAAAAGAGCCCAAATGTAGCCCAAATATCACCCAGATGTAGCCCAAGTATAGCCCAATGACAGAATGTCCCAGAGTGTTCTAACGAACAACTAGAGCGCTAACAGTCTTACTTATGACAAAAGTATGACACACCAGAAGCCATCTTGAATGGAATAAAGTGGTAACACTTAAAACATTTAATTTACAAAGGAACACAATGAGGGGATTCATTTTGCCATAGAAATTATGATTAGTGCTGCAGAAAGAAAAGTTAGGGCACATTTTGACTTCTCAAATCCTCTTCTATGTCATAAAACAATTCTGACATGCAGACTGAAACATGCACTTTGAATACCAGCAGCAGACTTCCCTGGTGAGCAGTAGCTTCACTACAGTGATCTAATGAGCAACTACAGTGCTAACATTCTGAATTTATGGCAAATGTGTGACACATCTGAATGCCTTCTTGATGGAACCAAGTAAAAAACTGAAAGTATTTCCTACTGAGGAGACTGCAGTAAATGAGGAAATTAGGAAACTTCATAACAAATAAATCTCCCAAGATGGCCACCAGAGACAAAAGAGCCCAAATGTAGCCCAAATATCACCCAGATGTAGCCCAAGTATAGCCCAATGACAGAATGTCCCAGAGTGTTCTAACGAACAACTAGAGCGCTAACAGTCTTACTTATGACAAAAGTATGACACACCAGAAGCCATCTTGAATGGAATAAAGTAGTAACACTTAAAACATTTAATTTACAAAGGAACACAATGAGGGGATTCATTTTGCCATAGAAATTATGATTAGTGCTGCAGAAAGAAAAATTAGGGCACATTTTGACTTCTCAAATCCTCTTCTATGTCATAAACAAATTCTGACATGCAGACTGAAACATGCACTTTGAATACCAGCAGCAGACTTCCCTGGTGAGCAGTAGCTTTACTACAGTGATCTAATGAGCAACTACAGTGCTAACATTCTGAATTTATGGCAAATGTGTGACACATCTGAATGCCTTCTTGATGGAACCAAAATAAAAAACTGAAAGTATTCCCACTGAGGAGACTGCAGTAAATGAGGAAATTAGGAAACTTCATAAGAAACAAATCTCCCAAGATGGCCCCCAGAGACAAAAGAGCCCAAATGTAGCCCAAATATCACCCAGATGTAGCCCAAGTATAGCCTAATGAATGAATGTCCCAGAGTGTTCTCAAGAACAACTAGAGCGCTTACTGTCTTACGTATGACAAAAGTATGGCACACCTGAAGCCATCTTGATTGGAATAAACTGGTAACACTTAAAACATTTAATTTAAAAAGGAACACAATGAGGGGGTTCATTTTGCCATAGAAACTATGATTAGTGCTGAAGAAAGAAAAATTAGGGCACATTTTGAGTGACTTCTCAAATCCTCTTCTATTTCATTAAAAAATTCTGATATGCAGAATGAAACATGCACTTTTAATACCAGCAGCAGACTTCCGTGGTGAGCAGTAGCTTTACTACAGTGATCTAATGAGTAACTAGAGTGCTAACATTCAGAATTTATGGCAAATGTGTGACATATCTGAATACCTTCTTAATGGAATCAAAGTAAAAAACTGAAAGCATTTCCTTCTGAGGAGACTGCAGTAAATGAGGAAATTAGAAAACTGCATAACAAATAAATCTCCCAAGATGGCCACCAGACACAAAAGAGCCTAAATGCAGCACAAATATCACACAGATGTAGCCCACATGTAGCCCAATGACAGAAGTGTGCAAAACACTTATCGTTTGTGTATTTGCAGTTTTATATAGTGCAGACTTGTCAGGTATTGGAATGCTTTACATGAGCATTGGTTACATAACACAAGATCAAATTCATTTTGGTTGTAGACATGGGGAGATTAAGTGATTTGACCACAATCACAGAATGTTGAGCTGAAGCAGAAACTCCAACCTGGTTCCCCAGTTGCAAAGTCTGCAGCTCTGGAAGTAACACCACATCCTCTCGCCAAGGTGCAACATTTAATCAAGTGGTCAACTGGATAAAAAAACATAAAGATTACAAATAATTGAAAAGTTCTTTGTCACTATTTGAAAACTCAGAAAATATGTCCTCATTTTAGTTTTTTAGAGCACTAACCATAATTTTGATGCAAATAAGACCCTCTCATATATGTAATTTCTAAAGGAAATACTCTAGGTATTACAATTTTGATTACATCAAGATGACGTCAGGCGTACAACACTTTTGTAATAAATATAGAATGTTAGCAATCTAGTTGTTTATTGGGATACTGTTGAGAGGCAGAGGCCAGGGGAACGGACTCTGAAAATTGAAGGCAGGTAGGAGAGTGCAGAGGCAACAATTTGACCACACTGGGCATGCAGGAAGGGCAGTGGCAGCACAACAGACTATGGAGGGCAGTGGAAAGGGGTGCAGGGGCAACAAACCAACAATACAGGACTGGCAAGAGAGGCTGTGGCAATATAATAGACCATTGTGGGCAGAAGGAAGAGGCAGTGGTAGTACAACCATACATGCCAACGGACCTGTTTCAGCCAGGAAACGTCCAATGCTTTTAAGCTCAAATTGGCTTTATTTGATCTGTCTCCTGTCTACAATCTCCTCTTTTTCAATGTAACTCAAAGGGGAAAATCAATACCCCAGTTTTTTTTTCAAAATCTCCCTCTTACCAAGTTCAAAATGTTCACAAGTATGGTACATTGAATCATGGTAGGCAGGAGGAATTGGGGTAGGGACATGGACTTGGATAACAGAGGACAGGAGGGACATGGAGAGGTGCACCAAACTGACCCTACAGTGCAGGCATCAGGGTTTGCAGCAGCACAATACACCACACAGCGCATGCGGGACGGGAGTGCAGCACAACAATCCTTAGAAAGCAATAGGGAGGGAACAGGACCATGCACATGGACAACAGAGAACAGATGGGAAAGAGGCAATGGTAGCTAGCTGACCATAATGGAGAGAAAGCTGCAGCATAACAGACCATAAAGGGCAGGAGGGACGGATCAGGGGCATTACAATCGAACAGACAAGCCAGGAGGGAGAGAATAGGGGGTCTGCACATGGAAACAGAGGGCTGGGGGCAAGGTGGCAGGGCAGGAGCAGCAAGATGACCATGGAGGTCAGGCAGGATGGGCACTAGAAACAAGTCACACCATGGAGAGCAACAATGAGACTATGGTGGCATACACACAGACCATGGAGGGAAGGTGAGAGGGGTCAGGGGCAGCTAGCTGACCACACAGGAAAGATGGGAGGGGCCATGGCAGCACAGAAGACCATGCATGGCAAGTTGGAGGGTTAGTGGCAGCACAATAGCTATGATGGGCAAGAAGGAGGGTGCAGGGGCATGCACAAAGGACCATGGAGGATAGAAGGGAGGGTCAGGACCTGGGCACAGACAAGAGAGTTCAGGGGAAGGGGCCTCACAACAGACCGCGCGCGGCAGGCAGGAGGAGCAGTTGCAGCACAACAGATCAGGGAGGGCAGAAGGGTGTGGCGGTAAAATGGACCATGGAGGACAGGAGGAAGGGGATAGGGGCATGGCATGTGGACAGGCAGGGTGGAGGTAGCAGGGACAGGTTACAGTCACTCGACAATGCTAGGCAGGTGGGAGGGGAGTGGCAGCTCAACAGAACACTCAGAGTAGATAGGAGTTGCAGGTTCATGGAACATAGTGGGCAAAAAGGATGGAGCAGGGGCATGCACAAAGACATCGGAGGGCAGAGGGAAGGAGTATAGGGGCAGCAAGCTAAGCACAGAGGCTAAGCAGGAGGTCAATGATGGGCCATAGAATTGGGCAATGGAGGGCAGGAGGAGTGGACTAGTACATCATGCTAAATGGAGGGCAGTGGCAGCACATCAGACCATGCATGGCAGGAGAGAGGAGGCTAGTCCATGGATTCAGACAACAGAGGATAGGGAGGAGGTGGATGGGGCAGCAAGCTAAATGTTCAGAGAAGGTGGGTATTAGGAACTTTATTGTTTTTAAAATGTGTGTCTGTTCGGACTACTTAAAATATGAACAAGTATGCAGCATAATCTCACTTTTATTCAGGAAGAAGAGGATGTTTGTGACTGTGACTCCGGGCTCACTTGGCAGAAACACCCCCTGACCCTCCACCCCCAACGCAAAATGTAATGCCCGTGAAAAGGGTAGGTGAACGCAGTGTTATATAGAACATAGTCCTGAGAGAACGATTGAAAATGAAAACTAGATGTAGTATATGGTATAAACTATGCACCAAAAAGTGTGATATAAGATGAACCCGGGCATGAAATATAATATGCAATACATTGTGCGGAATGACAGATTCATTGGAGAGCGCGAGATAGCACAGGCACTAGCGCGTGCTATGCGATATGCGCCTTGGAGTGTAATATGCACAGGGCAGTGTTGTGTAACATAACTAGTCTCTGAAGTTGTAATATAAAATATGTGCTGGGGAGTGTAATGTTGCATATGCACTGTGACAAAGATATGGATCCCAGATTGTAATATGTATGGCATAGCGCTGTGCGTTATAACATACACATCGAGGAAGGCACGTTAGATGGGGCAATATAACCCGTGCAAAGGCAAGTGTGGCATGACATATTCACGGGGTGGTGTTACAGTGCACATGGGCTAGAGAGTGGCATAGCATACGCACTAGCTGGTGGAATACAACACAGAGGTGTGAGGCAATCGGCGGGCACTGGTGGGTGTAACACAGCATTGGGCTCAGCAAGGAGCACGCTGTGACTCTCAAGTGAGGTTCGTCTCCTTTCCAGAGAGTAAAAAAAAAAGTATTACACATCCGGCGGTGGATGTGTTTTTTATTAACCGTGAGGGGGGTTTCTTGCATAGTTTGGTCGAATTTTTGTCGAATCCCCTTTGAATGGCTTGGTGTGCGTGTATATTAAATGTGCCCGTCAATAGCTACCCATGTTTGTATAAATAAATGACAAGGGTGTCTACTTGGAGAGTACCCACCGGCGGGGGCGCCAGGATTAGGCACGGTAGGGCGTCAGACACATCAGAGCTTCACTAGCGGTGTAAATACATTCCATGTGGATTCATTCTATGCATAGTCGCCTTTTAAGGAATATCACGCAAATCGTCATGGTGATAGGTACATACGGTTTGTCCAGCATGTCCTAAGTGTTTCTATGAATATATATATTTTTAAAATAATAAAAAACAAAGGCCGGCCCCGGGGGATGGGTTCCCCGGAGCCATAAGTGGCCTGAGGAGGGGGGGCAACGCAGCCCCCTCCTAAAGAATTTAAATAAAAAGAGGCCATGACACGGGGGTTGGGGTCCCCGGGGCCGATTAAGGCCTTGGGAGGGCCAAATTTATTTTTTTCAACAAAAAAAATTAGGGTGCAGGCCCTGGGGGATGGGGTCCCCAGGGCCAGTAAATTAGAAAAAGAAGGGGGGCCACACAGCCCTCCTTCTTAAAAAAAATAATAAATAAAAGACCGGCATCGCGCTGGAGGCCATGCCCCCTCCTTGCAGCACTCTGCAAACGCGCCCCCTGGCCAGTTGTAAGTTGGGGAATTAATTCCCCTTCAATACTGAGGGTCCCTGAGGGCCAACTAGCCCAACAGGTATCTCCAGTGTGTGCCAGGGAGCTGCGTTGCAGACAGGTGTTCTGAGGCCACAACCCTTTTTACACCTCTATGCAATGCAGCTCTGTGGTGCTTACTGGAGGTACCTAGTGGGCTAGTTTGACCCTAGGGACCCTTAGGATTCAAGGGGACTTAATCTCTCAACTTAGAACGGCCACAGGGCGCGTTTACACAGTGGTGAAGGGAGGGGACGGGGCCTGAGGTGACGTGTGCAAACACGCCCTGTGGCGCGTTTTAAGTTGGGGAAATAATTCCCCTTCAATCCTGAGGGACCCTGGGGGCCAACTAGCCCACCAGGTGCTTCCAATAAGTGCCACTGCTCTGCGTTGCAGAGAGGTGTTGCAGGCCGTGCCCCTTTTTACACCTCTCTGCAATGGCGCTTACTGGACGTACCTAGTGGGCTATTTTGTCCCTAGGGATCCTCAGGATTCAAGGGGACTTAATCTCCCAACTTAAAAAACGGCCACAGGGCATGTTTACACAGTGGGGAAGGAAGGGGACGGGGCCTGAGGGGACGTGTGCAAACACGCCCTATGGCGCGTTTTAAGTTGGGGAAATAATTCCCCTTCAATCCTGAAGGCCCCTGGGGGCTAACTAGCCACCAGGTGCTTCCAGTAAGCGCCACTGAGCTGCGTTGCAGAGAGGTGGTCCAGGCCGTGCCACTTTTTACACCTCTCTGCAATGCAGCTCTGTGGCGTATACTGGAGGTACCTAGTGGGCTAGTTGGACCCTAGGGACCCTCAGGATTCAAATTAACTTAGTCTCCCAACTAAAAATGGCCACAGGGCGTGTTTACACAGTGGTGAAGGGACGGGACGGGGCCTGAGTTAACGTGTGCAAACAAGCCCTGTGGCGCGTTTTAAGTTGGGGAAATAATTCCCCTTCAATCCTGAGGGCCCCTGGGGGCTAACTAGCCCACCAGGTGCTTCCAGTAAGCGCCACTGAGCTGCGTTGCAGAGAGGTGGTCAAGGCAGTGCCACTTTTTACACCTC
The DNA here is from genome assembly GCF_964204655.1 of Triturus cristatus. Lineage (NCBI taxonomy): Eukaryota > Metazoa > Chordata > Amphibia > Caudata > Salamandridae > Triturus > Triturus cristatus. Next base: position 722,226,518 of record NC_140585.1, read on the forward strand.
TCTGCAACGCAGCTCTGTGGCGCATACTGGTGGTACCTAGTGGGCTAGTTGGACCCTAGGGACCCTCAGGATTCAAATGAACTTAATCTCCCAACTAAAAACGGCCACAGGGCGTGTTTACACAGTGGTGAAGTGAGGGGACGGGCCTGAGTTAACGTGTGCAAACAAGTCCTGTGGCACATTTGAAGTTGGGGAAATAATTCCCCTTCAATCCTGAGGGACCCTGGGGGCCAACTAGCCCACCAGGTGCTTCCAGTAAGCACCACTCCGCTGCGTTGCAGAGAGGTGGTCTAGGCCGTGCCCCTTTTTACATCTCTCTGCAACGCAGCTCTGTGGCACTTACTGGAGGTACCTAGTGGTCTAGTTGGACCCTAGGGACCCTCAGGATTCAAGGGGACTTAATCTCCCAACTTAAAACGGCCACAGGGCTTGTTTACACAGTGGGGAAGTGAGGGGATGGGGCCTGAGGTGACGTGTGCAAACATGCCCTGTGGCGCGTTTTAAGAGGTAGTTTTAATCCCCTGCCCTATTATATACTAGGGGCTTACAGAGGAGGTCATGCTAATCACAGGGGGACCCCAACACATAGTGTGCCCTAGTGTATGTAGGTGTTTTCACTTTTAACATAGCACTGGCTCTAGGACTGGTTAGTCAGACTCAGTTACCACCAGTATCCGTCTGAAAAAGTTGAGGGTACAGGATGATCTTGCAACAAGGCTTCTTTCTGCTCTTCTGTTTGTTCTTTCTGCACATTATCCTTCTTCCTGCACTTTTCTTCGTCTTTGAGGACTTCTGTTGCTTCTTCCTGCATTTCTGTTTTTTCTTTCTGTGTGTTTTTTCTTCTTTCTGCACATGTCCTATCTCTGTAGGCATAGTTAGAAATTAGCATTTAAAAAACCTTTGAAATTCACTGAAAAAAACATAGGTTTCAGGCACGTTATAGTTAGGAATTAGCATTTAAAAAACCTTAGAAATTCACTGAAAAAACCATAGGTTTCAGTTGCGTTATAGTTAGCTGGACTTTTCACTCATACAAAATCATTGAAATTCCCCCGTTATAGTTAGTTCAGCTAACTATAACTCACGCACCCGCAATGCACTGCTGATGACGTCACATATTACATCACTCATGACATGGTCAGTGACATCACTCATGACACCACTGATGACATCTCAAATGACATCACTAATGACATCACTGATGACATCATCCTTGTGATAGAGTGGCAGACCTCCTCTTCCCCTAATATAACTTTTGATACACACATTCAAAAATAGAAACTACAATGTTCAAAACAATGGACATACCAATACCAGTTACAACAACCTATTCAGTAATTCTAAGATCCACATACACATCCACTCATTCACCAACAGTCCTATACAGTCACTCATACATGTACTCACTCATCATATGTACTCACACACCTATACATCCTGTTACACAACGCCACTCATCCATAGAGTTACTCACACACATAGTCACTCATGCTAATAAAGAATCAAACATCCATTTACTTGCATATACAGTTATAAACACACCACCACACTTACTCCTACAGAAACTTATACATACTTAGTCTTTTAAACAATCACTTATAGAAACACATACTTATTCATACAGGAACTCTTCCAATCTCTCACTCTCACATATACCCACTTATATACACCAATAGTCACATATACTAGTTTAAAACATATGTAGTTACTCATAAAGACACTATTGAGACAGTCTATCACTCACTAACACACCCATGCACACACTCATCCACCCATACAGTCCTGCACACATGCTGTCTTCAACACATACAAACAGTGAGTGACTAATTCATGCACCTATGCACTATGTAATACCCCCCACCGAACCATACAGACACTCAGACACTCATACTGATACTCAAAAAACCAACTAATAACCTATATAGACACTCATGTAGCTACTCACCAACCCATGCAGCCACTTATACACAAAGTGAGAGACTGATACAGGTATTTACACATTTAAACATTACTCACTAATCCATGTATTCACTAAGATACACTTAATCAGTCAGTTATACAATCAATTTTTCAAAAACAAATCATCCATTTTGACACTTATATACCCATTTATTCTTCCATCGACCTTGAGATATACATATATAAAACATATGTAATTTTCAGAAAAACACACATTCACTGGATGATGTCATCAGTGATGTCATTTGAGATGTCATCAGTGATGTCATGAGTGATGTCACTGACCATGTCATGAGTGATGTAATATGTGACATCATCAGCATTGCCTTGCGGGCGTGCGAGTTATAGTTAGCTGAACTAACTATAACAGGGGAATTTCAATGGTTTTGTACGAGTGAAAAGTCCAGCTAACTATAACGCCCCTGAAAGCTATAGTTTTTTTCAGTGAATATATACATATATATATATATATTCACAGAAAAAACCATAGGTTTCAGGGGAGTTATAGTTAGCTGGCCATTTCACTCGTACAAAACCATAGAAATTCCTTCACAATGCTGCGTCAATCCTTACACCTGCTTCAAGCAGGCGCAGGGTTTTGACGCAGCATGGGCTCAAAAGTGACTGAGTGAAATCTTGTAGATTTCACTCAGCCACTTTTAGGAGGCGTTCCTGCGATGGAACGCCCCCCCTGCACAGGTACGCCTACTGCTGGCACAGGGCTTTACAACGTGACGCATCTCCCAGATGCGTCACGTTGTAAATACCCCGCAGCATGGTGCAGGATTTGCGCCGCCGCTGCGTCTCAAAAGGGACGCAACGGCGGCGTAAATGAGGTGCAAGGGCCTCATAAATCTGCCCCATAGGGTTATTCCTCTGACTTGTTAGAACCTGCTAAAAAGCTAATCTTACGCACACCTAGACACACACTAATAAAGAAGAAGTACAAAGAAAGTAGTAAAAAAGAGAGCTCTAATAAATTAGGTCTCATCACGGATTATCATCTGGAAAGTACTGCCATCTACAAAATCATGTCCAAAAATTGGCATCTCCTATTATTGGATAAATCATTGGATAAACATCTGACAAAAAAACCTAAGATCATACACAGGAGGAACAAAACCCTAAGGGACATTCTCTGTACAAGTTATTTACCAGTCAAACCTAAGACTATATCCTGGTTACCAACGAAACCCAAAGGATTTTATAAATGTACCCATTGCAATATGTGTCCTCTGGCCAGCAATGGCATCAAAGAATTTTGCTATAACACGTCAACCACACATACCATCAGGAATTTTATGAATTGTGATTCCAAGTTCATAGTGTACTGCATTAAATGCTCTTGTGATTTGATCTATATTGGCAGTACCATCCGAGCCCTAAAAGAAAGAATTCAGGAACATTGTAAGGGCCATTTGCAAAAATGACAGTAGTTACCCATTGGCGGTCCATTTTAACACAGCTCATCCTAACAGCTCCCTCTTGAATATCAAGTTTCATGGAATAGCCCAAGCATACAACGATCCTAGGGGTGGTGATCGAATCTCCACTCTTAGGAAGTTGGAAACCCAATGGATCATACGTCTTCGGGCGGTAGAAAAGGAGATCAATTATGACAAAGAACTACATGTGTTTCTTAATGATTGATGCAACCACTTCTTTGATAGATTTTCTGGTTACTTTTGACCATTACTGAACAGTCCCAATAGGGTATATTGCCAACGGGTCTTGTACAAGTGACATTTCTGAATGTACCATATCTGCTTTATTGCAGTCTATACTTGTTTTTGGAAGTTTTTTCCTTTCTCCCACATTAGAAAATGCATGATGTCTGTACATGTTCATATAATATGTGACTTATATTTCTCTACATGTATTATAGGAGGTTCGTTAATTCTGTCCATTCTGTCTTACTTTTAACCAACAACTAATAACTTCCACAATATTAACAAACTTTGTTGTATTCGCTATAGGGCTCATGATACTAATTATACCCTCTTTGGTCTATCATACTTCTGGGGGTTGTATTTCCCCCAGGTGGCTTATCCATGAACAGCGTCTAGAAAACGTTACCCTTCTGTTTCACTGTTTGACTCGTGCACATTCTCAATGGTACCACCATTTTTTGACTTAACATTTTTTAGCGAGGTACACATTTTGTATGGACAACTGCGACTTCTCTTATCAAGACCTAGACCATCGAGTCATAAATATCCAAATGTAACTTTAATTTTGAAGTTTATCTTTAAACCTTTGGTATTTGTTTCATCGTATCTCTGACTATCCCTTATCTAAAAGTTGTGTCAGATTTATTGACGTTTTCCACTCTCCCGCTCCAACACGGCGGACACATATACACCATGACTCTTTTTAGTCCCCTTCTCACTTTCTTTGGCAGGAAGAGCACCCAGGTGCGTTGTCCTTTTACTATTTTCATGATCGCACTGTATAAAGACATGCAGTCGCTGACCGTGGTCGCCCCCACGGATTGACGCTTGAATTGCTGCTTCCATACTTGGCTCAGAAGTAAGTATTAGACGATACTTTTTAGAAAGACCGTCTATAGCGCTAGATCTGAGCTACATATATTGGAGAATGACTCCCTAACTGATTGTTGTTCGCTCCCCTACAGGGACCTATCATAGTCATTCCAGCACCTTTACATCCATTTACTGTTGCATGTGAGTATTGTGGAAGTTTTTTCACAACATATTTCGCTTGGTTTACATCACTCGAGGATTGAGATCCTCATGTGAATCCTCCACTGGGTATAATTGTTTGGAACAACACGTGCTCGCCTTTGATTGTTCGAGCGTTCCATATACTCACACCACCATTATAACTCATGACGTATTTCTCCATAGTTTTCAATGATTCGTGACCCTGGGTTCATCTACCTTGACTAGGGGGATTCTGAACTTACCTCATGACAGAAGTGATTGTCAAAGAAGCTGATAAGGGTGGGAACATAGTTTTGATGCAGAAGGATGACTATAAAGGTGAAATTACCAGACAATTACTGGATAAACAAGCCTACATCAAATTGCCCACTAATCCACTTAAAAAGATCACTACTCTTATGACACACTGCGATAACCGCGTATGTGATGTTATGAATTACTGATAACATGACCTAACAGTGACTTATGTTCTTGCAAACAGACCTCGTGTCTGCTTTTATGTTTACATATACAGGATTGCTCGAGTACATTGTGTCGACCACTGGGCGACGGTTAACAACTTGGACTTTTATATATTTACAATTCGTCTCACCTAGAATTTAAGGTATTTATTATCTCTTTAGGACTTAGTTAGCTTTTTCACTCACTTAAATCGTGAATGTTACGACTCTATTTCACATGGAATTCTATCCACTCTCGCTTGTTGCGCTTCGAATCATCTGTTGAATGTCTCACGTCTCCTCACACTATTTCGGGGACCTCATTTGCACATTCATATTGATCTTCTTGAATAACTTTGTAACTTCCTAGTTCTTGCCTTCTTTCACTGGGTATTCGAAAGAAACAGTAACACTCTGACTTTGCTAATTCACTTTTTAAGTACTTCTTAGCACTTATTCCCTCTGGATTTTAAGGAATTCTTTCGGTTGCCCTGATGCACAGATATTTGTACATAGACCCATATGTTCAATAAATGTTAATTTGTGTTTTTTTCTTTGTGGAAATGGTGTTTACAGCCTTGATAAAGTTGCGTACTGTAACAAAACACGTGTCGGCTGTCCTGGATTGTTTCCCCGATGGGGTGGCGACTTTGGATTGTTTCCCCCGACGGGGTTATTTTTTTTTCTTTTTTTTTTTTTTTAGTTCTCATACGCCACTTTCCACTCTTTCTCTCTCTATAGCGCCCTAGGGTGATTTTCGTCTCATATATGAGAAGTTATTGCTTACTTGGAGGCGGAGGGGGTACCATGCCATGACCAAGCCTACCAAAGCAAATTTCCTCCAAGAGATTTCGAAGCAGCTTAATCATAGGACCATTCTTTTTCTCTTTTCAATGAGCCACGGGTTAAACATCTTATATCCCTGCCCTTCACCCATAGTGTTTCAAGAATAGAGTCCGAAATCTGTACTTCTTTTTATATTGACCCGCCATATCCAATTTACCTATACCTCTCATAGCTCTAATCCAGGTCAAATCTGTCGGAGGATCTGGCGAAATCCACATTCTGCAAATTTCCCTCCGGGCCAACAACATAGCATAGAACACCAACTTAATTTTATCATCAAGGCCCTTACCTAGTAAGTCCAGTCTTCCTGTAATAACCATTTCGGGGCTTACCTTGATACTTTGCTCCAGCACCACTGATAGGCAATTACTCACAGCGCCCCTAAAGTCCTTGATCGCCGGGCATGTGGCAAACATATGAATGTCATCCTCATTTGGGCTATTGCATTTAGGGCACCGCACATTTCCACCATCCTTAAATTTGGCCAACCTCTTTGGAGTCCAATACGCCCTGTGGAGAGTGAACAGATGGTTCCTTCTTAAATTCGCAGGCTTTACCACCTTATATAGAATCAACATAGTTACTTGCCATTGTTCTTCTGTAGCAATCCTCGGCAAGCACTCTCCCCACAGGGTCTCCGGCAGTAGAAAAGGGCCATCCTCCATCTCCACAATAGCCCAATACCACATCGCCACTTCTTTTTTAATACGAACATCCGATGACAGATTTTCTTCAAAGTCATTATGCCGCCCGATGAGATGTTCTTTCCCGGCTACCCAGCTTTGAATCTGAACATATTTGAATTTAGAAAACTTACGACCCCAGTGCAACTCACAAACAGACCACGGCAATAAACTTCTGTCTACAAATAACTCGCCCCATTTCTGAGGACCTTCTATTTTTAATGCCTTTGCCAATGCATCTTCCGTCCAGCTTGGGGCGCCCGGAGTTTCCCAGATTGGTGCTCCAGCACTAAAATATGGAATTTTTATGGCCCTCCTGACCCGATACCAGACCGTAGCCAAATCTCTTAGGACCTTCAGTCTTACTTTTTTAAAATACTTTGGGTCCGAAAATGTATACATAAAACCAGCCTGTTTGATCTTCTCAACTCTCAACAAAGCAGAAAGTAATTCCCCTATATCCGAGTTCCCTGGAGTACACAGAAGCATTCTACAATTCTTGAGCAGAAAGGCCCAAGAATATATCTGAAAATCCGGGGCTGCCAGACCTCCCTTCGCACACTTTCTCGTAATTTTTTTCCATGATAATCGTGATCCCTTAGATGACCAGATGAATGACCCAATCTCACTCTGCAACTTTGCCAACCCCTCCTTCTCAAACATAAGAGGAATAGAATCAAATAAAAAAGTTTTCTTTGGCAACACCATCATCTTAACCAAGTTAACACGACCGAAGATGGTTAATGGAAGATGACTCCAGCCCCTCATTAGCATGGAAATACCCTTCCTGGCTTTAACAAAATTAGTTGTGGAGAGATGCTTTATGTCCTGAGTAATTTGGACCCCCAAATATCTGATCTGCTTTTTAGAAGTTACAGCCTCCGTTGTCAGGTTCCAAGACATGATTTCAGTTTTATCAGTATTTAAGCAATACCCTGAGACTTCGCCAAAGTTCTTTGTAATGGTGTCTATTGTGGCCAATGTTTGTTTCAAGTCAGACGTTAAGATAACTATATCGTCCGCGTAAAGACCGATCTTTCTAGTCCATCCCTGAAACTTAAAAGGAGGGATACTATCCACCTCCCTGATCTTACAAGCCAGCGGTTCAATATAAAGATCAAACAAAAGAGGGGATAGGGGACATCCCTGCCTAGTACCCCTCATTACCTTTATGGGCTTTGTTAATACTCCATTGACTAATACTCTAGAGGTAGGTGACCGATAGAGACGTACTAAAGTTTTCCCCCAACCGTAGGTGCATTATTAAGGCCTTCAGAAAGACCCAATTTACGCGGTCGAACGCCTTAGCGGCGTCAAGAGCAACAACCGCCAAGGGAAGCTTCTGTTCAACAGCAACATCAATGCTTCCTATCAGAGAGAACGTTAGTTCCTTTAAATACCTACCGACGGGGTTCTTGTGTTCTCTGGCCTTTTCTCAAATACCTATCCTGAGAAACCTTCAGGACCAGATTTTCATATTGGGTCATTACTCTGTATATTGTGCATTACAAATTAGACAGTTGAATATTGAAATTGTGTTTCCCAATTTTGTATAGTGTATGAAGAATTATTTTGGGCTGTCCTGGATTGTTTCCCCGACGGGGTGGCGACTTTGGACTGTTTCCCCCGACGGGGTTCTTGTGTTCTCTGCCCTTTTCTCAAATACCTATCCTGAGAAACCTTCAGGACCAGATTTTCATATTGGGTCATTACTCTGTATATTGTGCATTACAAATGAGACAGTTGAATATTGAAATTGTGTTTCCCAATTTTGTATAGTGTATGAAGAATTATTTTGAAACCACATAGAGTGTGCTGTATATATGAGAAACCTCATTGTAATCTATAGAATACTTTTTTCATCACTTTGAGATTGCACTTGTTGTATCTTAAAACCATTTATACCACATTAAACTGTGCGGATACTAACTAAAAATCATGTTTGTCCATTGATGTTTCTTTCGGTTTTTTTCAAGGAGCTCTGTATGATACATATGGTCTTTTACTGAGGGGACAGTACCAATCTTATGTAAAGTTACTTATGGTTGTGTTTATTCACTTTTTCAGAACACTGGTTGACATTGCAACTTTAATATTAGAGTGCTGGGGTAGTTCTAAATAACAAAAACGTAAATGAAGTGTGTGTATAATTGTGTAAGTGATGAAATGTAAGTGTGATTAATTTTGTTCATGAGTGAGTAGGATGACTGCATAACCGACTAAGATGACTGCTGATGTGTCAATATCGATATATGTGTATAAGGGCTTTTGATAGTGTTCTATTAATTAGTGACTGCATGTATAAGTGATTCTGTTGTTGAATGGATAGTTGTGTGTGTAGACTTAAGAATCAGTGAGAGGGTATGTAGTAACTGGTATTGGTGTGTCAGTGGTTTCAAATATGGTACTCTGTATTTTACAGTGAGTGATGAAAGGTTATACTAGTTTATAATGAGGTGTATCAGATTTTCACGTGGATGATGTCATCAGTAATGTCATCAGAGATGTCATTTGAGATGTCATCAGTGATGTCACTGACCATGTCATGAATGATGTATCATGTGACATCATCAGCAGTGCATTGCTGGCGCGCAAGTTATAGTTAGCAAAACTAACTATAACGGAGGACTTTCTATGGTTTTGTACGAGTGAAATGTCCAGCTAACTATAACACCTCTGAAACCTATGGTTTTTTCTGTGAATTTCTAAGGTTTTTTAAATGCTAATTTCTGACTATAACGTCTTTGAAACCTATGGTTTTTTTCAGTGAATTTCAAAGCTTTTTTAAATGCTAATTTCTAGCTATGACGTCTCTGAAACCTATGGTTTTTTCAGTGCATTTCAAAGGTTTTTTAAATGCTAATTTTTAAGTGTAATAGTAGTTATACCTATTTTTTGTACTGATTTTCTTTAGTTTTTTAACTGTTTATTTAAAAATATTTTATTCATTAAATAACATTATATATTTCCCTGAAAATTGCAAAAAAAAATTACAACTAAAATATTGTTTAATTAGTTTGTTTTATTTAAATATATTTATATTATTTTCTTTAAAAAACAAATTTGGCCAAACTTTTTTCGGAGTCGTGCACCCAAAGTGTACACATCATGGTGGGTGCACGGATTCTAGCCGTCATTTTAGAAACGTCGTGAAGGATCCGCGTACGGTGTGCGACGGCTGCATGTTTTTCAGTTACATCATATACATTTAATATTACGTGATGTGCGCGATTGGTATGCGACCAGTCCGTGACTCCTGCTCCCGCGCATTCATGACACATGTGCTTTACGGTACGCGACGCTTGTGCGGTGGCGGGTACCGCGTGACCTCATACACGTGCTGGGGCGCGCTGGGTGCGCGACTCCCGCAAAAAAAATGTATGTTCTAAAATATGTATGTGTGTTTAATATACATATTAGAGCAAGAGACTATCTAAGATATTCATAAAAATAATATATTTGTACTTCTAATAAACGTATATTGTTTTTAAATATATTTTCCTGAGGTCGTGTCGGGTGCTTGCTTCGTGAGCGCAGAGTTCGCGGATCCCATGTGTCCTCAAAAAAAAAGATTTCATTGGTTCATAACATTTCCCACTGTAACTAATGAAGGACCCCACCCATTTTAATCATTCTTGTTGGAGCATCTTTAAAGAGACATCTCTTTTCCTACAAAAACCCTTTTTGCTTGTTTTTTTTGATGTTTTTCCAAAAATATGAAACAAAATGGCATCTGGACAGCAGCAGGAGGAAGTATCTTCCGAAGAAGAATTCTTGCAGGAGGCACCACGTCCACAGGGGCCGGAATCTGTAGTGTGGAAATTCTTCACTTTTCCACCTGGAGAGAAGAAAGTAAATGCGAGAAAGGTGACGTGCAAAATTTGTGACCGAGTCCTGTCAAGAGGCAGTGAAAAAAAATACTCTTGTGACCCTGCTTCCATGTACAAGCATCTCCGGATCACACATCCTCTCAATCTTGCTCGGGAGGAAATGAGGCGAGCTGCTTTGAACCCCTCACCTGCTGTGGCAAGTACATCTGGAGCGTCCTTAGGAACACCTGCAATGGACATTAGGCCAGAATTCGCCTTTCTCGAGCAACACTGCGTGAAGTGCAAGAAACTTCGGTGAGCAGTCGGTGGATGCAGATTGTGCGGCACAACGCAACCATCGTTGTTCATTTTTTTGTTTTTTTGTTTTTGGAATGATAAGTAATTCCAAATGTTTCCTGTTTTATTCGTTCTTTTTTTTGTTCATTTTTTGAAAAAACACCAAACAAATACTAAATTGTTCAAAAAAATATAAAAGAATAAAGAAGAAAAAAAAAGTTCTTATCAGAACTACCTTCTCTGGTTAAAGAAATACCTATAATTGCAAGGTAATGTGTGAAAGCTTGGTTGAATATATGTATACAGCATGATTGACTGAAAGAATGCATTAGTAGTGTATGGTTTTTTATTTATAGGTGAAGATTTATGAGGAAGTACTGCAGCGTGACACTGCAAGCTCTTTAGCTGCACTGCACTGTGGCACTTCCGAAGCACAGGAATGTGACATATGTACATGAATATGTTGCAACTCTCTGCTTCCCTCTGCACTGCTGCACAAACTGCAGCCATGCGGTGATACAGGCACCCTTGCACCATGGTGCAAGGATATCTGTGTCATGTGGAGATTGTTTTTGTGCAGAAAGTGACACCTTCCTACACAACAACAATCAGTAAAGGCATTTTCCACTTTCAATGTATGCTGTGGAATGCAGCATGCATTGAGAGAGGAAAAAATGAGGAGAAATGAAAACAATTCTCCTTGTTGCGCCTTGCTACACCAACTCTAGGATGGCGCAGCATTCACACACATCTCCAGATTTACAATTTCTCATAAATCTGGAGATGTGGCTTGTTCTATGGGTGTTGCATGGGAGCACACACAGCAAAACCAATGGGACGCCCCTTCAACGCAAAGTTCTGTGTATGAAGGGGTCGTATTTACAAGGAGAGGAAAAAACATGCAGGGTGGCTTTTCCTCCCCTTGTAAATACGAAGGAGTGCCTGGCGCCATCACTACGTTACAAAAAGTGACGTACTGGTGGCGCAGGGTGCTAGTAAATCGGACCCATAAGTGCTTAGGTATTGGCAGACTGATACAATAAGAACATAGTGCTGGATGGGTGATTGAAGAATTGCATGAGACTGACAGGAGGCATCCTACGCTGCATGGGTACTACTTCAGTATTTAATGGAGTGGACCAATAGTATGTATCTGCTTAGAGATTTATAGGGATTATGCACAGAAAAGTTTATGTGTACTTGTGTTGGTGCCTAGGTCATTTTATAAGAATACCACTAGTAACTGGAATGATGACAGTGCTGCAAACAGAGTGAACACTTAATGTCTAAGTGCTTACGTATTGGTGGAGTGATAGGATAAGTAGATAGTGGTAGATAAGTGATTAAAGAAGTGCATGGCACAGACTGGACGATTCCTACACTGCATGAGTACTAACTGGGTATTTAGAAGAGTGTATCAATAGTATGTAGCTAGTTAGAGGTCTGCTTGGAAGTGCACAAAATATTATAGATGTACTTGTGTTAGTAGCTAGGCCATTCCATAAGTTCATGACTAGTAACTAGAATAATTACAGTATTACAAACAGTGTATAGTGAATTTATAAGTGCTTAGGTAGGTGGAGTAATAGGCTAAGTAGATAATGCTGGATGGGTCATTGGAGAAATGCATGGGACAGACAGGAGGATTCCTACACGGCATAGGTACTAACTGGGTATTTAGAAGAGCGTATCAATAGTTTGTAGCTGTTTAGAGGTGTGCTGCATAGTGTACAAAATATTGTACCTGCACTTGTGTTTTTGACTACGCCATTCCTTAAGTATACGACTAATGACTGGAGTAATTTCAGTGTTGCACAGAAAGTGTGTGCTGAATTTATAAGTGCTTAGGTATTGATAGAGTGATAGGATACGTAGATAGTGCTGGATGGGTGAATGGAGAAGTGCATGGGACAGACAGATGGATTCCTAGACTGCATAGGTACTAACTGGGTATTTAGAAGAACGTATCAATAGTATGTAGCTGGTTAGAGGTCTGCATGCATAGTGTACAAAATATTGTACCTGCACTTGTGTTAGTGGCTAGGCCATTCCTTAAGTATATGACCAATAACTGGAGTAATTTCAGTGCTGCAAAGAAAGTGCATGCTAAATGTATTAGTGCTTAGGTATTGGCAGAGTCATAGGATACGTAGATAGTGTTGGATGGTTGAATGGCGAAGTGCATGGGACTGACAGAAGGATTCCTAGACTGCATAGGTACTAACTGAGTATTTAAAAGACTGTATTAAAGCTATGTGGCTGAATAGAGGTCTGCATGCATAGTGCACACAGTATTGCAGCTGTACTAGTATTGGTGTGTCTATGGTTCCGAGAATGGTAGTCTGTATTTTAGGGTGTGAGGAGGTGCATCAGATGATCACGTAGATGATGTCATCAGTGATGTCATTTGAGATGTCATCAGTGATGTCATCATTGATGTCACTGACCATGTCATGAGTGATGTAATATGTGACGTCATCAGCAGTGCATTACTTTAATCCAAAAAGCTGGTGGCCATATTGGCCTGGTCACGATGTGAATATTCAGGAGTTGATACAATAAAGAAAAGAAAACAAGTGTTAATATGCACACAATGTCATTTCAGCATATCTTGCCCCGTGACCGCCATACCTGTATGTTCGTCAACGTGACTTATTCATAATAAACATACTTAGAATTGCAAACATCAACATAAACAATGGACTACACATTACTTTAAAGTGAAAGGCTATTGGCCATATTAATCTGGGCACGTTGCGTATATAATGGTTCTTACACGAAAGAAAAGGAAGAAAAGGTGTGTTAATATACACACACTATCCCTAAATAAAGTTCTAGCAATTATAGTTACATTCCATTCACAGCTAATTTGAGATGTCATTAGTGATGTCATGAGTGATGTAACTGACCATGTCATGAATGATGTGATGTCTGAGGTCATTAGCAGTACATTGCGGGGGCGTAAGTTATTATTTGCTCAGGTAACTATAACTGCTGAATTTCACTGGTTGTGTATGAGTGAAATCTGAGTCTAACTATACCGTCCCTGTAATCTTTGTTTTTTTCAGCAAATTGCTAGTTTTTTTTAACGTTAAGATGCATATCACAATGAATGGTGGGGGGTTGGAAGCAGGGCCTGTCATTGTGCTGCCCCAGCCAAGCATGCTGCTCTTGCCTTCTCTCCTCCTAGCCATCCATTGTCCAAGTCCATGTCCCTGCTCCCTTATTACAGCCCTGTGTGGCCGTTGTTCTGCCACTGGCCTACCCGCCTTCTCTGAACAGTTAGCTTGCTGCCCCATCCACCTCCTCCCTATCATCTGTTGTCTGAATCTATGGACTAGCCTCCTCCCTCCTGCCATGCATGGTCTTCTGTGCTGCCACGGCTTCTCCCACCTTCCCTGTGTAGTCAGCTAGATGCCCCTGACCCCCTCCCTCCTTCCCTCCATGGTCTGTGTGTATGCCATCATAGTCTCACTGTTGCTCCCCATGGTGTGTCTTGCTTCTAGTGCCCTTACTGCCTGACCTCCATGGTCATCTTGCTGCTGCTGCCCTGCCCCCTTGCCCCCAACCCTCTGTTTCCATATGCAGACCCCTATTCCCTCCCTCCTGGCTTGTCTGATCCATTGTCATGCCCCTGATCCGTCCCTCCTGCCCTTTATGGTCTGTTATGCTGCAGCTTTCTCTCCTTTCTGTCCATTATGGTCAGCTAGCTACCATTGCCTCTTTCCCCTCTGTTCTCTGTTGTCCATGTGCATGGTCCTGTCCCCTCCCTATTGCTTTCTATGGATTGTTGTGCTGCAATCCCATCCCGCATGCCCTGTGTGGTGTATTGTGCTGCTACAAACCCTGATGCCTGCCCTGTAGGGACAGTTTGGTGCACCTCTCCTTATCCCTCCTGTCCTCTGTTATCCAAGTCCATGTCCCTACCCCAATTCCTCCTGCCTTCCATGATCCAATGTACCATACTTGCTAACATTTTGAACTTGGTAAGAGGGAGATTTTGAAAAAAAACTGGGGTATTGATTTTCCCCTTTGACTGACATTGAAAAAGAGGAGATTGTAGACAGGAGATAGATCAAATAAAGCCCATTTGGGCTTCAAAACATTGGACGTTTCCTGTCTGAATCGGGTTTGTTGGCATGTATGGTTGTACTACCACTGCCTCTTCCTTCTGCCCACAATGGTCTATTATATTGCCACAGCCTCTCTTGCCAGTCCTGTATTGTTGGTTTGTTGCCCCTGCCCCCCTTTCCACTGCCCTCCATAGTCTGTTGTGCTGCCACTGCCCTTCCTGCCTGCCCAGTGTGGTCAAATTATTGCCTCTGCACCCTCCTACCTGCCTTCAATTTTCAGAGTCTGTGCCCCTGGCCTCTGCCTCTCAACAGTATCCTAATGAACAACTATATTGCTAACATTCTATATTTATTACAAAAGTGTGGAACACCTGACGTCATCTTGATGTAATCAAAACTGTAATACCTAGAGCATTTCCTTTAGAAATTACATATATGAGAGGGTCTTATTTGCATCAAAATTATGGTTAGTGCTCTAAAAAACTAAAATGAAGACAAATTTTCTGAGTTTTCAAATAGCGACAAAGTACTTTTAAATTATTTGTTATCTTTATGTTTTTTTATCCAGTTGACCACTTGATTAAATGTTGCACCTTGGCGAGAGGATGTGGTGTTACTTCCAGAGCTGCAGACTTTGCAACTGGGGAACCAGGTTGGAGTTTCTGCTTCAGCTCGACATTCAGTGATTCTGGTCCAATCACTTAATCTCCCCATGTCTACAACCAAAATGAATTTGTTCTTGTGTGATGTAACCAATGCTCATGTAAAGCACTCCAATACCTGACAAGTCTGCACTATATAAAACTGCAAAAACACAAAAAATAAAAAGTGTTTTGCACACTTCTGTCATTGGGCTACATCTGGGTGATATTGGTGCTAAATTTGGGCTCTTTTGTCTCTGGTGGGCATCTTGGGAGATTTATTTGTTATGAAGTTTCCTCATTTCCTTATTTACTGCAGTCTCCTCAGTAGGAAATGCTTTCAGTTTTTTACTTTGATTCCATCAAGAAGGTATTCAGATATGACACACATTTGCCATAAATTCTGAATGTTAGCACTCTAGTTGCTCATTAGATCACTGTAGTAAAGCTACTGCTCATCACGGAAGTCTGCTGCTGGTATTAAAAGTGCATGTTTCAGTCTACATTTAATGAAATAGAAGAGGATTTGAGAAGTCACTCAAAATGTGCCCTAATTTTTCTTTCTGCAGCACTAATCATACTTTCTGTGGCAGAATGAACCCCCTCATGTTGTTCCTTTTTAAATTAAATGTTTTAAGAGTTACCACTTTATTCCAATCAAGATGACTTCAGGTGTGCAATACGTTTGTCATAAGTAGGACTGTTAGCACTCTAGTTGTTCTTTAGAACACTCTGGGAAGCTGCAGTAGAACACAAAGGAATCAACTGACAGTCTCTGCCCTTGTTGGATGCACATGTTTTACTGAGAATGTCAGACTTCATTCTCACATGACTGAGAAAGATAATGTGAATTTACAGAAAATATGCTCTCAGTTTAGCTTATAGATCACCTTCCAAACCTCTGTGGGAAAAGCATGAGAAAATTGTTTTCTCTCAAACAGGATTCATGATATCCAGCAGAAGGCCTTTTCACAGGGTAAAATCACCTTAGAACACACCACAATTCCTAAAATGAGTATGGTACCATCAACAAATGATTTATAATGTAATTAAAGTCTTAAAACCTTCTATTAACTGCTATGCTTTTTAATGAGGTGCTACCATGTATATTGGTCCCAAAATGGCTGCCAACACTTCTGATGAAGTGCTGACAGCCAATTGGATCTCACAATGAGATGTGTGGTTAGGCTCCGCCCAGATATATATATTTCTTTTTCCATTAATATTTTAAAAACTACTGAACAGATTTACACCATTTAACCAGAAAGCATGACTCTGACCCAAGGGCTACCTTTTTGCCAAATTTGGTGTAATTCCGTTCAGCAGTTTGGGCTGTAGCTGCAACTAAAGGTTCCTATGAAAAATTGAATGGGGAAAACACGTTTTGGGGCCCATTTTTTCTCTGCCCTCACTTGACGATTTATACCCGAGACTTTCAGGATAGGAGTGCACCGGAGCTGGCCAAAAGTTTCGAAAATTTCGCAAAGATTCGTCTACGGGAGCCAAAGTTTATATATATATATATATTACCTACTGGCGGTCGCCAGTAGGTAGTTATAGTTAGGACCTATTTTCCATAGGAAAACTGCAACATTCTTTTCCCAATAACTTTGGCGCCGGTTGACGAGTCTTCGCAAAATTTTGAAAACTTTTGGCCAGCTCCGGTCAGCTCTTATGCTTAATGTTTCTGGGTGATGCGCCAAGCGGGGGCAGTGATAAAAGGGGGGTTCCAAAACATGTTTTCTCTATGGTATTTCCGATAGGAAACTTTAGACACAACTACAGCCTGAACTGCTGTACGGAATTACACCAAATTTGGCAAAAAGGTAGCCCTTGGTTCAGAAAGAGACCTTATTGTTAAATGGTGTAAATCCGTTCAGTAGTTCCTGAGAAATTAAATAAATAGAGGTCAAAAAATGCATTTCCCATGGGAAACTTTAGACACGGCTACAGATCGAATTGCTGAACAGAATTACACAAAATTTGGCAAAAAGGTAGTGCTTGGTTCCGAAAGCACCCTTTTTTTTAAATGTTGTAAATCTGTTCATTAGTTGCTGAGAACATAAAAAAATAAAAGTTTTGATATCTATGGACGAGGTGGATCCACGCACCCTCCCGATCACAAGCTGCATTCTGATTAGCTGTCAACACTCCAAACCAGGAAGTGTTAGCAGCCATCTTGTGCCTCGGTAACCAAGGCACAAGAAAACAGGGAAACTGGTGCAAAAAACAAGAAAAGGGGGCAGGATAGAAACACACTGACCCCCTAGGCCTTCTCAGGGGGTTCAAAAATGTTTTTTTTTAATTTTAAATCGGCAAAATGCACGGAGGATCCATGGATCCAGCCGCGAAAATAAAAAAACGAAGCACAGGCTCCCGCGCTTCGTTATTAATTAGCCCCCGGGTGGGCCAAGTCCTGGGGGCTATGTCTACATTCTTATTGGGGACCCAAGGGGGCCCCCCAGCCCCAGGGACCACCACCCCCCAGGGCTTTTATTACATATTCACGGGGGGCACATGGCCCCCCGCAGCCCCTGGGACCGCCGCCCCAGAGGCTTGTATTTTAAGTGGGTGGGGGGCCTTTAAGGCCTCCCAAAGCCCCAGAGACTGCCACCCCTGGGGCATTTCTTAAATATTTGTAGGGGGCACATGGCCCCCCGCAGCCCCGGGGACCGCCACCCCCGGGGCTTGTTTTTTTTTTAAAGACCCTCTGTGGGTGGCTTGAGGCCCACCACACGCCCCGGGGACCGCCACCTTCCCGGGGCACTAAATAAAGGAATTTGGGGGTCCATTATGGACCCCTGAGCCCCGGGGACCACCACCTCCCCGGGGCTTTGCCAATGTTGGGAGGGGGGCCACGCAGCCCCCCTCCTGGAGACTATGATGGCCCTGGGGACCACCACCCCCAGGGCCAACTTCTGCAGTGTCCCGAGGTGCCCACCCCAGGACACTGTTGTTTGCTATGGTATGGTGGGAGCCTCGCGGCTCCCGCCCTGCCATAGTAAACTGTAGTGTAAGTTGGGGGATTAAGTCTCCTTGAAACCTGAGGGTCCCTGGGGTCCAACTAGCCCACCAGGTACCTCCAGTAAGCGTGACAGAGCTGCATTGCACAGTTGTGTAAAAAGGGGCGTGGCCTCTGAGCACCTCACTGCAATGCAGCTCCCTGGTGCATACTGGAGGTACCTGGTGGGCGAGTTGGCCCCCAGGGACCCTCAGGATTGAAGAGGAATTAATTCCCCAACTTAAAACGTGCCACAAGGCGTGTTTGCACACATGTCACCTCAGGCCCCGCCCCCTCCCTTCACCACTGTGTGTGCAAACGCGCCCCCTGGCACATTGTAAGTTGGGGAATTAATTACCCTTGAATACTGAGGGTCCCTGGGGGCCAACTGGCCCACCAGGTACCTCCAGAATGCGCCAGAGAGCTGTGTTGCAGAGAGGTGTTCAGAGGCCACGCCCCTTTTTACACGTCTCTGCTACACAGCTCTGTGGCGCTTACTGGAGGTAGCTCATGAGCTAGTTGGATCCCAGGGACCCTGAGGATTCAAGGGGACTTAATCTCCCAACTTAATATGCACCAAGGGGCGCGTTTGCACAGTGATGAAGGGAGGGGGCGGGGCCTGAGGTGCCATGTGTGTAAACATGCCCTGTGGCGTGTTTAAAGTTGGGGAATTAATTTCCTTTCAATCCTGAGGGCCCCTGGGGGCCAACTAGCCCACCAGGTGCTTCCAGTAAGCGCCACTGCGCTGCGTTGCAGAGAAGTGGTTCAGATCATGCCTCTTTTTACACCTATCTGCAACACAGCTCTGTGGCGCTTACTGGAGCTACCTGGTGGGCTAGTTGGACTCCAGGGGCCATCAGGATTCCAGGGGACTTAATCCCCCAACTAAAAGTGCGCCACGGGTGCGTTTGCATAGTGGTGAAGGGAGGGGGCGGGCATTAGGTGACATGTGTGCAAACACGCCCTGTGGTGCGTTTTAAGTTGGGGAATTAATTCCTCTTCAATCCTGAGGGTCCCAGGGGGCCAACAACCCCACCAGGTACCTCCTGTAAGCGCCACTGTGCTGCGTTGCAGAGAGGTGACCTAGGCCACTCCCCTTTTTACACCTATCTGTGTCACAGCTTTTTGGCACTTACTGGAGGTATCTGGTTGGCCAGTTGGACCCCATGGACCACCAGGGTTCAAGGGTACATAATCTCCCAACTTAAAACGGCCAAAGGGCGAGTTTGCACACATGTCACCTCAGGCCCCCCTCCCTTTACCACTGTGCAAACGCACCCTGTAGTGTGTTTTAAGAGGTAGTTTTAATCCCCCTGCCCTATTATGTACTAGGGCCTTACAGAGGAGGTCATGCTAATCATAGGGGTACCCCAACGCATAGTGTATGTAGGTGTTTTCACTGGATACTATGTGTCTTTTAGCATAGTACTGGCTCTAGGCCTGGTTAGTCAGAGTCAGTTACCACCAGTACCTGTCTGAAAAAGTTGTGGGTACAGGATGATTTTGCAACAAGGCCTCTTTCTGCTCCTCTGTTGGTTCTTTCTGCACATGTCTTGCTTCTTCCTGTACTTTTCTTCATCTTTGTGGACTTCTGATGCTACTTTCTGCATTTCTTTTGCTTCTTTCTGTGGGTTTTTCGTATTTGTTCACATGCCCTACCTCTGTAAGGCATAGTTAGAATCTAGAAATTAAAAAATCTTTGAAATTCACTGAAAAAACCATAGGTTTCAGGCACGTTATAGTTAGAAATAAGCATTTAAAAAACTTTAGAAATTCACTGAAAAAAACATAGGTTTTAGGGAAAGTTATAGTTAGTTGGACGTTTCATGAGTGATGTAATATGTGACGTCATCAGCAGTACATTACGGGGGCGCGAGTTATAGTTAGCTGTACTAACTATAACGGGGGAATTTCTATGGTTTTGTACGAGTGAAATGTCCAACTAACTATAACTTTGCCTAAAACCTATGGTTTTTTCAGTGAATATATATATGTATATATATATTACCTACTGGCGGTCGCCAGTAGGTAGTTATAGTTAGGACCCTGTTTCCATAGAAAATCCGCAACATTCTATTTTGAATAACTTTGGCGCCGGTCGACGAATCCTCGCGAATTTCTCAAAATAGGTGGGGCGCTACGCTCTGCTCCTACCCTGAAAGTCTCGGGGGGATTCGTCAAGCGGGGGCTGAGATAAAAGGGGGGTCCCAAAACGCGTTTTTCCCATGCATTTTTCCATAGGACCTTTAGACAGGGCTACAGCCCGAACGGCTGAACAGAATTACTAGAAATTTGGCAGAGAGGTAGTCCTCAGGTCAAGGAAGTGCCTTTTGTAGGTTTGGTGTAAATCTGTTCAGTAGATTCTGAGAAAATAGCCTTTAAATCAATATATATATCTGAGCCAGCTTACGGTACGCTTACCGTAAGCTTACCGTACGCGTACGGTGGCGTGCGCGAGCGCGATTCTGATTGGCTGTTAGATCTTAGTAAACATTCGAATCGGCCGAAACCAGGAAGCGGCGGCCGCCATTTTGTGTATTTCTCTCCGGTAAAAAAGAGTGATATCTTGAAAAGGGGGCAAGGGAGAGAGTTACAGACCCCCTAACATTTGTGAGGGGGTCAAAGAAGGACAGAAAAGTACAAAGAAAACATTTATTGATTTTAAAAAAAATCACGGGGTACGCGTACGGTAAGCTTACGGTAAGCGTACGGTAAAAAAAAAATACAAAAAAGAAATGAAATTCAGATTTAAGTGTTTAGATATTAGGGGGCTCTAAAAAGAGCCGTTGTGTTTATTAAGTGATTTTTTTGTGGTACCTACAAGTAAGTACCGATGCAGAGTCTAAGGTTCAAGAGGAAGACTCTGTTCCCTTCATCATTGAAGTGCACACCATCTCCTCTATAAATGTCTTGCATGTCGTAACGCAAGTTGTTGTGGTAAATGGAACCCATACCATAGTCACGGAGGAAAGCAGAAACAGATTTGTTGACGTGCTTTCTTGCTTTGTCAATCTGCGGACAGAAATGATTGGACCAGTTCCATTTTTGCCTTTGGCATATGTTAGAAAACACAAAGGCAGTTTTAGGGAAAAGTGAAAACAGTTGTGCAAAGGTGTCCTTCATAAGCATTTCCAGACCTACCCCAGTCAAAGTGCCTAGGTCATTGCCACCACAGTGCACTATTATGAGGTCAGGGTGTTGGATTTGCATGAAGGATTTCACCAATGGCATCAATTGGTGCCACTTTAACCCTCTCTGACCAATCCATTTAATGTCTACATTTGGCAAAGCAAGGTCTCTCACCATACCTGTTTTCTCTGCAAACTTTTCACTCCAGAAGACATAGCTGTGCCCTACAATCCACACTGTGAACATCTTCAAAGGAGAACAGGATGCACTCAGGAGGTGTCTTTCAGTAGAATGGCAATATGAAAAGAAAGACAGTTTGGAAATGGAGGCATACATATTTTTTTCAAAACAAAAAGAACTGATTGGCTGTTTCATACCATTCTAGAATAAAAACTAGGCTGTATGTGTAAATTAATAGAAGCATGTTTTGTATTGGTACAGAAAAATGTGTTACCAAAGAACAGTACTATGGATTTGCTGTTAGGTTTGAAAAGTCAAGCACTCTTGCTCTGTGGAATTGAAACATTGTGTGGCGAACTTCTGACCTGACTCCACACAGCAGTGTTCCATGAGCTGTTGCTATGGTAGCAGGCAGAAGTCAAGTTGGGGGAAGGGTACTAGGCAGAAGTCAAGTTGGGGGCAGGGTACTTTGTGAAAAGGGTTGGTTTTCAACCAATAGAAATGTGTGATTACATTTGAAAAAAAGGGGGAAGCACTGAGATTTGAAACTTACATGTATATGTGTGGAAAAATAGAGGGACACTTTGCCATTATCTGGTTCTGCTGAGAGGAGAGAGGTGTAGAGAACAGAGATCCTGGCTCTGATAATCTGCTGTTTGAGTGCCACATTTCTTTCACAACTAACTAATTTTAAAGGTGAGGTTAGAGTTTGAGAGGGGATGTATATGGTAAATTAAGAAATGAATAATAGAAATGTAATTCTTTTTGTTGAAGTTGCGTTTATTATTTTCTGTTTTGGGAGAAATTTAAATGTGAGGAACATGTAATGTAAATGTATTTTAATATATTTATATTATTTTCTTTAAAAAACAAATTTGGCCAAACTTTTTTCGGAGTCGTGCACCCAAAGTGTACACATCATGGTGGGTGCACGGATTCTAGCCGTCATTTTAGAAACGTCGTGAAGGATCCGCGTACGGTGTGCGACGGCTGCATGTTTTTCAGTTACATCATATACATTTAATATTACGTGATGTGCGCGATTGGTATGCGACCAGTCCGTGACTCCTGCTCCCGCGCATTCATGACACATGTGCTTTACGGTACGCGACGCTTGTGCGGTGGCGGGTACCGCGTGACCTCATACACGTGCTGGGGCGCGCTGGGTGCGCGACTCCCGCAAAAAAAATGTATGTTCTAAAATATGTATGTGTGTTTAATATACATATTAGAGCAAGAGACTATCTAAGATATTCATAAAAATAATATATTTGTACTTCTAATAAACGTATATTGTTTTTAAATATATTTTCCTGAGGTCGTGTCGGGTGCTTGCTTCGTGAGCGCAGAGTTCGCGGATCCCATGTGTCCTCAAAAAAAAAGATTTCATTGGTTCATAACATTTCCCACTGTAACTAATGAAGGACCCCACCCATTTTAATCATTCTTGTTGGAGCATCTTTAAAGAGACATCTCTTTTCCTACAAAAACCCTTTTTGCTTGTTTTTTTTGATGTTTTTCCAAAAATATGAAACAAAATGGCATCTGGACAGCAGCAGGAGGAAGTATCTTCCGAAGAAGAATTCTTGCAGGAGGCACCACGTCCACAGGGGCCGGAATCTGTAGTGTGGAAATTCTTCACTTTTCCACCTGGAGAGAAGAAAGTAAATGCGAGAAAGGTGACGTGCAAAATTTGTGACCGAGTCCTGTCAAGAGGCAGTGAAAAAAAATACTCTTGTGACCCTGCTTCCATGTACAAGCATCTCCGGATCACACATCCTCTCAATCTTGCTCGGGAGGAAATGAGGCGAGCTGCTTTGAACCCCTCACCTGCTGTGGCAAGTACATCTGGAGCGTCCTTAGGAACACCTGCAATGGACATTAGGCCAGAATTCGCCTTTCTCGAGCAACACTGCGTGAAGTGCAAGAAACTTCGGTGAGCAGTCGGTGGATGCAGATTGTGCGGCACAACGCAACCATCGTTGTTAATTTTTTTGTTTTTTTGTTTTTGGAATGATAAGTAATTCCAAATGTTTCCTGTTTTATTCGTTCTTTTTTTTGTTCATTTTTTGAAAAAACACCAAACAAATACTAAATTGTTCAAAAAAATATAAAAGAATAAAGAAGAAAAAAAAAGTTCTTATCAGAACTACCTTCTCTGGTTAAAGAAATACCTATAATTGCAAGGTAATGTGTGAAAGCTTGGTTGAATATATGTATACAGCATGATTGACTGAAAGAATGCATTAGTAGTGTATGGTTTTTTATTTATAGGTGAAGATTTATGAGGAAGTACTGCAGCGTGACACTGCAAGCTCTTTAGCTGCACTGCACTGTGGCACTTCCGAAGCACAGGAATGTGACATATGTACATGAATATGTTGCAACTCTCTGCTTCCCTCTGCACTGCTGCACAAACTGCAGCCATGCAGTGATACAGGCACCCTTGCACCATGGTGCAAGGATATCTGTGTCATGTGGAGATTGTTTTTTTGCAGAAAGTGACACCTTCCTACACAACAACAATCAGTAAAGGCATTTTCCACTTTCAATGTATGCTGTGGAATGCAGCATGCATTGAGAGAGGAAAAAATGAGGAGAAATGAAAACAATTCTCCTTGTTGCGCCTTGCTACACCAACTCTAGGATGGCGCAGCATTCACACACATCTCCAGATTTACCATTTCTCATAAATCTGGAGATGTGGCTTGCTCTCTGGGTGTTGCATGGGAGCACACACAGCAACACCAATGGGACGCCCCTTCAACGCAAAGTTCTGTGTATGAAGGGGTCGTATTTACAAGGAGAGGAAAAAACATGCAGGGTGGCTTTTCCTCCCCTTGTAAATACGAAGGAGTGCCTGGCGCCATCACTACGTTACAAAAAGTGACGTACTGGTGGCGCAGGGTGCTAGTAAATCTGACCCATAAGTGCTTAGGTATTGGCAGACTGATACAATAAGAACATAGTGCTGGATGGGTGATTGAAGAATTGCATGAGACTGACAGGAGGCATCCTACGCTGCATGGGTACTACTTCAGTATTTAATGGAGTGGACCAATAGTATGTATCTGCTTAGAGATTTATAGGGATTATGCACAGAAAAGTTTATGTGTACTTGTGTTGGTGCCTAGGTCATTTTATAAGAATACCACTAGTAACTGGAATGATGACAGTGCTGCAAACAGAGTGAACACTTAATGTCTAAGTGCTTACGTATTGGTGGAGTGATAGGATAAGTAGATAGTGGTAGATAAGTGATTAAAGATGTGCATGGCACAGACTGGACGATTCCTACACTGCATGAGTACTAACTGGGTATTTAGAAGAGTGTATCAATAGTATGTAGCTAGTTAGAGGTCTGCTTGGAAGTGCACAAAATATTATAGATGTACTTGTGTTAGTAGCTAGGCCATTCCATAAGTTCATGACTAGTAACTAGAATAATTACAGTATTACAAACAGTGTATAGTGAATTTATAAGTGCTTAGGTATTGGTGGAGTAATAGGCTAAGTAGATAATGCTGGATGGGTCATTGGAGAAATGCATGGGACAGACAGGAGGATTCCTACACGGCATAGGTACTAACTGGGTATTTAGAAGAGCGTATCAATAGTTTGTAGCTGTTTAGAGGTGTGCTGCATAGTGTACAAAATATTGTACCTGCACTTGTGTTTTTGACTACGCCATTCCTTAAGTATACGACTAATGACTGGAGTAATTTCAGTGTTGCACAGAAAGTGTGTGCTGAATTTATAAGTGCTTAGGTATTGATGGAGTGATAGGATACGTAGATAGTGCTGGATGGGTGAATGGAGAAGTGCATGGGACAGACAGATGGATTCCTAGACTGCATAGGTACTAACTGGGTATTTAGAAGAACGTATCAATAGTATGTAGCTGGTTAGAGGTCTGCATGCATAGTGTACAAAATATTGTACCTGCACTTGTGTTAGTGGCTAGGCCATTCCTTAAGTATATGACCAATAACTGGAGTAATTTCAGTGCTGCAAAGAAAGTGCATGCTAAATGTATTAGTGCTTAGGTATTGGCAGAGTCATAGGATACGTAGATAGTGTTGGATGGTTGAATGGCGAAGTGCATGGGACTGACAGAAGGATTCCTAGACTGCATAGGTACTAACTGAGTATTTAAAAGACTGTATTAAAGCTATGTGGCTGAATAGAGGTCTGCATGCATAGTGCACACAATATTGCAGCTGTACTAGTATTGGTGTGTCTATGGTTCCGAGAATGGTAGTCTGTGAGGAGGTGCATCAGATGATCACGTAGATGATGTCATCAGTGATGTCATTTGAGATGTCATCAGTGATGTCATCATTGATGTCACTGACCATGTCATGAGTGATGTAATATGTGACGTCATCAGCAGTGCATTACTTTAATCCAAAAAGCTGGTGGCCATATTGGCCTGGTCACGATGTGAATATTCAGGAGTTGATACAATAAAGAAAAGAAAACAAGTGTTAATATGCACACAATGTCATTTCAGCATATCTTGCCCCGTGACCGCCATACCTGTATGTTCGTCAACGTGACTTATTCATAATAAACATACTTAGAATTGCAAACATCAACATAAACAATGGACTACACATTACTTTAAAGTGAAAGGCTATTGGCCATATTAATCTGGGCACGTTGCGTATTATAATGGTTCTTACACGAAAGAAAAGGAAGAAAAGCTGTGTTAATATACACACACTATCCCTAAATAAAGTTCTAGCAATTATAGTTACATTCCATTCACAGCTAATTTGAGATGTCATTAGTGATGTCATGAGTGATGTAACTGACCATGTCATGAATGATGTGATGTCTGAGGTCATTAGCAGTACATTGCGGGGACGTAAGTTATTATTTGCTCAGGTAACTATAACTGCTGAATTTCACTGGTTGTGTATGAGTGAAATCTGAGTCTAACTATACCGTCCCTGTAATCTTTGTTTTTTTCAGCAAATTGCTAGTTTTTTTTAACGTTAAGATGCATATCACAATGAATGGTGGGGGGTTGGAAGCAGGGCCTGTCATTGTGCTGCCCCAGCCAAGCATGCTGCTCTTGCCTTCTCTCCTCCTAGCCATCCATTGTCCAAGTCCATGTCCCTGCTCCCTTATTACAGCCCTGTGTGGCCGTTGTTCTGCCACTGGCCTACCCGCCTTCTCTGAACAGTTAGCTTGCTGCCCCATCCACCTCCTCCCTATCATCTGTTGTCTGAATCTATGGACTAGCCTCCTCCCTCCTGCCATGCATGGTCTTCTGTGCTGCCACGGCCTCTCCCACCTTCCCTGTGTAGTCAGCTAGATGCCCCTGACCCCCTCCCTCCTTCCCTCCATGGTCTGTGTGTATGCCATCATAGTCTCACTGTTGCTCCCCATGGTGTGTCTTGCTTCTAGTGCCCTTACTGCCTGACCTCCATGGTCATCTTGCTGCTGCTGCCCTGCCCCCTTGCCCCCAACCCTCTGTTTCCATATGCAGACCCCTATTCCCTCCCTCCTGGCTTGTCTGATCCATTGTCATGCCCCTGATCCGTCCCTCCTGCCCTTTATGGTCTGTTATGCTGCAGCTTTCTCTCCTTTCTGTCCATTATGGTCAGCTAGCTACCATTGCCTCTTTCCCCTCTGTTCTCTGTTGTCCATGTGCATGGTCCTGTCCCCTCCCTATTGCTTTCTATGGATTGTTGTGCTGCAATCCCATCCCGCATGCCCTGTGTGGTGTATTGTGCTGCTACAAACCCTGATGCCTGCCCTGTAGGGACAGTTTGGTGCACCTCTCCTTATCCCTCCTGTCCTCTGTTATCCAAGTCCATGTCCCTACCCCAATTCCTCCTGCCTTCCATGATCCAATGTACCATACTTGCTAACATTTTGAACTTGGTAAGAGGGAGATTTTGAAAAAAAACTGGGGTATTGATTTTCCCCTTTGACTGACATTGAAAAAGAGGAGATTGTAGACAGGAGATAGATCAAATAAAGCCCATTTGGGCTTCAAAACATTGGACGTTTCCTGTCTGAATCGGGTTTGTTGGCATGTATGGTTGTACTACCACTGCCTCTTCCTTCTGCCCACAATGGTCTATTATATTGCCACAGCCTCTCTTGCCAGTCCTGTATTGTTGGTTTGTTGCCCCTGCCCCCCTTTCCACTGCCCTCCATAGTCTGTTGTGCTGCCACTGCCCTTCCTGCCTGCCCAGTGTGGTCAAATTATTGCCTCTGCACCCTCCTACCTGCCTTCAATTTTCAGAGTCTGTGCCCCTGGCCTCTGCCTCTCAACAGTATCCTAATGAACAACTATATTGCTAACATTCTATATTTATTACAAAAGTGTGGAACACCTGACGTCATCTTGATGTAATCAAAACTGTAATACCTAGAGCATTTCCTTTAGAAATTACATATATGAGAGGGTCTTATTTGCATCAAAATTATGGTTAGTGCTCTAAAAAACTAAAATGAAGACATATTTTCTGAGTTTTCAAATAGCGACAAAGCACTTTTAAATTATTTGTTATCTTTATGTTTTTTTATCCAGTTGACCACTTGATTAAATGTTGCACCTTGGCGAGAGGATGTGGTGTTACTTCCAGAGCTGCAGACCTTGCAACTGGGGAACCAGGTTGGAGTTTCTGCTTCAGCTCGACATTCAGTGATTCTGGTCCAATCACTTAATCTCCCCATGTCTACAACCAAAATGAATTTGTTCTTGTGTGATGTAACCAATGCTCATGTAAAGCACTCCAATACCTGACAAGTCTGCACTATATAAAACTGCAAAAACACAAAAAATAAAAAGTGTTTTGCACACTTCTGTCATTGGGCTACATGTGGGCTACATCTGGGTGATATTGGTGCTAAATTTGGGCTCTTTTGTCTCTGGTGGCCATCTTGGGAGATTTATTTGTAATGAAGTTTCCTCATTTCCTTATTTACTGCAGTCTCCTCAGTAGGAAATGCTTTCAGTTTTTTACTTTGATTCCATCAAGAAGGTATTCAGATATGACACACATTTGCCATAAATTCTGAATGTTAGCACTCTAGTTGCTCATTAGATCACTGTAGTAAAGCTACTGCTCATCGCGGAAGTCTGCTGCTGGTATTAAAAGTGCATGTTTCAGTCTACATTTAATGAAATAGAAGAGGATTTGAGAAGTCACTCAAAATGTGCCCTAATTTTTCTTTCTGCAGCACTAATCATACTTTCTGTGGCAGAATGAATCCCCTCATGTTGTTCCTTTTTAAATTAAATGTTTTAAGAGTTACCACTTTATTCCAATCAAGATGACTTCAGGTGTGCAATACATTTGTCATAAGTAGGACTGTTAGCACTCTAGTTGTTCTTTAGAACACTCTGGGAAGCTGCAGTAGAACACAAAGGAATCAACTGACAGTCTCTGCCCTTGTTGGATGTACATGTTTTACTGAGAATGTCAGACTTCATTCTCACATGACTGAGAAAGATAATGTGAATTTACAGAAAATATGCTCTCAGTTTAGCTTATAGATCACCTTCCAAACCTCTGTGGGAAAAGCATGAGAAAATTGTTTTCTCTCAAACAGGATTCATGATATCCCAGCAGAAGGCCTTTTCACAGGGTAAAATCACCTTAGAACACACCACAATTCCTAAAATGAGTATGGTACCATCAACAAATGATTTATAATGTAATTAAAGTCTTAAAACCTTCTATTAACTGCTATGCTTTTTAATGAGGTGCTACCATGTATATTGGTCCCAAAATGGCTGCCAACACTTCTGATGAAGTGCTGACAGCCAATTGGATCTCACAATGAGATGTGTGGTTAGGCTCTGCCCAGATATATATATTTCTTTTTCCATTAATATTTTAAAAACTACTGAACAGATTTACACCATTTAACCAGAAAGCATGACTCTGACCCAAGGGCTACCTTTTTGCCAAATTTGGTGTAATTCCGTTCAGCAGTTTGGGCTGTAGCTGCAACTAAAGGTTCCTATGAAAAATTGAATGGGGAAAACACGTTTTGGGGCCCATTTTTTCTCTGCCCTCACTTGACGATTTATACCCGAGACTTTCAGGATAGGAGTGCACCGGAGCTGGCGAAAAGTTTCGAAAATTTCGCAAAGATTCGTCTACGGGAGCCAAAGTTTATATATATATATATATATATTACCTACTGGCGGTCGCCAGTAGGTAGTTATAGTTAGGACCTATTTTCCATAGGAAAACTGCAACATTCTATTCCCAATAACTTTGGCGCCGGTTGACGAGTCTTCGCAAAATTTTGAAAACTTTTGGCCAGCTCCGGTCAGCTCTTATGCTTAATGTTTCTGGGTGATGCGCCAAGCGGGGGCAGTGATAAAAGGGGGGTTCCAAAACATGTTTTCTCTATGGTATTTCCGATAGGAAACTTTAGACACAACTACAGCCTGAACTGCTGTACGGAATTACACCAAATTTGGCAAAAAGGAAGCCCTTGGTTCAGAAAGAGACCTTATTGTTAAATGGTGTAAATCCGTTCAGTAGTTCCTGAGAAATTAAATAAATAGAGGTCAAAAAATGCATTTCCCATGGGAAACTTTAGACACGGCTACAGATCGAATTGCTGAACAGAATTACACAAAATTTGGCAAAAAGGTAGTGCTTGGTTCCGAAAGCACCCTTTTTTTTAAATGTTGTAAATCTGTTCATTAGTTGCTGAGAACATAAAAAAATAAAAGTTTTGATATCTATGGACGAGGTGGATCCACGCACCCTCCCGATCACAAGCTGCATTCTGATTAGCTGTCAACACTCCAAACCAGGAAGTGTTAGCAGCCATCTTGTGCCTCGGTAACCAAGGCACAAGAAAACAGGGAAACTGGTGCAAAAAACAAGAAAAGGGGGCAGGATAGAAACACACTGACCCCCTAGGCCTTCTCAGGGGGTTCAAAAATGTTTTTTTTTAATTTTAAATCGGCAAAATGCACGGAGGATCCATGGATCCAGCCGCGAAAATAAAAAAACGAAGCACAGGCTCCCGCGCTTCGTTATTAATTAGCCCCCGGGTTGGCCAAGTCCTGGGGGCTATGTCTACATTCTTATTGGGGACCCAAGGGGGCCCCCCAGCCCCAGGGACCACCACCCCCAGGGCTTTTATTACATATTCACGGGGGGCACATGGCCCCCCGCAGCCCCTGGGACCGCCGCCCCAGAGGCTTGTATTTTAAGTGGGTGGGGGGCCTTTAAGGCCTCCCAAAGCCCCAGAGACTGCCACCCCTGGGGCATTTCTTAAATATTTGTAGGGGGCACATGGCCCCCCGCAGCCCCGGGGACCGCCACCCCCGGGGCTTGTTTTTTTTTTGAAGACCCTCTGTGGGTGGCTTGAGGCCCACCACACGCCCCGGGGACCGCCACCTTCCCGGGGCACTAAATAAAGGAATTTGGGGGTCCATTATGGACCCCTGAGCCCCGGGGCTTTGCCAATGTTGGGAGGGGGGCCACGCAGCCCCCCTCCTGGAGACTATGATGGCCCTGGGGACCACCACCCCCAGGGCCAACTTCTGCAGTGTCCCGAGGTGCCCACCCCCAGGACACTGTTGTTTGCTATGGTATGGTGGGAGCCTCGCGGCTCCTGCCCTGCCATAGTAAACTGTAGTGTAAGTTGGGGGATTAAGTCTCCTTGAAACCTGAGGGTCCCTGGGGTCCAACTAGCCCACCAGGTACCTCCAGTAAGCGTGACAGAGCTGCATTGCACAGTTGTGTAAAAAGGGGCGTGGCCTCTGAGCACCTCACTGCAATGCAGCTCCCTGGCGCATACTGGAGGTACCTGGTGGGCGAGTTGGCCCCCAGGGACCCTCAGGATTGAAGAGGAATTAATTCCCCAACTTAAAACGTGCCACAAGGCGTGTTTGCACACATGTCACCTCAGGCCCCGCCCCCTCCCTTCACCACTGTGTGTGAAAACGCGCCCCCTGGCACATTGTAAGTTGGGGAATTAATTACCCTTGAATACTGAGGGTCCCTGGGGGCCAACTGGCCCACCAGGTACCTCCAGAATGCGCCAGAGAGCTGTGTTGCAGAGAGGTGTTCAGAGGCCACGCCCCTTTTTACACGTCTCTGCTACACAGCTCTGTGGCGCTTACTGGAGGTACCTCATGAGCTAGTTGGATCCCAGGGACCCTGAGGATTCAAGGGGACTTAATCTCCCAACTTAATATGCACCAAGGGGCGCGTTTGCACAGTGATGAAGGGAGGGGGCGGGGCCTGAGGTGCCATGTGTGTAAACATGCCCTGTGGCGTGTTTAAAGTTGGGGAATTAATTTCCTTTCAATCCTGAGGGCCCCTGGGGGCCAACTAGCCCACCAGGTGCTTCCAGTAAGCGCCACTGCGCTGCGTTGCAGAGAAGTGGTTCAGATCATGCCTCTTTTTACACCTATCTGCAACACAGCTCTGTGGCGCTTACTGGAGCTACCTGGTGGGCTAGTTGGACTCCAGGGGCCATCAGGATTCCAGGGGACTTAATCCCCCAACTAAAAGTGCGCCACGGGTGCGTTTGCATAGTGGTGAAGGGAGGGGGCGGGCATTAGGTGACATGTGTGCAAACACGCCCTGTGGTGCGTTTTAAGTTGGGGAATTAATTCCTCTTCAATCCTGAGGGTCCCAGGGGGCCAACAACCCCACCAGGTACCTCCTGTAAGCGCCACTGTGCTGCGTTGCAGAGAGGTGACCTAGGCCACTCCCCTTTTTACACCTATCTGTGTCACAGCTTTTTGGCACTTACTGGAGGTATCTGGTTGGCCAGTTGGACCCCATGGACCACCAGGGTTCAAGGGTACATAATCTCCCAACTTAAAACGGCCAAAGGGCGAGTTTGCACACATGTCACCTCAGGCCCCCCTCCCTTTACCACTGTGCAAACGCACCCTGTAGTGTGTTTTAAGAGGTAGTTTTAATCCCACTGCCCTATTATGTACTAGGGCCTTACAGAGGAGGTCATGCTAATCATAGGGGTACCCCAACGCATAGTGTATGTAGGTGTTTTCACTGGATACTATGTGTCTTTTAGCATAGTACTGGCTCTAGGCCTGGTTAGTCAGAGTCAGTTACCACCAGTACCTGTCTGAAAAAGTTGTGGGTACAGGATGATTTTGCAACAAGGCCTCTTTCTGCTCCTCTGTTGGTTCTTTCTGCACATGTCTTGCTTCTTCCTGTACTTTTCTTCATCTTTGTGGACTTCTGATGCTACTTTCTGCATTTCTTTTGCTTCTTTCTGTGGGTTTTTCGTATTTGTTCACATGCCCTACCTCTGTAAGGCATAGTTAGAATCTAGAAATTAAAAAATCTTTGAAATTCACTGAAAAAACCATAGGTTTCAGGCACGTTATAGTTAGAAATAAGCATTTAAAAAACTTTAGAAATTCACTGAAAAAAACATAGGTTTTAGGGAAAGTTATAGTTAGTTGGATGTTTCATGAGTGATGTAATATGTGACGTCATCAGCAGTACATTACGGGGGCGCAAGTTATAGTTAGCTGTACTAACTATAACGGGGGAATTTCTATGGTTTTGTACGAGTGAAATGTCCAACTAACTATAACTTTCCCTAAAACCTATGGTTTTTTCAGTGAATATATATATGTATATATATATTACCTACTGGCGGTCGCCAGTAGGTAGTTATAGTTAGGACCCTGTTTCCATAGGAAATCCGCAACATTCTATTTTGAATAACTTTGGCGCCGGTCGACGAATCCTCGCGAATTTCTCAAAATAGGTGGGGCGCTACGCTCCGCTCCTACCCTGAAAGTCTCGGGGGGATTCGTCAAGCGGGGGCTGAGATAAAAGGGGGGTCCCAAAACGCGTTTTTCCCATGCATTTTTCCATAGGACCTTTAGACAGGGCTACAGCCCGAACGGCTGAACAGAATTACTAGAAATTTGGCAGAGAGGTAGTCCTCAGGTCAAGGAAGTGCCTTTTGTAGGTTTGGTGTAAATCTGTTCAGTAGATTCTGAGAAAATAGCCTTTAAATCAATATATATATCTGAGCCAGCTTACGGTACGCTTACCGTAAGCTTACCGTACGTGTACGGTGGCGTGCGCGAGCGCGATTCTGATTGGCTGTTAGATCTTAGTAAACATTCGAATCGGCCGAAACCAGGAAGCGGCGGCCGCCATTTTGTGTATTTCTCTCCGGTAAAAAAGAGTGATATCTTGAAAAGGGGGCAAGGGAGAGAGTTACAGACCCCCTAACATTTGTGAGGGGGTCAAAGAAGGACAGAAAAGTACAAAGAAAACATTTATTGATTTTAAAAAAAATCACGGGGTACGCGTACGGTAAGCTTACGGTAAGCGTACGGTAAAAAAAAAATACAAAAAAGAAATGAAATTCAGATTTAAGTGTTTAGATATTAGGGGGCTCTAAAAAGAGCCGTTGTGTTTATTAAGTGATTTTTTTGTGGTACCTACAAGTAAGTACCGATGCAGAGTCTAAGGTTCAAGAGGAAGACTCTGTTCCCTTCATCATTGAAGTGCACACCATCTCCTCTATAAATGTCTTGCATGTCGTAACGCAAGTTGTTGTGGTAAATGGAACCCATACCATAGTCACGGAGGAAAGCAGAAACAGATTTGTTGACGTGCTTTGTCAATCTGCGGACAGAAATGATTGGACCAGTTCCATTTTTGCCTTTGGCATATGTTAGAAAACACAAAGGCAGTTTTAGGGAAAAGTGAAAACAGTTGTGCAAAGGTGTCCTTCATAAGCATTTCCAGACCTACCCCAGTCAAAGTGCCTAGGTCATTGCCACCACAGTGCACTATTATGAGGTCAGGGTGTTGGATTTGCATGAAGGATTTCACCAATGGCATCAATTGGTGCCACTTTAACCCTCTCTGACCAATCCATTTAATGTCTACATTTGGCAAAGCAAGGTCTCTCACCATACCTGTTTTCTCTGCAAACTTTTCACTCCAGAAGACATAGCTGTGCCCTACAATCCACACTGTGAACATCTTCAAAGGAGAACAGGATGCACTCAGGAGGTGTCTTTCAGTAGAATGGCAATATGAAAAGAAAGACAGTTTGGAAATGGAGGCATACATATTTTTTTCAAAACAAAAAGAACTGATTGGCTGTTTCATACCATTCTAGAATAAAAACTAGGCTGTATGTGTAAATTAATAGAAGCATGTTTTGTATTGGTACAGAAAAATGTGTTACCAAAGAACAGTACTATGGATTTGCTGTTAGGTTTGAAAAGTCAAGCACTCTTGCTCTGTGGAATTGAAACATTGTGTGGCGAACTTCTGACCTGACTCCACACAGCAGTGTTCCATGAGCTGTTGCTATGGTAGCAGGCAGAAGTCAAGTTGGGGGAAGGGTACTAGGCAGAAGTCAAGTTGGGGGCAGGGTACTTTTGGAAAAGGGTTGGTTTTCAACCAATAGAAATGTGTGATTACATTTGAAAAAAAGGGGGAAGCACTGAGATTTGAAACTTACATGTATATGTGTGGAAAAATAGAGGGAAACTTTGCCATTATCTGGTTCTGCTGAGAGGAGAGAGGTGTAGAGAACAGAGATCCTGGCTCTGATAATCTGCTGTTTGAGTGCCACATTTCTTTCACAACTAACTAATTTTAAAGGTGAGGTTAGAGTTTGAGAGGGGATGTATATGGTAAATTAAGAAATGAATAATAGAAATGTAATTCTTTTTGTTGAAGTTGCGTTTATTATTTTCTGTTTTGGGAGAAATTTAAATGTGAGGAACATGTAATGTAAATGTATTTTAATATATTTATATTATTTTCTTTAAAAAACAAATTTGGCCAAACTTTTTTCGGAGTCGTGCACCCAAAGTGTACACATCATGGTGGGTGCACGGATTCTAGCCGTCATTTTAGAAACGTCGTGAAGGATCCGCGTACGGTGTGCGACGGCTGCATGTTTTTCAGTTACATCATATACATTTAATATTACGTGATGTGCGCGATTGGTATGCGACCAGTCCGTGACTCCTGCTCCCGCGCATTCATGACACATGTGCTTTACGGTACGCGACGCTTGTGCGGTGGCGGGTACCGCGTGACCTCATACACGTGCTGGGGCGCGCTGGGTGCGCGACTCCCGCAAAAAAAATGTATGTTCTAAAATATGTATGTGTGTTTAATATACATATTAGAGCAAGAGACTATCTAAGATATTCATAAAAATAATATATTTGTACTTCTAATAAACGTATATTGTTTTTAAATATATTTTCCTGAGGTCGTGTCGGGTGCTTGCTTCGTGAGCGCAGAGTTCGCGGATCCCATGTGTCCTCAAAAAAAAAGATTTCATTGGTTCATAACATTTCCCACTGTAACTAATGAAGGACCCCACCCATTTTAATCATTCTTGTTGGAGCATCTTTAAAGAGACATCTCTTTTCCTACAAAAACCCTTTTTGCTTGTTTTTTTTGATGTTTTTCCAAAAATATGAAACAAAATGGCATCTGGACAGCAGCAGGAGGAAGTATCTTCCGAAGAAGAATTCTTGCAGGAGGCACCACGTCCACAGGGGCCGGAATCTGTAGTGTGGAAATTCTTCACTTTTCCACCTGGAGAGAAGAAAGTAAATGCGAGAAAGGTGACGTGCAAAATTTGTGACCGAGTCCTGTCAAGAGGAAGTGAAAAAAAATACTCTTGTGACCCTGCTTCCATGTACAAGCATCTCCGGATCACACATCCTCTCAATCTTGCTCGGGAGGAAATGAGGCGAGCTGCTTTGAACCCCTCACCTGCTGTGGCAAGTACATCTGGAGCGTCCTTAGGAACACCTGCAATGGACATTAGGCCAGAATTCGCCTTTCTCGAGCAACACTGCGTGAAGTGCAAGAAACTTCGGTGAGCAGTCGGTGGATGCAGATTGTGCGGCACAACGCAACCATCGTTGTTAATTTTTTTGTTTTTTTGTTTTTGGAATGATAAGTAATTCCAAATGTTTCCTGTTTTATTCGTTCTTTTTTTTGTTCATTTTTTGAAAAAACACCAAACAAATACTAAATTGTTCAAAAAAATATAAAAGAATAAAGAAGAAAAAAAAAGTTCTTATCAGAACTACCTTCTCTGGTTAAAGAAATACCTATAATTGCAAGGTAATGTGTGAAAGCTTGGTTGAATATATGTATACAGCATGATTGACTGAAAGAATGCATTAGTAGTGTATGGTTTTTTATTTATAGGTGAAGATTTATGAGGAAGTACTGCAGCGTGACACTGCAAGCTCTTTAGCTGCACTGCATTGTGGCACTTCCGAAGCACAGGAATGTGACATATGTACATGAATATGTTGCAACTCTCTGCTTCTCTCTGCACTGCTGCACAAACTGCAGCCATGCGGTGATACAGGCACCCTTGCACCATGGTGCAAGGATATCTGTGTCATGTGGAGATTGTTTTTGTGCAGAAAGTGACACCTTCCTACACAACAACAATCAGTAAAGGCATTTTCCACTTTCAATGTATGCTGTGGAATGCAGCATGCATTGAGAGAGGAAAAAATGAGGAGAAATGAAAACAATTCTCCTTGTTGCGCCTTGCTACACCAACTCTAGGATGGCGCAGCATTCACACACATCTCCAGATTTACAATTTCTCATAAATCTGGAGATGTGGCTTGTTCTATGGGTGTTGCATGGGAGCACACACAGCAACACCAATGGGACGCCCCTTCAACGCAAAGTTCTGTGTATGAAGGGGTCGTATTTACAAGGAGAGGAAAAAACATGCAGGGTGGCTTTTCCTCCCCTTGTAAATACGAAGGAGTGCCTGGCGCCATCACTACGTTACAAAAAGTGACGTACTGGTGGCGCAGGGTGCTAGTAAATCTGACCCATAAGTGCTTAGGTATTGGCAGACTGATACAATAAGAACATAGTGCTGGATGGGTGATTGAAGAATTGCATGAGACTGACAGGAGGCATCCTACGCTGCATGGGTACTACTT
This sequence comes from Triturus cristatus, assembly GCF_964204655.1. NCBI lineage: Eukaryota > Metazoa > Chordata > Amphibia > Caudata > Salamandridae > Triturus > Triturus cristatus. Next base: position 722,264,221 of record NC_140585.1, read on the forward strand.
CAGTATTTAATGAAGTGGACCAATAGTATGTATCTGCTTAGAGATTTATAGGGATTATGCACAGAAAAGTTTATGTGTACTTGTGTTGGTGCCTAGGTCATTTTATAAGAATACCACTAGTAACTGGAATGATGACAGTGCTGCAAACAGAGTGAACACTTAATGTCTAAGTGCTTACGTATTGGTGGAGTGATAGGATAAGTAGATAGTGGTAGATAAGTGATTAAAGAAGTGCATGGCACAGACTGGACGATTCCTACACTGCATGAGTACTAACTGGGTATTTAGAAGAGTGTATCAATAGTATGTAGCTAGTTAGAGGTCTGCTTGGAAGTGCACAAAATGTTATAGATGTACTTGTGTTAGTAGCTAGGCCATTCCATAAGTTCATGACTAGTAACTAGAATAATTACAGTATTACAAACAGTGTATAGTGAATTTATAAGTGCTTAGGTATTGGTGGAGTAATAGGCTAAGTAGATAATGCTGGATGGGTCATTGGAGAAATGCATGGGACAGACAGGAGGATTCCTACACGGCATAGGTACTAACCGGGTATTTAGAAGAGCGTATCAATAGTTTGTAGCTGTTTAGAGGTGTGCTGCATAGTGTACAAAATATTGTACCTGCACTTGTGTTTTTGACTACGCCATTCCTTAAGTATACGACTAATGACTGGAGTAATTTCAGTGTTGCACAGAAAGTGTGTGCTGAATTTATAAGTGCTTAGGTATTGATGGAGTGATAGGATACGTAGATAGTGCTGGATGGGTGAATGGAGAAGTGCATGGGACAGACAGATGGATTCCTAGACTGCATAGGTACTAACTGGGTATTTAGAAGAACGTATCAATAGTATGTAGCTGGTTAGAGGTCTGCATGCATAGTGTACAAAATATTGTACCTGCACTTGTGTTAGTGGCTAGGCCATTCCTTAAGTATATGACCAATAACTGGAGTAATTTCAGTGCTGCAAAGAAAGTGCATGCTAAATGTATTAGTGCTTAGGTATTGGCAGAGTCATAGGATACGTAGATAGTGTTGGATGGTTGAATGGCGAAGTGCATGGGACTGACAGAAGGATTCCTAGACTGCATAGGTACTAACTGAGTATTTAAAAGACTGTATTAAAGCTATGTGGCTGAATAGAGGTCTGCATGCATAGTGCACACAATATTGCAGCTGTACTAGTATTGGTGTGTCTATGGTTCCGAGAATGGTAGTCTGTATTTTAGGGTGTGAGGAGGTGCATCAGATGATCACGTAGATGATGTCATCAGTGATGTCATTTGAGATGTCATCAGTGATGTCATCATTGATGTCACTGACCATGTCATGAGTGATGTAATATGTGACGTCATCAGCAGTGCATTACTTTAATCCAAAAAGCTGGTGGCCATATTGGCCTGGTCACGATGTGAATATTCAGGAGTTGATACAATAAAGAAAAGAAAACAAGTGTTAATATGCACACAATGTCATTTCAGCATATCTTGCCCCGTGACCGCCATACCTGTATGTTCGTCAACGTGACTTATTCATAATAAACATACTTAGAATTGCAAACATCAACATAAACAATGGACTACACATTACTTTAAAGTGAAAGGCTATTGGCCATATTAATCTGGGCACGTTGCGTATTATAATGGTTCTTACACGAAAGAAAAGGAAGAAAAGGTGTGTTAATATACACACACTATCCCTAAATAACGTTCTAGCAATAATAGTTACATTCCATTCACAGCTAATTTGAGATGTCATTAGTGATGTCATGAGTGATGTAACTGACCATGTCATGAATGATGTGATGTCTGAGGTCATTAGCAGTACATTGCGGGGACGTAAGTTATTATTTGCTCAGGTAACTATAACTGCTGAATTTCACTGGTTGTGTATGAGTGAAATCTGAGTCTAACTATACCGTCCCTGTAATCTTTGTTTTTTTCAGCAAATTGCTAGTTTTTTTTAACGTTAAGATGCATATCACAATGAATGGTGGGGGGTTGGAAGCAGGGCCTGTCATTGTGCTGCCCCAGCCAAGCATGCTGCTCTTGCCTTCTCTCCTCCTAGCCATCCATTGTCCAAGTCCATGTCCCTGCTCCCTTATTACAGCCCTGTGTGGCCGTTGTTCTGCCACTGGCCTACCCGCCTTCTCTGAACAGTTAGCTTGCTGCCCCATCCACCTCCTCCCTATCATCTGTTGTCTGAATCTATGGACTAGCCTCCTCCCTCCTGCCATGCATGGTCTTCTGTGCTGCCACGGCCTCTCCCACCTTCCCTGTGTAGTCAGCTAGATGCCCCTGACCCCCTCCCTCCTTCCCTCCATGGTCTGTGTGTATGCCATCATAGTCTCACTGTTGCTCCCCATGGTGTGTCTTGCTTCTAGTGCCCTTACTGCCTGACCTCCATGGTCATCTTGCTGCTGCTGCCCTGCCCCCTTGCCCCCAACCCTCTGTTTCCATATGCAGACCCCTATTCCCTCCCTCCTGGCTTGTCTGATCCATTGTCATGCCCCTGATCCGTCCCTCCTGCCCTTTATGGTCTGTTATGCTGCAGCTTTCTCTCCTTTCTGTCCATTATGGTCAGCTAGCTACCATTGCCTCTTTCCCCTCTGTTCTCTGTTGTCCATGTGCATGGTCCTGTCCCCTCCCTATTGCTTTCTATGGATTGTTGTGCTGCAATCCCATCCCGCATGCCCTGTGTGGTGTATTGTGCTGCTACAAACCCTGATGCCTGCCCTGTAGGGACAGTTTTGTGCACCTCTCCTTATCCCTCCTGTCCTCTGTTATCCAAGTCCATGTCCCTACCCCAATTCCTCCTGCCTTCCATGATCCAATGTACCATACTTGCTAACATTTTGAACTTGGTAAGAGGGAGATTTTGAAAAAAAACTGGGGTATTGATTTTCCCCTTTGACTGACATTGAAAAAGAGGAGATTGTAGACAGGAGATAGATCAAATAAAGCCCATTTGGGCTTCAAAACATTGGACGTTTCCTGTCTGAATCGGGTTTGTTGGCATGTATGGTTGTACTACCACTGCCTCTTCCTTCTGCCCACAATGGTCTATTATATTGCCACAGCCTCTCTTGCCAGTCCTGTATTGTTGGTTTGTTGCCCCTGCCCCCCTTTCCACTGCCCTCCATAGTCTGTTGTGCTGCCACTGCCCTTCCTGCCTGCCCAGTGTGGTCAAATTATTGCCTCTGCACCCTCCTACCTGCCTTCAATTTTCAGAGTCTGTGCCCCTGGCCTCTGCCTCTCAACAGTATCCTAATGAACAACTATATTGCTAACATTCTATATTTATTACAAAAGTGTGGAACACCTGACGTCATCTTGATGTAATCAAAACTGTAATACCTAGAGCATTTCCTTTAGAAATTACATATATGAGAGGGTCTTATTTGCATCAAAATTATGGTTAGTGCTCTAAAAAACTAAAATGAAGACATATTTTCTGAGTTTTCAAATAGCGACAAAGCACTTTTAAATTATTTGTTATCTTTATGTTTTTTTATCCAGTTGACCACTTGATTAAATGTTGCACCTTGGCGAGAGGATGTGGTGTTACTTCCAGAGCTGCAGACTTTGCAACTGGGGAACCAGGTTGGAGTTTCTGCTTCAGCTCGACATTCAGTGATTCTGGTCCAATCACTTAATCTCCCCATGTCTACAACCAAAATGAATTTGTTCTTGTGTGATGTAACCAATGCTCATGTAAAGCACTCCAATACCTGACAAGTCTGCACTATATAAAACTGCAAAAACACAAAAAATAAAAAGTGTTTTGCACACTTCTGTCATTGGGCTACATGTGGGCTACATCTGGGTGATATTGGTGCTAAATTTGGGCTCTTTTGTCTCTGGTGGCCATCTTGGGAGATTTATTTGTGATGAAGTTTCCTCATTTCCTTATTTACTGCAGTCTCCTCAGTAGGAAATGCTTTCAGTTTTTTACTTTGATTCCATCAAGAAGGTATTCAGATATGACACACATTTGCCATAAATTCTGAATGTTAGCACTCTAGTTGCTCATTAGATCACTGTAGTAAAGCTACTGCTCATCACGGAAGTCTGCTGCTGGTATTAAAAGTGCATGTTTCAGTCTACATTTAATGAAATAGAAGAGGATTTGAGAAGTCACTCAAAATGTGCCCTAATTTTTCTTTCTGCAGCACTAATCATACTTTCTGTGGCAGAATGAACCCCCTCATGTTGTTCCTTTTTAAATTAAATGTTTTAAGAGTTACCACTTTATTCCAATCAAGATGACTTCAGGTGTGCAATACGTTTGTCATAAGTAGGACTGTTAGCACTCTAGTTGTTCTTTAGAACACTCTGGGAAGCTGCAGTAGAACACAAAGGAATCAACTGACAGTCTCTGCCCTTGTTGGATGTACATGTTTTACTGAGAATGTCAGACTTCATTCTCACATGACTGAGAAAGATAATGTGAATTTACAGAAAATATGCTCTCAGTTTAGCTTATAGATCACCTTCCAAACCTCTGTGGGAAAAGCATGAGAAAATTGTTTTCTCTCAAACAGGATTCATGATATCCCAGCAGAAGGCCTTTTCACAGGGTAAAATCACCTTAGAACACACCACAATTCCTAAAATGAGTATGGTACCATCAACAAATGATTTATAATGTAATTAAAGTCTTAAAACCTTCTATTAACTGCTATGCTTTTTAATGAGGTGCTACCATGTATATTGGTCCCAAAATGGCTGCCAACACTTCTGATGAAGTGCTGACAGCCAATTGGATCTCACAATGAGATGTGTGGTTAGGCTCCGCCCAGATATATATATTTCTTTTTCCATTAATATTTTAAAAACTACTGAACAGATTTACACCATTTAACCAGAAAGCATGACTCTGACCCAAGGGCTACCTTTTTGCCAAATTTGGTGTAATTCCGTTCAGCAGTTTGGGCTGTAGCTGCAACTAAAGGTTCCTATGAAAAATTGAATGGGGAAAACACGTTTTGGGACCATTTTTTCTCTGCCCTCACTTGACGATTTATACCCGAGACTTTCAGGATAGGAGTGCACCGGAGCTGGCCAAAAGTTTCGAAAATTTCGCAAAGATTCGTCTACGGGAGCCAAAGTTTATATATATATATATTACCTACTGGCAGTCGCCAGTAGGTAGTTATAGTTAGGACCTATTTTCCATAGGAAAACTGCAACATTCTATTCCCAATAACTTTGGCGCCGGTTGACGAGTCTTCGCAAAATTTTGAAAACTTTTGGCCAGCTCCGGTCAGCTCTTATGCTTAATGTTTCTGGGTGATGCGCCAAGCGGGGGCAGTGATAAAAGGGGGGTTCCAAAACATGTTTTCTCTATGGTATTTCCGATAGGAAACTTTAGACACAACTACAGCCTGAACTGCTGTACGGAATTACACCAAATTTGGCAAAAAGGTAGCCCTTGGTTCAGAAAGAGACCTTATTGTTAAATGGTGTAAATGTGTTCAGTAGTTCCTGAGAAATTAAATAAATAGAGGTCAAAAAATGCATTTCCCATGGGAAACTTTAGACACGGCTACAGATCGAATTGCTGAACAGAATTACACAAAATTTGGCAAAAAGGTAGTGCTTGGTTCCGAAAGCACCCTTTTTTTTAAATGTTGTAAATCTGTTCATTAGTTGCTGAGAACATAAAAAAATAAAAGTTTTGATATCTATGGACGAGGTGGATCCACGCACCCTCCCGATCACAAGCTGCATTCTGATTAGCTGTCAACACTCCAAACCAGGAAGTGTTAGCAGCCATCTTGTGCCTCGGTAACCAAGGCACAAGAAAACAGGGAAACTGGTGCAAAAAACAAGAAAAGGGGGCAGGATAGAAACACACTGACCCCCTAGGCCTTCTCAGGGGGTTCAAAAATGTTTTTTTTTAATTTTAAATCGGCAAAATGCACGGAGGATCCATGGATCCAGCCGCGAAAATAAAAAAACGAAGCACAGGCTCCCGCGCTTCGTTATTAATTAGCCCCCGGGTGGGCCAAGTCCTGGGGGCTATGTCTACATTCTTATTGGGGACCCAAGGGGGCCCCCCAGCGCCAGGGACCACCACCCCCAGGGCTTTTATTACATATTCACGGGGGGCACATGGCCCCCCGCAGCCCCTGGGACCGCCACCCCAGAGGCTTGTATTTTAAGTGGGTGGGGGGCCTTTAAGGCCTCCCAAAGCCCCAGAGACTGCCACCCCTGGGGCATTTCTTAAATATTTGTAGGGGGCACATGGCCCCCCGCAGCCCCGGGGACCGCCACCCCCGGGGCTTGTTTTTTTTTTAAAGACCCTCTGTGGGTGGCTTGAGGCCCACCACACGTCCCGGGGACCGCCACCTTCCCGGGGCACTAAATAAAGGAATTTGGGGGTCCATTATGGACCCCTGAGCCCCGGGGACCACCACCTCCCCGGGGCTTTGCCAATGTTGGGAGGGGGGCCACGCAGCCCCCCTCCTGGAGACTATGATGGCCCTGGGGACCACCACCCCCAGGGCCAACTTCTGCAGTGTCCCGAGGTGCCCACCCCCAGGACACTGTTGTTTGCTATGGTATGGTGGGAGCCTCGCGGCTCCCGCCCTGCCATAGTAAACTGTAGTTTAAGTTGGGGGATTAAGTCTCCTTGAAACCTGAGGGTCCCTGGGGTCCAACTAGCCCACCAGGTACCTCCAGTAAGCGTGACAGAGCTGCATTGCACAGTTGTGTAAAAAGGGGCGTGGCCTCTGAGCACCTCACTGCAATGCAGCTCCCTGGCGCATACTGGAGGTACCTGGTGGGCGAGTTGGCCCCCAGGGACCCTCAGGATTGAAGAGGAATTAATTCCCCAACCTAAAACGTGCCACAAGGCGTGTTTGCACACATGTCACCTCAGGCCCCGCCCCCTCCCTTCACCACTGTGTGTGCAAACGCGCCCCCTGGCACATTGTAAGTTGGGGAATTAATTACCCTTGAATACTGAGGGTCCCTGGGGGCCAACTGGCCCACCAGGTACCTCCAGAATGCGCCAGAGAGCTGTGTTGCAGAGAGGTGTTCAGAGGCCACGCCCCTTTTTACACGTCTCTGCTACACAGCTCTGTGGCGCTTACTGGAGGTACCTCATGAGCTAGTTGGATCCCAGGGACCCTGAGGATTCAAGGGGACTTAATCTCCCAACTTAATATGCACCAAGGGGCGCGTTTGCACAGTGATGAAGGGAGGGGGCGGGGCCTGAGGTGCCATGTGTGGAAAAATGCACTGTGGCGTGTTTAAAGTTGGGGAATTAATTTCCTTTCAATCCTGAGGGCCCCTGGGGGCCAACTAGCCCACCAGGTGCTTCCAGTAAGCGCCACTGCGCTGCGTTGCAGAGAAGTGGTTCAGATCATGCCTCTTTTTACACCTATCTGCAACACAGCTCTGTGGCGCTTACTGGAGCTACCTGGTGGGCTAGTTGGACTCCAGGGGCCATCAGGATTCCAGGGGACTTAATCCCCCAACTAAAAGTGCGCCACGGGTGCGTTTGCATAGTGGTGAAGGGAGGGGGCGGGCATTAGGTGACATGTGTGCAAACACGCCCTGTGGTGCGTTTTAAGTTGGGGAATTAATTCCTCTTCAATCCTGAGGGTCCCAGGGGGCCAACAACCCCACCAGGTACCTCCTGTAAGCGCCACTGTGCTGCGTTGCAGAGAGGTGACCTAGGCCACTCCCCTTTTTACACCTATCTGTGTCACAGCTTTTTGGCACTTACTGGAGGTATCTGGTTGGCCAGTTGGACCCCATGGACCACCAGGGTTCAAGGGTACATAATCTCCCAACTTAAAACGGCCAAAGGGCGAGTTTGCACACATGTCACCTCAGGCCCCCCTCCCTTTACCACTGTGCAAACGCACCCTGTAGTGTGTTTTAAGAGGTAGTTTTAATCCCCCTGCCCTATTATGTACTAGGGCCTTACAGAGGAGGTCATGCTAATCATAGGGGTACCCCAACGCATAGTGTATGTAGGTGTTTTCACTGGATACTATGTGTCTTTTAGCATAGTACTGGCTCTAGGCCTGGTTAGTCAGAGTCAGTTACCACCAGTACCTGTCTGAAAAAGTTGTGGGTACAGGATGATTTTGCAACAAGGCCTCTTTCTGCTCCTCTGTTGGTTCTTTCTGCACATGTCTTGCTTCTTCCTGTACTTTTCTTCATCTTTGTGGACTTCTGATGCTACTTTCTGCATTTCTTTTGCTTCTTTCTGTGGGTTTTTCGTATTTGTTCACATGCCCTACCTCTGTAAGGCATAGTTAGAATCTAGAAATTAAAAAATCTTTGAAATTCACTGAAAAAACCATAGGTTTCAGGCACGTTATAGTTAGAAATAAGCATTTAAAAAACTTTAGAAATTCACTGAAAAAAACATAGGTTTTAGGGAAAGTTATAGTTAGTTGGACGTTTCATGAGTGATGTAATATGTGACGTCATCAGCAGTACATTACGGGGGCGCGAGTTATAGTTAGCTGTACTAACTATAACGGGGGAATTTCTATGGTTTTGTACGAGTGAAATGTCCAACTAACTATAACTTTGCCTAAAACCTATGGTTTTTTCAGTGAATATATATATGTATATATATATTACCTACTGGCGGTCGCCAGTAGGTAGTTATAGTTAGGACCCTGTTTCCATAGGAAATCCGCAACATTCTATTTTGAATAACTTTGGCGCCGGTCGACGAATCCTCGCGAATTTCTCAAAATAGGTGGGGCGCTACGCTCCGCTCCTACCCTGAAAGTCTCGGGGGGATTCGTCAAGCGGGGGCTGAGATAAAAGGGGGGTCCCAAAACGCGTTTTTCCCATGCATTTTTCCATAGGACCTTTAGACAGGGCTACAGCCCGAACGGCTGAACAGAATTACTAGAAATTTGGCAGAGAGGTAGTCCTCAGGTCAAGGAAGTGCCTTTTGTAGGTTTGGTGTAAATCTGTTCAGTAGATTCTGAGAAAATAGCCTTTAAATCAATATATATATCTGAGCCAGCTTACGGTACGCTTACCGTAAGCTTACCGTACGCGTACGGTGGCGTGCGCGAGCGCGATTCTGATTGGCTGTTAGATCTTAGTAAACATTCGAATCGGCCGAAACCAGGAAGCGGCGGACGCCATTTTGTGTATTTCACTCCGGTAAAAAAGAGTGATATCTTGAAAAGGGGGCAAGGGAGAGAGTTACAGACCCCCTAACATTTGTGAGGGGGTCAAAGAAGGACAGAAAAGTACAAAGAAAACATTTATTGATTTTAAAAAAAATCACGGGGTACGCGTACGTTAAGCTTACGGTAAGCGTACGGTAAAAAAAAAATACAAAAAAGAAATGAAATTCAGATTTAAGTGTTTAGATATTAGGGGGCTCTAAAAAGAGCCGTTGTGTTTATTAAGTGATTTTTTTGTGGTACCTACAAGTAAGTACCGATGCAGAGTCTAAGGTTCAAGAGGAAGACTCTGTTCCCTTCATCATTGAAGTGCACACCATCTCCTCTATAAATGTCTTGCATGTCGTAACGCAAGTTGTTGTGGTAAATGGAACCCATACCATAGTCACGGAGGAAAGCAGAAACAGATTTGTTGACGTGCTTTCTTGCTTTGTCAATCTGCGGACAGAAATGATTGGACCAGTTCCATTTTTGCCTTTGGCATATGTTAGAAAACACAAAGGCAGTTTTAGGGAAAAGTGAAAACAGTTGTGCAAAGGTGTCCTTCATAAGCATTTCCAGACCTACCCCAGTCAAAGTGCCTAGGTCATTGCCACCACAGTGCACTATTATGAGGTCAGGGTGTTGGATTTGCATGAAGGATTTCACCAATGGCATCAATTGGTGCCACTTTAACCCTCTCTGACCAATCCATTTAATGTCTACATTTGGCAAAGCAAGGTCTCTCACCATACCTGTTTTCTCTGCAAACTTTTCACTCCAGAAGACATAGCTGTGCCCTACAATCCACACTGTGAACATCTTCAAAGGAGAACAGGATGCACTCAGGAGGTGTCTTTCAGTAGAATGGCAATATGAAAAGAAAGACAGTTTGGAAATGGAGGCATACATATTTTTTTCAAAACAAAAAGAACTGATTGGCTGTTTCATACCATTCTAGAATAAAAACTAGGCTGTATGTGTAAATTAATAGAAGCATGTTTTGTATTGGTACAGAAAAATGTGTTACCAAAGAACAGTACTATGGATTTGCTGTTAGGTTTGAAAAGTCAAGCACTCTTGCTCTGTGGAATTGAAACATTGTGTGGCGAACTTCTGACCTGACCCACACAGCAGTGTTCCATGAGCTGTTGCTATGGTAGCAGGCAGAAGTCAAGTTGGGGGAAGGGTACTAGGCAGAAGTCAAGTTGGGGGCAGGGTACTTTTGGAAAAGGGTTGGTTTTCAACCAATAGAAATGTGTGATTACATTTGAAAAAAAGGGGGAAGCACTGAGATTTGAAACTTACATGTATATGTGTGGAAAAATAGAGGGAAACTTTGCCATTATCTGGTTCTGCTGAGAGGAGAGAGGTGTAGAGAACAGAGATCCTGGCTCTGATAATCTGCTGTTTGAGTGCCACATTTCTTTCACAACTAACTAATTTTAAAGGTGAGGTTAGAGTTTGAGAGGGGATGTATATGGTAAATTAAGAAATGAATAATAGAAATGTAATTCTTTTTGTTGAAGTTGCGTTTATTATTTTCTGTTTTGGGAGAAATTTAAATGTGAGGAACATGTAAAATAATATGGACTATGTTTTCACGATAAATTAAGGTGTATTGGTATAAAAAATGAATAGTTTAAGGGTTTGAGGTTGGACTCAGTAATGCAAATACATTCAGCATCACTAAGGCTGGTTGCCCTTGGTGGAATGTAGGCAGTCACCCAGGTTACACATGTTGGGAAATATAGGCAGAGATTTATTGTGTACAACACTGGTAATTTTATATTTGCATTAGTAGGAAAAAGGGGGAGCGATTTTTTGGTGCAGAAGCAGACTCTTAGCACACACCCAGCTCCTTTCCATGTATAATCATGCACAGTATTTACAAGCGAGTGGGGTTTGAGGTTTCAGTCTGTAATGCAAAGACATTCAGCATCACTAAGGCTGGTTGCCCTTGCTGGAGTGTAGGCAGTCACCCAGGATACACATGGTGGTGGTCTGAAGAAGCAGTTTGGACATGTGCATTTAAAAAAATCTGAAAAGTGGATTCATAATGTGTAAGTCTGTAAAAGTGATTATCACTTGCCAAAAAAAAAGAGCAGTAAGTGTGCATTCAAATTGGCAAAGAAATTTTGTTTTGTGACTAATGTGAAAACATGACTCTGTGTGCAAATAGGAATTACAGGCAGAGATTTATTGCGTTTTGCTCTGGTGATTTCACAGTTGCATTAGTAGGAAAAAGGGGGAGCGATTTTTTGGTGCAGAAGCAGACTCTTAGCACACACCCAGCTCCTTTCCATGTATAATCATGCACAGTATTTACAAGCGAGTGGGGTTTGAGGTTTCAGTCTGTAATGCAAAGACATTCAGCATCACTAAGGCTGGTTGCCCTTGCTGGAGTGTAGGCAGTCACCCAGGATACACATGGTGGTGGTCTGAAAAAGCAGTCTGGACATGGGCATTTAAAAAAATCTGAAATGTGGATTCATAATGTGTCAGTCTGTAAAAGTGATTATCACTTGCCAAAAAAAAGAGCAGTAAGTGTGCATTCAAATTGGCAAAGAAATTTCGTTTTGTGACTAATGTGAAAACATGACTCTGTGTGCAAATAGGAATTACAGGCAGAGATTTATTGCGTTTTGCTCTGGTGATTTCACAGTTGCATTAGTAGGAAAAAGGGGGAGCGATTTTTTGGTGCAGAAGCAGACTCTTAGCACACACCCAGCTCCTTTCCATGTATAATCATGCACAGTATTTACAAGCGAGTGGGGTTTGAGGTTTCAGTCGGTAATGCAAAGACATTCAGCATCAGTAAGGCTGGTTGCCCTTGCTGGAGTGTAGGCAGTCACCCAGGATACACATGGTGGTGGTCTGAAAAAGCAGTCTGGACATGTGCATTTAAAAAAATCTGAAAAGTGGATTTATAATGTGTCAGTCTGTAAAAGTGATTATCACTTGCCAAAAAAAAAGAGCAGTAAGTGTGCATTCAAATTGGCAAATAAATTTCGTTTTGTGACTATTGTGAAAAGAAATGTAGTAATATATATAAATAAAATAAAGGAATTTTTTTTTAGTTTTTTTCAGGTATTGCTGAAGAGCAGTGAACAAAATTTAAGATGCCTACAAAATCCAGAGTTCAAAAAACTCACAAAAAAAACCTATATTTGAAGACAACTGGAGGACCAAAGTTAGTAGAAGATGCTCATGTTGGGAAAAAGAAAAAATCTTCTGGTAAGCAGAAAAAACAATTTCTAAAAAATATATTCAAAAGAATGAAAAATGTACAAAATGTCTGTACTGGAAAGAATGTTTTGAAAAGAAAAGGACAGGAAAAAATTGAGAATTTAGTTAATGCAAATATACCTTCTGCAACTGAAAAGATTTACATAAATAGAAAAACAGCGTTTAAAGAGATACGTAGAAAAATGTTTCAGAGAAGAGTTATGTCCAATTTGATAAAGGATGTGAAGAAATATAAGCAAAAGAGTAAGTTTTATAAAAGAAAAAAAGAAATTGAAGCCATTGCAGCAAAGGCATTAGAATTAAAAAGGAAACTATTCATTTTAATTTTGAATAGGATGCGTACATTAGACAAAATGGTTAATGTACTGAAATCACATAGCAAAAGGAAAAGAGTAGTGAACAGAACAAACTTTTGTAAAGTGTTTTTAGGAAAGTGGATGCATAGTTCAAGTAGTGAACCTTTTTTTAATGAAGAGAGCTATTTTCAAAGTAATAGTTTGCTGCATGCAGTTGACACCAGAGGTCGTGCTTACGAAGTAAAAAATGGTTGCATAATGGAGAAGGAGATAATGGTTCCAAGAGATGAGGTACAAGTGATGGCAGATGAGGCTATGGGGAGACGTCCTAAAGCCCCAGTGTACACTTGGAATTGTAGTAGTATTTGCACTGTGCGTCAGGAATCTATTGACAAATTTCGTGAGTTTCTAAGAGAATATAGTAAAAAAAGTATAAAACAGAAGATTAAGGTGCTTCAAAGTCTAGATACATGCAGAGTGAGAGAGAATACTGGTTTGCAGGGTCATTCTCTGGCTTGTCTATCTAGAAAAGTGTGTAATAGTGTTTTCCATCATTTTAGGATGCTGGCTGTTCATCATACTGAAATGAGAAAGTTTGTGAGACGGTTGTATTTTGCTAAAAGTCCAGCAATAAAGTTAGATGAATTGAATAGGGCTCTGTTCCGTGGAACGGTATCAGATGTAGAGAAGGTTGTTGATGAAATTCAGTTTTGTTACTTTGGTCCTGAACAAAACAGTGCAGAGAAGGACACAGTAAATGAGGAAGAAGTGGAAGAGAATGTAGAACCCTCTGTAAGTAAGACATTTAATGATCACATAACAAAATTTGCAATAATCTCTAATGAAAGACCAAATATTATTTGTATTTGTTGCCGCAGAACTCATTATAGAAAACAAACCAGGTATGTTGATCTCTACAGAAAGAGTGAAAATGAAGATAATTATAAGTGGAAGGATTTTGCCACATATATATTTCTTGAAAATTGTTTTGAATTGGGTGAAGTACAGCGTATTTGTAAATACTGTTACAACAAGTTAGAGGAAAATAGAATGCCGACCAGAGCTGTACATAATAATTTAGAATTGGATGCTATTCCTGCTGAACTTTCTGAATTAAATACATATGAGTCTATACTCATTCAATGTGTTCATCCGTTCCAGACCATAGTACGTATGGAGCCCAAAACTGGTAAATTACCTCCTTCTGATTTACTGAGAGGTTTAAAAGGTAGAGTGGTGTATTTGCCCTTGGATTTGAAAAAAAATATGGAAACTATTGATGCGGATACTTTGGAAACTGAACCATTAATTATTCTGGTTAATGGTGTACCTACAAAGAATAAGAAGATTTGGCAGGAGCTGGTAGATGTACGGAAAGTACAAAGAGCAAATTTGTATTTGAAAAGGAATAACAAATGGTATGAATCAATTTATATAGAAGAAGAAGAAGAAGAAGATTTACAAGAAGACACAGAAACACCAACTGGACAAATTGAAAAAGTGGACAAGTCAAAGGAAGAAGAAATTTATGAACATTTTAGCATACATCCTCTTCATTCAAAAGAAGTTATGGGAGACAATATTGATCTCTTTCAGATGAAGAAAGCAAAAGGAAGTCCCGTGAGTGTATGGGAGGAGAGCTTGGAAGCTCGATGTTTTCCCCAGCTGTTTCCTAAAGGAAAAGGAGGACGATACGATGAACGTCCGGAACAGATTCCAGCTTCTGAGTATCGGACTACAAGATTATATGCTGAAGATCCCAGATTTCGACAAAGTATTCCTTATTTGTTCCATCTTTTATTTGAAAGCGACTTGTCTGCACTGTCTTATGCAGTAAATCACATTTTAAAAAGTGGAGTACATTTACAAAATGTGTCTGCTAAGGATTTTATGGAGAAAGTGCAGCACCGAGATGATCATTTGGAAACACAACTGATCAATCTGATGGCTTGTCAGCGTGGGACAAATGAATATTGGTACCGACGCCATGGTGAATTAAAATGCATGTTACGGAATTTAGGAACACCAACATGGTTCGTTACCCTAAGCTGTGCGGAGTACGCTTGGGATGATTTACTGGATTTTCTACGAGAGGCAAATTCAAACATTAAAAACATCGAATACAAGACAGCAAGAGAACTGTGCTCATTGGATCCGGTTAATGTTTGCAGATATTTCAATCATAGATTTGAGGCTATGATGTCCTTCATCTGCAATAAAAAAAATCCACCTCTTGGAGAAGTAGTAGATTTCTTTTGGAGAAAAGAGTACCAGGCAAGAGGTGCTCCTCATATTCATATGCTGTTGTGGATCAAGGATGCCCCAAAGTTTGGAACAGATACTGATGAAGCAGTGTTATCTTACATTGAAGAATATGCAACATGTGCTATACCAAAAAGCACAGAAGAGAAAAAGTTAAAGGAGCAAGTTTTACGTTTCCAAAGTCATCGGTGTGGAAAATACTGTCGACGGAAATACAAGAGCAAAGATAAATACTACACTAAATGTCGATTTGGATTTCCTAGACCTGTTCTTTCAAATGGAAGAGTAAACAGTTTTATGTCAGCTGTGAGACATACTATCACAAGAAAATCACCTAAGAATACCTACAACCTTAAAAGAAAAGAAGAATCAAAAAATATAAATGACTACAACCCAGTCATTTTATCCATGTGGAACGCTAACATGGAT
This sequence comes from Triturus cristatus, assembly GCF_964204655.1. NCBI lineage: Eukaryota > Metazoa > Chordata > Amphibia > Caudata > Salamandridae > Triturus > Triturus cristatus. The sequence continues at coordinate 722,279,617 of NC_140585.1, forward strand.
ATACAGTATGTAGCTGACAATTCCATTGCTGTTGCTCGATATGTAACGTCTTACATTACGAAATCAGAAAAAACAGAATTGAAGGAAATGTGGGAAGAGATTTCTCACGAGAAGACTGTCAGTAAGAAGCTGTACAGTTTCAGTTTGAAGATGTTATCGCATCGAGAAATTGGATCCTACGAATGTTCAGATAGGTTATCTTCTGCAAGTCTCTACTCGAAGTCAAGAAGAATAATTTGGGCAAGTTTAGGCCTTGCAGCAATGAGAAATCGGGTACTAAAATCTGTTGGAGAAATTGAATATTTGGCCGAGAATGACCCAGAAAGTACAGATATTTTGAAATCAAACATGTTGGACACATATTATCCCAAGAGAAGTCAACATCTGGAGAACATGTGTCTCTATGAAGTGCTGCAGAACTACATTTATTCACGGAAAGCCGCAGAAGACATCAACAATGGAAAATATAAAGTCATTGGTGAGGAAGGATGTTTGGTGAAGCAAACAAAAGGAAGTTTGATAAATCACAGGAAGCTGAGTTGCGACACTACTGACAAGAAGGAATTTTACTACTTGGCTCTTTTACAGTTGTTTAAACCATGGCGTACAGAGGATGAACTACTGGGAGAATTTCAAAGCTATGAAGATTCTTTTAATGCTTGCAAAGACAGCATACAATGCAGTACATTCTCAAGTTATCTGCAAATGTTAAATGAAGAAATTGAACAGGAAACTACAATTGCAGCAGAAATAGCTAGAGACAGTTCTCAGGACAGCCAAAGTTCAGAAACACTCAGTCAAGATCCCCTAGGACAACCAATCGTTGAAAATGAAGCATCAATAGCCATGAATGAAGTGGAAACGGCTATGAATCAAGCTCAAGAAGAATTTATAGACTTACAAAATTTGGAAAGACAACTGAACGAAGAGCAGCAACAAATTTATGAAGAGATCAGAAACAAAATTGATCACGGATTTCTACATGAAAAAAAAGAGTGCTCATACACATCATTTCATCCAATCAGGATGTATGTAAGCGGACAAGCTGGAACTGGAAAAAGTTTCCTAATTAAAGTCATCAGAAGCTACCTACAGCAAAAAACGGATTCTACTTTGTCTTGTGTGGTTACTGCTCCAACTGGGTTAGCAGCATATAACATAAAAGGAATCACTTTACATCGTTTGCTAATGTTACCAGTGGAGCATGAGAACAAAATACAATACAACAAGCTAACTGGAGAAGCATCCTTGGAAGTTTCAAGAGTCTTGAAGAAGATGCAAGTTCTCATTATTGATGAGGTGAGCATGGTTTCAAACTTAATGCTTGCCTTTGTGCATTTAAGAATGCAGCAAATTCTGAAGACAGACTATGACATGTTATTTGGTGGAAAACACGTCATAGTTTTTGGAGATCTTTTGCAACTTACTCCAGTTAAAGGACAACCAGTGTTTAATACTGTGACACATGAAGACACAAAGAAGTCATTGGGAAGCATCGGAAATACAAATATTTGGTCCTTCTTTGAGTACAAGGAACTTACTACTAATATGAGGCAAACAAGAGATGAAGAATATGGAAGTATTCTGAAAGATATCAGAATTGGACTACTCACTGAAGCTGGCAAAAAAGCATTACAGAGTCGGCTGCAACATAATTTATTTCCAAAGGAAGAAATAGTTGCAGAGAAGATATACAAGAACATTGCAGAAAACAAAAGTATCATCTGCTTAATGCCAACTCTACGTGAATGCTCAATATTCAATGAGGAGCTTTTGAAATTGGAAAAGGAAGAGATCAGGAAATTAGAAGCAGTGGACAAAATTGAGGATGGAAGAATTACTGTCACAGTAACAGGCACACTGAAAAATAAATTGGATTCACTAGAGAAGAACATTTCCAAAACAGCTGGATTAGAAAAAAATCTATATGTTTGCATGAACTGTAGAGTATTTTTAAGGAGAAATTTGGATGTTGAAAAAGGTTTAGTTAATGGAGCTATGGGAAGAGTTGTGGGTTTTATTAATTATCAGAAAAAAGATGGAATTGAATGTTTAAAAATAAAATTTGATCAGATAGAAGAAGTTAAAGACATTTGTCGTTGTACAGTTCGTTTCATGCTTGTGAAAGACTTATATGTACGTAGGAAGCAGTTTCCGTTTTCGCTAGCATATGCTGTAACTATTCACAAATCTCAAGGATTGACTGTAGATTGTGCATTTGTGAACATTGGTTCAACTGTGTTCAAAGAAGGTATGGCATATGTTGCTTTGTCACGAGTGAAAACATTATCAGGTTTATTCATGATAGACTTTGATGACTCAAAAGTTAGTGCTGATACAAATTGTGTAAAGGAGTATAATAGATTAAGAAGAAGCTATGCTCCTCATTTAGGTCAGTATCCTGTGTTGGAGAAACGTGTAGTTTCTCGTAAAAGGAGAAATGAGAATATCTGTGATGAAGATGTACAGAGGAGGAAAAAAAAGAGGAGTGATGTAATTGCAAGCAAAAAGAGTAAGGAAAAAGAAGAACAGGTTGTAGGATGTAATTTTGAAAATAGCTCTGGTGTCAACTGCTACGCAAATGTAGTGCTGAATGTTGCATTTTATCTGGAAAGTTTGCAAGAGCAGATAATAGTAAATCAGGGAAAAAGATTCTGTTCAGAGCTGAGTCTCCTTTTTCAAAAGCTGAGTAATGATAAAACTCAAATAGAAAGTGCTACTGAAATTAGAAAACTTTTAGATGTATGTTCAGGACGAACACAGTTTTCTCAAAATGAACAGCAAGATGCACACGAATTTTTGATGTTTTTTCTTCAGGTACTGGAAGAAGAAGAAGTTGCAATTGATAATTTATTTGGTCTCTCTTATAAATGGGAACATAGTTGTGAAAACTGTTATAATATATGTGGCTCTAATGTTGATAATGAAAGGTTTATTTTTTTGACATTGCCAGAGACTAAAACAGTCACTTTTGCTAAATTAGTTAAAGATGCTAATCATAGCATGCAATGCGGTGAGTGTCAATCTGACATGTTTTCAACATTAATTTTAAAGGAATACGGACAGTATGTAATTTTAATGATGCAACGATGTAGAGCTGATGGTTCAAAATTGGATACTTTAATAAAGAAGTTTACAGGACAGCAATTATCAAATTCAGGAAAAACTTTTGTAACTGTTGCAATAATTTTCCATGAAGGACCTACTGTTACTTCTGGACATTACACATTTTATCTTAAATGTGAAAAAGGCTGGACACTGTGTAATGATTCCCAATTGGTTTTTAAGCAACGTTTGCCTTTTGATTTAGCAAATTCCTATATAATCTTCCTGAAACCTAAATTTTAGAGAGACTTGGCAAGATCTGGACAAAACAATTTTACCATTTGATTGGATTACCATTGGAATTTTCAAAAATAAAGATTTTTTAAATTATCATTTGGCCTAATGGAAAGATAACCAATTGTAATGTGGACTTTTTTAATTTTTAATGAAACTTTCGAAAACCAAAAATTTAGAGAAAATCGGTAACATCTGCACAATTTAAATTTTGGAATGTTATTGGAGTGCCATTGGAAATTTTTTCAAAAAAGATTTTTTAAATTACTATTTGGCCATGTGGAAAGGTAACCAATTCTATTGTGGACTTAATAAATTATTAATAAATATTTAGGGAACCAATATGTTACAGAGAATCGGTGAGATCTGTACAAATAAAACTTTAGAATTTTATTGGATTACCATTGGAAATTTAATCAAAAAAGAATTTTAAAATTACTATTTGGCCTAAAGGAAATGGAACCAGATGTAATGTGGAGTTATTTGAGATATAATATTGTGATTATACTTTAAACAAACATATCAGACGGTATTTTAAAGAAATAAGTATTGATATTAGATGATATTTTTTTAGAATATTATGCATTTCTATAATGTTAAGTTTAAGTAAAAAGAGATTCTGGGCTTTTTTAATACAATCTTTGAGATTGTTATTTTTTTTGCCCGCTGTAAAATGATGAATGCAATTGCTTTCACAATTTATAGTGAAATGCAATATATTCTGAAAACAGCAAAAATAAGGCAAAAATATTTTTTGATAAATATGTAAATATGTGTACTGTATTATAAAATGTTTTAAAAATATTAATACTTTTTTCTTTTTTTTCAGATTGATATAGAAAATTTTCGAAAACTAGAACCATTTTTAAAGCAATTTTTTTAAAAAACAAATGAATAAATATTTTTTTCAGTGGGTATGGTAAGTCAATAATAATAATTGTAGTCTCTCAAGGACCTGGTAATGTGATAATAGATTTTTAGTGTTTTTTTTAAAAAAAAAAATAATAATTACGCGCACCGTACGCGTACGGTAAAAAAAAAAATAAAAAAAGTTTTTAAAAACATATATAAAAAAAAGATGAAAGATAAGGTTGGCTCTTAAAAGAGCCGTTGTGTTCATGCAGGGACAGAGGAAAGAAAGATTGGGAAAATTAGTCTCTGCGACAAGTGTGCTGATCTATTTTGTTGTTCACTAGAGAAACACTGGTCTCCCTATGACAAATTAGATCATGACAAGAGGCGCATCGAATATCAACCCTCAGAAATCGAGGGTTAATTTCCTGAGGGCCAGCAAAAGGAGATGCTCCCCCCACAGATGAAGGGCTCACCTGACCTGCAGAAGAAGGACTCAGCCCTGCAGATGATGGTCCAGGCTGAGCTGCTGTGGATGTGCTTGGTTGACTTTCTGAAGGGCTACCTCCAAAAAGTCGAGCATGTGTCCTTTTGTGTACATCCTTGAGGTGCCTCATCATGGTATGATTCCCAAAGGAATACTTCCTGTCAGGATTACCTCTTGAAAGTACACGCTGACACAGCTTGCAAGTCACTAAGGGTGCATTTACCTTTAGCTGGCCTTCAGGAAAAGTAAAATAATCCCATACATAAGAGGTCTTTTGTTTCCTCGCTCTCTGCCTCAAGGTAGTGCTGCTAGTGCTAGCCTCACTCTCAGAAGGGCTCTGCTGTTCTGCCATCGTATCACAAAGACAACCCAGCTCCTTCTCCTAAGGGATCACAAGCAGAAATGAGGGGAATTGGTGTGGTGTAGGAGAGTTCTAGAACTGAAAGTAGTTTCATCCAATCAAAAGTTGTGTTTCATGATCACCTGACCTACCGTACGCTTACGGTACGCTTACGGTACGCTTACGGCAAAAGTACGCATGCGTGTAAAAAAGACACACGCTTGCGCGCATGCGCATAACAGTCACTACCCGACACTTCCGCGTAACGTGCGCGTGTAGCGTACACGCGTACGCGTCCCACGCGGAGTACGCGCGGCTACGCAAATTGCGTAACTATACGCAAACAGCATAGATAAATTACGGGCATTGCGTAAACCGTACACTTACCGTAAGCTTACGGTACGCGTACTAAAAAAAAAAAAAAAAAAAAGGAAAAAATGTATTGCTAATAAATTTTACCTGTTTATTTTATAAAATATTTTTAAAAAAACATATTATAGAATTTTAAAAATTTAACCATAGTCTTAAAAAAAGGATAGAAAATTAAAAAAAATATATGTTTAAAAAATAGAAGAAAATAAAAAAATTAGCATTTAAAAAACCTTGCAAATTCACTGAAAAAACCATGGGTTTCACACACGTTATAGTTACGAATTAGCATTTAAAAAACCTAGCAAATTCACTGAAAAAACCATGGGTTTCACACACGTTATAGTTAGGAATTAGCATTTAAAAAACCTTGCAAATTGTGATGTCATTTGAGATGTCATCAGTGATGTCATGAGTGATGTCACTGACCATGTCATGAGTGATGTAATATGTGACGTCATCAGCAGTGCATTGCGGGCGCGCGAGTTATAGTTAGCTGAACTAACTATAACGGGGGAATTTCATTGGTTTTTTACGAGTGAAATGTCCAGCTAACTATAACATGTGTGAAACCTTTGGTTTTTTCATTGAATTTCTAAGGTTTTTTAAATGCTAATTCCTAACTATAACGTGTGTGAAACCCATGGTTTTTTCAGTGAATATATATATATATATGATGAATCCTCGCGAAATTTTCAAAATAGGTGGGGCGCTCCGCTCCTTCCCTGAAAGTCTCGGGGGGATTCGTCAAGTGGGGGCTGAGAAAAAGGGGGGGTCCCAAAACGTGTTTTCCCCATGCATTTTTCCATAGGACCTTTAGTCCAAGCTGCAGCCCGAATGGCTGAACAGAATTACTTGAAATTTGGCAAAGAGGTAGTCCTCAGGTCAGGGATGTGCCTTTTGTAGGTCTGGTTTAAATGTGTTCAGTATTTGCTGAGAAAATAGCATTTGAATCATATATATATATCTATAGGCGCGCTCCGAGCGCGTACCGTAAGCTTACCGTACGCGCACGCTGCCATGCACGAGCTCAATTCTGATTGGTGGTTACATGACTGTAAACATTCGAATCGGCCGAAATGAGGAAGTGTCGGCCTCCATTTTGTGTGCCTGACACTGATAAAAAAAAGGAGGAGAACGTGGAAAGGGGGCAACGAAGAGAGTTGCAGACCCCCTAGCGTTTGTCAGGGGGTCCAAGAAGGCCATAAAAGTATGAAAAATACATTTAATTATTTTTTTTTTAAACCACGTGGTGCGCGTACGGTAAGCTTACCGTACGCGTACGGTAGAAAAAAAAAATAAAAGAAGAAAAAAACAATTTTAAGTGTTTAGATATTAGGGGGCTCTAAAAAGAGCCGTTGTGTTCATTGAGTGTTTTTTGGTACCTACAAGTAAGTACCGATGCAGAGTCTAAAGTTCAAGAGGAAGACTCTGTTCCCTTCATCATTGAAATGTACACCGTCTCCTCTATAAATGTCTTGCATGTTGAAACGCAAGTTGTTGTGGTATATAGAACCCATAACATAGTCTCTGAGGAAAGCAGAAACAGATTTGTTGACGTGCTTTCTTGCTTTGTCAATTTGTGGACAAAATTGGTTGGACCAGTTCCACTTTTGCCTTTGGCATATGTTAGAATATACAAAGGCAGAATGAGGAAAAAGCGACATCAATTGCACAAAGGTTTCCTTAATAAGCATTTCCAGACCTACACCAGTTAAAGTGCCTAGGTCATTTCCACCACAGTGCACAATAATAAGGTTAGGCTGTGGGAGATGCAGAAAGGTTTTCACCAAAGGCATTAATTGGTGCCACTTTAACCCTCTCTAACCAATCCATTTAATTTCTACATTTGGCAAAGCAAGGTCTCTCACCATACCTCTTTTTTCTGCACATTTTTCACTCCAGAAGACATAGCTGTGACCTACAATCCACACTGTGAACATCTTTGAAGGAGATCTGGATGCACTCTGAAGGTGTCTTTCAGTAGAATGGCAATATGAAATGAAAGACAGTTTGAAAATGGAGGCATACATATTTTTTTAAAATAAAAAGAACTCATTGGCTGTTTCACACCATTCTACACTAAAAACTAGGCTGTATGTGTACATATTTAGAAGCATGTTTTGTATTGGTTCAGAAAATTGTGTTCCCACACAAGAATAGTTTGGATTTGCTGTTAGGTTCGACAGGTGAAGCACTCTTGGTCTTTCGATTTGAAACATTGTGTGGTGAACTTCTGACCTCTCTCCTCACAGCAGTGTTCCATGAGCTGTTGCTATGGTAGCAGGCAGAAGACAAGTTGGTGATGGGTAAATTTTGAAAAGTGTTGAAGTTTTCAACCAATAGAAATGTATGATTTCAATTGAAAAAAGTTGGAAGCACAGAGATTTGTAATTAACATGTATATGTGTGAAAAAAGAGAGGGAAACATTGCCATTAATTGGTTCTTCTCAGAGGAGAGAGGTGTACAGCTCTGATATTCTGACTGTGATAGTCTGCTGTTTGAGTGCCACATTTCTTTCTCAACTAACTAATTTTAAAGGTGAGTTATGAGTTTGAGAGGGGATGTATGTGGTGAATTTTGCATGAGTCTATGAGCACAGAGGAATTGCTGTAAGAGATGTATTTCGTGTTTCTCTGGTTCTTTTGAGAAGTAACCATGCATATGTCTCTTGCAACTGAAAATACACAGTCTGCATAAGCAGACTGTTAGCACACACCCAGCAGTTTATCCTGTAGAATCATGCTGAGTATTCACAAGTGACTGGTGTTTTATGGAAGCAGTGAGTAACGCTAATACATTCAACATCACTAAGGCTGATTTCTTTTGCTGGAGTGTAGTCAGTCACCAAGGTCACACATGTTCATGGTCTGAAAAAGCTGTTTGCACATGTGCTGCTTTCTGTGTCTGAAAACTGTAATGAAAATGTATGCGACTGTTAGAGTAATTAACGCTTGCAGGAAAAAACAGTACTAAGTGTGCTTAGAAATTGGCAAGCAAATTTCATTTTCTGCCTAAAAACACAGAAAAAAGTAGTAAGTGTGCTTTGAAATTGGCAAGCAAATTTCATTTTCTGCGTAAAGTCACAGCATGAGTCTTTTATGGCCTTCTTGGACCCCCTGACAAATGCTAATGCATTCAACATCACCAAGGTTCATTATCTTTTGCAGGAGTGCAGTCAGTCTGCCAGGTTACACATGTATATTAGGCCTGGGCAAAAATTTCGTTCCGTTCGCGGAAATTGCGATAATTTGACATTTTTGCGTTCCGCGGAGAGCGCGAAAATGTCAAAAATTCCGGTTTCCGCAGCTTGGCGATAACTTGTTTCTTGCTCGCGCTGTAAAATGATACATTCTCGCGCGCGCGCGATCGCCTTACCTGAATCCCTGCGTTCGCCGACAAGTTTTCTTGATCCGGTCGCGTTCTCCATGAGACAGTTCGCGCCCGCAGTGACGTCATGCGTCTCGCGATCACGTCTTTCTTCTCGCGATCATGCACCGCGAGAACAACTCAAAACAAGATGGCCGCGCCCGCAAGCAACCACATGGGTAAGTTGGCGACCCGCAACCATGCAGAAAATCTCGCGAACATGCCGGAAAAAAACTTCCGCATCTTTGCGATATTTCTGCTTGTTTGCGATAATTTTAAACATTCTCGCGATAATTTGCGAAGGTTAATTCCGCAAATTCCGCCCACCCCTAATGTATATGCTCGAAAAAAGCAGATTGCACATGTGCTGTTTTCTGCCTCTGTAAACTATAAAGAAAATGTGTCAGACTGTTAGAGTAATTAACAATTGCAAAAAAAAAAAAAAGTGTGAGTTTGAATTGCAAAAGAAATATCGTGTTCTGTCTAGAATTACACCAAGAGTCTGTGTGCACACAGGAATTGATCTTAGAGATTACATTTGTGTTGGTTTTCTTGTGTTTTTCACTTGTAGGAAAGGGATAGATAGTGTTATAAGAAAAGAAAAGATCATGACAAATATAGTAATATATTTAAATTACAAAAAAGGTATTTTTTTTTAGTTTCTTTCAGGTATTGCTGCAGAGCAGTGAAGGAAATATAAGATGCCTATAAAATCAAGACAGAGAAAACAACAGAAAAAAAGGTTTATTTGAAGACAACTGGAGGACCCAAGTTAGTTGAAGATGCTCATGTTGGGAAAAAGAAAAGTCTTCTGGTAAGCAGACAAAGGAATTCTTTAAAAATATATTCAAAAAAAGGAAAAATTTTAAAAATGCCCCCATTGGAAAAACTGTTTCAAGTAGAAAACAACAGGAGAATAGTGAGAATTTACTAAATGCTAATGTACAAGCAGAAGCTATAATAATTAACTTGAAAAGAAAATCAGCATTTAAAGAGATCCGTAGGAAAATGTTTTAGAGAAGAGTGATGTCCAATTTGCTAAAGGATGTGAAAAAATATAAGAAAAGAGCAAAATTTTTAAAGAGAAAAAAAGATATTGAAGCCATTGTAGCAAAGGCTTTAGATTTAAAAAGAAAACTATTCATTTTAATTTTGAACAGGATGCGTACATTAGAAAAAATAGTTAATGTAATGAAGTCACAAAGCAAAAAGAAAAGAGTAGTAAAAAGAAATAACTTTTGTAAAGTGTTTTTAGGAGAATGGATGCATAGTTCAAGTACTGAACCATTTTTTAATGAAGAGAGTTATCTTCAAAGTAATAGTTTGCTGCATGCAGTTGACACCAGTGGTCGAGCATATGAAGTTAAGGATGGTTGTATAATGGAAAAGGAGAAAATGGTTCCAAGAAATGAGGAAGAAGTGATTACAGATGAGGTTATGGGGAGACGTCCTAAAGCCCCAGTGTATACTTGGAATTGTAGTAGTATTTGTACTTTGCGACAGGAATCTATTGATAAATTACGTGAGTTTTTAAGAGAATATAGTAAAAAGAGTGTTAAACAGAAGATTAAGGTGCTTCAAGGACTAGATCCATGCAGAGTGAGAGAGAATACTGGTTTGCAAGGTCACTCTCTGGCTTGTTTATCTAGGAAAGTTTGTCAAAGTGTTTTTCACCATTTTAGGATGCTTGTAGTTCATCATACTGAAATTAGGAAATTTGTGAGAAGATTGTATTTTGCTAAAAGTCCAGCACTAAAGTTAAATGAGTTGAATAAGTCTCTTTTTTGTGGATCTGTATCAGATGTTGAGAAGGTTACTGATGAGATTCAGTTTGGTTACTTTGGGCCAGAACAAGAAAGTGCAGGGAATGACACAGTTATTGAGGAAAATGTGGAAGAGAATGTAGAACCCTCCGTAAATAAGAAATTTGAAGATCAAATTACAAAATTTGCTATCATCTCTAATGAAAGACCAAATATTACTTGTATTTGTTGCCGGAGAAGCCATTACAAAATCCAAACAAGGAATGTTGATCTCTACAAAAAAAGTGAAGAAGAAGATAATTATAAGTCGAAGGATTTTGCAACATATATATTTCTTGAAAATTGTTTTGATTTGGGTGAAGATCATCATATTTGTAAATACTGTTACAACAAGTTGGAAGAAAATAAAATGCCAGCTAGAGCTGTACATAATAATTTGGAATTGGTTGAAGTTCCTGCAGAACTTTCTGATTTAAATACGTATGAGTCTATACTCATTCAATGTGTTCATCCGTTCCAGACCATAGTACGTATGGAGCCAAAAACAGGCAAATTACCACCTTCAGATTTACAGAGAGGTTTAAAAGGAAGAGTTGTCTATTTGCCGTTGGATTTGAAAAAAAATATGGAAACTATTGATACAGATACTTTGGAAACTGAACCATTAGTTATTCTGGTTAATGGTGTACCTACAAAGAATAAGAAAATTTGGCAGGAGCTGGTAGATGTACGGAAAGTACAAAGAGCAAATTTATATTTGAAAAGGAATAATAAATGGTATGAAGCCATTTATATGGATGAAGATGAAGAAGATTTAGTAGGAGACACAGACACACCAACTGGGCAAATTGAAAAAGTTGACAAGTCAAAAGAAGAAGAAATTTATGAACATTTCAGCATACATCCTCTTCATTCAAAAGAAGTAATGGCAAACACCATTGATCTGTTTCAGATGAAAAAAGCCAAAGGAACTCCTGTGAGTGTATGGGAGGAGAGTTTGAAGCTCGATGTTTTCCCCAGCTGTTTCCTACAGGAGAAGGTGGACGATATGATAAACGTCCAGTCCAGATTCCTGCTTCTGAGTATCGGACTACAAGATTATATGCAGAAGATCCCAGATTTCGTCAAAGTATTCCTTATTTGTTCCATCTGTTATTTGAAAGTGACTTGTCTGCACTATCTTATGCAGTAAATCACATTTTAAAAAGTGGAACACATCTACATAATGTGTCTGCTAAGGATTTTATGAACAAAGTGCAGCAGCGAGATGATCATTTGGAATCACAATTGATCAATCTGATGGCTTGTCAGCGTGGGACGAATGAATATTGGTACAGATGCCATGGAGAATTGAAATGTATGTTACGGAATTTAGGAACTCCAACATGGTTCCTAACCCTAAGCTGTGCCGAATACGCTTGGGATGATTTACTGGATTTTCTACGAGAGGCAAATTCAAACATTAAAAACATCGAATACAAGACAGCAGGAGAATTGTGCTCATTGGATCCGGTTAATGTTTGCAGATATTTCAATCATAGATTTGAGGCTATGATGTCCTTTATCTGCAACAAAAAAAATCCACCACTTGGAGAAGTTGTGGATTTCTTTTGGAGAAAAGAGTACCAAGCAAGAGGTGCTCCTCACATTCATATGCTGTTGTGGATCAAGGATGCTCCAAAATTTGGAACAGATGCTGATGAAGCAGTGTTATCTTTCATTGAAGAATATGCAACATGTGCTATACCTAAAAGCACAGAAGAGAAAAAGTTAAAAGAGCAAGTTTTACGTTTCCAAAGTCATCGCTGTGGAAAATACTGTCGACGGAAGTACAAGACCAAAGATAAATTCTACACAAAATGTCGATTTGGATTTCCAAGACCTGTTCTTTCAAAAGGAAGAGTCAACAGTTTTATGTCAGCTGTGCGACATACTATTACAAGAAAATCTCCCAAAAATACGTACAACCTGAGAAGAAAAGAAGAGTCAAAATATATAAATGACTACAACCCAGTCATTTTATCCATGTGGAATAAAATGTGTGGCAGACAATTCTATTGCTGTTGCTCGGTATGTCACATCGTACATTACTAAATCTGAGAAAACAGAATTGAAGGAAATGTGGGAAGAGATTTCTCACGAGAAGACTTGCAGTAAGAATCTGTACAGTTTCAGTTTGAAGATGTTAACGCATCGAGAAATTGGATCCTACGAATGTTCAGATAGGTTATCGTCTGCAAGTCTTTACTCGAAATACAGAAGAATAATTTGGGTCAGTTTAGGCCTTGCAGGAATGCGAAATCGGGTACTGAAATCTGTTGTAGAAATTGAATATTTGGCCGAGAACGACCCAGAAAGTACAGATATTTTGAAAACAAACATGTTGGACACATATTACCCAAAAAGAAGTCATCATCTTGAGAACATGTGTCTCTATGAAGTGCTGCAGAACTACATTTTTTCACGGAAAGCCACAGAAGACATCAACAATGGAAAATATAAAGTCATTGGTGAGGAAGGATGTTTAGTGAAGCAAACAAAAGGAAGTTTGATTAATCACAGGAAGCTGAGTTGTGACACTACTGACAAAAAGGAATTTTACTACTTGGCACTTTTACAGTTGTTTAAACCATGGTGTTCAGAGGACGAACTACTTGGAGAATTTCAAAGCTATGAGGATTCATTTAATGCATGTAAAGATACCATTGAATGCAGTATTTTCAGGAATTATGTCCAAATGTTAAACGAAGAAATTGAACAGGAAGCTACAATTGCAGCTGAAGTAGCTAGAGACAGTTCTCAAGACAGCCAAAGTTCTGGAACACTCAGTCAAGATCCCCTAGGACAACCAATTGTAGAAAATGAAGCTGCAATAGCCATGACTGAAGTGGAAACGGCTATGAATCAAGCAAAGGAAGTTTTAATAGAATTACCAGATTTGGAACAACAACTGAATGAAGAACAACGACAAATTTATGAAGAAGTCAGAAAAAAAATTGATCACGGATTACTACATGAAAATAAAGAGTGCACATGCACAGCATTTGAACCAATTAGGTTGTATGTGAGTGGACAAGCTGGAACTGGGAAAAGTTTATTAATTAAAGTCATCAGAAGCTACCTACAGCAAAAAACTGATTCAACTTTATCTTGTGTTGTTACTGCTCCAACTGGGTTAGCAGCATATAATATAAAAGGAATTACTCTCCATCGCTTGCTAATGTTACCAGTGGAGCATGAGAACAAAATAGAATATCACAAGCTAACTGGCGAAGCATGTTTCGAAGTTTCAAGAGTGTTGAAGAAGATGCAAGTTCTCATTATTGATGAGGTAAGCATGGTATCAAACTTAATGCTTGCTTTTGTGCATTTAAGAATGCAGCAAATTCTAAAAAGAGACTATGACATGCTATTTGGTGGAAAACATGTTATAGTTTTTGGGGATCTACTGCAGCTCACTCCAGTTAAAGGACAACCAGTGTTTAATACTGTGACACATGAGGACACGAAGAAGTCATTAGGAAGCATTGGTAATGCGAATATTTGGTCATTCTTTGAGTACAAAGAACTCACTACCAATATGAGGCAAGCAAATGATGAAGAATATGGAAGTATTCTGAAAGATATCAGAATTGGACTACTCACAGAAGTAGGCAGAAAAGCAATACAGAGTCGGTTGCTACATAATTTATTTCCAAATGAGGAAATAGTTGCAGAGAAAATATACAAGAACATTGCAGAAAAAAATACTGTAATCTGCTTAATGCCAACACTACGTGAATGCTCGATATTCAATGAGGAACTTTTGAAATTGGAAAAGGAAGAGATTAAGAAAATGGAAGCAGTGGACAAAATCCAACATGAAAGAATTACTATTACATTAACAGGCGAACTGAAAAATAAATTGGATTCTCTAGAGAAGAACATTTCGAAAACAGCTGGATTAGAAAAAAATCTATATCTTTGCATGAACTGTCGAGTATTTCTAAGGAGAAATTTGGATGTTGAAAAAGGTTTAGTGAATGGAGCCATGGGTAAAGTTGTGGGTTTTGTTAACTACCAGAAAAAAGAAGGAATTGAGTTTTTAAAAATAAAATTTGATCAGATTGAAGAGGTAAAATACATTAGTCGTTGTTCAGTCCGTTTTTTGCTTGTGAAAGACTTATATGTACGTAGGAAGCAGTTTTCATTTTCTCTTACATATGCTGTAACTATTCACAAGTGTCAAGGATTAACTGTTGATAATGCATTTGTAAACATTGGATCTACTGTGTTCAAAGAAGGTATGGCATATGTTGCTTTGTCACGAGTGAAAACATTATCTGGTTTATTCATGATAGACTTTGATGACTCAAAAGTTAGTGCTGATGCAAATTGTGTTAAGGAGTACAATAGATTAAGAAGAACCTATGCTCCTCATTTAGGTCAGTATCCTGTGTTGGAGAAACGTGTTGTTTGTCGGAAAAGGAGATTTGAGAATATCTGTAATGAGGATGTAGAGAAGAGAAAACAAAAAGAGAGTCATGTGATTGCAAGCAAAAAGAAAAAGGACAATGTTGAACAGGTTGTTGGTTTCCATTTTGAAAATAGCTCTGGTGTCAACTGCTATGCAAATGTAGTGCTGAATGTTGTATTTTATCTTGAAAGTTTGCAAGAGCAGATAATAGAAAATCATGAAAAAAGATTCTGTTCTGTGCTAAGTCTTCTTTATGAGAAACTGAGTGTTGATAAAGCAAAAATAGAAAGTGCGAATGAAATTAGAAATCTATTAGATGTTTGTTCAGGACGAACACAGTTTTCACAAAATGTCCAGCAAGATGCACAGGAATTCTTGATGTACATTCTTTTGGTACTTGAAGATGAAGGGGTAGAAATAGAAAATATGTTTGGTCTCTCTTATAAATGGGAACATAGTTGTGAAAACTGTTTCTACACATGCAGCTCTAATGTTGATTCAGAAAGGTTTATCTATTTAACATTGCCAGAGACTAAATCAGTGACTTTTAGTAAATTAGTTAAAGATGCCAATCACAACATGGAATGTTCGAAATGTAAATCAGACATGTTTTCATCGTTATTTTTAAAGAAATATGGACAGTATGTAATTTTAATGATGCAACGTTGTAGAGCTGATGGAACAAAATTGGACACTTTAATAAAGAAATTTACAGGACAGCAATTATCAATTTCTGGCAAAACTTTTGTAACAGTTGCAATAATTTTCCATGATGGGCCTTTTGTAACTTCTGGTCATTACACAGTTTTTCTTAAATGTGAAAAAGGCTGGACACTGTGTAATGATTCTGAATTGGTTTTCAAGCAACGTTTGCCTTTTGATTTAGCAAATTCCTATTTAATTTTTCTGAAACCAAAATTTTAGAAAGAAATTGCAACATCTGTAGAAAACATTATTACAATTTAATTGGATTACCATCGGAAATGTCATCAAAAATTATTATAAAAATTACCATTTGGCCTTACAGAAAGGTAATAATTTGCATTGTGGACTTCTTTGACACAAATTATTTTGGTGATTATGCTTATGCAACAGAATTTTCGGACGATATTTACTGAAATTAGTGAATGTTCTTACGTGAGATTTATATTGCAAATGTTTCACTTCCATTACGGTATGTTTTAGTGAGAAGAGATTCTGGGCTTTTTTTAAACAATCTTTCTGATTGTTTTTTTTTTTGCCCGCTGTTAAGTGATGAATGCAATTGCTTTTACGATTTACAGTAAAATGCAATATATTCTGAAAACAGCAAAAAAAGGGCAAAAATATGTTTGATGAAAAATGAAAATATGTGCACTGTATTCTAAAAAGTATTGTTAAATATTAATACCTTTTTCTTTTCTTACAGATTGAGAAAGGAAAAATATAAAAATAAACTTCTTTACAGCAAGTAAAATAAATCACTTATTTTTCTTTTAGTTATTTTCTTTGTCAGGTAAGTGTGAAATTTCTGGAATTATCACACATTTACTTTAATGCTCACTTTTTTCACTACTCTTCTCTATGCTTTTTTCATTTCTGTAGTAGTCCCTCATGGACCTTGTAGGTTGATTACATTTTTTGGGTTTTAAAAAAACCAAAAAAAAACAAAACAATGCGCGTACCGTACGCACACGGTAAAAAAATAAAATAAAAAAGTCATTTAAAATTTTTTAAAAAAAGTTAAGAAGTAAGGTTGGCTCTTAAAAGAACCGTTGTGTTCATAAAGGGAAAGAGGAAAGAAAGAATGGGAATACTAACAAGGACCACAGATGTGCTGGTCTATCCTATTGTTTATGAGGGAAACACTGGTCTCTGCATGAACAATTAGGCCATGACATCTTGTGCACCTCATTGCAACCCTCCCAAAACGAGGGTTTATATCCAGAGGACCAGAAAAGGGTGATGCTCCCACCGCAGAGGAAGTGCTCGGCTGAGCTGCCGCTGAGCATCTGCAGGTGTGCTTGGGTGACTTACTGGAGATGTTTCTCCAGTATGTCTAGCATAAGTCCTGGGATGTTTATCCTTAATGTGTCTAACCATAGAGTGATTTCCAAAGGAATACTTCTTCCTAGGATTCCCTCTAGATAAGACACGCTCACAAAGTGAGCAGGTGACTAAAGGAGCATTTTACCTTTTTCTGCCCCTCTGGATAGGTGAAATATTCCCATACAAAAGAAGTCTTTTGTTTCCTCCTTCTCTCTCTGATGATGCTGCTACCTGGCTCACTCTCAGAAGAGGACTGCTGTTCTGCCATCGTATCACAAAGACAACTCAGCTCCTTCTCCTATGGGATCACAAGCAGAAATGAGGGGAATGGGTGTGGTGTAGGAGAGTTCTAGAACTGAAAGTAGTTTAAACCAATCAAAAGTGCTGTTTCTTGATCACATGACCAACCGTGCGCGTACGTTACGCTTACGGAGCGCTTACGGTAAAAGTACGCATGCGCGTATAAAAGACACGCGCATGCGCGCATGCGCATAACAGGCACGCTCCAACACTTCCGCGTAACTTGCGCGTGTAACGTATAAATACGTTAACGTTAAATATAAGAATTAGCATTTAAAAAACCATACAAATTCACTGAAAAAACCATGGGTTTCACACACGTTATAGTTAGGAATTAGCATTTTAAAAACCTTGCAAATTCACTGAAAAAAACATAGGTTTCACACATGTTATAGTTAGCTGGACATTTCACTCGTAAAAAAACAATGAAATTCCCCCGTTATAGTTAGTTCAGCTAACTATAACTCGCGCGCCCGCAATCCACTGCTGATGACGTCACATATTACATCACTCATGACATGGTCAGTGACATCACTCATGACATCACTGATGACATCTCAAATGACATCACTGATGACATCACTGATGACATCATCCATTGAGTATGTGTTTCTTAACAATTTTAATATGTTTAATATATATAGAGAAAGGCCTGTTGAAGAATGAGTGGGTGTACAAGTGTGTAAATGGATGATTTTCTGTGGTGCGTAACTAACTCTATAAGTGAGTCATTAAATGTATCTTACTGCAGACTAGTGACTAAACTGTGAAAATGTCTGTATGTTTCTGTATGTTGGTGTATAAGTGGCTGCATGGTTTTGTGTATACCTATATGAGTGTCCATATGAGTTATTGATTGCTTGTCTCAGTATCGGTATGGGTTCCTAAGTGTTTGTGTGGGTAGGGTGTGTGTGACTCTATGCATAGATGTCTGAGTGGGTGATTCTATGGGTGCATGGTTTTAAGAGTGCATCTGTGATGGACTGTATGGTTGAGTGAGTGTATGTATGGGTGTGTTAGGGATTGAATGTATATCTCAGTGGTACATTTGTGACTAACTACATATGTGAAAGGCAGTATATATGCGTGTAAGAGTATATAAGTGGGTAGATGTGATAGTGTGTGATTGTGAGAGTGACTGTATGGATGAGTGTGTGCTTGTATCAATGATTCTATAAGAGCGTAAGAATGTGGTACTATTTTTATGATTAAGTGAACTTGAGTGTGTATAACCGCATAGGAGAGTAAATGGGAGTGTAATTATTTGCATGACTGACTAGGTGTGAGAGTACCTCTATGGATGATTGGTGGTGTGTGAGTGTCTATATAGGTGTATAAATGCATATGATAGTCTTGTATGGAGAGATTGTAAGTATGAGTGACTGTACAGGTGAATGAGTGGAGGTGTATGTAGACCTAACAGTTAATAAGTGGGTATGTAGTTATTGGTATTGGAGTATGTATGGTTTTGAGAATGGAACTCTGAAATTTTGAGTCGGTGTATCAAAGGTTATATTAGGGTGTGAGAAGATGTGGTAATTTATCACATGGATGACGTCATCAGTGATGTCATTTGAGATGTCATCAGTGATGTCATGAGTGATGTCACTGACCATGTCATGAGTGATGTAATATGTGACGTCATCAGCAGTGGATTGCGGGCGCGCGAGTTATAGTTAGCTGAACTAACTATAACGGGGGAATTTCATTGTTTTTTTACGAGTGAAATGTCCAGCTAACTATAACATGTGTGAAACGTGCGTGCTCCGTGCGCGGGTGCTCCGTACGCGCATGCGCGCGTGCTCCCTATGCGCATGCGTGCATGTACCGTGCACATACGGTGCGCGCACCTGCGTGCTCCGAGCACGCATGCGTACGTCGTGCGTGTTCCGTGCACGGTTGCTCCGTACGCGCATGCATGCATGCTCCCTACGCGCATGTGTGCGTGTACCGTGCGCATACGGTGCACGAACCTGTGTGCGTGCTCCGAGTGCGCATGCATGCGTGCTCTGTGCGTGCTCTGTGCGCGCACAGTACGCGTACGGTTCGCGCACCGTGCGCGCAAAGCAAGTCATGTGATTACGAAACAACACTTTTCATTGGTTCATATTAGTTTCTGTTTCAGAATCTTCAAAAACCACACCCACTCCCCTCACTTTTTCTTCTAATTTCCTGGGAGAAGGTTGCTGAAGAGCTACTCCAGTGAAATGGCAGAACACCACTCATCTTCAGACAGTGAGGAGACCTTTCAAGAACCACCAAGAAAGAGCAAACAGAAGCACTCTTTCATTTGGAATTATTTCACTTTTCCAGATGGGCAAAAAAAAGTGAATGCGCCAAAGGTCACTTGTACATTTTGCGGAAGTGTCCTGTCTAGAGGGAATCCGGCCAAAAAATACTCCTTCAGCATTTATTGCATGCTCAGGCATTTTAAATCAATGCATCCAATTCGGTTTGCTCGTGAAACCACAAGAGCCCTAAGGGAGAACCCTCCACCTGGACCTTCTCAGCCGAGCACATCATCTGCGGCTGCAGATTCACCATGCACCAGGCCTCTTGACATCCGGCCCCTGTTCCAAAAAGTGCACATTCATTGCAATATGTGCAATGAGGTAATTTGCTACGGAGAGAGTAGCATACATTTAATTTAAAACCGTATACAGCAGCACACATGCTCCAGGTCATAATTTTTTTTTTTTTTTTGTTCCTGTTGAGCAGTTTTTTGATTCCCAGTTTTGTTTTGGTGCTGTAAAAAAATCCCCAAAAAATAAAAAATTGTTTGAAAACTAAAAAAAATATATAAAACAAAAAAAAGACAAAAAAAACAGTTCTTTTAAGAACTCACTTCACTTCTCCAAAAGAGCTATATTCTTAATATTCTGTTTTTTATTTTGATTGAATGAATGTATAGTGTATACAAGAATGATTGAAATGATTGAAATGACTGAGTGAAGAGGAGGAAAGGAGGAAAGGACAGACAGAATGTCTGTCTTTAGAATTTGCTGCATTCTTAAATGCACAAAGGCAAGCATTAAGTTTGATACCATGCTTACCTCATCAATAATGAGAACTTTCATTTTTTTCAATACTCTTGAAACTTCAAAACATGCTTCTCCTGTTAGCTTGTGGTATTCTATTTTGTTCTCATGCTCTACTGATAACATTAGCAAACGATGGAGGGTAATTCCTTTTATGTTATATGCTGCTAACCCAGTTGGAGCAGTAACAACACAAGACAAAGTTGAATCAGTTTTTTTCTGTAGGTAGCTTCTAATTACTTTAATTAAGAAACTTTTTCCAGTTCCAGCTTGTCCACTCACATACATTCTGATTGGTTCAAATGATGTGCATGAGCACTCTTTATTTTCATGTAGTAATCCATGATCAATTTGTTTTGTGACCTCCTCATAAATTTGTTGTTGTTCATCATTCAGTTGTTGTTCCAAATTTGGTAAGTTTATTAAATCTTCCTGAGCTTGATTCATAGCTGTTTCCACTTCAGTCATGGCTATTGCAGCTTCATTTTCTACGATTGGTTGTCCTAGAGGATCTTGACTGAGCGTCCCAGAACTTTGACTGTCTTGAGAATGGTCTCTAGCTACTTCAGCTGCAATTGTTGCTTCTTGTTCAATTTCTTCATTTAACATTTGTACATAAGTTGTGAAAGTACTGAATTCTATGGTATCTTTGCATGCATTAAAGGAATCTTCATAGCTTTGAAAATGTCCAAGTAATTCATCCTCTGAACGCCATGGCTTTAACAACTGTAAAAGTGCTAAGTAGTAAAATTCCTTCTTGTCAATAGTGTCGCAACTCAGCTTTCTGTGATTAATCAAACTTCCTTTTGTTTGTTTTACCAAACATCCTTCCTAACCAATGACTTTATATTTTCCATTGTTGATGTCTTCTGTGGTATTCCGTTTAAAAATGTAGTTCTGCAGCACTTCATAGAGACACATGTTCTCAAGATGATGACTTCTCTTTGGGTAATATGTGTCCAACATGTTTGTTCTTAAAATGTCTGTACTTTCTGGTTCGTACTCTGCTAAATATTCAATTTCTCGAATAGATTTCAATACTCGATTTCGCATTCCTGCAAGGCCTAAACTTCCCAAATTATTCTTCTCGATTTGGAGTACAGACTTGCAGATGATAACCTATCTGAGCATTCGTATGACCCAATTTCTCGATGCGATAACATCTTTAAAATGAAACTGTATAGCTTTTTACTGACAGTCTTCTCGTGAGAAATCTCTTCCCACATTTCTTTCAATTCCGTTTTCTCAGATTTAGTGATGAAGATGTGACATACCGAGCAACAGCAATAGAATTGTCAGCTACATACTGAATATCCATGTTAGCATTCCACATGGATAAAATGACTGGGTTGTAGTCATTTATATATTTTGACTCTTCTTTTCTTCTTAGGTTGTAGGTATTTTTAGGCGATTTTCTTGTAATAGTATGTCGCACAGCTGACATAAAACTGTTAACTCTTCCTTTTGAAAGAACAGGTCGTGGAAATCCAAATCGACATTTTGTGTAGAATTTATCTTTACTCTTGTACTTTCGTCGACAGTATTTTCCACACCGATGACTTTGAAAACGTAAAACTTGCTCTTTTAAGTTTTTTTCTTCTGTGCTTTTAGGTATAGCACATGTTGCATATCCTTCAATGAAAGATAAAACTGCATCATCAGAATCTGTTCCAAATTTTGGGGCATCCTTGATCCACAACAGCATATGAATATGAGGAGCACCTCTTGCTTGGTACTCTTTTCTCCAAAAGAAATCCACAACTTCTCCAAGAGGTGGATTTTTTTAATTGCAGATGAAGGACATCATAGCCTCAAATCTATGATTGAAATATCTGCAAACATTAACTGGATCCAATGAGCAAAATTCTCCTGCTGTCTTGTATTGGATGTTTTCAATATTTGAATTTGCCTCTCGAAGAAAATCCAGTAAATCATCCCAAGCGTACTCAGCACAGCTTATGGTTAGGAACCATGTAGTAGTTCCTAAATTCCGTAACATAGATTTCAATTCTCCATGGCGTTGGTACCAATATTCATTAGTCCCACGCTGACAAGCCATCAGATTAATCAATTGAGATTCCAAATGATCATCTCGCTGTTACACTTTGTTCAGAAAATCCTTTGCAGACACATTATGTAGATGTACTCCAGTTTTTAAAATGTGATTTACTGCATAAGATAGTGTAGACAAGTCACTTTCAAATAAAAGATGGAACAAATAAGGAATACTTTGACGAAATCTTGGATCTTCTGCATATAATCTTGTAGTCCGATACTCAGAAGCAGGAATCTGTACTGGACGTTCATCATATCGTCCACCTTTTCCTGTAGGAAACAGCTGGGGAAAACAACGAGCTTCCAAGCTCTCCTCCCATGCACTCACGGGAGTTCCTTTTGCTTTTTTCATATGAAACAGATCAATAGTGTTTCCCATAACTTCTTTAGAAAGAAGAGGATGTATCCTGAAATGTTCATAAATGTCTTCTTCTTCTGACTTATCCACTTTTTAAATTTGCCCAGTTGGTATTCCTGTGTCTGCTAGTAAAACGTCTTCATCTTCATCCATATAAATTGATTCATACCATTTATTATTTCTTTCCAAATATAAATTTGCTCTTTGTACTTTTCGTACATCTACCAGCTCCTGCCAAATTTTCTTATTCTTTGTACGTACACCATTAACCAGAATAACTAATGGTTCAGTTTCCAAACTATCTGCATCAATTGTTTCAATATATTTTTTCAAATCCAATGGCAAATAGACAACTCTTCCTTTTAAACCTCTTTGTAAATCTGAAGGAGGTAATTTACCTGTTTTGGGCTCCATACGAACTATAGTCTGAAACGGATGGACACATTGAATGAGTATAGACTCATACGTATTTCAATCACTAAGTTCTGCAGGAATATCAACCAATTCTAAATTATTATGTACAGCTCTAGCTGGCATTTTATTTTCTTCTAACTTGTTATAACATTATTTACAAATACGCTGATCTTTACCCAAATCAAAACAATTTTCCTGAAATAAATATGTAGCAAAATCCTTCCACTTAGAATTATTTTCTTTTTCACTTTTTTTATAGAGATCAACATTCCTTGTTCGAGTTTTATAATGGCTTCTCCGGCAACAACTACAAGTAATATTTGGTCTTTCATTAGAGATGATAGTAAATTTTGTCATTTGATCTTCAAAATTTTTACTAACAGTGAGTTCTACATTCTCTTCCACATTTTCTTCAATAACTGTGTCATTTCCTGCACTTTCTTGCTCTGGACCAAAGTAACAAAACTCAATATCCTCACAAACCTTCTTCACATCTGATACAGATCCACGGAACAGAGCACTATTCAACTCATTTAACTTTAGTGCTGGACTTTTAGCAAAATACAATCTTCTTACAAATTTTCTCATTTCAGTATGATGAACTGCCAGCATCCTAAAATGGTGAAAAACACTTTGACAAACTTTCCTAGAAAGACAAGCCAGAGAATGTCCTTGCAAACCAGTATTCTTTCTCACTCTGCATGGATCTAGTCTTTGAAGCACCTTCATCTTCTGTTTAACACTTTTTTTACTATATTCTCTTAGAAAGTCACGTAATTTATCAATAGATTCCTGTCGTACTGTACAAATACTACTACAATTCCAAGTGTACACTGGGGCTTTAGGACGTCTCCCCATAACCTCATCAGCTAACACTTCTTCCTCATTTCTTGGAACCATCTTCTCCTTTTCCATTACACAATCATCTTTAACTTTATATGCTCGACCACTGGTGTCAACTGCATGCAGCAAACTATCACTTTGAAGATAACTCTCTTCATTAAAAAATGGTTCAGTACTTGAACTATGCTTCCATTCTCCTAAGAACACTTTACAAAAGTTTATTTTTTTCACTTCTCTTTTTCTTTTGCTTTTTGACTTCATTACATTCACTAATTTATCTAATGTACGGATCCTGTTCAAAATTAAAATGAATAGTTTTCTTTTTAATTCCAAAGCCTTTGCAACAATTGATTCAATATGTTTCTTTTTCTTATAAAATTTGGCTTTCTTCCTATATTTTTTCACATCCTTTAGCAAATTGAACATCACTCTTCTCTGAAGCATTTTTCTATGACTGTTTTTAAAATCTATTTTTCTTTTTAAGTCATTCTTTCTTACTTCTGATTGTACATTAGCATTTAGTATATTCTGTCGATTGTCTTGTTGTTTTCTACTTGAAACACTAATTGCAGTGGATATATTTTTTACATGTTTTCTTTGCTTGAGGATATTTTTTATAAAATCCTTAGTCTGCTTACCAGAAGACTTTTTCTTTTTTCCAACATGAGGTTCTTCAACTATTTTTTGTTTTCCAGTTGTCTTCAAATATAGATGTTGTTGCTGTTCTATTCTCTTTCTTGATTTTATAGGCATCTTTAATTTATGTCAGTGTTGTTCAGCAATACCTGAAAGAAACTAAAAAAAAAATACCTTTATGTAATTTAAATATATTACTATATTTTTTATGAGCTTTTTCAAATCCTATCATATGAGCTGTCCCTTTCCTACGACTGCAAGTCTTACACAATAAAAGCTGCACAAATTAAATCTCTGACAACAATTCCTGTATGCACACAGACTCATGGTGTGATTCTAGGCAGAAAACGATATTTGATTGGCAATTTCAAAGCACATTTACTACTGTGGTAGAGCAAGTGATAATTATTGTAACAGCCTGACACATTTTCCTTATAGTTTAGAGAGGCAGAAAAGAGCACATGTCCTAACAGCTACTTGAGACCATGAGCATGTGGAACCTGGGTGAGTGATTAGACTAGAGCAAAGGAAATGAGCCTTGGTGATGTTGAATGTGTTAGCGTTACACACTGCTATCTGAAATACCACACAGTGCTGAATAGTAAGCATGGGAGTGCAGGAGAAGCAGCTGCCTGTGTGCTAAGAGTGTGTTTCTGGAGACTGTGTATTGTCAGGTGCAAGAGAGATCTGCATGGACGCTTGCACAACTGCATGAAGACTGCAGAGATGTATGTAAGATCACCTGTGGTAAGGGTTAATTGGAGTTTTGAACATGTAAGAACTATCCCACCCATTGCAGGAGTGGAAGGACAATCTACCCTGTTGTTTTCAAATGTTTTAGCATTTGCCTCTCATCTCTGAGATGGTGATGTGTGCTGTATGCTAACCATCACAGTTCAAGAAAACAAGCTGCCCCTTTCCTACGAGTGCAAGTCTCACAGAACAAGAGCAACACAAATTAAATCTCTGACAACAATTCCTGTGTGCACACAGACTCATGGTGTGATTCTAGGCAGAAAACGATATTTGATTGGCGATTTCAAAGCACATTTACTACTGTGGTTTTGCACGTGATAATTACTGTAATAGCCTGACACATTTTCCTTATAGTTTAGAGAGTCAGAAAAGAGCACATGTCCTAACAGCTACTTGAGACCATGAGCATGTGGAACCTGGGTGAGTGATTAGACTAGAGCAAAGGAAATGAGACTTGGTGATGTTGAATGTGGTAGCGTTACACACTACTATCTAAAATACCACACAGTGCTGAATACTTATCATGGGAGTGCAGGAGAAGCAGCTGCCTGTGTGCTAAGAGCGTGCTTCTGGAGACTGTGAATTGTCAGGTGCAAGAGAGATCTGCATGGACGCTTGCACAACTGCATGAAGACTGCAGAGATGTATGTAAGAGTACATGTGGGGTAAAGGTTAATTGGAGTTTTGAACATGTAGGATCTACCTCACCCATTGCAGGAGTGTAAGGAAAATCCACCCTGTTGTTTTCAAATGTGTTAGCGTTTGCCTCTCATTTGTGAGATATTGATTTGTGCTGAATGCTAGCCATCACAGTTCAAGAAAACAAGCTGCCCCTTTCCTACAAATGCAAGTCTTACAGAACCAGACCAACACGAATTAAATCTCTGACAAGAAATCCTTTGTGCACACAGACTCATGGTGTGATTCTAGGCAGAAAACAATATTTGATTGGCAATTTAAAAGCACATTTACTACTGTGGTAGAGCAAATGATAATTACTGTAACAGCCTGACACATTTTCCTTATAGTTTAGAGAGGCATAAAAGAGCACATGTCCTAACAGCTACTTGAGACCATGAGCATGTGGAATCTGGGCGAGTGATTAGACTAGAGCAAAGGAAATGAGACTTGGTGATGTTGAATGTGGTAGTGTTACACACTACTAGGCCTGGGCGGTAAATTCCATTCCGCTCGCATAATTTGCGGAATTTCGGTAATTTCGCGTTCCGCGGAGAACGCGAAATTGCCCAAAATTCTGCTTTCCGCGACTTCGCGAAATTATTTCTTGTTCGCGATCTCAAAATGCGTGTTCGCGAGATATTTCTACCCCCAAGCACGCAAACAGCAACTCTGAACAGGAAAAAAGCATCGCGAACAAGCAATTCCGCGCGTTCGCGGAATTTCTGCATGTTCGCGGAGATTTTTTACCGTTTCGCGGAGATTTGCGTAACGCGATTACGCAAATTCCGCCCACCCCTACACACTACTATCTAAAATACCACACAGTGCTGAATACTTAGCATGGGAGTGCAGGAGAAGCAGCTGCCTGTGTGCTAAGAGCGTGCTTCTGGAGACTGTGTATTGTCAGGTGCAAGAGAGATCTGCATGGACGCTTGCACAACTGCATGAAGACTGCAGAGTTGTGTGTAAGAGTACATGTGGGGTAAGGGTTAATTGGAGTTTTGAACATGTAGGATCTACCTCACCCATTGCAGGAGTGTAAGGAAAATCTACCCTATTGTTTTCAAATGTGTTAGCATTTGCCTCTCATTTGTGAGATATTGATTTGTGCTGAATGATAGCCATCACAGTTCAAGAAAACAAGCTGCCCCTTTCCTACGAATGCAAGTCTTACAGAACCAGACCACCGCAAATTAAATCTCTGACAACAATTCCTTTGTGCACACAGACTCATGGTGTGATTCTAGTCAGAAAACAGTATTCCTGGGTGATACCAGTACACCTTAACTTATGGTGAAGACATACTCCATAATATCTTACAAGTTCAAGGGAGTTAAATATCTTCCAAAACATAAAAAGTAAAACACAACTTTAAAACAAGAATCACATTTCTATCATTTATATCAAAATGCACCACATACATCCCCTCTCAAATTCATAACTCACCTTTAAAAGTAGTTAGTTGAGAAAGAAATGTGGCACTCACACAGCAGATTATCAGAGCCAGAATCTCTGAGCTGTACACCTCTCACCAGAACCAGTAAATGGCAATCTTTCCCTCTCTTTTTTCACACATATACATGTTAACTTCAAATCACAGTGCTTCCCACATTTTTTCAAATGGAAACACACATTTCTATTGGTTGCAAATTTCAACCCTTTCCAAATGATCCCTACCCCCAACATGACTTCTGCCTGCTACCATAGCAACAGGTCATGGAACACTGGTGTGAGCAGAGAGGTCAGAAGTTCAGCACACAATGTTTCTAATCCATAGAGCAAGAGTGCTTGACTTTTCAAACCTAACAGCAAATCCAAAGTAATGTTCTGTGGGAACACATTTTTCTGAACCAATACAAAACATGCTTTTAAAAATGTAAACATACAGCCTAGTTTTTAGTGTTGAATGGTCTGAAACAGCCAACGAGTTCTTTTTATTTAAAAAAAAAAAGTATGTAAGCCTCCATTTTACAACTATCTTTCTTTTCATATTGCCATTCTACTGAAAGACACCTTCTGAGTGCATCCAGATCTCCTTGAAAGATGTTCACAGTGTCGATTGTAGGTCATAGCTATGTCTTCTGGAGTGAAAAGTATGCAGAAAAAAGAGGTATTGTGGAAGACCTTGCTTTGCCAAATGTAGATATTAAATGGATTGGTCAGAGAGGGTTAAAGTGGCACCAATTAATGCCTTTGGTGAAATCCTTTCTACATCTCCTGCAGCCTGACCTTATAATTGTGCACTGTGGTGGAAATGACCTAGGCACTTTAACTGGGGTAGGTCTGGAAATGCTTGTTAAGGACACCTTTGTGCAATTGATGTCACTTTTTCCACAAACTACCTTTGTATATTCTAATATATGCCAAAGGTAGAAGTGGAACTGGTCCAACCAATATTGTCCGCAGATTGACAAAGCAAGAAAGCACGGCAATAAGTCTGTTTCTGCTTTCCTCAGAGACTATGGTATGGGTTCTATATACCACAACAACTTGCGTTACAACATGCAAGGCATTTATAGAGGAGACGGTGTACATTTCACAGATGAAGGCAACAGAGTCTTCCTCTTGAACTTTAGACTCTGCATCGGTACATACTTGTAGGTACAAAAAAACACTCAATGAACACAACGGCTCTTTTTAAAGCCAACCAACATCTAAACACTTAAACTTGATTTTTAATTCTATTTTTTTAATGGTTTTTTTGCCACCGTGCGCGCAACTCGCGATATTTTTTGTAATTTTTTTTTTTTTGGGACCTAAGGGGTCTTTCATGTTCCCCCTGAGAAGGCCTAGGGGGTCAGGAACTCTCTACCCGGCCCCCTTTTAACGTTCTCCACTTGCGTTTTTAACTCTCTTCTGCCTCTAAAACTCAAAATGGCGGCTAGGGGTGCGCGCACCGTGCGCGCACCCACGATTTTTTGAAAAAAAATCAAATGTTTTTTTCACCCTTCGGGGTCCTTCAGGGACCCCCTGACAAAGGCTAGGGGGTCAGGAACTCTCTACCCTGCCCCCTTTTCACGTTCTCCACCTTTCTTTTTCCCTGTCACACACACAACACACAAAATGGCAGCCGACACTTCCTGATTTCGACCGATTCGAATGTTGACTGACATGTAACCACCAATCAGAATTACGCTTGCGCACAGCACCGTGCGTGCACGGTGCGCGCATATAGATATTTGTGTGCTTTTAAATGCAATTTTCTCAGGAACTACTGAACAGATTGACACCATATATGCAAAAGGCACATGCCTGACTTGACGACTACCTCTTTGCCAAATTTCAAGTAATTCTGTTCAGCCGTTCGGGCTGTACCTTCGACTAAAGGTCCAATGGGAAAATGCATGGGGAAAAAGCATTTTGGGACCCCCCTTTTTTCTCAGCCCCCGCTTGACGAATCACCCCGAGACTTTCAGGGTAGGAGCTGAGCGGAGCGCCCCATTAGTTTTGAAAATTTCGCGAGGATTCGTCAACCGGCGCCACAGTTATTCAAAATTGAATTTTCAGATTTCCTATGGAAACACGGTCCTAACTATAACTATCTACTGGCGACCGCCAGTAGATAATATACATATATATATATATATATTGAATTTGTGATCGTTGTTTCGAGTGACGTTTCGGACAGCGGCGAGCCTCGTTGGAAGCAGTTCGCTGAAGGAACACGCTAAAGAAATCAATGGTCAGTAATCTTAGGCAGAGGGGAGAGGAGCCACGGCTTAAAAAGCCCAGCGGAGTTTGCTAAGCAGGCAAACGGTATATTCAGCGTAATATTTATTCAACAAGCGAACGTTTTTAGTTTGAACAAATGTTTGATAATGGATACCTTAATCCAGCAACGTGAGGCAACTGCTGACTCTGTATTCAGTGAAAGAAGCACCACAGCTGTAAATCCAAAACCTGGGGTGGATTCAGCAGGGAAGGAGTCAAATGATAATATTCATGCATTAAAGAAAAAGATCGAGAAATCGCGTCGGAGTTAGATCTCAAAGTGGTGGGAGGTAAAGTCATTAAGCAGATACCTGGATGTGGGGAGGGTTCCCCGAGGACTGCGAGTATTGACAGCCCCCACGTACGAAAATCCAGATCCTGAAATGCTTAAGGAGTGGGCCGCGAGTAACGCGCATGCTTCGGAGAGCATGATGAAAATTTTGATTAAATATGCCGTGAAAGATCGGGAAAGAATACTAGCTGAAATTGCTCTGTTGGAAGCGGAATTATTGAAATGCTTGGGAGAGGAGGATGTAAATAAATTTAAGTCCGACCTCAGCATTCGCTTAATTAAATATGAACAATCAATAACAGCACGTAAGGCCACAAAGTTTCACCGGGATAGACAAGATTATATGCTTGGTCAAATCTACACTTTTGCACGCCGTTTTGATTCCATCCGCAAACAACGTCTTTCAAAGGCAACTGCGACAGTGTGCAATCCAATTATGAACAACTTGTCTTCGAATACCCCAGGTGAAACTTCCGATCTAAGCTCAGTAGCGAGCTCTGATGTAGACTCACTCCCGGATGATGGAGCATCACAACCATTGGCGATGACAAACCCCCCGTCTGTAATTGAATAATTTGGTTTTTTATATCAGGACCGGACCCAAAACCTACGTCCACCGTTTTAAAATCAAAGAAAAGAAAATTACGCTAACG
This sequence comes from Triturus cristatus, assembly GCF_964204655.1. Lineage (NCBI taxonomy): Eukaryota > Metazoa > Chordata > Amphibia > Caudata > Salamandridae > Triturus > Triturus cristatus. The sequence goes on from NC_140585.1 coordinate 722,310,358, forward strand.
AAAATAACGATGGGGCAGGCATGGAACTACGATCAGGGAAGAAGAAGCAGTTCCAGCGCAAGGGATGGAAGAAATAGCGCCAACGGTTATCAATCTAACGGATCTCATATTATCAGACGAAGAAACAAAAATCCTTTCACTTGGTTTTTCCTTTTGTAAACGTACTAATTTCAACTATACGCAAACGCGTATTGACTAACCCTGGGCGTAGTTCGCGAAGTAGCACTTCGCGAAGCTACGCAAAGTGCAGTTCACACTACGCGAGCTACGCGTAGCACTTCGCGAACTGCGTAGTACCTTGTTCGCACTGTGCCAGATGTCGTTTTCAATGATTGCACAGTGCGGACAAGCAACCGGCACTGTGCAATCATTGAAAATGGCATCTTGCACAGTGCGAGCTGTAGTTTTCTGCTGCTCGAGTAGATTTTTACTCGAGCGGCAGCTTTCTCAACGTGAGCTGGTAGTTTCTCATCGCGAGCGGTCGCGAATGTACGCGACCACTCGCAATGAGAAACCTGACCTCCTCGCGTTGGGAATCTCGCCGGGAGGTTTATTTTCCATGCTCGCGATCGCCAACTTGATGTTGCTGATCGCGAACAAGGAAAAAGTCTCGCTGGGATGTCATTTTGCTTGCTCGCGGTCGCCAACTTGACGTTGAGGACCGCGAGCAAGCAAAAAATGACCGCAGCACTACGCAACACTACGCTACGCATGTTCACACTGTGCTACGTGCAATTCGCGTAGTGCGAAGTAGCGCGAACTTCGCAAACTACGCGAGCGTAGCGTAGTGCTTTGCCCAGGCTTAGTATTGACTTCTTCAAATTTGTGAGGAAACTCAAGTTGAAAAAATTCTTTGATACGAAAATTACTAACCGAAAGGAGATGAAACAAAAGGTCAGTGAAGAACCTGGTAATCTTGATGTTGGGGACATGCAGGTACTATTTGACTGTCAGCAACTTATAAGAGAAGGGGTTGGTGAGAGTGTGGTGGACGAAATCAGCCAGGCAGATGATCTTTTTTGTCTTGATGTTTTTGACAGTTCTGCCACCAAATTTAGACCAAAATCGAATTTCACACCTAATACCCCTAAAGATGCGTTAGACTTGTACTCCGACTTGGTAATTAAAGATTTGAAGGAAATATCTTTAAGCTCTAGCAAAGAATTTTTGAAGAATGAAACAGGTTTTGATAAGAAAAACCAATCTGTGATGGTTAAAATACAAAGTAGACAAGACATAGTAGTAAGACAGGCAGATAAAGGAGGTAATTTGGTATTGTGGTCCCTTGAAGCATATAATTGTGAGGCAGCCTCACAATTGAGAGATAAAGACTGCTATTCATTAGTCCCTCACAGTAATCTAGTTGAAGTTAAACTAAAATATGAAAAGGACCTTGCAAGATGGCGAGGAATAGGTTTAATTAATCAAACAGAATATTCGTTCTTGAGAGTGGATAAACCAGTGGTACCTATATTATACTTGATACCAAAAATCCACAAGCACAAGGATAAACCACCTGGACGTCCCATTATCTCCGCCATAGGGAGTCTTTTTGAACCAACCTCCAAATATCTGGATTCATTCTTACAACAATATGTGAGAGCACTACCAGCATATATTCAAGATTCGAGGGACTTTTTGAATAAAATAGAAAATGTAAGATGGGAAGATTCTTATCTCCTCATAACACTAAACTTCGTGAGCCTTTATACAAGCATTGCCCATGAGGATGGGTTAAGGGCTTTGAGGCACTTCTTAAATTTGAGACCGATCAACCTCTACCAACATACTAATATGCTGTTGGAGATGTGTAGGTTGTGTCTCACTAACAATCATTTTTTATTTGGAGGTGACACCTACAGGCAACTCAAAGGCACGGCGATGGGCACCTGCTTCGACCCCAGTTATGCCAACCTACACATGGGCTGGTGGGAGGAGCAGGTGCTCAGAGTTGAGTATATTAGTGAATGGAGAGATCATGTCATCAAATGGATCCGTTTCATTGATGATTTATTCATCATATGGAACGGATCTAGAGAATCAGCTCAAAGGTTCATCGAAAGCATTAACGTAAACAAGCTAAATTTAAAATTCACTGAGGAAATAAGTACGGAGAGAGTAACTTATTTAGATTTAGAGGTGTATATTGCACAGAATTCAATTCAAACTTGTACCTATAGGAAACCAACTGCTGGAAATTCAATTTTGCACGCAGCTAGTTTCCATCCCACTAAACTCAAAATGAGTATCCCTTATGCAGAGAATCTAAGAATGAAAAGAAATTGTAGTGAACTGGCTGCTCTGGGGCAGGCCCAGGGAGCATTAACCCATAGATTCCTTCAGAGAGGATACAGGATGGACACATTAAGCCAGGCAAAATTGAAAGTACAGAATATGGAAAGAAGTGCATTATTAAAACCAGATGCTAAAAAAGTGGAAGAAAAGAGGAAGCATACTGAGAGTCAAATCCGTATGATTACAGGTTTCAAAGTATACCAGGCTAGGGTGAGAGACAGCCTGAGTAGACATTGGCACCTTGTCAGACAGGACCCTATCTTACAAGGGAGAATCCCAAGATATCCTTTGGTGACTTTCAATTGCGCAAAATCTATGAGAGACGATCTGTTTAAAACTAACTTGGAAACCAAAAAAGGAGGTGGTTGGCTCAAAGTAAGCCCAGGTTTCCATAACTGTTTTAAGTGTAAAGCCTGTAGGCATGGCAAGAACACGCAACAAATAATCTCTCCTCTTTTAAATAGCCCTTGGAAACTAAGAAAACCTCTAAATTGTAAAAGTGACTTTGTTGTTTACGTTTTGAAGTGCTCTTGCCCCAAGATGTATGTAGGTAGTACTATCCACATGGTTCATGTGCGTATCCTGCAACATCTCAGGGCAATAGGTAATAATGACAAAAACTATGTAGTTGCTCGTCACTTGAACGAAGTTCACAAAGGAAATACGAGTGAACTAGTGTACTTTGCTATTGATCAAGTCCCCAAGGATCAAAGAGGGGGCGACAGAGAAAGTAAATTAAGGAAATTGGAGTCAAAATATATACTCATGTTTAATACGAAAAGTCCTCATGGCATGAATGTTGAAGAAGATTTACATGTACATTTGAAATAGAGGTATCTTTATCAATTAGTTTTGGTTTTTAATTGTCTTTGTTATTCTAACTTTTATTAAGTCACAAATGATTGTTCCTTCTATTTGTTTTTATTTGTAAAAATATTGTCACAAGGAGAGTTTCTTGACACTGATAGAACACCGATAAAAAGTTTTTTAAGGATCTTTAACAAGTACTGTAATGCACTAGCACTTTAATGTGACAAGATTGCGGTTTTTGCACATAATGAGGCACTTGCACTTTATTATAGCATTGTTCGCATACAGTCTTGTACTGAATTAAGCACTAGCACTTTATCATCATAGAATTAGATCCAAGTATCATTTTTTAAAACTATGTTCTATAAAGACATTATTATATGTCCTTTTCTTCTCTCCTTTACCTTTTTCTATCAACAGCGGATTGAAACGAAATAATCACCGTGGGTAGTCCTAAACAAAAACAATGAAAGACGGATAAAAATTACTTGACAATGATTTTGTAATAATTTGTTGCATGGAATGATAAGGACTATATGTTACCGAACAATGATTTAGAGTATTCTAATTGTGTATCAAATAATGTCATTTTTCTCTGTATTTTATTGTTGTCTAAATGGATGATTCGATTAAATTGTAAATATATGAGATAATATGTATCTTTTTAAATCTAATCCATTTTTGACTAGAGTGAATTAGAACAAATGACGATAAGAGAATATTTGGCACTATGTCAAGATAACATATCATTGAGGCGCAAATCGGTTGAAAAAACAGTATTAGTCTGTTTACCATGTTTAGTGAGGAGCTAATCATGTGACTCTGTGTCTTGGTTTGAAAAGAAACTGATTTGTTCGCATTTGATTGTGTGATCAAGGGAGTTGTCCCGAAACGCGTTACGCGAAGAATAAATACCCAAGCCGGATGGCTGAAAAGCATCTCCAGTGTCCGTGTCTGATTTTGATAAGAAGTCGGATTTCGTTGGAATATATATATATATATGTATATATGTATATATATATATATATATAGTCACAGAAAAAAACATAGGTTTCAGGGGTGTTATAGTTAGCTGGCCATTTCACTCGTACAAAACCACAGAAATTCCTCCGTTATAGTTAGTTCTACTAAATATAACTCGCGCGGCCGCAATGCACTGCTGATGTTGTCACATATTGCATCATTCATGACATGGTCAGTGACATCACTGATGACATCACTGATGACATCTCAAATTACATCACTGATGACATCATCCAATGAATGTGGTTTAGTTTGAAATTTAAATATGTATTATATATATACAAATCTGTATTGAAGATTGAGTGGATATATAACTGTCTGGATTGAGGATTTAGTAGCTGTCTGACTGTCTGTTTAAGTGAGTAATTAAAAGTGTCTCACTTAATACATGGATTAGTAACTAAACTATGTGAATGTGTGCATCACGGTCTCTGTTGTTGTAACATGCTGCATCAGTTGGTCACTAACTACATGAGTGTGTATATTAGTAATTGATTAGTTGGGTGAGTATTTGTATGGGACACTGAGTTTGTGTGTGGTTGGATGGTGTGTGTGTAACTCTATGCATAGATGTGTGAATGGTTGATTGACTAGGTGTATAGGTTTAAGAGTGCATGTGGAAACAGTTGTTTGGGTGAATGAGGTATTTATTTGTGTGTTGGAGAGCGAATATATGTAATTGTTGTACATTTTCAACAAAGTAAAAAACATAAAAGGCATTGTATGTGAGAGTTGGTGTATATAAATAAGTATGAGTAAGAGTCAGTGATTGTGAGCGTAACTATATGAATGAGTGTATAATTGTAATGGTGACTATGAGTTACTATGTGTTTGAATAAATGAGGTGTTGTTGGATACTTGTGTAATTGAGTAAATGTAAGTGTGATTAATTTTTTTCATGAGTGAGTAGGATGACTGCATAACCAACTAAGATGACTGCTGATGTGTCAATGTCTATATATGTGTATAAGTGCATTTGATAGTGTTCTATTAATTAGTGACTGCATGTATAAATGATTCTGTTGTTGAATGGGTAGTTGTGTGTGTAGACTTAGGAATCAGTGAGTCGGTATGTAGTAACTGGTATTGGTGTGTCAATGGTTTCAAATATGGTACAATGTATTTAACAGTGAGTGATGAAAGGTTATACTAGTGTATGATGAGGTGTGTCATATTGTCACGTGGATGATGTCATCAGTGATGTCATTTGAGATGTCATCAGTGATGTCATCAGTGATGTCACTGACCATGTCATGAATGATGCAATATGTGACATCATCAGCAGTGCATTGCGGGCGAGCGAGTTATAGTTAGCAGAACTAACTATAACGGAGGAATTTCTATGGTTTTGTCTGAGTGAAATGGCCAGTTAACTATAACACCCCTGAAACCTATGTTTTTTTCAATGAATTTCAAAGCTTTTTTAAATGCTAACTTCTAACTAAAACGTCTCTGAAACCTTTTTTTTTCCAGTGAATTTTAAAGTACTTCTAAATGCTTATATTTAAGTGTGATAGTAGTTACACCTTTTTTTTTGTTTTGATTTTCTTCAGTTTTTTAACTGTTTATTTATAATTTTTTTATTAATTAAATAACAGTATATATTTTTCTGAAAATTACACACAAAAAATTACAAAAATTCAAACTGAAATATTGATTAATTTTCTTGTTTTCATTTTTTATTTTAATATATTTAGATTATTTTCGGAATCGCGCACTCAAAGCGTACACATCACGGTGGGTGCGCGCATTCTAGCCGCCATTTTAGAAAAGTTGCGAAGGATCCACGTACGGTGTGCGACGGCTGTGTGTTTTTCAGTTACATCATATACATTTAATATTACGTATTGTGTGCAATTGGTATGCGACCAGTCTGCGACTCCTGCTCCCGCGCATTTGCGACACATGCGCATTACGGTACGAGATGCTTGCGCGGTTGTGGGTCCCGTGTGACGTCCTATACGTGCTGGGGCGCACTGGGTACGCGACTCCCGCAAAAAAAAATTATGTTCCAAAATGATATGTATGTGTCTTTAATATACATATTAGGGCAAGAGATTATCTAAGATATGCATAAAAATAATATATTGGTACTTATATTAATATTATTTTCACGAAGTCGGGTGCGTGCATCGTGAGTGCAGAGAACCAGGTCAGCAGAGCCGTTGTAGAGCCAGAGAACCAGGTCAGCAGAGCTGCTCTAGAGCCTAAGAAGCAGGTCAGCAGAGCTGCTCTAGAGCCAGAGACCCAGGTCAGCAGAGCTGTTCTAGAGGACGAGAACCAGGTCAGCAGAGCTGCTGTAGAGCCAGAGAAACCAGGTCAGCAGAGCTGCTTTAGAGGGAGAGAACCAGGTCAGCAGAACTGCTTTATAGCCTGAGAACCAGGTCAGCAGAGCTGCTCTGGAGCCAGAGAACCAGGTCAGCAGAGCTGCTTTAGAGCCATAGAACCAGGTCAACAGAGCTGCTCTAGAGGCAGAGAACCAGGTCAGCAGAACTGCTTTAGAGCCAGAGAACCAGGTCAGCAGAGCTCTTTAGAGGGAGAGAACCAGGCCAGCAGAGCTGCTTTAGAGCCAGAGAACCAGGTCAGCAGAGCTGCTCTAGAGCCAGAGAACCAGCTCCGCAGAGGTGCTTTAGAGCCAGAGAACCAGGTCAGCACAGCTGCTCTAGAGCCCAAGAAAACAGGTCAGCAGAGCTGCTTTAGAGGGAGAGAACCAGGTCATCAGAGCTGCTTTAGAGCCATTGAACCAGGTTAGCAGAGCTGCTTTAGAGCCAGAGAACCAGGTCAGCAGAGCTGCTTTAGAGCCAGAGAACCAGGTCAGCAGAGCTGCTCTAGAGCCTAAGAACCCGGTCAGCAGAGCTGCTCTAGAGCCAGAGAACCATGTCAGCAGAACTGCTTTAGAGCCATGGAACCGGGTCAGCAGAGCTGCCTTAGAGCCAGAGAACCAGGTCTGCAGAGCTGTTGTAGAGCCAGAGAACCAGATCAGCAGTGCTGCTCTGTAGCCTAAGAACCCGGTCAGCAGAGCTGCTCTAGAACCAGAGAACCAGGTCAGCAGAGCTGCTGTAGAGCCAGACAAAAAAGGTCAGTAGTGCTGCTTTAGAGCCAGAGAACCAGGTCAGCAGAGCTGCTTTAGAGGGAGAGAACCATGTCAGCAGAGCTGCTTTAGAGCCAAGGGACCAGGTCAGCAGAGCTGCTCTAGAGCCAGAGAACCAGGTCAGCAGAACTGCTTTAGAGCCATAGAACCGGGTCAGCAGAGCTGCTTTAGAGACAGAGAACCAGGTCAGCAGAGCTGCTCTAGAGCCAGAGAACCAGGTCAGCAGAGCTGCTGTAGATCCAGAGAAACCAGGTCAGAAGAGCTGCTTTAGAGGGAGAGAACCAGGTCAGCAGAGCTGCTTTAGAGCCAGAAAAACAGGCTAGCAGAGCTGCTTTAGAGCCAGAGAACCAGGTCAGCAGAGCTGCTCTAGAGCCAGAGAACAATGTCAGCAGAGCTGCTTTAGAGCCATAGAACCAGGTCAGCAGAGCTGCTTTAGAGCCAGAGAACCAGGTCAGCAGAGCTGCTCTAGTGCCTAAGAACCAGGTCATCAGAGCTGCTCTAGAGCCTAAGAACCAGGTCAGCAGAGCTGCTCTAGAGCCAGAGAACCATGTCAGCAGAACTGCTTTAGAGCCATGGAACCGGGTCAGCAGAGCTGCCTTAGAGCCAGAGAACCAGGTCTGCAGAGCTGTTGTAGAGCCAGAGAACCAGATCAGCAGTGCTGCTCTGTAGCCTAAGAACTAGGTCAGCAGAGCTGCTCTAGAGCCAGAGAACCAGGTCAGGTGACCTGCTGTAGAGCCAGGGAACCCAGGTCAGGAGAGCTGCTTTAGAGGGAGAGAACCAGGTCAGCAGAGCTGCTTTAGAGCCAGAGAACTAGGTCAGCAGAGCTGCTCTAGCTGACACTGACTAACTGACACTGACTGACTGATTGACACTGACTGACACTGATTGACTGACACTGACACTGACTGACACTGATACTGACTGACACTGGTTGACTGAAACTGACTGACTGACAATGACTGACACTGACTGACTGACACTGATTGACTGACACTGACTGACACTGATTGACTGACACTGACTGACACTGATTGACTGACACTGACAGACACTGACTGACTGACTGGCTGACACTGACTGACTGACACTGACATTGACTTACTGACACTGACTGACTGACACTGACTGACACTGACTGACTACTCTCTACTACTCTACTACTCACTCTCTACTACTCTCTCTCTACCACTCACTCTCTACTACTCTCTACTACTCACTCTCTACTACTCTCTACTACTCACTCTCTACCACTCACTCTCTACTACTCACTCTCTACTACTCACTCTCTACTACTCTCTACTACTCTCTCTCTGCCACTCACTCTCTACTACTCTCTAGTACTCACTCTCTACTACTCTCTACTACTCATTCTCTACTACTCACTCTCTACTACTCTCTACCACTCGCTCTCTACTACTCTTTTATTCTCTCTCTACTACTCTCTCTCTACTACTCTCTCTCTACTACTCACTCTCTACTACTCACTCTCTACTACTCACTCTCTACTACTCTCTACTGCTCACTCTCCACTACTCACTCTCTACTACTCGCTCTCAACTACTCTCTACTACTCACTCTACTACTCACTCTCTACTACCCTACTACTCTCTTTTACTCTCTTTACTTCTCACTCTCTACTACTCTCTCTACTACTCACTCTCTGCTACTCTCTACTACTCACTCTCTACTACACACTCTCTACTACTTGCTCTCTACTACTCGCGCTTTACTACTCTCTAGTGCTCACTCTACTACTCACTCTCTACTACTCTCTACTACTCACTCTACTACTCACTCTCTCCTACTCTCTACTACTCACTCTCTACTACTCCACTACTCTCTACTACTCACTCTCTACTCCTCACTCTCTACTACTCACTCTCTACTGCTCACTCTCTACTACTCTCCACTACTCAGTCTCTACTACTCAGTCTCTACTACTCACTCTCTACTACTCTCTACTGCTCACTCTCCACTACTCACTCTCTACTACTCTCTCTTACTCTATCTACTTCTCATTCTCTTCTACTCTCTCTACTATGCACTCTCTACTACTCTCTACCACTCACTCTCTACTACACACTCTCTACTACTTGCTCTCTACTACTCGCTCTTTACTACTCTCTAGTACTCACTCTACTACTCCCTCTCTACTACTCTCTACTACTCACTCTACTACTCACTCTCTCCTACTCTCTACTACTCACTCTCTACTACTCCACTACTCTCTACTACTCACTCTCTACTCCTCACTCTCTACTACTCACTCTCTACTACTCTCTCACTACTAATTCTCTACTACTCACTCTCTACTACTCTCTACTACTCTCTCTCTAGTACTCTCTACTACTCACTCTCTACTACTCTCTCTCTACTACTCTCTACTACCCACTCTCTACTACTCTCTCTAGTACTACGTACTCTCTACTACTCTCTAATACTCTCTCTCTGCTACTCACTCTCTACTACTCTCTACTACTCACTCTCTACTACTCTCTACTACTCACTCTCTACTACTCACTCTACTAGCTGCTTTAGAGGGAGAGAACCAGGTCAGCAGAGCTGCTTTAGAGACGGAAAAACAGGCTAGCAGAGCTGCTTTAGAGCCAGATAACCAGGTCAGCAGAGCTGCTTTAGAGCCAGAGAACCAGGTCAGCAGAGCTGCTCTAGAGCCAGAGAACGATGTCAGCAGAGCTGCTTTAGAGCCATAGAACTAGGTCAGCAGAGCTGCTTTAGAGACAGAGAACCAGGTCAGCAGAGCTGCTCTAGAGCCTAAGAACCAGGTCATCAGAGCTGCTCTAGAGCCTAAGAACCAGGCCAGCAGAGCTGCTCTAGAGCCAGAGAACCATGTCAGCAGAACTGCTTTAGAGCCATGGAACCGGGTCAGCAGAGCTGCCTTAGAGCCAGAGAACCAGGTCTGCAGAGCTGTTGTAGAGCCAGAGAACCAGATCAGCAGTGCTGCTCTGTAGCCTAAGAACTAGGTCAGCAGAGCTGCTCTAGAGCCAGAGAACCAGGTCAGGTGACCAGCTGTAGAGCCAGAGAAACCAGGTCAGGAGAGCTGATTTAGAGGGAGAGAACCAGGTCAGCAGAGCTGCTTTAGAGCCAGAGAACCAGGTCAGCAGAGCTGCTCTAGCTGACACTGACTAACTGACACTGACTGACTGATTGACACTGACTGACACTGATTAACTGACTCTGACACTGACTGACACTGACACTGACACTGACTGACACTGACACTGATTGACTGAAACTGACTGATTGACAATGACTGACACTGACTGACTGACACTGATTGACTGACACTGACTGACACTGATTGACTGACAATGACTGACACTGACTGACTGGCTGGCTGACACTGACTGACTGACACTGACATTGACTTACTGACACTGACTGACTGACACTGACTGACACTGACTGACTACTCTACTATTCTACTACTCACTCTCTACTACTCTCTACTACTCTCTCTCTACCACTCACTCTCTACTACTCTCTACTACTCACTCTCTACTACTCTCTACTACTCTTTCTCTACTACTCACTCTCTACTACTCTATACTACTCACTCTCTACTACTCACTCTCTACTACTCTCTACTACTCACTCTCTACTACCCACTCTCTACTACTCACTCTCTACTACTCTCTACTACTCTCTCTACTACTCACTCTCTACTTCTCTACTGCTCTCTACTACTCACCCTCTACTACTCAATCTCTACTACTCTCTACTACTCACTCTCTACTACTCACTCGCTACTACTCTCTACTTCTCTCTCTCTACTACTCTCTACTACTCTCTCTCTACTATTCTCTACTATTCACTCTCTACTACTCACTCTCTACTACTCAATCTCTACTACTCCATCTCTACTACTCACGCTCTACTACTCGCTCTCAACTACTCTCTACTACTCACTCTACTACTCACTCTCTACCACTCTACTACTTTAGAGCCAGAGAACCAGGTCAGCAGAGCTGCTCTAGCTGACACTGACTAACTGACACTGACTGACTGATTGACACTGACTGACACTGATTGACTGACACTGAGTGACACTGACTGACTGACTGGCTGACACTGACTGACTGACACTGACATTGACTTACTGACACTGACTGACTGACACTGACTGACACTGACTGACTACTCTCTACTACTCTACTACTCACTCTCTACTACTCTCTACTACTCTCTCTACCACTCACTCTCTACTACTCTCTACTACTCACTCTCTACTACTCACTCACTACTACTCACTCTCTACTACTCACTCTCTACTACTCTCTAATATTCTCTCTCTACCACTCACTCTCTACTACTCTCTACTACTCACTCTCTACTACTCTCTACTACTCATTCTCTACTACTCACTCTCTAATACTCTCTACTACTCACTCTCTTCTACTCACTCTCTACTACTCTCTACTACTCTCTGCTACTAACTCTCTACTACTCACTCTCTACTACTCACTCTCTACTACTCTCTACGACTCTCTCTACTACTCACTCTCTACTTCTCTACTGCTCTCTACTACTCACTCTCCACTACTCAATCTCTACTACTCACTCTCTACTACTCACTCGCTACTACTCTCTACTACTCACTCTCTACTACTCTCTACTACTCTCTCTCTACTACTCCCTACTATTCACTCTCTACTACTCACTCTCTACTACTCTCTACTACCCACTCTTCTACTCTCTACTACTCTCTACCACCCACTCTCTACTACTCTTTTACTCACTCTCTACTACTCTCTCTACTTCTCCCTCTCTACTACTCCCTCTCTACCACTCACTCTCTACTACTCACTCTCTACTACTCACTCTCTACTACTCAATCTCTACTACTCCGTCTCTACTACTCACGCTCTACTACTCCCTACTGCTCCCTTTCCACTACTCTCTACTACTCGCTCTCAACTACTCTCTACTACTCACTCTACTACTCACGCTCTACTACTCTACTACTCTCTCTTACTCTCTCTACTTCTCACTCTCTAATACTCTCTCTACTACTCACTCTCTACTACTCTCTACTACTCACTCTCCACTACACACTCTCTACTACTTGCTCTCTACTACTCGCTCTCTACTCCTCTCTAGTACTCACTCTACTACTCACTCTCTTCTACTCTCTACTATTCACTCTACTACTCACTCTCTCCTACTCTCTACTACTCACTCTCTACTACTCCACTACTCTCTACTACTCACTCTCTACTCCTCACAATCTACTACTCACTCTCTACTACTCACTCTCTACTACTCTCTCTCTACTACTCTCTACTATTCACTCTCTACTAATCACTCTCTACTACTCTCTACTACTCACTCCTCTACTCTCTACTACTCTCTACCACTCACTCTCTACTACTCTTTTACTCACTATCTACTACTCTCTACTACTCTCTATCTACTACTCAATCTACTACTCACTCTCTACTACTCACTCTCTACTACTCTACTCTTCTCTACTACTCTCTACTACTCTCTCTACTACTCACTCTCTAATATTCTCTACTACTCACTCTACTATTCTCTACTGCTCTCTACCACTCACTCTCTACTACTCTACTGCTCACTCTCTACTACTCTACCTCTACTACTTTCTCTCTACTACTCTCCACTACTCAGTCTCTACTACTCAGTCTCTACTACTCACTCTCTATTACTCTCTACTGCTCACTCTCCACTACTCACTCTCTACTACTCGCTCTCAACTACTCTCTACTACTCACTCTACTACTCACTCTCTACTACTCTACTACTCTCTCTTACTCTCTCTACTTCTCATTCTCTACTACTCGCTCTACTACTCACTCTCTACTACTCCCTACTACTCACTCTCTACTACACACTCTCTACTACTTGCTCTCTACTACTCGCTCTTGACTACTATCTAGTACTCACTCTACTACTCCCTCTCTACTACTCTCTACTACTCACTCTACTACTCACTCCCTACTACTCTCTACTCCTCACTCTCTACTACTCACTCTCTACTACTCTCTCTCTACTAACTCTCTACTACTCACTCTCTACTACTCTCTACAAATCTCCCTCTACTACTCTCTACTACTCTCTCTCTACTACTCTCTACTACTCACTCGCTACTACTCACTCTCTACTACTCACTCTCTACTCCTCTCTCTACTACTTACTCTCTACTACTCTCTAATACTCTCTCTCTGCTACTCACTCTCTACTACTCTCTACTACTCACTCTCTACTACTCACTCTCTACTACTCACTCTCTACTACTCTCTACTACTCCCTCTCTACTACTCACTCTACTACTCTCTACTACTCACTCCTCTACTCTCTACTACTCTCTACCACTCACTCTCTACTACTCGTTTACTCACTCTCTACTACTCTCTACTACTCTCTCTCTCTACTACTCACTCTACTACTCACTCTCTGCTACTCTCTCTCTACTACTCACTCTCTACTATTCACTCTACTACTCACTCTCTACTACTCACTCTCTACTACTCTACTCCTCTCTACACCTCTCTACTACTCTCTCTACTACTCACTCTCTACTATTCTCTACTACTCCCTCTACTATTCTCTACTGCTCTCTACCACTCACTCCCTACTACTCTACTGCTCACTCTCTACTACTCACTGTCTACTACTCTCCACTACTCAGTCTCTACTACTCAGTTTCTACTACTCACTCTCTACTACTCTCTACTGCTCACTCTCCACTACTCTCTCTCTACTATTCTACTACTCTCTTACTCTCTCCACTTCTCATTCTCTACTACTCTCTCTACTACTCACTCTCTACTACTCTCTACTACTCACTCTCTACTACACACTCTCTACTACTTGCTCTCTACTACTCGCTCTTTACTACTCTCTAGTACTCACTCTACTACTCCCTCTCTACTAATCTCTACTACTCACTCTACTACTCACTCTCTCCTACTCTCTACTACTCACTCTCTACTACTCCACTACTCTTTACTACTCACTCTCTACTCCTCACTCTCTACTACTCACTCTCTACTACTCTCTCACTACTAACTCTCTACTACTCACTCTCTACTACTCTCTACTACTCTCTCTCTACTACTCTCTACTACTCACTCTCTACTACTCTCTACTACTCACTCTCTACTACTCTCTCTCTACTACTCACTCTCTACTACTCTCTCTACTACTTACTCTCTACTACTCTCTAAATACTCTCTCTCTGCTACTCACTCTCTACTACTCTCTACTACTCACTCTCTACTACTCACTCTCTACTACTCACTCTCTAATACTCACTCTCTACTACTTTCTACTACTCACTCTCTACTACTCACTCTACTACTCTCTACTACTCACTCTATGCTACTCTCTCTACTACTCTCTACTATTCTCTACTACTAACCCTCTATTCTCTATTACTCACTCTCTACTCTCTACCTCTCTACCTCTCTCTACCTCTCTCTCTACTACTCTCTACCTCTCTACCTCTACCTCTACCAATCTCTCTCTCTATCTCTACACCTCTACCTCTCTCTTTCTCTCTCCACACGCACACACATACATATATATATATATATATATATATATATATATATTCACTGAAAAAACCATAGGTTTCACACACCGTATAGTTAGGAATTAGCATTTAAAAAACCTTGCAAATTCACTGAAAAAACCATAGGTTTCACACACGTTATAGTTAGCTGGACATTTCTCTCGAAAAAAAACATTGAAATTCCCCCGTTATAGTTAGTTCAGCTAACTATAACTCGCGCGCCCGCAATCCACTGCTGATGATGTCACATATTACATCACTCATGACATGGTCAGTGACATCACTGATGACATCACTGATGACATCTCAAATGACATCACTGATGACATCACTGATGACATCATCCAGTGACTGTGTGTTTCTGTAAAATTTAAATATGTTTTATATATTTATAGTGAAAGGCCTGTGGAGGAATGTTTGGCTGTACAAGTGTGTGAATGGATGATTTTCTACGTGCGTAATTGACTGGAAAAGTGAGTCATTAAATGTATCTTACTGCAGACTAGTGACTAAACTGTGTGAATGTCTTCATGTTTCTGTCTGTTGGTGTATAAGTGGCTGCATGGTTTTGTGAATAGCTACATGAGTGTCTCTATGGGTTATCGATTGGTTGTCTGAGTATCTGTATGGGTGCTTGAGTGTTTGTGTGGGTAGGCTGTGTGTGACTCTGTGCATAGATGTGTGATTGGGTGATTCCATGGGTGCATGGTTTTAACAGTGCATCTGTGATGGACTGTATGGTTGAGTGTATGTATGTATGGGTGTGTTAGGGATTGAATGTATATCTCAGTGGTACATTTGTGACTTACTACATATGTGAAAGGCAGTATATATGCTTGTAAGAGTATATAAGTAGGTATATGTGAGAGTGTGTGATTGTGAGAGTGGCTGTATGGATGAGTGTGTGCTTGTATCACTGATTGTATAAGAGCGTAAGAATGTGGTACTATTTTTATGATTAAGTGAACTTGTGTGTGTATAACTGTATAGGTGAGTAAATGGGAGTGTGATTAATTATTTGCATGACTGACTAGGTGTGACAGTACCTCTATGGATGATTGGTGGTGTGTGAGTGTCTATATAGGTGCATAAATGCATATGATAGTCTTGTACGGAGGGACTGTAAGTATGAGTGACTGTACATATGAATGAGTGGAGGTGTATGTAAACCTAAGAGTTAATAAGCGGGTATGTAGTTATTGGTATTGGAGTATCTATGGTTTTGAGAATGGACGTCGGAAATTTTGAGATCGTGTATCATCGGTTAAATTAGGGTGTGAGAAGATGCAGTAATTTATCACATTGATGATGTCATCAGTGATGTCATCAGTGATGTCATTTGTGATGTCATCAGTGATGTCATCAGTGATGTCACTGACCATGTCATGAGTGATGTAATATGTGACGTCATCAGCAGTGGATTGCGGGCGCGCGAGTTATAGTTAGCTGAACTAACTATCACGGGGGAATTTCAATGTTTTTTTTCGAGTGAAATGTCCAGCTAACTATAACACCCCTGAAACCTATGGTTTTTTCAGTGAATTTCTAAGGTTTTTTAAATGCTAATTCCTAACTATAACATGTGTGAAACCTATGGTTTTTTCAGTGGATTTGCAAGGTTTTTTAAATGCTAATTCCTAACTATAATGTGTGTGAAACCTAGGGTTTTTTCAGTGAATTTGTAAGGTTTTTTAAATGCTAACTCCTAACTTTAATGTGTGTGAAACCTATGGTTTTTTAAGTGAATTTGCAAGGTTTTTTAAATGATAATTTATGAATGTTTTATTACATTTTTTAATTATTTATTTTACAATAAGCTACCTATGTATATAATTATAGATTTACTGTATCCTGCAATATAGAATGGCTCAGTTTTTTTAATTTTATTTTGGATATAGTTGAACAGCATAGTTAATATCTTCTATAAACCTCTAAACATATATATATATATATTTTTAAGGGTTTGCGTACGGTGCGCGTACAGTGCTTGCATGCGTACGTGCTCCGTGTGCGCATGCGTACGTGCTCCACGTGCGCATGCGTCCTTCATGCATGATCCGTACGTGCGTGCTCCATACTCGCATGCGCGCGTGCTCCTTTCGCGCATGCGCACATGCTCTGTACGCACATGCTCTGTACACGCATGCGCACGTGCTACGTATGCACATGCGCGCGTCCTCCGTACGCACGTGCGCCATATGCGCATGCGTGCGTGCTCCGTACGCGCATGCGTGCTTGTACCATGCGCGCACCGTACGCGCTCGGTGCGCGCACGGCAAGTCATGTGATCAAGAAACAACACTTTTCATTGGTTTATAGTAGTTTCAGGTCATGTGATCAAGAAACAACACTTTTCATTGGTTTATAGTAGTTTCAGTTCCAGAAACTTCCAACACCACACCCACTACCCTCATTATTACTTCTGATTCCCTGGGAGAAGGAGCTGAGCAGCTTTTCTAGTACTTCAGTACTTCAGAATGGCAGAGCAGCAGTCATCTTCTGGGAGTGAGCAGGAGACCCTTGTGAGACAGAGACAGAGGAAACAGAAAGACTCTTTTATTTGGCAATTTTTTACATTTCCACTGGGGCAGAAGAAAGTGAATGCTCCCAAAGTCACCTGCACTCTTTGTGATCGTGTCTTATTAAGAGGAGATCCTAAAAAGAAATACTCTTTTAGTATCTTCACTATGATCAGGCACGTTAGAGATGTACATCCTGTGGCTTATGCTCGAGCTGCTAGAGAAAACCCTCCAGCAGCTCAGCCGAGCACATCTGCAGCAGCTCAGCCGAGCACATCATCGGCAGCTCAGCAGAGCACTTCATCTGCGGCGGCAGCTTCACCTTCTTCGGTTCCTCTGGATATACACCCTCTGTTTGAGAGGCTGCATATACGGTGCAATTTGTGTAATGCTCTTATCTCTTATGCGGACACCAGCATTCCGCTAATAGAGAGGATGATACAGGAGCACACGTGCGGCACCCTATAATTTTTGCCATGTCTTTTTTTTCCTCTGTCCCTCAATTAACACAACGGCTCTTTTTAGAGCCACCTAACATCTAAACACTTAAATTTGTTTTTTAATTCTATTTTTTTACTGTTTTTTTTCCCGCCGTGTGCGCACCGTGCGCGCACGGTACGCGCTCCCCGCGATTTTTTTTAATATAATAAAAAAAGTTTTTCACCCTTCATGGTCCTTCAGGGACTCCCTGACAAAAGCTAGGGGGTCAGGAACTCTGTACCCTGCCCCCTTTTCACGTTCTCCACCTTTCTTTTAAATGGAAACACACATTTCTTTTTTTTGCATATTTTAACCCTTTCCAAATGATTTCTACCCCCAACATGACTTCTGCCTGCTAGCATAGCATTAGATCATGGAACACTGGTGTGAGCAGAGACGTCAGAAGTTCAGCACATAATGTTTCTAATCCAAAGAGCAAGATTGCTTAACTTTTCAAACCTAACAGCAAATCCAAAGTAATGTTCTGTTAGAACACATTTTTCTGGACCAATACAAAACATGCTTTTAAAAATTTAAACATACAGCCTAGTTTTTATTGTAAAATGGTCTGAAACAGCCAATGAGTTATTTTAAAAAAAAAAGTATATAAGCCTCCATTTTACAACTACCTTTCTTTTCATTTTGTCATTCTACTGAAAGACACCTTCAGAGTGCATCCAGGTCTCCTCCTCACTCCCTGAAATACACTGCTGTTCTACCATTTTCAATTAAAATTGATTGCTGTTCTGCTCCTTGTCCCATGAAATAAGAAGAAATAGTGAGGGGATTGGCAAGGCATTTATAGAGTAGACGGTGTACATTTCACAGATGAAGGGAACAGAGTCTTCCTCTTGATCTTTAGACTCTGCATCTATACTTACTTATAGGTACCAAAAAACACTCAATTAACACAATGGCTCTTTTTAGAGCCAACCAACATCCAAACACTTAAACTTTATTTTTAATTCTATTTTTTATACAATTTGTTTGTCGCATCTCTATGCTTCCCCTGCGCAGGCGTACAAACTGCAGCCATGCGCCAGCGCAGGCTCCCTTGCACCATGGTTCAAGGATACCTGCGTGGTGGGGAGATTGTTCTTGTGCCTTCCTGCACAAAAACAATCAAAAGATGCTTTTTCCTCTTTCATTGCGTGCTGTAGAATGGAGGACGCACTAATAGAGGAAAAAACGAGGAGAAATAAAAACATTTTTCCTCGTTGTGCCTCGCAACACCACCTCTAGGGGTGCGTAGCATTCACACGCATCTCCAGAGTTACGATTTCTCGTAAACCTGGAGATGTGTCTAGTTGTTTGTGTGTTGCGTGGGAACACCCACAACAACACCCATGGAACGCCCCTTCAACGCACAGTGCTGCGTGTGAAGAGGCTGTATTTATGTGGAGAGGAAAAGTCACGCAGGGTGGCTTTTCCACTCCTTGTAAATATGGAGGAGCTCCCTGCGCCACCAGTACGTTATGAAAAGTGACGTAGTGGTGGCGCAGGGGCCTTGTTAATCTTCCCCAGAGATGTTAAGCAAATTAAGGGTAAGACAGACAAAGGGAGAGAGACAGAAACAGAGACAGAGAGCAAGGAACTGAGAAGGAGTAAGGCAGTTAGAATGACTGAGACACGTGGAGACAGGGAGAGATACATGGTTGAAAAAGTAGTGATGGAGGCAGTAAACCTAGGGGAGTAGTATAGAAGGAGTGAGGGAGTTACGAAAGAGCAGTAAAGGAAGAAGAGAGAGAGAAGGGGAATAAGAAAAGCAGAGTGAGGAGAAGTGAAGAAAAGGGAGCATGAAAGTGAAGGGGTGAGAAATACAGATATTTCAAACTTACCTGACCAACAAAATAACTTAATTAGAAATAAACGTTTTTTTTTAATTGCTAGAAAAAAGGATTACATTTCCTAAATTTTCTTTCTCGATCTGAAAAAAAGAAAAAAAGTAGTAATATTTAACAATACATTTTAGAATACAGTACACATATTTTCATATTTAACAAAGTAATTTTTTGCCCTTTTTTTGCTGTTTTCAGAATATATTGAATTTCACTGCAAATTGTGAAATCAATTGCATTCATCACTTAACAGCGGGCAAAAAAATTAACAATCTGAAAGATTGTTTATAAAAAGCCCTGATTCTCTCCCCAGTAAAACATACCTTGATAGAAATGTAACATATATATTAAAAATGTCATCTAAGAACAATAACTATTTGCAATAAATAACATCTGTAAATCTTGTTGCTTAAGCTCATACACCAAAAAAATATCTGTCAAAGAAGTCCACAATAGAAACAGTTACCCTTCCATGAGGCCAAATGGTAATTTTTAAATTCTTTTTTTGGTGAAATATCCAATGGTAATTCTATAAAATCGAAATAATGGTTTCTTCAGATGCTGCAATTTGTTTCTAAAATTTTGGTTTTAGAAAAATTAAGTAGGAATTTGGTAGTTCTGCAGGCAAACGTTGCTTGAAAATCAATTGTGAATCATTACACAGTGTCCAGCCTTTTTCACATTTTAGATAAACTGTGTAATGACCAGAAGTTATAGAAGGTCCATCATGGAAAATTATTGCAACTGCAACAAAAGTTTTTCCTGATATTGATAATTGATTTCCTGTAAACTTCTTTCTTAAAGTGTCCAATTTTGTTCCATCAGCTCTACAACGTTGCATCATTAAAATTACATACTGTCCATATTTCTTTAAAAATAACGTTGATAACATTTCTGATTTACATTGTGAACATTCCATGTTGTGATTTGCATCTTTAACTAATTTACTAAAAGTCACTGATTTACTCTCTGGTAATGTTAAATATATGAACCTTTCAGAATCAACATTAGAGCTGCATGTGTTCAAACAGTTTTCACAACTATGTTCCCATTTATAAGACAGACCAAACATATTGTCTATTTCTACCCCTTCATCTTCCAGTACCATAAGCATATACATTAAGAATTCCTGTGCATCTTGCTGGACATTTTGAGGAAATTGTGTACATCCAGAACATACATCTAAAAGATTTCTAACATCAGAAGCACTTTCTATTTTAGTTTTATCATTACTCAGCTTCTCATAAAGGAAACTCAGCAGAGAACAGAATCTTTTTTCATGATTTAGTATTATCTGCTCTTTCAAACTTTCAAGATAAAATACAACATTCAGCACTACATTAGCATAGCAGTTGACACCAGAGCTATTTTCAAAATGACAACCAACAACCTCTTCAGCATTGTCCTTTTTCTTTTTGCTTGCAATCACATCAGTCTCTATTTGTTTACTCTTTTGTACATCCTCATTACAGATATTCTCAATTCTCCTTTCCCGACAAACAACACATTTTTCAAACACAGGATACTGAGCAAAATGAGGAGCATAGCTTCTTCTTAATCTATTATATTCCTTTACACAGTTTGCATCAGCACTAACTTTTGACTATCATGAATAAACCAGATATTTTTTTCATGCGTGACAAAGCAACATATGCCATACCTTCTTTAAACACACTAGATCCAATGTTTACAAAAGCACTATCTACAGTTAATCCTTGAGATTTGTGAATAGTTACAGCATATGCTAGAGAAAACGGAAACTGCTTCCTACGTACATATAAGTCTTTCACAAGCAAGAAACAAACTGAACAACGACTAATGTCTTTAACCTCTTCAATCTGATCAAATTTTATTTTAAAAAATTCAATTCCATCTTTTTTCTGGTAGTTAACAAAACCCACAACTTTACAAATAGCTCCATTCACTAATCCTTTTTCTACATCCAAATTACGTCTTAAAATTACTCGACAGTTCATACATACATAAAGATTCTTTTCTAAACCAGCTGTTTTTGATATGTTTTTCTCTAGAGAATCCAATTTAGTTGTCAATTTGCTTGTCAATATAATAGTTATTCCTTCATGCTGTATTTTATCCACAGCTTCCAGTTTTATAATCTCTTCATTTTCCAATTTCAAAAGTCCTTGATTGAATATAGAGCATTCATGTAGTGTTGGCATTAAGCAGATTACAGTATTTTTTCCAGCAATTTTCTTGTATATTTTCTCTGGAACTATTTGTTCTGTTGGAAACAAATGACATAGCAATCGACTTTGTAAAGCTTTTTTGCCAAATTCTGTGAGTAGTCCAATTCTGATATCTTTGAGAATACTTGCATAATCATCATTTGCTTGCCGCATATTGGTAATGAGTTCTTTGTACTCAAAGTATGTCCAAATATTCACATTACCTATACTTCCTAACGACTTTTTCGTGTCTTCATGTGTAAGAGTATGAAATACTGGTTGTCCTTTAACTGGAGTGAGCTGCAGTAGATCCCCAAAAACTATAACATGTTTTCCTCCAAATAGCACATCATAGTTTGTCTTTAGAATTTGCTGCATTCTTAAATGCACAAAGGCAAGCATTACTTTTGATACCATGCTTACCTCATCAATAATGAGAACTTTCATTTTTTTCAATACTCTTGAAACTTCATGCTTCTCCTGTTAGCTTGTGGTATTGTATTTTGTTCTCATGCTCTATTGGTAACATTAGCAAACGCTGGAGGGTAATTCCTTTTATGTTATATGCTGCTAACCCAGTTGGAGCAGTAACAACACAAGACAAAGTTGAATCAGTTTTTTTTCTGTAGGTAGCTTCTAATTACTTTAATTAAGAAACTTTTTCCAGTTCCAGCTTGTCCACTCACATACATTCTGATTGGTTCAAATGATGTGCATGAGCACTCTTTATTTTCATGTAGTAATCCATGATCAATTTGTTTTGTGACTTCCTCATAAATTTGTTGTGTTTCATCATTCAGTTGTTGTTCCAAATTTGGTAAGTTTATTAAATCTTCCTGAGCTTGATTCATAGCTGTTTCCACTTCAGTCATGGCTATTGCAGCTTCATTTTCTACGATTGGTTGTCCTAGGGGATCTTGACTGAGCGTCCCAGAACTTTGACTGTCTTGGGAACTGTCTCTAGCTACTTCAGCTGCAATTGTTGCTTCTTGTTCAATTTCTTCATTTAACATTTGTACATAAGTTGTGAAAGTACTGCATTCTATGATATCTTTGCATGCATTAAAGGAATCTTCATAGCTTTGAAAATGTCCAAGTAATTCATCTTCTGAACGCCATGGTTTAAACAACTGTAAAAGTGCTAAGTGGTAAAATTCCTTCTTGTCAGTAGTGTCGCAACTCATCTTCCTGTGATTAATCAAACTTCCTTTTGTTTGTTTTACCAAACATCCTTCCTCACCAATGACTTTATATTTTCCATTGTTGATGTCTTCTGTGGTATTCCGTTTAAAAATGTAGTTCTGCAGCACTTCATAGAGACACATGTTCCCAAGATGATGACTTCTCTTTGGGTAATATGTGTCCAACATGTTTGTTCTTAAAATGTCTGTACTTTTTGGTTCGTACTCTGCTAAATATTCAATTTCTCGAATAGCTTTCAATACCCGATTTCGCATTCCTGCAAGGCCTAAACTTACCCAAATTATTCTTCTGGATTTGGAGTAAGACTTGCAGATGATAACCTGTCTGAGCATTCGTATGACCCAATTTCTCGATGCGATAACATCTTTAAACTGAAACTGTATAGCTTTTTACTGACAGTCTTCTCGTGAGAAATCTCTTCCCACATTTCTTTCAATTCCGTTTTCTCAGATTTAGTGATGTAAGATGTGACATACCGAGCAACAGCAATAGAATTGTCAGCTACATACTGAATATCCATGTTAGCATTCCACATGGATAAAATGACTGGGTTGTAGTCATTTATATATTTTGACTCTTCTTTTCTTCTTAGGTTGTAGGTATTTTTAGGCGATTTTCTTGTAATAGCATGTCATACAGCTGACATAAAACTGTTTACTCTTCCTTTTGAAAGAACAGGTCGTGGAAATCCAAATCAACATTTTGTGTAGAATTTATCTTTACTCTTGTACTTTCGTCGACAGTATTTTCCACACCGATGACTTTGGAAACGTAAAACTTGCTCTTTTAAGATCTTTCTTCTGTGCTTTTAGGTATAGCACATGTTGCATATCCTTCAATGAAAGATAAAACTGCATCATCAGAATCTGTTCCAAATTTTGGGGCATCCTTGATCCACAACAGCATATGAATATGAGGAGCACCTCTTGCTTGGTACTCTTTTCTCCAAAAGAAATCCACAACTTCTCCAAGAGGTGGATTTTTTTTATTGCAGATGAAGGACATCATATCTTCAAATCTATGATTGAAATATCTGCAAACATTAACCGGATCCAAGGAGCACAATTCTCCTGCTGTCTTGTATTGGGTGTTTTCAATCTTTGAATTTGCCTCTCGAAGAAAATCCAGTAAATCATCCCAAGCAAACTCAGCACAGCTTAGGGTAAGAAACCATGTAGGAGTTCCTAAATTCCGTAACACACATTTCAATTCTCCATGGCGTCGGTACCAATATTCATTAGTCCCACGCTGACAAGCCATCAGATTGATCAATTGAGATTCCAAATGATCATCTCGCTGTTGCACTTTGTTCAGAAAATCCTTTGCAGACACATTACGTAGACATACTCCAGTTTTTAAAATGTGATTTACTGCATAAGATAGTGCAGATAAGTCACTTTCAAATAAAAGATGGAACAAATAAGGAATACTTTGATGAAATCTTGGATCTTCTGCATATAATCTTGTAGTCCGATACTCAGAAGCAGGAATCTGTACTGGACGTTCATCATATCGTCCACCTTTTCCTGTAGTAAACAGCTGGGGAAAACAACGAGCTTCCAAGCTCTCCTCCCATACACTCACGGGAGTTCCTTTTGCTTTTTTCATCTGTAATAGATCAATTGTGTTTCCCATAACTTCTTTAGAAAGAAGAGGATGTATCCTGAAATGTTCATAAATGTCTTCTTCTTTTGACTTATCCACTTTTTAAATTTGCCCAGTTGGTATTCCTGTGTCTGCTAGTAAAACGTCTTCATCTTCATCCATATAAATTGATTCATACCATTTATTATTTCTTTCCAAATATAAATTTGCTCTTTGTACTTTTCGTACATCTACCAGCTCCTGCCAAATTTTCTTATTCTTTGTAAGTACACCATTAACCAGAATAACTAATGGTTCAGTTTCCAAACTATCTGCATCAATTGTTTCAATATATTTTTTCAAATCTAATGGCAAATAGACACCTCTTCCTTTTAAACCTCTTTGTAAATCTGAAGGAGGTAATTTACCTGTTTTGGGCTCCATACGAACTATAGTCTGAAACGGATGGACACATTGAATGAGTATAGACTCATACGTATTTGAATCACTAAGTTCTGCAGGAATATCAATCAATCAATCAATCAATCAAAGGCATTTATAAAGCGCACTACTCACCCGGAGGGTCTCAAGGCGCTAGGGGGGGGGGGTCTGCTACTGCTCGAACAACCAGGTCTTGAGCTTCTTCCTGAAGGAGAGGTGGTCTTGGGTCAGGCGTAGTTCGGTGGGGAGGGCGTTCCAAGTCTTGGCGGCCAGGTGGGAGAAGGATCTACCTCCTGTTGTCGCTCTGTGGATGCGGGGGATGGCTGCGAGGGCAAGACTGGTCGAGCGGAGGTGGCGTTTGGGAGCGTAGAAGTTGAGGCGGCTGTTGAGGTAGGTCGGGCCTTGGTTGTGTAGGGCTTTGTGTGCGTGGGTGAGGAGCCGGAAGGTGATTCTTTTGTTGATTGGGAGCCAGTGCAGGTCTCTCAGGTGTCTGGAGATGTGAGTTCGTCTGGGGACGTCGAGGATGAGTCTCGCCGAGGCGTTCTGGATCCGCTGGAGTCTCTTCTGGAGCTTGGCGGTGGTACCGGCGTAGAGGGCGTTGCCGTAGTCCAGTCGACTGGTGACGAGGGCCTGGGTGACTGTTTTCCTGGTCTCGGTGGGGATCCACCGGAAGATCTTACGTAGCATGCGCAGGATGTTGAAAGAGGACGAGGAGACGGCGTTGACTTGTCTGGTCATGGAGAGGGAGGAGTCCAGGATGAAGCCCAGGTTGCGTGCGTGGTCTGTCGGTTTGGGTGCGTTGCCCAGGGCGGGGGGCCACCAGGAGTCGTCCCAGGCGGAGGGTGAGGAGCCCAGGATGAGGACTTCCGTCTTGTCTGTGTTCAGTTTCAGGCGGCTGGTCGTCATCCACTCGGCCACGTTTTTCATCCCTTCGTGTAGGTTGGCTCTGGCGGTGGCGGGGTCGTTGGTCAGGGAGAGGATCAGCTGGGTGTCATCGGCGTAGGAGATGATGTTCAGGTTGTGTTGGCGTGCGATGGCTGCAAGGGGGCTCATGTAGACATTGAAGAGGGTGGGGCTGAGCGAGGAGCCCTGCGGGACGCCGCAGGTGACTTCCGTGGCTTCTGATCTGAACGGGGGCAGGCGGACTCTCTGTGTCCTTCCGGTGAGGAAGGAGATGATCCATTCCAGTGCCTTCTCCTTGATCCCAATTCTAAATTATTATGTACAGCTCTAGCTGGCATTTTATTTTCTTCAACCTCGTTATAACAGTATTTACAAATACGCTGATCTTCACCCAATTCAAAACAATTTTCCAGAAACAAATATGTAGCAAAATCCTTCCACTCATAATTATTATCTTTTTCACTTTTTTTATAGAGATCAAAATTCCTTGTTTGAGTTTTATAAAGGCTTCTCCGGCAACAAATACAAGTAATATTTGGTCTTTCATTAGAAATGATAGTAAATTTTGTCATTTGATCTTCAAAATTTTTACTAACAGTGGGTTTTACATTCTCTTCCACATTTTCTTCAATAACTGTGTCATTTCCTGCACTTTCTTGCCCTGGACCAAAGTAACAAAACTCAATATCCTCACAAACCTTCTTCACATCTGATACAGATTCACGGAACAGAGCACTATTCAACTCATGTAACTTTAGTGCTGGACTTTTAGCAAAATACAATCTTCTCACAAACTTTCTCATTTCAGTATGATGAACTGCCAGCATCCTAAAATGGTGAAAAACACTTTGACAAACTTTCCTAGAAAGACAAGCCAGAGAATGTCCTTGCAAACCAGTATTCTCTCTCACTCTGCATGGATCTAGTCTTTGAAGCACCTTAATCTTCTATTTAACACTTTTTTTTACTATAGTCTCTTAGTAAGACGCGAAATTTATCAATAGATTCCTGACATACAGTACAAATACTACTACAATTCCAAGTGTACACTGGGGCTTTAGGACGTCTCCCATAACCTCATCAGCTAACACTTCTTCCTCATTTCTTGGAACCATTTTCTCCTTTTCCATTACACAACCATCCTTAACTTCATATGCTCGACCACTGGTGTCAACTGCATGCAGCAAACTATTACTTTAAAGATAACTCTCTTCATTAAAAAAGGTTCAGTACTTGAACTATGCTTCCATTCTCCTAAGAACACTTTACAAAAGTTTTTTTTTTCACTTCTCTTTTTCTTTTGCTTTTTGACTTCATTACATTCACTAATTTATCTAATGTACGGATCCTGTTCAAAATTATAATGAATAGTTTTCTTTTTAATTCCAAAGCCTTTGCAACAATTGATTCAATATGTTTCTTTTTCTTATAAAATTTGGCTTTCTTCCTATATTTTTTCACATCCTTTAGCAAATTGAACATCGCTCTTCTCTGAAACATTTTTCTACGAATGTTTTTAAAATCTATTTTTCTTTTTAAGTCATTCTTTCTTACTTCTGATTGTACATTAGCATTTAGTATATTCTGTCGATTGTCTTGTTGTTTTCTACTTGAAACACTATTTCCAGTGGATATATTTTTTACATTTTTTCTTTGCTTGAGGATATTTTTTATAAAATCCTTAGTCTGCTTACCAGAAGGCTTTTTCTTTTTTCCAACATAAAGTTTCTTCAACTAATTTTTGTTGTCCAGTTGTCTATAAATATACATGTTGTTGCTGTTCTTTTCTCTTTCTTGATTTTATAGGCATCTTTAATTTATTTCAGTGTTGTTCAGCAATACCTGTAAGAAACTAAAAATAAAATACCTTTATGTAATTTAAACATATTACTATATTTTTTATGAGCTTTTCAAAACCTATCACATAAGCTGTCCCTTTCCTACGACTGCAAGTCTTACACAATAAAAGCTACACAAATTAAATCTCTGACAACAATTCCTCATGGTGTGATTCTAGGCAGAAAACGATATTTGATTGGCAATTTCAAAGCACATTTACTACTGTGGTTTTGCAAGTGATAATTACTGTAACAGCCTGACACATTTTCCTTATAGTTTAGAGAGGCAGAAAAGAGCACATGTCCTAACAGCTACTTGAGAGCATGAGCATGTGGACCCTGGGTGAGTGATTACACTAGAGTAAAGGAAATGAGACTTGGTGATGTGGTAGCGTTACACACTACTATCTAAAATACCACACAGTGCTGAATAGTAAGCATGAGAGTGCAGGAGAAGCAGCTGCCTGTGTGCTAAGAGTGTGTTTCTGGAGACTGTGTATTGTGAGGTGCAAGAGAGATCTGCATGGACGCTTGCACAACTGCATGAAGACTGCCGAGATGTATGTAAGAGTACATGTATGTTAAGGGTTAATTGGAGTTTGGAACATGTAGGAACTACCGCACCCATGGCAGGAGTGGAAGGAAAATCTACCCTGTTGTTTTCAAATGTGTTAGCATTTGCCTCTCATCTGTGAGATAGTGATGTGTGCTGTATGCTAACCATCACAGTTCAAGAAAACAAGCAGCCCCTTTCCTACGAGTGCTAGTCTTACAGAAGCACAGCAACACAAATTAAATCTCTGACAACAATTTCTGTGTGCACATAGACTCATGGTGTGATTCTAGGCAGAAAACTATTTTTGATTGGCAATTTCAAAGCACATTTACCACTGTGGTTTTTCAAGTGATAATTACTGGAACAGCCTGACACATTTTCCTTATAGTTTAGAGAGGCAGAAAAGAGCACATGTCCTAACAGCAACTTGAGAGCATGAGCATGTGGAACCTGGGTGAGTAATTACACTAGAGCAAAGGAAATGAGCCTTGGTGATGTTGAATGTGGTAGCATTACACACTACTATCTAAAATGTCACACAGTGCTGAATACTTAGCATGGGAGTGCAGGAGAAGCAGCTGCCTGTGTGCTAAGAGCGTGCTTCCGGATACTGTGTATTGTCAGGTGCAAGAGAGATCTGCATGGACGCTTGCAGAACTGCATGAAGACTGCACAGATGTATGTAAGAGTACATGTGGGGTAAGGGTTAATTGGAGTTTTGAACATGTAGGATCTACCTCACCCATTGCGGGAGTGTAAGGAAAATCTACCCTGATGTTTTAAAATGTGTTAGCATTTGCCTCTCATTTGTGAGATATTGATTTGTGATGAATGCTAGCCATCACAGTTCAAGAAAACAAGCTGCCGCGTTCCTACGAATGCAAGTCTTACAGAACCAGACCAACACAAATTAAATCTCTGACAACAATTCCTGTGTGCACACAGACTCATGGTGTGATTCTAGGCAGAAAACGATTTTTAATTGGCAATTTCAAAGCACAATTACCACTGTGGTTTTGCAAGTGATAATTACTTTAACAGCCTGACACATTTCCTTATAGTTTAGAGAGGCAGAAAAGAGCACATGTCCTGACAGCTACTTGAGAGCATGAGCATGTGGAACCTGGGTGAGTGATTAGACTAGAGCAAAGGAAATGAGCCTTGGTGATGTTGAATGTGGTAGTATTACACACTACTAACTAAAATACCACACAGTGCTGAATACTTAGCATGGGAGTGCAGGAGAAGCAGCTGCCTGTGTGCTAAGAGCGTACATCTGGAGACTGTGTATTGTTAGGTGCAAGAGAGATCTGCATGGACACTTGCACAACTGTATGAAGACTGCAGAGATGTATGTAAGAGTACATGTGTGGTAATTTTTAATTTGAGTTTGTAACATGTAAGAACTACCTCACCTATTGCAGGAGTGGAAGGAAAATCTACCCTGTTGATTTCAAATGTGTTAGCATTTGCCTCTCATTTGTGAGATATTGATTTGTGCTGAATGCTAGCCATCACAGTTCAAGAAAACAAGCTGCCCCTTTCCTATGAATGCAAGTCTTACAGAACCAGACCACCACGAATTAAATCTCTGACAACAATTACTTTCTGCACACAGACTCATGGTGTGATTCTAGGCAGAAAACGATATTTGATTGGCAATTTCGAAGCACATTTACTACTGTTGTTTTGCAAGTGATAATTACTGTAACAGCCTGACACATTTTCCTTATAGTTTAGAGAAGCAGAAAAGAGCACATGTCCTAACAGCTACTTGAGAGCATGAGCATGTGGAACCTGAGTGAGTGATTAGACTAGAGCAAAGGAAATGAGCCTTGGTGATGTTGAATGTGGTAGCATTACACACTACTAACTAAAATACCACACAGTGCTGAATACTTAGCATGGGAGTGCAGGAGAAGCAGCTGCCTGTGTGCTAAGAGCGTACTTCTGGAGACAGTGTATTGTCAGGTGCAAGAGAGATCTGCATGGACACTTGCACAACTGTATGAAGACTGCAGAGATGTATGTAAGAGTACATGTGTGGTAATTTTTAATTTGAGTTTGTAACATGTAGGAACTACCTCACCTATTGCAGGAGTGGAGGGAAATCTACCCTGTTGATTTCAAATGTGTTAGCATTTGCCTCTCATTTGTTTGATATTGATTTGTGCTGAATGCTAGCCATCACACTTCAAGAAAACAAGCTGCCCCTTTCATACGAATGCAAGTCTTACAGAACCAGACCAACACAAATTAATTCTCTGACAACAATTCCTTTGTGCACACAGACTCATGGTGTGATTCTAGGCAGAAAACGATATTTGATTGGCAATTTCAAAGCACATTTACTACAGTGGCTTTGCAAGTGATAATTACTGTATCAGCGTGACACATTTTCCTTTTAGTTTAGAGAGGCAGAAAAGAGCACATGTCCTAACAGCTACTTGAGAGCATGAGCATGTGGAACCTGAGTGAGTGATTAGACTAGAGCAAAGGAAATGAGCCTTGGTAATGTTGAATGTGGTAGCATTACACACTACTAACTAAAATACCACACAGTGCTGAATACTTAGCATGGGAGTGCAGGAGAAGCAGCTGCCTGTGTGCTAAGAGCGTACTTCTGGAGACAGTGTATTGTCAGGTGCAAGAGAGATCTGCATGGACACTTGCACAACTGTATGAAGACTGCAGAGATGTATGTAAGAGTACATGTGTGGTAATTTTTAATTTGAGTTTGTAACATGTAGGAACTACCTCACCTATTGCAGGAGTGGAGGGAAATCTACCCTGTTGATTTCAAATGTGTTAGCATTTGCCTCTCATTTGTTTGATATTGATTTGTGCTGAATGCTAGCCATCACACTTCAAGAAAACAAGCTGCCCCTTTCATACGAATGCAAGTCTTACAGAACCAGACCAACACAAATTAATTCTCTGACAACAATTCCTTTGTGCACACAGACTCATGGTGTGATTCTAGGCAGAAAACGATATTTGAATGGCAATTTCAAAGCACATTTACTACAGTGGCTTTGCAAGTGATAATTACTGTATCAGCGTGACACATTTTCCTTATAGTTTAGAGAGGCAGAAAAGAGCACATGTCCTAACAGCTACTTGAGAGCATGAGCATGTGGAACCTGGGTGAGTGATTAGACTAGAGCAAAGGAAATGTGCCTTGGTGATGTTGAATGTGGTAGCGTTACACACTACTATCTAAAACACCAGACAGTGCTGAATACTTAGCATGGGAGTGCAGGAGAAGCAGCTGCCTGTGTGCTAAGAGCATACTTCTGGAGACTGTGTATTGTCAGGTGCAAGAGAGATCTGCATGGACACTTGCACAACTGCATGAAGACTGCAGAGATGTATGTAAGAGTACATGTGTGGTAAGTTTTAATTGGAGTTTATAACATGTAGGAACTACCTCACCCATTGCAGGAGTGTAAGGAAAATCTACCATGTTGATTTCAAATTTGTTAGCATTAGCCTCTCATTTGTGTGATATTGATTTGTGCTGAATGCTAGCATCACACTTCCAGAAAACAAGCTGCCCCTTTCCTACGAATGCAAGTCTAACAGAACCAGACCACCACGAATTAAATCTCTGACAACAATTCCTGTGTGCACACAGACTCATGGTGTGATTCTAGGCAGAAAACGATTTTTGATTGGCAATTTCAAAGCACATTTACCACTGTGGTTTTTCAAGTGATAATTACTGAAACAGCCTGACACATTTTCCTTATAGTTTAGAGAGGCAGAAAAGAGCACATGTCCTAACAGCTACTTGAGAGCATGAGCATGTGGAACCTGGGTGAGTGATTACACTAGAGCAAAGGAAATGAGCCTTGGTGATGTTGAATGTGGTAGCATTACACACTACTATCTAAAATGTCACACAGTGCTGAATACTTAGCATGGGAGTGCAGGAGAAGCAGCTGCCTGTGTGCTAAGAGCGTGCTTCTGTATACTGTGTATTGTCAGGTGCAAGAGAGATCTGCATGGACGCTTGCAGAACTGCATAAAGACTGCACAGATGTATGTAAGAGTACATGTGGGGTAAGGGTTAATTGGAGTTTTGAACATGTAGGATCTACCTCACCCATGGCGGGAGTGTAAGGAAAATCTACCCTGTTGTTTTCAAATGTGTTAGCATTTGCCTCTCATTTGTGAGATATTGATTTGTGCTGAATGCTAGCCATCACAGTTCAAGAAAACAAGCTGCCGCTTTCCTACGAATGCAAGTCTTACAGAACCAGACCAGCACGAATGAAATCTCTGACAACAATTCCTGTGTGCACACAGACTCATGGTGTGATTCTAGGCAGAAAACGATTTTTGATTGGCAATTTCAAAGCACATTTACCACTGTGGTTTTGCAAGTGATAATTACTGTAACAGCCTGACACATTTTCCTTATAGTTTAGAGAGGCAGAAAAGAGCACATGTCCTAACAGCTACTTGAGAGCATGAGCATGTGGTACCTGGGTGAGTGATTAGACTAGAGCAAAGGAAATGAGCCTTGGTGATGTTGAATATGGTAGCATTACACACTACTGACTAAAATACCACACAGTGCTGAATGCTTAGCATGAGAGTGCAGGAGAAGCAGCTGCCTGTGTGCTAAGAGCGTACTTCTGGAGACTGTGTATTGTCAGGTGCAAGAGAGATCTGCATGGACACTTGCACAACTGCATGAAGACTGCAGAGATGTATGTAAGAGTACATGTGTGGTAATTTTTAATTTGAGTTTGTAACATGTAGGAACTACCTCACCTATTGCAGGAGTGGAAGGAAAATCTACCCTGTTGATTTCAAATGTGTTAGCATTTGCCTCTCATTTGTGAGATATTGATTTGTGCTGAATGCTAGCCATCACAGTTCAAGAAAACAAGCTGCCCCTTTCCTATGAATGCAAGTCTTACAGAACCAGACCAACACGAATGAAATCTCTGACAACAATTCCTTTGTGCACACAGACTCATGGTGTGATTCTAGGCAGAAAACGATTTTTGATTGGCAATTTCAAAGCACATTTACCACTGTGGTTTTTCAAGTGATAATTACTGGAACAGCCTGACACATTTTCCTTATAGTTTAGAGAGGCAGAAAAGAGCACATGTCCTAACAGCTACTTGAGAGCATGAGCATGTGGAACCTGGGTGAGTAATTACACTAGAGCAAAGGAAATGAGCCTTGGTGATGTTGAATGTGGTAGCATTACACACTACTATCTAAAATGTCACACAGTGCTGAATACTTAGCATGGGAGTGCAGGAGAAGCAGCTGCCTGTGTGCTAAGAGCGTGCTTCCGGATACTGTGTATTGTCAGGTGCAAGAGAGATCTGCATGGACGCTTGCAGAACTGCATGAAGACTGCACAGATGTATGTAAGAGTACATGTGGGGTAAGGGTTAATTGGAGTTTTGAACATGTAGGATCTACCTCACCCATTGCGGGAGTGTAAGGAAAATCTACCCTGTTGTTTTCAAATGTGTTAGCATTTGCCTCTTATTTGTGAGATATTGATTTGTGATGAATGCTAGCCATCACAGTTCAAGAAAACAAGCTGCCGCTTTCCTACGAATGCAAGTCTTACAGAACCAGACCAACACAAATTAAATCTCTGACAACAATTCCTGTGTGCACACAGACTCATGGTGTGATTCTAGGCAGAAAACGATTTTTGATTGGCAATTTCAAAGCACATTTACCACGGTGGTTTTGCAAGTGATAATTACTGAAACAGCCTGACACATTTTCCTTATAGTTTAGAGAGGCAGAAAAGTGCACATGTCCTAACAGCTACTTGAGAGCATGAGCATGTGGAACCTGGGTGAGTGATTACACTAGAGCAAAGGAAATGAGCCTTGGTGATGTTGAATGTGGTAGCATTACACACTACTATCTAAAATGTCACACAGTGCTGAATACTTAGCATGGGAGTGCAGGAGAAGCAGCTGCCTGTGTGCTAAGAGCGTGCTTCCGGATACTGTGTATTGTCAGGTGCAAGAGAGATCTGCATGGACGCTTGCAGAACTGCATGAAGACTGCACAGATGTATGTAAGAGTACATGTGGGGTAAGGGTTAATTGGAGTTTTGAACATGTAGGATCTACCTCACCCATTGCGGGAGTGTAAGGAAAATCTACCCTGTTGTTTTCAAATGTGTTAGCATTTGCCTCTTATTTGTGAGATATTGATTTGTGATGAATGCTAGCCATCACAGTTCAAGAAAACAAGCTGCCGCTTTCCTACGAATGCAAGTCTTACAGAACCAGACCAACACAAATTAAATCTCTGACAACAATTCCTGTGTGCACACAGACTCATGGTGTGATTCTAGGCAGAAAACGATTTTTGATTGGCAATTTCAAAGCACATTTACCACGGTGGTTTTGCAAGTGATAATTACTGAAACAGCCTGACACATTTTCCTTATAGTTTAGAGAGGCAGAAAAGAGCACATGTCCTAACAGCTACTTGAGAGCATGAGCATGTGGAACCTGGGTGAGTGATTACACTAGAGCAAAGGAAATGAGCCTTGGTGATGTTGAATGTGGTAGCATTACACACTACTATCTAAAATGTCACACAGTGCTGAATACTTAGCATGGGAGTGCAGGAGAAGCAGCTGCCTGTGTGCTAAGAGCGTGCTTCCGGATACTGTGTATTGTCAGGTGCAAGAGAGATCTGCATGGACGCTTGCAGAACTGCATGAAGACTGCACAGATGTATGTAAGAGTACATGTGGGCTAAGGGTTAATTGGAGTTTTGAACATGTAGGATCTACCTCACCCATTGCGGGAGTGTAAGGAAAATCTACCCTGATGTTTTAAAATGTGTTAGCATTTGCCTCTCATTTGTGAGATATTGATTTGTGATGAATGCTAGCCATCACAGTTCAAGAAAACAAGCTGCCGCGTTCCTACGAATGCAAGTCTTACAGAACCAGACCAACACAAATTAAATCTCTGACAACAATTCCTGTGTGCACACAGACTCATGGTGTGATTCTAGGCAGAAAACGATTTTTAATTGGCAATTTCAAAGCACAATTACCACTGTGGTTTTGCAAGTGATAATTACTTTAACAGCCTGACACATTTCCTTATAGTTTAGAGAGGCAGAAAAGAGCACATGTCCTGACAGCTACTTGAGAGCATGAGCATGTGGAACCTGGGTGAGTGATTAGACTAGAGCAAAGGAAATGAGCCTTGGTGATGTTGAATGTGGTAGCATTACACACTACTAACTAAAATACCACACAGTGCTGAATACTTAGCATGGGAGTGCAGGAGAAGCAGCTGCCTGTGTGCTAAGAGCGTACATCTGGAGACTGTGTATTGTTAGGTGCAAGAGAGATCTGCATGGACACTTGCACAACTGTATGAAGACTGCAGAGATGTATGTAAGAGTACATGTGTGGTAATTTTTAATTTGAGTTTGTAACATGTAAGAACTACCTCACCTATTGCAGGAGTGGAAGGAAAATCTACCCTGTTGATTTCAAATGTGTTAGCATTTGCCTCTCATTTGTGAGATATTGATTTGTGCTGAATGCTAGCCATCACAGTTCAAGAAAACAAGCTGCCCCTTTCCTATGAATGCAAGTCTTACAGAACCAGACCACCACGAATTAAATCTCTGACAACAATTACTTTCTGCACACAGACTCATGGTGTGATTCTAGGCAGAAAACGATATTTGATTGGCAATTTCAAAGCACATTTACTACTGTTGTTTTGCAAGTGATAATTACTGTAACAGCCTGACACATTTTCCTTATAGTTTAGAGAAGCAGAAAAGAGCACATGTCCTAACAGCTACTTGAGAGCATGAGCATGTGGAACCTGAGTGAGTGATTAGACTAGAGCAAAGGAAATGAGCCTTGGTGATGTTGAATGTGGTAGCATTACACACTACTAACTAAAATACCACACAGTGCTGAATACTTAGCATGGGAGTGCAGGAGAAGCAGCTGCCTGTGTGCTAAGAGCGTACTTCTGGAGACAGTGTATTGTCAGGTGCAAGAGAGATCTGCATGGACACTTGCACAACTGTATGAAGACTGCAGAGATGTATGTAAGAGTACATGTGTGGTAATTTTTAATTTGAGTTTGTAACATGTAGGAACTACCTCACCTATTGCAGGAGTGGAGGGAAATCTACCCTGTTGATTTCAAATGTGTTAGCATTTGCCTCTCATTTGTTTGATATTGATTTGTGCTGAATGCTAGCCATCACACTTCAAGAAAACAAGCTGCCCCTTTCATACGAATGCAAGTCTTACAGAACCAGACCAACACAAATTAATTCTCTGACAACAATTCCTTTGTGCACACAGACTCATGGTGTGATTCTAGGCAGAAAACGATATTTGATTGGCAATTTCAAAGCACATTTACTACAGTGGCTTTGCAAGTGATAATTACTGTATCAGCGTGACACATTTTCCTTATAGTTTAGAGAGGCAGAAAAGAGCACATGTCCTAACAGCTACTTGAGAGCATGAGCATGTGGAACCTGAGTGAGTGATTAGACTAGAGCAAAGGAAATGAGCCTTGGTAATGTTGAATGTGGTAGCATTACACACTACTAACTAAAATACCACACAGTGCTGAATACTTAGCATGGGAGTGCAGGAGAAGCAGCTGCCTGTGTGCTAAGAGCGTACTTCTGGAGACAGTGTATTGTCAGGTGCAAGAGAGATCTGCATGGATACTTGCACAACTGTATGAAGACTGCAGAGATGTATGTAAGAGTACATGTGTGGTAATTTTTAATTTGAGTTTGTAACATGTAGGAACTACCTCACCTATTGCAGGAGTGGAGGGAAATCTACCCTGTTGATTTCAAATGTGTTAGCATTTGCCTCTCATTTGTTTGATATTGATTTGTGCTGAATGCTAGCCATCACACTTCAAGAAAACAAGCTGCCCCTTTCATACGAATGCAAGTCTTACAGAACCAGACCAACACAAATTAATTCTCTGACAACAATTCCTTTGTGCACACAGACTCATGGTGTGATTCTAGGCAGAAAACGATATTTGATTGGCAATTTCAAAGCACATTTACTACAGTGGCTTTGCAAGTGATAATTACTGTATCAGCGTGACACATTTTCCTTATAGTTTAGAGAGGCAGAAAAGAGCACATGTCCTAACAGCTACTTGAGAGCATGAGCATGTGGAACCTGGGTGAGTGATTAGACTAGAGCAAAGGAAATGTGCCTTGGTGATGTTGAATGTGGTAGCGTTACACACTACTATCTAAAACACCAGACAGTGCTGAATACTTAGCATGGGAGTGCAGGAGAAGCAGCTGCCTGTGTGCTAAGAGCATACTTCTGGAGACTGTGTATTGTCAGGTGCAAGAGAGATCTGCATGGACACTTGCACAACTGCATGAAGACTGCAGAGATGTATGTAAGAGTACATGTGTGGTAAGTTTTAATTGGAGTTTATAACATGTAATGTAATGTAATGTAATGTAATGTAATGTAATGTAAAATAGCATTTATACCGCGCAGCAGTCACTCCAGGGAGCATCAAGGCGCCAGATACTGATTTAGTGATGAAGGAAACAGGTGGGGATAAGATGGAGCTCACCCAACTGTTACACTAGTGCTCTAACGCGGGAGTCCTGTAGCTTGAAAATCCAGGTTTTCAGTCCCTTTCTGAAATCTTTTTCCCTGTCTAGGGCACGGAGGTCGGGGGGAAGAGTGTTCCATGCTTTTGCCCCAAGTACTGGAATGGATTTGCCACCTCTTGTGCTGAGCTTGAACCTCGGTACTGACAGAAGATTAGAGCTAGATGAACGGAGATTGCGAGAGGGAAGATATCTGGCGAATCTCTGCTGTAGGTATTTTGGTCCCAAAGCATGGGTGGCTCTAAAGGTGATAATCAGTACTTTGAAGAGGACTCTCTTGTTAATTGGGAGCCAATGTAGCGTATTTAGTGCGGATGATGCAGAAGATTTCTTCGGCCATTTAAGGACTAGCCTAGCAGCGGCATTCTGCACCATTTGAAGTTTATGTGTGGTGATTTTTGTAGTACCTGCATATAGACTATTACAATAATCTATCCGCGACGTCACCAAAGCAACTGTTACCGTCTTCCTAGCCTCAAGAGGAAGGAGGTCGAAAAACTTCCTGAGTCCTTTAATAATGGCAAAGCAGTTACCTGCCACTTTCAAGGCTTGCTGCTTAAACGAGAGATTGCTGTCGAATGTAATCCCTAGGTTTCGTGCCGATTGGGTTGTGTTCGGTGGGATTTCTGCCTTTTCTGGCCACCAGGTTTTGGGCGTGAAGTTGTTATTTGGGCCCATTGGCACGATTTCTGTCTTGCCTGTGTTGCATTTTAGATGATTAACTTTCATCCAATCAAAGGTTGCCGTGAGGCAATTTTTAAGTTTTTCTTCCCATTTCTGTGTGTCTTTGTCCAAAACCAATATCAATTGAGTGTCGTCAGCATAGGCGACTACATCAATTCCAAATGACGATATTAGTTTAATTAGAGGGGCGGTATAGACATTAAACAGCGTTGGGCTGAGGCTTGAGCCCTGTGGAACGCCCATCTGTATCAATTTTTCCTTGGAGCGAAATTCTCCTAGAGTAACTACTTGTCTCCTGTCACTCAGAAAGTTTTTGATCCATTCCAACACTGTGCCGGAAATGCCAAAGGTTTCAAGTCTGTTAATCAGAATGGCGTGTGACACAGTGTCGAAGGCCGCCGACAGGTCCAATAAAATCAGGACAGCCTTCTTACCCTGGTCTAGGGCCATGCGGATGGTATCTGAGGTGAACAGGAGGGCAGTTTCCGTGGAGTGTTGAGCCCTGAAACCCGATTGATTGGGATGCCAGGCTTCATTTCCTTCCAGGAATTTGGTGATCTGTTTGTTTACACAGGCTTCACAGGCATGTAGGAACTACCTCACCCATTGCAGGAGTGTAAGGAAAATCTACCATGTTGATTTCAAATTTGTTAGCATTAGCCTCTCATTTGTGTGATATTGATTTGTGCTGAATGCTAGCATCACACTTCCAGAAAACAAGCTGCCCCTTTCCTACGAATGCAAGTCTAACAGAACCAGACCACCACGAATTAAATCTCTGACAACAATTCCTGTGTGCACACAGACTCATGGTGTGATTCTAGGCAGAAAACGATTTTTGATTGGCAATTTCAAAGCACATTTACCACTGTGGTTTTTCAAGTGATAATTACTGAAACAGCCTGACACATTTTCCTTATAGTTTAGAGAGGCAGAAAAGAGCACATGTCCTAACAGCTACTTGAGAGCATGAGCATGTGGAACCTGGGTGAGTGATTACACTAGAGCAAAGGAAATGAGCCTTGGTGATGTTGAATGTGGTAGCATTACACACTACTATCTAAAATGTCACACAGTGCTGAATACTTAGCATGGGAGTGCAGGAGAAGCAGCTGCCTGTGTGCTAAGAGCGTGCTTCTGTATACTGTGTATTGTCAGGTGCAAGAGAGATCTGCATGGACGCTTGCAGAACTGCATAAAGACTGCACAGATGTATGTAAGAGTACATGTGGGGTAAGGGTTAATTGGAGTTTTGAACATGTAGGATCTACCTCACCCATGGCGGGAGTGTAAGGAAAATCTACCCTGTTGTTTTCAAATGTGTTAGCATTTGCCTCTCATTTGTGAGATATTGATTTGTGCTGAATGCTAGCCATCACAGTTCAAGAAAACAAGCTGCCGCTTTCCTACGAATGCAAGTCTTACAGAACCAGACCAACACGAATGAAATCTCTGACAACAATTCCTGTGTGCACACAGACTCATGGTGTGATTCTAGGCAGAAAACGATTTTTGATTGGCAATTTCAAAGCACATTTACCACTGTGGTTTTGCAAGTGATAATTACTGTAACAGCCTGACACATTTTCCTTATAGTTTAGAGAGGCAGAAAAGAGCACATGTCCTAACAGCTACTTGAGAGCATGAGCATGTGGTACCTGGGTGAGTGATTAGACTAGAGCAAAGGAAATGAGCCTTGGTGATGTTGAATATGGTAGCATTACACACTACTGACTAAAATACCACACAGTGCTGAATGCTTAGCATGAGAGTGCAGGAGAAGCAGCTGCCTGTGTGCTAAGAGCGTACTTCTGGAGACTGTGTATTGTCAGGTGCAAGAGAGATCTGCATGGACACTTGCACAACTGCATGAAGACTGCAGAGATGTATGTAAGAGTACATGTGTGGTAATTTTTAATTTGAGTTTGTAACATGTAGGAACTACCTCACCTATTGCAGGAGTGGAAGGAAAATCTACCCTGTTGATTTCAAATGTGTTAGCATTTGCCTCTCATTTGTGAGATATTGATTTGTGCTGAATGCTAGCCATCACAGTTCAAGAAAACAAGCTGCCCCTTTCCTATGAATGCAAGTCTTACAGAACCAGACCAACACGAATGAAATCTCTGACAACAATTCCTTTGTGCACACAGACTCATGGTGTGATTCTAGGCAGAAAACGATTTTTGATTGGCAATTTCAAAGCACATTTACCACTGTGGTTTTGCAAGTGATAATTACTGTAACAGCCTGACACATTTTCCTTATAGTTTAGAGAGGCAGAAAAGAGCACATGTCCTAACAGCTACTTGAGAGCATGAGCATGTGGAACCTGGGTGAGTGATTAGACTAGAGCAAAGGAAATCAGCCTTGGTGATGTTGAATGTGGTAGCATTACACACTACTAACTAAAATACCACACAGTGTTGAATACTTAGCATGGGAGTGCAGGAGAAGCAGCTGCCTGTGTGCTAAGAGCGTACTTCTGGAGACTGTGTATTGTCAGGTGCAAGAGAGATCTGCATGGATACTTGCACAACTGCATGAAGACTGCAGAGATGTATGTAAGAGTACATGTGTGGTAATTTTTAGTTTGAGTTTGTAACATGTAGGAACTACCTCACCTATTGCAGGAGTGGAAGGAAAATCTACCCTGTTGATTTCAAATGTGTTAGCATTTGCCTCTCATTTGTGAGATATTGATTTGTGCTGAATGCTAGCCATCACAGTTCAAGAAAACAAGCTGCCCCTTTCCTATGAATGCAAGTCTTACAGAACCAGACCCCCACGAATAAAATCTCTGACAACAATTCCTTTCTGCACACAGACTCATGGTGTGATTCTAGGCAGAAAACGATATTTGATTGGCAATTTCAAAGCACATATACTACTGTTGTTTTGCAAGTGATAATTACTGTAACAGCCTGACACATTTTCCTTATAGTTTAGAGAAGCAGAAAAGAGCACATGTCCTAACAGCTACTTGAGAGCATGAGCATGTGGAACCTGAGTGAGTGATTAGACTAGAGCAAAGGAAATGAGCCTTGGTGATGTTGAATGTGGTAGCATTACACACTACTAACTAAAATACCACACAGTGCTGAATACTTAGCATGGGAGTGCAGGAGAAGCAGCTGCCTGTGTGCTAAGAGCGTACTTCTGGAGACAGTGTATTGTCAGGTGCAAGAGAGATCTGCATGGACACTTGCACATCTGTATGAAGACTGCAGAGATGTATGTAAGAGTACATGTGTGGTAATTTTTAATTTGAGTTTGTAACATGTAGGATCTACCTCACCTATTGCAGGAGTGGAAGGAAAATCTACCCTGTTGATTTTAAATGTGTTAGCATTTGCCTCTCATTTGTGTGATATTGAATTGTGCTGAATGCTAGCCATCACACTTCAAGAAAACAAGCTGCCCCTTTCGTACGAATGCAAGTCTTACAGAACCAGACCAACACAAATTAAATCTCTGACAACAATTCCTTTGTGCACACAGACTCATGGTGTGATTCTAGGCAGAAAACGATATTTGATTGGCAATTTCAAAGCACATTTACCACTGTGGCTTTGCAAATGATAATTACTGTATCAGCGTGAAACATTTTCCTTATAGTTTAGAGAGGCAGAAAAGAGCACATGTCCTAACAGCTACTTGAGAGCATGATCATGTGGAACCTGGGTGAGTGATTAGACTAGAGCAAAGGAAATGTGCCTTGGTGATGTTGAATGTGGTAGCGTTACACACTACTATCTAAAACACCAGACAGTGCTGAATACTTAGCATGGGAGTGCAGGAGAAGCAGCTGCCTGTGTGCTAAGAGCATACTTCTGG
Source organism: Triturus cristatus (assembly GCF_964204655.1). Taxonomy (NCBI): domain Eukaryota; kingdom Metazoa; phylum Chordata; class Amphibia; order Caudata; family Salamandridae; genus Triturus; species Triturus cristatus. Next base: position 722,352,861 of record NC_140585.1, read on the forward strand.
AGACTGTGTATTGTCAGGTGCAAGAGAGATCTGCATGGACACTTGCACAACTGCATGAAGACTGCAGAGATGTATGTAAGAGTACATGTGTGGTAAGTTTTAATTGGAGTTTATAACATGTAGGAACTACCTCACCCATTGCAGGAGTGGAAGGAAAATCTACCATGTTGATTTCAAATGTGTTAGCATTTGCCTCTCATTTGTATGATATTGATTTGTGCTGAATGCTAGCCATCACACTTCCAGAAAACAAGCTGCCCCTTTCCTACGAATGCAAGTCTAACAGAACCAGACCACCACGAATTAAATCTCTGATAACAATTCCTTTGTGCACACAGACTCATGGTGTGATTCTAGGCAGAAAACAGTATTCCTGGGTGATACCAGTACACCTTAACTTATGGTGAAGACATACTCCATAATATCTTACAAGTTAAAGGCAGTTAAATATCTTCCAAAACATAAAATGTAAAACACAACTTTAAAACAAGAATCACATTTATATTTTTTATATCAAATTGCACCACATACATCCCCTCTCAAATTCATAACTCACCTTTAAAAGTAGTTAGTTGAGAAAGAAATGTGGCACTCACACAGCAGATTATCAGAGCCAGAATCTCTGAACTGTACACCTCTCAGCAGAACCAGTAAATGGCAATATTTCCCTCTCTTTTTTTCACACATATACATGTTAACTTCAAATCACAGTGCTTCCCACATTTTTTCAAATGGAAACACACATTTCTATTGGTTGCAAATTTCAACCCTTTTCAAATGATCCCTACCCCCAACATGACTTCTGCCTGCTACCATAGCAACAGGTCATGGGACACTGGTGTGAGCAGAGAGGTCAGAAGTTCAGCACACAATGTTTCTAATCCAAAGAGCAAGAGTGCTTGACTTTTCAAACCTAACAGCAAATCCAAAGTAATGTTCTGTGGGAACACATTTTTCTGAACCAACACAAAACATGCTTTTAAAAATTTAAACATACAACCTAGTTTTTAGTATTGAATGGTCTGAAACAGCCAATGAGTTCTTTTTATTTAAAAAAAGTATGTAAGCCTCCATTTTACAACTATCTTTCTTTTCATATTGCCATTCTACTGAAAGACACCTTCTGAGTGCATCCAGATCTCCTTGAAAGATGTTCACAGTGTGGATTGTAGGTCATAGCTATGTCTTCTGGAGTGAAAAGTATGTAGAAAAATTAGGTATTTTGAAAGACCTTGCTTTGCCAAATGTAGACATTAAATGGATTGGTCAGAGAGGGTTTAAGTGGCACCAATTAATGCCTTTGGTGAAATCCTTTCTACATCTCCCACAGCCTGACCTTATATTTGTGCACTGTGGTGGAAATGATGACCTAGGCACTTTAACTGGGGTAGGTCTGGAAATGCTTGTTAAGGACACCTTTGTGCAATTGAAGTTACTTTTTACACAAACTACCTTTGTATATTCTAATATATGCCAAAGGCAAAAGTGGAACTGGTCCAACCAATATTGTCCGCAGATTGACAAAGCAAGAAACCACGTCAATAAGTCTGTTTCTGCTTTCCTCAGAGACTATGGTATGGGTTCTATATACCACAACAACTTGCGCTACAACATGCAAGGTATTTATAGAGGAGACGGTGTTCATTTCACAGATGAAGGCAACAGAGTCTTCCTCTTGAACTTTAGACTCTGTATCGGTACTTACTTGTATGTACAAAAAAACACTCAATGAACACAACGGCTCTTTTTAGAGCCAACCAACATATAAACACTTAATCTTGATTTTTAATTCTATTTTTTTATGGTTGTTTTGCGCCGTACGCGCACCGTGCGCGCACCTCGCAGTTTTTTTTTTTTTTTTTTGAGACCTAAGAGGTCTTTCATGGTCCCCCTGAGAAGGCCTAGGGGGTCAGGGACTCTCTACCCTGACCCCTTTTCAAGTTCTCCACTTGTGTTTTTAGCTCTCTTCTACCTCTAAAACTCAAAATGGCGGCTGGGGGGTGCGCGCACCCCGCGATTTTTTGAAAAAAAATAAATGTTTTTTTCACCCTTTGGGGTCCTTCAGGGACCCCCTAACAAAGGCTAGGGGGTCAGGAATTCTCTACCCTGCCCCCTTTTCACGTTCTCCACCTTTCTTTTTCCCTGTCACACACACAACACACAAAATGGCGGCTGACACTTCCTGATTTCTACCGATTCGAATGTTGACTGTCATGAATCCACCAATCAGAATTACGCTCGTGCACGGCACCATGCGCGTACCGTACGCGCATGGTGCGCGGCTATAGATATTTATGTACTTTAACTGCAATTTTCTCAGGAACTACTGAACAGATTGACTCCATATATGCAAAAGGCACATCCCTGACCTGAGGACTACCTCTTTGCCAAATTTCAAGTAATTCTGTTCAGCCGTTCGGGCTGTACCTTCGACTAAAGGTCCTATGCGAAAATGCATGGGGAAAAGGCGTTTTGGGACCCCCCATTTTTCTCGGCTCCCGCTTGACGAATCACCCCGAGACTTTCAGGGTAGGAGCTGAGCGGAGCGCCCCATTAGTTTTGAAAATTTTGCGAGGATTCGGCAACCGGCGCCAAAGTTATTCAAAATAGAATTTTCAGATTTTCTATGGAAACACGGTCCTAACTATAACTATCTACTGGCGACCGTGTATATATATATACCCATTCATATATAAACATATATATACTCTGCATATCTATATAAGTACAAATATAAATGCATGCATACATATACATATACATATATGCATACATATGCATGTTATGTACATGAAAGTTTGAAAAACACTAATACAAGCAAAGCTAAAAAGCCACCTTAAATAAATTCTGAATGGTAGCACTCTAGTTGCTCATTAGATCACTGTAGTAAAGCTACTGTTCACCAGGGAAGTCTGCTGCTGGTATTCAAAGTGCATGTTTCAGTCTGCATGTCTGAATTTTTTAATGAAATAGAAGAGGATTGGAGAAGCCAAAATGTGCCCTAATTTTTCTTTCTGCAGTACTAATCATAATTTTTATGGCAAAATGAACCCCCTCATTTTGTTCCTTTGTAAATTAAATGTTTTAAGTGTTACCACTTTATTCCAATCAAGATGGCTCCAGTTGTGCCATACGTAAGCCTGTTAGCGCTCTAGTTGTTATTTAGAACACTCTGGGACATTCTGTCATTGGGCTATACTTGGGCTACATCTGGGTGATATTTGTGCTACATTTGGGCTCTTTTGTCTCTGGTGGCCATCTTGGGAGACTTATTTGTTATGAAGTTTCCTAATTTACTACAGTCTCCTCAGTAGGAATACTTTCAGTTTTTTTATTTGATTCCATCAAGAAGGCATTCAGATGTGTCATACATTTGCCATAAATTCTGAATGTTAGCACACTAGTTGCTCATTTGATCACTGTAGTAAAGGGAAGTCTGCTGCTGGTATTGAAAGTGCATGTTTCAGTCTGCATTTTAGAATTTTTTAATGAAATAGAAGAGGATTTGAGAAGTCACTGAAAATGTGCCCTAATTTTTCTTTCTGCAGCACTAATCATACTTTCTATGGCAAAATGAACCCCCTCATTTTGTTCCTTTTTAAATTAAATGTTTTAAGAGTTACCACTTTATTCCAATCAAGATGACTTCAGGTGTGCCATACGTTTATCATAAGTAGGACTGTTAGTGCTCTAGTTGTTCTTTGGAACACTCTGGGAAGCTGCAATAGAACACAAAGGAATCAACTGACAGTCTCTGCCCTTATTGGATGTACATGTTTTACTGAGAATGGCAGACTTCATTCTCACATGGCTGAGAAAGATAATGTGAATTTACAGAAAATATGCTCTCAGTTTAGCTTATAGATCACCTTCCAAACATCTGTGGGAAAAGCATGAGAGAATAGTTTTCTCTCAAACATGATATCCCAGCAGAAGGCTTTATCACATGGTAAAATCACCTTATAACATAGAACAATTCCTAAAATGAGTATGGTACCATCAACAAATGATTTATAATGTAACTAAAGTCTTTAAACCTTCTATTAACTGCAATGCTTTTTAATGAGGTGCTATCATGTAAATTGGTTCCAAGATGGCTGCCAACACTTCTTGGCTGAAGTGCTGACAGCCAATCAGATCTCACGATGAGATGTGTGGTTAGGCTCCGCCCAGATATATATGTGATTTTACTTTTGATTTTCTCAGGAACTACTCAACAGATTTACACCATCTAAGCAAAAGGTATGAGTCTGAACTCAGGACTACCTTTCTGCCAAATATGGTGTAATTCTGTTCAGCAGTTCGGACTGTAGCTGCGGCTAAAGGTCCTATGGGAAATTGCGTGGGGACAACATGTTTTGGGACCCCCCTTTTTTCTCGGCCCAACTACACGAATGATCTCGAGACTTTCAGGATAGGAGTGGACCGGAGCTGGCCAAAAGTTTTGACAATTTCACAAAGATTCGTCAATCGACGCCAAAGTTATTGGGAATAGAATGTTGCGGATTTCCTATGGAAAATAGGTCCTAACTATAACTACCTACTGGCCACCGCCAGTAGGTAATATATATATATTACCTACTGGCGGTCGCAATTGGGTAGTTATAGTTAGGACCAGAGTTCCCATAGGAAAAGTGTTTCTTGTTTTGCCAATAACTTTGGCGCTGCGCAATGAATCTCCACAAAATTATCATAAAACGGCCCCTTTTTGTTTCAGTTGCTGTGTTGAAAGCTTCAGGGTGATCCATCAAGCAGGGACCAAGAATAAAGGGGGCCCTAAAATGCACTTTCCCCATGTTAAATCACTGGGGATTTTTCATTTTGAACACGCCTACAGCCTGAACTGTTGAACAGAATTAAACCAACCAAAATAGCTTTTTGTGATTTGGTGTAAATCCGTTCAGTAACTTTTGAAATGTCTATATTTAAAAAATATAGATATCTGAGGACGCTAATCCTTGCAGTGGACTTACGAATTCTGCAAAAAATTGATTGACTGTCAAGACTCCAACATCAAAATGTTGCCAGCCATCTTGGGACACAGCTTGAAGCTGAGCCCCAGAAAAAAAGTCAAAACAAAATACAAAAGCAAAAATGGGGCAATACCCTGACACCCTGAGGGACCCCACAGGGGATATTAGGCATTTTTTTAAAATTGTGCTGTGGATCCGAAAATCCAAAGCAACATTTAAAAAAGTAGGTGCAGGCTCCTGGCTTGCTCAAAAATAACCCCCAGGTGGGCTAGGTCCCAGGTGCATATGCTAATTATAGAAAGGGGCGCATAGGTCCCTCTCCTAGGGCTTAATAAAGCCCTAGGGACTGCCACCTACCTGAGGCTATTTCCTATTATGTGTAGGGGACTTGCTGACCCCCTTGCCCCAGAGAACACTACGTCCCCAGGCCACACAGTATTATTGAGTAATGGGGAGGATGTAAGGCCTCCTGCGCTGCCCCGTGGACCGCCACCTCCCCTGGGGCACAAATGCATTAATGAAGGGGGTCCGCTATAAACCCCTGGCCCTGAGGATCACCACCTACCTGGGGTAAATTTGAATATGAGAGGGAGGCTCATGGCCCCCCTACAGGAGCCCGAGTTGGCCCTGGAGACCGCCACACCCCAGGGCCGGCTCAAGCTATTTCACGGGTGCCCACCCCCTGAACATTGCAGTTTGCTATGGCATGGTGGGAGTACAACAAACAGTGTGCTCTGCTTTGAGCAAGCGAGAGCATTTTGCTAATTATATAAAAAGCTCCCCCTAAGCAGGTCTAGAGGTTCAGGGTATTTCTACCCTGCCCCCTTTATAAGTTTTGCACACTTATTCCACAGACTTCTTCAGCCTCGCTTCTACCGAGGCACAAAATGTCTGCTAACATTTCCTGGTTTCAAATGTTGACAACCACTTGACAGCCAATTAGCATTCAGCGCATGATCGGGAGGGTGCGCTCAGGGTGTGCTCAGTGTGCGCGGATCCAGCGCGGCCATAGATATATATGTACTTTTAACTTTAATTTTCTCAGGAACTACTGAACAGATTGACACCCTTTAAGCAAAAGGCACAAGTCTGAACTGAGGACTACCTCTTTGCCAAATTTGGTGCAGTCCTGTTCAGCAGTTCGGGGTGTAGCTGTGGCTAAATGTCCTATGGGAAATTGCATGGGGAAAGCACGTTTTTGGACCCCCCTTTTTTCTCGGCCCCTGCTACACGAATCATCCCGAGACTTTCAGGATAGGAGCGGACTGAAGCTGGCCAAAAGTTTTGAAAATTTCATGAAGATTCATCAATCGGCGCCAAAGTTATTGGGAATAGAATGTTGTGGATTGCCTATGGAAAATAGGTCCTAACTATAACAACCTACTGGCGACTTGATGATAGCCTTACGCGTTTCTGAGCCGCCGCTCGTTGTCAGAGGCATTAACTGAATTTGTGCTACTGGACACTTCCACACTATTTGCTAAATTAAATGTCCTCAGATGGACTGATAAATTTCACCCACATGGATTGTGGGACTTGCAGTCCGTGTCCCAATAGTCACTAGATAGTCGCACCTTAATGAAGCTGTTTTCAATGAAAAGCCCTGTCATGGGCCTCAGGGTGAGTGTGGCCCATAAATCCCTAATTCCTGCTCCACGGTGAGACGCGGCATGATTCAGCGCCTCGTGGCCCCCAGTGATAGTGGGGTGGTGCATCCTTCGCGGACGGTCTGCTACGTAATATCATCGCTCCAAGGTACCCACAGGTAACAGGGCCTGACCCCTTTTTTTTATATAACTTTGGAAGGGGGCCGCGTGGCGCCCCTCCCGATGCCATAATTGGCCCCTGGTACCCCATCCCCCGGGGCCTGGACATTTTTTTTTAATTTAATTTTTGGAGGGGGGCTGCATAGCCCCCTCCTTAGGCCATTTATGTCCATGGGGACCCCATCCCCCGGGGCCGGCCTTTCCTTTTTTTTATAATTGAGGAGGGGGGCCGCGTGGCCCCCCTCCCAGGCCACTTATGGCCCCGGAGATCCCATCCCCCAGGGCTGGCCCTCTCCACTGGGGACTGTGGGGGGGTCTCCAATCCCCCCACGGTCCTGCCAGCTCCCCGCATCCTGTGGGAGCCGGCATTGCTTTTTCCCATGGGGAGCTGCTAAGATGCAACTCCCCGTGTGGAAAAGCAATCTGCTTTGGTATTTGGAAGAGAGAGCAGGTTTCCTGCTCTCTCTTCCAAATACCAAAGCAGAGTTTGCTATGGCAGGGCGGGAGCCACAAGGCTCCCGCCCTGCCATAGCAAACTGCTGTGTACCGGGGTGGGCACCCCGGGACACTGGAAGAACCCGTCCTGGGGGTGGCAGTCCCCAGGGCTATGACAGGGCTCCAGGAGGGGAGCCGCAAGGCCCCCCTCCCAACATTACAAAAGCCCTAGGGAGGTGGTGGCTCAAGCCCTCCCACACAGGTTATTTATGTTTTAAAACACAAGCCCTGGGGGTGGCGGTCCCCTGGGCTGGGGGAGCTGTGAGCCCCCCGCACATATTTTTTAAAAGCCCCGGGGTGGTGGTCCCCGGGGCTGGGGGGCCCCTCTGGGCCCCCCATTTCAATAAAAATATTGCCCCCGGGACTTGGCCACCCAGGGGCTAAATAGTAACAAAGCGTGCCGGATCCGTGTACTATACCTGAACTGTGATTGGGCCACGTTGCTCTTTCTTCCATCATTGTCTCTGAGGAAGAAGACGACGGACTTCGAAACGCGTCAGGCTATTCTTGACGAAAGACTGCTAATGGACTGCTGGTGGTACATTAGCCATACTCAATAAAGGTTGCTGCCTTACCTGCTGCTGTATGAGTGCTGTTTGTCTTTTGGCAAACTTGGAGCATAAATTGATGCACAGCGGCCCTGCCGTGAAGTGTGCACCACCCCGTGATCCTAGGGGCCGTGCGGCTTCATATTAAACCGAGTCGTGTTTGCGGTACAGCAGCAGAGGATTGAGGATGTGTTTCACCACTGGGGTTCTATTCAAGGACTTTTTCCAGCAGTAAAATTCAAGTTCACCCATCTGTGGGTTGATCAGTGGTGCCACAGTTCCCAAAATGCATCTGGGCACAACATATCTATATCTGAAGTGTGATTGGGCCATGTTGCACTCTCTTCCGTCATTGCCTCTGAGGAAGAAGACTTCAGACTTCGAAACGCGTCAGGCTATTCTTGACGAAAGTCTGCTAATGGGCTGCTGGCGGTGCATTATCCATACCTAATAAAGGTTGTTGTCTTACCTGCTGCTCTTTGAGTGCTGCTTGTCTTTGGGCAAACTTTGAGCATAATATATATATATTGAGGGTGCAAGGAGTAGCATCAATAAAGAAACTTTTGCACGTACTTGTGGTCCGTCCTCCAGTGGTGTCCAAACGCCGGCAAACTTTGGAGTTCCGTTACAACAAACAAATGATGGACGGAATGCTGACAATGCAGACATTCTCCCCCAGTCAAGAGATCTGGGTTGAATCCATCGTTCTTTTGCCCACTACGCCACCCCAGTTTAGACATGGCCATATGCAAATCAGTCTTGACCCTGAGCCTCATGGGAACAGTCCAGCCCGAACTGCCAAGCCATGTCTTCCCTGGACCAGAATAAAGCATCCTAGGACCGGTTTCTGGCTATCAGCCGTCATCAGCCAGGATAGCTTGACTCCAGTGGCGTAGTGAGCATGGGTCCCACGTCTGGGAATACCCATCCCACTTAGGGCGAAAAGCGTTACAACAAACAAATGATGGACGGAATGCTGACAATGCAGACATTCTCCCCCAGTCAAGAGATCTGGGTTAAATCCATCGTTCTTTTGCCCACTACGCCCCCCAGTTTAGACATGGCCATATGCAAATCAGTCTTGACCCTGAGCCTCATGGGAACAGTCCAGCCCGAACTGCCAAGCCATGTCTTACCTGGACCAGAATCAAGCATCCTAGGACCGGTTTCTGGCTATCAGCCGTCATCAGCCAGGATAGCTTGACTCCAGTGGCGTAGTGAGCATGGGTCCCACGTCTGGGAATACCCATCCCACTTAGGGCGAAAAGCGTTACAACAAACAAATGATGGACGGAATGCTGACAATGCAGACATTCTCCCCCAGTCAAGAGATCTGGGTTAAATCCATCGTTCTTTTGCCCACTACGCCACCCCAGTTTAGACATGGCCATATGCAAATCAGTCTTGACCCTGAGCCTCATGGGAACAGTCCAGCCCGAACTGCCAAGCCATGTCTTCCCTGGACCAGAATCAAGCATCCTAGGACCGGTTTCTGGCTATCAGCCGTCATCAGCCAGGATAGCTTGACTCCAGTGGCGTAGTGAGCATGGGTCCCACGTCTGGGAATACCCATCCCACTTAGGGCGAAAAGCGTTACAACAAACAAATGATGGACGGAATGCTGACAATGCACACATTCTCCCCCAGTCAAGAGATCTGGGTTAAATCCATCGTTCTTTTGCCCACTACGCCACCCCAGTTTAGACATGGCCATATGCAAATCAGTCTTGACCCTGAGCCTCATGGGAACAGTCCAGCCCGAACTGCCAAGCCATGTCTTCCCTGGACCAGAATCAAGCATCCTAGGACCGGTTTCTGGCTATCAGCCGTCATCAGCCAGGATAGCTTGACTCCAGTGGCGTAGTGAGCATGGGTCCCACGTCTGGGAATACCCATCCCACTTAGGGCGAAAAGCGTTACAACAAACAAATGATGGACGGAATGCTGACAATGCAGACATTCTCCCCCAGTCAAGAGATCTGGGTTAAATCCATTGTTCTTTTGCCCACTACGCCACCCCAGTTTAGACATGGCCATATGCAAATCAGTCTTGACCCTGAGCCTCATGGGAACAGTCCAGCCCGAACTGCCAAGCCATGTCTTCCCTGGACCAGAATCAAGCATCCTAGGACCGGTTTCTGGCTATCAGCCGTCATCAGCCAGGATAGCTTGACTCCAGTGGCGTAGTGAGCATGGGTCCCACGTCTGGGAATACCCATCCCACTTAGGGCGAAAAGCGTTACAACAAACAAATGATGGACGGAATGCTGACAATGCAGACATTCTCCCCCAGTCAAGAGATCTGGGTTAAATCCATCGTTCTTTTGCCCACTACGCCACCCCAGTTTAGACATGGCCATATGCAAATCAGTCTTGACCCTGAGCCTCATGGGAACAGTCCAGCCCGAACTGCCAAGCCATGTCTTCCCTGGACCAGAATCAAGCATCCTAGGACCGGTTTCTGGCTATCAGCCGTCATCAGCCAGGATAGCTTGACTCCAGTGGCGTAGTGAGCATGGGTCCGACGTCTGGGAATACCCATCCCACTTAGGGCGAAAAGCGTTACAACAAACAAATGATGAACGGAATGCTGACAATGCAGACATTCTCACCCAGTCAAGAGATCTGGGTTAAATCCATTGTTCTTTTGCCCACTACGCCACCCCAGTTTAGACATGGCCATATGCAAATCAGTCTTGACCCTGAGCCTCATGGGAACAGTCCAGCCCGAACTGCCAAGCCATGTCTTCCCTGGACCAGAATCAAGCATCCTAGGACCGGTTTCTGGCTATCAGCCGTCATCAGCCAGGATAGCTTGACTCCAGTGGCGTAGTGAGCATGGGTCCCACGTCTGGGAATACCCATCCCACTTAGGGCGAAAAGCGTTACAACAAACAAATGATGGACGGAATGCTGACAATGCAGACATTCTCCCCCAGTCAAGAGATCTGGGTTAAATCCATCGTTCTTTTGCCCACTACGCCACCCCAGTTTAGACATGGCCATATGCAAATCAGTCTTGACCCTGAGCCTCATGGGAACAGTCCAGCCCGAACTGCCAAGCCATGTCTTCCCTGGACCAGAATCAAGCATCCTAGGACCGGTTTCTGGCTATCAGCCGTCATCAGCCAGGATAGCTTGACTCCAGTGGCGTAGTGAGCATGGGTCCGACGTCTGGGAATACCCATCCCACTTAGGGCGAAAAGCGTTACAACAAACAAATGATGAACGGAATGCTGACAATGCAGACATTCTCACCCAGTCAAGAGATCTGGGTTAAATCCATCGTTCTTTTGCCCACTACGCCACCCCAGTTTAGACATGGCCATATGCAAATCAGTCTTGACCCTGAGCCTCATGGGAACAGTCCAGCCCGAACTGCCAAGCCATGTCTTCCCTGGACCAGAATCAAGCATCCTAGGACCGGATTCTGGCTATCAGCCGTCATCAGCCAGGATAGCTTGACTCCAGTGGCGTAGTGAGCATGGGTCCCACGTCTGGGAATACCCATCCCACTTAGGGCGAAAAGCGTTACAACAAACAAATGATGGACGGAATGCTGACAATGCAGACATTCTCCCCCAGTCAAGAGATCTGGGTTAAATCCATCGTTCTTTTGCCCACTACGCCACCCCAGTTTAGACATGGCCATATGCAAATCAGTCTTGACCCTGAGCCTCATGGGAACAGTCCAGCCCGAACTGCCAAGCCATGTCTTCCCTGGACCAGAATCAAGCATCCTAGGACCGGTTTCTGGCTATCAGCCGTCATCAGCCAGGATAGCTTGACTCCAGTGGCGTAGTGAGCATGGGTCCCACGTCTTGGAATACCCATCCCACTTAGGGTGAAAAGCGTTACAACAAACAAATGATGGACGGAATGCTGACAATGCAGACATTCTCCCCCAGTCAAGAGATCTGGGTTAAATCCATCGTTCTTTTGCTCACTACGCCACCCCAGTTTAGACATGGCCATATGCAAATCAGTCTTGACCCTGAGCCTCAGGGGAACAGTCCAGCCTGAACTGCCAAGCCATGTCTTCCCTGGACCAGAATCAAGCATCCTAGGACCGGTTTCTGGCTATCAGCCGTCATCAGCCAGGATAGCTTGACTCCAGTGGCGTAGTGAGCATGGGTCCCACGTCTGGGAATACCCATCCCACTTAGGGCGAAAAGCGTTACAACAAACAAATGATGGACGGAATGCTGACAATGCAGACATTCTCCCCCAGTCAAGAGATCTGGGTTAAATCCATCGTTCTTTTGCCCACTACGCCACCCCAGTTTAGACATGGCCATATGCAAATCAGTCTTGACCCTGAGCCTCATGGGAACAGTCCAGCCCGAACTGCCAAGCCATGTCTTCCCTGGACCAGAATCAAGCATCCTAGGACTGGATTCTGGCTATCAGCCGTCATCAGCCAGGATAGCTTGACTCCAGTGGCGTAGTGAGCATGGGTCCCACGTCTGGGAATACCCATCCCACTTAGGGCGAAAAGCGTTACAACAAACAAATGATGGACAGAATGCTGACAATGCAGACATTCTCCCCCAGTCAAGAGATCTGGGTTAAATCCATCGTTCTTTTGCCCACTACGCCACCCCAGTTTAGACATGGCCATATGCAAATCAGTCTTGACCCTGAGCCTCATGGGAACAGTCCAGCCCGAACTGCCAAGCCATGTCTTCCCTGGACCAGAATCAAGCATCCTAGGACCGGTTTCTGGCTATCAGCCGTCATCAGCCAGGATAGCTTGACTCCAGTGGCGTAGTGAGCATGGGTCCCACGTCTGGGAATACCCATCCCACTTAGGGCGAAAAGCGTTACAACAAACAAATGATGGACGGAATGCTGACAATGCAGACATTCTCCCCCAGTCAAGAGATCTGGGTTAAATTCATCGTTCTTTTGCTCACTACGCCACCCCAGTTTAGACATGGCCATATGCAAATCAGTCTTGACCCTGAGCCTCATGGGAACAGTTCAGCCTGAACTGCCAAGCCATGTCTTCCCTGGACCAGAATCAAGCATCCTAGGACCGGTTTCTGGCTATCAGCCGTCATCAGCCAGGATAGCTTGACTCCAGTGGCGTAGTGAGCATGGGTCCCACGTCTGGGAATACCCATCCCACTTAGGGCGAAAAGCGTTACAACAAACAAATGATGGACGGAATGCTGACAATGCAGACATTCTCCCCCAGTCAAGAGATCTGGGTTAAATCCATCGTTCTTTTGCCCACTACGCCACCCCAGTTTAGACATGGCCATATGCAAATCAGTCTTGACCCTGAGCCTCATGGGAACAGTCCAGCCCGAACTGCCAAGCCATGTCTTTCCTGGACCAGAATCAAGCATCCTAGGACCGGTTTCTGGCTATCAGCCGTCATCAGCCAGGATAGCTTGACTCCAGTGGCGTAGTGAGCATGGGTCCCACGTCTGGGAATACCCATCCCACTTAGGGCGAAAAGCGTTACAACAAACAAATGATGGACGGAATGCTGACAATGCAGACATTCTCCCCCAGTCAAGAGATCTGGGTTAACTCCATCGTTCTTTTGCCCACTACGCCACCCCAGTTTAGACATGGCCATATGCAAATCAGTCTTGACCCTGAGCCTCATGGGAACAGTCCAGCCCGAACTGCCAAGCCATGTCTTCCCTGGACCAGAATCAAGCATCCTAGGACCGGTTTCTGGCTATCAGCCGTCATCAGCCAGGATAGCTTGACTCCAGTGGCGTAGTGAGCATGGGTCCCACGTCTGGGAATACCCATCCCACTTAGGGCGAAAAGCGTTACAACAAACAAATGATGGACGGAATGCTGACAATGCAGACATTCTCCCCCAGTCAAGAGATCTGGGTTAAATCCATCGTTCTTTTGCCCACTACGCCACCCCAGTTTAGACATGGCCATATGCAAATCAGTCTTGACCCTGAGCCACATGGGAACAGTCCAGCCCGAACTGCCAAGCCATGTCTTCCCTGGACCAGAATCAAGCATCCTAGGACCGGTTTCTGGCTATCAGCCGTCATCAGCCAGGATAGCTTGACTCCAGTGGCGTAGTGAGCATGGGTCCCACGTCTGGGAATACCCATCCCACGTAGGGCGAAAAGCGTTACAACAAACAAATGATGGACGGAATGCTGACAATGCAGACATTCTCCCCCAGTCAAGAGATCTGGGTTAAATCCATCGTTCTTTTGCCCACTACGCCACCCCAGTTTAGACATGGCCATATGCAAATCAGTCTTGACCCTGAGCCTCATGGGAACAGTCCAGCCCGAACTGCCAAGCCATGTCTTCCCTGGACCAGAATCAAGCATCCTAGGACCGGATTCTGGCTATCAGCCGTCATCAGCCAGGATAGCTTGACTCCAGTGGCGTAGTGAGCATGGGTCCCACGTCTGGGAATACCCATCCCACTTAGGGCGAAAAGCGTTACAACAAACAAATGATGGACGGAATGCTGACAATGCAGACATTCTCCCCCAGTCAAGAGATCTGGGTTAAATCCATCGTTCTTTTGCCCACTACGCCACCCCAGTTTAGACATGGCCATATGCAAATCAGTCTTGACCCTGAGCCTCATGGGAACAGTCCAGCCCGAACTGCCAAGCCATGTCTTACCTGGACCAGAATCAAGCATCCTAGGACCGGTTTCTGGCTATCAGCCGTCATCAGCCAGGATAGCTTGACTCCAGTGGCGTAGTGAGCATGGGTCCCACGTCTGGGAATACCCATCCCACTTAGGGCGAAAAGCGTTACAACAAATAAATGATGGACGGAATGCTGACAATGCAGACATTCTCCCCCAGTCAAGAGATCTGGGTTAACTCCATCGTTCTTTTGCCCACTACGCCACCCCAGTTTAGACATGGCCATATGCAAATCAGTCTTGACCCTGAGCCTCATGGGAACAGTCCAGCCCGAACTGCCAAGCCATGTCTTCCCTGGACCAGAATCAAGCATCCTAGGACCGGTTTCTGGCTATCAGCCGTCATCAGCCAGGATAGCTTGACTCCAGTGGCGTAGTGAGCATGGGTCCCACGTCTGGGAATACCCATCCCACTTAGGGCGAAAAGCGTTACAACAAACAAATGATGGACGGAATGCTGACAATGCAGACATTCTCCCCCAGTCAAGAGATCTGGGTTAAATCCATCGTTCTTTTGCCCACTACGCCACCCCAGTTTAGACATGGCCATATGCAAATCAGTCTTGACCCTGAGCCACATGGGAACAGTCCAGCCCGAACTGCCAAGCCATGTCTTCCCTGGACCAGAATCAAGCATCCTAGGACCGGTTTCTGGCTATCAGCCGTCATCAGCCAGGATAGCTTGACTCCAGTGGCGTAGTGAGCATGGGTCCCACGTCTGGGAATACCCATCCCACGTAGGGCGAAAAGCGTTACAACAAACAAATGATGGACGGAATGCTGACAATGCAGACATTCTCCCCCAGTCAAGAGATCTGGGTTAAATCCATCGTTCTTTTGCCCACTACGCCACCCCAGTTTAGACATGGCCATATGCAAATCAGTCTTGACCCTGAGCCTCATGGGAACAGTCCAGCCCGAACTGCCAAGCCATGTCTTCCCTGGACCAGAATCAAGCATCCTAGGACCGGATTCTGGCTATCAGCCGTCATCAGCCAGGATAGCTTTACTCCAGTGGCGTAGTGAGCATGGGTCCCACGTCTGGGAATACCCATCCCACTTAGGGCGAAAAGCGTTACAACAAACAAATGATGGACGGAATGCTGACAATGCAGACATTCTCCCCCAGTCAAGAGATCTGGGTTAAATCCATCGTTCTTTTGCCCACTACGCCACCCCAGTTTAGACATTGCCATATGCAAATCAGTCTTGACCCTGAGCCTCATGGGAACAGTCCAGCCCGAACTGCCAAGCCATGTCTTCCCTGGACCAGAATCAAGCATCCTAGGACCGGTTTCTGGCTATCAGCCGTCATCATCAGCCAGGATAGCTTGACTCCAGTGGCGTAGTGAGCATGGGTCCCACGTCTGGGAATACCCATCCCACTTAGGGCGAAAAGCGTTACAACAAACAAATGATGGAGGGAATGCTGACAATGCAGACATTCTCCCCCAGTCAAGAGATCTGGGTTAAATCCATCGTTCTTTTGCTCACTACGCCACCCCAGTTTAGACATGGCCATATGCAAATCAGTCTTGACCCTAAGCCTCATGGGAACAGTCCAGCCTGAACTGCCAAGCCATGTCTTCCCTGGACCAGAATCAAGCATCCTAGGACCGGTTTCTGGCTATCAGCCGTCATCAGCCAGGATAGCTTGACTCCAGTGGCGTAGTGAGCATGGGTCCCACGTCTGGGAATACCCATCCCACTTAGGGCGAAAAGCGTTACAACAAACAAATGATGGACGGAATGCTGACAATGCAGACATTCTCCCCCAGTCAAGAGATCTGGGTTAAATCCATCGTTCTTTTGCCCACTATGCCACCCCAGTTTAGACATGGCCATATGCAAATCAGTCTTGACCCTGAGCCTCATGGGAACAGTCCAGCCCGAACTGCCAAGCCATGTCTTCCCTGGACCAGAATCAAGCATCCTAGGACCGGTTTCTGGCTATCAGCCGTCATCAGCCAGGATAGCTTGACTCCAGTGGCGTAGTGAGCATGGGTCCCACGTCTGGGAATACCCATCCCACTTAGGGCGAAAAGCGTTACAACAAACAAATGATGGACGGAATGCTGACAATGCAGACATTCTCCCCCAGTCAAGAGATCTGGGTTAAATCCATCGTTCTTTTGCCCACTACGCCACCCCAGTTTAGACATGGCCATATGCAAATCAGTCTTGACCCTGAGCCTCATGGGAACAGTCCAGCCCGAACTGCCAAGCCATGTCTTCCCTGGACCAGAATCAAGCATCCTAGGACCGGTTTCTGGCTATCAGCCGTCATCAGCCAGGATAGCTTGACTCCAGTGGCGCAGTGAGCATGGGTCCCACGTCTGGGAATACCCATCCCACTTAGGGCGAAAAGCGTTACAACAAACAAATGATGGACGGAATGCTGACAATGCAGACATTCTCCCCCAGTCAAGAGATCTGGGTTAAATCCATCGTTCTTTTGCCCACTACGCCACCCCAGTTTAGACATGGCCATATGCAAATCAGTCTTGACCCTGAGCCTCATGGGAACAGTCCAGCCCGAACTGCCAAGCCATGTCTTCCCTGGACCAGAATCAAGCATCCTAGGACCGGTTTCTGGCTATCAGCCGTCATCAGCCAGGATAGCTTGACTCCAGTGGCGTAGTGAGCATGGGTCCCACGTCTGGGAATACCCATCCCACTTAGGGCGAAAAGCGTTACAACAAACAAATGATGGACGGAATGCTGACAATGCAGACATTCTCCCCCAGTCAAGAGATCTGGGTTAACTCCATCGTTCTTTTGCCCACTACGCCACCCCAGTTTAGACATGGCCATATGCAAATCAGTCTTGACCCTGAGCCTCATGGGAACAGTCCAGCCCGAACTGCCAAGCCATGTCTTCCCTGGACCAGAATCAAGCATCCTAGGACCGGTTTCTGGCTATCAGCCGTCATCAGCCAGGATAGCTTGACTCCAGTGGCGTAGTGAGCATGGGTCCCACGTCTGGGAATACCCATCCCACTTAGGGCGAAAAGCGTTACAACAAACAAATGATGGACGGAATGCTGACAATGCAGACATTCTCCCCCAGTCAAGAGATCTGGGTTAAATCCATCGTTCTTTTGCCCACTACGCCACCCCAGTTTAGACATGGCCATATGCAAATCAGTCTTGACCCTGAGCCACATGGGAACAGTCCAGCCCGAACTGCCAAGCCATGTCTTCCCTGGACCAGAATCAAGCATCCTAGGACCGGTTTCTGGCTATCAGCCGTCATCAGCCAGGATAGCTTGATTCCAGTGGCGTAGTGAGCATGGGTCCCACGTCTGGGAATACCCATCCCACGTAGGGCGAAAAGCGTTACAACAAACAAATGATGGACGGAATGCTGACAATGCAGACATTCTCCCCCAGTCAAGAGATCTGGGTTAAATCCATCGTTCTTTTGCCCACTATGCCACCCCAGTTTAGACATGGCCATATGCAAATCAGTCTTGACCCTGAGCCTCATGGGAACAGTCCAGCCCGAACTGCCAAGCCATGTCTTCCCTGGACCAGAATCAAGCATCCTAGGACCGGTTTCTGGCTATCAGCCGTCATCAGCCAGGATAGCTTGACTCCAGTGGCGTAGTGAGCATGGGTCCCACGTCTGGGAATACCCATCCCACTTAGGGCGAAAAGCGTTACAACAAACAAATGATGGACGGAATGCTGACAATGCAGACATTCTCCCCCAGTCAAGAGATCTGGGTTAAATCCATCGTTCTTTTGCCCACTACGCCACCCCAGTTTAGACATGGCCATATGCAAATCAGTCTTGACCCTGAGCCTCATGGGAACAGTCCAGCCCGAACTGCCAAGCCATGTCTTCCCTGGACCAGAATCAAGCATCCTAGGACCGGTTTCTGGCTATCAGCCGTCATCAGCCAGGATAGCTTGACTCCAGTGGCGCAGTGAGCATGGGTCCCACGTCTGGGAATACCTATCCCACTTAGGGCGAAAAGCGTTACAACAAACAAATGATGGACGGAATGCTGACAATGCAAACATTCTCCCCCAGTCAAGAGATCTGGGTTAAATCCATCGTTCTTTTGCCCACTACGCCATCCCAGTTTAGACATGGCCATATGCAAATCAGTCTTGACCCTGAGCCTCATGGGAACAGTCCAGCCCGAACTGCCAAGCCATGTCTTCCCTGGACCAGAATCAAGCATCCTAGGACCGGTTTCTGGCTATCAGCCGTCATCAGCCAGGATAGCTTGACTCCAGTGGCGTAGTGAGCATGGGTCCCACGTCTGGGAATACCCATCCCACTTAGGGCGAAAAGCGTTACAACAAACAAATGATGGACGGAATGCTGACAATGCAGACATTCTCCCCCAGTCAAGAGATCTGGGTTAACTCCATCGTTCTTTTGCCCACTACGCCACCCCAGTTTAGACATGGCCATATGCAAATCAGTCTTGACCCTGAGCCTCATGGGAACAGTCCAGCCCGAACTGCCAAGCCATGTCTTCCCTGGACCAGAATCAAGCATCCTAGGACCGGTTTCTGGCTATCAGCCGTCATCAGCCAGGATAGCTTGACTCCAGTGGCGTAGTGAGCATGGGTCCCACGTCTGGGAATACCCATCCCACTTAGGGCGAAAAGCGTTACAGCAAACAAATGATGGACGGAATGCTGACAATGCAGACATTCTCCCCCAGTCAAGAGATCTGGGTTAACTCCATCGTTCTTTTGCCCACTACACCACCCCAGTTTAGACATGGCCATATGCAAATCAGTCTTGACCCTGAGCCTCATGGGAACAGTCCAGCCCGAACTGCCAAGCCATGTCTTCCCTGGACCAGAATCAAGCATCCTAGGACCGGTTTCTGGCTATCAGCCGTCATCAGCCAGGATAGCTTGACTCCAGTGGCGTAGTGAGCATGGGTCCCACGTCTGGGAATACCCATCCCACTTAGGGCGAAAAGCGTTACAACAAACAAATGATGAACGGAATGCTGACAATGCAGACATTCTCCCCCAGTCAAGAGATCTGGGTTAAATCCATCGTTCTTTTGCCCACTACGCCACCCCAGTTTAGACATGGCCATATGCAAATCAGTCTTGACCCTGAGCCACATGGGAACAGTCCAGCCCGAACTGCCAAGCTATGTCTTCCCTGGACCAGAATCAAGCATCCTAGGACCGGTTTCTGGCTATCAGCCGTCATCAGCCAGGATAGCTTGACTCCAGTGGCGTAGTGAGCATGGGTCCCACGTCTGGGAATACCCATCCCACGTAGGGCGAAAAGCGTTACAACAAACAAATGATGGACGGAATGCTGACAATGCAGACATTCTCCCCCAGTCAAGAGATCTGGGTTAAATCCATCGTTCTTTTGCCCACTATGCCACCCCAGTTTAGACATGGCCATATGCAAATCAGTCTTGACCCTGAGCCTCATGGGAACAGTCCAGCCCGAACTGCCAAGCCATGTCTTCCCTGGACCAGAATCAAGCATCCTAGGACCGGTTTCTGGCTATCAGCCGTCATCAGCCAGGATAGCTTGACTCCAGTGGCGTAGTGAGCATGGGTCCCACGTCTGGGAATACCCATCCCACTTAGGGCGAAAAGCGTTACAACAAACAAATGATGGAGGGAATGCTGACAATGCAGACATTCTCCCCCAGTCAAGAGATCTGGGTTAAATCCATCGTTCTTTTGCTCACTACGCCACCCCAGTTTAGACATGGCCATATGCAAATCAGTCTTGACCCTAAGCCTCATGGGAACAGTCCAGCCTGAACTGCCAAGCCATGTCTTCCCTGGACCAGAATCAAGCATCCTAGGACCGGTTTCTGGCTATCAGCCGTCATCAGCCAGGATAGCTTGACTCCAGTGGCGTAGTGAGCATGGGTCCCACGTCTGGGAATACCCATCCCACTTAGGGCGAAAAGCGTTACAACAAACAAATGATGGACGGAATGCTGACAATGCAGACATTCTCCCCCAGTCAAGAGATCTGGGTTAAATCCATCGTTCTTTTGCCCACTACGCCACCCCAGTTTAGACATGGCCATATGCAAATCAGTCTTGACCCTGAGCCTCATGGGAACAGTCCAGCCCGAACTGCCAAGCCATGTCTTCCCTGGACCAGAATCAAGCATCCTAGGACCGGTTTCTGGCTATCAGCCGTCATCAGCCAGGATAGCTTGACTCCAGTGGCGTAGTGAGCATGGGTCCCACGTCTGGGAATACCCATCCCACTTAGGGCGAAAAGCGTTACAACAAACAAATGATGGACAGAATGCTGACAATGCAGACATTCTCCCCCAGTCAAGAGATCTGGGTTAAATCCATCGTTCTTTTGCCCACTACGCCACCCCAGTTTAGACATGGCCATATGCAAATCAGTCTTGACCCTGAGCCTCATGGGAACAGTCCAGCCCGAACTGCCAAGCCATGTCTTCCCTGGACCAGAATCAAGCATCCTAGGACCGGTTTCTGGCTATCAGCCGTCATCAGCCAGGATAGCTAGTCTCCAGTGGCGCAGTGAGCATGGGTCCCACGTCTGGGAATACCCATCCCACTTAGGGCGAAAAGCGTTACAACAAACAAATGATGGACGGAATGCTGACAATGCAGACATTCTCCCCCAGTCAAGAGATCTGGGTTAAATCCTTCGTTCTTTTGCCCACTACGCCACCCCAGTTTAGACATGGCCATATGCAAATCAGTCTTGACCCTGAGCCTCATGGGAACAGTCCAGCCCGAACTGCCAAGCCATGTCTTCCCTGGACCAGAATCAAACATCCTACGACCGGTTTTTGGCTATCAGCCGTCATCAGCCAGGATAGCTTGACTCCAGTGGCGAAGTGAGCATGGGTCCCACGTCTGGGAATACCCATCCCACTTAGGGCGAAAAGCGTTACAACAAACAAATGATGGACGGAATGCTGACAATGCAGACATTCTCCCCCAGTCAAGAGATCTGGGTTAAATCCATCGTTCTTTTGCCCACTACGCCACCCCAGTTTAGACATGGCCATATGCAAATCAGTCTTGACCCTGAGCCTCATGGGAACAGTCCAGCCCGAACTGCCAAGCCATGTCTTCCCTGGACCAGAATCAAGCATCCTAGGACCGGTTTCTGGCTATCAGCCGTCATCAGCCAGGATAGCTTGACTCCAGTGGCGTAGTGAGCATGGGTCCCACGTCTGGGAATACCCATCCCACGTAGGGCGAAAAGCGTTACAACAAACAAATGATGGACGGAATGCTGACAATGCAGACATTCTCCCCCAGTCAAGAGATCTGGGTTAAATCCATCATTCTTTTGCCCACTACGCCCCCCCCAGTTTAGACATGGCCATATGCAAATCAGTCTTGACCCTGAGCCTCATGGGAACAGTCCAGCCCGAACTGCCAAGCCATGTCTTCCCTGGACCAGAATCAAGCATCCTAGGACCGGTTTCTGGCTATCAGCCGTCATCAGCCAGGATAGCTTGACTCCAGTGGCGTAGTGAGCATGGGTCCTACGTCTGGGAATACCCATCCCACTTAGGGCGAAAAGCGTTACAACAAACAAATGATGGACGGAATGCTGACAATGCAGACATTCTCCCCCAGTCAAGAGATCTGGGTTAAATCCATCGTTCTTTTGCCCACTACGCCACCCCAGTTTAGACATGGCCATATGCAAATCAGTCTTGACCCTGAGCCTCATGGGAACAGTCCAGCCCGAACTGCCAAGCCATGTCTTCCCTGGACCAGAATCAAGCATCCTAGGACCGGTTTCTGGCTATCAGCTGTCATCAGCCAGGATAGCTTGACTCCAGTGGCGTAGTGAGCATGGGTCCCACGTCTGGGAATACCCATCCCACTTAGGGCGAAAAGCGTTACAACAAACAAATGATGGACGGAATGCTGACAATGCAGACATTCTCCCCCAGTCAAGAGATCTGGGTTAAATCCATCGTTACTAACCCATGCATTCAGTAAGACATGTTCAATCACTCACTTATACAGTGAGTCACGCATCTACTGAATAATCCCTTCAGGCACTTGTAAATACACTCATTCTTCAGTACACCTTGGCATAGATATATATGAAAATATTTAAACTTTACAGAAACACACATTCACTGGATGATGTCATCAGTGATGTCATCAGTGATGTCACTGACCATGTCATGAGTGATGTAATATGTGACATCATCAGGAGTGCATTGTGGGCGCGCGAGTTATAGTTAGCTGAACTAACTATAATGGGGGAATTTCTCTGGTTTTATATGAGTCAAATGTCCATCTAACTATAACATCCCTGAAACATGTTTTTTTTGTGAATATATATATACATACACACAGTTGTCACTCGATCCCTAGTTATCCTCGGGAAAGAAAACCAGCCACTCTGACAACGTGTTTTCAATTGTTTAATCACAGCAGACAGAAAATAATTACGTGTTTCGACTCCACGGAGTCTTGGTCACATGACCACAACAGTATATTCAGACATATAAGAAGTATACCTTGACAATGTGCCTAGCTCAATAAAAATAGGAAAAAAGATCCCCGTTTCAAATTCACAAGTGATTCACAGTGAATAATTTGCATGTACTACTATTTCATTGTGTAGGGTACATGAAATCAAAGAATACCATTTAATATAAATCAAAAAATTTTGCGGTGCACACAGTGAAAAGAAAATGAAACACCTCTGGTGTGGTTTTGAATTAATGATCTGCTGGTGCTTCATTTCCCATGAGACCTTCATTCCCGTTTAGTATAGGTGTGTGTTTTAGCATCATACCGCAATTCATGACAAATGGATATCTGAAGGAGCCTACGAGGTGGTGTTCAGGTGAGTCTTCGGAAACGTATATATTTTTTCCCCTAGTGATGCGCTGGGTAATGGGCAGAGTTGCTAGGGAGCATGGGAGAGGTTCCCTGAGTTACTGTGCTCATCCATCCACAGACCATAGTGTCCATTTGGAATTTGTAATAGACAATGACAGTCATTAGTGAATAAAACACACCCCTGTAAGTATAACCCACTTTAGATGTCCTTTGTACTGCAAAGAAACCCCAATACACAGGGTCAACGTTTTGAAATTCAGGGGTGAGAGTCAAAAAGGGGCAGGGGAGTAATAGTAACCACTACTGGGTCTGTCAATGGATCAGTTTCAAACAGGAATATTATGGTAGGTAAAACACCCAAAAAAAAGATACCTGAGCAATTATTATCAATTGCATGTAAATTAGAAGATAAAAGTTAAAAGGGGCAGCAGCCCACCTGACTGTGTGGGAGAAATGGTGTGGTAAAAGGAGTGGGAGGTGAAAAGAGGAAAGGGGAAGGGGAAGGAGGAAATAGGGGCAGGGAAAGTTGAGAGAGGGAGAAAAGTCATCTTAATGTTTCAAAGATGTGAGTGAAGTTGATCTATTTTTATTTCCCCCTGTAATTAATGTGGCTGCTCAACATCAAGCCACACCCAAAACCCCAACACTCCCTTAAGACAGAGGTAAGACACAACACTCACTTAAGGCGAGGTAAATAAACCAATCCAAATATATGTTATATAACACACATAAGTTTATTAATGCAATGATCAAAACGGTAGGCCAAATATCTCAATCATGGCAGACTCAAAGAAAACTATTGATTAATGCAATGTTTGAAAACAGTAAACCAAATATATCAAGAAATGCAGATTCCCAGATGCCAATTAACTACAATAAATGAACAATTGAAATAAATGATCAAAATAGAATGCAATATGTACAAGGAGCAAAGAGTAAAGAATATATACAAATAGGATAGGATACAATAAAGTAGAAATTGTTAGGAACACCTCACCGACTGGCTATGCAACATTCTTACCATCGTCAGCTTGGGAAGCCCTTTCAACAGCCCAGGAAGAAGTTCCCACACCGTCACAGCAGTACGTCTACTCTGTGGTAAACTTCCGTCTGGGCTGCCAAAGCCTCCAGCTTTGATACTATTCAATGTGAGGCGAAGCTTCTATCAAACCTCGCCCCCCTCTCATGAGAAAGAACCAAGATTGTCTGTACCAGTCTGTGTCAAGGCCACAACATCGGCTGGCCAAGCCTCTGTATTATGGCTCCGAGGCAGAGTATGCACATTCCACTGATAATATCCAGTTCTCTCTGGTCAGTGAGGAGCGGAAAACAAGTGAGGAGCAGAAAGACCTTGAATATGAGTCGCAAGCACTGCTGTGTAGGCAGAAGCAAGGCAAAGTCAGACATGAGACCATGTCAAAGCCAATAGTAGGAACTCATTATTCTGTGCACACAGAAGCAAGGCAAAGTCAAAAAGCAAGATGACATGAGACCATGTCAAAGCCAATATTCAAAGTCAAGAAACAGGATGACATGAAGCCATGTCAAAGCCAATAGTAAGCACTTACAATATAAATGTACTGTTCTACTTCATTACAATTCCCACTAAATGACAGTAAAATTACAGAACAGAAGGGAAGCAGGCATATGTAGGACCATCTAACATTAAGGCTAGGGTAAAATGACACGCTAAAGACAGTTAGAATGATGGTAGTCGGGGGTCATCATCGGGTGCCAAATCACAAGAGCACCTCATTTATTACACCCCCTCATTGGTGTTTCAGGACTGTGTCAATGCCTAAAAATTTGGCTTCAGTCAAGCCACTTTGATGTGATTCTCGGATGTGTTTCACTGTGCTGTAGCTTAAGTAATTGTTAGTAATGGCTCTCCTGTGTTCAAGGATTCTCTTCTGAACCTGGAATGTGGTAGATCCAACGTACCACTTCTCGCAAGGACATGTGATTTCATACACTACAGAATCAATTTTGCATGTGATGAACTTTGGAATCCTCCAATCCTTATCGATTCTCTCTTGTTTAACATCTTGGAGGTTGGTGCTGTACCTGCAAGTCCTTCATTGTTTCAATCCCTTCATTTGTTTAAGCCTATTCATGTTCTTTGCTCTTAGGTGGCTCTGTACTAGCAGATATTTGAGGGAAACATTGTGTTGGTAGGTGATACTTGGTGTACTGGCCACTTTGGTTTTCAGAATGGTTACTTGTGTTAAAATTCTGCGCCTTTTTTTTTAGGATGCCTCTGAGCTTCCTGGCATGATTATTGTATTGGGTAATGAAGTGCAAGCGTTTTCTGCTTTTTTTCTCTCTGTTAGGTGGGGAGTGAAAAAAGGTCTGTGTCCTAGATTCACTGTTTGCTTTCCTACTAGCCACCCTCAGTGCTTTTAGTGGGTAATTTCTTGCCTGAAATATTTTGGTCATTTCGAATTTAGTTCTCAAATATCTTGTGTCTGTGCTACAGTTCAACTTTGCTGTTAGGAATTTGCTGTATGGGATACTCCATCTGAAGCTTTGGGGATGGCAGCTGACTGCATGTAAGACAGAGTTACCTGCAGTGGACTTCCTAAAAAGTTCAGTTTGGAGTATGCCCTTAGAGATACTTATTCTGGTGACTAAAAAATCTATTGATTTTTGACTGTATTGCTAAGCTTCAGGTTGACATCAATGGTATTCGGGTTTTATACAAATAGTCAGATCTTTCTCATTACTCTCCCATACAAAAAAGATGTCATCAATATGCCTTAGCCATATGCTAAATTTCTCAGTCCCTTCCCCTAGGTCACTGCCCAGAGTACCAGCCCCTCACACCAGCCTATTGGCAGGTTGGCATAGCTGGTGGAGAAGCAGGTTCCCATAGCAGTTCCCTGTATCTGTTTGTACAGTGTTTTCTCAAATAAAAACACATTCTCCTTAAAGCCTATATCAATCATCGTAAGTAGCATGTGGGTGTGTTCCAACATGCTGATGTTTCTAGTACTTAAAATATATTTGCATGCCCTTAGTCCATCCTGGCGTCTGGTGCTTGTATACATGCTTTTAAGATCTAGACATACTAGCCAACATTCCTTGCCCCAAAAAAGTTTTAGATTATTTTTAAATAAATTTAGTGCGTCTCACAAACAAATTCAAACTCTGCAGTGGTCAATAAAGACTGAGGTATTTGCAAAGTTACTGTTTTTTGAGGAAGCAATTGGTCATCCTGAGGGATTGGTCATGCTTTTGAGTAGTTTGGGGAGCAAGTATAAAGTAGGGGTGGCAGGTGTTGTATTCTTAAGGAAGTGGAATTCGTCCCAAGTGAGAAGTTGGGCATCATACCATCCCTGTAGTGTGTCATGGTAATTCCTTTGTAGGTTTATGAGATAATTCTTCTCAACCCTAAAATAGCATTTAGCGTCCTTCAACTGTCTTATGGCTTCCCTCACATAGTTGTGTGTATTCATATGGACTCTGTTGCCCCCCTTATCTGATGGTTTGATGAGTAGGTCAGAAAATTTTCGGGGTGCTAATATAGCTTCCCATTGACTCTTCTGTAGGTTATGGGTTATATTAGGTTCCTTACTTAGGGACAATATGTCATTGGCTATCATCTCACAAAATACATTGATGATGTCTCTACGGAGCTGTAGAATATAGCATGATCGTGTCCTGAAATATTTATTGTCAGTGGCCCTTGTTTTTAGGTCATGTATAAGTCTCTGTTCCACAAAGTGTGTAGGGTCATATGCGTCACTCGTTCTTTCCTGTGAAAGATTGTCCTCTCTAGATTCAAGATGGTGTAAGGTGTGTAGTGTTTTAATATCTTGGATGGACAATGTTGGTCGTGTGATGGTGGATGGTGCGGGGTTCGTAATGCCTTTCTTTTGTTTCAAGAGATGCACTGTATATAATTTAAGTTTTCATGCAAATTTATAAAGATCTATTCTCACCTGGGCATAATCCACTCCCCTTGCTGGGCAGAAAGATAAACCTAGTTTTAGGGTTTAACACTCAGTGTCAGACAATTCTCTTCTAGATAAGTTACATTACTTTTATTTCTGTGATTGTTCCCTCCAATATTCCTTTCTCTGAACTTGTTCCCATGCCACTTGCTTGCTTACTCTCTTTCTGCATTCTTGTTGTTTTTTCGCTTTTGTTCTTTCACCTCTTACCAGGCCCCTTTGTTTTTCTCTGTTGGAATGTTTGTATTCCTGTTGGATCATCCTGCACTCCTCAGATAAAGAGACTCTGCATATTTGATTTGCTGACAGATCCTCCACAGATCCTAAATCTGAGCTGAGATCAGTGCTTGACTCTCCTCTGCTTCTGTCGAGGGCTTCCATGGTTCTGTCTTTTGTTAGTTGTAATCTTGCCTTCTTTCTTAAAAATATCAGAATTCTCCCACTCGAGTAGTCTCGTTCATCACAGTGACATATCTGTTGTTTCCTTTGAAAAATTTCTGTCACCCTTTTCAAAGTTGTTTGTACTAGGTCGCGATATTCTTCTGTTTTTAAGGTCATCTAGTACTCTTTGAATCTCTGCCACTAAATCCTTATGTTCATCCAATGTGTGGTGAATTAAGATATCCAGCATTACCTTAGAACAAGCAGTCAAATTCTCGAGCAGATATATATATATATATGTTCACTGAAAAAAGCAAAGGTTAAAGTAAAGGTTTTTTGAAGTGACAAATTTAGTTACAATGCAACTTTTAAACTAAAAGAAATCATTGATCACATCTGGTATTTCCCTCCAGGGCTGGGGGAGAAGGGTGTTCCTGCCCTGCCCCCTTATTTTGATTACTTTTAAAAACATTTTCATGGCAGGGGACTAAGGGCCTGATTCGTTATTTGGCAGAGAGACCGTCTGCTAAGTTTATAAATATCCGCCAAGCATTTGTTCATTTATAATGAATTGGCAGGATCCACTGTCACCAAGGTTACTGCCAATGCATTTCACTGTCTGGTGCAGGTCTGCATCAGCATGATGCATGAAGCAGCTCTGCAGCAAACAGTTGTCTTTATTTTCAAAAAGAAAATCCAGGATTGGGAATATAATGTTTCGCTCACCATGGGCGTTCTCTCCCATGGTGGGGGAAGCATTATTAGCATTTTACCATCCCTCCCCACCAGGACTTGTCTGGCGGTGACGGAAAGCAGAGAAATGGCTTTATGTCTTCCCATCCTGTGTGGGTGGGTGGACATATATCACAAGGAAGGTTCCTGATAGATGTAGGAAGAGAGAATTTAGGTTGTGGATGTTGGACCTGTCAGCCTAGGGCGGTCTTCCCCTACCTTTTTGCCCTTGTGCCTCCCATTTGTAACCGTACCTTTTTGTTGGACTTAGGCCTCTGGGCGCCTCACCACTGCTAAACAGTGCTGAGGTGCAGGTGCTCTCCCCTAAAACATTGCGACGCTGGCATATCTGCCACAAGCCCCTGCTACTGCAGTGAGGCTGAACCCTCCATAGGCTAACATTGGGAACCCCCCCTTATGGGATAATTTCTGACAGGGACCTAATAAGTCTGTCGTGTTTGGTCTTGTTGAACTCGGGGCGGGGAACCCTTTCCAATGATATATGGGGTTTGGGCACTACTCCTTTAGCTATCCCACTTTTAGAAAGTAGATATTTTCCTGCCTACACTTAGTCTGGGCACTGCAGACTCCCCCCTCCCATCTACACACTGATAGCTGCCTGGGTTGGGAGGTGGGAGTGGTGATTCGCACCTTCTCCCCTTGAAGGGGCTGTGAATGGCTGTCCACTGGAGCCTTAACGGCCCTGTATCTCGTCACTGTGACAGCCAGGTCAGGGAAGGCAGGGAACATCCCAGAACTCCCTGGACTCTTCCAGAAGCCCCTGCCCCCAGTTCCTTCCAGAGACTTCTACCACTTTCTAGTTACTAGACTACAGGGTATATAAGGGAGGGTCCTGGCCTCACATTGTTGTTACACTACTGGACCTGGAAGGATCTCTGCTGGAGCGAGGACTGCTGCGCCAAGAAAGATTGCCACCTGGAAGGAGGCTGACTGCTCTAAGGAACTGCTGACCCAACCTGCTGAGTTGCCCTACTGCCTGCTGATCCTGCCCTGCTAGGGAGACCTAAGGAAACATCCCCAGAGTGTCTCCACCAAAAACTACAAGGACTCCCTTTGCAACACGGTGCATAAGGAACTGCCTTGCTCCAAGAGAACTACGACGTGTGATTGTCCCTATAGGCTGCCTCTGCAAAGCTGGGTGCAAGGATCTACACCCCCCCTGAGGACGTGCCCTGCTTAAAGCGGACTTCGCCTCCAAACCCTTGTTTACACACAGTGTGCCTGGGGCTGTGCTTAACGTGGGTCCTCCACCATAATCACAACTGCCCCCGAGATCACTGCCGCCGCCGGGACCTGAGCGCGCTGTGTAGCGCTGAGAAGCAAAACGCTGTGCTCCTGCAGTCACCGCCGCTGCCCTGGGACCCGATTGGGCTGGGAGGACTATTAACTGAGAAGCGCTGTGCAAGGGGAGCGCTGTATGGGCGTGAGATCACCGCTGCCACCCGGGACAGGACTCTGCTGAGAAGCGCCGCGCCATGACTGAAGTGCTGTGAGGTGAAGCGCTGTTTGGGCCTCGGGACCCCCACTGCCGCTGGCACGAGTGACCCACGAGTTAAACTGTCTTCAGCCATCAGCAGCGCCGATCTGTGGGGAAAGTTCCTTAAAATTGCCCCCAACTTCACTGCCGTGGGCCCGAGTGAGTGTGCACCAAGATCAACTTTGAAATCACCGCCGGCAGCCCGGGAGCCTCGGGAAGCCGTTGCCTGCACCGCTGACTTCAGGGAAGGAGCCGCGCTAGGATTGGCCTCAGCGCGGGGTGTTGCCTGGTAACCGGGACTCCTGATGCGTCATCGCCGACGAGGACAGAGGAGGAGCGTGCACACCCGCGAGGGCTGCCCCGCCCTCCTTACACCATCGCAAGAGCCCCGGCGTCCGGGGAAGCCCCGAGCCAGCGCGCCGGCCTCAGGAAGCGGACAGCCTACAAGGTGAGCTGCCGTGTGGGGGAAAGTGGGCCAGAGCGGGTTCAGGGCTGCGGGGACTGCCTCAGTTAATAGCGGACTGCCGGACCTTTATGAACCTGACACTCCTGGCCCTCAAATAGGTCAAAATTGTGGCATCAGCAATACAAACAGAGCGGACATAGCCCGCATTATTAACCCTGTGCACCTCTATTCCGGGGAAACTGTTTACCTTAAAGGAACAGAGACTGACTAATCCTGCTATAAGTGACTGAGGAACTGCCTTGCCCCAATGTTTGCTAATTAAAAGTCAGTCCCAACTCGGAACTGTGTATCAACCATATCAAAAGTTATTTGACTGACACCTGTTGACTGCATATGGTGAACTCATATTAATTTTTGGGATCCTGCAAAGCCTTTAGATAAAGATATTTTTATTTATATGACTCATTGGTGTAGTGTCTCTTTTTTTTGTGTGCGTGTGTTACTGTGTACTGTTGGTGTGTGTTACACAAATACTTTACACATTGCCTCCTGCGTTAAGCCTACCTGCTCTGCACCAAGCTACCCTGTCGGAAACGGCGGTCCCTACTTGGACTAGGGTGCATACCCTGGCCAACTAGAGACCCCGGTTCTAACATTGGTGATCGAGCGGTGGGATTTGGACTTGTGCTTGTGTAACACCACGCAGTGGCTCAGTGTACACCACAACCCTACGCCTGAATCCACTGAAACATTTCTTTTGTCTACCCTCTCCAATTGGCATTTTTATTTTTAAATTCTCCCTGACTGGCTGCTCTTTTTCAAAGTCCTTTTGCCTCAATCCCATTTGATTTTCTCCGCAAAACGTCTGAGGTCCTACCTAGCAAGATGGAATTTGAGCTGGCCAACCTGGAAGCTTACACGGTGGCGCAGCTCAAAGAATTCTGCGAGGAGAAAAGGGTGCCCTTCAAGCGAAGCGCCAAGAAGGCGGAGCTTCAGAAAGCCTTGAGAGCATGGGTAACGGCCCACCCAGAAGGAGAAGGGGACGGGCAGGAACCCGAGCACGACGCCACAGGAGATCTTGACCTACTGCCTTTGGGCGAAAATGGCAATTTGTTACCAGGTACAAGGGTACCTTCCCGGGCAGGCAGTAGTGTGTCAGTAAGGACCCTGTCCTCAGAGGAATTGGAGGACAGGAGAGAGGAGAGACAGTTTAAATTGGAGCTCGCCAAGTTGGAAAGAGAGCGCGAGAAAGAAAGGTGGGCCACGAGGAGAGGAAACTTGCCCATGAGCTCAGCCTGAAGGAGCTGGAGATTCGAGCCCTACAAGTAGGGACCAACAGCAACAAGAATGGTGGCAGCGTATCGACTGAAGCTTCATGTGAGTCCAAGGTCTTTATGCCTAAAGATGTGATGGCCAGTTTTAAGGTGGGGGATATTATTGACAAGTGGTTAGCAGCCTATGAGGTGTCCCTGAGGGCCCATGGGGTCCCAGAGAGTTACTGGGGGGGTGGTTTGTACAAGTACATACCTCCAGAAGTTAGGGACACACTCCTTTGCCTAGAAAAGGATGACCAGACCAACTATTCTGTCATGAAAGCATCATTGCTCAAAAGGTTCGGACTTACCCCTGAGAGGTATAGGCAGAGGTTTAGGAATAGCCACAAACTTCCCGCACAGAACTGGGTCGATTTCCTGGACTACGCTAGTAAAGCTTTGGATGGCTGGGTGCGGGGCAGCGATGTGCATGACTATGAAGGGTTGTATGACTTGTTCTTAAGAGAGCACCTTTTAGAGAAATGTTTTCCAGAGCTGCGCCAACACCTGCTTGACCGCAAGTTGACCAATCCTAGGAAGCTTGCGGAGGAGGCGGACACCTGGGTCAGTACCAGGGTGTCCAACAAGGGTTCTGGGGGGGACTCCCAAAGGGGTGGTCAGGGTTCCAACCAGAAGAAAGAGGGGGGAGATAAAAAGAGAGAGTTCTTCAAAGGCCCCCAAAACAATTCACAAGGGAAAGGGTCTGGGTCCCAGCCCCATTCTGGCCACCATAAGCCCACTTAACCTGACAAAGGTCAGCAGCCCAGACTTGTCCGGTGCTACGAGTGTGGTGAGATTGGACACTACAAGGGGGAACCCAAGTGTCGCAAGAGAGCACCACCTCCCACTGGAGGTAAAAACCCCGGAGTGGCTAGTGTAGCGCTTGGGGAGGAGCTGTCCCTGGATAATGGGAGTGAGGGGGCAGGGCTGGTCCTAGTATGCCTGGGAGACAGCGAGATGGTCCCTAAGATCCATGTGTCCTCAAATACTACCAAGTATAGGCATTGGGTCACCATCAATGGTCAGGGGGTGGAGGCCCTGAGGGACACAGGTGCCAGCATGACTATGGTAAGGAGTCAGCTGGTGTCCCCAGAGCAAATAGTTCCCGATGCATTCCACCCAGTGGTGATGGCTGACAACAGGGAGGGTCACTATCCCATAGCACAGGTTCCATTTGAGTGGGGAGGGGTTTCAGGACTTCTAAGAGGTGCTGTGAGCCCTGCCATGCCAGTGGACTGTCTGTTAGGGAATGACCTTGAGCACACTGCCTGGAAGGAGGTAGAACTCAAAGCGCATGTGGAGGTGCTGGGGTTACCAGAGTGGATCTGTGCTACCACACAGTCCATGGCTGCCCGGAAGGGAAGTCAACCCGGGCTGGAGCCTGGAACAATGGCCCAGCCCGCTGCTAAGAAGAGAGGAGCCCGAGGGCGTGGGAAGCCCGCCCCGGGGCAGTCAACCCGTGAGATGGATGGGGCACCTGAGGAGGTCGCACCGGAGTCCACGGAGGGGGACATTGCTCCCTTGGGGGACCTACCTACCCCTGCAGAGTGGCAGGTGGAAGGAGGGCCCACCAGGGAGGAGTTTTGTCGGGCACAGAAGGAGTGCCCCACCCTTGAGGGCATGAGGCGACAGGCCGACGCCCAAGCAGCCGGCAATGCCTCCGGGAACTACCATATTTACTGGGAGGACGGCCTCCTTTACAGTGAGCCCAAGGCTCCTGTGCATGGGTCATCAAGGGCCTTAGTGGTCCCCCAATGAAACAGGGCCTTTCTTTTGGGATTGGCTCATGAGATCCCATTGGCAGGACACTTGGGCCAAGACAAGACCTTTGCTAGGCTTGTCCCACATTTTTATTGGCCGCGGATGAGGGTCTCCTCAGGCTCAGATACATTCTGCAGGACCTGTCTGACCTGCCAAGCTAGTGGGAAAACAGGGACTCAATCAATCAATCAATCATGGAACTTATAACGCGCGCTACTCACCCGGAAGGGTCTCAAGGCGCTTGGGGGAGGGGGTATGCTACTGCTCGAACAGCCAGGTCTTGAGCTGTTTCCTGAAGGCGAGGTGGACCTGGGTCAGCCGCAGGTGGACGGGCAGGGAATTCCATGTCTTAGCCGCCAGGTATGAGAAGGATCTTCCTCCGGCGGTGGCTCTCTGGATGCGAGGGAGGACGGCGAGGGCGAGGTTAGCGGATTTTAGCTGGCGGGAGGGCGTGTAGAAAGTCAGGCAGTCCTTGAGGTCCTTGGGCCCATGTCGTGGAGGGATTTGTGTGCGTGGGTGAGGAGTCTGAACGTGATCCTCTTGTTGACCGGGAGCCAGTGCAGGTCTCTCAGGTGGCTCGAGATGTGGCTGCGTCGGGGGACGTCAAGGATGAGTTGGGCGGAGGCGTTCTGGATACGCTGAAGTCTTTTTTGGAGCTTGGCAGTCGTGCCGGCGTAGAGGGTGTTTCCGTAGTCAAGTCTGCTGGTGACGAGGGCCTGGGTGACCGTCTTCCTGGTGTCGGCCGGGATCCATTGGAAGATCTTGCGGAGCATGCGGAGGGTGTGGAATCAAGATGAGGAGACGGCGTTGACTTGTCTGGTCATCGATAGGGAGGAGTCCAGGATGAAGCTCAAGTTGCGTGCGTGGTCTGTTGGCTTGGGTGCGGTGCCTAGGGCCGGGGGCCACCAGGAGTCGTCCCATGCGGAGGGCGATGGTCCCAGGATGAGGACTTCTGTCTTGTCCATGTTCAATTTCAGGCGGCTGATGTTAATCCATTCGGCGACGTCTTTCATCCCTTCGTGTAGGCTGGCTTTGGTGGTGTCGGGGTCTTTGGTGAGGGAGAGGATCAGCTGGGTGTCATCGGCGTAAGAAATGATGTTGAGGTTGTGTTGGTGTGCGATGGCAGCGAGGGGTTTCATGTAGATGTTGAAGAGGGTGGGGCTGAGCGACGATCCCTGCGGGATGCCGCAGATGACTTTGGTGGCCTCAGAGCGAAACGGGGGGAGGCGTACTCTCTGTGTTCTGCCGGCGAGTTATGAGATGATCCATTCCAGAGCCTTCCCTTGGATGCCGGTGTCGTTGAGGCGTTGGACTAGGGTGCGGTGGCATACAGTGTCAAATGCCGCGGAGAGGTCTAGGAGGATGAGTGCCGCTGTTTCACCGTGGTCGAGCAGGGCTCGGATGTCGTCGGTGGCTGCGATGAGGGCGGTCTCGGTGCTGTGGTTGGCTCTGAATCCTGACTGCGATGGGTTGAGGGATCCGTTCATCTCGAGGAAGGCAGACAGTTGCTTGTTGACGACCTTCTCGATGACCTTGGCAGGGAAAGGAAGGAGCGAGATGGGGCGGAAGTTCTTGAGGTCAGTTGGGTCCGCTGTTGGTTTCTTCAGCAGAGCGCTGAGCTCGGCGTGCTTCCAGCTTTCCGGGAAGGTGGCTGTGTCGAAGGAGGTGTTGATGATGTCTCGGAGGTGGGGTGGGATGGTGGAGGTTGCCTTGTTGAAGACATGGTGGGGGCATGGGTCGGTGGGAGATCCGGAGTGGATGGTGTTCATCATGCGGCTTGTGTCTTCGGGGGTTACCTCGGCCCATGTCTGGAGGGTGGCGGCGGGGAGCGTAGGTTCGGCCCATGAGTGCGGGGGTGGAGCGCCGAAACTGTTGTGGATGTCGGCGATCTTGCGGTGGAAGTACGAGGCGAGGGAATCGCAGAGGTCCTGTGATGGAGTGATGTCGTTGTTGCCGGTGCTTGGGTTGGAGAACTCCTTGACGATGTTGAAGAGCTCCTTGCTGTCATGGGCGTTCTTGTCCAGTCGTTCATTCAGAGATTTCTTCTTGGTGGTGCGGATGAGCTGGTAATGTCTGCGGGTGGCGAGTTTGAGGGCGATCATGTTGTTGGTGGTCTTGTCGAGGAGCCAGGCCTTCTCGAGGGTGCGGCAGGCCTTCTTGGAGTCCTTGAGTTCGTCGGTGAACCAGGGGGCCTTCTTGCTTTTGGGCCTGGTGAGTGGGTTCTTCAGTGGGGCGAGGTCGTCGGCACAGGAGGTCAGCCACTGCGAGAAGTTGCGGGCTGCTGTGTTGGGGTCCGTTGTGCTGACAGGTGGGTTCTGGCTGAGGGAGGTGGCGAGCTGGTCGGCGGTGATCTTGCTCCAGTTTCTGTGGGGAACCTGCTTCGGGTGGTGGTGGGCCGTGTTCTTTCTGAAGCTGAAGTGGACGCAGCTGTGGTCGGTCCAGTGAAGTCCTGTGGAGTGGCTGAAGGTGATGTGCTTGCTGGATGAGAAGAAGGGGTCGAGCGTGTGGCCGGCGTAGTGGGTGGGGGTGTTGACCAGTTGCTTGAGTCCGAGGTTAGCGAGGTTGTCCAGCAGGGCGGTGGTGTTGCGGTCGTTGTTGTTCTCCAGGTGGAAGTTGAGGTCCCCGAGGAGGATGTAGTCTGTGGATGGGAGGGCGTGTGGGCTGATGAAGTCCGTGATGTCTTCGCAGAACTGTGCACGTGGTCCCAGGGGTCTGTAGATGAGGGTGCCTCTGAGGGTAGTCTTGGGGTCGGTGTGAATCTGGAAGTGCAGGTACTCGGCGGCATTGAATGCGTCGATGGAGTTAGTCGAGATGCGAATGGTGCTTTTGTGTACGATGGCGATGCCCCCTCCGGTCTGGTTGACGCGATCCCTCCTGATGATCTTGTAGCCGTCCGGGATGGCTATGGCGATGTCGGGGGCTGAGGAGGCTTTCATCCAGGTTTCCGTGAGGAAGGCGACGTCTGGAGAAGCGGTGTCGAGGAGGTTCCAGAGTTCCACGGCGTGTCTGTGGACGGAGCGGGTGTTGAGCAGGATGCACTTGAGGTGGTAAGTGTTGTCCGTCTTGGTGGGCGTGGAGCCGGTTCGGAGGCAGGAGAAATTGCAGGCTCGGCAGATGAAGGGTCCATGGGTGCATCGTGGGGATGCTCGGTAGCATCCGGGGGCTCGAACGGTGTTGAGTGCGATGAGTGTGGCGGCATCGTAGGTCCTGCGGGGGGGCTGGCGGGCGCAGGGGCCAGGGGGTCTGGCGCTGGGCACGGTCCAGGCGCGGACGGGCGCAGACGGGCTTACCTTTGGTGCACCTTCGGCGCTCATTTGGCGCTCCCGCTGCGCGCGTCCGCTACGTGGTCGCTCAGGGGGCGTCATAAGTAAGGAGCCGGGAGGGGTGGTCAGCTGGGAGGCGGGAGGCGGGGGACCAATGGGCAGTGAGTGGGGGTGGGATCTGGGGTCAGCGGCGGGAAGGAAGGAGTGGACCCGGGGCAGCGGCGGGAAAAAAGGCACGAGTGAGGGAGGGCGGCAGCACCTACCGAAGGAGAAGGTCAGCGGCGGTGAGGCAGAGGAAGTGGAAGAACGGGGCAGCGAGTGTCAGGCAGCAGGAGCAGTCGCGGTGTAGCAGGCAGCAGGAGGCGTCCATTTGCGGCAGGCAGCAGGAGGTGAGGAGCGACCAGCTGTGGGAACACAGGGGGACTAAGCTGAAGGCTCCCCTGGAACCACTACCTGTCGTTAGCACCCCCTTTGAACGGGTGGGCATCGACATTGTTGGGCCAATGGATCCGCCGACGTCTTCTGGTCACAGGTTTATCCTGGTTCTGGTCGACCATGCCACCCAGTACCCAGAGGCTATTCCTCTGAGAACCATCACTGCACCTACGGTGGCCCGGGCCCTGATGGGGATTTTTACCCGAGTGGGTTTCCCCAAAGAAGTTTTGTCCGACAGGGGCACCAATTTTATGTCTGCCTACATGCAAGCGATGTGGAAGGAGTGTGGGGTTACTTATAAGTTTACCACCCCTTACCACCCACAGACCAATGGTCTCGTGGAGAGATTTAACAAGACCCTAAAGGGCATGATCAGGAGTCTGCCTGAGGGCCTGAGGAAAAAGTGGGACATCCTCTTGCCCTGTTCGTTGTTTTCCTACCGGGAGGTACCGCAGAAGGGGGTGGGTTTCAGCCCCTTCGAGCTTTTGTACGGTCACCCTGTTAGGGGACCTCTCAGTTTAGTGAAGGATGGGTGGGAGAAGACCTACAGGAGGCTTCCCCAAGAGGTAGTGAGCTACATGCTGGCCTTCCGCAGCCAAATGGCTAAGTTGTGGAAGCAAGCTTCTGACAACTTAGAGGCCAGCCAGGCGGTGATGAAGGAATGGTACGACCAGAATTCTCACCCTGTGGAGCTAGAGCCTGGACAGAGGGTGTGGGTCATGGAGCCTGGAGAGCTCAGTGCCCTCCAGGACCGCTGGATGGGCCCTTATGAGATATTGGAGAAGAAGGGTAAGGCCACTTACCTGGTGGACCTTAAGACCCCCAGGCAGCCCCACAGGGTACTACACGCCAATCGCCTCAAACCCCACCATGAGAGGTCTGAGCTCACCTTACTGATGGTGACTGATGGGGCAGAGGAAGAGGAGAGTGAACCTCTCCCAGACCTCTTTGCTTCCAAAGAGAAGGACGGATCGGTGGAGGGAGTGGTCCTCTCCCCATCCTTGACTCCTAAGCAACAGAGGGACTGCCGCCAGGTCCTGGAGCAGTTCTCTTCCGTGTTTTCCCTTATTCCGGGGATTACCCACCTGTGTACCCATGATGTGGACACAGGAGACAGCCTCCCTGTCAAGTCCAAGTCTTACAGTCTGTCAGACAAGGTGAAGGCCAGCATCCAGAGTGAAGTCACTAAGATGCTTGAGTTGGGGGTGATAGAGCCCTCCAACAGTCCTTGGTCCAGTCCGGTGGTTTTGGTACCAAAAGCTGCCCCACCGGGCACCACACCAGAACTTAGGTTCTGTGTGTATTACAGAGGACTTAATTCTGTGACCAAGACTGATGCTCATCCCATCCCCAGGGCGGATGAGCTTATTGACCGGCTGGGGGCTGCCCGGTACCTGAGTACTTTTGACCTCACATCAGGGTACTGGCAGATCGCCCTGACGGACGAAGCCAAGGAGAGGTCTGCCTTCTCCACCCCAGAGGGCCACTATCAGTTTAGGGGGATGCCCTTTGGACTGAAAAACGCTCCTGCCACCTTCCAGCGGCTGGTGAACCGGGTCCTCTCCGGTTTAGAGGCTTTCTCTGCTGCCTACCTGGATGACATAGCTGTCTTCAGTAGCAGCTGGGAGGACCATCTGTGTCACCTCCAGGAAGTGCTTCAGGCCCTGCAGCAGGCGGGCCTGACTATCAAAGCCAGCAAATGCCAGATAGGGCAGGGGTCGGTAGTCTACCTAGGACACTTGGTGGGCGGGGGTAAGGTGCAGCCCCTACAGGCCAAGATAGAAACTATCCTAGCCTGGGAGCCCCCCAAAACACAAACAGAGGTCAGGGCTTTCCTGGGCCTCACAGGATGCTACCGCAGATTTGTCAAGGGTTATGGCACCATCGTGGCCCCCTCGACTGAGCTAACCTCTAAAAAGCACCCTAGGAAAGTAATCTGGACAGAGGCTTGCCAAAAAGCCTTTGACTCCCTAAAGCAGGCCATGTGCACAGCTCCTGTGCTCAAGGCCCCGGATTTCTCCAAAGAATTCATTGTCCAAACGGATGCCTCAGAGCATGGCATAGGGGCAGTACTTTCGCAACTTAATGAGGAGGGCCTGGACCAACCAGTGGCTTTCATCTCCAGGAGGCTACTCCCCCGGGAACAGAGGTGGAGTGCCATATAGAGAGAAGCTTTCGCGGTGGTCTGGGCTGTGAAGAAGCTGAGGCCATACTTGTTTGGCTCCCACTTCTTGATTCAGACTGACCACCGGCCCCTCAGGTGGCTCATGCAAATGAGGGGCGAAAATCCCAAATTGTTGAGGTGGTCCATTTCCCTACAGGGGATGGACTTCAGGGTGGAACACCGACCCGGAGTAGACCACGCCAATGCTGACGGTCTCTCCAGGTTCTTCCGCCTTAGTGATGAGAAGTCCCTAGAGGTTGGGTAGCTCTCCCCACTTTCAGCTGGGGGGGACACATGTTGGACCTGTCAGCCTAGGGTGGTCTTCCCCTACCTTTTTGCCCTTGTGCCTCCCATTTGTAACTGTACCTTTTTGTTGGACTTAGGCCTCTGGGCGCCTCACCACTGCTAAACAGTGCAGAGGTGCAGGTGCTCTCCCCTAAAACATTGCGACGCTGGCATATCTGCCACAAGCCCCTGCTACTGTAGTGAGGCTGAACCCTCCATAGTCTTACAATGGGAACCCCCCTAATTTCTGACAGGGACCTAATAAGTCTGTCGTGTTTGGTCTTGTTGAACTCGGGGCGGGGAACCCTTTCCAATGATATATGGGGTTTGGGCACCACTCCTTTAGCTATCCCACTTTTAGAAAGTAGATATTTTCCTGCCTACACTTAGTCTGGGCACTGCAGACTCCCCCCTCCCATCCACACACTGATAGCTGCCTGGGTTGGGAGGTGGGAGTGGTGATTTGCACCTTCTCCCCTTGAAGGGGCTGTGAATGGCTGCCCACTGGAGCCTTAACGGCCCTGTATCTCGTCACTGTGACAGCCAGGTCAGGGAAGGCAGGGAACATCCCAGAACTCCCTGGACTCTTCCAGAAGCCCCTGCCCCCAGTTCCTTCCAGAGACTTCTGCCACTTTCTAGTTACTAGACTACAGGGTATATAAGGGAGGGTCCTGGCCTCACATTGTTGTTACACTACTGGACCTGGAAGGATCTCTGCTGGAGCGAGGACTGCTGCGCCAGGAAGGATTGCCATCTGGAAGGAGGCTGACTGCTCTAAGGAACTGCTGCCCCAACCTGATGAGTTGCCCTACTGCCTGCTGATCCTGCCCTGCTAGGGAGACCAAAGGAAACATCCCCAGAGTGTCTCCACCAAAAACTACAAGGACTCCCTTTGCAACACGGTGCATAAGGAACTGCCTTGCTCCAAGAGAACTACGATGTGTGATTGTCCCTATAGGCTGCCTCTGCAAAGCTGGGTGCAAGGATCTACACCCCCCCTGAGGACGTGCCCTGCTCAAAGCGGACTTCGCCTCCAAACCCTTGTTTACACACAGTGGGCCTGGGGCTGTGCTTAACGTGGGTCCTCCACCATAATCACAACTGCCCCCGAGATCACTGCCGCCGCTGGGACCTGAGCGTGCTGTGTAGTGCTGAGAAGCGAAACGCTGTGCTCCTGCAGTCACCGCTGCTGCCCTGGGACCCGATTGCGCTGGGAGGACTTTTAACTGAGAAGCGCTGTGGCAGGGGAGTGCTGTATGGGTGTGAGATCACCGCTGCCGCCCGGGACAGGACTGTGCTGAGAAGCGCCGCGCCGTGACTGAAGTGCTTTGAGGAGAAGCGCTGTTTGGGCCTCGGGACCCCCACTGCCGCTGGCACGAGTGACCCACGAGTTAAACCGCCTTCAGCCATCAGCAGCGCCGATCTGTGGGGAAAGTTCCTTAAAATTGCCCCCAACTTCCCCGCCGTGGGCCCGAGTGAGTGTGCACCAAGATCAACTTTGAAATCACCGCCGGCAGCCCGGGAGCCTCGGGAAGCCGTTGCCTGCACCACTGACGTCAGGGAAGGAGCCGCGCTAGGATTGGCCTCAGCGCGGGGTGTTGCCTGGTAACCGGGACTCCTGACGCGTCATCGCCGACGAGGCGAGACGCGTCGTCGGCGATGGCTGCCCGCCCGCGAGGGCTGCCCCGCCCTCCTTACACCATCGCAAGAGCCCCGGCGTCCAGGGAAGCCCCGAGCCAGCGCGCCGGCCTCAGGAAGCGGACAGCCTACAAGGTGAGCTGCCGTGTGGGGGAAAGTGGGCCAGAGCGGGTTCAGGGCTGCGGGGACTGCCTCAGTTAATAGCGGACTGCCGGACCTTTATGAACCTGACACTCCTGGCCCTCAAATAGGTCAAAATTGTGGCATCAGCAATACAAACAGAGCGGACATAGCCCGCATTATTAACCCTGTGCACTTCTATTCCGGGGAAACTGTTTACCTTAAAGGAACAGAGACTGACTAATCCTGCTATAAGTGACTGAGGAACTGCCTTGCCCCAATGTTTGCTAATTAAAAGTCAGTCCCAACTCGGAACTGTGTATCAACCATATCAAAAGTTATTTGACTGACGCCTGGTGACTGCATATGGTGAACTCATATTAATTTTTGGGATCCTGCAAAGCCTTTAGATAAAGATATTTTTATTTATATGACTCATTGGTGTAGTGTGTGCGTGTGTTACTGTGTACTGTTGGTGTGTGTTACACAAATACTTTACACATTGCCTCCTGCGTTAAGCCTACCT
Organism: Triturus cristatus; assembly: GCF_964204655.1. Classification (NCBI taxonomy): domain Eukaryota; kingdom Metazoa; phylum Chordata; class Amphibia; order Caudata; family Salamandridae; genus Triturus; species Triturus cristatus. The sequence goes on from NC_140585.1 coordinate 722,394,596, forward strand.
GCTCTGCGCCAAGCTACCCTGTCGGAAACAGTGGTCCCTACTTGAACTAGGGTGCCTACCCTGGCCAACTAGAGACCCCGGTTCTAACAGTGGATAAATTATAAGAGACAGTCAACAAGACTGTTTCTTGTTGCCCTCACACATCCCTGGGAATGTCATACTTCATCATCAAGTGAGTGCTCCTCGTCGGCCGGCACTGCTATGCCCTTTGTTCCCTGAAGGGTCACTTTGGGGGAAATATTTTAGTTTTATTGCTGTTTGATGAGTGTGAGAGTGTCCAAGTGAGGCGGTAAGTGATTTGTGCGTTGGAGTGAATTAAAACTGGCAAGGAGATTTCAAATCAATCTTTAATAAGGGACTTCCCTTGTCAGATTAAAAAACCTGAGTGGTTGGTGCTACTATAGGAGTGGCAATTTCACCTTGTATCGTAGTGTATTTTCCTAAGTGAGATAAAACACGGGTCCAATTGTTTTGCGCCTCTATTGGTCTAAAAAGATCCCTTGCGCTTCTTCAGGACCAAGAAAAAAGGAGGGTGAATAGCCTACCCTGCACGTAATTCAATAGTTGATTGTCCCCCTGTAATTGGGTGGTATTTACTTGTGAATAGTTTTGATGTGTGTGCTGCTCACAGCACCTACCCTCACCTCTGCTCATCTGGTCAAGCAGAGGCGAGGGTAGGTGCAGCGGCAGTGCACATATTGAAACCACAGCAAATATGCATATCGTCTGCATAATCCTAAGAAGTATCATTATGTCTCCGATTAGGACAGCCACACATTGAAAGATTGTTGGGTATTAAAGTTTGTATGATGGATAGCTTTATTTTCATTTTCAGTGGAAAAGAAATTGGGTAGTCTTTGTAAGTTTAAAGATGAGTTCTAAAATATAAATTGTTTGGTCAAGGAGAAACCCATGGTACAGGGAACTACAGATGGAGAGATTCCTAAATGGTATAAACTGCATGAAACAAACAGGAGGTGGGAGCCCCCTATATCCCACTAGAGCCTGGGCTTCACCACTAGAAAAGGAAAAAATGAAATTGTTTCTAGCAGGATAGATACATTGAATTTCACGAAGAGGCAAACTTTTTGTTTGCAACCTCACTGGGACTGAAGTCGCCCTTTAAGATTAGATCCTGTGTATTCAATCAAACAGGATACGATCATTATTAGAGGCATTGCTGTGCTACAGTCAAGAAAAGCAATGACACCAAAAAGCAGTTCACACAATAGAGTTTACTTGTTTAAATTTACTTGCATTCTTTACAAAAAAGTTAGAAATTTGCTATTTCTTTACATCAGTTAAGAAAATATCAAAGACAACCATTTGTATGTAGGTGAGCAATAGGACCACGCTACCGGACAATACATTGTTACTAAGGGCGACAAAGGATTGCCATCTCCAGGTAAAAAAACAAATAATATTAGACCTGCTCATTTGGTGCACAAATAAATTGCATACAGCTATCACTATAAAACTGGTCTACAATAAAATTTGAATTCTTTGTTATTTCTTCTTGTTTGGCATTGGTCTTGGGGAATGTGAATCAACTTGCTTTTGATTTCTGATTTGTGGGCTCTTCAGTACTATGCATAACAAATTTCCCCTCAGCATTTCATTCCAATAGCGGGCCAGTTACAGGTATCTGCTAGCAAGACACGGTCAGGGATCCGCTGTCAGCACCTTCACAGTGAAACTGTAAAGTCCTCATTGTGAGAAGGTGGCCTTGTATATGCTGTCCACTAATTAAAGTGGGCACCCTGTACCAGTACACATGACCCTTATGATGTATGAGTTCAAAGATAACCTTTAGAAAGCTATCTAAGGGGCATATTATCAAGCCAGGCGATAAAATTATTTCCGCTTTAGCGGCAGAAAACTGCCGCTAAAACGGCGATAATGGGCTTGATAATATGCTCTATGGAATTCCAATTGAAGACCATGTTAGACGTCCTTCACATTTAACATGGGCTTCAATTGGAATTCCATAGAGCATATTATCAAGCCCATTATCGCCGTTTTAGCGGCAGTTTTCTGCCAAACCAGGAAGTGTTGGCAGCCATCTTGTGACTCGGCAGAACAGAGTCACAAGAAAACAGTGAAATAAAGGTTAAAATAAAAGAAAAGGGGGCAGAGTAGAAACACCCTGACCCAGTAGGCCTGCTCAGGGGGTCCCACAAGGACCCCCAGCGCCAAAGAAAGCATTTTTTAACAAAAAAAAGGTTGAATTTGCACTGTGTGAGCAAATCAGTCAGACAAAATTTAAAAAAACGAAGCGCCGACTCCCGCGCTTCGTTACTCTTAAGCCCCCGGGTGAGCCAGGTCCCGGGGCAATGCCTATTTAATTAGCGGGGCCCACGGGTGCCCCCGTAGCCCTGGGGAGGTGGCAGTCCCTTAGTTTATTGAATGCAGGGCTTTGATTAATTAGAGGCAGGGGGCCTCGTAGGCCTCCACAAGCCCCGGGGACCACCACCTCCATGGGGCTTTCTACTTGATGGGAGCCGTTGATGGCCCTGGGGACTGCCACCCCCCAGGGCCGGCTTCTGCAATCTCCCGGGGTACCCACCCCGGGATATTGCCGCTTGCTATGGCAGGGCTGGAGCCATGCGGCACCCGCCCTGCCATAGCAAACTCTGCTTTGGTTTTTGGAAGCGAGAGCAGGAAACCTGCTCTTGCTTCCAAAAACCTAAGCAGAATCGCTTTTGCTCAAGCGGAGCTGCATGTCGGCAGCTCCTCTTGTACAAAAGCAATGCCGGCTCCCACAGGAGTTGGGGAGCTAGCGGGACCGTGGGGGCATTGGGGCTCTCCCTATGGTCCCCAACGCAAAGGGCCAGCCCCGAGCTTGGGGTGCCCAGTTCCAGAAGTGGCCCGTGAGGTGGGCCACGCAGCCCCCCAACCCTGTAATTAAAAAATAACATTTTTTTTTTTTAAACGGAAAGACCGGCACCAGGGATGGGGTCCCAAGGGCCATAGTTGGCCTGAGGAGGGGGGCCATGCAGCCCCCTTCCCAAAAATAAAATAGTAAAAGAAAGCTGGCCAGGCCCCAGGGGATCGGGTCCCCGGGGCCATAGTTGGCCTCTGGAGGGGGGTCACGCGACCCCCTTCCCCAAAATTTAAATAAAAAAAAAATGCTGTCAGGCCCCGGGGAATGGTGTGCCCAGGGCCAACTAGCCCACCAAGTACCTCCAGTAAGCGACACAGAGCTGTGTTGCGGACAGGCAGTCCGAGGCCACGTCCCTTTTTACACCACGCTGCAAACGCGGCTTCTGGTGCACTGCTGGTGGGGCGATGACGTCCTCTTATGTCCTGAGGACCTCAGGACAGAAGTGGACTTCATCCTCCAGCGATACCCCAAGTGAGTTGGACAGTAATATACAGGCGAAGGATATTCCAACTCTACGTCTGTTACAATCTTTGTCCAATGAGGTCAGTGTATCCACCATGTCAACGCAGAGTTTCCCGAAGTAGGCATAAATATAAGTAAACTGTCAAACAGCCCTTTTCGTCCACCTCGACTTTCCTGTCATTAATGACTAAAGACGCTGTCGACACGTTTTGTGACAAAATAGTGGAGGAATTGAAACATCTAAACAGGACTATCATCCAGAAAAAACGGCCAGGAAAATTCAAACAGGTTCAGTACTTTGTCTTGATTAGGAAATCAAGGGACCATCATGACATTATAATCAATAAAGCCGACAAAGGCGGGAACATTGTTCTGTGACCTAAGAACCAGCAGTTGGAGGGGGCTAATAGACATTTGTCAGATTTTACATGCTACAGAAAAGCCTCCAAACAAGATCTACATATAATTCAGGACAAAGAGTCCCAGCATTTGTCCCAGTGGAAGAGGCAAGGACTGTTAACGAAAGAAGAACTGACTTTTTTAAAGATGGAATACCCTGTCATGCCTGTTCTCTATTTTATTCTCACAATTCATAAAGATGTGGTTCCCATTCCAGGCAGTCCTATCATCTCGGCCAGGAAAAGCTTAATGAAAATGATATCCAAATATGTGGATTATTTTTTACAGCCTCATGTCACCAATTAGCCTTCCTTCGTGAAAGATACTGGAGACTTCCTTAGGAAAATTAACGTTGATGAATGGCAATCAAACTTCCTGCTTATTGTAATGGATATTGAATCCTTATATACGAGTATTAACCATCTTGATGGGTTGGCTGCAGTGAAGCATTATCTCAACAGTAGATCGATTGACCTAGAGATACATAATTGTATGATTATTAAGATGATCGAACTATGCATTTTTTAACAATGACCTCCTTTTTAACAAGGAGGTCTACCAGCAGCTAAGAGGGGTGGCAATGGGGTCATGCTTCTCCCCCAGCTATGCATGTCTTCTAATTGGCTGGTGGGAGGAGCATGTCCTCATGACACAAAATAAGGAAAGCTGGGACAACCATGTTAAGCACTATTGGCGTTACATCGATGATGCTTGTATGATTTGGGAAGAATCTCGAGAAGCAGCTATCACGTTTGTAGCAGCATCAATAAAAATGTGCAGAACTTAAGGTTTACAGCTACAATAAGTGACACAAGTGTCGAATTTCTTGACGCATTGATCTACATCAGTGAGGGCCGGATCCAAATTAAATTGCACTGCAAAAAGACCGCGAGCAATTCTTTTTTACATGCAGACAGTTCACACACCCACCATTTGATTCAAAGCATTCTGAGGTTCTGTAGCGATCCGAACCCGTGTATTCGGTATCGTAGTACTGGCACGATTTTAGTACCAATGAACCGTAAATGATCCATTATATGCATGACAGTGTTTTCGCTGCGCAACGAGCATGAATTCACTGAGAAATAGGGCATTCTGTTGCTAAATCATGACATCCATTTTAGATACGGCATCCATTTTGTTTCTTGCCCTCACATAGTCAATGGACGAGCGATGACCCCGGCAGAATCACCTCGTTAAGGACACGTAAGCTCAAACCCCGAGAAAAGCTGACGCTGCGTGACCAGGCAGAATCAAGCTGCCTCCCCTGCCTGAGGCCAATCCTGCTATACTGGTTCTCGTGTCCATTGTCCTGATTGAGAGGCCGAATACGGTAGCCATGCCCGTTTACGATCCATAAACACCTCTTATCCTACTTTTCTATCCCTTGCACCTGGCTCTGCTCCTCTCCTTCTGGGCTTTTACAATGGGGAGGATACGATTTTTATGATGGGGAGGATCGGGCAAAGAATGGAAAACTGACAAAGAGAGTTGATCGAATACCGAAAACCTACGACTAATTATTGTTTGATGTATGTTTATTGTCTGTTTTAGATACCGGGTTGGGCATGAGAAATATTCGTGTAATGTTGCCTAAAGACATATTTCGTGTATTTAAGGAGCAACCCACTTCTTGCAATTTGAACAGTCTCGTAGATTCTGCCTCTGTGTGGTTCCTATTACTTCTGTGTCCCTGCAGTAAATAAACCTTGGTCTTTGACGCCATCATCGAGAAGCCCGTGTCTCTGTTTATTTGTGCACCAAGGCAGGAAGGAACTCAGGGGTCTTTGGGTGTTGTTTCCCTGACACCTCTGGACTCTTAAAAAGTCCAGAACCTCAAATTGCCGCCCAACGTGGGGCGACGTCATCCGGTACCGGTCCAAAGCCTGAAAAGTTCGAGGAGCTTCGTGTGAAGATTCCGGAGGGAGGTACCCCGCTTCATCGATCCCTGTATGTCGTAAAAGTGGCCCGACGATCTCTTCCACGAGGGTTCCCGTTCCCAGACGGCTACAGAGGACCGCTGCCCTGACTGTCGCCCTGTCTTGGACCCGAGGTGCAGACCTTAGTACGGCGAGACGTAGACGGGTTCTCCTTGGTGACGTCTTCCACATTTCAGTTAAGTATTAAGTGGGTTGTGCTCAGTTTGGTTGTTCCTTTTTGCTCTTGTTTTGCTCCCTGGATACGTTTGTTTTTGAATTCGTAGATTATCATTGGTTGCTCTTGTTAAGATAATCTTTGTCTTGGTATTGGTCCATTTGGTAGGCCTAAGTTCTTTGCGCATTTTGGTTGGAATTTGTCCTTAGTTTATAATGACTAACAGTAGTAATTGTTTCCTGTCCTGGTTAAGTTGCAACGGGAATTCCCGGTTGGAGGATTCATGTTCGGTTCCTCCGATTGGAACTCCTACATATGAGCTCTATTGTAAACATGGTGTAGGTCCTATTGCTTATAATAAAGTATTGGTCCGTTATACCAGAAAAGATGGTGTCCTTAGCTGGCCACCGCATGGTAGCTTTGAAGTTGAAATTCTAGACAATCTAGAAATGAAGTTGTTTAAAAAGAAAGCCCGGCTGGCGATGTTTGATTCTTTTCGCGTGTGGCGTAAAGAAGCCAAACAGAGAGAATTTAGGAAGACGAAGAAGGAACAGAAAGAGAAAGGGTTGACTTTAATGGAGTCTGCTAGGCAGTTGCATGTCAACGAGACTGAGAAAGCAATGGAGATGGCGAATAGAAAACATAATTTGGCGATTGATAAATGTTACCCTGTATTGCCATCTTGTCCTGCTAAGCCGATAGAGGACCATGAAAAGGATCCTCTGTTGTCTTACCTGTTGAGATCACCTCCACCGTATGCACAGGGTATTACAGCACCGCAGTTACTACCTGTTGTACAGCCAGCTGCTGGTCAGCCTGGAATAGGTGCTCCACTTCCTTTGATTCCAGCTCCTGTCCTTCCTGTGGTTAATGTTCCCTCGGCACCCCCTCTTCCTGGGTCGCCTATTCCACCTTTGCCTGTCGTTTCCCAAACTGCTTTACCTACTACTCCCACCCTTACTATTTCATCTGCTCCAGCTGCCCTGTTCCCGAACCCTGTAAACATTCTGACTCCGCTTTCTGTTCGTCGGAAAATAACCGATTCTGTAACTAATATCTTAACTCCTCTCTACAGGTCTTTAATTGGGACCCCCGTTTCTGACTCTACACAGAGACGTAGCCAGCTTCCTGGTCCCCAGGAACGAGAAATGTTAGATTCGACAGCTCTTAGGTGGATGTCGAAAGCTGCGAAGTATGATGCACGAAGAGTGTTAGATACCTTTATGCAATGGAATGAACCAACTCAACGTTATGTTTTTGACGTGATGTGTTCTCTTGTGCGTGAGGAATGGGATGATGATGACTTAGATTCCGTCCCCTCTGATTTGATAAAAGTTCAGCAAAAGTTTGCCGCAGGAATGGTGATAGGTTCAGAAGTAAGGGATGTGATAGAACTGATTTTAGCTTATAGGGATGATTCCCCTCTTCGAGCACCAAGGGCCTCTGATGGTTCACCGATTACTAGGAAAAGACGAGGTCAATATCCGATGAGGGAAGTTCCACCCATATGGCGCGAAGCGGTTCAAGCTGATGCGGCTAATAATATTGTAGCTGCTCCGGCACATTTCCATAGAGTGTGGATACACATCCCTTGGAAGCGGGCCGAAGTATTAGCAGTAAAACAAGCGTTGCCGGACCCGTGTAAAAATCCTGCTGGTTATTATAAAGAGTTAACGCAGACAGTTCAAGCGTGTGTCATGAATTTGGCAGACATTGAAATGCTATTTGGCAATGTAGTGCCACAACCTATATGGGTCAAGATTCGGCAAGAGAACCACCCAGTCGCCCTGGGGGGTGATTGGCCAGCTATTATAGCGGCAGACGTGCAACAAGTTGGTGGTGCTAAACCTGAGCCTCTGATTGCTGCTTTACCTGGCAGAATAATTAACCTAATGAAAACGTTGATGCCAGCGTTACGGGTAAATTGGGATAAACTATCAGCATGCAAGCAGAAGAAGGATGAAAGCGTCTCTGACTTCTTCACTAGATTTGAAGAGACCTTCGTAGATCACAGTGGGCAAGATATGAGTACTGAGGGAGGTCAGAGGTTGTTTGTCGACAAATTCGTGTTTAATTTACTACCTGAGCTTAGTAACAAGTTAAAGGATTCTGAGAGTGCATGGGCAGTGTCGACGACAGCACAGATACTCGCAACTGCTCAGTATTACGAGAATAGAGAGAAAGAAGAAAAGGAAAAGTCAGAAAAGAAGACAAAAGATTTGAAGACTAAAGTACTATTGCAACAAGCGTATCCGCCTCGCCCGAATCAGTCAGAATCACAGCAACGACCCTAGTTTCAGCACGAGCCACAATCCCAACAAGGGACGTCCTAAAGATTTAATTATGGATTCCCTCGACAACAGTTAGCATGGAATCAGTGTGCCTATTGTAAAAAGGAGGGCCATTATAAGAACGAGTGTCCAATACTCCACTCGCAGACCAGTGGTGTCCCAGCTCAGAGAGGTAATGGCGGGTTTATGCAAGCTCCTAGAGGTAGAGGACGTGGTACAATGACTCCACAAGTTGATCGCGCATCAAATTATTTCGATCAGCGGAATGTACAACCTACGCAACTAGGTAGATCTTCACAGTATCATGTTGAGGATTACTACGAAAATAATGAAGAGATTCAGAGAAGTGATTACTAGGACAGCCACAGGCAAAGAGAGTGAGTAGTATCAGTTCCAGTTGATCAGAGTGGACCTTATGTCGCAGTAGTTACATCAGGTGTGGTCGAACCGTTTCTGTTGGATACTGGTGCGGCAAAAAGTTCAATTATGCATGCGAAACTCCCTGGCGCACCTTTGTCTGGCTTAACGAACACTTCAGTAGGTTTCTCAGGCGCCCCTGTTCACAATCATGTTTCTAGTCCTTTGTCAATCTCTGCTGGGCCATGCGAACTAGAAGCACCCCTTATCCTAACAACCGGTTGTAATGAGAATCTGCTTGGTTTAGATCTGTTGAAACGTCTGCATGCGACACTGTACTGTTCTCCTTCGGGAGTACAGCTCACATTAGGCAAGAGAGTCATTTCTCCAATGTACATGTCGATGGATAAGCTCCCACCGGAGCTGCGTTCTCTCCCTGATACTCTTTGGGCGACTGGTCCTAACGACGTAGGCCTTTTGGAAATTCCCCCTTATGTGGTAAGTCTGAAAGCCAATGTTAGATTCCCACGAATCCCACAGTATCGGATTTCAAATGAAGGTGAACGTGCACTTTTACTGATCGTGAAAGACTTAATACAGAAAGATGTGATAGAGGAAACTAGAGGAAATGTCTGCAACAGTCCTGTTCTGCCGATTTTAAAACGCACGGACCCTTCTAAACCTCCAATATACAGATTTGTGATAGACCTCAGAGAGGTTAACAAAATAGTGATTCCGCAGTTTCCTGTGGTACCAGATATCACTGCATTATTGACGTTGATTCCCGCCTCAGCCTCATGGTTTACAGTGATCGATTTGAAGAATGCCTTTTTCAGCATTCCGATAGCCGAGGAAAGTAGAGACATTTTTGGTTTCTCCTTAGGAGGTCGCAGTTTCAGGTTCAAACGCGCTCCACAAGGCTATTGTGAGAGCCCTTCAATTTACAGCCAAGCATTGAAAAGTCAATTAGATGCTCTTGTACTTCCTCCTGGTGTTGCTCTGATTCAATACATAGATGATCTTTTACTGGCCGCCGATGACAAGGAAACTTGCAAAACAGCTACAATTTCTTTATTACGTCATTTGTCCGACTTACATCACAAGGTTTCCCCTTTTAAACTGCAATATTGTTGCCAAGAAGTGACCTACTTAGGTCATCTTTTGTCAAAGGAGGGAAGAAGGTTGACCCCAGAGAGAATCAAAGCAATTTCACAGATGACTGTACCAAGCACACAGAGAGAAGTGCGTGCGTTTTTGGGTATTACATCATACTGCAGGCAATGGATCCCAAATTTTTCTCTCATGGCAAAACCATTGGTAGCCCTGACTGGAAAAGGTGTTCCGAGCCCTTTGCCATGGTCGGATGAATGTCAACAGAGCTTCTCCGACTTACGTGATGCGCTGTGTTCAGCTCCTGTGTTGGGTACTCCTGACTACAGTAAGCCGTTTACACTATATGTCCATGAAAGAGAAGGTTGTGCATTGAGTGTCTTGACGCAACAATTTGGTGACAAACAGCGACCTTGTGCGTATTTTTCATCCACATTAGATCCGGTAGCCAGAGCATTGCCAAGTTGTTTGAGAGCTACAGCAGCAGCTGCAGTGTCTATTCGACAGTCTGCTGGACTAGTCATGAACAACATGTTAGTAGTCATGGTTCCACATGCAGTGGACACACTCATGAATCAAACGAAAACTCAGCACCTCACCAGTGCTAGACTATCAGGCTATGAGCTGACACTTTTGGCAAGTCACATTCAGATCAAGCGATGCAACATATTGAATCCAGCAACGCTGTTGCCGACTACCCAAGAGTCGAGTGATTCAGAGCCTCATGATTGTTGTTTTAGAACTGAGGAAGAGACAAAAGGTAGTATTGACTTAAAAGATACTCCGTTACTAGATCCAGATGGCACTTTGTACGTCGATGGGTCATGTTTTAAACTACAGAATGGTGATGTGACGGCCGCGTATGCAGTTACGACTTTGAGTACGATTGTGGAGACCGCAAGAGTGAGTCAGAATTCTGCTCAGGCTGCAGAATTAATTGCACTAACTAGAGCGTGTGTTTTAGCTGAGGGAAAGAGAGTGAATGTGTTTACTGATAGCCAATACGCCTTCGGCGTAGCACATAGCTTTGGACGTCTGTGGAAAGAAAGAGGTTTTCTCACGTCCCATGGGACTAAGATCCAACATGGACAGTTAGTCAGTGATCTATTGGAATCTCTGACCCTACCAAATGAAGTTGCGATTGTGAAGTGCAGTGCACATCGAAAGATTACGGATGATGTTGGCCGTGGGAATGCGTTTGCTGATGAGGTCGCCAAAGAGACGGCCAAGAACATGGTGAGCCGAATGTACGTTGAAACGTCTACAAGATGGATTGCTGAATCAGGAATGTGTGAGAATACGATTGAAAGTGTGAAGGCAATCCAGAATGAAGCAACTGAAAATGAGAAAAATGCATGGAGGGAGAAAACGGGTAAAATGGATTCGAGTGGATGTTGGGTTGATCTGTCTGAACATCAACGTTGGATGCTACCTGATGCGTATGTGCTTGCGGTAGTCACGATGGCGCATGGATCGGCGCACATTAGTTCGAAAGGGATCTGTAAACTGTTAGCTCCAGTATGGAAGAATGATGGAATTACTAAATGTGCGGAAAGAGTGGTGAAAAATTGCATGATATGCCTGATGCATAATCCTGGCAAGGGAACCCCAACCCCAACTGGTCATTTTGCTCCCCCTTCTTGTCCCTTTGAAGTGATTCAGTTGGATTTTATCCACATGGACAGGTGTAACAATCTTAAATATATCCTAGTGGTAGTCTGTGCCTTTTCAAGATGGATTGAGGCATAGCCATTAAAGGATAACACTGCTATGTCCACTGCCAAAATCCTCCTCAAAGAGTACTTCCCCAGATATGGTATGCCACGGATTGTTTGGTCGGACAATGGAAGTGAGTTTGTAGGGAAAGTTATGAAGAGTGTGTGTGCAGGTCTGGGAATCGTCCAGAAATTCCACAGTGCGAATCACCCACAATCAGCAGGTTTGGTTGAAGGGTACAATGGTACCTTGAAGCTGAAACTTGCTAAAATTCAAGCTTCCAATGGTCTATCTTGGCCAGACGCACTGCCTTTAGCTTTACTGTCCACCAGAGCGACTGTACACTCTCGAGTAGGGCTTAGCCCATATGAGATTGTGTTCGGTCGTCCTGCTAATGTTTGGGGAGTCCCTAGGCCAAGGGAATTCAAACAGATCGAATATCCTATGTTGATTGATTACCTTTTTGATCTGACTGCTAAATTGAGCCTTATTCATCAACAGGTATTCGAATCCTTGCCTAAACAGCCAGAGAGTCCAGGCCACACATTGAAACCCGGTGATCAAGTTGTGGTGCGGAATTTTGAACGAACCCGGAACCTCCAGCCAAGATTCGTGGGCCCGTTCCAAGTGCTCCTGGCAACAAGAACTGCTGTACGCCTAGCTGGAAGGAAGAATTGGGTGCACGCTAGCCATACGAAGCGTGTCCCTCTCCCACTCCCCTACGACAACTGGGTTAGACAGGGATTTGGTGCATTCGAGACAGAACCCGTTCCTAGGCTCATTCCCTTCAGTGATGCAGAGTACATAACGGACAAACGAACTGAAACACAGAACTCTGATACCTCACCAGGAACTGTGTTTTCGAACCCTGAACAGAGTGTCATACAAGGCGAACATACGTCACCTGTGGACTCGAACATTACTGTACCTATAGAACAATTGTTTCAAGATCAGACAAGACCCGGGAAATACAGATATAACCTACGTTCTCATTCTATGAACCAATAACATTGCATAATTACCTTTCTATTTGAAAACTGTTTTGATCTTATCGCATTCCATTCAGTCAGGAAGTTCGCTCTATAACTTTTTATCCTTTTTGTTTTTATTGTTCCCTCACCTTGCCATCTGGGTTACCGTAGGGTCGTAACGTGTGCCTTGTTTTAACTTGCAGGGAACCAGACACAAGGTCGGTTTCCTCTGTTTATTTTGGGAACTCCCAGGGTAGACAGAGGCAATTTTTTAACAGGTACAAACCATCCGTTGCGAACGGTTGTAGAAGATGGAGCTGCCTGAACTGCGACGGGCTTACGTCATAAATGCTCGCAAGACAAAACTATATGAAATATTGTATACCAAATGTTTTCTAATGCAATGTGCTCTGACACTTCTGATTGTTTTAATAACTCTGGTAGGCGGAATCATTTTTGGTATTCAATTGATCTTTGCACCTGTTACATCTACAGTAACTCCCCATGTTTCTGTTTCTCCGACTGTTGTTTCTCTTCATTCTTTCCCTCCTTTTCCTGCCCATGAGCAAGCTCGACGCTCCGAGTTTATAAATAACACTTTCATTCAGCTCTTGAACCAACATCAATTAGTGGTTAACACAACAAACTGCTGGGTGTGTGGCTTGATACCACATACCATGGACAAGGGTATCCCTTATCTGGTTCTGCCCTTTAGTTATAATGGATCATTCTGGGCATTTCAGACCATGTTCGCCTATGCCCTAGAGACCTATCCCCCACGACCTCCATGTTCCACTAGGTATAACTCCGCTAATAGAGCCTTGGTAAAGGGAATTACTGACATGGTTAGAGATGTCAATAACACTCCGTTTATTCCCAAGGATGAATTGCAAGTTTACATGGGTTGGAACGTTACGGAATATGGCATTACTTTGGGTGAGAACAAACGTAAAAGCTCGACTCCGATCTGGGTCGTATCCCACCAAGGTCAGGTCTGTTTGCAAGGAAATGGGAGGAATCCGAAAGCTCGACTAGGGAAGAGCGACTGTACCGAAACATATGTTTTCCCGTCACAGTCTTCCCCTGCATTTTTAGCTGCTAAGGGCACCTATTTTGTTTGCCAAGACAGAGCATATACATGGCTGCCTGCTGACTTTTCAGGCTCATGTTATATCGCTCAACTGTTGCCTCCGACATACACTGCTGCACCGGATTATCACAAAACTAGAGTTGTGAGAGGTGTTTTCAATAAGGAAGATACTGCTGGCCAAGAGGCAGGAGACTTCTTCAAAGGTTTCCTTCCGTTCTGGGGGCCTATGGCCAACAGCAGAAACTTACGTCAACTAACACGGGTAGTTGAATCCACTATTACCGAAACTGCGGGTGCCCTTAGTAACCTGACAGCTGAGCTTCAAGCGGATCGCCTCATGACGTTACAGAATCGTATGGTCCTTGATGTATTACTTGCAGATCGAGGTGGGGTATGTAAGATGATCCAATCGAGTTGCTGTGTTTTTATCCCAGATAATGCGCCAACGGTATATAAGGCTATTTCTAAGTTACACAAAATCTCTGACTCTATTCATGTAGAGGAAGGTAACTGGTCACTAATGGGATGGTTCTGGAGCCTGTTATCTGCATGGGGATGGAAGGTTCTGATAGTCACTGGTGTTGCATTGGTATTTTTATTCTCATGCTGTCTCATTGTTCAGTGTGGTCCTGCCTTGTGTGGCCTTTGTGTTTCAACATGCGTAAGAAGACCACCTGTTTTTGAAGATACGCCACGAGATAGAATAATGCTCCAAAAACATATCAGCGATCTGATGAACATAGAGATGGACTCTGATATAGAGTGAGCTATTGCCTATGTAAGGGCAAAAGGACGGTCTGAGGTTCTGTAGCGATCCGAACCCGTGTATTCGGTATCATAGTACTGGCACGATTTTAGTACCAATGAACCGTAAATGATCCATTATATGCATGACAGTGTTTTCGCTGCGCAACGAGCATGAATTCACTGAGAAATAGGGCATTCTGTTGCTAAATCATGACATCCATTTTAGATACGGCATCCATTTTGTTTCTTGCCCTCACATAGTCAATGGACGAGCGATGACCCCGGCAGAATCACCTCGTTAAGGACACGTAAGCTCAAACCCCGAGAAAAGCTGACGCTGCGTGACCAGGCAGAATCAAGCTGCCTCCCCTGCCTGAGGCCAATCCTGCTATACTGGTTCTCGTGTCCATTGTCCTGATTGAGAGGCCGAATACGGTAGCCATGCCCGTTTATGATCCATAAACACCTCTTATCCTACTTTTCTATCCCTTGCACCTGGCTCTGCTCCTCTCCTTCTGGGCTTTTACAATGGGGAGGATACGATTTTTATGATGGGGAGGATCGGGCAAAGAATGGAAAACTGACAAAGAGACTTGATCGAATACCGAAAACCTACGACTAATTATTGTTTGATGTATGTTTATTGTCTGTTTTAGATACCGGGTTGGGCATGAGAAATATTTGTGTAATGTTGCCTAAAGACATATTTCGCGTATTTAAGGAGCAACCCACTTCTTGCAATTTGAACAGTCTCGTAGATTCTGCCTCTGTGTGGTTCCTATGACTTCTGTGTCCCTGCAGTAAATAAACCTTGGTCTTTGACGCCATCATCGAGAAGCCCGTGTCTCTGTTTATTTGTGCACCAAGGCAGGAAGGAACTCAGGGGTCTTTGGGTGTTGTTTCCCTGACACCTCTGGACTCTTAAAAAGTCCAGAACCTCAATTCCATATGGCGAGTTCTTATGAATTCACCATATCTACAGTTTAGACACTGACTTAAAATTGTGCCAGCAAGATTGCCATTGTTACCTTCTATAACTTTCAGGAGGCCTCCATCTATGACAGATACCTTAGTAAGAACTAGTCCTGAAGTCACATCCAAATCTACTTGGTTAACCAAATCAGTTTTTTCAAATGTAATTCATGTCGTGCCTGTAAGTTTGGCACTAATCTGCTAGAGTTTGCTATTTATATCTTACACTGCACTTGTGGGCTCCAATATATATAGGCAGGACAAAGCTCCCTGTACACAAAATAATTTTGCAACACATACAGGTGATTGTTAACTCGGACTCCAGTTACCCTGCTGCTAGACATTTCAAGTTGGTGCACCAGAAAAACCTCAACGATTTGCAATATTCTGTATTAGGAGCTATACCCACACCCAGACGGGGGTAATCGAGAAGAAAGCCTCCACCAACTGGAAACAAACTTTTATCCAAGGTCTTGACACTAAGATGCCGAATGGCTTGAATACAAGTGAGGACTTGCACAACTTCCTCTAGGCCATCTGACTGTGTCAGTTTCTGTAGTAGTGAGCAGGTCATAGAAATTGTGATATGCTTTGATGTTTTATATAATTTTGAATTTTTAGTTTTAGGTAGAGTCCTTTGACATTATTGAAACATAGTTTGATCTGTACCAAATAGGGGAATGTATATCCCATTAGCATCATTATAACTCTCGTTGCTTCTTATTATATCGACTCAGCACTTGAACTTTAAAAGTATTACCCTTTGGCCTTCAGTTTATGCCTCTGGGCTGCCTTGAGAATTATTTAGATTTGATCATATTTTTTTCAGTAGGGTTATTGTTATATGCACATAAGCACTGCACTTTATTGACAATACGGACTGTGTCTGTTTATAAGCTGGAATTATCTGCTGTATGAGATAATCACAATTTGAAGGCATGTACACTATCCTATTTGCTGCTTAAAAGGCCATATTGTGATGATCAAGATTGGTTCATGGTCTTTTTAAATGTTCTCCTGAGTTCTAATGTTTTCGGTAATTTTATCAGCACTAGCACTTTAATTTCAAATGTATCAATGAACATTTTAAGGAGGATATTTATTATGAGTGTTGGCAGCGTATTATGGTGGTGTTATTGTTTTTATGAACCAAATGCGTATTAACACAATTGGTAGCATCAGTAACAATGGTAACAGATTTTTTGTTTTTTAATACTGTTTTTATCTATCCTATTGAATGTATTTATTCATGTATAGTATAGGAGATATGGTTCTATTATGAAAAGTTGTTTACAGTCTGTTTTTCTTATTCACCAACTTGTTTGGTAGTTTTCACATCCGATAGTGCACACATTCTATTAATCTTGTTGACTGTTATGTAACGGGTTATGTGATCAAGAACGCGCTTTGGGCAATCGAAACACGTCATGGCAGGCACTATGCCTGAGCAGCACTGGAGATTTCACCGAATGGAATAAAGCACTGCAAAAAGAAGCTCTCGGAGTCAGTTGAGGTCATTTAAACCCTGTTGGAATCCCTCTAAATGGGGGATGAATTGTCGCCAACAAAAAGGGCTATTCCTCATTCATTGATGATTTTACTGACAAGCCTCCATATTTGAACGATGTTAACTGACTCACAATAGTCTCACTTGTGGAGCAAAAGTCCTTTGTTACAAAATTTATCCACATAGTTGTATAATGTATATGGCGCATCTTTTAAGTCGGGGGCATGTCATATTCATTAAAGTCTTTCTTAGCCCAAGCAGGCAAGTCATACATGTTCAAAGTGCGCTCCATTACCCATTGCTCGGCCCCCCAATGCCATGTTACTGGTCTACCATATCTGCATGCTGAGGTTTGGTAACCATAGGCAATCTATTTGGTCACGTCGACTTGTGTCAACTTAGGCCCTAGGCAGCCCTATGGGTAGGGTGCTGTTTAAATAAAAGTTAGCAAAAAATAGAGATGGTGTCCCCAACGTGACACTATGTATTCTTGCACATCAAACACTCCTTGTTCATACCTTAACCAAATATACCTTGGTAGCTGAACTCAATTATATGTAATAATGTAACACGTTATTGTCATAGTTGTTTACAAATGTTAAAAACAATACTTATTTTAAAATCACAGCCTAGCAATTTTTGGTACTTAATCACAAGATGATCTCTTAATATCTGCAAAGGTAAAATCTATACATAAATGTACATAGGTTAAAGAATACATGAAATCTTCAATATCGCAATTAAAATGACACAAACATCAAACATATTGTTATCCCTATATTGAAATAAAAATACAGTAACCAAAACCATAAAGTTGTCAATGCGGAGTTTCGGTGGACATAATTCGATAAAACCACCTTCTTCAGGACTTTAATTATATGACAACAGTGATCTGATTACTTTTCACTGATAATTTGTTCAGGGGTTCTGAGTCATATTCTGTTCTTAGCTAGGTGATAGGAGCATCCCCACTCCAGAAATCTCAATTGTTCCTAAACATAATACTTCCACTTCCAAATTGGCATCTGGTTAAACACTCAATTTTCATTCATTCTCTCCAACTATATCCTTTTCATTTAAATGGAGGTTTACCTTATTATCTATCAGTTAGTTCATTGTCCTCACCAGGCTCTTTTCAGTTACCCTTATGGAGTCGGCGTAAGGCTCCGTAAGGGTGCTAAAACAAGAGATAGACGCCAAATCGTAGAGACGGGACTTGGCATTGTGCGAAAAAATTATCCTTTGCCGACTCCATAAGGGTAACTGAAGAGAGCCTGGCAAGGAGAATGTACTAACAAGGAGTGTTTGATGTGCAAAAATACATAGTGTTACGTGGGGGACACCATCTCTATTTTCTGCTCATTGAACCTATCCCCTACGTTCTGTAAGGGTACCTCTCATTTTTTTGTGGAGCAAATAAAAGGTAGCTCATGTACTTTTAAGTTTTATTTTTCCTGGTAGTGACAAACATCAACATTTATTTTTCAGTACTGTGAGGCTTATTTCTCTTGTAAGCTAGCATTGGGAATTGGTTGATACACTTTTAAGCTTTAATGCCGGATTAGAAAGGAGTATCTGCATCATGGTTCATATCTTTAGAATAGTAACGAGAAAGTCTCTTTAGTGGTACGTATGGATTTAACATTACTATTTTAGAAGTCACTTTTAGAAAGTGGACATTTTTCTCCCCTTAACTTAGCTCTGTGTACCTGCAGCCTGTCTCTTATACACGTCTGGGGTGGGTAACAGCTACACTTTGTGTATTATCTCTAGTCAGCCACTAGCACAGGAAGGGTGGATGTGACAGAGAACTCATCTGTATTTATCTGCATTCTTATAGCTTTTCCTGGGCAGTAAGAGACAGGAGGAGCTGACCCTTACACCTGAATAGGCAGTGTCCTGTTTTCCACACAAAGGGATGATTACCCCCAACAGATAGCCTGGAAGCCAGTGCAGGGATGAAAGGGGACCTGTGCACTTTATGAGCCTGCTTTGAATTTACACCCACTTCGAAGGCACATTTCAGTATAAGTACTGGGGCTCTGACCTTACCAAGTCAGTACACTACTGGACCTGCGAAGAACTCTGCCAGGAGTAAAAACTGCTCTGCTATCAGGATTGCCACTCTGCTTCCCTGTTTGATTGCTGCTCTGGATACTGCCTTTCTGCTATGCCGTGCTGTCCTGCTGCCTGCTGGTCTCTTCCATGATGAGGACAAGAAGTGGACACATCTCATTTGAACCCAGTGTGCCTCCAAAGGCTTGTTGGCTTGCCTCATGTTCTGAGGTCTCAGGGCCATCAAAGACTTCCTGCAACTCTGCAACAGCACCTGAACTTTGTCATCTGTACGTCCATGATCTAGTCCTGAGCTCTTGAAAGGTAGATTCTGCTGTCCAGAACCATCAAAATCGATGCAGTGATGACCTTGTGCTGATCAGAACTGGTGCAGTGCCCTTCGATACCGATGCAGTGCCGATTGGAGGACATCCCTTCAGGCTCGATGAAGACACTGGACCCAACTGAGAGGTTTGACGAGGAGTCAGCTCCTGCATCATATAGGGTTCGACTATGGTGCAGGACAGGACTATGAGATTCAACAATGACTCAGTGCCTGTATCCTAAGGGGTTTGACATGGGGATTGACTGTGAGATTCAATTACAACACAGTGCCTGCATCTTGAGGGGTTCGACACTGACACAGGAGTAAGAGTGACTGCAAGAGAATTTGAGTAGGAGAATGAGCAACAATAAGTGTGAGGAGTGTGAGAATGTGAATGAAATTGAGTGAGTGACAATGAGCCAGTGTAATTGTGAGTGAAAATGAGTGAGATTAACAGTATGTGCAGGTGACTGTGAGCAAGTGAAAAAGTATGAGTGAGTAAAATTAAAAGTGAATGTGAGTGAGTTTGGATGCAAGAGGGAGAATTAATGAGTCATACTGAGAATAAGTGAGAGTCAGTGGAAGTGAAGGAATGAGGGTATGAGAGAGTGCATGTGTGACTGAATGAAAAAGTAGGTAGGTGGGTCAGAGTAAGAATGAGAGTGAGTGAATGTAAGTGAGCATTAGTAAGAATATGTAGCATATTGAAGGTTATTCTTGGTTCACAGAGACACTGATGGCATAATACTGGCACTGGGATGCCACATGTAATTCTCTGTGTGATAGACACTTGCCACAAAATACTGGCACGGCCCTACTGGAGGTAATTATTGGCATAATGGTCATCAACATAAAATACAGGTACTGGCATACTAGAAGTAATTCTTGGCATATGGTCCACATGCAGAAAAATGCTGGTGCTGGCACACTGGAGATAATTCATGGCATAAAAAAGGGCAACCGTGGCATATGGGAGGGTGGCAACTGTGACAAAATGCTGGTATTCACATACTAGATGTAATATTTGAACATATGGATCACTCATGAAATATAGATGGCATCAATGGCAAAATGTTGTCCTGGGCATATTGAATGTAAATATTTGCACTAGGGGCATATATGACATATGAGGGGTAACCATAACAAAATCCTGCCCTGGCACAGTGGAGGTCGTGCTTTTACATATTGGGGCACTCAAAAGAAATTATTTAAAATATAGTGTTAACTCCTGAGGAGTGTCTGGTTTCACTGGCTTTGCACACGCTGGAAGGGGTTATATATTATATGCGAACACCCTGGCTTGGCTCTCTCACTTCACTTGTTCGTTACAAATCAGGGCGCTTTCAAATATCATGTCAGCATCCTATTTTAGATGGTATCTGAAACATACATTTGCTTTTGTTGTATTGTTATGTTAATCTTTTTGTTATTACTGAACTGCAGCAATGTCAATTATTGTGGCATCATTTGGGCTAAGATCATGTGACATCACTTTTTGAAAAGAGCTGGAAGGGCATGGCTAATATAAGGCAAATTCTTGTGTTTCGTTAAGAACAAATGGAAGGGTGTGTGATGTGAATTTTGGTACCCCTGGCAATTTGGTGAAATGACATCCATGTGAAGTTCCCTAAGAGATTCTGTCCACAGTTCCTACACATTCTTCACCTGTCACTGCACTATTCTCCAGAACCTATTTACTGCCAAAATAAGTTCACAATGCCTAATTCACAAGTTTTCTAAAATGGTCTAGAGATTCCACATCCCTTTTCTCTTATTTGCCAAGCTCTACCCAATGCCCACATACTTTGACTTCCAGAGGATGAAAGAAAAGTCACATTCCTTCTGAGTCCATTTACTCCAACTGGGAAGAGTGCATCCTTCAGTTCTATAACATGCCTTCTCTTAAAAATATTTCTACAGTACCAAGCACAACTACTTCTAATACTGAGCGTAAAACACCAAGGGCAAAGTTGCGCTGCTTTGTGTGAAAGTGATAGAGCAGAAATGCTCCATATTTTCTCAAATCTGGAACATTTCTGCTCTCTTCTTGCACTGGCACACTATATGCCGCCTAATGCCCAAGAAGGCACCCTTGCACCATCGTACAAGGTAGCCCGAGTTACAGGCAGGGCATAGAAAGAGGAAGTAATGAAGAGAAATAAAGGCATATTTCCTTGTTACGCATCACTGGGGAAGGCACAGCATTTTGATGCATTTCCAGGTTAAATATGGTAAATCTGAAAATGCGCCAAAATCCAAGGGTGGATGCATGGGAACATCCCATGCTTTACCGAATATGTACTCTCAGCTTGAAATGGAATGAATTGCAGCACAAACAGCAGTGTTGCGTTTAATTTCACCCTGCATTCATGCGTTTGTAAACATTACTGAAGCCTTTGCAACAAGATATCATCATTTACACAGCAATTGCACTCTGTCTAGGGAAAGTGAGGGGGATACTACATACTCATGGAAGAGCAACTGACAAATGCTATTTGCATGGTTTTTACTTTTCCAAATAGGGCCCAATTTAGGATAGGATCGGATAAGATATTCTCTGTAAAGAGCAGTTACACCAGAAGGTGTCAAGGCGTGGGCAGACGGAGGAGGAGAGAGATGCACTAGAAGCCAACTTAGATGATAATAGCCATGTTTTTAAAATTTTTCTGAAAACCAGAAGAGAGTCTGCATTGTAAATGAAGGTGGGCAAGGAATTCCAAAGCTTGGTGGCTGCTTCGGGAAAGGAGCAGCCACCCCATCTGGACCTGCACAATCTGGGAGAGACCAGTTTTTTCTGTGTAGAGGATCTCCAAGTCCTCCCAGGAGTTCACCATTGAGACATGGTTTTCAATTGTGGTGAACCTTTACTGTGCATAGCCCTATCTGCCATACTCAGAACCTTGAGGGAAATGCGCTTCCTGATGGGGAGCCAGTAAAAGGCACGAATACCCTCCTTGGCTGACTGATGCTTCTGAATATTGAGGATCAGCCTTGCTGCTGTGTTCTGTATCACCTGGAGCTTGTCCAGGGATACCGCATTAATGTTAAATTACAGAGCATTGCAGAAGTCCAGCCGGAAGGTGACTATTGTGATGATGGTAGACCGATAGAGTTTAGATGAAAAATATGGCAGCACCTCTCTAAGAGTTCTTAAAATATAGAAACAAGTGCTGACTGTACAGCTGACCTGGGCATCAAAGGTCAGATCCTCGTAAAAAAATTACTACCAGATTTTTTCCTGTCCTAACCGGGACAGGAAGGGGACGGCAGTCTGCAGGCCACCAGGCATTTGACCTGATAGGAATTCTGTGAGCCAAATACTAGCACCTCGGTCTTGTCTGCATTGATCTTCAATGAGTTGCCCTTCATCCAGCAAATAATGCTGGACATACACTGATTAAACTTCTCAGAGACCGATTGCAAATCATTTGAGATGGAAACAATGATTTGTGTGTCGTCTGCATAGGAGAGCACTTGGAATCCGAATGATCTCACTAGCTCAGCCAGAGTGGTCATGCAGAGGTTAAAAAGAGTGGGGCTCAATGACGATCCCTGGGGGACCCCACAGGGAAGGCCAAAGGCTTTTGCTCTGAAGCTTTCGCAGCTAACGATGTACGTTCTGTCTTGAAAGAGTGGAGAAGCTGCAGGGCCTTTCCCATAACTGCTACTTTACCTAGACGCTGAACCATGCACACAGGAGAGACGGTGTTGATTGCCACGATAGGTCGAGAATAATCAGCACCGCAAATTTTACAGTTTGTCGGATCTATGGAAGGCAGTTAGGGTGTTGGAGGACTTTGAGACTACTGTTCTGCAGTTGTTTTGCCTGCCTGACAAATTCAGAGTTCACAACTGGCTCTCTAGTGGACACTAGGGGTCTGGTGAACCATGTTTAATCAATCAATTATTCATGCATAAAGTGCAGCAAATCGCCCATAAAGGTCTCAAGTAGCTGGGGTTGCAAGCGGCTTCATGGTGCTGTGTTCAGTCATTGTTATTGATGCCTGCGATCCAGGGCTCGTAGGTTTGTGGCAGTGTAGCTGCAGAGGGAGGAAGAACCAGGGTTCCTGACATTGGGCTGTGTCCTCCATTAAGTATGTCCTGGGAGGAGGGAGGGATGATGGGAGGTGGTGGGCAGAGGTAGAAGAGAGGTAGGAAAAACTAACATCAGGCCGGAGTGGAAATGAGGAAAAAACCAAGGAGAAAGCAATTAAAGTGAGTGAAAAGCAAGAAGAAAGCACTCAAAATGGGAAAAACTAGAAACAAGGAGTTAAAATGAGGAAAAAGCATGGAGAAAGCACTCAGAAAATGGGGGGAAGAGCAAGGAGAAGGCACTCAAAAAATGGAGGTAAAAGCATGGACAAAGAAGTGAAACAAGGAAAAAGAAAGCAAAAACCAGTGAAAAGAAGGGTAAAGCAAGGAGAAGGCACTTGAAGATGGGGAAGAAAGCAAGGAGAAAGAAGTGAGGGAAAAGCAAGGCGAAAGCACCAAACAAGAGCAAGCACTGAAAAGGAGGATAAAGCAAGCACTCAAACACAGGGGGAAAAGCATGTAGAAAGCAACGAAAATGAGGGAAAGGCAAGTAGAAAGCACTCACAAAGTGGGGTAAAAAACAAGGAAAAAGCAGTGAAAATTCGCGAAAAGCATGGAGAATATAGATTTACAACAAACAAATGATGGACGGAATGCTGACAATGCAGACATTCTCCGCCAGTCAAGAGATCTGGGTTAAATCCATCGTTCTTTTGCCTACTACGCCACCCCAGTTCAGACATGGCCATATGCAAATTAGTCTCGACCCTGTGCCTCATGGGAACAGTCCAGCCCGAACTGCCAAGCCATGTCTTCCCTGGACCGGAATCAAGCATCCTAGGACCGGTTTCTGGCTATCAGCCGTCATCAGTCAGGATAGCTTGACTCCAGTGGCGTAGTGAGCACGGGTCCCACGTCTGGGAATACCAATCCCACTTAGGGTGAAAAGCGTTACAACAAACAAATGATGGACGGAATGTTGACAATGCAGACATTCTCCCCCAGTCAAGAGATCTGGGTTAAATCCATCGTTCTTTTGCCCACTACGCCACCCCAGTTCAGACATGGCCATATGCAAATCAGTCTTGACCCTGTGCCTCATGGGAACAGTCCAGCCCGAACTGCCAAGCCATGTCTTCCCTGGACCGGAATCAAGCATCCTAGGACCGGTTTGTGGCTATCAGCCGTCATCAGCCAGGATAGCTTGACTCCAGTGGCGTAGTGAGCACGGGTCCCACGTCTGGGAATACCCATCCCACTTAGGGCGAAAAGAGTTACAACAAACAAATGATGGATGGAATGCTGACAATGCAGACTTTGTCCCCCAGTCAAGAGATCTGGGTTAAATCCATCGTTCTTGTGCCCACTACGCCACCCCAGTTCAGACATGGCCATATGCAAATCAGTCTTGACCCTGTGCCTCATGGGAACAGTCCAGCCCGAACTGCCAAGCCATGTCTTCCCTGGACCGGAATCAAGCATCCTAGGACCGGTTTCTGGCTATCAGCCGTCATCAGCCAGAATAGCTTGACTCCAGTGGCGTAGTGAGCACGGGTCCCACGTCTGGGAGTACCCATCCCACTTAGGGCGAAAAGCGTTACAACAAACAAATGATGGACGGAATGCTGACAATGCAGACATTCTCCCCCAGTCAAGAGATCTGGGTTAAATCCATCGTTCTTTTGCCCACTACGCCACCCCAGTTCAGACATGGCCATATGCAAATCAGTCTTGACCCTGTGCCTCATGGGAACAGTCCAGCCTGAACTGCCAAGCCATGTCTTCCCTGGACCGGAATCAAGCATCCTAGGGCCGGTTTCTGGCTATCAGCCATCATCAGCCAGGATAGCTTGACTCCAGTGGCGTAGTGAGCACGGGTCCCACGTCTGTGAATACCCATCCCACTTAGGGCGAAAAGCGTTACAACAAACAAATGATGGACGGAATGCTGACAATGCAGACATTCTCCCCCAGTCAAGAGATCTGGGTTAAATCCATCGTTCTTTTGCCCACTACGCCACCCCAGTTCAGACATGGCCATATGCAAATCAGTCTTGACCCTGTGCCTCATGGGAACAGTCCAGCCCGAACTGCCAAGCCATGTCTTCCCTGGACCGGAATCAAGCATCCTAGGACCGGTTTGTGGCTATCAGCCGTCATCAGCCAGGATAGCTTGACTCCAGTGGCGTAGTGAGCACGGGTCCCACGTCTGGGAATACCCATCCCACTTAGGGCGAAAAGAGTTACAACAAACAAATGATGGATGGAATGCTGACAATGCAGACATTCTCCCCCAGTCAAGAGATCTGGGTTAAATCCATCGTTCTTGTGCCCACTACGCCACCCCAGTTCAGACATGGCCATATGCAAATCAGTCTTGACCCTGTGCCTCATGGGAACAGTCCAGCCCGAACTGCCAAGCCATGTCTTCCCTGGACCGGAATCAAGCATCCTAGGACCGGTTTCTGGCTATCAGCCGTCATCAGCCAGGATAGCTTGACTCCAGTGGCGTAGTGAGCACGGGTCCCACGTCTGGGAGTACCCATCCCACTTAGGGCGAAAAGCGTTACAACAAACAAATGATGGACGGAATGCTGACAATGCAGACATTCTCCCCCAGTCAAGAGATCTGGGTTAAATCCATCGTTCTTTTGCCCACTACGCCACCCCAGTTCAGACATGGCCATCTGCAAATCAGTCTTGACCCTGTGCCTCATGGGAACAGTCCAGCCTGAACTGCCAAGCCATGTCTTCCCTGGACCGGAATCAAGCATCCTAGGGCCGGTTTCTGGCTATCAGCCATCATCAGCCAGGATAGCTTGACTCCAGTGGCGTAGTGAGCACGGGTCCCACGTCTGTGAATACCCATCCCACTTAGGGCGAAAAGCGTTACAACAAACAAATGATGGACGGAATGCTGACAATGCAGACATTCTCCCCCAGTCAAGAGATCTGGGTTAAATCCATCGTTCTTTTGCCCACTACGCCACCCCAGTTCAGACATGGCCATATGCAAATCAGTCTTGACCCTGTGCCTCATGGGAACAGTCCAGCCCGAACTGCCAAGCCATGTCTTCCCTGGACCGGAATCAAGCATCCTAGGACCGGTTTGTGGCTATCAGCCGTCATCAGCCAGGATAGCTTGACTCCAGTGGCGTAGTGAGCACGGGTCCCACGTCTGGGAATACCCATCCCACTTAGGGCGAAAAGAGTTACAACAAACAAATGATGGATGGAATGCTGACAATGCAGACATTCTCCCCCAGTCAAGAGATCTGGGTTAAATCCATCATTCTTGTGCCCACTACGCCACCCCAGTTCAGACATGGCCATATGCAAATCAGTCTTGACCCTGTGCCTCATGGGAACAGTCCAGCCCGAACTGCCAAGCCATGTCTTCCCTGGACCGGAATCAAGCATCCTAGGACCGGTTTTTGGCTATCAGCCGTCATCAGCCAGGATAGCTTGACTCCAGTGGCGTAGTGAGCACGGGTCCCACGTCTGGGAGTACCCATCCCACTTAGGGCGAAAAGCGTTACTACAAACAAATGATGGACGGAATGCTGACAATGCAGACATTCTCCCCCAGTCAAGAGATCTGGGTTAAATCCATCGTTCTTTTGCCCACTACGCCACCCCAGTTCAGACATGGCCATATGCAAATCAGTCTTGACCCTGTGCCTCATGGGCACAGTCCAGCCTGAACTGCCAAGCCATGTCTTCCCTGGACCGGAATCAAGCATCCTAGGGCCGGTTTCTGGCTATCAGCCATCATCAGCCAGGATAGCTTGACTCCAGTGGCGTAGTGAGCACGGGTCCCACGTAGTGACTGGGGGAGAATGTCTGCATTGTCAGCATTCCGTCCATCATTTGTTTGTTGTAATGGAGAATATAGAAGCAAAAGTGTTGCAGAAGCATGGGGAGATCTGGTCCTGGGACGCTAAGGCGATTCTCACAAAGGTTTTAAAAAGTTTGGTGTGCATCCGTCATTGGTGATGGACACTCATGTCAAATTTATTAATGTTTTTTGTTTCAATAGTGGAAGATGGTTTCTGAAAAAAGAAAATAACTAATGGCACCAATTCCATGAGAGTTACCTCTCATGATGTAGGGGACATTTGATTTACTCTAACTTTCACTATCTCCCAGGATATTCCTGAAAATGTTGGATAGTTAAAAAAATGAAAACAACTGACTGCTCACACTAAATAGGGTGTACAGTTGGATTAGTTACCTCCAATTATGTTTTGGTAATCTCTGATCTTTTCACTAGGCTCGCTGTCAAAGAGCTGAACATTGGGGTGGACTTCTCTTTACCGCTCCACTGATTGGCAAGCATGGAGCTGGACACCTCCCAATACACTATTTGGACCAGATTTATCAAACCTTTACACTGGTGGAAGGTCACCAAAAGTGATAGAAACTGACGTAACGTTTGATTTGGGATTTACTTTCCAGTGCGAAACTTGTTTTGCACTAGAATACGTTGCAATAGAAAAGCTCTCTAAATGTAACACAAAGTAGCGCTATGTGATGCTTAGCACTACTTTGCGCCTAGAGGACATCCCATGGTTGCCAAATTGGCATTTCTATCAGTGGGGGCAGACACAGAAAAATATTTTTGAATGAGTGGAGGGGTAATGGGGGGAGGGGGCCAGCGGGAGGCATGCAGGGGAAGCGAGCAGCAGGGGCTTTAAAACTTACCTGGTGCTGCTGTGCAGCTTGCGCTCCTTTGCTGCAGTTCCTGGTCCCAGTAGTCCCTGAGACAGCATCACGACTCCCATCCAATCCTCATGCTGCTCTCAAACATGAGAGAATTGTGGGGATTGGCCTGAGTGGGCTAGATCAATGATTGCTCAGCACAGGGAATTTGTGTTCTTTCTTCCACCCAGCTGTGCAACATAGCTGGGTTGGAGAAACCGAAGTACGCATGACAGCTTAGCTGGCCTGAGACAGCCGGCCAAACTGATATGTGCACTTACAAGTGCACATACCCCTCCTACTCCTCCCTCCCACGGCCTGGAAACACACCTTCCTGCATTCGCTGGCTCAGAGTCGGAAGCTAAAGAATAAAACAATAGTAAGATATTGTTTTATTTTTCAACTGCTGGTTCTGAGCCAGTGGGGCAACTCTCCTCCGCCCTACTGGCTCTGAGCCAGTGAGGCGGCGCTCCTCCGCCACTGATTTCTATGCAACCAAATATGGTTTTGCTAGCAAAACCCTGCCCACCATCTTTGTTAGACAAGCATTTGTGCAAAATAATTATGCCTCCTTGAGGTAGGCACAAAAAAGGATTACATTTTTTTTCCTAAACTTTGTAAACTTTGCATGTGTGCTGTACTGTAAAGCACACATTTCAAGTGGAAAAGTACAAAACCTAAGCTAGACTCATACAGCAGTCTTTGTCAAATGGTGCAAACTTGTGTGCATGCTGCTAGGCAACAAGAAGGTGCACCAGCACTTGGAAAAAGAGTAGCAGGGCATTTCAGGTCATAGATTCCAATGCCAGTAAGACAACTTGTTTGGGCAACAGCACCTGCTGCAAAAAACAGAAGTCTGTGATATGTGTGTATATCAGTGTGTGTGAGTGTATGTGTTTGTGTGTGTGTGTGAGCACACCTTAAGGTTGTATTATTATTTTTTAAAGATATTTGATATGTAGCATGAGCTATTACTCCATGGATCAGAAGACTGCTTTTCAGAGACCGGTTTTGTTCCTGCTAGAGAATCTCAGGCTTCAGGTGCCATTTCCTAAAACAGTATAATCTGGGTGTGGAGTACAAAAGCAAATTGTGATGAGGAGGTGGAAGATACCGATTTCACAGAAAACAGTGGGGTAAACTGCATTGTAGGTGTTCCACCAGCCTGCGCCCCAACTATAGAAACAATAGCTTTCAATATTTGGTGAATGGATTTCTGTGAAAAGGCGAGTGTAGATGTGCACTTTTGCAGCATGTGGCTTGAAAGTCAGAGTTGATGGAGCGGGTAGTACAACATTTAGTATACCCCCCCATTTCTGTATGTTTATATTAATCCGAATAATCTATTAATTGTAATATTATTAATCAGTTTGCAGTGATATCTAATCAACTGTATTAATGAAAGAATTACACGTGGGATTTGCATTTGCATGGCTGAAATAATTTGTATACTAATATATGTACGCATATTAATGGTAGAAAATTAGAATATTGCATGATATATGTTGCTTTTGTGATGTAACTGTATGTTGCACCAGATGACATCGTTGGGTGAATATAAACGCTTTGAATGTTGCTATCATGCTAGATAATTACATACACATAAGGGTATTAGTGAGGGTTTAACATTTTATTGGCTATTTCAATGTTTTAATTAAGTTTTGTGTTTGTTTTGCTTAAGTTGACCGATTGGGCCTTCGTAAAGATGGCTGACTTTGACTTGACGATCCTAGTCAGCGTTCCACGAGGTTTCGGGTGAAGTGTGCCTGCGCCACAGCCAGCAACAAGTGGCCTTGTCCTGACCCCATGCAAGATGTACCCAGCAAGGTCACACTGGGAGAGTTGCCAAGACTATTAAACAAAAGACTGTCTTTAAAACCGGAACCAGCAAGTGTGATGATCTAACCAAATACACTATGTGAGAACTTCACCGAACGACCCCAAACCCACCAATCAGGACTGCCTAAAACTGATTTTTGATACATTTTGATGTTAATTTTCATTATAAAAGTTGGTAGACTAAGCAAATTAGGAACCGCAGATCTTTTCCTGATTCCTGACGTTATGCTGACGGAGAGGACGGTGACACTGCTGGACAGCTGTTTTTCTAAATCTTTGACAGACTGCATTGCTGCCTGACTTTTGATGAATTAAAGACTTCTCATGACTTGATTGACTTAGAGGACGAATAATAGCCACATTAGGTAAATATGATGTTCCGTGGTTTGGTTTATGACTTATTAAATTTGCAATTAATTAGATAACTAAAATATTATTTTAACAAACAAATGTGTTGGGTGATTTATTTGAAGAGATTAGAATAAGATTAAATGAAGATTAAAGAATTGAGTCACCAAATATCCAAATTCAACTAATTGATTCATCGACAAAATTAGGGGAATATCTCGAGGTGCTGAGTTTAATAAAGGTATTCAATGTATGTTCATGTAAATTTAGTTCTTAGGTGAAAAGGTATTCCTTTCATGTCAGCTTTTGGAAAATGTGTCTCTCCCGTGAGATTGGATCAATGAAGTGTGAGTGTTGGTGTTATGGGCCCCACCAATGAATGTATTGAGTGAATATGCTAGTATGATATTTGGTCTGTGACGAAGGGAGGATTTAAAATTCCACGCTGCATCAGTTTTTCTGGTAGCAGTATGATGGTTATTATTGTTTTGGTTTGGTGATTATTGCTTGTACATTGCTTATCGATTATTGATTGGTATTGGTTTATGTATTAACACTCTATGTTGAGTCGCGTCAAGTTTTATGTTGTCTGCACGGCTTCTGGCATGTAGGAATTCGGAAGTTTGTAACAGTTCCATAGTAGAGCAGAAGTAAGCGCTGTTCTCGGGAAATGCGGAATTGTTGTTGCCCTGTAGGTACACAGGGGAAACGTGTAATGAGTGAAGTTGCATGACACATTGTCTGGGTTTGATTCGGTGACATCGTCGCGTGTTGCCATTAGAAATATTTTTTGTATGAGAGGAGTGTATGGTAGCAAAGGTCACCCCTTGAAATTTTGATCTTAGTAACCAGGAGCCCAAAAGGCGCTCTGATAACGCTTATCACTGGAAAGGTAATAGGTGTTCACTAAGCTTATTAGAAGGATAAAGTAGAGGGAAGTGCTACTTTATTAACGTATGTCACAATTCTGTAGTAGGACAGACTGTTCACTGTTCTCGGGAAAGACAGAATTCTGAGTGAATGTACAACATTTTCTCATGTGAAAGTGCGTGAATGTAAAGGCATTCAGGTTAATTGTGAAACTCTGGTTTTATTTCTCAGGAGCATTGGGTCTCCAACTAGGTGTCTTGATTCTGGAGAAATGGTTAGCTAATGCTTGTTAGAAGGGTAAGGTAGAGGGATGTGCTACTTTATCAACGGAAGTAACGATTTTGTAGTAGGGCAGAGGTAAGCGCTGCTCTCGGGAAAGACGTAATTCTTTTGAGAAAGGTCTATTGCTATTCCTTGGTTAGCAAAACGGACAATGGTGGTGTTTTTGTGTTGTTACTAACAGATTTGTAAATTTGAAACAAAACTTACCGAGTGAATTTTGTAAAGGAGGGGTAGACAGGAGCAGGAGCTGCGGCAGCGGCTGCTGACATCAGAACGACCGCGCTGGGATTGGCCAGTCAGTTGGAAAGGTAGAACTCTCCTGATTGGTGCGTTAGTGTACGCCATGCTAGGAGTGGAGAGTCACAGGGTGACATAGACGCTCCTGATTGATGCGTTAGTGTGAGTTGCACTGGGATTGGAGACTTGCAAAGGTGACATAGACGCTCCGGATTTGTGCGTTAGTGTGAGTCACGCTACAATTGGTCAGAATAGCGGTACAGACGAGAGGAGAGACTAGTGATACACGAAAAGACAGAAAAGATGTATTACGATCCACCAGAAAAGGAGAAGAAGCCCTGGTTCGGGAGAATTAAAAAGTGGTTTAAGAAGGACAAACCGATTGAAACTAGGGAAGGACAATTACTTCCTCCACCAAAATCCCCCGCATCCTTTATGGTTGCGAAATATGGATATCACACCTGTATTTGGTTAGACAATTGGGTAAAGTATACTAGAGATGACGGAGTTTTGGCTTTTCCAGAACATGGTTCATTTAATTTAGCAGTTTTGAGAAATTTAAGAGAGAAAATGATGAATCTAGAACCGAGACCTAGACCAACACAATTTGAAGCATTGACAGAATGGGAAGATGAGATGCATGACCGAGAAAGACAGAGGAGTGGCGGAAGGTATAGGTACATGTTTGGTAGTTCATATGGACATGAGAATCATGATGATCGAATGAGAAGGTGGCGGAATGCAAGTATGACTGAGGGTTTGTTTCCCGTAAGAACTGCAGAAGAAAATGGATGAAGAAAATGCGCAGAAAAAAGACATAATGTAGAATCAGGAGGGTATGGAGTGAATGAATTAGAGGATGATGTTCTTGATGACATGTTCTATAAAAATCCACCTCCGTATAGGCCAGAACCAGAAATATTAACACCAAGTGCCCCAATGAAAGAAACTTTATGAATCATAAAGTCAGAACCAGAGTCCCAAGATTTTGAGAAAAATAATTCCATTAGAGAGGTAGAGAGGAAGTCAGAAAGTAGAATAAATGGTGAAAATTCAGCAGAACTAGCAAAGACAACCTTAGAATTAACAGAGAAAATAAGAGAATTGACTAAAAATCTGGAAGCTGTAACAGGTCCAATAACGATAGGTCCAGTAATGCCTATTTTTGATAAACAGAAAGATAGCGAACATTGTTTAATGGTCCCTTATAAAAGCAATAAACATGTTGAGCAGCCAAAACCGAGTCAAAATGAAAATCCATGGAGACCAACAATAAGTATGATTGAACCAAATGTTTCAAATAATTCGTTTATAGGCCAGAATTTTGCAGAAAGACGTATAACAACAGTGGAGTCAATATTAGAAACACAAAAGGATTCAGAACAAGGTAATGTGGAGAAGTCAGTGGGACAATCTACAGAGGAATTAAGTGAATGGTTGAGAAGCTTGCAGAGAAAAGACAAAGAATCTCAGTCAATAGATGTGGCAAAATTACGAATGGTACTGGAAGAGTTAATAGTAGGAACTATCCCTACAGAGAAATTAAAAACTTACCAAGATGAGGAAATATTATTTTTGTGCAAAAGTGTGACATGGAGAGGGAATAATCTACATGAACGACTAGAAGAAGTAGCAAATGAAATCGGTATAGATATTGAAAAGGTAAAGGCTTTGCAAAAACCCTATCGAATTGATTTCACTGAAAAGGATATTGAAAACTTAAACACCACAGGACGGATAAGTCAGATTAAGGAAATAATTATCTTATTAAGAAAATGGGGAGATGTGGATAAATGGAGAAGCAGGTGGTACCGAAAACGAGATGATGCCCCAGATAAAACGTTTGCAGCATTCCCTGTAAGAGAAAAAGAAAAGATTGTAACAGAATTCCCTATGAGAGAGATTCCAGGAGGAGGATATGTGCATGTCCCATGGACGAGACAGGATATTTCTTTCCTTTACAAATGATTTCCCTCGACTACGCGAAAAGCCAGTCGAGTGGTATAGGCAGGTGGACAGATTTGTGAAGTTGTCTAAAGTATTATGGATTGACTTGAATAGCTTATTTGATATAATAGTACCAGCGGATCTATGGACAGAGTGCAAACTCATGATAAATTGGCCAACACAAGATTTCCCAAGGGATCCAAAAACAGGGGCTCCAGACCCCGAGGTAAAGAAGAAATATGAACAGGTTATTGCCTTTCTGAAGAATAAGGTTCCACCTAAAGAGACAGATTAGGTGAAAATCGACAGAACGCATCAGGAAAGCAAAGAGTCAGTACATGCATATTATGAGAGACTGATCTTGGCTTTTAAACAGTTTAGTGGAGATGAAAATCTGAGTGAAAAGGATCTAAGTCATTTTGTATACAAGTTTGTATATGGTCTACGTCTGGAAATTAGTGAGATGATAAAACAACATACTGTAGATTGGCAAAATAAGAAAATAGACGAAGTATTAAGACATGCTAAATATTTCAGTGATGAGATTGAAGCTAAACAGCGAAAATTGAAAGAAATGGCTATATTGGCACAAGCAAAGGTAGCTGAGAGACAGGAAGCTCAATTAGCGGAACAAGCGAATAATACAGGATCAAGAGAAAAATTCAGTCCTGGGAAAGGTAAAGGAAATATAGAGGAAGCTAAGAAGAAATTCCCATGTCATAATTGAGGTAGAATAGGGCATTGGAAGTCCGGGTGTAAATTCCCCCCAAGTACTAACAATGAAAATGCATCATTGAATCCACAGGTGCAGAATGAGGTGAGTGGTCAACCGCAGCGACTGCAGCAGGTTGTTACCCACAGAATCAGGTGCCAAAACCGCCTTTTCCACAGAGCAAAAAGTCCCAGAGGTATAGTCGTGAAACAGGATTCTACAATGAACAACAGGTAAATAAGCTGCCACGCGCTAGCGCTGTTTCGCAGTATTGGCTGCAACGCGATGAGAGTGATTCAGAAGAAGGTTATTGACGGTGCCGAAGGGAGGAAGAAGAGTGCGTACTTGGCGCAACTCTAGAAGTAGAGCAGACAGGCCCATTTGTAGATGGAAAGATTAATGATGAAAGTATTACTTTCCTAGTTGATACTGGTGCTACTCGATCAACTGTCAGATCAGCTGAAGTTAAGAACTTTCGTCTCTCAGATGAAACGATCCAAGTAGTGGGTGTATCCAACAGGCAGATTAGACCTTACCTTACAGAGCCGGTGAAAGATAGCATAGGGAAATTTTCTGAAATGCACCGCTTTGTCGTGTGCGATACCAGTCCTCTGAATCTGTTAGGTAGAGATTTGTTGTGCAAAATGAACTGCACTATATTTTGTACCCCGGATGGGATAGCATTTGAAACCCCGGATGAAGATGTGCTGTATGAAAATGACAATGACAAACAGGGAAAATGAGGTTATTGAAACCTATGCTGTATTTTAACCCTGATGAATTACCTAAAGAATTGAAACAGTCTGTAAAAGCAGAAGTTTGGGATTTCACAGGAGAAGATGTGGGATTAATGAGAAATGTAGATCCAGTAATAAGAACAGTAAAAGAAGGAGTAAGTTATCCAAATGTCCCTCAGTATACATTGACACCTGAAATAATTGAAGGAGTAACTCCTGTGATTGAGAAAA
Organism: Triturus cristatus; assembly: GCF_964204655.1. Taxonomy (NCBI): domain Eukaryota; kingdom Metazoa; phylum Chordata; class Amphibia; order Caudata; family Salamandridae; genus Triturus; species Triturus cristatus. The sequence continues at coordinate 722,429,512 of NC_140585.1, forward strand.
TTATAAAACAAGGTATTTTGAGAGAAATAAGGAGTAGTCCATGTAATTCACCCATAATGGGACTGAAAAAGCCTAGTGGGAAGTTCAGGATAGTACAAGATCTGAGAAAGATAAACAAAATTGTTGTGTCTTGTTGTCCCGTTGTACCAAATCCATCTGTGATTTTATATCAGATTCCCCATGACGCAGAATGGTATACAGTAATTGATCTATGCCATGCTTTCTTTTCCATCCCATTGCACCATGACAGTCAGCAAATGTTTGCGTTTCGGCGAGCGTATTTTGGCTTGGTGCCGAATTCCACAGGGGTATACAGAAAGCCCCTAAATATTTAATCAGCTATTGCAGAAGTCTTTGGAAAGTCTAGAAATGCCCGAAAATTCAGTGTTAGTTCAGTATATCGACGACCTTCTTGTGGCGTCGAAAACCTGTGAGGCTTGTGAACTAGACACTATAGCCTTGCTGAATATTTGGCAGATGGAGGACTTAAAGTGTCACCATCAAAATTACAATTTTGCAAGAAAGAAGTACAATATTTAGGACATCACATTGAAAAAGGACTGAGAAAAATAACGATAGATAGAATCAGGATCATAAAAAGAATGAGTGCACCCATGACCCAAAGAGAGGTGAGAATGTTTCTGGGAATGGTTGGATATTGTCGTCAATGGATCAGCAACTTTTTGTTGATCGCAAAACCTCTGGTACGACTGACAAGAAGCGATGTGAAAAATCCCATTGATTTGAACAAGGGAGAACTGGCAGCATTTAGACGATTGAGAGATGGGCTGTGTGAAGCACCTGCATTAGGTATGCCTGACTACGAGAAAGAGTTTGAGTTGTACTGCAGTGAGAGAAATGGATGTGCGCTTTCTGTGCTAATACAGAAGCATGGAAAACTGAGGAGACCAATTGCATATTTTTCATCAATGTTGGACCCAGTAGCTGTGGCCCTACCTGGGTGTTTGAAAGCAGTAGCTGCTACATGCCGAAGTGTGGAACAGAGTGAGGGAATTGTGAAGGGATATCCTGTGAAAGTGTTTGTACCTCATGATGTGGCAATCCTTTTAACAAGAAGTCGTACTCAATATATGACACATAGTCGGCTGACTAAGTATGAGAAAGTTATACAAGGTGCCACAAATGTAAGTCTTGTGAGATGTTTAAATGTGAATCCTTCAACATTATTGCCTGATGCTGAGAATGTGGAAGTCTTAGATGAAGCAGATCATGATTTTCTGGATGTACTTGATTTCTGTACAAAACCACAACCTGACATAAAAGATGTATCCTTACCAGAAAGTGATTTTGTCATGTTCGTGGATGGGTCCTGTTTGAGAACAGATGATGGAGTGTTGAGTGCAGCATATGTGGTATGTACGGTTGCAGCAGTAATGGAAGCATCATATCTGAAAGGAGTAAAATTGGCACAAGTAGCTGAACTTGTTGCTTTGACTACAGCATGCAAGATTGGGAAAAGTGTGAGAGTGAGTGTGATAACTGACAGCCAGTACGGATTCGGAGTTGTACATGACTTCGGTCAAATATGGCTGCAGAGAGGATTTTTGACATCAAGTGGAACTCCCATTAAGAATGCTGAGGTGTTGGAAAATTGCTTGAGGCGATATAGCTGCCTAGGCAATTGGCTGTTGTGAAGTGTGCTGCCCATAGTCAAAGTGGTGATTATGTCGCAACTTGCAATAAATATGCAAATGACATGGCACAATACTGTGCACGAAATTAGAATTCCATTACTCGGGCTAAGGAAAGAGAGGTGATTTCTTGCTCCTTGATGTTTACTAACATTGTGGGAACATGGTAAGAAGTGAGACAATTACAGGAAGAAGCAGGAGATGAGGAAATGAAGCAGTGGGTAAAAGCAGGATGTGCGCCAAGACAGAAGGATCATGTGTGGGTCTATCGGGATGGAAGACCAGTCATGCCTGATAGCATGATGTCTGCGAAGGCACGGATGTATCATGGTCAGGGACACATAGGGAGAGATGCCATGGTCAGGTCATTTAAAGAAACTTGGTACAATGCAAAATTCAGACTTGTAGCAGAAAGTCTTTGTCAGAGATGCCTAATATGTCAGCAATACAATCCGGGAAGAAAGACAGCAGTGAGTCTAGGAACAATAGGTCGAGAAAGAGAGCCTTATACCAGAATGCAAGTGGATTTCATTGAGATGCCTCCCTGTAACAGACTGAGGTATGTTTTGGTTATGTTTTCGAGATGGTTAGAGGCATTCCCAACAAGAAGAAATGATGGGATGACAGTGGTAAAATTACTTTTGAGGGAATTTATCCCTAGATTTGGGTTCCCAGTGACAATTGAATCAGACCGAGGAGGACATTTCCATAATGAGGTCATAAAACTGATTTGTGAAGCATTGAATGTATGACAAAAACTACATTGTGCCTACCCCCATGAAATCATCCTCGGACGAGCCATGCGGCACGTGTTTATACCAGTCAACTAGCTGTTGACTATAACTGATGACATGGTGTTGGAATACTGTAAAAGCCTGGCTGACGCTGCTCATTCTGTGTTTCATCAGGTTGGAGCGGATGCCACCACCCTTGAAAAGAAGCCAGCCCATGATCTAAGTCCAGGGGACTGGGTGAGGATAAAAGTTCACAGAAGAAGAAACTGTTTGGTTTCAAGGTGGGAAAAACCAAGAAAAGTCATCTTGACCACAACAACAGCTGTAAAGTGTGCTGGATTGAAAAACTGGATCCATGCAAGCCATACATTCAGAATTCCAAATCCAGTGGACAGCACAGAAAAGGAGTATTTTGATGAATCAGAATCCAGTACTAAGTCAGACGACGGAGAGCCAAAAACAAAAGAAAACCCTGAAAGGGGAAAAAACATCACAAAGTCTAACATTTGTTCCTAGAAGTATTTCCCTGAGAAGAAGGTTGCAGATTTGTGATACCAGTTCAGACTCAGAGACTGAACAAGGAGCACAGTGTTCTAGGGAAAAACAAGGGAAAACCAAAGAAAAAGACAGTGAAGAGACAATAAAAGAAATTCATGAAAAGAAAGTGCCAGATGAAAGATTGAGAGAAATTCCACCTGAAACAACACATTTAGATGGACAGCCGCTAGATACAGAGAGAGAGGGAAAGATTATTGCGGAAGACCCCCGAGGAGGTGTAGGGAACTCCAACATCCAGTTAGAAGCAGGGACAAGTAGTCAGCAGGAAGATTGCGTGTCGGAGATCCGAGGAGGGACAGAAGTAGGGAAAACAAAAGAAGTGGTGGAAAAAGAAACTGTTTAGAGTAAAAAGCAAGCTGAAACTGAGTCAGAGGAAAGCGAAGATGAAATACCTGAAGGTCGAGTTCTAAGAAAGAGAGCTTGGAGAACTGAAAAGAATGATAAAGGAAGTAGATTGAAAAGAGCAGCAAAAGATGACGTTTGACCGAATAAAATAAAAAGATTGAGATATCGACTGACACGAGTAAATTCACCGAGGGGTGAACAGGTGAACGAAGTGACGAGTCAGGAGAAATCAAAAGACGAAGAAACCATTGTAATTAAAGAGAGTAAAAGAACATGAAAACCTAACCAGAAGTATAAATCACCAGAATGGACGTATGTGGCCCTGCCTGAAGTAAAAGAAGAGGCGGATAGCCAAGAAAATCCAGAGGTGATTGTACCAGAAGTGGTTAAGGAAGACGAAGAATTGGAAATCCTGAGAGTTATCTTGTCCGATATTGGAGAAGAAGCGGATGTTCAGGACATTCTGTATACAGATTAGGGGTGGGCGGAATTTGCGAAATCCACTTTCGCAAATTATCGCGAACATGTTAAAAATGATCGCAAACACGTGGAAATATCGCGAAGATGCGGAAGTTTTTTCCCGCATGTTCGCGAGATTTTCTGCATGGTTGCGGCTCGCCAACTTACCCATGTGGTTGCTCGCGGGCGCGGCCATCTTGTTTTCAGTTGTCTCGCGGTGCATGATCGCGAGAAGAAAGACGTGATCGCGCGACGCATGACGTCACTGCGGGCGCGAACTGTCGCGAGACAGCGCAAATGGCTAAAAACGATGCAACATCTCATGGAGAACGCGACCGGATCAAGAAAACTTGTCGGCGAACGCAGGGATTCAGGTAAGACGATCACACACGCACGAGGATGTATTATTTTACAGCGCGAGCAAGAACCAAATTATCGCTAAGCTGCGGAATGCGGAAATTTTGACATTTTCGCGCTTTCCACGGAACGCGAAAATGTCAAATTATCGCAATTTCCGCGCCGGAACGAAATTTTTGCCCAGGCCTAATACAGATCACAAAGGAAAAGTGAAAGATGGTGAAATGCCAAACTGAATGAGATAAGAAAACAACTGATGGGAAGACAATGAAATACGGGAAAAAGACAAAAAGTTGGGAGAACCAATTAGGTGCTTAGAGCCTTGGGTTAGAAAACTAGTTGTCAATTAGAAGAGGCTAAGTCAAAAGACACTGTCCATTTTAGCAAAGATGGCAAACATAGATAGTAGAAAAGGTAGATGTACATTTTTGAAGAGATGGTGTGAAATGTGTTGTTGTTGTACAGGATTATTAATGCTTCTATGGAGTGTACTTTTTCTCCTGATCTCATTTAAAGTTACTTTAGATACAATAGAAGGACATAGTGAAAACATAACTAATATAGGAAAGATTCAAAAGGTAGTTCCGACTAGAATAGATAAAAACGATTTACATAAAGGCAAGTCTATAACTAATTTTACTAATAATGTGTTTTCAAAATTATTGTATGAATATGTAAAGACGATGAATGTAAGGGACTGCTATGTCTGTATGCAGTTACCTGCCTCTGTATCGGTGGGAGTGACTTATCACCACCTTCAAGTAACTTATGGAATAACATGTAGTGTAATAGCTAGTTTATTTTACCAGATGGGAAAATTAGAATATTATTTTTCAGATGTAGATAGCATATTTTCACAAGTACCATCAGTTTACAGGCTAAACAAGGTAAAACCTGCAAAGGTATTAGGTGAATTTTCCTTAGAGACCAAAGAACTAACATTAGAATACATATTTGAAAACATTTTGACTTGCAGTTTAAAGAAAGAGGAAAAGATATTTTTAGATCTGGTTGAAGAGAGGAGACTGAAAATGCAAAGAAAGGCATCTGAAGGAAAGGTGGAGAAAACAGTATGGGATGTAGAAATGGAAAAACACTTGAAAGGGGAAACTAGTCCAACTATGGGTTTAGATTGGCCTCAGAAAGGGAAATTGTGTATTAGAAGGAATCAAACTGCATATGATAACTATTTTGTAGGGAATAGCGAGTGCCATGATACATACCAAATCATGGGTGGATGGGGATTTAAAGGTGGAAAAGATCCAGTTTTTCCTGGGTTATATTTCATTTGTGGGAACAGGGCATATTATTGTTTGCCAGACCATTGGTATGGCACATGTTATTTAGGCCTGGTCTTTCCGAAGATTTTTCACATGGATAGAGGAGAAGATGGGATACATAGTTTAGGTAGTAATTTAGCACGTAGTAAGAGAGAGTCTTGGACAGAAATTGGAAGACTTTCAACAGTAGTGGATCGCTTGTCAACAAGCACCGCTGGAGGATTTCTATTGGTAAACACTGAAATGGTTGCTATGCGTGCCATGGTAATGCAAAATCGACTTGCCCTTGATATATTATTGGCAAAGGAGGGTGGAGTCTGCGGAATGCTGAAAGTTCAACATTGTTGTACTTCCATTCCTGATGAAAGTAAAGATTTGAAAATTTATATTAAAAATATTACAGAATTGCATGACGAAATTGCACCACTGGAGGTTGAAGGTGTTTGGGAAAAGTTTGGAAGGAAAATATCAGCTATTAAAGATTTCTTAGTAAATTTAGGTAGTACGTTTTTAGGTAAAATATTCTTTCCATTAACATGTGTGATTTTCACAGTATTAATAAAAAGATTAGGGTGTATCTGTTGTAAAAAGAATAAAAACCAGAAAAAGCTAAAAAGAGAAAATTTAAGGAGAAAAGACGTAAAACAACAGAGAGAATTTGATGAGATAGAATTAGAGGAAGTTAAGGAGAGTATGTACAAATCAGCAAAAAGAGAAGAGACAGGGGAAACTGAATTATGAATAAAAGCAAGAAATCACTTTGAAATTCCGTAAAAGAAATACAAAATGTTGATGGTGTGGTGATATAATCACTAAAGGGGGGATTGATGGAGCGGGTAGTACAAAATTTTGTATACCCCCCCATTAGTATGTTTATATTAATTTGAATAATCTATTAATTGTAATATTATTAATCAGATTGCAGTGATATCTAATCAACTGTATTAATGAAAGAATTGCATGTGGGATTTGCATTTGCATGGCTGAAATAATTTGTATACTAATATATGTACGCATATTAATGGTAGAAAATTAGAATATTGCATGATATATGTTGCTTTTGTGATGTAACTGTATATTGCACCAGATGACATCGTTGGGTGAATATAAACGCTTTGAATGTTGCTATCATGCTAGATAATTACATACACATAAGGTAATTAGTGAGGATTTAACATTTTATTAGCTATTTCAATGTTTTAATTACGTTTTGTGTTTGTTTTGCTTAAGTTGACCGATTGGGCCTTCGTAAAGTTGGCTGACTTTGACTTGACGACCCTAGTCACCGTTCCACGAGGTTACGGGTGAAGTGCGCCTGCGCCACAGCCAGCAACAAGTGGCCTCGTCCTGACCCCATGCAAGATGGACCCAGCAAGGTCACACTGGGAGAGTTGCCAAGACTATTAAACAAAAGACTGTCTTTAAAACCCGAACCAGCAAGTGTGATGACCTAACCAAATAAACTATGTGAGAACTTCACCGAACGACCCCAAACCCACCAATCAGGACTGCCTAAAACTGATTTTTGTTACATTTTGACGTTAATTTTCATTATAAAAGTTGGTAGACTAAGCGAATTAGGAACCGCAGATCTTTTCCTGATTCCTGACGTTATGCTGACGGAGAGGACGGTGACACTGCTGGACAGCTGTTTTCCTGAATCTTCAACAGACTGAATTGCTGCCTGACTTTTGATGAATTAAAGACTTTTCATGACTTGATTGACTTAGAAGACGACGGTAAATATGATGTTCCGTGTTTTGGTTTATGACTTATTAAATTTGCAATTAATTAGATAAACAAAATTTTTATTTTAACAAACAAATGTGTTGGGTGATTTATTTGAAGAGATTAGAATAAGATTAAATGAAGATTAAAGAATTGAGTCACCAAAAATCCAAATTCAACTAATTGATCCATCGACAAAATGAGGGGAATATCTTGAGGTGCTGAGTTTAATAAAGGTATTCAATGTATGTTCATGTAAATTAAGTTCTTAGGTGAAAAGGTATTCCTTTCATGTCAGCGTTTGGAAAATGTATTTCTCCCGTGAGAACGGATCAATGAAGTGTGAGTGTTGGTGTTATGGGCCCGACCAATGAATGTATTGAGTGAATATGCTAGCATGATATTTGGTCTGTGACGAAAGGTGGATTTAAAATTCCACGGTGCATCAGGAAAGGCGGGTGTAGATGTGCACGTTTGCAGCATGTGGCTTGAAAGTCAGAGTCGCTATGCTACAAAGAGAGCTGTAAAGAATGCACAGATATATTTGAGAGATCTTAGGGCCACATGTTTCATTATGTCAAGTAGCGATTACCTGATTACACTTATCTCCGAATCTCAATTAGGTAATCGATATTCCTAATGTATGAAACCCTTTTAAGTTTCATTTGCGATTCCTAATATGTCGCAAATGGACCTTGCATATTAATGAGGTAGATCACAATCAGCGATCCATTAGGAATCTACACCATCACAGGGATGGTGGCCTGCTGAGGTCAGCAGACCACCATGCCTGTGATTGCTTTTAAATAAAGCAGCCTTAAAGAAAAATTGGATGCATTTAAAAAAAAACAAAAAAAACTTAGCAGTTTCCTTTTTTTAAGATATGGGACCACTGCCTGCTCCTAAAAAATATATATTTTTCCACTGGGGACACCTTCCCATTTGCGAATGGATTACCTCCTCCTTCAAGGAGTCAGTAAAATATGAATGTTTTGCAACCGTAATTCGGTTGCAAAACAATCATAAATCCCATTCAGATTCGGTATTTGAAAGGGCCCTAAACACGCCCCTTCCAAACTCCGAATCGCAAACACAAATTGCGATTCGGTAATGTGTTACCAAATCATAATTTGTTTTTCATACATATGTGAAAGCATTTTTGCGGTCAGAAACAGACCGATCGGCCATTTCCGACCGCAAAAATGCTTAATACATGTGGCCCGAAGTCTTAAAATATATTTTTCTTATACTTTAAAATAGAAAAAGTACAATGTGGAGAATGCTGTGTACTTGTGTCCAACTCGTTCACTCTACACATTTTCTCCTCCTGAGAAATAAAGAAGATTTATTTGAACAGTGTCCGTTGGTATCTACCCTTCTCTGCTTTTCCATCATAGAAAAATACCCAATCGAAAAATGGTGAAAACTTCATGTCTTAGTGCCGAAGCACAGTTGTATGCCTTGAAAAAATGCTCTGATACCGGTCATGTGAGAGCCATCTGTTCTCAGCACATCTGAATAATTGCCTTTGTTTATCTTTGCTGCCTGTTGGGTGGGACAGAGAGATAGAGGGGGGCTGCTCTCAATGAGTACTTTCAAGGTTTAAAGGTACATGGGCCTGTACTGTGATGAGACCAAGTAAATTCCAGCACTGATGCTGCCAAACCCAACTTAGAGTCTCAGGACATTATCAAAGAGGGGGCTGACACCCCTTACTCCCCCTCTTAGGCTACACCCCAAGTATATAGTTAAGAGCCTTTGACGATGCTGCCACTATTTTGAATTCACCAACAGACACATGCCTTTTTCAGCCAGAGTCTGACGTGCAACTCATCACTACTCTGCATTCAACAATTAGGCAGCTGATTGAACATTTGCATGTGAGCATGCCTCCTTTGTTTATTTGCAGAATGAGTCATTTATCTTTCATCTGAAATCAATGGGAAATTGGCAGAGAATCAAGCAGATGTATTACAGTTGTGAAGTCGTGGATGTCAACAAGAGGGATCTATATGGTTGAAGGTATATATGCAATTAGGAAGAAGATCTAAAGGTGGGAGCTGGACTATGGGAGGAGAACCGCCTGTTGCCCCTGCCTCTAGGCAGTGCTCAGCACCAGTTTATATCATACAGGCCCCTGTGGTCTCCATATTAGAAGGAACATATGCTGCAGCGCGGAGTGCAAAATCCCTCTCTACCGTCACGGACCAAAAGATCTCACATACACACACTATCCATAAATTCGCTGGTGGGGCCCATAACACCAACATTCACTCACCATCAGTCCGTGTGGGAGGCGATTATCCTTCCAAGCGCTGGAAATGAGAGAGGGGAAAAATTACCACAATCTACCCCAATGAGCATCAAATCTACACAACCTTCTGATACTCATTAGGCCCTGAATTTCACCTTTGGTATTCCTCTCATAAAACGGGACGGATCATCTAGTTGCTGGTTTAAGTGAATTTCTAATTCTCTAATTAACCTTTTCATTAACACATTTCAATGAATAAACAACCCAACTCATTTCTGTAGATGTTCAAATCCAAATTTATATTAATATTGCAAATTAAATCATTCATTTGATCAAGTTGCCATTCATATTTACCTATTCTGGCTAAAGTCGTCCTCTATGTCAGATCTGGCAGTCTCACAAATCTATGCCCATCAATTTTAGTAGGTTCAGTTCATCAGGAGTTTGGGCATTAATTCAGTCTGTCAAAGATTCAGGCTAACAGCTGTCCTGCAGTGTCACCGTCCTCTCCGTCAGCATAACGTCAGGAAATCGAGAAAGGCCAGAAACGAACCCGCACCCACCTCTCTATTCTACCATAATTTATAGTAAAATCAATATCAAATGTATCAAAGTTTTAGACATCCGAGTTCGCTGATTGGACAATCAAGGATCATCCTTTTAAGTTCTCACGAAAGTGTCTTTTGGGTTATGACCCTTGTCAGTTCCGGTTCACACAACAGTCTTTGTTCGGAATATTTGGACGACATCCCAGGCTGTCCTTGAAAGGTACATGTTCATCTGGGGTCAGGTCCAAGCCACTGTGTATCTGTTGTCAGCGCAGGCGCACTTCACCCAAGCATTGTTCAGCGTTGGCAGTCGGGTTAGGCACCAAAGGCAGCCATCTTTCGATAGGCCAAAATGGTCAACTTAAGCAAAGAAACACAAAAACGTAATTAATACATAAAAATGACTAATCAAATGTTATTCCCTCGCTAATACCCATATGTGTATGTATTTATCTAGCAAAAAGCAACACTCAGTGTGGTTTATACGTACTAAATAAAGCACAAATCACAATTACATCACAAAAGCGACATATATCATGCAATATTCTGATTGTCTATCGTTAATATGCGTACGAAATTTAGTTCACGTAATAAATTAGGCCATGCAGATGCAAATCCCACGTATAATTCATAGATTAGTAAGGTTGGTAAATATTTTCCACATCACTCCACTCCATTAGTTTGATTATAATTAATTAATTAATCTTATTAATAAAACGACATGCAAAATGGGGTGGGTATACACATTTTTGCATAACCCGCTCCAGCAATCCCCCCTTTGGTGATTTTATCACCATACCACCCAAAATTGTGTTCTGTCTTACGGAATCTTTCAAATGTTTTCTTGCTCTTAATCATAATTCAGTTTGTTTCTTATCTTTTCTTTTTGAATTTTCACTTTTTATTCTTTTCTTATTTTTCTTGTTCCTACAGCACATACAACATAATCTTATCATTAAAATTATGCAAATTACACATGTTAATGGAAACAATATTTTACCTATAAGGGTACTACCTATTTTTACTAAGAACTTCTTAATAGCAGCTATTTTCTTTCCAATTCTTTCCCATACACCTTCAACCTCCAGTGGTGCAAGTTCATCATGCAATTCAGTAATATTCTTAATATATGTTTTCAGATCTTTGCTTTCGTCAGGAATGTAAGTGCAACAATGTTGAACTTTCAGCATTCCACAGACTCCACCCTCTTTTGCCAATAATATATCAAGGGCAAGTCGATTTTGCATTACCATAGCACGCATGGCAACCATTTCAGTGTTAACCAATAAAAATCCTCCAGCGGTGCTTGTTGACAAGCGATCCACTACTGTTGATAATTTTCTAATTTTGTTTGCCTTCAGAGTTATTCCCACTGCCGGTATCAATGCCTGAAAAATGTCACCTACAATTTCTGCCCAAGATTCTCTCTTGGTTCTAGCTAAATGATTACTTAAGCTATGTACACCATCTTCTCCTCTATCCATGTGAAAGATTTTTGGAAAGACCAGGTCTACGTAACATTTGCCATTCCAATGGTCTGGCAAACGATAATATGCCCTGTTCCCACAAATAAAATATAATCCAGGAAAGACTGGATCTCTTCCACCTTTAAATCTCCATCCACCCATGATTCGATATGTATCATGGCACTCACTATTACCTAGAAAATAATTATCAGACACAGTTTGATTCCTTCGAATGCAAAATGTCCCTTTCTGAGGCCAATCTAAAGCTATAGTTGGACTAGCTTCTCCTTTCAAATGTTTTTCTTTCTCTATATCCCAGATTGTTTTCTCCACTTTCCCTTCTGCTGCTTTTCTTTGCATTTTCAATCTTCTTTCCTCAACCATGTCTAGGAATGTCTTTTCCTCCTTCTTCAAACTGCATGTTAGATTGTTTCTAAAAATATACTCTAATGTTAGTTCCTTAGTTTCTAAGAAGAATTCACCTAATACCTTAGCAGGTTTTACTTAGTTCAATTTATTATAAGAAGGCACTTGCGCAAAAATGTTATCTACATCTGAAAAATAATATTCTAATTTCCCTGTCTCATAAAATAAATTAGCTATTACACTACATGTTATTCCATACGTTGCCAGAAGGTGATGATAAGTCACTCCCTCAGAAACAGATGCAGGTAACTGCATACATACGTAGCAGTCACGTACGTCCATTGTCTTTACATATTCATACAATAATTTTGAAAACACATTATTAGAAAAATCTGTTATTGACCTGTCTTTATGTAAATAGTTATTATCTATTCTAGTTGGAACTACCTTTGAAATTTTCCCTTTATTAGTTTTATTCTCACTATGTCCTTCTAATGTATCTATAGTGGCCTTAAAAGAAATGACAAGAGCAAGGATTTTCCATAAAAGCATTAATAATCCTGTACAACAACAACACATTTTACACCATCTTTTCATGAATGTACATCTACCTTTACTACTTTCTATGTTAGCCATCTTTGTTAAAATGGACCGTGTCTTTTCACTTAGCCTCTTTTACTTCACAACTAGTTTTTCTAACATAAGGTTCTAACACCTATTTGGTTCTACCAGTCGCTACTTTTGATTCAATATATTGTTTTCTTCATCAATAGTTTTCTTGATTTATTCAGTTTGGCATCTCATCATTCTTCACTCTCCTCTCGTCATCCAAATATTGATTTTCCTGAACTTCCGTTTCTTCTTCTCCAATGTCGGACAAGAGAACTCTCAAGATTTCACATTCTATTTCATCCTCAACCACTTTCAGTACAGTCTCCTCTGGATCTCCTTGACTATCTGCCTCTTCTCCCTTTTCAGGCAGAGCCACGTACGTCCATTCTGGTGACTTATACTTCTGGTTAGGTTTCCTTGTTCTTCTACTCTCTTTGTCTTCAGTTAATTCGTCTTCTTTCGATTTTTCTTGACTTGTCACTTCATTCACCTGTTCAGCTCTCGGTGAATTCACTCGTGTCATTCGGTATCTCAGTTTCCTTATTTTATTGGGCCAAACATCATCTCTTGCAACTCTTTTTACTTTGCTCCCTTTGTCATTCTTTTCATTCCTGCAAGCTCTCTTTCTTAGAACTCGACCTTCATTTATTTCATTTTCACTCTCTTCAGACTCTGTCTCAACTTGCTTTGTCTTTTCAGCGACTTCTTTTTCCACCTCTTGTTTTGTTTTCCCTACTTCTGTCCCTCCTCGGATCTCGGAAACGCAATCTTCCTGATGGCTACTTGTCCCTTCATCTAACTGGATCTTGCAGTTCCCTACACCTCCTCGGGGGTCTTCCGCAGAAATCTGTCCCTCTCTCTCTGTACCTGTCCCTTGTTCACTTAAATTTGTTACTTCCGGTGGAATTCCTCTCAGTCTCTCATCTGGTACCTCCCTTTCACGAATTTCTCTTGTTGTGTCTTCAGTACTCTTCCCTCTTTTCTTTCTGTGTTCTTTCTTAGAACCCTGCGCTTCTTGCTCGTTTCCAGAATCGCTGGATTCAGAAATCTGTAATCTTCTCAGCTACTTCTGGGGACTAAAGCTGAACTTAGTTCTGTTTCCCCCCTTTCAGAGTTTCCTCGTGTCTTTGACCCTTCGTCATCTGACTCAGTACTTGATTCTGATTCATCAAAGTATTATTTTCCTGTGCTGTCCACTGGATTTGGAATTCTCAATGTATGACTGGCATGGATCCAGTTCTTCAGTCCAGCACACTTCACAGCTGTGGTCGTGGTCAGAATGACTTGTCGTGGTTTTCCCCACCTTGGAACCAGACAATTTCTTCTTCTGTGGACCTTTATCCTTACCCAATCACCTGGGCTCAGATCATGGGCTTGCTTCTTTTCAAGTGTGGTGGCATCTGGTCCAACCTGATGAAACACAGAATGAACTGCGTCAGCCAGGCCTTTACAGTATTCCAACACCATGTCATCAGTTATTGTCATCAGCTTGTTGACTGGTATAAACACATGTCTCATAGCACGTCCCATGATTATTTCATGAGGACTCAATCCTGTAGTTCGGTCTGGAATTGACCTTATTGTCATGAGTACTTGAGGCAAGACATCAGGCCATTTCATACCTGTGGCCAAACACATTTTCACTATTCTATTTTTGATAGTACCATTCATCTGTTCAACCACACCAGAAGCCTCTGGTTGGTAGGCACAATGTAGTTTTTGTTGTACATTCAATGCTTCACAAATTAATCCTACAATCTCATTATGGAAATGTCCTCCTCGGTCTGACTCAATTGTCACTGGGAACCCGAACCTTTTGATAAACTCTCTCAGCAGTAGCTTAGCTACGGTCAACCCATCATTTCTTCTTGTTGGGAATGCTTCCACCCACCTGGAGAATAGGCAGACCACAACCAAAACATACCTCAGTCTGTTACAGGGAGGCATCTCAATGAAATCTACTTGCATTTTGGTGAAAGGCCCTCCTTCCCGACCTATTGTTCCCAGACTCACTACTGTCTTCCTTCCAGGATTGTATTGCTGACATATTAAGCATCTCTGACAAAGACTTTCTGCTACAAGTCTGAATTTTGCATTGTACCAGGTCTGCTTAAATGACCTGATCGTGGCATCTCTCCCAATATGTCCCTGGCCATGATACATCCATGCCATGGTAGACATCATGCTATCAGGCCTAACTGGTCTTCCATCTAGATAGACCCACACATGATCCTTTTCCCTTGGGGCACATCCTGCTTTTACCCACTGTCTCATTTCCTCATCTCCTGCCTCATCCTGCAATTGTCTTACCTCTTCCCAAGTTCCCACAATGTTAGTGAACATTAATGAGCAAGAAGACATTGCTTTTTCCTTAGCCCGATTGACCGAATTCTGATTTCGTGCACAATACTGTACCATGTTGTTAGCATATCTATTCCCGGTGGCAATATAATCACCACCTTGACTATGTGCAGCACATTTTACAACAGCCAATTGTTTAGGCAGCTGTATCGCCTCAAGCAACTTTCCAACCACTTCTGCATTCTTAATGGGAGTTCCACTCGAGGTCAGGAAACCTCTTTGTAGCCATAGTTGGCCGAAGTCGTGGACGACTCCAAAGCCATACTGGCTGTCAGTTATCACAGTCACTCTCACACTCTTCCCAATCTTGCATGCTCTAGTCAAAGCCACAAGTTCTGCTACCTGGGCTGATTTCACTCCTTTCAAATATGATGCTTCTATTACTGCTGCGACTGTGCATACTGCATACGCTGCACTCAGCACTCCTTCATCTGTTCTCAAACATGACCCATCAACGAACATCACAAAATCACTTTCTGGCAAAGGTACATCTTTAATGTCTGGTTGTGGTTTGGTACACAAATCAAGTACATCCAGACAATCATGATCCACTTCATCTCTTACTTCCACAATCTCAGCATCAGGCAACAATGTTGCAGGATTCACATTCACACATCTTGCAAGACTCACATTAGTTGCACTCAATAAGACCTTTTCATACTTAGTGAGCCGACTGTGTGTCATATACTGAGTATGACTCTTTGTCAACAGAATTGCTACATCATGGGGTACAAACACTTTCAATGAATATCCCATCACAATTCCTTCACTCTGCTCCAAACTTCGAAATGTTGCAGCCACCGCCTTCAAACATCCAGGTAAACCTACAGCTACTGGATCTAGCATTGATGAAAAATATGCAATTGGTCTTCTCATTTTTCCATGCTTCTGGGTCAACACAGAAAGTGCACATCCATTTCTCTCACTGCAATACAACTCAAATTCTTTTTCATAGTCAGGCATACCTAATGCAGGTGCTTCACACAAACCATCTCTCAATTGTCTAAATGCTGCTAATTCTTCTTTGTTTAATTCAAGGGGATCTTTTACATCACTTCTCGTTAATCGCACCAAAGGCTTTGCGATCAAGGAAAAGTTACCTATCCACTGACGACAGTACCCAACCATTCCCAAAAACATTCTCACTTCTCTTTGAGTCATGGGAGCTCTCATTCCTTTTATTATTCTAATTCTGTCTATTGTTATTTTCCTTAGTCCTTTCTCAATGTTGTCTCCCAGATACTGTACTTCCTTCTTGCAAAACTGTAAATTAGCTGGTGACACTTTAAGTCCTCCATCTGCCAAATGATTCAGCAAGGCTATTGTATCGACCTCACAGGCTTCATGTGCTTTTGACGTTAACAAAAGGTTGTCAATATATTGAACCAATACAGAGCTTTCGGGTATTTCTAGACTCTCCAAAGACTTCTTTAATAACTGATTGAATATTGAGGGGCTTTCTGTATACCCCTGTGGGATTCGGCACCATGCCAAAATATGCTCACCAAAACGAAATGCAAAAATTTGCTGACTGTCATGGTGCAATGGGATGGAAAAGAAAGCATGACACAGATCAATTACTGTGTACCATTCTGCATCATGGGGAATCTGATATAAAATCACTGATGGATTTGATACAATTGGACAACATGATACCACAATTGTATTCACCTTTCTCAGATCTTGCACTATCCTGAATTTCCCATTAGACTTTTTCAGTCCCATTATCGGTGAATTACATGGACTACTCATTATTTCCCTCAAAATTAGTTGCCTAATCATTTTCTCTATTACAGGAGTTACACCTTCAATTATTTCAGGTGTCAATCTGTACTGTGGAACATTTGGATATCTCACTCCTTCTTTTACAGTTATTTTAACTGGATCTACATTTCTCATTAGTCCTACATCTTCTCCAGTGAAATCCCAAACCTCTGCCTTTACAGATTTTCTCAGTTCTTTTGGTAATTCATCATGGTTGAATACAGCATATGTTTCAGTAACTTCACTTTCTCTGTTAGCTAGGGTCATCTTATACACTACATCATCATCTGGTGTTTCAAAAGCTATTCCATCCGGAGTACAAAATATAGTGCAATTCACTTTGCACAACAGGTCCCTACCTAATAAATTCACAGGACTGGAGTCACACACCACAAAGCGGTGCATTTCTGAAAACTTCCCTATGCTGACTTCCACTGGTTCTGTAAGATATGTCTTAATTTGTCTGTTGGACACACCAACTACTTGGATCGTTTCATCCGAGAGAGGAAGATTCTTAACATCAGCTGAACTAACAGTTGATCGAGTAGCACCAGTATCCACTAGGAAAGTAATATTTTCATCATTAACCCTCCCATCTACAAAAGGTCCTGTCTGGTCTACTTCTAGAGTTGCGCCAAGTACGCACTCTTCTTCCTCCCTTCGGCACCGTCAATAGCTCTCTTCTGCGTCACTCTCATCGCGTTGCAGCCAATACTGCGAGACAGTGCTAGCGTGTGGCAGTTTATTTACCTGTTCTTCTTTGTAGAATGCCGATTCACTACTATACTTCTGTGTGTTTCTGCTCTGTGGAAAAGGTGGTTTTGGTACCTGATTCTGTGGGGGAACAACTTGCTGCTGTTGCTGCAGTTGACCACTCACCTCATGCTGCACCTGTGGGTTCAATGATGAATTTTCATTGTTAGTACTCGGGGGAAATTTACACTCAGATTTCCAATGCCCTATCCTGCCGCAATTATGACACGGGAACTTCTTTTTAGCTTCTTCAATATTCCCTTTGTACTTCCCATTACTAAATTTTGGTTTTGTCCCTGCTTGTTCCACCAATTGTGCTTCCTGTCTCTCCGCTACCTTTACCTGTGCCCACATTGCCTTCTCCTTTAACTTCCGCTGTTTTGCTTCAATTTCATCACTGAAGTATTTAGCATGTCTCAATACTTCATCTATTTTCTTGTTTTGCCAATCTACCATATGCTGTTTAATCATCTCATCAATTTCTGGTCGTAGACCATATACAAATCTGTATACAAAATGGCTCAAATCCTTTTCACTCAGATTCACATCTCCGCTAAACTGCTTAAAAGCTTGTATTAGCCTCTCGTAATATGCATGCACTGATTCTTTACTCTCCTGGTGTGTTCGATCAATTTTTACCCAGTCTGTCTCTTTAGGGGGCACTTTATTTTTCAGAAATACCATAACCTGCTCATATTCCTTCATTACCTCGGGGTCTGGTGCTCCCGTTTTAGGATCCCTAGGAAATTCCTTGGTTGGCCAATTTATCATTAGCTTACACTCTGACCATAGATCTGCTGGTACAATTATGTCAAATAGACTATTCAAATCAATCCATAGTACTTTAGACAATCTCACAAATCTGTCTACCTGTCTGTACCACTCGACGGGTTTTTCACGTAGTCGAGGGAAATCATTTGTAAAAGACAAAATATCCTGTCTCGTCCATGGGACATGTACAAATTCTCCTCCTGGAATCTCTCTCATAGGGCACTCAGTCACTACCTTCTCCTTTTCTCTTACAGGAAAGGCTGAAAATGTCTTATCTGAGGCATCATCGCGTTTTCTATACCACCTGCTTCTCCATTTATCCACGTCTCCCCATTTTCTCAGCAAAATGATTATGTCCTTAATTTGACCTATTCGTCCTGTGGTGTTCATATTCTCAATGTCCTTTTCAGTGAATTCTACTCGATATGGTTTCTGTAAGGCTTTTACCTTTTCAATATCAATACCCATTTCATTTGCCACTTCTTCTAACCTTTCATGCAAATCTTTCGCTCTCCAGGTCACACTTTTGCACAAAAATAATAGTTCTTAATCCTGATAGGTTTTCAATTTTTCTGTTGGGATAGTCCCTACTATTAATTCTTTCAATACCATTCGTAACTTGGCCACATCAATTGATTGGAATTCTTTGTCTTTCTTCTGTAAGCTTCTCAACCATTCACTTAACTCGTCTGTTGATGGTCCTACTGGTTTTTCTATACTTCTGTGTCCCAAAGCTTTGTGTGTTTCTGGCACTGTCTCTATCATTGTCATACGTCTCTCTGCACAATTCTGATCTACAAATGGATTATTTGTAAAATTTGGTTCCATTACACTCATAGTCTGCCTCCATGGATTCTCATTCAGACTCACTTTTGGTTGTTCTACGGGTTTATTACTTCTGTAAGGGACTGTCAAACAATGCTCACTGTCTTTCTGTTTGTCAAAAATAGGCATTACTGGACCTATCTTCTCAGTTAATTCCAGGGTTGTTTTCGCTAATTCTGCAGAATTTTCTCCATCTGTTCTTCCTTCCGATCTCTTTTCTAATTCCCTGGTACCACTGTTTTTACTCGAACTTAGGGATTCTGGTTCCGATTTCATAGTTCACATCGTTTCCCTCATTAGGGCACTTGGAGTTAACATTTCTGGTTCTGGTCGATACAGTGGTGGATTTTTATAGAACCTCTCATCAAGAACATCATCCTCAGACTCATTCGCTCCATACCCTCTCGACTCGAAATTATGCCTGTTTTCTGCACACTTTCGACCATAATTCTCTCCTACAGTTCTTACAGGGAACACACCCTCAGTCATACTCGCATCTCGCCATCTTTTCAATCGATCGCTATGCGTTTCGTGTCCATATGGTCTTCCAAACCAGTACCTATATCCTCTACCACTTCTTTGTATTTCTCGTTCATGCATTTTGTCTTCCCATTCCGTCAAAGCCTCAAACTGTGTCGGTCTAGGTCTTGGTTCCAAATTCATTATCTTTTCCCTTAAATTTCTTAAAACTGCCAAATTAAATGAACCATACTCTGGAAAAGCTAATACTCCGTCGTCCTTGGTGTATCTCACCTAGTTATCTAACCAAATACAAGTATGATACCCATATTTCGCAATCATAAAGGATGCAGGGGTTTTTGGTGGGTAAATGTATTGGGATGGTTAGATCAATGGAAATTTGGTATTATACTAAATGCAAGATCTATAGAACCGGTTCCCTTATGTGAGGATCATCTCATGAATTCAGTATCGGTAGTTGAGAAGAGTCAGGTGGAAGAATCAAATATAATAGATAATGACCATGCAAGCAAACTCATTAGAAGTTTTGGGAAAGTTTTTATGGATAAGTTGGGTAGGCTCAAAGATTTTTCACACAAAATTGTACTTAAGAGTAATCACATGCCTGTCATACAAAAACTTCGAAAGGTTCCCATTAACATCAGGGATGAACTCAAGGAGATGTTAGATGAATTACTTAGAGAGGGCATCATTGAACCGATAGAGTCATCAGAATGGGTTTCTCCCATAGTTTTGGTGCGGAAACCTGACAAAAAGTTGAGAGTGTGTGTGGATTTAAGAGCGTTAAATGCTAATATTATCGTTGACTGCCACCCTTTGCCAAACATTAATGAACTTGTATCATTTTTACATGGTGCTAAGATATTTTCTACTCTTGATCTCAGATCGGCATATCATCAGATAGAACTTACTGAAGATTCTAGAAAATACACTGCGTTCATCACTCCACAAGGTTTGTTTCAGTACACTCGCATGCCTTTTGGTTTGGCGTCCGCAGCTTCCGTATTTCAAAGAATTATGTTCCAAATTTTCAAGGACATTGATTCATATGTTAAATGTTTCCAAGATGATATTTTGGTTTTCTCAAATAATACACAGGAGCATCAAACACATTTACAAGAAGTGTGTAAAAGACTGGAACAAAATGGTCTGACTCTTAAAGCGCACAAATGCAAGCTATTCAGAGAATCTGTAGAATATTTAGGACATACACTTTCAGGTGAGGGTGTTGTTCCCAAAAAATCTAATGTGGAAGCTGTATCCAAAGCCCCGTCTCCAGAAAATAGGGATCAATTACTTTCTTTTGCTGGAATGTGTGAGTACTACAGTAAGTTTGTTGTGAACTTTGCCACCAAGATGGAGCCTTTGAGGAGACTTTTGAGGCAAGGAGTGAAATATGTGTGGGGTGATTCTGAACAACGGTCTTTTGAAGAGATCAAATATGATATTGTCAATGCACCCACACTTAAACCTTTTCGTATTAACTCTGAATGTGTCATCACTGTGGATGCAAGCTTATATGGTTTGGGTGCGGTGTTGTCACAAAAAGAAAGTAAGGAGGAATGGAATGTAGCTTTTGCCTCAAGGACTCTTAATGAATGTGAACGCAAGTATTCCGTCATTGAGAGGGAGTTGTTAGCTTGCGTTTGGGCCATTGAGCATTTTAGGTTGTATGTGTGGGGTTCTAAGTTTATATTAAGAACGGATCACAAACCGTTAGTAAACATTTTATCTGTTGGTGGAGGGTGGAATTCCACGGCCAGAATTGCCAGGTTAATGTCAAAATTGCAGGAATATAATTTCAGTACGGTATATGTTCCTGGCAAGAAGAATGTCACTGCAGACTGTTTGTCACGCCTACTGTGCAAACAGAGTGGAATTAATTCTGTAGGTGAGGTTGATGTTGTAATGACTATTGATGATGTACTTCAAGGAGAATTTCAAGACATTTCTGAAACCCATTGGAAGGATTGTGAGCAGAAGGATGCTAAATGGTTATTGTTAAAAGACTACATCAAACACGGCTGGCCAAGAAAGGATAGAATAAGTCCAGAAGTTATACCGTTTTTCAGAGTTATAGAAGAATTAGAACTAGATGGTGATTTTATTTTTAAGTCAGGAAAGTGTATTCCACCAGAAGGAATGTATGAAGTGATTTTGGGGATTGCTCACAAGACACACCCGGGCATTTCATCAATGAAGCGTTTAATTAGATTGTTTTTCTGGTGGCCAGGCATTGATAGATTTATTGATAAGACAGTCAGGGAATGTCCTGAATGTGTATCTAGTGAAAGAACGCTTAAGGTTTATACCCCACCACTTAAGATTGTAAAATGGCCGTCCGTACCTTGGAAAAAGATAGCTTTTGATATTTCAGGCCCTTTCCACATTCTCCCAGAAAATTCACGTTACGCTTTAGTGATAGTTGACTATCATTCAAAGTGGCCTGAAGTGAAATTTGTCCCGAAGGCTACTACTAGTGCGGTCATTGGGTTTTTCAAAGATGTTTTTGCCAGAGAAGGTTGTCCTTCATGTTTAGTTACTGATAATGGGGTTCAGTTAACATCAGGAGAAATGGATGAGTTTTAAAAAAAATGCAATATCACTCATAGATTTACTTCTTTATATGAACCACATGAGAATGGACAAGTAGAACGAATTAATAGAATTTTGAAGGGATTTGTCACTGAAGCGGTAAAGTTTGGAGCAGATTGGATAAGTGCTTTGAGAGAACGTTTATGGACTTATAGGATCACACCACACACTACAACTGAAATTAGTCCATTTAAACTTTTTAAAGGAAGGGATCCGGCTTCATTGGTTTTACCTTGGTGGTTAAAAGAAAAGTCTCATTATTTTGATTCAGATAAGGAGAATTTGGAAGTGGTTGCTAGACGTGTGGAAGCTAAACAGTTTATAACCAAAAGGAGATATGATGAGAAATGAAAAGCAAGGCCCCATGAGTTTCAAGAAGGAGATTGGGTGAGGATACTAAAGCAGGGGTTAATTTGTAAAGGTGACAATAAGTTTGGTGATCCTATTCAAGTAAAAAAAGTTTTTGAAAACAGTGTTATGACACAAGATGGCAAAATCTGGAATGTGGGTAAGTTGGCGAAATGTATAAAATCTTATGCCACAAAAGATGTGTCACTCAACAAGAGTGATGATCGCAATAAGGGTGATTCTGTGGCTCACAGAGTCAAAGACTGCAAACGAGAAATTAGAGTTCCAAAAAGATATGCAAATGATATGTAATTGCTAATTGGGATGTATCATGCTGTTATCTCTTTGTTTTTATTCTGTTGTTAAATAAGGGAGATATGTTACATACATTAAGAGTTAGGTGCATGTATCTTTAAGTCAGGTTCAGTGTCGCATGCCACTGCATGCGACATGTGATGTTTTCAGTGGGGTTCCACATTCTAGATGGAGAGCTGGGATGGTAGGAAAACTGTTGGTGGAAAAGAACTTGGTATTTGTAGCAGTTGGATGCATATTGAATGTGCTGCCAATAAAGAATTATTCATTAATTATTCTACCTTGAAGAATCATCATTTCAACATGCAGTAACTGTCCTTCCCTAGTCTTAACTGGTTTGTCCTTCTTAAACCACTCTTTGATTCTCCCTAACCAGGTTTTCTTCTCCTTTTCTGGTGGATCGTAATACATTTTCTTGCCTTTCGCGTATCACTAGTCTCTCTTTACCACTGTACCGCTAATCTATCGAATCACAGCGCGACTTCACACTAACGCACCAATTCAAAGCTTCCACGTCACTGTCACAGTCCTCAAATCCTAGCGCGACTCAGAACTAACGCACCAATAAGGAGCATCTACGTCACCCTGTTTCCTCTAATCCTAGCTCAGCATACACTAACGCACCAATATGGGCGTGTTTCACAGTTCTGACCGACTGTCCAATCCCAGCGCGGTCGTTTTGACGTCAGCAGCCGCTGCGGCAGCTCCTACTCCTGCTTCTGTCTACCCCTCCTTTACAAATCCGCTCAAAAAGTTTTTATTTCAATTTCTACACTTCTGTTAGTAACAACATAGAAACATCTCCATTGTCCGCTTCGCTAACCAAAGAACAGCAAAAAGACCTTTCTCACGAGAATTCCGTCTTTCCCGAGAGCAGCGCTTACCTCTGGCCTACTACGAAATCATTACTTCCATTGATAAAGTAGCACATCCCTCTACTTCACCCTTCTAACAAGCATCAGCTAATTGTTTCTCTAGCATTTAAGACACATAGTTGGAGACCCAATGCTCCTGAGAAATAAACCTAGAGTTTGGCAATCAACCCAAAAGCCTTTACATTCACACTCGTTCACACAAGAAAATGTAGTACATTCGCACAGAATCCTGTCTTTCTTGAGAACAGCGAACAGTCTGTCCTACTACAGAATTATAACATACGTTAACAAAGCAGCGCTTACCTCTCCTTTGTCCTTCTAACAAGCTCAGAGAATACCTATTACCTTTCCAGTGATAAGCGTGATCGGAATGCCAGTTGGATCCCTGGTACCTAAGACCAGAATTTCACAGGTAACCTTCGCTATCATTCACACTTTTTTCACACTATGAATGTCTCTAATGGCAACACACGACGATGCTACCGAATCGAACCCAGACAATGCGCCGTGCAACTTCAATTGTCACACGTTTCCCCTGTGTACCTACAGGGCAACAACAATTCCGTCTTTCCCGAGAGCAGCGCTTAGCTCTGCTCTACTACGGAACCGTTACAAACTTCCGACTTCCTACATCCCAGAAGCCGTGCAAACAACATATAACTCGACGCGACTCAACATAGAGCATTAGTACATAAATCAATACCAATCAATAACCAAAATCAATAAGCAATGTACAAGCAATAATCACTAAACCAAAACAATAACAACCATCATACTGCTACCAGAAAAACTGCTGCAGCGCGGAGTGCAAAATCCCTCTCTACCGTCACGGACCAAAAGATCTCACATACACACACTATCCATACATTCGCTGGTGGGGCCCATAACACCAACATTCACTCACCATCAGTCTGTGTGGGAGGCGATTATCCTTCCAAGCGCTGGAAATGAGAGAGGGGAAAAATTACCACAATCTACCCCAATGAGCATCAAATCTACATAACCTTCTGATACTCATTAGGCCCTGAATTTCACCTTTGGTATTCCTCTCCTAAAACAGGACGGATCTGCTAGTTGCTGGTTTAAGTGAATTTCTAATTCTCTAATTAACCTTTTCATTAACACATTTCAATGAAAAAACAACCCAACTGATTTCTGTAGATGTTCAAATCCAAATTTATATTAATATTGCAAATTAAATCATTAATTTGATCAAGTTGCCATTCATATTTACCTATTCTGGCTAAAGTCGTCCTCTATATCAGATCTGGCAGTCTCGCAAATCTATGCCCATCAATTTTAGTAGGTTCAGTTCATCAGGAGTTTGGGCATTAATTTAGTCCATCAAAGATTCAGGCTAACAGCTGTCCTGCAGTGTCACCGTCCTCTCCGTCAGCATAACGTCAGGAAATCGAGAAAGCCTAGAAACGACCCCGCACCCACCTCTCTATTCTACCATAATTTATAGTAAAATCCATATCAAATGTATCAAAGTTTTAGACATCCGAGTTCTCTGATTGGACAATCAGGGATCATCCTTTTAAGTTCTCACGAAAGTGTATTTTGGGTTATGACCCTTGTCAGTTCCGGTTCACACAACAGTCTTTGTTCGGAATATTTGGACGACATCCCAGGCTGTCCTTGAAAGGTACATGTTCATCTGGGGTCAGGTCCAGGCCACTGTGTATCTGTTGTCAGCGCAGGCGCACTTCACCCAAGCCTTGTTCAGCGTTGGCAGTCGGGTTAGGCACCAAAGGCAGCCATCTTTCGATAGGCCAAAATGGTCAACTTAAGCAAAGAAACACAAAAACGTAATTAATACATAAAAATGACAAATCAAATGTTATTCCCTCGCTAATACCCACATGTGTATGTATTTATCTGGCAAAAAGCAACACTCAGTGCGGTTTATACTTACTAAATAAAGCATGAATCACAATTACATCACAAAAGCGACATACATCATGCAATATTCTGATTGTCTATCATTAGTATGCGTACGAAATTTAGTTCACGTAATTAATTAGGCAATGCAGATGCAAATCCCACGTATAATTCATATATTAGTAAGGTAGGTAAATATTTTCCACATCACTCCAATCCATTAGTTTGATTATAATTAATTAATTAATGTTATTAATAAAACGACATGCAACATGGGGTGGGTATTTAAATTTTTGCATAACCCGCTACAGCACATACACTGTAAAGTTGAAAGGTAAGAGGTGAAAAAATTAAGACATTTATAATTCAGAAACAAATAAGCTGTATGTTCATATTTTGCATTTTTGGGAAGAAATTAGAAAAAATAAATTGTTGGTTGTGATTTGTTAAGTAATGACACTATGAGAATGTACATCTGCAATATTTTTATTTCACAACAAAAGCGCCTATGCACAGCCTTAGACAAGGATGCCTGCTCGCCTCTATGCTTTTTAATCTATTTACTTCGGAATTGAGCACCCTTTTATACCAACGAAAGTCTCACCATCCTGCTGTAGAATATTAAGATGATGTAGTGTGCGAAAGGCAAGAATTTTCACAGGACTCAATAAGTTTCGGTCTTTTATTTAAGATATCAAGTCCAGTACATAAGACCCCATCCATCATAAGTCAAAGCTACTCCAGCTCACCTCCTGCAGTTCAAATCATTACATTCTGATCTGGAGCACTCAACCCATAACCATTCCAGAACCAAGTACAACACACCACATAAATTCTACTATAACATACCACATTGTGCTTCTTAATCAAACTGGTGTAAGCCTCCAATGGATTTAAAACACTTGGGATGAATGCTATAAGGAAAACTAAGGGGCATATTCACAAGGAACTATCGCTAAGTCAATGGCACTTTATCGCAGCCAAAGTTGCGATAAAGTTATCGCCCCATTCACAAGCTGGTGTTAGCAGCCCACAGTACCAGTTTATCCGTGATAGCAGCCTCAAAAAACATCGCCACAGAGGCCCCCCGCAAGGAGATGCAGAGAGAGCGTTCCCGTGCCAAAAGCCGCGACAACATCACACCTCAACATTCTCAACGACCGGACAGAACTGTGATAAAAACCCAAAACAGACGATAAGGCGCGTTAGCACCAGGAAATCTACACCTGCTCTGACCTTGTGTAAAGTCGGATGGCAGCCTGCACAACAAAAGGGAGCACAGCCCAGGGCCACATCGGAAGGGCAACAGATGCCATGGAGCCACCCATCATGTGGCCTGGGCACCCAAGAGGGCCACAACACCCACTGACACCACCCCAGGATCACAACCCACACCCGGAACACCCCCCCCGGACCACCACTAACGCAGCACAGACAAAGACAGCGGACCCCCAGGAAGCGTACCAGCCGCACAGACCCAACCTCTGACAATGTCACCATCCACCACAGGCTGAAAGGCACAAGCATTCCACGCATCCCAACCGTTATCGCCCAACAGGCCTATGGCACCAACACAGCGGACAACCAACATCCCACCCCACACCAAGCTGCAGGCTTGGGTGCACCTGTTGGCCCCTGGCAACCCCCCAACCAACACCCGCCAGAGTTGGAGGAGTCTCACTGCCAGCCACATCTAAGTCCCTCACACCTGTCCTGGACATCACTATCACCCTGGTACCCCAGTCCCCATACGTCCAACACAATGCTCAGGTCACACTGGAGACCAAGCAAGGACCATACGCCATTGCAGGATGCACGCACATGTTGGGGCAATCCACAGTACACATGTCCCACCTGTGCCCCCTGGTGACACAGCACACAATCACCGCAACAGAAAGCACATGTCTCACCCCAATGTGCAGGCAGCAACAGAACACCGTGGAACCTCCAACAATGTTGCCTTCAAATACACAGCCAGTGTGCATGATTCCTCCATCCTCCGACAGTCCATCAGCAATCAGCGTTCCCAGGATGGCACCAAGGGAAATGCACAGCTCCTTGACAAGTTCCAAATGAACATCCCACTCACCTCAACTCCACAACCATGCAAATCACAACTCTGGCAATGCACACGTCACAAAATCACAGCCAACATGCACAACATCATGCACACCCCCCAGACACGACAGAACAACTCACAATGGTTACCTGGCCAAGCCGTGAACATGAGCCGTCAACGGCATGGCACCTCAGCCACACAACATCCGAATGTGGGGAGAGGTGGCAAACAGGCATGTGTGAAGGATGCAGTAGTACCATGATTGGGAAAGTACACAATGCCAAGAGTGGCAGAAATGTGCTGGACAGACCGCAGTATGAAGCACACACCCATATCCATGACGACATACACCTCTGGTGTATGGAGTGTATTGGACAGTGGATGCAACCATGTCACCACAGCCAGTGGGGGACCTCACAGAAATCTTGCCTGTTACGCCCCCCCCTAAGCATGACCGGAGTGGGATGGCCCGGCTTACACCACGCCTGCATAGGGGTGTGAATTAGAAGCACGTAGCCCTGGGCATGATCCTCTTCCGGAAAGCCCAACGCCTCTCACCCCGCCATGAGGCCGACACCATCCTCTAGAGTGGAGTTGGCTGCAAATCTGTGCACCTGCCGGACCCCGACACGCTGGGCCACGAACCCGTCAGGCCCGCCCCTGGGCAGACAGGCCTCACTGATCACCTGCCGACACCGGTGTGTGTCAAGGAGGGCCCACCACATTCCGGCCCAAGCTCAGACATGAGTCCCGCGACCTTGGTAGCTTCCTCAGACCATCACGGCCTCCACGACACAGGCCCGCTTTCGTCCTTTTTCGTTTACGTACTCTACTGCCACCCCAGGCCTACTCCTTGGCCCAGTAGATCCCATGTGTGAAACCGTGTTCTGAGTCATGATAGCAGTGACCCCAAATCCGGTACAGCGGCAACAGCACCAGGCCCCACCCGATCAGTGAGGCATAGTTCCATATGGCCTTCTTGCGACACGTGATGTCACTAACCCTGTTCAATGCCAGCCGGCAACACGGGGTGCCACTCACCCCGTTCAACACCAGCCGGCGACACATGATGCCACTAACCCTCTTCAATGTCAGCCTGCGACACGTGGTGCCACTAACCCTGCTCAACGTCAGCTGGCGATACGTGGATGAGGGACTAGACTACCCTGCGAACCAGTAGGTCTCAAATCCAGCGCAAATCACAAATGGCAGATTCCACACCAGTGGTCGCACTGAGAGGAGTAAGAGGAAGATGCGGCTCAGTCCGGACGAAACCCGGGTCACATACACGGAGGTGTCCAAACACGTGGTGCCACTGAACATAAACATCGCAGGCCAGTGGGGTCATCCAACCTATACCGGTGACACTCAGTGAATGGCCAGTGCTGACCGCTGCCTCAGGCCTACACCACAGTCAGGCAGGTCAAACATTTGGAACTGAGTCTTGATCACACCATGGCAGTGAACACCATTTAAGGCATGGGACAAGGCACTTTACTCACTACAATGTGGTACCAACAAGTCTGTGCATGGCATCACAACCACGCGTGTCTGTGGCCCTACGCAGACTACTGCCCTCGGCCTATGCTGCGCACAAGTGGGTCACAGATTTGGAACTGAACATCGGTTATTCAATAGGCAGAATACATGTCTTCGCACACACGGAAAGGTGTAAGAGGATGATGCGTTGCAGTCCGGAGGGAACAAGATCATTGTTACGGAGGTGATCGAACACTATCAACAACTACCCTTGTGTCACTAACTATGTGCCTTGCCAGCCAACAACACGTGGTTGTGGGCCACTGCTGATTGCTGCCTTCGGCCTACACTGGGGTCCAGGAAGTCACAGACTCTTCATTTTGCAATGGCTGAGTACTGGCATCATCGTAGACAGCATCCCCTCTCAGCCCCGTTGCCACTAAGTCTGTTCCCCGACAATCATGGACACTCTCTGGTCGAACTTTGGTGGCGTCTGAGTCTATGGACTAGGGGGCAGTTTTCCTCCTCATGTAGCTGATACCGAATTGGTGGTGGCAACGAGGCTGTCACATTCCACTCCTCAATTTGCTGCTTCTGGATAAAATTAAACCTCTCAGCGTCATGCCCTGGAGGACACCTTCCACTGTCCCCCGAAACCCTCCACAACATACACTTCGGACATTGATGGTGACCCGCTCAGGTCGCATGTCCCATCTGAGTGTACCGCAAGTCACCGTCCCATGGCTGGGTGCCTGTGCTGGCCGCTGTGCATCCAGGGTCACTAGCTCTGTACTTGTCAGGTCCGGGACCCCTTTTTCTGAGATATTGAATAGCCCCTGAAGCATTGGCCTTGGGGTCATCAATGCCATTTCTCTGTGGCCCTGCGCTGTACGCAGCCTCTGGGCCCAACCGCATCCCACCAGGGCTCACACACCAAATCGAGCCCTGACTGGCCCGGACGTGGCATCACCGCAGGAGGCACACGCCACCGCCGCAATGACCACCTCCAACAGCCATCTGCCACAGTCGACACGGTGGTCCTGACAGACATACAGAGCTGCTCAGACCTGTCGTGGATGCCATCATCGGCCTGATACCCTGCTCAGCACTCCAGGTGCCAGTGACTCAGTGCACCGCAAGCCATTGTCCGTTACTGATTGAGTTTTGAGCTGTGGAGAGGTTGCGCAGCCATGTCACCTTATACAGTGTGGGGGCCCTGAGACGTTGATGGGGAAGATGATGCAGGTATGATACACCCCACTGCATCTGCATCAGGTATCTGTCGGAGGGACACAATCCAAGACTTTTTCTTCACATGGGCGTACTCATCTCTAGTGTCCCATCCCCAGTGCACTCCAACTCACGGACACTTCTGTTTGCATGTTGGCTGTCCTCTGGACTTTCTCCGGCACCCTTCATGTTGCTCAGCAGTTGACTCTTTTATGCATGTGTTTTCTGTTTCCGTTGCACTGGTGTCTAATGTTCAAGTGGTTGCCAGCACCAGACATTCCGTGCGGAATGGCTAACACTCACGCCACACACATCCAGCACAGGCGTCAATGTACATGTGTCCCTGCCAATAAAGTGACCTGGCGCATGTGCCCGTAAACAGTTCAACATGATATCTGTGTGTGTACCTGTGGTCTTGTTGTATGCATGAGGGCCCTGGGCCCTACGCCATTACATTGTGCTGTATAAATCGGATGCAGACGTGTCACCGCAGGCAGCGGGTTGGAGCTTGGACATGCAGCTTTGTTACCAACTCAACTCATAAGGGGAGTGGCCAGGGCCATCGTACGCAGAGGCAACATGGGTGTGTGACTGCTATTTGAGCACCCCTGCCTGTGGTTCTGTACTGTGAATGTGCATCTGTATGTGTCTCTATGGCAGTGTGGGTCTCCTTAGTGGGGTATTGGTGATCCAAGAAGGGGGATAGACACCTACGTATGTGTCCTGGTTTGCATTCCATGGGTTCGGCCCCCACCCACACCTATTGGGCCTCCACCTTTTGGCGTGCAGGAACCTGGCATTAGGGTGCGATGTGTGGGTCGGTGAAGTGGCGTGAGCCAGCTGTGCTTGCGGGTGCTTCCTGCTGTGTGGTCTGTTGCAGGCTTGGTCTTCTCCTCTGAGTAGCTTGGCTGTCCAGGTCCTGGGGGGGGCATGGAAATCTGTGCTGCTGTAGGGTGTTGGTGTCGACGGTGTGGTGTCCTCTCTGGCATCACTGATGTGTTGTATTCTGTGCTCTGCTGAAGGTGTTGTGTGCCCCTCTGTGATGTGAAGGGGAGGTGCGTATTGACTTTGTGTTGAAATATATGTTGGCGCATTGTGCAGGTTGCATGCAGACTGTATGGCAATGTACTGTTTGGGGGTGCTGGATTCTTCTGCGGGACAGTGTACATTTGGTCAACATGACGGATGTGAGGTCGTACGCGCACATTTCCATTTCACAGTTTCCAGCTCTGTCAGATATAGTAGGCATGTTTCTGTGCATGTGTGAAGTCAGTTGTGTCCTCTGTTCTGCAGTGTCGGCTATGCGCGTTGTTTCTCGTTGACATCAATGTGCGTGTGCTGTTTGTGCTATGTGTGTGTGCCGCAGTGTGCCAAGGGGATCGGGCCTATGGACCTGGGTGATTGTGGGTGTGCAGTGTCCTACACCTTGTTGTGCATGTATGCCATTGTGCCCACTCCCCCGTCCCCCTGTCCCTGTTCATTGCACTCCCTGTTGATGTTGTGTCAGGTCCTCTCGAGCAATGTCCGTACTCCCTACTCCTTGCACTGTCTCCACGCTGATGGCTGTGGCCTGGGTTTCCTTCAGCTCCGCCGGTGGCACTGGACTGCCACCTCTTGTCGCTGTTGCTGCCTTCCTGTTGGCAGCAGGTTTGTGCCTGGTTTAGGTGCTCACGTCATGCCGGCGAATATTGGACTCCTGGATTGGCCTCCTTGGCACTCAGACTGCAATCCAGGTGGTCTGCTAGTGGGTCAGATTCTGGTAGTGTTCTGTCACCTCCGTGACGCTGGTCTTGTTTTCCTGCAGTCTGCACCCCGTCTTCCTCTCCCTCTTCTCCTTGGCCTTCCCCGATCCCGTTGTTCCTTGCTGGTAGTCTGTGGGGGTTGTGGGGTTCGAGTTGGCCCCTGCGCTGTCAGGGTGCATCCATGTTGCTACGCACTTTGGATTGTTTTTGGTGTAGTTTTTCTGTGGTTTTTATGGTGCATTGTTCCACCAGACGCGTGGGATTTGTAGGCCTGTGGCTGGTTTTCTCTACTTTTTGTACCACGGTTCGCCTCATTGGATTCTTTTTGCGTTCGCGTATTGCATTTATGCAGGGTTGCATTGATTTTCACGTGGAGATTTTGCGCCTTATCGGGTGACTATCGCATGCTACCACCTTGTTGTGAATTCCACGTTGACACTGGGTTATTTTCCCGCAATAGGATGCAATACTGAAAGTTGCGTTACGCTATTCTTGCGATAGTTATCACACGTTCTTGTGAATATACCCCTAAATGTCAGGGAACTTTGGAAAAACTAATATTCTCGTTTTTAGTAAAAAGGTGAATTCAAAGGTTCCTGTGACTTGGGATGAACGCCGGCTATGAGGAATATAAATATCTGGGGTTATGGCTGCAAGATTGTGGCTCACACCTCATTAGAATGCATTGAAACCGAAGCTGGCTGCCTTAATTCACGCTTTCTAAAAGCTCTTCCCCTATCCTCCAGCCTGTCACTTACTCCCCTACTTTGTGTAAAAAGGGCCAAGCTCATGCCAGTGCTATCTTTTGGCTTCATAGCTTATCCAGACGAACTTGGGTCTTTCCTAAATATATTTCAATATAAATTCTATAGTTTATTATTCCATCTCCCTAACAGTGCCTCGCAAGCTCATGTGGGACTAGAGTTCGGCCTAATAAATCATCAACTGGCCGAGAAGGCATCATTGAATAAACATGTATTCTCCCTGAGGCATGCAGAAGCGGCCTCGGTAAAAGCCTACATCTGGAAGGGGATGTGTTTGGGTGTGAGCATGAACACATAGGAATCCGCATTGCCTGCAGCTCGTCGAAATTTGCAGGCAGAAATACTATGGGAGCAAAATCTGCCGGATGCCTACTGTAAAACACTGCTGAACAAACAAGTGAGTTGGATTTCTGTTTTGATGATGAAGACAAATTCAGGAAAAGAAACCATGCCTGGAGGATGTCACTTAATACTTACAAGCATCCCCAACTCCATTGCTACCGCACCGAAAGCTATAAAATGTACTTAAACTAAGGTCACTGCAACTAGGCTTTTGGCTGCATTCACCTTAAGACTTACTCCCAAAATGGGCCAAAAGTCTACCTGGTAGTGCATGCAGACTGTGCTTGTTTCATAAAGACTACTGCACTTACTCTGCACTATACCACCCTTCTAAACACACGTAGGTATTGTGTTAGTCCGAATTTCATTCAATTCGGTATTAGAACATGCCGACATGCAATCACTTTCTGCATGGGGGTGACTTCCTAATGGTCACTGTTAATTTCATCAAATTAATGTACAAAGCAGAGCGACTTCTTGACAGCAAATATTCTCCAGCTTAGACAGAAAAGTAACTGATTGCTGGAATCACAAAGTCTGAAGATCCAGACAGCCCCTACAAGGAGGTTGGAAAAGTTTATGAACTGTTCACTGATGTTAAGTTTCCCTTCTCCTGATTTAATGATAATGAAATGTATTGCTTAGATAAGTAGGATCTCTTTTAACTGTGTCAACAATTAATCCTAATGTTGTGGTGTCACTCGTGACTCTTTGGGACGAATTATGGTCACCGGGCATTTTTAGCTATTATACATCTCATCTACTATCTAGAATGCTTCAGGGTTTCACGGCTCATGCCTCTGATCAATAGAACTGTTTACATTGTTTTATCACTTACTGTGACTTCAAAGGATGAATTATTCACCCCAGGCACTTTAAACAGCTATACGTATTTATTATGAAGCATGTTTTATAGTTTTTATTAACTAAAATAAAATTTACTAACTTACTTTATTTCGCAACTTTGTTGTTATTTAGATGCCAATTCATACATTCCGAAGGCCCTCTTTCAGAAGTTCTTTTCCAAGCTGTTTCAACATCTGAAAAACGAAGTGAATGGATATAATCTTGCATGCCTCAGTGGCTGCAAAATGAGTGACCCTATCACATAAAATAAGTACTACAAGTGCTAATCCTAGGGACTGGGATGCATCACATAGAGAAAGCACTAAAAGTGCTAATTTAGGCAATAGGGTTCTGTGAAAAAATGCATCTTTTTACACTGTCATTCTCATTTTTGTTGCGGAATGATGCACCCGGGTTTTTAACTGTGTGCACTGAGAAACTGCTAACCATGTGCGGTGCATGTGCTCCAATCCCTAAAACATGACAAAATTGGCTTACTCCTAATTAGCTATTTACTTTTCCTAAAAGGTGATGATATATGGTGTCCTAAAATAAACCCCTGGCATGGAAAGTTACATGTCACCTATGGACTACAGCACTAGTGTATCATCCACTATTGTGGCAAGACACACATCACTTCAGGCCTACCATTGTAGCCAGGCTGATGCAGTTGTAACACTGTAGCACAACTTGTGAGAATGGTCCTTTTCAACAGGGAAAAGTGGCTATCACAGCCATTTACCCTGTAGGAAGGCTGACTAGCTCATAAAGAAAGAGTGAAACACAATATTACATAATATTTCCGCTATCTCAGGCTAGGGAACAGCTAGGAAAATGATTAAACAAGATTTTCTTGTTTATTAAAAGCCCAGCTTAATGGTATGTTGGGGGACTTTTAGAAAGTTACATTTTCCCTGCCTAATGCTCCTGGAGGCTAATTTGCTTCCAACTGTCACCCAGCTGTTGAATAGGCCTGATGAGGTGTGAGGCATTTTCCCAGAGCAGAGATCATGCCTGAATGTGGATACGCATTTTTGTTCCCATCGCAGGAAGACTAGTTGGGATGTGCCCAGGAACTTAATTTACATCAAAGTGGCATCTCCATCACAAGCAGATGTCAGGTGACACATGAACATGCCCCTTCCTTTGTGCTCCCAGTGAGAAAGGCCCCAAACCTAGTGGGGGGTATAGCTGCCCCCAAAACTTGCTTCGGATTGATCACAGAGGAGGGGATACTCATTACTTTGACCACACATCTGGGTTGGTCCACAGGGTTTGCATAACATGAGAAGGGTTTTTTCCATCTTTGTTTTAGTGAATCAGGAGCACGGTGGGGTTGTTTGCAGTAGAGCACATAGAAACTGCTGCAAAAGCGGGTAGAGTTACCCGTAGGAACTTTTACCCTATTGGTTAGGGTGTCGCCGGGAGTCACAACCACTCACAAGCTAGTACCAGGTACAATTGTTGCACACCAAGACACCTTCTTCAGAACACTCCGGACCTATGGGAGAACAGAAGAAGGATTGCACGTGCTGTGTGAGGGACAGCTTAAAGAATATCAAAGACAAAAATATTGTGTGGACAGAATATCATGTCAAAAATATCGAGGATCAAAATATCGAGAAGGTTAGTGCAAATAGGTAAGTATACATTTAATATTCTGAACTCCACTTCTATCTACCTTGAACATATACATTTCTTCAAGGTACATAATTGTGGTGTTAAGTATAGTAAAATTTGCTCTGCTGTAGAATTCTGAGCTCTGAAGTCCGATGGTAAACATATTGACCTGGTGAAGGCACCAAAAGTACTTGGATGGCAAGAGAACTTCTTTAGGCAGGAAATCTAAATTTTCTGCACCGAGATTTTCCAGTCTAAACCAACGGCTTCACCAGAGCCTCTTTAAATGCCTATCCAAAGTCGTGGAAACCTCCTCAAATGTAACCTGCTACCTTGCCTCCTGAAGCAGTTGAAAATGGTTAATGTATCTGACTCTCGCTCCATTGCGGTCATCTGAAAATCGTGACTAAGTCTTTTCTTGGTCTACTGCTGCAGTTGACCTGCATTGGTGATTAGTGCTTTTGGTGCTATTTTTACTTACACCCTCTAAATTATATCTCCTGTCCCCTTTTCTTTTTTTTTTGTTAGTTTTGGTGTCATTTCTTTCATTAGATTATTCTCCATTTTTTAAAATTAGATTTTCATTGTGCTGGGGATTTTGACTTTTTAACTTTTTTCTACTTCTACATGCTTTGCACAGTTTCTCTAAGACAAGCCTGTTGGCTCTGTGCAATAGCCAATAGGGGATGAGCTCGGGCTTACATTTTTGAAACTTTTAACTGGACTAACAAGATAGTACCTTTATTACTTGTGGTGAATCTCAATTCACCGCAACCCCGGATCACAATAATTTTTGTCTGCCACTATTTATTGTTCTTTGAGGTAAGTTAGGCAGTGCTTGTTACATTACACATTTTACACCCATATTATGAAAGGAGATTTTGGGAGGTGGTAATGTGTGATAAGAATATCTGTAAATACTTGTGTGGATTTTGTTTCGATAGTGATGTGCGGTATTTTTTATGATGTTATGGTTTTGTGCTTCATTATTACAATGTACCATTGTTGTACTCTGTCTTGGCTGTTGTGTTGAGTCCATGTTTTGAAGCACTGCCATAATTTACAAACCACAACATGAATTAGCACCAGTAAAAAATGTCTTGAAATCTGACTCTATGTGTCACTGAAAGGCTATAACTAAAGAACACTCTTATCGGCTGAATAGAAAGTGATTTACACTTCCTTTTAAATTAAGTTCTTCATGAAACATGAAGTGTAGAGTATTACATTTTAATTCCCACCCCAGTATTAATTGAAATGCACAGTAATGGTTTTGTGCACCCAAGAGCATATCCTGAGTTGGGTGATGGGAACAAGTGATGTAATCCAGGCTCTCATGACGTTGGATAGATTTTTAGATCAGGGTAAGGACTGGACAATCAGTTGTTATTAAAGCTAGGTATTTGTACATACTGTCAAGTGCTCATTGCAATGCAATATTAGGTGTGTAAACTAAAATGCAGATGTGCATTTTTTTTATCATGCAATTCTCATTAAATAAATGTGATCACTGAGCTATGGGATCATATCACAGCTTATTAAGTTAGATATTAATTATTCACCATCACATTGGAGTTGCTATGGAAAACAAATTAAAAGGCTTTAAACAATTTTATCTAGGGGAAGACTAAATTGCGTTCATCAATTTCAGCTTATACCCCAGTGATATAAATAAAAAGTCTGTAAACTTAGTTAAAGTTGATGTCGTTTTTCTCCAATGACGGCATTAGCTTGGATTTTGAACAGATATCAGATTAATTTTGAGCTGTAATTACTAGCGATTATTCCAGAGTGTTCAAAACTAAGTTTGACAGGACAATAGATAATTTATGTGAAGATTTTTGGAGCTAATGAATTATGATTTTACAAAATCGAATAGGAAGAAAAAAAACTGCTTTTTAGGAACTCAACGTGAAGCGTCAGGAGCAGAAAACAATAAGACAAAATTCTAGTTGCACACATTCTAAAATTAAAAACTCTTTGGTTAAAATTGGGTTGGGTAACCTCTGTTAGCACTAGCAAAAAAAACCCCAAAAACATGATGATGCGTAGATGCACATGTGTCACGACGCATCATTTAAAGGAGACAGATCAGATAGATATTAGATAGAATCCACATTCATTTAAAGATATGCTCACACCGAATCTTTTTTCCAACAACGGTAGTGAGGAGCAGTTAAATCTAGGCCTGGGTGAAAATTCCGTTCCGCTCGCGGAAATTGCGATAATTTGACATTTTCGCGTTCCGCGGAGAACGCGAAAATGTCAAAATTTCCGCAATCCACATCTTACCGGCAATTTCTTTTTTGCTCGCGCTGTAAAAAAATACATTCTCGCGTGCGCGCGATCGCCTTACCTGAATACCCGCGTTCGCCGACAAGTTTTCCCAATCCGGTCGCGTTCTCCACGAGATGTTGTAATGTTGGTAGCCATTTGCTCTGTCTCGCGACTGTTCGCGCCCGCATTAACGTCATTCGTCACGCGATCACGTCTTTCTTCTCGCGATCATGCACCGCGAGACAAGTGAAAATAAGATGGCCGCGCCCGTGAGCAATCGCATGGGTAAGTTGGCGAGCCGCGATCACGTTGAAAATACCGCGAACGGGTTGGAAAAAAACGTCCGTGTCTTGGCAATATTTCCGCCTGTTTGCGGAGATTTTTTACATTTTCGCGATAGTTTGCGAAAGTGAATTTCGCAAATTCCGCCCACCCCTGGTTAAATCACACCTATGAGCAGCCACTTGTTTGCTGTGAGAATGAATAATGCAGAGGCTGCTATCTAAACAAGTCACTGGCAGCAGAGGGCTCACTAAAAGGGCCTTCTTTGTTATAATGTGTGTTTATTTAAAGTATGCTGTGTTTTGTTCATTGCATCTTTTGTGTCGTCTTGCCAACTGAGACTTGACGGACAGCTAAAGCGGTCTTTGTCCACATCATAAAAAAGAATATTAAAACCTCTGGCCTTGAGTTTCT
Organism: Triturus cristatus; assembly: GCF_964204655.1. NCBI lineage: Eukaryota > Metazoa > Chordata > Amphibia > Caudata > Salamandridae > Triturus > Triturus cristatus. The sequence continues at coordinate 722,467,897 of NC_140585.1, forward strand.
TCCCCGAACACATTCTGAAAGGTTGTTATGAAGTTGAGAGCGTGCAGGTGCATGATTTGCAATCTCTCATCTGATGGATCTTTTTAAGTTGACTGAGACACAAAGGGGGTTAGCAATAACAAAACAATCCAACTTTCATGAAGCCTATTTGGCCCCACGATATGGACCAGGAATTAGTAATTGAATTTAAGTAGTTTTATTGACAATAAATAATCATATCAGTATGTATGCATATAAAGAGAATATTTAAAAGATGCTGAATCACAGTTGGCAAACTGAAATATCGCAAAACGTTCAGTCTCAATAAAATGAGATATGAATAATGACAGCCAAAGCAATAAAATAACTTTGGTTCTCTCTCGTAAACATGAATACCTTCTAAAGCCATCTTAGCAAAGCTGTAAGTTTGAAATAAAGATGGTTCATAGAATTGGGTTTCAAGGAAATTCTGAAGTGCAAGATTGTGCCGGCATAGTAAATACTCCAGTAGAAGTCTTCCAGAATTGGAATAAGTATCTTGCATGAAGCGTCACACTTGCAGGAATAAAAGAAGCAGAGGTCTGTACCCTTCAAAGTCTTAGGGAATCTGCTCTAACTTCTAACAGTGTGAACGCTTATTAAAACTAGCAAATCTTCAACAACAATCATATCACTTACCACAGCACCAGGAACCAAATAATTTCACTTCTCATGGTATGCATTTGCTACCTTTCCAGATTTTCCCATCCTACAGAACGTGGAAAGTTACTGCAACTTTGAGCATCTCTCATTCCTGATATGGGATGAATAGGAGTCTTCATCTGCTCCTTAGGTCTTCACGTTTCTTGCCACAATTTCTATCCTCAGGCCTTACTATCAAGAAACTAGTACAAACAAAAATACTCCTTTCTCTAGCTAATGAAACCTTGTGAACACCTGCAAAGTAAAAGAACATTCTAACCAAGCAAAATACATTTAAAAATCAAGGCTTTTAGTCAGGCTAACTTTAATTAACCAACTAAACGTGCACTTCAACTACAGGTTATACTTGTGCATATTACTCAAGAACAAATATAAACATGCGTAAAAGCAAACAATATTGCACTTTCAAATATAACTTTCAGAATATATGCAAATGTGACTTAAAGCATAAATGCAAACGTTAATATAGAATGCATGTCTTTATGTTAAACTGGACATTAGCTCACACGGTTAGAAAATGCTAGCTTCTACAGAAAATACCTTTAATTAATGTGTTTACATTTTTACACATTTTAATAAAGTTATGATGCACTAAATATAGTGTCAAATATAGTTACCTAAAGTCATTTCTTGAAGTGTAAGGGTGAAGTCTAAACTGCGCTACTCCAAAGGGCATTAGTTTACAAGATTCTAAAGAGTTCATGATTTCCCGTCGTGGGCATTGTAAAGTACAAAGCATACCAGATGACTGAGTTTTGTACCAGAGAGACAGTGTGAGTGAAAGTGTTGCCGTGATAACTGCTTTTAAATCTTTTTCGCGCCGAGAGGTGCTGATTTACCTTGTTTTTTAATTGTCCTGCTGCCCTGTTCGGGGCCCCTTGCCCTCTCAATACTTTAAAATTTGTGACATACACTGCCATTCCGCTTACCTGCACTATAAAATCAATATTCACACGCTGGTTTAGCGTGACGATCACTCGCTTTCACTAGCAGCGCCATCTTGGGTGTGGGAACCTGGTCTCCTGCCATTGTCAGTCGCCATCTTGGGAGACGTTCTAGCTGTTGGGGAACATCTACACCGACCTACTTAAGTTGGTAAATGCAAGCGCACAGCCCAGATGACTGAGTTTTGTACCAGAGAGACAGTGTGAGTGAAAGTGTTGCTGTGATAACTGCTTAAATCTTTTTCGCGCCGAGAGGTGCTGATTTACCTCGTTTTTTAATTGTCCTGCTGCCCTGTTCGGGGCCCCTTGCCCTCTAAATACTTTAAAATTTGTGACATACACTGCCATTCCACTTACCTGCACTATAAAATCAATATTCACACGCTGGTTTAGCGTGACGATCACTCGCTTTCACTAGCAGCGCCATCTTGGGTGTGGGAACCTGGTCTCCTGCCATTGTCAGTCGACATCTTGGGAGACGTTCTAGCTGTTGGGGAACATCTACACCGACCTACTTAAGTCAGTAAATGCAAGCGCACAGCCCAGATGACTGAGTTTTGTACCAGAGAGACAGTGTGAGTGAAAGTGTTGCCGTGATAACTGCTTTTAAATCTTTTTCGCGCTGAGAGGTGCTGATTTACCTCGTTTTTTAATTGTCCTGCTGCCCTGTTCGGGGCCCCTTGCCTTCTAAATACTTTAAAATTTGTGACATACACTGCCATTCCACTTACCTGCACTATAAAATCAATATTCACACGCTGGTTTAGCGTGACGATCACTCGCTTTCACTAGCAGTGCCATCTTGGGTGTGGGAACCTGGTCTCCTGCCATTGTCAGTCGCCATCTTGAGAGACGTTCTAGCTGTTAGGGAACATCTACACCGACCTACTTAAGTCGGTAAATGCAAGCGCGCAGCGCGCGCGCACAGCGGGCGCGCCGATGGCGCGCCAGAGGCGCGCCAGAGGCAAGCCCGTCTGCGCCCGTCCGCGCCCCGGACGCTCCCAGCGCCAGAAATGATGCCCGTTCGCAAGACCATCTAGGGCGACTGATATATAGCAGAGTGCAACTACTACAGCTGAACCTACCTGAGGGCCATAATTCATCGGGTGATATCCTCACTTGTGGACTGATAAATAGCCGTTCGCTTGTTAAACACTCTTTGGAGGTCCTAGGCCTCCTGGAAGACCTGGAGTTAGACGCACTCTTTATAACGGAAACATGGGCCACCGCTGAGTCCACTGTAGGTTTGAGCGGTGCCTGCCCTAGCGGATGCAAAATCTTCCACAAACCTCGAAGCACGGGTAGAGGAGGGGTAGTGGGTATGATTTTTAAAGATACTTTAGACTTTACACCCTGTCAAATCGATGAGGTAAGGGGGATAGAAATAATGGGGTTCTCATTAAAGTCTCCTAGCGGGAATTTACTCACGAGGATGCTATGCTATAGGCCCCCGGGTGTGACCACACAATTCCACCTCCTCACTGATACTATTATCAATCTAAAACTTGCGCACTCCAACATGATTGTACTAGGCGACTTTAACCTCAGAGAGGATGGAGGTCTTTGTGGCCAACTGAGGGACCTCCTGCACACCTGCTCCAACCTGAATCTCCATCAATTGGTGGCTAGTCCAACACACCAGAAGGGGCATATCCTGGACTTGGTATTTGCTAACCCAGCTACAACTAGGATATTAAATATAACACCCTTGAACTGGACGGACCATTCTCTTATACACTTGAGCATGGTGATGCCTTGTCGGAAGAATAAGTCCAGCCAGCAGCGTTCCTTTAGGAAGGATAGAGAATGGGCCAAACTGGCCAAAGCTGACTCCCTAACTACTTCTCTGGATGTCAGCTACTTCTCTTCCGCCAAATCTGTGGATCAAAACTACAGATCATTCACCGGGCATATAACTAAGATCTTAGATCATATTATCCCTATAAAGATACTAAAGAAGGTGAGGAAAAGATCAGCGCCCTGGTATAATGAGGAGCTGCATCAACTCAGACTTTCCCGAAGGCAAGCAGAGAGGAAATGGAGAAGAAACTATGCCGAGGACGACAAAAAATATCTGAGACTGATCTAACAACAATACAAAGCTCTTATCTTGAGGTCCAAGGCAGATTTCTATGCCAGCTCTATTACCCAGGCTTCAAATGGGACTAAAGCCCTTTTTAGGATTGTCCGGGACCTCTCAACCCCGGACTGCATGAACAACAGAGTAGCCCCCTCGCAAGCCCTGTGTAATGAAATTGCTAACATCGTTAATACACTACAGGACAACATTCAGGATGGCTCTGAGGAAACAGCCAGCTTGGCCGATGGAGATCTACCACTGACCGCAGCCCTTGACAGCTTTCAAACACATTCCCAGGTGGCTTTTGACAGTCTGGTAGAAAGGGTGTCCTCTGGCTCTCCTCTAGACCCTTTCCCTCACAAAATATGGAAACTATATGGGCGTAATACCTTTCCATGGCTGAGGATGATTTGCAATCAGTCTTTGATGGCTGGATCTGTGCCGGACTGCTGGAAATTAGCAGTGGTGACCCCACTGATTAAGAAACCGAATCTGGACCCCTTGGTACCAGCTAATTTTAGGCCTATTTCGCTTTTACCATACCCGGTGAAAATCCTTGAAAAGACAGTAAGCAAGACACTGTCCTGCTTTCTGGAGGTAACCTCCTGCTTGACAGGGATCAGTTCGGCTTTCGCCCTGGCCACGGAACCAAAACGGCTCTGACTACCATGCTGGACGATCTTCGAATGCCGACAACGGGAATGCCATGATTCTAGTGCTTCTCGATATGTCGGCAGCATTCGACACGGTGAGCCACCCAGTCCTGGTGGAGAGATTAAAGCAGATAGGTGTTAAAGGCAGGGCGCTGCAATGGCTTCAATCCTACCTAGAAGGTAGACAGCAGGTGGTCACCTTGACACCTTTCTCCTCCAGCAGGTCTCCAGTTGCGTATGGGGTGCCGCAGGGATCTGCAATTAGTCCCATCCTTTTCAACATCTACCTGCGGCCCCTGTTTCCCCTAATTAAATCTTTTGGAGTCAGCCTGGTGAATTACGCTGACGACACACAGCTGGCCTTCTCTTTAGAAGGGGATGAGGCACTATCTATGGATCGATTCCAGCAATGTATGAAGCAGACCACGGACTGGCTCAGAAGGAATTCTCTCCAGTTCAATAGTGGAAAAACAGAGGTGATCTTCTGCTCGCCAACTAGGATTCCAAAACACCTTCCTCCCGAATTTAGACTCTCTCCAGAGGAAGGACCTCTGACACCGGTCAGTAAGGTACGCAATCTTGGGGTGATTATTGATGATTACCTCCAGATGGTATCCCAGGCCAGTAAGACCGCTAACGTCTGCTTCGCCCTGCTTCGGCTGCTTCGGAGCATTCTACCCTTACTTCCTAGAGAGTCCCGAGCTATGGTAGTACGCAGTACGGTATTAAGCAGGCTTGACTACTGCAACTCCCTATATTTGGGGGCCCCGCAGTATATTTTTCAGGGACTGCAAAGGATCCAGTCAGCTGCAGCAAAACTAGTTCTCGATAGGCGACGTAGCTCTTCGGCCACCGGAGCACTGAGGGACCTACATTGGCTTCCTGTCAAGGAAAGGGTCTCCTTTAAGTCCCTGTGTCTGGCCTTTAGAGCAGTGCATGGACTAGGCCCAGTCCCTTTACAGGATAAGTTTGCTCGCCATCTACCAATCAGGCAGCTCCGATCTTCCACAGCCGGCCTATTGGTAGTCCCGAGATTTAAACGCTCCAGGGTAGGCGGAAGGGCCTTCAGCATAGTAGCCTCTGGCATGTGGAATAAACTCCCTCTGAACTTGAGTGCAATTCCCTACTCGAATTTCGCAAGGGACTTCAAACCTGGCTGTACCCCTAAGTCTAACCCAGGCCGTTCCCCTGCCTCTCCCTCTGTCCCCCTTGATATGTTTCTCCAGTCTAAAGCGCCAGGATGCCCGTAGGGTGATAGCTGCACTATATAAGTTTCACATCAATCAATCAATCATCTTTCATTGCTTTCTGGATCCTACACAAATGCTAGCCTTTTGAATGCCTCATTCACGACGCCGGTTGACATCATCAGGTTTTTTCATACTCCAAGCTATTAAAGGTATATTACGGACTCTAATGATCAGTTCTTGCTTTAGCAGGAAGAATAGATGAAGGAGCTCACAATATGACGGTTGGGAGCCAACAACTACCTGACCATAAGAGGTCATGTGCCTTATTGTAGGCCAAACAAAACAGGTGGGCAATGGATTCAGGTGAAAATAAACTAATTTAGCCATGGCTCTGATTTATGGACCTTAACCGCTGTTACTTGTGCATTATCAAATATGCATAGCGTAGTAAATGCTAGTGTGCCAAGGTTGATTACTAAGCGGTACAAAAGGGGGTGGTGATGGACGGAGCATCAGAACCAATCAAACACTCACACCCAGTCAACAGATCTGGGTTTGATCCATCACCGTTCTTTAGCCCACTCTGCCACCCCAGTTCAGACATGGCCATATGCAAATCAGTCCGACCCTGTGCCTCATGGGAACAGTCCAGCCCGAACTGCCAAGCCATGCCTTCCCTGGAACGGAAACAAACTTCCTAGGACCGGTTTCTGGCATTTCAGCCGTCTTCAGCCAGACTTGCTTGAATCCAGTGGCAAAGTGAGCAAGGGACTCAGGTCTGAGCATACCCTGCCAACTTATGGCGAACAAAGTGGTACAAAAGGGGGTGGTGATGGACGGAGCATCAGTTTTTTTTTTTTTTTTTTTTCCCGGTCCAGAGAAGGCATGGCTTGGCAGTTCGGGCTGGACTGTTCCCATGAGGCACAGGGTCAGACTGATTTGCATATGGCCATGTCTGAACTGCGGTGGCAGTGTGGGCTAAAGAACGGTGATGGATCAAACCCAGATCTGTTGACTGGGTGTGAGTGTTTGATTGGTTCTGATGCTTCGTCCATCACCACCCCCCTTTTGTACCGCTTTGTTCGCCATAAGTTGGTAGGGTATGCTCAGACGTAAGTCCCTTGCTCACTTTGCCACTGGATTCAAGCAAGCCTGGCTGCAGAAGGCTGAAATGCCAGAAACCGGTCCTAGGAAGCTTGTTTTCCGGTCCAGGGAAGGCATGGCTTGGCAGTTCGGGCTGGACTGTTCCCATGAGGCACAGGGTCAGACTGATTTGCATATGGCCATGTCTGAACTGGGGTGGCAGAGTGGGCTAAAGAACGGTGATGGATCAAACCCAGATCTGTTGACTGGGTGTGAGTGTTTGATTGGTTCTGATGCTCCGTCCATCACCACCCCCTTTTGTACCACAAGGTTGATTACTAGTCACAGACCTTCAGATTATTTACAATTAATACAAATTCTTAAGCTGACTCATTACTCTTTTAATGGCTCAGCAGTCATCTTTAATTAGGATACCTTTAATTTGAGCAGTATTCAAATGCAGCTGTGTCTCTAGTGGACAGATTTGCAAGCACTGAACCAATAACACTTTTTCAGGAGAAAGAAGGATAATCAAATTGATTTTAAAGGTAACTTATGTTACTTGAACAAGAAATACCTTAAGAAAACAAGAAACAAGAGGCGTTTGGCAAAACAGGAACAGTTTGTTTAATTGAACATTGCAGCCGGGAGAGCAGTCACATGCACAGGGTCTGAGGACTGACTGTCTCAATCTACAATCGTTCTGCAGCCTCCTTTTATACAGTTTATCATAGGCAGTAAATGTTTTCCAGTGATCCACGAATGGTAAGGAATGTAAGTTGCTGCCTTTTTAATCATAAATGAATTGTCTAATGGAAAATACAGTTGGGCCTCAACCTTGCATGGAAACAATCTGGCCAGTGGGTAATGTGTCCAAATACCCGGCATAGGAAGCATCTGATCACTGCTTGTGCTATATCCTTATTGACTGGATGTACCTAACTCATGTGGCATCTGAATGTATAATGTTTTAGGAGTGCATACCCCCTCCGGCCATGTGTGCCTTATTGGGGTCAATCTTCCTTGACCATTGTAGTGTTGCTGCGCTTATCTGTGGCATTGATTTAATGTTTCGTGTTCATGCGTTTGTCCATGGGCTACGTGCCACCCTACCTGTTACCTGTCAATCAGTGTCCTCAGGCCTACTTCACAGGGCTTTCCTGACTATGTATTTGTGAGCCGGGTTGATGTAGAGTGCACAACAGGCGAATTCATTAATAAAGACACAATTTCATCCTCATAAATGAATGTATTGTTTTTCATGTTAGCATCATCTTTTTCCATATTACCATTCCCTCCTCTAGTTGATTATTCAACTACACTATCTAACTCATACATTTTGACAGTGCCCTTATTAGGGACCTGATGCTCTGTGTTGGACTTGGCCCTTTTTGGCAGGTTCACCCCTGAACTTTTTGACCTAAGCTATGACATGGTAGTGATGGTTTTAGGCCTCTGGGCACTTTAGCACTGTGGCCCAGTGTAAAGTGCGGGCGCTCTCTGTGTACGTGTGGTGAGATTGGCCTGCCCTCCCATAGGAATGCATGGGGATAACTGTGTCCATGTTAATTCCTGGTATGAGAGGAGTGCAGAGTCGAGTTTAGTATGTATGACCTCGTGAGGATAAATGCTGTGCAATGGTGTGCGCAGATTTATGGTGACTGGTGGAGAAATGCCACTTTTAGAAGTTGGCATTTCTGTGTGCTATGTGTCTGCCTGCCTAATGTGAATTGCATGTCTGGCTTGTGAGTGACAGGAGATGAGAGGTGTGGGTGGGTCCAGGAGGGGCAGGGTGAGTCAGCTAGGCTGAATAGTTCACCTGGGCTGAGAGTAGTGGCAGGAGAAATCCCCTGACTCTAAATAGGACTGTGCCCAGGGTGTACAATGCTGGCTCTGCCCCCTGTGATGTGTCTGATCACTGAGCCCCCACCTGACAAAGGGGAAGAGGAGCTTGGCAAAACAAAGTGCTCTCAATCCCCTCTAAACCAGTTCTGACTGGTATCCCCAAGTCCTGTGCTGTGACACAAAGGGATATTGTGAAATAAATATAGGGGCGGTGACTTCATGAGGGTGTGCGGTATTTGGCCTGTTCCTGATGGGGCTTGGTGCAGCTGGGGCACAGGGGGGGCTGCCAGGGCCCTGCATTGCTCCTTCACCTAAAGACGGATGCTTTTTGCCTGCAGGATCTTTGCCTGCTTCTAAGCGCCTCGTGAGCGCTGTGCGAGATTCTTAGTTTTCCCATCAGAAGGAGCATGAGGGCTCCGCAGCACTGAGCTTCTCAACTTGCTGGGGGAATCCCGGCGTGAGGGATTCCCCCGTAATGCCCGAGCGGCAGGTGCCCACCCCGCTTATTCCGCTATTTTTATGGTGGGTGCCCACCCCACATATCCGCTGGGTATTTGTCCTCGATGGCGGGTGCCCACCCCTCTTATATCTTTATTTACAAAGCGGGAGCCCACCCTGCGTTTCACCACCGCAGCTCGAGTGAATAATGGCCACTGACCCGGAAGACAGGCAAAGTTCACCTGCCTCTGGGCGGGGCCGGGCTCCTATGAGCAGATGGGAGCCCCGGTGTGCAGAGAGTGGAGAACGGGAGCCTACCCCACCTCCTAGAGCACCAAAGAGAAGTCCCGGGTCCCAGGAGGGGGCCCGGGAGAAGTGCGGGTGGAAGGGAGAACCGTCCGGAGCCTCGCGGCTCCAGAGCAAAGTCCCGAGTCCCAGAAGGGGGCCCGGGTGAAGGCAGAGAGAGTCCGGTGAGTGAACCCAAAGGGGAGGGAGGTGTGCGAGGCACGCGATCGGTGGCTGCCCCCAGAGCCATCTTCCTGGGATAGTGCCAGTACGAGGCACAGAGTCAGAGCGGCCCCCTCTGGCAATGGGCCGCTCCAACATTTGAGGGGCAGTTCTTTTTGTACGTGAGAAAACCCCAGAGGGCCACAGTCTTTGGGGGCATATCGAGGCACTTTGTCGGCACCTGGGTGGTCCCGTAAGAGAGCGGGCCGCCCCACGATGGGGGCAGGTGTTTAATGCCCCTAGGGGAGTCCAGAGGGCACAGAAGTGCTGAGCCCCCTTCATGAGAAGTGCCATAGCTGCGCCGCACCAGCACGGGCTGCTGCAACGAAATGGCAACAGTTGATGAAAGAGAGTCCCTGAGAGGGACCAGAGGCATAGAGGTGCCAGTGAGTTACCCAGCTGCCCAGCAAGTAGTGGGCAGCTGCTACGTTTAGGTTTGCGCAGTTTCACTCGTGGATTTCGCAGCCTGGGCAGCAGCCCTGACATTCTGGACAAAGGGCATTTGAGCCCCTTTTTGAAGGCCAGTTGGCCAGGAGAATTGTGAGGTTAAGAGGGCACCAGGCCCTAATGTGATTAATGCCTCTACTATGGTCTTTATTAGGAGACTATGTGCTATTTGGGATTTATGTGGTGCTAGGAAATGTGATTCATGTAGTGTGATATACGCACCCTGTTTGATGCCTCTAACTGTTGTTTAGGTATGAGGTTATTTGCATAATATGGTTTATGCTTGGGAGGTTATCCTCCACTGTGATTTATACCCCTAATATGAGTTATGCTTAGGAGTTTAGGGTATAAGATGTTAGACTGATGAGGTTGGCGTACAATGTGTTTGGCGCCTAATGTGATACTGTGCATAATGTGGTTTATGTTACAGGCTGATGCTAAGTACAGTGGTTACCAGTGATTACTGGTTGTACGTTTATGATATGTTTTACTTTTACTAAGTTCGCTTTGTGATGGTTCTGACAGTGGTCCAGTGGTCCCTGCCAGTTGTAAATAATCCCTTGTATATATGACCTAGTGCCAGGTGGCACCACTTATATTATGTGAGTACTATTCTAATGTGTTATGAGAATACAAAGGCTATTTTTGATATAACCTTGTGTGGAGTTCCTTTTGTGGTGTGCCTGGGATGTTGTTGCAGTGTGCGTGCGCAAAGGCTTTACACATTGCCTCCGGGATAAGCCTGACTGCTCGTGCCAAGCTACCAAGGTGGTGGTCTCTGCCTGGCTTTGGCGCAAGGCTTACCCAACCAGAAATCCCATTTCTAACACTCTTTATGCTGGCTTTTGATAACAGCTACCTTTTCTGGTTACTTGCAATTTTCCAGTTTGAGGATTACGTAATACAGCAGGTAATATGACAACAGCAATTTGCACAAACCGGAGATACACAAGGGGAGCCAGGAGAACCAATTTGAAAACTACTCCTGCTCGGGGGCACCTCACTCCTCCCACATGTCTCTTTGTAAGTGGTGCAATGCTTGGATGGCAAATGTCAATGTCCCATTATACATATCATTTCATGGAATAAAGGGGCAGCAGGCCGCACCAATCTTGGCACACACCCCTACCCCATCATGGTCATTAAGTCCAACAGATATCAGTGCTGCATTTCCATGAGAAAGATTGCTCAGAGTTCATCCTTGATTGAATTGAGCTCAAGATCAGTGCTGTTTATCATTTTAATCCTTTCCCACCATGTTATCTGTAACTAGCGGGCATTGGCTTTTGTTTGCAGAGTGAAGAAATGTATCAACCCTCCTGCCGACACTTGTACATCAGTAAACAGTCTGAATTCTTTTGGAAGGTCTTTGTACTGAGCCCAGCCAAATAAGTCCGCAATTCTTTTCTGGTGAGCCTGGTGCAGTAAGGTTGTTTTCTTCCTTAATGGGTGCTGGTATAAGTCCGGTAGTTCTTCCCCAGGAATGACCATGGTTGGGTGTGTATGGTGATCAGGGGATAGATTCAGCACCATCCAGGAACAAGCTGAGTATAGACAAACTCGCTGCACTGACATTGGTAATCCAACAGCATGAAGGTGTCCATTGCATATCCAGAATGTGCATGTACGCTGAGCAGTAGCATTTGTGCCCATTGGAAGCATTCCTTTACCTCTGAAACATACGGAAAACAGTGTCTGTTTCTGTACAATTAGGGGTTGCCCCTTCCTTTCTAGCCAAGTGTATCCACCCACCTTGGTGTCCCAGATTTCTGACATGAGGTGATCATGCTCTCATTCATCCCTCCCCCATGCGGCTGATTCCCCTTTCTGTCCTCGAGCTGGATGGCCCTACACAGGAACTCCATGTCGGTGGCCACTTGTTTAAGAAGATCTCCCCAGATACGCTAAGGGCCACCCTCAATTCACTGATGGTTGCAGGAGCAGACGTGTTTGTTCATTTAGTAGGGGGTTATGCCACCTCCAAGAATCTCTTCTCTGGGAAATCCTGGCACCAAACAGTATCCTCCCCTACAGTGTGTTTTGCAGGCATCATGTCCAGATCAGTTTGGATATCATTAGGGTTAGTGAAAAGGTATAACGCAGTTGGGTTAGTGTCTCGGGTGAAATTTACTACTACCTTGTGTGGATTTACCTTGTTGGTTTGGATCTCTGCCCCTATTCTACATAGATATAGGTGAAGAAGGCATTTTGCTTTCTTTAGGTACCTCTTGAGATAAGTAAAGTATATCTGCATCTACTGCATGCGTAATCAACAAAAGTAAAATGACCCAGCGGAAGTTTGGGAGCCAACTGCGGTCATGTGCTTGTAACATGTGTTGTGCAAAAGGGCGCTATGTAATGCATGTGGGATGCTGGTGTTCTGCCTAGAGTAACTGCAGGTGACATGGAATAGGTTCCTAAACAAGTGCTGTGGTAGCTTTTGAATAGACTCCATTTTACCTGGCAGTGAATCAGTGCAGTGTCACCCATAGAAGACAGAGGGTACATAATAATGCAATTATATATACTTTTTATCTGACATTGCAGGTCTTTGTATGGGCATATGTGGTCCTCCGGTAGTTGTAGCTTCCATTATCAGTTCAAACAAAAAGTTTGCAGTGTTAGTTTGAAGTTTTAAAGTAAACCTCTTGGCTGGGCTGAGGTGTTTGATGCAGCAGCTGGGTGTTGGCGCACTTAAAGGTTTGGTTGTCAACCTGTTTGGATAAGAACTTGGTTCATTGTTAACTCAGAAGCATTACATGTGCGCTGTTATCAAGGATTTCTGGAGTTCTTTATTTTTCCCTAGGGGTATGTCTCCCACACTCCATAAGTCGTATTTTAGTGAGGCAACGGAAGGTATCTTTTTGATATTTTTGGGGGCTATAAGGGAGATTATTGGCTATCCAGGCAATTTCTTTATGTGTTGTTGATTCCTCCTCCCCCTTTCATTCCTAAAAAGATGCTTCAATTAGTGTAAGATGTTTGTAGTATGGTCTCAGGAGCATGGGGATGGGTAGAATCATGTTTAAGCAGGAGTTTCTTTTGTGGGTGTCACTAGTTTTCTAGGAATTTGTCTTGCCTGGTGTTTGCATGGAGGCGCTGTTGGAGTGAGTTGCGTCCTTTTTGTCTACATGTGTGTGGGAATATGTGATGGGGAGAGTCGCTATTTAGTGCAGCAGGAGTTTGCAACATGTGCCGAGATCACATGTGTATATATCCCTCAATCGTCCACTTGTGGCGTGCCACGCAACCTTCTCTTGTGGCGCCAGGTTTTGCGACTGGTGATTTCACAAATGCCGAGGACGCGGAGGAATGATACACCGAACATAAAGTGAGCCGGTACGCCATAAAAAACAAGAGCAAAATAGCCACAACAAGCAAGATTGGATAAGCTTTGCACGCCATTCCTTTACCCCAAGAATCACCTTAAAGGGCAAAGACGAAACAGCAATCTTCTACCGAGTGTAAAAGATGTCCCACGTGAACCATATAACAGCCCTGAAGAAGACCTTATGAATAATATATAGGTCCAACACGACATAGGTCGAAACGCGTTGGCTGGTTAGCAGAGATCCAGACACGTTTAGGATAAAAAATCAGACATCAATGTCCCCCAGAGGGCCAAAATAGTTAATTAGTTTATTGCTCCCCGGAATCACTACAATACAGCTATCTGACTCTGCTCAGGACCACATTCAAAGTCAAACTTTGAGGATCCAATTGGCTTGAGTTCCCAAGACACAAAAAAGTGGACACTACATTATTGTTGTGTAATAATTCGTCTGTCCAAAGTATTTTTTTCATGTTGTATGATATGTCATGAAGTCACTGTATAAAATGTAAATATTTGTCACTGTCACATGCAAATAGTTGTCACTGTTTATGTAAAGGACACGCGTGCCGTGAAATGAAGAAGTGTTCTTTTTGCTTTCAAACAATCAGAGATTGCAACAATTGATTTAAAACTCGCAGTCATTAAACAGGCTAGCTGAGTAAAGATATTTGTGTTATCAATGGTGTCAGAGGTAAATGTATGTCAAAGAAGGTTTTGCGACCTTGCCTTTCATCTGGAAACCTCTTTTTGGGCTAATTTTGAACTGTTTTTCTTTAGATATGGATATTTCCCTCGGTCTAATGTGATCTCTTGCCTCATTTGCCGTGTGTGGGAGAGAAGCTACTCCATGGCCCCTTTTGACACTTACCTATGCAGCCTTGTGGTTTCTGAGTTTTGACCAACTGCTTTCCCTGGATGGTGCATACAAGGTTTGACATGCTTTTTAGATTCTATGCTTAATCTTTACGGTGGGTGCATTCAGTGCCTTACCTTCATCTGTAGCTGCAGTGGACATCTGGGATCCCTCTTCCCAGGCACCCCTTTCTCCCTTGGCCCACATCCTGCTTCCTTTCAGTGCACTTGGACCTGCTGTCCCTATTTGGTGGCTAAGATTGCTACAGTGGTGCATTGTAAAAGGCATGGCAAGTTTGGAAAAATGGTATGGTTCATAGAGCATAGGAGAAGGCCAGCTACGTCAGCATTTGCCTTATAACCTCGAAAACGTGGACCTAGGCACCTTTATCAAAACATTTTCAAGAGTCTGCTAGGTGACCCAGAGACTGCCTCAGCAAATCCGGGACATCGGGTCACCCTGGTGAACCCCCCAGGGGGCTTTGATTTGACATCATGTGGATGCCTTGCAGCTTATTTGTGGGTGCACTGTGGAGTTTAGAGGGTTCTACCATCCTAGGCCCACAGACAGCTTTTTTTTAGAACTGAAATTTATTTATTATTTATTTTGCGATTTTTACAGCGCGCAAATACCCAAGGGTGTCTCGGCGCTTTTATGATCAAACTGAACAAGTAAGGCAGTAATTTATGCAAACATCCACGTTTTGAGCTGTTTTCTAAAGCTGAGCAGTGTAGGGCATGTCTTGATCCTGAGGGGGAGTGAGTTCCACAGTTTGGCAGTAGCAACTGTGAAGCTTCTGTCACCCCAAGTGACCTTTTTAGTGCGTGGAACATTAAGGAGATGGGCTGATGCAGAACTAAGTGTTCTAGATGTTTCTAAAGGTCTAAAAGCGTGTTTTAGGAACAGAGGACCAGAGTTGTTGATAGCCTTGTATGCTATGCAGAGGGCCTTGAACTTAATACAGCACCTCACAGGGAGCCAGTGGAGTTTGCGAATGGCGTGGGAAATGGAATTATGTTTAGGGATGTTAAGCAGAAGCCTGGCTGCAGCATTCTGTACCAACTGAAGTTTTTTGAGCACCTTTTCCTGGGCGTTGAGGAGTAAGGAATTACAATAGTCGGTTTTTGAAAATACCAGGGAAGTGATCAGGGTCTTTGCAGCTGAGATTGGGATGTAGGGTAGGAGCTTTTTAATTTTCCTGAGGGTGAAGAAAGAGGCTGAGACAACATTATTGACATGATGATTAAAAAGAAGCCGATCATCAAAGATGACTCCAAGATTTCTCACTTTAGTGACAGGTGTAGGAAGAGGGCCCAGATCATTAGGCCACCACTAAGGGGACCAACAGGGCTCAAGTTTACCGAAGGTCATGATCTCAGTCTTGTTGGAATTCAATTTGAGACAGTTGGCTGCCATACAGGAACTGATGGCCAACATTCCCTCTTGGAAGTTGGCAGCCACCCTGTCTCCGTCCTGGTGTATTGAGAGGACTAACTGAGTGTCATCAGCGTAGGTAGTAAGGCTGATGCCATGTTCTTTAATCACCCTCGCCAAGTCCGACACATAGATGTTAAAGGGGGTCGGACTTAGCGAGGAGCCCTGTGGAACACCACAGGGAAGGGAAAGGGGAGATGATAGAAAGGAACCTAGTTTGACATTGTGGGAACGGTTGTGTAGAAAAGAGGCGATGAGATCCTTAGCTTTATGTACAACACCCATGGCAGCGACACGGTCGATTAGGATGTTATGGTCGACCGTGTCGAAGGCCGCTGATAAGTCTAGCAACACCAGGACTGCCGCTCCTCCCTTGTCCATGGTGTGTCTTATCTCATCTGCTGCCTTGATGAGTGCCGTCTCTGTTCCGTGGCCTTTCCTGAAGCCAAATTGTGTATCGTCCAGAAGGTTGTGGGTGTGAATGTAGTGTGATAGTTGTTGATTCATGATGTTCTCGAAAATTTTAGCTGGGAAGGGTAAGCATGCAATAGGTCTATAACTAGCCGGATCAGTGGGGTCAAGGGAAGGTTTTTTTAACAAAGGTCTGATAATTGCTTTTTTCCACACTGTTGGGTAGATACCTGATTGGAACATGTTGTTACATATGTTGTCTAAAGGCTGGCGAAATTGCCCCCGGAATGAGGTTGAGGATGGAGGGAGGGCATGGGTCTAGTGGTGAGCCTGATTTGGTGGTTGTGATAAGGTGTGAGATTTGTTCAAGTGTGACAGACTGAAAAAGTGGAAAAGATAGGGTGATGGATGGAGGGGTAGAGACAGAGATCTTTACCTTAGGTATGGATTGAGGGGCGAATGCAGAAAATATGGAGGTAACTTTATCAGTAAAAAAGTCTGCCAATGAGTTACAAAATTCTTGTGAAGTGTTTTCAGGTGGGGCGGGAGGGTTGGCCAAATGGTTAACCACCTGAAAGAGCTTTCTGGTGGAATTTTCTGCTGAGGTGATCTGGGTAACGTAATAACTGCTTTTCTCAGTAGCTAGCTGCTGTTTGTATTTAATAAGCGCGTTTTTGTATGTAATTTGATCAGTAAGGTTGTAATGTTTGCGCCAGTTTCTTTCTAAATTCCTGCAGAATTGTCTCTGCAGGCGCAGGTTTTCAGAAAACCAAGGTGCTGACGGGGAGGTACGATTTGGATAGGTTATTTTCAGTGGTGCCTGATGATTTATTGCGATATTAAGTTGGGTAAGATAGTTACTGGAAGCTGTGACTGGATCGGTGTCAGAAGAGTCTAGTGCGGTTGCAAGGGTAGCCTCTAGTTCGGGAATATTGATATTTCTCCAGTTCCTGGACATAACTGGTGCCACGGGTTTGGATGGAGGGACCGTGGGTGATTTAAAAGGTGGCCTTCATTGAGCAGAGGCTTCTAGCTCACTGGAGGCATTGTTGGGTCTTTCCCCACATACAGGAGACATTGGTCTCAGGCCAGGAGCTTAAGAATGAGGACCTTTTAACTTAGTGATTGGAACCAGTCCCTATTGACTTTGGATGCTGAGACATGGGTGTCTGCTTTTTAAATACCTTCTCTGGATGCCGCCCTTTTCCCCTATCAGACTGCCCTCCTCCTGGGATGTGGCCAGCCAACCCCACCCCAGCGGATTAGCATCAGAATGGGGCCCCACCGTCCATATCTGTCTGGAAGACCGGTCTCGATTTTTGTATGGGATTGGAGGCCCCCATCTATGTGGCGCGGGGCTGCCCCCGTAAACATTATAAAATATGGAAGCGCTGGGCAGACTACAGGGGACTAGATTTAGAGCCCATGTTGGAGGAATAGTTGGGTGGGGGGTGGACCATCTCCTTCCAGCCCTACAGAGGCATGGCACACTGGAGTGCCGGGCGCAGCCGAGCTTGGGGGGTATGGGTCATGGACGGCACAAAATAGTGGTTGAGCATAGATCTGCTGCCTTGACTGGATGGACAGTGCGATGGGTGGGGGAGGGGGGTGGGGGGTGGTGTTATGTTTTTTTAAGGGAGGGGACTGCATTGGTTCTGCATGTCTCTTTTGTAATTTACACACGATATCTCATGAGGAAAATGTCAAAGCTGGTATGTTGTCTTCTGATATGGCTGAAGTCTCTGGGTCACGGAGCTTCGCATGACGTGTCTTTGACGAATAAAATTTGTTTACAAAAAAAAGAATGGGGCCCCAGATCCCAGAGATGCTCCTGATTTCAAACTCTAGTGAGGATACTCGGTCGACAGAGCACATAGCAGCCTAAAAGTTTCTGAATCCCAATAAAATCTGTGGATCCCTATTGCTGTAGGTTTGTTTCTTTTTTTCCTCTCGTTGGGAGGTAGGTATTGGTTGCATTTGCTAGGGTTTTTGTCGGGGTATTTTTAATACTTGTCTAGTTTACTGTGAGGTTTGCTTCTGAGGTTGTGTGAGGGCACTAGCTCCCCATTCTGTTACCCCTCCCTGCCAGGGTTGTGGCCTCGATCCCAGATGTTCTGAGCCCCCTGTCTGTGGTCGTTGCTGCCAAGTGTTAGTCCAACTAGCTGATCCCTGTTGTGATGGTACAGCAGATGGCTAACCTCCCTGAGGGTGAGTGTTGAGTGTAGGGTGCATTCTGATTCCCCTAGGCTTGGGTTTGTAGATGGACATTTGTGGGGCTTTGAGGCGCTGCCCCCGGCTCATCAATTTCTGCTCATGGTATGACTTTAACTGGCATCTGTCTGCCAGGTGGCCCAACCTGTGGCAAAAATAGCACTCCCTAGGATCTTTTTGCTGCCAATCTCCCTGGTCATCACATCAATAGCTGGGTTGTAACCCTCTGGGGTTTGAGATGGCATTCTCCTGGAGACAGGTGACATTTGCAAGGTTTGGGCAATGCGGCGCATTGAGGTCGGTCTTTTTCAATTTGTGTTAGGGCAATTTAGTGGTTTCTCTCTGGCTTTGCTCCTGTGTTTCTCTATCCTTTTCCTGCTTCTTTTTGTCATAATGTAAGATATGGGCCCGAATCTCCCCCCAGTGTTTGGTATCTAACCCAACCACGCTATCTAGCCCACTCCATATGTCAGTGGTTTGCCTTTTTTGAGAATATTGTAGAAGAATGCAACTTGTAGGCCTGCATCAATCCATGGTTGCCTTCTCTCTTGTCCCTATTGTTCCCTCATTCTATCCAAGAAATTAGTTATGCTCTCCCAAGGCTTCTTAGTATCTGCCATTAACCCTCCTACATCTGTGAGGTCAGGGAACATCTCTCTCAGGGCTGTCAATATTTGGTGTATGTATGAATTAAATGCGGCCCATCATGCTCTGTCTCTGTTCGCGTAATTGCTGGAATGTGGGCTCAGGTGAACACAGCATTGTTTTTTTCCCAATAAGGCTACTTAACAGGATCTTAATGTCACCTATTGCTACGGTGATTTCTGTGGTGTTCTTCTTTAAGCATAAAGTCAATTTCTCTGCTCCATCCAACAATGGGAGTATCTTTGTCCTTAACGCCTATTACCCATCTGAGCCCATGACACATATATTGCCCCCGACGTGCTCTTCTGGAACAGTAACAGGAACGTTCTTAAAACAGGTGACTCTACGGGTTTCTCCATAGCGTGGCACTTACATTTTTTTAGGTTTTCCTGCATGTAAGGGAAGTTCCACTTACGGTCTCCTTCACCGTATCAGATCCAATCCTTCACTATAGCCATGTCCTCTGGCCAGCCTCTGGCATCTCCTCGGCTACCTAGGCAAATCCTGAAGCCTCACCCCCATCATTGGTTTCTCGGAGACTGAGACTCCCCTCCTCTCCCCCACTCACTTTACCACGATCTAGAATCACCACAAATCAACCTGTCACTTGTGTATTTTTTCACACGAACCAGAAGGAATGTATGTCCTTCTTGCTGCTAAGGTTCTATGTGTTGAATGTG
The DNA here is from genome assembly GCF_964204655.1 of Triturus cristatus. Lineage (NCBI taxonomy): Eukaryota > Metazoa > Chordata > Amphibia > Caudata > Salamandridae > Triturus > Triturus cristatus. The sequence goes on from NC_140585.1 coordinate 722,487,333, forward strand.
ATACATGAGAGAACTGAGATTTTGGGGACTTTCTCAAGGGACTTGGGTTCCGCTGGAAGCATCTGGGCTCACTGGCCTATGGGTTTCTCATGCTTGGGCATAACTGTCCGTCTTTCAATGAGGCACCCGTCGGCTCCAATTATTGGTACATTGGAATATCCTAATGCAGGGGGAGCTGGTGTGAGCATCTCCATTCCTTCATATGGTAAGAAAGGCCCTGATGCCTTGCTTGCTATAGTTGTGCAGAGCTATGACTCTGGGCCTCATTAAAGATGGCCCAGAACTCTAGAAATGCCTCTCTCCTGTCTCTCTTTTGACCTGTACATTTAATTTTTATGTATGTTTCAGTACGCTCAATTGCGTTAGCGTCAAATGTTCCCTCCTTAGGCCAAGTAAATGTGTGTGCCTTCGTGTGTGCTTGCCATTCGTGACAGAACTTATTAAGTTTCTTTGCCTGTGTGGGAAACCTAGTATCCATGTGCTTTAATTGGGAAGTCATGACAATTTTAGTGTTTTTGTGGACAAAATAAGACTCAAATCTGTTTGGGAGTCTTTGTTCTAATCATGGAGATGAATGTACGTGGTGCACCCTAACAAATTTACGTACTATTCCATCAGCGCTATTAACAGATACATCAACCAATTCAACTTGAACATTTCATTAAATACAGATGACAAGGCCTTTGAAGGGTTGCAAAATAGATGAAACAATGCAATAAAAAACAATCTCTACATGATATCAACTTTTTTCACAGAATCCAGTTTGCAATGAATAACAGCACTCTCATAAGAAGTATTAAAACATAGGTGAAAAAACAAAAATATTCAACATTAGGACCGTATCTGAATGATATCAATTATTGCACAATATGTTCTTAGCAATAAATAATAGCACCATAACATCATATGTACATTACACCAACTCAACAAAGATTTGATTTGGCAAAAATGCCTTAGTCTGTTCTTAGAACATGCTATCCTTCAAACAGGGGAAGCTCTGCGCAGTAGATGGTACTAAGTAAGCCTGATAGTCTGCCAATCTCGGCTCTGGGACAAAGGTGATATTAATAGATATGAAAAAAAGGTATGACTCGTAAACCACAGGCACCTCTGGGCTACACACAAGTTACACCTAGTTTCCCAGGCCCAATTTTTTCCCTTAATGTCCAAATCACACCCTGTATCACACCCAGGGGCCAAGCGTACCATCTGTGTCATGCACAGCGGTCCACGCGACCAACAACTCCTTTCAGATACCAACGGTGTTAGTAAACCAGTAGCACTGAGAAAACCTTTCTAGACTAAAAAATTGTGCTAAAGAAGTGCCAACTCCACCCAATCAGGATAGTTCTATCACACGAATAGCATCCTGGGAGCCATAAAGGCTACACAATAAATATTCACCTTTTCCAGAGTGCCTACTATCCGAAAAAGGTGACTTCCGCAGGATCGCCTCTTAGGCCGCCTTACGTCTGCTGAGCTAGGACATAGAAAATAGATAATATGATGGATTGTGTCAGTGGTAGGGTGCTCAGGTTATCTTTTTATCTTTCTCCCTAGTTTTCAATAGCCAAATGCTTTAAATTAGGTTCTGATGTAGCTTATTATCCTCCATGACGACTGCTTCAGGATGGACTTCTTCCCTGCAGATTCAGCAGAGCTTCTATTCATTTGTAGTGTCTGCTCACCTTCCTTGATGTACAAATGTGAATTTGTCTAAGCGGGGTCTATTCCTGTGCCTGCAATCAACTTTGATGTACCAATCAGCTGCGATGGTAGCTCGCCAGATGTTACTTGAACATGAAATTCCATGAAAAAATAAGAGATAAGCGGTGTTTGGCAAAACAAGAACAGTTTCTTTAATTAAAAATGGTGTCCGGGAGAACAGTTACAGGTGGATTGATTGTGACATGAAAGTAGGAAGTGAGACTGTCGGAATGGGTGTAGTGATTTGATGACTCTTCTGAGTGGCTTTTATAGATGTTGGTTTGATGATTTTCAAATAATTAAGTAATTTGGAACCCCAAATTGTTAAATTAGTTTGAATAAAATTAAAATTAAGCAAAAGATCGCCCAAGGTTGCTGTAGATTTGTTCTAGGCACTAACTAAAGTAAAAACTAAATGGATTATCAGTATTGGCACTTCCTTGTTGTTTTGATTTGTTATAAAGGTCCCTACCAAGCACAAAGAAAAATTTTGTAGATTGGCTAAATGAAAAGAATAGGATGCTAGAAGTGGAAGAGGAACACACTATCAAGCAAATATAAAAGCTTTACAGAACACCGAAGTGATGTCCACACCAAGGTCAAGTCTTAGTCTAGATCTGAGTCCTATCAAATATGTATGCTATCATGAAAGTGAGACTAAAGCACTGCAGTTCTCTTGCCAATGAAGAATGACTTAATTTATTTTGCATAAACTAGATCATCCCCTCAAGTTGAGCTGTTAATCCGAAAGATCAAAAGAGCAAAATACTTGGGAAACAAGTCTTCCTGGTCCTTGATGGGCTGGAAAGGGCAAGATAAATTGGTCAGCATCCATTACGAGGTTTCTTTTTGCTTGAGTTTCACATCTTGTAACAGGAACTCATGTTGAAGAAGTTTGAGATGCTCCTGGCAAGAGTGAATACATCTCTGATACCAGGTGACTATAACAAGGTGACTTTAAAAACATTCATGAGCTATAGCCATGGCTGCAGAATAACGACAGTTGATAGTGACTAAAAGGATTATTTTGCTGTACAACTCAGTTGGTTTCCTCATAAGAGGTTTGTCTATTGCTACAAACTTGTGACTGAAGCTTAATGAGTAGCTCACTGACACTCTCTTCTCTTCTGGATATTCTGTAGCCTCCATGGAATTCTAAAATGGATGCCATGAAGATTTCCATACCACAGCTTCACAGACACAAATGAGCGAACAACCTAATGGTGCGAATAGAGCACCCAAACCACTGTGTAGAACTCTTCGAGTCCCCTACAAGAGCTGATATTATTGTAAATAAAAGTTAAGTCTTGATGCATTTATTAAGGGCAGGTCCGGATAATAATATTTTTTTTATTTATTATTCACCCTCTGAGTAAAAGTTAAGCTCCAGCCGCTTCAATTATATCAGCCGACTACCAAGCCTGCATTCCACACAAAAATTAACTCACTCTGCATCACACCCATCTGAGAAAAGCTTACAACAATTAGCTACAGGGTGATCTTCATCCTATCTCTCATCACATATATTCTTAAATAAAGTCAATTTAAGGCACTACTTGTGAGAACTCGCCTGTAGCTGAAGGAGGAGAGAATACAAATACCAGTGTCTTATGTGAAAGAGAGCTGGTGTTGTAAGAGTGTAAAGAGTATAAAAGTCTGAGTTTCCTGGTGCTGTTGGCCAGCTAGTAGTGATAGAGAGCTGGGAGGGAGTGTACCGTGGGACTTTATACTTTTGCTACACTTGAGTTCACAATGTGTACAGCCTACATAGTATAGGAAGCACCTCCATTTTCCTGCTAAAATAAGTGGAGGGAGGTGCTGTCCAATAGTAGGGTTTGAGGTATAAAATTAAATCTAAGGGCACATTATAATCACCAACAGCTCAGTATGTGCTGCTATTACCACTGGAGAGTAGGAAGCAAGGGCTTCTCAGGGAAGAGAAACAGATAGAGAGAAACACAACGTTGTGCCGTCGGGTGACCATTGCCCTATATCGACCCCCTCTTGAGTCAACTACACCCCTCTCTTCTTGTTTGGCCACTGGGAGACACCCTTTCGCTCCCTCCCTCCCTCACACCCCTTCCATTTCTAATTTGCTTCCCGACTCAGTGAGGAAGTCTGGCACTGGTTGTTGTTGGTCCCTGGACCCTTTCCGGTTTGTTCAACTCTCTTACTCTGACTTTTTTGGGTATCCCCTGAAGTACTCTTCTCCATGACAGGTCTGCCAGACTTGATCTGTATTCCAATCCCTTTACTATTTCCCCCACTACCATCTATGTTCCTTAGGACTTGTTTTCTATGTTATCTAATGCTCTAGTGACGGATGTATTTATGTAATACGGTTTTTCTCTATGCTATGTTATTCTCTAGTAATTAATGTAACTATGTAACACTGTTCTTTTGTAACGCTATCCTCAAGCAAAGTGTTCTGATACCTCTGGGTCTAGCCAGCACTATATAAAACTCTTTGAATAAAAGTAAATAAACAAATAAACATTTTCTCTCTCATAATCACTCATTCCCCTTCATCACAATCACCAATCTTTTTTTATCTATTTGTTCCCTCCTCTGTCTGTACCTCCCTCTCTGTCTGTCCTTCCCTCCTTGTCCATACTCTTTTTCTCTAACACTCCTCACAAAACTTTGCTTTCTCTCTCTTCTCTTTCTGTTCCCTTTCTGCCTTTCCACTTTCTGTATCCCCTCTATTCCTCTCTCGTAATCTCGTCCTCCAACTCTGTCCTCTCTTTCTCTTTCTCCTCTCTGTCCTCCCTTCCTTGGCTTGCTTTCCTTTTTTTCTGAGTTGCTCGTCCTCCTGACCCCCCAGCTGCATTCCTCTTCCTGGGCTGCTTCCTGGGTGCCTGCGCAGACTTCCCGGTCTGACCCGGGAGAGATCAGGGACCTTCAGCCTTCCTCCCACCAGAAGCCCTGCTTCTGGAGAGGTTTCAATGTTGGCTTTTCGATTAGATTTTTGTTTACCCGCAATCCCGCCATCTTGTTTACGGATCTATTGGGGTCCTTGTCCTGGATCCTCCATCTTGCAGTTTCGACTGTCCCCCTGATCGATTCATTATTCCCTTTGCTGCATTCTCGTTGTTCTCATTCCTGCGAATGCCAGGCAACCGTGTTTCAGGTCCCGAAGGCAGGTGACGGCTGGAGGGGGGATCCCCCGCCATCTCCTCAGTAGATACCTAGGCAGCTCAACCGGGCATTGACAGTGTTCAGTAGGAATCGCAATCTGCAGAGTTTTTGGAGTTCATCAGATGGCAAGGGAAGAAAGAAGGCGAAATAGAGAGGTGAGATACAGAGCCCAGGTCCAGAGGGTAGGTGACGGCCAAGGGGGAGCCAATCTCCTCTATAGCTGTCTAGGCAGATCCCCCGGGCGTCAGCCATGTTGCTGGGGCTCTGCTATCAAGATGTGAGAGAGGAGTAGTAGAGAAAATAGAGAAGAGAGAGAAAGATATAGAAATAAAGACAATGAGGGGAAGAGAGAGAAAAGGGAAAGTATTAACATGGTGGAGAGAGGCAGCACACTGCTGAAAGCATTCTGTACCCCATCTTCACATTATTCAACAACATCACAGTAAACAAACCCACACCCATCACCTGGACTGATCAAGCCCTCATCAGTTTGTAAATCAACATACTGCACTACAGAAGAGCAACCACCACAGGCCTACCCCATCAATGCTGAACGCATCAGAGAAGGACTAGGCTTACACCCACCACCCCAGAATTGCCTTGAGCACACTGGCAACCTACCAAATGCCATCAAGAAATTTAATGTTTGGAGATCTATGCATGCACTGACATGTTGATGCCACACAAACAGAGCAAACAGGCAAGAACCAAGAACACATACCCAGGCCAGCTAGTACAAAGAATGACTTAATGTTCAAACATTACTGCAAACAGCTTGAACGTAGGTGGCTAAGATGATAGGAAGTCCCAGATAAAGACACTGTTAAATCCACCCTGAGGCACTACCACCAGCAAATCCAGTAAACCAAAGTGAGATCCTATCGGACTGCATCAAAACCACATCCAAAAGCAGCAAAGATATATTCTCGATTATCAGAAACTTCACATCAGCAGCCACTGGCAGCAACTTCCCCTGATTGCAAGAACTATGCAATGATGTCTTGGACTTCTTCACTAGCAAAATCACAGCCATGATCCTAGCAACATTGCCACCAGTCTACAGATCATGAACGGAGAATACACCTTGATAAAATTGAATGCTATCACCACATATGAAACTGCCACAATCAGGAAGTCCTTTCTATCCAGGGCCTGGTGAGAACCCTGCCCCCACCACACCAAGCCTCTACCTCAATTAGTATAGCTCTCACTCCTGTCCTCAACACCTTCTTCCACACAGAAACATTCCTGGAAGCCTGAAAGCATGCAAAGCTCAATCCTCTCCTAAAGAAGCCCTCAGCTGACCCAACCACACTTGCTAGCTACCTACCGATCTACCTCCGACTAACAAGCCAAGGACCGAACATCAACAGATACCTTGCAAAACACCTTACCAACCACCAGCTCTTCAAGATCACACAGCCAGGCTTCAGATCCAGCCAGAGCACAGAGAGAGCTCTCATTGCAGCAATTGAACATATGCAGAGGATCCTTGACAGAGGATAAACCGCTGACCTCATTCTACTGGACATCTTTGTGGTCTTTTGAAACAGTCTCTCACCCAATTATAAATAGACAACTGCATGAGACTGCTATTCATCGGGCTGCCCTCAGATGGATATGCTCTTTCTTAACTGGGTGAACCCAAATAGTCAACCTGGTACCTTACTCTTTAGAAGCTGGGAACTCATCTGCGAAGTACCTCTTGTCTCCTCTCTCAGCCCCTCTGCAAAATCTACATGACCCCAATGGCTAACATCATCCATGTCAACAACATCAACATCCAACAACACACAACTGATACTGTCTCTCGGACAAATCTCAAGTATGTCAAGTATCCTCTCAGCCATTCTTTAAGATCTATTCAAGCCCACTGGCTGACATCATCCACATCTACAACATCAACATCCTATCCTAAGCTGACAACACACAACTTACACTGTCCCTCTCGGACAAATCTCCCAGCACTAGGAAGTCCCGTAGACCCCCCAGACATCCCCTTGCAAGCAGGTGCAGTCACTAATTGCACCCGCCTTCGAAGGGGATCTCTAATCCACCTTAAAAGTGCAAGCTGGTTGACGCCTGAAGTGTGAAACATGGTGCGGCTTCACAGAATCTCTGTTTTTTACACAAATGCACTGCCCCCAGGGCAGCATGAGTTTGCAGCTGCCTTGGAGGCAGAGCTTCATCCTAATATGGTGCATTCTCTTTGCTTGCAGCTGGCCAATTTTTTAAAAGGTGAGCCAGGTGCAACTAGGAAAATGTGCGTATGTTTAATACGTCCCCTGGTCCTACATTGGTACTACCCCAGGCACCAGCCCGAAAACAAGAACCTTGGGATCATCATTGACAGCAAACTAAAAATGTCCCCCCAAGTCAACAGTCACTGTGGCCTGTTTTTACACCCTGAGGATGCTGCGAAAGATCTAGAAGTGGCTACAAAATAACACCAGAAAGACCATCACCCAACCTCTCATAACCAGCAGGCTGGACTATGGGAACTCCTTCTTTACAAGAATCAACAAGCAGCTCACAAACAGACTACAGACTATGGAGAATGCAGCTGCAGACTCATTCTCTACCTCCCACACTGGACTCTCATCACACTACAGCTGAGGATACTCCACTACTCTTAATGCACAAGCATGTACAATTCAAATCCCCTATCTACACATACAAACAGCTCTGGCGCAGCCTACCCCAATAGCTTCATATATTTCCACCAACCTTCCAAGCTTCTCCACTCAGCTGGACTCTTACTAGCACACATCTACAAGAACAGATCCAGAGGTCAAGACCTCCCATATATCTCTCTTAAATCATGGAACTGTCCCCCACTCCACATCAGAGTATCCTTCTTTCTTCTAGAATCCTGCAAGATGCTAAAGACCTGGATCTTTATCTAAATTTCTCTGCAGGGGCTAGCATCACACACCAGTAAAGCACTGGGAAACCTTCACAGGTGATGATGTGCTAGACAGATACAGATGATATAACATAACAGACGAAGAGACAGAGAAGCTGTCATTACAAATAGATAGAGCAAGGGAGAGGCGAAGAGGAGAGAGAAGAAGAGGAACGCAAGGCAGAATGTTGGAGTTAAAGTCAGTGAGGAAGAGTTTGAGAGAGAGAGGATGCAACAAAGAGAAGGGGACGAATAAGAACAAAGTGAAGAAAAGAGAAAGGTGACAGTGAGGAAGAGAGAAATGTGGACATAATGCAGAGAAACTGAGAAGGGAGAGGAGGAAAAGTTAGAGAAAGAGAGCAGAATGTGGATGAGAAAATGTGTGCTTCTTACAGATTGAGAACACAAAAGGATGCAACATATAGACGAATAGCTAGAGGAACAGAGAGAAAGAAAGGAAGCAACAGGCAGATATAAGGAATGGTACAGTAGAAACAAGAGGGTCACTGAGGACACTGCAGGTGAAAGGGAGGATATAGGAAAGAAGTTATGTGAGTGTTGTACATGTATCCTGCTCTCAACCTGAATATCAAATCTTACCAAGAGGGATTTACAGAGCATAATGCACCTGCTGTCAAGATCTCTGAAGATGCCATCAGGCTGGTTCAGTACTTTAAGTGCTATTCACTAATATCTCCAGTGATCCAGCATGGCAACCTCAGCTCACCACTGTTCTCAGATTGGGAGTACTTGCATCTTTTGGGTTATGAAGGATAGACCAGGAACTGGGAAGACGGTCTACATGGCTAGTCCAGGAGATCACTACTAAAAAAGCACCTGAGAACACCAATTAGAAAATGAGTAGGGCAATGCCAAATCATCTTTGGGATGAAAAGGCAACCCGTCAGGGGAGAGAAGTTGGTAACAAACATAGTAGGCATATTTCTCCTAGTACAGCCTGGAATCAATACACTCTTGAAGGTGAAATGTGAGAAAAGCGTCATTTGCTGTCCATACATTCACCCTGCCCTCCACTCTGCCATCCATCCATTCATCTACTCTGCTATCCATACATCTTCCATCTAGCCATCCATCCACTCTACCATTCATCCACTCTGCCATTCATCCATATATCCCCCATACTGTTATCCATCCATTCACCCACTCTGTCATCCAGCAATCCACTCTGCCACCCATCTATCCTTTCTGACATCCATCCTTTCTACCATTCAAACCTTCACTCTACCCTGCACTCTGCCATCTACTCACCCATCCATCCATCCATCCATCCATCCACCCACTCAGCAACTTTGCCATCCAGTTACTCTGACATCTATCCACCCATCCACTCTACCATCCATTAATTCATCTGTGGATTCATCCACTATGCCATCCATCTATTATCCATTCTTCCACGTTGCCATCCATCAACCCACTCCGCCACCCATTCACTCATCTATTCACCAGCTCATCCATCCCTTTACTCTGTATCCTTTCACCTGTCCATCCATCCATCCATCCATCCATCCATCCATCCATCCATCCATCCATCATCCATCCCTTTACTCTGCCATCCTTTCACCAGTCTGTCCACTATCTATCCTTTTACCTGCCCTTCCACTAGCCATCCATCCCTAACTCTGTCACTGTTCTACCTGTCCATCCACCTATTCATCCATCCTTTTATTCTGCCATCCATTCACCTGTTTATCCACCTATCCATTTACTCATAAATCCATCCCTTTACTCTACCACCCTTTCACCTGTCCATCCACCAAGCCATTCCCTCACTCATCAATCCATCCACCCATCCCTTTACTTTGCCATTCTTTAACTTGTCCATCCACATATCATTCACTCATCCTTTCCCTCATTCACCTACATACTCATTCATCCACCCATCCACCCAGCCAATTATACTTCCTTCTCTTCACCTTCCCTTCCAATATTCCTTCTTTCTTTCCTTGTTCTGTTTATCCAGCAGTCGCTTTACCATGCTCATGCTTGTCTTTCTATTGACGCTGTATTCCAGCCTTAATTAGGATTTTTTGTCTGCCAAGTTCCAGACAAAAGAGGGCCATAAAGATTCCCACCCTCTCTGTAGCTGCTACAGTGGGGGTTCATGACATCCCTGTGGGAGTCCAGTAAGGGACGGTAAGGCACTACAGTCACTGGCTAGATGGGAGACACCATAATGTGTTTTTTACTAGGGAAATTAAACTCTCTTTATTGTTTCAGGTCAGGAGAGTATGTATATACATAAAATGAATATAGTTTACTCATTAAATCCATGGTCATTTACACATTCATGAACTGGAAAATGTCTCACAAAAGCAGGTATAGTTATAAAGAGATCACACTGCAGCCTTGTTTGTAACAGTATGCTGTGTGGAGGAACATGGATAGGCAACAGGGCAAAAGAGGAAAGGAGGGAAGACTGAATAGCGTGTGCACTGTGAGCATGTATCAGTATGCAAAGAGATGGAGCTTTAAGGGGTGGGGTCTGTGGAGGGGTGGGCCATAAGCTCATTGCTTTTATGAGGCATGAGGAGGCGGGGTCAAGAAAGAACTGACCTTGGACTCTCACTCCTCCACCCTAAACCAAAGCTTCTGCAGCTGCTGCTAATGTCCTGGGAAGTTGGGAAGAAAAACATGAAAATAAGGATTGCCCAGTCTCTAAACTTTAGCTGGAAACCTTCACTGCACAGGAGTTTCCAGCTCATGATATCTAGGACAGGTGGTATCAGCTCCTCACCTGGAATCCGTATGAGCATAGTTGATATTGTGTGACCCACTTGGGACAATGTGTGTTGTCAGCTCTCACAACTGCCTCTCCCTCGCCGGCTCCAGTTTCAAGAGACGGGTATGGTAGAGAGGACGATTGGGTCCTCCAGAGGGAGAGAGTAACAGCCCATCAGGGGCTACTAGCCTCTGCATCAGCTTGTGGTACAGGTGACCTAGGTATGTTTCCTGCCCCCACATGTTGGTGCTCCTTGGGATGGAGTTGTTCACTCATCACTCTGTGTTTGAGTACTGCTTCCCCCACATGCTGCTGAAAATCCCTTTGGGAGTGTGTTATCGACCATCCTTGCTATGTCTTTCAAGGCTCCATCAATAACTAGGGTTTATGGAGCACGTGTGCATGTAATCACAGCCAGTACCTGTGTTCATTCAGTGACGCCACAACGTGATTTTTGAAAATGCCCAGCAATGCCCCCCACAGATGAGTGAGCTCATGGCCAGCTCCCCAATGGAAGGGGATCCCAATGGATTCCGGTGCCATTCCCTGACCCTCTCTAAAGTCACCCGTAAGGTTCAGGTAAAAATAGTGTGCCGCCTCCTGGGTCCCACCAATTCAACATATTTCTTCAGGTTTCTGTACGCATGCGCATACTTCCATAACAAGAAGCATGCACGTGAGCAAAGGAACACCAGCATCTGCGCGTGTGCACACCTCTATGCAAATATGTAAACGACTTTTATGAAATGGCTGTGCAACCTTTTCATTAAAATGAAAATGCATCTTCTACAATGGAATCAGCAACATCTTCTGTTTGTTCCGGGCTATATTTTCAATAAAGCTATGCGTTCTTCAGAGCGAAAGCACAAAAAATATACACATATTATTCAAGACCAGGGAAGTAGCTATAAAATTAAAATAGCCCCAATTTTGAAATAAATTACTGATGCCACCAAGCAAGCAAAGCAAGTGAGCCAAAACTTCCCTAGAATAGCTTCCTTGTCTCTTCCATCTCAACATCTATCCATTCATTCTTTACCCTTCCATCCACCTGCTGATATCCACTATTTAAAGTTTACATTTTGTTATACATCATTCTTTCCTCCATCATTTAATCTTTCCTATTCCATCCATCCATCCATCCATCCATCCATCCATCCATCCATCCATCCATCCATCCATCCATCCATCCATCCATCCATCCATCTATCCATTCATCCAACCACTAATCCAGTCTGCCATCCATCCTCTCTGCCATTCATTCATCAATCCAGCCACTCTGCAATCCATTCAATCATCCACTGTGCCATCCATCCATCCAGCCAGCCATCCACCCATTCCTCCATGTGTCCTTTTTTGACTCTTTAGTTGTGTTGTGCTCTATTATACTTTTGTGTTGTTATGCTACCTTACCTACATTTACAGAGTTTCTGTTTGGCCGCATTAGGTTGAGACGTGGGTCCTGAGCAGTCACCAAAGTGCTACTCGTAAGCCGGACCCCCTTCAGGGACTCATGGAGTTTGTCCCCTTGAACATGAGAGTACAAACTTAGAGGAAAACATTCTCTTACAATTACCGCACCTTAGCGAGTGTGTCACTTAGGAGTGTATACATACTCTGTAAACCCCCTTTTAACTCACCTTCACAAATAGGTCCTGATGAAAGCCAGAATTAACTAGTTGACCACACTGGATGTGGGAACCCATAAGTCTCTCCAACCACATCCTCTAGCCTTGCTCTTAAACACTGCCAAGGGCCCACAAATAAATTATCCTGTGGATATTGGGACCCTTAGGACAGTTTTTTAACTTACACCCTTAACACCATCACTGCACACTCACTTAACACTATCTGCTCCACTCCACTGTAAACAGACGTCGCAGCACACCCGAGGCACACTCGGTGCCTTGGGTGGGGCCCGATGATGAAGCATGCCACCAACTAGGTTGGTGGGTGAGGGCCTTCATAAAAACTAATATGTCTTTCTGACTCACACTACATGAACCTTACTAGTTAGCTAGCTCTTTTTGATTATCACCGTTATGCTACCTTATACATGTTATGGTATTATTTACTTTTGATATTTCGACAAATGATGCCATCTATCCAGCCAAAAGCAGCATGCCTTTAAAGTCACCATGACAAAAAAAGACTGTTTCAGCTCTTCAACTAATTGAGACACAAGTCAGCCCAAAACAGTAACAGAGACTATGGGTAAGTATGGTATTCTGTTTTCAGTATTTATGTTTCATGAATCCCAGTGGGTATTTTTCAGTATTTTCCAGATCTGCCCTCCATTCACTCATCCACTCTGCCATCCATCTATCCATGCTGCATACATCAATCCATGAATCCATCTACTCTGCCATCGACCCATCCACTCTGTCATCCATCCATCCATCCATCCATCCACCCAATCCACCAACCATCCACTCTGCCATTCATCCATCAATCCACCCACTCTGACATTAATCGATCAATCCACTCTGCTATCCATCCATCCATCCATCCTTTATGTCATCATACATTCATCAACATCCATCTATCCATCTATCCATCCACTGTGTCATCCATCCACATATCCACTCTGCCATCCATCCACTCCGCCATCCATCCATCTACCCTGCCATCCATCTATCATCTATCCATCCACTTTGCCATCCATCAATCCACTCGACCATCATTCACCCATCTTTTCACCCACTCATACATTCCTTTACTCTGCCATTCTTTCACCTGTCTGGTCACCTTCCGATCCATCCCTCTACTCTGCCATTCTTTCACCTGTCTGTCCACCTATCCATCTAACCCTTTACTTTGCCATCCTTTTGCCTGTCCATCCACTTATCCATCCATTCATCCATCCATCTATCCCTTTACTCTGCCATTGTTCTTCTACCTGTCCACCCACCTACCCATCCATCATTTTACTCTGCCATCCTTTTACATGTCCATCCACCCATCCGTTCATTCACTCATCAATCCACCCATCACCTGCCCATCCAACTATCATTCACTCATCCTTTCATCCACTCATTCATCCACATATTCATTCATCCACGACTTTTCCATCCATTTATCTATTTATTTTATAGAGCGTGGCATAGGCCCGAAGGTGTCTTGGCGCTAACACCTGCAGAGTGGAGGGCAACCATAATTAAGCTAGCATACAATTATGTGGCAAGTTGGAAAACTCATGTTTTGAGCTGTTTACGAAAAATCAGCAACTTAATTGGATTTTTCAAATGCTCAGGAAGTATGTTCCAGAGTTTGCAGGTTGCATGGACAAAGCATCTACCACCCCATGATGCAGTGTGAATTCTCTGAACCCTAACGGTTCTGTAGGTAGCAGAGCATAGGCATCTTCCAGGGACATACCATAAGAATTTGTTCTTAAAGTAGTAGTCTGGACCAAAGACATGGAGAGCCTTATGTGTGGTACACAATGCTTTAAACGCTCCTTTCTTCTTTAAAGGGAGCCAATAAAGATACTTCAAGAACTGAATCACAATCGTTGACATTTTTTATCAGCCTGGCAGCTGTATTTTGCACCCTCTGCAATCTCATAATTGAGCTTTGTTGCATACCCATGTGCAGGGCATTGAAATAGTCTAATAAAGATAAGACCAGGGAGAAGGCAACGTTTTATGCAGTTCTGGTGCAATAAAAGGCAGAATATTCTTTAGTGTATTTAACTGATAAATACAAGTGGCTGTTAGCTTGTTAGTTTCTTCTGAAAAAATAAGTTTAAAATAAAAAATTATACCAAGATACCTCACCTTAGAGACTGGAGTAGGAAGAGATCCTAATTTCTGTGGCCACCGCGTGTCACTCACGAAAGATGTATTGGTTAATGCATTTCTTATGTTTGGAAAATCCCCCCTGTCCCAATCACTGGACACCATCACCCTGCACCATGCTGGTGACACTCACTATTAGCTTCTTCTGATTGTTTCAGAATCAAATAATTGTGTAACCTGTACTGTCTGATGATGAACATGTGATATATTAGTTAAGAATTTTTAAGAAATTCCAATGTACTTGTGCTTTTATTGCACCTGTAACAAAGTGCCTTGTTGTGGTTTACAGAAATGAAAGTCTGTGCTGAATTTCTGCAACACTAGGTTACCAAGCCTGCTGCCCCTGTGCACACATATAGTAAACTTTCATTACATGTATGCTCGGATGGAGTTTGTTTCTAATTTCATGTAGGTTTCTAAATCATGTCTCAAAGTGAGTAGAAATTCTCTATACCTTTTGGGGACCACCACTCTCCTGGTTGACCCTGGTTTGGATCCCTTTTCTCAGTATAGAGAACACCATCCTCCCAGTAGACCCTGTGGAATCCACTTACATCACCTTGCTCTTGCCTGAAGGCAGTCTGCCTCAGGCCCTTGAGAGTTGGACAATCTCTTTGTCCCTGACACAACTCCTCCCTAGAGGGTCTACAAGCTACTTGCAATTCTGCAAAGTCTGACAGATCTTGCAGGTGTGGAATCCCTTCCTCCTCACTCCCCTCTCAGGGTTTAATGTCTCCTGTACCTCTGGAGCTCTTTGGGCTGGCTCACCAGATCTTGTGCCTGTTTTCTTGCTCTTGGAGGCTTGGCCAATTGTCCCAGGGTGCAAGTGTCATGCACTTCCCTGATGTGCAGTCTGGAACCTAAGAACCTTCCTTTCCACCCCTGATCATTCAGAAGCTTCAAGATCATTTTCCAGTGAACACTCTACTGGGAGGGCAGGAGACACAATTACAATCTGAGGGCCTGTTACACCTCCCCATTCCAAGCTCACCATTGCCATGGGATGGAGCTTGGCCCTGCTGTCTGTATGTTACCTCATGGAATACACCAGGTAGGATCTGCTCTGGAGAAATCAGTATGTCTATGACCATGGTCATACTGGCTCCTGGATCTCTCAGAGCCTCAACCTCAGACCCATTCATTTTAGGCATCTGCCTGTACTTCTCCATGCTTGGAGGTAAGGCTGCCAGGGCTGCAACTTCCACCCCACCAATGGAGACTAAGGCTACCTCTGTGCATCTCTTTTCCATCTCTGGGCCAACTGTGGAGAAGTGTGGCTCACTGGTTAGAGGAGGCATACCCTGAAGCAGAGGTCAGACCCGGGACCAGGGTTCAATTCCCGACGCGGCAGGGTCTGAGCCCAAGTGTCCACGGACTCGATAATTCTCACTTCGGTGCCTACTCGAATCATGGGTTCACACTCTGCAACTCTGGGCAATAGCTTGCTTAATCTCCACTACGGCCCCCCCCCGCGGCGGGATGCCTGGCTTTCACCTTGGGGATGCCCAGTATGGGTTATCTCACAGGGAAAAAGCCAGGACGGGTTCCCAATGCAAGCGCCGAGATGCCCAAGGGTAAGTCGAGCGCTATATAAGAACTCACATACATACATACATACATACTTTCACCACACACCTACACTAATAACCAAATCTTTATCGGATAATTACCTAAAATCATTTACAAAGAACGATCTACATTGCAATGTAAAAGCAGGAATCAAATATAAAACTAGGTAGTTAAAACCTATACGAAAGTCATTTATGAAATCTTATTAAGACTCTATTAAAACCATGATTTCCAAGGGCCAAATGACACTGGCAGCCTATGTGTATACAACATAAAACAAATATCAAGATTATTAAATCAATTGGAGAAAAATATAAAAATCACAACATTTGAAGCTCAGAGAAGATTAGCAGCATTAGGATGTGCAAGGGCCAAGTATTATGGGAGCAACGTATAGCTAAAAACATTGTGTTATATGGCCAAGCATTTTAATGCATGACAGGGCATGCATAAAGGTGTGCATTGGCGTGCAGTTTTAAGCTGTGGACACACATGCATAGAGCTGTAAAGTGCTTAAGCATGCTTCTACTAATTGCAGTAGCTTACTCCAGTATTGCGTTGAGGCACTTTATGTTTTGCATAATAGCCAGGCATACGTGAGGCTCTAAGATATGCAAACATGCTTAGACAAAGAACCGAATAGTGCTGGAACATTTAAGGTGCTGTAAAGTGTGGAGTATATTCATGCAACCATAAGCTTACATGATGATAAAGTGCTAGCTTAGTGCAAAAATACATGTGGTGCCAAGTCAAACGCAGGTGCCTCCCAAAACAATTTACAATAAGGTGCTGAATCCTAAGGTGCCGGAAACATTTGTAAATCAGTATGACGCATGTTCATGCAAGAGACCCCAACATAGGTATTATACAAGAGGTGAACGAGGCACCGAATGTAAAGTCAGACCAAGTACAGGTCCCATGAGCTGCAAGCTTAATGTGTACAAATGTGCGCTTCAAGGTCCTTGTGTGCGAGGTACATGTGTGAAGCCATTCAGTGCCAATTCATATAAAGTGCTCCCCAGGAAAGTGTTTCTACAACAATGGACAGTGGCCCCTATAATCCCATATTGGCAGTGTTAGGAGCCTGGTTCTCAGACTGTTCTGTAAGGCTTGCCTTCCCAGACCTGCCTTCAAATATGGTTGACACAATGTAACTTCATGTGAGTGAGCAAGGCCCTCTGCACAGGGGATGTTTCTGATCCATTTGAGGTCATTCTCCCTTGAAATGCACTTGCCCTGTGTGTTTAGCAGCCTTTTTAGGCTGGCCATATTTAAAGGTGTGTCAGTTATAATTTCTATGGGTAGACCAAGTGTCTCATTGGCCCTTCTCAGGTACCCGGCCTAACAACATTTATTGTCCTGGAATATTGCTTTTAATGCTTCTTTGATTGTGGCAGGACTGGCATTGGTCACATAGTGGTGGAATTTGGCAAGGTCTTTTTTATATTCAATGTCCACCATTAAGTTATTGAATTTCAACCGGATCAGTGTGCGCCGTGATGTATTTGGAAGATTAAATAACTTTCTGAAAGCTGCTATATGCAGGCACTCCAACTTTTCATTCAACAGTCCCGGAAAAACAAGATGCTGATAGCTTAATTTTGGTATTAATTTCACCCACAGGACTCGTCGAATGCCCTCTGCAGAATGGCTTTAGAGAGAGGTGTAGTTTGCATAGTGCATGTGTGACCTTAGCTGCCTTGACTTCCAGTTCCTTGGCCTGCAGGGTTGGTCTACTGGTATCTGAGAATGTTATACTCAAATGGTTACATTTGTTGGCCTTCAAGCAATTGCTTTTATGGTTTATGGCCAAATACCAGAACCTTCGTTTTTGTGGCATTCGCTTGGAGGTTGTTCTCTGGGGTATATAGATGTAATATTTCCAGTGCCCTTTTCATACCAATTCTGGTTTGGTCCAATAATACCTGATCACCCACATACTGCATGATCGAGAGTCTGAGATGGCCTAGTTTGGACAGAAAGATGTTAGCTTTCAATAGTACCTCTCCTAAGTCCACAGTGTACAAAAATTAAACAGAGTGGGAGCAATCACACTGCCCTGTTTTAACCCTGTGTTTGTGTAGATCTTAGCCTTTGCATATGTCTGCATGAGCTTGACACGGACCCATGTACCGGCATGAAACGTCATACTGGCCGCCAGGAGTTTCCTTGGGATGCCCCACTTTGCAAGATTTGCCCAAAGTATATTATGGTCAATGCCGTCAAAGGCAGCACTATAATCAACAAGACAAGTATAAAGTAGTGGGGAAGCAGCATCTGTGGCCCTGGTTGCCAAATATCAAAAGGCAATAGCGTTAGCCATGTGGGATAAGTTGGGGCGGAATCCTGTCTGATATTGGGGTATGATGTGATTTTTATTTATCCAGGCCTCTAGCTATTTCAAGAAAACTTTCACAAAAGCCTTGCCATCCATGTCCAGCAGGGCAATCAGCCTGCAGTTCTGTGGGCTGGAGGCGTCTCACTTTTCATAAATAGGGTGCAAGATAGAGCCTTTCCATGAGTCTGCTACAGCTGATGTGTTGTAACATTGGTTAGGGTTTCCCTTTCAGTTGTGATGGTGCGTTCTTTCTCCTGATAATCAAGGTAGTTGCCCACTGTCTCCATGTTAGCAACCAAGATTTTATCTTAATCAACATAGAGTTTTGTTGTGTGGGCTGCCCATTCACTGGCAGGTACAGCGTTCTCTGAATGGGTTCCACTATTGAGGCCGTTGACGTAGCCTCAGAATTCCTTTGTCTTGATAGACCCTAACATGGAGTAATATGTTTCCATTTCTCCTCTATGTGTGTTTATTTCAGCTGCCAAGTGATTTTTTTGTGCGATTTTCAATTTCTAGGTTGTGCACACCTCTCTCTCCTGTACCTTAACTTTTCATGGTGACACCTCTTTTTGCTTTCATTTGAATTATTTGTTATCATGGAGGTAGATTGACTTTTTTCCTGTTAGTTTGCCTCTGGTTGCATTGCTTTTGTACACACAGAGCTTTAAATAGCAAATCTATTTTCTCTGTCCAGTTTTTCTTAATGCCAGATGTTTGTATGTCCTGCTTCCACTGTTGGTATCCAACCCAGCAAGCAAGCCCCCATTTATGTATTTTATTGCTGATCCACCGTTTGTAGGAAGCATTTGACCAACTGGCACATATTCCTCATGCATAGTAGTACTTACTTTCACCAATGTAAATAACTTGCAGAGGTGTGTTGTACTTTATATTTTAAAAACCAAAGAAAATGATGGACGGAGTGTTGAACAACGCAAGCACTCACCCCCAGTGAACTGATCTGGGTTTAATCCATCACCGTTCTTTAGCCCACTCTGCCACCCCAGTTCAGACATGGCCATATGCAAATCAGTCTGACCCTGTGCCTCATGGGAACAATCCAGCTCGAACTGCCAAGCCATGTCTTCCCTGGACCGGAAACAAGCTTCCTAGAACCAGTTTCTGGCATTTCAGCCGTCTTCAGCCAGGCTTGCTTGAATCCAGTGGCAAAGTGAGCAAGGGACTCACGTCTGAGCATACCCTGCCAACTTATGGCGAACAAAGCAAAAACCAAAGGAAATGATGAACGGAGTGTTGAACAATGCAAGCACTCACCCCCAGTCAACTGATCTGGGTTTAATCCATCACCGTTCTTTAGCCCACTCTACCACCCCAGTTCAGACATGGCCATATGCAAATCAGTCTGACCCTGTGCCTCATGGGAACAGTCCAGCCCGAACTGCCAAGCCATGTCTTCCCTGAACCGGAAACAAGCTTCCTAGAACCGGTTTCTGGCATTTCAGCCGTCTTCAGCCAGGCTTGCTTGAATCCAGTGGCAAAGTGAGCAAGGGACTCACGTCTGAGCATACCCTGCCAACTTATGGCGAACAAAGCAAAAACCAAAGGAAATGATGGACGGATGTTGAACAATGCAAGCACTCACCCCCAGTCAACTGATCTGGGTTTAACCCATCACCGTTCTTTAGCCCACTCTGCCACCCCAGTTCAGACATGGCCATATGCAAATCAGTCTGACCCTGTGCCTCATGGGAACAGTCCAGCCCGAACTGCCAAGCCATGTCTTCCCTGGACCGGAAACAAGCTTCCTAGAACCGGTTTCTGGCATTTCAGCCGTCTTCAGCCAGGCTTGCTTGAATCCAGTGGCAAAGTGAGCAAGGGACTCACGTCTGAGCATACCCTGCCAACTTATGGCGAACAAAGCAAAAACCAAAGGAAATGATGGACGGAGTGTTGAACAATGCAAGCACTCACCCCCAGTCAACTGATCTGGGTTTAATCCATCACCGTTCTTTAGCCCACTCTGCCACCCCAGTTCAGACATGGCCATATGCAAATCAGTCTGACCCTGTGCCTCATGGGAACAGTCCAGCCCGAACTGCCAAGCCATGTCTTCCCTGGACCGGAAACAAGCTTCCTAGAACCGGTTTCTGGCATTTCAGCCGTCTTTAGCCAGGCTTGCTTGAATCCAGTGGCAAAGTGAACAAGGGACTCACGTCTGAGCATACCCTGCCAACTTATGGCGACCAAAGCAAAAACCAAAGGAAATGATGGACGGAGTGTTGAACAATGCAAGCACTCACCCCCAGTCAACTGATCTGGGTTTAATCCATCACCGTTCTTTAGCCCACTCTGCCACACCAGTTCAGACATGGCCATATGCAAATCAGTCTGACCCTGTGCCTCATGGGAACAGTCCAGCCCGAACTGCCAGGCCATGTCTTCCCTGGACCGGAAACAAGCTTCCTAGAACCGGTTTCTGGCATTTCAGCCGTCTTCAGCCAGGCTTGCTTGAATCCAGTGGCAAAGTGAGCAAGGGACTCACGTCTGAGACTATCCTGCCAACTTATGGCGAACAAAGCAAAAACCAAAGGAAATGATGGACGGAGTGTTGAACAATGCAAGCACTCACCCCCAGTCAACTGATCTGGGTTTAATCCATCACCGTTCTTTAGCCCACTCTGCCACCCCAGTTCACACATGGCCATATGCAAATCAGTCTGACCCTGTGCCTCATGGGAACAGTCCAGCCCGAACTGCCAAGCCATGTCTTCCCTGGACCGGAAACAAGCTTCCTAGAACCGGTTTCTGGCATTTCAGCCGTCTTCAGCCAGGCTTGCTTGAATCCAGTGGCAAAGTGAGCAAGGGACTCACGTCTGAGCATACCCTGCCAACTTATGGCGAACAAAGCAAAAACCAAAGGAAATGATGGACGGAGTGTTGAACAATGCAAGCACTCACCCCCAGTCAACTGATCTGGGTTTAATCCATCACCATTCTTTAGCCCACTCTGCCACCCCAGTTCAGACATGGCCATATGCAAATCAGTCTGACCCTGTGCCTCATGGGAACAGTCCAGCCCGAACTGCCAAGCCATGTCTTCCCTGGACCGGAAACAAGCTTCCTAGAACCGGTTTCTGGCATTTCAGCTGTCTTCAGCCAGGCTTGCTTGAATCCAGTGGCAAAGTGAGCAAGGTACTCACGTCTGAGCATACCCTGCCAACTTATGGCGAACAAAGCAAAAACCAAAGGAAATGATGGACGGAGTTTTGAACAATGCAAGCACTCACCCCCAGTCAACTGATCTGGGTTTAATCCATCACCGTTCTTTAGCCTACTCTGCCACCCCAGTATCGCTTTGTTCGCCCTAAGTTGGCAGGGTATGCCCAGACGTTGGTCCCTTGCTCACTTTACCACTGGATTCAAGATAGCCTGGCTGACGAGGGTTATGAACCCGAAACCGGTCCCAGGATGCTTGTTTCTGGTCCAGGGAAGACATGGCTTGGCAGTTCGGGCTGGAATGTTCCCATGAGGCACAGGGTCAGACTGATTTGCATATGGCTATGTCTGAACTGGGGTGGTGGAGTGAGCCAAAGAATGATGGTGGATTAAACCCAGATCAGTTGACTGGGGGTGAGTGTTTGATTTGCTCAAACGCTCCGTCCATCATCCCCTTTGGTATCGCTTTGTTCGCCCTAAGTTGGCAGGGTATGCCCAGACGTGGGTCCCTTGCTCACTTTACCACTGGATTCAAGATAGCCTGGCTGACGAGGGTTATGAACCCGAAACCGGTCCCAGGATGCTTGTTTCTGGTCCAGGGAAGACATGGCTTGGCAGTTCGGGCTGGAATGTTCCCATGAGGCACAGGGTCAGACTGATTTGCATATGTCTATGTCTGAACTGGGGTGGTGGAGTGAGCTAAAGAATGATGGTGGATTAAACCCAGATCAGTTGACTGGGGGTGAGTTTTTGATTTGCTCAAACGCTCCGTCCATCATCCCCTTTGGTATAGCTTTGTTCGCCCTAAGTTGGCAGGATATGCCCAGACGTGGGTCCCTTGCTCACTTTACCACTGGATTCAAGATAGCCTCGCTGACGAGGGTTATGAACCCGAAACCGGTCCCAGGATGCTTGTTTCTGGTCCAGGGAAGACATGGCTTGGCAGTTCGGGCTGGAATGTTCCCATGAGGCACAGGGTCAGACTGATTTGCATATGGCTATGTCTGAACTGGGGTGGTGGAGTGAGCTAAAGAATGATGGTGGATTAAACCCAGATCAGTTGACTGGGGGTGAGTGTTTGATTTGCTCAAACGCTCCGTCCATCATCCCCTTTGGTAACGCTTTGTTCGCCCTAAGTTGGCAGGGTATGCCCAGACGTGGGTCCCTTGCTCACTTTACCACTGGATTCAAGATAGCCTGGCTGACGAGGGTTATGAACCCGAAACCGGTCCCAGGATGCTTGTTTCTGGTCCAGGGAAGACATGGCTTGGCAGTTCGGGCTGGAATGTTCCCATGAGGCACAGGGTCAGACTGATTTGCATATGGCTATGTCTGAACTGGGGTGGTGGAGTGAGCTAAAGAATGATGGTGGATTAAACCCAGATCAGTTGACTGGGGGTGAGTGTTTGATTTGCTCAAACGCTCCGTCCATCATCCCCTTTAGTACTTTATATTTTATACACCCCTTTAATAGTTCCTTGCTCAGGAAGATATAATCCAGAGTGGGGATGTTTTTAAAAGTGGGCTGTGGATTACTGTTCAGAAGCCCTGTCTGATTGGCTGACCCCAGTTCAAATGCATTGATACAAGCTTCAATGATGTTCTGCCCGCTCTCCCCTTGGTTTTACTTGTGGCGGCGCAGATCTCTCATATTAAGGTCTCCGGTCATAATGCACTCATGCCCGGGTGCTCGTAGAGATATTCTTTGATCAGATCAGTAGTTATCTTAATGTTCAATGTTTTAGCCTTCTTTTTTTGGTTGATTACCTCAATTGTAGTTGGTGTTCCCTCTATTCCTATTTCTTTTATATTTAGGATCTGGACATTGTGTGAGTGCGTAAGCCATTCCTTGACACATACTTGCAGATTTAGTTTTATGAAGATAGGAAGTCCACCGCTGGGCTTCCAAAAATGTTCTCCTTGTGAGCCAGTCTGTGGATAGCCTGGAAGCCTTTGATAGGGCTAGGTGTTAATAACCATGTTTCCTGTAAACGTCTAGGGCCAGATGTACTACCATAGTAAATTGCAACTCGCAATTTGCTCTCGATTGCAAGTCGCAAATTGAGAGTTGCAATTTACTATGTACTACAGTGTCAGAGACACTGATTGCGATTCCCAATGGGGTCTCAAAATGCGAGGCTCATTAATATTAACGAGGCACTCGCATTTTGCGACCCAGTTGGGAATGGCTGGCCCTCTCAGGGATGGTGGCCTGCTGGGCTCAGCAGACCACCATGTCTGGGACTGCTTTTAAATAAAGTGGCTAATTTTTTTTAAAATGCAGCAAGTTTTCCTTAAAGGAAAATGGGATGCATATATAAAAATAAAATTGAAACGTTTTTGCATGCATTTGCAAAAGGGAAGGGGTTCCCTGGGGACCCCTTCTCATTTGCGAATGCATTACCACCTACTTGAAGTAGGTGGTAACTGTGAGTGTTTGGCGACCACAATTGTGGTCGCAAAACATTAGGACATGGGTTAGAGAGTCGCTATTTGGAAGGGAACGCCCCTTCCAAAAAGCGAGTCTCTAAACAGTTTTTTGCGAGTTGTCATAAGATTTGCGACTCGCAAAATTGTGTTTGTACATGGCCATACCAATTTTAGCATGCACAAACGGGTTGCTAACCCGTTTGCGCATGCTAAAATTGGTCGTACATCTGGCCCAAAATGTCTCATGTTTGTAGGAATTCTATAGCTTCTTTGTTTGCTACAGTAGTTTGGAAACCCGCCAATTTCCAGGGTATTATTCTAATTCTAGATCTTATTATCTGCTCCTTAATTTCTTCAGTGAGGGGAGTTTGGTCTCCCCTTAGTGTGCAATGGTGTTGGTGTCCTGGCACTTTCAGGTATTTTCCTACACCTACACTAGCAATCCCCTGGAACTGCCTACCAGTGGGGGGCTTCTTGTTGCACACAACATCTCCTCTCTTATGTCCTGGCTGAAAAAAGTCAAAACACTTCCCTGTCTTAGTAGGGGCAAAGTACCTCCCTGCCTTTGCAGGATCAAAGTTCTTCCTCTGATACCCCTTGCCCATGAAAATGGATTGGCTCAGTGACCCTTCCCGTTGTGCAGGTACTTGTGGATCTTTAAAGGACTCTTTTCCTTTTTTATTTTGGTTACACAGAGCTTTCTCCTGGTAGGAGACCGGTCCTCCCATTTTGTAATCACCCCCTGGTTCTTCTTGGAAACCCTGATATAAACCCACTCATCAGCAGTCTCACCCAGTTCCCTGGGACTAGACAGCTTATAGTCAACCAGATATTGGTGTAACTTATCTGAGGGACAATTACTAAAAATGTGTGCCTTCATGAACAAAATATAGAGCTTCTCATAGGTACTCACCTGGTTAGCCTGTATCTAGCCCTCAAGTCCCTTTATGGAGATGTCAACAAAATCCACCCATGATTGGGTGCTAGCTTTCTGGATGTCCCTGAACTTTATCCTGTACTGCTCTGAGGTGCGATCAAACTTTCTGGTCAGACATTGTTTCATGTGCAAGTAAGATTCTGTCTTCCCACAATGCACCTGGTCAAATCATTTAATGTGCAGGTGAGGCCGGTCTTGGTGGAGTTGATGCAGGTGACTTCTTGAAACTCTTTCTACTTGACTTTCAGGTAGTACACTCCTTAATCCTTTGAAGCAAAACAAAGTCCTATTTTGTGTAATCCTGGGTTTAAAACTCCGCTTCGCTCTTGGAGTTTGTTGATTTTCGGCCACTCTGCGTTCCATGTAGAATGCAGAGTTGCCAAAAAACTCTGCACTCCACAACGGAGCAGAGGATTTTTTGTGTTTGCGCACCCTAAAGACATCTTTGCGCACGCAGAAGTGACTTATCAGGTGGCTGTGATCGCCAATGAGATTTACCGAGCCGTTCACGAGCACCACGAGATTTGCTAGGCGGCCGCAAGGGCCCGCGAGAGTTTGCGATCGCAAACACGTCATTCGAGCGCGACATCGGACTTCCAGCAGAAGCTTTGTGAAGAACATGATCCTGAATGTGCAAAATCTACCACAGCTACAATCTGGAGAAGGTTCTCTCCCCAAGCAGCATCAAAACCTTCTCAAAATGAGGATTTGGATTAAAAAAACTCTACATATTAACATTTGAGTGTACTTTTTTGTGCAAGGAGTCCTTTTTCTTTTTTTACTTTTTTTGTTCAAGAGGATGGAAGTGCATCAGAGTCTCCAACTTCCTGTTCCTGTCCAGCAGGCTTCTCCCAGTGGTTTGTCCATCTTCTGGTCACTTTTCATTTGGATTTGGAGCTGGAAGGATCACTCTTTGTGTCTACTTCAGCATATATCAATGGAATTGAAGACTTTGAATTTGAGATTTCACAAGTAAGTTGGAAAATTGGTGTTGTTTGTTTGATTGGGGCCATTCACCAAGATTTACTTGTACTTTTCATCATTTTGTTTTTAATTTATTGTGATGGGTTGTCTGTAGTTTCAAAAGGGGCCTAGTTGTTTCTTTGTAAGTAATTGTTCTTCTTTTATAAAGGAAACACATTACACAGTTCACTACATTTTTCTCCATGTTTTGAAAACAATTTGTAATAGTTATTTAATTCACTATGTAGCCCAGTAGTCTGCCAAAAATAGGCCTTTCTCAGCCAGTAGGCCCTGAGCTACTCATGGGTGCATCAAACAACTGTTTCTGTGGTGTCTGTTGAATTTAAAGTTTACTAACATAATTTTGGCTATGGATGGCATTAAAAATACAAAATGTGGTTTTTTTTGTATTTTAAATTTTTTCTTTTATGCGTGTTAAATTAAATTCCCTTGTTCGATGTGTGTGGTTTTAACTTGCAAACCTTTTTAGCCCTGTGGATTTCCGTTTTTGGCATTGTTACATTAAAGATGTGTTGTTTAGCATGCCTCCACTGTCTGGCCAGTGTGTGAGTGTGCTTGTAATAGTGGGCCATCATTTGCCTTGTTGAGCCTCCCCGTGTGGCCAGGCCTGCTTGAGTTCATTGTTTTCCAGGCCTCCTGCTTTTTGTTGTTGTTTGACCATGTAGCTGTCGGCCATTTTGTGGAAGCAGTTAATGTGCTTTTGCCATATAGGCCTGCATGTCTGTCTTCACTTTGTTTCCCTTGGCTTATTGCTTCCATTGTCATTTGTTAGCTGCAGCTCCCTGAGTGCTGCATCCCACGTGACGCACAATGCCAAACCGTTACATTTGTAATTTTGTTGTTGTTTTACTTCTTCCTGTCATTCCTGAGTGTAGTGTACACAGTACACTATGAAAGCCCTTGTTATTGTCAAAGTCTCACAAATGGTTACACTGTATTGTTAATTGATTTAATAACTGAGCTAATAATAACACTAACAAGTGTGACCACACACACTAAAGTATATTATATTTAATTGTATGTTCCACAAATTGCCCAATGCTGCTACAAACCAATGTTTTTATTGAATCATGGCGATCAGCAGTCACATTCCGGTATTTAAAATCTCTTTGCCGACGCGTTTCGAGGTATTTAACCTCTTCTTCATGGGCGGCTGCTTCAAAGTCTTTAGGAGAGCCCAGCACACTATTTAAATAACGTCCCGCCCTTAGTGGGTGTTGCTTAGTGCACGGTGCATGCTGGTACTTACAGTTCATCCCCTCAGTGGGTTCCAATAGCTTCTTTGGCAGCTTATTTAAATACTCTAGGTAGAGCTCCGGTTTGAGCGCTGGTCTATTGAGCCTTAGCAGCATTGCCGCATCGGTGAGGAAAAGTTCCCACCACAGCCTCATTCTTTACTGATGGTGCGCTCCAGCGCGGCAGGGCTGCCGCGTGATAAATGTTCCACAAATTGCCCAAGCATACCTGGACGCACTCAATGCTGCTACAAACCAATGTTTTTATTGAATCATGGCGATCAGCAGTCACATTCCGGTATTTAAAATCTCTTTGCCGACGCGTTTCGAGGTATTTAACCTCTTCTTCATGGGCGGCTGCTTCAAAGTCTTTAGGAGAGCCCAGTACACTATTTAAATAACGTCCCGCCCTTAGTGGGTGTTGCTTAGTGCACGGTGCATGCTGGTACTTACAGTTCATCCCCTCAGTGGGTTCCAATAGCTTCTTTGGCAGCTTATTTAAATACTCTAGGTAGAGCTCCGGTTTGAGCGCTGGTCTATTGAGCCTTAGCAGCATTGCCGCATCGGTTAGGAAAAGTTCCCACCACAGCCTCATTCTTTACTGATGGTGCGCTCCAGCGCGGCAGGGTTGCCGCATGATAAATGTTCCACAAATTGCCCAAGCAATTGTGGAAGCAGTTAATGTGCTTTTGCCATATAGGCCTGCATGTCTGTCTTCACTTTGTTTCCCTTGGCTTATTGCTTCCATTGTCATTTGTCAGCTGCAGCTCCCTGAGTGCTGCATCCCACGTGACGCACAATGCCAAACCGTTGCATTTGTATTTTTGTTGTTGTTTTTCTTCTTCCTGTCCTTCCTGAGTGTAGTGTACACAGTACACTATGAAAGCCCTTGTTGTTGTCAAAGTCTCACAAATGATTACACTATATTGTTAATTGTTTTAATAACTGAGGTAATAATAACACTAACAAGTGTGACCACACACACTAAAGTATATTATATTTAATTGTACTAGTAATTGAACCGCAGCAATGCCACATTTCACTGATGTTTTCTTGCTTCTTTGCTTTTAGGTGCACAAAAGAGAAGGTGACAACATCACCCATTATACTGCTAGACAGCAGGCCTGCACCCTGCGCACAACGTCATATGATGTGTGACCACAGACAGACATCTCTTCAACTTGTGACACTGCGTATTAACTGACATCTTCAAGATGGCCCCACAGAAAGGTATCAGGTCCAGTACTAGGAAAGTTGCCAGTGAGCAGAAGAAAGCACTGACACTTACCACTACCGACATGTTGCCAAAGACCATTTTTGGGAAACCAGCATTGGTGTCCAGGGAGCAAGCTGGGAGCAGCCCCCGCATCAGTGGACCCACCTCACCAACCTAGGCCCAAGCCCATGTCTGTCGCAGAGGCAGCCAGTCTAATGCCAACGCCGAAGAGCAATGATGTTGAAATTGCCTTATCGTTATCACAAAGTAGTACCCAATCGATGCAGGAAACTCAGATAAGTGGGCAATAACAGCCACAAGCACCCTAACAGTAGTTGTTCCTCCCAAAGTAGGGGCAGTTCAGGAGATCAAGCTTCCTGCTCTGAAACAAGAGGAGCAATCCACTCTTTCAGAAGATTCATTTTCTTCCAAATCCCCAGCATGGAAAAGGGGGGTTAGTCCATCAACTTCTTCTGCAAGCCCACCTTCTGATGATCTAGACGCCACTTGGATCCCACCTCAGTCTGAGAGTGAGACAATCCATGAGACAAGGCTAGTGAAAAGGAAAATTAAAGAAAGCCTTAGAGTTATGAAGGTAAATGTAGAAGAGGAGGATGATGACAAGCCAGTCATCATGGATATTAGTCCTGCCCCAGTAGAGACTGACATTACCCCATCCCAAATTGCTGTGAGGGATGTAGCATGGATACCACCAACACAGATGCCACCAACACCACCTCTAGCTGCCATATGTACAAAGTCCCATCAGTGAACTACATCTACTGAAACCACCTCAGTAGAAGTAGGTACTGCAGAGTCAAAGATCACACCCACCTACCAGTTCAACTGACATTGTAAGTGGCACCAGCAGCATTAGAATGTTGACCTCCCCAGTTTGGGACTTCTTTTCAGTTAGCAGGAAGGAGGTGAACATTGCTATATGCTCCATTTGTGGAGTAGGTGTTAGTCGGGGTAAGCTTGGCACAAACTATGGTACTAGAGGCCAAACAACCCATCTTGAGCCAGTGGGAGGCACACCTTAGCGGCAAAAAAACTGCGAGTGTTGTTGGTGGAGGGGATGAAGAAGATCTGATCACGGCGGAAAGTGAACAAGAGGGTAACATTTGCTCTGGTACACAAAGCAGCTCTGTCCCCAGCAGTGCAGTGGTACTGCCCACTGTTGTATTCCACTTTAGGTGTCCGTATATAGGTTTTCCTGATACATGTCCTTATATAGGCATAATTTGTATTGCCCTTATATAGGCATAGGATCCTAGTCCTTATTTAGGCATTAGCTATGCTATCCAAATACAGGCATGGTACCTACATCCGTCCACCCCAACGTCACAATAAGCTCTTAGAAACCAGACCCTTAACCTCATGGGAGTTCCCCTAGCACAGGATTATTAATTTCTCCAAGAACTCATTTATTATGCATGAACCGCTATTCCTTAAGGGTTCATTCCTGACGTCTTCCTCTGCCTGACCTTACGTCAATGCTAACATATCAAGGCACATACCAGGTATAAATATACCTTCCCTTGCCCAAGCAAGTAGGAAGAGACCTCGACTTTAGAGGAGCCCGTGTCCCGGCCTGAGGCACTGACAAGAGACGCTGTCATCCCTGCTCACAGAGAATCCAGCTTCCAATGTTCTGACTCCCTTCGCGGGGTGTTGGAGTTCGAGACCTGTAAAGAGATTTCCACCTCTCTCATTCTCAAGGTATGGAGCTGACTAGAATCTAGAGGGACTCTTGGCATACCAGACTTAGCGTACTATACTATAGCCTACCAGACTATAGAATACATCACCTACTTCTTACATTGTACTACACTTAGGTTGGGTACACTGGGGTAGAACTAGTTAGAGAAGCATCTCATGAGTACTCACTTTTTTAGCTTATGTTATTTATGTATATGAATATGTGTCATAGCTAAAAGATAATGCTAGCGCAGTAATATTTCTTTCTAGTGCTTACTCTGTACATAATATATCTCGCATACTGTCTTGTGATTATAACAGCTCATATCTCTTACAGGAGAAATACAACTGTTCAATAAATCCTTTTATTGAAACGCCCGTCTATTCTTTCTGTGTAACTCTGAAGAAACTAAGCATGCACGATTACCTGAGTGAAACTGTTATCCCGTGTTTCCACGATTCTGAGAGTGTTCCGATTCTAAAGGGAAATAAAGTTTTCATGTTTATGCGGTTGCCAGAAACCGATCCCTTCCTGTTTACAAGGAGTTTCTAGTGGCCTCTGAGTTAGCTGGCACAAAGTAATTAAGTTTAATATAGGGGCATACTGACCTCAGTCCCATGCCAAATCTATAGGGTATATTATTCCAATGCGCAAGGAAATAGGAACTACACTACACCACATCTTCATCAACAACATCCCAATGGAACAAGAGTCATGCTGAGACACCAAGGGGTCCAAAGCAAGAGAGTACCGCAACAAAAACACTTATTGAGCCTAACATCTGATGTCAAGAAGTCAACTGCATCAGTGGCCCAAGAAAAGAAAAAACCCAGGTTACCATTCTCAGCATGTTTAGGTTGGAGGGGTAGTTTGTGCAACACAAAGCTGGCTAAAATATTAGCGCTGGACCTTCTCTCTTTTTCTTTTGTGAAGGGGTGGGTTTTCTTGAATTTGTGGCAATCATCTGCCCGAAATGGACGATTTCCATCCGGTGATATTTCGCCAGAGTTGCTGTTGCAGCACTACATTACGACGTGCTGGAATTGCTTGGACAAGCTTTGCAGCAGAGTGCTGTTGAAATTATACACCTAACAACAGACATGTGGACCAGTTGCCAAGCCACTGATTACATGTGCATCACTGCACACTAGATCCCTTTTGTAACAGTTAGAGAAAAGATATCTGCAGGCGTTGACACTGCTTTGATTTTTAATGCCACTCGGAAATATGCAACAGTAGCCATGTTCGCCATGGAGAAATCTCATACTGCTGCAAATATTTTGGAAGACTCTGACAACAAGGTATTTGGATAGCTTTGACCAAGAGGGCTTAACATTTGTTTTGTTGCCACAGACAATGGCAGTTATAAAGTTAAGGCAAAGGCCGATGGTGGCTATTTCAGGGTCTTGTGTTTGGTGCACTGAATTAACATCATTGTTCAAGACTTTCTGAAAAAAGAAGACTGAGTCAGCTACTTACTGACCACCTACAGAAAAATCATCACACATTTTAGCCATTCTTTTAAGTTCCGGAAACAACTGAGGATAATTCAATGTGTTAATAGAATGCCAGTTAAATGAAGCATCCAACTCAACGTATTACATGCTTGAACGTCTGTTTGAGTAGTACAGACCAATCAATGAATATATCCTGCAAAAAGGGGATGCTACTGTGAAAGGCATGATCATTGAGATGGACCAATGGAGCCTAGTTAAAAGCCTGACAGAAATGCTGCTTCCTTTCGAGGTATTCACACGTGAAGTCAGCAAGTTGGACTGTACCATGGGTCAAGGTATCCCATAGTTGCACATTCTACAGGAACAGCTAACGGAGGTGTCTATAATGTACGCAGGTGTAGAGGAAAAAAAGAAACAAATGAGTTGATGGAAAGCTTAACCCTTCATTTATCTGAAAATGGAAGGGTGTAAAGAGGCATTGTGTCATCCAACCATTACCTGTGTGCCACAATTCGTGATCCAAGGTACAAACCATTTCTGCACACTTTCATTCATTTTTCAGACGGGGATGTTGCCAGCTACAAAACTTGGATAGCTGTGTACTCCAGTCAGCTAGAAAAATCACGGCCGGGAATTTGAGGCCCACTCCTCCAGGGCACAACACGTACTGCAGGGCAGCCTTCAAGTTCAACTTCAGAGCCTGAGGGCAGTGCAGTTGGCTCACTGAAGCCAAAACCACCAACAACACCAACAACAAAATCAACAACAAGAAC
Organism: Triturus cristatus; assembly: GCF_964204655.1. NCBI lineage: Eukaryota > Metazoa > Chordata > Amphibia > Caudata > Salamandridae > Triturus > Triturus cristatus. The sequence goes on from NC_140585.1 coordinate 722,519,444, forward strand.
AAGAGCATCAGCGCCAGCATCGGCACAGGAATGGTTTCCACAGGCAGGACTTAAGTCCAGTGCTGAGGCAAAGGAAAAAGAGGCTTAGCAAAGCGGAGCACCCATGACCATTGAACGGATGGTCCAGGCCTATCTGGATGACCCAACAGAGGTCTACTTTGATCAAAACCCATTGCTGTATTGGTATGGGAAAAGGCGCTAATGTCCAGTGCTCAGCAGGCTGGCAATAAACTATCTGGCTTGCCCCATAGCACGTGTCTCTGCTGAGCATGTTTCCAGTGCTGCTGGTGCTGTTCTGACAGTGAAAAGGACAATCTCTCGACCCGAAAAATGAAGAGATGTTAACCATGATCAAAATGAATCAGCACTTTATTCCACCGGAATACATCATACCTGAAGTACCACAGCAGAAAGATGATGATGGCGTCTGAAGTCATGGAAGTAGTATGTTAGGTGACCTACTTTTGGGAGGACCACCAGAGTTTGAGGAAGAGCTCTACTTCCCTTACAATTAGGCTTTCAAGTTACTTTCTTGCTTCCTTTGACACCCCCAAAAAAGATATATCTAAGGAACATTATTTACTTTATTATTTGTGTGTGTCACTTTCTTTCTGGTTCACAACAAATCCATCCCCACCGTCTTACTCTTTTATTGCTGGATTGGAGTTGCAACTGTGTTCAGTCAGTGAAGTAGGTCCACTCCTCCTGACTTGGACAAAAGCCATTCATGTCAAGCCTGACATTGGATGGAGAATACAACAAATGTGAAATGTGTGCCTGCCTCCAAACCTAGGCCCTGACTATATATCTATCCTTTCCTAGCCTAGAGGGACTGCCCTGGAAGAACAGGTTAACGTTTTCATGCGCTGCACGCTGAGTGATTGTTGTTAGTTGTGAATGATGTCTACTGTTCTATACACAAAAAAGTGACTCAAATCAATCTTTCCCTTCTTGTTGTTTAATAACAAAATTGGACTACTGCAGGCCGATCCATTGCATTTTTGAGTTGGGATGAGTCTGAGACTCACTCGGGAGCTGAGACACTGTTGGTACAGAGTTGGACACCATACCATATATGCAGTCAGAGTCAGGAGGAGGATCACAGATGATTGATGGAATAACTCAGGGTGTGAAGTGGCCTAAAGGTAAACAACAACACCAGACCTACATGTCTGTGTAGTGGTGGTGGAGAGTGTGGTGTGACTGACAGCAGTGCATTGATTTTGTACTTAATTTGGAAAATTCTATATTGCTGTGTGTGTGTGTGCTCACAGGGCTGTTTGGCTCAAATTCGAAGCTAAGTGGAGGTTGGGTGGGCAGGCTTGTTCCTGTTGTTGAAAGTAACAGCTCGAAACAGACATGATTTAGCTGTACTGCTTCTGAAAGTCTTTTGTGTCCTTAATTATGTTGTTTAATTTTTCTCCTTGATTTTTCAATATCCTTTTGGTTTTTCCATCTACCGGCCCCTTACTCTGTGGCATACTGGAAAAACAACTCCCTCTTATAATACCAAACCGCATCCACCAGACACCCAAGATTGACGGATGGACAGTCCAAGAGGAATGTGGAGATGCAACTCCCAATTTGGCAATAATACAGTATTATCTTTTTTCTCTTCATTCATTACGATGACTTTGTGTGTTGTTTATGTTTGCTTATATTTGATTCCTACATATATTTTAATTTTATTTGCTATCTTTGAAAGGAAGCCTGGTACAACACATACAGTATGTAACTTGAGTCTCTCTGGGGGCAAACAGACAATTGCATACAATATACTGCCCTGTAGTAGTCCAGTACTACTCATCATCATTATGCATGCATTTCCTTTTTCTCCCTTAACAGATTTATGATGGTTGGCTGCCAAGATTAATGTGTTGTCCATATGTAGTGTTTATCTTTGTCAAACGTGTCCCTCAAATCCCTCTTCCCAACCATTCATCAAACCCTAACCCTCTTCCCCTGTGCTGTGTGATCTGATTCATTGAAGTGTGACTAAATTAAATTTACACCAATAATTGTTCACACACTTGCTGGGGCGGATGTGTTGAAAGCAACACTAACTCAAGGCAGGTGATGTCACTGACCATGTCATGAGTGATGTAATATGTGACGTCATCAGCAGTGCATTGCGGGGGCGCGAGTTATAGTTAGCTGAACTAACTATAACGGGGGAATTTCTAGGGTTTTGTACAAGGGTTTTGTACGAGGGAAATGTCCAGCTAACTATAACGCCCCTGAAACCTATGGTTTTTTCAGTGAATTTCAAAGGTTTTTAAAATGCTAATTCCTAACTATGTCAGGCCTGAAACCTATGGTTTTTTGAGTGAATTACAAAGGTTTTGTAAATGACAAGTTTGAATGTAATAATTGTTATACTGATTTTTTTGATACTGATTTACTACATTTTTTAAACTATTTATTTTTATATATTTTTTTTTAATTACATTATACATTACAATACAAAAAATACTTTCTCAGAATGAATTACTTTAGTTTGAATACTTGGCAAATAGGCAACAGACTTTTAAGTATAGTAGTTACAGTTGTTGCAATGGGCAACACAATTTCAAACACAAAGCAACATTGAGCTCAATGTGAATTTCTAGTTAAATGCAATTAGTTACTTTATGGATTACTTTTCTAACCACAGGACTGGATCCTAGATTCAGTCCTTGGACATCTCCTGTAAACAGTTGAGTAAAAGCGCTTTGCTTACAGTAGTGATTTTTAAGGAATATTATTGTGTTTTAAAAGTTGACACTTAGAAACTTTTTCCCATAGAATCACCAATGTAATCCTATGGCAGAAAATTCACTTAGCAGGTAAGTAGTGTTATCGTTACTTTTTCTAACTCAGTGATGGATCCTGGATCCAGCACCGGCCAACCTCCTGTAAACAGTTGAAAGAATGTGTTTAAGTCATACAGACAATTTTTTAGGAATATTTTTAGTTTGTGAAAATAGACACTTAGAAACTTTTCTGGTGAAAACCACACAATGGATTCCTATGGAAGGAAATGCAAGTTACTGGTAAGTACGCTTAGAATTACTTTTCAGGGTCAGTGCTGGGCTAAAAGATGCAGCCCTGGGTTCTTTCCTGATAACAGGTGAGTAAATCGGAATTCGTAGTTCGGCTGATTTTACAGGAATATTTGTACGTTTCAAAAATGGACACAGAAGATTTTCTGGTGAAAACCACACAATGGATTCCTATGGAAGGAAATACAAGTTACTGGTAAGTATGCTTAGAATTACTTTTCAGGGTCTGTGCTGGGCTAAAAGATGCAGCACTGGGTTCTCTCCTGATTACAGGTGATTAAATCGGAATTCGTAGTTCGGCTGATTTTAGAGGCATATTTGTACTTTTCAAAAATGGACACTTTGAAAATTTTCTGGTGAAAACCACACAATGGATTCCTATGGAAGGAAATACAAGTTACTGGTAAGTACGTTTAGAATTACTTTTCAGGGTCAGTGCTGGGCTAAATACAGCCCTGGGTTCTCTCCTGATATCAGGTGAGTAAATCGGAATTGGTAGTTTGGCTGATTTTAGAGGAATATTTGTACAATGGTGAAGCAAGGGGGAGGGGCCTGAGGTGACCTGTGCAAACACGCCCTGTGGCGCATTTTAAGGTGGGGAATTAATTCCTCTTCAATCCTGTGGTCCCCTGGGTGCCAACTAGCCCACTAGGTACCTCCAGTATGCGCCAGGGAGCTTCATTGCAGAGAGGTATTCAGAGGCCACACCCCTTTTTCCAACACTCTGCAACACAGCTCTGTGGCGCTTACTGGAGGTACCTGGTGGGCTAGTTGGTCCCCAGGGACCCTCAGGATTGAAGAGGAGTGAATTGCCCAACTTAAAACGCACCACAGTGCGTGTTTGCACAGAACTCACCTCAGGCCCTGCCCCCTACCTTCACCACTGTGCAAACGCGCCCCGTGGCACGTTTTAAGTTGGGAGATTAAGTCCCCTTGAATCCTGAGGTCCCCTGGTGGCCAACTAGCCCACCAGATACCTCCAGTAAGCACCAGGGAGCTGCGTTGCAGAGAGTTGTAAAAAGGGGCATGGCCTCAGTACACCTCTCTGCAACGCAGCCCCCTGGCGCATACTGGAGGTTCCTGGTGGGCTAGTTGGCCCCCAGGGACCCCCAGTATTGAAGGGGAATTTGTTCCCCCTCTGCAAACGTGCCAGGGGGCGCGTTTGCAGAGTGGTGTAAGGAGGGGGCGTGGCCTCTGGCCCAATCCTTTTTTTTTTCCCTCTGGTTTTTTAGAAGGGGGGCTGTGTAGCCCCCCTTCCTTGTCATTTTTTTGGCCCTGGGGACCCCATCCCCCAGGGCCTGCCCCCAATCTTGATTTTTAAAAAAAAACGGGAAGCGGGCCGTGTGGCCCCCCTCCCCAGGCCATAATTTGCCCTGGTGACCCCATCCCCCGGGGCATGGCCCTTTTGAAAAAAAATATTATTTTTTATGGAGGGGGGCTGCTTAGCCCCCCTCCTGTGGCCACCTGTGGCCCCGGGGACCCCATCCCCCGGGCCATTTTTTTTTTCATTATAATTTCTTTTTAGGAGGGGGGCCGCGTGGCCCTCCTCCCGGGCAACTTATGGCCCCGGGGACCCCATCCCCTGGGGCCTGGCCTCCATTGGGGGCCATGTGGGGGTCCCCAATTCCCCCACGGCCCCGTCGGCTCCCCGCATCCTGCGGGAGCCGGCATTGCTTTTCCACATGGGGAGCAGCTAACATGCTGCTCCCTGTGTGGAAAAGCAATCGTCTTTGGTATTTGGAAGAGAGAGCAGGTTTCCTGCTCTCTCTTCCAAATACCAAAGCAGTTTGCTATGGCAGGATGGGAGCCGCGAGGCTCCCACCCTGCCATAGCAAATAGCAGTGTCCCGGGGGTGGGCACCCCAGGACACTGCAGGAACCGGCCCTGGGGGGTGGCGGAACCCAGGGCCATCATTGGCTCTAGGGGGGCCGCACGGTCCCCTTCCCATTAAGTTAAAGCCCTGGGGGTGGTGGTCCCCGGGGCTTGGGGGTCCGTAAAGGACCCTCTACTTTAAATAATTAGTGCCCTGGGGAGGTGGCGGTCCCCGGGGCGTGTGGGGGGGCTCGAGCTCCCCACACAGGTATTTTATTTATTTATTAAGCCCCAGGGGGTGGCGGTCCCCGGGGCTGCGGCGGACCCATGAACCCCCCGCATACATTAAATTAAAGCCCCGGGGAGTGGTGGTCCCCGGGGCTGGGGGGCCCCTCTGGGCCCCCCATTATAATAAAGAAATGGCCCCCAGGACTTGGCCCCCCTGGGGGCTAAATCAAAACTAAACACGGAAGCCCGCGCTTCGTTTTTTTTTCATTAGCGGGATGCGCGGACCCTAAGCGCATCCCGCGTTTTGCGCCTTTTTTTTGTGCTTTCTTGTGCCTCAGGCACAAGATGGCTGCCAACACTTCCTGATTCAGAGTGTTGGCAGCCAATTAGCATTCAGCTCGTGCTCGGGAGGGTTCGGGGAGGGTGCGGGGAGGGTCCGCGGATCCTCCACGGCAATAGATATTTATGTACTTTTAACTCTAATTTTCTCAGGAACTACTGAACGGATTTACACCATTTAAGCAAAAGGCACGAGTCTGAACTGAGGACTACCTCTTTGCCAAATTTGGTGTAATTCCGTTCAGCAGTTTGGGCTATACCTGCGACAACAGATCCTATGGGAAATTGCATGGGGAAAATGCGTTTTGGAACCCCCCTTTTTTCTCGGCCCCCGCTTGACGAATCACCACAAAACTTTCAGGGTAGGAGCGGAGCAGAGCTGGCCAAAAGTTTGGAAAATTTCGCGAAGATTTGTCAACCGGCGCCAAAGTTATTCCCAATAGAATGTTGCGGATTTCCTATGGAAAATAGGTCCTAACTATAACTATCTACTGGCGACCGCCAGTAGATAATAAATATATATATTCACTGAAAAAACCATAGGCTTCAGGGGCGTTATAGTTAGTTGGACATTTCACTCGTACAAAACCTTTGAAATTCCCCCGTTATAGTTAGTTCAGCTAACTATAATTTGCGTGCCCGCAATGCACTGCTGATGACGTCACTTATTACATCACTCATGACAAGGTCGATGGAAGAATAAACAGGTATATAAGTGTCTAAATGGATGATTTGTTTTGTTAAAAAATTGATTGTATAACTGACTGATTAAGTGTATCTTAGTGAATACATGGGTTAGTGAGTAATGTTTAAATATATAAATATCTGTATCAGTCTCTCACTTTGTGTATGAGTGGCTGCATGGGTTGGTGAGTAGGTACATGCGTGTCTATATAGGTTATTATTAGTTTTTTTGAGTATCAGTATGAGTGTCTGAGTGTCTGTATGGTTAGGTGGGGGTATTACGTAGTGCATAGATGCATGAATGAGTGACTCACTGCTTGAATGTGTTGAAGACAGCATGTGTGCAGGACTGTATGGGTGGATGAGTGTGTGTATGGGTGTGTTAGTAAATGAATGACTGTCTCAATAGTGTATTTATGAGTAACTACATATGTTTAAAACTAGTATATGTGAGTATTGCTGTATATAAGTGAGTATATGTGAGAGTGAGAGATTGGAAGAGTTCCTGTATAAATTAGTATATGTTTCTATAAGTGATTGCTTAAGAGAGTATGTATGTGTAAGTTTCTGTAGCAGTAAGTGTGGTGGTGTGTGTATAACTGTGTATGCAATTTAATGGATGTTTGATACTTTGTTTGCATGTGTGACTATGTGTGTGAGTACCTCTATGGATGAGTGTCATTGTGTAACATGATGTATAGGTGTATGAGTACATACGGTGAGTGAGTACATGTATGAGTGAATGAAATGTCCAACTAACTATAACGCCCCTGAAACCCATGTTTTTTTCAGTGAATTTCTAAGGTTTTTTAAATGCTAATTCCTAAGTATAACATGCCTGAAACCTATGTTTTTTTCAGTGAATTTCAAAGGTTTTTTAAATGCTCATTTGTAACTATAACGTGCCTGAGACCTATGGTTTTTTCAGTTAATTTCTAAGGTTTTTTAAATGCTAGTTTCTAACTATGCCTACAGAGGTAGGACATGTGAAGAAAGAAGAAAAAACACACAAAAGAAGAAAAAGAAATGCAGAAAGAAGCAACAGAAGTCCTCAAAGACAAAGAAAAGTGCAGGAAGAAGGAAGACGTGCAGAAAGAACAAACAGAGGAGCAGAAAGAGGCCTTGTTGCAAAATCATCCTGTACCCTCAATTTTTTCAGATGGGTACTGGTGGTAACTGACTCGGACTAACCAGTCCCAGAGCCAGTGATATGCTAAAAGACACTTACAATACAGTTAAAACACCTACATACACTAGGGAACACTATGCGTTGGGGTATCCCTGTGATTACAATGACCTCCTCTGTAAGACCCTAGTACAGAATAGGGCAGGGGGATTAAAACTACCTCTTAAAACGTGCCACAGGGCGCGTTTTCACACTGGTGAAGGGAGGGGGGGGGATGAGCTGACATGTGCAAACACGCCCTGTGGCCGTTTTAATTTGGTCGATAGAGTCCCCTTGAATTCTGAGTGTCCCTTGGGTCCAACCAGCTCACCAGATACCAACAGTAAGCGCCATCGCAGAGAGCTGTAAAAAGGGGCACTTCCTGCACCACCTCTCTGCAATGCAGCGCAGTGGCGCTAACTGGAAGCACCTGGTGGGCTAGTTGTCCCCCAGGGACCCTCAGGATTGAAGGGGAATTATTTCCCCAACCTAAAACGCACCACAGGGCGTGTTTGCACACATCACCTCAGGCCCCGCCCCCTCCCTTCACCATTGTGTAAACGCACCCTGTGGCCGTTTTAAGTTGGGAGATTAAGTCCCCTTGAATCCTGAGGGTCCCTAGGCTCCAACTAGCCCACTAGGTACCTCCAGTAAGCTCCACGGAGCTGCGTTGGATAGAGGTGTAAAAAGGGGCACGGCCTGGACCACCTCTCTGTAACACAGCGCAGTGGGGCTTACTGGAAGCACCTGGTGGGCTAGTTAGCCCCCAGGGGCCCTCAGGATTGAAGGGGAATTATTTCCCCAACTTAAAACTAGGCCTGGGCGAAAATTTTGTTCCGTTCGCAGAAATTGCGATAATTTGACATTTTAGCGTTCCGCAGAGAGCGTGAAAATGTCAAAAATTCCAGTTTCCGCAGCTTGGCGATAATTTGTTTCTTGCTCGCACTGTAAAATAATACATTCTCTCGCGCGCGTGATCGTGTTACCTGAATCCCTGCGTTCGCCGACAAGTTTTCTTGATCCGGTCGCGTTCTCCATGAGATGTTGTATTGTTTTTAGTCATTTGCGACAGTTTGCGCCCGCAGTGACGTCATGCGTCGCGCGATCACGTCTTTCTTCTCGCGATCATGCACCGCGAGACAACTCAAAACAAGATGGCCGCGCCCGCAAGCAACCACATGGGTAAGTTGGCGACCCGCAACCATGCAGAAAATCTCGCAACCATGCCGGAAAAAAACTTCCGCATCTTCACGATATTTCCGCTTGTTTGTGATAATTTTAAACATTTTCGCGATAATTTGCGAAAGTTAATTTCGCAAATTCCGCCCACCCCTACTTAAAACACACCACAGGGCGTGTTTGAACACGTCACCTCAGGCCCCATCCCCTCCCTTCACCACTGTGTAAACATGCCCTGTGGCCATTTTAAGTTGGGAGTTTAAGTCCCCTTGAATCCTGAGGGTCCCTAGAGTCAAAGTAGCCCACTAGGTACCTCCAGTAAGCGCCACAGGGCTGCGTTGCAGAGACGTGTAAAAAGGGACTTGGCCTCTGAACACCTCTCTGCAGCGCAGCTCCCTGGCACATACTGGAGGTACCTGGTGGGATAGTTGGCCCTCAGGGACCCTCCGAATTGAAGGGCAATCCATTCCCCAACTTACAACTTGCCAGGAAGTGCATTTGCACAATGGTGAAAGAAGGGGGCGGGGCCTGAGATGACATGTCTGCAAACACGCTCAGTGGCGCGTTTTAAGTTGGGGAATTAATTCCTCTTCAATCCTGAGGGTCCCTGGAGGCCAACTAGCCCACTAGGTACCTCCAGTATGCGCCACAGATCTGTGTTGCAGAGAGGTGTAAAAAGGGTCATGGCCTCAGAACACCTCTCTGCAACACAGCTCCCTGGCGCATACTGGAGGTTCCTGGTGTCTACTTGGCCCCCAGGGACCCCCAGTATTCAAGGGGAATTAGTTCCCCATCTGCAAACATGCCAGGGGGCGTGTTTGCAGAGTGCTGCAGGGAGGGGGCGGGGCCTCTGGCGCAATGTTGGTTATGTGGCCCCCCTTCTTTTTCTAATATTTTGGCCCTGGGGACCCCATCCCCAGGGCCTGACCCCTTTTTAATTTTTTTTTTATATATCTTTGGAAGGGGGCCACATGGCACCCCTTCCGATGCCATAATTGGCCCCGGGGACCTCATCCCCCGGGGCTGGCCCTCTCCGTTGGGGACAGTGGGGAGGTCCCCAATACCCCCACGGTCCCGCCGGCTCCCCGCTTCCTGCGGGAGCCGGCATTGCTTTTCCACATGGGGAGCTGCTAAGATGCCGCTCCCCATGTGGAAAAGCAATCATTGATGTCATCAGTGATGTCATTTGAGATGTCGTCAGTGATGTCATCAGTGATGTCACTGATCATGTCATGAATGATGTAATATGTGACATCATCAGCAGTGCATTGCGGGCGCATGAGTTATAGTTAGCAGAACTAACTATAACGGAGGAATTTCTATGGTTTTGTACGAGTGAACTGTCCAGCTAACTATAACACCCCTGAAACCTATGGTTTTTTCAGTGAATTTCAAAGCTTTTTTCAAATGCTAATTTCTAACTATAACGTCTCTGAAACCTATGGTTTTTTCAGTGAATTTCAAAGGTTTTACAAATGCTAATTTTTAAGTGTAATAGTAGTTATACCTATTTTTTGTACTGATTTTCTACAGTTTTTTAACTGTTTATTTATAAATATTTTATTCATTAAATTACATTATATATTTTTCTGAAAATTGCAAAAAAAAATAAAAAAACAGTTTTTAAACTGAAATATTGTTTAATTGTTTAGTTTTATTTTTTATTTTAATATATTTGTATTATTTTCTTTATTCTTTTTTTTTCCATAATTTTTTCAGCGTCGCACACCCAAAGCGTACACATCACGGTGGGTGTGCGGATTCTAGCCGCCATGTTAGAAACATCATGAAGGATCCGCGTACGGTGTGTGACGGCTGCGCATTTTTCAGTTACATCATATACATTTAATATTTAATATTACGTGATGTGCACGATTGGTATGTGACCAGTCCGCGACTCCTGCTCCCTTGCATTCGCAACACATGCGCATTACGGTACATGACGCTTGCATGGTGGCGGGTCCCGCGTGCCGTCATATATATGTGCTGGGGCGCGCTGGGTGCGCGACTCCCGCAAAAAAATGTATGTTCCAAAATGATATGTATGTGTGTTTAATATACATATTAGTTCAAGAGACTATCTAAGATATTCATATATTTGTACTTATAATAAACGTATATTATTTTTAAATATATTTTCGCGAAGTCGCGTCGGTATTGGTGAATTGATAGGAGGATTCCTACACTGCATAGGTACTAACTGGGTATTTAGAAGAGCACATCAATAGTTTGCAGCTGGCTAGAGGTGAGCATGCATAGTGTACAAAATATTGTACCTGCACTTGTGTTTTTGACTACGCCATTCCTTAAGTATAAGACCAATAATTGGAGTAATTTCAGTGTTGCAAAGAAAGTGAGTGCTGAATTTATAAGTGCTTAGGTATTGGTGGAGTGATAGGATACGTAGATAGTGCTGGACGGTTGAATGGAGAAGTGCATGGGACAGATAGAAGGATTCCTAGACTGCATAGGTACTAACTGAGTATTAAAAAGACTGTATCACAGCTATGTAGCTGATTAGAGGTCTGCATGCATAGTGAACAGAATATTGTAGCTGTACTAGAATTGGTGTGTCTATGGTTTCGAGAATCGTAGTCTGTATTTTAGGGTGTGAGGAGGTGCATCAGATGATCACGTAGATGATGTCATCAGTGATGTCATTTGAGATGTCATCAGTGATGTCATCACTGATGTCAGTGACCATGTCATGAGTGATGTAATATGTGACGTCATCAGCAGTGCATTACTTTAACCCAAAAAGCTGGCGGCCATATTTGCCTGGTCAGGATGTGAAAATTCAGGAATTGATTCAATAAAGAAAAGAAAACAAGTGTTAATATGCACACAATGTCATTTCAGCATATCTTGCCCCGTGACCGCCATACCTGTATATTCGTCAACGTGACTTATTCATAATAAGCATACTTGCAAACATCAACATAAACAATGGACTACACATTACTTTAAAGTGAAAGGCTATTGGCCATATTAATCTGGGCACGTTGCGTATTATAATGGTTCTTACACGAAAGAAAATGAAAAAAAGGGGTGTTAATATACACACACTATCCCTAAATAAAGTTCTAGCGATAATAGTTCCATTCCATTCACAGCTCATTAGAGATGTCATGAGTGATGTCATGAGTGATGTAACTGACCATGTCATGAATGATGTAATGTCTGAGGTCATTAGCAGTACATTGCGGGGGTGTAAGTTGTAGTTCGCTCAGGTAACTATAACTGCTGAATTTCACTGGTTGTGTATGAGTGAAATCTTATTCTAACTATACCGTCCCTGTTTTTTCGCGAAATTTCTAGTTTTCTTTTAACGCTAAGTAAGATGCATATCACAATGGATGGTGGGGGGTTGGAAGCAGGGCCTGGCATTGTGCTGCCCCCACCCAAGCTTGCTGCTCCTTCCTTCCCTCCTCCTAGCCATCCATTGTCCCTACTGTCCCTGCTCCCTTATTACAGCCCTGTGTGGCCGTTGTTCTGCCACTGGCCATCCCACCTTCTCTGAACAGTTAGCTTGCTGCCCCATCCACCTCCTCCCTATCCTCTGTTGTCTGAATCCATGGACTAGCCTCCTCCCTCCTGCCATGCATGGTCTGATGTGCTGCCACTGCCCTCCATTTAGCATGTGGTACCAGTCCACTCCACTTGCCCTCCATTGCCCAATTCTATGCCCCATCATTGACCTCCTGCTTCGCCTCTGTGCTTAGCTTGTTGCCCCTATTCTCCTTCCCCCTGCCCTCTGATGTCTTTGTGCATGCCCCTGCTCCATCCTTTTTGCCCACTGTGTTTCATGGACCTGCCACTCCTATCTACTCTGAGTGTTCTGTTGAGCTGACACTCCCCTCCCACCTGCCTAGCATTGTCAGATGACTGTAACCTGTCCCTGCCACCTCCACCCTGCCTGTCCACATGCCATGCCCCGATCCCCTTCCTCCTGTCCTCCATGTCCATTTTACTGCCACACCTTTCTGCCCTCCCTGGTCTGTTGTGCTGCAACTGCTCCTCCTGCCTGCCCCGCGTGGTCTGTTGTGAGGCCCCTTCCCCGGAACTCTCTTATCTGTGCCTAGGTCCTAGCCCTCCCTTCTATTCTCCATGGTCCTTTGTGCATGCCCCTGCACCCTCCTTCTTGCCCATCATAGCCATTGTGCTGCCACTAACCCTGCCACTTACCATGCATGGTCTTCTGTGCTGCCACCGCCCCTCCCACCTTCCCTGTGTGGTCAGCTAGCTGCCCCTGACCCCCTCCTTCCTTCCATGCATGGTCTGTGTGTATGCCATCATAGTCTCACTGTTGCTCTCCATGGTGTGTCTTGCTTCTAGTACCCATCCTGCCTGACCTCCATGGTCATCTTGCTGCTCCTGCCCTGCCCCCTTTCCCCCAGCCCTGTGTTTCCATGTACAGACCCCTATTCCCTCCCACCTGGCTTGTCTGTTCCATTGCAATGCCCCTGATCCGTCCCTCCTGCCCTTTATGGTCTGTTATGCTGCAGCTTTCTCTCCTGTCTGTCGATTATGGTCAGCTAGCTACCATTGCCTCTTTCCCCTCTGTTCTCTGTTGTCCATGTGCATGGTCCTGTCCCCTCCCTATTGCTTTCTATGGATTGTTGTGCTGCACTCCCGTCCTGCATGCCCTCTGTGGTGTATTGTGCTGCTGCAAACCCTGATGCCTGCCCCGTAGGGTCAGTTTGGTGCACCTCTCCATGTCTCTCCTGTCCCCTGTTATCCGAGTCCATGTCCCTTACCCAATTCCTCCTGCCTTCCAAGATCCAATGTACCATACTTGCGAACATTTTGAACTTGGTAAGAGGGAGATGTTGAAACAAAACTGGGGTATTGATTTTCCCTTTGAGTTACATTGAAAAAGAGGAGATTGTAGACAGGAGACAGATCAAATAAAGCCCATTTCAGCTTAAAAACATTGGACGTTTCCTGGCTGAATCGGGTCTGTTGGCATGTATGGTTGTACTATCACTGCCTCTTCCTTCTTCCCACAATGGTCCATAATATTGCCACAGCCTCTCTTGCCAGTCCTGTATTGTTGGTTTGTTGCCCCTGCCCCCCTTTCCACTGCCCTCCACAGTCTGTTGTGCTGCCACTGCCCTTCCTGCCTGCCCAGTGTGGTCAAATTGTTGCCTCTGCACCCTCCTACCTGCCTTCAATTTTCAGAGTCCATGCCCCTGGCCTCTACCTCTCAACAGTATCCTAATGAACAACTAGATTGCTAACATTCTATATTTATTACAAAAGTGTGGCACGCCTGACGTCATCTTGATGTAATCAAAACTGTAATAGCTAGAGCATTTCCTTTAGAAAATACATTCATGAGAGGGTCTTTTTTGCAAAAAAATTATGGTCAGTGCTCTAAAAAACTAAAATGAGGACATATTTTCTGAGTGTTGAAATAGCGACAAAGTACTTTTAAATTATTTGTTATCTTTATGTTTTTTAATCCAGTTGACCACTTGATTAAATGTTGCACTTAGGGGAGAGGATGTGGTGTTACTTCCAGAGCTGCAGACTTTGCAACTGGGGAACCAGGTTGGAGTTTCTGCTTCAGCTCGACATTCTGTGTTTTGGTCAAATCACTTAATCTCCCCATGTCTACAACCAATATGAATTTGTTCTTGTGTGATGTAACCAATGCTCATGTAAAGCACTCCATTACCTGACAAGTCTGCACTATATAAAACTGCAAAAACACAAAAAATAAAAAGTGTATTGCACACTTCTGTCATTGGGCTACATGTGGGCTACATCTGGGTGATATTTGTGCTGCATTTGGGCTCTTTTGTCTCTGGTGGCCATCTTGGGAGACTTATTTGTTATTAAGTTTCCTAATTTCCTCATTTAATACAGTCTCCTCAGTAGGAAATACTTTCAGTTTTTTACTTTGATTCCATCAAGAAGGCATTCAGATGTTTCACACATTTGCCATAAATTCAGAATGTTAGCACTCTAGTTGCTCATTAGATGACTGTAGTAAAGCTACTGCTCACCAGGCAAGTCTGCTGCTGGTATTGAAAGTACATATTTCAGTCTGCATGTCAGATCTATTTTATGAAATAGAAGAGAATTTGAGAAGTCACTCAAAATGTGCCCTAATGTTTCTTTCTGCAGCACTAATCATACTCTCTATGGCAAAATGAACCCCCTCATTGTGTTCCTTTTAAAAATAAATGTTTTAAGAGTTACCACTTTTTTCCAAGATGGCTTCAGGTGTGCAATACGTTTGTCATAAGGAGGACTGTTAGCGCTCTAGTTGTTCTTTAAAACACACTGGGAAGCTGAAGTAGAATACAAAGGAATCAACTGACAGTCTCTGCACTTGTTGGATTGCATGTTTTACTGAGAATGTCAGACTTCAGTCTCACATGACTGAGAAAGATAATGTGAATTTACAGAAAATATGCTCTCAGTTTAGCTTATAGATCACCTTCCAAACCTCTGTGGGAAAAGCATGAGAAAATCATTTTCTCTCAAACATGATTCATAATATCCCAGCAGAAGGCTTTTTCACATGGTAAAATCACCTTAGAACACACCACAATTCCTAAAATGAGTATGGTACCATCAACAAATGATTTATAATGTACCTAAAGTCTTAAAACCTTCTATTAACTGCAATGTTTTTTAATGAGGTGCTATCATGTATATTGGTCCTAAGATGGCCGCCAACACTTCTTGAATGAAGTGTTGACAGCCAATCAGATCTCACGATGAGATGTGTGGTTAGGCTCCGCCCAGATATACATGTGATTTTACTTTTTATCTTCTCAGTAACTACTAAACTGAACCAAGGGCTACCTTTTTGCCAAATTTGGTGTAATTCTGTGCAGTTCGGGCTGTAGCTGCGACTAAAGGTTTCTATGGAAAATTGCATGGGGAAAACACGTTTTTGGATCCCCCTTTTTTCTCTGCTCCTGCTTGATGAATCACCCCGAGACTTTCAGGATAGCAGCGGACCGGAGCTGGCCAAAAGTTTTAAAAATTCATGAAGATTCATCAACCAGCGCTAATGTTATTGGGAATAGAATGTTGCGGATTTCGTACGGAAAATAGGTCCTAACTATAACTACCTACTGGCGACCGTCAGTAGATAATATATATATATGTATATATAATATATATATATTCCGTGGCTGGTGGCAGAATCGCGGAGTGTAAGAGTGCTTGAGGATATATATATATATATATTCACTGAAAAAACCATAGGTTTCACACATGTTATAGTTAGCGGAAATTTTACTGATAAAAAACCAATGAAATTCCCCCGTTATAGTTAGTGCAGGCAACTATAACTCACGCGACCGCAATCCTCTGCTGATGCTAATACTGTATTTAGACACTTATTTGCCCATGTCTTGTTCCATACATTTTTAGCTATACATATATTACAAATATTTTTTTTTCATAAAGACACATATGTCATCAGCAGAAGATTGCGGTCGCGTGAGTTATAGTTGCCTGCACTAACTATAACGGGGGAATTTCATTGGTTTTTTATCAGTAAAATTTCCGCTAACTATAACATGTGTGAAACCTATGGTTTTTTCAGTGAATTTGCAAGGTTTTTTAAATGCTAATTCCTAACTATAACGTGTGTGAAACCTATGGTTTTTTCAGTGAATTTGTACGGTTTTTTAAATGCTAAGTTACTTTACGCCATTCGTGGCGTGCGCGCCCACTTAACGCAGTTCGTTCCGTGCGCGCACGGTGCGCTTCGCGCACCGCGCGCCCACTTTACGCAGTTAGTGCCGTGCACGCACGGTGGGCACGCGGTGCGATGACAAAGCAAGAAAGCACGTCAACAAATCTGTTTCTGCTTTCCTCCGTGACTATGGTATGGGTGCCATTTACCACAACAACTTGCGTTATGACATGCAAGACATTTATAGAGGAGATGGTGTGCACTTCAATGATGAAGGGAACAGAGTCTTCCTCTTGAACCTTAGACTCTGCATCGGTACTTACTTGTAGGTACCACTAAAAAATCATTTCATAAACACAACGGCTCTTTTTAGAGCCCCCTAATATCTAAACACTTAAATCTGATTTTCATTTTTTTTTTTTTTTTTTTTTTCCACCGTACGCTTACCGTAAGCTTACCGTACGCGTACCCCGTGATTTTTTTTAAAATCAATAAATGTTTTTTTTGTACTTTTCTGTCCTTCTTTGACCCCCTTACAAATGTTAGGGGGTCTGTAACTCTCCTCATTGCCCCCTTTCCTTGTTTTCACTCTTTTTTTTCAGAGTGAAATACACAAAATGGCGGCCGCCGCTTCCTGGTTTCGGCCGATTCGAATGTTTACTAAGATCTAAGAGCCAATCAGAATCGCGCTCGCGCACGCCACCGTACGCTTACCGTAAGCGTACGGTAAGCGTACCGTAAGCGGGCTCAGATATATATATTGATTTAAAGGCTATTTTCTCAGAATCTACTGAACAGATTTACACCAAACCTACAAAAGGCACTTCCTTGACCTAGGGACTACCTCTCTGCCAAATTTTGAGTAATTCTGTTCAGCCGTTCGGGCTGTAGCTCGTTCTAAAGGTCCTATGGAAAAATGCATGGGAAAAACGCGTTTTGGGACCCCCCTTTTATCTCAGCCCCCGCTTGACGGATCCCCCCGAGACTTTCAGGGTAGGAGCGGAGCGTAGCGCCCCACCTATTTTGAGAAATTCGCGAGGATTCGTCGACCGGCGCCAAAGTTATTCAAAATAGAATGTTGAGGTTTTCCTATGGAAACGTGGTCCTAACTATAACTACCTACTGGCGACCGCCAGTAGGTAATATATATATATATATATATATATATATCCTCAAGCACTCTTACATATATATATATATATATATATATATATATATATATATATATATATATATATATTACCTACTGGCGGTCGCCAGTAGGTAGTTATAGTTAGGACCACGTTTCCATAGGAAAACCTCAACATTCTATTTTGAATAACTTTGGCGCCGGTCGACGAATCCTCGCGAATTTCTTAAAATAGGTGGGGCGCTACGCTCCGCTCCTACCCTGAAAGTCTCGGGGGGATTCGTCAAGCGGGGGCTGAGATAAAAGGGGGGTCCCAAAACGCGTTTTTCCCATGCATTTTTCCATAGGACCTTTAGAACGAGCTACAGCCCGAACGGCTGAACAGAATTACTAGAAATTTGGCAGAGAGGTAGTCCCTAGGTAAAGGAAGTGCCTTTTGTAGGTTTGGTGTAAATCTGTTCAGTAGATTCTGAGAAAATAGCCTTTAAATCAATATATATATCTGAGCCCGCTTACGGTACGCTTACCGTACGCTTACCGTACGCTTACCGTAAGCTTACGGTGGCGTGCGCGAGCGCGATTCTGATTGGCTCTTAGATCTTAGTAAACATTCGAATTGGCCGAAACCAGGAAGCGGCGTCCGCCATTTTGTCTCTCGCACTGAGTGTTGTTTATCAAACATGATGGCCAAAAACATGTTACGGGGCTGTTTTGACAACTCCCTCCCACATAGTCATGTTGAGGGAGTCCCCAAACATCCCCCAAGAGCAAAAACGGTTTTATTTTTTTTTCGGCAATTTCGCGGGGTACGCTTACCGTACGCTTACCGTACGCTTACCGTAAGCTTACCGTACGCTTACGGTAAAAAAATAAAAATAAAAAAAACACTATCCACACTTACCCCACCCCCTGTGCTTTTGGTGGCCGCAGGCCACCAAATGTGCAGGGCTTATTAATAGAGAAAAAAAACGTAATTTTGGCAACATGAAATTATAAAATCGAAATAAAAAAAACACTATCCACATTGACCTCACCCCCTGTGCTTTTGGTGGCCGAAGGCCACCAAATGTACAGGGCTTATTAAAGTTGATAAAAACCGTGCACGGAACGAACTGCGTTAAGTGGGCGCGCACGCCACAAATGGCGTAAAGTAACTTAGCATTTAAAAAACCGTACAAATTCACTGAAAAAACCATAGGTTTCACACACGTTATAGTTAGGAAATAGCATTTAAAAAACCTTGCTAATTCACTGAAAAAACCATAGGTTTCACACATGTTATAGTTAGCTGGACATTTTACTGATAAAAAACCAATGAAATTCCCCCGTTATAGTTACTGTAGGCAACTATAACTCACGCGACCGTAATCCTCTGCTGATGACATATGTGTCTTTATGAAAAAAAAATATTTGTAATATATGTATAGCTAAAATTTAATGGAAGAAGATATGGGCAAATAAGTGTCTAAATACAGTATTAGCATCAGCAGAGGATTGCGGTCGCGTGAGTTATAGTTGCCTACAGTAACTATAACGGGGGAATTTCATTGGTTTTTTATCAGTAAAATGTCCAGCTAACTATAACATGTGTGAAACCTATGGTTTTTTCAGTGAATATATATATATATATATATATTCACTGAAAAAACCATAGGTTTCACACATGTTATAGTTAGCTGGACATTTCTCTCATACAAAACCAATGAAATTCCCCCGTTATAGTTAGTTCAGCTAACTATAACTCGCGCCCCTGCAATGCACTGCTGATGACGTCACATATTACATCACTCATGACATGGTCAGTGACATCACTCATGACATCACTGATGACATCTCAAATGACATCACTGATGACATCATCCAGTGAATGTGTGTTTTTCTGAAAATTAAATATGTTTTATATATGTATATCTCAAGGTCGATGGAAGAATAAATGGGTAGATAAGTGTCTAAATGGATGATTTGTTTTTGAAAAATTGATTGTGTAACTGACTGATTAAGTGTATCATAGTGAATACATGGCTTAGTGAGTAATCTTTAAATATGTAAATATCTGTATCAGTCTCTCACTTTGTGTATAAGTGGCTGCATGGGTTGGTGAGTAGCTACATGGGTGTCTATATAGGTTATTAGTTGGTTTTTTGAGCATCAGTCTGAGTGTCTGCATGGTTCGGTGGGGGGTATTACGTAGTGCATAGGTGCATGAATGATTGACTCACTGTATGTGTTGAAGACAGCATGTCTGCAGGACTGTATTGGTGGATGAGTGTGTGTATGGGTGTGTTAGTGAGTGAATGACTGTCTCAATAGTGCCTCTATGAGTAACTACATATGTTTTAAACTAGTATATGTGACTATTGGTGTATATATGTGAGTATATGTGAGAGTGAGAGATTGAAATTGTTCCTGTATGAATAAGTATGTGTTTCTATAAGTGATTGTTTAAAAGACTAAGTATGTGTAAGTTTCCGTAGAAGTAAGTGTGTGTATAACTGTATATGCAAGTAAATGTATGTTTGATTCTTTATTAGCATGAGTGACTATGTGTGACAGTAACTCTATGGATGAGAGGCATTGTGTAACAGGATGTATAGGTGTATGAGTACATATGATGAGTGAGTACATGTATGAGTGACTGTACAGGACTGTTGGTGAATGAGTGGATGTGTATGTGGATCTTAGAATTACTGAAGAGGTTGTTGTAACTGGTATTGGTATGTCGATTGTTTTGAAAATTTTAGTCTCTATTTTTGAATGTGTGTATCAAAGGTTATATCAGGGGGAGAGGAGGTCTGCCACTCTACCACAATGATGATGTCATCAGTGATGTCATCACTGATGTCATTTGAGATGTCATCAGTGATGTCATCACTGATGTCAGTGACCATGTCATGAGTGATGTAATATGTGACGTCATCAGCAGTGCATTGCGGGGGCGCGAGTTATAGTTAGCTGAACTAACTATAATGGGGGAATTTCATTGGTTTTGTATGAGAGAAATGTATAGCTAACTATAACGTGTGATACCTATGGTTTTTTCTGTGAATTTGCAAGGTTTTTTAAATGCTAATTCCTAACTATAACGTGTGTGAAACCTTTGGTTTTTTCAGTGAATTTGTACGGTTTTTTAAATGCTAATTTTTGAATTATTTAATTAAATAATTTTTTTTATATAATAAAAATAAAATTCCTATGTATTCATTTATATATTATCTGTATCCTTTTATTTGTTTTTGCTTTTTTTTAAATTTCAATTAGGATAAAGTTGAACAGTTTTTTTAATTTTTGCAATTAATTTTTCTCCACTTTTTTTTTTATATAAATTCTTGGGGTGCGCGCTCTGAGCGCACTCCTAGTACAATTTCGTAAGTTTTTCATGAATACCGTCGTACGTTATTTACGTACGCATATATACGTCATAGTGCGGGCTGGGAGCGCGCACCCAGTACGTATGCGTACGTACGTACGCATGCGTGCATGCGTCCTACGCGCTCCACGCGGTTCACTTCCCCATACGCTTAAATTACGCGCAATAACGTTCGCGTATACGCGTGTTCAACGTATGCGCGCTACGTACGCGCATATGGCGTATGCACATGCGCTCCTACGCGTTCGCGCATGCGTAATCACAAGGTGCGCGCTCGGAGCTTGCGCAGTGCGCGCACCTCGGGTTATATGCTTAATAAAACAACACTTCTTATTGGTTATCATTACTTTCAGTTTCTGATTGTTTCAACACCACACCCAATCCCCTCATGGCAAGTCATGTGATCAAGAATCATCACTTTTGATTGGTTTGAAGTACATTCAGTTCCAGATTCTTCCCAAACCCCACCTACTCCCCTCATTATTAGTTCTGATTCCTTTGGAGAAGGAGCTATTCTGTTGTTGAGAGACAATGGCTGAACAGCAACCATCTTCAGAAAGTGACCAGGACACTCTTGAGAGGCAGAGGAACAGGAAGCAGAAAGACAGCTTTATATGGCAGTTTTTCACTTTTCCAGAGGGACAAAAAAAGGTAAATGCACCTAAAGTTACTTGTGTACTTTGTCAAAAAGTCTTGTCACGTGGGAATCCTAACAAGAAGTATTCTATTAGCATTCACACTATGTTGAGGCATGTTGACAAAATGCATCCAGTGACTTTTCGTCGAGCTTCTGGAGCAAACCCTCCACCTGCTCAACCGACGACATCTGCAGCAGCTCAGCCGAGCACATCTTCAGCAGCTCAGGCGAGCACTTCTTCTGCAGTGGTGCCTTTGCCTTCTTCCACACCTCGTTTTGGACCACCTTGTTTTGCGAGGTTGTCCACACGCTGCACTGATTGCGGTAAACTTATTTCTGTGTGTGAGACCAGTCTTGATCTCATTCAGAGAAAATTTGATGCGCATGAGTGCAGTAGGCCATAGATGTTTTTTCTTTTTTTTCCTTTTTCTCTTCCTGTTTCCCTCCATTAACTAACGGGCTCTTTAAGAGCCACTTAAAAACTAAACCCCAAAAATTTTTGGGGGGGATTTATTATTTTTTTTTTTTGGGGTGCGCGCACCCTGCGCGCACCCAAGGATGTTTTTTAATTTTTTTTTTTTTTTTTTTTTAAATTTAATGTACAAAAAGAGGTGAAGAAATGGAAGCATGAAAAGGGAGGATTGAGAAATACAAATATTTTTCACTTATTTTTTAAAAAAAATAAATTATTTTGAAAAAATTTTTTTAAAGTATTTTGCAAGGGAACAGAATTTCTTTTTTTTTTTTTCTTTCCAGTTCTGCAAAAAAAGAAAAAAAGTATTAATATTCAATAATACATTACAAAAAGCATTGCATGTTTTTACATATTTTACAAAGCAATTTTTTGCCCTTTTTTTGCTGTTTTCAGAATTTTTTATTTTTCACTTAAAATAGTGAAAACAATTGTATCATCATTTAACAGCGGGCAAAAAAAAACCAATCTGAAAGATTGTTTAAAAAAAGCCCTAAAACTTTCCTCACTAAAATATACCTTGTTAGAAATATTACATATATATTACAAGTACTTTTCTAGATGACTAAAATTTTTCTAGACAAACCGTCTTTAAACCTTGTCGCAAAAGCACACATGCCAAAATCATTTCTGTCAAAGGAGTCCACAATTGTTTTTATTACTTTTCCTTTAGGCCAAATAGTAATTTCAAAATCCTTTTTAAGTGATATCTTCAATTATAATCCTTTAAAATTACAAAAAATGCTTTGTTCAGATGCAGTTTTTAGTTTTCAAAATTTAGGTTTCAGAAAAATTAAATAAGAATTGGGTAAATCATAAGGCAAACGTTGCTTGAAAATCAATTGGGAATCATTACACAGTGTCCAGCCTTTTTCACATTTAAGATAAACTGTGTAATGTCCAGAAGTTACAGTAGGTCCTTCATGAAAAATTATTGCAACTGTAACAAAAGTTTTTCCAGAAATTGATAATTGTTGTCCTGTAAACTTCTTTATTAAAGTATCCAATTTTGAACCATCAGCTCTACAACGTTGCATCATTAAAATTACATACTGACCATATTTCTGTAAAAATAACGTGGAAAACATGTCAGATTTACATTCAGAACATTCCATGTTGTGATTGGCATCTTTAACTAATTTACTAAAAGTCACTGATTTACTTTGTGGTAATGGTAAAAATATGAACCTTTCTGAATCAACATTACTACTACATGTGTTCATACAGTTTTCACAGCAATGTTCCCATTTGTAAGAGACACCAAATAAGTTTTCTACTTCTACTCCTTCATCTTCAAGTACACTCAAAATATATATTAAGAATTCCTGTGCATCTTGCTGAACATTTTCTTTAAACTGTGTAGAACCACAACATACATCTAAAAGATTTCTAGCTTCAGTAGCACTTTCTATTTCAGTTTTATCATTACTCAGCTTCTCATAAAGGAGACTCAGCAGAGAACACAATTTTTTTCCATGATTTACTATTATCTGTTCTAGCAACTTTTCAAGAAAAAATACAACATTCAGCACTACATTTGCATAGCAGTTGACACCAGAGCTATTTTCAAAATGGCAACCAACAACCTCTTCAACACTGTCCTTTTTCTTTTTCCTTGCTATCACATCACTGTCCTTTTTTTTTGTTCTGTTCATCCACATTACAGATATTTTCAAATCTCCTTTTCCGAGAAACAAAATGTTTTTCAATCACAGGATACTGACCTAAATGAGGAGCATAGGTTCTTCTTAATCTATTATACTCCTTTACACAGTTTGTATCAGCACTAACTTTTGAGTCATCAAAGTCTATCATAAATAAACCAGATAATGTTTTCACTCGTGACAAAGCAACATATGCCATACCTTCTTTGAACACAGTAGAACCAATGTTTACAAAAGCACTATCTACAGTCAATCCTTGAGACTTGTGAATAGTTACAGCATATGCTAGAGAAAACGGAAACTGCTTCCTACGTACATATAAGTCTTTCACAAGCATGAAACGAACTGAACAACGACAAATGTCTTTAACTTCTTCTATCTGATCAAATTTTATTTATAAACATTCAATTCCTTCTTTTTTCTGATAAGTAATAAAACCCACAACTCTTCCCATAGCTCCATTCACTAAACCTTTTTCTACATCCAAATTTCTCCTTAAAATCACTCGACAATTCATGCAAACATATAGATTTTTTTCTAATCCAGCTGTTTTGGAAATGTTCTTCTCTAGTGAATCCAATTTATTTTTCAGTTTGCCTGTTAATGTAAAAGTAATTCTTTCATGCTGAATTTTGTCCTCTGCTTCCATTTTCTTAATCTGTTCCTTTTCCAATTTCAAAAGTTCCTCATTGAATATTGAGCACTCACGTAGTGTTGGCATTAAGCAGATTACAGTATTTTTTTCTGCAATGTTCTGGTATATTTTCTCTGCAACTATTTCTTCATTTGGAAATAAATTATGTAGCAACCGACTCTGTAATGCTTTTTTGCCAACTTCTGTGAGTAGTCCAATTCTGATATCTTGCGCGCACCCACGGATGTTTTTTAATTTTTTTTTTTTTTTTTTTTTAATTTAATGTACAAAAAGAGGTGAAGAAATGGAAGCATGAAAAGGGAGGATTGAGAAATACAAATATTTTTCACTTATTTTTTTAAAAAAATAAATTATTTTGAAAAAAATTTTTTAAAGTATTTTGCAAGGGAACAGAATTTCTTTTTTTTTTTTCTTTCCAGTTCT
The DNA here is from genome assembly GCF_964204655.1 of Triturus cristatus. Lineage (NCBI taxonomy): Eukaryota > Metazoa > Chordata > Amphibia > Caudata > Salamandridae > Triturus > Triturus cristatus. The sequence continues at coordinate 722,543,902 of NC_140585.1, forward strand.
GCAAAAAAAGAAAAAAGTATTAATATTCAATAATACATTACAAAAAGCATTGCATGTTTTTACATATTTTACAAAGCAATTTTTTGCCCTTTTTTTGCTGTTTTCAGAATTTTTTATTTTTCACTTAAAATAGTGAAAACAATTGTATTCATCATTTAACAGCGGGCAAAAAAAAACCAATCTGAAAGATTGTTTAAAAAAAGCCCTAAAACTTTCCTCACTAAAATATACCTTGTTAGAAATATTACATATATATTACAAGTACTTTTCTAGATGACTAAAATTTTTCTAGACAAACCGTCTTTAAACCTTGTCGCAAAAGCACACATGCCAAAATCATTTCTGTCAAAGGAGTCCACAATTGTTTTTATTACTTTTCCTTTAGGCCAAATAGTAATTTCAAAATCCTTTTTAAGTGATATCTTCAATTATAATCCTTTAAAATTACAAAAAATGCTTTGTTCAGATGCAGTTTTTAGTTTTCAAAATTTAGGTTTCAGAAAAATTAAATAAGAATTGGGTAAATCATAAGGCAAACGTTGCTTGAAAATCAATTGGGAATCATTACACAGTGTCCAGCCTTTTTCACATTTAAGATAAACTGTGTAATGTCCAGAAGTTACAGTAGGTCCTTCATGAAAAATTATTGCAACTGTAACAAAAGTTTTTCCAGAAATTGATAATTGTTGTCCTGTAAACTTCTTTATTAAAGTATCCAATTTTGAACCATCAGCTCTACAACGTTGCATCATTAAAATTACATACTGACCATATTTCTGTAAAAATAACGTGGAAAACATGTCAGATTTACATTCAGAACATTCCATGTTGTGATTGGCATCTTTAACTAATTTACTAAAAGTCACTGATTTACTTTGTGGTAATGGTAAAAATATGAACCTTTCTGAATCAACATTACTACTACATGTGTTCATACAGTTTTCACAGCAATGTTCCCATTTGTAAGAGACACCAAATAAGTTTTCTACTTCTACTCCTTCATCTTCAAGTACACTCAAAATATATATTAAGAATTCCTGTGCATCTTGCTGGACATTTTCTTTAAACTGTGTAGAACCACAACATACATCTAAAAGATTTCTAGCTTCAGTAGCACTTTCTATTTCAGTTTTATCATTACTCAGCTTCTCATAAAGGAGACTCAGCAGAGAACACAATCTTTTTCCATGATTTACTATTATCTGTTCTAGCAACTTTTCAAGATAAAATACAACATTCAGCACTACATTTGCATAGCAGTTGACACCAGAGCTATTTTCAAAATGGCAACCAACAACCTCTTCAACACTGTCCTTTTTCTTTTTCCTTGCTATCACATCACTGTCCTTTTTTTTTGTTCTGTTCATCCACATTACAGATATTTTCAAATCTCCTTTTCCGAGAAACAAAATGTTTTTCAATCACAGGATACTGACCTAAATGAGGAGCATAGGTTCTTCTTAATCTATTATACTCCTTTACACAGTTTGTATCAGCACTAACTTTTGAGTCATCAAAGTCTATCATAAATAAACCAGATAATGTTTTCACTCGTGACAAAGCAACATATGCCATACCTTCTTTGAACACAGTAGAACCAATGTTTACAAAAGCACTATCTACAGTCAATCCTTGAGACTTGTGAATAGTTACAGCATATGCTAGAGAAAACGGAAACTGCTTCCTACGTACATATAAGTCTTTCACAAGCATGAAACGAACTGAACAACGACAAATGTCTTTAACTTCTTCTATCTGATCAAATTTTATTTATAAACATTCAATTCCTTCTTTTTTCTGACAAGTAATAAAACCCACAACTCTTCCCATAGCTCCATTCACTAAACCTTTTTCTACATCCAAATTTCTCCTTAAAATCACTCGACAATTCATGCAAACATATCGATTTTTTTCTAATCCAGCTGTTTTGGAAATGTTCTTCTCTAGTGAATCCAATTTATTTTTCAGTTTGCCTGTTAATGTAAAAGTAATTCTTTCATGCTGAATTTTGTCCTCTGCTTCCATTTTCTTAATCTCTTCCTTTTCCAATTTCAAAAGTTCCTCATTGAATATTGAGCACTCACATAGTGTTGGCATTAAGCAGATTACAGTATTTTTTTCTGCAATGTTCTGGTATATTTTCTCTGCAACTATTTCTTCATTTGGAAATAAATTATGTAGCAACCGACTCTGTAATGCTTTTTTGCCAACTTCTGTGAGTAGTCCAATTCTGATATCTTTCAGAATACTTGCATAATCTTCGTCGTTTGCTTGTCTCATATTGGTAGTGAGTTCTTTGTACTCAAAGAACGACCAAATATTCGCATTACCAATGCTTCCTAATGACTTCTTCGTGTCTTCATGTGTCACAGTATTAAACACTGGTTGTCCTTTAACTGGAGTGAGCTGTAAAAGATCTCCAAAAATTATGACGTGTTTACCTCCAAATAACACGTCATAGTCTCTCTTAAGAATTTGTTGCATTCTTAAATGCACAAAGGCAAGCATTAAATTTGAAACCATGCTCACCTCATCAATAATGAGAACTTGCATCTTCTTCAACACTCTTGAAACTTTGAAGCATGCTTCTCCAGTTAGCTTGTGGTATTCTATTTTGTTCTCATGCTCCACTGGTAACATTAGCAAGCGATGTAAGGTAATTCCTTTTATGTTATAGGCTGCCAACCCAGTTGGAGCAGTTACCACACAAGACAAATTTGAAGCTGTTTTTTGCTGTAGGTAGCTTCTGATGACTTTTATTAAGAAACTTTTACCAGTTCCAGCTTGTCCACTCACATACATCCTGATTGGTTCAAATGATGTGCATGAGCACTCTTTCTTTTCATGTAGTAATCCATGATCAATTTTTTTGGTGACTTCTTCATAAATTTGTTTTTGTTCTTCATTCAGTTGTTGTTCCAGATTTAGTAAGTCGATTGAATCTTCCTGTGCTTGATTCATAGCCGTTTCTACTTCAGTCATGGCTACTGCAGCTTTATTTTCTATGATTGGGTGTCCTAGGGGATCTTGACTAAGTGTTCCTGAACTTTGGCTGTCTTGAGAACTGTCTCTAGCTACTTCAGCTGCAATTTTTGCTTCCTGTTCATTTTCTTCATTTAACATTTGGACATAAGTTGTGAAAGTACTGCATTCTATGCTATCTTTGCTAGCATTAAAAGAATCTTCATAGCTTTGAAATTCTCCCAGTAGTTCGTCCTCTGAACGCCATGGTTTAAACAGCTGTAAAAGAGCCAAGTAGTAAAATTCCTTTTTGCCAGTAGTGTCGCAACTCAGCTTCCTGTGATTTATCAAACTTCCTTTTGTTTGCTTCACCAAACATCCTTCCTCACCAATGACTTTATATTTTCCATTGTTGATGTCTTCTGTGGCTTTCCGTGAAAAAATGTAGTTCTGCAGCACTTCATAGAGACACATGTTCTCAAGATGATGACTTCTTTTTGGGTAATATGTGTCCAACATGTTTGTTTTCAAAATATCTGTACTTTCTGGGTCATTCTCGGCCAAATATTCAATTTCTCCAACAGATTTCAGTACCCGATTTCTCATTCCTGCAAGGCCTAAGCTTACCCAAATTATTCTCCTGGATTTCGAATAAAGACTTGCAGATGATAACCTATCTGAGCATTCGTAGGATCCAATTTCTCGATGCGATAACATCTTTAAACTGAAACTGTACAGCTTCTTACTGACAGTCTTCTCGTGAGAAATCTCTTCCCACAGTTCCTTCAATTCTGTTTTCTCAGATTTAGTGATGTAAGATGTGACATACCGAGCAACAGCAATAGAATTGTCTGCCACATACTGAATATCCATGTTAGCATTCCACATGGATAAAATGACTGGGTTGAAGTCATTTATACATTTTGACTCTTCTTTTCTTTTTAGGTTGTATGTATTTTTGGGAGATTTTCTGGTTATAGTATGTCGCACAGCTGACATAAAACTGTTGACTCTTCCTTTTGAAAGAACAGGTCTAGGAAATCCAAATCGACACTTTGTGTAGAATTTATCTTTGGTCTTGTACTTCCGTCGACAGTATTTTCCACACCGATGACTTTGGAAACGTAAAACTTGTTCTTTTAACTTTTTCTCTTCTGTGCTTTTAGGTATAGCACATGTTGCATATTCTTCAATGAAAGATAACACTGCTTCATCAGCATCTGTTCCAAACTTTGGGGCATCCTTGATCCACAACAGCATATGAATATGAGGAGCACCTCTTGCCTGGTACTCTTTTCTCCAAAAGAAATCCACTACTTCTCCAAGAGGTGGATATTTTTTATTGCAGATGAAGGACATCATAGCCTCAAATCTATGATTGAAATATCTGCAAACATTAACCGGATCCAATGAGCACAGTTCTCCTGCTGTCTTGTATTCAATGTTTTTAATGTTTGAATTTGCCTCTCGTAGAAAATCCAGTAAATCATCCCAAGCGTACTCGGCACAGCTTAGGGTTAGAAACCATGTAGGAGTTCCTAAATTCCGTAACATGCATTTTAATTCACCATGGCGTCGGTACCAATATTCATTTGTCCCACGCTGACAAGCCATCAGATTGATCAGTTGTGTTTCCAAATGATCATCTCGGTGCTGCACTTTCTCCAGAAAATCCTTAGCAGACACATTATGTAGATGTACTCCACTTTTTAAAATGTGATTTACTGCATAAGATAATGCAGACAAGTCGCTTTCAAATAAAATATGAAACAAATAAGGAATACTTTGACGAAATCTTGAATCTTCAGCATATAGTCTTGTAGTCCGATACTCAGAAGCTGGAATCTGTTCTGGGCGTTCATCGCATCGTCCACCTTTTCCTGTAGGAAACAGCTGAGGAAAACATCGAGCTTCCAAGCTCTTCTCCCATACACTCACGGGAGTTCCTTTTGCTTTCTTCATCTGAAACAGATCAATAGTGTCTCCCATAACTTCTTTTGAATGAAGAGGATGTATGCTAAAATGTTCATAAATTTCTTCTTCCTTTGACTTGTCCACTTTTTCAATTTGACCAGTTGGTGTTTCTGTGTCTTCTTGTAAATCTTCTTCTTCTTCATCTATATAAATTGATTCATACCATTTATTATTCCTTTTCAAATATAAATTTGCTCTTTGTACTTTCCGTACATCTACCAGCTCCTGCCAAATCTTCTTATTCTTTGTAGGTACACCATTAACCAGAATAACTAATGGTTCAGTTTCCAAAGTATCTGCATCAATAGTTTCCATATTTTTTTTCAAATCCAAGGGCAAATACACCACTCTTCCTTTTAAACCTCTCAGTAAATCTGAAGGAGGTAATTTACCAGTTTTGGGCTCCATACGTACTATGGTCTGGAACGGATGAACACATTGAATGAGTATAGACTCATATGTATTTAAATCAGAAAGTTCGGCAGTAATAGCATCCAATTCTAAATTATTATGTACAGCTCTGGTCGGCATTCTATTTTCTTCTAACTTGTTATAACAGTATTTACAAATACGCTGATCTTCACCCAATTCAAAACAATTTTCAAGAAATATATATGTTGCAAAATCTTTCCACTTATAATTATCTTCATTTTCACTTTTTTTATACAGATCAACATTCCTTGTTTGAATTTTATAATGGCTTCTGCGGCAACAAATACAAGTAATATTTGGTCTTTCATTAGAGATGATAGTAAATTTTGTCATTTCATCCTCAAAATTTTTAGTAATAATGAGTTCTACATTCTGTTCCTCATTTTCCTCATTAACTGTGTCCTTTTATGCACTTTCTTGTTCTGGACCAAAGTAACAAAACTGAATCTCATCAGTAACCTTCACTACATCTGATACAGATCCACGGAACAGAGCATTATTCAACTCATTTAACTTTACTGCTGGACTTTTAGCAAAATACAATGTTCTCACAAACTTTCTCATTTCAGTATGATGAACAGAAAGCATCCTAAAATGATGAAAAACACTTTTACACACTTTTCTAGATAGACAAGCCAGAGAATGTCCCTGCAAACCAGTATTCTCTCTCACTCTGCATGGATCTAGTGTTAGAAGCACCTTCATCTTCTGTTTTACACTCTTTTTACTATATTCTCTTAGAAAGTCACGTCATTTATCAATAGATTCCTGACGCACAGTACAAATACTACTACAGTTCCAATTGTACACTGGGGCTTTTGGACATCTCCCCATAGCCTCAGCAGCCATTACTTCTTCCTCATTTCTTGGGAACATTTTCTCTTTTTCCATCACACAACCATCCTTAACTTCATATGCTCTACCATTGGTATCAACTGCATGCAACAAACTATTACTTTGAAGATAACTCTCTTCATTAAAAAATGGTTCAGTACTTGAACTATGTTTCCATTCTCCCAAGAACACTTTACAAAAGTTACTTTTTTTCACTTCTCTTTTCCTTTTGCTTTGTGACTTCATTGCATTCACTAATTTATCTAATCTACGCATCCTATTCAAAATTAGAATAAAACGTTTTCTTTTTATTTCCAAAGACTTACTTACAATATTTTCTATAAAAAAAAATTTCTTAATAAATTTTGATTTTTTCTTATATTTTTTCACATCCTTTAGCAAATTTAACATCACTCTTCTCTGAAACATTTTTCGACTAATGTTTTTAAAATCTAATTTTCGTGTTAAATCAGTTTTACATACTTCTGATTGTACATTAGCTTTTGTTTTTTGCTGTTGAATCTATTGTTGCTTTGTACATTTATTTTTGCCATTTTTTTGTTTTTTGAAGATCTTTTTTAAGAAATCTCTATTCTGCTTACCAGTAGACTTTTTCTTTTTGCCATCACCAGCTTCTCCTCCTATTTCTTTTTCCCCAGTTTTGTCCAGATATACTTGTTGTTGCTTTTCTTTCCTCTTTCTTGTCCTTAAAGGCATTTTTTTATTTTTTCACTGTTGCTCAGCAATACCTGCAAGAAACTTAAAAAAAAATCTTTTTTGTAATTATAATTCATTAAAATATTTTTTAAGCTTTTCATTAATTTCAAATGTTTTTCCATTTGCCTCTCATTTGTGATTTACTAATTTGTGCACAGTGCTAACCACCACAGTTGAAAAAAAACAAGCTGCCCCTTTCCTGCAAGTGCATGTTTTACAGAACAACTGCAACACAAATTATATCTGTGGCCACAATTCCTGTGCGCACACAGCCTCATGGTGTGCTTCTAAGCAGAAAACAGAATTTGATTTGCAAATTCAAAGCACATTTACCACTGTGGTAGATCAAGTGATAATTGCTGTTACAGCCTGACACATGTTCCTTATAGTTTACAGAGACAGAAAAGAGCACATTTCCTAACAGCTACTTCATACCATAAGCATCTGCAACCTGGGTGAGTGTTTAGAGTAGAGCAAAGAAAATGAGGCCTTGATGATGTTTTTATGTGTTTGCGTTATACACTGCTTTCTGAAACATCACACAGAGCTAAGTACTACGCATGGGAGTGTTGGAGAAGCTGCTGCGTGTGTGCCAAGAGTGTGTTTCTGCAGACTATGTATTGTCAGCTGCAAGAGAGATGAGCAAGGAGACTTCCAGAACTGCATGAAGACTGCAGGGATGTATGTAACAGTGCATGTGTGCTAAGGGATAATTTGTGTAAAGACAACAGGCTGCCCCTTTCCTGGGACTGCAATTCTTACTGAACAACAACTTCACAAATTAAATCTCTGCCCACAATTCCTGTGCGCACACAGACTCATGCCATCATTTTAGGCACATAACACAGGCTGCCCCTTTCCTGGGACTGCAATTCTTACTGAACAACAACTTCACAAATTAAATCTCTGCCCACAATTCCTGTGCGCACACAGACTCATGCCATCATTTTAGGCACATAACACAGGCTGCCCCTTTCCTGGGACTGCAATTCTTACTGAACAACAACTTCATAAATTAAATCTCTGCCCACAATTCCTGTGTGCACACAGACTCATATCGTCATTTTAGGCACATAACACAGGCTGCCCTTTTCCTGGGACTGCATTTCTTTCAGAACAACAACTTCACAAATTAAATCTCTGCCCACAATTTCTGTATACACACAGACTCATGCTATGTTTTTTGGAACAAAACAGTGTTCCTGAATAGTACCAAATTACTGTTACAGCCTGACACATTTCCCTTATCATTTACAGAAGCAGAAAACAGCACATGTCCTAACAGCTCCTTGAGACCATGACCATGTGTTACAGGGTGAGTGATTAGACTAGATCAAAGAAAATGAGGCCTTGGTGACGTTGAATGTGTTTGCATTACACAATGCTATCTGAAACATCACAGAGACCTGAGTACTACGCATGGGAGTGTTGGAGAAGCTGCTGCGTGTGTGCCAAGAGTGTGTTTCTGCAAACTATGTATTGTCAGCTGCAAGAGAGATGAGCAAGGAGACTTCCAGAACTGCATGAAGACTGCAGGGATGTATGTAACAGTGCATGTGTGCTAAGGGATAATTTGTGTAAAGACAACAGGCTGCCCCTTTCCTGGGACTTCAATTCTTACTGAACAACAACTTCACAAATTAAATCTCTGCCCACAATTCCTGTGCGCACACAGACTCATGCCATCATTTTAGGCACATAACACAGGCTGCCCCTTTCCTCGGACTGCAATTCTTACTGAACAACAACTTCACAAATTAAATCTCTGCCCACAATTCCTGTGCGCACACAGACTCATGCCATCATTTTAGGCACATAACACAGGCTGCCCCTTTCCTGGGACTGCAATTCTTACTGAACAACAACTTCATAAATTAAATCTCTGCCCACAATTCCTGTGTGCACACAGACTCATATCATCATTTTAGGCACATAACACAGGCTGCCCCTTTCCTGGGACTGCATTTCTTTCAGAACAACAACTTCACAAATTACATCTCTGCCCACAATTCCTGTATACACACAGACTCATGCTATGTTTTTTGGAACAAAACAGTGTTCCTGAATAGTACCAAATTACTGTTACAGCCTGACACATTTTCCTTATCATTTACAGAGGCAGAAAACAGCACATGTCCTAACAGCTCCTTGAGACCATAACCATGTGTTACAGGGTGAGTGATAACACTAGATCAAAGAAAATGAGCCTTGGTGACGTTGAATGTGTTTGCGTTACACAGTGCTATCTGAAACACCACACAGACTTGAGTACTACACATGGGAGTGTTGGAGAAGCTGCTGCGTGTGTGCCAAGAGTGTGTTTCTGGACACTGTGTATTGTCTGGTGCAAGACAGATGAGCAAAGAGACTTCCAAAACTGCATGAAGACTGCTGGGATGTATTTAACAGTGCATGTGTGCTAAGGGTTATTTTCAGTTTTGAACATATGGCAACTACCTGTGCCTTTGCTATTTTGAAAGGGAAATCTACCCTGTTGGTTTAAAATGTTTTAGCTTTTGCCTCCCATTTGGGATTAAGTGATTTCTGCTGAGTGCTAACCACCACATTTGAAGAAAACAAGCTGTCCCTTTCCTGCAAGTGCATGTTTTACAGAACAACTGCAACACAAATTACATCTCTGGCCACAATTCCTGTGCGCACACAACCTCATAGTGTGCGTCTAAGCAGAAAACAGAATTTGATTTGCAATTTCAAAGCACATTTACTACTGTGGTAGAACAAGTGATAATTACTGTTACAGCCTGACACATTTTCCTTCTAGATCACAGAGGCAGAAAAGACCACATGTCCTAACAGCTACATCATACCATGAGCATGTGTAATCTGAGTGAGTGACTGCACTAGAGCAAACGAAATGTGCCTTGATGACGTTGAATGTGTTTGCGTTACACAGTGCTATCTGAAACACCACACAGACCTGAGTACTACACATGGGAGTGTGAGAGAAGCTGCTGCGTGTGTGCCAAGAGTTTGTTTCTTGAGACTGCGTATTGTCTGGTACAAGACAGATGAGCAAAGAGACTTCCAAAACTGCATGAAGACTGCTGGGATGTATGTAACAGTGCATGTGTGCTAAGGGTTATTTTCAGTTTTGAACATATGGCAACTACCTGTGCCTTTGCTATTTTGAATTGAAAATCTACCCTATTGGTTTCAAATGTTTTAGCTTTTGCCTCTCATTTCAGATTAAGTGATTTCTGTTGACTGCTAACCACCACATTTGAAGAAAACAAGCTGTCCCTTTCCTGCAAGTGCATGTTTTACAGAACAACTGCAACACAAAATACATCTGTGGCCACAATTCCTATATGCACACAGACTCATGCTGTGTTGGTAGGCACAAAACACAGGCTGCCCCTTTCCTGGGTCTGCAATCCTTACAGAACAACAACTTCACAAATTAAATCTCAGACAACAATTCCTATATGCACACAGACTCATGCTGTGTTGGTAGGCACAAAACACAGGCTGCCCCTTTCCTGGGTCTGCAATTCTTACAGAACTAATGCTAATTTCAAATGTGCTACCATTTTCCTCTCTTTTCTTTCAAAGTAATTTCTGCTAAATCCTAACGATCAATTTGAAAACAAGCTGTCCTTACCTTTCAACTGCAAGTATTACTTTTCAACAGCAACGCAAATTAAATCTCTGTCAACAATTCTTCTCTGCACACAGACTCATGGTTTGATGGTAGGCACAAAACAGTATTCCTCATTCTTACCAGTACACATTAACTTATTGTGAAAACATACTCCATAATATCTTACAAGTTCAAAACAGTTAAATATCTCGCAAACCTCAAAATGTAAAACATAACTTTTGAAGAAGATTCACAATTCTAATATTTATCTCAAAAATCACCACATACTTCCCCTCTCAAACTCATAACTCACCTTTAAAATTAGTTAGTTGTGAAGAAATGTGCCACTCAAACAGCAGACTATCAGAGTCAGAATATCAGAGCTCTACACCTCTCTCCTCTCTCCAGAACCAGTAAATGGCAATGTTTCCCTCTCTTTTTTCACACATATACATGTTAATTTCAAATCTCAGTGCTTCCCACTTTTTTTCAAATGAAATCACACATTTCTATTGGTTGAAAACTTCAACCCCTTTCCAAATGTACCCTTCCCCCAACTTGACTTCTGCCTGCTACCATAGCAACAGGTCATGGAACACTGCTGTGAAGAGAGAGGTCAGAAGTTCAGCAGACAATGTTTCATATCCAAAGAGCAAGAGTGCTTGACTTTTCAAACCTAACAGCCAATCCATAGTAATGTTCTTTGGTAACACATTTTTCTGTACCAATACAAAACATGCTTTTTAAAATTTAAACATACAGCCTAGTTTTTAGTGTAGAATGGTTTGAAACAGCCAATGAGTTATTTTTATAAAAAAAACTATGTGTGCCCCCATTTTTCAACTGTCTTTCATTTCATATTGCCTTTCTACTGAAAGACACCTCCTGAGTGCGTCCAGATCTCCTTGGAAGATGTTCACAGTGTGGATTGTAGGTCACAGGTATGTCTTCTGGAGTGAAAAATTTGCAGAAAAAAGAGGTATGGTGATAGACCTTGCTTTGCCAAATGTAGACATTAAATGGATTGGTCAGAGAGGGTTAAAGTGGCAGCAATTAATGCCTTTGGTGAAAACCTTTCTACATCTCCACAACCTAACCTTATTATTGTGCAATTGATGTCGCTTTTTCCACAAACTGCCTTTGTATATTCTAACATATGCCAAAGGCAAAAGTGGAACTGGTCCAACCAATTTTGTCCGCAGATTGACAAAGCAAGGAAGCATGTCAACAAATCTATTTCTGCTTTCCTCAGAGACTATGGTATGGGTTCTATATACCACAACAACTTGCGTTACAACATGCAAGACATTTATAGAGGAGATGGTGTACACTTCACTGATGAAGGCAACAGAGTCTTCCTCTTGAACTTTAGACTCTGCATCGGTACTTACTTGTAGGTACCAAAAAACACACGATAAACACAAGGGCTCTTTTTAGAGCCACCTTATATCTTTTTACTTAATTGCGAATTTTTTTTTATTTTTTTGTTTTTAAAAATTTTTCGGGTGCGCGCTGGGTGCGCGCACTCGGCGATATTTTTTTTCAAAATATAAATCTTTTTTTTTGCCCTACAAGGTCCTACTGTGACCCCCTTACAATGCCTAGTGGGTCAATATCTCCCCACTCTGCCCCCTTTTCAAGTTCTCCCCCTTTGTTTATCACCCCCTCTTTATGCGAGAGACAAAATGGCGGCCACCGCTTCCTGATTTCCACCGATTCGAATGTTTACTGACATCTAACAACCAATCAAAAGTGCGCTCGCCGACAAAGGCGGAAATATAGTAATATGGGAACGGACAGCATATATAACAGAGGCACATCGCCAGCTGAGGGAAACCCAATACTATGAGAAACTTACAACAAATCCAACCGCAATAATCAAAAAAATGGTAGATGACAAGCTATCAGAATGGTCATCAAGTGGTCTAATTGATGAGGATGAACGCAAATTCCTGACAGTGACGCATCCAGTAACATCGACAATTTACTTCCTACCGAAACTACATAAAGATCAGAAAAAACCTCCAGGAAGACCGATTCTGTCAGCAAAGGGGTCTTTGTTGGAACCAATGGCTAACTTTATAGATTATTTCTTAAGACCTTATGTTGCTCAATTGAGTTCATATATAAAAGACACAAGTGACCTGTTGAGATTGTTACAGAATACGCCATGGCAGACGTCATATCAGCTAATAACAATGGACGTCATATCCCTTTATACCAATATTGGGAATGACATGGGCATAAAAGCATGTAATCACTTCCTACAAGAAAGAAGTATGAAATACAGCAATCACAACAAAATGCTGTTGGAGATGATATCCATTTGTCTAAATCAAAATATCTTCGTATTTGGGGAAGAAATATTCCGCCAAAAGAGCGGGACTGCAATGGGATTTTCTTTTAGTCCCAGCTATGCCTGCTTAGCCATGGGATGGTGGGAACAGGAGCAGGCATGGAACACAATACATGATCAAGCGGTGAACAAAATCGTCAGTTGGAAAAGATACATCGATGATTTGTTAATAATCTGGGATGGCACAGCAAAAGAATTCCAGGAATATTTCAATGCAATTAACAACTGCACAAAAGATTTGAAATTTACTTACACGATAAGTAAGGAAAGAGTAATTTTCCTGGATACAGAAATCTATATCAAGAACAACGAGATTCAAACGACGTTACACAGAAAAGTAACAGCGACAAATGCCACCCTAGAAGCAACCAGCTTTCACCAGAGTTCCTTAATCTCCAGCATCCCTTATGGCGAGTTCTTAAGGATCCGCAGGATTTGCAGTGAAGAAACAGAATGGAAAATCGAAAGTGAAAAAACAGCAAACCGATTTGTAAAGAGAAAATACAAACCAGGGTTGGTAACAAAATGCTGGGAAAGAACCAATGAAAGAACACGGGAAGACTGCCTAGCGGTGAAACAAGTTGAAAACAAGGAAAAATCTGATCAAATACGGATGATAATGGATTACGCACAAGAAAGTAATCAAGTTGAAAAAATCTTAAGAAAAAATTGGAAGATTCTACAATTGGATACCACAGTGAAAGAGATAGCGGGGAATCATCCCACAGTGACCTACAGAAGAGCAAGAAAGCTAAAAGATCATCTGATTCACAGTCACTTCAAAGGGAAGAAAAAAGAAGATACATGGCTCAAAACAACAGGGTTTGTAAAATGCCATTCATGCAAGATGTGCCAAATAGCTAAACCAACCAAAGAAGTAAAATTAGCTAACAACAAAGTTTGGGAAATTCGACAATTAATCACTTGTAAGACACAATACACAGTATATGTGATTGAATGCCCATGACCACAAAGGTACGTGGGAAGTACCATTTGTGAACTACAAAAAAGAATAATGGAGCATGTGAGGGCAACAATACATAAAGACCAAACAAATGCGGTATCTAAACATATGGAGCAATTCCATCCAGGAGATTGGAAGAAATTGAAATTCTTTGGAATTGAGACAATCCCCAAAAAAGATCGGGGTGGAGATCACGAAAAGATGTTGCGCCAAAAGGAATCGCGTTACATCTTAAATTTGAGAAGTCTCAGTCCGCATGGCCTAAATCATTCAGAAGAGATGTATATTCATCTATAAATTCGGGACACAGCAATTTTACAAAGACACAAGTGGAACGACAAGATCAGAAGAGAGAAAAAATAAGAAAAAAACAGTTCGAATGAGAGAAAAAAACAAGTGGATACAAAGGAATATGAACAAATATTAAAGTGTTGTCAATAGAATAAACACATAAAAAAGCAAGAGAATTAAATTAAATAAGTAACATAATGACAAAAAGCTTTCTCTCGTCAAGCACATATTCACTAACTTTCTATGGCAAAAGAAAAGAAGAAACAAGGAAAAACAACAAATGTGAATAAAGATCAGCAAAAGAAAGTAAAAAAAAGAAAAAAAACAGCAAAAATATTAATAAACCCTTCACCATAACCACTGGTGACTACATGGCCCAGAAGGCAGTGGGTCTGGAAGAATACAGGAAGTGACATCACAGCGGAGTGAATGCTTTTCTGTGGGACTTGGACAGTGGGTCAGTTGATCGTGAGCAAGGTGTCAGGAGGCATCGAAACGCGTAGATCAAGTCTGCTGATTATGCCCATTTAAAAGCCGGATTACAATAAAAGCGTATGGTGAATTCAAGAGTGCGGCCCGTTATTTCTTCCTGGTAGGAAGATTTGATTTGCAATATATATATATATATATATATATATATATATATATATATATATATATATATATCCATATATATATATATATATTAAAGCTCCAAAGTGCCCAGAGGCAAGGTTGCACTCTCCAGCAGCACCACAGTTCCAAGCGGGTAGAAGACATCACTGCATGCCGGTCTGCAGCCCTCATGTCTCGGTTTAAAGCCTGACGCGTTTCTGAGTCTTCGCTCGTCTTCAGAGGCTCGACTTGAGTTTGGCGCTTTGACACTCCCACTATTTAAACCATAAACACCCAGGATTGGGCAAACTCCAATGAGTTTGAACGCACTGCATTGTGGGACTAATAGTCCGTGTCATTTCCCTGTATGGGTGCGTCTCATTCTGCCATTTCAAAGCCCTGGATGGGCCCCGGGATGCAGGTGTCCATAAATCCCTCGGCTGCTGCTTCACTGTAGGGGCTCGGCGAATACCGTCCCCCGTGACCCCCATTGTTCTCGGGGTGGTGCAGACCTTCGCGGCTGGGCTGCCGCGTGTAAATTAAAGCTCCAAAGTGCCCACAGGCAAAGTTGCACTCTCCAGCAGCACTACAGTTCCAAGCGGGTAGAAGACATCACCGCATGCCGGTCTGCAGCCCTCATGTCTCGGTTTAAAGCCTGACGCGTTTCTGAGCCTTCGCTCGTCTTCAGAGGCTCGACTTGAGTTTGGCGCTTTGACACTCCCACTATTTAAACCATAAACGCCCAGGATTGGGCAAACTCCAATGAGTTTGAACGCACTGCATTGTGGGACTAATAGTCCGTGTCATTTCCCTGTATGGGTGCGTCTCATTCTGCCATTTCAAAGCCCTGGATGGGCCCCGGGATGCAGGTGTCCATAAATCCCTCGGCTGCTGCTTCACTGTAGGGGCTCGGCGAATTCCGTCCCCCGTGACCCCCATTGTTCTCGGGGTGGTGCAGACCTTCGCGGCTGGGCTGCCGCGTGTAAATTAAAGCTCCAAAGTGCCCACAGGCAAGGTTGCACTCTCCAGCAGCACTACAGTTCCAAGCGGGTAGAAGACATCACCGCATGCCGGTCTGCAGCCCTCATGTCTCGGTTTAAAGCCTGACGCGTTTCTGAGCCTTCGCTCGTCTTCAGAGGCTCGACTTGAGTTTGGCGCTTTGACACTCCCACTATTTAAACCATAAACGCCCAGGATTGGGCAAACTCCAATGAGTTTGAACGCACTGCATTGTGGGACTAATAGTCCGTGTCATTTCCCTGTATGGGTGCGTCTCATTCTGCCATTTCAAAGCCCTGGATGGGCCCCGGGATGCAGGTGTCTATAAATCCCTCGGCTGCTGCTTCACTGTAGGGGCTCGGCGAATTCTGTCCCCCGTGACCCCCATTGTTCTCGGGGTGGTGCAGACCTTCGCGGCTGGGCTGCCGCGTGTAAATTAAAGCTCCAAAGTGCCCACAGGCAAGGTTGCACTCTCCAGCAGCACTACAGTTCCAAGCGGGTAGAAGACATCACCGCATGCCGGTCTGCAGCCCTCATGTCTCGGTTTAAAGCCTGACGCGTTTCTGAGCCTTCGCTCGTCTTCAGAGGCTCGACTTGAGTTTGGCGCTTTGACACTCCCACTATTTAAACCATAAATGCCCAGGATTGGGCAAACTCCAATGAGTTTGAACGCACTGCATTGTGGGACTAATAGTCCGTGTCATTTCCCTGTATGGGTGCATCTCATTCTGCCATTTCAAAGCCCTGGATGGGCCCCGGGATGCAGGTGTCCATAAATCCCTCGGCTGCTGCATCACTGTAGGGGCTCGACGAATTCCGTCCCCCGTGACCCCCATTGTTCTCGGGGTGGTGCAGACCTTCGCGGCATGCGGTGATGTCCTTTACCCGCTTGAAATTGAAGTGCTGCTGGATGAGTGCAACCTTGCCTGTGGGCATCTTGGAGCTTTAATATATATATATATATATATTACCTACTGGCGGTCGCCAGTAGGTAGTTATAGTTAGGACCCCTTTTCCATAGGAAACCCGCAACATTCTATTTTGAATAACTTTGGCGCCGGTCGACGAATCCTCGCGAATTTCTCAAAATAGGTGGGGCGCTACGCTCCGCTCCTACCCTGAAAGTCTCGGGGGGATCCGTCCAGCGGGGGCTGAGATAAAAGGGGGGTCCCAAAACGCGTTTTTCCCATGCATTTTTCCATAGGACCTTTAGAACGAGCTACAGCCCGAACGGCTGAACAGAATTACTCGAAATTTGGCAGAGAGGTAGTCCCTAGGTCAAGGAAGTGCCTTTTGTAGGTTTGGTGTAAATCTGTTCAGTAGATTCTGAGAAAATAGCCTTTAAATCAATATATATATCTGAGCCCGCTTACGGTACGCTTACCGTACGCTTACCGTACGCGTACGGTGGCGTGCGCGAGCGCGATTCTGATTGGCTCTTAGATCTTAGTAAACATTCGAATCGGCCGAAACCAGGAAGCGGCGGCCGCCATTTTGTGTATTTCACTCTGAAAAAAGAGTGAGAACAAGAAAAGGGGGCAAAGAGGAGAGTTACAGACCCCCTTACATTTGTGAGGGGGTCAAAGAAGGACTGTAAAGTACAAAAAAAACATTTATTGTTTTTTAAAAAAATCACGGGGTACGCGTACGGTGAGCTTACGGTAAGCGTACGGAAGAAAAATGGCGTGCGCGAGCGAGATTCTGATTGGCCCTTAGATCTTAGTAAACATTCGAATCGGCCGAAACCAGGAAGCGGCGGCCGCCATTTTGTGTATTTCACTCTGAAAAAAAAGAGTGAAAACAAGAAAAGGGGGCAATGAGAAGAGTTACAGACCCCCTAACATTTGTAAGGGGGTCAAAGAAGGACAGAAAAGTACAAAAAAAACATTTATTGATTTTTAAAAAAATCACGGGGTACGCGTACGGTAAAAAAAAATAAAAATAAAAAAATGAAATGCAGAATTAAGAGTTTAGATATTAGGGAGCTCTAAAAAGAGCTGTTGTGTTTATGAAGTCATTTTTTTAGTGGTACCTACAAGTAAGTACCGATGCAGAGTCTAAGGTTCAAAAGGAAGACTCTGTCATCTCCTCTATAAATGTCTTGCATGTCATAACGCAAGTTGTTGTGGTAAATGGCACCCATACCATAGTCACGGAGGAAAGCAGAAACAGATTTGTTGACGTGCTTTCTTGCTTTGTCAATCTGCGGACAGAAATGATTGGACCAGTTCCATTTTTGCCTTTGGCATATGTTGGAAAACACAAAGGCAGTTTTAGGGAAAAGTGAAAACAGTTGTGTAAAGGTGTCCTTCATAAGCATTTCCAGACCTACCCCAGTCAAAGTGCCTAGGTCATTGCCACCACAGTGCACTATTATGAGGTCAGGGTGTTGGATTTGCATGAAGGATTTCACCAATGGCATCAATTGGTGCCACTTTAACCCTCTCTGACCAATCTATTTAATGTCTACATTTGGCAAAGCAAGGTCTCTCACCATATCTGTTTTCTCTGCATACTTTTCACTTCAGAAGACGTAGCTGTGCCCTACAATCCACACTGTGAACATCTTCAAAGGAGAACTGGATGCACTCAGGAGGTGTCTTTCAGTAGAATGGCAATATGAAAAGAAAGACAGTTTGGAAATGGAGGCATACATATTTTTTTCAAAACAAAAAGAACTGATTGGCTGTTTCATACCATTCTAGAATAAAAACTAGGCTGTATGTGTAAATTAATAGAAGCATGTTTTGTATTGGTACAAAAAAATGTGTAACCAAAGAACAGTACTATGGATTTGCTGTTAGGTTTGAAAAGTCAAGCACTCTTGCTCTGTGGAATGGAAACATTGTGTGGCGAACTTCTGACCTAACTCCACACAGCAGTGTTCCATGAGCTGTTGCTATGGTAGCAGGCAGACGTCAAGTTGGGGGAAGGGTACTAGGCAGAAGTCAAGTTGGGGGCAGGGTACTTTTGGAAAAGGGTTGGTTTTCAACCAATAGAAATGTGTGATTACATTTGAAAAAAAGGGGGAAGCACTGAGATTTGAAACTTACATATATATGTGTGGAAAAATAGAGGGAAAGTTTGCCATTATCTGGTTCTGCTGAGAGGAGAGAGGTGAACACAACAGAGATCCTGGCTCTGATAATCTGCTGTTTGAGTGCCACATTTCTTTCACAACTAACTAATTTTAAAGGTGAGTTTAGAGTTTGAGAGGGGATGTATATGGTAAATTAAGAAATGAATAATAGAAAAGCAATTCTTTTTGTTGAAGTTGTGTTTATTATTTTCTGTTTTGGGAGAAATTTAAATGTGAGGAACATGTAAAATAATATGGACTATGTTTTCACGATAAATTAAGGTGTACTGGAAAAAAAAAGAATAGTTTAAGGGTTTGAGGTTGGACTCAGTAATGCAAATACATTCAGCATCACTAAGGCTGGTTGCCCTTGCTGGAATGTAGGCAGCCACCCAGGTTACACATGGTGGTGGTCTGAAAAAGCAGTTTGGACATGTGCATTTAAGAAAATCAAAAAAGTGGTTTCATAATGTGTCAGTCTGTAAAAGTGATTTTCACTTGCCAAAAAAAAAAGAGCAGTAAGTGTGCTTTCAAATTGGCAAAGAAATTTCGTTTTGGGACTAATGTGAAAACATGACTCTGTGTGCAAAGAGGAATTATAGGCAGAGATTTATTGCGTTTTTTTCTGGTGATTTCACAGTTGCATTAGTAGGAAAAAGGGGGAGCGATTTTTTGGGGGAAGAAGCAGACTCTTAGCACACACCCATCTGCTTGCCATGTATAATCATGCACAGTATTTACAAGCGAGTGGGGTTTTCAGGTTTCTGTCTGTAATGCAAATACATTCAGCATCACTAAGGCTGGTTGCCCTTGCTGGAGTGTAGGCAGGCACCCAGGTTACACATGGTGGTGGTCTGAAAAAGAAGTTTGGACATGTGCATTTAAGAAAATCAAAAAAGTGGTTTAATAATGTGTCAGTCTGTAAAAGTGATTTTCACTTGCCAAAAAAAAAAGAGCAGTAAGTGTGCTTTGAAATTGGCAAAGAAATTTCGTTTTGGGACTAATGTGAAAACATGACTCTGTGTGCAAAGAGGAATTATAGGCAGAGATTTATTGCGTTTTTTCTGGTGATTTCACAGTTGCATTAGTAGGAAAAAGGGGGAGCGATTTTTTGGGGGAAGAAGCAGACTCTTAGCACACACCCATCTGCTTGCCATGTATAATCATGCACAGTATTTACAAGCGAGTGGGGTTTTCAGGTTTCAGTCTGTAATGCAAATACATTCAGCATCACTAAGGCTGGTTGCCCTTGCTGGAGTGTAGGCAGCCACCCAGGTTACACATGGTGGTGGTCTGAAAAAGCAGTTTGGACATGTGCATTTAAGAAAATCAAAAAAGTGGTTTTATAATGTGTCAGTCTGTAAAAGTGATTTTCACTTGCCAAAAAAAAAAGAGCAGTAAGTGTGCTTTCAAATTGGCAAAGAAATTTCATTTTAGGACTAATGTGAAAACATGACTCTGTGTGCAAAGAGGAATTATAGGCAGAGATTTATTGCGTTTTTTTCTGGTGATTTCACAGTTGCATTAGTAGGAAAAAGGGGGAGCGATTTTTTGGGGGAAGAAGCAGACTCTTAGCACACACCCATCTGCTTGCCATGTATAATCATGCACAGTATTTACAAGTGAGTGGGGTTTTCAGGTTTCAGTCTGTAATGCAAATACATTCAGCATCACTAAGGCTGGTTGCCCTTGCTGGAGTGTAGGCAGCCACCCAGGTTACACATGGTGGTGGTCTGAAAAAGAAGTTTGGACATGTGCATTTAAGAAAATCAAAAAAGTGGTTTAATAATGTGTCAGTCTGTAAAAGTGATTTTCACTTGCCAAAAAAAAAGAGCAGTAAGTGTGCTTTCAAATTGGCAAAGAAATTTCGTTTTGGGACTAATGTGAAAACATGACTCTGTGTGCAAAGAGGAATTATAGGCAGAGATTTATTGCGTTTTTATCTGGTGATTTCACAGTTGCATTAGATGGAAAGGGGGAGCGATTTTTTGGGGGAAGAAGCAGACTCTTAGCACACACCCATCTGCTTGCCATGTATAATCATGCACAGTATTTACAAGCGAGTGGGGTTTTCAGGTTTCAGTCTGTAATGCAAATACATTCAGCATCACTAAGGCTGGTTGCCCTTGCTGGAGTGTAGGCAGGCACCCAGGTTACACACGGTGGTGGTCTGAAAAAGAAGTTTGGACATGTGCATTTAAGAAAATCAAAAAAGTGGTTTAATAATGTGACAGTCTGTAAAAGTGATTTTCACTTGCCCAAAAAAAAAGAGCAGTAAGTGTGCTTTCAAATTGGCAAAGAAATTTCGTTTTGGGACTAATGTGAAAACATGATTCTGTGTGCAAAGAGGAATTATAGGCAGAGATTTATTGCGTTTTTTTCTGGTGATTTCACAGTTGCATTAGTAGGAAAAAGGGGGAGCGATTTTTTGGGGGAAGAAGCAGACTCTTAGCACACACCCATCTGCTTGCCATGTATAATCATGCACAGTATTTACAAGCGAGTGGGGTTTTCAGGTTTCAGTCTGTAATGCAAATACATTCAGCATCACTAAGGCTGGTTGCCCTTGCAGGAGTGTAGGCAGGCACCCAGGTTACACATGGTGGTGGTCTGAAAAAGAAGTTTGGACATGTGCATTTAAGAAAATCAAAAAAGTGGTTTAATAATGTGTCAGTCTGTAAAAGTGATTTTCACTTGCCAAAAAAAAAAGAGCAGTAAGTGTGCTTTGAAATTGGCAAAGAAATTTCGTTTTGGGACTAATGTGAAAACATGACTCTGTGTGCAAAGAGGAATTATAGGCAGAGATTTATTGCGTTTTTTTCTGGTGATTTCACAGTTGCATTAGTAGGAAAAAGGGGGAGCGATTTTTTGGGGGAAGAAGCAGACTCTTAGCACACACCCATCTGCTTGCCATGTATAATCATGCACAGTATTTACAAGCGAGTGGGGTTTTCAGGTTTCAGTCTGTAATGCAAATACATTCAGCATCACTAAGGCTGGTTGCCCTTGCTGGAGTGTAGGCAGGCACCCAGGTTACACATGGTGGTGGTCTGAAAAAGCAGTTTGGACATGTGCATTTAAGAAAATCAAAAAAGTGGTTTTATAATGTGTCAGTCTGTAAAAGTGATTTTCACTTGCCAAAAAAAAAAGAGCAGTAAGTGTGCTTTCAAATTGGCAAAGAAATTTCGTTTTAGGACTAATGTGAAAACATGACTCTGTGTGCAAAGAGGAATTATAGGCAGAGATTTATTGCGTTTTTTTCTGGTGATTTCACAGTTGCATTAGTAGGAAAAAGGGGGAGCGATTTTTTGGGGGAAGAAGCAGACTCTTAGCACACACCCATCTGCTTGCCATGTATAATCATGCACAGTATTTACAAGTGAGTGGGGTTTTCAGGTTTCAGTCTGTAATGCAAATACATTCAGCATCACTAAGGCTGGTTGCCCTTGCTGGAGTGTAGGCAGCCACCCAGGTTACACATGGTGGTGGTCTGAAAAAGAAGTTTGGACATGTGCATTTAAGAAAATCAAAAAAGTGGTTTAATAATGTGTCAGTCTGTAAAAGTGATTTTCACTTGCCAAAAAAAAAAGAGCAGTAAGTGTGCTTTCAAATTGGCAAAGAAATT
Organism: Triturus cristatus; assembly: GCF_964204655.1. Classification (NCBI taxonomy): domain Eukaryota; kingdom Metazoa; phylum Chordata; class Amphibia; order Caudata; family Salamandridae; genus Triturus; species Triturus cristatus. The sequence goes on from NC_140585.1 coordinate 722,566,329, forward strand.
TCGTTTTGGGACTAATGTGAAAACATGACTCTGTGTGCAAAGAGGAATTATAGGCAGAGATTTATTGCGTTTTTATCTGGTGATTTCACAGTTGCATTAGATGGAAAGGGGGAGCGATTTTTTGGGGGAAGAAGCAGACTCTTAGCACACACCCATCTGCTTGCCATGTATAATCATGCACAGTATTTACAAGCGAGTGGGGTTTTCAGGTTTCAGTCTGTAATGCAAATACATTCAGCATCACTAAGGCTGGTTGCCCTTGCTGGAGTGTAGGCAGGCACCCAGGTTACACATGGTGGTGGTCTGAAAAAGAAGTTTGGACATGTGCATTTAAGAAAATCAAAAAAGTGGTTTAATAATGTGTCAGTCTGTAAAAGTGATTTTCACTTGCCCAAAAAAAAAGAGCAGTAAGTGTGCTTTCAAATTGGCAAAGAAATTTCGTTTTGGGACTAATGTGAAAACATGACTCTGTGTGCAAAGAGGAATTATAGGCAGAGATTTATTGCGTTTTTTTCTGGTGATTTCACAGTTGCATTAGTAGGAAAAAGGGGGAGCGATTTTTTGGGGGAAGAAGCAGACTCTTAGCACACACCCATCTGCTTGCCATGTATAATCATGCACAGTATTTACAAGCGAGTGGGGTTTTCAGGTTTCAGTCTGTAATGCAAATACATTCAGCATCACTAAGGCTGGTTGCCCTTGCTGGAGTGTAGGCAGGCACCCAGGTTACACATGGTGGTGGTCTGAAAAAGAAGTTTGGACATGTGCATTTAGGAAAATCAAAAAAGTGGTTTAATAATGTGTCAGTCTGTAAAAGTGATTTTCACTTGCCCAAAAAAAAAGAGCAGTAAGTGTGCTTTCAAATTGGCAAAGAAATTTCGTTTTGGGACTAATGTGAAAACATGACTCTGTGTGCAAAGAGGAATTATAGGCAGAGATTTATTGCGTTTTTTTCTGGTGATTTCACAGTTGCATTAGTAGGAAAAAGGGGGAGCGATTTTTTGGGGGAAGAAGCAGACTCTTAGCACACACCCATCTGCTTGCCATGTATAATCATGCACAGTATTCACAACCGAGTGGGGTTTTCAGGTTTCAGTCTGTAATGGAAATACATTCAGCATCACTAAGGCTGGTTGCCCTTGCTGGAGTGTAGGCAGCCACCCAGGTTACACATGGTGGTGGTCTGAAAAAGCAGTTTGGACATGTGCATTTAAGAAAATCAAAAAAGTGGTTTAATAATGTGTCAGTCTGTAAAAGTGATTTTCACTTGCCAAAAAAAAAAGAGCAGTAAGTGTGCTTTGAAATTGGCAAAGAAATTTCGTTTTGGGACTAATGTGAAAACATGACTCTGTGTGCAAAGAGGAATTATAGGCAGAGATTTATTGCGTTTTTTTCTGGTGATTTCACAGTTGCATTAGTAGGAAAAAGGGGGAGCGATATTTTGGGGGAAGAAGCAGACTCTTAGCACACACCCATCTGCTTGCCATGTATAATCATGCACAGTATTTACAAGCGAGTGGGGTTTTCAGGTTTCAGTCTGTAATGCAAATACATTCAGCATCACTAAGGCTGGTTGCCCTTGCTGGAGTGTAGGCAGGCACCCAGGTTACACATGGTGGTGGTCTGAAAAAGAAGTTTGGACATGTGCATTTAAGAAAATCAAAAAAGTGGTTTAATAATGTGTCAGTCTGTAAAAGTGATTTTCACTTGCCCAAAAAAAAAGAGCAGTAAGTGTGCTTTCAAATTGGCAAAGAAATTTCGTTTTGGGACTAATGTGAAAACATGACTCTGTGTGCAAAGAGGAATTATAGGCAGAGATTTATTGCGTTTTTTTCTGGTGATTTCACAGTTGCATTAGTAGGAAAAAGGGGGAGCGATTTTTTGGGGGAAGAAGCAGACTCTTAGCACACACCCATCTGCTTGCCATGTATAATCATGCACAGTATTTACAAGCGAGTGGGGTTTTCAGGTTTCAGTCTGTAATGCAAATACATTCAGCATCACTAAGGCTGGTTGCCCTTGCTGGAGTGTAGGCAGGCACCCAGGTTACACATGGTGGTGGTCTGAAAAAGCAGTTTGGACATGTGCATTTAAGAAAATCAAAAAAGTGGTTTTATAATGTGTCAGTCTGTAAAAGTGATTTTCACTTGCCAAAAAAAAAAGAGCAGTAAGTGTGCTTTCAAATTGGCAAAGAAATTTCGTTTTAGGACTAATGTGAAAACATGACTCTGTGTGCAAAGAGGAATTATAGGCAGAGATTTATTGCGTTTTTTTCTGGTGATTTCACAGTTGCATTAGTAGGAAAAAGGGGGAGCGATTTTTTGGGGGAAGAAGCAGACTCTTAGCACACACCCATCTGCTTGCCATGTATAATCATGCACAGTATTTACAAGTGAGTGGGGTTTTCAGGTTTCAGTCTGTAATGCAAATACATTCAGCATCACTAAGGCTGGTTGCCCTTGCTGGAGTGTAGGCAGCCACCCAGGTTACACATGGTGGTGGTCTGAAAAAGAAGTTTGGACATGTGCATTTAAGAAAATCAAAAAAGTGGTTTAATAATGTGTCAGTCTGTAAAAGTGATTTTCACTTGCCAAAAAAAAAAGAGCAGTAAGTGTGCTTTGAAATGGAAAGATAACCAATTGTAAAGTGGACTTTTTTAATTTTTAATGAAACTTTGAAAAACCAATAATTTAGAGATAATCGGTAACATCTGCACAATTTGAATTTTGGAATGTTATTGGACTGCCATTGGAAATTTTTTCAAAAATGATTTAAAAAATTACTATTTGGCCATGCGGAAAAGTAACCAATTCTATTGTGGACTTAATAAATTATTCAAAAAATGTTCGTGAAACAAAATGTTACAGAGAATCGGTGAGATCTGGACAAATTAAACTTTAGAATTTTATTGGATTACTGTTGGAAATGTATTCCCAAAAAAATTTTTAAATTACTATTTGGCCTAAAGGAAATGGAATCAGATGTATTGTGGAGTTATTTGAGATATAATATTGTGATTATACTTCTGAAACAAACATATCAGACGGTATTTTAAAGAAATAACTATTGGTATTAGATGATATTTTTTTAGAATATTATGCATTTCTATAATGTTAAGTTTAAGTAAAAAGAGATTCTGGGCTTTTTTATTACAATCTTTGTGATTGTTATTTTTTTTTGCCCGCTGTAAAATGATGAATGCAATTGCTTTCACAATTTATAGTGAAATGCAATATATTCTGAAAACAGCAAAAATAAGGCAAAAATATTTTTGGGAAAAAAATGTAAATATGTGTACTGTATTATAAAATGTTTTAAAAATATTAATACTTTTTTCTTTTTTTTCAGATTGATATAGAAAATTTTCGAAAACTAGAACCATTTTTAAAGCTATTTTTTTAAAAAACAAATGAATAAATATTTTTTTGAGTGAGTATGGTAAGTCAATAATAATAATTGTAGTCTCTCAAGGACCTTGTAATGTGATAATTGATTTTTAGTGTTTTTAAAAAAAATAAAAAAAAAAGTACGCGCACCGTACGCGTACGGTAAAAAAAAAAAAAAGTTTTTAAAAACATATGTAAAAAAAAGATGAAAGATAAGGTTGGCTCTTAAAAGAACCGTTGTGTTCATGCAGGGACAGAGGAAAGAAAGCATGGGAAAATTATTCAAAGCGACAAATGTGCTGATCTATTTTGTTGTTCACTAGGGAAACACTGGTCTCCCTATGGCAAATTAGATCTTGACAAAAGGTGCATCGAATATCAACCCTTCGAAATCGAGGGTTCATTTCCAGAGGGCCAGCAAAAGGAGATTCTCCCCCCACAGATGAAGGGCTCACCTGACCTGCAGAAGAAGGAGTCAGCTCTGCAGATGATGGTCCAGGCTGAGCTGCTGTGGATGTACTTGCTTGTCTTTCTGAAGAGTTACCTCCAAAAAGATGACCATGTGTCCTTCTGTGTACATCCTGGAGGTGTCTCTTCATGGTATGATTCCCAAAGGAATACTTCCTGTCAGGATTACCTCTAGAAAGTACACGCTTACACAGCTTGCAAGTTACTAAGGGTGCATTCACCTTTTGCTGGCCTTCAGGAAAAGTAAAATAATCCCATACATAAGAGGGCTTTTGTTTCCTCGTTCTCTGCCTCAAGACAGTGCTGCTAGTGCTAGCCTCACTCTCAGAAGAGCTCTGCTGTTCTGCCATCGTATCACAAAGACAACCCAGCTCCTTCTCCTAAGGGATCACAAGCAGAAATGAGGGGAATGGGTGTGGTGTAGGAGAGTTCTAGAACTGAAAGTAGTTTCAACCAATCAAAAGTTGTGTTTCATGATCACATGACCTACCGTACGCTTACGGTACGCTTACGGTACGCTTACGGCAAAAGTGCGCATGCGCGTAAAAAAGACACGCGCTTGCGCGCATGCGCATAACAGTCACTCCCCGACACTTCCGCGTAACGTGCGCGTGTAGCGTACACGCGTACACGTCCCACGCGGAGTACGCGCGGCTACGCAAATTGCGTAACTATACGCAAGCAGCGTAGAAAAATTACGGACGTTACGTGAACCGTACGCTTACCGTGAGCTTACGGTACGCGTACTAAAAAAATAATAAAAAAAATAGAAAAAAAGTACTGCTAATAAATTTTACATGTTTATTTTAAAAAATATATTAAAAAAAACATATTAAAGAATTTTAAAAATGTAATCATAGTCTTTATAAAAGGTAAGAAAATTAAAATAAAAATATGTTAGAAAAAAAAAAAAATTAGCATTTAAAAAACCTTGCAAATTCACTGAAAAAACCATGGGTTTCACACACGTTATAGTTAGGACTTAGCATTTAAAAAACCTTAGAAATTCAGTGAAAAAACCATAGGTTTCACACACGTTATAGTTAGGAATTAGCATTTAAAAAACCTTAGAAATTCAGTGAAAAAAACCATAGGTTTCACACATGTTATAGTTAGCTGGACATTTTACTCGTAAAAAACCATTGAAATTGCCCCGTTATAGTTAGTTCAGCTAACTATAACTCGCGCGCCCGCAATGCACTGCTGATGACGTCACATATTACATCACTCATGACATGGTCAGTGACATCACTCATGACATCACTGATGACATCTCAAATGACATCACTGATGACATCATCCTTGTGATAGAGTGGCAGACCTCCTCTCACCCTAATATAACCTTTGATACACACATACAAAAATAGAGACTAAAATTTACAAAAGAATGGACATACCAATAACAGTTACAACAACCTCTTCAGTAATTCTAAGATCCACATACACATCCATTCATTCACCAACAGTTCAATACAGTCACTCATACATGTACTCACTTATCATATGTACTCATACACCTATACATCCTGTTACACAATGCCACTTATCCATAGAGCTACTCACACACATAGTCACCCATGCTAATAAAGAATAAAACATACATTTACTTGCATATACAGTTATTCACACACCACCACACTTACTTCTACGGAAACTTACACATACTTAGTCTTTTAAACAATCACTTATAGAAACACATACTTATTCATACAGGAACTCTTCCAATGTCTCACTCTCACATATACTCACTTATTTACACCAATAGTCACATATACTAGTTTAAAACATATGTAGTTACTCATAAAGACACTATTGAGACAGTCATTCACTCACTAACACACCCATACACACACTCATCCACCCATGCAGTCCTGCACACATGCTCTGATCAACACATACAAACAGTGAGTCAATCATTCATGCACCTATGCACTACGTAATACCCCCCACCGAACCATGCAGACACTCAGACTGATACTCAAAAAACCAACTAATATCCTATATAGACACCCATGTAGATACTCACCAACCCATGCAGCCACTTATACACAAAGTGAGAGACTGATACAGATATTTATATATTTAAACATTACTCACTAAGCCATGTATTCACTATGATACACTTAATCAGTCAGTTACACAATCAATTTTTCAATAAGAAATCATCCATTTAGACAGTAATATACCCATTTATTCTTTCATCGACCTTGAGATATACATATATAAAACATATTTAATTTTCAGAAAAACACACATTCACTGGATGATGTCATCAGTGATGTCATTTGAGATGTCATCAGTGATGTCATGAGTGATGTCACTGACCATGTCATGAGTGATGTAATATGTGACGTCATCAGCAGTGCATTGCGGGCGCGCGAGTTATAGTTAGCTGAACTAACTATAACGGGGCAATTTCAATGGTTTTTTACGAGTAAAATGTCCAGCTAACTATAACATGTGTGAAACCTATGGTTTTTTTCACTGAATTTCTAAGGTTTTTTAAATGCTAATTCCTAACTATAACGTGTGTGAAACCTATGGTTTTTTCACTGAATATATATATATATATATATATATATATATACTGTTCCACAAGTGTCCAAAAGACGAGACTCACTCGCACCAGAAATCATCACTTGCAGCGCACCAAAATCAACGTGTCAATTCCTTTAATGTCTGTGCCCAACGCGTTTCAAATCTTACATCCTTGTTCACGGGCCAGCAGCATTTGAATACAAGTTCGTATCAAGGGACTCACCATAAAATACCCACACGTAAAGTTCATTCTCCTCAGGTGAGTAAATTGAGATAAGGTGCCATGCATTATGGGTTTGGTAGTCGCTTTGCAATAGTTCTCAAACGTGGCTGATTTTCAAAAATAATGTTAATAACCATGATAAGTTTGGAAAGGCACGATGTTTAAAAATGCGCTAAATATCGCAATCTGGTGCTCTGACAGGCTCCATCTTCAAAGGGCCCCAGAACCGCCTTCACAATCATCAGCAGCGGTGCGACTCAACGGCTTGGACTGCCGTCTTAAATACTGTTCCACAAGTGTCCAAAAGACGAGACTCACTCGCACCAGAAATCATCACTTGCAGCGCACCAAAATCAACGTGTCAATTCCTTTAATGTCTGTGCCCAACGCGTTTCAAATCTAACATCCTTGTTCACGGGCCAGCAGCATTTGAATACAAGTTCGTATCAAGGGACTCACCATAAAATACCCACACGTAAAGTTCATTCTCCTCAGGTGAGTAAATTGAGATAAGGTGCCATGCATTATGGGTTTGGTAGTCGCTTTGCAATAGTTCTCAAACGTGGCTGATTTTCAAAAATAATGTTAATAACCATGATAAGTTTGGAAAGGCACGATGTTTAAAAATGCGCTAAATATCGCAATCTGGTGCTCTGACAGGCTCCATCTTCAAAGGGCCCCAGAACCGCCTTCACAATCATCAGCAGCGGTGCGACTCAACGGCTTGGACTGCCGTCTTAAATACTGTTCCACAAGTGTCCAAAAGACGAGACTCACTCGCACCAGAAATCATCACTTGCAGCGCACCAAAATCAACGTGTCAATTCCTTTAATGTCTGTGCCCAACGCGTTTCAAATCTTACATCCTTGTTCACGGGCCAGCAGCATTTGAATACAAGTTCGTATCAAGGGACTCACCATAAAATACCCACACGTAAAGTTCATTCTCCTCAGGTGAGTAAATTGAGATAAGGTGCCATGCATTATGGGTTTGGTAGTCGCTTTGCAATAGTTCTCAAACGTGGCTGATTTTCAAAAATAATGTTAATAACCATGATAAGTTTGGAAAGGCACGATGTTTAAAAATGCGCTAAATATCGCAATCTGGTGCTCTGACAGGCTCCATCTTCAAAGGGCCCCAGAACCGCCTTCACAATCATCAGCAGCGGTGCGACTCAACGGCTTGGACTGCCGTCTTAAATACTGTTCCACAAGTGTCCAAAAGACGAGACTCACTCGCACCAGAAATCATCACTTGCAGCGCACCAAAATCAACGTGTCAATTCCTTTAATGTCTGTGCCCAACGCGTTTCAAATCTTACATCCTTGTTCACGGGCCAGCAGCATATATATATACACAAAAACAGTTGCCTGTCAAAGAAGGAAGTTGCCTGTCAAAGAAGGAAGCCTCACGGGAAGATTAAATCCTACCACATTTATTCAAGGAGGACACAGCATGGGGAAACCACCAACTTGCAACGAAATATAGTCCTGCCTGATGCGTTTCGTGCGTAGAGCACTTCCTCATAGGCACCGGACTAAGCAGGAAATGGCACAACCATGTTTCGGTACCACTTAAATAATAAAGTCCCGCCCTAATAGGCACGGCCACCCGTGTAGCCTGATGGTACTTGTGGTGCCAATCTTTCTCAAGTGAGCTGTCGTGACAAATCCCCATTGTTCAAGTAACACCCCAGTGGGTTGTGCAGCAGAGTTCACATCCACGCTGCTTTGATTGTTCACCAAAAACCGGCATCCTCTCCCATATGCAAAGCCGTCATTTGACGTCTGTGCTGGAGGGCTGTAAACAGCCCCGGGGCTTCACTTCGCGGCTCAGGCAAGCCGCAAACAATCCACAAAAACAGTTGCCTGTCAAAGAAGGAAGCCTCACGAGAAGATTAAATCCTGCCACATTAATTCAAGGAGGACACAGCATGGGGAAAACACCAACTTGCAACGAAATAAAGTCCTGCCTGACACGTTTCGTGCGTAGAGCACTTCCTCAAAGGTGCCGGACTAAGCAGGAAATGGCACGACCATGTTTCGGTACCACTTAAATAATAAAGTCCCGCCCTAATAGGCACGGCCACCCGTGTGGCCTGATGGTACTTGTGGTGCCAATCTTTCTCAAGTGAGCTGTCGTGACAAATCCCCATTGTTCAAGTAACACCCCAGTGGGTTGTGCAGCAGAGTTCACAATTATCTGGTTTTTTTATTATGGCCATATTCTGTTAAATCAATGGAAAATGCTCAATTTCACTTTTACCCTGACTACTACAACAATGCAGATGATATGATTACTAATATGAATGATGATATACAGCACAACGTCACAGGATAACGTGAGATACTGCTATTGTTTGATTACAATTTGTAACCATGCAGGCGATAGGCCACCCATGGCTGACACAGTCGAAAATGACATGGCTATGGACCAGGAGCGGGAGTGGGCCTCGGAGTCGGAGATAGGCAATTGATGATGGGTGGGTACATTCACGCACAATATATATGTTGTGCTTGAAAACTACTGTGAGTCAAGGGAGTATTCTGAAATACAACCTTAAACCTTTGAATCAAAACAGTCCTTGTTTATTGTTCTCCCCGGGGATTTTTCTATTTATCATTGCAATGCTCTTCTAGCATTATTTGTATTCTTCACCCTTGGCTTTGCTACTCTGGCACGGTTTAATTTTCTTATACATTCTCTTCAATCAGTCTTCACCATTGATACCATCTAGGCATCGAACCATCAAAACATGGCTATCATTCTCAACAAACCGCTTTCACCAACAACATACATTTGTCATTTAACCCCCATGCGTCCTTGCCTGCTTGCCTTTGAGTTTGACCCATCAAACCCCCCGGAAGATTCACCCACCCAGGCAGGCATCCTTTCTTTCACCTTTCACCCATCCTTCAACCACCCATGCATCCTAATAGCCATCGATATGCATCTCAGTCCCCCTTCATTCCCAACTCATCCTTTTCTGCCCGTCATATATAACATTTCACCCATCCTTCCTTCTTCCATCCTTCTTTGCCTTTTCCATCAACCCATCAAGGTTGTCTGACTCTTAGTCTTCTTTACTTAACTTTCTCTGCTAATGTTAAGTAAAGGGTGACTTCTTGTCTTCTTCAACTGTTTACAACAACTTAGTCTCAACAGTACAGAGTATACCCTTGCAACAAGTGTAAAATTGTCAATAAGAAAGGAATATGACTTACCACCACCTGCTGCTGCTGCTGACTCACCTCAAGTACAGTAAAAGAGTGGGCACAGTAGCGCCAATTTCAAGAAGAAAGAGATAAGAGCATTCACTGTATCACATTAACATATCTGCAACAGATGCAATTTGACTCATTGTCAGTGAAATTGTTCTCCCCCCTCGCAGCTCCACCAGCAAGTGAGGCCTATCCCCGAGCCCCTGCACTTTCAAGTGCTGGTGTTCGAGGCCCTGCTCCACCCACAGGATTTACCTGGGCCTCATTCCTGGTGGTCCAGTGGACATCTGTCTCCTTTCTCTCGCTACGCTCTTCCTCTCTGTTTTCACTTGTTTTTCACTGATTTAAATCTCCTCCTTTTACTCTCCTTCAGTGTCTTTCTTCTGTTTTCTCTTGTTTTTTACTGATTTGACTCTCCCCTTTAACTTCCCCTCTGCATCTCTCCTCTGTTTTCACTCGGCCCCTCCCCCCAGCACGACCAACGCGACTGACTCAATCCAGCTCCCCTCCCCGCTCCCACCTCCCAGCTGTCCAGCCCTCCCTGACACCTACTTAATGGTGGCCGCTGCGGGGACAGGCGAGCAAGACCACTGACTCATTGTCAGTGAAATTGCTCTCCCCCCCTCGCAGCTCCACCATCAAGTGAGGCCTTCCCCCGAGCCCCTGCACTCTCAAGTGCTGGTGTTTGAGGCCCTCCTCCACCCACAGGTTTTACCTGAGCCTCATCTCTGGTGGTCCAGTGGACCTCTGTCTCCTTTCTCTCACGCTGCTCTTTCTCTCCATTTTCACTTGTTTTTCACTGATTTCAATCTCCCCCTTTTACTCTCCTTCTGTGTCTTTCCACCATTTTCTCTAGTTTTTTACTGATTTCAATCTTCTCCTTTCACTCCCCCTCTGTGCCTTTCTTCTGTTTTCACTTGTTTTTTACTGATTTCAATCTCCCCCTTTCACTGCCCCTCTGTGTCTTTTCTCCGTTTTCACTCGTTTTTCACTTATTTAATCTTCCCCTCTCACTCTCCTTCTGTGTCTTTCCCCCACTTTTCTTGCACCTTTCACTGCCTCATTTTCACTCTTTCCTCTCTTTTTGCCTTTTCTGCCCGTTTTTCCCTGCCGCTGCTGCCCCCGCGGCTCCTCCCCTCCAGCATGACCAACTAGACTGGCCCAATCCAGTTCCCATCCCCGCTCCTGCCTCCCAGCTGTCCAGCCCTCCCCGACCCCTACTTAATGGTGGTCGCTGCACATCCGCGCAGCAAAGGTGGGCAGCGCGCGCGCCACTGGTGCGCCGAAGGCGCTCCAAAGGCAAGCCCGTCTGCGCCCGTCCGCAACCTGTCCGCGACCAGTGCCAGGAACACTGGACCTCCTCAACGCCAACAATACGACAACAAACATGCATAGACTACCTTACCTTGGGCATGCAATCTGCACAGCAGAGTAGTAATACTACTAATACTAGTATTAGTAAGGACCAATGGGTTCTCTGAGTCTTAAAGTACCAGTCAGTCCACAAAATATGTAAGGGGAGAGGGAAACATGACTACAAAACAAGAAGAAAGCAAGCTACAGACGGATTATAAGAGTCCGAGAAGAGGCAGTTTGATTTGATGAAAAAGAAAAAAAACAGACACAAGAAATATATAAATAACTAGGTTGGTAGGTAATGCAGGGATAACAAAAATTTTGAAACAGATAGATCGAAGAGGATTTGGTACAAAATTAAATTAGGAAATAGAAATAATAGTTCAAAAAAATAAGGAGCGGTAAAAGTTTGTGTAATATATATTAATATTAAAAACAGAAGGACTTACTGGGGCCTGCAGAGCTATCTGCAGAGGAGCGCTGTTCCTGCTGGGAGGCACCTCCAGCCCCCGCATCTGCCTCGGAAGACCCAGTCTTCTTCTTGCCCCAGGATGCTGATCATGTAAGACATAATTAAAGAGACAAAATTATGATTGGTGTTAAATTAAATATTAAATAGCACGCTCCAAAAAGACTTTTTGACAGAAAATGGCAATTGCAATACAATTGACTTTTCCTAAATCAGATCCACTAGTAGTATACTAGTATCACGGCAGCGGACCATCCTATCTTTATTATTCCACAGTTCCATTCTGATTCCTGTATCCTAAACCTACCTAGCCCACCTATTCCAAAGACTTTGGAAGCAATTGCAAAAAAATAATATTTGCTTCTAAGTTTGAATTCTGATCTCATTCGCAATCATCATTCTCAACCCCCTTCGAAGGGCCAATTTCCTATGCCTGCATTTAGTCTTTTAAATGTCTAGATGGATGCATGCATAATTGCATACACCAAATTGGTTGGTTGCTATTCACTCACTATATGAACTACAAAAGGTTCTACTAAAATGACTCAGCAGGAGTCAAGGACTGAAGTCATATGAGAGGATGAGTCGCGCGGGCCGCTAAATTACCAACTAATACTAAGTAACTAACTAACTAACTAACTACCACTATCTTAGTGATAAGACAAAGGAAAGGAGTTTCTCTAATCTGCAATGCATTACCTAACTTAAGTTCTCTTACATAATTAGCCCAAGTGAATGCAAAGTTGCAAACAAGTACGATTAGGTAGCTCCAAGGACCTGCCTAGAATAACAATCACATAATATAAGATTTTTAAATGTAACTTACCTGCATGTGAGCAGCAGCATTTTTACTATTCGGGAAAAAAATAATATTTGCAATGACATAGAACACATAATAATCAGCTATTATTCACCAAGCCCTGCGACCTCAACACCTAGCAGGTCCAGCAGGTCCTGCTCTCGGTACAGAATGTCGGACGATCTGTGCGTCACTTGGCTATGGGTGCGCCAGATCTCAGAGCAGCGAGACATTGCCCGGCGTACCCTCACCCACTGCTGCCGATGCTCCCAGAGCCCTTACCTGGACCCAGGCCTGCTGTCTGCTGCTAGGGTGGAGGGGAGGTGGTGCTGCACAAGAAAAACAAGTGCAGACAACCCACCTCCTTTTAAAGGCCCAGGGCTGCACCACTTCCGGCCGTCGCCTTCTGCAAGGAAGGCGGCTCCTCTCTCCCCGGGTTGCACTCTGAGTCTTAGCCAGGATTCTGGAGGGACGGGGGCAGAAAAGAAATTGTAGAAAGTAAAAAATTAGGTGAGGAGTAGAAGGAAGTAAGTAAAAAGAAAATAAAAAGCAAGTAATAGAAAAACAGTACAAAAATGCACAAAAAACACAAAAAGTAGAAAAAACGCAAAATTTACACTTAAGAAGAGAGAGGGATAGATAATAAATAAAAAAGATCAGAAAGAAAGTTGTAGGAACAAAGGATTGCAAAGATTTAGGGAGGATTAAAAAAAACAGGCCCAGAACCATAACAGACAAGATAAACAAGATGGCCGCGGCCATGTGCGACCGCGTGGTGAAGTTCGCACAATATTTCCCCCCGAACATGCAATCTGCATTGCCTGACATCATAAATGTCTTGCGAACATGCAGAACAGCAACTCCACCTGCTCGCTGAACTCCGCGTAGCACTGTAGAGTTTTTTACCACTTTGCATAGTTCCGCGTAGAGCTGCTACGCGAACTCCGCCTAGGCCTACTTTTGTGAAGCACATAGTGAGCAGCAGGTGCAGTACATCAGAGTGCAGTCCTCTCTTAGTGCAGACGAGGGGTTCAGCAGGGCAGTCCTCCTCCTCTCGATATTTCCCGGAAGGGATCTGAGTTGCTGGGCAAATCTACCATCACACTTACTCCAGTTTCTGAGCTGGCAAAAGGGAGGGCACCCCTGAACAATGGTGTGTGGGGTGCACTTACTTAGAAGTGTGGCAAATTGTTGTCCCACTCTTCCCCTTCTCTATCTCTTTCTCCATTCTTCCTCCCTCTCTCTTTAGAAAAACCTCTGTGTCTGTTTAACCAATGTAAAGGAGCCTGAGAAAGTGATATAAGCACAAGAAGTGGCCGTAGGCTTTCAAAACCAGTGTTTAATACTTCCAGCCCCTGGCAAATGCCCTAAGGAGTAAAGGGGCTCTACATGTATTTGATTGGATGACATATTATTGATAATTTGTTAATGACGAGATTTCTACCAAGCCTCCTGCCTTCCACTCCATGTTTGCTTGAGAGTCACCTACCACTTTCAATATGAAGTACTGTTATCCAGAATCTGGATTAAGAAGATCATTAGTTTGCTGTATGTACTGTGATATGATATGTTGATTTTCAAAAGGGGAGGTGAGCTCAAAGTGGAACGCATCTTACAGTTCAGAAGAGGACTATATGATGCACATGAAGTTGCAACGGAAGCACTCAGACACTCAGTTAGAGGGAAAAACAACATAAAGTAGCTTCCCAATAGCAGGCAACATTATGTTACTTTGGGCCTCAAGGACTAAAAATGCATTCCATAAAAGTTGTTGCAATTTGCGTACTGCTTTTAACCGAATGTATGGGCATTTGCAAACTGCCCTATGTAGTAACAGGTCAGATCACAAAATACTGAATTTTAGTGGGTCACAATTTGACCTACCCAATAAATATATTAACACCTAAGCTGCTAGGCCTTTTCCACCCTCCTGTACTAAGTCTTTTTTGGAAATTTGGGGTAGTTCACATTTAGGCCCCTGTAACTTTTTGTCCACATAAGCTATCTGTGCCAAATGTGTGTCCTTTTCTTCCGACATCTTGAGGATTCAAAAGGCATCAGGGTTTGGGGATTCCCCTGGAGGGGACCCAGAAATTAGCCAAGATTCAGCCACATTTTTTTTTACAATGGGAAAAAAGCGCTGTAGAAGAAGGCGTCTTTTTTTCCTGCAATTGGCATCAACAAAGGGTTTGTGGTGCTAAAATCACCCTCTTCTCAGCTTTCAGGGACAAACAGACTTTTGTTAGACAACCAAAACCTTCTACACAGTTTTGCTTTTTTACTGGGACATAGCCTATTTTTGCAATTTTTGTGCTTTCAACCTCTTTCCAGTTAGTGGTATAAATGGGTGAGAAAGCAATAAAGGATCCCGGAAAGTTATACATTTCTGAAAAGTAGATTCAATTCTAAATGCAGCATGTGGTCATTTTTGTAGATCTTTCAAGGTTTTTCTATAGGAACTAACAGTTGAAAATAAAAAATATTGAAACTAAGTTGAAAAAACAGGCATTTGCGGACCTAAAATGTTGTCAAACAAAATAAATTTTCCTCACATTTCTGTGATGGAAAGTTCTGGCATCTGCATGCATTTACATACTTCCATCCCCCCAGCATTCCCCAAAGTCTCCCAATGAAAATGGTACCTCATTTGTGTGGGTAGGCCTAGTGACCGCAGCAAGAAACAGGCCAAAACGCAACATAGACAATCGTATTTTTCCAGTGAAAACTGACAATTTTTTTGTCTAGCTGTGGATTTTTAACCCTGGCTCCCCCGGCACTTAGGGAAACCTAGCAAACCTATCCATTTTTGAAAACTAAATACCCAGGAAAATCCCGGATGGGGTGACTTGTGTGGCTCTCACCAGGTTCTGTTACACAAAATCCCTTGCAAACCTCAAACTTTGTCTAAACTTACTAATTTTCCTCAGATTTCTGTAATGGAAAAATCTGGGATTTGCGTGAACCCACAAACTTCCACCCAACCAGCATTTCCCATAGTCTCCCAATAAAAATGGTACCTCACTTGTATGGGTAGGCCTACTGCCCGCAACAGGAAACTACTCAAACCACAATGTGGACACATCACATTTTTACAGTCAAAACTAACCCTTTTTTTGCAATGTACCTAGCTGTGGATTTTGTACCCTAGCTCAACTGGCATCTAAGGAATCCTAACAAACCTGTACATTTTTGAAAACTAGACACCCAGGGGAATCCAGGATGGAGGGATGTGTGGCTCTCAGCAGGTTTTGTTACCCAGAATCCTTTCCAAACCTCAAACTTTGTAAAAAGAAACGCATTTTCCTCACATTTCTATGTTGGAAAGTTCTGATATCTGAGTGGATCCACAAACTTACACCCACCCAGCATTCCCCAAAGTCTCCGAATAAAAATGGTACCTCACATGTGTGGGTAGGCCTAGTGCCTGCAGCAGAAAACATGGACACATCAAATTTTTCCAGTGAAAACTGACCTTATGTTGCAATGCACCTAGCTATGGATTTTAAACCCACACTTAGCCAACACGTAGGAACACATAGCAAATCTATACATTTTTGAAGACTAGACACCCAGGGAAATCCAAGAAGTGGTGATGTGTATTGATCCCCTAACGTTTTCCTACCAAAAATCCCCAGCATACCTCAAACCTCAAATTTAGCACAAAAAAAAAATCATAACATTTCTGTGTGGAACAGTTGTGGGATTACTGGGGTGGCATACATATCCTACCACCCAACGTTCTGAAGGTCTCCCAATAAAAATGGTACTGCTCTTGTGTGGGTGGGCAAAGTATCCGTGGCAGGAATGGGCCAAAAACTAACCCTGGGCGTAGTTTGCGTAGTAGCACTACAGGTAGCTACGCGGAGTACACTTTTGTCAACGTTCAGCTACTTTGATCTATGCGTAGCTGATAACACAGCATCTTGCACACTGCAAGCTACAATAAAATTAGAATTTCTGTCTTTATATGCTATAACGCATATAGTCATTTCACATAAGTGAAAATGATACGTTAGCAAGCAGTGAGAGAGGTGATGATTTTGGGATCCTCCCTAACCTAGGGAGAGAACCAAGCAGATGCCTTGAAAACAAAAAGCACATTTTCTTGAACGATTCGGCGGTGGTCCCATCCTCTGAGGACCACCCCAAGCACAGTTATTGGCAAAAATACAATCCCAACCAAAGGCCCTGCAAAGCATTATGGGACAAGATTAGCAGTGGGCAGTGAATATTATAGTATCCAATATCAAAATAATTCTACACAGAGCTGCAGTTCAACTAGTCGTTACTAGATGTCCCTCACGAGTCAAATGCAAAAGCATTGAAATTATTGTTACATCAAGCTGCAGTTCCACTCGTCATTACTAGATGTGCCTCACGAGTCGACACGAGTCAAATGCAAAAGTTTCATGAAAGGGTTTCAATGCTTTTGCATTTGACTCGTGAGGGACATCTAGTAACGACTAGTGGAACTGCAGCTTGATGTAATAATAATTTCAATGCTTTTGCATTTGACTCGTGAGGGACATCTAGTAACGACTAGTTGAACTGCAGCTCTTGGTAGAAATATTTTGATATTGGACACTATAATATTCACTGCCCACTGCTAACCTCGTCCCATAATGCTTTGCAGAGCCTTTGGCTGGGATTGTATTTTTGCCCCTAACTTTGCTTGGGTTGGTCCTAGGAGGAAGGGACCACCACGGAATCGTTCACCAGCATGATATGCTCTTTGTGTTCAAGGCTTCAGCTTGGTCCTCCCCATAGGTTAGGGGGGACCCCAAAATCATCACCTCTCTCATTGCCTAACATTTTTCATTCACAGTTCACTTTTGTGAATTGGTTATATGATTTCTAGCATGTAAAATTGCTGTAGCAAAGCATTTGTGGGTTATGTTGCTATTACTGCTACGCTACATGTTGGAGCACAGATTTCCACTGTGCTATGTCCATTTTGCGTATTGCGTAGTACTGCAAACTATGCATGTTCCGTCAGCGAAGCATAGTAATATGCCCAGGCTTACCAAAAACATATTGTGCAGACATCAAAATTACCTATCACAAACTGACCTGGTTTTGCATGGGAGTCACCTGTGTTTTTGGTCCCGGGCTCGGCGGCCATCTAGAGAAACCTATTTAACTCAGACATTTCCAAAAACTAGACAGCCAGGGAAGTATGGCTTGTGTGGATCTCCCAACGGTTCCCTACCCAGAATCCCCTGCAAACCTCAAACCTAAAATGTTGTTAAAAAACACAAATGTTGATAAGAGTTCTGAGTGGAAAAGTTGTGGGATCACTAGGCTGACACAAATTATCTTCCTCCAAACATTCCCCCACGTCTAACAATACAAAATGGTACCTCACTTGTGTGGGTGGGCCAAGTACCCACAACAGGGAAAGGCCCAAAATGCATTGTGGAGACATTAAAATTACCTATCACAAAACGACCTGGTTTTGCAAGGGAGTCACCTGCTTTTTTGGTCCCGGGCTCGGCGGCCATCTAGGGAAACCTAACTAACCTAGACATTTCTGAAAACTGGACAGCCGGGGGAGTCCAGGGAAGTATGGCTTGCATGGGTCTACCAATGTTTTCCTACCCAGAATCCCCTGCAAACCTAAAATGTAGTTATAAAAGCACATTTTTCAGCATGCCCCTTGGTCTCCTGATATAAAATATACCTTGGGTGGCGATGTGTGTGGACTGGCACTTGGCCACCAGACAAGAGGTAGTCCACACTCAAATCCAACCAAGTGCCAGTCCACACTCACCGGCAGCAAAATGCCAATCCACGCACACTCCCAGCCAAGTACCAGTCCCCAAGTGCCAGTCCACACACACTGCCAGACAAGCACCAGTCCACACACACCACTAGCCAAGCTCCAGTCCACACTCACCACCAGCCAAGCGCCATTCCACACACACCGCCAGCCAAGCGCAAGTCCACACATACTGCCAGCCAGGCACCAGTCTACACACACTGCCATGGATGTTCCCAAAAGTTATTTTGCATGTGGTTCATTCTAAAGCCAGCAGGCACAGAGCACAGGGTTAGAAGGACTCTCAGGGTAGTACATATGAGTTTCCTTCCATGTACCTCTTCACCAACAGACTCTACATCTCATACTGGGAAAGCCGTTTATGGGCATGGGAAGAATGTGATCAGGAAAGAAGCGATCTTTCAATTCAACCACATCCTCCACCACTCCAAGCCTAGGAACACTTGCCTGTTCCATTACAACAAGGCTGCCTATCACACTCTCCTGAGCTTAACACAAGTCATCGTTAACTCAGGAGAACAATCCTTGAATACAACAAAAGCATTAAAGGTTGCCAAGTGGAAAAGATGGATAGCCAACTTGTTATACCAAATGTAAGCCTTACGACGAGCAGTGTAAGGTTCCAACTCTATCACCACCACCCATGTGCCTCATATAGTCTAAAATGCACACAGGTTTGTGCACTTCAGCAACGTGACCCAAACAGTCACAGGTGAAGTGCTTTCATCATTGGTGGAAGTCAGCATGTAGACATCTCACCTGTCTGCAAACTTCACACATAGAGGTTCCTCACTACTACATGCACTGCCCCTGCTCATTCCTTTGACAAGCAAGTTCCTTTGGGAAACCTTTACAGTTAGAGCAGATTGTTCTGCAAGCAACAGTGTCCACATTGGCCAATTCCCTGCACACCAGTGTAGAAGTTATCTACATACACAATTTTCTCACTCACTCTGTATGTGGACGGACAACCAGGGGGGTCAATTTCGTAATCCCTACCGGTGTACACCCTGAAATTAGAGACATATCCAGTCCTGCTGTCCTGCTGAAGTCCAGGGAAGTATGGCTTGTGTGGATCTCCCAACGGTTCCCTACCCAGAATCCCCTGCAAACCTCAAACCTAAAATGTTGTTAAAAAACACAAATGTTGATAAGAGTTCTGAGTGGAAAAGTTGTGGGATCACTAGGCTGACACAAATTATCTTCCTCCAAACATTCCCCCAAGTCTACCAATACAAAATGGTACCTCACTTGTGTGGGTGGGCCAAGTACCCACAACAGGGAAAGGCCCAAAATGCATTGTGGAGACATTAAAATTACCTATCACAAAACGACCTGGTTTTGCAAGGGAGTCACCTGCTTTTTTGGTCCCGGGCTCGGCGGCCATCTAGGGAAACCTAACTAACCTAGACATTTCTGAAAACTAGACAGCCGGGGGAGTCCAGGGAAGTATGGCTTGCATAGGTCTACCAATGTTTTCCTACCCAGAATCCCCAGAAAACCTAAAATGTAGTTATAAAAGCACATTTTTCAGCATGCCCCTTGGTCTCCTGATATAAAATATACCTTGGCTGGCGATGTGTGTGGACTGGCACTTGGCCACCAGACAAGAGGTAGTCCACACTCAAATCCAACCAAGTGCCAGTCCACACTCACCGGCAGCAAAATGCCAATCCACGCACACTCCCAGCCAAGTACCAGTCCATGCACATGCCACCCAAGTGCCAGTCCACACACACTGCCAGACAAGCACCAGTCCACACACACCACCAGCCAAGCTCCAGTCTACACTCACCACCAGCCAAGCGCCATTCCATGCACACGGCCAGCCAATCACCAGTCCACGCACACTGCCAGTCAAGCACCAGTCCACACACACCGCCAGCCAAGCGCAAGTCCACACATACTGCCAGCCAGGCACCAGTCTACACACACTGCCATGGATGTTCCCAAAAGTTATTTTGCATGTGGTTCATTCTAAAGCCAGCAGGCACAGAGCACAGGGTTAGAAGGACTCTCAGGGTAGTACATACGAGTTTCCTTCCATGTACCTCTTCACCAACAGACTCTACATCTCATACTGGGAAAGCCGTTTATGGGCATGGGAAGAATGTGATCAGGAAAGTGGCGATCTTTCAATTCAACCACATCCTCCACCACTCCAAGCCTAGGAACACTTGCCTGTTCCATTACAACAAGGCTGCCTATCACACGCTCCTGAACTTAACACAAGTCATCGTTAACTCAGGAGAACAATCCTTGAATACAACAAAAGCATTAAAGGTTGCCAAGTGGAAAAGATGGATAGCCAACTTGTTATACCAAATGTAAGCCTTACGACGAGCAGTGTAAGGTTCCAACTCTATCAACACCACCCATGTGCCTTATATAGTCTAAAATGCACACAGGTTTGTGCACTTCAGCAACGTGACCCAAACAGTCACAGGTGAAGTGCTTTCATCATTGGTGGAAGTCAGCATGTAGACATCTCACCTGTCTGCAAACTTCACACATAGAGGTTCCTCACTACTACATGTACTGCCCCTGCTCATTCCTTTGACAAGCAAGTTCCTTTGGGAAACCTTTACAGTTAGAGCAGATTGTGCTGCAAGCAACAGTGTCCACATTGGCCAATTCCCTGCACACCAGTGTAGAAGTTATCTACATACACAATTTTCTCTCACTCTGTATGTGGACGGACAACCAGGGGGGTCAATTTCGTAATCCCTACCGGTGAACACCCTGAAATTAGAGACATATCCAGTCCTGCTGTCACACAGCATATACATCTTAATTCCATAATGAGCTCTGTAGCTAGGAATGTACTGCCTAAAAACCAAGCAGCCCTTGAACAAGACCAAAGACTCATCCAAAGCTATTTCTTTCCCTGGAGCATAGCTCTCAGAAAATCCTCTACAAATTGATCAATGACATGCCTAATTTTTAATAGACGGTCACAATCAGGGTGATCTTGTGGAAATGCAAAACAATTAATGACAAAATGCAGCATCCGAGGCAGAAGCAACTACCGATCACAACTCATGATTGCCGGATATATAGCCGTTTCCATGAAGTGACTAGAAGGTTAAATTGGTCTAAGGTAGTTCCAGAGGATTTTTTTAACTCAATAAAGCTAGAGGCGGCCCTAGACTTGGAAATCTGTGGGGACCAACTTTCTACAGGGAAGGAAGTAATCTCCTCGTTTGAAGCCGTATGTTTCCTAGTGTCAAAGGACCTAACTAGTAAAAGTAGACCAGTACAAACTAAAGTAGTCTCCGGCTGGTTTGACCATAACTGCACTATAGCTCATAACAATCTTAAAATTGCACTTCAGGCCAGCCCGAGGAATAAAATTTTAGTGTCGCAGTTAAGGAGCGACTATAAAGAAGCACTGTTGGTCCGGAAAAAAGAAATTAAACTTAACGCCTGGGCCGATCTTATGGACAAGGCAACTCTAAAAGACAGTGCGAAATTTTGGTCTATTATCAACACTCCTTTATTCTCTGATGTTAAAAATGGAGTGTTGGATACTAATATAACAGAGAAGGACTGGTTAAGCCACTTTAAAATTATATATGGTAGCGACTTAGATTTAGAACCCATAAACAGGCAAGATTCGGCTTCTACTTTAATTCCAGTTAATTTTTATTTAACTGAAGTTTTAAAAGCAATTGAAGACTCTGCGGGTAAGAAGGCTCCCGGACCGGATGGGGTCCCTACCGACCTGTATAAGGCAAATCCGGTTTTTTGGGCCAATATATTAACCAATGTATTTAACTCCTCGGTTATCGCAGGTTTTCCTAAATCCTGGTCCCATTCTACCATAATACCGGTGTTCAAGAAAGGCCAAAGGGCAGACCCTAAGTGCTATAGGCCCATATCCTTGATAGACTCCTCTATAAAAATCCTGGGGAAAGTCATACTTGCTAGGATAACCAATTGGGCCTCGGACAATAACATCTTGTCCGATGCTCAATATGGCTTCAGAGCTGGCCGGAGCACGGAGGATCAATGTCTGAACCTCCTATTAGTAATAGATAAATATACTAGGGTGGCCGGGGGCTCTTTTTACTTGGGCTTTATGGATTTGTCCACGGCCTTTGATCTTGTTAATAGGTCAAAGCTGTGGACAATGCTTTTGGATTTGGGACTCGACCCCCCACTTGTGTATTTCCTTTCAGAGCTCCACCAAGATTTGAATGCATCGATAAGGATGACGACGGACGGGAAGTGTACGGCCAGCTTTAAGTCTAGTAGAGGGGTACGACAGGGATGCATTCTTGCGCCCATGCTGTTCACCCTATACATAAACTCCCTGGAACAAAATCTGCTGGCCGCAACGCAGGACATCCCGCGCATGGGAGGTACCCCGATACCGGTCCTCCTATACGCGGACGATGCTGTCCTGCTGGCTAGGACTCCCCTGGCGCTGCAAAGATTGCTGGACTCGTTCGGGGACTTTATGCATAGCCTGGACTTGGTGGTTAATAACGGCAAATCTCACGCTATGTCGTTAGGCCTTGCGAAAAATAAGGTAAAGCCTTTTTATTGTAGGGGAGCCGTAATCTCAAGAGTAAAGACTTTCACCTACTTGGGAGTAGTCTTTGACGACAAGGGCTCATGGTCCCCCCAGCTCTCTATAAAGATAAACTCAATAAAAATCTCAACTGCGGCTGTACTTGGCTTTGCAAAAAGGCTGGGGGGTAAACCGACAGAGGCAATACTAACAATTTACAAAGCCAAAACAGTTTCCATTGTAAGGTACGGGGCGCCAATCTGGGGTTACATTAAACACGATGCGATCCAAACGGAAGAAAATAAATTTCTTCGTACCCTCCTCGGCCTCCCACAATCTACTGCTTCTTTCTCAGTCCATTTGGAACTCGGGTTAGGATACATAGCAGACATGATTAAATTAGCCCCATTATTGCTATGGATTAAAATTTGGCTAAACCCGAAACTTACTCTAAACCATAAAATACTAAAGGACTGTACTCGACTTGACAACATGAATAAAATTCCATGGCTGTCAAATATCGAGAGGTTATCTGCCTACATTGGGAGACCGGAAATTTTTTCTAGCCCTGACACTCTCTGTAAGGCAGATCTTGACTGGGTAAAATCCAATTTCACGAAGTTAAGGGAGGCCGAGCGGGAAGAAGTTGAACTACGTAAACCTTCCGTCAGGGGACACGTCCTGGTATCTCAATCCTCAGGGTTGTCTTTATATCTTACAGTGGTAACCCATCCCTTTCACAAATGGTTGTTGTCCAAATTCCGGTTCAACCAATTACACCTTGTACTTTGGGATGTGGCTGGCTGGCATAAGCCTGAAAATGTTGCACCTTGCAAGTGCGATGATATTTCTCCACAAGACACTACGCACTTTATGTTATTCTGCCCCTTTTTCAAACATGCCAGGAAGAGGTTTATTATTCCCTTGCTAAAGAGTAGGAATTTTACTCAGTATAAACCAGCTTTATTGTTCCTAAGCATGCTTGATTGTCCATTAATTATGTTCTGTGTCGCTAGTTTTCTGGTGGCAGCTGTTAGAGAAAGGAGGGTGAGACTAAAACCTATACAGGATGTGGAGCCTATCTGATATATGGAATTTGATTCTGTATTATTGATTGCACGTTGTTTATGGTCTTTTATGAATTTTTATTAGGACTTGTTTTTAACTGTAGATTTGTGAATCGCATGATTTTATGTATTTATTTGTGTAGTATACTTTTATGATTTTAAGTAATCGAATAAAGTGGTTTTGACTTGACTTGACTTGACTAGTAGACCAATATGAAGACATTGGTGGCTTCCTTATCAAGCCCATCAAAAAAACTAAACCCAAGAACTTCTTCAACTGTTCAGGTTTGTGGGAGTCCAATGGGTAGCTTTAGAGTGGGGCCTAAGTCAGGTACTGTTGTCCCTCAAATACTGTCAGCAAACAAATTACTCGGCTCAACAATCTCCACCAAAAATACATTGTCCATAAACAACTGAAAAATAATTATAGGCAAAAAGTTTTCAGTATCCACTGTACACCCTCAGACACCAGTAAAGTCAGGCAATACTGGCTGTACCATGTCTGGGGCAACCCAGCGGTCAGCTCTTCCAATGGGAAGCCTTGCAGCCCCAGGCTTCAGTCCAGATGTCTCATTCTGCACCATCAGCACATCAATGTCCTCCTCTAAAACAGGCATTTTATCTCCACTGAGAGTGGCTTCATCATCCGATAATTCCTCGTGGACAGAAAACTCACTCCCAAAATATTCCATTCCCTCCTCTGCCTCGGATGAAAAGTCAGTCTCTGAACCACAGTCAGAGGAAGACTCAAAAAGCATACCAATAACCTGCTGAGAATTAATCCTGCAGCTAGCCGTAATCCTTACTAAGAAAGGAGACTTCACAAACAAGTGAACAACAACAAACACTGTGCAAAATAAGTGATAAACAAACTGTGTGGCATTATCACAAAGATCTATATATTCAAAAACTATACGACTCACTTGCTAGAGACAGCTACACTCACCAGCATGTATTCTGCAGAGACACAGCAAAACCAACAATATCCCAATAGAAGAAATAACCAAAACAAATTACTCACAAGATAACAAAATACACATATGCAAAAAGAATTTCACACTCAACAAAACAGAAGCTAAACAAAAACACATTCATGCAGGGAAATGAAACTCTTTTCAATTAAACAACTGCACAACCACCAGTGATGAAACCGTAATCTGGAACATCAGTCAAAAGAGCAAAAGCCATGAACTAGAATAAAAAGGGGAAACATAAGATTGCAATTAACAAGAAATAAAACAATTACCATTATAACATGCTATGTCACTACCCAAATGGCCAATCTGCCAGATGGGCCTTCAAATAGGGTTGACAAGTAGCAAAAATAATTGAGAGGTAATGGGGGAGCAAAATTGTCCACCTCTGTCCCGGGGTGGGCAGAAAACAGTGATACAAATGCCCCCATTTGGGAACACCCATGGGGTCGCTTCCATTTACAAAAATTCCCTGGTTTTAGTTGGTTTTCAACCCGCCCGGGGCATATGGGCCTTCAAAAGGGGTTGAACAGCACCCTGGGTGTGGCGGGAAATGGGCACAAGTAGAAAATTTAAATTGGGCCAGGATCGCTCCCATGCATTTTTAATTAATATCACTGGATCTAGTAGGGTTTTCTGCCCAACCACCCCCGGGTGCAGAAAGGCCAAAAAACAGGCTGATCTGTCACCGGGGGTGGGGGAAGTCAGAAAATGGCCAAAAAAAATCACCCTCTTTGGAAATAATCCTTGCCCAAGGGGCACTTCCATTGGCAAAAAAAAAAAACTGGTTCTTTTGGGATTTCTGCAGCCCAACCCCCACTGGGGAGGAGATGGGCTTTCAAACAGGACTGATCGACCCGGGGGGGGGGGAGGGGGCGGAAACAAGTATAAAAAACAACTAGGGGGCGCCACTTGCCCAAGGGATTGCCTTCATGTACTGGAAAATCCCTGGGTATAGTGAGGATATTCTTGCAAAAATGCCAAAAAAATGGCTGATCTGTCCTCGAGTGAAGGGGGCAGAAAATACATAAACATGGTTTACTCCCCTAGGAAGTGACCCCACTGTCGTGCAGCAGGAATGCCCGGCAAAGAGACCTCAGGAGAGAGGAAAAACTCTTTCCTCTCCTAGGATGCCTCAATGCACAAAGAACTCCCCCCCCCCCCCCCGGAGCAGGTAACACCTACCTTCTCCTCTGGACTCCTGGAAGCAGAGGGCTTCCAGTGCGTCCGGGGCTTCCTGATGATGTTGGCATTTGCTGTGCATACTGTCATCACAGGATTGCTGATAGGTGGGCAGGGGTGGCAGCAGAAACTCTTACGCTGCCATCCATGTTTTGGGGGGTGGGTGGGTTGCTCATGGGGGGAACACCAGTGCATCCCAATGGGTGGGTGCCATGACTGAATGGTTCCGTCATGAACAGACACCCACCGTGACTGATGACGGAGCTGTTCCATCATCAGGATAGAAGGATTTAAAGCAGTAGGTCACAAATTGTTCTCTACTCAGATTTGATACAATCATATGCATGGTGGCCTGCAGTGATTGTTTTTCAATGAAGCAATTTTTATTTCAATTCAGCCTGTTTTCCAAAATGGAAAACGGAATAAGTTTAAAAGGAAAAACGAAATGTTTTACACACATGTTTATAGGTAAGCAGTGAGCTCATGCATTCCCAGTTTTGTGGACCCCTTCCCTTTTGCGAATGGGTTGGGTGGGCGGAATTTGCGAAATTAACTTTCGCAAATTATCGCGAAAATCCTAAAAATCGCCGCAAACATGCCGGAAATATTGCGAAGACGCGGACGTTTTTATCCTGCCTGTTCGCGGTAATTTTTGCATGATCGCGGGTCGCCAACTTACCCATGCGGTTGCTCATGGGCGCGGCCATCTTGTTTTCACTTGTCCCGCCCTCTCACGATGCTTACTTCCTGTTCCAGGTCGCGCAATGCATGTTCGCGCCTGTTCGCGGTAGAAATTTCCTGTTCGCGACCGCTTTTACTTGATCGCGTTGCTTTCTGCTTGCTCGGGGAGAAAATATCGCGCGAACTTGCGCACGTGGTCGCAATGGGTGCGGCCTTCTTGTTTTTCACTCTATTGCATGGTTCTGGGGCCTGCTTTTGAATCCTCCCTACATCTTTTCAATCCTTTGTTTAAACCCACTTTTTTTTAACCTTTCTTATTTATTATTTTTCTAACAATTTTCCTGCTTTTATATTTTTGGTTTTTGTCTCCTTTTTTTTGTTTTTTAGCTACTTTTTCTCTTTCTATTGCCTGCTATTATTTATTTCCTTTACTTCTTTAATTTTCTTACCTTTTCTTACCCCAGAATCATGTCTAAGGGTAGGGCTGGACGCCGTCGCAGCCAGAGCCGCGGCCGCCTTCCTTCTGGAAGGCGGCACCCACAAGGGGTGCAGGCACGGGCCTTATTTGGGGAGGTGGAGTTGGCTGCACTTATTTTCTTTGTGCAGCGCCCCCTCCCCTCAACCCTGGCAGCAGGTGGCAGGCCTGGGTCCAGGTACAGCCTCCGGGAGCGTCGGCAGCGGTGGGGGAAGGTGCGCCGGGCAGTGTTGCGCTTCTCTGGGGTCCGGCGCACCCAGGCGCAGCTGACACACCGGTGGTCCGACATCCTGGACCGTGAGCAGGACCTGCTGGACCTGCTAGGAGTGGAGGTCCTGGGGCTTGGTGAGTAACTATTTAATTATTACTACTTTGTGTCTGTTCTTCTGCTCTGTGTTATATATTGCGAATATCTTTTTTTTCTTCCAACCAGCTAGAATGTTGCTGCTTACATTCCAGGTTAATTATGTTTAAAAGTCTTCTGTGATTATGTGACACAGGTGCTCTTCTGCGCTACTGCTAATCTTACTTGTTTGCAACTTTGCGTTTGTGCTCGCTTAGCGTGATTCATTCTGTACGAGTGTATTTTAGAGAAATTAAGTTACGTAATGCTACAGTGACTCTAGTCCACTCCTTACTTTGTCCTGTCACTAATAGATAGGGGCGGATTGATACTTAGGTTTAGGTACTTTGTATGAGTTTCTAATTTGTTAGTGGTATGCGTGATGCCCCCTCAGTTATGTGACGTTCTGCTAGTACGGCAGTCTTTATTAGAACCTTTTCTAGTTTGTTGAATGAATGGTGGTAATTGGCTTAGCACTAGCAGAACATCAGCATCAATCAATGAACCCAAAATTTGGGGAATACAAAAAATGTAGTCATGTGTCCTACATTTGACCATATGCATTGTTGAGGAATAAAAGAAGTGGAAATGCATTGTGGAAATATGGATTTTCATGATCAGTTATGTCCCCTATCTTGGACCCCAACGGTTCTATGTGCATGTCACAAGTACATGTATGTTCCCTCCAGTTCCAGTTATGAAGACGCAAATACATATGCGTCCACCGTCAACATGTCCTCTGTCAGATCCGCCATGAACAGGCCGGATATTCCATTCCTAAATATGAAAGGCCACCGGCTTTGTATGGCTCACTTATGCCATTTTACAGTCCAAGCACGTAGGCCCTGATTCTGTCATCAAAACTCCTTTTGCCTTCTGCCTCTGAAAGCTCCAGTCTGAGCCTGCATCTGTGACCATGAACTTTGTCTCATTCTCTGCGCGGCTCACGAAGCCTGACATCAGCCTATTCTCTGCCAAGAACTGTATTTCACCTTCGAATTATCTGCTTCCCCCTCAGCTGATGCATTCCTGCCTAGTAGTTTAAGTAAACATTCTTTCCAGTTACCGAGCAAAAGGCCCGACTTCTCTGTCTTTATGCAAGTAATTCATAGTCCTGTTACCATGGAATATTCCTACCCCCTCGCATTTAGTATAGACACTTAGACGCTTGTACACGCACGCACAGTCAGTATAGAATAGATTCTGTCCGAGAGTCCTTCTTTTATGGATAACATAGTTCTTTAAACATAGGATGTT
The DNA here is from genome assembly GCF_964204655.1 of Triturus cristatus. Taxonomy (NCBI): domain Eukaryota; kingdom Metazoa; phylum Chordata; class Amphibia; order Caudata; family Salamandridae; genus Triturus; species Triturus cristatus. The sequence goes on from NC_140585.1 coordinate 722,595,064, forward strand.
AGATATGATTTGGGATTAGGTTGACTTGACCCCCCAGACTTTTCGTCTCCACATGTAGAGCCAAATGTCAAGTCCCCTTCACCCTCTAGTTGCGCGTCAATCACACGTCATGCTGCTGCGCGCGCATCTCTGCCAAGTATTTCTGCTGACATTGCGAAATCATCTCCAGGTATCCACCCACACATGACAAATTACCCATTATCATCAAGTGGACGCCCACATGGACGCCCACCTTCACGCCTACTTACACGCCCACATGCTCTTATCTCATTCTCTCTTGCTCTTTTGCTTACGTACAATTGAGAAATGTATATATACTGTACTCTGTGAATAATGTTTTGAGAATATTGAGAATACTTTTGAGCCCCTTTCCAGATCCAATTTTGGTGATGGAAATATTCTCCCTTTGACTCGAGTTATTGGAATAAATCCCTTTATGAATCTGATACCACAGACTCAGCCTCTTGCTTTATGCATGATCTTATTTATATCTGAAAAATTATGACAGCGTGATATTTTATTTACCACATAATGGCGCCCGAATAGGGTGTTTGACAGCAGTGAAATCTGTTTCAGATTTCCTCCTGTCAAAAAGGGGGGGAAGGAGGAGAATATTGGCTTTCTGCTGGCCCCTGAGGAGGTTCGCTTCCCGCTAGCCCCTTAAGAAATTAAGCCCCTTAGAAATTAGCCCCCTTAGAAATTAAGTCGAGGAAATAGGTATGGTGCTTTCCCCTTTTTATTGTGATCTTTCAGGGGAATTAGTTGTGGGCACCGGAACGTATTCAATTGATTTCTGGTTTTTCCCAGCCCAAGACACAAAAAGACTAAAGTCCTCAAGAACACACTGTGGCATTTGAAGAATTAAAGAGAGCTTTATGTCAAGCACCAGTTTTAGCAAACCCTGATTACAACAAATCGTTTATGCTTTTTGTGACAGAGCGGGATGGAACAGCACTATCTATCCTAACACAAGATCATGCAGGAAAACACGAGCCCTGTGCTTATTTTTCTAGTACATTAGACCCAGTAGCACAGGCTTTGCCTGCGTGCCTAAAATCAGTTGCAGCAACGGCCTTAGCCATAAGACAAAGTGACTTGATAGTGCTGGGCCACCCTCTGACAGTACAAGTACCACACGTCTGATACCACAGACTCAGCCTCTTGCTTTATGCATGATCTTATTTATATACTTAAAAGTCTGAGAGCGTAATATTTTATTTACCACAGCATACTTAATGTACAATTGGCATGCCTGGAATAGGTGGGCTAGGTTGGGTGGTACGTCGTACTTAGGCTTAGTTGCTTGTAACTTAGTATTCTGGAATCAGAATGGAAGACTGGATTACTGTTGATAAATAGTAACTTAAGTAGTCGATCCGCGAATCCCCCGATACTACTTGGTGACCAGATGAGATCGGTCAATTTAGTTATTGCAATTGTTGTTTACATAAGTGTTTTTTGACCGTTGTTGAAAAATATTGTATTTGTTTGACACCATCCATCAATGTTTGTCTCTTTCTTATATCTTTCCTGTTCATCAGCACCCAGGGGCAGACAGACAGGGAGTGGGGTGTCGGCGGGACAACAGTCCGAACAGCACCACCAAGAGGACACCAATGAGGGCTCCTCTGCTGGTCCCAGTAAGTCTTCTTGTTTTTAATAATATATCTTATTCCATAACTTTTACTGCACCATATTTTTCACGAACTATTGTTTGTTTCCAAATGCTATTTTTTTACCAACAATTATCCTTCGATCTGTACGGTTATAAAAATCTTATCCCTGTCTCTGCTATGATGACTCTCAGTACTACTACTACTATGAGTTTGTCTGTACTGTAGTAGCTAAGCTTGCCCAGTTGGCCAGTGCCACTCTTTATGTGAAAGGTTGTAATATAAAACTCATATTCACCAGTAGCTCTAGCCATTGAGTCCAATCCTTTGGGTCGTCCTCTTGTACTACTTCTAGTCTTATTGATCTTGGGTCTTTGTTAATCTTGAGGCTTTGAAAATTCACAGCACCAAAAGCCCAACCAGATTTATTACTATTTTGATAGGATAGCCTATAGGACATACTACTACTGTTGTAGGGAACTTGCACATACACACACCTTTGCACAAGAAAATAGGATGTTGGTGATAGTAGGTTGGACCTTCCTCACACACCTCAATCAGAAATTCAGAACCCACCACAATCCCCTGCTCGACTATAGTACTGTCTTGTCATAACTATTAGGTCTCCGAACCCTCCCCCCAAGATACCCAACAAGTACACAACCCAGAACATAACACACCCAACCTCTCAGTCATGGAAGCAATGCACATGCACACCCTTAATTTAATTTGCTCACTCGTGTAAGTTACTCCACACCAAATACCACCAAGTCTATGTACGTTAAAATTTTTTATTTTGAATTGAGAAGCTCTGTATATTGTTCTATTATAAAATGCAGCACCAACCGGAAAATCAATAACATTAAAACAATAAACATGGTTACACTTACTTACAGTTGGGAATTAAATCATGATAACTGAACAGTGGTGGAAGGCAGCACCACCATCCCCTAGGAATTTAGTTTATATAAATTTATAAATGAAGATGTGAGTGAAGGGACCCCTCACCTTAGAAGAACCTAGTACTGGTAGCTGTTGCATCATTCAGAAGCTCTGCAAAGCTCTGGTTCGTAGAAGGGAATCTTCCGTCTGTAATGCGAAAAATGAAATGGTGCGCGTTGGTATATTGCAACTTGCAAGCATTTCTCAGCCGTGCCAAAAAGTGTAGCATTTATTGATAAGCAATATGGACTAACAGTACACCAGTACTTCCTAAAAAAGTGGCTTGTTAATGTTTTTGTTGACCGCTTGTACGCAGCGCGTAGACTAGACAGTAGCAGTGTGAGGCAGGTCATGTGGGCTCAAAGGTGTCTTATACACAAAGCTGCAAGGTAACGTCACATGTGCAAAAATAAAAGAGACAAAGGTAAAATGGTTTCACGGCTCGGGCTAGAATGACCATATATAACTATTAGTGTCTACTCTACTACTACCTGATTTGTACTAGTGATGTATGTTAGTATTAACTAATTTTTCAACCTTGCTACTGATCAATAGGGGGGAGGTGTATATGACGCCTAATAAATGTGTAATGTTTTCTAGGCGCACTACCGACCACCATTGCCGGGGCCAGCGAAGGCGACGTGGAGGGAGAAGATGCGGCAGTTGCAGCAGATACCAACAGAGCAGTAGGGCGAGTGGCAGCACTAGTGGCGGGCGGTGGTAAGTTAGATTCATAATCCTTAACTATTGTTGAACTTGACAGTACACTCACTGCAAGGGTGTACTGTATGTATATGTATACTGTACTGTTGAGACTTAGGGACCCGCCGACACCGCAGGGGCAAACCTCCCGCCATCCCTGTAGAAAAGAGTCAGACCCCCACGTGTCGACCAGGCGGAAAAGGGTTCAATATGGCGGTGGTGTCTCTCTGAACACACCCGCCAGCCATATAATCTGCATTTTGGAATGCCTTTGCGTGGCGGCATTGCTGTCTGCCACAGAAAGGCATGCAGACATTGCAGAGTATGCTTGGGGGCCCCCATGGAGGGTACTACCTACCTATGCTATGGTACCCCCCTGCCTTTCAAAGCAAAACGTGACAGGCTCCGTGCGGGGTTCGTCATGTTGTGCTTGGAAAAGCAGCGCAACATGTATTTTTAGCATTGCTTTCGGCACCGCCAACCAGAATGTAAAAAAAACAGGATGTGCCTGCCACTGTGCCGGGCGCATCATCCTAATTAATTGTCCCCACGGGACCCCCACCCTTTTTAGCATGAGGATGGCGGGCGGACAAAGTCCGCCCACCATCCGAAGTCGTAAGTAATTCGGAGTTGTTGGGAACGTTTGAAGAGTGAACTAGAAGATTAGAATCCCTTTAATTGGCATAGGAGCGGGAGTATTGAGTAACCAATGGCCTCATCTATCTGATTTCAACTCCGCTTTGAAAGTTTTATGGGGACGAGCACCTGGTGCACTGTTCAACTAAAAAGGGAAAGACGGGTGGAAGGAAGAAGGACGGGCGAGATTTAAAATGTTATGTACTACTGTGCTTTATAGTGCTACTCTACCATGCCACTATGTGTGTAAATAATTAACTTGTCTTACTGTTTTTCTTAGAGTATATTTTACAATTGTCTTGTTTTTTTCTTTTTGATATACAGCTACTCCTAAACTCAACCGGAAGGAGTTGGCCGCCAAGGCACGGCGCCGGAAGCTGGAGGCAATCCAGCGGGAATACCGGAGGCTGGTGGTCTTAGCAGAGGAGGAGGAGGAGACTGCGGCAGCAACTGAAGCCTCCTCCAGTGCCCTGGGCCCCAGCCACTGCCCTCCAGCGGTACGGCGCCACCGTCTGGCGGCTCCCCGCCGCCACCGTAGTGCCATCTCTCGTGCCCCCCCACTGTGGCTGCAACTGCTGCGCCCTCACATGCCGCGTCACCCGTTTAGAGGAGCAGATGCGTGTCCTCCTTGAGTCCCGCCCCACACCTTAGTCCCTGTCATCAAGTTCTGCCCCTTTTTAATTCTTTTTTGGATGGGTGGGAACTGGTTTGGGCGTTGGGTTTGGGTTTTTGCTTTACAGACTTTTTCTCCTGGACTTTCCTGTGGACATTGGTTGGGGTTAGGGAGGGGGGTGGGTCAGCTTTTGTGGGTTTAGTTTATTTTTGTTAGGGTAAATTAAATATATTTTTCTATGTTACATGCAATGTTGTTAATGTTTTGTAGGTGGGGTAACTGTTTTACATCACACTGTTTCCTTGCTGGTGCAGGGCTGCCCATAGCCTGTGTTTGATTTAAATAATTGGCTGACTGTGTAAGACACAAACAGATAGATGCAACACACCTCACTGATTGACTTGTCCTTCTAGTACTTTCAGTCTGTCCTCTAGTCTATGCATTCTTTATCTGGACTGATGTGTGAAATTGAAATCATTGACAACATGTCCATTATTAATTCTGCCTCCCCCAAACTTCTCTCTTACCTGTGCTTGATGTTTATGTTTAACTTTGGCACAGCAATGGCTGCATGGTGAAGATGGTTTCCTTTTTCTAACATGCCATGATTGGGGTGGTGGTGGTGGTAGTATAGTAGTAATAGTAGACACTGGCAGGGCAGCAGCATTTGCAAAAAAAGAAAAGGAGACAGTCAATCGCCTTTGAGAGACGGTTAGAGGAGTAGTAGAATGAAGTACAGTACAGAACTTACCGAGCAACAATAATATGCTAAAATATTTTACAACAAAACATAATGGTGGTTGGGATAGCCTACTAGACAGAGTTACAAACTACAGTTGTGTCGAGTCACTTGACTAGGCCTACAGCCTAACAGTTAGTGCTGTATATGAGGAATTACAACAAACAAATCCAATCAATGCCGGCAAATAATGCTGAGGTAGATGTTCCTTTGTTAAATAAAATAACCTCTAAAATATCCTACTCATGGTGGGTGGGCAAGCAGAAGAAGATCATCGCTCTGCCTTGAAATTGAAGTACTGTTGCTTTTGCCACATCCGCCCCAGCAAGTGTGTGATTAAGTATTGGTGTACATTTAATTTAGTCACACCTCGACATTAAGTCACACAGCCCGGGGGAAGAGGGTTAGGGTTTGTTGAATGGATGGGGAGGAGGTTTTTGGGAAAGGTTTGACATAGAAAAACAGTATGCATGTACAAACAAACGACAATCATTGAAGACTACCATATCCATATGTTAAGGGAGAAAAAGGAAATGCATGCATGATGATGAGAGACCCGGATTACATACACTTCTAGTTCTTGTTCTGTTGTTCCGGCCTTAATACTTTTACAGATAGCAAATAGAAATTTTAAATATTGGTAGTGCAGAATCGTAAACAGAGAGCAAACCTAATGATGATAATAACAACTCCCAGAACACACTGTTGTAAAGATTGTATACATAATATTAATCAAATTATTTAAAAGAAGATATAAGTGGATACTGTTACTGTGTTATCCTGGTAAAAAATGCGGACTGGATTTGCATCTCGGCATTCCTCTTGGTCCTCCTCTCGTCCATCAATCTTGGGTGTGTCGCCTCGCCACTCGCCACTGCCCGGCTGGAAAAAAAATGTCGATTTATTGGTAAGGTAAGTGTGCATTGGAATGTTTTCCAAAGTATAGGGCAAGGCCCGGCCTGTAATAGTAGATGGAAAACCAAAGGGGATATTGAGAAACAAAGTTGAAACAAATGCCCAAGTTATGGTGTAGTGCAAGAAGAACACTTTCCGAGGTGGCATGTATGCATCATCTCTACTCTAGTCTGTTTCCAACATTGACCTTCAACAATAACAGGAGAGAGCAGGCCCACAGTGCTTAGTAGTAGCACATCCTACGTTAAGACTTTAGGGTACTTTTTTTTTTTTCTTTTTTTTTTAAGAGTTGGACAAAGGCAAAGCACATTATCCATTCCAAACATAGCATTTTACAGTTTAAGTTAGTAAATCAATGCTCCGCAGTCATAACACCGCTACACTCTATTCCACTTCTACAGACATTTGGGTCTGCTGTGGTTGTTGTTGACGTGTTTACCTTTAGCCTTTTAAGTTTATGCCACTCATGAAACGTCCTCCTGACTTCATCATCATCTCCGTTACTTTTACTGACTGTGAAGATCGGTCTGCAGTAGAAGTAAAATTGTTATTACACAATAAGAGTAGAAATATTATTGACTTGAGTCAGTCTTTAGTGTGTACAGAAAGATAGATTACTAGTACACTTTGACTTCACTTTGTGCACAACAAACAAACAACGAAAACACAAAAACCAATCGCTCAGAGTCAGGTGTCCAATGCATGCCATTAATTGACATTACCTGTTCCTTCTCATCTTAAGTTAACGGGCCGTCTATTTCACCATCATCATGATGGACGGTGCTGTTGTGTCAATCATACTCATTGCGCAGATAGAGTGAGTCCCCTTCCTGTATTGAATTAAAAGCAATGTATCACCAAGCTGCAGGAGAATTACAAATTTCTTATTTGCAAGAAGGGGAAAATTGAATTCACCTTGAGTTAAGTTTAATGTGTTCTGTAGAAAGTTGATTAGTGGCAGTGCACAATTACATAAATTCATGCACAACAAACACAACAAAATCATTCAGTCTGCGACTCTGCGTCCAATGCATGGCATCAATCATTACCTGTTCTATCTTATTTTCAGTTACAGGCCAGTCTCTCTCGGCTCTGAAAGGAGGATAGCTATAGTAGTCATCTGATTCATGCTCCAATTCTTTTGGCAGGACTAGGAAAGTTTGAATTTTTTCTTGTAGTATTTTACCATCATCCAATCATCATTCATGAGGGCAATGGATTTGGGCGGGAGATTCAGTATGATGGAGCGGAGGAGCTGGATTCGGAGGACTGAACTGTCAAATTGCAGACACCTGGAAATTGTATATTAAATAAGAATAGTAGAAGACGGTGGTAATGGATTTGTTGTGATTCACAAGTTTGTAACCGGAACGACAGACACACAAATAACGGTGGGAAAAAAGGGAGAAAGACAGTAAGTGCAAGCCTAATTGTCAGGGAAGTATAGCTCGTCCTCAAACTCTGGGAGGTCAGCAGTAGGTAATCATCATGTGACACACTACTTCCATCACCTGAGCCGCTGTCCTCATCTTCCTCCATTGCTTCATGTATTGTGTAATTCGGTGGTATGATGTGCTGATTCATTTTGATCATTGTTAACCTCTCCACGTTTTTGGGCGAGAGACTGGTCCTTCTCAATGTTACAATGGAACCAGCAGCACTGAAAACACGTTCGGAAGAGACACTTGCGACAGGGCAGGCCAGATAGCTTATCGCCAGCCTGCTGAGCCGTGGCCATTCAGACCTTTTCCTATACCAATACTGCAATGGGTTTTGATCAATGTACACCTCTGTTGGGTCGTCCAGATAGGCCTGGACCATCCGTTCAATGTTCAGGGTTGCTGCTGGTAATCTTTCGTGCTCTTTTCTCTGTGCATCAGCACTGTGCTTATTAATGCCTAACTTTACATACCAATCGTGTAATGATTGTACTCGGCCTAAAGATCCAGTTACTGTTTCTGTGGTCGATAGTGATGGTGAGTGTTGTGATCCAAACGCACTGCCCTCAGCCGACGAAGTTGCACTTGATCCTGCATGGCCTGCTGCAGTACTTTTTGTGGGTTGATCTTGCGGGCTTTTAATTAGCAGACGTTCTTTTTCCAACTTACTGGCTGCTTCAGCTAGACAAGTTTTGCAGCGGGCAACATCAATCTCGGAAAAAGCAAAGAATGTCTTCAGTACAAGTTTTGCACGTGGATCCAGAATTGTGGCACAAATGTAATGTTCTTGTGACAAAATTTTATTTTGTATCCTTACATTTTCAGCTAAGCGACGGGATAAGCTCTCCACCAAGTCATGGGCTTGCCTTTTGTCCTCTACACCTTTGAATTATTCAGACACATTATTCAGCTGATGCTCTAGCATTTGCAATAATGGGATAGCTTGGCCCATTGAACAGTCCTCCTTGCTGACTTCACGTGTGAAGACCTCAAAAGGACAAAGCATCTCAGTCAGGCATTTAATTAGGCTCCATTGCTCCATGTCAAGGTTCATGCCTTTAACAGCAGCATCCCCTCTTCTGTTCCAGACATATTCATGAAGTGACCTGTACTGCTCATACAGACGATCAAGCATGTAATACGTTGAGTTCCAACGTGTTGCCACCTCCTGGATGAGTGCCTTGACTGGCATCCTATGTTCACGTTGGATGATCCTCAGCTGCTTCCGAGCTTTAAAAGAATGGCTGAAATGAGTGCATATTCTTCGGCAGATGGCCAGTAAATTGCAGACTATGGGTTCTTTTTTCAGAAAGTTTTGAACTATAATGTTTATGCAGTGCGCCAAACACGGAACCCTGAAATAGGAACCAAGTTCCACGGCTTTAAGTACATTACTGCCATTGTCTGTGGCACCAAAACCAATACCAAGCCCTCTTGGCTGCAGCCATTCCAAAACCTTGCTGCGAAACTTGTGTAAAATGTTTTCAGCCGTATGAGATTTCTCCATGGCGAACATGGCTACAGTTGCATGTTTCCGAGTACCTTCAAAAATCGCAGCTGTGCCAACAGCACCTCGTGCAGATAGCTTATCTCTAACCCCCACAAAAGAGATCCAGTGTGCAGTGATGCACATGTAATCTGTGGCTTGGCAACTGGTCCACATGACTGTTGTCAGGTGGATATTGTGAACAGCACTCTGCTGCAAAGCTTGTCCAACCAATTCCAGCACATCATGATGTAGTGCCGGAACAGCAATTCTTGCGAAACAGGACCGGCTGGGAACCTTCCATTTAGGGCAGATGGCAGACACAAATTCAAGGAAACCCACCCCTTCCACAAATGAAAAAGGAAGAAGGTCCAGCGCTAACATTTTAGCCAGCTTCGCATTGTACAATCCGTTGGGTGGTTGCGTTGGAACTGCCCCTCCAACCTAAACATGCTCTCAATGGTAGGCTGGATTACTTTCCTTTGTGGTGCTGTTTTCATTTACCCACTAAGGCTCAACGACACAGATTGTCTCATTGCGGTACTCGGTCGCCTTGGTGTCTCACTCTCAGCCTGACTCAGAGTATGGCTCTTACTGCGGTGCCACTCTGATGTTACTGAGGAGGATGTGGGCGTTACCACTGCACTACTGGGGACAGGGCTAGAAATGCCTCCCTCTTCTTCACCTTCCACCGCAATAATATCGCTCCCTGATTCATCCTGACCAACTTCAATGGGTTGAGTTTTTCTACTTTCTTTTAACTTAAGTAGGTGATCCTCCCACACAATAGTGTGGTGTATTCTGAGATGACTTGCTTGTCCTCTGGTACCATAGTTTGTACCAAGCTTACCACGCCGAACACCTTGCCGACAAATTGAGCATATAGCAACGTTCTCCTCCTTGGCGCTAACAGAAAAGAAGTCCCAAACTGGGGAGGAGAACTTTCTGGCACTGCTGGATGTGCCACTTTCAATACCAGATGAACTGGAGAGTGTGCTTGAAATGTGACCCTGTGCACCTAGACTGTGACTTTTACTACCACTACCTACTGAGATGGTTGAGCTGGATGTAGGACCCTGCCGGGCCTTGGAAAATATGGCAGCCCGGAGTTAGTGGTGGTGTAACCTGTGTTGGTGATATCCGTGCTACATCCCGCTCAGAAGCAGCCTTTCTGGATAGGGTGAGAGTGTTGGTCTCCAATCCCTTTGGGGCGGGAGTAATGTGCGTGATGACTGGCTCGTCTTCATCAACATCATCACCCCCCTCTTCTACATCTACCTCCATAAAGTTTTACTGGGACCTTCCTTTTCAGAAGCATTGTCTTGTGGCGTATATCACTCTCAGACTGAGCTGGTGGGAGCCAAGTGGCATCACGATCATCAGAAGCGGGGCTTGAAGAAGAAGATGATGGACTAAGCCTCCTTTTCCTTGCTGGTGGTCTGGAAGACAATAGATCTTCTGAAACAGTGGTTTGACTTTGCTCAACTTTGTCTGCAGGAAGCTCGATTTCCTGAATTGCCCCTACGTCAGGAGCAACAACTACTATGGTGGGCTGTTGCCGCCGCTGCTGTTCTTGTTGCAGCCGCTGCTGTTCATGTTGCGGCCGCTGCTGTTCTTGTTGCGGCCGCTGCTGTTCTTGTTGCGGCCGCTGGTGTTCGTGTTGCGGCCGCTGCTGTTCTTGTTGCGGCTGCTGCTGTTCTTGTTGCGGCCGCTGTTGTTCTTATTGCGGCTGCTGCTGTTCTTGTTGCGGCTGCTGCTGTTCTTATTGCGGCTGCTGCTGTTCTTGTTGCGGCTGCACACTTATCTGCTGAGTTTGCGCCTGCGTTGTACTTGATTGTGTACTACTTTGTGGTAATGACATTTCTTCAACATCGCTGCTCGTTAGTAGACTGGCTACCTCTGCGACACTAAAGCCCTTGGGCCTAGGTTGGTGGGGTTGGACCACTGTGCTGCTCCCAGCTTGGTTGCCGGACAACGCTGCTGCAGGCGTAACTTTTTTGGTGCCAAAAAAAACATTGGCCGGCACACCACCAGTCGTGGTTAATGGCACTTCCTTTTTCTGTTCCTTCTTCTCACCTGCAACTTTCTTGGTACTGGACCTGGTACCTTTCTTTGGGGCCATCTTCTTCAGTTGTCAGGCAGGATGCAGATGCACAACAAGTTCTGGTCACACGTGGATGTGATGCGCAGCAGGACTTCTGTCTGGCTGGCAGTACAATGGGTAGCCGGGTGATGCTGATGACACCTCCTCCTCTGTCTTTTGTGCACCTAAAAGCAAATAAGCCAGGAGAAGGACATCAGTGAAATGTTGCATTTGTTGTTGTGGTTCAGTTACTTAGTACTGTACTTGTGCAAACAAAAGATATAGTCTAGCCATTTATGACTTTTTTTTTAACAAGGGCTATGTTATACTACTGTGTACAGTCACACACTACACTCTCAGGAAGGATAGGAAAGTTAATAATAACCAGTGGGGTGGACCCTATATGCCATTAAATCATTTGAGCATCCCAGCATCCATGGAGCTGCTGCTGGCAAAGGGGGTGGATGGATGGAAGCAGTAAGCCAAATAGCCAATAGGAAAACCATGCAGGCCTATGGCAAAAGCAGGACACTAATAACTCCCAGTCTAAACACAAAAAAAGGCCACCAGCCACATGGACACTCACAAATTACAAACAAGCAGGGGGCCTGGGAAACACCAGGAGCTGACAAAAGGCCTATAAAAGCCAGGTAAAGGATGCATGCTAAAGCACACTGCTCTGCCTTTTTAATGCAACAAAATTGAAATACGAACATTCACAGGCCCCAAAAAGGTATTCGGGGTGCATGCATTGCACACCAACACACCAGACACATACAACAAAAGCATGTCTTTAAAACAACCAACATCAGAAAGGTCACCCCATAAAAACACACTTCCCCAACTCTATCCAATGCCATCCATGCCCTAAATGATGTCTAAAAATTCAACAGACCACACAGAAAACACTTGATTAATAAAGCTGTGGGTACCTGCTCTGATCCTAGTGGATGAAAGCAGGCCTGTTGGCAGACAAGGCCAGGCAAGCTTGCAGTTGCAGGCCTAGGCTTCAAAATGGCCACCAGCCACATGGCCAGGCCCAACAACATCAGAAAGGCCACCCCCAAAAAACACACTTCCCCAACTCAATCCAATGCCATCCATGCCCTAAATGATGTCTAAATTCAACAGACCACACAGAAAACACTTCATTAATAAAGCTGTGGCTACCTGCTCTGATCCTAGTGGATGAAAAAGCAGGCCTGTTGGCAGACAAGCCCAGGCAAGCTTGCAGGCCTAGGCTTCAAAATGGCCACCAGCCACATGGCCAGGCCCAACAACATCAGAAAGGCCACCCCAAAAAAACACACTTCCCCAACTAAATCCAATGCCATCCATGCCCTAAATGATGTCTAAATTCAACAGACCACACAGAAAACACTTGATTAATGAAGCTGTGGCTACCTGCTCTGATCCTAGTGGATGGAAAAGCAGGCCTGTTGGCAGACAAGGCCAGGCAAGCTTGCAGGCCTAGGCTTCAAAATGGCCACCAGCCACATGGCCAGGCCCAACAACTTAAGAAAGGCAACCCCAAAAACACACACTTCCCCAACTCAATCCAATGCCATCCATGCCCTAAATGATGTCTAAAAATTCAACAGACCACACAGAAAACACTTGATTAATAAAGCTGTGGCTACCTGCTCTGGTCCTAGTGGATGAAAAAGCAGGCCTGTTGGCAGACAAGGCCAGGCAAGCTTGCAGGCCTAGGCTTCAAAATGGCCACCAGCCACATGGCCAGGCCAAACAACATCAGAAAGGCCACCCCAGAAAAACACACTTCCCCAACTCAATCCAATGCCATCCATGCCCTAAATGATGTCTAAATTCAACAGAACACACAGAAAACACTTGATTAATAAAGCTGTGGCTACCTGCTCTGATCCTAGTGGATGAAAAAGCAGGCCTGTTGGCAGACAAGGCCTGGCAAGCTTGCAGGCCTAGGCTTTAAAATGGCCACCAGCCACATGGCCAGGCCCAACAACATCAGAAAGGCCACCCCAAAAAAACACACTTCCCCAACTCAATCCAATGTCATCCATGCCCTAAATGATGTCTAAAAATTCAACAGACCACACAGAAAACACTTGATTAATAAAGCTGTGGCTGCCTGCTCTGGTCCTAGTGGATTAAAAAGCAGGCCTGTTGGCAGACAAGGCCAGGCAAGCTTGCAGGCCTAGGCTTCAAAATGGCCACCAGCCACATGGCCAGGCCCAACAACATCAGAAAGGCCACACCAGAAAAACACACTTCCCCAACTCAATCCAATGCCATCCATGCTCTAAATGATGTCTAAATTCAACAGAACACACAGAAAACACTTGATTAATGAAGCTGTGGCTACCTGCTCTGATCCTAGTGGATGAAAAAGCAGGCCTGTTGGCAGACAAGGCCTGGCAAGCTTGCAGGCCTAGGCTTCAAAATGGCCACCAGCCACATGGCCAGGCCCAACAACATCAGAAAGGCCACCCCAAAAAAACACACTTCCCCAACTAAATCCAATGCCATCCATGCCCTAAATGATGTCTAAATTCAACAGACCACACAGAAAACACTTGATTATTGAAGCTGTGGCTACCTGCTCTGATCCTAGTGGATGGAAAAGCAGGCCTGTTGGCAGACAAGGCCAGGCAAGCTTGCAGGCCTAGGCTTCAAAATGGCCACCAGCCACATGGCCAGGCCCAACAACTTAAGAAAGGCAACCCCAAAAACACACACTTCCCCAACTCAATCCAATGCCATCCATGCCCTAAATGATGTCTAAAAATTCAACAGACCACACAGAAAACACTTGATTAATAAAGCTGTGGCTACCTGCTCTGGTCCTAGTGGATGAAAAAGCAGGCCTGTTGGCAGACAAGGCCAGGCAAGCTTGCAGGCCTAGGCTTCAAAATGGCCACCAGCCACATGGCTAGGCCCAACGACATCAGAAAGGCCACCCCAAAAAAACACACTTACCAACTCAATCCAATGCCATCCATGCCCTAAATGATGTCTAAAAATTCAACAGACCACACAGAAAACACTTGATTAATAAAGCTGTGGCTACCTGCTCTGATTCTAGTGGATGAAAAAGCAAGCCTGTTGGCAGACAAGGCCAGGCAAGCTTGCAGGCCTAGGCTTCAAAATGGCCACCAGCCACATGGCGAGGCCAAACAACATCAGAAAGGCCACCCCAGAAAAACACACTTCCCCAACTCAATCCAATGCCATCCATGCCCTAAATGATGTCTAAATTCAACAGAACACACAGAAAACACTTGATTAATAAAGCTGTGGCTACCTGCTCTGATCCTAGTGGATGAAAAAGCAGGCCTGTTGGCAGACAAGGCCTGGCAAGCTTGCAGGCCTAGGCTTTAAAATGGCCACCAGCCACATGGCCAGGCCAAACAACATCAGAAAGGCCACCCCAGAAAAACACACTTCCCCAACTCAATCCAATGCCATCCATGCCCTAAATGATGTCTAAATTCAACAGACCACACAGAAAACACTTGATTAATAAAGCTGTGGCTACCTGCTCTGGTCCTAGTGGATTAAAAAGCAGGCCTGTTGGCAGACAAGGCCAGGCAAGCTTGCAGGCCTAGGCTTCAAAATGGCCACCAGCCACATGGCCAGGCCCAACAACATCAGAAAGGCCACACCAGAAAAACACACTTCCCCAACTCAATCCAATACCATCCATGCTCTAAATGATGTCTAAATTCAACAGAACACACAGAAAACACTTGATTAATGAAGCTGTGGCTACCTGCTCTGATCCTAGTGGATGAAAAAGCAGGCCTGTTGGCAGACAAGGCCTGGCAAGCTTGCAGGCCTAGGCTTCAAAATGGCCACCAGCCACATGGCCAGGCCCAACAACATCAGAAAGGCCACCCCAAAAAAACACACTTCCCCAACTCAATCCAATGCCATCCATGCCCTAAATGATGTCTAAATTCAACAGACCACACAGAAAACACTTGATTAATAATGCTGTGGCTACCTGCTCTGATCCTAGTGGATGAAAAAGCAGGCCTGTTGGCAGACAAGGCCAGGCAAGCTTGCAGGCCTAGGCTTCAAAATGGCCACCAGCCACATGGCCAGGCCCAACAACATCAGAAAGCAACCCCAAAAACACACACTTCCCCAACTCAATCCAATGCCGTCCATGCCCTAAATGATGTCTAACAATTCAACAGACCACACAGAAAACACTTGATTAATAAAGCTGTGTCTACCTGCTCTGATCCTAGTGGATGAAAGCAGGCCTGTTGGCACACAAGGCCAGGCAAGCTTGTAGGCCTAGGCTTCAAAATGGCCACCAGCCACATGGCCAGGCCCAACAACATCAGAAAGCCCACCCCAAAAAAACACACTTCCCCAACTCAATCCAATGCCATCCATGCCCTAAATGATGCTTGAAAATAAAATACATTCAAAAAACACCAAAGGAACAGTTGCTTTATCATGCGCACACCCATAATGAGTCCATGACTAGCTCGGGCCTACTACTGACTACTACTATCCACAACATTTAAAAAAAAAAGGAATGATGATAGTTACCAAAAATAAATAGTAGTTAGAACAACTGCAATGCCCACAATCAAACAGACAGAACAACCACTTACTTGTAAAATATCCAAATCAAAAAATCCTCAAATCCAACTGCAATGATGCAGCAGACAAAAAGAGTGATCTTTCCAGCTCAAAATCCAAAGGCAGAATGAGCAGGAGATGGACAAAGCACTGGGAGGAGCCTGCTGGACAGGACACATCACAGACGCAGGACCTCACATTGCAACCCTCCATCAACAGCCCCCTCAACAATAATGCAGAACCTCTCATCACTAGCCTTATTGAAGGCTTCATCGGAACTGCTGTCGCGCAACAACTCCTCGGCAGAAGACCCATGTTCACAGCACGCAGCTCATCGGAACCACCCATGGTGTCTTGCAGTGCTCAGCAAGCAGGATTTAAGGTACTTTGTTGATTGGACCTGCCTTGGTCCCATAATCCGGCCAGCACTCTATCGAGGTTGGCTTTAACTTGTGACTGTGTTCTGGTTCAGCGTGACCAGATAACCATAGTTAGTGCTATGTGCTTCTAAGACTGTTGTTAGAAAGTGTTTCTGGTTGGCAGAGGTATGCACCTTGTCCAAGCAGGAAACACAATCCTAGTCAGGGTAAGTCAGTAACACATACAAATTAACCTGTGCTCACCCTCTGCTAACTTGGCACAAAGCAGTCAGGATTTACTAAGAGACAATGTGTAAAGTATGTGTGCATGCCACATATAGTAGAACAGGTAGAACGTCACAAAATGACTCCATAACAGTTTAGAAAAATAACAAATATGTTTATGAGTAAAACAAGAGCAAAACAACAAACATCTATTATAATTCTTCAGAATCAAAAATCAAGATATGAGTTTAAAAAGAATAACCAGTTTGCAGGGTTTAGAAACAAATAGTGTCAAGCAGGGCTATCTGCCCTTGACCGGCTCAAATCCAAAAGTTCAGGCCCAGCACAATGGATACAGAGAGGATCTTTAGCTTGCTGAACAGTGCCTTTGATGCATCAATGTCGAGGGCAATATGTGAAGCAAAGGAGGTGATGCGTCTCTGTTGATCCCACAGATGTAGGCAATGCATCAGTTCTGAGCTGTGCAAAGCCAAAGATATGTCACAAGTCAAAACTGTATAAAATAAGAATTGGACTCTTTATTATTCTGTGTATAACCTTTTTTTCTGGTTTGAATTTGCGACTTGCAGTTATATTTCATTTATGTGTTCATTGTCCACAAAAAAACATTGTTTTTGTAATATAAATAGGGCTCCTGGTTTTATGTTTTTTTTTTTTTTTTTAACATTTCAGTCTGTATTTATCCATATTTATTTTTTGGCCATGTTAACTGTAGTTAACCATATTTATTTTGTGTTTTCTGTATAACTGCAGTTGTAAAACTGTACATTTCCATAGTTATTTAACTGATAGACGCGTACTCATACTTTTTTTTTTAAGTTTGAGTTTATTGAACCAAAAGAGATATAACAATGAAGTAGTCAATGAAAACAATTAAAAAACAGAAGTAGCAATCATATATATAATGAAGGAAAAGAAAACGCAGTGGGTACAATAAACACTGTATCCTAGGAGACAAAAAAAAGAAAGGAAAGGGAAAGAAAGGGGTGTTAGAAAAAATATATATGACATTGGAAAAAGGCTCAAAGCCAAGTGAAACAATAAAGCGTAACATTGTATGTAATTAAATTGAGTTATATAGTTGTAGTAATTAAATATAGTTATACAAATGTAAGATATAATAACAGTATTAGATTGCTAAATAAAAAGGCAACAAAGCATTATAATCATGGTGGTTTGCGGACTTCATCTGATGTTCTCATAATGGCAAGAATTGAAGTATGTGAAGAAGCGGAATCAGATAACTATGTAGTGAGGGGAAGCCATAGTAAGTCTCTTTTAATAGCTAAAGAGACAGGGGTAACGTAATTAGTATCAAGTCTATGATGAAAGCAGAGGGCATTCCACCAGGCTCTGTAAGTGACTTTATCTGCATATTTCCAATTGGAGGTGATTAGGTGTAGCGCTATCGCAAGTAACAAATCAATTAGATGAAAGCGTGATGGGGGTTGAGGCCAGGAAGGGGATAAAGAACCTAGGAAAATATTTGGGAGAGAAAAGGGGACCTTAGTGTTGAAAATTTTGTGAATTTGAGACCAAACTAAACGCCAGAATTTGTCAATATTGGGGCATTCAAATAACATATGTTTTAAATCGGCCTTTAAACATGGACAGGACCAGCATGCTGGTGGAGTAGTAGAGGAAAAGGAGGTTAACATTGCAGGTGAGTATAATAAACGTTGATACACAAAATAAAGAGTTTGGGTAGTGTTGGCCGTCCGGGAAGATTTGCAGATTTTTAAACATAATTTGTCCAAAACAGAGACAGACCAACATTGCGATAGATCCTTTTCACATGCCAATTCAGTTTTCGTTTTGCACCTTTCCGAAGATGAAAACAAGCTTTTATAAAGAAAAGATGCAGAAGGGGAGGCATTTAATAATGGAAATAACGTAGAACATGCTGTAGGGAGATCGGGAGAAGATGGAAGTGATGAAAGAAATTGGTAGAGGGAAGGAAGTAAAAGATCATATTGCTTCTTGAAAGAATTAGGAAGAGAATAATTATGTTGAAGATCTGGAAAAGATAAAGGTTTATTATCGGACAAGAGTTAGGAGATCCATAGCAGACCTTTGGATTGCCATGATTTCCAGTAAAAAGTACGGTTTTAATACGTAGCAATTTATTATGCCAGATAGGTTGTTGAGACAACGAGATGAGCGAGGGATAGGAGGATGGCATAAGAGGGGTTATAAGTGTGTGCGAAATGACAGAATGGCGTAAAAAGGACGTGTTAGCAGTGAAAGCAAGGGTTTCCAGAAAAGCAAAGGGGGAAGTGAAGGATTTTTCTATGGACAGCCAAACCGGAGAGTACGTAGGAGAGTCAGAAGAGAGCCATTGAGAGGCTTGTTTTAGAGAAAACGCGTAATGGTAGGACTTAAAATCAGGAAACTTAAGTCCGCCGTTCGATTTATCTTTTTTAAGAATGGATGAGGCCACTCGAGGAGGCTTATTTTTCCAAAGAAATTTTAATAGAATGCTATCAATTTTCTTAAAATAATAGCCCGGAATATGCACAGGAATCATTGAGAGAGAGTAGAGAATAAGGGGAGAAAGCACCAGGAGAGAAAGAGAGGATGCTATTTAGTAATTGAGTCTTTTAATTTTTTAGTGATATGATCAAAATTTAATTTTAAAGTTTCTGAAATAGTTGGAGCAAACCATAATCCTAAATATTTTAATTTTGAGGATTGCCAGGAGAATACAGTTTGACTGAAATAGTGTTTGAGACACAAGACATTAAGGGGTAAAACTTCACATTTATCTCGATTTAGGCGATAACCCGATAATTTCGAAAAAGCATCTACCTGAGAGAGAAAAGGGGGGAGAGAAGTGTCTGGATTGGAACAATATAGAAGAATATCATCCGCATAAACAGACATTTTAACTTGCTGGGAATCCAATTGGAAACCTGTGATTTGAGTAGCTTGCCTTATTTTAGTTAGAAAAGGTTCTAAGGCAACTACAAATCGTAAGGGGGATAGGGGGCAACCCTGACGCACCCCTCTAAAGAGAGAAAAATAATCTGAGACCTTACCGTTAGCAAAAATAGACACTCTGGGACCAGAGTATAATAAAGAAATCAAGGAGGGAAACCTATCCATTTCAAAGCATGGAACATAAAATCCCAGCCAATCCTATCGAAGGCTTTTTCAGCGCCTAAGGCGATGGCAGCAAGAGGGTAATCTATGGAAGAGGCCTTACTAAGAATATCGAAAAAGACTCTAGAATTATCAGATGATAGTCGACCTTTTACAAAACCCGACTGTTCTGGCCCAATAAGTACGGGTAAGACAGGATCAATATGTAAGGCGAGGATCTTTGAAAAGATTTTGTAATCTGTATTTACTAAAGATATGGGGCGATAATTTTTACAAAAAGAAGGGTCCTTGTTCTCCTTAGGAAATAAACAAATCATAGCGTCCTGAAAGGTGCCTTGAGACAAACCATTTTCAATGAAGGAGGTGAATAAAAGAAGAAGCTGTGGGAGAAGAAGCTTCAAAAAATGCTCATAAAATTCGATGGTAAATCCGTCGGGACCAGGGGTTTTACCTCGTCTCAGAACTGAGACAGCGTGGGAAATTTCTGTCAAGGTAATATCTGTCTGAAGCGAATCAAAATCAATGTATTGTGAAGAGGGGGGGTTGATTGATTGAAAATAAGAAGATAGATCAGATGGAAGTGGTTGAGTCTCCGAAGTGTAAAGGTTTTTATAGAAGGAGATAAATTCATTTAAAATATCTTCGTCTTTAAGAAGAATGTCACCACTTGAATTAGTCAGAGAGTCTATCCGAGTCCTGTCTTGGCGCGTTTTTAGAGAGTTAGCCAGTAATTTCCCCATTTTATTCTGACCTCCATAATAACGGGTACTACTTTTCAAAAGATAAGAAGAGGCCGCTTCAGTAGATAATTTATTAAAAGCAATCTTAGCAGTGATAAGATCTTTTAAAGAAGATTCGGAAGAAGAGTGATAATAAGTATATTCTAGTTTTTTAATATTGGCAAGTAATTGAGTTGAATGTTTCTCAAAACTCTTTTTCTTCTGAGAGACAAAATTGATGATAAAGCCTCTTACAGCTACCTTGAAAGAATCCCAGATCATAGCAGGGGAGGAGTCGTGAGTTGTATTTATAGTGAAGAATTCAGAAGCAAAATAACTGAATTGGCTAGAGAAATTAGCATCTGCAAGCAATGAATTATTAAATCGCCATCGCCCTGCAGACGAGTTATAAGGTATTAGGTCAAAATCAACAGAAACAGGAGCATGGTCTGAAATTAAAATGGACCTTATTTCAGAGTGGAGGACATGTTGAGTTAAAGATTTACTTAAAAAGAGATAGTCAATACGAGATTGGGATTTGTGTGGGGGAGAGAAAAAGCTGTATTCCTGAAGGTCAGGATGGGACAATCTCCAAATATCAACTAAAGATTTTCGATTAAGTAAATTGTGAGTGCATTTTATTGGTCACAAATTTGACTGGGGAATTTCTATCCAAAATGGGATCACAGATTTGATTACAGTCCCCGCCAAAGATAATATAATCATCATCAAATGAAAGTAACTTATCAGAAATTTGCAGCCAAAAAACATTATCAACAGAGACTGGAGCATAAACATTAAAGAAAACCAACTGTACTTTATCAATAAGCAATTTGACAATAACCCAGCGACCTTCAGAATCAGTTTCTTGAGAAATAATCGATACATTACATTTCTTATGAGAAAGAATGAGAACACCATTCTTCTTACCCAAAGCTGGGGAAGAAAACACATTGCCCACCCATCATTTCTTTAATTTAGATGCTTCAGCGTCAGATAAGTGGGTTTCTTGAAGAAAAGCGACATCAGTTTTTAATCTAGCTAAATTGGATAACACTTGTTGCCTTTTAATAGGATTATTCAATCCCTTAATATTCCATGTGGTAACTCTGAATTTAACTGACCATGAGTAAGGTGATTAAACCATAAACATACAATGCAATAAACAATTATAAGGCTAAAATTAGTTAAAAAAGTGAAAGCTCGAGAATATACCAACAAGGAAGCAGAAGAGGAAAAAATCAAATACAATAACAATAATATTAATAAATTCAACAAGAGAAAAAAACGATGAGCGAAGGGTGTGAAATTGCAAGTAAACAAATAAGAAAGAAAAAGAAAAAAGAAAATAAAGCAGGGGGAGTAGAGGGGAGAAGAAAAGGGGGAGAGGAAGGGAAAAGAGAAGAGAGGAAAGGAGGAACAGTGAGAAAAGACAACAAGGAAGAGACAAAGAGAACCTGTGAACAGGAAACATACTTACATAAAGAAGATTCAAAGAAACAAGGGGGAGGGGTGAAGCCACATGACACAGACGGTACATCCGGGAAGGACCCAGCGGAGGACGAGGGGCAACACGTCAAAAAGATAGGAAATCTGCAGAAGTAAAATAGAACAAAGAACAATGAAACAATTAATATAACATATAGTGAATAATACGAGCCAGAAAGTAAAACAAACCAACTGATATATTGGAGAACCAAGTCAAAATTGTAAGTCTTATAAAGTCTAGATAAATAACAGATGATACATGAGTGATGTCGGAGAAGAGGAGTAAAAAGTGAAAACCCTGTAAGAAAAAACATAAAGTCAGGTAACATTTGAAGACGGAGAGCTTGAAGAATCCATAGCATCCGTCTTGTTAAAGTTTATAAAACTCTGTAGTTGCAGTGGATCTTCATAGGTTGTCGTTTTGTTGTTGAATGTGACCTTAAATAGGCAAGGGTGAAAGAGCCCATAGCATGCACCCATGGAACGGAGAGCAGGTCTCATGCCAAGAAAAGCCTTGCATTTGTTAGCAGTGGACTTGGCATAATCTTGTGCGAAGAACAAGGTTGAGCCAGACCAGGTGATGCACTGGGAAGATTTAACTGTGGACAGAACCTTCAGTAAATCCGTGTATTCATGGAAATACAAGATGACACCTCTCGGCCTCTGTGAAGATGAAGCAGATGAGGGAGGACGGCCTAATCTATGGGCTCGCTGAATATTGAGAGTGGTGGTTTCTGGCATATGAAGAATCTTGGGTAGAAAAGTTTTAAAGAAGGCAGCAGGAGCCGATTCCTCCATTCCCTCCACCAGACCATAAATGTGAAGGTTATTCCGCCTATTGCGGTTTTCAAGGTCCTCGACCTGACGTTGGAGTACGGATACTTGAGACTGGAGGTGAGACACACTGGTAGCAGTATCTTTAAAAGAAGACATATTACATTCAACTGCAGTAATTCGTGTGTCAAGTTGAGACCAAGCATCGGTAAGGATTTGTAGTTTGTTATTCGTGTCTTCCATAAAGGGTCGAAGGGCCCTAATCTCCTCCAACAACGTCTCCATAGAAATAGTTGAAGTTGCTTTGGGTGGAGAGGGTGGATTTTGTTTTAAACGCTTGGTGATGGATTTTCCAGAGGGTGCTGGTAAGGGAGAGGGATCCATGTCTGTCACGGAGACTTGAAAGGGGGACAACAAAGAGTCCTCTAATTTGGAGAAGCCAGTAAAAAAAATTTAGTTTTTGACGAAAATATGCTTGGGCGCGGGCTGTTTAGAGAAAGCGCCTTTTGTTCTACCCATAGAGTTCAAACCAAGCACAGGATTCAGTCAATAAGAGGTATAGATGCGGGCAAAATAGTTACCGGCGAGGAAAGAGGGCCACCTAGGAAGGCATAATCCAGCAAATATCAAATAAACAGCAAGCAAAAGAGGAGACCTCTGGAAAACAGAGAGTTAATGAGGCAAATTATATTCAAAAGTGTAGCTAATGCTCCATAATACAGGTACGTGTAGCAACACTGCAGTCTGATGAGTGAACATGTAATCGGAGATTCGAAGGATAAGATATAAAATGGCTGCCATAAAATCTTCTCCTCAGGTAACTCTAAAAAAGGCTGTATATGTGTGATTTGCATATGGCTGGGTTCAAACTGGAACGGCATGGTGAGCAAAAAAACGATAGATTTAGGCCCAGATCTCTGTACTGGGGTGAATGTATGACATTGTTCTGCATTCTGTCCATCAACTGTTGTTTTTGCATTTGTCACCCCGAGTGGGAAGGGTATGCCTAGACGTGGGTCTCTTGCTCTCCATGCCACTGGAATCAAGCTATCCTGGCTGAAGAGGGCTGAAACCCCGAAACCGGTCCTAGGATGCTTGTTTCCTGTCCAGGGAGGACCTGGCTTGGCAGTTCGGGCTAGACTGTTCCCATGAGGCACTGGGTCAAGACTGATTTGCATATGGCTGGGTTCAAACTGGAACGGCATGGTGAGCAAAAACACGATGGATTTAGGCCCAGATCTCTGTACTGGGGTGAATGTATGACATTGTTCTGCATTCTGTCCATCAACTGTTTTGTTTGCATTTGTCACCCCGAGTGGGAAGGGTATGCCCAGACGTGGGTCCCTTGCTCTCCATGCCACTGGAATCAAGCTATCCTGCCTGAAGAGGGCTGAAACCCCGAAACCGGTCCTAGGATGCTTGTTTCCTGTCCAGGGAGGACCTGGCTTGGCAGTTCGGGCTGGACTGTTCCTATGAGGCACAGGGTCAAGACTGATTTGCATATGGCTGGGTTCAAACTGGAATGGCATGGTGAGCAAAAAAACGATGGATTTAGGCCCAGATCTCTGTACTGGGGTGAATGTATGACATTGTTCTGCATTCTGTCCATCAACTGTTTTGTTTGCATTTGTCACCCCGAGTGGGAAGGGTATGCCCAGACGTGGGTCCCTTGCTCTCCATGCCACTGGAATCAAGCTATCCTGGCTGAAGAGGGGTGAAACCCCGAAACCGGTCCTAGGATGCTTGTTTCCTGTCCAGGGAGGACCTGGCTTGGCAGTTCGGACTGGACTGTTCCCATGAGCCACAGGGTCAGGACTGATTTGCATATGGCTGGGTTCAAACTGGAACTGCATGGTGAGCAAAAAAACGATGGATTTAGGCCCAGATCTCTGTACTGGGGTGAATGTATGACATTGTTCTGCATTCTGTCCATCAACTGTTTTGTTTGCATTTGTCACCCCGAGTGGGAAGGGTATGCCCAGACGTGGGTCCCTTGTTCTCCATGCCACTGGAATCAAGCTATCCTGGCTGAAGAGGGGTGAAACCCCGAAACCGGTCCTAGGATGCTTGTTTTCTGTCCAGGGAGGACCTGGCTTGGCAGTTGGGGCTGGACTGGTCCCATGAGGCACAGGGTCAAGACTGATTTGCATATGGCTGGGTTCAAACTGGAACGGCATGGTGAGCAAAAAAACGATGGATTTAGGCCCAGATCTCTGTACTGGGGTGAATGTATGACATTGTTCGGCATTCTGTCCATCAACTGTTTTGTTTGAATATAAAAATAACAGCAGCTGACAATAGAGTTTAGAGGAGGGAAAGTGGGGGTAACTTAGTTTGAGCGCTATCAATCATAGTGCACAGCTCAAAAATAAAGCCCACCTCTGAGCATACTCGGTAACTCAGGACCGTTGAGAAGAAAAAAGAAAAAACAAAATGGCGGCCGCGAAATCGCGTCGCCTCTACAAGAGACTCACTGTATCGAAAATGGCATTTCCCGCTATGCAACAGGAGCGGCGAGGTCCTCGCAGTGATCAGCAGGTAGTCTGATAATCAAAAACTGCATTATTTCCGCGGGAAAAGATCAGAAGGCTCGATGCCGCCAGGTCGCACCGGAGAGCTTCACCCGGACGCCGCCATGCATCTTGGGTGCCAAGCCACGCCCCCCCGTACTCATACTTTGATGTCTGTCGTGTTTTAGCTATTTAAGCTGCCAAATACATCCACTGGTAAATACGAGCATTACACCACAAATGTATATTGACATATGCCGTTATTTAAAGAAATTTCACCCTGTTGTTTAATTTCGCATGCTGTCCATCTGCTCAGCTGTTGGGCTATAATTCATGAAAGACAGCACTTAAAAGCAGCACACTTTTCTGTATTTATCAACTTTTAAAAATTAAATCTAGACAGAAAACACATTGTTTTCTGTCTGTATTTATCTGTAAAAATCCGTAAAAACTGAAAATATAATATATGACCTAATTCCATATGAGTAGGGTTACCCTTGTTTTTGCTCACAATGCATGTCCAATATTAGCATTTAATTTACAGGCCCTGGGCACAGGTAGTGCACTTCGCAAGGGACTTCTAAGTAAATGTAATATGCCAATTGTGGATAAGCTAGTGTTATCATGTTTTAAGCAGAGCGCACATGCACTTTATTTCCGGTTAGCAGTTGTAACATGTCCAGAGTCCTAAAGCCAACAACAACGAATTCAGCAAAGAAAAAAGGGAGGAGGAAGCCAAAAGGTTTGAGGTTGATCCTGCAGAAAGGGACATTTCCAACAACTATTTTAACCTAAACCTTTGCAATTGCATTACTCTGTTTCCACTACTTGCATTTTGTTATTTTGGCCTCAAATACATTTATACATGTTGCTGTATTTTTCTAAATTGATGTGGGATTTCTCTTGTGTTGTGTCTTCAGTTTATTACTCTTTAAAGTGCTGCATACATATGTTACACATTGCTTTTAAGTTAAGCCTGATTGCTTTTCTGCCAGGCTACCAGAGCGTTAAGTGCAGGTTACATTGGAGTTTCATGTTACTTCACCCTGACAGGAAGTGTGGTTGCTGTTTGAGTAGGGTTCCTCTCTCTGCAACCAGTAACCCAATTTCCTACAACGAGTTAGTGTATTGTGGCAGAAAACATATTAAAATAACCCCAAAAGGTGATAACTGAGTACTTGAATTGAGAAAACAAGAATTAATACTGATCCTGTTATTTGGAACTAACAATACTTGAAGCCATAATATATGGATGCGATGCTCCATGTGCACTTGTAAAATAACATGCAATGTTGAATAATTATTCATTTACCTATAAATGAAGCTGCTGCAGCACACATTATCATTGAAAAAAAATAGTTGCTTTGGATTTGTCAATCCAGCTTAAGAACATATGTGACTGATGAATGCCATTCCCCAAGTTGTTCTTAAGAGTTGCACGAGGAGTAAAACATATAGAACAAAGAACATGTGTGGTAATAATCATGAACTATAGCAACAATGAAAATAAGGTATATGTCATCTTCCAAAGAGACCTGATAATGGATGGATGTCTGACACCGAATGAATGTATCTATTTATGAATTGATCAAAGGAAGAACACAGGTAAGTTCTCCATAGAAATATGCGATAACACATGAGACACTTTTTCAGTTGGTATTTGATGGACACGATATGAATGAATGTTTTGATTTAGTAATTGATTGTGGTTTGACAAACAGGGTTGATGTATACAGACCATTTTTGAATTAAATTTCACTTTACACATTGACTTTGAGGCGAGGTAATATTTTATGATTACAATTTGCACATAGACTAACAGACCTGAATCTATCAAATATGGCAGCGCAAACCGATCCACATGTCCTTGGATAATGATATGCTATGGGTGACCTTGATTCACAAATGCCATAAGATTAAGACTAAGACTAAGTTGAAGTATATACGTCACATTCGAGGTGGAACTGGATAAAGAGATTGTGATAGCAATGTATACATCTTTTGGATGAATCGTGTTTTATAGGAATGAGAATACTTCATCTGGGCCAACAGGGTGGCCTATGGTATGAATGAATTCCCCTTGGAATTGGCATTACAACACACTGTGTGTGTCACTTTCTAGGTCGCAAAATATACATAACATGGAGATGCTGTAGGTATCTAGTTTTAGATTGACATAGACATGTACATTATATGACAGAGACCACCATGTTTTAGCAATATGAGATAATTCCATCAGTGCCATTTATATAAGACAATGCAATCTTAATAGGTACCCTATGATAGGCAAGTGGATTGCATACTCACCTTAACAGAATTGAAAATATGCACAGGAATAAAAGGCACATTTTAATTTGCTAAATTGAATTATATTAAGGCGAAGGTGAGTCTTAGACCATCATCAAAATATTATCGCATCCAATCCAAATTGCTATTTACAACTTCTTATGCTACCTTAGTCTGGGTGCATCTTGTGGAACCGCACAACACACACTCTCACTTTATGAACATATATGCCAGTATATCAATGCGGACACATTTAGTGCACCATCTTTTGATGGGTATTATAACCAACTATCATCATCCATTCAACCTCTGCGGATTATTTGGACCAGACTAAATAGACATAGTGCTTAGTTTATGTTATACAGTACAAAGGCACAGGCTTATGCTATAAAATTTGATTAACTAGTTGCAATACATCCAAATGCTGTAAATGTATTTCCTCAGGGCATAATTCTGGATGAATTAAGTGCAATAGACTGTGTCTGTGACTAAAATGAACGGCTATGTTAGTAAAGTTGATGAACAGTGCACAGTTTTATGCCACCAACAGTGATGGGAAATATGGAATACATCCAAATGCTGCTAAAGCACAGTGCACTTTAATATTAAGTATTCACATTAATGCTAATATATATTGCTAAATTACATACAATGAACTATGGTGGGGAGCACGATCAACTGCTATGTTCTGTGAACTATTTGCAATATATTTCAATGAGATGCTTGGCGCGTCCTTTTGTGAATTTTCTCAAATATTAATGAATAATGCAAAGAATATGGATATCACAATCATGAATTATTATTTTCAGTTTATGAATCAGCCAACTCTATTACGGATTTAATCACTACAGTGAGCTGGTGATCCTGCCAGCCCAGCTTATATCTTGTGCCATCTTGATGGTAGGAATGCTTTAAGAATGTTTTGGTTCAGCAGTGCCCTGGCTTGATGGTCTTCATTTCTAAAGAGGCTAGCATTATACTTGTGCTGGGTATATCCTCGTGATAAGGACTTGGACGTGGAAGATAGGATGAGAAGGTACTGTCCAGATTACTAACCATTAATTTTCACGAATCCTTTCAGTGTATATTTTGTCCAGCATCCCCCCTCACAAGGTTTTCCGTTGTCACCATTCAGTGTTTGGTAATTGCAGGCTAAGTGGGGACGTCACAGGGGTTTTATGGGAGACAGAGTTGAGGGCTCAAATCAGATATATAAGTTAAAGACTATCAGGTACATGCATCAACCATTTTTGCGAGCGCAAACAGTAAGATTCGCAAAAATCGGCCGTTTGCCCCGCAAAAAGGGCTTCTTCGATGCATCAACCTGTCAGCCTCTCGCAATTTAAGAAATCACAAATTATTGAGATTTCTTAAATTGCGATTGCATTTAAGGAATTGCAAATTGCGATCCCTTAAATGCAATGCATGATGGAATCGCAAACTGCGATTTTGTTAATAGGGGGCGCAAATTACCATCAATTTGAACTTGATGGTAATTTGAAAAAACTTTGAAAAATGCACTAAAGAGCAGTTTTCAAAGTTGTAGGTTACACACACACATGCCCTTGGGGCATGTATGTGCGCAACATGTGTGCACAGATCAATTTCAGGGATGCAACAGGGTGTCTCTTTGACACCCTTGCACCCTTGAAATTGCATGCGCAATTTGCGAGTACCTCTTGGTACTCGCAAATTGAGCATGCAATCTCCCATTCATTTCTATGGGCCTGTAGGCACATAGGAATGAATGGGAAGGCATTCCTTAATTGTGACCCGCAATTTGCTAGTCGCAATTAAAGAATGTTTGGGAATCGCTAAATTTATAGCGATTCCTACAAGCATAGGCTTTTGCAAATCCTTAATTGCGATTCCTTAGTAATCGCAATTAAGGAATCGCAAAAGCCTACATTGATGCATGTACCTGTATATTTTTCTAATTATAGAATTGTTAGCAAATTCATTTATTGGTATGGAGCAACTTTTTTGCCTCTTGAGGGTGAGGAATACGCTCGTGCCATAAGTACTATCACAGAAAGGCCCAGACCAGAAGTAATGAAGAATCCTGGTACGTAATCAGGACATTAATGAATATCTTGATGCCCTCGCATGCTTTTAATTTTCATTAGCATATCTGAACACAATGGGGCAGATTTATGAGCCCCTTGCGCCACTTTTGCGTCACTTTTCCCATGTTAAAAGTGACGCAAAAGTGGCGCAAGGGGCTCATAAATCTGCCCCATTATGTTCTACATTATGTTCCAATGTGGAAGGGCAATAAATAGCATAACTAATACTGAAACAACGGATGCAATTTATAAGAATTGCTATTACATACTATAAGAACTGCTGTTCAGTCTCCTAGAAGAGAGTGCAGATTGCTCAAGTATGTATACCAAATCGGTGTAATTCCTCCATAGGCCTTGGGAAAAGAATGATTAACGTACCGAGTGATTTTCAATAGGAGCAAAATATATTAAATACAAAATTCCATGTAACAAAATGTAATCTTTTTCTCTTGTCAGAGTACTTTATATCTTATCAGTTTAGGAATTCCGAGTTTTGTTCCTGCCCTCATGTAGACCTATAAGTCTCCCTTATTACATCTGTCTGCTTGGGGTTATTCAACACATTTTAAAGCACTACAGACAGAGGAAGCTGAAATCCCATTATACCTGTGGAATGCCCGATGCACTGTGGGGAATGGATTTTGGTACCTTGTCTGTTCCATTTCACCTGATGGCTCCTAATACGCATGTGGTAGAAATTGAACTGACAGAAAAATGGTTATCTCGAAGGACTAATTTCATAACAGTGTGAAGTTTCCGAGAATACAAAGATATCTACCCGAACAGCTTTCAAACGCGCTGCATTTCATGTGAAATATGGGTATTGTATTATCTGACTATAAAGGATTCAACATTTCATTTTTTATGTAGCTATTACATGAAAATATTTCTGGATAGCCATCTCATATATTTTTGTCATGAAAAGATATTATAAAATTAGATAGGATGTACCAGTTTGCCACCCACCATCTTTTATTGAAATGCCTAGAGGGATTTTTTTTGTTGATAAAATGGATACAAAGATACCAAATTACATTCTGATCCATATAGATTCAGCAAATGCTCTGAATTTAGTGAATAGTTTCATAAGCCAATTGAATTCAAAGAAAATAGGTGGATGCTGGACCGCTGTAGTGCTCCATGCCAAGCTATGAAAAATGTTTCATCTAATTAAATCGTGCCACGAGCATCTCTCTGGAATGTATCCGTTCGAGGACATCGCAGTTTATACTCCAAAATGAATAATTCGCTTTCTGACAAGCACATCTGAAATGGTTTTAGCTCTTCTTGTGCTCTTTAGTCTTTCCAAATTGTAGCAGAAATGCTGACAGCAATCAGAGCAGGAGGAACACGGGTGAGGCTACAACGTTTTACGTGTGAATTTCGGACATTTCCCACAAAACCTAAGAAAAATACCCAAAGGACGCAAAGTTCTAAGCGAGTGTGGCTTCTGATCAAGAAACAGAACTTCCACCAGGACTTTGGTGCAAGTGTGTGTTTTATTGAGTCCCTTGCGCTGAGAAGCACTGCGCTGGCACAACACGTTTCAAACCCCGTCCAGGCGGCGAGCACTCCCTCCCCACTCCCCCGTGTTTGTTGCCATCGCTGCGCGCTTTCCCTTAATTAGCACTTGACCACTTTTTGGTGCCTGAAAAGGTCGCAGTTTTATTTTCACAACAAACATTTTGTTAACAGGAAATCTTCATGTTTCAAATTTCAACACTCATGGTCTTATTATAGTCCTTCAATGACCATGTTTCATTTTTATCCATTGTTCATCATTTTCTATTCGCATTCTGGACCCAGCCGCCTCAATTGCCTGGGAGAGGAGAGAGGGGCCCCAATCCCTGTGTTTCGATTCACGGGTCTAGGCTTCAACTTGCTACCGATTGGAGGGTGTCCCTTTCTGGGCATGCCCGGGCTGCAAGTGCCGTCCCGCTCGTCCTGTATCCTTTCAGGGGCCCTCCCTTCTCCCAGCGGTCTCTGCCGTTTGGCATCCCAAGGACCTTACTTGAGCATCTACTCTATTTTCCTGCGGCGGGGTCCTCGTCATCTTCTCCGTCTGTACCCCTGCCGTAAGGCATCCCCGGGGTACTGCGGGAGTGTCATCTTTGTTCTTTGTCTGGCGGCACGCCGCCCAATGGCTCCCCCAGTGCCCCTGCCGTGAGTCATGACAAGGACACCCTGCGAGCCTTTCATCTATCTCCTAGTAATTTTGTTCTCTACTAGGTTCCTCGTGTCAGCTCCGCTACCCTTCCCCCCTACGGCTGCGACGCCCGTATCCTTCGGTGTGGGTGGGTGGGCTTCTCTTCTTCTTTTGCGGGGGGGGAAATTCGAAATGTGGTTTCCCGGGCCGTTGGCCCTTCTTAACCCCCCCCTTGCCTATCCTTCTCGCCCCCTGATTGGGGGGGGGAGCTTCCGTTGTTTTCGGGCCTATCCCTGCCCTCCCCGGCCTAGCCGGGTCTTTTAATTGCGGGGGGCGTGGCGTGGGGGGGTCCCGCCGCCGGCCGGCGTTTTACCCGGGCCTCGATCGGGTCCGGCTTTGCCTTCCCCGGCCCGGGTCCTAACCCCGTCCAGGCGGCGAGCACTCCCTCCCCACTCCCCCGTGTTTGTTGCCATCGCTGCGCGCTTTCCCTTAATTAGCACTTGACCACTTTTTGGTGCCTGAAAAGGTCGCAGTTTTATTTTCACAACAAACATTTTGTTAACAGGAAATCTTCATGTTTCAAATTTCAACACTCATGGTCTTATTATAGTCCTTCAATGACCATGTTTCATTTTTATCCATTGTTCATCATTTTCTATTCGCATTCTGGACCCAGCCGCCTCAATTGCCTGGGAGAGGAGAGAGGGGCCCCAATCCCTGTGTTTCGATTCACGGGTCTAGGCTTCAACTTGCTACCGATTGGAGGGTGTCCCTTTCTGGGCATGCCCGGGCTGCAAGTGCCGTCCCGCTCGTCCTGTATCCTTTCAGGGGCCCTCCCTTCTCCCAGCGGTCTCTGCCGTTTGGCATCCCAAGGACCTTACTTGAGCATCTACTCTATTTTCCTGCGGCGGGGTCCTCGTCATCTTCTCCGTCTGTACCCCTGCCGTAAGGCATCCCCGGGGTACTGCGGGAGTGTCATCTTTGTTCTTTGTCTGGCGGCACGCCGCCCAATGGCTCCCCCAGTGCCCCTGCCGTGAGTCATGACAAGGACACCCTGCGAGCCTTTCATCTATCTCCTAGTAATTTTGTTCTCTACTAGGTTCCTCGTGTCAGCTCCGCCACGCTCCCTACGGTTTTTCGATCGGAGGGAGCTCCCCCCTTAGCTCGACCTAGCCTCACGACCTCCTTGCCCCCTCCTAGTTCGAATATGCCCGCGATGTTCCGCGTGAACTTGTCTAATCCTATCCCCGAGTGGTGTACCCCCTCCTCCAGGTGTTACCGCAACTACCAGTTTTCAGCCGATGCTGCCTGACGTCCACCCCGGGGCCTTGCATGCTTTGGCCCTGGTGTTGTGTAGCTCTCTTCTGGATTTTTCTATGCCTTCTAGCTTCACCTTCTCCACTATGCTCGGTGTGTGGAGCAGGTATACTGGACTAGCTTTTCGTAATTGACACTAGGGGAATTGGATTACCCATTTTTTGCCACCAGGCTGGTTGATTGGTGGTGTGCGCCTCAGCGCAAATTGAAGGAACATGTCGTTGTGCCGTTGACCGCAAGCAGATGATCATGCCTCTCGCGGGCAGGGCTTCCCTGCCTCAATTCGCAGAAATCCCTCCCTATGCAGACTATTTGTATCCTTGCTCGCTGGGGCCGCACCTGTATTCTGTCTCCAAGCACGTCTCTACTACCCTTCCGCCACTAGGAAGGACGTATCCCCCACTTCCCGTCCGTTTACGCGGTATTTGGAGCTGTATGGTCAACTTTTGCTCCCTTTACCACCTCCGCCCTGCTTTTCTCCCTAGTTCAGTCGGGCGTTCCTGAGGTTGGCCATTTTGCTCCTGGGTGCCCTCTGGTTTGTTCTAGCTACGGAAGGTCTCTCAAGAGCCAAACCCCCCCCCGGGTACCCCATGTAAGTGTGTTTATCGCTGATGGTTTGGTAACTTAAACCGGCGGTACAGGTTGTTTCTTTTCTGAATGGTATTTTGTCAGGTACTGGGACTTGTGAGGTAGTTGGGTCATTTGTCCTGCTGTGTCAAACCAGCATCGAATTTGTTGTCAAGCTTCACAACCAGGTGCTTTAACGCTGACTTTGTTAAGCGAGCCAACCGTTGAACCCCGCTATTTATCTGCTGGCGGTGGATGGATTGGATTGGCCTTGCCCCTCCGGTGGGGCCCAACAGGGTGGGCACCTTGCGGCATAATGCCGCCATAAAGACTCTTGATTCTGGGCGCTAGCCTGTCACAGCAAGACCCAGTCTTTAGTTTTCAATCCCCATGCACGGAGCCACTAGACTTGCCTCTGCTTGGGAATGTTTGTCCCCAATGTACCCAAATTAGTTTCACAGGCGTGTCCCCGACTGAGGCTCGGCTGAAGCAGATTATTCACCGCCCCGGCTCTGGTTGCCTCCTCATAAACATTGTGGAAGCGGTTTCTATGATTATCCAAGTTACGGGCCCTCCGCTCCTGACTGCGTCACCCTCTGTTTGTGACACATGCTTGCCTCCCCGTGCGCCCGTGCGTGGTGCCCAACCCTCCTCGCTTTAGCTTGCTGGGCTAACTGCACAGCGGGTTAATATGCCTGCTGCAACGCGCGTTTACCCAGTACATTACAGACTGTGTATGATGTAAACGGATCCGCAGATTACTGCTTTCGAAAGATACATCCTTTCGTTACTTGCGATTTAACCTTAAAGTCCCCATGTGGCATAGCGAGCTATTACTTTTCCTCCCAGAACTGCATGACCCCCGCCATGTTCACCTTGTTATAGCAAACCCTTAATGTTGCAACAGGGTTTGTTTTGGCTATAGCTCGATTCTTATCTTTAAAGAAAAACTCCCGCCTATGCTGTTTCTTTTCCGCCTCTGCGTGCGTGCTTCTCCACCCTGAGCCCTCTTAAACTATACTGCCTACCGGTCTGAATGACCTGTGACTTCTACCCTTTCCGTCCCTTGGACTATGTGTCCTTTCCTATACGCGGATTTACTCCTATGCTTGATAGCCTTTGACAAAGCATTCCTGACCGCTATTCGTAACTGCTATACCACCGCTATACCACCGGGTGCTGGCACCCTAAAGGCAGTTACCCGGCCTCACATAATTGACAAGAGAAATCGTGTGATTAATTCTCTTCTTGGCGAGAGAACAGTGCTTTGTAAAGCCGGGATTTGACTTAGGTGAAGGTAGTGCAGAGGGCTAATATGCCTGCTGCAAAGCACGTGTACCAAGTAGATTGCAGACTGCATATGATGTAAACCGATCAGCGGACTGCTGTGTTCAAACGAGACATCTTTTGTTACTTGGACTTTATAACTTAAAGTCCCAATATAGAATAGTGAGCTATTAACTCTCATCCCGGAACTGCATACATACCGCAACCTATAGATTATTGGGGTTACCTTGGCTAGAACCCTAACTTGTGTAAATAGGAGTGCGGGTGCCCAAGGCTCGGCTCAGAAGCCTGGAGTTGGTGCAATTGAAGGCCGGAGCACCAAATCAGAGTCTGTGCAGTCTTGAATCCGCCTCTTGCCTCTTTAATCCATCACCAGCCATGCCCTGCTCCTTTATCTCACTGTTGCAGTTTCCTGCTTCCTTCCTTTTTACGTTTCTCAGTCTTTCTCTTTCCGTTTTGTGTGTTTTTCCCTCTCTAGGTTTTGTAAATGCCCAAAAACGAGTGCAGGTGGCCGAAACTGGCAGCCGCCGGCTCAAATTAAGTACTGGTTTGATGGATGTTGCAAGATCGGCTAGACCCAGTGGGTGTCCAGCATAGTTCCAGAAGGGCTGGATCTCTTCAACATTTTGTTGCTGTCCACATAAAAGAAATTTGCATACAGCAAATGTAATCGGAAATCATTTACATAGCCAGTGGATTTGCTGAAAATCTGCAGTAGGCCAGGCACTTCTGAACATACAGGCCAGGGTGCCTTCAGGGGACAGAATAACTCTTACTCAACGGGCCCTATATTCATGTTCGTGGGAATTGGCTAAAGAGGGAGCTTTCTTTACTGCATTCTATATTTTACAAGCCTGACTGGGAGTAGTCGGAGTTAGTCATACAAGTTCACTTCTTTTCAACGCCAAAATCGTGAATGTGTGGAACTCAAGGAAAGGCCACCAAAGGAATGAAAAAGGATACCCCGGAACCGGAATCTTTTCAATGTGGATGTCCATGATTCAAGCCTGTGTAAACACGAGGCTCCCATGGTATGTGTGATGGGTTTTCAAGGCTGGCGTATTTATCATGTCTTGAGTTACACAAATTGTCTCTGGATGCTCAGCAATGAACAAGCATATCAAAGGCAAGAGCCCTCCGACAGCAAGCCCTGCAGCGAATCTCCACAGGGGGAGGGACCATCCCCTTCAGGATTTCAAAGAATGTTTGTGGGGATTCCTAGCGGGGGAGATCAAGGCAGGAGGCGGCAGTCACAAATCATTAAATCTTCAGTAGTGAACAGTTAGGTGGCCAGAGATGATTTGAAGTTACTGATAAGGTATAATTGGGAATCTTTACCCAGCACCGTATTTGGAGAGCACGAACTTGTCTGTCCTGTTGAACAGGTCAACTTTCAGAGCAGAATACGTTCTAAGTGTGGCATATTTATACAGTCTTTCAACATGAATTTTAGGGACTCACTGAGTTTGATAATGCGTAGATTCCAGTATAGAAAATGTGACACCTTAAAGGATCTTCGTGCAGTAATCAATGATGGGTTACTTTTGCCAGCAATCGATCCCTATCATTACGCACTCTGTGATTCTGGGCACATCGCTTAACCTTCCTATCCATATAAACAAATAATGGTGGCCTTGTGTATCGGTATATTTAGCACGATGTATTATTGTTATTCATGTCAATCTTCGCAAATCTAGTTCCCCCGGAACGCTTGCGGTGAGCTCATTTTTACAAACGGTTCGCGTGACCCCCCTTGATACGTAGTGCGTCTTCTTTAAAACTTTTCAGATGTATCCTAAACATAGTTTATACGCGAGGTTCCAGTCGAAAAGTTATGCCGGGAGGAATGTGTTTATGTTACATGCTGTTGTTGCTAGGTGCGTGGATACCTCGACCCGGAATGGGAGCAGCGCCCTCGGCAGTAAGCTGGCGGCACTGCCGCCCCAACACGGAACAGCAGCTGCAGCCACCAGAAGCGTCACTTCGTTCTAATTTTTCTGCACATGCCAGCGAGGAGTTCTTTGACGTCAACGTCTCCACTGCCTAGAGGGTCACTTTTAAGAGGCGAAGCGGGGGGGGGGCGGCGGGGGAGATGGCAGGGGACTAGTGTGGTTAGTTTCTAGTTCTAGTGTAGTTTCTTCCCACATTGAGTCGGCCGTACCCCTGCTTCGCGCAGCCCCGCTCCTTACCTTTTTCCTTTAATCTTGCTTCCGGGCTCGCTAAGGGGGCACTGCCGCCCGCACCCGTCTTCCTCCGTTCGGGGGCACCGCCGCCCGCACCGACCCCCGCGTGGTTCGTGTACGCCAGTTGCCTGCTCACAATCTGCTCCTGTTGCTCCGGGCACCGCCGTAGTGGCTCCAAGTGCCCTGGAGCCTCAGTCTGTGGTGGACCCTGCCCGTACCCTCGCCGACAGATGGGGCAGGGGTGAATGGCCGCATATTTTCCTTCCGACCAACGGCGCGAAATGCCGTGTAGCGTCCTTGCGTCCCCTTCTCCGGTCCGGTCTGTCAGCTTCCCCCGGCTTTCCTTTCTGCCTCTTCAGCTTGGATCATCCCGTCGCCTGGAGCCTGTCACCTGCAGGGGCCTTCGTCCGGCCGGTCTTTGGCGCGAAAGGTCGATGATCTCCGCTCGATCTTCTCTTCTTCTTTTGCGGGGGGGGAAATTCGAAATGTGGTTTCCCGGGCCGTTGGCCCTTCTTAACCCCCCCCTTGCCTATCCTTCTCGCCCCCTGATTGGGGGGGGAGCTTCCGTTGTTTTCGGGCCTATCCCTGCCCTCCCCGGCCTAGCCGGGTCTTTTAATTGCGGGGGGCGTGGCGTGGGGGGGTCCCGCCGCCGGCCGGCGTTTTACCCGGGCCTCGATCGGGTCCGGCTTTGCCTTCCCCGGCCCGGGTCCTGATTCCACATGATAAAAAGTAAAGTCAGCAAACGTCTGCAAGTTACCGCTGCCAACTACTATTCACGAGAGAAAACTTAAACTGTGATAGTGCATTAGTGATAGGTAGACCAGTAATCGTGAAATCAGCAAAATCCTGCTTACCTATTAAACAAAAACATCATATACCTCTTGCAAACAATGGATACAAACAAGCTGTAGTGTTCAAAAGAGCAAATCACAGAGTTTAAGATACCGCAGTATGCTCAGAAATCTGTCAGCCAGCGCCATGCTCCCTAGAAGGGGCAATCCAAGTTAATTTGGCTACCCTCCCGAACAGATTCCCCTTTTTTTTTTAGTCCTCATAAACCTTTTTACTTCCAGCTTCAAACCTACAGTCCCTACGATGCCGCCCTGTTCGTTCATCTGCGGCCCTAGGTCTACAAGCCCGGGAAGACGTTGTTGGCCTTTTCCAAAATGACCAGGTCAACTGGATTTCCAAGATCTACGTCTGGTGTAATCATAGGACTTTGATTCTACCCTTCCGCCACATTCTCCTCCAGCCATGTACTAAGTGGCCCCCAAACATTTGATCTTCTAAAAAGCCTAGGTGAGGTGTCCAATTTCAACATATACATCACTGAATTTAGCCACTCTGATTTCATAGGAAGATCTTTTGACACCCAATTCCTGCAGATTTTTCTCTTCACCAGCAGGATTAGGTAGAACATCAGCTTATTTATCCTTTTCTTCACTTTCACAGCTTCTTCGACTTTCCCTAAAAATATTACACCAAGGCGTACCTTAATGTCTAATTGGAGCACCTGACTTATGCTCCTGCTTTCCTCTTCCCAAAATTGTAGTATCTCTGGGAACTCCATGAAGAAATGGATATCATCAGCCTTTTGCAGGCCACATTTCACACAGCACGCTGGATCCCTATTCCCCATTTAGGAAATCCTGTTTGTGGACCAGAAAGCTGTATGAAGGGAAAAGAGATGGTTCCTGCTCAGATCTGCAGACTTTACTGTAGTGGAATGTAAGCACATTCATACTTGCCACAGATATGGAATCTGCAGCTGCGGCAAGCTTCTTCCCCATAGTTCCTCTGGAAGTACGAAGTCTCCACCCTTGCTATCCAGACTCTGCCAGTACCAGCATGAGACCTCTCTCTTTCTCATTTTCCCCTTCTGTAGCTATTATTCATGCTCATTTGAGTTCCCATCCTTGGCCCTCCGATCACAGGCCCAACTTTGTAACTGCAGGAGCTTGAAAGCTGTAATTTTACCCTGAGTTGCCCTTTGTATATCCTCCCCCAGGAGTAACTTTCTATCCTAAATCAGCTGCCCCAGTGTTGTATCTTCGTCAAAAAGATGGGAGTCGCCAACTTATCTTTCAGGCATTCGGGTGTGCTGAATGACTCCCAGACTGGTGCATATCTGCTATAGTATGCAAGCTTCTGCGACCAAAGATAAGCCATTGCCTGTACCTCTTTCAATCTTACTTTTTTGTAAAATGTTGTATCCTCAAACTTATACAAAAAGCGAGATTCACCCTCTCTTACATTTTGCAGCATAACTTTGAATGGGCTCTCCCTTGCAACAGTTTCCTTAAGTAAGCAACTAAAGTTCTTAAACTTCAAAGTCCATGCATAAATCTGAAAGTCTGGCAGCGCAATCCCCCCATTCTCTTGTTTTCCATGAAGCTTCTTCAATGATATTTGCAAACCTTTCGGTGCCCATTCAAAGGAGTTAATGGTACCTTGCAGCCTGCCCAACCTCTTGTTTTTTAAATACATAGGAATGGAGTTAAACAGGAAGGTACATTTTGGTAGGATAGTCATTACTTTAAAGTTGGCCCTACCAAAGATAATTAACGGTTGGAGAGACCAACTAGCTTAAAGCCGATTGGTGTCTTTCATCATATTTTTAAAGATGGATTCCGCGATCTTGTCTATATCCTGTGTGATTTTTATCCCAGGATATTTTGTCTCTCTCTTAGCTCCTTCGTTGACCCCCTCCATATTCCAGGCCATTATTTTAGTCTCTGAGGTGTTTACTGCATATCCCGATACCTCTACAAAATCCGACACCAGTTTATGTATTGCTAATAGGGATGGTTGTGTATCTGCTGTATAACTCATAAAGTAATCAGAGTACAGAGAGATGCTTTATCCCATATGTCATGCTTAAAGGGTCTTATCTTACTCCTGTTAATATGAATTTTGATCCATTTAATGATAAAAATGAACTATCACCCGAATTAACAGACTTGCCCCTTCTGAACTCCACATCTAGGTTGACACAGAAGTATGTAGTCAAGTAGGCCCTGCAACCAATGCCTGGGATTACTGATTGATGGGTCACAGGTGGGAGGGTGCATAACTGGCAGGCAAACAATGGAACAGAAAACTCTTGATCAATTCCACTGATAGGAGCAGCAACATTGAAATGGTCAGGGGAGATAGCCCTAATAAAGCACACATGGCTGGAGAGGGCACACACTCTCCTAAAAAATCATCAATTCAGATGCCACATGTGTTAGAAAAACATAGCCAATCAGGGCCTAGCTCACGTAGTGATCTAGTCCTCCCCATGCAGGACGTCTGGACACATTTACCACTGGCCACAATGTGCCCATGCAGGACAAGACCCACCTATAGTAAATATTTATCTTTAATTTATGACTCTAAAGGCAGCAACCAACATTCTCACCATATATGATACACCGTAAACCTTTATTGCTTTTTATAATATTTTATATAAAGAGACCACTAACTCAATGTATATTGAGACAGCCACAGATCTAGTGCCTGTAACTGTTCTCCCAGCCAAACTGTTTAATTAAGCAAACTGTTCCTGTTTTGCCAAATGCCACTTGTCTTCTGTTACGTTAAGGAAATCCAATTTGAGCAACATTTTGGTGAGCCACCCTAGGAGGATTTGGACCTCGTACCCAACTGACAGCTGAAGGAAGGTGACACAGCCCGGACAGATTCACATTGCACAACAAGAAAGGTGGGTGAGCACCACAATTAACTGGAAGTTCTGCTGAGTCCCCGCGGTGGAGTTCCATCCTGAAGCAGCCGTCACAGAGAGTAAGAGACTACATCAGAACCTAAAACATAGTCTAAAGCATTTGGCGTATGGCAAACTACGGAGAAGCATAAAAGATAACCTGACCACCCTTCCACTGACAGGGTTTGGCATGTTACCTATTTTATATGTCCTAACTGTATCAGTTGTAAGGCAGCCTCATAAACGTTTCCATGGGAGTCAAATTTGTTTAATAGCTGACTGCTAGCTGAGGTGAATATAGTGTACTATTGTGTTTTGCTATTGATAACTCCCAGGAGGCTGATTTTTGTGACATAGCTATCCTGATTGGGCGGGGTTGCCACTTCAGCCTCATAGTTTTTTTTAGTTCAATTGTTTCTCAGTTCTAAAGTGGTTTCTTAACCCCCTTAGTATATGGAAGGAGTGTGGGAGGTGCATCTTGCTTGACACTGGGCGTTACAGGGCAGAATTCGGATAGGGAAAACTTGGACCAGGAAACTTGGTGTAACTCATGTGTGGCCAACAGGGGCTGATGATTCCAGAGTTATTACTAAACTGTGTCTATGATTACCACTGTTTAAGAGTGCATAGTGGCAGACTATCCAACTCACTTAGGAACGTGTTCCACACTAGAGGATAATATGTGATGAACGTGCTAGGTTGTGTTTGACAAAATATTTTTTTTCTGTTGATCATTACTGAAATGTATTCTTGTATGTGATGATATTGCATTGCCTTTGAAAACTGTATCATATGAAATTTTGAATTTGGGCAGGATTTTTTCCAACATATCACATATTTGCCCGGTGTTACATTACTACATATGTAGTCTTATCATGCTTTATTGAAACGCTTGCTTGAACTGATATCACATATTCGCCCTGTGTTACAATACTACACATGCAGTCTTAACTTGTTTTATTGAAACGCTTGCCTGAACTGTTTGGTGAATAAATTGAAAGCGCTGAGCTAAATGTACATAAATCTAAAGACTGCGCCACATACGAATTAGCCCTAAGATTCAACAAAACAAAAGAGGATAATGGCATTTGAATTGTATTGTCAAATGTACTAAACATTTCATGGATTCCCCACTAAAGCATATGGAGACTAGGTTCCCCAAACAGATAAGACTTAATAAGTATTGCCTAGAGTGGCATTTACACAAAAAGGCACACACAATTCCTTGGCCTAAGGAGGGAACATTTGACACAAATATAATTTCAGACACCAAAACACATATAAAAACCAGTTATACAGGACAGAAGAGAGACAAAGGGGAGGCAGTGTTAGAATTGTGGGCTATCTTTGAAGAGGTATAACTGGATAGCCCCACAATGCTGACAGCGAGCAAGGCATCTGCACCTCCCCCACCATATGTAGGGATGGATGTACTCACCCCAGCTCACCCTGCAATAGGATATTTGAACCCAATAATACTAGAAGTCAATGAGTTCCCCACCGAAAGACAGTCAGTCAAGCATAAGCCCAAAAAATCTAAAAGCAAGCAAGCCCAGACGCCATTGGCACAGCCCATGTTTCTAGGGAAGGTCCCCAAAAGCTTGACTCCCCATCCTCCACACAACATGTGACACCTCAAAGGTGGGTAATATACATTTTTCCACTGGGAGCAGGTGATCACAAATGTCGATCAGGGAAATTTGTGGCAGTTCTTGATAGCGACTCAGTGAGCTCGGGAGATAAAGGGAGCTCTAGTCCCCAGGGAGCTGATGATGAGGGTGGGCCTATAGGATCTGTCCATATAGTTAAGGAAGAAAGCAAATTTGAGGCTAACTAAAACATGAACGAAGGCTCGAGAGAGAGGGCATGCAACCAGGAGTTAAAACAAGAATATAGAAGAGTTGGAGGTCAATGAAAGGCTGCTAGCAGGTCTCAGAGCCACATTGTCCGGTCAACATAGGAGAGGGGCTGACCAAGGAATAAAATAGAAAGGCAGCATGGTATTGACTGTCCTGCGACGCAGAAAAAAACAAAATGGCACCTGTATGTGCACACAAGGGAAGCAGCGATGAGGATAAGCATTGCTCCTTATAGGTGCACAAAAAAATGATAGATGAACCCCGAGGGAGATAATAGCTAGAAGGGAGGGGAAGGCCAATGTATCCCCATTTTGCGACCTACTAGCAGATTGGACTGAGGTGAGGGAGCAATATGACAGGTCTTGGCTGAGGGAACAATTGTTTGAGCCAGAGGGCATGGCAGTAGTGGAGGACCTCTTCAGGCATGAAGGGGGAACCCTATATGGGACTTCCTTTACATTCAGCGATGCCTCATGAGATGGGAGTGCTATGTTGAGGAAAAGCCCATAGAGTCACCTAGCATGAGAGTGTGCCAATTACTACAGAAGAGCGCGGAGGGGATTATATACGTGCCATGGGCTCAGATGAATAAAGAGGGGTTGAGAACAAAGTAACTGCCATTGCCGGATGGGGCAGGGAAGTGGATAACATGCTTCCAGAAAAACACTGCAGGTATCAGTCTAGCAATAGGAGACATTAAGAGCCTGCTAAGCCGTCTATTTGGGGAGCAGACTAACACAGTGTTGCTCAAGCTTGCATTCCAGTAATCACACTAACGGATATCTAGCATGACGGGCCATGTCTAATATGCACCGGCACCAGAACTGGACTGCCCTAAGAAAAACATATTACCTGACAACCCAGATATCGGAGGGCTAATGGCAGGGACTATGAAGCCAGAGGAAAGCTTAAACGAATTCCTAAATAGAATGAGGGAAAGATGAGGACAAGAAACCAGACAGCCATGGACGGATATGGGCCCACAAGTCACATTTTTCTACAATATTCTTAAGAAAGAGTTACTTACTGAGATACAGAGCAGGTTGGACAGCGTAGTTCGTCTAAATACCAAACCCTGCCAGAAGATGCAAGCTCACATGCTCCACTACCATAAGAAAAACCAAGAGAAGGCTAGAGAGAAGCAGGAGCAGGCCCAAAGAGATACAACAAAGCTAGTTCAACACAAGTTGAAAAAGACTGCCCTCAAATGAGCAGCTATGGCCGCAACCATGCAGATGTCACCAGACTCAATGGGGGCTCCACCACAAACCTTTAGAGGGTAGCAAACAAGCAGTCCAGGAGCACAATCAGGGTATGGTAGTGGAGGCTTGGAAGGATCCTCGGGGTGCTAATATTGCCATAGGTGGGGTCATCGGATAGAGAGGTGTTAGATAAAGCGATAGCATGTGCAGCAGAAGCAGCAGAGGTCAGTGAATCAGGGCCAGCCACCACAAACCCCCACAAATGCCCCTCCTCAGTACCAAGCACAGGGTAATCAGAACTTACCACACACCCAGTCTTGAGAAGATCCACCAGTCACTGCACAACCACTGCAGGGATCCAGCAATTGGACAAGCATGGGGAATCAGCAGCCACAGACAGGGAACCCAGTGCAACAGGGACGGGGGCCACAACTCCAGCAGGGAGGGGTGATAGTGTAGGGAGGTAGCACCTTCTCGCTATCATAGAACCAAAATACACAGAAACATAGGCCCCCACAGGAAATACCAAAAAGTAATTATAAAAACAATAACCCAACACCCAGCTGATAGTAAAGACTAACAGCATCCCCCTTCCACCTTTTCCATAACAAAAAGGACTACAAACAGCATTAGAGACTCAAAAGTTTTTCCTGGCTTCCTGGAATTCAGGGCTGCAGTTGGCTCTGTCATCAGGTGACCACATTAGGTCTGGAATCGACGATAAGGCCATGGGAGCAGGCCTAAAGCGCATTGAGAAAGAAGGCCTCCGTCTGCTGCTGATCCCCCAGGGACGTGTTGACTGATGACCCCCCCAACGCAGCGCAGTGTGATGAGGGGGCAGAGAAAAAAAAATTGGTAAAAAGAGCAGTCACACAGGTCCCTCAGCCAAAGTCTAATAGGACATACTTCAATTACCAGGCCAACCGGTCCCCATTTCCTCGAGCCTCATGCCTAAGCTTGATGTGTCCTTCATGCCATACAATTTCAAAAGCATCCCCAAATTGCTCCAAAGGCCTCCGATGCAGTGGAGGCCTCCCTT
Source organism: Triturus cristatus (assembly GCF_964204655.1). NCBI lineage: Eukaryota > Metazoa > Chordata > Amphibia > Caudata > Salamandridae > Triturus > Triturus cristatus. The sequence goes on from NC_140585.1 coordinate 722,639,666, forward strand.
TCAGTAATGAACAAAGCCATCCTCGGTGACTGGGACCAATGCTCTTCTCATGCCTCGGACGGGACAATCCTAAATCTCCATAGCACCCCACATGCAGAAGTCAATAAGCCTAGAGGCCTCAGTGGGCTACCAGAAATCTCAGTTTTGCCTGGACTGTCCTGGTTTTTCTTTTTTGTCATCTATCCCGGCAAAGTTTTCGGGGTGTTGGGAGGGTTCACCGAGATTGCCTTTAGAGCCCGTAATTAGTCTATGTCCCATAGCACTTATTGGTCTGGCTTGACCCATTAACGAATGCTATCTTCCAGGCATCCTACACCCATTTGTGATGTGAATTTGCAATCCTACTCCCATATGCAATATCCTGATTTTTGGTGTTTTTGTGAAAGTTTGGTAACCCTACTTCAGCAGAATGATGAGCTCGAGGCTCCAGTCGGGGGCTTGATGAACGTTCCAAGGTAAGGTGTGGCCTGAGGCAGAGGACGGTGCCAAGGATGAAGGCCTCCAAGTCTCTACCCACCATCCAGGAAATTGGGTGTACCCACTTCCAGGTTCAACCCCCTTCCAAGGATAATCAGCTCACATTGCTAAACCTTGCAGACACCATCCAGGAAACCCTAACTGCTGACCCCACGGGAGTAGTTGAGGGGCGGGAGAAGAAAGCCAGATCCTCCCCCCATGGGGCAAGGGAAACAATTAATAGTGCTGCTCAAGAAAATGCCCAAAAACTAAAAGTAAAATCTACCAAAAACAAGATTCTAGATCAAAGGCAGGGTCAAGATCAGCAAACCCAGGTATCTGAGACCAAGAGGGAGGGCCGGGTTTGGGTTACACACCACTTGTGGGTAACAGGGAGGAGCAGAAGCGTCAAATGTGCTCACAGGCACATGGTAGACACCAACAACACCAAAACGACAACACGTCCCCTACTGAGCTGCATTGCTTCTGCAGGACTAGCATCCCCCCATAGGGATCCTACTAAAAGCCACAGTTCCATCCCTCCCTGTATTCATGAGACCACCAACTCACCAACATACCCACCACCTGAATAATCACTCAGAATCTAAATGTCGAAGGTCAGAAAACCACTCAAGTCACTAAAAGATGTTTTTAATAGGGGGTCACCTTCCGGTGCCTCACTAGATCTTGACTATTGTTGCGTTGAAATCACACCCCTAGGATAAAATACAGCGACTCCAAAACCATTAAAAACAGACCATGTGTAATGTTTCTGAGCTAACAATCATGCAAGTTCTGTAAAAATAAACAGGTAACCGAGAAAAAAACTAAGTGCACCAACACAACTTGTCGTCAACCCCCAATTTCCAAACTTACATCAATGGAACGAGGGAAAACCTATGGGCCCTTAGCAAGGGGTCTGCTTCACACCTGTGAGTGTGCACCTTTCCTTTGTGTAGTTGAGCCCCTCCATGGTGAGGATACCCATGACCCTAATTCCATGAACATTTTCAAATTGGCCAGAAGGAACTCAGCCGCTGGAGGAGCACAATGGCTCCGAAGGGACTCACACCTCAAACTAAAATATCACAACAAACGTTATGTACACTTGTATGGTTGTGTATGATTTGCCTGCTATGAGTAGTCATGATTACCAGTGAGGAACTGCTGGGTCAAAAGAGTTCCACTAATGGGGAACTACAGCGCCCACGTAGGGACTTTTTGTGTTACACTAAACAGAACACCAGCATCCCACATGTATTACACAGCACCCTTTTACATAACACCTGGTATCAAGACATGATGTCAGGTGGCTCCCAATCATCAGCCAGGTCATGTTATGTCTGCTCATTGATCCCTTATGCAGTAGGCACAGATAGGCTGTACCTGACTGAAGAAATAGCCCCCAAGAAAGCAAAATGCCTTAATCACTTCTACCTGTGTAGGATAAGGGTCAAGATCCACCCCGACAACTACCGCACAGGGTACTTGTAAACCCGATCCGATATGATACCAACCAAACAGAGCTATACATCTTCACCGAAAACACTGATATCCAAAACCGAGCAGGACAGAATGCAAAGGTAGTATACCACAGGGGAGGATATCACTTGGCCCCGAGATTTCCTGGAGAAGAGGTTTTTGTAGCTAGAGAAACCCCCAACTCACTGCACAAATACGTCTGCTCCAGTGTCCATCTTTGTATGGAGAGTGCCCCTTAGTGATCCGGTGCAGTCTTCTTTAACAACAAGTAGTCTCCCAACATAGAATTCCTGTGTAGGGCCATCCACCTTTGGGATAAAAAGGAGAAAGTTTGCATGGGGGAGGGTTTAATGAAAGTATGGTCAACCCATGTCAGGAAATGTGGGACACCTCGTGGGTGGGTACACTTGTTTAGAAGGGAAGGGTCACCTCTGATTATATGGAAATTTACCCTGTATTCTTTATGTTTCAGAGGAAAAAGAATGCTTCCAATGGGAGTGAATGCTAACTGCGGACTGACTTTACATAGTCCGGATATGCAATGGGGCACCTCTATGCTTCAGGATTTTTATTGGCAGCGCAGCGAGCATGCCTATACTCTGCTGGTTCCAGGATGGAGAGGTTTGTGTAAGGGTGGGCGTAGTGGGCGTAGTGGGGCTACGTGAAGCAGCACGTAGTGTGCCCAAATCTACGCACACTACGCGCTTCGCGTAGCCCCACTACGTGCCACCCACCTCCCGCCCGCCCTCCTTTTAAATAATATCAGCAATGTAAAATAAATTAAAGTAAAGAGACTTACCTTAAGCGCGGCGTCTCCGGGGCTCCCTCTTCTTCGTTTCTAATTTCTTCTGACAAATGCGCATGCGCGGACGCCCGCGCATGCGCATTTCTCGCAAGAAATGCGCATGCGCGGGTGTCCGCGCATGCGCATTTGCCAGAAGAAATTAGAAACGAGAAAGAGGGAGCCCCGGAGATGCCGCGCTTAAGGTAAGTCGCTTTACTTTAATTTATTTTTCATTGCTGATATTATTTAAAAGGAGGGCAGGCGGGAGGTGGGTGGCGGGTGGCAGGCAGCTACGCTTCGCCCTCGGCGTGTGCGTAGCGCTGCCCTGCTTCGCCTACTTCGGAAAGTGCAAAGCAGGCAGCGCTACGTACACTACGTGGGCGAAGCGTAGTGCTACGCCCGGGGTTATTTGTGTTCCCTGGTAACCTTGCACACCCCGACCCAGGTCATTCCAAGAGAAGAGCTAATGGAGTTGTACCAGCACCCATTAAAGAAAGAGTCCATCTTGCTGCAGAAAGCTTGCAAAACGTGAGCGGCACTCCTAAAACACCATAAATTCAAATGACACATGAGTTAGGAACATATAGCCATTCAGAGCCTAGAACACAGAGTGATCACATGCTCCCCATGCTGGACATTTGGACACATTCACCCATGTGTCCATGCAGGACCCATCTGTAGTAACCATAGACCGTTAATTTATAACTCTAAAGGCGGCAATCAACATTTCTCACCATATCTGGTTTTCCTGACATCCTTTATTTCTTGTTGTAATATTGTATGAAAAGAAGCCACAAAATCAATGTAAATTGAGACAATTCTCAGACCTAGTTGCTATAACTGTTCTCCCAGACAAACTGTTAAATTAAATAAAGTATTCCTGTTTTGCCAAACACCTCTTGTCTTCTGTTTTTTAGGAAATCAATTCAAGCAACACTCTCTCGCCTGAGCTTCAAAGCTAGCAGTTGAATGTATAAGTTAAATAACAACGGGGTGAGAGGGCATCCCTGCCTCTTCCCTCTCATGATTTTGAACTCTGTTGTTGTGTTATTGAAAAGAATTTTGGCTGAGGCATTTGTATATATTCACTGAATTACTCTCCCTGGAAATTCTCCTCTAGGTTATAAAGTTTCAGAACCGCATTCAATTTGGACCAATTTACCCTATCAAGCACCTTTGTGGTGTCGAGTGTCAAAACAGCTAGGGGGACTCTGAAGGTGGTCGCCAAGTCATTTGCACATATCTGCTCATGCTTCAGTTTGTGAAGATAGTTACCGTTCATAAAACTCTTCTAACCCTCTGTTGCTGAGCTAAAAGGTGACTTTCTTACTGATGCAATTTTTCCTCCAATTCCTCAACTTCTTTCCAATATGTCTTATTCTTCTGGGCTACAATGCTAATTAGCTTCCCCCCTCATAATAGCCTTAGAGGCATACCATATTGTGAACAGAGGATCTGAACCTACATTTATACTCATTAATTCCTTTGTTTCCACTCTTAAATGCTCAATGAACTCTTGATCTATTAGCAGGGTCCGGTCTAAAATCCACCTCTTTAAGTCTTGCCTGATGACCAGTTTCATCTCTAAAACGACTATTGGATGTTCAGAGAGGAGAGCTGTTACATGTTTAACTTCCTTGACATCTTCACTTATACCTTGATCTACTAATATAAAGTCTATCCTGGGTGAGTGACCTTATTTTTTGTTATGAAAGGTATATCCAAGGTCCTTCACAGATCTTACCCTCCAAATATTGCATAGACTAGATGACTCATCATGTTTTTAGGTATACCTGATTTTTTTTTATACGTTTTGTGCCTGCTAATATTTGATCCATCCAGGATATTATCCATAATTGTGTTAAAGACTCCATCCATAATGAATGGAGCAGACAAAGTCAATATTGTTTGTAAGACTACTTTAAGGGGATCGATATCCTCCACATTGAGCCCATAATATACCACCAGTGTATATTTGTGGCTGTTCGATTGTAGAACAGCAATAACATGTCTGCCCTTCTTAGCCATCTTACTCTCTGCTATAGTTGCCTCAAGTTGTTGTATTTGTAAGAATGCTACCCATTTAACATGACAGCTCTGGTTGCTGCATACCACATGTCGAACCCACTTCTGTTTGCTAAATAGCTCCAGGCATTCCTTTTTGGTAAAATGGGTTTCTTGCAGAATTATAATACGAGCTGCTGAATCCTTTCGATTTTTTTTTATTAATCTGGCTTTGGTCAAAATCTGCTCTATTATGGAAAATGTCAGGAAGTTAACTTAGATCTTCCTTGGCTTGCTTCTACTGGGGTGTTTCCTAAATGGGTCCCTGTTTACTTGTTGGATATCACTGGTGAGACCCACCTCTGAGACTTCTGATGGGCTCCTGATTTAAGAAGGGCTACAATAAACCTCTTAATATTTTCCCCTTCTGCTCTGTCTGGCACATTCAAGACTCTTATGTTGTTTCATCCTTGCACTATTTTCTAGTGATTAAAATGTATCCTGGATCGCTCTCTCTGAGTTTTATTGCCCATATCTCTTCTCTGTCTTTTGTGGCTGCAGTTTTAAATTCTGCCACTGTATCTCAAGTAGATTTTCTACTTGAGCAGCAGCTTTCTGACTGTGAACGGTTGCGACTGCCAATGCTGGAGAAATCCCAGCTCCAGGGGACACCAAATCTCTCTTGTGCTTGTCAGCGTTCTGTTTTTGAGCCAACCATGAGAAAAAAAACTCTGCCACATGGTGGTTGGTGGAATTTGGCCAGAACTCTGCCTATTCCACTGGCAGAGTGGAACATATCATCCACCCGTACTCGTTTGGTAAACCTAAAATGTAAGAAAGTAATTTTCCTTGGCATAACTTTATTCAGTTAAGGGGGCATGGTTCTATGCCTTCAAAGATGGTTGCTCTCTAGAGGCGCTCCGTAGAAGTTTGGGAGTGCCACACCGCTCTCTAAAGTGGAGTTGTTCGAGGTGTGAAGATCCCTGTATTTAAGCCATGCAATTTTCATGGCATTAGTGAGCGCCGTTATACTATTTTTCTCCTTTCCTTTTGTGGACGTATTTCTCCTCACGGGACTCATGCCTCCCATTTTGTTTATTTGATTTCTGCTCCATTTTTCTCTTGTTCGCAGAGAAGTTATTATCATATATCGGCTTTCATCATTCTTGATTGCAAAGTGACTAAACATGAAGCATCTCTACTGAAATTACTGCAAGGTATTTATTAATAATTATCTTGTGGATTCCTTACATGAACTAACATCTGCGTTCTTCAATTCAAACCCACTGCTGAACAGAGTTTCAATATATTTAAGCCTTTGGCTTAGTTTCAAATTTCTTTTAAAACGCATTTTGTCTCTCAGGAAGTGTACCCTGTGGCATTTTCTTCAGAAATTCAAGGATATATGCATGGCTTTCACTCCTCATTGACTTTGCTTTTTGGTTTCACTGGCTCACCTATTGCAATAGTTTGCCTGTCTTTTATTGTAGTTGTACCTCATCATTAGAAAAACCCTGGTTGAAGTTTCTTTTTTGTGTGTTTAGTGAAAGAACAAAGTCTGTACATCGCACTCCCTCTATTTTTCCATCCTCATCTTTGGAAGATTATAATTCTTTCAATATCCTTCAAAAAGATAGGGATCACTCTGATTGCAATACATCTCTGACTCCAGTGGGATCTATATTATTGTCATCAAATATTTTGCTTCCAACTGCCAAGCATGTTTCGAAATTAGTTGCCTTCCCTATACTTTCATTGTGCAAACATATTAAAAAGACACTCCATTACCTGTTACATCTCCTCTGACTGTTTTCATGGGATTACTTCTTGAGGAGATTTGGACTCTTCAACCATATATGGAAGAAACTAATCAACGCCTTCAAAACTTAGATGATAAGTGGTCATGTATGGAGAATAACGTTGTACAAATGGAGCAACGTGTAGAATCTTTTAAAGTTATGGTGAGTCACTTTCCCTCTATGCAAATGTAAATTACTCATCTTAAAAAAACAAGTAGAGAATCTTGAAAATCTCAACATGCATAATAATTTGCACATATATGGTTTGGTAGAAGGTTTGGAAGGCTTGGATCTCATTACATTTTTTAAATAAATTCTTCCAAAGATTTTTGGCATTTCTGATACTCCAATTCTTAATATCCAAACAGCACCTTGCTTGGGTCATAGTCCCTGTTCTGCAGCACCATCCACCAAACCAAGAGGTGTTATCATTTACTTCGTGGAATATGCTGATTTATTGAAGGTTCTTTAAACAGCTAAACCTAAGGGTCGAATCACCTGGCAGGGATCTACTCTTTTCTTTCCTCAAGACTATGCTAAAGAAAAGGTGGATAGGAGAAATACGTTTTAAGCCATGAGACCAATGTTTAGAAATATCAATGCTAGATTTGGCCTCTTCCATCCATGTTTGTTTAAAGTGACTTATAAAAATAAAACTATGACTTAGGAGGATTCTGCTTTATTATAACATTTTGTGAACAATTGTAGAGAAGATGTGGATGTTACCAAGCTTTCAAATGTTTGATTAAGTTTTAAAATGCGTTGAATGCTTTTCTTCTGTTTGTTTGTTATAGCTGCATATTTTGGTTTTGGATAAATATGTGTCACTTATCCTTCATGTTTCTTCTTTTTGTTAGGTGCAGTTTTCGTGTCTTATCATTGTGATTTCAGTTCCGTTTGGATGGTTTATCTCTCCTTCCCGACTCGCCCTGGGAATCTGGTTGGTTGTGTTGTTTCCCTTATGTGGCTTCACTACCCTAATTTTTTCTGTGTTATTTTGGGCATCTTAGTTTGTTCTTTACGTGGATGGTTCTTGTTTTTCCTTTTTGTACACCCTATTCTCTTCTGTTCCTCTTTATTCAGTCCCTTTTCTATCTTCTCTAATATATCTCTTCACTTGTTTACTACTTTATGTAATCTTTCTTACTTATATCTAGTTTTATATTTGCTTTCTACTTTTTCCCCTTTCATGGCTATATATTTCTTTTCATATGCTAATCAATTTTTCTGGTATAGTTATGCTTGTTCCATGATAATTTTCGTTACTTAAATGAGTTTGTTATATTTTAACTGCTATTATTTGTTTCAAACCTTTACAATATTTATTGCATTATAGATGGCTTTAGGAATTGTCTCTTGGAATGTAAAGGGTTTAGGTTCTCCTATAAAATGTCAGAGAGTACTAACACATATTTCCAACTCAAACTGTGATATTGCTTTACTGCAAGAAATTCATATTTTAGACAAAGCAATACCTAAACTTAAGCAACAAGACTTAATCCCTTCGCCGCGGCACGAATTCTGCCGCGGCGCTGGAGTGGTTCCGTCACGACTCCGCTCACTGCGCTAATCACCCGCACAGGCGGGGAATTAGCGCCGCGTGGGCGGAGCGGCCGCCAACGGCCGCAGCATGACGGAACCACTCCGTCATGAGCACATGGCGCCCGTGGCTCAGGACGGAGTGGTTCCGTCATGAGCAGGGAAGGGGTTAAGCAACAAGAGGTTGGTCATGTTTTTGCTTCTTCAGGCACTGGAAAGCGTAATGGAGTAGCCATTTTATGTCACAAATGTTTAGATGTACAGGTCCTCACATAAGATACTGATGTGATGGGTAGATGGGCTTCTGTTTCTTTTTTGATTAATAGAATGTCTATGACTAGCTTTAATCTTTATGGACCCACTTCTCCAGACAGCTCCTTTTGGACCAATTTTTTTTTAAATTGATGATTTACAAAGATGATTATTTATTAGTAAGTGGTCATTGTAACATTATCGACCATAATTCTAAATCTAAAGTCATTCCTTCCCACATGCTCTCTTAGTTACATGTACTATTCAACAAAGGTCTCTAGTGGATGCTTGGAGAAAATGTATTCCCATGATTTTAGAGTATACATTCTTCTCCTCGTACATTCCTCCCAATCCTAATTAGATTATGTGTTCCTTTCTAACTCAATGGCACAGCACTTTACACTTTCTGATATAAGGTTAAATATTAATTTAGGACCATGCCCCTTTCACTCTGGATTTCGATCTTTTTCTGGCTACTCAAGGTACTAGAAGATGAAGATTCAATAATTCCCTTCTTTTGGATCCCAGTTTGCTAAAAAATGTTTGATTGTTTTGCTGCTACCCTTTTTCTTGAAAATTAGAACCATACTACCTTTCCCCAGATTATATGGGACACCTTAGAAGCTGCTTCTAGAGATTTCATTATTTCTTCATATCTCATAAAAAGAAAGTTTTGCTAAATAAATTGAATTTACTTATAGTACATATTAAACAATTAGAACACTTTTATTATCATACAAATTCTAGAACTTGCTTAGTGGAACTTATTAAATCCAAATTTGCCTTTATATATATTATCCACAGAAAATGGCAATTCATTATTACTTAAAGCCTCTGCTAAATACTATGTTGGTCGAAATAAAGCTGAAAGCTTCTGGCAAACTACCTTAAAGTTAAGAAGGAACAGGCCAAAATGTATTCCATCCACACTTCTACTAATCGTATGCTTTATTAAAATGAAAATATATTATCCGAATTAAGGGGCATATGTATCAAGCCCTTTTCCCATTCGCAAACGGGCCGATTCTCAGAATTGGCCCGTTTGCGAACGGGAAAAGGTCTTTTGTGATGTATCATTCCAAAAGAGCATCGCAAATGAAAGAATCGCAAATTTGCGATTCTCTATTTTGCGATGACATTTAAGGAATTGCAAATTGCGATTCCTTAAATGCGATGTAACAAGCACCCAAGTTGTGGGATTTCTCCTTAAGAATTCAAGTTGGTGGTAATTTGTGATTTCTTTGAAAGATGCATTTTTGGCATTTTTCAAAGTGCCATGTGGCGCACATACATGCCCTTAGGGCAAGTATTTTCACCACATGCGCACACATGCTCATTTCAGGGGTGCATCAGAATGTCCTTATGACACCCTTGCACCCTTGAAATTATTCTCAATTTGCGATTCTCTAATTGCGAATCGCTAATTGAGAATGTCTTCCCATTCATTCCTATGGGCCTCCTGGCCCATAGGAATGAATGGAAAGGTATTCCTTAATTGCGATTCGCAATTAAGGAATGCCAAGGAATCGATAACAATTTGCGAATTTTTACTTACATCTCTTTTGCGATTCCCAAATAGCGATTCTCATTAATCGCTATTTGAGAATCACAAATAGAGAATTTTATACATATGCCCCTTACACATTTCTTTCCGAATCTTTATTCTCCGAACTATCCAACACTTCGAGAAGATATTCTCCAAAATGTATCTTCCATTACTTCACCTTCTAATCATAATATTGATTTGTCAGTGTTAGATGATGATATTTGAAATCAGGATATATTTAATGTCTTATATACTATTCAACGTGGTAAAGTGCCAGGCCTGATGGCTTTACTATTGAATTTTACTCTCATGTCTCTAAAGTTCTTATTCCTAAATTATATCAACTATTACTCTTTTTTATAACTTCTCAAAAATCTAGTGGTTCTTTTCAGGATGCTTCAATATGTCTTCTTCCAAATATAATAAAGATCATATATTGTGTAAAAATTATAAGCCCTTTTCTTTAATTAATATAAATTATAAAATATTTCTGAAATGTTAGCTCTTTATTTAACATCCTTATTATCTCCACTGATTGGTCAAGAACAATGTGGCTTTAATAAAGATATGAAAAAACAAGAAGAGTCCACTCAGAATTTACAAAATAAAGTGCTAACCTTCCAAAAAGTGACTAAACCCAAGTGAACCGGTTACTAGCATGGGAAAGCAATAACATTTTTCAAAATACCCCTCACCCACCAAAAGGTCCCTTGGTGGCATGCTTCATCATTGGGTTCTTTCCACCCTGCTGCGGGACAGGCGTACTATGACCAACGAATACGTGGGAGCACTTTGGAGTGAGGTAAACTATGTGTATTGGTGTGAGAGTGAAAGGGTCAGGAATGAGTGAGTTTAAAAAATACCTGGCTTTTTGGAAAAGCTAAACTTTAATGCTCCCTACAGCTGGTATTGATATCTAAAAAGGGGAAAGAAGGAGGGAAAAAAAGCTTTAATGAGCAGTTCACTCACTGGTCGACATGTTTCGAAGCCTACCCCTAAGCCTCTTCTTCAGGACCAAATACAATGATCCCTGTTACCACTCTGACTAATGCCTAGTACTGTTGGTCTGTTAGGTCTTTCAGATTAATATTACTTCTGTGCAAGACATTCATTTGATACCTACTTGGTAATATTCTTTAATCGAGCGAATATACAAATTCTTAATTTTGACAATCTGGAAGGATAGAAGCAAAAAAATGAGTAGTCTAGGTGCTCTTTGATATTATCATTACTTATCTTCACCCTACTTGTGTGAGGGGAAAATGGTGATATATTTTTTCTCTGTGATATATTTTTCACATCATGCACGATATTGCATAAATCATGTGATTCGTGCTACCCTCTGTTTGAAATAATGACATACAAGACATAACGATACATATAGCATTTAGGCAAACACACACTCTCGTATTTTCATCAGTTGTGCAGAGACCTTATCCTTTTTTTTTTTAAATACCCATCAGCCTAAAAAATGTAAGGCAGTGAAGGTGGTTTTTCACTCCTCAATATTGATGATAGAAAATGTTATAGAAACGTACATTATAGGTTTCCTAATTGGACCCCATGAGCATCAACACTTGAGGGGGAAGCGCTTGTAGTCAAACACTGTTGGTTTCAATGAAAAAGATATTATTTAGAAACTAGGTACAAAGAAATGATTGTCTGTCCTGGTGTTGAGGTCAGTAGAACCCAATAGTATGATGGCCTAATTTATCGGCTGTGCCGTACTTACTTCGTCAAAGCATCTCTCTCACCTATAGAACAATGCCTGCCCGTGGCTTCGTCGAACACTGAATGCTCGCAGAGACCCGTTATTTGTATCCGAAGAGATCTGCAATCAGTGACAGGCAACTCTGTACAGCTGCGTGAGAGCGTTGCTTCTGGGTGCTGTTGACTACTAGAATGTAAAACTCCCCAAGATGGCCGCCTTCAAATGGAACTATTTCCTGGTTGGAATATATTTGGGGAAGAGTATTCGCGGCTTATGTTGGAACATTATTGTGCCTTCCTATTACATTTCATAAAATGAATGTAGCAGTGTATTTCTACATAGGATAAAAACTATTTATTATTATCGTGATTAACCTGTAAAGATTTGTGTTCAAAAACGTTATAGTTGCTCATAGGGAAGTTACCCAATGTGTCTTGCTCCCTGACTTCCCCTGCTCATTCCTTTTAGTGGAACAGTTATTATCACTAACAGGGGAAGGACAAGGTGTTGTTGATTAAGGCAATACCCTAACCTTGTGCATTACTTATTTGCCCGTCATTTTTAGGCCAGCGTATTGCTGATGGAATACATTGTCCCTTAATACTGGTAGATAGTATTGTTGCTACATCTGTGCTCCCAAATATTTGAAATATTTAAAAAGGGGGACAAAAAGGGGAAAAAAAGATAGACATATTTCAGACAACATTACATTATATTTCAATGTCCCTAGTAAGTCCAAATCTTGGCAGCTATCTCTTTAAATGCAGAAAAGGCATTTGATTGTGTTAGCTGGACTTTTCTACTCTATCCTGGTTTGGTTTTAGTCCTACTTTTATGAATTATTTCTCTTTGTTGTACTGCTCTCCTACATCCTTTATTTTAGCTAATGGTATCCTCTCTCCACCATTTTCTCTATATGGAGATGTTCAACAATGTTGCCCTCTTTCTCTTCTTCTGTTCCTCCTTAACCTTGAACCCTTTTTGATAAAAATGTGTTTCAACCCTCAGATTAAAGGTTTTCAGTATGGTGGTAATGAATTAAAACTCTCAATTTATGTGGATGATATTTTATTGTTTATTTCACATCCACAAACTTCATTACCTTCCTTTTTATCAGAGGTACATCTTTATGCCTTTGTGTAAAGGTATAAATCGAATGTTGACAAGTGTTAAATTCTCCCGTTAAATAAATTATGTTATCATGTAGATTTTACTTCTTCTAATTTTAGTTGGAATTCAGATGAAATCAAATATCTTGCACTATGCTTTAAAATGGCTTTCAGGGAAACTGCATCACTTAACTTGAAAGAATTACAAGCTACATTCAAATCTCTTACGTTCAGATGGAACCCTTATGTTTTGTCTTGGTGGAGCCACCTAAATACAATAAAGATGATGCTAGTGTGTATAATACTTTTTTATCTTTCTAACATTCCTATAAATATGCCTAACATTGAATATAAGATAATTGTTTCTGTTGTATCTGAATTCTTATGGAATAACAAAATGGCTCATATGTCCTTTCATATGCTCAAAAGACCTAAACATTTGGGGGGGTGTTAACTTTCTGGACTTTCATTCCTATCATACAGCATTTTCCGTCAAACAATCTTTTTTGTTACTACAAGAGAGGGATGCATTAAACTTACCTTTATGGACTAATATGAAAAATTATTTTATCCAGCCATTTTTTTTTATGAATTCCTATCTCTCTCACATCGAACTCTGTCATTATCCCTTTCTATTTTTAACAATACATGTTTTATCCTTTTTTGCTAAGGATCAATTTTTACAGTCCTCCATATGGTACAATAAATATCTTCAAATTAATAACAAAGCTATATTCTAGAAGGATTGGCATGCTAAAGGCCTTTGTTGGATTTATCAACTTTTTCATGAAGATGTTTGTATGCCTTTTATAACTGTTTTTCCCTACCTTCCTCTTATGAATCTAAATTTATATCTTTAATTTCGGTGATTAAATCAACTTATAATGAACATTCAAATTCTCCTTTTTCTACTTCTCCCACTCCTAGTATGCTTTCGGTTTTAGTTATTTCTCCTTCTGCATCTCAACTGCATAAAAATATAGTTTATTTTCCAGATACTCAACATAAAACAGAGGTGGAACTTTATTGGGAATCGTATTGCCCTTTTCCGATCCCCATTTGGAATAAGATCTGGACTTTAATAAGGAAATCTTCTAGAGCAGCACATACTACTCAAACATTATTTTTCATTTACAATAGGCTTATGTTTACTCCCTTTTCATTGCATAAAATAAATTCTACTCTTTCTTGCTGGTCATGTAATGCAAACTGAGCAGACCCAAAACATATTTTATTTGAATGCCCTCGTAATTTAAATTTTTCGATACAAGTCTAGCAACAGATAAATCAAATTTTTCACACACAAATCCCCTTTAATTCTGTTAATATTTTTCCAGGTAGCTTTTCTGAAGATCGGGCTTCTCATTCTAATAATTTACATGCAATAGATTTACTTCTCGCATTTGCTTTTCAACAGATTACCAAGACTTGGAGGGCTGTACTAATCTGTTTTACTGAGCCTGGTGGTATGGAATCTGTTATAATCACAGACTGGATAGGGCTATTGTTTCTCCAGTTTTGCTTCCTATCTAGAGAGATGTTCTATAGTAATCCATAAATATTTTTTTAGATATCTCCTCAAACAAAACAGGTTTTCATGACCCCCGAACTTGAAGAAGTACCTAAACCCCATGAATACTTTTTATATTATATCTATTGTATTTATTAATAATATTTGCTTATTCTTGCTCTCTGCTTTAGAATAATCCTTATACAGTGTTTATATTTATTATTGATATCTATAATTGTCATTTTTCTTTTTCCTTTCTTACCTTTATTTTCTTTTTATCTTGCTTATCGAGGGGCATAACAATTCTTTATACATGGATTTTTTTCTTGTATTTTTTCATATCGTACTTTTCTATTTATAAATAAAATCTTTCCTTGAAAAAAAAAAAATACTTTATTCAGTCAACAGATCAAAAATGGGCATCCATAATAGGATTTGCAGCCTCATTGCTGTATTTACTGATCACATGGGTAAAAGTCCTTCTTTCCGTTTTCTACCCAGGACTCCCAATGTAGGGTTTAGGAATTTCTCTCCATCTTCCTACCTTCCTTTTCAATTACAGGTTGGGCTGAGAGACCCTGCCCAGTCACCTGATCTTAATAAGTCACACTGGGACCTCCCACTCAAGCTTCCCACTGTTGATTTAACACTTCCTCTCAGGGCATTTATTCGTCAAGAATTCAGTTCAAAAGGTACTTTGAAAACAGTTACATCATAACAGGGTCTTATTATGATGGTGGTCAGACAAGCGTCCGACCTCCATCCTTTTGGGAATGGGGCCAGCTGACAGGGAGTAGCGGGTTCCGCCAGACAAATCACGATCCAACCGCCATAGAGGCGGTCAAAAACATGTCTTTTAGCATTGAGGCTTGTGCTGCAACCAAAAAAGGGCAGCAGCACAAACCTCACTGCTGAGCGGCTTGTTGATAAACATTCCTGCACCTTGTGACAGGCACCATATGGTGCCTGTCACATGGTGTAGGGATGTTTAGGGGGGCACCATAGGTGGCTGCAGACCCCATAGCAGAGGGCTAGGGGGAAGGGGTGCCAGCTAGGGGCCCCCAAAGTCACTTTCCGCCTGCCTTTTCATGGCGGGTGGGCCGTCATGAAATGGCAGGCAGAGAGGGACATTGTAATCCCAATTGCCTCTATTGTAGGGATTGCAGTCCCCCCAATGGGCTTCTTGAGACCATCGGGTGCTAAGCGGATGGTCCCTGATCAGTGGAGATTGGGAAAGAATAAATCACTAACTAGAGCACGGGTAGGAGCTGCATAGAATTGAAGTTTGTTTACAGGCCAATAATAGCATTTAATTCAACCACTTCAGTTCCTGGCAGCTGTTAGTGGATGCAGTGTCTGGCTCTCCACTCACATTTAGTTCCACCACTTAGCTTGCATTCTGTCATCCTTATTGTTTTCATCCTTCTCTGCTTCCTTTGTTCTTCTGTTTTTTTCTTTAATTTTGGGCGGAAAAAAAACATTTTTAAAAAAGCCCTGAAAACCAAAGTCATATTTTTAAAACGACAAAATAATATATAGTAAAAGACAAGCAACAACATATAAAATGTGTTTTTTAAAGTGTTATAATTAGTCAAAACACACATCCTATAGATAAAGCGTTTTCCTTAATAGAGGGCAGACAAACATTCAAATCTTGACCTGCTCCATGGCAAGGTGTAGATCACTTGAAATACATTATCCACCTCATGTCAGCCTTTTGCCAAATAAGACTAGTAATATTTCATGAAGTATTGGAGACAACAACGTTGTGCTCTTTCATCATATAAATCAAGACAAATCACCCTTTGGGGTGGGGGTCCAAGGAACTGAAGACATCACTCCCAATGGAAATTTTCTAACACAGAGCAACACCAGGAATTGCTGTCACTGTGATATACAGTGTCTTAAACACCCTACACTACAGGCCAAAAGGGAGGCTGTCTTTGGCATCTTCCTGTCTGAGAAGCAGTGGCCCGGTGCTAAAACACAGGTGAAAGGCATATCTAGGAATTCACTATTCCGATACACACAATTCATCTACTTACACCAGACATACCTGACAAGGAAACACATTCAACTGATATTTCCAGGAGTGTCAAAAATATCATCATCAGCCTGTTGATTTCTATCACATGGTGTGAGACAGCCTAGCTACTTCACTGGGCAAGGGGGACAGTGACGGGCACGTTGTCATAACGGAGCACATGATACCCTCAGCCCCCTGAATACTGTCTCCTGGGTGTAAGCCCCAAAATCAGAGGTGAAATCACGCCTGCAGGTTAATTCCTCTGGCCTTGGTGCTCTTTATGAGGAAAAGAGCGATGTCATGGATGGCCAGTACATCACCAGACCTGGAGTCCTGCCTTCAGGAGCTTGTGAAATGGGCTAAGGCAAAGGTGGATGCCACTGGACCCAACTGAACTATTTGGGACACATGTGTTTTAAAATTAGAGATGAATAGTGATGACAGGCCACCCTGAGCAGGGAATGGTCATCAGTTGTGTTATGTGGAAGCACTGTGTTCTGCATACACACACACATATATATATATGTATATATGTATATATATGTATATATATATATATATATTACCTACTGGCGGTCGCCAGTAGGTAGTTATAGTTAGGACCACGTTTCCATAGGAAAACCTCAACATTCTATTTTGAATAACTTTGGCGCCGGTCGACGAATCCTCGCGAATTTCTCAAAATAGGTGGGGCGCTACGCTCCGCTCCTACCCTGAAAGTCTCGGGGGGATTCGTCAAGCGGGGGCTGAGATAAAATGGGGGTCCCAAAACGCGTTTTTCCCATGCATTTTTCCATAGGACCTTTAGAACGAGCTACAGCCCGAACGGCTGAACAGAATTACTAGAAATTTGGCAGAGAGGTAGTCCCTAGGTCAAGGAAGTGCCTTTTGTAGGTTTGGTGTAAATCTGTTCAGTAGATTCTGAGAAAATAGCCTTTAAATCAATATATATATCTGAGCCCGCTTACGGTACGCTTACCGTACGCTTACGGTAAGCGTACGGTGGCGTGCGCGAGCGCGATTCTGATTGGCTCTTAGATCTTAGTAAACATTCGAATCGGCAGAAACCAGGAAGCGGCGTCCGCCATTTTGTCTACCGCACTGAGTGTTATGTATCAAACATGATGGCCAAAAACATGTTACGGGGATGTTTTGACAGCTCCCTCTCACATAGTCATGTTGAGGGAGTCCCCAAACATCCCCCAAGAGCAAAAACGGCATTATTTTTTTTTCGGCAATTTCGCGGGGTACGCTTACCGTACGCTTACCGTAAGCGTACGGTAAAAAAATAAAAATAAAAAAAACACTATCCACACTTTCTCCACCCCTTGTGCAAATGGTGGCCGAAGGCCACCATTTGTGCATGGCTTATAAGAGCACAGAAAATTTTCCCAAAAAATTTCAACAGATTACCTATCACAAGGAAACGCATAATATGTCCTCCATGTGCGCACGGTGCGCGAAGCGCATCGTGCGTACATGGCCCATCTAGCGTAACGTGGGCACGGCACTAACTGCGTAAAGTGGGTGCGCGGTGCGCGAAGCGCACCGCGTGCTCACTGTGCGCGCACGGTGCGCGAAGCTCACTGTGCGCGCACGGTGCGCGAAGCGCACCGTGCGCGCACGGAACGAACTGCGTTAAGTGGGCGCGCACGCCACGAATGGCGTAAAGTCACTTAGCATTTAAAAAACCGTACAAATTCACTGAAAAAACCATAGGTTTCACACACGTTATAGTTAGGAATTAGCATTTAAAAAACCTTGCAAATTCACTGAAAAAACCATAGGTTTCACACATGTTATAGTTAGCGGAAATTTTACTGGTAAAAAACCAATGAAATTGCCCCGTTATAGTTAGTGCTGGCAACTATAACTCACGCGACCGCAATCTTCTGCTGATGACATATGTGTCTTTATGAAAAAAAAATATTTGTAATATATGTATAGCTAAAAATGTATGGAAGAAGACATGGGCAAATAAGTGTCTAAATACAGTATTAGCATCAGCAGAGGATTGCGGTCGCGTGAGTTATAGTTGCCAGCACTAACTATAACGGGGCAATTTCATTGGTTTTTTATCAGTAAAATTTCCGCTAACTATAACATGTGTGAAACCTATGGTTTTTTCAGTGAATACATATATATATATAGTCACAAAAAACTAGGTTTCAGGGACGTTATAGTTAGTTGGACATTTGACTCATATAAAACCATAGAAATTCCCCCCGTTATAGTTAGTTGAGCTAACTATAACTCGCGCGCCCGCAATGCACTGCTGATGACGTCACATATTACATCACTCATGACATGGTCAGTGACATCACTGATGACATCTCTGATGACATCACTGATGACATCATCCAGTGAATGTGTGTTTCTGTAAAGTTTAAATATTTTTCATATATATCTATGTCAAGGTGTATTGAAGAATGCGTGGATTTACAAATGCCTGAAGGGATTATTTAGTAGATGCGTGACTGACTGTATAAGTGAGTGATTGAACGTGTCTTACTGAATGCATGGGTTAGTGACAAAACTGTGTGAAAATCTGAATTAGTCTCTCAGTTGGTGTGTAAGCAACTACATGGATTGGTGAGTAGCTACATGAGTGTCTATATGGGTTATTGATTTGTTGTCTGAGTATCTGTATGGGTGCCTGAATGTCTGTGTGGGTGGGTGGGGGGTGTGTGACTCTGTACATAGATGTCTGAGTGGGTGATTCAATGGTTGTATGGATTCAAACATGCATCTGGGAAGGGCTGTATGGGTGAGTTAGTGTGTGTATGGGTGTGTTGGTGAGTGAATCAATGCCTCAGTGGTATATGTTTGACTAACTACATATGTTTTAAGGCATAATATGTGAGTGTTGGAGTATATAAATGACTATTCGTGAGAGTGGATGTATAAATGAGTGTCTGCTTGTATCATTGATTCTATAAGACAGATAGGTGCCGATTACGATCCTGTAAAAAAATTCCCCGTACGACTCGTATCCGGTCTTTTTACCGTACGAATCGTACAAGTGCGGTACAAACTGCCAAGTACGATTCGCATGGGAAAAAGTCCATACGAATCGCATTGGGAATTATTCCCCACACGTCCTCGGGTCAGAAAATGTGTCCGACACATCCTCGGACGATTTACCGTACAAATGTGAAAAGTGAAGTCCGACCGCGCTAGTACGATCCATCCCGTGCGTCCGATGTTACAACCGGATGGAAAAAACACCATCCGCACCGAACTCCCATAGCAACCATGGAGACATGTGCCCGCATACGCGCCCAACACTCCCCCCAGCCCTCCTATGTACGAGTCGAATCCCCACCCGTGTATGTATACCCGTGTATGTACGAGATGTACCCACACCTGTGAATGTACACCCGTGTAGGTACACCCGTGTATGTATACCCGTGTATGTACGAGACGTACCCCCACCCGTGAATGTACACCCGTGTATGTACACCCGTGTATGTACACCCGTGTATGTACGAGACATACCCCCACCCGTGTATGTACACCCCCGTACGTATGGCCCGTACCCCCACCCGCGTATGTATGGAGCGTACCCCCACCCCAACCGTGTATGTACGACTCGTACCCTCACCCGCGTACGTATGGAGTGTACCCCCACCCCAACAGTGTATGTACGAAACGTACCCTCACCCGCGTCTGTATGGAGCGTACCCCCACCCCAACCGTGTATGTACGACTCGTACCCTCACCCGCGTACGTATGGAGTGTACCCCCACCCCAATAGTGTATGTACGAAACGTACCCTCACCCGCGTCTGTATGGAGCGTACCCCCACCCCAACAGTGTATGTACGGACCGTACCCCCACCCCAACCGTGTATGTACGACCCGTACCCTCACCCGCGTATGTATGGAGCGTACCCCCACCCCAACAGTGTATGTATGGACCATACCCCCACCCCAACCGTGTATGTACGACCCGTACCCTCACCCGCGTACGTATGGAGCGTACCCCCACCCAAACATTCTAAGTACGGAGCGCACCCCAGGCCCCAACACCAGCACCTTCACCCAACATCGCGCATGTACGAGTCGTACCAAGCCAGACACAAGGACAGCACTGTACAACAAAATTGCCGAAGTACACACCGTACACATGCTAAAAACGCACGTACACAACCAGGACAAAGCAAAACAACACAAGAATACACTATTCGAATGGCACAAAGCCACAAAACATGTCCAACAAGCACAAATACAACACATTCACTGACCTGCAACTGCCAAAATCCCAAACAGAGGCCCAAAACACAACCACTCCTTATAACACACCCACCCAAAGTTCAAATACAGCCACACCCACCAATGGACCAATAAAAAGGGCCCACAGACACAAACCATTAGCCTTTGCAACAGACTCACTGCTGCCAGACCCCACAGACAGCCTACAGCACCATACTTGAACCTTTACTACACCTTACACTTGCACACCTTCACACACCCACCTTCACAAACACCCCCTCATCACATTCACACACACACCTGCACAACCACACCCACACCCCCCACAACCATCCACACCCACACCCCTCACCATGCCCACTAACAAGAATCCAAAGTTCACTAGCCAAGAGTTGGAGGTCCTTGTCGACGAAATCCTCAGAGTCGAGCCACACCTCTTTGGAACATTGGTCAGACAGACCAGCATTTCCGAAAAAACAGCCATGTGGCAGAGGATTGTCGATGCTGTGAATGCTGTTGCGTCCACCAGAAGGACCAGGCATGAATGCCAAGCCAGGTGGTACGATCTGCGGAGGAGGGTCCGAGCCAAAATGACCGACGACCACAACCAGGCCAACATCACTGGAGGAGGGCCGCCCCGCAGACGCGTACAATACCATCCCTGGGAGGAGAGGGTGATGGCCATACTGCCGGTGGTGGCAGTGGACGGAGTAGATGGACTCCGAGAGCCGGGTGAGTACACAAACAACTCACCTCACATGGGGGGAACGTCATCCACAACCAAACTCACAATCATGCATGCAACCACCCCAAGCTATCGCATGACTCAACCACACTCCATGAACACGCACATGCCACTAGCGCCACCATGCCCCATGCACCCAGCTGGACAATGCCAAGTCACAGGCCACAGAAAACATCAACACAAGACACGGTAAGCCAGATGGCCGGAGTGTGTGCCCCAAAAATCACATAGTGCAACTCAGAAGCAGACAACAATGCCCTCTGCCCATATGGCCTAGGTCACAGCCAGACAAACAGTGTGTCCCCACACAGGAAAGACTTGCCAGCAAATGGCGGACGCCTTGCATTAAGACATGGGGGTGAAGGCACGTTTTTGCACATGACAGCAGCTAATGAACAGCAACACTGTGAAAGAGTGGCAGCACACACCACCATAGCAGCAGAACAGACACAGACACTACACCCAATGGGTGCCTGGAGATCAGAAACAAACTCACATCAACAAGTCAAGGGCCATTCAAAGATCTGCAAAAAGTGTGTGCCTAGGAAGCTGGGCTGAGGTGACAGAGGGTGACACACAGAGGGAGGGAGAGGGGGAGAGAGAGGGAGGGAGACACAGGGAGACGGACAGAGGGAGGAGGCTGACACAGGGAGGGAGGGAGAGGGGGACAGAGAGGGAGTGAGAAAGGGACACACAGGGAGACCAATTCAGCCTTGTGGGGTGTGGGAATGTCTGCTCGTCAGCAGGTGGACTGCGTGCATGTAGACAAGGGTGGGCAGTGCCTGAATCCCCTTCTCTTCAACATGACAAAACACTGGGCCATGTCTCAACCTGTGCACGAGCACAACGCCAGCTACCTGCATTATATAAGTGTGTGGAACAACTCCATGTGCCCACGTACAGTGCAACACGGAAGGCGCCAATGCATGGCTCGCCACACCTGCTCACTCCACTGCTGACTGCAGTCACAATTGACGCAGCAAGTAAGACTGTGCCACACATAGGTAAAGTCTCAAAAGCTGTGGCCAAGGGACATACCCATGCACAAGTGCACTGTGAGTGGAATGCAAGACATATCCAAATTCCCAGAGGAAATGTGCCAACTTAGAAATGAATGAAACATGGATGTTGCATGGAACAAAATTAACATTGTCTCTCTCACACACAGGTCAACGTCGTGGATCACCCCCCAACACTGGGGGGGAAGACTCACAGGACCCGGCTCTGCGGGATGACGGACCCACCGGCAGCGACGACTCTCACCACTCTGTGGACGACCCCGACCAACCTGGCCCCTCTGGTGTCCAACCACCTGCAGCACCTGCGTCAGGTACAACTGGGCCAACAACCACCCCCACTCCTGCCACATCCCAGGAGACACCCAGGATCCCTGCCCCACCACCACAATGCAGCCAGGCTGACCAGGAGGGACACGGTGTACCGGGCACCCAGGAGGAGGCAGGCGACAACGCTAATGCCACCCCTCAGGGGTCCCGGAGACCCGATGTGCCCACAAGGGCAGGCCAGGTGCAAGTGGGCAGGGGTGGTGGGAGTGGAGGACGGCGGAGGCGCGAGCCTGACCAGTTGGCTGCGGAACCGGTATATTCCCATGTCAGAAACATCCTGGACACATACCGGCAGGACACCACGGGCATGGCCCAGGTTGTGTCCACCCTCGAGGAGATCAAGACCCAGCAGGCCCAGCAACATGCGGAACAACATGCCTGTCTACTGCGACACCAAGAGCGGATGGAGGACAGACAGGCTGAGCTCGTGACGGTGTTCATGGGAATTCACCGTACACTCCGTCGGATAGCCGACAACATGGGCAACCCTCCCTGTGCCACCAGGCGTAGAACATCACCACCCACAGGGAGGGATCAGGAGGAGGAGGAGACATCCGACGGAGCATCCCAAACATCGTCACAGCCTGCTTCTGAGGGTTCGCGCAGGAGGGCGGGTCGTCCACGGAAAAGACCGTGAGGGTCGGCGCAACAGCACCATCTCCCAGGACACCTGGCCTGGCACCTGGCCCACTGGACCAACAGCCGCACATCAGCAAAAGACATTCTTTGCCACATGGACTTGCTGGTCACTGTCTGACCAATGTTGACAAAGACTGTGGCATGGACTCTGAGGATTTTCAATGGCAAGGACACCAACTCCCCTAGTGAACTTTGGATTCCACACACCCGGAAAGCCCCTCATGTCATACCCCCCCCCACGTACCCCAACAAAAATAAAAAGTTACAAGATAAAGAGATGATGCCTACATTTTGCATTATTACCATACATGTGTCTTGTAAAGTCTAACCATGCCTGAGTTCTCATATGACTTCAACCATCCACACCCTGGGGCCTGAGTCTGGCACAGGACGCACATGGGTCACAGACATGGAGCACCATACACACCCGTGATGGGCCCAACCAGCTGAGGGGGTGGCCGCACAACCGTGCCGACAGACATATTGAGTACAGCGACAGCCATGCGCAGAGGTCAGGGATCATGTGGAGTGTCCTGGGGGGCACCCAGGTATGTGTGGACAGGTGGCAGAACCATGTCCTGCAAGCTTGAGTCAGGTGGATGCAGAGAATGGTGGCCTGGCCAACGTTGGATGCATGGGGATGGCACATGTCACAATACCCACACAGTCATGGACATCATGCACAATACACAGTCTAATCCCACACAAACAGCTTGCATCTTGCTACTCGACACATAGACACATAGCCACTATCACGGAAAACCATGCCAGACATGCCGTATGCACCGTGGCAACACACCAGCATTGACTGAGATTAGGCACCTTGGAGGCATAGGGACACCTTTATTATTCATGTATTCGGGAATGCAGAGGCAACTCGGAGTACACATACACAGGTCATGTGGAGTAACATGTGGGTCCAACACTGGAACCCCCCTTCTGCAGCACAAATGCGTGATAGCCATAGAACTGGCACACAAGTGTCGGCTAACAGCTAAACACCCCCTGCTGCTCACGGAGAGGCTGCCATACACCATTGATCCTCTGATGTGGAAGTCCCACACCATATCAAGCCAATGCAAACTGTATGTGTCCGAGGGCAGTGTTACACACATTGATGCCATCATCACAATCCACTATCCCATCACAGGTGACTGTCAACAAGTCTGACCATCTATTCAGGTGTGCCCAGCTACATGTCATGTGTCCCATAGTGATGCGACATGTCTGCAGAGGAACCAAACATCGACAGGGGCAGTGTGCACACATCGTAAACAACTGCCACACCCAATACACCCCTGATGCATCCCTTACCCTAAGGAGACTTCCAAACTTGTCCGTGCGTGTAACGCTGAGTCAGCACACGATGACGTGTCCATGAGGAATAGCAGTGCCACAACAATGCAACCAGCAGACGGCATGCGCAAGTACCTGGGGATGAGAGACACACAAGAAGTCAGCCACAAAAAGCACAGCCACTTGCATGTGCATGTACTCGACACATGTAAGGATGACAACTTGCTAGGTCACAATTATGACTGGGGAAATACACTCATCACTGGTACCATCACTCCAGTGACACATCCACACACACCTCTGACTCACGTGGCATACATGCAGATGGACACACACATCGCAACACATGCCACACGGGGACCAATGCATGCACACTCAGACACTGGTACTCACCACTAAGCAAAGAAGTCGCGTATGAGCCGACTCTGAATGTCCTCTTGTGGAACCACATCCTCCACATCACTAGCCCCATTGCCAAGCCCTTCGTCCTCCACGGGTGGATGGTCCTGATCATCTTGATCCAGGATGAGTGGCACAGCTTTCTCAACTGCCATGTTGTGCAGCATGCAGCAGACCATGACGATTTTGCAGACCTTCGCCGGGGCATATGGGAGGGCGCCGCCGGTCTTGTGGAGGCATCTGAATCGGCTCTTCAGGAGGCCAAATGTCCTCTCTATCACTCGCCTTGTCCGGCCATGGGCGGTATTGTAACGGAGCTGGGCCGGCGTGCTGGGGTTGCGGAGAGGTGTGATCAGCCATGGCATGTTGGGATAGCCAGCGTCCCCTACATGGAAACCACATGGACATAAGTAGGACAGGAGAAGCGGTTGTGCTGGAAGTCTTCACAAAATACAGGACAGACAGAGTGTACCCACCAACAACACATGCTCGTTCGTTGCGCAGCTGTGTCATCATTTCAGGCACCCTGCTACGCCTCATGATGTAGGCATCGTGTGCTGATCCTGGAAAACGAGCACAGACATGTGAAATCACCATGTTGGACAGACACATCACAAGGGCATTGATGGAGTGGTAGTGTTTGCGATTCCTGTATGCTACCTCCTGTGCCTGTGGTGGTACCAAAGCCACATGTGTCCCATCTATGGACCCAATGACATGGGGCATCCCTCCCAGGGCATAGAATCCACGCTTGACCCCAGTCAACAGTTCAGGAGTTGGGAAATGGATGAACTCATCCAGGTGAAGCAACATGGCCTCTAAGAAATCATGCAGCACATGGCTGAACATGCTCTGGGACATGCCACCAACATGAGCTATGGTATATTGAAAGGTACCCGTGGCAAGAAAATGTAGGGCTGCCATTACCTTCAGCTTGGGTGTCAGTGCCGTAGGATACCTGTGCAGCGGTTGCAGGTGTGGTGCCAGCCTTGCCGTCAACTCCTCAATCAACGGTTGGGGGAAGCGGTAGCAGCGTATACAGTCATTCTCCCGCATGTCAGCCAAGTCCGGAATTGGTCGGGGAAGAGGCGGCGCTCTGCAGTAATTTGGAAGTGACAAGGAAGAGTGAGTGCACTACAACAACAATTTATTTGTACTGACCACATGTTAATCTGTCAATACACATATGCTACATACGGAGTCAGGTATGTGCCACATGCCCTGGACACGTATGGCTGCCAGGTGACACTCCTACCAAGACCCAGCTACACACGGAGATTGTGAACCTCCACATGCCATGGCATGGGATTAGCTGTGTCCCAGTGTAAGTGAACAGCCAGACGCAACACAGGAGTGACATACATCAACACATCAGCAGAAGTAGGATGTCGATTTCAGAGACAGGTAGCGGAACACTAGAGCCACAGGTCACATGACATTACACTAGGACAGCCCACACACCTTGCCAATAAGGTGTACATGTAATGACTCACCACACATACATTGAGAGGATGCAGACATGTCCTTGTTACGCCACTTCGTGTCCCATGCATACATACGCACCTCACATCCGATACCACATGTGGCCTGGTGTGCGTAACAGTGTGCCATGTCCATCTACACACAGACACATGTTGGTTGCTGCAACAGCTGATGCTTTTGAGGGAACACCAACATCAAGCTAATGGGAACACACCACACATACATGACATAGACACATCGTGCACCGTGGGTAGTCACATGTCTGGTGTGGTAACCCCTGTAGCGGGCATCAGGGGACACTTGCGTGTGTTGTTGACTGTGCCATGCCAGTGACGCTCATCCCAAGTGTGCAGTACGACATGCACACATGTCAAAGGAGTTAAGGGCATGCCTGGCACATATTGCACCATCACACATAACATCTGTACACATCTCATCATAAATCTATTGCCTTCTCTACTCAGGAGTAATGTGCCACATCACAGCCTTTCACACCTGTGCCCCACACATGTAGTACTGCCCAGACAATGCCTTGATGTCCATCCATGGACAAGTATGTCAGCTCTATTCCTTCCTGTGTGCTGCCTGTCACCACTGTGATGTGTGAAAGGCACCGTACATTCGCTCAGAGGGCCTGTGTACGTTCCCTATCACTATGGGAGTGCTGCCGTATGCGTACCCATAGTGATAGTGAGCGTACGCACGCGTGTACGGTCCGTATCACTATGGGTACGCATACGCGAGCACACCCATAGTGATAGTGAGCGTACAGGCGTGTGTACGGTCCGTATCACTATGGGTACGCATACGCGAGCACACCCATAGTGATAGTGAGCGTACAGGCGTGTGTACGGTCCGTATCACTATGGGTGTGCTCGTGTATGCGTACCCATAGTGATAGTGAGCGTACAGGCGTGTGTACGGTCCGTTTCACTATGGGTACGCATACGCGTGCACACCCATAGTGATAGTGAGCGTACAGGTGTGTACGGTCCGTATCACTATGGGTGTGCTCGCGTATGTGTACCCATAGTGATAGTGAGCGTACAGGCGTGTGTACGGTCCGTATCACTATGGGTGTGCTCGCGTATGCGTACCCATAGTGATACGGACCGTACACACGCCTGTACGGGCTGTTGCTATGGATTTGGGGTGCCCAAGGGCCCCGGAACGCACCGTACCTGTGTGTGCAACTACAAATTACATAGGGGACACATGAGGGACAAGTATAAAGGCCTACATGCATGCTGGTTGTCATGGAGACCAAGTTTAAAGTATGAATTTTTTTCTGCAGGTGCACAGCAGAAGTCAGTTTGAATGAATCTACTTTGTTGCAATGTGGTTCTGGAGTTGACATCATGCTAAAAAAAAAACCAATAAAAACCCACTGCCTGTGCTAGGTTTGAAGGGATTGGAGGAAACATAGGATGCAAATGTGAGTGACCAATCATTCTGTACTCCTGTGCATGAAACAGGCCAGCAAGGCAGATATAAGGCAGCCAGGTCCCATGAGGGAGCACTTGCCTGCACATCTTTAGATTCTACGACCCAGCTGCTGCTCTTGATTCCCTGGAACCATGTCAAGGTCTGTGGAGAGGGCACAGCCTTTCACCCTGGAGGAGAACCTGGCATTGCTGGATGTGATCCTCCCACAGTACCCCCTGCTGTATGGGCGACCAGGGTATCAGGTGAGTGCAGAGTCTACTAGCACAGACTGTGTCCCTTTTTTGTGACTGTGACTTCTGGCATTGTGTCCAGGTGTGACACACATGCAATGTACTGTAGGGGGGTGCCAGGGGGGAATGCCTGATGTCTCCCAGCCAGAGCATGCTGTGGTGCATGTCTGCCGTCCTCACTTGCATTGTGTTTACTGTGACAATCACTGCATGGTGCATGCCACATTCTGCCTGTCTTATCCTCCTGGGAATGTTGCCTCTACAGTCCTCATGTGATTATGTGGTCAGCCCAGTGTGACAGGTGACTGTACCCACAGATGTGTGTTAGTTCTGTGTACCTGTGCTGAGAGTGTCCACATGATGTGTTCGTACCCTGGACTTCGGTGTGTGTGTAAGTCCCCTGTCATGTGGGTGGGTGCATATGTGGAGTGTAGCACCCGGGCTGCATGAGGGATGGATATACCCTGCCCATCTGATGTGAGCAGGGAGCAGTGCTGTGTGTCTGACGTGCAGAGCCAGCCCCACACCTGTGAGCCCCCCCCGTCTAGTGGCACATGTGCAGAGTGAGGTTTGTCGCTGCATTTGGCAATGGCAGGTGAATGTCCTGTGCCTGTGTGTATCTGTGTACTCTGCTGAGGTAGCGTCAGTGGCCTTTGGCATGTGACTGCTTGGAGGTGCTGCACATAATCCTGGTGTAGCTTGTGATGCACAGTGTGAGCCTGGATCATTGATTGTGTCGTTGCCCTCATTCCACCTGTGTACTTTCAATGGCACGTACTGCTTTTGCCCTTCCCCAGAGGATCATGTCCTTATGACAAAGGTGCAATGCGTTGGATGCATACTATGCCTTGTTGTAAACAGCAAATTTGTTCTAATATGTGTCTCTGTGACATGTGCCAGGTGTATTGATGTAGTGTCACTTGTTCATCCTCACAGGTAGGCGCCTCTGCCAAGAAGCAGATCTGGATGAACGCCGTCAGTGCCGTGATGAGGACGGAGGGTCGCAAGCGGCGCCTGGCCCAGGTGAGAAAACGCTGGCAGGATATCCGGTGCTGGACGAGGAGGATCGCACGGGTCCTGCTGGGGGACTCACCTGAGACCCATAAGAACCGCGGGCACCGCCGTCTGACCCACATCCACAAGCGTGTGCTGACGGTGGTCTTTCCAGTCTTGGACAGGCGCTTACAGGAGAAGCAGCAGCAGGAAGGGGGTAGGTACAAGTGTGTTTGTTGTGTGTCACCAGCATTTGTAAGTGCACAGTTGCATGGATACACTGCCAGGGTTTAAAGGTGCTGTGCAGATCCGGTTACCCACAGTATAGCGGTGCTCTCTTGCCTCCCTTCCCCTCCTTTCAATGTGTTCCCTGGTCTGTGTGTAGTCACTCCTTCACAAGGTTATCTAGGCTGGCACTTTATCCACGTGAACAATGCCTGTAGCATCATGTGTGGGGGTGGTGTGTAACAGGTTTTGGGACCTTGCCTGTGCCCTGTCCAGTTCAGTACTTGTGGGTTCCATGTCAGTTGGCACTGATGCTGAGTCCAGACATGGGAATTAGTCTTTCAAGTGTCATGCCTTACAGCACGCATGTCCTATGTTATGGCCTGTGACATGATGTGCATGAGTGTGCGATACGCATGGTGCAGGGATGGTGGCGTGTGTTGCAGTCATTCCCATTCAGGACCATGGAGTTGTGTGGCCACTACTGTCCACTGGGGCATATTTTCCTAGTTGTCATGTTTGTCATCACAAAATGTGGACACTCTCAGTGTCTACAGCATAGGTTGTGCTCTGTGCCATTGTCCCCTGGCACCATGTATATTGACGTAAAATGTAGTACAAGTGTCCACTGTACAGCCTGACCTGATTTTCCTTGTTCATACTCACGGTGGCCAGTGCCTGTGTGTCTTGTTACAATCATCTGATGATGACCATTTGTACATGATTATTTGGACATGCGCACCTTGGGTATTTTGTGTCCAATCTTGCATTTATCCAGCCCATGTGTATTTCACCCAGACTAAGAGATGTAAGTGCTTCCTGTGTCTTAACAAATTGTCTCATGTAGGGGGTGGTTGGTGCTGGCCAGTGTATGATCTGTCAGCACTAACACTCCCACCACATGGAGGCCGAATTGAACCCTCAACGCGACACTGACGAGATACATGAATCCGCAGGTCGCGGTTAAGCAATTCAGAAGTATCTGAGATAGCGCAGACCTTTGAAATCCGTGGGGTGAGGTATGCTGTAAGTGAGCAACCCTTACGGTGCTGACAGATCATAAACAAAGCTAAGAGGCTAGTCGACCCTAGCCCTGAAGAAGGTGGCGCCAATCCATACAGGCAACGAAACATGTTGGTTTTTTAAGGGGACAGCCACACAGCCTGAATAAAAAGTTTCATTTAGCTAGTGTGGGCTGCCCGGTTTTAATTGGGAATATTTGGGTCCTGATCAGACTCATTCTCCCTAGTCTTAGGGTCGACACCCACTTTTTTTCTTTGCACATATACACAGTTTAGATTATTAGTTCACCTCACAGTAGGTACTAGAGACAACGCTATACCTGTTGTGTCACTTTTGTGTTTTCACTGGGGACGGCAGTGACCGATGATGAGAAGGTGAGGTAACGGACGAGTACCTGTCTGCTTACACCTCGTGGGGGTTACGTCCGTGAGGTATTGCCGCCCTCATTTTTTCTACACTATTCCTTTGTGGCGTCGAAACGGACATCAATCTTTGATGGTGTGGCGGAATGTGAAATTGCTCTTTTCTTTTCTTTTCCGCCTTTTCTCCTTTCTCTGCACACAGGGTAGAGGGGGTGGGGCCACATAGGTTTCCAGGGGAACCTTTTGTTAAATTCACTTAGTTCACAGACATTTGTATAGCCCGAGACCATAGAACTCTGCAGTACTTGATTCCCAGCAATAACGGCTAAAATGTAACGGATTGCTGTTGGTGGACCTGCTCCATTATTTTGGGTGGTGATAATGTGTTGGGTGTGTGGGAATTGTAGTCCTGTGCTGGTCATAGGGTGGATCCTGGTATCTGTGTGCCATCACAAGTTGTTGGCTACATAACTTTGTTCATGTAAGCAGTTACTGCATGGTGACATCGTCCCAAGGTGTGTTCCTTCCTCTGTGTAACCTGACATCTTCCCTGCAGGGTCATTCCAATATGTGGTGCTGAGCTGTGTCTACATTGGCTGGGTGTGTGACGGACTCGTTAGACTTGGGCCATGCATCCTGAGCGATGTCTCCACCTGCATCATTCGTGGCGTCCTTGGTGGTCACTGTACTTGTGTATGTAGACTGTTGTCATGACTTCATGTGGACATGTTTTCTTTTCGGCGCTATGCATGTGTATACTCCCAGCCTCGCACACATGTGGTACATGTACTGCAGGATCTTTGTGCACCTGACTGACATTTGTGGGCATTGGATCTGTGGGTACTCCACCCTTTTCTTTGCAGGGGCACTGCTGTGAGTGTTAGGCACCCACCCCTCCTGTGTCTGGGCACTGCTGGGAGGACTCTGCACACACCCCTCCTGTGTCTGGGCATTTCTGGGAGGCTTCTGCACACACCCCTCCTGTGTCTGGGCACTACTGGGAGGACTCTGCACACACCCCTCCTGTGTCTGGGCACTGCTGGGAGGACTTTGCACCCACCCCTCCTGTGTCTGGGCACTGCTGGGAGGACTCTGCACACACCCCTCCTGTGTCTGGGCACTGCTGGGAGGACTCTGCACCCACCCCTCCTGTGTCTGGGCACTGCTGGGAGGACTCTGCACACACCCCTCCTGTGTCTGGGCACTGCTGGGAGGACCCTGCACCCAACCCTCCTGTGTCTGGGCACTGCTGTGAGTGTTAGGCACCCACCCCTCCTGTGTCTGGGCACTGCTGGGAGGCCTCTGCACACACCCCTCCAGTGTCTGGGCACTGCTGGGAGGCCTCTGAACACACCCCTCCTGTGTCTGGGCACTGCTGGGAGGACTCTGCACACACCCCTCCTGTGTCTGGGCACTGCTGGGAGTGTTAGGCACCCACCCCTCCTGTGTCTGGGCACTGCTGGGAGGACTCTGCACACACCCCTCTTATGACTGGGCACTGCTGGGAGGCCTCTGCACACACCCCTCCTGTGTCTGGGCACTGCTGGGAGGACTCTGCACACACCCCTCTTATGACTGGGCACTGCTGGGAGGACTCTGCACCCAACCCTCCTATTTCAGGATATGTACGCTTAGAACATACACAGGTGTGGGTTCGCTCCATGCATACGCGGGTGAGGGTACGGGTCGTACATACACGGTTGGGGTGGGGGTA
This sequence comes from Triturus cristatus, assembly GCF_964204655.1. NCBI lineage: Eukaryota > Metazoa > Chordata > Amphibia > Caudata > Salamandridae > Triturus > Triturus cristatus. Next base: position 722,671,998 of record NC_140585.1, read on the forward strand.
TGCTCCATACATACGCGGGTGAGGGTACGGGTCGTACATACACGGTTGGGGTGGGGGTACGCTCCATGCATACAGGGTGGGGGTACAGTCCGTACGTACACTGTTGGCATGGGTGGTACGCTCCATGCATACGTGGGTGAGGGTACGGGTCGTACATACATGGTTGGGGTGGGGGTACGCTCCATGCATACGTGGGTGAGGGTACGGGTCGTACATACACGGTTGGGGTGGGGGTACGCTCCATGCATACGGGGTGGGGGTACGGTCCGTACGTACACTGTTGGCAAGGGGGGTACGCTCCATGCATACGCGGGTGAGGGTACAGGTCGTACATACACGGTTGGGGTGGGGGTACGCTCCATGCATACGCGGGTGAGGGTATGGGTCGTACATACATGGTTGGGGTGGGGGTACGCTCCATGCATACGCGGGTGAGGGTACGGGTCGTACATACACGGTTGGGGTGGGGGTATGCTCCATGCATATGCGGGTGAGGGTACGGGTCGTACATACACGGTTGGGGTGGGGGTATGCTCCATGCATACGGGGTGGGGGTACGGTCCGTACGTACGCTGTTGGCATGGGGGGTATGCTCCATGCATACACGGGTGAGGGTACGGGTCATACATACACTGTTGGGGTGGGGGTACTCCCCATGCATACACGGGTGAGGGTACGGGTCATACATACATGGTTGGGGTGGGGGTACGCTCCATACATACGCGGGTGAGGGTACGGGTCGTACATACACGGTTGGGGTGGTGGTACGCTCCATACATACGCGGGTGAGGGTCCGGGTCATACATACACGGTTGGGGTGGGGGTACGCTCCATGCATACGGGGTGGGGGTACGGTCCGTACGTACACTGTTGGCATGGGTGGTACGCTCCATGCATACGCGGGTGAGGGTACGGGTCGTACATACACGGTTGGGGTGGGGGTACGCTCCATGCATACGTGGGTGAGGTTACGGGTCGTACATACACGGTTGGGGTGGGGGTACGCTCCATGCATATGGGGTGGGGGTACGGTCCGTATGTACTTTGTTGGCATGGGGGTACGCTCCATGCATACGCGGGTGAGGGTACGGGTCATACATACACTGTTGGGGTGGGGGTACGCTCCATACATACGCGGGTGAGGGTACGGGTCGTACATACACGGTTGGGGTGGGGGTACGCTCCATGCATACGGGGTGGGGGTACGGTCCGTACGTACACTGTTGGCATGGGGGGTACGCTCCATGCATACGGGGGTTGGGGTACGGTCCGTACATATCCGTACCCACGCTGTGGAATGCTTGTGTGGGCCATACCCAGGCCTTTGCCATGTGGGTACAGCCATCCCGCCGTTGTTGGGGTGACGTAGGTGTGGGCGTGGTACAACTTGTACCCACGCTCTTAAGGCGTGGGTACGGGACGTACCTGTATTGTTGTGTTACCGGTTCGCGTTGTCAACCACTTCTGTTGTGGTGGATGCTGGCTTTGCTGGACACGCCCCCACCCCCTCGTAGTGACCAGGGACTGGGGGTCAGGTATGTCCAGGGCATGTGTGCTGTGTGACTTTGGTGGGGGTTTTGTGGCCTGCCCCAGCTCCTGCCCCCCCCTTTCCCCCCTCCCTTTGTTGTTCTGACCTTCTGCGGCATCTGCGTCATAACCTGTAGAGGAGGTCGACTGCTATGAGGGCCGAGATGACACGTAGGTTCGGGTCCATGTCTGTCCGTCGCGTGCAGGTACTCCTTGTTCGCGTCGTCCTGATTTCCCAGCAGTTTTTGGCTGCCGGAAAATATTCTCCGTGTGGGATGACGTCGGTGCGAATCGTACTTCCTGGTTCGTGAATGGCAGGCTGCGTGCGTCCCGACGTCACGTCGGCGCTTTCCCGGATCACATTTGTATGTATATTTTCGTCGGTCGGTGTTTTGTACGATTCGTACGGAAATAGTATTTCCGTGCGAATCGTACTTCCATGTTTGTATCTTGTTACGTCCGGGTACGCGTCGGATGGGGAATATGCTCCGTCCGACGGTTCGTACCCGGTTTTTACAGGATCGTAATCGGCACCTAAGTATGTGTTATTATCTGCATAAATAAGTGATGTGGTCTGTGTATAAATAACGGAGTTTGTGTGTATAACTGTATACATGAGTAAATGGGTATGTAATTGATTCTTTGCATGACTGACTAGGTGTGTAACTCTATGGATGAGGGGCGGAGTGTGACTCTATGTATAGGTGTATGAGTGCATATTATAGTACTGTATTGATGAGTAACTGCATGCTTAAGTGACTGGATGTGTGTGTAGACCTAGGAAATAGTCGGTGATATGTAGTATCTGGCATTGTTGTGTGTATGGTTTCAAAAATAGCAGTCTGTATTTTAGAGTCGGTGTATCAAAGTTTATATTAGGGCATCAGTATGTGCATCAGATTATCAATTGGATGATGTCATCAGTGATGTCATCAGTGATGTATTTTGAGATGTCATCAGTAATGTCATCAGTGATGTCACTGACCATGTCATGAGTGATGTAATATGTGACGTCATCAGCAGTGCATTGCGGGCGCGCGAGTTATAGTTAGCTCAACTAACTTCTATGGTTTTATATGAGTCAAATGTCCAACTATAACAGCCCTGAAACCTATGTTTTTTTTGTGAATTTCAAAGGTTTTTTAAATGCTAATTCCTAACTATATTGTCTGTAAAACCTATGGTTTTTTCAGTGAATTTCGAAGGTTTTTTAAATGGTAATTTCATATTTTAATATTTATAAAACCTATTTTTTCTAAAAAAAATTGTAATATTTTGGAACTCATCCTTTTTTTTAACTTTAAAATTATGTAATGTTTTCTATCTTTCAAAAAATGATGTATATTTTTTTAAAACGTTTATTTATTAATTTACAGCATACATAGGAAACCAGTACATCTTCGAGCAACCAAAATAAGGCAGTACTAAACACAGCATATGCATCTCATATTCATCAGTCCATATATGTTCACTCTTCGTTTTGCAACACTTGTGGAGACAACAATGGTATTATACCCAATCCATTTCTGTGCATCATAGGACCATGCAGGTACAAGAGAGCCCATCAACATCACCTCTTGGGCAGTAAAGCATGTACAGGTCAGCAGGTAGTCATCGTCGCCTCCATTCATATCCTAGCCCTTACCCGCTCCCCAACTCCCCATTTAGTTTCTTCAATAGCAAACACCATTAATACCGAGTCACAAAGATCTTCACCCTGCAGGCAACAGATAATATTCAAGTCTCAGAGGTAGAGATTCTGACCCATCAGAATCTCGCTGTAGAAGATACCCTTGCAGCGGACCCCATATATCCCTAGGTCTGGAAGCCTCTGGGAGCAGCTCAGCATAGACAGTTAATTGTTCCTGACAGCACGCCCCCGCCCCCTCTGCAGGCCACCCTACGCTTGGCCAACAAGAACGCCACAGCTACAAATTTACGGCATGACGTAGGTACTCGTGCCGTATACCCCAACAGGGCCATCAGAGGATCCCTCCCCAATGTAACATTCGTCATCTTCTCAAGTGCCTCCAAGACCTGTCCCCAAAACTCCTGCACCCCTGGACAGTCCCATGCTAGATGTAGGAAGCCAGCCCCCGGTTGTCTCCACTGCAAACAGCGATCGTTCTCGGACAATTTATGCCTATATTTTTTAGCAGGGTGTAATACAAGCGATGCAGGAATTTATAATGTATTATTCGCAATCGGCTGCTGGCGGAGATGTGTGAGGTCTGGAGACAGCAGTATTCCCATTGTTGATCTGTCACCTCCCTCCCCATCTCTGCACTCCATTGTGCGCAAGCTGGAGTGCTGACCCCCTTTTGCTGTGTGCGTATGCTTTTGTAAAGCCTAGATACTAGGTGCTTCCCATCTGTGGATCCCAGCATTTGGTGTAGTGGGAGAAAATTAGCTGGCTCCCACGGGAAATCTGGCATTATGGCTCGCAGTCTCTGTCTGAGTCGTATGTAAAGGAATATATCCAGCGGTGAGGGCTATATCCCCCGGAAAAACTGGTCAGAAAAGCAAAATATACCACTGCAAAACAGGTCACCCCATTTAGTTACCTTTATTCGCTCACATAATTTATGAAAACCAGTTTCCTGTAACAGTGGCATGCAAGGGTGGTAGGACAGTGGCAGACGCGACGAATAGAGAAAGGGGGCGCTAAGAATGAGTGTAAGCCGGTACCAGGCATCAACCGTACCTGTAACCGTAGTGCGTGGGTCTGCGCGGGAGCGAGCAGGCGAGTATATAACACCATCCAGGGGAATTGGATCCGCCAGCCAGTCCTCTGTCGCCACCTGTGGCATGTAGCAGGGAGGATTTATCCAATAGTATGCATAATGCGCTTGCGCACACAGGTAATAAATCTAAAAAACGGGAACATCAAACCCGCCCTGCGCATAAGGCTTTGTGTGTATGGACCACCGGAGCCTCGGCTGCTTGCCTCCCCACAATAATCTAAGCAACTCAGTGCGCAGCATTTTAAAAAAATGCGAGCCAGGGTAGTATGGTATAATCAGGAAAAGGTATAAGAACCGTTAAGAACCACCATTTTTATCAGCGAGGCCCTACCCGCAAAAGAGAGAGGTAAAGCTATCCACAGAGTAATATTATCCGAAAGTTGCGTGATAGCCGTGCCATAGTTGAGCCGCAGAATGTCGTCCCTATCCCCAGCCAAACGTATGCCCAGATACCGAAGATCAGTATCGCACCACTCTAACAGGAAGTCAAGAGCGAACCTCGGAACCTCTGAAGTCAGAGGAAAGAACTGAGATTTCCCCCAGTTGATGCCAACCCCGAACAGCCTGCCATATACAAGGAACTCCCTCAGCAAGGGGTTGATGTTTTGCTGGGGATGTCTAATATATAAAGTCATGTCGTCCGCATATAGGGATATCAAAAGTGGACTCATGCAGCAACGAAAAGCTTTATCTTGATGATGTTGGCGGAGCTTAGAGGACAGCGGTTCAATGGCCAAGGCAAACAGAAGTGGGAACAACGGACACCCCTGCCGGGTGCCCCTCGTGATAGAGAAATTGTGAGAGAGGTGTCCGTTTATCAGCACCTTGGCCGTGGGTAGTGTATATAATAATCTGATCCAGGAGAGGAACAGAGGGGGGAACCCCATTCGCTGACGCACGCCGAAGAGATAGTCCCACTCCACAGAGTCGAATGCCTTCGTGGCATCTAAGAAAACTGCAGCTAGTGGAAATTCAGGCTCAACGTTCTGCAGCAGAGAAAACAGGGTGCGTAAGTTATGAGTGGTGGCCCACCCAGGGACGAACCCCGACTGATCCAGCAAAATAAGCTTATCCATTAAAAGAGTCAATCGGTTAGCCAGCACCTTAGCTAATATTTTCGTATCGCAGTTTATAAGCCACAGCGGGCGATAGGAATCGCAAGACTCAGGTGTTTTGTCAGGCTTCAGAAGGGACATGACCAGGGCCTCCCTCATCAACGGGGGCAGCGTGCCCATTTCTAAGGATTCCTCAAAAACCTCCTTTAGGACCGGCGCCATGATGTCTATGTAGCATTTATAAAACTCAGCGGGAATGCCATCCAGCCCCGGCGCCTTCCCACTCTTTAGCTGCATTATCGCTTCCCTGAGTTCATCAATCTCAAAGGGAAGACAAAGAAATCCCTGTTGTGTATCACCCAGCCACCCGAGCGCTACATCCCCAAGGAAATCATCCAGTTCCAGGTCCCCATCACGCTGCGTAGTGTACAGTTCTTTATAATGTGAGGTGAACGTTCCTAGTATGTTCTTGATGTCCCGCTGTATCGCCCCCCCAGGGCCCTCAATCTCTAAAATATGCGTAGAGAAGCGAGGGTGCCTAGTAATCTCAGCCAGCGCCTTCCCCGGACGTTCCCCTTCGCCATATCTACAGGCCACCCAGCACCGTCCTCTGAACTTCACCTCAAGCGCCGCTCCCTCCTCATATTCCGTCTGTGAGACCGGCCTCGTGGCGTGGGCCCTCCCGACCAGCAAGCCACCCTGCAGCCGCATCGATCCTCAATATCACAGACTTCCGGCCACCATGACCCAACATCCCGATGGCCGGCCAGACCCCCAACACGCATGCCCGGCCGAGGGAGAGTGAAACCCCCCAAGCCAGACCGAGAGGCGCCGACCCTGTCACACCTCTGGTCTCTTCCCCGAGGGAGGTTTCGATCGGCCACCAGGCCCCCGGTGAGCGGCCGCCTCGCCTGCTGGGTGTCTGGAGTCCCTCCCGGACCCACCTGAACAGATCAAAGGCCGAGCGACAGGAAGCCCCGACACACCGCCCCCAGGCACCAAGACCCCTCTCAGCGAGGACTCCGGACTTCAAAGAGGAGGGGAAGTATAACAAGGGGTGCGGAAGGGACGGGAGGTAGAGAAGACCTGGACTGACGAGAGCCTGCTGACCTGGTCGCGGCTCGATCGCTCCCCGAACCGAAGAACGCTACCCGAACTCTGAACCATCTGAGTCCTGCTGACGCTGTCGCGGCTCCCCGAACTCTGAACCATCTGAGGTCTGCTGACGCTGTCGTGGCTCCCCGAACTCTGAACCATCTGAGCCCTGCTGACGCTGTCGCAGCTCCCCGAATCCTGAAACCATCTGAGCCCTGCTGACGCTGTCGCGGCTCCCCGAACTCTGAACCACCTGAGCCCTGCTGACGCCGTCGCGGCTCCCCGAACTACGAACCTCCTGTGCCTGCTGAGTGACTCGCGGCACCCTCTTCCAAGAGAATCGGCAGAGATTGCCGGGAGAAGCTGTGCGCAGGATACTCCGCAGAGACACTGACTCAAAGACTGTCCCGCTACCCCAATACCCCCATCACGAGATCGCCGCTGATTGTGGCGCTGTACCTGCATTTCGGATCATAAAGGTCCCTTACAACTAACGATAAAGCATATTGTCTTACGAAGAACTACTGTGTGGTGTCCCTCTGTCGGAAGAGAGTAAGCGCAGCGTGTGCGATCCTAGGTACGAGATCCTTCCAGGAAGGGCCTCCCCACTCTTGCTCGGCCTAACTCTGGGAGAGGTGGGTCCCCGGGTGGTCAGGAACACATTCCGCAGCCTCCCCGGTGAACGCCTTCCAACACTGTCAATTTCTCCCGAAACTCTTTCTGCGCCTGTCCTGTCTCCCCGTCACCATCCGCGCCTCTAAAGCCTTCAAGTCTATTTCCAGTTGTTTAAGCATGCCCTTGATATCCCTTAGGACGCCAATGCTCTTGGAGATACAGAACCCCCTGATGGTGACCTTTAAGGCCTCCCATATCATCTCCACGCCCCCTTGTTTCTTTGAAAGAAATCTCGTATCTCCTCCCCGAGTTCCCTCTGAAATACTGCATCCAGCAAGGCAGCAGGTTGTAGCCTCCAGCGTGGCCTGGGCGCGTCATATCCCGGGGGTGTGAGTGCGAGTTTCACTGGACAATGATCTGAAAATTTACGCGCAGGGTGTTCAACGCTACGAAGTGCCGGCCCCAAGCCCCTTGACAACAGGCAATAGTCTATCGGAGCCCATGTCCCAGCATACGTTGTAAAGTGGGTGCCCTCCCGGACCTGCGGGTGTAGATATCGCCAGCTATCAATCAAGTCACCCTCATCCAGGATCCCCTTCAATGTCGCTTGGGAATTACTGTAGTGGTGTGCTGCTGTGTTCGACCTATCCAAAGCCGGATTGAGGGCCACATTAAAATCTCCCCCCCATATTATGTGAGTGGATCCTACATTTACAATTTTTCGCCAGGCATTGGTAAAAAATTCAGGTGTGTCAACGTTCGGGCCGTAGCATGATGCAATCGTGATTGACTCCCTGCCCAGGTGCCCCCATGCTATGGCATACCTCCCTTGTGTATCCGTAAGCGCTCCAGCCAATATAAATGGCGTCTGCTTTTTTATTATGATCGCCGTGCCATGAGCATAAGAGGAATAATAGGAGAATATTCTACTGCCCGCCCACTTACTAGCGAACGTATTGGTGGAGTGCGGGTTAATATGAGTTTCTTGAATACTAATCTGCTGACAATCCAAATAAGCTAGAATTTGTCTACGTTTTCGTGGGTCCCCCAGACCTCGTACATTCCAAGATGCTACCTGCAATTGGGGCCTATTCACCATGTCTCCCATACCACCTGACTATATGATATCCTCCGAGCAGCAGAGCCGTGTACAAAACCCATTGCACATCTCTTGAGTTAGGTTGCCAAAAGTAGCGCTGTGTGTTTAATCCAATCAAACATTCAGTAGCCCAAAAACTCCCCTCCCACTGAAGCATCCTAATCATGCCAGTTACAGTTGCCCCACCCCCCACCCCCCACCCCGTTACCCATCAAACAAAACTGTCCTATGAACATTTCTAGCCAACGGCCAGATGGAACCAACAAGGGGGATCTCCCTTAAGGGGAAGTCCTACTAGGCGACTCTCGAGTACCTCGCTTCGTTCGGGGCTTCTGTACTGTGGGGTACACCCCAAAACAGACGCCGAGGGTGTCTGGCGGCCTACTAAGTTTGTGTCCCAGTAGCAAGACTGTTTCGCCTCCATCCGCCTGTGTTTCCGGGGCAGCATCTCCTGTACTACACTCCAGGTGTCCGCAGTGCCACTGTAACACCGCATCTGAAGCAGCTGCCCCGCTACAGAATAGTCAACAATCCGAGGTCTTTAAGGAGCGTCATGATGAATCATCCGGTGCTGCAGCAGAAGCCTTTCGTCTCTGAATGTGTTTAAGGAAATCCTCGGCCTGCTGGGGCTTTGTGTAAAGCATTTGCTTGCCTTGGTAGGTGACGCGGAGCCGCGCTGGGTAGAGGAGTGCATAATCAATTTGCGCCTGCCTCAATTTTTGTTTAACTGGGCGGAATTTGCGCCGTTCTTCTTGCACTGGCGGAGTAAAATCAGGGTATATGGTGAAGGATACCCCCTCGAAGTGCAGTTGTTGCTTGTCTCTCGCCACCTTCAGTGCCGCATCCCTATCCCTGTAATTTAACAAGCGTGCTATGATGGGTCTTGGCATGCTACCAAGGGGGAGGCCGCGGCCCAAGGGATCGGTGGGCCCGCTCGACGACAAGATAAAGGGAGAGAGCCTCCGGCCCCACCACTGCCTTCAACATCTTCTGTATGTAGTCCTCCGACCTGCCCGTATTGGTACTTTCCGGTATCCCTAGTACGCAAATGTTATTCCTCCTACTCCGCGCTTCAATATCCTCATTTTTAGCCTCGATGATCGTAAGCAGTTTATCCATTTGCGTCACTGTGCTTTGAACACAGAGGTGTCTTCTGCCTCTGAAATGCGCCTTTCAACCTCCTTTAATCGCACCTCATACCCCTCAATCTTATGGGCTATCGCGTCCATGCGCGTGCTCAAGGTATCCACCTTGTCCGCAATGCTGGCAAAGCCCTGCCTCATTTCCATGAAGATTACCTTCATGTCTTGGTTTTGCGACAATCCGACTGCGCCCTCTTCTTCCACCACTGCCGGCTGGCGATTTCCCTTCTTTGCCTCAAAGGTGAGACGGGGTTGCCTCGCATCCGGCTTCCCCATCTTGGTGCGCCTAGCAAAGCAAGTTGCACAGCAGGCCCCCCCTTGGGGGAGGTGGTATCACAGGATAGTGGTTCCCACAGTCCCTCGGCCCCAGGCGCTGCCCTCCGCTCTCAGCGCCGTGGAAGCACGCCACCAGCCAGCACCCCACAACTCTTCACAGTCTTGGCAAGTGCAATAAGCAGGACCCGGGGCCCACGCTCCCTGCAGAGCCAGCCACTCAGCTGAAGCACAGTGACTCTCTACAGGGCTTCTAGAATGCACCAGGCCTCATCTGCTCTCCTGTCTGTCACCAGCTATATGTCGTGCAGCCTCTCCTCCACCGCACCAGGTATGCTAGGGGGGTACTTTAATAACGTGTTCCAGCCACTTCTAGCCGCCACTTCTAGCCAGGCAGAATCACAGCAGGCTCCTCATTACCGCCCCCAGGTCCGCTCAGAGCCCCCTGCGCCAGTCCCCCATGCACCACGCATCAAGCGCCTCTACCGCCAATGGCCGATCTGCCGTTCGTGCGATGTACCGGGGCCGAGAGCCGCTTCCCTCCAGCTCCGTGCACCCGATCCGAGGAAGCAGCGGCGGCTGCCAAATAAAGGGTGTCAGCGGTCGGTAGAGCTGCGCACTAGAACTCGCACCACTCACCGCCTCGCAATCGCCGCCATGTCAGTCCCGCGGCCTAGATGCCTCACAAGAGCCTCGGCACTCGCATGCTGACCAGCGCCCCGCGGGAGCTCCAGGCCGCTCCGATGAGCACCGCCGTCCCAGCTGCCTCCGGCGATTGTTTTCGCGATCCGTGTCGGCGATCTCGGTGCTTGACAATACTTGCTCCCCAGTGCGTGTGATGTGCAATGATGCTCAGAGGCGACCGAACAGCAGCTCCGGGACAGGATTATTTCAGGATAACGGCGCCAGACAGCGGGAGCCTCACACAGTGGCGGCCATTCCGCTTGTGCGCCCCCTAGCGCCCCAATGATGTATATCTTTTTTTTGGGGGGGAGAAAGCGGGAGTCCCGTACCGGTAGTGTACCAAGCTCCATCAGCACGCGAATCCTATCTGCCATATTGCTAAACTCGTAAATGATGCGCATTTCTTATCCGACAGGTTCGTGGCACCGTGTCCCGCGTAACATCATATACGTTTGAGGTTGCGTCAGCTGCTACTTTTGTATGCGACGGGTACGCAGCACCAAGCAGCACGTTACATCATGTATGTATGGAGTCGCGTCCGCTGCGCATTGTGTATGTGATGAGTGCATGCTGCGAGGCCCTGTGTTACGTCATAGACGTAAGGTGTCGCGCCGGGTCCGCCATTCCCTCATTTTTTTTATATCTCAAAACTATATCTAAATAAGTTTAAAGTGTATATGAGAGCAAGCGATAATCTAATATATTTTAAACATTTATATATCTCTAACTGTAATAAACTTATATTATGGTACACATAGTTTCTCAAAATCACGTCGGGTGCGGTCTCCTTGCGCGCTCGGTGCACGATTGCCATGTGACCTTAAAAAAAAGCATTTGATTGGTTCATAACAGTTCCCATTGTAACTGTTGGAGGACCCCACCCATTTTAGTCATTCTCTCTACAACGTTTCATGAGAGACACCCCTTCTGCTTAGAGAGCTTTTTTGAAAAGTTTGTTGCTGGGTACACATATCTTATACTATATGGTCTGTACAGTAGCCTCCCACGTGTGATGGCCATGCATCTGAAACGTTACATTAAAAAACAAATGTGTGTTACACGATGCCCCTGGTGTGTGTGTGCGTGCGCGTTATTGTGCTGCCTTTCGGCCAGGGAATTGGGGGCTCGAAGGGGTATCATCAGCCACGGGCAGAATACACATCCTAGATCACTTGTGACAAACAGTAGAGAGTAATGTGTATATTTGTGTTGCCGTATGCTCTGTTGTCAGGCTTTACCAGTATAGTACTGTTTCATATGTGAGACTTTCAGATTCACGTTTGACATGCATTGCTTGACTGTAATGAGCGTTATCACTGTGTATGACGTAACCTCATTGCTGATCCTCCCTCCATCTGTGCACATTCACATGTGTGCGCTTCGCAATAGCAACACTTTCAATAATACCGCACACCATTGACATGTGTGTCTGCGCATACCCACAAGCTTGACAACGACATGTGATGTTGGCCATTAAATTTTTTCGGACAGCATCTCATTACCGATAGTTGCCGCCCTCCCGGTACATGCTACATTAATGTAAATTGCGGATTGTGCGACGTCAAAACTGCAACAGGGACACACACATAAGTACACTTCCTGGCCAGGCAGGAACTGAACAACACCCAGGTCCCGGAATAATTATTCACACCCCTACGCTGGCCTGGCGTAGGCAAGCCCAGCCCACTTTACGTACGTATAAATAGGATAACGATGACGCCACATGTCCCAGTTCTTCCACACTGCCTCAGGTGATATGGCTGCATCCACCTCGCATATCACAATGCGCAATAAAAAAAAGGGATCCAGGAGGTGTACACCATCCTCGCAATCAAAACTCCATTTGAATTGTGAACCCTGCTGGTTGTGGTGTTTGGACACACAACAATGACAGCAGGTGAGCAGTAGGGCCTGGGTGCACAGGGGCTGCAATTGAGCACGGTGCTGCGGGAGGGGTGGTGTGCATCAGCCTGGGTGCGCAGGTGCGAACAAGCGATGTGGCTGTGCGTAATGATGTGATCTCTGACCTCATTCAGTCACATCTCTGTCTCATTTTAAGGAACTGCTGGATCGTACTGTAGGCCTGAGCCAGCGGGCAGCGCTGCCCTACAAACACGTGGCATTGGCTTTTGGGGCACTGTAGTGAGCTGATTACTAAGTGTATATGCACACCGGCTTCCGCCACTGCATTACACGCGCACATTATGGTTCTAGCATGCGCTCTGTTCCTTTGTATGTGAACGTTCGCATAACATAATATTATTTAATCTTGTGTATTCTCGTACACTCCAACTCCTCTTTGAACCACGATTACCACTAACAGTTGGTAGATCGTACTTCAAGAAGGAAGGATGCACTCAACTGGTGTTCTCTATTAAGCTTGAAATAAACCTTCATTTACCTCAAGACGTTTCCAGCATTATATTATTTCTCCCTTTTCAGACACTGAGTTAGTTTCACCAAAATGAGCGCAGCAGGTGCTCAGCCCATGATGATGCCCTGGGCATTCTGACACCTTCCATCATGGTATCAAGACACCGTCCCAGACCGGAGACCTGCTCTGCCACCCTGAGAGAGGCACCCCGGAGTCGGAGCTCACACCGGCACGTCGTTGGACACATCGGTGGTGGCAGGTGAGCAGTGAAGCCTTGGTGCGCAGGAGCTGCAATTGAGCACAGTGCGGGGGAAGGGGCTGGGGAGCAGCAGCCTGGATGCACAGGTGCTGGCAAGTGATGTTACCGTAGATATTAATGTAATCTCTGGCCTCATTCATATCTCTGTTTCATTTTAAGGACTTGCTGGACTACACTCTTTCTCGCGGACCCTAGCGTCCCAGACACACAGGTGACGGGAGGTGAACAGTGAGGGCTGGGTGCAGTAGGCCGACGCTCTGTCTCCTCCTCCCTCTGTTCTTTGACTCTCCCTCCCCTTCTCCCTTTCACCCACTCGCTCTCTGTCCCATTCTAACTTTCTTCCTTTCATTCTGACTACCTTTCTTTTTCTCTTGGACATGGCACACATATTTATGTTTCTTTTCTGTCTTGCAGGTTTTGTAAGCTGCTTCCGGAGGAGTCCCACCCACTTATTTCATGTTATACTGTTGTTTCTTTGAATAAAGTTGTGTTTCCATTTATGTGTGTTGTTTTAAAAAGGGTTACTTTTTTTACCAATAAATAAGTGAGTGTATGGGTCTTCTTTTTCTAACAACACTTGTCTGTAGTTTATTGTGAAAATCGGAGGTTGATAGGAGGTTATGAGGGAAAACATTTGTAATTTTGCGGTGCACCTACCAAATATTAACCGACAGACTATTACATAAATGAAGCCTGGGTAATTCTACAACTCCAAGGGTTCTATGAGTGTATCACTTTATAACACCATGAGTACTGCCCGTGTGAGTACAGAACCAATAAGGCACTGCCTAGGGCCACCGAGGCATCAGGGACTGGCGAGGCCCAACATGCATATTTAAGTAAAGCCCCAGAGGTTGCCGATCCCCGGACTTGAGTAGGCTTCGAAGCCCCCCGAACAATTAGTAAACAATACCCGGGGAGGTGGCAATCCCCTAGGCTGCGAAACGTCTCTGTGACCTCCCACGCCTAATTTACATGTGAGATTAAGGTCCCCAGTGCTGCAGGCACCCCACAATATAATAATAGGATTGGCCCTGGAACATTACCCACCAGGGTCTCATTTAAATGAATGGGTGAGACCCCGCTTCATTTATTTGTTCTCCATTTTTACCATCCGGATCTGCTTTATAGAAGCGATACGAGGTTTTGCTCCTCTCGCTTCAACGAGGCAAACAAGAAATTGCTATCACAGGGTAGAAGCCATGCTCCCGCCCTGCAATAGCAAACATAAATGTCTTGTAGATGCACACCCCGGGACATTGTATGAGCTGCGCCTGTGAGGGCCATGATGCATTGGTTACTGCATAACTACAGGATTAGTATAAACGCATACGAACACTACTTGCACACGTGTAGTACAGCAACCAGAGTGTAGTGAAGAGGCGGAGGAAGCCCAAAATCAAAAAATATAAATCCTACCAGAGATAGGATCACATAGTTAGATGAGCCGGCGACCCTGGGATGAGTAGAAACAGCTTTACGAAGAAAACGGGTCTTCAGCAGGACGCAAGGAAGCTCGAAATATTGGTGAGTGCTGCCTTCTTTTTTCTTTCTCCCGCTCCTCGCCAAATTTATATAGTGAAGAGGCAGACAGCAGTGGATCCGATAAATAGATTTATTACAGGAAAAGAAGACAGCTTAAACAGCCACCAACAGTAGCACACAGCAAGGCAACCGTCTTCTCCAGCACCTTGTACAAACTCCCCAAGATTCCCCTCATGACAGCCCTACATTCTAACATGACATACTTACATTCTAGTTGCATTACATACTAACAGTCTACTATGACTTACATTGGAATACTACACAGAGCACATGACTTTACATCAATGAGCTCATGGTTTCACATTCGAGTCTTGAGACTGGTAGGGGTGAGTAGTTTTCTTTCCACTCCCTGTATTGTATAAAAGCAAGCTAACACTACTTCCAGAGGTATGCTACAGCACCCAGAGCACATCACTTTACAGCAATGAGCTCATGGTTTAGGCTCACGGTTTAATCCCAGAGTCTTCAGACCTGTAGGGGTGAGTAGTTCGCTTCCCACTCCCTGTATAGTATAAACGCATACTAACACTACTTACACAGTTATACTACAGCGGCCAGTATGCTACAGCACCCAGAGCCCATCACTTTACAGCAATCAGCTCGGTTTGATCCCCGAGTCTTCACACTTCCAGTATAGTATAAATGCACGGTAGGGGTCAGTAGTTCGCTTCCCACTCCCTGTATGGTATAAACGCCTACTAACACTACTTGCACAGGTTTGCTACAAAGACCAGAACAATGAGATCACGGTTTAGGCTCTCGGTTTCATACCCGAGTGTAGCAGTATCTCATCTCAGCACCATGTCACTCTGAGCAACACCACACTTTCAGACCGGTAGGAGTGAGTACTTCGCTTCGCATTCCCCCACAGAGGTTACAGTGCTCCTATACTCCTGTTTCCTACTCTTTTTGCCCTTTTTTCCCCTTACTCGTTTCAACGGAATCACAAAATGGATGTCATCACTTCCTAGTTGCAACAGCTTGCAGCCAATAAGCAGCAAGCTCGTGCTCGTAACGCCTCAGCCAATCAGATGGCAGAATTCCCAAATATCAATATCTGTAAATTTTGATATTTCTCCAAAACTACTGAATGGATTTACACCAAATAAACAAAAGCGTGCTTTCTAGACCAAGACCCTTCTCCCTGCCAAAATTGGGGTAATTCCGTTCACCTGTTCGATCTGTAGCCTTCTCTAAAGTTTCCTATGGAAATTGCATGGAAAAACACGTTTTGGGACCCCCTTTTTTCTCAGCCCCCCCTTGACGAATCACCCCAAACATTCAACATAGGAGCTGATATGAACAAAGAATTTGTTTGGGAATTTTCATGAAGATTCATCAAACGACGCCAAAGTTATAAGCAAAACAAAAAATGCTCTTCCTATGGAAAATTGGTCCTTTATATATATATATGTATATGTGTATTTGTATGGAGACCCAGTACACCTATGACTCACTGCTGCCGGAGGACTACACCACCATATGATCCTTAGGTATACGTACCACACTGTTTGCCTATGGTACTTGGTTATGATTCTATACTGAAAGCGGAAGCAGGACTGATGCCAAGTGGCAGGCTATTCCCCATTGTGGGGTTTTACACCGTAGTTACTGTGAGGCCTTGAGCCCGACCATAATGGTTGTTTATTGAAAGCTGCATGGTTCACCACAGAACTTCAAGAAGCCAGACGCACCTGCAGACGCCTAGAGAAAACGTGGAGAAACCTGAAAACCACGGAAGCACGGAACAACCACAAGAGCACTCTGAAGGAATACCACCAGTGCATAAGAGACACCAAATGGACCTTAATAAGAGACAAAGTGCAGACCAACATGAGCAACACCAAGGAACTGTTCAACGTCATACAGCAGTTCGCAAAACCCACCTGTAAAGCCACAAACATCACACCTTCCCAGGAACTCTTCGACAAGCTCAGCTACTACTTCCATCTTAAGATCAAGGCCCTCTACGACAACTTCAGCGAACCAACGACGAGCACCACCCCCCTACCCACCGCCGATAAGCCGACCATCACGTCCTAGGATCCCGCTACCATCGAACTCATCACAGCGACCATGAAGAAAACCCACTCAGGAGCCCCAACAGACCCCTGCCCACGGCACATCTTCTAAAGAGCCACCACCGTCATCGCACCCAAACTAGGACGCACCATCAATGCCTTCCTCAGATCAGGCATCTGCCCAGACGACTGGAGACGGGCAGAGGTAAAACCCCGCCTCAAAAAACAATCGCCCGACCCAACGGACCTGAAAAACTACTGACCCATCTCTTTCCTCCCCTTTGCGGCTAAAGTCACCGAGAGATTCGTAAACGCCCAGCTGACTGTCTTCATAGAAGAAAACTCCATCCTGGACACCGCCCAGTCTGGATTCCACAGCAACCACAGGACCGAGACCGCTCTCCTCGCCACCACTGACGACATCCGCATGCTACTTTACCAAGGACACACCGTGGCCCTCATCCTTCTTGACCTCTCCGCAGCCTTTGACACCGTCTCTCATCGCACTCTCGCAGCCTGACTGCACTACGCACGAATACAGGGAGCCGCTGTGAGAAGTTGGCCTGATATGTAGTGCTCACTATTCTAGTGATCACTGTGTATCATTCCAAACAACCCTTATTGATGATTGGTTGTAAGTCAACCTTATAGACCAGCTATCCTAGTAGCGTGGATACGAGCAGTCTTAGGCTAAACTCTAGAGGGCGTGTTAAGCCAGCTGTTTACCATCACATATACCCCTTGAACACCACGTGAAAGGACACCACACAAGTTGCTATGAAAATAAAGGATATTTATTTATAACAAGAATACCCTGGCTCTTTATGAGTCAGGGAGCTAAGCACAATACAAAACTCTTAGGAAAATACTTCTGGTTGCACAATTTACACAAATGCCCGAGGGCACGAAACCATTACACTGTAAGTGGAAGGGGGGAAGTTAGAAAGTCTAAAGTTACTGATTCCGGAGTGATCCGATCAGTGGGACTAAACGAAAAAGGAACTGGACACTTGTAAAGCGAACCTGCGATGGAGCACCGAAATGCTCGAGTTACCTAGCCCAGAGGCTGCGGCTGTGGAAGGTTCGGCCAGGTGTCGGAAGTCCTCGTTGTAGTCTCAGGAGCCTGAAAGAAGAGTTGCTGGCAGGCGACCAGTGTCGATGTTCAGCGAGATCCAAACCTGGATCGGTGATGAAGGAAACCTGAAAGCAGAGGGGACTCAGTTCTCAACCGCTAGCCAGCGATCGTGTGGGCACCAGGGGGGTACCGGCTGAAGTCACCTCGACCAGGTGAGTGGATGACGTCGGACTCGGCTGTTCCTCGGACCAGGAGGCGCGGCGGCGACCAGGATGGAGGGCGAGCTGTCCCACGCAGGTGTCTGCTGTCGATGATGCTGGGCCCAGGAATGGGGCAGCGGATCTTGGCAGTGGCAAGCCCACGCGGTGGAGTCAAGATGGCGTCTAGAGTGAACCAGGAGGGTCCGTGGTACTCCTCTGTTGAAGGGGAGCAAGAGCCAGTCTGGAGCAACCAGACTAGTGATGAAACAAACGTGGTGCGTCGTGAAGAGGGCCACAAGCCGGTCGGCAAGTGGTCGAACAACGCGGTGAACAGCAAGGAGCGGAAGGGCCCCCACGCAGATCTCGGGGATGCTGGGGAGGCAGACTTCGGTGCTGGAGCTGCTCAGGGTTAGGGCTTCTCAAACCCTAGGTGCACTCACTCGAGGGTCCCTCGGTGGGCGTGCTAGATAAGCGTCGTGCAGGTTCTGAAGATGGCCGGTCCCGCAGGTCTCGTCACACCTACGACTCTCAGCTGGGCTGATGAGGTAGGTAAAAGGTCAGAGATGGCAGGGACTCGGGCTTCGTCGAGCTGGGCAGTCTTGATCCGTAGGAGAGACTTACAGCAAACCGCAAGCGCTTAGGTGGTGCCTGCTGGTGCAGGGTGGCTACTCCTTAGCCACAAGGGAGAGTCTTCAGAAATAGTCAAGAGTTCCTTTCGTGGAAAGTAGTTCAAGATTCAGAATTATCCAATTTGGGAAGGGGACTCGCTCCTACCTTTATTCTAAGAAAAGGGGCTGGCCCGTGACTAGGTTCTACCTATGGGTGGAGCCAGGAGGGGGGTGGTTACACCCCTATCCTTTGTCCGGCTTCGCCCCAGCTCAGGGGCTGGTGTGCCCCCGAAACTGGTTTGAGCCGGGCTATGCACAGTGAGCACCGGGGTGCCACTGGCAATCACCTTCCTTTCAGCCCTGCCTACCTGGGATACACAAACCCTGTCTGGGATGGTGCTAACACCGCCCTCGACAGGAAACCCTTTGTCCAAGCTCCCCTCGCTGGAAGGTCTCCCAGCAGCAGGAGGTCAGACTTGTGTCTGGTGGCAGCATCCATTTTGTGATGCTGAGGCTTGAGTCAACTTTAACCGGGGTTCAAGGTTACTTCCATGTCGTGCCCCTCTAAAAGGGGGGAATGCTAACCCCGTCGCCAGAACTGGCGAGGGGTTCGTATTCCAATTCGTATGACACCTTACTCGACATGTGTAGGTGATGCGATGCCAAAGTTAGCAAATAACCGCGAGGATTATAATGCATTTAAAAGTAGTTGGCCCGCGTCACCATGGAACGGCTATTAGGACTTGGTTCCGCAAGCCGTCGACGGGCTCAGCTCGCGCCAGAGCACCGTCCCACATGATTCCCTGCACTCTGCCTTCAGGATTGATAAGGCCTGCCATAGGAGTGACTGATAGGAATCCATGTGTCCATTTTAGGGTTAGGTGTAGGAATACTACACCTACAGCAACGGGTGATTACACCACGTTGCCCCAGCTGTCGTGCAGCCAGTTGTGTCAGATTTGGGCGGCCATTCCAGGGGTGGCATAATACATGCTGCAGCCCCTGGTAGGCCCTGGGTACACCGATGCCCTGGATACCTGTGGTATGCTGAGACAGGGACTGACAAGGCGGCCCAGTTCCAATTGGTGGATGCACCTAATGTACATGTGTTTAATTTCGAGAGAGAACAGCTAGGCTGTGGGTCTGATTGGCAGGCCCACAGCCGGGGAAAGTCATAAAACAATGAAGCAAAAGTAAAAAATCTGGGTGATCATAGGATTGCAGACCCTACTCTCCTACATGACCCCCCCCCAAACTTTGGGACAATAAGCTAACCTTGCCCAGGTGAGTCTTCTTGCTCTAAGTGGAAATACCTGGAGAGCCCATCTGCATTGCCATGATCAGTGCCAGGTCTATGCTCCACTGTGAAGTCCATCCCCTGTAGGGAAATGGACCACCTAAGTAGTTTGGGGTTTTCACCCTTCATTTGATTTAGCCACAAGAGGGGCTTATGGTCGGTCTGAATCTTGAAGTGAGTGCCAAACAAGTATGGCCTCAACTTCTTCAGGGCCCAAACCACAGCAAAGGCCTCCCTCTCAATAGCTGACCAATTCTTCTCTCTGGGGGTCAGCCTCCTGCTAATAAAAGCTATGGGCTGGTCATGACCATCAAAATTCAGTTGAGATAGAACAGCTCCCACACCCAGCTCCGAAGCGTCTGTTTGGACAATGAATGGTCTGGAGTAGTCTGGACTCTTTAGGATAGGTGCTGTGCACATGGCCTGCTTTAGGTCATCGAATGCCTTCTGACAGCTTGCTGTCCACTGAACTTTTTTTGGCATCTTTTTACTTGTCAGGTCGTTTAGCGGGGTCACAATGGATCCATAATTTCTGACAAACTTCCGGTAATAACCAGTCAGGCCCAAGAAAGCTCGAACCTGAGTCTGGGTGGTTGGAGGAGCCCAGTCCTGGATGGCCTGTATTTTGCTCTCCAATGGTTGAACCTGGCCTCCACCTACAAGGTGGCCCAGGTATACAACCTGTGTCTGCCCTATCTGGCACTTAGTGGCCTTGATAGTGAGGCCTGCCTTTTGCAGGGCCTCTAACACTTTCCTCAGGTGGACCAGGTGATCCTCCCAGGTGGAGCTAAAGACAGCGATATCGTCCAGATACGCCGCGCAGAAGTCGTCCAACCCAGTGAGAACTCGATTCACCAGCCTTTGGAAGGTGGCAGGTGCATTTTTCAAACCAAAGGGCATTACCACGAACTGATAGTGCCCACCCGGGGTAGAAAATGCTGTTTTGGGCTTGGCCTCCTCAGCTAACCTGATTTGCCAATACCCAGCTGTCAGGTCAAACGTACTTAAGTAGCTGGCCGAAGCCAACCGGTCGATAAGTTCGTCTGCTCTTGGTATTGGGTGGGCGTCAGTCTTAGTGACTGCATTGAGACCTCTGTAGTCCACGCAAAACCTCATCTCTTTCTTACCGCCCTGGGTGTGAGGTTTCGGCACGAGAACTACGGGACTAGCCCAGGGGCTGTCCGAGGGTTCAATGACTCCCAGCTCCAACATTTTCTGCACCTCCGTCTTGATGCAGTCTCTGACATGATCAGGTTGCCGATAGATTTTACTCTTTACGGGCAGACTGTCCCCAGTGTCGACCTCATGGGTACACCAATTGGTCTGACTGGGCGTCAGAGAGAACATATGTCGAAAGGATTGAAGAACCTGCTTACAATCCTTTTGTTGATGTCCAGAGAGGCTGCCACAAAAGACAACACCATCTACTGACCCATCGTCAGGGTTCTGAGAGAGCAGGTCCAGGAGAGGGTCACTCTCCTCCTCCTGTCCCTCGTCTGTGGCCATGAGCAAGCCCATGCCCTCCCTGTCGACATATGCCTTGAGCCTGTTTACATGGAGCACCCTGTGGGGGCTCCGGGGAGTTCCCAGGTCTACCAAGTAGGTGACCTCTCCCTTTTGCTCAATGATCGTGTGGGGCCCAGACCATTTGTCTTGAGTGCTGCTGGGGCCACTGGCTCCAGCACCCACACCTTCTGTCCAGGCTGGTACACAGTCAGGACAGCCTTTTGGTCGTGCCAAGCCTTCTGTAATTCTTGGCTCGCCTCAAGGTTTTTAGACGCCTTTTCCATGTACTCCGCCATCCGCGAGCGGAGACCGAGTACATAGTCCACAATGTTCGATGCCGGCTTTCTGAGAGGTCTCTCCCATCCTTCCTTTACCAAACAAAGGGGTCCCCTTACAGAATGTCCGAACAGAAGCTCAAAAGGGCTGTAGCCAACCCCCTTCTGCGGGACTTCTCTGTAGGCGAACAAGAGGCAGGGTATCAGGACATCCCATCTCCGCCGAAGCTTTTCAGGTAGTCCGTGAATCATCCCTTTTAGGGTCCTGTTGAATCTCTCAACAAGCCCATTGCATTGTGGGTGATAGGGTGTGGTGAACTTGTAGTTGACACCACACTCCTTCCACATTGCAGTCAGATATCCCGACATGAAGTTTGCACCTCTGTCTGAGACGACCTCCTTAGGGAAGCCCACTCTGGAGAACACTCCAAGTAGGGCCCGTGCCACCACAGGTGCTGTAGTGGTCCTAAGTGGAATAGCTTCAGGATACCTAGTGGCGTGGTCCATACCACCAGTATAAACTTGTGCCCTGATGCTGTCTGGGGTTCCATTGGTCCGACAATGTCGATCCCCACCCGTTCAAAGGGTACCCCCACCACCGGTAGTGGTATGAGGGGGGCCTTTGTCGTGCCACCTGACTTACCGCTGGCTTGGCAAGTGACACAGGAGCGGCAAAACTCCTTCGTATCTTCGGACATGTGGGGCCAGTGAAAGTGTGGAACAATTCTGTCCCAAGTCTTATTCTGGCCTAAGTGACCTGCAAGGGGAATCTCGTGGGCCAAGGTAAGAAGGAAACCTCTCAGAGACAAGGGGATGACCAGCCTCCTGGTCGCACCAGGTTTGGGGTCTCTTGCCTCGGAGTACAGGAGTCCATCGTCCCAGTACACTTTGTGGGTACCTGTGGCGTTCCCTGCAGCCTCAGCAGCAGCCTGCTGTCTGAGGGGTTCAAGGGAGGGGCAGTCTAACTGTGCCTTCCCCAGGTCTTCCCTGGAGGGTCCCCCTGAGCCCAGAAACTCAACCTGACCAGGTTCAAGCTCTTTCGGCTCAGTTTCCCTCAGTTCTTTAAGGTCAGCCTCCTCAGAGACTTGATCCACGACCTGGGGCAAGGGGGAAGGCGAAGCCTTACCCTTACTGCTCCTCTTCTTGGAAGGTGTCTGGTCCGTTCTTCCAGGATCCAGCACCTGTTCAGTGGGGCACCTTTTGGCCTGTGACCTGGTCACAGCAAGGACATGTGCTGGCAAGCCTAACATTTCCATGTGAGTCCTCTGCTCCACTTCTGACCATTGTGACGTTTCCAAATCATTGCCCAACAGACATTCTACGGGGAGGTCTGAACTAACCACAACCTTTTTCGGGCCACTTACCCCTCCCCAGGAGAAATCAACAACTGCCATACTGTGATTGGTAGTGACGTTGCTGGCATTGGTCACTAGGTAACTGGTACCTAGCATGATCTGTCCAGGGTCCACAAAGTTAGGCGTCACCATGGTGACACTGGCACAAGTGTCCCTGTAGGCCTGAGCCACTTTTCCATTAATCAAAGGTGTCTGTCTGTATTTGCCCAAAGTATTGGGACTGGCATCAGGGGACATATCCATATCCCCTGTACAGACAAGGACGGCCTGAGTGAGTGTGCCGACTAAGTCGTCACTCCCCTCGGTTCCCAAGGTTAACCCAACTAATGTCTTGGGAGGCGCACTACCACTGCTGACTGTACTAGGGGGTGCAGGTGCCTTAGGGGCTGCAGTGGCAGGAGTTTGCCCTCCTTTCTTGGTGCACTCACTAAACCAGTGAGTCTTACTTTTACAGTATTGGCACCACCTTTTTGACTGGCCTTCTTGAGTCTTCTTGTTCTGTGAAGCCTGACCCCCACCCTCTTTGGTTTGTTGGGGACCTGTCGAAGACTTCTGGTCATTTTGTTCGTTTTTGTTACTACCTTTCTGGTCTGCTTTCTTCTGACCACCCTGGTTCTGGTTCTGGTTCTGCTTGACCCTTGTTCTGACCCATCTGTCTGCCTTCTTTCCCAATTCTTGGGGAGAGGTCAGATCCGAGTCGACAAGGTGCTGATGCAACAATTGGTTCTGACAGTTGTTTAAAATCTGTTCTCGCATGATAAGATTGTACAATCCTGTGTAATCAGTAACCTTGCTACCCAGCAACCAGCCTTCCAAAGCCTTAGTGGCACAATCGACAAAGTCAGTCCAATCCTGAGACTGAATCTTCTGGGTGTCCCGGAACAGCGCCCGGTACTGTTCCGTGGTTAAGCCGAACCCTTCAATCAGTGTGTTCTTCAGGACTTGGTAGTTGTTAGCATCCTCAGCTCTAGTAGTGAGGAGCTTGTCTCTTCCTTTACCTTCAAAGGAAAGCCACAGTATAGCTGCCCACTGACTTGGAGGGACGCACTGGACAGTGCAGGCCCTCTCCAAGGCAGTTATCCACTTGTGGATGTCGTCCCCTTGTTTAAAGGGGGGCACTATTTTACTCAGGTGTCTAGTGTCTATACCCCTGTCTTTCTCTCTATTGAGAATGCTGCCACCAGTGGGATCTAACCCACTTAATTTCTGCTCTCGGGCCAGGGCAAGTCTTTCTTTGGCGAGGGCAAGTTCTTCCCGCTCGATCCTCAGATTGACTTCCCTCATCTTCGCTTCATGCTCCCTTCTCTGAGGGGACGTCATTCCTCCCTGAGAAGATGCCTGAGAGACATGTGTGTGAACCGATCTGCCAGAGCCTCTGGAGAGAGACCTAGCTCGTCCGTTCCCAAGGTTAGGCCTGCTTGAGCGTGGGCCCGGGGCTCCCCCAGTTCCATTCTCATGCCTGCTTAAGTTGGTCCTTGTAAGCCTGCCGACTACCACTGGACCTTTGTCTGCCTCGTCTCCTGATAACTCCTCCTCGTCCTCCTCCTCTGTGTGGAGGTCGAGGTCTGGGTCACAGAGGGTTCCCTCTAAGGGAGGCATGTTCCCATCAGCACTGGGGGGACCTGTGTTAGAGGACCTCCTAGCATCGTACGCCTCTAAGAGACCTATCAGAATTGCGATGGTAGGGTTAGAACCCTGGTTTAGCTTCCTGGAGGCGCACAGTTGTCGCATCTCCTTGAAGCTAAGAGCTGCATATCGTGACACGACCTGTGGAGGGTCACCGACCACTAAGGGAGTCTGCGAAGACTCTCCGTGGACCGACATGCTTTTCTAGTGAGGTGTAAGTGATGCACCTACCTACACTATGTGTTTACCTACTGATCCCTTGCTAAGAGTTGTAGTCAGGGTGTGCTAAGCCCTGTTACACTACAACAGCCGGTTCAGTAGAACTCGGAGTATTCTAAGTTAAGTTATATGTACCTGGGTACTTATGTGATCTTTCACTGCGATATTCTTAGGATACGTGTGTGGTAAAACAACAGCAAGCTCAAATCCCACCGCTGCCACCAATGTGAGAAGTTGGCCTGATATGTAGTGCTCACTATTCTAGTGATCACTGTGTATCATTCCAAACAACCCTTATTGATGATTGGTTGTAAGTCAACCTTATAGACCAGCTATCCTAGTAGCGTGGATACGAGCAGTCTTAGGCTAAACTCTAGAGGGCGTGTTAAGCCAGCTGTTTACCATCACATATACCCCTTGAACACCACGTGAAAGGACACCACACAAGTTGCTATGAAAATAAAGGATATTTATTTATAACAAGACTACCCTGGCTCTTTATGAGTCAGGGAGCTAAGCACAATACAAAACTCTTAGGAAAATACTTCTGGTTGCAAAATTTACACAAATGCCCGAGGGCACGAAACCATTACACTGTAAGTGGAAGGGGGGAAGTTAGAAAGTCTAAAGTTACTGATTCCGGAGTGATCCGATCAGTGGGACTAAACGAAAAAGGAACTGGACACTTGTAAAGCGAACCTGCGATGGAGCACCGAAATGCTCGAGTTACCTAGCCCAGAGGCTGCGGCTGTGGAAGGTTCGGCCAGGTGTCGGAAGTCCTCGTTGTAGTCTCAGGAGCCTGAAAGAAGAGTTGCTGGCAGGCGACCAGTGTCAATGTTCAGCGAGATCCAAACCTGGATCGGTGATGAAGGAAACCTGAAAGCAGAGGGGACTCAGTTCTCAACCGCTAGCCAGCGATCGTGTGGGCACCAGGGGGGTACCGGCTGAAATCACCTCGACCAGGTGAATGGATGACGTCGGACTCGGCTGTTCCTCGGACCAGGAGGCGCGGCGGCGACCAGGATGGAGGGCGAGCTGTCCCACGCAGGTGTCTGCTGTCGATGATGCTGGGCCCAGGAATGGGGCAGCGGATCTTGGCAGTGGCAAGCCCACGCGGTGGAGTCAAGATGGCGTCTAGAGTGGACCAGGAGGGTCCGTGGTACTCCTCTGTTGAAGGGGAGCAAGAGCCAGTCTGGAGCAACCAGACTAGTGATGAAACAAACGTGGTGTGTCGTGAAGAGGGCCACAAGCCGGTCGGCAAGTGGTCGAACAACGCGGTGAACAGCAAGGAGCGGAAGGGCCCCCACGCAGATCTCGGGGATGCTGGGGAGGCAGACTTCGGTGCTGGAGCTGCTCAGGGTTAGGGCTTCTCAAACCCTAGGTGCACTCACTCGAGGGTCCCTCGGTGGGCGTGCTAGATAAGCGTCGTGCAGGTTCTGAAGATGGCCGGTCCCGCAGGTCTCGTCACACCTACGACTCTCAGCTGGGCTGATGAGGTAGGTAAAAGGTCAGAGATGGCAGGGACTCGGGCTTCGTCGAGCTGGGCAGTCTTGATCCGTAGGAGAGACTTACAGCAAACCGCAAGCGCTTAGGTGGTGCCTGCTGGTGCAGGGTGGCTACTCCTTAGCCACAAGGGAGAGTCTTCAGAAATAGTCAAGAGTTCCTTTCGTGGAAAGTAGTTCAAGATTCAGAATTATCCAATTTGGGAAGGGGACTCGCTCCTACCTTTATTCTAAGAAAAGGGGCTGGCCCGTGACTAGGTTCTACCTATGGGTGGAGCCAGGAGGGGGGTGGTTACACCCCTATCCTTTGTCCGGCTTCGCCCCAGCTCAGGAGCTGGAGTGCCCCCGAAACTGGTTTGAGCCGGGCTATGCACAGTGAGCACCGGGGTGCCACTGGCAATCACCTTCCTTTCAGCCCTGCCTACCTGGGATACACAAACCCTGTCTGGGATGGTGCTAACACCGCCCTCGACAGGAAACCCTTTGTCCAAGCTCCCCTCGCTGGAAGGTCTCCCAGCAGCAGGAGGTCAGACTTGTGTCTGGTGGCAGCATCCATTTTGTGATGCTGAGGCTTGAGTCAACTTTAACCGGGGTTCAAGGTTACTTCCATGTCGTGCCCCTCTAAAAGGGGGGAATGCTAACCCCGTCGCCAGAACTGGCGAGGGGTTCGTATTCCAATTCGTATGACACCTTACTCGACATGTGTAGGTGATGCGATGCCAAAGTTAGCAAATAACCGCGAGGATTATAATGCATTTAAAAGTAGTTGGCCCGCGTCACCATGGAACGGCAAGCCGTCGACGGGCTCAGCTCGCGCCAGAGCACCGTCCCACATGATTCCCTGCACTCTGCCTTCAGGATTGATAAGGCCTGCCATAGGAGTGACTGATAGGAATCCATGTGTCCATTTTAGGGTTAGGTGTAGGAATACTACACCTACAGCAACGGGTGATTACACCACGTTGCCCCAGCTGTCGTGCAGCCAGTTGTGTCAGATTTGGGCGGCCATTCCAGGGGTGGCATAATACATGCTGCAGCCCCTGGTAGGCCCTGGGTACACCGATGCCCTGGATACCTGTGGTATGCTGAGACAGGGACTGACAAGGCGGCCCAGTTCCAATTGGTGGATGCACCTAATGTACATGTGTTTAATTTCGAGAGAGAACAGCTAGGCTGTGGGTCTGATTGGCAGGCCCACAGCCGGGGAAAGTCATAAACCAATGAAGCAAAAGCAAAAAATCTGGGTGATCATAGGATTGCAGACCCTACTCTCCTACAGCCGCCCTAGACTGGATCCAATCCTTCCTCTCCGGCAGAACCCAGAGGATCCAACTCCCTCCCTTCCTCTCCAAACCCACGTAAATCAACTGTGGAGTACCCCAGGGATCATTACTCAGCCCCACGCTTTTCAACATCTACATGGCCCACCTCGCCGCCATCGTCATACAGCATGGGCTCAGCATCGTATCCTACGCCGACAACACCCAGATCATCTTCTTGTTCACAAAGAACCCTGAAGACACCAGACTCTGTTTCCAGGAAGGTATGAAGAATGTGGCAGCCTGGATGAAGGACAACTGCCTGAAGCTAAACTCAGAGAAGACCGAGGTCCTCATCCTCGGTCCCTGAACATCTACCTGGGACAACACCTGGTGGCCCTCCACCCTAGGGAGCCCACCCACACCTACAGACCACGCTCTGAACCTCGACATCATCCTTGATTCCTCCCTCTCCCTGAACCACCAGATCAATGCAGTCGCCTCCACTAGTTTCAACTGCCTCTGCATCCTCCGTACGACCTTCAAGTAGATCCCCCAGACTGCAGATGGACCATCACCACGCACTCATTACTAGCCGACTGAACTACGGTAATGCCCTCTACGCCGGAATCAACAAGACTCTCCTGCACAGGCTCCAGACCATCAAGAACGCCACAGCCAGACTCATCCTCGGGACACCGCGCTATGACACATGACCCAACACCTACGAGGCCTCCACTGGCTCCCCGTCGAGAAGAGGGTCACCTTCAAACTCCTCACCCATGCCTACAAATCACTCCACAACATTGGACCCAAATACCTCAACGAGAGAGTATCCTTCCACGTACCCAAGAGGAACCTCGGCTCCGCTGACGTCGCCCTGGCAGAGGTCCCCGCTTCCGCAGGAACAGAACCGGCGGGAGAGCTTTCCCCTACATTGCGGCCAAAACCTGGAACAAGCTCCCTGTGAACATCAGATGCTCCCCGACCCTGCACAGGATCAGGAAGGACCTCAAAACCTGGTTCTTCAACTGATCCGGAGCCGCCCCCCTCCCAGCGCCTTGAGACCCTCACGGGTGAGTAGCGCACTTTACAAACCCCTGATTGATTGATTGTACTTCTATGCTGTATAACTCCAATAAACAGATTTCAAACAAAAAAGAAATCGAGTCGAAGCTTGTTTTACGGTATTAGGTTTCCTACATTTCTGAATTTCCAGGTTGAACTAGGTATGCTAATGGTGCACTAGGAATCGTCTGCAGTGGTTAGTGTTTCTTTCAGAATATAGGAGAGAGACTTGTAGATGGGTTTTACTTTAAGCAGAAGATCTTAAAGGTGTGTTTTCCACGGCAACCCTTGAGGATAACAATGTGTTTTCTGAAACCAAGAGAGCAGTTGAATGATTTCATTATTTCTGAATGTACTTTGTTTCTTATCCCCAGAAGAATTCTACCACAGAAACACGCCAGGCACTTTTTTGATGCAGTCTCGGTAAACTTTAGAGTATTGGAAACATACTGCAGGACTATTGGAGATATACTGGGGGAGATTCACAAAGACTTTCTCCCCAAAACAAACACACAAATCCATCCCCCTAATAATTGAGGGGTTTGTCTGTAGATGCAGTTTCTACCAGTGCTGTTGGTGCACACTATGTGTTTGGGGGCGTGGCAGGATGAGGAACATCTTATTTGTTCGTGATTCTTAAAGGAATGCAGCTAGACATGGGCCTTTTTCACATCACACTCAACTATGCTAGTCCCCCTCGTTGGGGTGCTGATGCAGGAAAGTGCACCGTTCTCACAAATACCCTTGCCTGCATTGAAAACTCGATATATTCGAAGGTATCGTGTGAGCAGTGGAGTGTATGATATTATTTCTACCTCTAATTTAAGGATAGAAATGTAATTCAGAGCGTTGTCAGATAGAAATCCATCAAGTTAATGACCCGTCACTTCCACTGGGTACTTCTGTGGTGAAAGGATGAGAACTTGCTGACCTCAGCAGGCCTCCATACAGCACTCACGGTATTTATTGGAAACAATGCTTCTGGATTCGGGATGGTTTCTCTTGTTTGCCGAGTAGGTATTTCAGCCCTTCTTTAGCATTCCTAGTTTGCAAGCGGAGCACCCTGAATCTATGGATGTATGACGTTACAACGCACACTTTTACAACGCATGCACTTACAACGCATTTTTTACAACGCATAATCCATTACAACGCATGACATTACAACGCATGACACTACAACGCATTTTTAAAAACTACCTTTACAACGCATTTCCATTACAACGCATACTACCTTTACAACGCATACCATTACAACGCATAATATTAAATTGCATTTAAGGTAAGTATTAGATAGTATAGGGGTAAAAGTTACTTTTCTAACTCCAGGGGGTGCAACAGTAGGGTAAGTGTTGGATAGTATAGGGGTAAAAATTACTATTCTAACTCCAGGGGGGTGCAACAGTAGGGTAAGTGTTGGATAGTATAGGGGTAAAAATTACTATTCTAACTCCAGGGGGTGCAACAGTAGGGTAAGTGTTGGATAGTATAGGGGTAAAAATTACTATTCTAACTCCAGGGGGTGCAACAGTGGGGTAAGTGTTGGATAGTATAGGGGTAAAAATTACTATTCTAACTCCAGGGGGTGCATCAGTAGGGTAAGTGTTGGATAGTATAGGGGTAAAAATTACTATTCTAACTCCAGGGGGTGCAACAGTAGGGTAAGTGTTGGATAGTATAGGGGTAAAAATTACTATTCTAACTCCAGGGGGTGCAACAGTAGGGTAAGTGTTGGATAGTATAGGGGTAAAAATTACTATTCTAACTCCAGGGGGTGCAACAGTAGGGTAAGTGTTGGATAGTATAGGGGTAAAAATTACTATTCTAACTCCAGGGGGTGCAACAGTAGGGTAAGTGTTGGATAGTATAGGGGTAAAAATTACTATTCTAACTCCAGGGGGTGCAACAGTAGGGTAAGTGTTGGATAGTATAGGGGTAAAAATTACTATTCTAACTCCAGGGGGTGCAACAGTGGGGTAAGTGTTGGATAGTATAGGGGTAAAAATTACTATTCTAACTCCAGGGGGTGCAACAGTAGGGTAAGTGTTGGATAGTATAGGGGTAAAAATTACTATTCTAACTCCAGGGGGTGCAACAGTAGGGTAAGTGTTGGATAGTGTAGTGTAATATTATGCGTTGTAATGGTATGCGTTGTAATGGTAGTATGCGTTGTAATGGAATGCGTTGTAAAGGTAGTTTTTAAAAATGCGTTGTAGTGTCATGCGTTGTAATGTCATGCGTTGTAATGGATTATGCGTTGTAAAAAATGCGTTGTAAAGGTAGTGCGTTGTAAAAGTTGCGTTGTAAAGGTTGTTCCCCGAATCTATAAGCACAGCATCAGACCTCAACCTGGCCCTCCCTTGCATGTATATACAGATCGTGAAGTGGGGCTTTCAGAATGGGTCACTGCACCCGCACGTGTCAAAGGGCGTCCTGCAAATGTGCATCCATATTTTCAGGAATCTGGCTTCTATCTGAGAGAGATTATAAACACGCTGCAGTATGGTCTTTCCCAGTGATTGATTGCACAAGTAAACAACATTCTGCAAAGTATTCTGTAGAAAGACATATCAGGCTTCAGACTTTGCTAATTTCTTCTGGGGGAGGGGGGGTGGAGCATATGGTTGTCATTGTTAATCAGGGACAGTGTGTTATTGATAACATCGAAATCAAGAGACGCAACTGTTAATTTATGAAGAGGGTTGCAAGAAAGATATCTAAGAATACATTCATTGTCAATTGATGGCAGAGAAAAAAGACACATAGTAAAATGGTCATAGTTTCTACGTTTCTGAAGGAGAAACCTATTGATATGGAACTGCTATAGCAGACACCACTTTTGAAAGGCAGTATAGGGTGCTTATAAAGGAAGTCATATGACTTGCTATCAAATATGAAGAAGGCATTAAGACATTTGCGTTTTTCTGCAGACATGTATTCCTGGGTACTGGATTACAATACTGTCTGTGACCAGGTGGACTAGAAAGACTCTGGGGCTTATTTATGAGCCCTTGCATCACTTTTGCCTTGCCGATGAGTCACTTTTTGTGACGCACCAGCAGGGTAAAAAATGTGCCATGTTGCGTCAAATTTACAAAGTGATGCATCCAGGCAGATGTGTCACTTTGTAAACCCCTGCACCACATTATACCTGCGCCAGGTATAATGTGTGCAGGGTGGGCTTTCTGCCGCAAGTAAGCCTCGTAGAAGTGATGCAGTGAAATCTATGAAATTTCACTGCGTCACTTCTAGGATGCAAATGCGTCAATATCTTATGCCTGCCTCACAGGAGGCGTAAGTCTGACGCAGGGACATTTGAAATGGGACTTGCCCATGTGAAATGACCCATTGATGGAGTTGCGTCACTTTCGAGACACACTCCAGCAATGCGTTGTTTTTGCGCCTACAAATACGTCAGAAATACTGACTGTTAGAAATGGGGGTCTCGAGTTGGCAATGGTATACACCTTTGTCCAAATAAGGACCCTTGCTTTTAGTCAGAGAAAGGGGATACACTCCTGAATAACCCCTGCTCACCCCCTTGGTAGCTTGGCACGAGCAGACAGGCTTTTCTCAGAGGCAGTGTGTAAAGCATTTGTGAACACATACAGAAATACAGTGAAAACACTACAAGTGGACACCACACCAGTTTAGAAAAATTAATAATTTTGACTAGACTTAACACAAGACCAAATGACAAAAATCCACAATACTGTAATAAAAATATGACTTTTAAATGGTAGAAATAGCTTAGTTCACTGTAGCTGGTAAAAGCGACACTTTACTCTCAAAGTACCTTGGATGAGTCATGCAAAACAAACAAAAGGGTCGCAGGGAAGGCGATGCATCGGTTCCTTGCTTCGGGGAGGTGATGCGTCGTTTCCTTACCGGAGAGGAGGTGATGCGTTGGTTTCTTACTGTGAACTGGTGCGATGTGACAAGATTGCACCTCGATTCGGTGTGACAATCCGGTGCGATGCGACAAAATGGCATCTTGGATGCGATACGACAACGTGGATGCGATGCGTCCACACCCGGTGGACGTGCGGCGAAATCGATGATCTTTGGAGCTGCAACAGGCTTCTCTGGTGATGCAACGGCGACCTCTGCGGTGGCGGCACGCTTCTCCGGTGATGCGACACGCTTTGTCAGCCATGCGACGGCGAACAGCTGCAGCGGCGGCACAATCCTTCGGCAATGCGACGGCAACTGCTACAGCGGCGACTCGCTTCTCCTTGTTCCGTCTCGCTTCCAGCCCCCAGCGACACGCAGTCTCTCAGAGGTCCCAAACAACAGCAGGCACCTCACTGCAGGTCAGAATTCCCATCAAGGAAATTCAGGGGGAGCTGGTGGTGAAGTCTTTGTGTCCCTGAGACTTCAGACAGGCGGTAGGCTCAGTTCAAGCCCTTGGAGATCTTCCTCAAGATGACAAAGCAAACAGCAAAGTCCTTTTCTCCTTTCCTTGGCAACAAGTAACCACTGCAGGCCAACCCCAGACAGCAAACAGCACAGGGGCAGTAATCCTCCATCAGCTTCTCCGGTTCCTTCTCCTTGGCAAAGGTTCCTCTTGCATCACATTCATGAAGCAGAGGCAGCGTAAACAATGCGCCAAGTTTCAACACATTTACAACTTGACGCATCTAGGGAGATGCATCACATTATAAAGCCATGCGCCACATTATACCTGCTTCAGGTATAATATATGTAGGGTGGGCGTTCCGACGCAGGAAAGCCTTGTAAAAGTGATGCAGTGAAAGCTACAAGATTTCACTGCGCCAATTCTATGATGCCACTGCGTCAAAACCTTACACCTGCTTGTAGCAGGCATTAGGAGTGACGCAGCACAATATGTATAGGCCTTTCTGAGCATTGCTGGAGTTGCGTCGTGCTTGCGACGAAACTCCAGCAATGCGTGACCCTTGCGCCAACAGATGTGCGATGCATCTGTCAATTCTTGCGCCATGGTGTGCCGCATTGTAAATGCGACGCATCTATGGTGGCACAAGAGTTTTTTTGCATGGCGTAAGGAAACTGACGCATCTCTGCTATATTACAGAGATGTGTCAATTTCTTGTAAATCTGCCCTTTTATTTGGAAACGAATATATCAGCTATTTGGTTGGTAAATGCATTTCCAGCTATAGAGCAATGGAAATATGCGTTCGTTGCTTACTTGTCTAAGAGAGTAAAATGCTTCTGAGCCGTTTTATAGTTTTTTATTAAACAACAACCTTTGGCATTTAAGGTGCTTTGAATTTAGAAACAGGAGAATACAGGCGTAGCATTTGAAGCCATTCACGTACTTATAGTTCATGTCGTTTAAAATAGCGAAATATATAAATCAACATAAGGCCATATTAATGTTGTTATTCTCCACCTTCAATTTGGAAATAGTATTCTGACCAGGAAGCTAGAAGTGGCCATGGTATCTTGATCTAGCGGCGATAAAGTCCTGTTAATATAATCTTTAAGTACCATGCTTCTAGATCAGACTGGAAACTGTGGGTGTGATGGATTTCCAGAAAGAAACATGATACCCTCGAGCAGATGCATAAGCAAATCACATTTATGTTCGATTAAGGATAGCCTATAAGAAAGGGTAAACAATTAAAAGTACCAACATCACAGATGAGGATAATCTAATATTGGAACATTAATGGTGTCTGCAGGTGTTCTAACTGTGATAAAGTTAGTACGATAGTACGAGACGGGTTGGTGCAAAGTGATCCGTGGAGATACGGACAAGCAGGTGAGCCGTCATGGTGCTAAAAATCTGCTGAAAAGAAAAGTGAATAGCTGAGGAGTTACAGTCCACTATGGCAAAAGATGTCATATAAAAGCGAAACACATTTTTTGATTGCTAATTTTATCATATTAACCCTTTACTGTGACGTAAAATCCTCCGCGGTGCGGGCGTTTACGTGGGCGGGTGGGCGATGTCGGCTAACGGATGTGCGCAGCACTACGGAGGTAGTGCTCGCGACGGCCCTTGGCCGACGCACGCAGTGAACACGTTAAAGTCATCACCATCATCAATTAAGTAAGTGCAAATGTTTGTAAATGAAATCCAAAATGACAACAAAACATTGGCATAAAAACCCTGGTGTACTCCAAATATCTAAATTATCCTACTTGTAAAAAAAAAAAAGGCCTCTATCAAGCATGAGAAATGTATCATCATCACTAGGAATAAACACTTGAAGGATAATTTTATGAGAGACCTATTGTTTAGGTTTTTTTTATGAATTACTGCACAGAGCATTAATCAATGCTAATTATGTTCTAGATGAAGGGACAAGGAGCTAGGATTGATATTTGGATGTTCAGGTTTTAAAATTCACTGAATATGAGATTTGCAATTGCCCTGCTTCAAGAATGGAGTTTACCTGTTTTACCATATTAATATACATGTCGTTTGTTGGGTGGTCTTCCCCCAAACCGTTTGCCTTCACTCCTCCTGTTTTCTGAATTTTGTTTTTGTTGGCTTTAGTTCCCTGTGCAGTTTACTACAGCAAACCAGCGCTAAAGTGCTTGTGCTCTCACCTTAAAACATGGTCATATTGGCTGACACCTGATTGGCCTATTTCAATCAAATCAAATCAAAAATTTCTTTATTCGGCTCACCAAAGAGAGTCATAAAAGATACATATACAGATACACATAAAATACATAATTTAAAAAAGAGACATTTATAAAATTCATTGTGTTAAAACTCATGGCTATCACAAATAATCAAGTAACAATTCACGGAGTTTAGAACGTGAGGTAAGCATCAGGGTAGAACAACTGTTAAGTCGATACAATTCCTTAAAAATCAGAACTGGGTTAAGTCAGCCTAAGTTCTGTCTATGACGCATAATATATTGTAGGAAATTGGAAACAGCATAGAGAACTCAGGAGTTCAGGAGAACTGGTGAGCTCCTGAGGCGGATAGCCGGGAGATTTTGTGAAAATCGATTTGTGTTTTAATTCTTTTAACATTTGTGTGATACTGTGTGCTGAAAACCTAAAATCCTACCTGCCACTCGCCCAGTGTACCCACAGGGCAGTAGACCTTAGCGCTGAGAGGGGAAAACCTTCCACGGCTGACGCCATTGACTGGAAGCACTGCGGCCACGCCCACCACCCTTAGGCCACGCCCCCTCATTCTATAAAAATGTGCTTCCCCCGGAAGCGCAGCGGACGAGCGCAGCGGGCGAGCGCAGCGGGCGAGCGCAGCGGGCGCGCCGTTTGCGCGCCGAAGGCGCGCCTAAGGCAAGCCCGTCTGCGCCCGTCCGCGGCCGAACGGGGCCTGGGGCCACAGATCGTGGTTCATCCACACCAACCACTATAAGGTATGGCAGACATGCTATGCTTGATCTCCAACCTGACATGCCTGCAGCTTGTAAGCATGCCATGACCGCCCAGTCGTTAAGTAAATGTACAGGGTGTAGCTTTGAACCCATGATCCACATTCCAACAACAAGCATGGGTCACTCCCTGAAAGCAGCTCTACTCAATTGTAGATTTCTCCGCAAGCACGCCCTCGAAATATTTCATCTACTCGAGGATCAAAATCTTAACATTCTATTCTTGACGGAGACCTGGTTAGATGAATATTCAGACCCTGACATTATCCAGGCCATGCCCCATGGCTACTCCCTCTCTAGATTGGACAGGAAAGACGGAAGGGAGGGAGGCATAGCCATAGCCACGAAAGCCCCTCTAGTCTGCTCCTTAGCTCCTATACAGATCGATCACAGTGA
The DNA here is from genome assembly GCF_964204655.1 of Triturus cristatus. NCBI lineage: Eukaryota > Metazoa > Chordata > Amphibia > Caudata > Salamandridae > Triturus > Triturus cristatus. The sequence continues at coordinate 722,708,165 of NC_140585.1, forward strand.
AGCTGGATCCTTCACAATTAATACCGGCCCCAACCACTCTGTATCGGGCATCCTGATTTATCGCCCACCTGGCAGAATGTATGACTTTACTTCCACTTTAATGGAAGCCATTACTCACTTAGCACTTAGAAAGTCCAGACTTCTAGTGCTAGGTGATCTCAATGCTCATTTTGAAGATCCACTAGACAATGCTGCCTCTGAGATTCAAACGGAGCTTCTTTCGGTTCAACTTGAAATGAAAAACAAGGAACCGTCTCATCAATTAGGTCACCTATTGGATCCTATCTTTGGGAACTGGCAGGGAGTTCACACCTTAGAGTCTATACCCATACCTTGGTCGGATCACTACATTATCCCGATCACGATTCAACTGGACAGAACTGAGCATTTCCAACACCAATCTCTGCGGTATAAACGCAGAAAATGGAAGAGCTTTTCTATAGAATCTTTTATTAAAATTACTCAGGAGGAGGGCCCTCCTAAAGGGGAAGACTGTGAAGCAGCTAACAATAATCTAAATAATATCGTAATCAAGGCCCTCGATATCACTGCCCCCAGTCGTATCATGACTAATGCCAGGAGACTAAAAAAAGCTGCTCCCTGGTTTAGCCAAGAACTGCAGACCTTGAAAACAACCTGCAAAAAACTTGAGAGAGCTTGGCGCCAGAATTTCTGCGCAGAAACTAAAATAAAGTATAAAAACTCTCAAAGAGTGTACTACAAATCTGTACGTTTGGCTAAGGCAGAGCACTATCATTCCTGTATCATGGAAGCAGGCAATTCCTCGAAGGAATTATTTCAGATTTACAAAGAAATATCTGTAGTAGATACTAACTCCTCCATTCAAAATGATTCTGTGGAATCATGTAATGAAGTTGCACAGTACTTCTCAGGTAAAATCATCAATATATATACAAGCTTCGCCAATCATGTAGAGTCGGCTTCTGACTTCACAGAAAATGACAGTCTTATTAAGACTCTAAAGTGCCTCAAATGTTTTGAAGTTCCCTCGTACGAAGTCCTGTCTAAACTGTGTAACAAAATCAAATCGGGCTCTCCCCGAGACCCGGCGCCTCCGAAAATTTTAGCTGAAGCCTTCCCTGCTCTAGAACCTCATTATAGACATCTACTTCAGATCTCATTCTCCACAGCTTGCCTGCCGGCGGACTGGAAACAGGCAGTTGTACTACCAATCAAGAAAAAGCCGAATGTCAGCCAAGACATTATGGACAACCTTCGGCCAATTTCCCTGCTACCTTACTTAGCTAAGCTAGCCGAGAAAATTGCCAACATCCAACTCATGGAACATCTTGAAGAACACGATGTTTTCCATAAATCCCAGTCGGGTTTCAGATCCAACTTCTCAACGGAAACGGCTCTCCTCAGGGCCACTGAAACCCTACGCAAGGGAGCAGACGAGGGCAAGACCATGGCCCTCATCATGCTCGACCTCAGTGCCGCGTTTGACACTGTAGCACACTCCATCTTGCTACAGTGTCTAAACAAAGCTGGAGTAACCAACAGGGCATTGGGATGGCTGAAAGCCTTTCTGATCGATAGAAGCTTCCAAGTCCAAAGAGGGACTTCCCTCTCAGACAGTGTGCGGCTTGAACAGGGGGTGCCTCAGGGCTCGGCCCTGAGTCCCACCCTGTTTAATCTATACATGGCCCCCCTGGCAGAGGTGGTGCAATCGTTCGGCGTGGAGCTTGTCTCTTACGCCGACGATACGCAACTTCTAATATCTTTGACGCAAGCCCCATCCACGGAAGCCGTTAACTTTAACAACTGTATGAGCAGGCTGGCATCTTGGATGACAGAGCACTGTCTAAAACTGAACGGAACCAAAACAGAGGTCATCATCATTGGAGGTAATGAGACCAATTGGACTAAAGAATGGTGGCCTGCCTGTTTGGGTCCTTTGCCCCCTCCTAGCCGGGAGGCGAAGAATTTAGGAGTCTGGGTTGACAATAAGCTATCTTTTGATAGCCATATAAAGAGAACTGTAGGCAAGTGCTTCGGAGTGATGAAGACTCTCAACCGTACCCTTGACTTGCTGCCTCTCAACTCCAGACGGACTATGACGCAGGCACTAATAACTTCCCGGATTGATTACGGGAATGTTTTACTCTTAGGCACTTCAGAGAAAAATATAAAGAAATTACAGGTCATACAAAATTCGGCAGCACGCCTAGTATTAAGACTGCCCCGCAGAGCCCCTTCACGACCCTCTCTGGCAACTCTCCATTGGCTGCCTGTCAAGAAGAGGATCATTTTTAAAGCTCTGCTATGGTGTCACAAGATCCTCCATAACAAGGCACCTGCCTATATGTCGGATCTGGCTTCGCCATATGAACCCAACAGAACCCTTAGATCCAAAGGTACCGGTCTGCTCAGAATTGCCCGTCCTAAAAAGGCCAGAATGGGAGGCAGATCCTTCCGCACAGTAGCAGCGAAGCACTGGAACCTCCTGCCCATGGACATCAGGTTAGAGGTGAATGAGACCTCTTTTAGGAAGAAATTGAAAACTTGCCTCTTTAATCCGTGATAGGTTCTCTTTTTCCACATAATTCACTCTCTCCACAGCGCGGGGACACGCCGGGAGGCGTCACCAGGCGCTTTACAAGCTCCTTTAAACTAAACTAAACTAAACTAAACAGCCCTACCCCCTCAAGAGACTGCAAAAACAATAAGGCCGGGCGACAGGTACGGAAGCCCATGCGTTTTAATAGGGGGATTAATAATTTCTTCCGCTGGTCTGTATAATATTTACAGAATAGTATAGTGTGAAGTGTAGACTGGGAGGAACTCCCATTGCATGGGCAAGGTGGAATTATTTTAGCCCAGTTGTTTCTCAGCGGGAATGTCACTAAGCGGTGAAAGTAATTCAGTCTAAACCTCACCAAGAGGAACAGCTTATAAGAGGTGATGTTATAGGTAAGGTAAGGCTGGATCCCGAAAACCGTCTGTACTGTAAGACTGTGCCTAGCTGTTTGCTTCATTACCTCTGAATTGAGTCTTAAATCTTCAAGATGGTTATAGCAAAGATCATAGAAGGCCTTTCTTGTTAGCTCCTGTATAGTAAGAGGATCATGGTAATAATTTCCTAGTCCTAGATCTATTAAAAACTTTTTGACATAGGATAACCACCCAGTTCTGAAAACATTATCAAGGTTCATACAATCTTGAATAATTTTTTGGGTAAGGAAAGTTTTTTCAGATGACCATATTCGGTACCACAATAAAAGCGGCTGAATTTTTACCAGGTCAGTAACATATGGTAGGCCTAGTTCTAAATGGCAGGAGTAGTTTGCGGCTGAGGTTGGTAAGGTGAGGAGGTATCTCATAAAATTATTTCCTATCATCTGGATGGGGGCCACAGACACGTGGCCCCATACTCCTGCGCCATATAAGGCCACTGAAATACATTTGGCTTTATAAATTTTTATCATCTCCGTAGGTGCTTTCTTCCCCAGTTTCCTGGAGAAACTCACAAGTGTGGAGGTTGTTCTCGCAAACTGAAGTTTTCTCACTTCAACTGCCGGTTTCCAAGTCAATTTTTTGTCAAACAAGACACCTAAATAAGAATAACTGTCAGTATTTGCTAAACTTTCCTTGTTCAAGTAGATGGATCTAGTCTTGGTGTTCTTACTAACACCTACCTTCATAACAAAAGTTTTCCCTATGTTGACCTTAAGGTTCAGACTGGCCATAAAAAGAGCATATTTGTTTAAAGCCCTCTGGAGTTCATTTGGGGTGCGAGCAAGGATGACCGCATCGTCCGCATACAGTAATGCCAGAATGCGGCGATTGGCCACCATAGGAAGGTCCTGGGCTCCACTCAACATTTCAGCCTCCAAGCCGTTGGTATAGAGGGTGAAGAGGAATGGAGCCAGGACACAACCTTGTCTCACCCCCTTTTCTACCCCAAATGGTGCAGTCAGTTCACCACTAGTACCGAATCTTACTCTGGCACTTGCATCCGCGTAAAGTTCCCTTAGAAAAGTGACTGCAGTCTGGTCCATCCCTAGGTCTAAAAGGATGGACCAGAGTTTAGAATGGCTGACGCAGTCAAACGCAGATGACAGGTCGACATAGACCATATAGAGTGCTCCGGCCTTGATGTTAACGTATTTATCTATCAAAAGAGATAGATTTAGTGCCTGATCGATGGTCCCCAGTCCTTCACAGAACCCATATTGTAGGTCGGATAGGATGTTATTATCCGCTGCCCACTCCTGCAATCTATCAAGCATGATCCTACCCATCACTTTGCCCGTGGAATCTAACAGGGAGATGGGGCGGTAGCAGGATACTGAGTTCCTGTCCCCTTTCTTAAAGATCGGGACTAGGATAGATGTTTTCCAGGATTCCGGAATGCCTGTGGAGCATAGTGCATTAAAGACTCTAGTTAAAAAAGGAATCCAGAGTTCGGTGTAGGTTTTAAAGAAGTCTATTGGGACCCCGTCGGGCCCAGGGGCCTTCCCTGGTTTGCTTGCAATTAGAGCCCCAGTGACCTGGTCAAGGGTGATAAATATATCAATGGGGAAAGACGAGGAGCCTTGACAATTGGAGACAGTGTTACCGACATCAGTTGATAATTGAACTGCCGAAAAGATTCTTGTAAAATGGTCAACCCAGTCCTTTTCATCTATTGCAACCTCAACTCTAGGGAAATCACCGTTATCAGTAAAAAATGGTGCTTTTACTGCTTTCCAAAAAGTGATGTTATTGTTACTGGAACAACTCTCATGCAAATCATTCCAGAGTTGTTTTTTCAGTTCCATTTTCCTTTCTTTTAACACAGACTTGTATGCCTTCCTCAATGTAGATATTTCAACGGGATCCCTGGCTGTTTTATGCAAAGCAGATTTTAACCTAGAATAGGCCACTGTGCATGCGTGGTTAAACCAACCTCTATTATTTTGTTTAGGATTGGCCTTCTTAATCGTTAGGGCCCGTTTTACCTCCTGAGTCACAGTGCCAAAGTTTGCAATGACCTCTATGTCAGACACGGTCGGGTCAAGGCATTTCGTGATAGACGAATATGCCCTAGTAATCACCGTTTTTGAGATATCAATGGGGTTGGCTAAGGCCCATTTTAATGAGTACCCATTTAGTCTGGATAATTCTAGATTATTTTGGTCCAGAATACTTGGATTTTTACAGTTAGGCCCATTAAATAGATGTAAAGTAATACTGATAGGGTAATGATCACTTAGTGCAATCTGATGAATGTGGAAGGTAGTGTCCCTCTTTGCAACGCAGTTAGAAAGAAGGATATAGTCAATTGTAGAATTACATCCTCGGCCATGATAAGTCGGGGCCAGTGGGGTATTTGAGTCATGTAAATTATTCGCAATTCCCATATCCAGCTTAAACATGGTTTCATTTAAGGAGCTACCTAGAGTTGAATGTGCAAAATGAGAAATGGGTATGCCTGCCTCATCATCCAAATCACATAAAAATTGATTAGGTGCAACACATATAGAATGGTTAAAATCACCGCCCCAGATGATAGACACCTCACCGGCTTTATTCTTGATAAAAGATGTTATCAGAATAAAGATGGAATTAATTAGTTCCGATGCCACTCGATCGGAGAGGTTTTTATAAAAGTTAACCAGGAGGAAACAATATCTTTTATTTACTGTTAGGCTAATAAGCTGGAAATTAGGATCAAGTTTTATTGTCCTTATTTCTTCTAGCTTAATTAAATTTAAAATGTATGTGGTTAGCCCACCCTTAGCCCTACCAGAGTTTGAAGGTTGGGCAGGGGAAAAGTATGTTTTATAGCCATTTAGATGTGTGGCTGTTGTCTGCCATGTCTCCTGTAAACACAGGATATTAAAATTTACTATAAAACCAGTCCAAACGTCATTTCCTATTCTGGAGCGAAGACCCGCTACGTTCCAGAATAGAACCACTAATTCTGATTTAGTTAAATTAGGATCGTATATAACCTTGCGGCATAGTAGAGGAATCGTTGATGTTGTCGAGACATCTTTTACTTGGGGGACTGTACTTAATGGCAGCGGTCGCAAGATCTTAGTATTTAATGCAGTATGGTTTAAAGCAGTATGATTTAATGCAGGAGGACAAGTATCGCTGCCTAGTAGACCATTCGTTAAACCACTATCGGGGGTCCGCAGATTGCCCTCCAGAGAGAGTCAGTCGACATCCTCTAAACCTTCAAGGGGAAAAAAACGGTTGGAGATAGGAAGGTTAAAATTAAGAGGCCCTATTTGGGGGGGTGGATACATTCTAGGTATTATTGTATTCCTATAATCCGACTGTGGATAAAAGTAAGTCAGATCATAGGTTCTTATAGTTGTTTGTCGTTGGGTGTGAAACCAGTTGACTATGTAAGAAGTAGCTTTGTAGTCTCTAAAGTTAACAACTAATACGTCACCTGCAATATCCTTTGGGCGCAAGCCGACCCAACCTAGTCTACGAACATGTAAAATTTCACCATTAATGTGAGGCGGTAAGGGCCTATTCTGTCTCAGCCAGTACATTGCTTTGTTTTTTAACTCTTGGTAGCCCTCCTTCTTCCCCGGCTCCAGAGTAGGAACTCCTGTCAAAACAACAACATAGGGGACAGCCTCAGGGGGTAGATCTATATGCTGACGTCTGGAACCATCTATTTTACACTGGTCTGTATCAGCAGAAACACTATGTGGGTTAGAGTTCGAACTGGTAGTTTTGGGGGTTTCCTTTTTATAACCATAGTCAGGGACAGTATTATTATTTTGATTTTGCAATGAGTTAGTTTGATTTTTTAAGGATGGTAGTATCTTTGTTTTCGATTGATCTAACTCTACTTGTTTATTACCTGTCACTGTAGTTAGAGAAGAGTGAGTAATGGTATTTTGAATTGCCACTGTGTTTAAAAGTAAATCTTTTATCTGTTCCGTGTTTTGCGCAACCGATTTCTCAATTAGCCCAAGTTGATTCATCATGCCCTTGGCTCTTTCTAGAAGAGGGAGAAGGAGTGATTTTACAAGTAACTCTATTCGACCCACAATTTCGTTAGTCAATAAATCGCAATTTTGGGAGTCTGACTGGATTTCAACGTCGTGTGATTTAATGGGGTCAGTAGAGTGAAAAGTCGTTGTGTTGTTAACCACCTGGTTGCTCTTAGTATTACCAGATGGGTCTAATTTATCAGACTTCTTTGGACCCTTCTTTCTCTTCTTCAAGGGAGGTGGACCTCCACTAGTCGTTTTTGATCCCTTCCTAAACAGGCTCTTAGTGGTAATGACGCTAGTGGGCTTTAACGATAATAAACCAGGAGAGGTATTATTAGAAGAAGGGTTAACGTGAGAAGTAGGATCAGACGATGCTAAATGAATACAGGATTGAGTCTCAGAGTCAATATCTCGTATAGACAAAGAAGAAGATCCTGACGGAGATTGCGTATTAATTATTAAACGCGGTAATGGCAATGCTTGAACCGGGGAGGCAACCATCTGAATGGTACCAAGCGAAGAACGTTTAGCATGCAAATGTTCAGCCGATAGTCGCCGCTCCACCAGGGCAATCTCGTTCTCAAGGACTGAGGCAGCTCTTGTGATGAAATTGTCCAAGGTGCCTCGAACTGTTCCTCCCACCAAAGAGGGTCTGCCCTTAGTGGGGCGTGATGTCATGATTACAATGAGATGGTATTGCTATATAGACTTATGAAGGAATGAGATGAAATACTAGGGTAATAGAGGCAATGTCCAGGTCGTAGGCAGGGTGCAGTCACGCTGGATAATATATATAATAGTCACAAGCAATAAGCACTGAGTTGACAACAATACCTCTCACACGGCAGCAAGATGTTTAGGGAGTGGGCCCAGCCCAGCCTCCGCTACCCGCGCGCGATCCCGCGACACGGGAGCGGCGTCGTGAATTTATGCGCCTCCTGGCGCGCAGCTCTAGGTCACGTGGTTCGTGACCGCTAGAGCTCCTGGATCTTGTGGTCCGGTCTCCCCACTGCGGCCGCACAAGATGGTGATGCGGCGGCGGGAGACCGGAGCGGCTTCAGGCAACAAGGGAGCTGGGGCAGGCAGCAGGATCCACGGGTCGTCAGGGCCAAAGATTTCAATTTGCCAAGTAGGTTTTTGCGGAGTCAAGGAACCTTGGCCTATTTAATTTACATATAAGTCTCTATTATATGGAGCACATGTACCCAGGACCTGTAAATTAAATGCTACCAGTGGGCCTTCAGCACTTTCTGACCACCCACTTAAGTAGCACTTAAATAAATGTCTCAAGCCTTCCATTGCAGTCTGAAGTACATTTTAAAACTACCAATTTGACCTGGCAAAATAAACCTTGTGCCAGGTCTAAACCTTTCTTTTTAAAACATATAATTCATCCCTTAGGTAGGCCCTAAACACCCCATAGGGCAGGGTGTATTGTATTTAAAAAGTAGGCCATGTGTTTGTAAAGTTTAAATGTCCAAGTAGCGAAAAATTCCTAAATTAGTTTTTCACTACTAGAAGGCCCACCTCTCCCATTCAATAACATTGTGTTGCCTTTTTTTACTATTTGATAAGTACTAACTTTTGATTGAGAACAGATAGGGATGCCCGGTTTGAAGTCAACTGAATCATGATTTAAAATCCTTTCTATTTGTAAAATCGGATTTTAAGTCACAATTCTAGCACATACACATAGCCTTTTATCATCCCAGACTGTTAGACCTGGCATCCTTGGCTTGGGTTTCCCCTGTATTTTTGCCTTTGCCTCCTGTGTTTTTACTGTGTGTTGAACTTAGTTTTTCCTGGTCTAGATGCTTTGGGCACTTTGCCACTGCTGTTTAGTTCCAAAGCGCAAGTGCTCCCTCTGTAAATTATCATGGATTAGTGTTCCCATAATTGGCTTATTTGGTTTACTGGAACACTGTACAATGCACTGTGTGTGCCCAGTGCCTGTAAACCAAATGCTGCTAGTGGGCTTGCAGCACTGATTGTGCCACCCACCCAAGCAGCCTGGCAAAAGGGGTCTCAGGCCTGCCATTGCAGCGTCGGTGTGCAGTCTGGTACTGCCTTGTTAACCTGGCAAGTGCACCCACTTGCTAGGCCCTAAGCTTCCTTTTTCTTACATGTGAGTCACCCCTCAGGTTAGGCTCAAGGTACGTATATGTGAAAGGTAGGAAATGCACTGATGTGTATGGCATGTTCTGATAATGAAATACTGCCAATTCTGTTTTTCACTATTGAAAGGCTATCTGTCCCATAAAATAGAATGGGAGCACATTTATCACATATTATAACTATAACTTCCCAGTGGGAAAATATATGAAAGTAAAGTTTAGTATGCCTGAACTCAGAATAAAAAGATGCATCCTTTAGTAAGGATGATTTTTACATTCTGTGTTTGAAAATGCCACTTTCAGACAGTAGGCATTTTCTTGCTTAGCCATCCTGTGTGCCTCTTCTATAATTTGTGTATTGACTGTCTGCCTTTGAAGTGACAGGGGCTGGGGATGTGAATTCTGTTCAGACAACCCCTTGGGGGGGGTGAGGTGTGTCCTGCCTTTCCAGTGTGAGTCAGGGCTGGGCTGAATAGACCTGGGCTGCATTTAGAGTAAGAAGAGGAGATTTCTTTCACACATGAATGGGCCTGGTCTGCCTTGGACAATGCTGTCTCCACCTCCTGACAGGAAGCTGCACCAGGGAGGACAGAACTGGTTTTGGCTGGGCAAAGAGCTTCTCTGCCACCAGAGTACAAAGGAGTTTGTGCTATAAAAAGTGGGGCCAGACCTCAAACTTTTAGATTGCTACAGGAATTCAAGAGTAACCTTTGCCAAGTAGAAGAGCTGGAGAAACTGAAGAAGCACTGCCTCGTTGCTGTGTGATATCTGGGGTTGGCCTGCAGTGGCTGTTTCTGCCAAGGAAAGGAAGGACTTTGCTGTGTCCCCTGCTTGAGGAAGATCTCCAGGGGCTTGAAGTAGTGCTTGCCTCCTGTTTTGAAGTCTTAGGGATACAAGTATGTCACCCCCAGCTCCCCTGAACCTCCTTGTTGGGAGTTCTGTTGTGCCAAGAGGTTCCTGGTGCTGGTCTGGATCTCTGGAGGTTGTTCCTGCTGTTGGGAGCTGGAAAAGCAATGCAACTAAGAGAAGCGCGACTCATCTGCTGCTGTTTCCAACGCATCACCACCATGCCACTGAAGAAACCGACGCATCATCTGACCTCAGCTGGGGAAATCGCTGCACTCCACATTGACTGCATTTATCTACAGAGTCTGAGATCACTGCATCGTGCATCAATCTATGGAGTTTGAGATCACTGCACCGATTCCGACGCAAGCCCTGCTGTGCAGCAGCAAAAACCAATGCATCATAGTAACATGGGTTGAGAGACCAATGCACCGCTGTTGCAGCCGCTGCATCGAGAACCAATGCATCCCCCATCCTCATGCATCGCACGGGGTGCCAAGTCTCCAAGAGTCCCTGGGGCGCAGTAAGAAACTAACACATCACCTCCCCACGCAGTAAGAAACCAACGCATCACCGCCCCTTCAGTAAGGAACCGACGCATCACCTCCACTGCGTGGCAGTAAGGAACTGACGCATCACCTCCCCTGGAGTAAGGAACCGATGCATCCCCTCCCCTGTGTAAGGAACTGAGGCATCACCTTCCCTATGGCTGTTCTGGCTTTTGATTTTGAAGCATCCAAGGAACTTTGTGTTGAAAGTGTTGCATCTATAATTTGCTAATGACAGAACTCTTTCTACCTTTTTAAAAGTCATATTTTGATTCCTGCAATGGGGATTTATATTGTTTGATTTAGATAAAGATTACTTATTTTTCTAAACAGGTGTGGTGGAGGGGGCGTGGCCAAGATTGCAGACTGGTGAGTCGCATTTCCCGGCGGCTTCTCGCTCCCGGCTAATTTGCCCAGCCACTTTCACGCTTTGAGCCCCATAAGCGCTATCACTAGTCGTGGAACAGTGGTAGGCTACCACAGGGGCCTCCGGGAGATGGCCGTCTCAGAGCTGGGGCCTGAAGAGACGAATGGAGCCGACCTGGAGACACGGAGCAGTTGGGAGACAAAATGGAGCCCGCACCCGCGGCGGCCTAAGCCTGCAGCTAGCCACATCCTGAGGCAAGGGGCCTGTCACTGCACTAGTTGGGCACACCAGGTGGCAACAGCGAGGCGGCGACTGCACCAACCGGGGAGGCTGGGACACAGCCCAGCACCCACTGAGCCTATTGCTTCACCTGAGCGGCGGGGTGGCCCATGTGGCTACAGTGAGACGGCGTGTGTGCATGCCGGAGGCCCGAATTAGAGCAGCAGGGTGACAGCCGGCAATGAGGGCTGGTGTAACTGGCGGTCCCTGCAGGGAGAGGGGAGCCTCAAATGGGACCAGCGGAACGTAAAACAGCCGTCCGCCGAGCAGAGACACCCGATTCTTGGCCAGTGACATGACCTGGCGGAGGTGTGGTGACAACAACAAGGGGAGCAGGGAGGTCCCAGTGATCAATGTGAGCAGAAAGTGGACATTACAGCAGTCTCCCTGGGCGTCCCGCGCACCCCCAAGCATGCCGTAGAAGGAGAGGCCCATGACCAGTTCCCCAGCGGGGCCCCCCTGAGACCGGGGTCGGCAGTAAATGAGGGGGCCCGGGGGGGGCCACAAGCCTGGCGGAGTGCTACAGGTGGACCCCCATCCTGGTCCCATCTAGCGAGAGGGCGTGTGGCCCCCCCCCCGGGAGCAATAGCGTATTCATCAGCTAGTGGAGCGGCCGCACACGTGAGCATGCGGAGATCAAAGGGAGATTCCCTGCATGGCCGAGCTCCCTCCTCGGTAGGGGATCAATGCAGGAGGGGAAAAGGATCAGACCTTCCAGGACTATAGGCCCCGGGGACACCCCTACCGGAGTGGGTACATGCAGCATTCAACGGAAGGACCCTCCAAGATACAGACGATCGCGGAGAACGCCGAGAGCCACACCAAGGGAGCTCCCCTTCGGCCAGACATATTGGCTGGCGGGTAGGAGCAGACGGGCGGGAGCAGACAGGTGGCCTGGGACGGAATTAGGCACAGGGGCCAGCGACAGCTTTGGTGGGGAGGAGACTCGTGCCTCCACTGGGGCCTGACCCTGATCATCACTATGTCCTTGGCGAGAGGGAAGAAAGAGCGGACATTGAAAGAAATGCCCTCTCAGGACCCCTATGCAGGGAGATAGGGAGCCGATCGTCCCCGGCACCGCGATCGCAGCCAGACCTGGAGGAAAGGGAAGTCCCGATCACTCGCTCCTTTCTGGAGTCACTCTTTAATATGCTGAGAGACAATTTTCAAACACTCAAAAGTGAGGTTGCAGGGGATGTAAAGGAGATACGCCGTGATGTTGACATGTTTGGCGAAAGAGTGGTGCACGTAGAGGACCGAGAACAGGCCAGAGATGAGGAAGTGGAGCAGCTCCAATAGGAGGTGATTAGCCTGCGGGAGCAACAAATCGACCTACAGATGCACACAGATGATCTCGAAAACCACTCGAGGTGGAACAACATCCATGTAAGGGGAGTGCCTTTGGACGCAGAGGGGCCTGACATGGCCAAGTATCTACAAGGGATGTTCCGCGACATCTTGGGAGTGCCGCAAGACTTTGAAATCCGCATTGATCGAGCTCATCGAGTGGGCTTGAGGAGACGGGCTCCTGCTCCCCCGCCGGACATCTTGGCCTTCCTTCCTGATTACCCCCTCAAGGAGTGCATCTTGCGAGAGGCTAGGGCAAAACAACTGATCAAATATCAGGGACACTCCATTGCCCTCTTCCAGGACTTGGCCGTCATAACTTTACAGAAAAGGAGAGAGTTTAAAGAAGTGACTGCACACCTGAGAGAATAAGGAGTGGCTTACTCATGGGGCCACCCCTTTCGATTGATTTTTAAATGGAATGGTAAGCTGTGTCAACTCCGCTCCCTCGAGGAAACTTGCAGGGTCCTCGGTCTGGAACATCGTGGTCCAGAGGAGGCAAGCACTCGAGAGCGACAACACTCGGGAGCAAAATGGCAGAGAGTGGGACGGAGGCGATCGCCTACTCTGGGGCTGGGGCCTGACCCTAACACCATAGCGCAAGAGCGACAGACGGCTCTAGACACGGTCCTAAAGGAAACAGCATCATCAGACAGCCCATGACTCTCAACAGGGGCACTTACGCCTAGTAATTACCTTGGTCGGGGGGGTGGCTGGGGGTCCAGGATACTTGGACCACACATGCTTCTGAATAATCTTCTTTCCAAATGCCTGCATTTTTGGGTGACGGGCACTGGACAATGTTTGAGGATTAAGGGCTTTACAACGAGGGGCGAAGCGGCAAGGATTGGGGACAGCGGTATGTGGTGTAGCAGCGACAGAGGACATGTAAGCCTCGGAAAAGAATAAGGTCATGCAGACACAGCAGATTGAGCTCACGATAGTCCCATGTCATAGTCCACCCTCCAGGTAGTTACTCTCAATGTGAAAGGGTTTCACAACCCTATAAAACGAAGAGCCATATTGTCCTATCTAGAGAATCTGGGGGCTGATGTGTTTCTTCTCCATCTCCTCTCCAAGGATTGGCATCGGGTGAAATCCCGTGCTTTTCCCCAGCAATTATTTTCTTCCGACAAGAAAGCGGGTGTGGCAATACTGGTAGCCAGGAACTTTGGGGGGACAGTAGCGGACACAGTGGCAGAAGTAAAAGGTCTAAAAAAAAACGGTTGGTTAAGGGGTCTGAGGGAAATTTACAGATCAGTGCGGACAAATCCCCTATTCACTATATGTATATCAACAAAATATCCGCGGGTCTGCTAAAGCAGAACTGAGCACAAATGACAGCAAAAACCAACATATTCAAACAAGGGGAGTCCTTATAAAAAGGACAGAGCCCCATCACCCACCGAAGTGGCATGCTTCATCATTTGGGACCTCCTTTTAACCGCACCTGGTGCAGTTAAAGAGCTACAACTCCTTTGCTATTGTAAAAAGGAGGAGCTCACGGATGTTTTAGATATAGAAACGGAGGATTGGATCTCCTAACGATCAATGAGGCTGCCTACAGTGTGGTGAAACAAGGTGCAGTGTATATAAACAGTGAGTTTAAAATTGACTACCTATAGAAAAATATGTTTATTAAGTATATAAAGGTGTCAAAACATAAAAACCAAAGAAAAACGTGTTCATGGAAAGTTTCCAAGCACGTTACTGGCAAACGCGATCTACATGTTTCAGCCAACTATGATCTAAACAACATGATCATGGCTTTCATCAGGACCATATGGTAGTACTACTGCAACAAAGTGAGTAAAGTGTAAAAAAATCCACAAAACACAAAAGATGTGAGGAATGATACAACCTACAGATGTACCTGTTTATTCAGAGATAGGCGGAACTGTAGGGGTACAGAATGAACACCTGTTAAGAAAAATGAAAACAGGAGAAAACACACATGTCATATGTTGTATTTGGTCATAGTACTCAGTCACTCAAAACAACTGTATATTTATATACACTTGTCATGGAGAGGTCAACAAATGGCCTCCTTACCCGCAATCAGTCGGGGATATAATCCTACACTCCTGGTGACAACTCAGGGCGTGAGGCAACGCTCTATTTAAAACACAATGAAAAAAGAGAAAGCTAATTCCATGGCGGAACCAAGTATAAGATACTAAATTCCTCACCAGAGCAATGCTGCCAATAGACATAAAGAAAGAAAACAAAAGAAAACCTGGAAATCACTCCACAAAACTAACAAAGCACACGTGCTAGACTTGAACTAAAAAACGTTCTACTACAATCATTAATAGCACATCAAAGGTCGAGCAGCCTGAGGTAATAAACAACAGTAAATGTCAATAAGCCCTTAGGACAGAGCAAAATTAGAGCTACGCCCCACCATAAATGCGCAATGACTGCTCCACATATTGGTGCATGTATCTCCCAAAAGTCAAGAGGTGCAAAACTGAAGGAGTACTGCCGAATCAGATGAAACTAACCACACAGTGTGCTGTCGATTATGCAAGTAAAAACTCACGCATAAAATATATTTGCCTAGAATGATGGCGCGATGGCTGTCTTACCTGTCCGTCATTACCCCGGACCTTATTCCTGGTTGTACCAAGTGGTAAACAGACAGGAACAGACGCGTCTTATAAAAAGCTTGAAAAATACAAAACACCTGAGACCCAACAGACGCAGCGTGAAAGTGACCCCCGTCATGTGACTATGGCGTATCTACATCATACGCACGTGCGTCTCTAGATCAATTGTAGACATGCTGGGAAATGTAGTATCTGATAGTATCACTCGAGCGCCTCACGCTCAAAAGAACCAAGAGTGTGTTTCATGGGAAGAGTTAGGCTATGGGTGGAAACGTGCGGAACCGCCTGATAGCCTAAGCACAGGACTGTGTTCAATCGCGTGACTCAGATACATCAGCAACACATACTCGTATATCACCGAGCAGTGACAGGTAAACGTGATGATAATAGACCTAAAAACGGTCGGAAAAAATTGCCGTGCCCCGCATACAGTGTACTTCAATTTGAAGAAGAATGAATGGCAGCACTGGTCACAACAAAGGGCGTATGCCAATACTCAACAGGGTTGTCAGAGATCTTCTAAATGAATTGTATATATACACATGTATACTGCTCTCACACAAAGGTTCATATTAGCACTGTAATTATAGATACAGTACTCAAACCAGAAACCAAAAGCAAGTAGAGTCAATGACAATTGTTACTGAAGAGGGAAATCTAAGGTATATACAACAGATACCCAACCGCCTCAGTGAAGACACACCTCTATACACACCGAGTACAGGGGGCTCTAGGGGAAATAGAGTGTCAATGATCATACTTCCACTGCAAGCTAGAGAAAATAGTGTGTCAAAATATTATCACGATAGTACATCGTAGGATTGAACCGCCTAAGTAGAGCGAACGGCTGCTCTAGCGCAGTGCGGTCCAAGGGATTGCATCATTAAGCCCCACCTCATCACACTTTAATTTGAACACCCAGCGCTGTTCTTTTTTGAACAAAAAGTTCGATATATCTGTAACATGTGTGGGAATGAAAGGTTGTTCAAGTATAGTCCATGATATTTCAACAGGTTTGTGATTAAATTCCACAAAATGACTGGTCAAACGGGTCGATTGTTTTTTACACCTGATGGTGCTCTTATGTTCCAAAATTCTCAACTTAACTTTCCTGATTGTCATCCCCACATATCTCTTATTGCAAGGACATGTGATTAAATAAATCACCTTATCACTATTGCACTTTGTGTGTTTTGTTTGTCGCCACAGTTTACCAGTACCAATATCAATCTAGGTGGTATGCTGTGTTTGTGGACACACAGCACATCCACCACACGCAAAATGTCCCTGTACGGGTGGCATGTTCCAAAGAGTGTTCAAAGGGACAACAGCTACACTCCTAGGACGTGTATGGACCAGTGTGTCACACAAATTAGCACTTCTCTTAAAACAGAATAGTGGAGGTGGAAGTTGGACCTGTCCAATGTTTAGAATGCGCCAGTGTTTCCGTATAATCTTTTGTATTTGATTAGATTGGGTACTGAAAGTATTCACACAGGTTAGTCTATTCAAAGAAGTTTTGGGTTCAGCAGGTTCCAATAAGGCTTCCCGGTTGTTGTTAGAAGCACGTTTGTACGATTGCCGTATGAGTCTAGAAGGATATTGTCTAGCTCGAAGATTCTGAGATAGTGAATCAGCATGCTTCATAAAGTTGTCCATCGTAGAGCAATTCCGTCTTAACCTCAGAAATTGCCCAAAAGGTAGGCCAGCCCGCAAAGATTTGGGATGAAAACTGTCATATGATAAGATGGAATTCCTGGCCATGGGTTTCGTGTATAGTTCACTTCCAAGGCCATTCTCAACTGGAAAAATGCAAAGATCTTCAAATGGCAAGTTTAACTTGCTAGCTTCCATGGTGAAATTCAGAAAATTGTTCTGAATGTTCAGCCAAGCATGAAAGGCGTTCAGAGTGTCAAGATCGCCTCTCCAAATGGCGAAAATATCGTCAATATAACGTTTCCACTCAACAATACAATTACGATAAGGATTGTCATTATTGAGAACACAATTTTGTTCGAACAAGTGTACATACAGATTGGCCAGGCTGGGGGCGAAAACCCTGCCCATTGAAGTACCGGATATCTGAAGATAGATCCGGTCTTCGTATTTGAAAAAATTCTCAGTCATAGCCAGCCTGGCACAATCCATGATGAAATTGACTGGTGAAGTCAGACCTTCTGGATTGACTTCTAGCAAACCTCTGATGGCCTCAAATGTCTTTCTCTGTGGTATGCAAGTGTAGAGGGACTCCACGTCAAAACTGACGAGGAAGTCCGTCTCGATGTTAAAGCTAATACCAGGAAGCAGCTGTAAAACATCTTTGGTGTCCTGAAGGTACGTGGGCATGGTCTTTACTAAGGGCCTCAGAAAGAAGCCCACAAATGTCGAGAGCGGTTCAAGAAGTGAACCGAGCCCCGAAATAATTGGTCCCCCCGGAGGGGGACGTTGTGCCTTGTGTACCTTGGGTAACACATAGAAATAGGGTATTACTGGAAGTTCAGTCACCAAGAAATCGGCCTCATGTTCCGAAATCCAACCCTCCAGCTTTGCCTCATTTACCAACTCAATTATTTCCTTTTTGATTCTAGATGTAGGATCATTGGTCAGTAGTTTCCCTCATCATTGAGCTGTCTCAAACACTCTGTCCTATAATCCAGAGTGTTAAGAATAACAATAGCTCCGCCTTTGTCGGCGGGCTTGATGATGATGTCAGAATTTTTAGAAAGAGAAACCAAAGCCTGTTTTTCTAAATTGGGTAGATTCTGATACTGTCTACTAGATGAAGTCCCTAAATCAGAGATTTCTTTAGTGAGAGCTGTTTCAAAAGCAAAGACATGAGCGGGCATAGAATGGATAGGAGGGTTAAAAGTTGATCTCGTTCTTGACCCGCTGTCTCTTTCACTTGTGCTCGATTCAATATTCTCATAGATCTTGTCCTTGAAAAAGAAATGCAGTCTGATTTTCCAGAAAAAAACGGCTAGTTCACATTGGATTGTAAATGGATCACCCATATTGGTCGGTAGAAAGCCCAGACCTCTGTTAAGGACCTTGTCTTCCATATCAGTTAGAGTTCATGTACTCAAATTCACTACTAGCTGCTGCTCGATCCTGCCCCGGCTGGGCCCTTCGCTGTGCTGCGTAGATGCCGTGGGGATGTTGGAGGACTCCAGTGACCTGGCGCTTGCACTTGTTGTCCTCTTCTCCATCCTCTTGAATGTCCCCGGCCTTGTCCTAAGAAAGGCTGATTTTGAAAAAACTGTGGTGGAGGGTTAAAAGGCAGCATGTTTGGAAGGAAAGAAGGATTCGGATATTGCCAAGGTGCAGGGTGCCACCATTGTGTTTGTTGGTTGCCTCTCCAATTGCGCCTATGGTTGCTCCCTCTGCCTCTATTGCGTGTAGATTCCTGTGTAGTGGAGTCAGAGTCACTGGACCAATCATCTGATCCTGAGGAAGAATAATTCGAACTGTATCTTCTTCCTTTTTTGTTATACTCTGGTGGTACATAATTCTCTTGTATATATGGATAGACCTTCTCTAGAGAAAATGTAGCTAAATCTTTTTTGAATTTGTCAATTTTGGTGGTAAGGATACCATCTTTAAATTCCCTATTTGATTTATTCGTCTCATCGAGATTTTTCTTATACACAGCATTGGACAGTGTTAATCTGTCCTTCAAGTGGTTGCATCTCGATGAGTATGGCACACTATTTGCTCTAGCTTGCAGTGGAAGTTTGATAATTGACACTCTATTTCCCCTAGAGCCCCCTGTACTTGGTGTGTATAGAGGTGTGTCTTCACTGAGGCGGTTGGGTATCTGTTGTATATACCTTAGATTTCCCTCTTCAGTAACAATTGCCATTGACTCTACATACTTTTGGTTTTTGGTTTGAGTACTGTATCTATAATTACAGTGCGATTATGTGCCTTTGTATGAGAGCAGTTACATGTGTATATATACAATTCATTTAGAAGATCTTTGACAACCTGTTGAGTATTGGCATACGCCCTTTGTTGTGACCAGTGCTGCGATCCATACTTCTTCAAATTGAAGCACACTGTATGCGGGGCACTGCAATTTTTTTTGACCGTTTTTAGGTCTATTATCTTCGCGTTTACCTGTCACTGCTCGGTGATATACGAGTATGTGTTGCTGATGTATCTGAGTCACGCGATTGAACACAGTCCTGTGCTTAGGCTATCAGGCGGTTCCGCACGTTTCCACCCATAGCCTAACTCTTCCCATGAAACACACTCTTGGTTCTTTTGAGCGTGAGGTGCTTGAGTGATACTATCAGATACTACATTTTCCAGCATGCCTACAATTGATCTAGAGACGCACGCGCGTATGATGTAGATACGCCATAGTCACGTGACGGGGTCACTTTCACGCTGCGTCTGTTGGGTCTCAGGTGTTTTGTATTTTTCAAGCTTTTTATAAGACGCGTCTGTTCCTGTCCGGTTATCACTCGGCACAACCAGGAAGAAGGTCCGGGGTAACGACGGACACGTAAGACAGCCATCGTGCCATCATTCTAGGCAAATATATTTTTTGCGCGAGTTTTTACTTGCATAATCGACAGCACACTGTGTGGTTAGTTTCATCTGATTCGGCAGTACTCCTTCAGTTTTGCACCTCTTGACTTTTGGTAAATACATGCACCAATATGTGGGGCAGTCATTGCGCATTTATGGTGGGGCGTAGCTCTAATTTTGCTCTGTTCTAAGGGCTTATTGACATTTACTGTTGTTTATTACCTCAGGCTGCTCGACCTTTGATGTGCTATTAATGATTGTAGTAAAACCTTTTTTAGTTCAGGTCTAGCACGTGTCCTTTGTTCGTTTTGTGGAGTGATTTCTAGGTTTTCTTTTGTTTTCTTTCTTTATGTCTATTTGCAGCATTGTTCTGGTGAGGAATTTAGTATCTTATACTTGGTTCCGCCATGGTATTAGCTTTCTCTTTTTTCATTGTGTTTTAAATAGAGCGTTGCCTCACGCCCTGAGTTGTCACCAGGAGTGTAGGATTATATCCCCGACTGATTGCGGCTAAGGAGGCCATTTGTTCACCTCTCCATGACAAGTGTTTATAAATATACAGTTGTTTGGAGTGACTGAGTACTATGACCAAATACAACATATGACATGTGTGTTTTCTCATGTTTTCATTTTTCTTAACAGGTGTTCATTCTGTACCCCTACAGTTCTGCCTATCTCTGAATAAGCAGGTACATCTGTATGTTGTATCATTCCTCACATCTTTTGTGTTTTGTGGATTTTTTTACACTTTACTCACTTTGTTGCAGTAGTACTACCATATGGTCCTGATGAAAGCAGGCCCGGCTCCAGGAATTTTTATTTGGGTGGGCCAAGGGCACATTTGGGTGGGCCACTGCGGGCCCAATTTGTCGCTTCTGGAGGTGGCCTACAAGCCCTAGATTACATCATACGTACTTGCATACAGGCACCATGATACAACAGCTAGCTGCTGTGTGTACACAGAGCATGTGGAGAGTTGTTTGAATGTAAGACCAATGTCTGGACCTAACTGTAAACCCTCGAATTCCAGCAGGCCAGGCTTCAACACAAGTACTTGAATGCTAAGCATATTATAAAGCGTTCAAGATTAAGGAATGGCATGTATGACAACAAGATTAAGCTGATGATTATAACAGTGTATGTAAGGAATATATTTATCTAATCTTCTCTGTATAACAGCCTGAACACCCCCACTGCATCCACTCATCACAGATGCTCCATCATAGCACTGACTTAAAATGTCTTCTGGCTTGAAATCACTGGCAACCAAGTGGCTTAAGATGCGATCTGCTATATATTCAGCATCTAATTGTTCCATCTGTAAAAGACCAATTAAATGCTCCTCAAGCTTGGCTTTGCTCACAAAACGCACCATGAGGGACAGATTTTCAATATTACATTTATCACGGGTGCAATCGCTTTAAAACAAAAACTTTTTGAATCACAACTTTTGTACTGCTTTTTGACTTGTGAGAGAACCATGCCAGTTAAGGTATCTATTACTTCGTTTTGGATACATTTAGATGTATATTTTTCATTCAGGGGAATAGAGTGTATAATTCCAGCTAGCTTTTTATCTTTCTTCAGAGTGTATTGGAAAAGCTTTAAAAATAAACCACTTGTTGAATCAAAAACATCTTCATTGTCGCCACGCAGGGGGAGTTCATTCACAACAAGAAATTGAATGACTTCTCCAATGCTTTTTAAGTAATATCGATTATTTTCTATTACTTTCGTATGTAATAAAAAGGCAATTGTATCTCCTCTTCCCCCTCTCTTAGATGCCTCTGCTAGAGCTAGTACAGCATATGTGTGAGCAATGCCTCTAGACAGTGGCATCAAGACACCCCCTTCCATCCAACACTGCTTTCACAACTTAAGTAGGGGTGTTGTTGACACATCAAGTAGCATCCGGCCTGCACAAGGGCCACGATACACTGGCCATTGAAGGCTTGAGTCAGATGCCTAGTGCAGCTCAAGGTACTCTTGGACCCTCGTGCCCCAAAACAAGCCTAGCTTTCATTTGGCTTCTGCCAGCTGCCCAGGCTGTAATGTCATATTTCCAGTATGAAAGATAAAGCATTAATCTGTAATGCAATACAGGAGAATGAGACACCCATCTATTGACTGAATTGCACAATGTGAAACTACAAAACCTGGGATCAAACCTGGCTTCCATGCTTGCACCAATTGTGTGATACTAGCCAAATCTTTATTTCCCTGAGCCTCCTTTATTCATTATCACATAAGAGGGAACCTTCAAATACATATGTTCTAACTGTGCACCATACAAAACACCTTTTCTGTTTGATTTAGTATACTATAATAGTGCTTCATCTGCACTAAGATTATAAACCACAAGTACAGAGCACATAACAGGCTTGCTGCTCAGACTCTCCCACTACCAGCCTCCACCAGTGCCCCTCATCTCTCCATAGCCCCTCCCCCATGAGGTCCCCCTCGGATTCCCTCATTGCCACCCTCCAACAGTGCCCACCATCTCTCCGTAGCCCCTCTCTCATATGCATTTTATTTGTTGTATAGCGCTACTTAGGTGTCACAGTACTTTACATCACGCACACATTATGCAGAGACAATGAATCATACAAGTATGTAAATCAGCCTATAGGGAATGTCACATACACTAATGAGGATTACCAGGTGTAGGAATCACATGTCATCCATACTGCTGGGCAATATGTTTTAAGAGGGTTTGGGCTGGAGAAGCACAAACACAGGATTTATAGCATATCTCAGTGGGTGGGGTGTTGGCTTTACTGATTAGAATGTATATTTGCCCAAACAAACTCTTTATTGCAACATTCGAATAATGAAAGACTTGGGAAAATTCGAACTAACTAGCAATACAATACAAGAAAAAACCTAATTATACCATTCCGCTTTGTATGCAGGTCTTTGATGACAGTCCATAGGTCACTGCCCTATATTAGGATTGTAACTTCTGAACTGCAAGTAATCACAGGATCTCTGTGACAAAGGTAGTAACCCACTGAGATATCCACGTTAACTACAATTTATCTGCATTTAAAAAACTACAAACAGACAAAAGACTGCTCTCCAGCAGCATCATTAATCCCCAGAGTTATCTGGACATTTTAATAGTTGTCGTGCGTCCTTGGCCGAACCAGTCAATGTAATGATACAAACGATTTAAACATACCATTTAAAGGAAATATACACGGCACACAAAGTATGTGTCTTGCTCACAGATTTAAATAAAACGCAATAGCCACACATTCTCTTACCTGCCCTTCCGAACTCTGTCACAGCCCGATCTGATTAGCAGCTCTAGGGGTCACGAAGGTCAGGAAAATGAATCAGCATAAACAAACTCCTCTTCACCAGCGCTGAAAAGAATGAAATATCCTCGCATCAGGACGGTACACAAATCCAGTGCCAACAAATGGATTTGGCCCCTTCCCCTATTGTACCTGCACGAGTGGGCGGGGACACAGCCCACCTTTCTAATAGGAGATGCATGATTGGGGGTGCAACTGCGAGCCCAGGCCCAATCAAGCAACTCCTAAAGAAAGAAGACAGATAACTTTCAGAGAACGTCTTAATTGCAGAGGCCATTTTCTGTTGGCCTTGCTGACGTCACTGCCAGGGTTTATGATTGGGTGGGCCAGGCTCATGTTTGGGTGGGCCGGGCCCACCCGGCCCACCCTCTAGAACCGGGCCTGGATGAAAGCCATGATCATGTTGTTTAGATCATAAATGGCTGAAACATGTAGACCGCGTTTGCCAGTAACGTGCTTGGAAACTTTCCATGAACACGTTTTTCTTTGGTTTTTATGTTTTGACACCTTTAGATACTTAATAAACATATTTTTCTATAGGTAGTCAATTTTAAACTCACTGTTTATATACACTGCACCTTGTTTCACCACACTGTAGGCAGCCAAATTGATCGTTAGGAGATCCAATCCTCCGTTTCTATATCTAAAACATCCGTGAGCTCCTCCTTTTTACAATAGCAAAGGAGTTGTAGCTCTTTAACTGCACCAGGTGCGGTTAAAAGGAGGTCCCAAATGAAGAAGTAAAAGGTCGCCTCTTAGCCTACAGGCTGTGGGTGGGTTTCTCCCCTAGTGGTGGGATCTATCTGTACACCCAACTCAGGCCAGGAGAAATTCCTGACCACATCACTCTCTGAGGTCCTGAGCTCACAGGAATGGCGAATATTGGTTGGAGGAAATCTCAACCTGGTCATGGATGCAGAGATGGATAGGTCTGGCCAACGCTACAGCCAGATGGGAGCATTGTCCACTGCAGGGAAGGAGTGGTTGCGGGAGCGGGGGCTGGTGGACTTGTGGTGGGTGTCTCATCCCCAGTCCGCACAATGTACCTTCTATTCCCATGCGCACCACACCTGTGCCCGGCTGGATCACCTAATAGGCTCCATGGAGCTGAATAAGCTAGTGGATATAGTGAACATCATACCAGCAGCACTATTTGACCACGACGCAGTGACGGTGACTCTCAACATGCTCCCAGTACACAGACAGAAAGGGAATTGGCGACTTTGAGAAAACGTATTGCGTAGGGTGGGAGTTACACAACAAATCCACAAATGCATTACCAATTACTTGGCAACGAACGATACCCCTGACACTTCCCCAGCTACTTTGTGGGGGGCACTAAAAACGGTTGTGAGGGGGGAACTGATAGCTATATTCTGAGGCTGAAAACAGGGAGCCCAAAGACAAATGGGAACTTCTTACGGCGCAAGTAGTGGAATTATAAAGGGTACATAGTCGGGCAGGTGCGCCCAGAGTGTGGCGCCAATTGAAGGCAGCAAGGGCACAATTGGCAGGACTCAATCAAGATAGGGCCGAATATGCGGCTCTTCGGCTAAAGCACTCCTACTATATCAGAGGGGACAAGACAGGGCGCCTCTTGGCGAGTAAGCTTAGGGCCCGCACCCAACTGATGAAAGTTCAAGCTTTCCAGAATGCTAGGGGGGAGAAGGTTGAAAGCGACGCCGAGATAGCGGGAGCCTTTCAGGAATTCTACTCGGTGCTTTATGAAAAAGACTCACTCCTAAGCCCGAGGTGGACTCCTATTCACAGGGGGGCAACACAACGGCACTGAATTCCGCAGAGGCGGAAGCCTTGGATGCACTTATCAGGATCGATGAGGTTATAGGGGCAATTTCACACCGCAAGCTTTTGAAATTGCCGGGGCCAAACGGCTTCTCGGCTGGTTTTTACAAGTCCTTTTGTCCACTCCTCTCCCCTGTCCTGACGTGGCTTTTTAACTCGTTCACAGGGCCTGGAACTATCCCCCCTGATATGTTAGCGGCCAACAAAGTGGTACTCCCCAAACCCGGGAAAGAGAAGACTCAATATGGCTCCTACCGCCCATTATCCCTCCTCAACATTGACTTTAAATTGGTCACGGGGGTCTTAGCGGCCAGGCTGCGTCCATGGATGCCTGGCATCATCAAACCGGATCAGTCTGGCTTCATACACAACCGACTGAGTAGTGACAACACCAAACACATTCTCTCCCTCATTGACAAAGCCTACTGTACAAAAATGGATGCTCTCCTGCTATCGGTCGATGCCAAGAGTGCATTCAACAGGGTGGACTGGGGATTTCTAGATAAGACTCTAGCTCCCTTTGGCTTCGGACACCGGTTCGGGCTTTGGTGGTGTGCTGCTACAATAGGCCCACAGCGACAATTAGGGTAAACGGGATAGCCTCCAACCCCTTTGAGATCCAGCGGGGCACGAGACAAGGGTGCTCAATATCACCCCTCCTCTTTACGCTCTAAGTGGAACCATTGGCTCAGAAGATCAGAGACAACCCCGAAATACTGGGCATCCCTTTTGGCGGGGAGAGACACTCTGTGAGCCTATATGACGATGATATCATAGTGACCCTAGAGAAACCAGAGCGGTCTGTACCAGCATTTCTACGCAAGCGGGAATCCTTTGGACAAGTTTCTGGTTTTTGGGTAAACATGGGTAAGTCCATGACCCTCTGCTTGGGCCAACGGGAGGAGCTCTCCGAGGGAGGGATTGGTGTCCTTTGGGGGGGTACAGGTTGAGGATACGGTCCCATATTTGAGACTAGATATAGCCCTATCCATAGCACAGCGGTCACGTGTAACTACTCCAAGCTTCTCTCCCTGATCACGAGGTACCTCCAGCAGTGGAAACACCACCAACTGTCACTGCTTGGGCGCGTTGCAGCGATAAAAATGTCCATCCTGCCCAGGACGCTGTACATAATCCAGACTTTACCGGTCTGGCTCCAATCGGGGATGCTCCACAAGTTACAACTGGCAATACAACAGTTCGTATGGGTGGGAGCGCGACCTTGTATACGCAGGGATCTTGCCCACAGAACACCGGAGGAGGGAGGGTTGGGGATCCCCAATGTACTAGAGTATGTTAGAGTGGCTCAACTTAGATATCTGGTGGAATGCAGCCGACCGCTATCTGAAAAACTATGGCTTTTCCAGGATAGAGCGCTGGCGAAACTTTCCCTATGGAAGGTCCCTTCTTTGAAGAAAGCGGATAGACCACCAAATCTCAGGTGTTCACCCATCCCGAGTTCCTTGTTGCGCCTATGGGATGGGGTGGCCGTCAAACGGAGGTTGACATCCTTCCCCTCACTGTTGACTCCCTTGTTCGACAACCGAGAGTTCAGTCTGGGGATGGATGAAGGAGCGTTTTCACAGTGGCGGGATTCAGATTGCAATGCGTCGGGGCATCTTTGATCTAGATGGGATCCTCCCTTTCTCTGAAGTGCGACAATTATATGCCATTCCAGACTCGGGTCGGTTCCAATACTTCCAACTCCGCCACTGGCTCCTCCAGCCAGAAGTACGCCCTCACGTGAACAGGAAACTAACAAAACGCGAAAAATGGCTAATGACGAAACATTCAGATAAGAAAATGATCTCTGAATTGCACACCATGCTGAGACCACCAGCTCCCCAACAACCCTCAGCTGGCCAGAAACGATGGATGAGGGAATTTGATAGGGAGCTAATGGAGAAAGAGTGGCGGGACATTTATTACAGAACCTGAACCTGGTCAAATATTCACATGAATTGTAAAGTATTTTATTAAAATATGACAAAAAAAAAATGTTTTCACACAATAACCAAAAATGGTCACATATACTTACAAAGAGAATTCAACAGAGAAGTTAAAAAAGATAAAAACACCAATATATGTTCTATACACAAATTACTAAAAAAATGGGGAGAATATGTAAGAAAGTTATTTTCTTATCAACTACAAAAGGAAGACATTAGATCCGGATCAGCTGTTCTCCATGACAGATGTTCAAATATTTCATTGTTCGGAGAACATATTTCACCACAATCTATAGTCAGACTTCTAAGCCTTGCGTCGACGCGTTTTGGTAGAAGTCAACAGATAAAAGACCACCTTCTTCAGGACAATTATTACAGTCTCCCGTAGATTATACTTTCAATCTAAATCAAATGATAAAATATCAGCATAAAACAACATTTAGCCTTTGTACATTATCTATACATATACCAAAGCCAACATTAATCAAACACAACAATCAAACATTATTTATCTTTGTAAGTACATTTCTATCAAACTATGTCTGTTCCATCCAGCAATGAGCCCACAGACGGCAATCCTTTATCTAAAAGGTTTTTATTAAAACAGTGTTGTTCTCCTGGTGACTTTACACATGTGTGGTTGTACTGTTCAATTAAAAAGGTACAAATATAGACAAAGTGAATATTTATTTAGAACATAACAAAACAGGAGTATAACAGGACTGTTTGCTTCTAAAGGTTTTTTTTTAATGAATTATTTGTGTGAATGAGCTGCTTGTAAAGTCACCAGGAGAACAACACTGTTTTAATAAAAACCTTTTAGATAAAGGATTGCCCTCTGTGGGCTCATTGCTGGATGGAACAGACATAGTTTGATAGAAATGTACTTGCAAAGATAAATAATGTTTGATTGTTGTGTTTGATTAATTTTGACTTTGGTATATGTATAGATAATGTACAAAGGCTAATTGTCCTTCTATGCTGATATTTTATCATTTGATTTAGATTGAAAGTACAATAGAACGGGAGACTGTAATAATTGTCCTGAAGAAGGTGGTCTTTTATCTGTTGACTTCCACCGAAACGCGTCGACGCAAGGCTTAGAAGGCTGACTATAGATTGTGGTGAAATATGTTCTCCGAACAATCAAATATTTGAACATCTGTCAAGGAGAACAGCTGATCCAGATCTAATGTCTTCCTTTTGTAGTTGATAAGAAAATAACTTTCTTACATATTCTCCCCATTTTTTAAATAATTTGTGTATAGAACATATATTGGTGTTTTTATCTTTTTTAACTTTTCTGTTGAATTCTCTTTGTAAGTATATGTGACCATTTTTGGTTATTGTGTGAAAAAAATGTTTTTGGCCATATTTTAATAAAATACAATACAATTCATGTGAATATTTGACCGGGTTCAGGTCCTGGTGTCTTGTTCTGGTGACTGATTGGTTTTATATGTGAGTTAATGTGTGAAACTATATATGTGCTGAAAGGAGTACATTTTTCTTGACTAGAGTCTATTTGGTGCTCTAACCCCTTTTGTGGTATAGGGCCCCTCTCCTTTACTTTTAGACATTTATTACAGAGCCAATCATATGGCTCATAACACGGCCAGCAGGGAAACAATGGTCAAAGTAGCCACATATTGGTACTTGACACCAGCCCGCTTACACAAAGGGAATCCGGACCGCAGTCCAACATGTTGGTGAGGATGCGAGGAAGAGGGCACACTGCTCCACTTGTTATGGGACTGTAAGGAACTGATGGGCTACTGGACCAAGATACTGGACGACATTGACAGACAATTCGAGACTGAATTACCAAGATTTCCAGCTTATGCAGTGCTGGGGCTGCCCAACCCGATCACTTTCCCATTGAAATCCGTCCAAGGGAAGCAAATAGGCTTGGCGTTGGGGGTGGCAGTCCAACACATCCTATCACACTGGGGCACACAGACTTGTCCGACACACACACGTAGGTTACTCAAACTGTGGTACATTTGGGAATGGAACAGATCCAGACCTCCTTTACGAACTCTGAAGAGACCTTTAGTGTTACCTGGCGACCCCTAGTGTCCCTGCTGGCGATGGAGCTGAATGAGGTGACCTGCCCGAAATACCTTTGACTTCTCCGGCTCACTGAGACGGGGGGGGGCAAATGTGGCTATCTGATGGGCTAATCAATGAAAATCCTTTGACCAGGCCCCTGAAGGGGCAGATCTTAAGCACACCAGTTCAGGGGAGGGAGAGGCGGGGGGAATAGAGTTCTAGGGTTGTTACATTTTTGACATGTTTAGAAGGGGTTAGCCTCGTACTCTGCTTTGACAAAGACCTTCCTCCAGACCACATTCCATGGACTTTAGGGTGCTCCTGCATGGACATTTTTGCTCGCGCGGGCTGGGGGGAAGGGGTATATACTGTGATTTGTGCACGAGGATACCCAGTGTATTTGATGTCTCTTTCTTGCAAAAAAACAATAAAACAAAGTTAAACAGAAACAGGTGTGGTGTCCATTTGTAGTGTTTTCATTGTATTACTGTATGTGTGCACAAATGCTTTACACACTGCCTCTGAGATAAGCCTGTCTACTCTTGACAAGCTACCAAGGGGGTGAGCAGGGTTTATTTTAGAAGTGTATCCCCCTTACCTTGACTAGGAAGAAGGGTCTCTACTTTGACAACGGTGCAAACCATTGCAAACTAGAGACCCCCATTTCTAACACAGACTTCTTAGAGCCTTGGCAGGGAAAGGAAAGCAATTTAGAGAACCAGTTGTGGGGATAGCTAAGACGTCACACCCACCTCAAAGGCTGGCACCAGGTATAAATATTTAACCTCCTCAACCACCTCTCCTGTACACTCCTGGACCTTTGGACATTACAAAACATTACAGACTTGCCTTGTTTCCCAGGGGAATGCTGCTGGAGCCCTGCTTTGTTCTTCAG
The DNA here is from genome assembly GCF_964204655.1 of Triturus cristatus. Lineage (NCBI taxonomy): Eukaryota > Metazoa > Chordata > Amphibia > Caudata > Salamandridae > Triturus > Triturus cristatus. Next base: position 722,737,795 of record NC_140585.1, read on the forward strand.
AGGACTGCCCTGATGCTGCCAGAGGACTGCCCTACATCTTGAGGCCTGCCTTGTTCTCCAGAGGACTGCTCTGCTGCTTGAGTTCTTTCCTGCTCTAGGAGATGGAAGACTTGACCTGCTCCCTTTATCCACGGCTAACCTGAGTGACTGCAGGAGTCAGGTGGCTGTCCTCCTCTTCTGAGCTACAAAGACACAAAAATCTCCTTAGGCTTCCCTGCAACTGCCCAGCTGAACTGCTGCATTTGGACCTGCAACTGGACATGCCTGAGTCCTGTTGGCCTCCACTAGAGTAAGTTCCTGATCCCCAAGAGGTGACTTCTCAGGTCCTGGACCCTTGGCCGACACCAGAGTGTGCTTCTCTTAAACAAAAGGTGAAATGCTGAAGTTTTGGGCTCTTTATCAATGTGAATGGGACCATTCGCAACAAGACATTGCCATCTACGATGACCATCATTGCGAAGCTCCAGTGAATCTAACTGTTCGCGGACCACCAGCAATGACCAGCAATGAAAGATCTGCACTTTGCGCTACAGCAATGAAAGCCCGCAGTGACCACTAATGCGAAGCTCCAGCAACGACCATCTGCAACACATGACCGAACCTTCATGATATAACGATGACAGCCAGCGCTGCCCAACTTGCTTTTTGTGCTCCAGTAACAACCCTCCGCTGTCCCTGCCCCTTGCAGCTTCCTCCAACAAGAATGGATCTCTTTCCACCAGGCTTTGAGAAGGTAACATATTCAGCAGGACTGGTCCCTGTATCCTGCCCACTCTCCATCGGTCGGCCTGAACCTGTGACTTTTCTCCTGTCTACCATGACCAGATGACCGAAAGTGGTGATATATCTACCTAAAACTTTGAAATGTAATTTCTCCAGTTCTACTGATTGGATTTTGTTGTTCTGGTATCATTTTATTTATTAAAAGTTTTAAAAAATTGTGTGGGATTTTTCTTATGTTGTTTTCACTTTATTACATTTTGTGTGTGTTAGAATTTGGGCTTCTGTTTTGCATATGTCTGCACCCTGTACAAGCAGGAACCACAATTCTAGCCAGGGTTAGTCGGATGCACACCCTAAATTAATGTGTGCTCACCACCGGTAGCATGGCACAGAGCAGTCAGGCTTAATTTCAGAGGCAATGTGTGCAATACTTCAAGTAATAACACAGTGAAAACACCACAAACAGATGCCACAACTAATTAGAAAAATTGAGCACAAAACGAGACCAAAACAACAAAAATCCAGTATGTGGAACCAGAGTGATGAATTTTTTAATATATCTTGAAATATAGGGGAATATTTACAACTAAATGGTGCAGCATGGCACTGCAAGCAAGTTAGCAGTGCTGTGTCATTTAAAAAAATGCAGGGATGCACCATATTGACAAGAAAAGTGCACACCCCTGTGTTTTCCCTTGCGCCGACTCTAAAGATTCTGCTAGCACCAGCTCACGCACCCATGGTGCAAGGGTTCCTGCGTTGCTGAGATGGTTGTGTTTGTGCAGAAAAGGTCTCCTTCCTGCACTAAAACAATCATTAATGGCATATTGCTCCTTCTATGTGTGCTGGAGAATGCAGCACACATAGAAAGAGAAAGAAAATGAGAGTTGCGCCACTCTAATGCCTCCTTTTCAAAGGCTCTAGTTTTTGGCGCTGCCTCAGATTTACAGATCCTTGTAAATCTGGAGCGGTGTAAAAAAGCAATGGGTTTTGTGTGGGTACGCCCACAGCAAGACCCATTGCATGCCCCTTGCGGCAAAGAGTTCCATATTTACAAGGCGATATTAATCCACGCAAAGAGGCTTAGCAACAATTGAAAATATGGAGCAGGGCATTGCCCCACCAGAGTGTTGTAAAAAGAGACACTCCGGTGGCACAATGCCCTTGTAGATATGCCCTGTAGTGCTTAAAAGCATAAAGCACCAACCAGGGCTATCTGGTGACGCTTGACTGGCACAAAGTCAAAATTTCAGGCCAAACTCGATGGAGTGTGGGTCAGCTACAGGCTCCAGGTTCAAACTGCTGCAAAGTACCTAAGTTGCATTGTTGACAGGGCTGTGAAGTGCGAAATAATGGGAAGATGCTTCTTCACAAAGCCTCAAGCTGTAGGTGATGCATCTTCGTTGAGGCACCAAGTCGAGGATGCATAGGGAATGGAGGCAATGTGCCTCGTAGTTGGCAAAGAGATGCACTGGATCTTTGCGATGCATCACCGTTGAAGGAGATCTGCCAGTTCTGAGTGGTGCAGCGTTATCAATGCATGGATTTTGTATGTTGCAGAACTTCATACCCACTTCCAAGGGCCCAGGAATAGGTTGCCATGACTCTCAGGTGGCAGAGTCTGTGTGCTGTTTTTGGAGTAGTTGGAAGTCTTTTGTGTTCCTGAGACTTCAATCAGGAGGCAAGCAGACAAGTCCGTGGAGTCACTCTGGGTTCAAGTGGTGCAGGTCCAGTCCTTCTAAGCTAGGCAAGGAGGGCAGCTGGCAGGTGAGCACAGCAGAAAAGCAGTTCTTCCAGAGCAGCACTCCAGCACAGTGGCAGCTGAAGAGCTGAAGCAGCACAGCAGTCCATCTTCCTAGCTGACTATCCACTGATACAGAATTGTACTGAGATGGTAGGTTCAGCAGTCCAGTTTTTATACCCAGTGGTGCCTTTGAAGCGAGGGAGATTTCGATGACGGGCTTTGAAGTGCACAGAGATCCTTGACTCCTGCCCAGTCTCTAGACTCACTATAGGGGGTTAAGCAGTCCTTTGTGTGGGGACAGGTCACAGCCTATTCAGGTGTAAATATGAGGCTGTGCCCAGCTCCTCCCTCCCATCTTACTCAAGATGGTCCATCAGGATATCAAAGGCTCATCAGTCATACCTAAGCTCTCTTTGTGTGGGCGTCTAGTGACAATGCAATAGGCCCAATTGTCACCCACCTGAGATGTGCATTTGAGACAGGCAGCATGCACACAGGGCTAACAGCAGAAAAATGTAATCTTTCTAAAAAGTGGCATTTTTAAAAGTGTAATGACAAATTCAATGTTACCATTGGAGAAGATTTATCTTTGCAATTCCATAGGTACTAAACACAACAGCTCTACCTCCTTCCAATTGGGAATTACATTTATTGACTTTAACAAGGAATCCCCAACGTTAACCAATGGGAGGGGTATGCTTCAAAGCAGTGAAAAAGGAATTTGAAAGTTTTTCACTACCAGGACATGTAAAACTTAAAAGTACATTTCCTACCTTTTAATTACATAGCATCCTGCCCTGTGGGCTACCTAGGTCTTACCTTAGCGGTGACATATGTTAGAAAAAGGCAGTTTGAGACTTGGCAAGGGGGTTTAAATGTCAAGTCAATATGGCATGCACAGGCTCCAGAGTGGCAGGCCTGAGACACATTTTAAAGGGCTGTTTAAGTGAGTGGCATAATCAGTGCTGCAGATCCCCAAGTAGTATTACATTTACAGGCCCTGGACACATGTAGTGGACTTTTCTAGGGCCTTATAAGTGAATTAAATAAGCCAGTTGTGGAAAGGTCAACTAAACCATGTTTGGGGAGAAAGCACGTGCACTTTAGCACTGGTTAGCAGTGGTAATGTGCCCAGAGTCCTAAAACTATGAAAAACAAGTTCAGCAAAAATGGGAGGAGGAAGGCAAAACGTTTGGGGGTGATACTGCAGAAAGGGTCATTTTCCAACAGTGTGCTGCACATATACATTACCTCTAAGTTAAGTATGACTGCTTCATGTCAAGCTACACGAAGGTTAAGCTCAGGTTAATTTATTGACTGTAGTAGTTTACCCTGATAAGGATTTTCTGGCTGTTGCTTGAGTTGGGTCTTTACCCACCTGAATCAGTAGCCCAATTATTTACACAAATTAGTAAGTCATCAGCTATTTTATTGGTACAATGAGTTAAAGACGCGTATATCTCCACAGTGAGCATATTAAATGAGTTAGTGCTAATAATTTACTCTTCTCACAACAATCTAAAATTGAATCACATTTCAACATTAATGGACTGTTTTGTCTCACATGGGCAATACGTTCAATGTTGAGAAGTTATTATTAAGAACATAGGGGTTTATTTAAAAGGCCCTTGTGCCACCAGTGCGTCACCTTTAATATGGGAAAAAGTGATGTACCGACGTAAGGGGCTTGTAAATAAGCCCTTTAATTTGATTCTTAAGAATGCATATGTATTCAGAATTCATGAAACTGCATGAGTGAAGCACACTTTTTTGCATAAACTGTAGAGAAATGTCCATACAGGAAACATTAAACCCCTAAAAATCGAATTGTCAACATCTTTGAAAATAAATGTAAGAGTTTGTATTTTTTAACTTTGTGTTCGAGGGCATAGCTGCCAATTGATCTATGCGACCATTGACCTTTATTCGGTACTGACCTACAGAATCGTGTTTTATGGAATTTCTAAGGCTTCTTTTACCACCATAAGTAAGTGCCTAAATATTCCAGCATACAAAATAACAAAATCTAAATGCACAGGACCGGCTGAACGTTGATACACATGACACGAGGTAACCAGAGAGCTATGTCGATGTCCCTACAATGTGATACATGCCAACCAGATTGGGGGAAGGGGTGTGTGTGTCTGTGTGTCTGTCCGTGTGTGTGTGTGTGTGTGTTTTATAGTAGTCTATATTTGTCTTTTTTTTAACAAATCTTTTTATTAAATAAAAAATGTAAAAACCAAACAAAATTATACAACACAAACCAATACAGAAATTAAATAAAGCAGTCTTTAAAATAGGCAATAATCATTGAATAAGAGAATGGTCAAAACAAATCATAACAATGGAGCTCATCATACCAGGGGACATGTCATGGTCTCATGTAATAACGAAATTCCGGTGATCAAGTAATTATAATGATTCATTATCGACCACAAATGGAGGAGCATCACCCAAGGGGACACATAGCCAACCTCTACTTTCATTCCAGGGGGCCCATATTTTCGTCCATTTACCTGGGCAGCCTCTGCTTTCATATACCACTCTTTCTGTCTGCATACACCAATCCATATCGGACTCACAATCAGTGCATCTCAATTCCACCCCTCCTCTCCATGTTCTAGCTATGTTCCGTTTAGCCACCATGCATCCCAATGATTGTATTTGTCTTTTGTTTTTTCATCATGGCATTGGTTTTGTGGCTGTGCGTGTTCAGACATCTTAAGATGTATTGGTCTCTATACATGTATGTGTGCATGTACATGCCCCTGTACGTTGTGCATATTGACCTATCATACTGACTGTCTTGTTCCCATCACGTGGTTAGTAATCTCACTGAAATGAGTGCCATTTTGATGCTCATTGTAATTAACTATGATTAATTTACATACTCCTAAATTCCTGGCTGTAGCACTGGTGTGACACACATCTACTAAAACTCGAATTCACTTAATCATCAGTTAGGCTGACAGTGGAGGAGTAAATAATTTACACCAAAAGGTGCAAAAGAAAAGAGTGGAGTGAGCATACAATTAGAGGTTTCAATAGTGGAAGGTCTATTATAGGTGCACCTTTCATATAGAATGATGTGTACCTCACATTCAGCAGTGCACCTTGTTAATCACATATAATTGGCGTTTGACATGTTTTTGCTCCTAAGTTGGTGAAAAGGAGCCTATGCATCCTTCATAACACTGACATTACACACTGTTAACACGTTCTCGGGTGTACTCAAGCATTACACTATTTTTTCCCTTTTTCCTATTTTAGCCCTCACTAGTCATTGTATCAAAGTTAAGAACCAGGCGTATTGTATAGAAATGATGAAGACACTCTACACTTCTATTATAGGTTTTTTTTTTCAACCAAACCAATTTATCAAGCCTCAATTGAAACTACTTGATGTTTATAACTTCTTTTTTTTTTAAAACAGATATACACAAACACATACAATGTATATCGGTATTTGAAGCACCATAAACACTTTCACAGCCTCCATATGTTACTTTAATTTGTCCAGATCCACTGCAGCATTGTTATTTTACACCTACTTGACGTCTGATTACGAGTGAGTTGGTAAATTACGACCCATGCATAAACCCCTGTTTAGATATTGGTCGGAATTATGAGTTAAGTGTTATTTATCGCATCTGATATTATCTCATCTGATAATTATCAGGTTGGTCAAATATGCCAACCTTAATTAAATTTCAGCAGGTCAAGCCTGCTGAAATTTAACAGGAAAAAAACAAACAATAATTACTGTATCATGGGAATTTGGATGCGATAAACACCAAATTCCAAATGTTATTCCCCAGAAACTCAACTGGGTGCTATTTATAGCACCAGATAAATAACAAACCCTGTGGTAACGTTATTTCACAGTTGCAAGAAATGGCACCTATACCTGTAATCAGGCCTATAATCCCCAGTTAAATCTGTATGTTAAGGGTAGACAGTCATCTAATCTCATTTTAATAACACTTTCAGTTAAAGGCAGGGGGGAGAACGTGGCCTCAAGTTCCTGGTAGATTTTTCGGCTTTTGAAAGCATAGTTATGTTAGACTTGGCATCTTTTGGCGTGTTTACCCTGAGTTTTTGCTTTCTGACCTCCCGGTTTTGTCTCTATTTGTGCTGGCTTAGTGTTTCTGTGCACTTTTCTCACTGCTGATCAGTGGTAAAGTGCAAGTGCTCCTGTGGTAAAATGTGTTATGGATTGGTGTTTCCATGATTGGCCTATTTTATTTATGTGTCAGTCCCTGGTAAAGTGCACTGAATGTGCCAGGGCCTACAAATCAAATGTTGTTAGTGGGCTGCAGCACTGGATTGTGCCACCCACACAAACAGTGTGTAAATGTAGCTCTGGCCTGCCATTGCCTTCCCTTTTCTTACATGTCAGCCACCCCTAAGGTAGGCCCAAGGTACCCTTGTGGGCAGGGTGCAGTGTATGTGAAAGGTAGGACATGCCCTGGTGTGTGTGGCATGTCCTGCTAGTGAATTACTGCCAATTTCATTTTTCACTATTGCAAGGCTACCTGTTCCCCATAGGACAGAATGGGGAGTTTGTTTATAACATCTTATAAACATAACTGGCCCTGGGATCTTGGTGGGAAAATAAAGTGTAGTATGCCTGAACTCAGAATTTAAAGATACATCTTTTAGTGAAGGTGATTTTTGCATTCTGTGTTTGAAAATACCACTTTTTAGGAGAGGAGATTTCCTTGCACCTGAATGGGCCTGGTCTGCCTCTGACATTGCTGTCTCCACCTCGTGCCCGGAAGCCACACCTGGGAGGGTAGAACTGGTTCTGGCTGGGCACAGACGTTCTCTGCCTGAGAGGACAAAGGATTTTGTGGTATAAATATTGCGGCCCAAAACCCCTGAACTTTAGAACTCTTTTGGACCAAGAAGACTGCCAAGAATAAGAGCTGGAGAAGCTGTGAGGAGGAACTTCCAATTTGCTGTGTGCTTTGCTGTGTTGGCCTCAGTGGCTGCTTCTGTCTTGGGCAGTGAACGGACTGGACTGAACCTTCTGCAATCTACTTTTGTGAGTTCCTCCAATGGCTTGTGGAAGAGCTTGCCCCTTGTTCAAGAAGTCTCAGGAACAGCAAATACTTCAAGTTTTTCTGCCCTCAGCACTGGGGACTGTGTGTTTTGTGCTGCAACAGAAGAAAAAGCAACCCAACGCTGTCTACGATGCCGCTGCCGGCTCTGTGTTCTGAAGGCACCGAGGAGGGTACCGCCGCAACACCTCTCCGTGACCCTGGGCTCACAGAAGAGGCCTGCTGAGGCTGCCACTGAGCCGCTGCTCGCACCCCGTCCTGTGGGCACCGCACTCAGCACTGCCTTGCTTCATGACAACGCCTTGGCCTCCCCGATGATGACGCTCCATACTGAAATCGACGCCGCTGCTTGCACCATGGTTCGAGGGCACTGCTCGTAAAGTTACACGACGCACTGGCCTCATCCCACACTGCAGCCTTGGCCTGCCAACACCGGTTCTATCGACTCCAGTTCGTCAGACAACGACAGTGCTTCAGCAACGACGACGCTGCTGCTTGCATCGTGACCTGGCAGCACTGTAACCAGCACAGTATTCACTTCGCACCATGACCCTGGTCTCACCGATGGTGCCATCTGATGCCGTTACCGATTCACTGTGTGCACCTCAACCTAAGTGCACGGCACGCCAAACCAATGCACTTCGCACCACAGCACCCGACACCTGCCGACTCCAGCGCTCCTGACTTCAACAGAGAGGAGTTTGATCCGCCACGGGTGTGACTTCCAGGGCCCGACGACTCCTGCACCGACCTCCGGAACCGACACCTTCGGATGCCATGCATTCGGAAGCTCCACAAGAGGTCGGCGATGCCCTGCATTTCTAAAGGTACTGTTTTGCGGGTCTTCCCGACACCGTAGCTGACCCGTAACGCTGCGGTCAGCCAGAACTGTTTGGATGTGTTTGTTCACTACACTGTGATAGCCCCGGAAAGAGCTATCAACATCAAGGAACTGTTTTTCAAGCATATTTTGATAAAGAAGATTTCTAAGTACTGTATTGTGGATTTTTATCATTTTTGGTCTTGTCTTAAGTAAATAAAAATATTGGATATTTTTCAAAACTGGTGTGGTGTCCTTTTTGTAGTGCTTACACTGTATTACTGATGGTTATGTGCAAATGCTTTACACACTGCTTCTGACTGCTCGTGCCAAGCTACCAGGGGGGTGAGCAGGGGTTATTTAAGGCGTGTAACTAAACAAGAAAGCAGGGTCAGAGCTTAAAGAGGTCCAGCACCAAGCATTGCTAAATAATTGGCCTGTCAAGTCAACATTGAGTCTTGGTGCAATAGGTTTAGGATGTGACCCACATACACCCTAGAAAGGTGATAAAAAACCACCGTTAGCCAAAACTAAGAATTAACCCAGCACCCAAGTAAATATTTCCTATTTATATAACTGTCATAGTACAACTTATTCTGGTGAATGCACACGATATATAAACAAATAAGTGGCTATCCGAAGCAAAAAGTCACACTGTCATGTATCTTGATTGTAGTTGTAGGAAATCTTTTATTGTAAAGCTCATATTTCGTTATTTGTTAAAAACACCACACAATTGCTTTGCCTTGCCAACGCGTTTCATCCCTCATGGGACTTCTTCAGGGCTAGAAGCAATTACAAAAACACTATTTACAATATATACACAATAAAAACAGAGAATATACATTTCAGCAAATATTTGTGAAAAAAGCAATTTATAGCTAAAAATCACGTATGGCACTAATTTATTATCTGTTTGCATGATTTAAACATTGGGAAGCCATTCTACAATGTATACAATATTCACATATTAGTATTCTAACTGACATGGGAGGGAGCAGAACGCATCAGTGCATCATTAGATACAATATCTCATAAGTGAATAGTAATCAAGGGGAATTAGCCCTCTTGTCCATACCTTGGTAAAATTGTTGTTACTTTTGTTAAAGGTAAATGTGGCTCCAAGTCAGCCTTCACAGCAATGTTGCACAAATCGAATATCTATAGGTGAACAATATATTTTGAACTTTTTAATTTGCACATACATATTCTTCAGAGCAGTATATTTATTATATACTTTATTGAGGCACATTTGAGTATTCATCAGAATACATGTATTATTGTGTAGTAATATATTATTAATTATACCCTCTAACGTGGTTCTCTTAGTTGTTTATTCAATGGTCCTATTTGATTAGATCTCTCAGTACCGCTTACTACGTCTAGCAGGTAAAAAATTATCATTAAGTCGCATACTCATTTAATTTAGTGATACACATATTTTTTGCTTAGTAGATTTCTGTTATCATAAACAAGTGTTGTCCCTAGGGACAATAAAAAAACTGTATAGACTGAGTCCTAATATTTATTGTGGACGCAATGTATACATCAGCTTGGCTCACTAGTGGCATACTTAAAGTGGACATTGTAGAATAACGGTGTTAATCTAAAAGAGCAAGAACAGTCGATCCCATATTGGCATAGTTTCAAGAATACCCATACTGTCATTGATATACTCGCTATAAAGGACCAAAGGAAAATACTGCATTATACTGCCATCTATTGTGTGCGGATATGTTAATCGTATTCAATCAATCCACACCAAAACAATAATCCATCCAGTATTTAAGGATCTGAATTTACTTACTAGTGAGATTTTCCCCAGATGAACCACAGTAGGTCCGTGCAGCTAGTAACTTGTGTTCTCTTTATTTATCTGACCAACGATATATCGTCCAGTCACACGATATCAATCTGTGGAATACAATCAATTTCAGTAGGCCTCAAACATGCAATTCGCTTATTTACCTCACCCACAGGTATATCGTCTAGTAACAAGATGTCAATCTGTGAAGTGCAATGAATAGCAATAAATCACAAATAATCAACTCACTTATAATAATATCTATGTATTTCTACTTGATCTCAATATCATAACGTTGTCTATATATCCAGCATGTCTCGATGACATATTTACAAAGTATAAGCTGTCGTCTATCTGATCTGGAGACTTTTTGTTTGACGGTCTCCTATATATTTCTTTTCATACGATATTATAAAAGTGTCATTTGTGCCAATGCGAGAAGCCTAATAAGTTCAAGCTGCTCGTCAGCCACACTATAAAAGCGAATATTCATGTACTTGTTTGCGAGCACACAAGACCAAGTGAGAAAACATGTAAAAAGCATATACACTGGCAGAACCATGTCCCATATATGGAGACCAAACTGCGTAGATACCACACACATATCTCAGCGAGTCTTAATGTGTGTGACCACATCTATTTAATCATGGCTTCTAAAATGGCCACGTCTTTTTGGAACTCAATAAGTCTCATACTCGCATAGTTATTGCTCGAGCATTGAGCGCCATCTTAGTGTAGTAGTATATCACCTCAGCGGTGCTGCTAAAGTCGAAGACTTCTTTTGTTAATTATAAACACGTAATGACAACGAATGGTATACCCAAAATTATCTTGATTCAGAATTGTATTCAGTAATTGGAGTATAAAAGAAAGAAAGAAAAAAGTTTCCCAACACACACCTCTAATCCTAAATTCATCCTGTATATCACGCTACTTACATAGTAAATGTCGTTTCCTCTATCAGCACAGGGTCCTGGGTTGTCTCCAAAGTGTAGGGAAACTAGTGTTGTTTGACTCGGTATTTTATACCCATTCCTGATTGTTCGCACCTGTGTCCTCGTTCAATACGCTAGCAAGTCACATGACATGTTAGGAAACCTTGAGCGCCATCTTAGCGTGTCCAAGTTAAAAGTGTTTGGGCAGATTTTAAGGCAATCATATATTTATTTTTATTTTGACACCCAACAGAAAGGGTACAGCAATTATTTTATATTAGCGTTTTGTAGTCAAGGGAATAATAATCCGAGTTTCCACCCTTGCCCTCAGAACTTTTGGGCGCCATCTTAGCGTGTCCAAGTTAAAAGTTTTTAGGCAGATTTTAAAGCAATCCTATATTTATTTTAACATCCAACATTTAAGGCGTGTAAATCCCTTATCCTGATCAGGAAGAAGGGTCCCGATTTGGATAAAGGTGCAAACCCTTGCCAACTAGAGACCCCCATTTCTAACATTGATTGTCAGCGGTGAGGATAAGACTTGCGTTTGCACTTGACTTACAGTGATTGGTGTGCACTACTACCATATCGCAGACCATTACATGCCACATACTGGTTCTTTTTCTTTTTGGTCTATTTTTGATCTTGCCATTTTGAACTTGCTACTTCATCATGACGGAATCAAGAGCATCATCTGTTGCATCCCTGGAAGTTGCCTTTGAGGAGGATAGGTTGGAAACCTACAGTGGTAGGGAATTGAACGCGATTTGCAAAAACCTAAAAGTCCAAGTCAGAGGCCTCACTAGGAAGGAGGAGCTACAAAAGGCGCTGAGGGCCTAGGTGGCAGCCAGACATGCCTGCGAGCAGTCTGGTGATCTCAGTGGAGAGGCGGAGGAGTCTGCTCCTAGGGTGGATGTGCTCATGGGAGGGGGGCAACCCTCCAGGCCAGGCAGCATTGGCCTGTTCCCAGAGGAGCTGGAGGACAGGCGGGAAGCAAGGAGAGTTGCACTAGAACTGGAGAAGCTTAAGTTAGCCATGGAGGAGAAAAGGATGATGTTAGATCATGTGATCAGGATAAAGGATAAAGGAGCTGGATCAGAGGAGTAGAGCCAGCTCAGATTGTGGCAGCAACCTGTCAGGACAGGCAGACAGGATTGTGCACATCCCTAAAAATGTGGGCAAGGAATTCAAGAAGGGAGATAACATACAAAGGTGGTTTCAGGGTTACGAGGCAGCGATACACATGAATGGGGTCCCTTAGAAGATTTGGGTAGCAGGATTGTCGCCTCTGTTTCCAGAAGAAGCAAGGGATACTTTAATAGCTTTGGGTAAGGGGTATAACCTCACCTATGCTGAGAAAAAGGAGTCCCTTCTCACTAAGTATGGGCTCACTCCTGAAAAATACAGGGATCAGTTCAGGTCCAGTAAGAAGTCTGATGCCAACACTTTGTTGGAATGTCTAGATGGGGTCACTGGATAGCTGGGTGAAGGGCAGTAATGTGACAGATTTTCAGGGACTCTACAATTTGATTGTATGGGAGCACATGTCTAGTCTATGTTTTGCAGATCTGCGCCAGCACCTAGCCGACGGTAAGCTGACTGATCCCAGGAAGCTTGCTATGGAGGCGGACTGCTGGGTGAGTACCAGGGTCCACAAGAAAGTGTTTGGGGGAGACTCTGCCAAAGGTGGATAGGGTCCCCAGAAGAAAAGTGGGGGGGACAAGAGTAAAGCACAGGAGTTCTCTAAAGGGCCCCAAACTAACACCCAGGGTAAAGGTTCCCATCCCCCCGGAGATAAGAAACAAGGGGTCTCTTCAGGAAAGCCTGCTGAGATGGCCCCCCCAAGTGTTTTGCATGTGACCAGGTGGGTCACATGAAGGGGGACCCCAGGTGCCCTAAGGGGGCACAGCCACCCACTGGTGGGCTGTCCAAGGTGTTGGCTAGTGTAGCGCTTGGGGAGGAGGAGTACCCACAGGAGGGTGGGGACACTGCAGAAATGACCTTTTTCTCACTAGGGGACAGTGAGATGGTCCCAGAAAACCAGGTGCCCCCTAACACAAAGAAATACAGCACCTGGGTGACCATCAATGGGAAAAGGGTAGAGGCTCTCAGAGATACTGGAGCCAGTGTGACCTCAGTCCGGTGTCACCTGGTCCCTGAGGAGCAGGTATTCCCAGCAGAATTCCACCAACTAATTGCTGTGGACAATTGAGAGTGCCAGTGTATGATGGCACAGGTTCCCTTCGAGTGGGGGGGTCTCAGGTCGCTTGAGGGTGGCTGTGTGCCCTTCCATGCCTGTAGATTGTCTGCTAGGTAACAACCTGGAGCAGTCCTTATGGAAGGATGTCTCACTTGGAGATGCTTGGGTTGCCAGAGTGGGCATGTGTGTCCACTTGGTCAATGGCGGCCAGAAAGGGTGATCAATAGGGCTTGGAGCCTGAAACAGTGGCCCACGTCCCTGCCAACAGAAAGGGCAAGCAGTGGAGCAGGTAGCTGAACTGGGGGAGATCTCTGAACTGACCCATTGGCAGCAAAAAGGGGGTCCCACCACAGAGGAATTCTGCAAGGAGCAGAAAGAGTGCCCTTCTCTAGAGGGTCTGCGGTGGCAGGCTGCAGACCAGGCAGCTGGCGATCAGTCCGGATCACTTTGGATCTACTGGGAGAATGGTCTCCTGTACAGTGAGCCTAAGGTCCCTGAGCCTGGGTGAGCCCGTGTGCTGGTGGTACCGTGCTTTCAGAAGCTCAACAACAGGTCGCCGACACCCTGCACTTCTAATGGTACTGTTTTGCGGGTCTTCCCGACACCGTAGCTGGCACGCGATGCCACGGTCAGCCAGAACTGTTTAGATTTTTTTGTTCACAGCGCTGTAATAGGCCCGGGTGGAGCTATCGGCATCAAGGAACTGTTTTTCAAGCATATTTTGATAACTGAAGATGTCTAAGTACTGTATTGTGGGTTTTTATTGTTTTTGGTCTTGTCTTAAGTATATAAAAATATTGGATAGTTTTCTAAACTGGTGTGGTGTCCTTTTGTAGCACTTACACTGTATTACTGTTGGTTATGTGCAAATGATTTACACACTGCCTCTAAGATAAGCCTGACTGCTCGTGCCAAGCTACCAAGGGGTTGAGCAGAGGTTATTTTAGGATTGTAGCTCCCTTATCCTGACTAGGAAGAAGGGTCCCTATTTGAAAAAAGGTGCAAACCCTTGCCAACTAGAGATCCCCATTTCTAACAGAAGTCTAACCAACATTGGCAAAATAGGATAAAATGTCTTCTTTCAACAGATAATTGTGTGTGGTTATAGTACTTTGTCGAGTGAGTCTCACATATACAATTCTACGATTGACCAAATCACAGGGTTCACAAGCGCAAAAGGCCTTTTCAGGCTCACAAAAGGACTTTTTTGATCCTTTCCTAATCAAAAATATGAGGAAGTATGACGGGGCACCCTCCTATTTCTGAATCAGAAAGATACACATCAATGGTTTATGATTGAAATTGTGATTGTAAACCTTGATGAGTTATTAACCCCAAATTGTTATGATAACTGATCCTCAAAGTGGAAACGTCCCTTTAAACCCCCTTCCCCCTTGACAATGTTGTTGGCATCTTCAGGAAAGTAGGCAGTAATCTAAGTAATAACGTTTTATAAAAGATTTTTTTTTTAAGTGTCACCTGTTCCTTTAAAGAATGCAGGCTGTTTAAAGAAATAAAAGGTGTTCCGGTTTGGAATGCCGAAATATGGATGGTGATGTCCCCTGCAGGCCATTATTTTTGTGATTGCAGCCATTCAGAGGAGGTGGCAAATTGAAACCTGCTTAATGAATATTAATTTGACAGGTCATTCTGCAACAGGCTGCAATTCAGCATTTTCTGAATTGACCTATCAGTACATAGGTCGGTTTGCAAAGTATTATTTCTTTCACTATTTAATGTGAGATTAATTGTGATCAATGGTGTAGTGTAGCATTCCCTTTTGTTACGACAGGCAACTTGCAGCAGCGCGATTTGGCTGAGCCTCTTAATGCAGGCTTCCCATGCTGTGTGACATTCTGCCCTGCTGGCTGCTGATGTTATTCCTAAAGTCATTAATAAACAACTTACACTTTGCAAATGTTATGCCACTCCCTTTGAGTCATTATGTCATCCAAGGTCTAATCTTTTTTAGTGGCCATGCCAACATATGGTTGTGACAGCAGCATTGTATCAAGCTTTTAATTGTTATGGTTTATTTTGAATATAGCATTTGTTTCTTAAAGCGTCAAATATCCATAAAACATTGACAATGTTCAATACAATAGTGTACACACAGTTTCTCCAGATATAATGTGTTCATAATTCATTACCACAATAGGCTATGCTCGTAATTTTAATGGATCTGGTGCTTAGTTTTGAAATGAATGTTCTGGCCTAGATTGACTAAATTCACACTTACAGAAGCAGCCAGACATGCTGTGCTACCTGGGCAGAGAGCAGATATCAGCTGCTGTGCGCCATGCACACACCATTGCACCATAGTACAAGGGTGTCTGAGTGAGTCTACAATAGGTTTTGTACTAGAAAGACACCCTTCCAGTACAAAATACTATGCTTAGACTAACTTTAAAACTTTTCCCACTTGGTATGTGTGATGTACATTGCAGCTCTCATGTTCTGTTGGAAAAGAAAGGAGAAATAAAAGCATTTCTACTTAATAGTGTCTATTTGAAATGGGTGCTATTTTTTGACGCAAACCGCTGTTTTTTTTTTGTTTTTGTTTAGTAAATAGTGTTTTGCAACAAAAACCTTAGGTGGGTCCATGGAAATGCCATTGCACCACCCATCGAATACCCCCTTGCCGCTAACTAATGTGAAGTAGCGCTACGTGCTGCTTTGCGTTACTTTCCAGTGATTTTCCAGCACAAAACAAGCAGTGCACTGGAAAGTAAATTGGTAAATAAAAAATTGTGTCGATTTGTAATGCGAACACGACACTAAGGAGTCTATTTGGATGGTGGGCGGTTCGGCACCGCCCGTCTGGCGGTGGCGATCAGCCCGCCATTTTTCACCGCCCACCTACCATTTCCCCTGCCAAATTACGATGGCGGTGGGTTCCCCAGCGCACGGAAAGACCGCCCACCGGTGTTCCGCCAGTCAGACAGGCGACCGGGCGGAAAAGGACTCCAATATGGCGGTGAGGATGGGTGGCGGTGCAAGGCTTTCCATGGCAGAGACCCTGCCATGGAAAGCCAGGTGGAGTTCACTTTCGGGTGCCTGTTGCGGGCCCCCAGGGGTTGGGGGGTTTGGGGTGCACTTGGGAGGTACCCATGGTACCCCCCTCCATTTGCATGTACAATGTGGCAGGCACCGCATGGTGCCTGCCACGTTGTGCATACAAATGCATGACATGCATATATTGTATTGTGGTGGATGCTGCTTACAGCACTGCCCGCCACAATGCAATATATGCGGGATGCCACCGCCACCGTGGCGGTGGCATCCTAATTACCATGTCAGGACCGCCGCACCTGTGGCGGCCGGTCCAGTTTCCCGGTACGGTCCGCCCGCCATCGTAATAGGCCCCTAAATGTTAGTAAACAGACTCCTCCATGTTCTTCTCAAGAGACAAAAACACCCTCCCAGAGCAGAGCAACTATTCACAATTTTTCACAAACAATGCAAGGGATCAAGGAACACACTATTCAAGAGAATTCTCTTGTAGATATCATGGTAAACAAAACTGATTTCTTTAAGAGGCTTGAGGTGTTCTACAATGATAAGTTCCACAACTTTAACCTGTCATTTGAAGGTTGAAGTTCAGAAGATTACCATCTAAGAAACAATAGCAGGAATTGTCTCTCTTGGTCGTCAGATATAATTCCATGGCACACATCTACAATGGTGGGGTCATGGTGTTAGTGCAGATCATGATATGACATTGGTGAGACAATAAAATCCTATGTAAATCAATGTGTAGTATTTATTTCCAGAACATCATAGGGCTAACCCCGGGCGTAGCACTACGCTTCGCCCACGTAGTGTACGTAGCGCTGCCTGCTTCGCACTTTCCGAAGTAGGCGAAGCAGGGCAGCGCTACGCACACGCCGAGGGCGAAGCGTAGCTGCTTGCCACCCGCCACCCACCTCCCGCCTGCCCTCCTTTTAGTAATATAAGCATTGAAAAATAAATTAAAGTAAGTCGACTTACCCGTAAGCGCGGCGTCTCCGGGGCTCCCTCTTTCTGTTTCTAATTTCTTCTGGCAAATGCGCATGCGCGGACACCCATGCATGCGCATTTCTCGTGAGAAATGCGCATGCACGGGCGTCCGCGCATGCGCATTTGCCAGAAGAAATTAGAAACAGAAAGAGGGAGCCCCGGAGACGCCGCGCTTACGGGTAAGTCGACTTACTTTAATTTATTTTTCATTGCTTATATTATTTAAAAGAAGGGCGGGCGGGAGGTGGGTGGCACGTAGTGGGGCTACGCGAAGCGCGTAGTATGCGTAGATTTGGGCACACTACGTACTGCTCCACGTAGCCCCACTACGCCCACTACGCCCACCCTTACATAGGGCAATAGCTGGTTGTAAACTAACATAGAGACGTTTGATAGGGAGATGATGATTACCTTATTAGAAACGTTTTATATTTTTTATTGAGTCACAAAAACAAACTCTGACACAAAATGTAATCATTTTACAGTCAAACTAAGGATGAAGTAAAAAGTCCATTATGCATTTAAAATGCAATATTATAAAAATACAAAGAAGTACTTCTAGTTCACAGATGTGCAAAATATGCTGCATTTGAGAAGTAACCAGATTAAATAAATACATTTTTCACTATCATACTTTATTCCTCAATAACAATTTATGCTTACTTTTACCTCAGTACGTTTTGCATAGTATGAACAATTTGCCTTATTTTCTGCATGTGCAGAAAAAAAACCTTAAATCAGGAGTCTACTGCACACTCTTATCCAGAGGTCACTAATTCTCCATAAAACTGTTCCAAAGGCCTCAACTCTACAAATTTGCTTATATGAAACAGCTCATTATTCAACATAAAGGTGCCGATTCCGATCCGTCAAAAAAATTTACCGTCTGACTCGTATCCGTATTTTTTTACGTACGAATCGTACAAGTACCGTACAAAAAAAAAAGTACGATTCGGATGTGAAAATACCTACGAATATCGTCGGGAAATGTCTACGAGAGGGAGTCGGAATTTTTTACATCCGAATGGCCTCGTGAAAAGTGTACGAGAGGGAGCCGGACATTTTTACGTGCAAATCGTAAAACAAAAGTCTGAACGCGCAAGTACGATTCGTACCGCCCATCCGAATACACAACTGCATGTAAAAGGCCCCGTACGGAGCCAACGCAGTAGCACACATGTACACGGGTAAACTTGTGCCCGTGTACGAGCCATACAGCCCCCCCACCCCCCAATATGTCAGCACCGTACACCCCCCTGTCCGCACTGTACCCCAGGCCCACACGTGTACATGCCGTACCCCCCCAGTACGCACCGTACCCCCCGCATGTACATGTCGTACCCCCACCTCATGTACGCGGGTACTCCAGGCCCGCACCTGTACGTGCCGTACCCCCGCATTTATGCGCCGTTCCCCCATGTACTCGGGTACCCCTGGCCCGCACCTGTACGCGCCATACCCCCGCATGTACGCGCCGTACCCCCGCATGTATGTGCCGTACCCCCCATGTACGCGGGTACCCCTGGCCCGCACCTGTACACGCTGTACCCCTGCATGTACGTGACTTACCCCCGCATGTACGTGCCGTACCACCCCCATGTACGTGGGTACTCCAGGCCCGCACCTGTACGCGCCGTACCCCCGCATGTACGTGCCGTACCCCCATGTACGCGGGTACCCCAGGCCCGCACCTGTCCATGCCGTACCCCCACCGCCCCAGGCCCGCACCTGTACGCGCTGTACCCCCACCGCCCCAGGCCCGCACCTGTACACGCCGTACCCCCGCATGTACGCGCCGTACCCCCATGTACGCGGGTACCCTATGCCCGCACCTGTATGCGCCATACCCCCAGGGCTGCACCTGTACACGCCGTACCCCCACCGCCCCAGGCCCGCACCTGTATGCACCGTACCCCCACCGCATGTACGCGCAGCACCCTAACCCCGTATCCCAGCACCCTCACCCAGCATCGCGTATGTACGGACCGTATCTACGCGAAAAATACTCGTACAGAACCAGGAAATTGTAAAACAGCACAAGGAGGGTCAATTCGACTCACACAACACCACAAAACACGTCTACATGACAAAATACATCTCAAAGACTGACCTGGCACATCCAAACAGGCAAACAGAGGCCCAAACTCACAACCACCTCTTATAACACACCCACCAAAATTCAAACACAGCCACACCCAAAAATGGACCAATAAAAAGGGCCCACACACACAACCCATGAGCCTTTGCAACAGACCCACTGCTGCCAGACCCCACACACAAACAACTGCACCTTACTGACCCTTAACTACACCTTAACTCACACACCTTCACACAACCTCCTTCACAAACACCCCCACTCACATTCACACACACACTGTCACATTCACACCCACACACCCACAACCATCCACACCCACACCCCACACCATGCCCACAGACAAGAATCCAAAGTTCACAAGGGCGAAGCTTGAGCTCCTTGTCAACGAAGTCATCAGAGTCGAGCCACAGCTGTTTGGAACATTGGTCAGACAGACCAGCATAGCCCAAAAAACCAGCCTGTGGCAGAGGATCGTCGATAAGGAGAATGCTGTTGCGCCCATCCGAAGGACCAGGCATAAATGCCAAGCCGGGTGGTACGATCTGCGCAGGGCAGTCAAGAGGAAGATGAATGAGGAATACGCCCAGAGTAACATCACTGGAGGCGGGCTGCCCCGCAGACCCGTACACTACCAGCCCTGGGAGGAGAAGGTGATGGCCCTGCTTCTGCCGGTGGGAGTACACGGAGTTGAAGGAGTCGCAGAGCCTGGTGAGTACACAAACAACTTATGTAACATGTGAACAATGGGGTCCACACCACAAATACACCAAATGCACGCAACTTCCCCCAAGCACTCACCACACACAACCACACTCAAAAACCACGCTCATGCCACCAACGTCTCCATGCACCATTCACAAATCAAGCCAATGCCATGTCCCAGGCTACACCAACCACAAACCCAAGACTGGATGTCCGGGAGGCTGGGAGGGTGGGCCTCACACAACACATTGTGAAAACGAGAAGCAGAGACCAATGCCCTCAGCCCATATGGCATAGGTACATACCCATGCACAATGCACAGGGACTGGCAAAGTACTGACAAGGTCGCTGACACTTGGCCCTGCTGCATGCAGCACAAGTCCTTCCTGGGACCACTGTACACTCAAACACCAACTCCACAAGCACAGGTAACTAGCACAGGGACTCACACTCACTGTCATGTCAGCATTCACCATGAGGGGACAGACACATCACCTGGGAGACCCAATGCCAACTCACACTACACCCAACAGCAGTCCCGGTCACACACACCCCCCTTACACAAGCACACACCCCCGGGGCAGGCAACGGATTTACACACTCTCACAATGGACATGTGACACAAGACCAATCCATAGCCAAATAAGCATCCTAGCCAAAATTCTACAGGTCAAACACTCAGGAGGACATATCAATCTGTCCCCCGCAACATACCCATCCCCAAGTGGACATTGAGAGGAATGCTAGGCACATCCAACTACCTGGAGGAACTGTGACAACTTGAATATGTATTAAACATGGATGTCGCATGAAACAGCATTAACATTGTCTCTCTCTCACACACAGGGCAACGTCGTGGATCTCCCCCAAACACTGGGGGGGAACAATCACAGTCCCCGGCTCGGCATGAAGATGACCCCACCGGCCGCCGACGACTCTCACCACTCCGTGGATGACCCCGACCAACCTGGCCCCTCTGGTGCCCAAGCCCCTGCAGCACCTGCATCAGGTACATCTGTGCCAACCACCACCCCCATTGCTGCCACATCCCAGGAGACACCCAGGAGCCCTGCTCGCACTGAACAACAGAGCCAGTCTGACCAGGAGGGACAAGGTTCTCCGGGCACCCAGGAGGAGGCAGGCAACCCTGCAAATGCCATCCCTCAGGGGTCCCGTAGACCCGATGTGCCCACAACGGCAGGCCAGGCTCAAGTGGGCAGGGGTGGTGGGAGTGGAGGCAGGCGGAGGCGCGAACCTGACCAGCCAGCTGAGGGAACCAGTATGTCCCACATACGCCACATCCTGGACACATACCGGCGTGATACCAGGGGCATCAGCCAGGTAGTGTCAAGACTCACAGAGATGCAGGGGACCCTCAACGAGATCAAGAACATGCAGGCCGAGCAACATGCTAGTCAACAACAACACCAAGGACGGATGGAGGCAAGACAGGCTGAGCTCCTGGCGGTGCAAAGGGACATGAGCCATTCACTCCGTCGGAATGCCGACAACATGGGCAACCCTCCCTGTGACAGCAGGCGCCGACCAGCACCAGCCACAGGGAGGGAGGAGGATTCATCTGACGGAGCGTCCCAAACATCGTCAAGGCCTGCCTCTGAGGGTCCCCGGAGGAAGGTGGGTCGTCCACGGAAAAGACCGTAAGAGTCAGCGGACCATCAACATCTCCCAGGTGACCTGGCCTGGCACCTGGCCCTCTGGCGCAACAGCAGCACCTCATCCAATGGCATTCTCTGCCACATGGACTTGCTGGTCACAGTCTGACCAATGATGACCAACACTGTGCTCTGGACTCTGATGACTTCCAATGCCAAGGATACCATCTCCCCCTGTGAACTTTGGATTCTATTCCCCCGGTAGAGCACCTAATTTCACCTACCAAAACACGTACCCCACTGCAAATAAAAATATTATTTGGTTCATGAGACGTTGCTGTCATGTTGCTTAATTCCACAACATATGTGTGTGTAAATGTCAAACTATGCCTGAGTGTTAAACTAACTCCAGCCATCCATACCCTGGGATCTGAGTCTGGTACAGGACACACATGGGTCACAAGGTATCATTCAAAGCAGGCATGGAGCAGAACACTCACCTGTGATGGCCACAAGCTGCTGAGGGGGGGCTTGCAATACTGAGCGGACAGACCTATTTGGAAGATTATCATTAAGGCGTAGAGGTCATGGCTCATGTGGAGGTTCCCGGGGAGGGAGTCCTAGGTATGTGTTGGCAGGTGGGAGAACTATGTCCTGCATGCTGGAGTACGGTGGATGTGAAGAATGGTGGCCAGGGCAAGGTCGGATGCACGGAGATGGCCCAACGGGGTCTCGTATGACAAGACGTACAAGGTTGGTTTTGTGTCGGGGTTGTGGACTGCCTCCTGAGTGGGGGTGGGGAGTGTTGAGGTCATCCTGCAGCAGACAGTGATCCATTGCAGCTATCTATGGTGGACGGTGATGTGGCTGGGGGGCAGGATGTTGAAGCTGAGGTGTGCAGATGCACCCTGGATGTGGACAAGTTTCCCGGGAGTTTGGATGTACGTGCTCCATAGAGGGCAGGCCAGTATCTGACACGGATGTTGTCGTGGACATGGGGAATGGTTTGTCTTTCCCTGGAGTGGATCTATCTGTGGATCATGTGCATAATGCAGAGGGCGTTGCAGCATGAGGTACAGATGCTGTGGACTGACATGGCAAATGTGTGCGAGCAACACATGATGCACACCATCTTGTGTGTGTGGCCACTGGGTGCCGGGGCAGGGCTCTTGCGGGTGGGACACAAGCACTTGACCCAGCTGTAAGGGGATAATCCTCAGATGATCACCTCAGTCCTGTACAAGTCCAGCCTCAGGTGGCTCATGTACAGCCATTCATCAATGGATCTCATGCATTCAGGAATAATGGAACTGGCAATGTCTGCGTCTTTGGTGAGGGTGAGGAGCACCTGGCTGTCAATGGCATACCAGCTGATGAGGTGCTGTGCGCATGTGATGGTGGAGAGTGGGGTCCTGGACACATTGTAGATTGACACGCTGAGAGATGATACCTGTGCCATGTGCCAGACGACGACACCATACTACATGCAGAAGCCTTGAGTCCCACTCCCATGGTCTTGCTGGGGTACAGAGCCGGTGGGGAGTAGGAGGGACATGACCTGGTTGGTGTGACAGGGCCTGGAAGGCGTGGCAGCGCTGTGTAGGCAGTTGGAGTAGCACACTCAGCATGCAAAGGTGTCGTGTGTACGCTTAGGGTATGTCTGACAGCATGCGGTAGATTTGCGGATGGACATTGCTTGGAGTGTGGCTGCTACATCAGACTGTAGTGTGATGTGTGTCATGCAAGGACATGAGGGTCGTGCAATGTGCACGTTGCATGTGCTGATGGTCCAGCCTTTGCCACCACGTGGCGCTAACTGTGGCATAGACAAGCTGAGGACAGCCAAATGAATGGGTGGAAGGAGGAAGGGAGGAGCATCTTTGAGGCGTGTGTGTTGCCAAATCAGGATACTCTGTGGGCCCTTGCTGCAGGGTCCGCAGCAGCAGGCTGCATGTCCTTGAAAATATTCCACAATTTGCACACAAAGACTAGGATGTCTGAAGGACAACTGCAACAGGCGTGTGTAAAGGAAGGAGTGTCCGGTTTTACATGGCACACCCAGAGACAATGCATGCACAAACACCAAAGATGAATGACACCAGATCAGGGAACTGAAGGTCGAGCTGCGCACAGGAGACACACCCTCAGCATGTGTTGATGGCCCATTGTGTGGACCAACATGCCAAAATACATACACAACCATGGACTTCATGCACAATAGGGATCATAATCCATGAGGAACTGCATGCATGTTGCTAAACTACATATGGACTCCTCTGCACAATCTTTCACAACTATGCCAGAGATGCCGCATGCAAAGTGGCAAGAGACCAGCATTGACAGAGATGAGGCACCTTGGAGTGTGAGGAACACCTTTATTACTCAGGCTCACACTAAGGGAAATGCATCCTTTTGAACAGACTCACAGGTCATTCCTCTGACCATGTGGGACCTACACTGGACACCCCCTGCAACACACAGATGTGTAAAATCCTACTGAGCTGGCACACAAGTGAAGTGTGTGAGCCAAACACCCCTTGTTCCACACGGAGAGTCTGCAACTCGCCATTGAGCCTCTTATGGGGATGTCCCACACTATGTCCACCATCAGCATCCCGTATGTTCCTGAGGGACGTTTTACACACATTGATGCCTTCATCACATTCCACAAAACATTACAGATGACTGTCAGGAAGGGTGAATATCAAGTCATGGGAGCCATGCCACATGTCATGTGCCCCATGGTGAGTCGACAGGTATGCATGGTAACACAACATGCACAGGAGCAGTCCCAACATAAACCAAACACGTACCACACACAAAATGCCCTGCTGCACTCCTTACCCAAAATGACTTTTCACCATGTCCGTGCATGGAACGCTGATTCAGCACACGTTGCAATACTCATGAGGAATAGCTGGAGGCCAACGAAGACACGAGCAGATGACATGCACAAGAAACTGTGGATGACAGACACACCACAAGTCAGAAAAGAGCTAGTTATCGGCAGACATGGACATGTACTCGACAGGAATGATGTTGTCACCATGCTAATTTAACAAATTAGTGTCCATGCTAAAATGTGTGGAATGACATAATCACTTGAATTACACATCAGAACACACCTCCAAGTCACTTAGCACGCAGTCAGCTGGACACACACATTGAAACACATGCCACACAAGGCTCAAAGCGTGCACATTCAGACACGGGACTCACCATTATGAGAAGAAGTTGCGGATGAGCTGACTCTGGATGTCCTCCTCCTCCTCCTCCTCCTCCTCCTCACTTTCCTCGTGCCCAAGCCCTTCATCCTCCACGGGTGGATGTTCCTGCTCATCGGGATCCAGGATGAGTGGCACTGCCTTCTCCACTGCCATGTTTTGCAGCATGCAGCACACAAGGAAGATTTTGCAGACCTTCACCAGGGCATATGGGAGGGACCCGCCGGTCTTGTGGAGGCACCGGAATCGGCTCTTCAGGAGTCCAAATGTCCTCTCAATCACGCGCCTGGTCTGCCCATGGGCGTCATTGTAACAGTGTTCTGCGGCCGTTCTGGGATTGCGGAGAGGCGTCATCAGCCATGGCATGTTGGGATAGCCAGAGTCCCCTACATGGAAACATCATGTGTAGCAGTGGGTCAGGAGATGCCGTAAGATACAAAGATACCGCTAAACAGAGGACAAACAGAGTATACCCACCAACAAGACATGCTTGTTCGTCGTGCAGCCGCAGCATCATTTCTGGCACCCTGCTACGCCTCATGATGTAGGCATCGTGTGCTGACCCTGGAAAACGGGCACAGACATGGGAAATCCACATGTTAGGTAGACAAACCACAAGGCGATTAATAGAGTGATAATGTTTGCGGTTCCGAAAGGCCCCAATTATATGAGGCATCCCTCCCAGGGCATAGAACTCACCCTTGACACCTGTCAACTGCTCACGAGTGGGAAAATGGATGAATTCATCCAGGTGCTCCAACATGGCTTCTAAAACATCATGCAGGACACGGCTGAACATTGTCTGGGACATGCCACCGACATCAGTTATGATGAATTGAAAGGTACCGGTGGCAAAAAAATGTAGGGCTGCCATCACCTTCATCTTAGGGGTCAGAGCAGTAGGATACCTGTGTCGCGGTTGGAGGTGTGGTTCCAGCCGGGTGGTCAAGCACTCAATCAACTCTTGCGAGAAGCGGTATCTTCGGATGCAGTCATGTTCACGCATGGCACCCAGGTCTGGCATTGGTCGGGGGAGAGGCGGTGCCCTGCAGAGATTTGGAAGGAATAACGATGAGCGAGTACATCACAACAACAATGTCAATGAAATGAGCACATGTTCAACAGCTAATACACATCTGCTAAATACAGAGTCTGGTCTGTGCCATACATCCAGCACACGTATGCCAGCAAGGTGATACTCCTACGAACAGCCAGCTACAATAGTTTATTTGCAAGGTCGACGTCACATGCCATGAAACGAGCTGTGTGCCAGTGTAAGTGAACAGCCAGACACATTAAAGGAGTGACAGACATCCACATATCTGCATTTGAAGGATGTAATCTCATACAGACAGCAGGCGGGAAGCTAGACGCACAGGTCAGATGTCATTTAAAAAGGGCAGATCACACACCTTTCCATGAAGGGGTACATGTCAAATGCTGATAACCCAGACATTAAGACAACGCAGATATGTCCTCAGGTCGCAATACCATGTTCGATGCATGCAGACACATGTCACGTGGTATTGCACATGTGGCATGGTGTGCGTAATTGTGTGCCATGCACATATGCACACAGACACATGTTGAATGCTGCAACAGCAGATGGAGTTGACGGAACACCAACTGCAAGCTCATGGGAACACATGACACACACATGACATGGTCACATCTTGGCATGCTGGTAGTCACATGTCAGGTGAAATTATCCGTGTACCTGCCATCAGGGGACAGTTGCGGGTGTTGGTGACTGTGGCATACCAGTGATGCAGTGCTTGACACGTTTGTACTACATGCGCACATGTGCAAAGTGTGAAGGGGAAGTGTGCCACGTAGTGCCCCATCACACATGACATGTGTAAACAGCTCATCACACATCTATTGTGCAACAAAATGAGGAGACATGTGTCACATCACTGCCTGACACACCTAGGTAGGCCCTGCACATGAAGGACTGCACTGACAATGACTTGATGTACAGCCTTGTGCGAGTCTGACACCTCCATTCCTTTCGTGTGCGCCTCCTATCACCAGTGTAAGCTATGAAATGCACTACACACGCTCTGAGGCCGTGTGTACGGGCCGTACATGCGTGAGTACGGCCCCTATCACTATAGTTGTGTTACCATAGGCCATTGTGATAGGGGCCGTACTCACGTGTGTACGGCCCGCTCACGCGTGAGTACGGCCCCTATCACTATAGTTGTGTTACCGTAGGCCATTGTGATAGGGGCCGTACTCACGCGTGTACGGGCCGTACACGCGTGAGTATAGGCCATACTCACGTGTGTACGGCCCGTACACGCGTGAGTACGGCCCCTATCACTATAGTTGTGTTACCGTAGGCCTTTGTGATAGGGGCCGTACTCACGCGTGTATGGGCCGTACACGCGTGAGTACGGCCCCTATCACTATAGTTGTGTTACCGTAGGCCATTGTGATAGGGGCTGTACTCACGCATGTACGGGCCGTACAGGCGTGAATACGGCCCCTATCACTATAGTTGTGTTACCGTAGGCCATAGTGATAGGGGCCGTACTCACGCATGTACAGCCCGTACACGTGTGAGTGCGGCCCCTATCACAATGGCCTACGGTAACAGAACTATAGTGATAGGGGCCGTACTCACGCGTGTACGGGCCGTACACGCGTGAGTACGGGCCGTATCACTGTAGTGATGGTGCCCTAGGGGTACGTGGGATTTAAAAATTACAATGGGGACACATGAGGGACAAGTATTAGGGCATAAATGCATGCTGGTTGTCATAGATACCGAGTTTCAAGTTCAAAACTTTACATCATGTGGTCTGGAAAAAGCAGTTGGCCACATTATACATTGTTGCAAAGTGGTTGTTGACTTGACATGATGCTGCTAATTCGAAAGATGCTAAGGCTGTCACTGGTGTATGTTTAAAGGGATTGGAGGAAACGTAGGATGCAAATGAGTCTGACCAATCACTCTGTACTCCTGTAAATGAAATAGGCCAGCAATGCAGATATAAGGCAGGCAGAACCCATGAGAGGGCACTTGCCTGCACAACATGTCAGTCGATACCACTGCTGCTGTATTGTCTCCCTCTGGCACCATGTCAAGGACTGTGGAGAGGGCCCAGCCCTTCACCCAGGAGGAGAATGAGGCCCTGCTGGATGTGATCCTCCCACGGTACCCCATGCTGTATGGTCGACCAGGGGAGAAGGTGAGTGCTGACTCCAATACCTGTGCCTGTGCACCTTTTTTGTGTCTGTCACTTCTGGCATTGTGTCCAGGTGTGACAGACATGCAATGTTGTTTAGAGATGGCTTATGTCTCTCATGCAGGGCTTGATGTAGTTCATGTGTGCACTCCTCACTTGCATTGTGCTTACTGTGACATTCACTGTATAGTGCATGGCACATTCAGCCTGGCAAATCCTCTTGGGCATTCTTGTTCTATTGTCATGCGGTGATTCAGTGGCCACCCCGGTGTGACAGGTGACTGCACCCACACATGTGTGTGAGTTGAGTGGAGCTGTGGTGAGAGTGGTGAGAGTGTCCAAATGATGTGTACGCCCCCTGGACATTGATGTGTGTGAATGTTCCTTGTCATGTGGGTGAGTGTCTATGTGGAGTGTTGCACCACAGCTGCATGGAGGAGGCAACTGCTCGACCCATCTGATGTGAGAGGGAAGCCGTGCTGTGTGTCTGACTTGCTGAGCTAGCCCCACACCTGTGACACCCCCCTGGCAAGTGGCACATGTGCAGAGTGAGCTTTGTATCCGCTGCTGACAATGGCAGGTGATTGATCTGTGCCTGTGTGTGTCTGTGTACTCTGCTGCGGTTTCGTCAGTGGCCTGGGGCATGTGACTGCTTTGCGGTGCTGGCCATCAGCCTTGTGTTGCTTGGGATGCACAGTGTGTGCCATGATCAGGGATTGGTTTGCACCCCTCATGCCACCTGTGTACTTACTATGCCATGTAGTGCATTGGTGCGTCCACAGTGGCAAATGTCCCTATGACTAAGGTGCTATTACTTGCCAGCATACTATGCCCTGTTCAACAAATCAAAGATGTTAAAATGTGTGTCTCTGTGACATGGTGCAGGTGTAGTGATGTTGTCCCACTTTGTCATCCTCACAGGTAACCGCCTACCATAAGGGGAAGATCTGGAAGGAGGCCGTCAAGGCATTTCAATCGGTGGAGGGTCGCAGTCGGCGCCTGCCACAAGTGAGGAACAGATGGCAGGACATCCGGTGCTGGACCCGGAGGATCGCCCGGGTCATGCTGAAGGAGGAGGCTCCCCGCAAGCATGGCGGGCGCCGGCGCCTGACCCACCAAATGAAGCGTGTCTTGGCGGTGGTCTTCCCTGACCTGGATAGGCGGATACAGGAGTTACAGCAGCAGGAAGGGGGTAGGTACATGTGTGTTTGTTGTGTGTCGCCATCTTTTGTTGCTGCTCAGTCGCCTGGAGACACTGCCAGGGTATATATGTGCAGTGCATATCCTGTTCCCCCAAGTCAACCTGTGCTGTTCTTCCTCCCTTCCCCTCCTTGACATGTGTTACCTGGTCTGTGTGTTATCACCATTGCACATGGTCATCTAGGCTGCCAGTTAATCAAGGTGCATACTGCTTTCAGCATCATGTGTGGGGGTGGTGTGCCTGTGCCCTGTCCTGTTCAGTCATTTGGGGGTGCATAATTGTTGGCACTGATGCTGAGTCTCAACATAGGAGTGTGAGGTTTCAAAAGAACAGACTTGCAGCATGCATTACCAATGTTGTGGCCTCAGACATGATGTGCATGAATGGGAGATATGCATAGTGCCGGGACGGTTGCTTCTGTTACAGTCAGCTCATTCCAGGACCATGGAGCAGTGTGCCCACTACAGTCCCCTGACACAGCCTGCCCTCCTAATCATGTGTGTCATCCAACACTGTGCACATTCACTGTGGGTTCAGCATGGCCCTGCCTCTGTGGCATTCTTCCCTGGCCTAGGTTGTATTTTTCACATGTGTGCTACATGTGTCCACTGGACAGGGATACACCAGTTTGCTTGTGCATACTCACACTGGGCTGTGCCTGTGTGGCTATTCACAACAATCTGTTGATGGTTGTTTGTGACAAATATGTTTTGCCAGCCCTACAAGGTGATGTTGTGTTAATGAAGCGAGTTTTGAAGCACAGTTATTGTAACCATGAATAAGAGGTGTCACTTCTTGATCGGTATCAGTCACATTGACTCAGGTATGGGTGGGTGTGTGCGAGGGGGGGCGTACATGTTCAACCCTGATTTTTCATTGCCAGTTCTGACTTGTGTGTGATAATTCGCAGTACAGAAAGTCACCGTGCAGAGCCCCCGTGATGTTGGCCAGTGCTTAATGTTTGTGCTTTGTAGCCTGTGTCAGTTTTTGACAATCATGTATCCTGCTTGTACATTTGTTGCACCTGTGTGTGGTTCAGATGCTACACAGTTGTGACTTTGTGTGCTGACATCTGTGGGTACATTCTAGCTTGCCATGAGGGTGTCCCCACAGTACAGCTAGGCTTTTTTACAAAACAATTGCAGGCCCATTAGCTTATTCATTGTTCTGGGTGTGGACATGTGTGCCACTCCAGATGACAGTCAGTAGGTCATATGTGTAGCCAACTGTGTAATCAGGTGATGGATAGCCATGTGACAAATGACATTATTCAAGTTGTTACTCAGAGAAATTGTCCCTTGGCAAAAACATCTCAATGTTTCATATGCTTGACCTTGTTGTTTTGTTGTGAAGGACAATAATGTGCCTGCATGACAGATGTCTCCCAAGGAAGTGCACAAGACACCACCTTTACACTTTCCTGGGACCCGCTGGCACATTTTAAAGTAAGGCACAGTTTGAACAAAACTTGTTTAGAGTTCATACATATACATGTTCCCACAGTGTGGTTGCATTTGGGTTAGTCCTTGGTTGTTGCCGATACCAACTTACGAGTGTCAAGTCATCCAGACCACCGTGGTGCCATGTATATGTACTTACTGATACCCCATTTCTGCCTAACAGTGGCTTATTTGAATGAGTCTGGCAGCTCAGACAATGACTGTGTACATGTAGTTTGGTGTGCACCTCCTTGTGTGACTTCTGTTATACAGACACATGTGTGTTCTGTTCACAAAGTGGCACATTCACACATTCTAGACATGTTCATTGTGTAAAGGGTTGTGATTCTCCAGGAATCACAATGTATTTCTTTGGGGTTTCCTAAGTACTCACAGGTCTCTGAGTGTGGGGACACCTTCTGCATTGGCATGTGGTATTTGGCCTTGGGTGCGACATTACTGTTGGGTTCACAGTGAAGAAGAGGTGGCATGCCTTCATAGTCTTGCTGTGCTCAACTGATCCCAGACACTAGCTTCTCACGATCTTGGGATTTCATGTTATTTGCTGTTGTGTCCTAATTTTCATTTTTTCCAAGTGGCATGGTGGGTCAACCAACTGGGCAGTGCAGGGCTTACATATGTGGGGAGTATTCTAGATGTTACTCATAATGCCTTTCCTGTTATGCACTGTTGCCTATTTTGTTTGGACTCATTTGTCAGATGTATACAGGTGACTGATTTTTTCCTGTCTCTTCACCTTGCCCACAGCATCATTGGAGGACACAGAGGGAGACACCGGCACGGACGTGGAGGAGGGATCGAGCACTGGTGCCACCACTGCTGAGGAGTCGGCGGAATCTAGTGGCATGGAGGGCGAGGGGAGTGAGGCGGAGGACCTGCCTAGTACCAACACTGACTACGAGGCTGACGGGTCCGAGGCGGAACTCCCTGAGGGGGTGGAGGCTGCTCCAACAGCTGGCAGCAGCACTCCATCTGTCACCGCCCCCTCCATTCCCATCACCGCCCTCCCACTTGCTCGGTCCCTTCTGTCCGTGCTAGGTGACCATATGTCTCCTTCGTGCCAGGCACCGCACCCCCTGCTCCTGTCCCCCCTGCTGCCCTCACTGCCGAGTCTGTGGACATTCAGCGGCAGTTGCAGGTTGGGCAGACATCGATCCTGACTGTCCTCCATGGCCACACCAGACTGCTGACCCAGATGGTGTCGTACATGGAGGGCATGTCATCAGCGATGTCTGACTAATGCATGTTGCTGAGGTCCCTGGACTCGTCACTGATGGCAGTAGTGAGTCACCTGCAGCGCTGCATCCCCCCCTACCCCTGCACCATCCACAAGTCCCACACCCATGCCTGTCCCAAGCACACCAAGACATCCACACACACGCACCCCACCAGACACAAGCAGCACACCACCACGTAAGGGCAAGTGGACACCTCCTGACACGCACACTCAGGGGGAAGCAGGCACTCCCACTGGGTCTGGGGCACACAGGCAGGCACGCAGCCACAGTCCTCGTCCACATGACTCACTCCCCAGTCCCTCCGATGTCACTCCCCTTGGCTCCCCTGCCCCAGAACCGGAGAAGGAGGCCTACTTCGCTGGGCTGGGCCTCAGCCCCACTAGTTCACCTGGCCGCAAACGGTCAAGGCACTCCACGGGTAGGGGAGTTAAGTCCCCCAGCCTGTCCACCACCTCCCCCAGTAGCGCTGCAGGCCATCCCTCCGACCCCCCCCTTCCTTCTTGGGGCCTGTTGTTTCTCCGGGTGCAGGGGAGACACTTGAAGATCTGGCAGAAGTGTGCAGCGCCGAGCTCGCCTCCACCTTTGGCACTGCCCCACCCCCTGTGGTGGAGTCGTCCGTCCCTGCACCCACCACACCTACCCTTTCCCCTCCTGTCCCTGCGGTGCCTGGTCCTTCCCCACATGATGCCCCCCCCCCCCAGTCGCTGAACCAGAGGTTTAGTATGTGCAGGCAAGCTAGGGGAGACGCGTGGCCATGTGTCCCCCCCCCAAGGACTTCATATCTGGATTGGCCATTGGCCATTGTAAATAGTGTTCTTTACTACATCTTATTTTTTCATGCTGAAGAAAGCATTTTCTTTTCCGTTTTGAAAAGTCTTGCATTTCATGTAGTGATGTTGATGCTGAGGCTCCAGGAGTTGGGGTTGTGGGAATGTGTTATGTTTCATGGAAATGTTGTAGTCTGCATCTCATGGGGTGGAACCTGGTATCTGCTTGCCCTCACAAGGTCTCTGCAAAGAATCTTTGGTTGTGTCTGCTCTTTGTGTTTGGAGACATTGTCTCTAGGAGTGTTCCTTCCTCTGTGGCACCTGACATCTCCCCTGCAGAGGGTTGCACAATTGTTGTGTTGCCCTGTGTCTACATATCCTTTGTTGGTGATGGATCCCTTCAACTCTGGCCATGCCTGCTCAGCTATGTCTCCGGCTGCATCGTCTGTGCCATCCTTGGTACTCACTGTACTTGTGTATAGAGTATTTTGCCATGCCTTCATGGAGAAATTGTCCCTTTTCCGCACAATGCATGTGTTTAATCCCAGCCTAGCACACATATGGTACTTGTTCTGCTGGGTATTTGAACACCTGACTCACAATTGTGGGCATTGTATCTGTGGGAACTCCACCCTATTCCTTCCATGACAGACAACATCTTGGTGGCTGTCCCAGCACCTGTACATTCCTTTCAGTCCTGGGATGTGCGTGACAGTGTGTGTTCCCTTTGTCTCTCTTAATTTAGTAGGCATTGACATGACCATACACTCTTGTGGCATGATCTCTGTGTGTGTATTGTGCTGCATCCGCCAGGGGTGGGTATGCATGTGTGATTTGTCCTCACACCCACATGTGGTGTGTCATGCAGTGGGGGAAAGACATCCATCCTCATGGGAGTGGGACACTGCTGTCAGTGATGTGTTGTTATGGCACTATCAACATAGTCCAAATATCGGGATGCGTACATACACCCATGGAATTGGGATCATCTGAAAAGGATGTACACACCCCCATGTCTGTGTCCACTGCTGGTATTCCTCTGCACCCACCCCCATGTCTCTGTCCACTGCTGGGAGTGATAGGCACCCACCCCTCACATGTCTCTGTCCACTGCTGGGAGTGATAGGCACCCACCTCTCACATGTCTCTGTCCACTGCTGGGAGTGATAGGCACCCACCCCCATGTCTCTGTCCACTGCTGGTATTCCTCTGCACCCACCCCCATGTCTCTGTCCACTGCTGGGAGTGATAGGCACCCACCCCTTACATGTCTCTGTCCACTGCTGGGAGTGATAGGCACCCACCCCTCACATGTCTCTGTCCACTGCTGGGAGTGATAGGCACCCACCCCTCACATGTCTCTGTCCACTGCTGGGAGTGATAGGCACCCACCCCCATGTCTCTGTCCACTGCTGGGAGTGATAGGCACCCACCCCTCACATGTCTCTGTCCACTGCTGGGAGTGATAGGCACTCACCCCTCACATGTCTCTGTCCACTGCTGGGAGTGATAGGCACCCACCCCTCACATGTCTCTGTCCAACGCTGGGAGTGATAGGCACCCACCCCCATGTATCTGTCCACTGGTGGGAGTGATAGGCACCCACCCCTCACATGTCTCTGTCCACTGCTGGGAGTGATAGGCACCCACCCCTCACATGTCTCTGTCCACTGCTGGGAGTGATAGGCACCCACCCCTCACATGTCTCTGTCCACTGCTGGGAGTGATAGGCACCCACCCCCATGTCTCTGTCCACTGCTGGGAGTGATAGGCACCCACCCCTCACATGTCTCTGTCCACTGCTGGGAGTGATAGGCACCCACCCCCATGTCTGTGTCCACTGCTGGTATTCCTCTGCAGCCACCCCCATGTCTGTGTCCACTGCTGGGAGTGATAGGCACCCACCCCCATGTCTGTGTCCACTGCTGGTATTCCTCTGCACCCACCCCTCACATGTCTGTGTCCACTGCTGGTATTTCTCTGCACCCACCCACCCACCCACCTGCCCCCTTGCTTTGGTACACTGCTGTCCTGGGCATACACCACCCCCAATTTACAGCTGATGTGCTGCACCAAGCAGTAGACCAACATTCGTGGCGTGTGTACGCCTTGTATCCATCATGTAATGGGGCCGTAGGGGTACAGGTGGTACGGCCCATACCCCTGCATTCATAGGGTGTGTACGGGCCGTACCACGCATACCCC
Organism: Triturus cristatus; assembly: GCF_964204655.1. Classification (NCBI taxonomy): domain Eukaryota; kingdom Metazoa; phylum Chordata; class Amphibia; order Caudata; family Salamandridae; genus Triturus; species Triturus cristatus. The sequence goes on from NC_140585.1 coordinate 722,772,788, forward strand.
TACGTCACCTCTACAATGGTGGTACGGCCCGTACCAACGCTCTGAGGTGCGTGGGTACGTCCCGTACCACCATTGTAGTGGTGATGTAGGGGTACGCATGTACGGACCGTACCCACTCTCTGTGGGGCATGTGTATGGTCCGTACACGCGTACCCCTACATCACCACTGCAATGTTGGTATGGACCGTACCCACGCTCTGGGGGGCGTGGGTACGGTCCGTACCACTATTGTAGTGGTGATGTAGGGGTACGCGTGTACAGACCGTACCCACACTCTGGGGAGCATGGGTACGGTCCATACCATCATTGTAGTGGTGATGTAGGGGTACGCGTGTACGGACCGTACCCACGCTCTGGGGGCGTGGGTACGGTCCGTACCACCATTGTAGTGGTGATGTAGGGGTACGCGTGTATGGACCGTACCCACGCTCTGTTGGGCGTGTGTACGGTCTGTACACATGTACCCCTACATCACCACTGCAATGGTGGTACGGACCGTACCCACGCTCTGGGGGGCGCGGGTACGGTCCGTACCACCATTGTAGTGGTGATGTAGGGGTACGCGTGTATGGACCGTACCCACGCTCTGGGGGGTGTGGGTACAGTCCGTACCACCATTGTAGTGGTGATGTAGGGGTATGCGTGAACGGACCATACCCACGCTCTGGGGGCGTGGGTACGGTCCGTGCACGCGTACCCCTCCATCACCACTGCAATGGTGGTACGGACCATACCCAAGCTCTGGGGGGCGTGGATACGGTCCGTACACGCGTACCCCTACATCACCACTGCAATGGTGGTACGGATCGTACCCATGCTCTGGGGGGCGTGGGTACGGTCCATACCACCATTGCAGTGGTGATGTAGGGGTACGCGTGTACGGACCGTACCCACGCTCTGTGGGACGTGGGTACGGTCCGTACCACCATTGCAGTGGTGATGTAGGGGTACGTGTGTATGGACCGTACCCACGCTCTGGGGGGCGTGGGTACGGTCCGTACACATGTACCCCTACATCACCACTGCAATGGTGGTATGGACCGTACCCACGCTCTGGGTGGCGTGGGTACGGTCCATACCACCATTGTAGTGGTGATGTAGGGGTACGCGTGTACATACCGTACCCACGCTCTGGGGGGCGTGGGTACGGTCCGTACACGTGTACCCCTACATCACCACTGCAATGGTGGTACGGACCGTACCCACGCTCTGGGGGCGTGGGTACGGTCCGTACACGCGTACCCCTACATCACCACTGCAATGGTGGTACGGACCGTACCCATGCTCTGGGGGGCGTGGGTACGGTCCGTACCACCATTGTAGTAGTGATGTAGGGGTGTGCGTGTACGGACCGTACCCACGCTCTGGGGGACGTGGGTACGGTCCGTACCACCATTGCAGTGGTGATGTAGGGGTATGCATGTACGGACCGTACCCACGCTCAGGGGGCATGGGTACGGTCCGTACACGCGTACCCCTACATCACCACTGCAATGGTGGTACGGACCGTACCCACGCTCTGGGGGGTGTGGGTAAGGTCCGTACCACCATTGTAGTGGTGATGTAGGGGTATGCGTGTACAGACCGTACCCACGCTCTGGGGGGCGTGGGTACGGTCCGTACACATGTACCCCTACATCACCACTGCAATGGTGGTACGGACCGTACCCACGCTCTGAGGGTCGTGGGTACGTCCCGTACCACCATTGTGGTGGTGACGGGTACGCATCCACATCCACTTCTGTTGTGGCGGGACATGGGATTGGTGGACACGCCCCCGAAGTGACCAGACCATGGAGGTAATTAAAGTGCAGGATATATTTGTTTTTTGTGGGGTGGGGTTTATGTTTCCTGCCCCTTGCCCCCCCCCCCTTTGCCCCTGGGGGTTGTTCTGACCTTCTGCGGCGTCTGCGGCGGTTTCTGTACACAAGGTCGTAGGCTATGAGGGCCGGGATGACACGTAGGATGGGGTCCATGGCTGTCCGTCGCATTCCGGTGCTCCTTGTTCGCGTCGTCCTCAATTTCCCGGGAGTTGTTGGCTGCCGTAAAATATTATCCGTGCGGAGTGACGTAGGCACGGATTGTACTTGCTGGTTCATAAAACGCTGCCTGACTCCGTCCGGACGTCACGTACGCGGTGTCCCAGATCGGAATTGTGGGTATTTTTTTGTCGGTCTGTCTTTTGTACGACTCGTACGGAAATTGTATTTCTGTACGAATCGTACTTGCGGGTTTGTAAGGTGTTTTACCCGGGGACGAGTCGGATGGAGAATACGCTCCGTACGACCATTCGTACCCGGCTTTTACAGGATCGGAATTGGCACCAAAATGTTTTATCTTTTGCGCCTTTCCAATGCAGTTAGATGATCTTGATCCCTCCATCGCTGGGGGATCAGTGACAGCGGGCCCCAAAGTCAAAAACATATTTTCCTAATTGTACATTCTATTTTTCTCTTTCATCCTGGTGTAAGCCCCAAAAGCCTTTCTTTGGATCCGGTCAGTTCCAGATCTAAGGCAATGCTCAAGTCCATAAAATATACCATTTCAGAATTACTTAAGGCTACTGCAGGAAAAAGTGTAAGCTCCTAGTCATCTATCAAACTCTAACATCTGTGGTAGTTTTTATTGCCCGCATGTAAGGATTTATTTACCTTGGATGTAGTCCAATACAATCTATATGCACAATAATACTTGATGTGTTGCAGATTGGCGATTATCCACATTTGTGAATAAGCTAAAGGAAAAAGACCCACTTCCTTACCGTTTTTCTCACTTTTGTCTTTACAAAATTTCAGAATACCTTCTTGTTCCTATAGGCAATAGTGTATACCAATGTGAAATAAATACTTTAATACCCATGAGCCAACAGATTCCACCCCAGACATTCGGAAGCTTCGGGTATTTAAAGAAAGTCCTCTCTCTTTGTTATTTAAATGCTTGCTATAGTCGCTAATTACCCCCACAAAATCTAGCACAGGAATGATCTTAAATATTTTGTAAACGTTTTGATTTTAAAACTTAAATAAGAACCCCCTTTGGTCATTTTCGGCACACATAAATTAAACAAAATAATTCCTTCAGTAGTTAATCCGGATTCAAAGGCCCTAAATATGAGGGACCGGAGGGGTATGCACACCTAATAAAATCTGATAGCCCAGGTTTTATAGTTTATCAGATGATACAAATCTCATCAATATATATATTTTTTAAAACAGTGGTTCTCATTAGTATTATTCATGAACAAATAGCGATATTCGGTGAAATGATTCTCTGCACTTCTTGCCAATATTCCCATTGCAACATACGACCAACACTGACGATTGCAAAACAGGATAAGACTATATCCAAAATGATTGACCCAGTAATATTGTGCAATTAATTTACAAACAAGTGTATGTGGCTGTCCCAGCAGGAAAACTTCAAAAACACAGCCAAACAATTGTCAAAGTAAAAAGGTGGAAACTTGTGTTTTTACTTCAAGCAACTGTGTATGATTCTTTATTATACAGTGATTAAAAATAATAATCCTCTGTTTTGTTAACGATGTTTCGACCCTTTCAGGTATATAGGGGTCTCCACTGGGCAACTTCAATAACGATTTATTCAAGGAATTAGAATATGGGTCATGCATTTATGTATTTTGAATAAAAAGTGAGGAGGGATACCTGTAAAGGTCAGACCCCCTAGATAGAGAATAAGCTTGTCCGGATATATTAATGAATCAGTGGTAGTTTGGAAAAAAGACTATACTCTTCAGTAGGGAACTATAATTTGTTATTACAGAAAAACAAATTACTACCTTTTACAGACAGAGCTGCTGAAGTTATTTCACGGACACTGTTTAAAATCCTTTTTTGCAGACAGGGTTTCTGTAATAAGTGACTGCCTTACACACTGGTGCCATCAAATGTTTACTTTCTCGTTGCAAGTGTGCATTCAGAACTTCTCCTGTTTGAGAAGTTAGAACACAGAAACGTTTCTGGTCTCAAGGTTAGGTGGCCATTTACACCACAACATCTCTTTGGCTGAACGACATTCACTGCAGGACCTCAAGCAGAATTCCTCTATCATCACAAAGCGAACCGACAAAGAGGGAGGAATGGTAATAGAGGACGCACAAGATTATGCAATAATGATACAGTTGAACAACAAAGAACACTTTGTCAATACTTTAACTCACCTCCTAGGGACAATTCAAAAGAAGATACTGGAGGTTACAACATCACACAAAGAAGAGGGTTCCTTAGCAAAAAAGAGGTTGAATTTCTGAACTGAACGTGTCCAAGGACTCCTGAGCTCTACACACTCCCTAAGGTACTTACCAAGCTTGACTCCTTCTGGGGTAGACTCATCCTCTCATGATCTGGTTAGGTCCTAGAACCCTTAGGGGAATACATTAATACATTTATAAAGGATTTTGTCCCTGAGCAAGAAACATGTGTGTGTGTCAGCACCTATATGGTGAATTTAGTGCAAGGCATGCCATTCGACCCTGAACACGAATTGTTGCAAACACTTGTTGTTCTCTCATTGTACACCAACATCCCCCAGGATTGGCTCATGAATGGACAAACTTTCAACAAACCCATGCAGGTACCCATAGAATTTATCATAGATCTCTTGACCATTGGCAACCATCTATTTAAAAAACAATAACCAGTGTAGAGGTAGGTACATCTATGGGGTAGATTCTTTGGCCCCAAATTTGCCAAACATTTTTGTAGACTATTTTGAACACAACACGTATGTAAGTACAGTAACCACTAAAGATCAGCCATCAAGTGTTGGAAAAGATATCGTGATGATAGCTTTGTTATCTGGGCTGACTCAGAGTCAAGATTAAATTAGTTTATCACATATTTACATCAATAATAAAGCAAATTAGGATTTACATGTCATCATGACAGTCAGGAAATTGTCTTTCTTCATTTGTGGATAACCATGATGAAGGAAGGCTCATTACTGCACTCTACAGAAAATCGACAGTGATAAACACACTCTTGACATACTGTAGTTTCCACCTCTATGTCCAGAGGGATGGGCTACCTTTTGGCCAGTTATTAAGGCTACAATGCAATTGTACCTATATGGCAGACTTTAACAGAGATGCCTATTTTCCACATACCAAATTGTTTGAAAGGGACACTGTTTCAAAGTCATTCTGTGCCCTGGGTACTTCCCATTGTTAGCTAACTGGTACTGTGATAACTGACTCCGACTGTCCCTGGGCTCTGCTTAACCAGGCCCAGTGCAAGTGCTATGCTTAAAACACACTTAGAATACAGTGAAAACACCTGCATACACTAGGGTAAGCTATGGGTTAGGGTACCCATATGATTGGCATAACCTCTCCTATAAGGCCCAAGTACATAATAGGGCATAAACTACTTTTAATCCCCTAGTATATAATAGGGCATGGCAGTTTAGAGGCCAGCAGCCTTTTCACCACTTGCATATGTGCACTGCTGATGCCTAAGGCAAGTTTAAAAGCAGCCCTGCGTTGCAGGACTGCTTTTAACATGCACATTGTGCCCAAACCCGACATTGGTGTTTGGGGCACTTAATAATTAATAAACTACAATATTTTGGCGTATTGGGGACCCCCAAAGTCTTCCCTAGGTGCCCCAGTGGTGGCAGGTCCGGTATTTATAAGAAAGAGCCTTATAAATCGATTTTATATAACTTGGGTTTTTTGTAATTGCACATTTCACTTCCCACATTGAAGTAAAGTGCTTTCCAAAGTCTGCTTTTGTGCTAGGGGCACTGTGGAGTGAGGATCTGCAATATTTTCTCACATTCAGATCCCATAAAGACTCCCCTAGGTGTTCCAGAGTTGGAGGTTCCTGTAGATATTGGCATGGCCCTTATAAATGATTTTTTATAAGCCCTGGTGTTGGACAATTTGCCCAGTTCATCTTCCTCGTTCCAGATCCCCAGCCACTCATGTTAACATGACAAGAAGTTATTAATTAATAATGCCAGACAGGAAAACATATAAAATATAATTCAAGGACTGACTAGAAATGTATTGATAAAGGTAACAATATGTTATTGTTGAATTTATTCTAAAATGTATAGATAAGAAGATATAATACTTTCTTGTCTGTGAGCCAAAATTCAGCCTTCCAGTGATCTGCCCTGATTGTTCAGAGTTACATGGATTAGCCAGGCAGCTTTGATGAGGTGATAAGTAGCCCCTAGGGTGAAAGAGCCATTCTACAAGCAGAGGGTTCTCTGCATAGGAATTCCAGAGTAAGGAGAAGGGGTTGTAAACAATGATCTTCACATGAAGGAAGAGATAGGCTGAAGAAATGAGGTTCATTTATGCCCCTATGTTCTGAACCCAGCCAGATGGCAGGCTTAAGGAAGGAATGTGCAGATTCCAGGGGGAGGGAGTCTATGAAGATGAGCCAACCTGGAAGTTGGTTTAGCCAGCTCATGCCTCTCTGCTGAGATGTCAGCCATATTGAATTTTGGAAAACTAATGTTTTCTGGGAGACCATTTTGCCACAACTTGGAGGAAATTGTCTTGCTCGGAGGTGTTTTCCTGCACCTCATTGGACAGGAGTGCCCTCTTGTGTGACCCCAGAGAACACTGAATAAGTATCTGAGAAGGGCAGTGCCTCTCAGATCTGCTGATTGAAACTAAAGGAAGAAGAGGGGTCCATGCTGAGAAATATGATTTGCACTGACCAGGCCCTGCACTCTGACTGGCTGTCCCTGCTGCACAATCTGGAACTACAGCCCTGTAGATCAAACCTGCTTCAAAAGGACTACAGACTGGACTTCCTGCAAGCTACAGGTTAGCAGTTCTCACCAGGACCATCACCACCAAGAATCCCCAGACTGGAGTACTACCAGTGGATCTGTAAGGGTTTTGTCCAAGTGGATTGTGGGAATTGAAGTACCGAACTTTCAAGGACCATCTTGGAGCTTCCAGATCCTTGGAATAAGTTTTGTACACTTTGGAACACCCAAAGGAACTTCAGGAAGAAGTTCCAGAACTTTAAAGAAGTTTGGAGCAACTTTGGAAAAAAGCTCCATAAGTGGACCGACTCGACCTGGCCAGCCAAGACGGCAACCCTTAACCATTAGCTGACCTGCCCTCCAGGTTCACCCTGCTAAAAATCTCCGGAGGCCTGACTTCCAGAGTTTGACCGGGACTTGGTTGAAACCCAAGCTGGCGAACCCTCACCGTATCCGGACTAGGGAAGAGCATTGAGGGACCCTGGGAGAAAAAGCTCCATGAAGGTTTTTGAGTCCGAACGTAGAAAAGGGGACTGGGACCAACCTTGAGATTCAATCCGCCCACCTTCAACCATGAGCGGGCCTGGATCTCTGGTTGGTCCCTCTGGAAAACTCTGGAGGTGTGACTTCCATAGGTTTGAATGGGAGCTCGTCACAAGGCAAGCTGGCAAACCCTCACCGAATCCAAACTGGCTGAGAGCTTCGAGGGACCTTGGGAAAAAAAGCTTCAGAAATATTTCTAAATCAGAAGGTAAAAACTTTGACCGAGACCTACTGCAAGGGGTAGCATGCAGGGCTCCATCACACTCAGCCCAAAGCTTTTAGTTCATCCTGGTCTAGCGCAACCAGATGTCCCACTAGGCGCTACAGGTTTCTATGTGCTATATAGTACTAAATCTTTCCAAATTCATATGTCCGGTTCCCTACATTGGATTTGTTTCATTTTGCTGTCATTTTAAAGAGAAAAATATTTCCTATTTATATGAATTGGTGTTGGATTTTTATTGTGTGTTGTGTATTGATTATTGTTGTACAAACAGAATATCGAGTTGTTTATTTTGAACTAAAACAACATCGAGTTTGGAATATCGAGGTACAAGAATATCGACAGCAAGTATATCATTGCACAGAATATCGACAGTAAGGTAAGAAATATCGTTTTTTTAAATATCGAAGACAGTAATATTGTTTGTAAAAATATCTTTGTTAATAATATCGATATTTATATTAGTGTTCTGTATTTTAGTATGTGTGTTAAAAGTATGTGATGTGATTTTTTGGCATACGTGTCGTTTTTTTATGTATGTGTTACATTTTTAGCAGTAATTGCTTTTATAAAAATTAGTTTTTGCGTATTTTAGTTCTGTAGCGGGTCGTAGGTTTATAGGGAATAGGGTGGGGAGAAATCTAATTACAATAAAGTTATTATTAATTTTTATTTATCATGATCTATAATTGATGTATCATTAATTAATGATTAATTGGTTATTAATTAATAATAATTAATTATTAGATAATTATATTAATTGTGTTCTTTTTCTAGGAGTGGGTTCTTGGTTTATAGGGGAATAGGATGGGAAGTAGTTTAATGAATTATTAATACATATTTATTAATTTGTATTTATTATTATTTATAAGTAATATATTATTAATGAATTAAAACATGGTTATTTTAATTTTGATTAATTAATTAATTGATAATTATATTAATTGTTTTTTTAGTAGCGGGTTGTGGGTTTATAGGGGAATAGGGTGGGAATTAATTTTATTATAATAAAGTAATTATTAATATTTATTTATTAGTCTTTATAATTAATTTATTATTAATTAAGTATCAATTGGTCATTTAATTGTAATAATTATTTAATTAACATATGTTAATTGTAACCCTCTGCTATCCAACACTTTCCCTACTGTTGCACTCACTGGAGTGGGAATAGTAATTTTGACTCCTACGCTATCCAACACTTTCCCTACTGTTGCACTCTCTGGAGAGGGAATAGTCATTTTTACCCCTACGCTATCCAAATCTTTCCCAACTCTTGCACTCTCTGGAGTGGGAATAGTAATTTGTACATCTCCACTATCCATTACTTTCCCTACTGTTGCGCTCACTGGAGTGGGAATAGCAATGTTTACCCCTCTGCTATACAACACTTTCTCTACTGTTGCACAAATTGGAGTGGGAATAGTAATGTTTCTTTTAATTATATTTATTATTTATTTTATTGTAGATTATTTTTTAAACATTTCAATTTTTTTGTACTTACCATTATGTAGATAGGACTTCGATATTCTGGACATCGATAATTTGTGTCAATATTTTTGTACCTCGATATTCTGATATTCTGTCAGTGATCCTTGATTCTACACTGAAGTGGTGTTTTTAAATGCTTTACATACCTGTCTTAGAAGTTAAGCCTTCCTGATCGCAGCCAAGCTAACAAGGGTTGAGCATGGGAATAATTTTCTGAGCCCTATATTGTGCTAGTGGCATTATTGCCAGTGGCGGATGTATATTTACCACGGCTAGCAATCTATTTTTCATCAGATATCCATCATGAAAAAGGCTCTCAAAATGGCCTGGTTAAATCCAAGTGAACTCCTGACTACAAAATGCAAGAAAATGATTGACAGGATAGTGTGGGTCACTGCATTTTGCTCCACTGCTATCAAAGTAACTTCGATCATAAAAAATCATTGGTACATTCTAGACAGTATAGACAGGTCTCTGGTTTTAAAAGGGGTACGAACATCAGAGACCATGTTGTCATGTCAACCAGTAATTACAACATTATGGGGCTCATTACGATGGCGGGTGGACGTGAGTCTGCCCGCCATCATTGTGGTGTTTGGGACTGCCTGCTAGACATGCAACGGTCCCACCACTGCAATTACGATGCGTGCTGCAGCACCGTACGCAATGTCAAAATGTCATGTTGTGCATTTCCCTAAACTACGTGGCAGGCACCAAGCGGTGCCTGCCACGCAGTGCTGGGAAATGCAGGGGGGTACCCCCCGGTGCACAGCTACCTCCCCCGCTATAGGCCCCCAAATCAGTTCCCATATGTCTTTTCATGGTGGGATGACCGCTGCAAAAAGACAGGCAGAAAGGGATATCGTAATCCCTACCTATCTGTGGGACAATGCTGCCCTATGTTTTTGTTCTGCAAGGCGGGCTGTGAGAAGTTGGCCTGGTATATGCTGGTCACTAGTTAACCCCTTCGCTGCGGCGTGAATTCCGCTGCAGCGCTGGGGGGGTGAGAGGTGAGCGCGGCGCCGCCATGCTCATGACGGAACCACGCCGTCATGAGTCACGGGCGAGCTGTGCTCATGACGGCGTGGTTTCGTCACGACTCCGCCCACTCTCTATTTCGCCCACACAGGCGGGGAATTAGAGCCGCGTGGGAGGAGCGGCCGCCATCGGCCGCAGCATGACAGAACCACGCCGTCATGAGCACACGCCGCCCGTGGCTCATGACGGCATGGTTCCGTCATGAGTGTACAAGGGGTTAAAGTGGCCACCTTGCACCAGTACAATTCGACTCTTATGGTAGATAGGTTTAAGACAACCTTTTAAAGAAAGCTATCCTAGTGGTAGCTGTGATGAGCATCCTTCAGGCTAAGTCTTTAGAGGAATGTAAAGCAGCTTGTTTTACCTTATAATCTCTTGAATCACTAAATAAAAGGACACCACACAGATATATATATATAAAATATATATGTATTTATTACTAGACACACTCTACTAATCTCTTTATGAGATTAGAAGTCAAGGACATATGCACAAATCAACATTTCACAACAAGTTAAGCACAAATATGGCTGGGGCCCTAGGGGCGTACCAGACCATATACTAAAAAAGAAGTTTAGGAATATCGACTTAAGAAGAGAAAAGGCCTAGGGCCTTCAGAAGCGCTGGGGCCTCACTAATACACCCAAGGCTGGTAAGTAAAGGACCCACAGGAGACGAATGCAGTGTGAGAACCCAGCCGAGGATCCCAATAGACTTCAATGGAGCAAGTCGTGGTTGGAATTTTAAAGTTTTAGGATACTTCGGGAGAGTCTACAAGCAAGTCACTTACAGAGTAAGTAGTTCTAGAGCCAACACACACCGGAGCACCGTAGTGCTGGAGTTACCTCACCCAGGGAAGCCGGGTGCATAGGTGTCTTCTGGTGTCGGGTCGCGGCTTTCGTTTTCAATGGGAGCCAAAGAAGACTTGCTGCTTGTGAAGACTGAAGAAGTGTCCGGTGGAATCCAAGGCTGGATTCAGAAGAAAGAAGACCTGAATGCAGAGGGGACAGTGTTCAAAGTCACTTGGCAGTGACCCGGGGCAAGGAAGATGGATGTCCACAGTCGTCAGATGATTTCAGGTGATCACAGGTGTCTTGACTCTTCAGCCACAAGGTCCAGGAGGTGTCGACGACAACCAGGAGCTGGGTTCAGCGTGTCCCACAAAGTCTGCAGCTTACTGCGGTGTTGTTGACCAGATTAGAGCCAACAAGCCTTGGCAACAGCAAGTCTCATGGAAAGTGTAAAGAGTCAGCGGTGCAGACCAGCAAGGTCTGAGGGCAGGCCTGGAGCAACCAGAGGAGCCCTTTGGTTCTGTAGAAAAGTCTTTGGCGGACCCACAAGCCAGCCGGCAAGGGATCGCGAAGATGCCTCAGGAGGATTCACTCAACAGGAGCCCACGGTCACTCGGGACGAGATAGGCCTCTGATCTTGGGTGGAAATTCTGCGGGAGGCTCGGACCATATGTGGTCCAATGCACAAGTTCGTAGAACGTCATGAAGGGCTTGCACTTGAAAATGGTGCCTGGTACCCAGGTATTGTGGTTTCTCATCACTCGTGGGATCCACTGGCCTCAGCATCACTGGGGACTCACGATGGCCTTGGAGAAGTCAGGAGATCCACTTCCAGGGCTGCAGGGACTTCGGACTCCGGCGGGAGTGGGAAAGTTTGTGACTGTTGATTCAAATTTTTGGTGCCTGCCAAGCAGGGGAGTCACTCCTTGACTCCAAGGGAGATTCTTCAGTCTTCCAGAGCTAGTGGAATGTCGAAGGTCCAGGATTCTTCTTCAGAGCGTCATCCAGGGATATCTAGTTTGCAATGGCAAGGGTTCCCTAACTTATACTACAAGGAAGGGAGGGACTAGCTCTATGACCACTCCTATGGGAGGGTCAGGGGAGTGGGTGGCTACACCCACTTCCCTTTGTCCAGTTTCATGAGAGAGCAGGGGCTGGTAGCCCCTGAACCGGTTTGAGCTGGCATATGCACAGAGGATCCTACTGCTTCCCCAGTGCAGGACATCAAAGCACTCTAGGAGTGCACCCACCCAGCCCAATACACTAAACCCTGTCTGGGAGGTGACCACACCTCCCTGTGACAGGATGCCTTTGTTGGGCCTCCTCCACTGTGAGTTTCGGTCAGCAGCAGGAGGGCAGCCCAGTGTCTGTGACTGGTGGCATCCATTTTGTGATGCCAGGGCTCTTCAGGATTCTACCATGTTTCCACAGTGGGTACATGTCTGTCCCTTTAGAAGGGTGTGATCATACTCCCACACCAGTTACTGGTGTGGGGGTATGATTCCAAAGCGTTTGACACCAAACACAACATGTTTTGATCCAGCCATCCCAAAGTTAGCATTTACCGCTAGGTTATAATGCACTTAAGAGTATATGGTTTAACCGTATCCACAAACAGCTACAGAGAATGGACTCTGAGAGCTGCAGAGGGGCCCTGCTCAGGCAGAGTCACCCCCTCACATGGAAACCAAGCACCCTGCCCTCAGGATTGTTAGGGCCTGCCTTAGGGGTGAGTGATAGGTTTATATGTGTGTGTAAGGTGAGATATAGGGAACCTATATCTCAGTGAGGAGTGCTAACACTACCTCACCCAGGCTGCAGTAGCAGACCTGTGGTGTCCGATTTAGTCTGCTTCCCAGGGGTGGCATAATACATGCTTCAGCCCATGGTAGGCCTGTGAAGTACCTATGCCCTTGGTACCTAAGGTACCATATACTAGGGGTTCACAAGGTACCACAGTATCCAATCACTAGTGCATCTAATATGCACTCCAAGTTGTTTAGAGAGAAGAGAGAGGCTGGGGCCCTGATTAGCAGGATCCCAGCCAGACTATACCAGAAACCAGTGTAAATATCAGAAAAAAAGTGGGGGCAACATAAGTGCAGATCATACTCTCCTATACGGGCAGAAAGGAATCACCTTGCGGAACCATGTCGGACGGTCTTTGCTTCCGCCACGCTTCCCTGAGGATTCCCCCACCATCATAATCGGGCGGTGGTAACATTGCTGTCAGATGGCAGAGGGTTTGCACGGCTGGCGGTGGCGGTCCCTCCGCCATTGTAATGAGCCCCTATGTGTCTTGGGTAAAAGTCACAACATTATTGTATTCTTCCTCCTCTGTATTACAAAATTCTCTGTGTAATCAGTGATTCCAGGAATAGGAATCCTAGATGATTATTCACTCTGTACACAGAAAGAAGGGTTAAATGAGGGAACAACAGAGATAATAGCTGTATGAATAAAACCATAAAATATCATAATAATTTAGGGTTAGAGGGATACTTTGCCTATTTCTGCATGATCACCCCTATTTTGTGATGAATTTTGTTACTGTTTTTTAGACTCTGCATACTGGTGCACTGCTGTAGGTGTCCAGTGCATGTCTGTCAGCTAGTTCCTTATTGGTCTACTGACTTCTCTGATAAGGCCATAGTATATGATATAGATACTAGGCCTGGGCTAAAATTACGTTCCGCTCGCGGAAATTGCGCTAATTTGACATTTTCGCGTTCCGTGGAGAGCGCGAAAATGTCAAAATTTCTGCAATCCGCATTTTAACGGAAATTTTTTGCTTGCTCGCGCTGTAAAATAATACATTCTTGCGTGCGCGATCGCCTTACCTGAATCCCCGCGTTTGCCGACAGGTTTTCCCGATCCGGTCGCGTTCTCCACGAGATGTTGGAATGTTGGTAGCCTTTTGCACTGTCTCGCGACAGTTCGCGCCCGCAGTAACGTAATTCGTCGCGCGATCACGTCTTTCTTCTCGCGATCATGCACTGCGAGACAAGTGAAAACAAGGTGGCCGCGCCCGCGAGCAACCGCATGGGTAAGTTGGCGAGCCGCGACCACGCAGAAAATACCGCGAACGGGTGGGAAAAAAACTTCCGCATCTTCGCGATATTTCCGCGTTTGTGGAGATTTTTAACATTTTCGCGATAATTTGCAAAAGTGAATTTCGCAAATTCCGCCCACCCTTTATAGAAACTGAACCCAAGGCATTGAGAGCTAAAAGTGACTTGTTGACTTCAGCTCTTATTTTGCCATCTACTAGTGTGAGAAGAAAACATGGCTCCAAGTTTAAGATTGTAGTCTGATTGCCGCAGTATAAGCCTACAGAGTGAATGTTCAAATAACCATTTTTGACAGGTGAACTCATATTAGTTTAAATATTAGTAAGTTACCCCTATGTGGGCCTTATATCCCACAAGGTAGAGTGCATGGTGTTTAAAAGTGGGACATGTAGAAAATTGATGTTAACATGTTTCTACAGTGACAATGCAATAAAGATATATTCACAGGCAGGTTTGGCTGTCCCATGTTGAAAATCAGAGTACAGAATAAAATACTAATTATATATCGTAGGAATGGGACCCTCTAACAGTTAAACAACTGTTTTTTAAAGAAACATTTTATTAAAGTTTTCAGTTGCTTAATCGTACAAATGAAAAATGGAAGAAAATGAAACAATAAGGCAGAAAACAGATGCTATGCCATAAACTTCAAACCAATAGCCCTGTCAGGACAAATTGCTATGGGCATAATTATGAGTCCTAGTACCATCAGAAGTCCCTGTAGCACCTTCCATATATGTTAACACATGCACTAACATGTCTAGCCCTCAATTGAGCTGTTTCTGGCAAACAGTGCATGGTTCAAGGAAGATACCTCTGTAGGTACACCATCCATCTCAGATTTTGACATGTTTCTGTGGGCACCTCCCAGCTGTATACACTGGCCTCTTTAGGGACATGCACCAGTCTAGCCCCATCTTCCAGCCCTCTGATTCTTGGGGATTGGGGTCCTTCCACAGCTTGGCTCTATCCCTCTTCATCCCGGGGCAGCCAATAGCCCAACACCTCGCCCAGAGAATTGAGTATGTCATCCCAAAAGGAGGATAATATCTCACGCCCCACACTGTCAGGGGTGGTCTCCCATCAGGCTTGAATATTTCCGGCATAGTTGAGTTGGTACAACCCCTATCTCCCAAAGTCTGTAACATGAGTAATATGCTCGGTGAAGTTATTTGAATGGAATAGTCTGAAATTCTAGGGTGACTGCAGCCTCTCTCAAGTTGTCATTATCAAGAGGACATAGATCTCCCTCCCAGGCTGCCCGTAAATTGTTGCATGTGTCAGGAGTGTTCACCACCAAGGAACTGTAAATCTATGAGATATTGTAGGATTTCATCTCTCAAAGCATCAGCTTTGCGTCCAGTGGGTTATGGTCAGTAAGGATGTGTTGGGCATTATGGGGTGTTAGAGCTGGAGATATTTAAATATTTGTTTGCAATGAACACAGTATTTCTTCTGTAATTCTATTTAAGTGCCATCTCTACCATGATATCTCCCAGATGAGAGATGCCTATGGGGTCCCATTTTCCAGAGCCTTTCAGCTGAGAGTCCTGCCTAAATCACACTACAGGGAGGGTCTCCTTCATTAGGCGTCATATCCATCCCAATCGCCTCATAGTCGCCCCCACACCTGAAACACCACCCTGGTGGTTGCAGGTAAGTCCAAGGTGGTGGACCCCCATAAAGCAGGAGGAGGATCTGCATATCCATCATTGACCACTTCTCTGAAGCATACTCTGGGTCACCTGAGGTATCAAACCACCATTCATGTAAAACGGTCAGGTGGGATGCCCTGCAATATGAGGCATCATCTTGGGTGGCCAGGGCCACCTCATATGTTGATTTGAAACATTAGGATGGGTAAAACAGTGGTGGCTGACTGTTTCACAGAAACCCTGTAGGAAACCGCCTTTCTGTGCAGTGTACTAAAAGGAAGTACACTATGTAGAGAGTGTGAGAAATCCCATAAGGACAGGCAGAGGTTAAAGTAGAGAATGCTAACACTCTTTTTGTGGCAGTGTGGGTGAGAAATTTGGCTTATCTGAGGGTAGTGTTGAGCATTTGTTGTACTCACAGAGGCAATAAAAGAGACACACACTCAAGAATAAATCCACTACCAATTTGTAAGAATAACATCGATCTTTAGACAATTTTTAAGACCATAAACTCAGTTCAAGGATAAATACTTTCAGATTTGAGAACCTTCAAAGTTCGATAAACGTATCTCTTCTATTCACAATTATGAACGCAAGGGAACAATAGGGAAAAAGAAGAGTAATGCATTGACATTTAGGCAATGCTTTCACGGAGTTCACTGTCTCGTTTTAGGTCGATGTAGGGACCAGGTCCTAAGTTCTAGCAGGAGAAGTTTGGGAGCATCCCGGATTGGGCAGGAGCAGAGTGCTGAGGTCTTGGAAGCTGGTGCGCAAAGATGAAGGCGGGCATTTGAAAAAGCACTTCACAGATTCACTTACAGGTAAGTCTGGATAGACTCCTTAGAGGGTGGATGTTGCAAGGGCCTGGGGACCACAGGAGCAGGGCTGGTTGGTCAGTGCTGGGGCTGGAAACATTGCGCACAGATCAGCCAGGCATCTTGAGGTCTTCGCAGTAAGAAGCATGCAACTTGGAGAGGTGATCTTGGGACAGCTGGGCCACTCAGGAAGTGGATCCCGGGTGTCTTGACATCCCTCGATGGGTGCTTGCTTCTGGTGCTTCAGAAGACTGGCGTGGGCTCTTCTTCTTGGTGTTTGCTGTTGGGGGTCCGGTACCCCAGGTATAGGTACACCATGGATCTACTAGGTCCTAGTGCCTCCAAAACTGGTGGAG
Organism: Triturus cristatus; assembly: GCF_964204655.1. Classification (NCBI taxonomy): domain Eukaryota; kingdom Metazoa; phylum Chordata; class Amphibia; order Caudata; family Salamandridae; genus Triturus; species Triturus cristatus. The sequence continues at coordinate 722,789,518 of NC_140585.1, forward strand.
AGGCAAATATGACCTTCTTGAGCTGTTGTAACTTTTCTTGCTTTGGCGCTGCATCGAGGTCGCCGGGGAGCAGCAAGTCGACAAACTTGAGTTCACAGGATCGGTGCCAGCAGTTTGCTGGCCAGTGATACCTTCACTCAAAGGGAGCTTTACAGTGATTTTTTGAGGTCTGAAGGTACTCTGGGGTTCTTGGTGTCCTTTCAGGTTTCAGGACAATACAGCACAGCGATCATCAAATCCTTGGAGCAGCTGACAGGGTTTGGCGCCTTTTTCCTCTGCAGCAGGGGTTCAGTTCTTGTGCAGCGGGTCTTCTTTGCCCTGGTCTTCTCTTGTCCATCAAATCTGATGTTCAGGTCTCGGATGCCACCTAAATACTGAATTTAGTGGTGTTACACAGGGAGACAGGTAGTAGCCAATGGACTAATTACCTTTAGGGTGTCTACACCCTCTAGTGACCACTTCCTGTGTGAAGAGGCACTACCCTAGTCCTAATAGGAGGTTTTCTCACCATCTCAAGTAGGTTTAACTTCAGGAGACAGGTTCAAATCACCTGCCTCACCCTAAAGGTGTTGCAGGCTAAGTGGGGATCCTCCTCCTACTTTTTTCCCCATATTTCTTCCTGCCAAAAGTGGAGCAAGAAAGGGAACTTGGTCTCCCCCCTATCTGAAAGTTCCTGGATTGGATTTCAAAGGCGGCATTGCCTTTGAAGCTTTCCGCCCAGGAAGGCCATCCTAACCTGGAGGAGGTGTGAAGCACCTCTGCCCAGAGCAGGGTTTATCTCGGTCCTCCGAAAGCACTGGCTCACACATAATGAGGTCAAAAACATGTCTGGTAGTAGCAGGCTGCCTAAAACAAGTCAGGAACCACATCAGTGCTTGGTAGGTTTTTAGGGAAACCTTTAAAAAGGTCTCCTGTGTTAATTTAGTAATAAATCCCACACTGTCATCAGTGAAGATTTCTTAAGACAAGATGTTTGGTACCAGGCACCTTAGGAATCAGTGAAGCCATCATGGAGCAAGGAAACCCTTGTTGACAAGAATCCAGACCATGTACACTTTATAGATTCCCTGTGCCCTACAACATCTTAGAATTCACTGGACATTGTAGGGGCATAACTGCTCATGCTAATATCCCCACACATATGATATAGTGCACCTTGCCTTCGAGTTAAAGGCCTGCCACAGGGGTGACTTACCTATATCCCATGCAGTGAATGGGAGCCATGACACAGAGGGCTGTGTAAATAGCAGAACGTATCTGCGCCCCATTCCCAGTCGCACAGCGATAATGTTCAATGATACGCCAATTCACAACAGTAGTCCATGTTACTCCGTTTAATCACCTTTTTTTCACTTTTAGGTTTGAATCCACATGTGAGGTTATATGCTTTTTCAGAGCTTCAAATACTAATGATGTGCCCATCCAGGCCTCTTTCAAAAGCATGACGAAAACGCATAATTTATCATACATTGCATTTAAATTTGAAAACTACCGTTACTACATTGTCTTGCATCAAACATAAAACCAGCTGAGTACCTCACTCATTACTTCCATTGCTCAAAACAAACCCCTTCTGTGACGGTAGTGTAAAATTAACCCCTTCCCCGCTCATGACGGAACCGTTCCGTCATGAGCCACGGTTGCCGTGTGCTCATGACGGAACGGTTCCGTCATGACAATCCTGCTGGCGGCCGCTCCGCCTGCGCGGCGCTGTTTCCCCGCCTGTGCGGGGCGACAACGCAAATGGGCGGAGTCATGACGGAACCGTTCCGTCATGAGCACAGCTCAACTGTGGCTCATGACGGAGCTGCTCCGTCATGAGCACAGGCCCACCGCGCTGCCCCCCTGCCCCCCCCCAGCGCTGCAGCGGAATGTCCGCGGCAGCGAAGGGGTTAAAAAACATCCGTAATGTTTATATGCACTGAAATACACTCCTCTAGGTTCCAAACTCATCCATGTGTGCCCCTACAGTATTCCATAGTCCTTAACCCATCCCATTTTCGCTGTGTGACTGGGAATGGGGCGCAGTTACGCTCCACTATTTGAAAATTCTATTGGCGCGCCAGGGGCAAGGCGTCTGCCCAGTAAGCACGCCTAGATGGACTGTTATCATTGATAAAGATGAGATATATCTGGATAACAAAGGTGTGCATTCTATCACTTTCGCTTTATATGATATTGATTGTTGCCCCTTCTGGATCGTTTTCACCCTAAGGAAAACTGTGGACAAATTTGACAAACTGGAATTACTACCACATGTTAGGCGGAACATCACATCTACGAGCAAGCTGTTATTATTATGATCATGAAAATCACTATGAAGTACAATCGCATACTTTGCCTAGCATCTAACGGTTAATAATACTGAATGCATAATTCTTTCACGTAATGGTATTTGTCAGTGTAACAGCACGTGTATATTTATTAGTTACAGGCAATATTTTGTTTATGCTAAATCAGTGGGTGATGGGAGTTGTAGTTAAAAAGGAGTGGACACTTTGGGGATGACACGTTCGTTAGAATGAGGTTGTTGAGTGAAGAGAGGTATGTCGGTTTCACAGGTACGGTTAAGATTTGGGCACAGGATGATGGGACACTTGTGTTGATATGTTCAGTTGAAGTGGGGTGGAGTGGAAAGATTTAAGAGAGGAGAGGTTTAAATTCGGAAGTTGGAGAGGGGAGTGTAAGGGGTGTTTTGAGTGTGGTCAAGGTCGAGAGGTTGGAGTGTGATTGCGGGGAAAACGTGTGTAGTTTGAAGAAAGGAAAGGGTTGCCTTGGGAGATTATGGATGTATGATGGGACTGTGCAAGCAGACGGGGACACAGGATGGTTTAAGGATTATGGAATATTGTAGGGGCGCACATGGAAGACTTTGGCACATAGGGGAGTGTGTTTCAGTGCATGTAAACATTGCAGACGTTTTTTAATTTACACTACCGTCACAGAAGGGGTTTGTTTTAAACAATGGAAGTAATGAGGGAGGTACACAGCTAGTTTTATGTTTGATGCAAGATAATGTGGTAACGGTGGTTTTCAAATTTAAATTTGCAGTTACCCCTGAAGAAGGGCTAGATAAGGCCAAAATGCATTTGGGTGGAATGCGAAATAAAATGTATGATAAATTATGCGTTTTCATCGTGCTTTTGAAAGAAGCCTGGATAGGCACATCATTAGCATTTGAAGCCCTGAAAAAGCATGTAACCTCACATGTGGATTGAAACCTAAAAGTGAAAAAAGGTGATTAAATGGAGTAACATGGACTACTGTTGTGAATTGGAGTATCATTGAACATTTTTGCTGTGTGACTGGGAATGGGGCACAGTTACGCTCCACTATTTGCAAATTCTATTGGCGCACCAGGAGCAAGGTGTATGCCCAGTAAGCATGCTCAGGCGGACTGTTATCATTGATAAAGATGAGATACATCTGGATAACAAAGGTGTGCATTCTATCACTTTCACTTTATAACACAGGGCTGTGTGCCATGTCGACTCTTCCGATTTCTCTGCACCAAGACAAACACCTGCAATGGCAGTGTGAATAGCCTTGGTGAGGGGTCACTGTGGGAGCACAGCCAGTGCTTCAGACCCAGAGGACCCTCTTCAGTACCCATGCCCCATGTACTAGGGGTACAACTTGTTAGGGTCTTACAGGGGAAACTGAAGTTGTGCCGTTTTCGGGCAAGACATCTGGCACTGGGGACATCGTTAGCAGGGACCCAGTGCACTACAGTTCAGAATTACATTAGGCAAAAAGTGGGGGCTAACCATGTCAAAAGATGCACCATCTTACAGGACCCCCCATAACGAAAGAGGATGAGACTAACCTTCACCTAGTGAGTCTTCATCTTCTAATTGGAAGAATCTGGAAAGTCAATCTGCATTAGCATCGGCAGTCCCAGGTCTGTGTTCCACTTCAAAGTCCATTCCCTGTAGGGATATGGACCACCTAGGCAGTTTGGGATTTTCACCTTCCATCTGCATTAACCATCTGAGAGACCTGTGATCAGCTTGAATAATGAAGTGAGAGCCAAACAGTTATGGCCTTAACTACTTCAGGGACCAGACCACAGCAAAGTTTTCCCTCTCAATGGCACTCCAACCCTGTTCCCTGGTGAGTTGCCTTCTACTGATAAAAACGCCACAGGCTGATTTTGACCTTGGTCATTTATCTGGATAGGACCACTCCTATCCTATGTTCAAAGGCATCAGTCAACACATTGAATTGCTTGTCATAAGCTTGAGCTTTCAGAACATGTGCAGAGCACATTGCTTCTTTTAGTGTCTAAAGCCTTTTGACACCTCCTGTAGTGCCCAGTCGAGCCAAGGGAGGCCCCGATTTGAGCCTAGGTAGTTGGAGCCAGCCAGTCCAAAATCATCTGGATCTTGGGTTGTAATGGTTGATCCTGGCCTCCACCAACAAAGTGGTCTAAGTGTACAACCTTTCTCTGCCCTATTTGGCACTTGTTTTCCTTGATATCGAGGACTGCACTTCTCAGAACCTCTAAAATGTTCCCAAGGTAGATCGGGTGATCCTATCAGGTGGAGCTAAAGACAGCAATATATTCTAGATAAGCTGCACTGTGGAGTTCCCAACTATCAAGGACTTTGTTCACCAATTTTGCAAAGTGGAAGGAGCATTTTTCAGCGCAAAAGGCATCATAGTAAACTGATAATGCTTGCCTGAGATTGAAAATGCAGATCTTTCTTTTGCTCCTGGAGGCAGACCTATCTGCCTGAAACAAGAAGTGAGAATAAAGGCACTCAGATATTTTTCCGCTCCCAACCTGTCAATTAATTAATTTGCCCTTGGAATTGGGTGGGCATTGGATTCGGTCACAGCATTGAGGCCCGTATAGTCCACACAGAACCGTATCTCTTTCTTACCACCCTGGGTATGAGGTTTGGGGATTAACACCACTCGACTGGCCCAGGGACTCTCGGATGGCTCTATGACTCCCAATTCCAGCATTTAACTTACCTCAGCTTTGATGCTGTCTTTCACATGCTCAGACTGCCCGTAGAGTTTTTTTTGACAGGTAGGCTTTCACCAGTGTCCACATTATGGGTACACTACCTAGTCTGACCAGGGGTCAAAGAGAAGAGGTCAGCAAACTGATTTAGGACTTATCTATAATCAGCCTGCTGTTGGGTATTGAGGGTGTCTGACATGGCCACCCTTCCAGTTTCCCATCCTTGGGTTGTTAGACAGAAGTTCAGGGAGAGGTTTATTCTCTGATTCCAGGTCCTCACCTGTAACCATGAGCATGTTCACATCTAGCCTGTCATAATATGGTTTAAGGAGGTTCACATGAATTTCCCATTTGGGGCTCCTGCAAAATCCGAGGTCCACCTGATAGGTGACATCCCCTTTTCTTTCTAGGAAAGGGTAGGGCCCACTCCACTTATTTTGGAGAGTCATAGAAACCACAAGTTTAAAAGCCCACACCTTCTGCCCTGGTTGGAACTCCACCTTAGCAGCATTTTGGTCATACCAATGCATCTGGAGCTCTTAGCTGGCCTCAAAGTTTTGGTTTGCTTTCTCCGTGTATTTAGCCATCATGGAGCAGAGGCCAAGTACATAGTTCACTAAGTCCTGTTTAAGTTTGATGCGGGGTCTCTCCCATCCCTCATTTACAAGACACAAAGGTCCCCTAACAGGATGACCAAACAAAAGCTCAAATGGAAAGAACTCTCCCTTTTGTGGCACTTCCATGTAGACAAAAAGCAGGCATTGCGGTAAGAAATCCCATCTCCTTCTGAGTTTTTCAGGGAGTCCTCCAATCATACCTTTCAAGGGCTTATTGAATCTCTCAACAAGGCCATTACACTGTGGATGATTGGGGTAGTGAACCTGTAGGTCACTCCACATGCCTTCCACATGTGTTTAGATAACAAGACATGAAGTTTGTACCTCTATCTGATACCACCTCCTTAGGAAAGCCCACTCTGGTAAAGATACCAATGAGAGTCCTAACCACTGCTGAGGCAGTGGTGGTCCTAAGGCGAATAGCTTCAGGATACCTGGTGGCGTGATCCACTACCACCAGAATATGTCTGTTCTCTGAGGCGTTTGGAGGGTTAAGGGGGCCAACAATGGAAATCCCTATGCTTTCAAACGGTACCCCAACCACTGGAAGTGAAATTAGGGGGTCTTTGGGTGCCACCTGTCTTGTCCCCGGCTTGACGGGGGGTAGGAGTTGCAAATCTCCTTTACATTCTGGTGCATCCCTGACCAGTAGAAGTGACTGACAAGCCTGCTCTAATTTTTGGACTGGCCAAGGTGTCCAGATAGGGGTATATCATGGGCCAAGGTGAGGAGGAATTCTCTAAATGCATGAGGCACTACCTAGTAGCATCAGATTTGGGGTCTCTGGCTTCAAAGTAAAGGATTTCCTCGTCCCAATTGATCCGATGGGAACCACTGACATCACCACCTTCCTGTTCAGGAGCTTGCTGTCACAGGCTTTCAAGAGTGGGGCATGTCCCCTACCCCTGGCACAGCTCTTCCCTAAAGGATCCCCATGGGCCCAACCCCCTCAGCATGGCCTTAACCCTGGTGAAGAATGAGCTGAAAATAGCGTAGGGGTAGCTTTGCACCTGATATAACAGACAGGGGAGGACTACCAACTTAAAAATTGGCCAAACGCCACAGGAAGGAAAAGAGCAGCAACAGTCCAGAGTGCCAGCTCCTTTGCTAGTTGGTTGATCTGCGGCTTGGTCATCTTCACCCACGTGAGTGGCAAAGAGTTAGTCCCACCTGAAAGAGTCAAAGGCCTTGTGAGAATCCGCTAGACAGAAGGCCTGCAACCCGGGTAGTTTGTCTGCTAGCATCACAGTATTGTAGACTCGCCTGATGTTTTGTTGGGTGGCCCAGTTGGGCATGAATCCCACTTGATTCTGTTGCAGAAGTGGAGTGATGACTGAGGTTCAGTCTATCGGCCAGTGCTGTATCCCATATCTTCACCTCCACAGTGAGAAGTGAAATTGACCAATATAAAGCACAGAAGTTGGAGAAGGCCTGGTTTGGGGATGACCACAATGTCAGCATGCTGCAGATTTGAAGAGACCTGCTGCTCTCCAGGGCCTGTAAGAAAGCCTCCCCAGTAGATGCTCCAGGCATGACCAGCAGGCTTGGATAAATTCCGCCAGTAACCTGTTAGGGTTCAGCGTCTTGCTGTTCGGCAATTGGTTTAGGGCTGTCCTCAATTCCTCAAGGATGAGGTACTCCTCCAACAAATTTCTCTCCCCCAAATTGACCGCCTTACCTGGGACATCATGTTTGAAGTCTGTCAGGTCAGCTGTTTGGGGTGCCTTCAAATGGAGTATAGCTTAGCGTAGTAGGCTCCGGAACTACAAGCGATTCGGGCCTCACTATGTACCAACTGCCTGTTCTCATCTAGGATGAAGGAGATGAAAGGCTGTGTTGACACAGAGCTGGTGAAATTTCTTGCTGGACTTGTCCCCCTATTGCTCTACAAGGCTTTGTGTAGCCAGTCAGGCACTCCTCACTTCTTGAATGAGTTTCTGGCATAAATCTGACTGCAAGTGGAGAGACTCATCTAAAATCAAGCATTATCGAATTGCAGGCCTCCAGTTTCTGGGATACAGGACTCCAAGTATGGCAATTCATGTTGCAAATGTTGTTTGGTGCCTGCCTAATAATCAATAAAAGGACCCTTCGAAGTCACCTTGAGCGTCTTGCAGATTGTCTCCACCAAATTTACTGAACCCGTATTATTTTGAAAGTACTGATCCACCTCCTAGTTAACACTCCTTGTGCTCTAGATTGACCAGCCACCATGTGGTTAGGCGCTGGTTGTTAGGCACTGCTGTGGTCCAAGCAGTAGGCTTAGTTCCACAGGAGAATAGTCACCTAAACTCCTGGCCAGTATTAAAACTCCCTCTACTCTGTGGATCTAGGTGTTGGGCAAATAGTCAACCTGGGAAAAGGACTTATGTGCTCCTGAGTTGAAGGTGTAGGAATGTTCTCTAGAGTAGTACAGTTGCCAGATGTCTGAGATCCAGTACCCCTAGAAATCCTATGAGGAGGGATGCCCATGAATAGCCCCCACTCTCCCATGCAATCTATCCATGTCCCAGTCTCCCACCTCATTTAGGTCATCTCCCAGAATCCATAGCTTCTATGGGAGCTGAATTATCTGGCTGCTGAAGGTCTTGAGAAAGGCCGTGGTCAGAAGAGGGTGCATACGCATTGATCAAGGACAAGGGATGTTCATTTAATTGTCCGGTGGCTATAATGTATCTTCCCAATCTTTCATGCGCCGGCAATGTGACCCTGAAGGGGAGATGACTTCATATCAGAATGGCCACCACTCAGGACCCCCTGTAAAAACCTGCATGGTAGACCTGGAGAATCCTGCCTGGGACAGGAAAGGGCTCCAATTCCCTACAATGTGTGTTTCCTGTAGGGAAAGGCTAGCTGACTCTAAGCATCTGGAGACTTCAATACAACCCCGATTTTGACCCTCTTGAGGAGGTCATTAAAATTCCACATGATGAGGCATACCTGACCATCAGCTGCAGCAATTTTGGGGTCAGTCATTGGTGAGTCTGTTTGGGTACACCTGAGGCCTGTGACTGTACACAGTGTGTGACTGTGAATCGAGCAATGAAAACATTTTCTGTCTATCCTAAATTCTGAGGAAATAACACATCCCTCTCCCCCACCTTATACTTCGAGAACAATAAGTACCTGTCATCAGTAATGTTTGTGATCACTGCCAACCTGGCCGTGCCTCAACTACTGGATCCACCTGGCCTAACTCCAACTTGGCCAATCCCATAACTCAGGCATAAGACAATAAACATTAAAAAAAAAAAAAGACCAGAACTCAAACAAATCCCAAGTGGGGAGACTGAGTCCACTTCTGTAAGTGCTCTCCCTCTGTCCCTTTAAGGCCTTAAGCTACTATCCTTCTTCAACACCACTTGGAAGGAAAGACAGGGAGTATGAACAGTGCTGATATTAGTTCAAGATGGCCCAGACTCCCTACCCACTGAGGGGGCCATCCCCTTCAACAATTGGGCGGTGAAGATTTAGGCTATTGCTCCAGCCCCTCACGGTACCTCGCCTAGTGGGCCACCAGTCTCAAAACATCTCCTCCCCTCTCCAACCCAGCCTGTCGGCGACCCGTCTTGCTCCCTTCTGAAGACTGGCTGCTCCTCCTCCCAGGCCCAGGTCCTCTCTGGGGTGTTGACAAACAAGGTTTCATCTTTAAAGATGACCTTGAAGTGGACCGGGAAAAGCAGTATGTACTTCATTTGAATCGTCTGCGTCTTCTGTTTAACGTCCACGGCCCTGGCCTCCGGTGGTAGGACCGTCCTCTGGTGGTTTGTGTGTTCGTTGCAGAACCACTTTTAGAGGCCTCTGAGATGTGTTCCTTGGCCACCATCATTCTCTCCACTGTTTGTCATAGATTTTGACAGCGCAATCACAGAGGAACACTTAGTTCCCCTGGGTTACCCTCCAGGGACTGATGAGAGTAATACATCACCTATAGGATTTTTGGATGCCTTGCATTCCAGGGACCTGTCTCCTGTGAGTTCCCATACCCAGAGCAGGTCAGCCTAGTGAATTTGTCTATATGCCCATGTGTAGGGTACAGTGCCGTGTTCTCTTTCAGCATTACAAATTTCTTAGTTAGGTGCACCTCTCCACCCGCCAGTGGGCCACCAGTCAGTGAAGGATAACAAATGGCAAGCAAAATAGTGGGTGATACAGCAGGGCAGGTATTAGATCTGCCCCTCTCACTCCCACAAAGAGGTCAGACCCCACCCTCCACGGTCAGTATGTGATTGGGGTGGTCCATGGACAATCATAGGCGGGCAGCGAGAAGGGGGGCACCAAGGAGGAATTTCTTTACACAGGAGGGGTATTCTGGAGTGGATAAAATTCTAATCATGATTTTGGGGCCTTGATGTTCTTCAGGCACAGAACATCAGTTGAAAGTCTTACAAAAACTTTTAATACCCCAAATGGCTAATAGTGGGGTTAAATGAACAATTCCCTATCCACCCCATTTAATACATCCTGCTACATTATTGTTGCAGTACCACGTCCCGGCACTGCAGCCCCAGGCCCATCCGCTTCTCCCAACTGGGGGGGGGGAGGGCAGCAGTTACCTCTAGGCATTGGGACTGGGTCTCACTCTCCGCTGCTGCCATTCTCTCCAAAGTGGTAGACAAATTTAGCCACCAGGCTCGGCCCTCCCATGACCCGTATGGGCGATCCAGCTGTTCCAGGTTCAAAATCCACAATGTGCATGCACATAGCAGTCCTCTGCTCATGGAGCATGGCCACACCACTGTTCATTGGAGGGGAGGCTGGTTGTCAGTCCTTCCCATTGTCACCGTCACCAATGCCGAGCCCTTCTCCTCACCACAAATGCCCAGGTTATTCCATCACTGCCTGGGCAAACTGCCTGCGACCTTCAAGCCGCTGCTGATGGTCATCCTCGTGGATCGAGTGTCGTAGCTCAACCCTGATGACAACATCGGCATATACACCTTTGACTTAGCTCATGACGTTTTCCCCTTTGATAGCAGTTTGTGTGTTGAGAGCCCACTGGCTGCAGTCCATCACCACCAGTAGCAGCACACCTGCTGCAGGCACTCCCTTGCTGCATGGTCAGTGACACTCCTCCTCTGCCCTTGCTTTGATCCCGGCCTCAAGGCCCACCACCGGGGAGCGCTGCCATCCAGTACATTCCTCTAGTGACCATGACCTGTGTAGGCTCCCCCCACTACCTGACCTCTTGCCATGCAGAAAAGAAATATGAGGGCTAAAGTCGAGTTCAACATATCTGCCTCAGTTCTTTTATGCCCCCTTTGAGCATCTCGGTTGGGGATTTCTTCAGCAGAATTTCTGGATTACATCAGGTAGAACTGGAGCTTTTTGGTCACATATCCATTCAGCCCTGTTGCCTTGGCCATGCCCCCAGAAAATTATGTTTAACAGTTATTAAGCATCCAATTCAATGGTGAAGCCGGAAGTAACTTAAAAGAAAGTTAGATATGATATGAAAAAAAATATATTTTTCCTGCCTGAAGTTCCTGGAAGATAATTTGCATTACCTCTCCAGTTTCTCCCACCCAGCGTTTGTCCTGAAAAAGGTGTAACATTTCTCCCAGGAGCACACCATAGGCTGACATGATTGGACAGAGTTGAATCCTTTGAACTCCACAGAATAGTCAGAAATGAGGCTGTGGGAATTCTATGACAGGCCTAGGGTAAACCCCTTTCTACTTTAAATTCAAAGACAGAAAGCTCTCCAGGGATCATAAGACCTATCCTCTGGCTGGTTTACAGAACATAAAATAGCCAAAGAGTACATTCATGGAATGAATCCCAGCTACCCAGTGGCAACTGCACCTGGACTAGACTTTGCTGTTGCCCTCTCTATGACACCCTGAGAGTCTCAAAGTGCTGCCACTGAAGTCCTGAGGGCATTGGCATTGTACTCTTGTGGTTGTTTGGACACCAAAAGAAGTTTGGGAACGTCTTCAAAACTGAAGCTCCAGATGTTCAAAGGTACCACAAAAGTACCTGACTGACAGAGTTCATGGCATCAGATTGAATTGAAGGTTTGTCCCGTGTGGGGTACACTGTTTCTTCAGAAAAACAACAAAGTCTGTTTTCAGACTGGGACTTAGAATTTTTTACAAACATTCCCACTTCCAGCCCTGGCGGGCCAGTCTGCTTGATGTATCTGATCCACTCTCCATCACATTAGGCCATAAATCATGTCCAACTCCAAGACTATAACAGTCATTGACTACCATTGGTGCTTTGTGCTTCTTGAATCTTTTTCCACTTAAATGTTTATACATTCATATCTCCAGTTCCCCTAATTAATTTTTTTGCAGGTTTGGTATCATTTTGCTTATTTTATTTATCTCTCTCTTTATTAAATTGATTGGGATATTTATTGTGTTGTGTTTTTGACTTTTACCTGTTTTGGTACTCCTAAATGCTTTATATGGTTTCTTTAAGTCAAGCATGCCTGCTCTGTGCCACCGCTACCAGAGGTTCAGCTCAGGTTTAAATTACTGAAACATTTGACTTTGAACTAACAAGGTAGTGACTTTATTACCTGTGGTGGACACACAGCCACTCCAGCTAACAAAACACTGTCTCACAGTAAGTTACAGTATGCTTCAGCTAATAAACCATTTTCTCACAGTCAGTTACAGTATGCAGGAGCATAATTTCTCTGCAGTAGAAAATTAAGCACATGTCCATAAGAAGCTGTGTTCCACTCCTTCTGGTTGGCTTTCATGGCTGAATGGGCAATGGATCCCCCAAGCCACCTTGATCTGACAGCATCCCTATGCCCATCAAGACACCGGCATCATTCCATGTGCCCCACATGGCCAGTCAGTACTTGCATTAGACTATAATTCAGCAGTACATCTTAAAAGGTCCATGGTTTGTTTTGTTTATGCTTTCAAAAAAACGAATGGTTGACAGTCGCATTATCTCACTGATTACTGAATAAAGAATGACATGTGTCTTTTATCTGCAACCTTCCACTAAGACTCTGCAGTTCTCTTTTTGCTTATATGTACAGATCTATATCATAATATTTTTCCGCGCTTATTGCCAGAAGTGTTTAATCTCGGCATAAATCACAAGTGCTTGCACCTGGTTTGGCACAGAAGGCAGTTGTTTTAGCAGCACAGTTGAATAGTTTTTGCCCGGAGCTCAATCATTTCGTGATGGTTAAAAATAATGTGTTGGGCTGATTATTGCTAGCTGGCACCAAATATCACAACCCCTTGTGTCCAACATTGCTCTTTGGCACATCGTCTTGATTTGCAGCGGGAATGCAGACGTGTTTACAGAAGAAATTGGAGGGAAACATATTTTCTGAAACAGAAGGTTCCTTGAAATGTGGCCACATATGCAATTTGTGTACGTAAAATGAGAAAAAAATGAATCGTAGTTGGACCCATTCAGTGCCCGTGAAATCGTGCTGACTCCAGAGCACGCACTAACTCTTTAACTCTGGTGGTCGTATAATGATCCCTTATCTAGCACTACAAAGACAATTCGTCTAAGCCCATGTTTTATTTTCACAATTGTAGGGTCTACCCTGCATACATTAAGTCGGGAAATGTAGGAGGTAATGTATGAACCGCTAACAACACAGTTCAGAAATACAGACAGTTATAGCTCTGTGTTTCTTGCCTTCGTTATCAACAAAGCATGCTCTAACTGGGCTTTTCTAAATTAATGCATGTGCCATGGAAAGTCTGGTTAAAAAACATAGACCCATTCTGCACTTGTGCAGCGCTAAACGCAGGATCATTACATGGGGGCGGATCATGACCCAGGGCCGTGCTATATGGTCAGGTGCACTGGCTCAGCACAGAGCTGAAGCTTGTGGTTTTTGCATCTCAGGGATGCAGAGTTCATAAATACACATAACTCGGGTTTCTCAGAGGTAATGCATCAACCTTGGACAGAGTAGACAGACAATCTCTGCTCACTATTTAAGACTTGTGCTCTCTAAAGTTCAATCAATAACTCGGAAAAAAATAGAGTTATATGTTTGAACTTTAAACACCTCAGATCCAAAACAATAAGCGCTCGGCTCTGCGCTGTGACCTGCCTCCTTTTCAGATATGGCCACGGGTGTGGGAGCCCAGAGCCAGGACATCCTTCCCTCTTTAAGATATTGCGTGGTTAAAGGTGCAAACATTTAACTGGGATATGTTCCAAGTTTATTGCTTGAACTGCAAACAGCACAGCTCAGGAGCGGGGATAGGCAGTCACTGCTGTCTGTTTCTTAGCTGTGCTGTTTGCAGCTTAAGCACAAACTCATAGATTTTCGAGTAAAGCCAATGTTCTTTACACAGTGCAGTGTCTTAAAATAAGATGAACCCCTGCACCAGCGCACCCGGTCATGGCACGCCCTGGGAATGCACAACTGAAAAACAGGGAAGGTGTCTCAAGGATCTGCTGTCATCATGTCATGCACAAAGAGGGTACAGAGTTGCATGCAGATACCGAGTAACGAGAACATGCAGTGAAAACATTGTTCTCTACACAGACCCGCATCAGGAGCGCTCAACAACAATAAGCAATCTAGATTTTTGCTCTGTTTGTTAACGTCTGTTTAGGTTTGTGGCATCTTTCACCAGGAGGCCCTTTTATTGTATGAGCTCTAGACAATACAGCTGTGTTGAAAACCACGCATTGCTCACGTACACACCTGTGTGCAAAGACAGAATAATCTCATGATAAAGTACGAAATATTTTTTACACTTAAATGATGACCTTGTTCAATTGACTTTCACAGTGAAGTGTGTTTTTTATCTTTTCATACTTTTAGCACGATGCAGGATACATTCCCTGAATATTAGTATACCAGAACAATACAGAAGTAATCAAAATTAAAACAAAGTTTATATTAAAGTATTTACGATGGAAATGTACTTTAAAATGGAAACAATTTCTACTTTTGACAAACATGTACGTGCCTACACATATTCATAAAACACATTGGGGCAGATTTATGAGGTTTTGCCGTAGGGAAGCGCAGCAGGCCTTCCTGCTGCGCTTCCCTACGGCAAAAGAAAAGGGCAGGGATGCGCCGTATCTATAAAATGCGGCGCATTCCTGTCCTTTTGCCCTGCGCCGGCGCACAATGGGCTGCCTGCGCCAACGCAGGCACCTCTGCACCATGGTGGAAGGCTGCCTGCGTTGCGGAGATGAATATTTTTGTACAGGAAGGGAAACCTTTCTGTACAAAAATAATCACAAGAGGTTTTTCCTCTTTGTATGGGTGCTGCAGAATGCAGCACACACAGAAAAAGGAAAAACGAGGAGAAATAAAGATATTTCTCCCCGTTGCGCCTCCCCTACGCCTCCCCTGGGGAGGCAGAAGCTTTTGGCGCTGCCTCAGATTTACGATTTCTCGTAAATCTGGGGCAGTGTCAAAAGGCCATGGATGTTGCTGGGAACGCCCCCAACAACACCCATTGCACGCCCCTTTAACGCAGAACACTGCGTTAAAGGGACTGATATTTATGAGGCAGCATTAAGCCAAAAAAAGTGGCTCAGTGCTGCCTGATAAATATCACGCAGGCTTCTGCGCCACGGAACGTCACAAAAAGTGACGTTCCGATGGCGCAACGGGCCTCATAAATCTGCCCCATCAGGTTTACCAGTTGATCCTGCCGTAGTTGCTAAGGGGCATATCAACAACAACCGGCGATAATTATCTCTAAGCGCACTTAGCGCTAGGATAATTATCGCCGGCTAGCGTGAATTCTTATCGCTGAGATAGCGTGCTATTAGCAACGCTTATCTCAATAGCGATAAAAATCCTCACGCTAACAGGCTAACGTGAGATTATCGCTGGAAACCCAGCGATAATCTCACGTTACCTTGTTGATAGGGACAGGCAAACTTAGCCATGATATCCTCCTTCCATAGGATATCATGGCTAAGTCAGAAAAATACCAGACGTAAAAAAGCAGCGTTAACCGTGGTTAGCGCTGCTTTTTTTGTCTCTAACAGGGTTAGCGACATTCTTGATAATAGGAGAAATGTCGCTTAGCGACATTTCTCCTATTATTTTACTCTGGAACGCCCCCTTTGCATCTCATTATAGATGCAAGGGGAAGCGTAGAGTAAAAGGGTGCTAACATGCAAATTTGCATCTTAGCACCCTGTTGTTGATAGGGCGCTAGTTTTATCTCTCCTTTTTTGGCTTTTAAAGCCAAAAAAGCAGAGATAAAGCCCTTGTTGATATGCCCCTAAGGGGCATATTATCAACGGCCAGCGATAATTATCGCTGGCCGTTCATAGCGATAGAGAAATTATCGCCAGCTATCCCTGAATATTATCGCCATGATAACGCTATATTTACAACGCATAGCGCTATGGCGATAATATTTCAGCGATAGCGGTGTTTTCAATGGAACATCGCTGGTTTTCCAGCGATGTTCCATTGAAAACAGCGATAACATTGCTGATAGGACCCTGTGGTCCTATCAGCATAATCCATATCCCATTAAAAGTATGCCTTAGTCAGGAATTTAACAGGTGTTAAATTCCTGAGTTAAGGCTGAGGTAGCGGGATTTTTTTTATCGCTGCACCTCCTTGTTAATATCGCGAAGCTGCCTTCACGATATTAACATGTGTTGTTTTCACAGCCACGCCTCTTTTGCATCTCATTAGCGATGCGAGGCGAGGCTGTGAAAAAACGGGCTCTACATCAAGGAAACACGCGCTAGCGTGTCTCCTTGATGATACTGCGATATAATTATCGCCGCTTTTCGCCCAAAAACGGACGCTAAAGCGGCGATAATTATACCGCCAGCCCTTGCTAATATGCCCCTTAGATTTTTGCCAATTAATTTCCATGTAAGTCTTGTGTTTTCGGTTATTATTCGCTGAAACCAGGAGAGTGTTAAGGTTAAAAGTTTTGCTTCCTCAAAATTTGTAAAAAAAACTGCACATTTCGTGAAGTTTGAAATTTGTTGCCAGCTGTTTCATATGAAAAGTAGGATTTTTGCTCATTTTTAAATCTGCCTGCTCCAATCGTCTAGAAAAATAGACCTGGAGAAGAAACAGCGTGTTTTCCTCTCCAATGGAAATGTGGATGAAAATGTCTGCATCGAAATCTGCAGACGTTATTATACACTTGGTGATCGTTTTTAACGCAGAAGTGTTATGTGGCATATTGTCTCTCTTTAGAGTGGAATTCCTGCCTCACATCCCACACCAGAAAGAACCTCCCAGAACATAATTTACTTCCGTAAATACATGTTTATCGTGTTCCTTTCCATTTCCGTTGATTTGTCCCTCAATTTGCCTGATTGTTTTCCTTTCTTTCTTTTTAATTTGTTGGATTGTAATTTGGGAGATGGTATGGTAAATAACAAAGCTAAATGTTTTCTTGCAGCCACATAATACTTTGCTATTGTCAGAGTCCATAAGTAGTAATCACGTCTCAATTTTGCTTGTCCCACCAGTCAAAGCGCAGAAGCTGCAATGAACACACGTAATGCTAGTCAGGCCTATCAGCTCTGAATTAGGTGATTATGGAGGGACACACTGAGATAGAAAGATAACACGGATAAAGTGAATAGGGTTTCTTCTTTCTGCCTTGGTTGCTTCTTTGTTATGCAAGAGAGAGAGGCCGGTGGATCTTGAAAATCTCTGGAAAGATTCACCTGAACTTCAGTCCAGAAGTTGGGCAAGATATTTTTGACATCGCAAAGAGACTTGGGGGCATATTATCAAGGGGCGACGATAATATTATCGCTGCTTTAGAGCCCGTTTTCGGGCGCAAAGCGGCAATATTATTATCGCATTATCATCAAGGGCACGCTAGCGCGTGATTCCTTGATGTATCGCCCCTTTTTCACACGCCTCGCATCGATAATGAGATGCAAAAGAGGCGTGGCTGAGAAAAGCAACATGGGATAATATCCCGAAGGAAGCTTCGCGATATCAAGGAGGGTTAGCGATAAATAAAATTGCGTTAAGTATGCCTTAACTCACACATTGTTTGGATCTAGTCGTAGCCGCATCGGTATAGGGGCCAGCGCTGAACAGTAACTAGACAAAGGGTCTGTTTCTGGTACCGTTGTGCTGTTTTGCTGTTGTTTGTTCCCCCTCGCGGTCCCTCTTCCAACCAGAGTTCCGAACGGCGATCCGCGGTGGCAGCAGAAGCAGCCAGCCCGCCGCTAGGCGAAACTGGGCGGAGGCTGCGCTACGGATCGCCAGAGGCCGGCGTGTAGCTGCGAGGATCGGGTTCCAGGGGGGCAGGAGAGCTTTCCTCGCTTCAACTGTTTACGACCGGGAGGAGGAGCGGGGAGATCGCTGCAGCAGTGGCACGGCTCCAGGTGATGCGTGGTCCCCCTCAATGACCCCTGTAAGGAGGAGGAGGAAGGGGGCACGGGGACAAACACCAAAAGGGAGTGAGGGTGATTGTAGAGTATCGCAGACCCCAGGGGGCACGAGAGGGCCGGGAAAGCTGGGTGAATTGGAGGAACCTGGAAAAAACACTAAAGAGAATAAACTGAACAGATACACATTAGGGAGCCGAGGTCTCTGGGAGCAGGGCCTGTCTCCTACTGATATTCTACCCGAAACGCCTACACCAGCAACTTTGCAGCCCTACTTAAAACCTTCAATATTGGACTCCACACTGCAAAAGAAAAAGCTGCAAGCAGACCACTTGCTACCCACAGAGAGAAAAAAAGTCATCAGAAACAAACAAGGTAGACAAAATAAACTGACCAACTCCCGGGTTACCCCTTCTTTGCGAACATACTTTAAGGTGCAAGCACAGGCACACGCTCAAGTCTCTATTGAGTCCATCGCCCCCACTGCTTACACTCTCGAGAATAGCACCATTTTTATCCATAAGATTCCAGAAAGTGCTGGCGGGCCAGAAAACATAAAAGTAGCTGTAAGAGTAATGGAGCCAAGAAGTGATACCATCTCATTAGAGAACAGTTTCTCTCCACTAGCAGAAATCGAGCCAATGCTAATTTCGATACAAATGTCAAAAGTCCCTGAATAAGTTTCATCTCAACAAGGTGCAACTAGCCTCAGCCTTGATCCTTCTCCTAGTACCAGGCGAACCCGTAGTCTGGATACTTCACGGAGTCTACTGCCCGAGCAGGGAGAGGGCCTGAGAGCGCAAGACTTAGATTCTAGCTCTTCGATGCACCCTTCCACAGAGACTCTGCTATCTACCCTAATATCAGATATGAGAGAGAAATTCACAGTTTCGGAAAAGAACCAACAAAAGATCCAAGGGATTTGCGAAACACTCGAACAGAAACTTAACGAAATAATGGGAAGAGTGGAGGCGTGGGAAACAGCGGTTGAAGACCTCTCAAAACAAGTAGAGAAAAACACAGCGGAGATCCTTAGACTAAATCAGAAGGATAGAGCTCTGACAGATAAGCTCGAAAGTTTAGAGAATAACGGCAGAAGAAACAACATAAGAATCTTAAACATTCCAGAAGTTCTTGAGGGAGGAGACATTAGGTCCTTTGTCGTTAATCTCCTAACCGAGCTTCACCTGGAGATTGAGAAACAGTCCCTGGAAAATGACATCCAAAGAGTCCACCGAGATCCCTTTACTAAAAAGCCGTGAAAAAAAATCCAAGAATTTTTTTTGTAAACTTTAAAACATACTTAATTAAAGAAAATATCCTAGCAAGGGATCTCAGTAAGGGAGTATACAACAAGGGGGACTGGTCTTTCCACATTAGGTCGGACATTTCACGTACCACACAGTACAGGCAGTGGGAGTTGGGAAGATATATACAAGAACTGAAGAACTTGGGTGCTACCATCAAAATACAATTCTCCGCCTCCCTGAAGGTTATGTGGAAAAATAAAATGTATAACTTCAGGGACCCGGATGAAGTTAGGCCCTGGATTGACCAGATTAAGAGCACATCCAACTGAGAAATCACTAAACTATTTTTGCCGCCTTGAGAGGAAGAGAGTCCGAAAGGGAGGTACCCAAGTACACCTCCAGTATTGAGGGAGGGTTCCTCAGGGTGGGAAGGGGAGGGGGGCACAGAAAGAAGAACAAAAAGCACAGGGGTGGTTTTTAAGCACAGGGTGGGGGAGCATTTGGAAAAAATACAAAAAATGTCCTCATTCAAAAATAAAACTTTCGAAACTTTAACCTTGCCACAGGGAATACGTTTAAACAATCTACTTTTCTATGACAGACTTGGGTAGACCATAAAATCTAAGAATTTTATCTTGGAATGTGAATGGGTTCAGATTTCCCCCCAGAAGAAGGAACATTTTAGAATATCTGCGCCTTATAAATTATGATGTTCTGCTCATTCAGGAATCACATTTATCCAAAGAAGATTGGGTAGAGATACTTAAAAAAACAAAAATGGATAGAACATTACATCTATACATCGCAGACTTCTCCCACGAAAGGAGTTGCTATTATTTTTCAAAAAACAACTCAAGCAATCCTTCGGAAAGTCACTGTAGATTCACATGGCAGGTGGGCAATTGCCAAGGCAAAAATCAATAGCTCCTGGTTTACCTTTGTGGGCTACTATGGTCCTAATATGGAGGACCCGTCCCATTTACAATTGTTATTCCTCCAACTAGTAGACGTAAATGATTCCATTATAATGGGAGGGGACTTTAATGTAGTTCTAGATCCCATATACGACTCTATGTCTAAAAGAGCTACAGGGCTACGCAACACACACGAAAAGTTCTGAAACAATTAATGTCAGACATAGGGCTTCTGGACATATGGGGCGTAAAGAGATCCAACTCTGGGACATTGGGGGGAAATTTTACTTTCCACAACAAAAAATGTGGTCATCGATCCAGGATTGACTTCTTCCTAGTAGACCATACCACCAGTAAGGCCACGACTAATGTTACTCATCTTCCAGAACACTTAGCCGATCATTCAGCTGTCCTCCTGGAGATTGTTTTACCTAAGAGTCTTTCCCCACGCAGATGTACACTAAATCGTACAATACTTCTTGAACCATTAGTCATTGATAGTTTAAAAAAAGAAACAAATGAATTCTTCTTATTCAATACAAATTCCGCATCACCTCATATGGTTCGGGATACGTATAAAGCCTTTTTGAGAGGCTTATTAACCTCTCTCTCAATAGCTCAAAACAAAAAGATGAGGGAGGAAATTAAATCGTTAGAAGCAACAATTCTTTTAAAACAGGCGTTACTAGAACATGCGCCAAACGACCCAAACAATATACAAAAGCTATCCATAGCTAAAAACGAGTTAGCAGATTATTTAGAAATAATAACTAAAAGAAAATGGGAAGCAAGTATGTTGTCTCACCACGAATATGGAGAGGGATGCGGTAAACTCCTCGCGTGGAAAGCTAAAGCAGACCACGCCAGGAATATGGTGAAGAGTCTTAAGTGTCCAATCACTGGTGGAACCATCACAGAGGACACATAGATTGAGGAGGCTTTTGCTCGGTTTTTTCTATACCTCTACTCGGAAGACCTAACCCCGAGCAAAGAGCATATTGAAGCTTTTCTATCAGGCTTACAACTCCCCACATTATCTGACTCTGACTGAGATAACCTGAGTAACCCAATTTCACTAGAAGAAGTTTTACAGACCATTAAAAATCTGAAGAAAGGAAGAGCCGCGGGTCCCGACTCCATCCCTAACGAAATATAATATTCTTAAAGAAGAACTAGCACCATTTATGCTCCAATTATTCAATTCAGCTTTTACATCTGCTTTGGAACTCCCCTCGGCCTGGAATGAAGCCACTATCACCACCATTATAAAACCAAACAAAGATCCACTGGTTTGTGAATCATACAGGCCTAATTCCCTTCTGAACTGTGACCATAAAATATATACTCAGATTCTAACTAAAAGGTTGGATAAAGTAGCTGGGTCTATAATCCATCCAGATCAGAAGGGCTTCATGAAGGGGAGGAATCGGCATCAATTAACGCATGATCTTATAGGAGCAATCGACCTGGCAAATTTATATCAGATCCCACTAGCAATTATGACTTTCGACGCGGCAAAAGCCTTCGATAGGGTCAGCTGGCCCTTCTTAATTAAGGTGATTCAGCGTTTCAATCTAGGAGAAACCTATGTAGCAGCAGTGAGGGTCCTGTACAAAAGTCCATCTGCCAGGGTACTTGTCAACGGCAACCTAACAGAACAAATTAAGATCTCCCGAGGGACCCGTCAGGGTTATCCCCTTTCGCCCCTTTTTTTCAACATGTATATCGAACCACTAGCATGTAAATTAAGATCTTGCCAGGCCATTTCCCCCATTTGGTGTAAAGGCTGGGAATAGAAAATAGGTCTATATGCCGCTGACCTTATGATTTTGACGGGGAAACTGGAGCACTCACTCCCCAAGATCTGAGAGCACTTGGAGAACTTTGGGAAAGAGTCCGGTTACTCAATTAACCAGCAGAAAACAGAGCTAATGACCTGGAACACCTCTTACAAAAGTGACCAATTAAAACATCAAATAAGATACCTCAGGGTCCAAATAGTTGAAAATTTAGATAAGATACCGCAGGTGAATTTCGATAAAACAACTATTAGCGTGCGACAGCAGCTACAGGCATGGGAGACCCTCCCACTCTCCATCTTGGGTAGGTCTAACCTGTTAAAAATGTCAATCTTACCAAAATTCACTTTTCTATTTGATTCAATCCCTTTAGAATTCTCCAAAGTTTGGTTTAGAAAAGTACAGGGGCTATTCTCCTTTTTTATCTGGGTCAAGAAAAATCCAAGAATCTCCCCGAAGAAGCTTAGGAGGAAAAGAGCCCATGGAGGCATAGCCACCCCGGACTTATATATATATTATTGTGCCTTCCATTTGAAAAATTCACGCCAACTATTAAAAAACAGCTCGGCCTTCTCACCACTTTTTAAGGTCTTAACAGCTACTCACAGGACCCAAGCTGACTTCTTCCTCTCAAAGTTTGGCCACCCCAAATTCTTTAAGAAGGTTAGGTTGAAGATTCTCCTAGCCGCAATCAGAGTTTGGTCTCAGGTGAGGGCATTGCTATGCATACCTTATTACAATGATGAAGCATCTATATGGGACTCCCCAGGTAAACCGGCATGCCTACTGGATGCACCTGCACTCCCCCTATGGAACTCCGGGATAATTAAGTTGGGGCAGTTAATTGTGGATAATGATCTGATCCCATCACAGTGCTTATCTGAACTATCAAACAACTCTGTTTCAAAATTAAAGTACTATCAGATCTAGAGTTGGTTAAAATCGCTAGGGAAGGAGACAGTAGGGAAACGGGATCTGGTGAATGAGATCTGTAGAAGATCCACAAAGCGGAAAGAGGTGGCAGCATGGTACTGGCTGATGATTGAGACCGGGAGGAAAGAACAAATCCATTCTCAGAGAGCTGGAAGAAGGACCTGCTGGGCGAGGACCTCTAAACTTTAGGGCAAGTATCTATGTCTGTCTTGTGGTCATATGTGAAACCTGCACCTTTAAAGAGAAACCATCTCTTCACTGTCCACAAGGCATACTGGACACCGCAGAAACTATCAAAGATGGGGAACGGAGCGACAAAGAAGTGCCCGAATAACGTGAACGAGGTCCACATGTTCTGGCAGTGCCCTTCAATTCAGCTATTCTGGAATCATCTGAGTAAGATCATTTCCGATATTATCGGCAGAGAGGTCGGGTTGACTAGAACCTCAGTTATTTTTGGGGTGTTTCCAAGTGGGACGAAAAACGTAATATTTAGAAACCAGAAAGTGCTCTTTTTTGTTTTGATACTTCTGGCGCGAAGGGAGATATGTTTAAAATGGATTCTCCCTTCTACCCCCACAAAAATTGAATGGATTGGCTCAGTACAGCGAATTTCACAACTAGATCGAGTAAATAAACGAGTTAAAAAAACAAAATGTTGGGATTTGTGGGACACCTGGTTCACTGCATATGTGTCTAGCTTTTCTTAATAATTTAATGTACACAATCTTCCCTGTACAACCTTTTTTTTTTTTTTCAGTGGGCATATTACCCAGATTTTCTCTGTCTCCGGCTTCACCCTTTCTATCTGAGTTTTGTCTTTTTCGTTTCTTTTCCTGTAAGAACCTCAATTTATGCACTTATGCACTTATCGGTCCAATGATTACGAAGTTGCTCTGCAGGTCCACATGACAGGTGCCAAGATAATTTTAGCAACACTGGCCTGTAGAAGAATAGGGGCCACGGTCAACCAAGGCAGGTCATTTTGATAATCAACCCCGGGGGGTATAATTTAATTTACCCATCCTTCGGTACGGAGTGCCCGGGTGTCCATTGGCCCTTTACTGGTTTGACTAGTCCCATCTTCTTGAACTCAGAGCATCCTTTCGATGAATGAGGACTACAAAAAATAAAAATAAAAGAGTGTCATGGCCAGCCAAAACTCACAACAATTCAGCAACCAATGTATATTACTTCTGGACTGCTGGGAACGTCCATAACTTTTGATAATGGATATTTCTTTGCAAGGAATAGTCCCCTACACCTTGCCATATTGAGTCTCTCTCCCCCCCCGTTCCAAGCCAAGGATGCAAGCCTATATGGCCCTCCTCCCAACATGGAAGTACAGAGGGACATAGAGATGAATACAACCCAGAGCATGTCATATAAGTAGACCAGCCATCGTCTGGGTGATCTGTAGTCAGTAAGAATCTGTCCTGCACCACTGGCATGCCTGTGTCTGAGCATCAGGCCTTTGTTCCTGATGTTCCATTTAGTTTGATTTTGGCAGCAACTAGTGTCCTTTCTATTGCTGCTTGTTCCTTCGGTGGTCTGTTCCGGAGTTTCCGAAAGGTGCAACGTCAGTTCCTCTGTACCATCTATTCTTCAGCTGTTTCTCTAAAATCCAAGGTTGCTTTCTCCCCCTTGGTCTAGAACCAACTCTATGCCTTTTTCAGGGAGGAGAAGAATAGGGCTGTGCCTCCATTCACCACCTTGAGCTTTGCCGGAAACAACAAAGCATATTTACGTTTGAGGAACCATAGACGCTGCTTTACTTAGTGCCTTTGCACATCTGTCATGTAGTCAGAAAGAATTATGACAATACTGTTCTCTACATGCTGTAGAGATTTAGCTCTGGCCATTTGCAGGATGTTGTACCTGACCCAGAAGTTAAATAACTTAATCACCACCAGTCTCGGAGGTGCCCCTGGAGGGGGCAGCCTCCCGGGAACGGTATGTGCATGTTCCACTAAAAAGAAGGCTGTAGGTTGCCCTAGTACTGTGTTCACCAACTAGTACTCCAGTTAGACAGCCATACTTGGTTCTTTCACTCCCTCTCGCAACCCCAACACTGTGATCTTATTTTGCATTGATCAGCCTTCCACATCATCTACCCAGGGTCTCAACAGTCCAAATTATTTTGAAGGTTATTAATCTGTGTCTGTGCAGAAGTCATGAATGGTTGCACTGTCACCAGTACAGAGTAGTGTCTTTGACTTTTATATGGACTTCCTGAAAATCCCCCACATCAATCATCAAGTGTCCAATTTGGGTGCCAAAGACATTCTCAGGCTGCTTAATTGCAGCAAGCTCTGTAAATTTCTCCCTGTGGTCACGAAGCATCAGTTCCATGGTCGCTGCCACGGGTGGCAGGGCAGCGATAGTCACTACTTTCATGGCAGGCATTGCTCCATCACCAGATTTGCTCCTTGTTTGTTTCACTATAACAGTAGGTGAGATCTAGTCAAGGCAGGCCAATTTCAAGTGGAGGCAGGCCTTTCTGCAAAGACTCATGTGATGGTTGCAATAGCGAGCAGCCTCTCCACCTCGGTCTCAGAGTATGGGCATGGATTTTGGCAATTTATGCTAAGGTTCTCCCAATTCTCCAGAGTAAATCTCAGCCTTTACCACCTGGGGCACTGGGCACAGATATAGCGGGAATTTCCCAGAGTCCAGCAAAGTAGTTAGAGGGCAGAGGCAGTTATGGGGGAGGGAGCCCAGTGTGTGCCCACATCAATATGTAGCTACAAGAACCTCCTGCCTCTCCGCCGCAAGCACCAGCGGCCTCTTACTCATTAGTAAATTCTTCAGCTCCTCCTCCCACTGGTGAGACTCCTTCCAGGGCACAGTGATACACCAGTCATGTCCACGTGACCACAGCAACGTTTTCAGTCAATGCAGGGACCGGTCAGCAAAGAGGGCCATGCTCAGAAGCCAGTGCCAGCCATGCCCTCACTTCCACACTACTGCCTCTCGTGGCCTGAATGCCTCAGTTCCGATGCCACCTACCCAAGCCCATGAGGCCCATGCAGGTCCAACGAGGTGGGTGCTGATGGTGATGGTGAAGCTGCAGGACCCCCTCTTGTTGGCTACATGGGAGGGAGAATGATTCTATTTTTTCACAGGATCGTGTCAGGATGGAGCTCTTGCTTAAGTGTCTGTCCTAGTTGCCATCTTGGAAACAACCACCATGTAAACCTTTGAGTTATCACTGCACTATCATTACTTATGTGCTTACTGTTTGGTATTAAAATAGCATTTTTTATTTTCTCTTCTGAAGATCAGTAGCAGGGGAATAAAGACAGAAATGTTCAGATCTTTCTTGCAGTGCCTTCTGCAGTAAAAGAAACATATGGTTCTGTGGGCACCAGCAGGTAGCTGATATGAAGCATAAAAGCTCCTGCACTGACTGTAGTCACTGGTATTGGCAACACCACAAGGGTCTTCCTGGCTGAAGACCAATGAGAAGTCTAGTAAAGTGCAGACTCAAGCTGATGAGAAACGTAAGTGGAGGGGTCTTGACAGCTCACCCAGATTCATGACACAACAGATTGCAATGCCTGGGTGTAGTGAGACATGCTTCAACATAGCTAGGTCAGGGAGAGAGAAATGGGTTGTTTCAAATGTATTATTTAGCGAATCTGTCTCCTCCCTTGCAATATTCTTGAAATGTGTTTTGCTGTCTAGTTGACATGCTCTTAATTGTATTAATGTTTTTGGAGTGCCTTGAGTTTCACCTTATATTTTTTATTTCATTCAATAAGTTTATCTTGAAATGTTGTTTTAAATTATTATTTAATCAGCGGAATGCCCATCACTCACTAGCAAATTGCTGTTTCTCATTGCCAATCAGAAGTTCAGAACCTGTATCCCTACGAATTAAATGATACGAGAATCAAAAGCATGTATGGTACAATGGGTAAATGTACATCTGCTTTGATTAGACATGATGCAATTAAAAAGTCCTCCCCTGCATCACCCAATATGATTGTTTTGGCCATTAGAAAAATGCTTTAAGAAAAAAGTAAGAGTGGTGATTTGTTTGGCGGTTGAGGTCTTACTTCCCCCTGTGGTAATTCTCCGGCCAAAATGTTTGCTTAGTTTGTCAGAATCCCTTACTTTTGTGTTGCTATTGGTGGCAGCTGAGTGGAAATAAACCATGTTCGTCGTGGTGTAAAAAATCACAAATGCTCCTGATCACTACTCGCAGTCATCCGAAGACAAGCCTGTGTGATTTCCTACAGCTTTTAGAATTTTGTACCATTTTACTTCGTGATTTTCGGTTACTCAAAGAGATATTACTCGATATGGGGAGTTTCCATTTTCTTACAGGCTAACATTGCAACCTTTGGAATGCATATTAAAAAGTACGACATGGATCTCCAATCCCATGATCCAGGTTACTGTCACATTGCATAAACCATTGTATACACTTTGGTTTATAAAATAATAACTTCACTTGTTTGAAGTTGACTAGGTTTCCAAAAGTCCTGTTGTAGGGCCTTCAAAACGCTGCACCATTCTTGGCCAAGACAATGAATGAGAACAAGGCTATCAGCATCCCATTTTTAAAAAGACCTGTGGAAGAGCAAGGTAACAGAATGTATATGTTAAACTGATCAGTGATGTCGCATGTGAAAGAAGGAAGTAAACATTCTTTGGATGACTTTTAAAATCAGATCATATGAACTATCTTCTGGCATTGTTTAAATTTTGTACATTTTGTTATATTTTAGTCTTTCTAGACTTATGAACTCCAGTAACACGAGAACAGATGCCATGTAGTTATTGGTTATAAAGGTGATTATTGAACTAGGCACATTACGTTTACTCACTTCATAAATAATTAGTTATTTTTCCAGTCAGGCAATCCATGTTGACCACGCACAAATTCATTTCAAATTATCTGTTTTCTTCTACTTATGCCTCTTCCTCATTTCTGGAATCAGCAGTCCGGAAGCTCACTGTAGCTGATTTTTCATTCAATTATTTTTATTTGGCTGCAATGGTTAGGTCTGGTGTTACCCAACATTTTTTCATTTTACTAAAATTATATGTATGAAATACTACTTTTAGGGGCAATAACAAACCCTCTTCATCCGTTGGTCTGTTATTGCCTCATGCACAAGGTTGGGCAGGGGAACATGACAGTCCCCTGACGTCGGAGAAGGCTCTGCAGGGATATGTACTTGCCTTACCCGATCGAGTAGGGTCTGAGGTGCGCTTGGTAGTCATGAAAAAAGGAGCAATCTATGCCACTGGGGGTGCTCGCCACAAGCAGGGAGCCCCTGTCATCCTGGAGTCACCTGGCTGGGGACCCGCACCGGCAGAGTAGTGCTTTGAACAGCAGTAACACCTGGGTCTAGCATTACCAGAGCTAGCACAAACTCTAACAAGCAGGAGTTAGTCAGAATGGCTTGTTCAGAGTGCACTGAGGCAGCAAGCACTATGTTGGTTCTCAAGTGTGCCTGCACTCAGTGGAGCAAAAGATGTGAGGACGTTGTGGCTGGACGTTAAGAGTTGGTGCAGGTAAGGGGGCCCTCTGGGTGCATGGAGACAGTAGATCCCTTATCCGTAAACTTCTGTGTGGGCTGCAGCACCAGGGAGGATCAGTTGAGGTCCCGAGCAGTCAGGGGTGTGTCCGTGATATCAGACCCTGGTGCAGAAAAAAAGTACAGCTTGGCGGAGCCCCTGACCCCACGGGAACTGTGAGGAGTGGTAGACCCCCTCTTAAGAGGGCTGGTTTTGAGGACTGTAGCAGCAGGAGAGTTAGTTAGGAGTCTGGGTGCTCTATCACTGGGAATCATCATCAGTCAACCCCTTTGGGATTGCTCCCTATGATGACCACAAAGGCTAAAGTAACCCCTTCTCTCAACTCTTTTTTATAAAATCATGTCATGCAATAAGGAAGGTCAGAAGAAGTCTGAGGAAGGGCAGATGGTGGGAGTAATGAGTGATCGTTCTGCTCAGAATGGTGCCTCCTGCACTAACCTCCCTAGAGATCAAGCTAGAGAAGGTGCAGATCATGCACCAGCACCACAGAAGGCGCAAAAAGGAGAGCTCTCTTACTCCTCTCATTTCCACTTAGGCATTACACAGAAGAAGAATCAGGACTCAGTGTTGCTTGGTGGTCCAACAGAGAATATAAACAAAAAAAGTCTACTTGTGACTGTCCTATCAATGGAATAGTAAGTTGTATCAGAGAAAACGATTTGGTTTCTTAAAATAACCCTCACCCACTAAAATGTCCCATGGTGGCATGCTTCATCATAGGGTGCTTCCTGCCACACTGCGGGACGGGGCGTGCTACGACCGACGAAGACGTGGGAGCACTTTGTTGGGTGTTGACTATGAGTGGAGGAGAGTGGAAGGGTCAGAAAAAAAAGTGTTGTGAAAAAGTACAGGGCTGGTTGGAAGATAATGGCCCCTATGTAAGAACACATTTTCCCATAGGCACAGAGTGGGCAAAACCCTTTCATACATCAGGACAATATTTATTAAGTCCTTTAGGTGGTACTACTAAAACCGGGGTAGTGGAGATTTACACTATGATGGTTGTTATTTTCTCCAGGTCAACATGTTTCAAGCCTAAACCCATAGGCTTTTCATCAGGACCAGAGGTATTGATCCCAATTACCACTCCTACTATGACTTGATTAGACTAGTTGTAAAATTCTCTGTACTGGTGAAATGCTAAATTCATGCATTAATTGTACCTACTAGGTATGTAGATTCAGTTAAGACCTACTAGGTATGCTGATTCTGTTTAGACATAGCTTACATTTGTTCATGCCCCATGAGCACTTCGCAGGAAGGAAGGAGTGCTTTTAGTCAAACAGTCCTCAAAGCAATGCCCTTGCTCAGCATAGTCTGCCTTCCCATGGCTCCGGAGACCAGCAGAGAAAACATGCCCGTGCTAAAGTGGTTTAGCAGACTCTATGATTCAGACAAAAACTGATGGGGGTCAAGCAACACTTTAAGATATCTTAATAGATTTGGGTCAGGAGATACATCCAAATTGAATAAAAAGGGGATCCAGGGAGTATGTCACACCCTGGAGATGAAACTGGACGATGTTTGTGAGAGGACGAAGGTGCTTGAGATGAATGTGCAGAGGCTAGGAGGTTAAAAGGAGCTTTGATGATATGAAGGCACTCAAGTTACAGAATCAAACTGTACAAAATGACTTGGAAGGGCTAGAAAATTACTCCAGTAGGAACAATTTGAGGATCCTTAATGTTCCAGAGGCAGTTGAGGGTAGAAACTGGAAGCGCTTCTTGATTAATCTCCTTAGGGGTTGGGGGTCCTCAAGGGTAAAGCAAAACCAAAGGGGATGATGGACGGAGTGTTGAACATTGCAAGCACTCGCCCCAAGTCAACTGATCTGGGTTTAATCCATCATCATTCTTTAGCTCACTCCGCCACCCCAGTTCAGACACGGCCATATGCAAATCAGTCTGACCCTGTGCCTCATGGGAACAGTCCAACCCGAACTGCCAAGCCATGTCTTTCCTGGACCAGAAACATGCATCCTGGGACTGGTTTCTGGCTAATCAGCCGTGATCAGTCAGGCTAGCTTGAATCCAGTGGCAAAGTGAGAAAGGGACTCATGTCTGGGCATACCCTGCCAAGGGTAGTCAAGAGTTGGAATTGAAATGAGAAACACAAGGAATCTATAGGGATCCCTTCAAAAGGTCAGTGGGCTGGAGAAGACCAAGGAAACGTTTGATAAACGTCCTGTCATACAGCTTTAAGGAACTGATCCTGAGTTTAGACTTGAAACAAGGGAAGTTGGCTGGTGAATTCTTCATATGTACCATCAGATCAGACATATGCAGGGCTACTGAACGGAGGCAGTGGGAGTTGGGCCATGAGAATTGGGAAATGCAGAAGTTGGGTGCTAGGGTCCACTTTAAGTTTCTGACCCTGCTCTGATCTATGTGGAACAATGAGATTAACAACATCAGGCATACTGAGCAGGCGGAGGACCTCATTAAAAAGATACAGAGCTCACCACATGGCCAATGAAGTGCTCTTTTCTCTCCTCCAGTTTTCTTTCCTTAAGAATGAGTGGTTTTGATCCATCTCCAGATGTTATTCTTTGTGTTTGCTTATTCATTTGATGAAAGTGGAGGTTTGGCATGGTAGTTTTGAGTTATCCTCCTAAGGTGGGGCCCAAATTGGCATTGAGGAAATACCAGTATCAGTAGTTCGGCAGTGCTTCGGGGGGGGGGGGGTTCACTGGGTGGGGTATATTTGGGGGATAAGGTTGGGAAAGTGGCAAAAAAGGGGGAGGCAAAATTTGTCCTCATTGGCAAGTTAGCTGGTTCAGAGCTAGTTTTACTTTCAGTAATAGCTACCCAAAGCTCTCTTGTGAGGGTAGAGGGTTTCTATTGAAGGGGTAAAGGGCAGAGATCTTGGAAAAATCAGTAGGGCAGCAAAGGAATTAATGATATTAATATAGAATGTCAATTGCCTCCGGTGGAGGGGGAGGCAAAGACTGATCTCTCAGTATTTGAAAGATTGCCAGCCGCACATTATTGTTCTGCAGGAGATGCATCTTTCCGCAGCGGAGTGGTCAAATGTGTATTAATCAGATCTTTTGTTCTGACCAATCCTGGTCCACTAAGTGGGTAGCTCATAATATCAGGAAGAATGCAGGTACAAATATAGTTGATTTTAAAACAGATTGTTCAGGCAGGTGGATTTTAGGTAGGCTGACCTTTTGGCAGTTTATTTTAACATGTGGGTGTTTTTATTGCCCAGATTGTGATGGCTTTTTCCTCCTGTGTAATATAGGTGAAAATCTGCTGTACTTCCTTACCCCCGTAGTGATAGGGGGATTTCAATATCTGCTTGGTTGAAGTACTTAGATAGATTATCACTGTTAGAAATTTGGTTTCTGGTTGGCAGAGGCATTCCCCCTGTCCAAACAGGAACCACAATCCTAGTCAGGGTAAGTGTAGTACACGCTAAACGTTTACCTGTGCTCACCCTCTGATAGTTTGGCACACAGCAGTCAGGCTAAACTAAAGAGGCAATATTTAAAGTGTTTACACAAAAACACACACACAGTAACTGTGAGAACACAACAAAAAGACTCCACACTGTTGCAGAAATAAAGCATTCATGAGTTATGAATGCTGTTACAAATTGAGTTGTCTGTTTAGCAGAGTATATGCCCTTTTAAGCAGGAACCACAATCCTAGTCAGGGTAAGACAGATATACAACCTAAATTAACCTGTGCTCACCCTCTGGTAGCTTGGCACAGAGCAGCCAGTCGGCACTTAAGAGGCAATGTGTAAATTATTTGTGCAATACTTGAATTACAGATACGCGGTGAAAACACCACAAAAATACTCCACACCAGTTTAGAAAAATAGAGGATATTTAACTGAGGAAAACAAGACTAAAATGACAAATATCCAATAAGTAGAACATGAGATACAATTTTTTCAAGATTAAATACAGTGCTTAGAAGTCAACAGAGCTAAAAGGCTACTTGAGGTCACGCTAGACTGGAGTAAATCCAAAGTTCAGGCAGGCTTCAGAACCCATGCAGGGCAAGCTGAAAGAGTACATTGTACGGAGCAAGTGCCAGCGTCAGAGTCGATGTGTCAGAGCTTCGCTTCGCAGTTGGTGTCAAAGGGTTAGCACTGCGTTGGAGTCGAACCACAAATCGGTGTCCTCGGATCGGCTGTGCATTATCGAAGAATTTCGAATTTGAGACCCATGGTTTTGTTGAAACAGCACTGAGTCGATGTCGTAGGACACTGCATCAGTTACAATCAGGGCAAAGGAGTCACTAAGTCAATTTTTGCAGAAAACAGCTGCAGAACCTAAGTCTGAGGCCCAGGACTGGAGAGGGCACCTCAGGCAAGGGTTGGACTCACAAATGGCAGTCCAGCACTACAAGCAGAGTTGCAAGAAGCCTTTGTGACCCTGAGACTTCAGAGAACAGGTGGCACAGAATGGTTGAAGCAAAAAAATGCTAACTTTCTACAATTTGGGAAACAGAGGGGTTGGGTACATATCCACAGCCGCCTTGGGCTTCTAACAAATTGCACAAAACATATGACGTGGCTGTGTTATTTCAAGTCACTTTAATCAAAACCTAGGGCAAGTGAATCAATAAACTTGGCCTGTGTATTTAATTCACAGTAAAGTCCAACATAGTCATTGCATTTCCAATGTGTCTTTAAAAAGGACATCACTCAAAAGAACTAAATGTTGAAAACAGTCCATAATATGAGTACCAGAGGAGCCTGTCACTAATACTCCAAGTAATCATGACCTGCTTGGTGTACACATAGGGGTTTCAATAACAACTAGTCGGGATAGGTTCTTGATTGCAGAATGCCTTTTCACTATCCATGTTTTTGTTGAATGCCCAGTAATTACTACATAGTGTATGTCACATGTTTGTAGTCATCAAGTTTAATAATGTGTTGGCACTGTCCGGAGTGTGGTACATTTGATCAGTGTTAAAGATGAGTAATGTCCTTTTTAAAGACACATTGAAAATGCAATAACTATGTTGGACTTAACTGTGAAATAAATACAGAGGCCAGGTTTATTGATCCACATGCCTTAGTTTTTGAGTAGAGTGACTTAAAACAACATAGCCACCTTGTATGTTTTGTGCAACTTTCTAAAAGTGAAAGTTTCAGACAAATTTTTTTTTCTTCACTTTATTTATAAATTGAAGAGACAGTCAATATACCATAGTTAGGACAATCAGAAAATCCATCTATAATAGGCCGGTATGTCAGAGAACAGGACACATGTAGATTACAATACAGTATAACAATCAAAACATACATTTCTGCAACATTGGGTATCCAAGGACGATGGTAAGCGAAGCGTATGCACAAACAGTGTACAGCAACATAATTGGGATAAGGCGGTAGTGTGGTCTAGTGCCGATATACGTATCATGGGTCCGTGCCGGTGCAGTGCATGCATTCCAGTACCCCTGTTAAGTAGAAGCGGGGGTGCTGACCGCTGTAGGGATGAGATGGTCTCCACCAATGGAGCTGTCTCTGCGGCTAAGCCAATTAGTAAAGCGTGCCCAGATGTCCTTGGGGCAGGATGCAGTGGGCTTGAGGTTCCAGTAGTTGGCAAACTGCCCCTGACAATATGCCACGTCCTATATCCAAGTTTTCACTCGTGAACCCATCGGGGATCCCCAGTGGGTAGCCAGACCGCGCCGGGCAAGTACTAGTAACATTGCGGTTAAGCGGCACTATTCTGTCTTAGTCTGCGCCACAAATCCCAATAACATAACCATTGGAGAGCATTCGAGTGGCTGGCCCGTAACAGCCTGGATTGTATCTGGCATCTCCCCCCAATACTGGGAGATAACAGAGCATTCCCATGCTACATGCAGAAAGGCAGCTCCCTCCCGTTTGCACTTCCAGCAACTTGAGGTGGCTCTAAGTTTCAATTTAAATAGTTATAGGGGAGTACGGTAGTACCGGTGGAGAACCTTGAAGTGTATGAGCCTCAATTTATAATTTGGGGAAAGATGTCTCATTTGCGCGCAGCAGAAAGCCCACTGATCGCCCGATAGCTGATCTGGGAGGTCCAATCGCCACTGTCTGAGTGCCCCCGGATCTGCCCACTGCGTGTAAGATTGCGTGTAAGTATAAAGTCTAGTGACCAGTTTCTTTGAAGATGGTGAAGTAAGCAGATTCTCTAATGAGTGCAATGTGGGGGGGGGGGGGGGCTGGAAAAGTGGGATGCAGTTGTGTGCAGATTTAGATTCCGTATATAGGTTCCCGATTTATGCCCTTATATAGGTACAATTCACATTGCCCTTATTTGGACATAGAAATCCGGCCCGTATTTAGACATTGTCCGTACAAACCAAATACAGGCATGGCCACCTACATCCGTCCATCCACGTCACAACAAAATCTTGGAAAACCAGACCCTTAAGCCTTTAGTAATTCCCCTCAACTTGAATATTGATTTCTCCAAGAACTCATTAAGTATGCAAGAACATCTATTCCTAAGGGGTTCATTCATGACGTTCCTCTGCCCGACTTTTACGTCAATACTGACATTCCTAGACACCTTCAAGGTATAAATATACCAGAACTTGCCCTGGCAAATTGCGGTTCCCGGAGGATTCGATCCAACCCAGACTACGCGGTTCGCCACGGCAAGTTCGGAAGGAGATCGAGTTCCAGCCTGATGCACTGACGCTGCCATACTCCTCGCAGAGAATCCAGCTCCAGTGCTCTCTGCTTTCCCTTGCGTGGAGTTAGACTATCGAGTCCAGAAAAGAGATTCCATCCTCTCTCATTCTCAGGTATGGAGCTGACTAGAACGTAGAGAAACTTTTGGCAACTCTTGGCTAAACTAAGATATAGCCAGCTATACTTTAGAAATAGCACCTACTTCAAACCTCGTACTGCACTTAGGTTATGAACACTGGGGTAGAACAATTTAGAAGCATCAGATGAGTATCACATTTTAGCATTATGTTATTTATGTATGTATTTTGATTAATATGTCATAGCTACAAACCATGCTATAGCAGTATTATTTTATCTTACTGCTAACCTCGTACATATTGTACTTCGCAGTCTGTCTTACGATTGTAGCAATTCATATCTCTTGCATGAGAAATAAGACTGTTCAATAAACCCTTTTATTTAAACTCCCATCTCTCTATTTCTGTGCAACTCTGTAGAAACAAAGCATGCATGATTGACTGAGTGAAACTGTTATCTATTGTTTCCACGATTCTGAGATTGTTCCGATTCTAAAGGGAAACAAAGTTGTCGGGCCCGATTCACAGAATTAACTTAAGACAAAATCCTAAACTTAGTACCATTTTGGTATTCACAGAATGCACTTACTACTTCTGGTATTCACAGAATGAATTTACTACTTTTGCGATTCACAGAATAAACTTACTACTTTTGCTATTCACAGAATGGATTTACGACTACTAACTTTACGTCCGCACTCGGGCTGGAAATTCCGGCCCGGAGGCGGAGCTTCTGGGTCGGAGGCGGGGCTTCCGTGCCGGAGGCGGGGCTTCCGGCCCGGAGGCGGAGCTTCTGGCCCGGAGGTGGGGATTCTGGCCAGTGGCGGAGATTTAACCATGGCCAAAATCTCCATCTCTGGGCCGGAAGCTCCGCCTCCGGGCCGGAATTTCCGGCCCGAGTGCGGACGTAAAGTTAGTAGTCGGAAATCCATTCTGTGAATAGCAAAAGTAGTAAGTTTATTCTGTGAATCGCAAAAGTAGTAAGTTCATTCTGTGAATATCAGAAGTAGGAAGTGCATTCTGTGAATACCAAAATGGTACTAAGTTTAGGATTTTGTCTTAAGTTTGTTCTGTGAACCGGGCCCGTCATGTTTATGCGGTTGTCAGAGACTAATCCCTTCTTGTATATTCAAGAAGTTTCTAGTGACCTCTGAGTTAGCTGGCACACACAAGTAATTAAGTTTAATATACTCGATAGAGACATACTGACCTTAGTCCGATGTCAAATCTACAGTGTATGTTATTCCAATGCGCAGAGCTTATCAGGGATATAGAAACTACACTACACAGTGACTTGCAAGCAGCTTTGAGCTGATGTAATAACCGCTCCAATAATGGGGTAGACCCCTCCGTGTGTTCAGTTGTCCTATCAAAGAAAGTGTTGTTTGGATAAAGGTCTCCCATTGTTTTGAGTCCCATATCGCGTGCCCTAGTAATGGCGCCCTTATCCTGCAGAAAAGGAAAATGTGGGTGCTGTGCAATCGGAATGGTGGATGCATAGAGCAGAGGCACCCGGGTCCGTCTTCTCAAGCCCTCCCAGTCCCTTCTCATCATTTTAACAGTGTTGATTTCTGTAGGAGTCCTGCGGTAGGGGTGATATAAGGCCATATGTAATGGAATCGGATTAGCGATATCTCTCTCAGTCGCAACATGGGGTTGAAAAGGAACAGGGTGTATCCAGTGATGCAGGAATTGGGCCTGTACGCTAAGGGCGTACAATTCAAAATCTGGGGCACCCAACCCGCCCTTGTTCAGTGGTCTCGTCAGTAGGGCCCAGCTTACCCTGGGTTGGCTGCCGGCCCAGACCATAGAGATCGCCACAGAACGTAGCTGTGAGAAGAAGGCCTGTGTAAGGGGCAGCGGAATATTCGCAAATAAATATAAAAATTTAGGGAGGACAATCATCTTTATGATGGCTATTCTGCCAGCCAGCGACAGGGGCAAGGCAGACCAGAACCTGATTCGATCTAAGAACCAATTATACAGTTTCCCGAAATTGAGGGACCAGATGAGCTGCAAATCTCTACTTAGCCATATACCCAAATACTTTACTGAGTCTTCCGCCCACATCAATGGGAATTCTACGGCACGATCTACTGGGGCGTCCGTTAATGGCAAAATGGAAGATTTCCTCCAGTTAATGGTAATTCCAGATAGCCCTCCGAAGTGGAGCATCTCTCTCAACAGCGGATTGAGGTTTTCATTTGGATGTCTGACATATAAGGTGATGTCATCAGCATACATAGATATGGTGAGATTACGTTCAGTGTAGAGCAAACCTCACGCCTGATGATGCTGATGAATCCGGGATGCCAGTGGCTCCATTTCAATAGCAAATAAGAGGGGAGAGAGGGGGCAGCCCTGCCGTGTACCACAGGAAATTGGGAAAGCGTCTGATATGAGCCCGTTCACGAGTAGGCGAGCAGTGGACCTCGTGTAAAGCAGTTTGATTAATATAATAAAATTAGGGCTAAAACCTAGTCTAGGCAGTATGGTAAAAAGGTATGGCCATTCTAAGGAATCAAATGCCTTAGCGGCGTCTAAAAAAAAACAACAGTTGGGAGCTTGGGGTCAATTTGATGGAGGACGGAGAAGAATGTTCTCAGATTATGTGCAGTTGACTGTCCTGGAATATATCCAGATTGGTCCGGTCAGGCGATAAGTGACATTAGGGGTTTTAGCCTGTTGGCGATGAGTTTCGCCAGTATTTTAGTGTCCACATTTATGAGTGACAGGGGTCTGTACGAATCACAGCTTGTAGATGATTTGTCTGGCTTCAATAAGGTTATAATAGTGGCCTCTCGCATCGATGGGGGGAGAACCTCTGCCTTCAATGATTCCTGGTAGACATCAAGGAGGCGGGGGTCAAGTGCCTCTGCATAGGTTTTGTAGAAAAGCGTGGTTAGTCCGTCTAGCCCCGGAGCTTTGCCGGAGAGGAGACTTTGAATAACTTGCGTTATAACCTCTACGGTGAAGGGAATATCGAGATATTCCCTGTGAACGGGACTTAACCATAGTAGCTCCAGGGAGTCCAGATATTCAATTAGATCTGGAGGGACTGATCTCTGCGTAGCTGTGTATAGGGTTGCGTAAAACGTAGTGAGGTGAGCATGTGTATTGGTTTGACCTCGGATAGGCGGGGCATCTGCCTCTGCTAATTCGGAAATATGCGTAGGTGCAGTGCATTGTTTCAATAGATTTGCAAGTGTTCTGCCTGGCCTATCACCCTCCCCATACCCCCTGGCTTTCGCCTACTTGCCCAAAAATCTAGTTTCTCTCTCGGCCTGTACCTCAATTTCGGAAATGGCACTGCAAATTGAAGCTAAAGTTGTCATGTCGTTAGTGGAATAGTATTGGGTTTCTAGGTCCTTGATATTTTCCTCAAGTTTCGTCAAAGTGGTGCATATGGACTGGAGCCAAGGAAGCCTGCTCCTTGGATATGCATGCGCTATGTATAAGGACCTTAAAGGCCTCCCATAAGGTTGAGGCAGAGTCTACAGAGCCTTTGTTAGTACTGAAGTAGTGTTGAATTTCTTGGGCAATTTCTTCCTTAAATGCAGAGTCTAAGAGAGCGTGTGGGGGAAGTCGCCAGAGTAAGGCACGAGGCAGTGTACTGGAAATGCGCCATTGTAGCATTACAGGCGCATGGTCAGAAAGAGTGCGTGGCATATGTCTCACCTCTAGCGTCCATGACATCACGTTAGCTGTGAGTAACCAATAATCTAAACAAGACCAAGCGTGGTGGTGCAAGGTAATGCAGGTACCCTCCCTCAGGAGTGGATTAAGTGTGCGCCAAGCATCTAGCCGCCAGTGTTCCAGAATTATAGTGTTCAGTAGTTGCGTGGCCTTGAGGTGTGGGTTGCGGGCAACACCCTCTCTATCCAGGGCGTTATCAAGTACCGCATTGTAGTCTCCCCCCCAGATAACCGTATCACATCCCATGGTCACAATTTTCACCCACATGTCTAGGAAAACCTGCTGGTTGTCCGTGTTCGGACCATATACAGCCGCCAGGGTAATCCAAGTGGATAATAGACTGTCAGTAATAAGGACATACCGTCCCTCTGTATCAACAGTGGTGTCGAAGGTGGTCCTGCCCAGTCCCCGTCGGATTAAGATAGATACCCCCCTTGCATGATTGGAAAAGGAGCAGAGTAGATTTCTCCCAAGAATTTGTGGTGCAGTTTGGGGTCGCTACTCCAGCGCAAGTGCGTTTTTTGTAAAAAACAAATATCTATTTGGTGCCTTCATAAGTATGAGTGTACTAGTCGTGCCTTTTTGGAGTCGTTGAGCCCACGTATGTTCCAAGTTATGAATTTAGTAACCGACATAGGGAGTGGTATATATGGATAATGAAGAAATATACAATAGATAACATACTAGGAGCAACATATAGTGTCTCTTGGAAATAGTGTTACTGTGCCGACTCTAAGTGCCCTTCCCGTCCTGCAAGAATAACATTAACCAATGCTTGACGTCTCTTAGTTTGTGAACCCTTGATCCCCAATCCCCACCCACTACAACCTCCCAATCAGGTAGAGAATATGTGCCCTCCCCCTGCCCTTGAAACCTCTCAAAACCCCATTTTAAAAGCAAACTCATAGGAGATCTCCCTGTGGGGACTAGGAACAACGGCATATCCCTGCCATCTGGCAGGGTGGCCAGGCTAAGAGTAACATAAAACCAGAAGACCAAACCTACTCAGCGCAGGTGTAGGAAGAAAGATAGCTTGATTGGTATTGATACCACGAACAGAGTGCTAAGCACATCACATCAATTGACTGCTAATGCATATAAGCAGAGATGATAAACAAAGTCAGATTAGCCATAGTACAGCAGCACAGAGATGGTATTCATGACAGTGAGTGCCGCATGGTGGGAACATGCAAATTTAATCATTATCACTTAGAGATGGTGACGTGTCCTTGTTCCGAGGAGAGTTATGCTGAGATTTAGGTGAACAGATGTGTTTGGCGAACTTCAGTGCCGATTTAGCATCTTTGAAGTAGTGTGCTCGTCCCTCGTGCATGATCTTCAATTTAGCTGGATACAGCATCGCATATGGGATCGAGGAGAACTGCAGGATACGTTTCGTTGGAAGAAATTCTCTGTGTGCGACCTGCACAGTGGGGGTGTAGTCTGGGGAAAAGGATAAGGTATTACCCTGGTAGGTAATTGGACTCTTCGCTCTAGCCTCCTGTAGTATCGCATCTCTGTCCTCATAGTTGATAAAGAGCGCTATTAGGGGTCGTGGTGGAGCGCCTGGCACCGGTTTTGGTCCTAGTGAACGATGAACATGCTCAACAATCATAATGGATGAGAGGACCGAGCCAAACAGTTCTTTCAGGAGATTAGTTATATAAGGTTCTATTTTCGATATGACCGTC
This sequence comes from Triturus cristatus, assembly GCF_964204655.1. Lineage (NCBI taxonomy): Eukaryota > Metazoa > Chordata > Amphibia > Caudata > Salamandridae > Triturus > Triturus cristatus. The sequence continues at coordinate 722,829,971 of NC_140585.1, forward strand.
GACTCCGGCAGGCCAAGAAGTCTAAGGTTGTTTCGACGAGAACAAGCTTCCAAGTCCTCGATCTTGGCTCTGATGACTTCCAGGACTCTCTCCATATTTAGAATCTGAGATTTGGACTCAGAGTGGGAGTCCTGTGTGTCAGAGAGTTTGTTTACAAGGAGGTCTACTGTTTTTTTTAAGGCATTCAGGCTGGCTGTCAGAGGGTCAATTTTCCCACCTATAGTTTTTAAGCTTGATCTCTCTTCAAGCAATATTGAACGTAAGTCTTCTGCCGAGGAATCTGCACCATCTTGCAGGTCGGAGGCCTCCTTGTGCTCCGGCGGAGGATCGACAGCGCGCATCTGGTGCTTAGTTTCAAAGGGGATCTTCGGTTGTTTGGGATCCGTCTTGCCCATATTGGCGTGCAAGCGGTAGGCGAGGTTGAGCAGGCCAAGATCCCCACATGAAGATGGAATGTGTCTGGGGGGGTGCCAAGGAAGCAGCCAGTAGCACCCAGAGCCCTCCATGCCCAGGGCCCAACCCACAACCGCCCAGCCCGCAGGAGGCAGAAATGAGCTACTGGCAGTGACTGAGGCGGAGGGTGACTAAGTGAGGTGCACAGCCACCACGCAGGCCCCGGGTAGGAGGGCACAGGTCAGGCAGACCACAGTACCCTCATCTATGACAGGCAGCTGCACGCCAAACGGGCCACGGACATCGTAGCCCCCTCCCAGACACAATGGGGTAATGCCTCTGCCGGCGTAGTGATCCCAGCACAATCCCTTCAGGATCGGGCTTCCGGCACTGCCCAGTCGTCCAGCGCCCCTGCTCAACAAGCAGCTTCCAAGAAATTAACAGCCGTTCAGACAGGCCGCAATAAGAATTTAAGAGTGTTTCACTACCAGGACATGTAAAACTTGAAAGTACATGTCCTACATTTTAAGTATGTTGCAGCCTGCCTATGGGCTATACAAGGCCTACTCTAGGGGTGACATATATGTAATAAAAGAGAAGGTTTGGGCCCTGCAATAGGTGAACTTGCCAGGTCGAGATGACAGTTTCAAACAGCACACACAGGCTCAGCAATGGCCGGCCTGAGAAATTAGTAAAGGGCTACTTAGGTAGGTGGCACAGGTAGTGCACTCTACTAGGGACTTATAAGTAAACAAAATATGCCAATCATGGATAAACCAATTGTCATCACATTTTAGGTGGCGAGCACATGCACTTTATCACTGGTCAGACGTAGTGAAGTGAGTCCTAAAGCCAGCAGAAATCATGTCAGAAAAAGAGGAGGAAGGCAAAAAGTTTGGGGGTGTCTGTGCAGAAAAGGCCATCTTCAATGGTGGCAGGGCATATTAAGGTAAGGAAGTCTCCAATGGACCTCATGTTAGATGTTTATCTTTGTGATGTGTGGCGAAAGAATGCCAGGGCTAAAAGAGAGTATACTTCCTTTAGTAATAAATTTAAAGAGTTTCCAGCAGGATTGATTATTTTTTTAATGGAAAAGGCACTGTTAAACCATGTTAAGGAGGTCAGGTATATCCCTGTTTACTGTTCAGATCATGCGGCTGTTCGATCTGTGGTGAGTTTTCCCTATGTGCACTCAAGCTCTAAGTGGACATTAGGCTGGCTGTTGTTGTTGGACTCAGATATATTGCATGTGCTAAACGAGGAAAGTATGTATTATTTTAGTATCACGCATGTGTCAGCCCCTATGATGATAATTTTGAATTCATACCAGGCAGTGTCGTGAGGGATCCTTTACAAGCAGGGATTTATTGAGTCAAAGAAATTACATGCGGGGGACAAGAGTTATGAGGAAGAGATGGAGCAATCGAAAAATAACTTCTGGTGTCTTCTTCAGGGGTGGAGGCAGTCAAAAGAAGGCTAGATGAGAAATGTATGGCTTATATTCAGGTCATTGAGAATAGGATCAGAGTAAGATGGCATGCATGCAAACTGACCCACCTGCTAGCTTCGAAGACAAGAGTGGGTAGACAGCGGAATTATGTAGAGAGAGAAGATAGTGGATGGCAAGGTATCAGAAGATGCTGATGAGATCGCTGAATGCTTTTACAAAACATTTGAGGATTTATTTTCTGATAGGGGCCCTTTTTGGGGCAACAGATTAAAGGGAGTGATTAGCAGGGATACTGTTACTGGGCCTGTCTAGTGTTGAATGTCAAGGTCTACTGCAGAATATCACAGATGAGGAAATTATTCTGCAAGCTGAAAAATCCCAGACTGGGAATGCAGCAGGTATGGATTCTCTCCCAGGGGAATTTTATAAGGGTTTGAAAGAAAGAATAGTCCCAATATGGAAGGAAGTGTTTAATGTGCTGTTAGAAGCAGACTCAGAAATCACCCATCCTGAAATGACACCATGAAAGCTTTGCCCTTGAAGCCAAATAAAAATCTCAAGAAAGCGGTCTAAAGCCTATTTACCTACAACATTTTTGTTATAACGTTTGTGCTGGAATTCTAGCAAGGAGGCACTCCTTAATTATTGGCAAGGTAGTACATCCAGATCAGAAAGATTATGTGCCTGTAGGCAGCTGCATGATTTGACACAGCAGATGATAGTTGCAATAAATATGGCACCAGTGAACTCATATCCATTGGCTATTGTCACAATTGAGGCTGCTAAGGTTTTTGATGAGGTATCGAGGCTTATTTGTGGGAAGACTTAGATTTGTTTGACTCCCCTCAGGTTTTGTTGCTGCAGTTAAGGCTCTCTGAACTGCACCATCAGCTCAGATTTTGGTTAATGGGAAGCTGACAAAGAAGGTTAGCATCTTGAGGTGAGACATGTCAGGGGTGCCCACTATCCTTATTACTTTTTGATTTGTATATAGAGCCATTGGCGCAGGGTTTTAGGGCAAACATGGAAACTGTGCCTGTTGATTCGCAGAAGTATATGATCAAGCTGGGCCTCTATGCAGATTACATTATTTTGCATAGGAGGGATCCACAGAAAACAGTGGAACACATGGAGGTTCTACGGGAAGCATTTGGGGACTTTTGGGGTTATTCCATAGCTAGAGAGAAGATAGAGGTGATGGTATGTAATATAGCAAGTACTGGAGTGCGCTATGACAGTATGATAAGGTACCTAGGCATCTCAATTTTGCATACATTTTAAAGGTCCTTGAGCATAATTTGAGGAGGATGAGAAAGGACATTAATTCATTGTTATCTAGATGGGGTCATACCACCTTGACCACCAATGGAAGAACAAATTTAGTAAAGATGACCATCATCTCTAAGCTGACCTATCTTTTTGGCAACATCCCACTGTCCTTTTCTGAAGGTAGTTTAGATAAGATTTAAGAGTTGATAGGAAGCCTTATATGAGCCTCTAAAAGTCTGAGACTTAGTTGGCGGGAACAAAGGAGAAAGTTGTTCAATTGAGGAATTGCAGAATGCTTTTGATGAGAGGCCAGATGACTTTATGAAGGGCAAAACCTATGCAGGGCTGTTGAATATAAATGAGTGGCATGATTTCCTGTATAAGTTTGGGAATCAGGAGTTTTTCAAAAAGGTTTAGCTGAAAAGTACTGCAGTGCTTTCCAGATGTTTGGTATCGCATGATAAATATCCTTGGAATACCATACTCCTCAGAGTTTGCTCCAGTTTGGAATTCCGCAGGTACGCCCTCTTTTCAGTTGGATGTGTTCTGTGTTTCCCATTGACTGAAGTTGCTAATAATCGATGCGGCAACTACAGGAAAGTTCCGGGCAGTCTCGTGAGAGGCATTAAGGGCAGAAACTAAGGGTACACTGTTGTGGTACAAATACTTTCATTTGGCTTCTTGGGGGGTCTGAGCATGGATGGTTCAGTGGGGAAAGATGGGCATTGGTGGATAGATTAAAGGACCCCAAGCCAAAAAATAAGGAAATCTCTGTCTGGTATTAGGAGCTGGTGAAGGCAGATGATGAGAGATGTAAAATATTGGTCTATCCCTGGCATGGATATCAGCCGGTAGATGATCATCCTGATATTTGGCAGTCTTCTTTATGCCTCCTTCATTCTACTGTGAAATCAGCACCAATTAGGAAAAACCATCTTTTTACGTGGCACAGAATATATCTCACTCTGAAGAAACGGGTGAAATTTGCTGTGGGTGCCCTCCCTTGTTGTAATCTATGCGGGAAGTAAAAAGCGGATTACATTAATATGTTTGTGCGTGTCCCAGGTTGTGCAGTTTTTGGGAGAGTGTTTTAAGAGCAATTTCTTAGATTTTCAGAGAACAAATCACTATGTACCCCTCCTGATTCTCTTTGAGATGAATGTTCAATCTGATTTATGCATGTGGCACAGATAGAAATGTCTGCATTTCTCTCTGATTTTGTTGATGAGGAGTGAGATCTGTATAAACTGTCTGAAGCTCCTGGGATTTGGGTGAAATCAGTAGACAGAGTTTGTAAATTGAATTTGGACTGTAAAAGTAGCAGGAGGATGGAAGACATTTGGGCAGCACACATTCTATTTTAGAGAGAAAAATCCTGACTTCCTCCAGTTCAATGATTAAGCCTCACTTGATGATAAGAGGTGCTACATTGGGGCTCTCCCCATTATTTGTTTTTTCGCCCTGCACTGAGAATCGGCAGTGATAATGACAGATGGTCAATGGACACCTTTTGATGTGGTGCATTGTGTGTGTTGGCATACAAGGACAAATAAAAAATTGCCTCATGCACTTTTTGGCCCTCTACAACATGCAGCATATGGCAACGGGTAAGCCCACTTCAGCCATTGGCAAGCTTCAATGTGACTGAGTAGCACAGCAAAACAAAGTGATTCCCTTCAGGGTCTGAGACTACTATGGAAATGCATGTTTTTTAGCCACTCATTTTTATTGACCCAGCAGCTTCCCCAACTAGAAGGTTTTGCAGTCAATGCACGACGTATTGAGTTTGCCAGTTCTTCTTTATCTTAAAGACAGACTTTATTATGGCGAAGTAATTGTTTGAATATTGCAGCAATGCACTTCATGTCTAAATTGTCAGCATACTGCTAACAAATAAATTTCAAATTCTATTGTTGCTCTAGTATGAATTTACCTTAAATAAATGAAAAGACAAGAGGCATTTGCCAAACAGGAACAAGATGGTTTAATTGAACACTGCAGCCAAGAGAGCCTGGCATCTGCTCAAAATCTCTCAATGGACAAAGTTTTGGCTGGTAAATTATACAGTTCATGATGTGCAATAAAATGATCCCTACATTCCTAAAGAACATCTTAGTCATAAATCAATCAAATGTGTGCATCTGATAAGAACACAAATGGCTGGCAACCTCAGGGAGAGCCAATGTGGGCTAGTGTGTATGTGTCCAGATGTCTGGCGTGAAAAGCATGTGAGCACTACGTGTGGTGTGCATGTTGTGTCCTGATTAGTTGAGTGTACCTATCTATGTGTGATATCTAGCTTTGTGGTATTTCTGGGAAATGTGAGCCTTTGGCAAAATGTATTTTATTTGAGCCAATTACCTCAGACCTGTTTGTTGTGCCACTATCTATCTGTGAAATCGATCAGGGTTTTCCCTCAATGTATGTTTACCTTTAGTTTATGAGGGACCCAACCTGTGATCTGTTACTCAATAGGCATGGGCGTGGGTTGCAGGACCTGCCTGACCATGTATCTCTGACTCGGGGTTGATGGAGAGGTTGCCTTGGGTGAACTGGACAGCAATGACGTGAGTTCATTGGAACTCCTAAGAATAATACGGCAGCCACTGGTATAATTTTATCGACATTCTCAACATGGCGCGCACATTTGTTATCTTGTACATTGACATCATTTTTTTTTTTTCGGAGTGCAAACTTGACCCAAAGGCATGAGCAACAGTGGCGTTACACAAGGACACATTCATTTTTGTTAGGCACGGGGAGATTAGGTGACTTTCCCAGAATCACAGCATGTTGAGCGTCATTGCCGAGACTCCAACCCGATTCCCAGATTTGAGGTCAACCGCCCTAGCCATTAAGATCACAGCCTCTCCCCATTCTTACTGATACTGTCAAAGATATGTTTGCTTTGATCTGAATGTACATTGACATTGCTCTTATTGGCAACAATAATATTATGGTACAAGCATGAATTATGACATACATTGGTATCATTATTGCTGATGTTAGCGCTGCCATGCTGGCACAAGTTATGGTATACATTTACATTGCACTGACAGGCATTCATGTGGTCATGTGGGCACAGGCTTTGGCATACGTTCACATTTACTGATATAGTTATTATCGGGTCTGCACATATCATGACATTCATTGACATCGTATTTACTCATTTCAACTTCCCCCTCTAGCTGATTCATCAACTACTTTATCGTCCTCATATGTCTTGACAGTTATGTCATTTGAAAGTGTGTGTGTTTCTGTATGTAGTGTCGGTTGCATTTTCCCTAGCTGAGAAACTCCCACTTGTAGGAAATCACATGACAGAAGTACATCAAGGAGAATCAGCATCACAGATGTCTGTAACTTAGACACTCATAAGGGGATCCACAAAAAGATACTATGCAACCAGTCCTACTCTGGGGCATCTCCCTCCTTCTTCATATTGGCTTGTAGATTATGCAGATCTTGGATGGCACTAGCTAATGCCCAATTGTTTATGTCATTTATGGGGATAAAAGTACAACAGGAAGCACCAATCATGGCACACATCCCACCTTCCATCCCGGTCATCAAAATCAACGCTTACCGATAATGAATCGCCATAAGGTGGATGCCTCACAGTTCTTCCTTGATAGCATATAGGCCAAGCTTAGTATTGTTAATCAATCACATCAACTCCCATCTGGTTATTTGCAACCAGTGGGTGTTTGCTTTTGATTGCATCATGAAGAAGGGTATTGACCCCCACGCGTTTACACAAGCTTCGGTGAACAGTCTGAATTGTTCTGGAATGCCCTTGTACTGAGCCCAGCCAAAATAACCAGTAGTGCTTCTCCTTCGAGCCTGATGCAACAGATTTGTTTTCTTCTGTAACAATGTTGAGACAACACAGACAGATCTTCTCCAGGGATGACCAGAGAGAGTATGGTCACAAGGACCCAGAGGTGTGCCATCCATGGGCAAGATGGGTGTAGGTAAGGCCACCACAATGCCAGTAGAAATCCAATAGCTTGGAGGTGCCCCATTGCAGGTCTTGTACCTGCAGTATCATGCTGTAATTCTCGCTGCTGCACAACAGTAAGTTTACGTACAATAAGGGGATGCCCCTTCTTCTAACCAAATGTACCTTTGATCTCGCTTTCCCAGATTTCCTGGCATTGGTTGTCTATGCTGGCTTTGGACCTACTCCCATTGGGCTCATTTCCCCCCCACAAGACTACTATGAGTAGCCCTGCACTGGTATTCCATGTCTGGGATCCAATAATCATTAAAGAAGTTCACCTCAATGATGGTAAGGGCTGCCCTGGGACCGCAGACACAGGCAGGAGCAGATGTATTTGTGCACTGATGTGGTGGTCATGCTACCTCCAAGAACATTTTTTCTATGACGTCCCAGTACCAAACAGTGTCCTCCCCTATGGTATCCCTTCTGCGCATTCTGTCTACCTCAGATTGGATGTCACGCTGGGTTCTACTCTATTGGGTTGAATTTTGGCAGGATCCTGCAGAGATACAAGTGGGTGAGGCATTTTGTTTTTTCAGGTGCTATATCTTGCCCTAAATGAAGTCTGTCTGCGCCTCCGGCGTGATGTATTAATGACCAGATGTAACATGATTTATTCATAGTTTGTGTGCCTATATCGGACATATGATGGTGGCAGGTGTTGTGTAGGAGTGTGCTGTGTAGTGCAAGAGGAACAGTAACTTTTGGTTCAATGTAGGTGTATGTGAGGTGAGAGAGGTCTCTGCGCATGTGTCGCAAGAATGTAGAAGTAGAGCTTCCAAAATCATGTACATTTTGTTTCCAGAGGGGCTCCAGTGCACCCTGGCTAAGGAGAGCGTTCACAAAAATATAAGGGTACATAACTTGGAAAACATTTGTAGAATGTAGGATCATCTTTGGGATAGATATCTGTTGTCTGGGCCTTTCTTATGTTGTTTGGTGTCTGTGGTCCGATGTCGGGTGGCTGCTGTCTGTGCTCCGCTGGCTGTTGTCTGGGTGCACAAGGGTTTTATCGCCTTGGTGCGGCACAGAAAAAATGTCTTTTAAAAACAAAGTTACAAAGTCAATAGAACACTCAAGAACTTGAGCGACTGGTCTTTTGAAAATCTTCTGAGAGTCCTGATTAAAGGAAAGGCGGGCTCTGGCCACGTTGGTGCACTTACAGTTTGATTACTGGCCTGTAGTGGAAAACAATTTATAGGAAGGTCCTGCATCATTTGTAAAACGATCCTGCTATATGGTTTTACTGGGGGATATATGGTTTTACTGAGGAGATAATTTTCCTATCGGAGTTGAACAGAGGTACTAGACCTTTTAATGGCATTGGTGTGTGTTGTAATCTTCATAGTTATAACAGTACCTCTCTCCCCTCTCCTTGGTTTTCTCCTTCCCTACCTTTCCCCTGCCTTCCTTTGTAATGTTCCACAGAAGCTTACAATAGAATGTTTACAAGTGGCAGTTGACAGTTGAGAGATTAGGAGAGTGGATGACCAGAATAAAGAAGCTTTCAACTTACCAGTGGTGGACTTTCATTATTTTTCCACTTTAACACTGGCGACAATCCATCGCAGGGGGCAGTTGGTCATCTCCCCTTTCAGTTCTCTCTCCAAAGAGATTCCTTCAGTGACGTTGCCTTTCTCCTGGCGTTGCCGTGCCTTTCTCCTGGCGTTGCTGATAAGACTTTTCTTCGTCATCTTTTCCGCTGAGGCATCAGCATTATCCACTTAAATTCAGCATAGATGTGCTGTTCCTTTATCTCCGTACCTCTGAGGCCACCGGATGTCATATCTCCTGGACAACGTCTCACAGCTGAATGTACCTGCCTCATTTGTCACTTTCCTTATTCCCTGTGAGGTTTTTGAGTCCACTAGACAGAGCATATGTTTCTGGTGGGTTTGGACGTCAGGACTGTCGGCACAGCGCCTCACAGCTGAAGCAGCCTACTACAAACATCATGTTGCTCATTCCTGGTGAGGGTACCGAGTCCACGTAGATAGAATCTTGCTTAAATGAGGAACTAACAATGTGTTACAGATAAAACTGTTTTTCACAATAATATAATTTCAGGCTGCGAAGGAGACATAAATCGCCCATCTTCAGAAAACTGGGCAAGAGAAGCTGCCACAAAGTCCACTGTTAGAATGCCTGCTGTTTGAGAAAAATCGGGGACGTTTTTTGTGATCTGGATGCCATATAAGTTCAAGAGCTGTTTTGAGTATTTGCTTTGTGATAGTGAGGTAGTGCTCTCAACTTTAGTCGGCATAACACAATTTGAATATCACTGTGTAATACTTTTCACTTGCTTCTAACTTTTGTATGTATATCTATATTCACTGAAAAAACCAGCGGTTTCAGGGGCGTTATAGTTAGTTGGACATTTCACTCGTACAAAACCATAGAAATTCCCATGTTATGGTTAGTTCAGCTAACTATAACTCGCGCGCCCGCAATGCACTGCTGATGACGTCACATATTACATCACTCATGACATGGTCAGTGAAATCACTCATGACATCACTGATGACATCACAACCCACAAAAATGGTAACGAGGGCACTGAATAACACAGGATCTTCTCTTTGTATCTGGCAGGAACAACAAAGTTAAAATGCCCTAGTACCAAAATGTAGAATTAGTGCTACATCGGTCTTCAAGAGGACCTGCAATGCCGCTTCTGCCTCCCGTACCCTGGAGGTGGCACATGAGTCATGCAATATGGTCATACTGTGGTGGGACGCACACTCGTCGACCTCTCATGGCACTGCTCCACACTTCAGGGAGGACGCTTTCCATTAGCTATGTTTTCTGACGACATGTCGCGCCGGCCCCGTCCAACAACAGAACTCCTTTAGATCCAAACATACTCTTCCACTTTCTCACCGGAAGTGAAACCAGGCCACGCGGACATTTTCACAATACAACAGCTGGGAATGCACTTTTCAGTAAAAAGAACACATTCCTTCCTCCTAATTGATCAAATAAATGTCTCACTGAAGAACAGGGGCCAGCTTCGATCGGTAAACAGCCGTTACAATGATTTTTTTTTATACCATTACAACGCATGCATTACCACTCATGCATTGTACATCGCAAAGTCATTACTACACATTTTTTTAGAACGCATGGTCATTTACCACGCATGCCTTTACAACAAATTTTGTTGTAAAGGTATGTATGGTAAATGACCATGCATTCTAAAAAACTTGTAGTCGATCCAGGTTGTTATAAGGAAACAGAGGCTGTTCCTTTTCCTCACGACGTGCACCGCCCCTCAGAGACAACGTGAAGCAGGAACCATGAGGATAGAGGAACCACGAGGAGTGAGAGGTGAGGGGGATTGGGCATGGGGTGGGTTTTGTCTTCTAGGGTTTAGGGTAGTGCAGTGCTGTTTGGGTAGTTTAGAGGGTTGTGCTGGGGGTAGTGTTTTAGGGTTTAGGGTAGTGCAGTGGTGTTTGGGTAGTGTAGGGGGTCATGCTGAGGTAGTGTTTTAGGGTTTAGGGTAGTGGAGTAGTGTAGGGGGTCATGCAGGGAGTAGTGTTTTAGGGTTTAGGGTAGTGCAGTGGTGTATGGGTAGTGTAGGGTGTCATGCTGGGGTAGTGTTTTAGGGTTTAGGGTAGTGCAGTGGTGTTTGAGTAGTGTAGGAGGTCATGCTGGTGGTAGTGTTTTAGGGTTTAGGGTAGTGCAGTGGTGTTTGTATAGTGTAGGGGGTTGTGCTGGAGGTAGTGTTCTATGGTTTAGGGTAGTGCAGTGGTGTTTGGGTAGTGTAGGGGATCATGCTGGGGATAGATTTAGGGTTTAGGATAGTGCAGTGGTGTTTGGGTAGTGTAGGGGTCGTGCTGGGGTAGTGTTTTAGGGTAGTGCAGTAGTGTAGGGGGTCATGCTGGGAGTAGTGTTTTAGGGTTTAGGGTAGTGCAGTGGTGTATGGTTAGTGTAGGGGGTCATGCTGGGGTAGTGTTTTAGGGTTTAGGGTAGTGCAGTGGTGTTTGAGTAGTGTAGGGGGTCATGCTGGTAGTAGTGTTTTAGGGGTTAGGCTGGTGGAGTGGTGTTTGTATAGTAAAGGGGGTTGTGCTGGGGGTAGTGTTTTATGGTTTAGGGTAGTGCAGTGGTGTTTGGGTAGTGTAGGGGGTCATACTGGGGATAGATTTAGGGTTTAGGGTAGTGCAGTGGTGTTTGGGCGGTGTAGGGAGTCATGCTGGGGGTAGTGTTTTAGGGTTTAGGATAGTGCAGTGGTGTTTGTGTAGTGTAGAGGGTTGTGCTGGGGGTATTGTTTTAGGGTTTATGGTAGTACAGTGGTGTTTGTGTAGTGTAGGAGGTATTGTTGGGGTAGTGTTTTAGGGTTAAGGGAAGTGCAGTTGTGTTTTTGTAGGGTAGGGGGTAGTGCTGGGGGTAGTGTTTTAGGGTTTAGGGCAGTGCAGTGGTGTTTGTGTAGTGTAGGGGGTAGTGTTTTAGGTTTTAGGGTAGTGCAGTGATGTTTGTGTACTGTAAGGGGTCGTGCTGGGTTCTAGTGTTCTAGGGTTTAGGGTAGTGCAGTGGTGTTTGTGTAGTGTAGGGGGTCGTGTTTTAGGGTTTAGGGTCGTGCAGTGGTGTTTGGGTAGTGAAGGGGGTCGTGCCGGGGGAAGTGTTTTAGGGTTTAAGGTAGTGCAGTTGTGTTTAGGTAGTGAAGGGGGTCATGCTGGGGGTAGTGTTTTAGGGTTTAGGGTAGTGCAGTGGTGGTTGTGTAGTGTATGGGGTCATGCTGGGGGTAGATTTAGTGTTTAGGGTAGTGCAGTGGTGTTTGTGTAGTGTAGGGGGTCTTGTAGGGGTAGTGTTTTAGGGTTTAAGGCAGTGCAGTGAAGGGAGTCGTGCTGGGGGTAGTGTTTTAGGGTTTAGGGTAGTGCAGTGGTGTTTGTGTAATGTAGGGGGTTGTGCTGGGAGTAGATTTAGGGTTTAGGGTAGTGCAGTGGTGTTTGGGTAGTGTAGGGAGTCGTGCTGGTGGTAGTGTTTTAGGGTTTAAGGTAGTGCAGTTCTGTTTGGGTAGTATAGGGTGTCGTGCTGGGGGGTAGTGTTTAAGGGTTAAGGGTAATGTAGTAGTGTTTGGGTAGTGTTTTAGGGTTTAGGTTAGTGCGCCCAACCAGCCACAATATCTGTGGACAAAGGGGATCCTGACACTTTTGAACGCTCTGCCAATTGAATAATTTGGGTCAAGGGCCCTACCACGTCCAAGACCTAGCAATTCCTTTCTTGGGATCCCTCATATACTTGGAGAAAAAGGTACATAGTTTCTCATCAATTTCAGGCGTGTGTGCCGCCTTCCCCTCCAGTGAGGGCCAGGGGCATTCTCCCCTCATCCTATTCCTGACCTCTCTTTCAAGGGGTTGATGGATATTCCCCACCACATACTCTGCCACTTTGGTATCAGGGGTCCACTCTGCCAATCTAGGATGGTAAATTTGAGTAGGCTCGAACATGTCCGATTGGACCCCGTCCCCAACCCGGGGAGTGGGACTCTGGATGCCAGGGACGCCCTGAGTCCTTATCCCTATCGGAGGAGAAATCGTCCTCCGATACACCCTCTCCCTCTAAGGGAAACCCGCCGTCGGGGTCTAGAATAGTGGTGACAGCGTTGCAATTTTCTCCGAACCCCTCCTCCTCCTGGCAGGGTGCATGTTTTAGAGTTCGCACATTCTTGAGGAAGGTCTCAGTAAGTTTATCAAATCCTTCCAAGTGCCCCGCGTTATGCTTAACAGCCCTTTTATTCCCCATCTGGAAGCTACTGGGACCCGCCACCACCAGATCTGGGTCACTGAACACCCCAGGGATGCTTTTCGTCAGCTTATCAACTTGATCCCTAAGAGGAGCCAGCGCCCTAGAAATATCCAGAGAGAGGGCTTGGTCCACTGCTGGTGGGAGAAGTTGGGGGGCCAATCCTCCTCCACTTCCTGGTAGGAGGAGTAAAAATGGTCTTCTGGAGAAGACATGATAGCAGAGGGTGTAAGCATAGAACAAATGCCCTTAAAATCCTTAAGGCAGCCCCCTTGCCGGTGTTCCAAAAGCTGGGCTTTCTCTGAAGCTGTTATAAGAATAGACTGAGGTGCAATACCAATTACCACCACCAAGTGGCACTGGTCACTAACGTGGCTGTGTGGGGAAATCACCGCGTAGCGGTGTCAAAATTAGGCGAGGGTTGGTGGGGAATCAAGCGGACACTAAAGGAGTGACCGGATTCCCAAACGCGCGTAAAAGACCAGCAGGAGCGCTCGACGGAGCTGCCTTGCTTGGACCAGACACGCCTGACAGGATCTCACTGTGTGCAGAGCGCAAAGCGGGAGAAACTGCAAGGGGGAGAACGCTCTTGGACAAGAGCCTGCTGCGCAGGGAATATGAAACAATACCAAGGTAATAATGCTAATAATGTGCACAAGAAACCGCTATACAAACAGCAACAACGTCAGATTAAGCCACGAATATAAGGAATGCTCTTAGCTGACGAGCAGTGAAGAAAGAGGAAGCGGAAGGGACGTCATGGTATTATATACGGTGGACTGTGATATGATTGAACTATAGTTGTCTTGGAGACTACCCCTCTAATGGTTCATGGGTTGTGTAGTCTTTTGTTTAATGATTGTTGTGTTACATTTTCTTTGAACTACTATACACATAAAGTGAGGAAAGATATGCATAATCCTCACCTCCGTCCTGCCATAGAATTCATTGAACTTTATTCGATCTGATTTAGAAACATAGATCATAAAAGTGTACATAAAAAGAATAAATCCTCTTTCCAAATAAAATACAGTGAGAATTAATTAAAACCAGTAGTTACAAATGGGTGTTACAAAGCCCGGTTCACAGCAACTTCAGGTTAACAGAATCATAAAGTTCAATGTTTCGCAAGATCAATCTCATGTACTTCGTGCAAAATACGCAATAAGGGGTCCAAGTAAGATGTAACGCTCCAATACCTGACCAGTCTGCACTATATAAAACTCCAGAAAAACTAAAAATAAAAAGTGTTTTGCACACTTCTGTCATTGGGCTATATGTGGGCTACATCTGGGTGATATTTGTGCTACATTTGGGCTCTTTTTCTCTGGTGGCCATCTTGGGAGACTTATTTGTTATGAAGTTTCCTAATTTCCTCATTTTCTGCAGTCTCCTCAGTAGGAAATGCTTTCAGTTTTTTACTTTGATTCCATCAAGAAGGCATTCAGATGTGTCACACATTTGCCATAAATTCAGAATGTTAGCACTCTAGTTGTTCATTAGATCACTCTAGTAAAGCTACTGCTCACCAGGGAGTTAGCTGGAAGTCTACTGCTGGTTTTGAAAGTGATTGTTTCAGACTGCATGTCAGAATTTTCTAATGAAATAGAAGAGGATTTGAGATCTCACTTAAAACAGGCCCTACATTTTCTTTCTACAGCCCTAACCATAATATCTATGGCAAAATGAACCCCCTCATTTTGTTCCTTTTTAAATTAAATGTTTTAAGTGTTACCAGTTTATTCCAATCAAGATGGCTTCAGGTGTGACATAATTTTGTCATAAGTAAGACTGTTAGCTCTCTAGTTGTTCTTTAGAACACTCTGGGAAGCTGCAGTAGAACACAAAGGCATTAACTGACAGGCTGCCCCTGTTGAAATATAACAGGAAGATATTTGAGATCTCACTTAAAACATGTCCTAATTTTTCTTTCTACAGCACTAACCATAATTTCTATGACAAAATGATCCCCCTCATTTTGTTACTTTTTAAATTAAATGTTTTAAGAGTTACCAGTTTATTCCAATCAAGACGGCTTCAGGTGTGCCATAAGTTTGTCATAAGTAAGACTGTTAGCGCTCTAGTTGTTCTTTAGAACACTCTGGGAAGCTGCAGTAGAACACAAAGGCATTAACTGACAGGCTGCCTCTGTTGAAATATAACAGGAAGATATTTGAGATCTCACTTAAAACATGTCCTAATTTTCTTTCTACAGCACTAACCATAATTTCTATGACAAAATGAACCCCCTCATTTTGTTACTTTTTAAATTAAATGTTTTAAGAGTTACCAGTTTATTCCAATCAAGACGGCTTCAGGTGTGCCATAAGTTTGTCATAAGTAAGACTGTTAGCGCTCTAGTTGTTCTTTAGAACACTCTGGGAAGTTGCAGTAGAACACAAAGGCATCAACTGACAGGCTGCTCCTGTTGAACTATAACAGGAAGATATTTGAGATCACACTTCAAACATATACTAATTTTTCTTTTACAGCACTAACCATAATTTCTATGACAAAATGAACCCCCTCATTGTGTTCCTTTTTATATTAAATGTTTTAAGAGTTACCAGTTTATTCCAATCAAGTTGGCTTCAGGTGTGTCATAATGTTGTCATAAGTAAGACTGTTAGCGCTCTAGTTGTTCTTTAGAACACTCTGGGAAGCTGCAGTAGAACACAAAGGCATTAACCGACAGGCTGCCCCTGTTGAAATATAACAGGAAGATATTTGAGATCTCACTTAAAACATGTCCTAATTTTTCTTTCTTCAGCACGAACCATAATTTCTATGACAAAATGAACCCCCTCATGTTATTCCTTTTTAAATTAAATGTTTTAAGGGATTACCAGTTTATTCAAATCAAGATGGCTTCAGATGTGCCATACTTTTGTCATAAGTAAGACTTTTAGCACTCTAGTTGTTCTTTAGAACACTCTGGGAAGCTGCAGTAGAACACAAAGGCATCAACTGACAGGCTGCTCCTGTTGAAATATAACAGGAAGACATTTGAGATCACACTTGAAACATGTCCTAATTTTTCTTTCTACAACACTAACCATAATTTCTATGACAAAATGAACCCTATCATTTTGTTCCTTTTTAAATTAAATGTTTTAAGGGTTACCAGTTTATTCCAATCAAGATGGCTTCAGATGTGCCATACTTTTGTCATAAGTCAGACTTTTAGCACTCTAGTTGTTCTTTAGAACACTCTGGGAAGCTGCAGTAGAACACAAAGGCATCAACTGACAGGCTGCTCCTGTTGAAATATAACAGGAAGATATTTGAGATCACACTTCAAACATATCCAAATTTTTCTTTTACAGCACTAACCATAATTTCTATGACAAAATGAACCCCCTCATTGTGTTCCTTTTTATATTAAATGTTTTAAGAGTTACCAGTTTATTACAATCAAGATGGCTTCAGGTGTGTCATCATTTTGTCATAAGTAAGACTGTTAGCGCTCTAGTTGTTCTTTAGAACACTCTGCGAAGCTGCAGTAGAACACAAAGGCATCAACTGACAGGCTGCTCCTGTTGAAATATAACAGGAAGACATTTGAGATCACACTTGAAACATGTACTAATTTTTCTTTCTACAGCACTAACCATAATTTCTATGACAAAATGAACCCTATCATTTTGTTCCTTTTTAAATTAAATGTTTTTAGTGTTACCAGTTTATTCCAATCAAGATGACTTCAGGTGTGCTATACTTTTGTCATAAGTAAGGCTGTTAGCGCTCTAGTTGTTCTTTAGAACACTCTGGGAAGCTGCAGTAGAACACAAAGGCATCAACTGACAGGCTGCTCCTGTTGAAATATAACAGGAAGATATTTGAGATCTCACTTAAAACATGTCCTAATTTTTCTTTCTTCAGCACGAACCATAATTTCTATGACAAAATGAACCCCCTCATGTTATTCCTTTTTAAATTAAATGTTTTAAGGGTTACCAGTTTATTCCAATCAAGATGGCTTCAGATGTGCCATACTTTTGTCATAAGTAAGACTTTTAGCACTCTAGTTGTTCTTTAGAACACTCTGGGAAGCTGCAGTAGAACACAAAGGCATCAACTGACAGGCTGCTCCTGTTGAAATATAACAGGAAGATATTTGAGATCATACTTGAAACATGTCCTAATTTTTCTTTCTACAGCACTAACCATAATTTCTATGACAAAATGAACCCCATCATTTTGTTACTTTTTAAATTAAATGTTTTAAGTGTTACCAGTTTATTCCAATCAAGATGGCTTCAGTTGTGCCATACTTTTGTCATAAGTAAGGCTGTTAGCGCTCTATTTGTTCTTTAGAACACTCTGGGAAGCTGCAGTAGAACACAAAGGAATCAACTGACAGTCTCTGCCCTTGTTGGATGTAAATGATTTACTGAGAATGACAGACTTAATTCTCACATGTCTGAGAAAGATAATGTGAATTTACAGAAAATATGCTCTCATTTTAGCTTCAGTTTTCTCTCAAACATGATTCGCGATATCCCAGCAGAAGGTTTTTCACAGGGCAAAATCACCTTAGAACACACCACAATTCCTGAAATTAGTAGGGACCATCAACAAATGAATTCTAATGTAACTAAAGTCTCTTATCACCCTTTATAGTTCTCCTTTTGGTAACCTTCAAAATCTTCGATTCACTACAATGCGTTTCAATGGGGTACTATAATGTATATTGGTCCCAAGATGGCTGCCAGCAATTCCAGGATGAAGTGCTGACAGCCAATCAGATCTCACGATGAGATGTGTCGTTAGGCTCCGCCCAGATATTGAAACTTTTAATTTTTCTAATTTCTCATGAACTACTGAATGGATTTACACCGTTCAACAAAAACAGATCATTCTTAACCAAGGGCTACCTTTTTGCCAAATTTGGTGTCATTCCGTTCAGCAGTTCGGGTTGTAGCCGTGTCTAAAGTTTCCTATGAGAATTAACATGGAGAAAACACGTTTTGGGCTCCCCTTTTTTCTCGGCCCCTGCTTGCCAAATCACCCCGAAACTTTTAAGATAGGAGCTGACCGGAGCGCCCCACGAGTTTTGAAAATTTCACGAAGATTCGTCAACCAACACCAAAGTTATTGGGAAAAGAATGTTACGATTTTCCTAGGGATAATAGGTCCTAACTATAAGTACCTACTGGCGACCACCAGTAGGTAATGTATATATATATATATATATAAATCCAATATTCCAAAGTAAAGCGCGCTCTCAGTTTAGGGTATAATAGCGATCTTTTATTCAAACGTTACGCGTTTCGAGAGTAAACTCTCTTGCTCACACGTCGAATGCCAGTGACCCTGTGCATTACATAGAGTTCGAAAGCTCAACATAGAAAACAGACTTGTAGTGAGGTACTGTTTCAAGGTACACATGGTCGCCATCTTTGAACATGTCATATTTCATACATACAACTATTCAGTTCCGTTAATACCAACAGATATTATTGTCACATCAAATGGTACATACACATATAATGCCAAGTGGTGTTTCTTTTCTTTTCAGTTAGTACAGTTCAAATTCACTGCAACAACATAGAATTTGGTTCGTGCACCTTCTAGTACGCATATAATTGTTTCTTAATGCGCGTCATGGCAGGAAATAGTCATTCTTTAATTGCAACTACGCCAAGTGGCGTGTAGTAAGGTGAATAGTGCGCAGTAACCGCGTTAATCATAGTGGATTATTTCTAATGTCCTATTATGGCGGCTTATGCTATTGTTATCGCTCTAATGGCTAGGTGTTTAGCGCCGTGTAGCGTGCAATGATTGAATTGTGTGGCGCGCACTAATATCCTTGCTCGTACTAGTAACTGTTGGACGTCCTGTTAAGGCATAATAATAATTGCTGGCGCTCTAGTGGCTAAATAAAAGGGGCATGGTACTAATAAGTGAGAAGCAATCGAACAGTGAAAAATTATAGTGACGAAATAAATGTGAAAGTCCTTATCTAGTTTCTTCTTCGGTGCTCTCCCTGGAGTGTTGAAGAAAAGGGTAGGTGGCCCGTGAATGTGCTCGTGCTGCTGTGATGGGCCCCTTCCTTTCTTCCTGCATAGAAAGAGAAAAAATCAATTAAAATACAATAGAACACAAGTGTTCTCAGTTATAAAAGCAAAGCATAATTGCATACGTAGGTACATTTACTCATCATGAATTATAACACAAGCAATCAAAGCCAATCTACATTTATTCTTCCATCAGGTGAGTCGCCATCTCCTCATCCTGATTATGTCCCTTAGGCTGCCTAGTTTCGAGCTCTAAGATCCATTTTGATTCCTTCCTCCTAAGGGCAAGCTCCCTGTTACCCCCTCTTTGTCTGGCAGGTATCTGTTCAATGACAAAATATTTGAGCAATCTGCTGTTAGATAGATGAAATTCCGCAAAGTGGCGTGCCACTGGGTATTGGGGGTCCTTATTAGTGATGGCTCTGAGGTGTTCCAGGACCCTCTTCTTTGCCGTCAGCGTAGTGCTCCCGACATATCTTTTGTTACAGGGACACTCAAGTATGTAAATGGCATATGTTGTGGTGCATGTGAGGAACTGCATAATTTTAAATTTGGTTGTTCTGTATGGTATGCTAAATTCCTGTACCATACCACTATTCCTGCAGGCCTTGCAGTGGCCACATGGATAGAACCCTCTAAGATCATGTTGGCTCTTCCTTGTCTGATCTGTTATGTCTCCCTTCATGAGTATATCCCTAAGGCTTCTACTCTTTCGGTACGTGACTCTGGGTCGTTCCCCAATTTGTTTGCCTATTATAGGGTCACTTTGTAGGATGTTCCAGTTCTCATTAAGTATCTTGTATACTTTCTGGGAGTCTCCATTGTATGTGAGAATGACTCTACTACCCGATTCATCATCCTGATTCTCTTTAGGTTTATCCTCCATGATGTTTTCTCTTGTTGTGTTTTCCATTTTGCTCACTGCTCTGTTTAGAACCCACTCCGGGTACCCTCTTTCCCTGAATCTTTGTAACATGAGTCCTTTTTCCTTTTGGTAGTGGGTGGTGTCACTGCAGTTTCTTCTTGCCCGCAGCAGCTCGCCATAAGGAATACTCCATTTGAGAGTGTCAGGGTGGCTGCTGTGGGCATGAAGGAGACTGTTGCCCGCGGTCTCTTTTCTAAAGAGTTTGGTCTGCAGAGTATTGGCAGTAGCCATAACTTTTACATCTAGAAATTCTATTTCATCCTTACTTATCTTGTGTGTTAACACGATGTTATATGTGTTTTCGTTAAGTAGGTTTACAAAGTCTTCTGCCTCTTGTTCGTTACCCTTCCATATTACAAAGAGGTCATCTATGTACCTGAGCCATGTGATAACCTTTTCAAAGTGGGCGTTGTACAAGACATTACTGTGTATTTCCTCCTCCCAGATCCCCAGGAAGAGATTCGCAAAGCTCGGTGCGAAGCTCGTACCCATCGATGTACCCGTGGTCTGTTTGTACAGGTCCCCATTAAACATAAATATATTATTCTGGAGACATATAGTCATCATTTCCGTAAGCATTTTCGTATGTTCTAGATACCTGATATCTCTTTTCTTAAGGTAGTGATTACATGCTCTTATCCCTTGATCGTGTTTTATGATCGTGTACAGTGAACACACATCCATAGTGAGAAAATGGTACCCTTCTTCCCATTGCAAGTTATCAATTTTACACAAGAAATCTTTGGTATCACGTACATGGGACGGAAGTTCAGACACATATTCCTGCAGGAAAAAATCCACATATCGAGATATATTCTCAAAGGTACTACCAATGGATGAGACAATAGGTCTACCTGGGGGGGACTGGGGGTTTTTATGCACCTTTGGGAGAAAATATATTATGGGAAGCTTAGGATAGTCTTTCTTCAGAAAGAGATATTCATACCACGATATTATCCCTTGTTCTTGCCACTCAGATAGGTAACTCCAAGTTGTTGTTATGCTTTCATTGTATGTCTTCGTGTTACTTTTGCAATAAAAAGCTTCATTATTGAGTTGTCTTAGTGCCTCTTTAATGTATAGTTCCTTGTCCTGTATTACAATGTTCCCTCCTTTGTCTGCTGGGCGGATTATAATGTTTTTATCATCCGCGAGGGATGCAATTATGTTTTTTTGTTTCACAGTTAGGTTGGATTGTTTAAATCTACTCTTGGATTGTTGATGTTTATGTTCTAAGAGAGAATTCGTCACTACGTCCTGGAAAGTATCCAGATTGTCATGTGGTAGGAGAGGATAGAATACAGATTTGGGTCTGAACTTAGTGTTTGCTGCTTTATCTGTGGTAATATCCCAACATTCAGGCGAATCGTAATTATCCTCATTCTCAGGGGTTCCTATATTCATAGCTAGATCCTGCATGGTTCTTAGTATGTTGGCATCCCCTACAGTGAGGGCGGGTTCTGGGTGGGTTATATCCATTTGGATATCATTCCTCTTACTACTATTTTTCAGGATATGCCACTTTTTAAGTTTAAGTTTTCTGATATATTTGAACATATCGATGCGTGTGTCTGAGTAATTAAAGGCTCCTGTGGGACAGAATGATAATCCTAGACAGAGTGTTCTTTTTTCGAGAAAAGACAGTTGTCTGCTAGACAGGTTGACAATTGTTTTATTTACCATTTCTGTATTATCCATTATGGTTGATTTCGGTAGCCCCCACGTCTGGTTCCCATTGGCTCTGTTTCTCGTTCTTTTCTTGCTTCTTTGTTTGCGTCTCTGTCTCCTCTGTTTGCTCCGGCCCTCCCTCTTCCTCGGCCTCTTCCTCTTCCTCTGCTTCCTCTCCCTCTCTGTGGTGGTGCTGGTGGGGGGGATACTCGTCCCGACTGCCGTCCCCTCTTCAGCACCCGGAACTCGTCCAAAAAAGTTGCACGTTTGGTAATGATTTCTACTTCTGAAGAAGTGCTTGTAGATTTCAAGGATACATCGGTATCTGAGTCGTCTGTGTTGATGGGTGTTCTTGTGGTGGTTTGCACAGTTCCATCCTGGCTTGTAGGGGGTACACATGATTGGGTACAGTACATATGGTCGTATTTTTTGCTGTATGTTAATATACGGCCAGACTCATAATCAGTACAATCACGGTGTAGCTTTCTTTGTTTTCTCATTTTAATATCTTCCTCGTGTTGTGTCAGTCTAAGCTTAAGGTCTTCTTTGAACTTCTTTATTGTGGTTTGGTCACTGTGCGCTTTAAATTCTTCGTCCATGTCTTTTAGTTCTTTCATTATGGTCTCCCTGTCCTCCCAGGCATATTTAACTAATATGCTCAGCATAGTTCTGGAGCTGTTGGCTGAGTTCTCTGACCATTCTTCCAACATGCGTGGGTTAGGAGATTCGTAGGACGGGGTGGTATATATTCTCAACCCACGTGGGACCATATTTTTGTCTATGTAATCCTGGAGGGAGATGGCCTCCCACCATTTAGACGTCTCAGATTTCTTTAATTTTTCGTATTTCCGTAGTTTCCCAATTAGTGTTGTGTCCGTGTCTTGTTTGGCCGTGGTTGTGTGCCCTCTTCCCGGGGCCCGTGCCAGCAGGGTTTGTGCTGCCAATCTGCGCTGCGCTTCCTCTTCCATGATGTGATAGACTGTACCTACGTATGGGCAAATGTTCCTTTCGTCACGTTTCACGAATTCAGAGCAATTCCTGAATGCGTACTAAATAAATGCATCAAATTGTCACTCATATGCGTGATGTCAAGCTATTACTTATTCCTAAACCCCTCCAAATAGGAAGTTCCAGATGCCGCCTCGTCTTAGTAGCGAAAAATTCCTGTATTGCACTGAGGGACTCGCTCCGTTTTCTTGGAGGGAAAAAGACCTGTTTCTTCCCCACTAGGTGCGTGTAACATACGCTGTTCGTGGTCTATGTCCCATCAATGATCCCACATACAGTTTCTGCCCCCAGCCCTTCAGAGGCGCCCCTCCCCGAAAAGCCGCACCCCGGCGGGTTGGCGCGTGTGTCCACGTCAACCCCAGAATACTCCCTCGGGTCCGGGCTTACCTCTGGTGTGCTGTCCTGGGCTCGTCTTTCGCCACACGTTCGAAATGTTCCTTCCTCCACGTGGTTATAATGCAGGGCGGCCGGCAGAGATCCCTCCGTGAATTTTCAAACTTCATTCAGCTCCTCCTGGGAAATCCGCCCATAGTCTGGTGGCGCACGGGGCCGGTAGAGCCACAGCCGGCACAAGTGTAAATCCAATATTCCAAAGTAAAGCGCGCTCTCAGTTTAGGGTATAATAGCGATCTTTTATTCAAACGTTACGCGTTTCGAGAGTAAACTCTCTTGCTCACACGTCGAATGCCAGTGACCCTGTGCATTACATAGAGTTCGAAAGCTCAACATAGAAAACAGACTTGTAGTGAGGTACTGTTTCAAGGTACACATGGTCGCCATCTTTGAACATGTCATATTTCATACATACAACTATTCAGTTCCGTTAATACCAACAGATATTATTGTCACATCAAATGGTACATACACATATAATGCCAAGTGGTGTTTCTTTTCTTTTCAGTTAGTACAGTTCAAATTCACTGCCTTAACAGGACGTCCAACAATTACTAGTACGAGCAAGGATATTAGTGCGCGCCACACAATTCAATCATTGCACGCTACACGGCGCTAAACACCTAGCCATTAGAGCGATAACAATAGCATAAGCCGCCATAATAGGACATTAGAAATAATCCACTATGATTAACGCGGTTACTGCGCACTATTCACCTTACTACACGCCACTTGGCGTAGTTGCAATTAAAGAATGACTATTTCCTGCCATGACGCGCATTAAGAAACAATTATATGCGTACTAGAAGGTGCACGAACCAAATTCTATGTTGTTGCAGTGAATTTGAACTGTACTAACTGAAAAGAAAAGAAACACCACTTGGCATTATATGTGTATGTACCATTTGATGTGACAATAATATCTGTTGGTATTAACGGAACTGAATAGTTGTATGTATGAAATATGACATGTTCAAAGATGGCGACCATGTGTACCTTGAAACAGTACCTCACTACAAGTCTGTTTTCTATGTTGAGCTTTCGAACTCTATGTAATGCACAGGGTCACTGGCATTCGACGTGTGAGCAAGAGAGTTTACTCTCGAAACGCGTAACGTTTGAATAAAAGATCGCTATTATACCCTAAACTGAGAGCGCGCTTTACTTTGGAATATTGGATTTACACTTGTGCCGGCTGTGGCTCTACCGGCCCCGTGCGCCACCAGACTATGGGCGGATTTCCCAGGAGGAGCTGAATGAAGTTTGAAAATTCACGGAGGGATCTCTGCCGGCCGCCCTGCATTATAACCACGTGGAGGAAGGAACATTTCGAACGTGTGGCGAAAGACGAGCCCAGGACAGCACACCAGAGGTAAGCCCGGACCCGAGGGAGTATTCTGGGGTTGACGTGGACACACGCGCCAACCCGCCGGGGTGCGGCTTTTCGGGGAGGGGCGCCTCTGAAGGGCTGGGGGCAGAAACTGTATGTGGGATCATTGATGGGACATAGACCACGAACAGCGTATGTTACACGCACCTAGTGGGGAAGAAACAGGTCTTTTTCCCTCCAAGAAAACGGAGCGAGTCCCTCAGTGCAATACAGGAATTTTTCGCTACTAAGACGAGGCGGCATCTGGAACTTCCTATTTGGAGGGGTTTAGGAATAAGTAATAGCTTGACATCACGCATATGAGTGACAATTTGATGCATTTATTTAGTACGCATTCAGGAATTGCTCTGAATTCGTGAAACGTGACGAAAGGAACATTTGCCCATACGTAGGTACAGTCTATCACATCATGGAAGAGGAAGCGCAGCGCAGATTGGCAGCACAAACCCTGCTGGCACGGGCCCCGGGAAGAGGGCACACAACCACGGCCAAACAAGACACGGACACAACACTAATTGGGAAACTACGGAAATACGAAAAATTAAAGAAATCTGAGACGTCTAAATGGTGGGAGGCCATCTCCCTCCAGGATTACATAGACAAAAATATGGTCCCACGTGGGTTGAGAATATATACCACCCCGTCCTACGAATCTCCTAACCCACGCATGTTGGAAGAATGGTCAGAGAACTCAGCCAACAGCTCCAGAACTATGCTGAGCATATTAGTTAAATATGCCTGGGAGGACAGGGAGACCATAATGAAAGAACTAAAAGACATGGACGAAGAATTTAAAGCGCACAGTGACCAAACCACAATAAAGAAGTTCAAAGAAGACCTTAAGCTTAGACTGACACAACACGAGGAAGATATTAAAATGAGAAAACAAAGAAAGCTACACCGTGATTGTACTGATTATGAGTCTGGCCGTATATTAACATACAGCAAAAAATACGACCATATGTACTGTACCCAATCATGTGTACCCCCTACAAGCCAGGATGGAACTGTGCAAACCACCACAAGAACACCCATCAACACAGACGACTCAGATACCGATGTATCCTTGAAATCTACAAGCACTTCTTCAGAAGTAGAAATCATTACCAAACGTGCAACTTTTTTGGACGAGTTCCGGGTGCTGAAGAGGGGACGGCAGTCGGGACGAGTATCCCCCCCACCAGCACCACCACAGAGAGGGAGAGGAAGCAGAGGAAGAGGAAGAGGCCGAGGAAGAGGGAGGGCCGGAGCAAACAGAGGAGACAGAGACGCAAACAAAGAAGCAAGAAAAGAACGAGAAACAGAGCCAATGGGAACCAGACGTGGGGGCTACCGAAATCAACCATAATGGATAATACAGAAATGGTAAATAAAACAATTGTCAACCTGTCTAGCAGACAACTGTCTTTTCTCGAAAAAAGAACACTCTGTCTAGGATTATCATTCTGTCCCACAGGAGCCTTTAATTACTCAGACACACGCATCGATATGTTCAAATATATCAGAAAACTTAAACTTAAAAAGTGGCATATCCTGAAAAATAGTAGTAAGAGGAATGATATCCAAATGGATATAACCCACCCAGAACCCGCCCTCACTGTAGGGGATGCCAACATACTAAGAACCATGCAGGATCTAGCTATGAATATAGGAACCCCTGAGAATGAGGATAATTACGATTCGCCTGAATGTTGGGATATTACCACAGATAAAGCAGCAAACACTAAGTTCAGACCCAAATCTGTATTCTATCCTCTCCTACCACATGACAATCTGGATACTTTCCAGGACGTAGTGACGAATTCTCTCTTAGAACATAAACATCAACAATCCAAGAGTAGATTTAAACAATCCAACCTAACTGTGAAACAAAAAAACATAATTGCATCCCTCGCGGATGATAAAAACATTATAATCCGCCCAGCAGACAAAGGAGGGAACATTGTAATACAGGACAAGGAACTATACATTAAAGAGGCACTAAGACAACTCAATAATGAAGCTTTTTATTGCAAAAGTAACACGAAGACATACAATGAAAGCATAACAACAACTTGGAGTTACCTATCTGAGTGGCAAGAACAAGGGATAATATCGTGGTATGAATATCTCTTTCTGAAGAAAGACTATCCTAAGCTTCCCATAATATATTTTCTCCCAAAGGTGCATAAAAACCCCCAGTCCCCCCCAGGTAGACCTATTGTCTCATCCATTGGTAGTACCTTTGAGAATATATCTCGATATGTGGATTTTTTCCTGCAGGAATATGTGTCTGAACTTCCGTCCCATGTACGTGATACCAAAGATTTCTTGTGTAAAATTGATAACTTGCAATGGGAAGAAGGGTACCATTTTCTCACTATGGATGTGTGTTCACTGTACACGATCATAAAACACGATCAAGGGATAAGAGCATGTAATCACTACCTTAAGAAAAGAGATATCAGGTATCTAGAACATACGAAAATGCTTACGGAAATGATGACTATATGTCTCCAGAATAATATATTTATGTTTAATGGGGACCTGTACAAACAGACCACGGGTACATCGATGGGTACGAGCTTCGCACCGAGCTTTGCGAATCTCTTCCTGGGGATCTGGGAGGAGGAAATACACAGTAATGTCTTGTACAACGCCCACTTTGAAAAGGTTATCACATGGCTCAGGTACATAGATGACCTCTTTGTAATATGGAAGGGTAACGAACAAGAGGCAGAAGACTTTGTAAACCTACTTAACGAAAACACATATAACATCGTGTTAACACACAAGATAAGTAAGGATGAAATAGAATTTCTAGATGTAAAAGTTATGGCTACTGCCAATACTCTGCAGACCAAACTCTTTAGAAAAGAGACCGCGGGCAACAGTCTCCTTCATGCCCACAGCAGCCACCCTGACACTCTCAAATGGAGTATTCCTTATGGCGAGCTGCTGCGGGCAAGAAGAAACTGCAGTGACACCACCCACTACCAAAAGGAAAAAGGACTCATGTTACAAAGATTCAGGGAAAGAGGGTACCCGGAGTGGGTTCTAAACAGAGCAGTGAGCAAAATGGAAAACACAACAAGAGAAAACATCATGGAGGATAAACCTAAAGAGAATCAGGATGATGAATCGGGTAGTAGAGTCATTCTCACATACAATGGAGACTCCCAGAAAGTATACAAGATACTTAATGAGAACTGGAACATCCTACAAAGTGACCCTATAATAGGCAAACAAATTGGGGAACGACCCAGAGTCACGTACCGAAAGAGTAGAAGCCTTAGGGATATACTCATGAAGGGAGACATAACAGATCAGACAAGGAAGAGCCAACATGATCTTAGAGGGTTCTATCCATGTGGCCACTGCAAGGCCTGCAGGAATAGTGGTATGGTACAGGAATTTAGCATACCATACAGAACAACCAAATTTAAAATTATGCAGTTCCTCACATGCACCACAACATATGCCATTTACATACTTGAGTGTCCCTGTAACAAAAGATATGTCGGGAGCACTACGCTGACGGCAAAGAAGAGGGTCCTGGAACACCTCAGAGCCATCACTAATAAGGACCCCCAATACCCAGTGGCACGCCACTTTGCGGAATTTCATCTATCTAACAGCAGATTGCTCAAATATTTTGTCATTGAACAGATACCTGCCAGACAAAGAGGGGGTAACAGGGAGCTTGCCCTTAGGAGGAAGGAATCAAAATGGATCTTAGAGCTCGAAACTAGGCAGCCTAAGGGACATAATCAGGATGAGGAGATGGCGACTCACCTGATGGAAGAATAAATGTAGATTGGCTTTGATTGCTTGTGTTATAATTCATGATGAGTAAATGTACCTACGTATGCAATTATGCTTTGCTTTTATAACTGAGAACACTTGTGTTCTATTGTATTTTAATTGATTTTTTCTCTTTCTATGCAGGAAGAAAGGAAGGGGCCCATCACAGCAGCACGAGCACATTCACGGGCCACCTACCCTTTTCTTCAACACTCCAGGGAGAGCACCGAAGAAGAAACTAGATAAGGACTTTCACATTTATTTCGTCACTATAATTTTTCACTGTTCGATTGCTTCTCACTTATTAGTACCATGCCCCTTTTATTTAGCCACTAGAGCGCCAGCAATTATTATTATGCCTTAACAGGACGTCCATCAATTACTAGTACGAGCAAGGATATTAGTGCGCGCCACACAATTCAATCATTGCACGCTACACGGCGCTAAACACCTAGCCACTAGAGCGATAACAATAGCATAAGCCGCCATAATAGGACATTAGAAATAATCCACTATGATTAACGCGGTTACTGCGCACTATTCACCTTACTACACGCCACTTGGCGTAGTTGCAATTAAAGAATGACTATTTCCTGCCATGACGCGCATTAAGAAACAATTATATGCGTACTAGAAGGTGCACGAACCAAATTCTATGTTGTTGCAGTGAATTTGAACTGTACTAACTGAAAAGAAAAGAAACACCACTTGGCATTATATGTGTATGTACCATTTGATGTGACAATAATATCTGTTGGTATTAACGGAACTGAATAGTTGTATGTATGAAATATGACATGTTCAAAGATGGCGACCATGTGTACCTTGAAACAGTACCTCACTACAAGTCTGTTTTCTATGTTGAGCTTTCGAACTCTATGTAATGCACAGGGTCACTGGCATTCGACGTGTGAGCAAGAGAGTTTACTCTCGAAACGCGTAACGTTTGAATAAAAGATCGCTATTATACCCTAAACTGAGAGCGCGCTTTACTTTGGAATATTGGATTTACACTTGTGCCGGCTGTGGCTCTACCGGCCCCGTGCGCCACCAGACTATGGGCGGATTTCCCAGGAGGAGCTGAATGAAGTTTGAAATATATATATATATATATATATATATATATATATATATATATATATATATATATATATATATATATGTATATATATATAGATATTTATATGTATATATTATCCATTTTATTTTTATGCATGCATTTCTAGTTTAACTGATCCCTCAGTCGGCATAACACAATTTGAATATCACTGTGTAATACTTTTCACTTGCTTCTAACTTTTTTATGTATATCTATATCTATCTATCTATCTATCTATCTATCTATCTATCTATCTATCTATCTATCTATCTATCTATCTATCTATCTATCTATCTATCTATCTATCTATCTATCTATCTATCTATCTATCTATCTATCTATCTATCTATATATATATATATAGATATAGATATAGATATAGATATAGATATAGATATTTATATGTATATATTATCCATTTTATTTTTATGCATGCATTTCTTGTTTAACTGATCACTCTGTGTTTAAAAGTCTTATGACTCATTACAAGGGTGATGGTTTTTAGTGAGGGGATTTCAGAGGCAAAGAATCCCCGCTTCCAGTCCTATGTATACCCGCAGTAAAAAAGCTACAATTACAAGTTACCTCTGCAGAATGGGGAATAACCAAAAAGGGAACTAGATATATTGGATATCTTATCCTTGTGTTTTATCTGACTCTGGAAAAAAGACACTGCAATTTTCCGCTTGCTCAGCACGTTTGTGTGTTGGGTGGAGGAGGCACGGGTTGGCTCGGGAGAAACGGGAAGTCAGGGAAGTGGTGAGGGGGCTTATTCGAACCACGTTGGAGTTTGCAGACTTGGTAATTCTGCGCAGTAGTCCACCCAGAGTATTACTTAGGTTGAAATTCTGCCACTCCTAATGAGGGCCTAATTATATAAAAGCTGATCGTACATATATTTTCGCGTTCGTCTGTACCCTTTTAATTCCTCAATACATTATTTAAAGCGAATCTATTATTTTTTTAAATTTTAGTCAAAGGAAACAAACTCTAACATTGAGTCTTCCCCCGAGAAATTGCAGCTCGCATGACCAGGGCTCAGCTCCTTTTCGATTGTGTACAGAAAAAGGCTTCTAGGAACATGCTGGCGTTGTCCAAAGGTTATGTAAAAAGACATCTGCTGACCTATGTGTGCATTTATCAGGGATCACTAGATGTGATTATGCTGCGTTGTCGGCCTTTCAATCCAGCCAGCAAACTCTCTCCTTTGTTGACATTGGAAAAGGAAGAATGTGTTTTATTGTAGCAGCATAATGTACTTTTAATGAGCATGCTCTGATGAGCCCCAGTGAGAGTCGTTTCCTCACATACAGAGCACTGCAGGTCTGTTTTCTACATTAAGGTGGGCGGAGGGGATGTGTACCTTGGCGCGTGCTCTGACAGAGCCTATCACAGGCACCCAGTGCTCACACACAGGCGCGCGCTCTGACATTGCCGATCACGGGCACACGGTGCTCACAAACATACTCTGCTCTTCTTTCGATCAATGTATCCTTTAAATATTTGGCTTTTTTGAGCGTGAGAGCAGAATGAAAGTGAAACAACCATTTGCAATGCAATAGGACTTGCATTTACGCGAGACCTATTGCATTTCAAATGGAGTGCGGGAGGGCGACAAGGCATGAAGGGGGGCGGGGCAGGCAAGAAGGCATCGGACTGTGGGAGGGGGGGCAAAGAAAGTAGTCTGTGCAGTGAAGGAGCCAGTAGCCATGGAAGGACACAAATGACGACATGGACATCATGTGGATGGACTAACAAGCCTAGAACCAATCGGAAGGCAGCATTTAGGACCTAAGCCAATGAAAAAGATGGCCAGAGTGGGCGGAGCTTCAATGAAGCTTACACACTATAGTGTATACTGCATGCCTCACAACGCGATGGCAGCGCATTTACGCTGCAATGCTAAGCGAGACCTAATGAGTCCATCAACAACTACATTGCAGTTTTAAGAGGTCTAACTAAACTATGTGAGTGTGATGATCTCAATGATTCCCTTATAAGAGATCAACTAGTCAAGTGCATGAACAGTACCAGAGTACAGGAGAAACTACTTGCAAAAAAACCCACACTGAGAGAGGCAATTTCTATAGCGCAATCCATTGAACATACAGCGAAGTGCATAATGAAATGAAAGTTACTGAAGAAGTAGTTGCTTCTGTCCAAGGAGAAGTTTCAAATAGTGAAGTGCTTAAAGTAAGAAATAAAGAAGTTACAAAAGATGTACCTGTCACTAAAACTACCAGAGAAGGGCAAGGCCTTAAATGTTTTAGGTGTGGCAGTAGTAATCATTCAGCCAATAGTCCTCTTTGATCTGCCCGGGGTATCACATGTAAGAAGTGTAACAGAAGAGGACACTTCGCCAGAGTTTGTAGAGGTGGAGAAAACACTACTATAAAAATGGTCAATGCGGAAAATGAACAACCTGCAAAATGTGTTTTTCAAACAAAAAACGGTGATGGGTCTTCCAAGCCTAACTACCCCAAATGCATAGCTCATATTGACAACAAGCCTGTAAAGATGTATGCCGACTCCTGCTTCCCATTCCCCCATTCATGCTAGTAAATCTTATGGACTTTGAGAAATCCCTTAGATACAAGGTTAGAGCTAAGCACTCCTGATATTTCACCTGAAGGGTACACTAAAGACCCCATTTCCCTTGTGTCGGATGTGAGACCAGTCACTCACCTGAAATCCAGAAGCATCTGTAGAGGCGATGCTTTATCCTCAACCGTCCTGAAACAGCTCTGAGTGCTACTGATGATGCAGGAGCCCTGGCAGTTGTCCCAAAGGGGAAGGGGAATGGGACGAGAAAAAACAAGAAGAGAAGACACTGCCACCGTCTGCCTCCTGGGCCAGATAGGTTCCAAGTTCTTAAATGCAGGAGCTGAGTTCGTCTTCACCTAGGAGTTAACAGTAATCATTAACCACCTACACTAACCTCAAGTGTATACAGTAGCTATTCAGTCTAAGGATACCTAAGAAAATACCTTGTTTAACTGTGTGAAGAGTACATGTTCGGTTTTAAGAATCACAGTTGTTTTCTCTCGGGAATACCTGTAATATTAATACTATAAGACAAAAAATAACAAATTATATTCCTATGTTCTTTCACTATTCTGATAGGTGTAGTTTGTTCTCTTAAATACACTCACCTAGAGTATTGTGTTGAATCTCAAAATATCAGGACATGCTAAACAGACATGAACCTAGCTGGATATGTTAAATAAATATTAACCAATGTTAATATTTAACAATTGTCTATTCGTTTCTTCATTAACCAAGTAAGGAATCTAATGTCAGCTTAGATTTCCCAAATGTGTCCTAGCTCAATGATTTTCCTTTTATCTAATTTACGAGTTCAAACTTATCTAACAACTAAGATTCCTTCCTAATTAGCAGTTTCAAATTCAAAATACACAGGAGCAATGTTTTCCATTTGTAACATGAAGCAAATACTTTACACGATCAAAAGCGCAATGCTAAATTGCAGTCTCAAATTCAAAATGCCCAGGAACATTGATTTCCACATTTGACATTGCTGAAAAACAGAACACAAGCAGAAGCGCAATGCCGTATTGAAGTCACAAGGTCAAACACATTGTTTAACTTAGCTCAGTTCTATGCGTCTATTGTCGTCTGCTGAAGCTGGCTTGCAGCGGATGACAAGAACTGAAGAGAAACGACGCGCCGGTTCTTGAACTCGAAGGCTCCTCTGACCAGCTGCTCGACGTGATGATCTCCGCCGCTGACTCGATGCTCCTTGTTCCCTGGTAAACCAATAACGCGAACACAAGAAGCCAAGCACTGCGTGTTGGCTGGTGTCGAAACCACGGACAGTGGTATTAGGTTTAGGTAAAACGGCGCCACTAAGAAGAATCACACAAAGTATCAGGTTAAGCTACGTTCATGTAACGGTGCTAAAAGGTGAGGAGAACCACCAACCTCCCCAGGACAGGCCTAGGCCTACAAGAACAACTAACACTTCTTAGCACACGTTGAAAAAGGTTGAAGTTACTTAATTAAGCAGTGTACATAGACAATACAGATAAGTATAATAAACACGATTCTTTTCTCTTTCTTCTTGGTTGTTTTTTAATTTCGTAGATCTTCAAAACAGCTCCCAACAGCCAACACGTGTTTCGTTGCAAACAGGGAGGTTATCCCGTGACTTTCAAAGCCATCAAAGACTTTTGGGAAGTAAGATATGAACTGACTCTCATGGCTGATAGAATATATCGCAATGGAAAAATTGTCCCACCCATGGACCTCAGAAATAAAATAATTGAACTGACCCATGAAGGGCACTTAGGCAGGAGCCTCACAAAGTCGGGAGTTGATTTTGGTTTCCTAAGATGAACTCGATGGTAGAGCTGAAAGTTAAAGAATGGACCAGGTGTGACAAAAGAGACAAAAGCAAGACATTAAGGAAAGTTCCCCGATCTCCAGTCAAAGTTCCGGAGGTGCCATGGACTAAACTAGCCATTGACATAATTGGACCCATGGTAGTCTTGGGCCCTCAGAAGAAGTTCATGTTTCTCCTCATAGACTACACCTCCCACTGGATCAATTTTAAATTTACACCTTCCACAATCTCATCTCTTTCATAAAGAACATATTTTTCTATGAAGGCATACCAGTGATGTTAGTGATGGATAATGGGGTGCAGTTCACGTCCAAGGAGATGAAAGAATTTCTAGAGGAATCTAATATCAAACAAGAGAAAACTGCACTCTATTGTCCAAAATCCAATGGATCGGTGGAAAGGGTAAATCGCATGGTAAAAGAACACATTCAACTAGCCATCTCCAATGGCCACAAGATTGAAGACTCACTTAAAGAATGCATCTGGGCTTCCACACTACACCAAATCTCATCACAGGGCTCTCTCCCTTCGTAGACTTAAGAGGAAGGGAACCCAGCACTAAAATGAACCCCCTGTGTGGTTAGAGGGAGTTAAGAGGGTTTCTCCCGGCCATAGGGAGGGTCAAAAGAAAATCCAACAACACTATTGGATATATAAGAGTTGGTACGACCAGAAACACGGATATTAGGATCACAACCTCAAGGCTAACACTCCTGTTCTGGTGAGGAAACCCACCCATGTACAAATAGGGCAGACCAAAATCCAACCTCCCCAATGAGTGGCAAAGGCAAGTAGGAATGTGGTCCGCCTGGAAAATGGACAGACATGGAGGGGGGATAGGCTTGTTAACATAGCATAATTTTCTCAGTGGTGATAGACTTGTTAACATAGCTGTTTTCTCCCTCCCCTGTGTAGGGAGATGTGTTGTAATCTTAATAGTTATAACTGTACCTCTCTCCCCTCCTTGGTTTCCTCATTCCTTACCTTTCCCCCGCCTTCCTTTGGAACGTTCTGCAGAAGCTTGCAATAGAATGTTCAAAAGAGCCAGTTGGTAATTGAGAGATTAGGAGAGTGGATGACCAGAATAAAGAAGCTTTCAATTTACTAGTGGTGGACTTTCATTATTTTACTACTTTTAACAGTGAGATTTTTAAACAAATTATTGTGAGCATTAGAATTTTGAAGATGACCAGGGATTTTTAAACTAATTTTAATGTGATTCATATTATGGGTCCCCCCACCCTCTCCTTGCTACAACCAGGACTGTTTTTTTCCTGAGTGCATTGTTTTAACAGGTGCAGAGGTGCCCTTCAGACCTATCATGACTGTGTGCATTTGTGAGGCGAGGCAGATGTATAGGTTTTATGTTTAAGTTTCCATTTGCATTTGCATGCCCCTTGGGTCTTTGTATATGTTGTGTAATGAGGTTTCTTTAATTTAAGCAGAATTTCCGGGTCCCAACTTTCTAGAAGGTTTGAGAACCTTAGGGCTCTTTTGTGTGGGTCCCAGCGGGCTGTTTCCTGTTCTTGGGTGTTGTCACTTCTAACAAAGGATACTGGAGGTAGTTGGAAGGTCATGTGTGGACCACTTGTTGGGGACTTGCAGTGGGGAAAATGGCTGGGACTATGTCTGCTTGCAGTGTTTTGTTGGCAAGAGTCAAGGGTCCCGTTTGGACTTTAGGTGTCTAGCCTGATGAAGGTGGCATAAATGAACTTGGTGGAACTTTCCAATGGATCGGGACCCATTGTCATGGGTTCTTTTTTCAGGGCTTTGAGGATACATCGCTGAAATGCTGTTCTGTGGACCCTGTAGCTTCAACGTGGCTCTGGCTAGGAATGGGACATTCACTTCTTTGGATGCTACCTCATGGGGCCCCTTGAGTGTCAGTATGACCAACTAGGCATAGTTGGCATGCCCACCCCTGCACTAGGCCTGGGCAGTAAATTCAGTTCCGCTCGCGGAATTTGCTGAATTTGGGTAATTTCGCGATCCGGGGAGAATGCGGAATTGCCAAAAATTCATCGATCCGTGGATTTGCGTAATTTTTTGCTTGTTCGCGCTTTCAAAATGCAAGTTCGCGAGATATTTCCCCCGAGCACGCAAAACAGCGTTTGCAAACAGGAAAAAGCATCGCAACCATTTGTTCGCGGACCTCTGCATACTCGTGGAGATTTTTTACCATTTCGTGGAGCTATGCGTAGCGCGACTACGCAAATTTCGCTCACCCCTACCCTACACTCCAGACGTGGGCTGAGGAGGTTATTGGTGGAGGCCCTATACCTCCCGCTGCTCCCCTCTACCCTTGACCCAGGATGTTCTTGTCCATTCCTTTTGGCAAGGTTTGATCCAATGGGTCAACCTCAGAAGGTGTTGAAAGCATTTTGGGGAAGCGAGGGATGGAGTCGAATGATCTTCCACCAGCAGGGAGTCTGGTGTGCAGTTGGGGGCTTATTGCATAGTGAGTAAGCAAGCTGAAACAACTGCTCATTGGTGGATAGATCTCGGTGCTGGATTAGTGGAGCTCTAAGGGTCTTTCAACCCCCTTCTTTCAAATGCCTGGAAGGTCCTGCTTTCACCACCGGAGCATTTGCCCAGTTTTAAAACCATAGGCGGGCCTTTATTATTTGGGGGAGGTCTGTGTGACATTGGAGAGTGGGGTCGTTTTGATCTGAGCATGCCCTAGTAGTATGAGTACAAGAATGTGCGGTCTTGCTTCAATGCACCAGTGGTGGCCATCCTGCTCTCTCGTGAGACTGTCTTACCTGGGGGCGTGGTCATCCAACCCACCGTGGGGGATCAACAGCTGAGGGGGCCCTGGACCTCCTGTGGACATCCAGATGCAGACCTCTGGCCTAAATTCTTGATTGACTTAGCATGGTCATCCTGGGGTTTTCCTGTGTGAACTCAAAGGTTTTGAAATATACTGTCTGTTTCCTTTTTTACGTTAGGTGCTTCCTGCAGCGGTTGTGAGAGGTATGCTTGTGCTGGGTTTGTAGGGTTCTGGAGTTTGTTCTGTGTGTCGGGATTCTGTAGGGGTACTTCTGATATCAGTCTAGTCCATTTGTAGTATATTTTTAGATGACAATTGGTGGACCTGTGGTTTAATATAGAGACAATAGTGGCACTCCATGATAGTTGGGGGCTGCCCGCCCTTTGGCTCTCTGGTGCGAGCACTCAGTTCGATTCCCGTGGGGCCTCTGGCTGAGTTCTCTCCTGATTAGGTGACACCTATACATTCGTGGCCGCTTTTGCCAGATTCTCCAGCAGAACCATAGGATGGGGAATGTAGGAGATAGCCTGTCCACTATAGGCCCAGGGATCTCTCCCATGTGACCGTCAGGGACTTTTCCCTGTAGTGGCACCTTCCCTGCTGCGGTTATTTGTGTTGGACCCATATAGGGTAACAAGATGGGAGCTTCAGTATGGGAAATGTGCCCCTTGGCCTGGTGCCACTTTGCCGGGATCGCCTCCTCCCTCAAAGGGGTGCCAGGGTGGTGGCGGAGGCTGAACTGGGTAGCCCCAAGCCAGCCTCCCCCTAGCCTTGGGGGATGTGATGGTCCTGTGAGTTTCGTTATCCGGGGTTCCTTGTTCCCTGTGTTCCCTACAAGTTACTGTTTTGGTTGTTTCTACTAAGCGATGGTGTACGTGACTGGTCCACTGTCATTCTGGTTTGTATAAATTTAGGAGGTTTCTCATATAACCCCAGACTGCTCCCAAGAGGCAGGCTCGATGGTCCAGAATTGTCCTGACTAATATTCTTGATCTGTGGACAGATGTTATTGGTCTGTGCTCTCGGGCAGGCTTTGGGGAGGAGTAGGCTATACTCTAATCCTTAGTGAACTGAATGGACATCCCCGGTTTGAACAATAGATCCTGTCCTGGTATATTGGCAGTGAAGGATAGATAGAACAGTAACTGTTCTCTGATCTTATTTCATCCTATTTCCAATTTGAGAGGTTCCATGAAAGGGATTTTAGCCACGGATCCTGAGATCCCCTGTATCTTAGCGGTGGTCTTCGATATAAGGGCTGCTCTTTCCCAAATGCATGACCTATTCATCTCTGTATCTACCAGGAAGCGGTATGGTGTTTTGCTTATGAGCATTGAGACCACAGGTACCTCCTCAATGCTGTCCGGGGCTGTCAGGAGGTTGTCCTTACACACCTGGGTGGTCTTTGGTGGACACTCCCCATGTGCCATCTGGGTTGGCTAGCCCCATTCTAGACTTTCAACTTTGCTGTCAGACTCAGAGGAGCTGGAGCCTTCCTCTTCCCTGTTGCTAGGATTGTGTTTGCGTATGGTGCATGATGGAGCCGCCCCTCGGTCAGCCCACACTCTAAACATGGTCATTAACATGTTTCTCTCTTAACCCCTATGCCTAGTTTGAATTAAAGTTTTGGTAAATTCTATAATTTTGGTATCAAATGTTCCCCCCACAGGCCAGGGGAATGCGTGTGTACTGCTATGGGCATGTCACTCACGACAGTGTCTCTTAAGTCTCCAAGCCTTGTTGAGGAACTTCTATTTGTCTTTGGTCCAGTGGAGACGCTGTCTTGCATTGGGAAATTTTGTTTATTTTACGGGATTGCCAAAGTTTGGTTATCTTGAGTGTTTGACCTGGCATCTTTGGTGTGGTTTCCCATGTTTTTTTGCCTCCACCTCCTGTATTTTTGATTGTTATGCTGGACTTCGTTTTCACTGGTTTGGGTACTCTGGAAACTTTATCACTGCTGATCAGTGCTAAAGTGCAAGTGCCCCCTGTGCAAATTGTGATTCTGATTGGTTATCCATGATTGGCATATTTGATTTACTGGTAAGTTCCTATAAAAGTGCCCTATGTGTGCCCAGGGCCTGTAAATAAAATGCTACTAGTGGGTCTGCAGCACTGGTTGTGCCACCCACATGAGTAGCCCTGTAAACTTGTCTAAGGCCTGCCATTGCAGTGTCTGTGAGTGCAGTTTTAAACTACCATGTTGACCTGGCAAGTGCACACACTTGGGCTGTGCTCTAACCTTCCCTTTTACTACATGTAAGACACCCCTAAGGTAGGCCCAAGGTACCCCCAGGGGTAGAGTGCAGTGTACATGAAAGATAGGACATGTACTGGTGTGTTTTACATGTCCTGATAGTGAAATATTGCCTGATTCATTTTTCACCGTTGCAAGGAATAGCTCTCCGATAGGTTATCATTAGAATTTTCTTGTAACATTTTACAATTGTAACTTTCAATTGGGAACAGCAAGAGATTTGGAGTTTAGGCTCTCTGTATTCAGAATTTAAAAACACATATTGTAGTAACAGTGGTTTTTAAATTGTGTTTTTTGAAAATGCCACTTTTAGAAAGTGGTACAAAAGGGGGTGGTGATGGACGGAGCATCAGAACCAATCAAACACTCACACCCAGTCAAGAGATCTGGGTTTAATCCATCACCGTTCTTTAGCCCACTCTGCCACCCCAGTTCAGACATGGCCATATGCAAATCAGTCTGACCCTGTGCCTCATGGGAACAGTCCAGCCCGAACTGCAAAGCCATGCCTTCTCTGGACCGGAAACAAGCTTCCTAGGACCGGTTTCTGGCATTTCAGCCGTCTTCAGCCAGGCTTGCCTGAATCCAGTGACAAAGTGAGCAAGGGACTCACGTCTGAGCATACCCTGCCAACTTATGGCGA
Source organism: Triturus cristatus (assembly GCF_964204655.1). Classification (NCBI taxonomy): domain Eukaryota; kingdom Metazoa; phylum Chordata; class Amphibia; order Caudata; family Salamandridae; genus Triturus; species Triturus cristatus. The sequence goes on from NC_140585.1 coordinate 722,869,147, forward strand.
ACAAAGCGGTACAAAAGGGGGTGGTGATGGACGGAGCATCAGAACCAATCAAACACTCACACCCAGTCAAGAGATCTGGGTTTAATCCATCACCGTTCTTTAGCCCACTCTGCCACCCCAGTTCAGACATGGCCATATGCAAATCAGTCTGACCCTGTGCCTCATGGGAACAGTCCAGCCCGAACTGCAAAGCCATGCCTTCTCTGGACCGGAAACAAGCTTCCTAGTACCGGTTTCTGGCATTTCAGCCGTCTTCAGCCAGGCTTGCCTGAATCCAGTGACAAAGTGAGCAAGGGACTCACGTCTGAGCATACCCTGCCAACTTATGGCGAACAAAGCGGTACAAAAGGGGGTGGTGATGGACGGAGCATCAGAACCAATCAAACACTCACACCCAGTCAAGAGATCTGGGTTTAATCCATCACCATTCTTTAGCCCACTCTGCCACCCCAGTTCAGACATGGCTATATGCAAATCAGTCTGACCCTGTGCCTCATGGGAACAGTCCAGCCCGAACTGCAAAGCCATGCCTTCTCTGGACCGGAAACAAGCTTCCTAGGACCGGTTTCTGGCATTTCAGCCGTCTTCAGCCAGGCTTGCCTGAATCCAGTGACAAAGTGAGCAAGGGACTCACGTCTGAGCATACCCTGCCAACTTATGGCGAACAAAGCGGTACAAAAGGGGGTGGTGATGGACGGAGCATCAGAACCAATCAAACACTCACACCCAGTCAAGAGATCTGGGTTTAATCCATCACCGTTCTTTAGCCCACTCTGCCACCCCAGTTCAGACATGGCCATATGCAAATCAGTCTGACCCTGTGCCTCATGGGAACAGTCCAGCCCGAACTGCAAAGCCATGCCTTCTCTGGACCGGAAACAAGCTTCCTAGGACCGGTTTCTGGCATTTCAGCCGTCTTCAGCCAGGCTTGCCTGAATCCAGTGACAAAGTGAGCAAGGGACTCACGTCTGAGCATACCCTGCCAACTTATGGCGAACAAAGCGGTACAAAAGGGGGTGGTGATGGACGGAGCATCAGAACCAATCAAACACTCACACCCAGTCAAGAGATCTGGGTTTAATCCATCACCGTTCTTTAGCCCACTCTGCCACCCCAGTTCAGACATGGCCATATGCAAATCAGTCTGACCCTGTGCCTCATGGGAACAGTCCAGCCCGAACTGCAAAGCCGTGCCTTCTCTGGACCGGAAACAAGCTTCCTAGGACCGGTTTCTGGCATTTCAGCCGTCTTCAGCCAGGCTTGCCTGAATCCAGTGACAAAGTGAGCAAGGGACTCACGTCTGAGCATACCCTGCCAACTTATGGCGAACAAAGCGGTACAAAAGGGGGTGGTGATGGACGGAGCATCAGAACCAATCAAACACTCACACCCAGTCAAGAGATCTGGGTTTAATCCATCACCGTTCTTTAGCCCACTCTGCCACCCCAGTTCAGACATGGCCATATGCAAATCAGTCTGACCCTGTGCCTCATGGGAACAGTCCAGCCCGAACTGCCAAGCCATGCCTTCTCTGGACCGGAAACAAGCTTCCTAGGACCGGTTTCTGGCATTTCAGCCGTCTTCAGCCCGGCTTGCCTGAATCCAGTGACAAAGTGAGCAAGGGACTCACGTCTGAGCATACCCTGCCAACTTATGGCGAACAAAGCGGTACAAAAGGGGGTGGTGATGGAGGGAGCATCAGAACCAATCAAACACTCACACCCAGTCAAGAGATCTGGGTTTAATCCATCACCGTTCTTTAGCCCACTCTGCCACCCCAGTTCAGACATGGCCATATGCAAATCAGTCTGACCCTGTGCCTCATGGGAACAGTCCAGCCCGAACTGCAAAGCCATGCCTTCTCTGGACCGGAAGCAAGCTTCCTAGGACCGGTTTCTGGCATTTCAGCCGTCTTCAGCCAGGCTTGCCTGAATCCAGTGACAAAGTGAGCAAGAGACTCACGTCTGAGCATACCCTGCCAACTTATGGTGAACAAAGCGGTACAAAAGGGGGTGGTGATGGACGGAGCATCAGTTGGCAGGGTATGCTCAGACGTGAGTCCCTTGCTCACTTTGCCACTGGATTCAAGCAAGCCTGGCTGAAGACGGCTGAAATGCCAGAAACCGGTCCCCGGAAGCTTGTTTCCGGTCCAGGGAAGGCATGGCTTGGCAGTTCGGGCTGGACTGTTCCCATGAGGCACAGGGTCAGACTGATTTGCATATGGCCATGTCTGAACTGGGGTGGCAGAGTGGGCTAAAGAACGGTGATGGATCAAACCCAGATCTGTTGACTGGGTGTGAGTGTTTGATTGGTTCTGATGCTCCGTCCATCACCACCCCCTTTTGTACCGCTTTGTTCGCCATAAGTTGGCAGGGTATGCTCAGATGTGAGTCCCTTGCTCACTTTGCCACTGGATTCAAGCAAGCCTGGCTGAAGACGGCTGAAATGCCAGAAACCGGTCCTAGGAAGCTTGTTTCCGGTCCAGGGAAGGCATGGCTTGGCAGTTCGGGCTGGACTGTTCCCATGAGGCACAGGGTCAGACTGATTTGCATATGGCCATGTCTGAACTGGGGTGGCAGAGTGGGCTAAAGAACGGTGATGGATCAAACCCAGATCTGTTGACTGGGTGTGAGTGTTTGATTGGTTCTGATGCTCCGTCCATCACCACCCCCTTTTGTACCACTTTTAGAAAGTGTGCCTCCGCCTGACTGTGGAATCAATGTCTGGATATGACTGCCAGGGGCCTGTTTGTGCATTCACTTTAGACAGTCGCACAAAAAGAGTTGGGGTGTGCCCGGCATATCCTGATTGCCCATCACCAGGCTGATATACCTGAATACGGCTGTGCCTGGCCTCTCACAAGTCTGCCTCTGACCCCCTGGAGTGTGTCTGAAGCCAAGACCAGGCAGAACAAGATCTTGTGCACTGATCTGAACTGAACATTTATTTTGCTATATTCTACTTGAGAAATTCTCCAAGGGCTTAAATTAGAGCTTGCCTCCTGTTAAGAAGTCTTAGGGACACAAATACTTCACCTGCAGCATCCTTGAACCCCACTGCTAGGAGTTCTAACCTGCCTTGTGGTACGAAATCCAGTTCTGGTCCATTGGATGTCTTTCCTGCTGCAAAGATCTCCTTGAAGCCATCAGAATCGACACATAGCCCTTCTAGTACTTGTTTATCCAAAACAGCTTATCTGAAGTTGAAGTTGAAGGAATTTGTATAGCACACTGCCACCGAACGGTTTCCTGGCGCTGACACGAGGAGGAAACTAAGATGGATAGGCCAAAGAAAAAAGATGAGTTTTGAGAGCTTTGCGAAAATGGGGTAAGTGGGGATAGATCTAATAGTTAGAGGAAGTGAGTTCCAGAATGAGAGGGCAAGAGTAGTAAATCTAGAGCCACCAAATGTATTTCTCCGATAGCGAGGAGTGCTAAGGAGAAATTGGGTAGACGAGCGGAGGGTTCTACTGGTGTGTAGAAAGTGATCTTAGATCTAATAAAAACTGGAGCTGTGCCGGCCAAGGACATAAATATCAGGCAGCCCATCTTGAAAAAGGATCGCTCCAAGATGGGGAGCCAGTGGAGGGTCTTCCGAAGAGGGGTTGTGTAATGGAATTTTGGAAGCCTATAAATAAGGCGAGCTGCCTGGTTCTGAATAAGCTGCAGATGACGACGCTCGTATGCAGGAATTCCGACTTACAGGCAGTTGCCGTAATCCAGGCGAGATAGAACCAACGCCAAGACGATAAGCTTAAGGGCTTCCAATGAAAAGTAGCAAGAGATTTTGCGAATTATTCTGAGGAATAAAAAGCAAGAAGAAACAACCAAGCTAATCTGAGGACGCATTGAGAGGTCATGACTGATTTTAATGCCCAGGGTTTTTACTGACATAGAGGGACAAGGGGGGATCCAAAAGTAGGGGGCCTCCGGGACTTGGGCTTGGATTATGTGATGCTGTATCCGGCTAAATTGCGTGTCAATAGACAGGGCAAATCCCATATTTTCCTGGACCCTAAAGCGTTGCACAAGGCGCTGAAAGACTGGACCAAGGAACAGAAATGGAGCCCAGTGAGGCAACAACAGCACAGCGCAAGAGATGGCAGACTGGACGAGCAGGACTGATTCTGGAGAGCTGGCGCGACGAGGATGCATCTCTTGGCCGCAGAGCTGAGGTGGGGTTGGTGTTGGTAAGACTCGTGGTGATGGGGGTAGTGATGAGTCAATAGGTGGGACCGTGTATGTATTTTCACACCGGTGGAGTAGCCACGGATGAGTGCACAACGGAGGGGTTGGTCTCGCTGGGCCCGAGCACAGCACTTATTACCTGAGGGGGTTCAGTATTCTGTTTATTTGTGGTGGGTTGGGTAAGGGAGCTCCCGAGTTCTTTAGACCCGAGTAATGCTACGGCGCTGCGGTCATCTATGACAGAGATATGGTAGATGGGCAAATATTGGCTCACCGGACCGGGTGGTAGCCATTAGGGACTAAGTGCTTCCACACTAGAGTGTGAGCCTGAGCGACCTCCGCCCGCGAGTGCGTTCCACAACTTTGAGTGGGTCAAAAGTTGGGGGTAGGGAGGCGGGAGGTTTAGGGCGCCCTGTTATGGGGAACTGCCAAGTTGGGGTGGGTCTGCTGTGGGTGGTGGGAGGGGGGGGTTACATTTGCAAGGTTTTGAGGTTTATCTGTCAGTATGCACCGAATTGTATATTTTTGAGCACCTGCTTTTGGCGATATAGAGCCATGGGCGAGTTGATCACAGTCAAGAAAGATACCCATGCAAGGCTCGGGCACGTCTGAACGCCTTGATACTCTCAGAATACTGACTTGGAATATCAGGGGCCTGAATGATCACCGCAAGGTCCGTAAAGTTATGCATTACCTCAAGCGACACGAGATAGACATAGCTTTCCTTCAGGAAACGCATCTCCCTAACAATAGCCCTATGCTGCGCTCCAGGGGGCTCTGTGATGCTGTGCATGCGGCGGGGTTCACGACACACTCTAGAGGGGTATTGACTTGGGTTAACCCAAGGGCGGACTATAAAATGCAGTTAGTGGCTAAGGACAATGCAGGCAGATTTGTGCTAACACGATTTCAGGGCAGACGTTTGGATTTATTGTTGGTCAATTGCTATGGGCCGAACTATAATTGCCCAGCATTCTACACTGAGTTGGCGGGCAGGATCGGGGACCTCGGGAAGGGTAGGGTGCTGTGGGGAGGGGACTTTAATGTGGTGCTGCATCCGGAGTTGGAAAGGTCGGGCGGCCCCGTAAGGACGCAGATGGCAGCTGCAAAGGCGATATTGCGAGAAACGCTTTGTTTAGACCTGGAGGATGTTTGGAGAACTCTCAACCCGGAGCGGGGGGACTTCACGCACTACTCGGCGTACCACAACTTGCATACGCGAATAAATTACTGGCTGGCATCCTCGACGCTCCTTTCGCTGGTGCGAACGTGTCGGGTGTTGCCGCGCACGCTTTCTGACCACTCTCCGGTTTTGATGTCGCTGGCCGCGCCCAGAAAGTCTATTCCGCCATTTTTGTGGCGATTTCCCCCATACTCGCTGCTGGACGCCCAATTTAAGGAGGAACTAGCGGAGGCCATAGGGCAGTTCTTTGATACTAATCTAGGATCCGTAGATAGCTTCCAAACTATCTGGGAGACCTTTAAGGTCTATATCCGGGGAGTGGCAATGGCTAAACACTCGGGGTGTTGCGGGACATTAGGCGGCGGCTGGCGACGCTAGAGCGCAGGCTTGGAGATCTGGAGGCCAAACAGCGCGTAGTGGAGGTAGAGAGCGTGACTGAGGAGATGAAGGTCCTCCTGGTGGAATTTCACGAGGCCGCGGACGCGGAAGTATTGCACTTGGGGAAGTACGCTACCGCCAGGGTGTACGGGGAGGGTGACAGGCCCGGATCGATATTAGCTAATCTACTTAAAGCCCGTAGACGCAGAGCCGTCATCACCCAGGTCCGGTCGGAGGAAGGATCGCTCTTAACGGAAGAGGAGGATATAGTTGCACGCTTTCAGTCGTACTACACTCAGCTGTATGCGTCTCAACAGACCGGTATGGAGGATAGCATAGGGGACTACCTGGACTACATTAAGCTGCCGTTTCTCTCGAACGAACACAGAGAATTTCTGGCCCTGCCTATTAAAAGGGAAGAAATTCTCGAAGCATTGACAAGTATGAGGGCGCACTGTTGCCTTCTACCGTGCCTTTATAGACCAGCTCCTCCCACATATATCGACGTTGTTCGATGACATGTGCGTGAAAGGGCACATGCCACCCTCCATGCGGGAAGCGCTCTTGGTGGCGATCCCAAAACCGGGTAAACCGCCGGAGGAATGCAGTTCTTATAGGCCATTATCGCTGTTAAATATTGATGCTAAATTATACGCGAAGGTGTTGGCCACTCGACTGGCTCTGCTCACTCCGGAACTTGTCGCCCCGGAACAGGCGGGGTTTGTGCCTGGCAGAAATATTACGTACAATCTGAGGACGGTGTTTGGAACCATGCAATATGTGCGGCCAGATACGGGTGCGTTAGCAGTCTTTCTCGATATGGAAAAGGCTTTCGACTCGGTGGAATGGCTGTTTATGCGATGGGTCCTGACACGAATGGGGCTGGGCCCGGTCTTCCTGCAGATGGTCGGGGTGCTGTACAGTGGACCCGTTGCGAGACTGCGGCTGGGAGACCGGGTTACGGACGTGATGCCTATTTCGAGAGGGACGAGACAGGGCTGCCCCCTGTCGCCTATCTTGTATGCGCTGGTGGCGGAGCCATTGGCGTGTGCCCTACGGGAATATCACAGTTTGAGGGGAATCAACTTCCCCACTTATAAGATAGTGGTCTCCACATATGCAGATGATACTTTACTATACGTCCGGGACCCAGAGAATAATCTGGCCCCTGTGCTGCGGGAGGTGGTTCATTATGGGGCACTCCCAGGCCTTAAGGTGAACTGGGCTAAATCTATAGTGTTCCCGCTGACGCCGGTCACGGCCCCCTTCGAGATGGAATATCCACTGCAGTGGTCGGATGATGCGGTCCGCTACTTGGGAATCCAGCTGCACATGGACTCGGAGGTGGTGCTGACTGAGAATTATGGCAGGGCTATCAGCAAACTCGAGGATGATGTGGAGGCTTGGATTAAGTTGCCTCTCTCACTGCTGGGACGTATATCCATCATGAAGATGGTGGTGCTCCCCAGGTTTTTATTCTTGTTTGTTAACATCCCCATGGTGCTCTCGCGCGCCTTCTTCGTTAGGCTTAAGAGGTCCCTGTTGAGATTGGCGTGGGCGGGTGGGCAAGCACGAGTCAGCTGGTGGATCTTGACGTTGCCCTACCATTTGGGTGGTCTGGGAGCACCGCATCTCGAACTGTATTACAGGGTGGCGCAGGGGGCTCAGGCGCACAGCTGGATGCATGGGGACGGAACCGTCCCGTATCTCAAATTGGAGACACTATTCGCGGCCCAACTCCCACTCCCTACTGTCATTTTCGAGCCGTCGCACCGCAGAACGGGGTTCCTAGACTTGCTAAACTCCACCCGACATGCTTGGCATACTATTTTACAGCGCACGTCGGGAGCGCTCCTATATTCACCGGCGATACCACTTGAATGGGCGGTTTGGCTAACCCCCTGCAAGGAAGTGGGGGTGGTGCGGTCACTCAAGGCGCTGGGCGTGCATACACGGGTGACATGTTCGTGGACGGCATGGTTAAGACGTGGGAGGAGGCGACCGCGTCGGCGGGGGATGTCAAGCAGTTGCAACATTTCCAATACCACAGAGTTAGACACGCTTGGAGACAGCTACTGGGGGAAGACATGGCGGAACTGCCGGAGGTCCCGGAGTTGTCCTTTATTATTAAGAACAAGAGTCCACATAAGATAATCTCTAAGTTATATCGCACGGCAATGTCACAGAGGGTGACGGAGTACACTAAGGCCCGATTGGCCTGGCAGAGAGATCTCGACATCGCGATCGACGATGCCATGTGGGCATACTGCTGCACGGGGATACAACGTATATCCTTGCACAGTAGACACAGGTTAATTCACTTTAAATTTATCAATAGGATTTACTATACCCCGGAGCGACTGCACCGTTACGGCCTGCGAGAGGAGTCTGCGTGTGAACGATGCAGGCACCCACTGGCAGACTTTATTCACCTGGCGTGGCTCTGCCCGGGTATACACAGCTTTTGGGAGGCGGTCTATCGACAGGTGGCTGAAGTTGCAGAAGTGGAACTTGCTCCCGACCCGGCGGTGGCCCTGCTGGGACACTCCAGGGTGGTGCCAAGAGCGGCGCGGCGATTGGTGGAGATGGGACTGCTCATTGCGAAACGCCAGGTGGCGCTGTGCTGGATGCGAGGCCCTTTGCCTACAGTAGCACAGTGGAAACGTGATGTACTCTACTGTTGTACTCAGACAGAGAGGTTCAGTGAGTTGCTGCCGCTGCGCAGTCGGCCCAAAAACTTTTGGGGGCTATATGCCGAATATATTGGTAGAGGTGGCATGGGAGCGGAAAATGGACCAGGGAGGGCCAGCTCGGTGGATGTTGGGGTGGGGGCTTCTGGGGAGGGCGCTGGTGGGGGGGAGGTGTGAGATCCTCACGGGAGCGACCGGATTAGAGGTTTGGAAGAAGATCAGAGACGATGCATGGTGTCAGGACGCGAGTGGGCAATTTGTGCTATACTACTTACGAGGTGGTAACTGGCAGGTGACCTTCATGTTTGGATTGGGTGGGTGGGGTGGGGGGGTTTGTTGAGATCCAGGGGCGGGGATGGGGGAATAGAGTTTATTTGCAAGGGTACGGCATAAGGGCATACAGTAGATGGGGGGGAAAAAATATGCTCTACATGCGCCACTGTCGGGGATTACTATTAAGACAATGTCTTCCTGCACAAGCGACTCGGAATACTACAGGAACTGCACCGGCTGCACATGCTGATGCCCGGCCCCCGGGATGTGGGATAACCTGTGCGGTTGGGTTAATATATGTCATATGGTGGCCGGCCCCCGGGTTGTAGGCGCAGTGCTGTGTATGTTGATGTGCCTTTTGTATTCAATAAAAAAAAAAAAAAAAAAAAAAAAGTAGGGGGCCAAAAGGCGGAAGTCCAGGGATTAGAGGGACCGCCAGTAAGAACCAACTCAGTCTTCTCTGGATTTATTTAAGTTGATTAAAGTTCATCCAGTCATGGATGAACATCAGAGTGGAACAGAACTTGGAAATGGAGTCTGAAGAAGAGGAGAGGTTAAAAATAAGTTGGAGGTCATCGGCATAGTTAAACACCGTGACTTCCAAGTCTTGTAAGGCTACAATCAGAGGGTAAATATAAAGATTAAAGAGAAGGGGGGAAAGGGAAGATCCCTGAGGCACCCCGCAGGAAACAGAACAGGCAGGGGCCGAAAAACTTTCTAGTTTGATAGCCTGAAAGCGGTCCGTCAGGAAGGAAGTGAGCCAGGCCAAAGCTGAGCCCCGAATGCCGGCGCCCCCGACACGGTCTAGAAGGATGGAATGGTCGACCATGTCGAAAGCGGCGGACAAATCAAGGAGGATCAGGGCCTGAGGAGAATTGATATCCGCGCTTCTTCTCAACTCATCCAACACGGAAAGAATGACGGATTCTGTAGAGTGGACAGGACGAAAGCCAGCCTGATTAGCGGCAAGAAGATGGTTTTCATCAATATAGGAAGAAAGACAGGAGGTGATATAACTCTACAGGATCTTACTTAAGAAAGGGAGCAGGGAAATAGGCCTGAAATTCGAGAGAATGGTAGGATCTGCACCCGCCTTTTTTAAAATAGGAATGACTGTAGCAGATTTGAAAGAGTCGGGGACAATACCCTGGGAGAGAGAAGAGTTGAGCAAGGCGAGGGGGGGGTCAAGGCAATTGGAAAAGAGCTGCCGCAAAATATGGGCAGGGCAAGGGTCAGCTGGTGATCCTGATTTAACCTTCTGCAGGAGGGTAAGGAAAACCTCCTTAGAGATTAACGGAAAATGATCAAAAGTGGAGGAGGCGGGCGGGTGGGGGGGACAGAAAAAAGAAGGAGGAGGTGACGGGATGTGGTGTTTAATCGTGACGATCTTCTCAATGAAATAATCATTGAGAGCTCTACAGAGGGATTGGGAAGGGATAGGCTTAAGAGCCACTCTATCGGAGACTGCAAGTTCATGCACAATGGAAAAAATCTCTTTGGGATTGTTAGTTACCAGGTGGACCTTCTGGGAAAAATACTCTAGTTTAGCTGAGAGTATAGCTTTTTTATAGTCCCGAAGGAGGATCACGTAGCTAGCCTTGAGAGTCGGGCAGTACCTAAGTCTCCAGTGTCGCTCGGCCTGCCTCAATGCGAGTTTCTGAATTTTCAATGCATCAGTAAACCATCTGTTTGCATCATGGGTGCGAACTGTTCTAATTCGCTTACAGGGGGCAAGTAAATTGCATGTAGCGAACAGCCAGCTATTAAGGGCAATCGCTTGGGAATTAGGAGAAGTATCAGCTGATCTGGGGGGTGAGGGCGCCAGGGAGCGGCAGAGAGTGGGCATATCAACCCGATTCCAGTTGCGAGCGGTAGTATTTTTTGGGAGAGAGGGGTTAGCGATCACTCTCAAATCAAGGAAAAAGGAGATTAGTGAATGATCTGACCAGGCGCAAGGGAGCACCATGGGAGTGGAAATGGGCTGATTAAAGGTCCATACCTGATCCAGGATGTGACCATGTATGTGGGTGGGAGAGGAAATGTGAGGGATGAAATTCATGCAATGAAGAGTATTGTTGAAATCTTTAGACGCAGAGTCTTCACAAGGATCGACTGGCCAGAAATTAAAATCACCTAATAGCAGAACCGCGCCATTATTTACCACCAGGGTGGCTAGTAGATCTTGAACGGCAGGGATAAAGTGGGGCATTGACTGAGGGGGTCGGTAGCATAGAACACACGTGAGGGGAGTTGCAAAGTTGGAAGAGCGAACAATCAAGCAGTCAACTGCCAAGATCGGGGGGAGGGGAAGGATCTGAAACTGAAGGTGGGAGTGGACAATCAACGCTACTCCACCCCCTTTCTTTTCCTCCAGGCGATCAGCGTGAAGGACATAATACGAGGTGGGAAGAGCTGCCAGAATATCTGGCCAAGAATCGGAAGTAAACCAGGTTTCGGTCAAACATAGGACGTCAGGCTTGGAAGTGTCCAAGAGGTCAAAAAGCTCTACTTGGTGTTTGACCGCGGAGCGAGTGTTAAGAAGGTAGACAGTAGCCAAAGGGGGAGGACATATACGAGGTGGAGGAGGCGGATGTAAATATAACGGTAATGATACCGACGGGAGCAAGCCAAGAAGGTCGGTCGATGGATTTTCATGGCAAAGCCGGAAAATACCAAGGGTATGCAGGTGATTCTCCACCGATTTACTTATAGGCCAAGTAATCCAATAAGTGAGCAGGAGAGCAGTGGAGTATGAGACGCGAGGAGCATAGGGAGGGGCCCCGGGTCCCAGCCTGGCGCAGACGGGCGCAGACGGGCTTGCCTTTGGAGCGCCTTCGGCGTGCCGCCGGCGCGCCCGCTGCGCGCGTCCGCTGTGCGGCCAGGACAGAGGCATCCTCTTATAAGGGAAGGAGGGCGTGGCCGAGCGTGATCAGCGTCCCCCAGGGCTTCCCCAACGATGTTAGCGTCAGCGCTCCTCCCCGACACCTCCCGCTGCAGCGCCCAAGACGACATTGCAGGTAGAAGAATGGGGGCGAGATGGGGGAAGGGGGGCGAGTGCACAGCAAGTTAACACAAACGATTTCAATTTTTAAAAGCAGTCGTTGCTCCCGGCTTCCGCCTCAGGAGATAAGCAGTGTCTAGTTGCGCGCAAGCAAAGGCGCGATTATAAGCAGCTGAGGGTGGGCGTGGCCGAGCGTGATCTGCCTCCCCCAGGGCTTCCCCAACAATGTTAGCGTCAGCGCTCCTCCCCGAGACCTCCCGCTGCAGCGCCCAAGACGACAGTGCAGGTAGAAGAATGGGGGCGAGATGAGGGAAGGGGGCGAGTGCACAGCAAGTTAACACAAACGATTTCAATTTTTAAAAGCAGTCATTGCTCCCGGCTTCCGCCTCAGGAGATAAGCAGTGTCTGGTTGTGCGCAAGCAAAGGCGCGATTATAAGCAGCTGAGGGTGGGCGTGGCCGAGCGTGATCAGCGTCCCCCAGGGCTTCCCCAACGATGTTAGCATCAGCGCTCCTCCCCGAGACCTCCCGCTGCAGCGCCCAAGACGACAGTGCAGGTAGAAGAATGGGGGCGAGATGAGGGAAGGGGGGCGAGTGCACAGCAAGTTAACACAAACGATTTCAATATTTAAAAGCAGTCGTTGCTCCCGGCTTCCGCCTCAGGAGATAAGCAGTGTCTAGTTGTGTAATCCACTTACCCTGACTAGAAGGAAGGGTCCTTACTTGGACAAGGTGTCTACCACTGCCAACTAGAGGCGCCCATTTCTAATATCGAGATTTTCTTAAAATCAGTCACTAATTCTACTCTTATTTGGGGAAACTGTGTACAAGGTGGTGGCACCAAAACTCAATTTACTGGTTATGACCTCAAAAAAACCTGACACATCAACAAAAATTTGGTTAACATACAAACATAGACAATAATATTATAAAGCAATAACAACCTGTGAAAAAGAGCAATTTCCAGTTCAGGGCAGTGTGGATTTTTTTACAGCAGAAAACTAGCAATCATGAACTTCTGATTTGGAAAAAACTGTTATAATCACCTAAAAGCATAGATTTACTAATGAGATATAACATTTAAACATGTGGAATGATTTGTAAAATTTCAACAGCACCTCAACATCAATAAATGCATAAAATGGAAAAAATCTAATAGATATTAAAAAGGTTGAGAGGAAAAATAGGTATTTCTCCCAAAAAATGGAACCCTCTCCTAGTGCCTATAGCCAGTGGAGAGGGGATGCAGAGTTAGGTGAGCCTGAAAGTCTGTCACTATCGGCTCAGCGGACAAATATTTGCAATGATTTCCGCAAAGAAAAAGGAATAACCAGATAACTATCAGCCCTCTGTTGCCTGGCACAAGCTATACCTGATTGACCAAGGTCCACATTTTCACTCATTTCCGAATTACACCCTTACACCAAGATATTGTGCGTATCCCTGCCTGACACCCAGCGATCCAAGAGGAGAGAAAAAGGGAACACCTCTCACTTCTTTCAGGTGCTATCAGTGCTGGAATCAATAGCCCTACGAACTTATGTAACTAAAAATCAAGTTCAAGATGTTAGATCTACATCACATCCAGAACCAATGTGAACCGACCTGCCACCAAGCCCAGTGGCCCAAGCTATACAAAGCTGACACCAGGATACTACGCATATCCCCTGATCCCTGCCAAGAGGTACAAGCAATCCCTTACTGACACCCAGGGACGAGCCCTGGGTGTCAGTGAGCGAAATTGTAGCTACCTTCACCTTCCTTTAGTGTGCTGACTTAAAGAAAAACCCCAAATTATCTATGGGCTTGTCCTAGTTTGCCACACGCCACGTACTGGGACTAAGGATCAGATGTAGTTTTCTTACCCTATGATGACTGCCTCTGTACGGACCTCCGCCCTGAGGATTCAGCAGAACTTCTAATTAATTATGCCTTCTGCTCACCAATCTTTTTGAGCAGATGTTCATTCTTTCGGGTCAGGGTCCTTCCTTCAACAGAAGTCGGGCTCGATGAACCAGTCTCTCCTATCTGGCTTGCCAAAATGTTACTCTGATATTTATTATTATTATTATTATTGTGCAATGAATCATCCCCAAGGGGATCTCTCGGCGCCTGTAGCTGCACACTACCGGTAACTTATGACAATATGGCAGTTAGAAAATCAATGTTTAAGCTGCTTCCTAAACTGCACCAACATTGTGCAGGCTCGGATCTCATCTGGTAGTCTGTTCCAGTGGAGGGGAGCAAGATGAGAGAATGCACGCCCGCCCATTTTAATTTTAGTGATTTTACAGGGGCAGAGCAGTTTCCGATTACTCGATCTAAGTTGGCGTACAGGAACATAGGGAATTAACTTCTTCCTTAGGTATGCCGGGCGTGGCCCTTGAAGTGCTTTAAACACTAAAGTCAGGAGCTTAAACACTGCTCTCTTCCTAATGGCCAGCCAGTGCAATTTTTGCAGAAGAGGTAGTGACGGGGTACGAACCGGTTTGCTGAGAGCCAGCCGCGCTGCTGTGTTTTGCACAACTTGCAGCCTAGATGATAGATCCTCCCTCATTTCTACTAGTAGTACGTTACCGTAATCTAGTCTACTAACTAGCAGTGCCTGTATTAAGGTCTTTCTGGCCTCAAGGGGGATCCACGGAAAGATCTTTCTCAGCATCCGCATTATTACGAAGCATGTACCCGAGATTGTCTTCATGTGATCCTCCAGAGAAAGTTTATTATCGATCATAATTCCCAGATTCCTTGCCTGCTTTTTTGGACTGGCTGCCTCCCCAAGTTTCACAGGCCACCAGTCCGCCGACCATAGTTCCTCAGCCTTCCCAAACAAGAGAATCTCCATTTTATTGGAGTTTAGCTGAAGGAAATTGTTGCTCATCCATTTGGATATTTTCAACATACAGAACTTAAACTTAGCTCTGGTTGCCGCGGGATCCGACTCAATGGGGATTTTCACCTGAGTGTCGTCCGCATACGAGATTGTCTCAAAACCGCATGATCATAATAATAATGTCAGCCAGAGGAGCCATATAGATGTTGAACAAGGTGGGACTTAGGATGGACCCCTGGGGAACCCCCTTGTCCAGTGCCGTGGTCTGTGACACAAATGCGTCCAATTGGATACATTGTGTTCTGTTGTTCAAAAAGCTTTGCAGCCAGGCCAAGGCCATATCTCCGACACCGATCTCTTGTAGCCTGTCCAGCAGGATGCTGTGAGAGATGGTGTCGAAGGCCGCCGACAGGTCCAGGAGCACTAACATTGTCAGAATCCCCCTATCCAGTGACATCCTTATTGTATCTGTGACTCCCGCCAAGGCTGCTTCGGTGCTATGCCTTGCTCGGAAGCCCGATTGGGAGGGCTCCAACAATTTATACTGCTCCAGATACCCCGTGAGTTGTTGATTAATCAATGCCTCCATGACCTTAGAGCAGCATGGAAGGAGGGAAATCGGCCTATAATTTTGCATGTCTGCCGGGCCTGCCAGCGCCTTCTTCAGCAGAGGTTTGATGTGCACCTTCTTCCATTTCCTAGGAAATGTAGCCGTAGCCAAAGAAATGAATATAAATATGGATATGAATTTACCTTAAATTAATAAAAAGACAAGAGGCATTTGGCAAAACAGGAACAAGTTGGTTTAATTAAATGCTGTGGCCGGAGAGCCTGGACAGAGTGTGTCTGCTCAAAATATCTCAATATACAAAGTTTTGGCTGGCTACTTATACTGTTCATGAGGTACAATAAAGTGATTTCGACATTGCTACAGATCATCTTATTATTAAATCAATCAAATGGGTGCATCTGATAAGAACATAGATGGCTCTCGACCTGGGGGAGAGCTAATGTAGGCCAGTGTGTATGTGTCCAGATGTCCGTTAGGAGAACCGTGTGATCAATACGTTTGGTGTGCATGTTGTGTCCTGATTGGTTGAGTGTACCTATCTACATGTGGTATCTAGCTTTATGGTATTTCAGGGGAATGTGATCCTTTATGTATGTTTTATGGAAGCCAAGTACCTAAGAGTTGTTTGTGGTGTCACTTTCTATCCGTGGAATTGATCAGGATTTTCTCTGGGTGCGTGTTTGCCTTTAGTTTATGGGGAACCCCACCTGTGACCTGTTACTCAATAGGCATGGCTCGCAGGACCTGCCTGACCTCGTATCTCTGACTCTGGATTGATAGGGCGGTCACCTTGGGTGAATCCGAGAGCAATGACGTGAGTTCATTAGAACTCCCTAGAATAATATTGCAGCCACTGGTATCCTTTTTATCAACATTATCAGCATGGTGAATACAGTTGGCATCTTGTACATCAACATCCCTCTTACTGGTACTGTCAAAGATTTGTTTGCTTTGATCTGAACGTACATTGATATTTTTGTTATTGGCAACAAAAATATAATCATACGTGCACAAATATGACATACATTGGTATTATTATTGGTGAAGTCGGTGCTGCTGTGAAGGCACACGTTATGCTATACATTGACATTACATTGATGGACCTTCATGTGGTTATGTGTGCACAGGCTATAACATACGTTCACATTGCATTTACTGATATTGCTGTTGTCAGGTCTGCACATATTATGATATTGACATCGTATTAATCCATTCCAACATTCAAACTGTCAATTTCTTTATGGGTGATAAATAGTAATTGTTGGAAACGGGTAGCGTGGTGCAGAGCGGGTGGGCAAAACTCTGGAGGAAATGTGTAAAGCATCCACGCAGTACACACAAAAAGGTACACTACAAAAAGAGACGCTACACAGGTTTGTGTAAGAATAACTGTTGTATTATAGAAACACAAGGTATTTTTAGTAATCTCTATACTGCGCCAACTGGCGCCCGGTCAAAATTTACAGGGGGGAATTATATATATGGCAGGGCCAATCGGGCCCCTGCCGGAACCATTGCGACATACAGATAGAATAAATGTATGTGAGGAATAAAAGTACAGTCCATCGGCCTCAATCCTGCAATAAAACACATCAGGGCATAACATTAGGCGTTAGTCCGGAACTCCTGCAATAAAACATCATCGCCTCACTATAGGCATCAACAATATGAGTGACCCCTGAGGCCGGAAAGCTGTAAGAAAATACCATTAGGCAGAACTCATGAGGCAGAACACCAACAGCATAGGTCCATGACGCCTAGGTACATTATGCGTAACCTCCGCCCCATTGTGATAAGGGTAAAAGCCTTAGACAGTGACCTGGGAGCATGGGGCACAACATTAGGATAAACGCATTAGGCATAGGATAACAACAGCAGTGCATAAAACAAGATGCATCTCACCAGGCGTAACAAGATCTTAGGCCTGCACATTAGGCATAATCAGAGGCATAAGGCATTACTCTCGAGCCTGAACCTGTGGGCATAAAAATTAGGCAGAGCTCCTGCGGCAGAACACCAATGTTATAGCCTTAGGGAAAAAAGAACCCATTCACATTATAACCACATGCATTATGGAGACATCATAGCATAAAAACAATATGCAGCTTATTAGGCGTAAAAGCATTAGTTCAGGTGCGTTAGGCATAAACCCAAAACATCATGGCATTCCACATAAACATGCCCATGGTCCTTGCAGCTGCCCACTGTCCTGCAGGGCAGCTGTGTAAAGGAAGTCAGGCCAGTACAAGGAACATGGTAGGTCCCCAAAACAACACTGGGCCGGTATAGTTCCTCTTCCGGGCCAGAGGTTCAAAAATGCCTCAATCGTTGCAGCGACCCGCCACTGTGGCGTCGCTGTGTAGCCCCTGGGGCCCTGTAGCCCTGTCTGTAGGGGAGCCCCACGGGGTTTCTGGGCAATTATGGCGGCGCGTTGCAGCTGCCCACTGCCAGTCGGGGCAGCTGAAGAAACCAAGCCGGCATGGACACTCCCGGTGTCTCCGGGGAAGGCCCAACGGCGGCGGGCACTGACACTGTGCTCCGCTACCGCCCTCCTCCACACCCAGTCCCCCACGGAGGCCCACACTCACCAGCAGCCTGGAGCTTCTATCGCCTTCACTGGAGGGCTCTGGCAGGTTCTCCACGCATGCAGGGCTTTCCACCGTTCTCGGGGAGCCCTGCCAACGACAGCACCCTCCTCGGCTTCGCCCAGGCCCCCTCCTAGGACCCGGGGCAGCAGCACGGAGCCCACGAGGCTCCAGACGACTTCAGCGGCACCCGGGGCTCTCCTCAGCGCACGGAGAGCCCCACAGACAGCAGCACCTTCCCGGCGGCTCCCCGTCCTTCACCAGGGCCCCCTCCTGGGATCCGGGACTTCTACGCGAGGCTTGCGGGGCTCTCCTCACATGCGAGAGCCCCACCCAGACTCCGGCAGAACTCGGGGCTCTCCTCCGCCTCTGGCGAGCCCCCCACCATGGAGCGAAGTCTCCGTCGAGTCTTGGGGGCGACGCCAGTGCGGGGTAGGCTCCCGCCTGGCTCTCGGATCACTCCTTCCCCTTCCGCGTCGCCGCAGGCAGAGCGGCGGCCCGCTCCTCGTCCGCACCCCGGGTGGCGGCGGTGATTCCGGGCAGTTGTAAAGCACAGGGTAGGCTCCCACTGGTATTGGCAGTACACCCGCGGGATGGGCACCCGCTTACTTTCACAATGCGCGAAGCGTTGCCATGACATGGGGTTGGCTCCCGCGGCGCTTGCACATAGAACAGCTTGTCCTGGCCACACAGCGCCGCTGGGTTTTCAAGTATAGCGCTTCCCAGGCGCTAGGCAGCCCCACCAGCTTTAGGGCCACAGGTAGTGCTCCTCCTCTCCGGGGCACTCAGCACGTAGCACCACCCACCCCAAGCGCTAGGTAGCATGCAGGACACAGTTACTCCAGCGTAGCGCCCCCCAAATATAGCGCTCACCTTGCGCAGTGCATGCGGTCAGAGTCCCACGAGGCGCTTGCTGGTTCCTGTGCCCTTGGTTGAGGGTTTCTTGAGGGGGGGGTTGAGTTGGTGGCTGAAGGCAGATTAGTCAGTCTCTGCAGGTCGTCCCTGGGTTCCCCTTCCACCGGGCCAAATCAGTGGGCTAGTCCGGTGTTCATGATCAATGGGGGTATAGGATGCACACCTGTTTCATCTGGGGTATCCTTGTTTATCCTCATGAGAATGCGTGCGTTGCTGGAGTAAGTGCCATGCCCAATCGACACTCCGGGTTAAACAGTGATTCAAAATGTGGGGCGCGTGTCGCCCCACTTCCAGCCACACTGCTGCCATGCGCTGCTGCTTTGCGCCAATTTCAACATTATGCTGATAATCCATTTCTTCAAATATTCATCTGATTTCACTAGTTTAATCATTTAAGTACATTCCACGCGCAGAAATCATTTGTGCAATTTCCCAAGCTTCTTATGTCACTGTAGTGCCCAACCGGACCTCATACTGAAACACGACTAGTGCACGATTCGTTCCAAGCAGTATTTATTAAAAACCCAATGCATTTCAGGCCATAAGCCCTTCTTCAGGGGTAACTGTGAATAACGACAAAATATTTACAATTAGCATATTATGTATTTTGTATAAACTGAACATACATTTTATACGTAGCTTATTGGCTATTAACTATACATTGTTCAGTTAACCCCATTGTGTGAATCTCGTATAACACGTTCTGTTTGTGTCACTATTCAATTTTTCCAATGATAGCTTAAGAAATGCTTCACCCGCTTTTTTTATGAAATACGACCAGATTGACAAAACGCAAGTTTCCCTCTCTTTTCCTCACTTTGCAATCGTTGTTCTCACTAACATTTACCGTTTTTACCAAATTATCCTTCACTTTATTCACCACCCCTTCCTTCTCTAACTCCACCTCATTCATAATTATTCCTATCTTCCTTTCTGTGAGTTTTATCCTATTATATTCATACAACGATTTGCATCAACATAAAATCCCCGGTTGGAGATGACTCGTACCTGCCTCGATGATTAAAACGGTTCCTCTTTTCTCGCGACTTCAAACAATCAGTCACGCCACCCCCGTTACCGTCTATTTTAACTCCATTCGTGTTCTGTCCCTCCCCTCAATTAAGTTACGTCATGCTTAATTTTCGCCGGTTTCCACCTCCCTTTAAGTTGGAACACTACGTATCCCACAATGCAATGAGTGCATCCTAGTCTTCCCACTGGGATTCTTTCTTTACGTATAGTTGTTGTGACGTGAATTTAGCGGCATAATAAGCAGTGAAAAAAACTAAGTTTAACATAATATGCACCAACTTAAATCTGGTAATAGTCTCACAGTTCATTTTCCTTTCCCTTTTCACCAATACCGGCTTGCTTAACGAACCCAGTTCTTTTGTCTTGCGCGTGGATGATTTCATTTATGTAAATATTTGTCCTTTTCATTCGATATCTTTCTTTGGGTGCAATCCATGTTAGGGCAATCTTCATGTTAATGATCAATGGGGGTATAGGATGCACACCTGTTTCATCTGGGGTATCCTTGTTTATCCTCACGAGAATGTGTGCGTTGCTGGAGTGCCATGCCCAATCGACATTCCGGGTTAAACAGTGATTCAAAATGTGGGGCGCGTGTCGCCCCACATCCAGCCGCACTGCTGCCATGCGCTGCTGCTTTGCGCCAATTTCAACATTATGCTGATAATTCATTTCTTCAAATATTCATCTGACTTCACTAGTTTAATCATTTAAGTACATTCCACGCGCAGAAATCATTTGTGCAATTTCCCAAGCTTCTTATGCCACTGTAGTGCCCAACCGGACCTCATACTGAAACACGACTAGTGCACGATTCGTTCCAAGCAGTATTTATTAAAGTCCGGTGTTCCTCACACAGCTTGGAAGGCAGCACCTAAGCTCTGTCACTTCCAGTGGTATAGGTCCCTGACTAGGTCCTACCGCCTAAGTCTCCTGCGTAGGTTCCCCCAGGTCAGCGTCGCCCCAACTATGGCTCTCCCTTGTACTGTGGACAGCAGAGGGGTGCAGATAAGCTCAGGGCCCAGCACACAGGCCCACGTGGCGGTAACCCCTGGCAGCAGGTCCCCTCTCTCTCAGGTCCACGCTCTGACTGAGCACATGGCAGCCCAGCTCCGCCTACCAGACAGTGCCAGAGCTTCCAGAAGCGTATGGGAAAAAACTGTTCTAACTGGCACAGGGGGAGGTGTAGAGCACCCTGGGTGCCAGGCTTCCCTCCAAAAGCTGGGGTTGCTGGGAAATAACCACTAGACTGGTAACCCAGCTCAGTCAGACGGCACAACCACACAGCCATGGCATCCATTTTAAAAGTTACAT
Source organism: Triturus cristatus (assembly GCF_964204655.1). Lineage (NCBI taxonomy): Eukaryota > Metazoa > Chordata > Amphibia > Caudata > Salamandridae > Triturus > Triturus cristatus. Next base: position 722,890,107 of record NC_140585.1, read on the forward strand.
GTGTA